>NW_026848963.1:0-2400000 GCF_030867605.1 Colletotrichum paranaense
CGCTTGGTGCTCGTCACGACGACGATCCCTGGTCTCAGTGTTACTGCCACCTCAACTATGCCAATGGGCTCCGATGGTGCCCAGACGATCATGATCCAGGTTCCTGGCGTGGCCACAGCCACGGCGTACCCTAACCCTAACCCTAACCCTAACCCTAACCCTAACCCTAACCCTAACCCTAACCCTAACCCTAACCCTAACCCTAACGCCCGATACCAGTGAAGCCTGTTTGGGGCCATTGGCTTGTTAAGACGGTACTTCGCTCCCTGTAATGCCTGAGTCCCCCGAGAGTGAGCTCACTGAGTCAACAGATGACCCAGCCCAATGTTGCGTGGGAAAATAGCAGTGAATACTAAAGAGACCATGGCAGATATTCCAAAGATGTCACTCTAATGCGGTTTTGAGACATACTTTGCAACATTCAAACAACTTATAGCTTTCTTATGAATCGCACATTGATCCTTCACGTCCAGTTATAGTAGTATCGTACAGAAATAGATAGTGTAAGCTCGCCGAAGTAGGAGTAACCCAAGATAAGTACTGAATTTATACGGTGCCGCAGTTCTCTTATCATCCCTACTAAAGTTTGGCCAAGGCCTCCGGCGGTAGTAGACTTAGGAACCGATTCTATACCTCTCGGTATCCGACCCGCCGGCTGAGTCTAATACTTACGTTAAATAGAACGGGTCAAAACTCGGCAAGAGAACGGATGATTAAGAACTGTACTGCAAAACTTGCCAGGGTTCACGGCCGAAGAACACTACTACCGAACACGATGGGTCGACACCCATCTTTATAGCTACTCTAGTTATTAATAGATAAGGAATCTAGCTACTTATGAGTCTAATAACCTTTAAAAAAAAAGCCTTGAATAGGGTGCCTTAATTATATTAGAAGATATTAATAGGAAGTATCTAATGCGCTTACTTCCTCGTGCTTTGAACGTCAGTACTAACAGACACTATGTATAATGCCTATCCTTTGCCAGTCAGCATCATCACTCTATATATCAACACCATCCAGCCAAGTGAAGTGTGAGACTCAAAGCAGCCATAATGATAACGCCTGCTGAAGTCAAAGGAGGACCAGGCCTTTCTATCCATCTACTCGACCCCTCTATACCGCTCTACCCTGGCTTCATTATCCGCGGCCACGTCACCCAAAAATCGCACATCGTCGCCGCCTTTGCTACCATTCGCTTTTGTCTAATGGGTGGCTCAGCCGGCTGACTACAAATACCGTGGGGCAGATCCATAGATTGTTATGATGCCGGCTTCGAGTTCTGGAACCAGAACGCCGTATCGCAAGTCGTCCACCGGGGTCCGTTGCATATCGTATTAAAGCCCAATACCGCATCGCAGACATGGCCTTGTACGCTCACAGTGCCTCTACACACGGATGGCAAGGCCCTGAATGAGGGGCTTCGAAGGGTCCAACGGGAGGCCAGCTATCTCCGCGCACCGGAAGACGTAACAGGCAAGCAGGCACTGCCAGAGTAGCCACTACCGGCGAGTTGCGGCATGACAATCTGTGAAGGGCACAGGTTCGTAGAGTACTTTCTCGAAGCGGTGATACTGGTGGAGGGGAAGAAGATGCACCCTCTCGAGGCAACGCTGCCAGTGCGGGTATCGTCACGGCTGGCGCGGGCGGTGAACACGGATTTCGAAATGCGTGGCACGATGACGGAAGGATCTGTGACAAGCCATCGGGAATGGAGCACGCGGAACTGACGTGGAATCAGAAAATGCAGATGTTCCTCGGTTCGAAAAGGGTGCCGGCATGGCACTTCAAGTTACGAGTGGAGTGTTCCTCGGTCATTCAATTGGGCAACCCTGCCGCTACCCCGTTCCGGCTCAACATCATCCCCGACCGTGCGAAGAGCTCCGACCTACTTCGCGATGTCCTGCAAAAGGTTTATCTGACGAACGCGGTGATCAATCTCTTGACGATAGCGGGTGTATCGTGCCCAGGAAGAGGTGAAGCGCACGAGGGTAAATGTACCGAAACAATGACGTTGCACATTGACCAGGCCATCGCGGTTAAGACTGGTTTGCTCCTGGTTCCATTAGCTGCGGGAGAGAGGGCATTGGAGTTGAGCGCACCTTTGGATGCGCGCAGTCGCTCGGCACCGCGCGAGCATAAACATCATTTTCCACTGGGGCCGGATTACACAACGTACGGCTTTTTTTTGGCTCACACTTTCAAGTGGAAGTTCCACCTTGTCGTCGCAGGGGAGTCATGGAAGTGTAGCGGGTCTCAAGAGTTTGTTGTGTCGCCGGCTGTTGAGAGGGTGGCAGCTGCAGACACACAGTCATGACCGCCATCCGCTGGTGCCGCGGGGGAGCTTCCGGCGTATGACGGAACGCGTAGACCAGTGCCGGCTTATGAGAATGTCGTTGGTAATGGAGAAAGTTCGACCTCGGGATACGAGAAGTCATAGATTATCAACTGCATAGGATTTGTAAGGGCGATGGCTCATGGCTGATGGGGCAATGGCATGATTTTCCAAGTAAGGCCTAGGCTTTATCCTCAATATAAACATCTGCTTTGTACTTGTCTTTCGATGATTCTTGATAGCACAATACAAGTGTAAGATATTAGTAAGTAACGAGGACTTGTGCTACTACATTTATAGCTGTGGCAATCGCGTGGCTTAAAAAGAGTAGCCATGAGGTCACTTTGCTCTGTCTTACTTCCTTTCTTCAAGTTCTTCCTTGAGTTTACCTTTCTTGGCCTCTTCCCCTCGTAGGTTCTTTTCCATTCCCGTTTATTTAGTTCGACTCGCTCTTCCCCTCTGGTTCCTTTAACAACATGTTGTACTTATACCGATTGAAAATGGCCTCCGCCTCTTTACCTGCTGTGCCTAGTCTCGCCACCTCCAACGCCTTGTCGGCCCTTGTCATCCCACCCCTTTCCGTCTCGACATCTTCCGATGATACTTCTCCCTGATCTCGTTATTCAATTGCTCCTTTTCACTTGTTTATAAGTGGTAAGGAGGCTCGGCGCCTTCTACTGTACTATAAATAGAGTTTATGGCAACCGCAAGATCCTCGGGAAGAGGACCAGCCTCAAGGGCATCGAGCGTTTCATGAAGCTGTTCCATCTTGGAAACACCAAAGATGACAGCATCGCCATGCTTTCCATCCAGGTTACTATGAAATGCTGTCCATCGCAATGCTGCAGCGTGTCCATTGATGCCGTGGTTTTCTGCAAGCTCAAGTATTGTAGCTACTGCAATGCGGACCGGGGGTTTCCGATAGAGGTAAGTGTAAATGTTGCCTAGGAAGTTCTGTGTTCTTTGAGTTAGATTAATGACTCAACTTGGAACACCAGCCTCTTGACCTACATCCCGTTTCCATCGTCCCGAAGAAGCAGTATGGCCTGAGAAAAGACCGCCAGCCGCGGGACTACACCATAGTTAACTCGCATTCAGCTCTCGAATCACCAGGGTTGCAGACGTACCTATACGCGTAGAAGGCCATATTATGCTTACGCAAAAGGGGAAACAACTCCTTCTCCGCTCCTCTCACAATGGCGTTATAATGTCCCTCATACACACCAGGCTTCCTATACCCATGTCGCTCGCAGATATCGAGTATTCGTTGCACCTCAGTAGCTGAATAGTTTGAAAGACCGTACCTTTTGAATTTTCCTTGTTTCAGAGCGGTGTCCATCGCTTTGATTGTTTCCTCAAAGGGAGTATGGCGGTCCGGAAAATGCAAAAACATGGTCTCGACAGTGTGTGTTTGGAGATCCTCCAGTGATTGATCAATGCTAAGTCCGAGCTTTGTGGGTAGATGATCTCCCGGGTCTGCGCTGTGGACTTTTGTGTGGATTGTGAACCGAGAGGCGCCTTTAGCCCTGCCGAGACGTGACTCGGATGCACCTGGTAGATTCGGAGAGTAATCGCGAGCTGTGTCGAGGTGGCTGTATCCACGGCCATAGAAGCCATCTAGAAGAGATTGGACATCTTGCTCGGCATCAAAGTGAGAGGTTTCGGGGTCGACAATGGAGTCTCCAACCTGGTGACGTATCAGCGGCATTCAGTTAGCAACATGAAGAGTGCCCACACTGTGTGTGCCGAGTATAATCGTGGGAGGCAATGTGAAAGTCATCATGGGAAGCGAACAATGCCTAAAGAAGTTCGAGGCCAGACAACTCAGCTTATAGTGAGCAGCACCAGTACTGGGGGATAAGCCGGAGTCTAATGGACCGTTTTATGCTTAGGTTCACGGCGAATTCTTGCGGTGTGCTTTCGGAGGCAATTTGGCCTCCGCTTGACCGAAAGTCCGACAGAATGACCAGGGCAAGGAGCTGTTGGATTCGGTCGATGCACGGTCATCTTGCTATGCAGATGATGACCATGCGACCACAAGTCCCCGTACGAGCTGATCGCCGATATAGTGATGCGACTCCACCACAATGGAATTGGAAGAACGCATGCACAGAGTTGATTGTGAGAGGTAAAACCAAGTACTATACATATAATTTGGCCATGCAGGTTAGCAAGTGGCTGCGAAATATCCAAGTAAATCGTCCTGTCGTAGTCTCAAAATGATCTTTTTCTCAAACAAACCTGTTCAGGTTTTCGGGGCTCTGATCATCGCTCTCCTGGCCGCCGCCGTTTCCCTTCGCAGCACTAAGACCGAACGACAGCCTCCAGTCATCGGTAAGAACAACACTGTGTTGTTTGTTACCAATGTTGAGCATGGGCTCTCGAACGTTCACGTTGCGACAGTCTATTCTCTGTTAGAACGTCACCCAGAGATCATAGTCCATTTTGCATCATGGCCCAAGATCGAGCCCAAGATCGACAGGATGTCCGCCCACGCCCGCATAAAATCTCCGTCATCTCGTCCCGCCATCTTTCATCAACTGCCCGCACCAAAGTCCTCCGACGCCTCTGGGTTCAACTTCACACCAAATTGGATACGCCCACCTGGGATCCAAGGACTAAAAGGACTTAATGATGACATGGCTATGTTCGTCTCACGGTGGACGGGAGAAGACCACCTCATGATCCACAACCATGTACAGAAACTCATTAGAGAGATCGATCCCGCTGTCGTAGTACTCGATATGTTCCACCGGCCGGGGATGGACGCGACCCGAGGCGATAATCGCTTGCACGCCATCTTGTCGCCGAACGTTCTGGCCGACGTGTTCGGTGGTGCACAGCCCTGGCTCAGAGGTTTTTGGCAATTCCCGGCGTAAGCTAACCCTAACCTCCAAGTAGAGAATCGTACTGAAGAAAGCAGCCTTGGCTCAGGCCATGACTTCCCTGTTCCGTGGCGAGACATTCCCTCGAATATCTACCAGATGGGTAGTTTTGCATGGGCCATGCTATTTAATCCGGAGCTCGTCGAGAAGCGTAAGTTCCTAGCCAGCCACAATCTCGAGGACCCAATCGGCTTTTTCACCATTCACCAGCCTGGAAACGGCGTGTTCATCTCCCAAGACACAGCTGCTGCCTCCATTCCGCTCAGCTCAGTTCCAGCCAACGTCACCACAACGGGTCCTATTGTGATTTCGGTCGCCTCGGCCGCAGAACAAGACATTGATTTAACGTTATGGCTAAGGAGGGCTCCGACGGTACTTATCAACCTTGGTAGTTTGTTTGAATACGATGCCGACAGAGCAAGCAGCATGGCCGGCGCATTAAAGGCTGTCCTGAGACGCACGAGTGTGCAGGTTCTGTGGAAGATGAACACTTGTCTCGATGATAAAGAATGGAGGCCCTTGGTGGAGGAATTCATTGCGAACGATAGGCTCAGGGTATTGAAGTGGTTGACGGTGGATCCAGCTGCTCTACTCGAGACGGGCGATATCATTGCTTCCGTCCACCATGGCGGGGCTAATTGCTATCACGAAGCTCTCGCGTGAGTGTTAACACTGTCTCGAGACATTCGTCATGGCCTATGCCACTGCGAACAATCTGGTATCTCTTGGCGGATGGGTGCTAATGCGAGGCATACTAGGACTGGCGTGCCGCATCTCATTCTGGCGACTTGGCTCGACTTGTATAACTACGCCGCTAGGGTTGAGCAAGTCGGGATTGGAATATGGGGCAACAGAAAATCAGCCCCTGGCTTCTCTCTTGACGAGCTTAGTGAAGCCCTCTTGCGGCTCGTGGATGGAGGGCCCGAAAGCGTCGCCAAAAGAGACAATGCGAGGGCAATACAGCAGACGCTTCGCCGTCCGGGCAGAGATATCGCCGCAGACGAAATTGCCCGACTCGCTGCTAGAGGAATTTGACTAATCATGGGCTGGATAAATTTTGGTTCTAAGTCGTATGCATGCGAAAAGGTTCTTTATATGGATCATCAGCCACCAGAGTACTACTTTGTTCCTGCTCTGATTTCTTGAACGAGAGCTTGAGCCTACTAGTGGTCAACAGTGGAAGCCATAAAACTTAAAGCCTGCTTGATTATTTCATGATCCTGTTCAACTCTCGATCTTCATGATATGCGGCGGTTTCCATCCTTTCGAGACGTTAAAAGAGACTGGAACCCCGCAGTGATGTAACGAACCACTACTTCAAAAGGAAGTGGATTTATGAATGGCAGGTATTGTCTTGTTTCGTGTTTGAAAATAGTTTAGCTCCTTTCTATTTCCAGATTCAACGACTTTGATCTTGCTCTACCTTTGGGTTTACCACCACGAATGCTCATTACTCAAATACTTTTGGGAACTTGTCCCGAACAAGATCCGCATCTTCGTCTTCCGAAGAATATTTCTCCTGGGCTGACCTGACTAGATGCACCGATTGCTCACTTCTTGGTGTGATGCTGTATGGGAAGTCGACTGGACGACAAATCAAGCCACTCGTAGTAGCGATCTGGGGCGCAATTTCATTACCCGAGTCATCAACAGCCATGTTGATATCAAATGTCGCCAAGAGACGCGCAATGGTAATGAAGAGACTCTCATCCGCCAGAAATCGGCCGGGACAAATCCTTCGACCGTACCCAAAGGCTTCATCCGTGGGATCTGGCTCATTACGAGGTGCCGAATATCGGGCAGGGTCAAAGGAAGAGGGATCCAAATATGTATGAGGATCATGCAAGAACCACCATATCGACGGCAGCAAGTACGTCCCTTTGGGAATTTCAAAGCCTCGGTAGCTGATGTCTTCATCGGTCCGATGGGCAACGCCTAATGGCGCCACGTGGAGCCATCGCAAAGCTTCCTTCACTACGCCATTGATATATGGCAAGCGATCTCGGTCTCCAAAGTCAGGCAACCTCTCTCTGCCGACAATACCATCAATCTCCGCCTGTGCTTTCTTCTGGACATCTGGGAATAGGATCATGGCTAGGATGAAGCTGTGAAGGGCTGACGCAGTGGTGTCGGCTCCCCCGCCGTACATGACCAAGGCTGTCTTCTTGATGTCATCCTCGGAATAGTCGTTCTTGGTCCCGCAGTCGACAATACTGTCTTCTTTAAGAAGTGACGAGACGAATGAGTGTTCATGGGTTCCTTTGGACATTTTTTCCTGTACGAATAAGTAGGGGACGTCTTGTGTCGTCTGCAGAAGCCTTCTCCATTCTCGACCCTGCTTCTTAAAGGACGTCGCTGGAAGGCCTTCTGGAAGATGCTGCAGTATGGGCATGATATCCACAGCCCAAGCGAGCAGGACAGTTGCAAGTGCAAACACGTCCATCGTGCGCTCTATCAGATGAACCAAAGGGTCGGTTCCGCTGTGCGAAATAGAATAGCCATAGGTTATCTTGAGAATGATGGCGCTCGCCTCACTATACGAATTCAGTTAGGGACAATCTAAAGCATATTGATGGATATCGAGTCGGTGCCTCCGCGTTCATTCAGGCTATGTAAACTTACGTCTTGATGTGCTGCGCCAAGTTGGCTGGATCATCCAGAACTCGGAGAAGAAATCGATGTGACTCTGGCTCGATATTGTCCCGAAATCGTGCTGCCATTACCTTCGTCCCAAATTGCTGGTGGACCAATTTGCGATGCCGTCGAAATGTTCCATCGTATTGTTGAAGATTGAGGAGCGATGCGAATCCGCACATGTCCGCAAACCGCATATAAGGGCGACCCGAGGTCTTTGTCGAGGACTTGGTCAGCAAGTCGTGCGCAGCCTGACGATCATGAAGAAGTACGATCCTCTGCCCCAAGATATGAATGGAACTGATAGGACCATAGATGTCTTTGAATTTGAGCCAATGCTTATACTCGGGAATGCCGGTCGGAGGCAGATCTCTGACATTCCCAAGGATAGGGAAAGGCTTAGGCCCAGGAGGGAGATTGTAGCTTCTCTTTCTGCAACTATAGAACCAATAGAACAAAGCAGACACGATAATGGCGGCCGATATCATACTGTTCTTAGGATTCCGATACAATAAAGCAAAGATATGTTTTCAAGCGAGATGCGGTCGTGTGGTACAGCCCAAGAATCCCCCAGTGACCATGCTGCCTTATAATTGTCGCGTATTCACTCAGACTTTGGGCCTTTGGGCCTTCTACATCGACAGCACCGCTCTTTGGTGGACATGGCGGGGAATTTCGAATTCGTGGTGAAACCTACTGTGGTTATATGTGGAGCAAATCCACTTTATGACAACCTGTTAGAAACAGGGGTGGGTGACAAGAGAGGCAACTGTCATGGGATATTATAATTCTGCCCAGTGTTTTTTCAATGAGCAGTGAGAAGACAGCCATCCGACTGGAACTTTTGCTTCTTGGAACGTATGAATCCCCGGAACATGCATGGTTTATTCCCATCCCACCTGAACTAACCCTGTTCAGGTTGGATCTTGTACTTCCGAGTGTTTGGATGGTAGTACAACTGTGACTTAGACTTTAGACCGCCATTTTTTCCACTTATGGCAATTATTGTCACTCCAAGGGTTATCATGGCCAGAACACAAATCCGCCGACGAATCTCTTTGCTCAGCTACTCACTCTCACAAATTTCGGCCTATTATTTTTTCACGTCCTTTCATCTCCAGCTTTTCTGTATTTCAAGGTATTATAATATCATTGCAGGAAGTCTTCTAACTTCGACCCTCAGGCTGAGACAACGACCCCGAACAAGAGAAATACAAACTATCTATATTAATTCCATACTCTAACAGCGCCTAGGATAATTGAAAGAGGAGGCTGCTGTCAATTTCTCTGAATCCAGCAAGTATTGCATACATATGTCACCAACGAACGTGATCCTGATGATGGCTATCGTCCTCTGGAAAAGAGATGTATTGGCCGTATGATGTCTTGTCCATCGCTTAAATCTCAATGGCAATTATCCATCTTCGGACGCTAGCGATGTCTCTCACTTGTCCGAGTGTAGTCTGTAGGATATTGACAAGTGGAGAAAGTCAATTCCTACACAGAACCTAATATGGACTAAGGTACCGTAGCACTATCGACATGTAGGTAGCCCTGAAATGACCTCAGGCGAAAAGCCAGAGGCCGATCCGGACAACAGTTCAGCAATGTCAGCGACGCAGCTCAACGTAAAGGAGCATTGTCTGATGAATAGTATCCTAACCAATCATTATTCCTGCGATGTCATGGTGTGAGGTGACTTTGAACGCCGAACTGGGGATGGCTGCTACATGATTGCCAACTCGACTAGTTTACCAACGTAGATTCCTGCATGCATCGACGCCTCGCGTTTCATCAAGGAGATACCGCCAGCCAGCATCATGTATGGACCAGCCATCCCGCAAAAGCGTCCCAATCACCTAGCGCCGTAAGCCGTGCTTTTCCATTCGCCGAAGTGTAAAGCCGAAGCCTAATGGTTGCCGATGTCGGCGAAGACTCACCTCTGTCGGAACTTGTGGGCTACATTCGCCGTTGACTGTAAGCTGCGTCTAGCAGCATTTGGAGCTTATCCTTGGTATGAAAGCCTAAATCAGAGACAAATGCACCATAACCCCTCGCTTTGATGCCCACCCGCCCACGAGCAAGTTTGTAGTAGACCATTGCCCAGACGATGTTAACGGCTTTTATTTTAGGTTTGCAAACCCCCTTACACACCGGTATTTGGGAGATGACTTGACTAACATCGGGGCAATCCTGTGAAATTGAAGTGAACGCCGATGGCCGATATATATCTACGATTACGATAGGGAAAGGCCTCGTGCAAGACTCGGAATTGGATGTGTACTTTGGATATCAGAGAGTATATTAGAGTACGGTCTGTAGTAAACGAATTTTGCCTTGTGTTTGGGCTGGGTGAATGTGTCTCAATGACGCTACACAATGTACGGTCATGATGTAAGGACATGATGTCAAGTCAGCATGTAAGGTCATATACTATTCCTTATCTGCGACGCTAGCCTGTTTAAGCTTTTACTGTCACGACTGCTTCAGTGCCCCACAAAAGTGTCGTCTTAGCACAAAATCGAACTAGAACAATGTTTGTCTCTAGGGTCGAATACGACAGAGGACTACGACAGAATTGCTGCCGCGTTCACAATGCCGAGCAGCAACTACGGGATGATGAAACATCTACCATCATAGTTGCAACATGCAAACCCCGTTCTGGCTTGCTCACGTCCTGGCAATCACTGAGAGTGCTTGAAGATGAATTATGTAAACAAAGATGGTGGAAGGCTGAAAAACTCACTACCAAACATAAAGTGCGGCTAAGATCATTGTACACCTCCGCTTAGATCGGATGTTCGTTAGTACTTGCTATGTACCAGCCAAATTATTTGCTCCCAGGTGAGTGTAGAACTGCGACTACAACACCAAGTGATATCCAAAAGACTCAATCGTATGATATTCGGAGTGGCTTAATCCTTCAACAGGGTGTCCGAGCGGGATCCCATACATATTATTTCTAGTCTTGCTGTAATGTGATAGGTTTATAATTACGTCCACTATCTGGCTCGTACTAGTATTATCTCAATACAAGCACGATACAAGTCTTTCATTTGTACTTTTGTAACTTTCTTCTTGACGTTATGAGCTTTGTTTGCGACCTGCTCTATACTTGCGACCGTATTTTTACCCCTTCTCGCCCGGATGATGCTTTGACTCATACAGAGTGTGCCCTCCAGTAAAGATCACGCAAACGCTCGGAACGCAGTGTCGTGTCCGCGGCCTCCGATGCCCAGGAAACAAAAGTTCCCTAGAACTCGGGGATTCTTCGCAAGGTTCCAGTGAGTTATTGTTAATGGGGAATAAGCCTCCCTGCAGTGTCCGAATTCTGGGCATTCAGGAAATGGGCTCACCACAACAAAAGTGCGACGTGGATAAGCATGATGAGGGATTGGGCAACATCTAGCCAGTCTTCTGTTAGAGTCCAAACAGCATATATCCAGACACATGGCTATATATATGTATATGTATTCCTTCATTAAGAAAGCAGCCCTTAATCCTTTGTGTTATAAGGTTCTAGTCGTTTTAGGTCATTGCCGTTGAGTTCGAATTCATGTTAAGGTAGTGAACAATACTCACTCCCAACTCGCTGACAACAATCCGACTTCGTCTTCTCTTCTCTGTCAGAAACCATGGCTGAGCCTATTGCCGTCATTGGCCTGGATGCCAAGCTTCCATGCGATGGAGACAGCGTCGAGAAGTTCTTTGATTTTTTGATTGCCGGAAGATCTGCGCGAGCTCCTGTTCCTGGGGATCGCTACAACGCGGAAGCATTCTGGCACCCCGATAATCACAGAGATGGAGTTGTAAGATACCCAGCATTTCTCTCTGATTATCTCAAGCTTGATTGACACGAAAACAGATCGGCGGAAAAGAAGGGCATTTCATGCAAGCCAACGTGAAGGCGTTTGATGCACCATTCTTCGCCATGACTCCAGCAGAGGCTGCGAATCTGGACCCGCAGCAGCGAATGCTGCTTGAATGCGTCTACACAGCGATGGAAAACGCTGGGTACACCATGTCTGACATGCAGGGCTCGCCCACTGGCGTCTATGCGGGAGCGTTCATGTGGGACTACCGAGATCTCTTGATCAAGGACGTGGATACTCCCATGACATACACGGCGTGTGGCACCATTGCCAGTACCCTAGCTGGGCGTGTATCATGGTTCTATGATCTCCGAGGTCCAGCACTAAGTGTTGACACTGCTTGTTCGAGCAGCATGGTTGCCCTTCATCAAGCTGTCATTGGCTTGAAATCACGCGACTGTAACATCGTCAGTGCCAGATCTCATAGCTTCCTCCCTCCCAACTTATGCTGATACGGATCGCGAAAGGCCATTGCCTGTGGCACAAATGTGTTGCTTTCCCCTGAGATGGGCTTGGAGCTGAATGGTCTTGGTGTTCTGGACCCATCTAGTACATCTTACAGTTTTGACAGCAGGGCAAACGGATACGGGAGAGGTGAAGGCATCGCAGCTGTCGTCCTGAAAAGGATGTCCGATGCTCTACGGGACGGAGACAGTAAGTACACCCTTTCTAGTTGCCAGAAAGTTGAGCGCGACTTGAAAATTCTGACACGTGCGGTTTCGCTAGCAATTCGCGCCGTTATTCGCAATACCGGGTGCAACCATGATGGACACTCTCCTGGTCTTACAGCACCTGCCAAGGAGGCCCAGGCTGAGATCATGCGATTGACTTATGAGCAAGCCAAGCTTGACCCCTCAGACACACGCTTCTTTGAGGCTCATGGAACGGGTACGAATGTTGGCGATCCAACAGAGGCTGCTGCCATTAGTGAGATGTTCACGCGGTATCGATCGGCGAAAGAGCCTCTGTACATCGGCGCCCTGAAGAGCAACATTGGCCATACTGAAGGCAACTCGGGCATTGCGTCTTTCATCAAAGGCGTCTTGTGCGTGGAGAGAGGTATCATTCCAGCGAACGCATGGTTTCAGGAAAGAAACCACAAGATCCCGGTCGAATGGCATCTTGAGTTTCCAACTACCTCGATTCCCTGGCCCAAGACCAAGAGAGGCGTTCGCAGAGTCTCGATCAACTCTTTTGGAGTTTCGGGCACCAATGCCCACGTTGTGCTGGAAGATGCGCTTCATTTCCTAAGGGAGCATGGACACGCCGCACCCCACCGTACTATTGAGGTACCGCGGCTGCCAATGACAACTCGTAAGGCCAACTTCCCTTTTGGTGATCCAAAATACAAATACTGAAGTATAATACCAGCAAGCCAAGCACCTCCGGTCATCAATGGAACTCTATACCATCCCCAGCTGTTTGTCTTTAGCAGCCATGATCACGATGGTATCGCCCGACTCTCCGCTGTCTACAAGGATTATCTGCCGAACATGACGGAGCCTCTCTACAATCTCAGCTACACTCTAGCGGCGAAGAGGTCTACCTTCAACTGGCGCACCGCAGTTGTCGCCAACTCTTCCGTGGAACTGAAACATGCGCTATCTCAGGGCCCACGAGCAACTCGCGTTGTTTCCCAGCCCGGCGTCGCTCTCGTGTTCACCGGTCAGGGAGCGCAGTGGGCCCAGATGGGCAACGGTCTCATGTCCTATGAGCCTTATAGAACGAGTCTTGAGTGCGCCGATGCGTATATGAAGACCTTGGGATGTCAGTGGTCTGTCATCGGTGAGTTTTCTCCCAAGTCTTTCCGTCAGTCACAAGTCGAACTAACGTTGAACGACAGACGAGCTTTCTAAGATTTCCAACATGTCTCTCATCAGCGGCGCCGAGTATTCGCAGACTTTGTGCACGGCTCTGCAGGTTGCTTTGGTTGAGCTTCTCCGCGATTGGGGACTCAGAGTTGATGCTGTTGTCGGCCACTCCTCGGGCGAGATCGCGGCCGCGTACTGTGCGGGTGCTATCTCTAAGGAGTGTGCTTGGCGTATCGCGTATTGGAGGGGTAGGTGGCAGCATTTTTGCAATGAACCAATAGAGCATGTAGCTAATCGACCTCACCACAGGAAAACTCTCTGCTAGATTGGCAAACTCTCCAACGCAACCGAAGGGCACGATGGCTGCAGTCGGATTGACTCTGGACAAGACCTTGGAGGCTATTGACCGACTCAACCAGTCCGGGCTCGAATCTGCCGGAACGCTTACCGTCGCTTGCATGAACAGTAATACTAGCCACACTGTGAGTGGTAGTGTTGCAGAGGTTGAGGCACTCATCGACAAGCTCAACGAGGACAAGATCTTTGCGCGGAAGCTTGCAGTAGAAATGGCATACCATTCGAGATTCCTGGAACCCATTTCGCAAGAGTACGTCGAGTGTATCGGAAGGATCCGGCCTCCAAGTTCCAGCGCGAACCATTCTTCCGGCGTGCTTTTCTTCTCGTCAGCATACGGGATACAGATACAACATGCTAAGTTGCAAGACGCGAACTACTGGACCAAAAATCTAACCTCCCCGGTGCGGTTCAATGAATCCGTGACGACCATGCTTCAAGCTCTTAACAGTCTCAAGGGCGATGGTGGTTCATCCCAGCTCATTACAGACATTGTTGAAGTTGGTCCTCATTGCGCTTTGCGGGGCCCTCTCCGAAATATTATCCAGGATGTCAGGGTCAACAGTAGTGTGAAGTACCACCACCTGCTCAAACGGGGCGACTCTGACTTGGAGGTTCTCATGGGAGCAATTGGATCGTTGTTCTCTCGCGGCATTCAAATTGACTTGCTCAAGGTCAACCACACCCTCGGTACCCAGCCGTCAATGATGATTGACCTCCCTCGGTACCCTTTCAACCACACGCGAGAGTATTGGAACGAATGCCGACTAAGCAGAAACTTCCGCTTCCGGCCGTACCCACGACACGAGCTACTTGGAGCGCCAGTCAACGATTGGGATGGAAAGCATGATGCCATCTGGCGCAACTGGATCCGTCTGTCTGAGAATCCATGGGTGGAACACCACACCATCTCGGGATCTGTGCTGTATCCTGCTGCCGGTATGCTTGTTATGGCCATCGAGGGCTGCAAGCAACTGTCGGAGCGTTCGAACCCAGGAAAGCCGATAAAAGGCATCCGGTTCCGCGAAGTCTCTTTCCATTCGGCCTTGCAAGTTCCAGAGGGTGCTTTGGGCGTCGAGTCCCACCTCTATCTTCGCCCTGTTAAGCAAGCTGCCATGGAGACCAAGCCTTCAGCGTGGCGCGAGTTCCAGGTCTGCACAGCCCAGGACGATGACGAATGGCGGGAGCATTGCTGCGGTCAAGTTCTCGTGGAATACGACGAGGCGGCTACGGCTGTTGATGGCGGTCTCGAAGAGCGTGCTTTTAAGGCTCATTGCGAAGCCAGGATTGACCGGAGTCAGCGTAACTTCACGCGGCGCGTTTCGTCCGAAAAGATCTACAAGTCTTGGGAGAATGTCGGCTTGGTCTTCGGCCCAACCTTCCAGACCCTTGAGCACGCCATTGTTGACCATGAAGCCGGCGTCACCCTGGCCAGAGTCAAACCTACGACACCTCTCCTGAAGGCTCTGACACCTTGCGGCTACTTGCAACCGCACTTGATTCACCCTACGACGTTGGATGGTGCGCTTCAAGCATGCCTGGTGCCACTCGTTTCCAACCCTTCCCATAAGCAAAAAAACGCCATTGTCCTGTCTTTCATGGAAGAACTTTGGGTTTCTACTGCGGAGCACTCGGAAGATGGCTATCTCGTTATTGCGGACTCAGTAGCCCACGGCCGCAAGAAACATCACATGTCCTGCACCGCTGTCGATTCCGTTTCAAAAACGCCCATGATTCGAGTTTCGGGATGTATTGTGACAGAGATTGACGGAAACAATGACGACTCGATTTCAGAGCAGGACCCTAGACACAGAGCATGGAGCATCGATTGGGCTCTGGATCCCGAGTTCCTCGATACAGAACAGACAGAGACAGCTTTTTCGGGGCCTGGAGGGTTCCAGAAGTATCTCAGTGTCCTGGCTCACAAGAATCCTTCGATGAAGTTCCTCGACATTAACAAACAAGCTTCTTCTTTCACGGGAGATATTCTGTCCACGTTGTCTCGGCGTTGCGCGCAGTATGACTTTGCCGCAACTTCGTCTTCCTTGGTGGATGAATCAAAGAAGCCCATTTCGGAAGATTATGTGCGATATAAGACTTTTGATATCACGGAGGATCCAACATCCCAGGGCTTCGATGTGGCGTCATATGATCTTTTACTTGTACCGGTGTCTTTGATACCCAATACGCTCATCGATGGGTTCTTAAACATGTGCCTCAGTCTCGTGAGACCTGGTGGTAAGTTCATCTTGACGGCGGCGAGCAGTCCGATCGTGGCAAGGAGCTGGGGCGAGTATCTTGGCGAGACCGGGCTTGCTAGCATCGACGCGGTGCTTTGTGATCAGGGTTCATCAGTCTTGGTGACGACCACCCTAGTAGCGAGCACCCCGTCGTCTCATGGAACTGATGTTGAACCGCCATCTGGAAGCTACTATATCGTAGGAGATCTCTCTTCGCCAGTCCAGCGCGACGTGGCTGAGGAGCTAGCATCCTCTTTGCAGTCAAAGGGCTTGTCGGTCAAGACCGCTACGATCCCACAATACGCTCAGCTCACAGAAGCAGCGTCTAAGGAAGAGATCTCTCAGAGCACCTTTATTGTACTTACGGAACTGGACACGCGTCTACTTGTTTCAGTCAACAACGAGATCCTGAGGGCTTTGAAGGCCATGATTACTGGAAAGCGCCTGCTCTGGGTCAACAAAGAGTTCTCTCCAGACACCGCCCTCGTCAACGGCTTTGCTGCGAGTATCCGATTGGAGAAACCCGAACTTCAGTTTGTCACTCTCACCTTCGATCCACAAGAGAGCAACGGCGTCATCTCAGACAGGATCGCCATAGTAGACGCACACCTTTCGAGCAGCAAGGGTTCTGTGGAAACCATGTACAGGGTTGCCGATGGCCTGGTCACTGTTCCACGCCTCGTCGAGGTCTCCACAATCACTAGGCACATCAAGCAGGCTTTTGCTGGCGACACATCTGAGGTTGCTTTTGGCGCGAATCCGAGTCGACCACTACGACTTCAGGTCCAAACCGTTGGTCTATTGAGTTCGCTCCATTTCGCCAACGACCACCTGCACACTACTCCCCTAGACAACCTCGAGGTCGAATTTCAGACTATGGCTACTGCCGTCAACTTCAAGGACTTGGCCGTCATGCTCGGAAAGATCCAAGAGACACCTGTGGGTCTCGAGGCCGCGGGAATCGTTACCCGAGTCGGCTCGGGAGTCACGCGCTTCAAGCCTGGCGATCGTGTGTTTGGCTTCACTTTCAACGGTGCATATTCTACGTACGGCAGAGGTGCTGAGGGCACTCTGGCCAAGGTACCCGAAGACCATTCCTTTGCCGAAGCCGCGGTTATTCCCATTGTGTACACAACGGCATATGCCTGTCTTTACGACATTGGAGAACTAGAGAAGCGGGTGAGACGCGTCCAGAAGCCTAGCTTGCTGGTTCATGCGGCGGCTGGCGGTGTTGGTCAAGCTGCCATTCAGATGGCTAAACGTGAGGGTGTTGAGATCTTTGCAACAGTTGGCAGCATTGCGAAGCGAGACTTTCTCGAGGAGACATATCAGATACCTCGAGATCACATCTTCTCGAGCCGTGATCTGACCTTCAAGGATGGCATTCAGAGATTGACTGGAGGCCGGGGAGTCGACATTGTCATCAACAGTCTTTCCGGTGACACGCTTCGTGCCACCTGGGAGATTGTTGCGCCGTTTGGATGCTTTGCCGAGATTGGTCTGGCCGACATTGAGTCCAGATCTCGTATCTCTATGGGTACCTTTGCCCGAGGCGTGAGGTTTGAGTCCCTTGAGTTGAATTACATGCGACAAACGGACCCGGAACGACTAGATGGGCTCTTTGCACGCGCCATGGACAGTGTCGTTGGCCGCGATCTCGAGCGTCCCACACCAATCACGAAATACCCCATTTCCAAGATCCAAGATGCCATGCGGTTGATGCAGTCTGGCAAGCACATTGGAAAGATTCTCATTGAGTTCCACTCTGAGGACCTGGTCCGAGTGGTTGAGCCACGGAGACCCCGTGCCAAGTTCGCGTCGGATGCTACCTACATTGTCTCTGGCGGCTTTGGTGGTCTTGGCCTGGAAATTCTCCGTTGGATGGTTAGCCAGGGCGCGCGCAATCTTGTCGTTACTTCACGAAAGGGGCCCGACGACGAAGCTGCCAAGGATCTCATCAGAAGTCTCCAAAGCGATGGCATCAAGGTTGTTGCTCCTTGTTGTGATATTACCGATAAGAAGGAACTTGAGCAGGCCATCACTTCGGCGCTATCTTATCTGCCGCCAGTGCGTGGATGCATCCAGGCTTCTACGGTTCTCAGTGTAAGTAATGGTCCCTCTGGCAGCATTTCTCGCCGACACTACTAATACCTCTTGATAGGACAACGTCTTCGCTGAAATGACCCTCGAGGAGTGGAATGCAGCAGTCAACGTCAAGGTAGCGGGAAGTAGGAACTTGTGGGAAGTCCTCATTGCCACTAAAAACGACAATTCAACACTCGACTTCTTCGTGATGTTGTCGTCTCTCACCAGCGTCACCGGCAACAACGGCCAAGCGAATTATAGCGCGGGCAACTCGTACCAAGACGCCATGGCGCGCTTCTTGTCATCTCAAGGCCACAACGTAATCGCCCTCGACGCCCCAGTGTTGACCGATGCTGGTATGGTCGCTGTGAGACCAATGTTGAGGGAGTATCTTCTCTCGATCGGCTGGGCTAGCATGTCTGTGGAAGAGCTTGTCAATGCGCTGGATTACCACTGTCGCCCCAGGTCCGAGAGCGCAGAGCTCAAGGTAAAGGGTGCTCAAGTCATTCCCAGGCTCTGGTTGCCCAAATACTCGGCGGATGAGGGCGCTGAACAGCCTAAATGGCAGCATGAGCCGATGTATAACCACTTAGTTCTTCACGGCGCTCACAATGGCGGTTCCATGCCCGGCAAGCAAAGCTCTGCTAAGCGCTCAGTTGGCGACCTCATCGCTGCCGCCGAGTCCCTGGGAGATGCTGAGGAAGCCGTGCTTGATGCTTTGCTGGGACAATTGGCCAAGATTCTCAGCTACGAGCTGGCAGATCTTGATCCCTCAAAGCCCTTGAATTCGTATGGTGTAGATTCTTTAGTGGCTGTAGAACTTCGAGTATGGATGACCAAGGAGGTTGGCGCGGACATTTCAGTCTTTGACATTACTGGCGGGCAGGGCATCAAACAGCTTGCCGGAAAGGCCGCAGCTACTTCGAGGTTTCGGCACAATGCTACTGGGAACTAAGCCTGTTTGTCCTTATAGGCAGCAGTCGCTTTGGTAAAAGGGACTTTGTTACTAGCTAACCAGAATCAAATATATAGATAGACGGAAATAATCAATCACTAGGCGCAATGTACCATAAGAGCATCAATTGCTCAAAGCTTCAGGCAATCATTAAAGAATAGTGAGATGTGAAAAAGAAAAATAGATTTATTCGCGCTGGCTAGGGGGATATTCCGGACTACACGGCAAAGTACTCAGCCATTATCTAAGCTGCACGTATGCTTGTTGTGTATAAGGCATGTGTCGAGAGACGGCATTATTCTGGTCGTATTCGATGCCGACGATGTACGGAGTTTTTTTGGTTATGTCCTGGGTATGGAGCAGAGGTTTATTACCCGTACGTCCGGAGCCCCTAAGGCTGAGCTAACGCCGATGCATAGGATCCTCGATATGCAGATGTATAACTATAATATACTTACCTGCTAACGGCGTAGTTGACTTGGTAGGCGACCGCGTTCTGTATTGGCGCGCAAGGGTCACTACGGACTAGCTGTTGGACATACTCTATAGCGTTGTTGATCTGGCTGCGCTGCTACTAGTGTAGTCGACGATGGCAGCAGACTGTACGGGGGGCGGAGGGGAGCACGGCACCATAGACGTGGAAAGTACCTGGGCAGGTGAGCTTCTACCTAGACGTATCGCTGCTCCGGCTCCAGTCAGGGCACCACGGATAGACTTAGACGCACGGCACAAGATTATCGGCATAGCGTCCTATATATGGCTACGTACAACATTAAGCTAATGGTTAAGTCTCCGGTCGTCCCGTATCCCACCGGCCGTGGGTCGACGTCAGTACAAAGGTACGTATCTCCGTGAGGGAATTAAGCCAATTATAAGATAATCCGACTTGATATTCCTTGTTCCCGCAAACTAAAAATCGAGGATTGTCTCCGAGCTGGAGAAAAATTGGAGGAGTTTGTACTGATTTGTACGGACGTTGGCCCCCGACCGACGGGATAAGCTTAAGTAGTGGGCTTGGGGAGATGAATGAATTGCTTTAATATAAGAAGTTTTCAGACGACCTATTCCAGCTTGAACTCAAGAATTCGGTAACACCGAAGTTAAAGTCAGCCTTGGTTTGGTGGCTTAGGTTGCTCGATAACCCACTTCACTTGACAATAGGATTAAAGTAATTAATTGAGAGTTACCGAGCACTCCGGTCAAACAAATCTCAGTCAACTACATATACCTCAATAAATACGTTCGTGTACAATCCTTATGTGTTACCTTGTTATCGTGCTTCTTTACTATCCTGCAAGCAATCATTCAATACTGCCCCCCTTAACACTATTAAGATGCCTTCGACTCTAAAGATCGCTCTTCTAGCCTTCGCCACCCTCGTTGCCGCAGTGCCACCTACCTCTAATAATGACGACGGTAATCTTTTCGTAGTCGAAAGTCAGTGAAACCCCCACTGAATCCGCGCTACGTTATTATTGACTCAATGAGATACAGAGCGATGCGAGGCAGAGTTAGCCAAATGCAATAAGAGCAGCGACTGCTGCGGCCCTGCACCAGTTGCTTGTAGCTACGTCCCCAAATGCGGTGATAACCGTTGCGTGTCTCGTGCTCCTGGTGCATCATCCAACCCCACGTGCCTCTAGACAGCTACTACGTGTCGAGATAAGCGGGATTGCCATAAGATAAGGCTGGGGATTACTTATGAATCCGGCAACTTTGTGGTACTTTGGCAAACCAATTAGGGTCTAAATATACAACTACTTGATACGAGAACGCTGTCGATCATATGATATGCCTCGGCGGACTTGGCGGGTATTGTTTACTATGAGGAAGGAAACAAGGTCTTTTTAAGTACTTCACAAGCCACTCCACAAGAGGTTTACCTTGCCAGTCACAAATCAAAATTGCTAGATTATCAATAGATGGAGGAGTATTCTTAATTATACCGTACACATCTACTCATTGAAGAATGTAGTCATCTTAAGACAGATGTCTTGGAGAGCCCGCTATGACCTTGGGTTTAAGGATAAACAAACCCATATCTATATCCCAACCCGAGGTACTTCGGTTCTATCCCTAATACCCTCAATCACTATCCTAAGGTAGCTTGCACGGGGGCCCGTATACCCTAGTCCGGTCATTAGGTAATCAGATACTTTTGCAGATCAGTATTCACAAGCAGCTTGATTGCAGCCCTGCTTTTTAATCTGGGTTCAGGACAATCTCCAAGGCTGCCTGACCGCAGCGCCTGGGGGCGCGTGGCCTGATACTATTCTGGTATTAGGCTGCACCTTGCTACATGTATGCGGTTGGAACAGCTTAAAGCATTAGAGGCGAGGAAAGAGATAACATAATGCACATGTTTTGAGTAGTTGTTGTAATGTAGATGGTAACTATATGTTTGAACTTTATGTTCTGGTTATTTTGATAGCTTTTATCATGGCTCTGAGAGACGTAATGAGGTTTAGTTCTGGATGAAAGGCGCACCCAATCTCAAGCTCCCCCGCCCGCCTATAATAGCCTCCTCTCGACAAACTTACGAGAATGAGCTTAGACTATTTACCATGCCCTAAGAATTCCAATGCTCTCGCATTACTCCACTGACTCTTGTTCCATTTTTCTTGGCTCGTTCGCCTACTATGGTAAGGTATCAAATAGCTGGAACAATTATGGAAGTGTCCAGTCCGAGACTAAAGGACGATGACCTTTCGCAATCGAGCCCTCCTAACAAGGCTGTTCTGTCGTGTCTTCGAAATTATCATGAGCCGAGAAAAACAGATATCCTTCTGGTCATGCTTGGTATAACTAGGGTTAAAAAAAGCACTTTCACCTTCCACCTTACCAATGACAAGTACAAGCCGGAAGTCGGGCACAGTCTGGATTCTTGTGAGTTCGAGCAGCTTTGGGACCTGATTACCATTGTCCCCCTGAGTCAAGTGCGTCTGAAATTGTCTTACCACTGGTTTAGGTGCGCGAAATGTGAAAGTCTACCAATAGGTCTGTTCCGCCACTCACAATAGTCATCTCATCAACACTCCCGGCTTTGACAACACGTATAGAACTGACAAGATCGTCTTGCGGTCGCTGGGAGCTTGGCTCTCTCTTACCTACAAAAACAGTATTTGTCTTCACGATTTCTATATCTGCATCGCATCACCACCGTGCGAATGCAAAGCTCTACTAAGGTTATTGTGAGTCTGTTCCGCCAGCTATGCGGTGATCATCACCTAACAAAACAATCGACGTCCTCGTGACCACTATGTAGGACGTACTAGACAAAAAGAAGTCGGGAGTGACAAAACAGAGAGAGCTTCTTAGAAACGAGGATTTCTGGGCTTGCATGGTGAAGAAATGAAGTCGAGTGGAGCGACACTATGATATTGACGAATCTGCTAGAGATCTCATCGTCATTTTTCTTCCTTCCACGAGACTGCGAACAGCGTCTAGAGCCCCCACCACAGATGGGGGTGGCGATCCAAGGCGGAATGGTGGATCAGCACAAGGTCCTTGAAAGCATTTTGGCCGGACAGGAAGTGTGCAATACTTTGAAGCCAGGGGAGGCAAGAAAGAGAATCAGGGCCGCGAGCCCTATTATTATGATCGGAGAGGGCAGTTGACAAGTCGTAGTAGTAGGTTCACACTTAAGTTTTCCAATTACTAGGTACTTTCCATAGTACATTTGCAATGTGCAACAACGGTCAGAAACAGGCGAATTAGTGATGCCCCTATCGCTAAAATGCTAATGTCACAAAGTTATAAACGAGCTTGCTAATGGTAGGAATGATATCAACTACTTGGGCCACAGCTTCCTAACTAAGGTGCTTTATGTATTGCATTTCCCTTATTTCTCTATCCATATGTGTACTCTCATGAGATTAGTAGTATTTTCAACTCTAACCTTTAGAACATATCTAAAGTAGCTCTATACGCTATAACTACGTTGGTATATAATCTTGTTCCCCTGCAAAGAAGTAGCTATCAACTACTGAATATATATACTAGACTAAATCTCAAGCCATCCGCGACATTCGAATACAGTTATCCATTGACTTCAAATCCATTATTTCGCCAAGATCGATGAGCTCAGGATTAAGCGTCTTTACCAAAGCCAGTAGAAATCACATTGGGAGACCAGAACTACATAGGTATAATGAATAAGATATATCGCGATACTCAACCTGGGCAATCAAGAACCATCTTCCAAACTATCATTATCAAAACCTCATCGGTTTTGGGACTCGCGATCTTCGTCTACCCCTTGATTGTCCACCCGGTGGTGCGTGGGGTGGTTTAGAGTTTGCAAGCCAGTCCTTTACCCACGGCCAGAGTGTGCTAAGTATGTCTCGAGCCCAGGAAAACATGCCTCCAAACCAATCTAATAAGGTTTCCCATGGTATAAAATAGACTGCGGCCGCGACCCCAGCCCCAATTAAGATTGCTGAGCCGGCAGCTGTTGCAATCATAGATCCTTCAGCAAAGGCAGCACCAACTTTGAGACTCTTGATACCATATTGGTAATGGACGAAGACACCACCTGTTGAAGCCGTGATGGCGGCCACCAGCTTCGAGCCACCGGCAAGTACGCCCATAACGGAAGCAATTATGCCTTTCCACTCTTTCAGCCATCCGTTACCCTCCATAGGCTGACTTCTCATCTTCTCGAACTGTCTTCGCAGCTTTTCCTTTTCGTCATCGGTGAAGTCCCGTTCGAAGGTCCTTTTAGCCTTTGTCCAACGTTCACCTCTTGGATCGATAGGGATTCCAACATCAGGGCCGAAGAACAACCTACCCTTGTGTGATCTAGATTGCCAGTCGTCAAGCTTAGTGTCTCTGAATGTCGAACTTCCATTGATGCAAAGCTGGCCGCCTGTACTGAAGCAAGTCTCGGCCCGCAGCACCATTAGCAACTTAACATTGAGTGGCATCTTGAAGTATACGTCATCGAACTGACTGCTGACGACCAGCACGAGTTCTCGTATCTCGTCCATTTTTCCAAGAACTCGGAGCTCATGTTCAAGTGTAATGTCGGTGGCCACAATCATCTTTGAAGTTCCTTTCATGGTGACAGAGGGTCAGAAATCCTGTTGAAGGAGACGCGACGAACACGAGCTATTGAAAGGGGATTTGAGTCGACTCACCAATCCAGAATCTCTTGTTCCAGAATTTCAGAGGATGCCTCTTCGCTTTTCAACTTCTTGTTGAGCCAAGTTGCATCGCGTTGACCACAAACGACCACAAAGGTTCGGTCTCTTGCTGCCTGGGGCCTACCCAATGCCCGTTTAAATCCCTCAGAGGACTTCTTGAACTTCTTCATGTCGACTTTGATGAAGTCGAATAAAGCATTGACTTCACGGTTGAAATCGTCGCCAATGTTATCGAAAGAAGTCGTCAGATCGGTGGCAGTAGCTAGCACATCAGATTCAGACCGATTCCAATACATGATGGCCAAGCTTCGCTGTTGCTGAAAAGGATTGGACCATGGACCGAACATGCACTCAGCTCTTACTGTATAAGAATGGAGTTGCCAGACCTTGGGCGGCCCATCAATATCAAAGAGTATCTCGGAAGTTGTTTGATGGAAGAATCGTTGCAGACCAGGAAAAGGGCTGCTCTCCCTCTCGAGAACATCGCGCCTACTAATACCCATATACTTCCTCATCTTTTGGAATAGTCCCTCCTACGCTAAGGTATCCAGATGTGTTCCTCCCTCAGACACACTATTTCAAAGCTCAGGAGCACTTTCGACTCGGGTAACACAGCGTGGAGCCATCTGTCACCTAATTACTATTGTACTACGCTATCTATCCCCAGATGATCGGCTTCGAGCACTCATTAGGTCGTAAGAAAGTGCCACAATGCGGCTTTTCACAAACACAACCAATTTCTAAGCCAATCACCCTGCAAGGCACTTTAATGCAAGGTTAGCCAATCACTCTGTGAGGAATTTCAATGCAAGGTGGACTAATTGCGGAGTTAAGTTCTTAGCTGTGTGTCATATTTCAATTTGTGAGGAGCCTGGAGCTTTTCACGCAATCCCATAGCAGCTAGCTACGAGGTATTTCCTCATGGCCTCGATACAGTGATCAGTCAAACGCATGCAGCGCCAGACACGATGACATTGGTGCCTTTCCACGCCAACATATTTGCCTGCCATCCTATTTACGATTACGACGCCCGCCTTCCCCTCTTCCCGCCATCTATCGGGGGATGCCTTCAACTCTCTTTCTTCCGTCATCTATCCTTGCTGCGAGGCTACAAAATTCCGGGCAAGAAGCCTTTCATTGAAATTCACCTTCTCCCATAATCATCGGCTCACTTCTACGTAGCTCAACATGTCGCTAAATGCACACGACGAACAGGCGATGTCCGCTGTCACGCGCACGAGGAGTAAGCCTCAAGTGACCAAGCAACCCAAGTATACCATTGCAGAGTGGGATGCAAAAAAAGAGATCATCATTTCTCTTTATATTCTTGGAAACTGGCCGTTGAGTATGGTTGAGGGGTGTATGCATGTGGTGTTCGGCTTCGACGCTTCGTCGATCAATCTCCTCCATCTTTTCAGAGTTGTTGACTCATTTTTATTTGTGACCGTAGAAACTCCATGTACAAGAAAAAGCTCAAGGAATGGCATATTTTCAATCATGAATCATCGAGTCAATCTCAAAGTCGCATGGACGGTCTGGACACGCCACTCGTCAAGCGACGACGATGTGCTGGGGCAAAGCCCCGGATACTAGCAGATTACCAATCGGGGCCGCATTCTCATGGCGTACGCATGATCTGGTGCTGGACTGGCCAACTGCAGAGCTGAAAGCTTTGGCCTGCATGCTCTATTCGATAGGAAACTATCTCATGGGCCTCTTCGATCAGAGCCGTCCAGGAGAGACTTCATCTGGATGGGAAGTGAACTCATCTGGTTTGACGCCCCCACAGGGTCATGAGGACAACTCGACAGAATGGAAAGCGATTGCCGATCAATGCCATGGCGCTTCAACTTTGATCAGTCAGGGAAATGGCACACAGAAGAAGTGCCAAACAACTCTTCTGAACATTTTCAAAAGCATCGACCAGCTTGCACAACAGGAGGATCCCTGGATGTTGATCTACCTATGGAGGATTATACTATACTTGCGAGGAATTTCATACCGTATCGAGAATAAGAAAGTGGGCATTCCATCCACACGTCTAAGACCTCAAAACGATCATCTGGTCCGCCATGTAATTTCCAGCTTAGCAGGACTCTTCATCATTCGCAAAGGATCCAGTATGATGGTAGACTGTCTCAACTCGTTACGCGTCTTCTCGCTCGATAGAATGCAGCTAGCTAATGAACGGGTCTTTAAGTTCTGCACGGACTCATTTCCAAAGCTACCCGGCGGATCGCATCCAGTGGTTCTCATCATGGTCGCTCGATTTTTGAGATACTGGCCCGCAGCGCTTGCTGATAATGTATTGCCGAATTACGGGACCCTCGTGGCCCGCTCCGGAACTGAGTTTGGGTCTTCTGATGAGCGTACAATTTTCTTTCTGACTGAGTACATGTACGTTGCGTACTATCATGGGCATAATATCACCTTGACATATCAGCTGGCTTCTGACCTTTGTCAGAGATCTGAGGAACTGGGGCCTGTTCCACAACGGGGGCTTAGGGGGGGGGGGGACATATGGTTTCGTGCTTGCCTCCAAGCTACTGGCGAGGATTGACAAGGAGAAGGGAAACATTGACCTCTAGCATGGTTGTCTAACTCCTCTCGCCGAGAAGCTGCGAAACGGCGATCGGGATTGCCAAACAAGGGCCTTACAGATCCGGCGCATGATGGCCTACTGGTCTCGTGAGGCGGGTAACAGGGAGCGGGCTCAGGAACAGAGGGGGTATGCTGATGAAATATTCAACTCAATGAGAGAACTCGGGGTGGAACAAGGCAATTGGAATCTGAACTGGGCGTTCCAAAGTGGGTAATACCGTCCTTCTGAACTTGCACGTGTTTACAGGCAACACACCTAGGCAGGGCGTTCACTTGGCAAGGCAAACTTTGCTTCTGACAGAGTTCGTAATGGATATACACTTGATTTTAAGTAGTAAAGTATGTACTGGAATTGCACCCCATCTTCTTCTCCCAGTTGATTCTTATCCGACGACCGGTATCACGTTGGCGGAGTCTTCCCTTGACATCGATTGATCTGGCCAAGCTGATGTTTTCGACTCGAGACGCAACAATGATGCTAGCTGCATCAGTGGCTTGACATTACCGACTTAACCATTTACTGGTAAGAAGCGCGGTAGGTGTCCCAGTAGCTGTGCATGCGAGTCTCCTGGCCATCCGTGAAGTGGGTGAAGCAGTCACTATGTAGTAGTCAGCATGGAGGTTCATCATCGATCGTATAGATAGAAGCTTACTCGTCAGAGTAGTCCATGTAGTTGGTGACAGGGTCGGTGCCAGCCAGAGTGGGGCAGGTGTCACGGCCAATCTCGCAGTTGTAGGCCTCCTCAGCCTCGAAGGGGGTATCAGAGACGTAGTCACCGTTACCGCCGCACTGGTATCCCTCGAAGGTGTGGTAGACTAATCGGGAAGTCAGCTTCATTCAATATCTGCCAGAGTTGGAAAAGCTTACGTCCAAGCCAGTGGCCAACCTCGTGGGTGGCAGTGTGGCCAAGGTTGTACTGGGGCAGGCTGCCGCCGGGGACAGAAGTAGAGCGGATGACAACACCGTCATAGTAGAAAGCAGAGGAACCGGTGGTGACAGTCTGGGGGAAGTAGGCATATCCGAGGTAGGGGGTACCGGGGAGGAAGTAGACGTTCAGATCGGCGTAGGTGCCCTTGCGGAGCGATCTCTTCATGGCGAGCTCGGCGCTGTCGGAAGCCCACTGGCTATTGATGGTCCAGTCGACACCGGCCTGGGCGAAAGAGACATCGTGAGGGGCGTAAGCCTCGTTGAGGACATCCAACTGAGCGTTTAGGGTGGCCTGGGTAAGGTAACCACCGCTGACCGAGTTGGAAGTGGCAATGACGTGCCAGTAGACATTGACCGTTATGGGAGCAAGGCGAGTAGCGTTACCCTCGACGCGAGCGTTGTCCTCCTTGAGCTGAAGGCGCTGGGCAACCTCGATCTGCTCTTCCGTGGGGGAAGGGGTGCCGCAGGAACGCTGGGCAAGAGCAGTGGAGGCGGCCGCAAGGGCGGAGACGAAGAGAGTCTTGAACTGCATATTGAAAAAGAGACCGGACACCTGACTGGAGTTGGCTTGGCTGGGGTGGGATGAGGATGAAAGAACACCTTGATGGCTGATTTTTCGACACTTTATATAAGTTCTTTGCCTTCTACTGTCTGCTGTTGAGTTCACATACCTTCCCAAGGTTCATATCACGAGCGCCTGAGTATCTCGACTTCAACCTTCCTCAAATGGAAGAGACCGAAAGTCTAGCAACATCATGGCCAGGCTCGTCGTACGTCAACTGGGGACTGTTCAACGCTCTTTTGGCTAGTGGTCTCGAATGTGGCTCCATCACTGGAATGTTGATTCATGCTCAGAAGTTAGCCACCTGCTGAGTTTGTCCAGTTGCAGACCGTTGAAATTGACGACAGGACCAAACGGCCTTGCGTGATAAGCCGGTTGGGCGGCATATCTCGAGTTGCCAAGATGAATTGCGGATTTTGCCATCTAACAGGCAATGCCAAGACGGTGACTGTAGCCAAGAAAGGCACCAAGTCCTGAGTCCCGTTCGTATCTTGTGCAACGGTGTGATTGAACCTAGCAGATGCCGTTGATCGAGTTGCCTCTTACGCCAATCGTGAACAAATCATTGGCGGACAACGCGTAAAGCTGGGCTCAATTGCGGTCATTGCAGTTCCCACTGCCAGCTCTTGGCTCTCTTGGCAGCCTTGGCGGTTGACTACCATTGTTCTTTCTTACGATGGGGATTGGCCGATTCAAGCTTATATTTATGAGTATCGGGCGTTGCCGACCAACGAGGATGTTACCTTCCTTAATTTGACGTCTGTTCCACCCCGGATGCGAGGAAATCCTTCGAAAAACCCCGCGCTGCTCCGCCCACATCCCGGGAGTTGAGCACCGCCCATGTCCCCACATCTCCGGGGGTATCTCGATCTGCCGATTGTTCCTCCCGCTAAGTCCCGCTGAATTCCGCCCGCTGCAATTGTTTTCCGACCGCCGTCTTATCTCTCATGGCCCATTACGTCCACCATTTGGTGATCGAGCTATGGCTCGGCTCTAATCATCCATCACCTCGGTGAGGACCGTGAGGTAGATCAATTCCCTTTCTCCCAATGTTCCATCTTCTGATTACTCAAATGCTTTTGTACCCAACACAGCTAAGACTTGAGACTGCGCGGGAAGCCAAAAAATTGACCACGGTGAAAAGCTGTCATATGAGAGAGAATCGCCTCTACCTGGTGCTGTTCAAATATGACACTGCACCTCGCAGTCAGGACTGATTCAGAAGGTTGCGCGTAGTTGTTCGCGAGATAACTAAATCTGCCATGGTGGGTACTTCATCTGTCAACTTTGAAATGGGTTCTCGTAGGTAGAAAGATGCTCTTGCACTGTTGCTCAAGTGGTCAATTCATCAATGTTTCTCATTTGAAGATTAGAAGGCAGGCAGTAGGGTATCGTGCCTCGGTGGCAAAATCATCTGTTCGCGCAATATGTAATAGCAGTTATGCTCCAGAGTCACAATCATTATGATACCACTAGTAGTCGTGTTAACCCTCTCCCCCTTGCCCTTTCTCCAACCATTGAGCAACTTCATGGGACTTTGTCCACTCCGTCGATACCTTTGCAAAGGCATGAACACCCCAAACTATCCGCTGTCCGCAATATGTACTTGTGGGACGTCATTGAGCTTTGCTGGGCGAAAGTTCATAATGACGGATTAAAGAACGATCTAGGGTGTGATTTCATTCCTTCTTCCTGGCTAGTTTAATATACTCAAATCTACGTTCACTTACTATTCATATCAGCAAATGTCCTGGTTCCTCTAGTTCACCTAAGTACTTAGAGTGTTTTTACACTTAGCTGATATATGACGATCGTCTTACGACATCTTATTCACATGGACATAGTGGGTGAAATAAATAACAATAGTTTACACTTTACTGAAATAACAGTAAAGACGGAAGAGTTGCATAGAAAGCTTAAATTTCGGCGGAAGCCTTGGGCATAGTCGCACCATTGCCCACACATTAGCAATTGGACTTTGGGGGATGATTCCTACTCACATACCAAGCAATCAATAATCATCATCCTTCTTTCAACTTAGTTCCATTATGAGTTATTCGAGTGCTAGTCTCTCATATAGAAGCTCATTACACCAAATCGAAATCAGCCATGTTAGAAGATCTTATTACTGATTTCTTTCTTTCTTTTCCCCCTTAAATAGCTTCGACTGCTTGTAAGATTCTCCAGCTCCCTCATCTGGGCAATCAGCCCTTGGCTATCTCTACCCACTTTACATGTTACCTTTCGAACTCCTTTCAAGTCCCAAGTTCCCATTCATAATTTATAAGAGATGTATGTAATCTTTTCTGAATATCAGCATTATCAGCAGCTTTCATTAGTGTCTCAACAGTCAACATACGGCCCTCTTTGGCTTATTGCAGATAGTGCAAACTTACCGCTGCTCGGGAGATTAAAATTTTATCTTTACTATTCAAGAACGAGTTGGCAGGTTGAACAAGTAGCGCGCGGTTTCCCGGCAGCATTTCTTAAAAGCAAGGGGGAAAGTTTCCAACGACGTGTCATAAATCTATTTCTAGTTTTACTAATGCATCATCTGCATGCAAGCGATCGAATGGCAAGAGGGCAAGGCGTTGGAGGTGGGTTGCTTGGATATGTCCAGGGTGTGATTGGGGCGTTGGAAAGCATTTTTGGCAATCCAACATATTGCCTCTGTTTCCCAAAGTGCGGGGATACACATCCTTTACTTTTGTCATGAGTATAACTTTGACTGCATTGTAGATTTGGCCCAACTCATCAACAATCTTCTGGAAATCGCGATGGGTATCTTCGGCACTCTCCTTGGCAAAGCTGCCGCGCCAGCTCTTGCCTTCTTGCTTTGCTGGTGCGTCGTCCGGAGGGCCGCGCTTTATGTCAAACTTCGACATCTTGGCGGTCCTTGGTGGAGTGGCCTCACATACTGGCCTCACAGCAAGGCAATCATTAGCCCCAATTGCCACGAGTGGTACGCCGATATAAATGAAAGATATGGTAAGCACAACGACTTCCAGCTCACCTATTGACTGACGATCGCATAAACATTGATAATGCACATCACTTCCTGGAAGCTAACTCTCTCAAAGGTCTCATTGCCCGCATCGCTCCGGGAATTTTAGTGACCTCATCTCCTGAAGTTTGGGCCCATGTCAATAGACATCCTGGATACAAGCGCTCCGATTGGTATTATCACGCTTGTCGAATTGAGTACCAGCGTGACAACGTATTCTCTCAAACGGACAATGAGAAACACGAAAAGAGAAGGAAGCAAATGGCGCCGGGGGTATGATATCATGAGTAGTCACAGTTTTCTGGCCAAACAGCACGGCTAATCTGATCCTTGGTAACCAGTACTCCGGCAGAGAGAATCTAGACCTCGAACCTACGATTGATCAACGCCTTGAGGAGCTTCTCGGGCTCATGAGATCCAAATATCTTTCAACTGATAGCAAAGTCACACCAGTGGATTTGGCCAAAAAGATACAGTACTTTACTCTCGATGTAATCAGTTCTGTCGGGCTTGGGAAAGCGTTCGGCATGCTGCGGACTGATAGTGATGTGGATGACTACCTGAAGTCTACCGAGGAGGGCTTGTCTGCTATGAGTGTGGCTTGTGCTATGGGCATTAGCTGGATGGCTCAGTCACCTATCATTGGCAAATTCATAGCTCCTTCACCTACTGACAAGAACGGTTTTGGTAAAATGATCGCAGCATGCTTCCGCTATGTTGACGAACGCACTGAAAAGCCAACGGACGAAAGGTCGGACATGCTTGCATCATTCATACGCCATGGGCTAAATGGCGATGAGCTGAAGACTGAGGCACTGGAGCAGATTATCGCCGGATCGGATACGACCGCAGCTGCCATACGAGGGACACTCTTACAAATCATGACCAATCCCAGGGTTTATGCCAAACTACAGCATGAGATTGACGAGGCAGTACGTGCTGGGAATGCCCCAAAGCTCGGCGAGGGAATTATAACTCTTGGTCAAGCGAAGAAGCTGCCGTACCTGCAAGCAGTCATCCGAGAGTCTCTGAGGATCCGACCGCCGGTTCTCAATATCTTTTCTCGAGATGTTCCCCCTGGAGGTGATGCTATTGAAGTGAAAGGGGAAACTTATATTTTACCTGGTGGTGTTTGTGTGGGCTATTCTGGGTATGCCATGCATCGAAGTCAAGTAACATACGGCGTCGACTCTAAGGCATTCCGACCAGAGAGATGGTTTGAGACAGATCCGGACAAGCTCGCATCAATGATCCAAACTAATGACCTGATTTTTGGTCACGGTAAGTTCATGTGTCTCGGGAGGCCCGTGGCTCAGATGGAACTTTCTAAAACTATTTTCGAGGTGCGTTGCAGACTCTGGAGCACGTCGTTGTTCTTTCGGCTGTGAAGTTACAGTATTGACTTTGTCAAGTTGTTGCGAAATTTCGAACTAGCGTCGAATGATCCTGCGCGTCCATGGCGGGCAAAGAATTGCATGGGACTGTTCGTGATTTCGGATATGTGGGTTCAAGTAACGGAAAGGGCATGACCACTGACGGTGGCTCCAAGGAAAAAAGAAAAAATATGCGGTTACTGTCTGAGTATTTCCTCGGTCTATCGTGCTTCTCAATGAGATCCTCAAGTCTGCCTGTCATTACAGATGTTTCAGATTTGGCCATGACGCAGATAATCTATTTGTTCTGCAGAAGGTTGCTTGAATGAGAACGATTAGCTTAATACTGTGATGACTTTGCTATATCGTCGTTGCGATGTCTATCGTCCGATTGCGTCTGATTTTCAGGAATGAAACACAATACTTGTTAAATCCTTAGACAGGCTAAAAGGAGACTCCTCTTCATGCCGTACAAACTTTAGACTACGTAATGAGGAAACGAGAACGCATTGTTACACGCTGCACACCTCAGTTGAGTCTACTCGGAACTGACGATATCATGTGACGATTCGCTTGCTACAAGGGAGGGGGAGGGAGGGGCTCAATGCGATGTTTTCGAAATCGAATGAGGATTTCTCAAGATTCCGAACCAAAAGAATTCAATTGTGTGGTGGACTTACGCTTAAGACGTCGCTTGATATCACAATTTGAAAGAGAAAGAGATTCGCCCCCGTGCAATACAAGTGGCCTTAGATAATGATTGTGAGATGACTTGATAATACATTTTGAGGGGCCCTGACTTTGCGCAAAATGTTCGAGATACCGCAAGTACGTGGCCTCTTTTTGCCAACTTCAATGCCCATTACAGGCCATGTATTGTAGTCTACCTAGTTTTGCTGGCAGTTCCCGCGCTATTTGCTTTCTCACACCAGTGTGTATAAGTCAAACAGTGGGGTAAAAGAAAGAAAGACGCGCTCCAAATTCCAAACAAAGTTGCCGCTGACTCTAGAACTCGACACGGCGAAAAAGCTTGCCTGCAGGTGCTGCCGGCGCGGCGGGAGCAGCTGGAACTGGCTTTCCACCGGCGGGGGCTGGCGGAGGAGCAACAGCAGGAGGCTTGGCCGGTTTTCCCTCAGCTGGAGTCTTTGGGGGGGCTGCAGCAGGTGGAGGAGCGGGTTTGCTTGTAGCTGGGGCCGCGGGAGCTGCGGCGGGCGGAGGGGCGGGCTTCCCAGCGGCTGGAGCTGCCGGAGCTGCAGCGGGTGGGGCGGGTGCAGAGTTCGGCTTTCCTCCGGCAGGCGGAGCGGCAGCTGGAGGAGCGGCGGGAGTGGAACCAGCGGGCTTAGAAGCTGCTGGCGGGGCCGGAGCCGCAGCTGCCGGTTTCGATGGAGCGGGTGCTGCGGGAGCTGCGGCTGCCGGAGGAGCTGCAGCAGCTGGCTGAGCGCCTCCTTTTCCTTTTAATACTCCTGCTGCAGCTCCAATTACGGCGTTAAGGGGGTTTGCCTGTTGTCCTGCGGGAGCGGCGGCTCCGGCTGCAGGGGCTCCTTTACCCTTGAGAACTCCGGCGGCGGTTCCCAAGACTTGCCCGATCGGGTCAGCGGCTTGAGACCCAGCTGGGGCAGCAGCGCCAGCCGGTTGACCTCCCTTTCCTTTCAGCAGGCCTGCTGCCGTTCCGAGCACGGCTCCAATAGGGTCGGCGGCGGGAGCCGCAGATGCTGCGGGAGCAGCAGCTTGCCGAGCCCCTAATGCTGGAGCTTTTGCTTTCCCGGCAGTTTTCGCCTTTGCCGGTGCTACAGCACCGCCAGTAGTCTTCCCTGTAGCTTTCTTACCCGTAAGTCCTCCCAACAAAGAGCCGATGGGGTCGGCGGCAGCGGCTTGCTGGCCAGCAGGCTGGGCAGCTCCCGCTCCCGCTCCCGCTGCGGCGCCAGCGGCTCCGGCAGCCTTACCACCAGCGCAATTTCTAGAGCCAGGTAAGTTTAATGTCCTAATACAAATGTAGTGCATGCCTTGACGTCTTGTTTTGTCGTGGGACGTGGACAGACAGTAATCCTAAAGTACTCACCCTGTGATACCGCCAGCCTGTGCCCTCACGCATTTGGCATTTTGTCCTCCCTCCATGAAGTCAGTCAACATACTGATCTTGATTGGTCCCTTGGAGGTTTCTTACTGAGAGCAAACAGTCCAAGTCATCGAAGCAGACTGCCCCTTGCTGTGCTGAGACATATGTGGCCAACAGAGCAGACGTTACAACAGCAAGCGCACGCATGGTGAACTAGTGATGGAGTTGTACTCGATATGGATTTGCAGAAAGAATGTGTATAGTCCCCTTTGAGTTCTGGAAGAGGCTGGTAGCTTTATGTGACGGTTTGCGAACACGAAAAGGTCGCATTAGGGGTGCTTCCCGAATTTTATAGACGAAGAGCCATGGCTTCAGATTTCCTCCTGCAGGTCATCTCATTCACCAGCTGAAGAGCAAAACCCAATTTTCTACCTGCTTCAAAGCCGAGGCAGTCTTCGGTGTCAACATGTGCTGTCCTCACCCTGAAAGACTCGAGGCGTACCTTCCAAACGTCTCAAGAATCGTTTGACCGGAGAGTGTCCCGCATTCTTATTAAATCAGTGGCCGTGCAAGGTATCAAAATTCCGACGACAGTCTTGGTGTGGGCGAAGGGTCCGTCCCTGGCCCCAGACAGCAGTCAAGGTGAGTCGGCAAACTCTTTAAGATGGAGAAGCGTTCATCTGAAGTGCTTTACAAATTTCTTCATCCCTTGGGGCTAAAGCTATGAACACATGCGCCTCTTTGACTTCCCTTGTCGAACCTGAAAACGCGCCCTTGCATGGACGTCTCATCCCATTAACGAAATGTCAGTGCCTGTCACACCATTTGTGGCAATGCTAACATTTGTCAATCTCAGCCTGCCGTGGTGTCAGACCTCGTGTTTCTCTTGCATGCCATCAAATACTCAATGGCCACTAGGTCTCAATACTTTACTTAGTCACGCTAAGTAGCATGCTCTGTTGGCGAACTTTAGGACTACTTCCGACGTGAATTCTGCTCGGATGCCCGATTTACCGTGCAGCCAACTAGGTAACTGTACAAGACTAAACACAATGTTCCTGATTGCTTCCGTCCATCATGAAATTCGATCAGTTTTCACATGATAAAATCTGTACTGGATTTCAGATCTTTCTATGAAGGTTACTTGATAAGCTCAGGACGTAGACCCAATTATCAGGGTACTTAGTAAGTACATGTAGACTTACACAGATGCAAGGTGCACACCACCACAGTGATTGTAGGAAATTTCACGCGCCGGTCGCATTCTAGGAAGCCAGAATGAACTTACTGACCGACACGACATTGTTCGTGTGCCTTATCTACTGCGCCATTGGGTTGGCGGCTATAGCTGCTCTCTGTCTGTGTGTTAAATGCAAGTTGAGGTGGATAGTGACTAAAGTCAGATATTCGTTCAGGTCACCTGGTCGGTCTGTGGCACGGCCATTGAAAGAATCCCCCGAGGCTAAATCGTGTTCCCTGGCTATATTGTCCTGCCAACTATGCCAGTTTTACTACGTCAATGTTTCTTGCCCAGTTCACTGTCGCAGTTGAATAGACATCGTGCCAAACTGTTGGTATCTCGCACGTGGACAGGCAGAAGAGAGTAATTTACGGGGTTCGAAGACTACAGGGTTGCCCAAACACCTTTTAAAGGGCGGGGCACTACTTACTTTTGTTATTTCGCACGTAGCTTTGCCTGGAAGCCGGGACAACAATAACGCTCAAAGAAACATTGCTTCATCGCTCTTTCCTCGTGGGAATAACACAGCAATTTTCCCCTTTGATATGGACATGTAGTATTTGGATGTGTAGAAAAACTCATTGCTGATGCTGCAGGTCTCGATGTCCTGACAACCTAACTACGCTAAGCTTGAGACAAACGGATTTAATGATTCAGGTAATACATGTCGATGTACCCCCATTGATGTCATAGGACTCCTAAACTTCACTAGCTGGTAAGCAACCAAGACGAGTTGACGCCGCAGATAGTCAGTGGAACTATGGATCACTACAATTCATCGAACGCATTGGTACGTGGTGCCCACCTTGGGTACCTACCTACCCAGTTGACAACGAGTTTTGCACTTCTCGATCCTGCTCTCAACATATCATATGGCTGCTCGCCACCGTAACACTTCATTTTCTTAGGCTAGATTTTCAGTGGCGTACATCCTTCTGAATTCAATGATGTTTTACTGCCTTCTCCAAATCTGGCCTTGGTCTGTCACGCAGGGTAGGCCTTACCTGACTAGGTACCCTACTAAGACTCAATACACCGGCGAAATTGGCCGGGACTCACCTCTCCCCGCCCAATTTGGCCGTTCCGCCCATGTTCAGCGGGCGGCGAAATTGGCCCAATTACACGCTCTTTGCACGGAATGAGAATGCGATTCTCTTCGAGCCACTCTCGGTCAATAAGCGGCTTTCTAATCTGTGACTATTCAATACAAGACACTACTGGAGATCATATAAAGTGAGATATTTTCTTGCCGGCTTATTACATCTTGAAGTTTGGAGCAAGTCATATCCAGCACACGCATTTTCTTATCACTATTACGAAACATCACTCAGACTACTTTACTTCACCTGACTTTGAAACTTCCTTCTTCAAGATGTCCATCGCTCTCGTCACTGGAGGTAACACCGGCATTGGTGAGGCTGTCGTTCAACAGCTCGCCAGAATCCCGGGCTTTCATGTTATCATAGGATCTCGCAATCTCGAGAATGGCTCTAGGCTCGCCGAATCTCTCAAAACCGAGAACTGCTCAGTTTCTTCTATTCAGCTCGATATTACCTCTGACGAATCGATCTTCAAGGCCATCGAGTCCATTCAGAAGACTCACGGAAAACTTGATGTCCTCATCAATAATGCAGGCATTTTGATCGATACATACCCCGATTCGTTTAGCTCCACTCGAGATCTTTTCAGAAAGACCTATGAAACCAACGTCTTCGGAACAGCCGTTCTAAGTGAAGCAGCTCTTCCTCTCTTACGCAAATCTGAGTACCCGCGCATTATCTTCGTGTCGTCCCAGATGGGTTCTCTGGAGTCGACTTTGGACGAGAGTACGCCCTTCTACAATGTCGACTACAAAGCATACGATGGCAGCAAGGCAGCTGTCAACATCTTGGCTGCCAACTATGCCCGTATTCTCAAGGATATTGGCGGGGCTTCGAATGCTGTTTGCCCCGGCTTGGTCAGAACGAAACTAACTGGATGGATGGACGCCGGAGCACCGACTTCTGTTGGTGCGGAAAGAATTGTGGAGTTGGCAATTGCAAGTCCGGGTGGACCGACTGGCACGTTCTCTAACAGGGAGGGTCCGCTCGCGTGGTAGAAAAGATATTCGGGCTCATCAGTGTATCGGTTTAGGCCGCCTCAGTGGAAAGAGGGAACGCGAATGGCAGCCTTGGACCTGTTCTAGCCTTCTCGATTTTAATTGCATGAGAGACCGACCAGACCGCGCGTCCTAGACTACACGCGAAACCAGTAGTACAATCTATGATGCTCATCTTACGTATTAGTCTCTTAATTTACATCATCGCCGTCACTAAATTCAGGAGCAACCCGATGTTATCGACTCCTGAATTCCATCTATCAAGCGTTTCTGCATGAACTGCATCGTTGGCATGTTGATGACTTTCCAGAAGCTCCCCAAAGTATGCCAGATCCTGACCCCGCTTGGGAAGACTTCTCAACGCTTTTGTTTCTTCGTCCCATGATTCTGGCGTTGTAGCACCCCATTGTACTTTGTGACATGGTAGTGTCAATTCTCTCCATGTGTCAAGAACGCCGCAAGATATGCCTACCTTAACGGTGGCTACTTGCGCTACCAAGAACCACACGCAAGCAATTCTGGCGCGTCTTCTTGTCAGTTCGTTTAACATTGATTTCAGAATGGAACCGAAATCTACTTACCTTATTCGGGACTCGTCTAAGATCCAATCTTCCCATGATTTCGAACTCTTAGACTTTACACTGCATGGTGTATCAGTCAAGGCCATGAACTGTTTCCAAAGCGCCTAGTCAAAAATTGTCAGCTGCGACGCGTTCCATCAAGAACTCATAATCTTCGGTAGCAGAAGATACCTCATAAGCCAACAGCATGTGGGTGTTGTAGTCACGGTCTACAAGAGTGCTTCCACCGCCGGCAACGACACGCATGATGATATATATCAGCTCTGCTTGTATTGATGCGAAGATATCTCTTCTGCTATATCTAACCATCTGTTGAGAGAAGTCAGCATTCTCAAGTCATCTGGCAGGGTGGAGTGCACTATTCCAACTTCGCTGAGGTTTCTGTCCTGCTCTTTTCGAATTGATTGCCATAAGAACGAACTAGTGTCTGGGTTTCGAGATACGAACAGAATCGCAATGCCCATACAGTTTGCTAGTGGCTCGGGAAGATGGCTCTTGTCCTGATATTGGTGTATGAAGGGAGGGAATGTTGACCTTCGCAGCATCATTTCGGGATATGAGCGCAGTGCCTGTTTGATCATGTTCGCACTGCTATTCGCCGCCGGCTTTGGTTCCTTGATGAATTGAAGTGGAAAGACGATCCCAGATGTGTTTGATATCACGGGCCTGCCAAAATTCATCGAATGTGGCAGTATCTGCCGGTATGGTTCTGGTGATGGAGACAAATCGGTGTCACCGACCATCAGGTCCTCGGTTATGTGACCAAGTCCAGGTTCCGCCAGAGGGAAGTGGCCAAAAGCGACTTCATCCGGCAGCTCAACTATTTGCGAGAATGCATCCCATTGTACTTGATGATCAAAAGTCGAAGCCTCTGATATGAAAGTAGACTCAGGATTAGCTGGATCCAAGCCCAGAAGACTCGGCGCCCAAACTTGTGCGCTAAGGGCCTCTGTGCTGGCTGTCGGCCCTTGACTTCTGTTTTCTGCGTAGATGCAGTCTAATCCTTTCTTTGTGCAACGCGTACAGCGGGCTTGTAAGCTACACTTATGTTTGGCTGCGCTGCATTCTCGACAAGGCTTCGGTCGGCTTCGGAGTCGGTCTTTTGTTCGTCGACAGTAAGACACATGTCGCTTCAGTGCAGTCTCTAATTTGGGGATGTTGAGTTAGTTCTCACGTTGAAATAAGAGGCAGACGCAGTAGCTGAAGACAGACCTTGGCTGAAGGGCTTGCTACATATTCCACAGAAGAACACGCCAGCTGATAGGCTGTTCGTCGGAAAGATTGTGTCAAGAAATTCAGAGCCGCTCATGTTTGGTCAACACACCTGATGAGTACCGTTCTCGCTTGGAGCTCTATAGACACGGGCTGATCCAGTCAACTATGGGTTTCAGACAGTTATGTCCTTGACGGAATGACTCCAATAAATTCAAGCAGTTCTTTTGTCAGCAAGTAGCTTGGAGACTGACCCGACAAAGATCCTGCGGAGATAAGCTCAAATTCCGGGTCTAGAAGCCTAATCAGATGTCACACCAATTCTTCAATCTGTAGCACCTGATTTGCGAATAATTGTCGTCGCAGCCTCAAAATTATCTTTCATGGTGAGAATCTAGGTGAACCTCGATAATATCACTCCTAGGGCAGTGCGGGAAGCTTCCGTCTCCACAGTATCCGTACACCGAACCAACGCCGTAAAGCAAAGAGGCTGGGTATGGCTTGATTTTGACATAAGCCAGGCGACCTCGACTGATAGCATGAGGTGATGGGTCTCACTAAGGATACCATGGTCTAAAAGCGCGACGAACAAGTGCAAAGGGACAAAAGTGTCTATCCATCGCTTAGAGGGGTGAGCTATGTATGGGGTCCAAATAAAGCGATAAGCGAGACAGCCGACGATAGTCTAGAAAATTGCCAAGTAACTCAGTCATACGGATTGCTTCAAGGCGGGACCCTGGGTCAAAGCCAAGGAGCGGTTTGAGTTCAACAGTGCGCTAGAGCCCGGAGTGACAGTCGCCACCTACTGTCGTGTCGCTTTCTGAGCAGCCAGATTGACGGGAGCACTGGGCGGCGGGAAGGCGATCTGCCATGACCGAGACCACGGGTGGAAGTACTGTTTTGAAGCTTGGAGCGCACGAATGTCAAGAGGTGCATGGCAGCCCAATGGGGGTGGTAGAAGAGCCCGAGAAGTGTGTGGCAGGATCGGCGGCTGCACTTGATGGTGTTGACGAGAGTAAGGATTGACAGGGGCAAGTAGAACCCAATGGGAAGAGCCGCAGATGAGGGCACATTGGCCTCGGACGGTGGTAGGTGATTGTTAGACAGATGAATACTTGAGTACAGTGGCACGGATTCTGTAAAATTGCATTGCCCGAGTGCGAGTAAGTTGAGGGCCCCGTCGGAAGCGGCAACCCGAAAAGACGACGTTCTTTTGCTGTTTGGGGCAAAACGTACAGAGTCACCGATGTATCAATGTGAGCTCACTCATAGTGAGGAGACTTGACCGATCTGGAGCCCTGCAATCACCCGCCCGTCCAGACCCTCATACGCAAGGCAGATAGTACGGAGTGCTCTGTCAGAAAGTCACATTTTTATGTTCATGTCAATCCACCATGACGACGGATAGCGGCTAACGGCTCTCGGCCAAGCTGTCGGTGTTGGACGAACGACGTCAGGAACGTTGTGTCGGTGCTGGGTAGCAATACAGGAACATCAAATGGGAAGACTGGGGCCATTTGAAAGTGAAGCTGTACAACCTCATCGTGCGTGCGTCATGCAACAGCAAGCTGAAGCAGCAGCATCGTGGCAAGGACAGACATCAAAAGCAGGACTGGCGTGACTCGGGAACAAGAAGAGGAACATTAAAACATTGTAATCGCGTGACTGAAGAGAGGCAGCATCGGAGGTTAGGATTGACCGGGGATCAATAATGAGCATTGCGATTTTGAGTAAGAGCAGCGGCCCTCACAGTTCACTTCAAGCTTGTACGGTCCTTGACCGGTTGTTGGCTGCGATGCGGTGAGGAGGGCTGGAAAGAAGGAAGGGAGCTGGAAAGGCGGAGAGAAAGGGAGCCACGTTATCCGCCCCTGGGCCCCAGGGGATGAAGGATCGGAAAGGCGGAAAGAAGCCGGAGAGAAGATGGGCAGGGACAAGGCCTGTGGTTGAGGTGAGACTGTGAGAGTGACTGAGTCTGAGTGAGAGACGCGAGGTGAGAGCTCAGCTCACGGATAACTGGTGAGAGACGAGACGAGGGAGAGAGGTGGGCCTGGCCGAGCTGACAGTTTTTTCTTCCCGCTCCCCCTCCCACGCGTTCTTAGTGTGAGAGGTTAAAAACTTCACGCTACCTATTTGAATGTACGGAGTAGACAGATCGAGGATCAGACTGGGAGGCCTGGGAGCGTTCAGTGACTTAGGTGGCCCCTCATCCGACCGGCCCCGTCTAGTCTCAGGCTCTCAGCTCCCAAAGTCACGAATCACCCTTTCCGTTTGGCCTGTTCCATCCCCATTCCATCCGTCTTGTCGCCTTTGGAATGGCCAGCTGCAAGTTGCAACCTGCAACGAGGCCCAAATGCACAAAAAAGGCGCTCAGAGCTTCTTCCGCTGCCAATCGCCGGGATGTCGCCTCACCCTGAGCGGCCTGGGCTGGCCTTGTCGCCCCTATGAAGACAGGGGAGGGGGTGGTTCTTTTCCTTCTCGGTTTTCAGGGAGTGTGACAAAAAAAGAAGACGTGGACTTGTCACCGTGACCGACTGGGACTGCGAATGCGACCGTGATGAGAAGCAGGGTATTCTATCCGTAGACATAGGCGCGAAAGGGGCAGACTTGCGCTCCCATCACTGGGCTTTCACTCATTAATTCGGCTTGGGCATTTGGCTTCTACCTTCTCACTGGCTCACCTCCAATGTTTTCCCAAAGATTGGAAACCAGTCATGGCGTGTAATTGTGAGCCGATGCTGTCCGCCGTTGTATTTCATGTCGAAGAGCCCCTCTCATGCCGCATCGTCCCCCGTTTCTCGATTTCTCTTGCGACCTCCCTCCCTCCCCGCTCTTTTCCTCTCATATCAGCCAACATATCGTGGCCTCGCAATCCATCTCACTACGCATCGCAAGTGAGAGAAAGAAAGAGAGAGAGACCGGGATATCCGTACAAACACATACCAAACGCTCACCTGCATCTCACACCGTCATATCGGAATCTCCCATACCGTTGACAGAAAACGACAGAACATCTCCATCGACGTCCCCTCTACAGATACCAGGCAAGAAAGGGACCTGCACGTTTCCCAGCCTCTGTATCCCCACATCGCTTTTGTCCGGCTGCCAGCCGTTGTTCGTCGTCCACTTTAACATCAACGGCTAAACCTCCCACGGACCGCGATCTTCTCAGTGCCACTGCCACGAGTGCCACAGCATCTCTGGGGGGTCTTGAGTCTTGACCCGTTTCTGTGACTTTGTGGGGGCCGATTTGCAAACCCGTCCTCGGTGTCCTCCACCCCTTGTCACCCAAGTCGGTACTCGCTTCCGTTTGGAACTGTGACGGTGGAGTATTGTTAGGGGCCTCCTTTCCTTCACCGCATCGTCAACAGCGAGGGACCCTGCCCCCAAAAGCGCCCAGAAGTGCCCCGAGTGCCCTTCAAGTGGCTCCCCGCGACAACGAACAAGACGGGTTCAATTTTGGCGGTGGACTGGGCTCCCTCTGAGACCAGCCTCCCTCTTCCTCCCAAAGCCCTGACGGAACCTTCTTGGCCAAGCCAAACCCGTCTCGTAGCACCCTGGAGCCTGTCGTCACTTAAAAGAAGGGAAAGCTTCAAAATCGACTAGTACCGCCCGCACCAACACCACCATACTGGGTCACCGCCTGTGTGTGTGTCTCTCACACACTCTTCCTCTGCCTTGACGCACTCGCACACTCTCTCACACATACACATCACTTGCTCGGTGAAAGACGCCGAGCAGGTGAACTGAGATATATCATCATGGCCCTCACGCAGACAGTCACTATCATCAACAATTCGGGCAAGATTATAAGTACCGTAAGTCTCTTTCTCTGGCTCACACCCGTTGCATTCCCCCCCACCGCCCCTCATCAGACTCCATGCCCACTCGATCCAGCCCTTGAATTCGGCCGTCAGAACTGTGCGCAACAACATTCGACATGCAAACAATGCATACGCACTACAACTCTCAGCCGAGCGATGAAGCCCAATAGCTGACGTATCATCTTCGCTTCTGCAGGGAAAACACCTGGCCGGTATCTTCAAAGAAGCCAAGGCTTCCTACCAGGAGAAAAAGGCGGCCATCAAGGCCGACCGGGAGGTTCTGAAGCGCGCCCAGACCTTTGATACTTCTCGCGATCTCCCTCCCGAAGCCTTTGATCGCCGCTACTCGCACGACGATGGCCGCTCTGTCGCCAGCTCCAGGAGAAGTCATCGATCGAGACGCTCCCAGTCAAGCCACCGCGATGTCGAGTACTATCCACATTCGAGACCTGCTCTGACCGAGAACAACCTCAAGACACATTCCGAAGTCTCCAGCGTCACGCCATCAAGAGCGCCTCCCTCTGCATACCGTGCTCCTTATGCCGAAACGGCTCCCCGCGATGTGGCTTTGAGCCGCCCGACCTTGCCGCATTACACCACCGCCCCGTCTTGCAGCGACAGTCTCGCAGACTCGGCAACAATCCGTGGATCCATGGTTCCCCGTACCATGTCCGCGCCTGTTATACCCAAGGGTCGCAAAGAGAAGGAAATCGATATGGACCTCGCATACGGCAACATTCCTCCCGATCTGAAGGATCGCACTGATCTGGATCCCCTGACCAAGGAGAAGGAGGCTAAGACACTCATCTCCAGGGTCGAGGGACTCCTCGACGAAGCCAAATGCGCACACCACTCCGCGACCGCTACCATCGCTCATCTGCAAGGAAATCCCGATGCCGCCGCCGCTGTTGCCTTGACGCTAGCGGAATTGTCCACGCTCTTGAAACAAATGTCGCCTGCCTTCTTATCTGTGATCAAGGGAGGCTCGCCGGCCGTTTTTGCGCTTTTGGCATCGCCTCAATTTCTCATTGCCGCCGGTGCAAGTATCGGCCTCACGGTAGTCATGTTCGGCGGGTGGAAGATTGTGAAGCAGATAAAGGACGCCCAGGCCCAGAAACAGGCAGCTATCGCCAACGCAATGGCCTTCGAGGCACAACCCGCACCACAGGCCATCGAGTATGCACAGCACGATCAGTACGACCAGTACGACCAGTATGACCCCTACCAGCAGCCACGGGAGGGGAGCGTGCGGGAAGGAAGCGTCCGCGAGGGGACCGTTGCCTACGACGAGGCATATGTTCTTGATCCTCGACTTGACGAGGAGCTTAGCTCCATCGAGAGTTGGCGCCGCGGGATCGCCCCTGCAGGTGATGATGAGAGTGTTGATATGGAGCTCATCAGCCCTGAGGCCGCGCGTTCCATGCTTGGAGACGACACCCGTACTGAGCGGAGTTTCCGGACACAACGCAGTTCCAAGACGCACCGCAGCTCGAGGACGGAGAGGACCGAGAGGTCGGAGAGGTCGCACCACTCATCCAGGTCGCATCGCAGCATCCGCGAGTCCGAGGTGCCCGAACGCAAGAGCAGTGTTGCAAGGTCCGAGGCTGCGAGATCTGAAAGAGACGCCGAGAGTGTCGCCAGCAGCCACCGAAGTCACCGCAGCTCTGCTTCCAAGCGCAGTACACGCGCGCCGACACTAGCAATTGAGGACGGCAGTCGCCAGAAGGAAGACGAGGCTATCGAAGCGGTTCTCCGACCCAAGAAAAACAACATGCTCAAGTCCCTGTTCAAGAAGAAGGAGAAAGAGCACAGAGATAGAGATGAAAGGGTTTCTGCTCTGGTGTTCTAGGATGTGACCATGAAGAAGACGCTGCAGATGAGGACAATGAAGAATGGAAATGATGCATATGGCTTGGGCGGTTTCCCAGCCTGGACGGAGTTGGGATTATAATTGGTATGCATAAGGGAGGACGCGGCTTGGAATCGGCCCTCACTTTGCATTGTTGTGGAGAATACATTATTCATCCAAGAGGGAAACATACTGACGATTACTGTTACATCATCTTTGAGCGATCAAAACTTTTCTATTTCAGAACAGTAGATAGTATCGCAATTTACACGCAAGAAACATATTTTCTGTACTCGAATTTCCATCGCACTGGGCGGGCTACGTGCAGGGACGGCGTTATGAAAAGCGAACGATGCCAGTCGCATACGGCAATTGTCAGTCAGCAAATTGAAGAAGCTCAATCGATCTAGTCTCCGCTAATATAGTGGGAGAGGCATGGCATACTTTTGATGCTGTCGCAGTTGTGGCCGGGAGCAGCGAAGAGGCGTAGGGCTGAACCGGAGATGGACGAGATCGGAAACAAAGTCAGACGGCCAAAAGCAAGTTTTTTCGTCAGCTGAACGGCGCAAGGCTCACCAGCGAAGGGTGGCACCTGAGTTACAGGAGGACTAGAAAAGCCAAAAAAGACAACGGTCTCTTCCGGGTACGAGATGGCACGCTGAAGATGCATGTCAGCTTTATGTTGTCAGTCCCCTTGACCAACTGAACGCCGCCCTTGGGTATCGCAGCAGCGGCGGCACACAATTCTCGGGGTTCTCATATCGCACAGCCGTTGCCCACTTTGCGTCGGTCACTCATGTAGTTCTTCACCCAACCCCGGTGGCGGACGGGCCTCTGCTACCTAGTTCTCATGCTGAATTTGGCTATAGCCTATCCACAAGGTTACCATCGACCGTATACTTGGGTGGCCAGGGTATGGAAGTTGGCAAGATATCTTGCTTCATGGTCGGATGACTACCTTGAGTGTATGGACACTGAGACTTTTTCAAAATGTCTGAAATCCTCGACCCTTGAATTCGAGAGCATCCTCCTTCGCTTGATACTGTCCACGAGGAGGCATCCTTCAATAGCTCAGTGTCCGTTGGTGTGGGAAACGACGCAGACTCAGTCACAGCCCCCAAACTCTCATTTTCCGTCATCTCACCTCATCATCAACCCTGCAGGTTGCGTTGGAACTACCACAACTTACGTCCCATCTCTCATCTCACTGTCATCCTCTTCGGCCCCACGAGGCGGTGTCATCCATGGAAAACTCTTTGAATCCTCCCGATGAGAAGGGGAATGTAACCTCAGCTGCGTCTAGATGATGACGGAGAACCTCGTCCCACCTCATCAAACAGAGCCATTCACGGTTGCGAGTGCGATCAAAGGCAGCAGCATATGGTCAAGCCCAGATGTCAGAATATGAAGGGACCAACAAGGCTCCCGGGTTTCTCTCGAGACATATCCCGGCCGCCACATGCAGCCATCACCAATCACGCACATCAGTTACCCCCAATGTTGGTCGGGAACGCCAGTCCTGCGCCATCACCTCGAGCTGAGCCAACTTGGCTGCAATGGCCAGCCCCAAAGTAGTGACCAGGCAAGGTATTCGTAAAGTCAAGTGCAGCTCGACGCAGGTCGCATTGCCCCTCCCCTTGTTCGTTATTCGTACGTCCGGAGATGGAGGGCGGGAGGAGCCACATGCATCCATCACCTCCGGCAAGTGTTGGTAGCTGTGTTTCCGCAAGCCTTACGAGACAACATGCAAGCTGTCTTATCAGTTGTCTTTCTCTCATTGCTTCCCCTCAATCCGTACTTCCCCTCTCACTCTATTGTTCTCCAGAGATTTTGTTCTTCAGCAGCGGTGCCCCTCCGCGTTGGATGTCGCTTGCCCAGAAAACTTCGAATGGCAATCCACACAACTTAGCCATCCAGCCCAACAAGTTGTTGAGACTCAGAGGATCCAACTTCTGCGATCTTTCAGATTGACCTCGCTGGCGATTTCAATCGTCAAATGTGCCTAGAGCGACCACCCAATAGCCAAGACTTTGTGCCACGCCGACTAACGTCACTGTCTGGTTGTCGCATTCCCTCAAACCACCACCAACACCACATCATCTTCTATCCCTGGGCCTCATCCGCCTGGGTTAAGCAGCCATGATGGAGGGCAAACCCGGCGACGAAGGGCTAGGCCTGCGGGAAAGGGACATTCAAGATCAAAATGATATTCAGATGACGCCGTCGGCTGAGTGGCATCCCACTCGCCAATTTGCTCGGAAGCCGATCAACGGGCCACAGACGCCGACAACGCCGGCACCCATCGGCAGCCCGTACGGGCCTTTCGGAAGAAGCCCGCCGACGCCTTCCGCCAAATCACCACAACCGTCCTTTTCCGAACGAGCTGCCGGCGCCGCAGCGTATTTCCCGGCACCGGCGAGCGGAAATAATGCGTCTTCTCAGCGACCGAGGCCGGCGCCATTGCAAATGGATAGGCACGAGTATTCAAACTATTCTGCCTCTTACTCCAGCCTAAGCACGCCGTATACGGGCGGACTTTCTACTGGAGGGCTTCCACCAAAACGACATAGAAGCGCTCGAGTCGATTCTCAGTCCTCGGCGACTGGTCTACTCTCACCACCGTGGCATGGTCCTCCGCCTAATCGACCGCAGTCGATGTATTATCCCCCGGAGCAAATTCGGCTTTTCAACAAGTACTGGCACCCGTCATGGAATATGTATTTTTTCCTCTTCGCCGGGATTGCATTTGCCCTCGGCCACCATTTTTTCTATGCCGGCCTTGACGGAACAGAGGCCAACGGCCAGATTCGCATGCTACGCTACGGCGCTGCATTGTCATTCCTCAGCAAGGCAAGTCTTGGATCGGCTGTGATCCTAGCTTTCCGACAAAGAGTATGGATGACTGTCCGCCGAAAGATGCTCACCCTCGCTGCCGTGGATTCGCTCTTTGCCGCGGCGGAAGATATGACTGCCATTTTCAACATTGAAGTCTTTCGCCAAGCTAGGATCGCCATGATCTTGGCCATCTATGTGTGGTGTACCCCTCTTGTCGTGGTTCTCACCTCAGACACTCTAACTGCTCAACCTGCGACGACACGCCAGACCACGACGTGCCCATCCATTCGCACTCTCAACTTTGCACAAGAAGAAACCAATGACTTTCGTACAGGGACGAAGATTAACAACCTTTTTGAGCTTTCCACTTCCTTATGGAACACAACTACCTTGAATCAGTCCAGCGAAGACTTCTTTGACTATTGGATCGGAACGAGCTGGCAATTCGAAGAGATATCTACTTCAGCAATTCTAGGCAAGAAACCGCTCTCGCGGACGAATGCAAGTCTTGATGTTTGCGGCATGGGCTGGAACTGTTCATTCACCATTCAGTTCAAGGGCCCCGGATACAAGTGCGAAGAGCTTGCCAGCGGCGTCGGGTCGACACCGAAAAAGCTCAACGGCGCCGAGGTGCCCTTCAACATGAGCATGCTTGCCCCGGTGGGCAATCATACCTACATTGCTCATGCCACCGCTGGCGAGTATCAGAACCCTCAGATGAACGACACTGGTCCCGCAGGCGTCATCAACACGCCACCGCCATATCCGCAAAACCTCGGCGCGCTCCGTGTGGAGCCGGTGCTCTGGTTCGGCATCGCTGAGGTCGATGAGCCATCCGATCCCCAGCCGATGAACCCCGCCTTGCCCGAATGGCAAACGGCCTACACCCCAAAGGTGTTTGGCTGCGAGCATCGTGAGACGGAGTATGAGGTCGACTTCAACTACACGGGTCTCACTCAAAAGACCACTGTCCGGAAGCGAACGTTCTTCGACCGCATCGTCGATACCCGCTACCTCCCCGGCGTCGACGCTCAAGATGGAACAGCGGACAACACCACAGGCACCCCGGAATCGAACTACATCTTCCCGCAGGACGTGGCTCGTTACCGTAGAACGATGGCATATCACTCCATCGGATACCAATTCCGCCAATACATCAACGGGACAATCTTCCAACCCAACACCGACGCCAACACCAAAATCCTGCAAACGCGCATCCTCGACCAGCACAACTACCTCGTCGTCAAGGACTTTATGTTCCAGGTCCAGAGCCTCTACGAAGACATCCTCATCTCCATGTTCTCTCAGCCACGCCTCCTCGCCGTCGTCTGGGCCAACGACACGAGCGAGAAGACGGGCACCCGTCTCGGTGACAACCACACCTACCCCTGCACCCGCGAGCGGACCGACCTCCGCTACAAGTACCACGCCCGCGACCTCTGGGCCGTCTACTCCGTCGCTATCCTCCTCGCCATCGTTGGCGTGGCCTTTGGTCTCGCTGCCGTCCGCGAAGAGGGCCTCGTCCGCAATACGCGCTTCAGCAGCATCGTCGCGGCAACCCGCGGCCCGGGCCTCGAGAAGCTCCCTTGGGCAACGACGCCCAACAGCGACCATCGACCCGTCGCCGGCGCCAAGGTCGGCTACGGCCTCGTACCCAAGGATCCGCACGCGGGAGGCGTCGAGACGTACGGCTTCGGGCTGGAGGGAGACGTCAAGCAACCGCAGAGGGAGCGTGAGCAACGTGACGACTCGGGCCGGACACCATCGAGGTTGGGTAGTCCCTTTCAAAGGGGGCCGTTCAATCGGAGGTGGTCTAAATTGAGTGGTCAACCGTAAGATCTAGTGCTTCTTTTACTATCTAGATATCCAGGCTGTGCCGTGAGCGTAGTCCATGCTTGATTTAGCGTTTGTTTTTGTTACTTCGTGCTTCTTTGCTGTTGGAAATCCACACAAAAGGACAAGAATGAATGACTTTATTCAGTCTTTGTAATGAGCAATGCGACAGAGAACAAGAGACGGACAAAAGCACGGGAAAGAAGGGCTAAAGCACAGGCTAGAGAGTCCTCCACAGTTGTCTTTCTGTGTCAAGTGTAGCGTTGAAAGAGCTCATAATCACAATATATAAACTGTCTACTGCAAGAAAAAGACGCGGACCACTATGTGATAATTGATGTACCATGAACCCTTTCATTTCGTGCGGCTTTTGCCTGATATCTACATTATCCCATACAGTGAAGTGGTATATGCGCTCTGCGCGGCCCAGAAATCATGCAAACGCCCGCCTTTTTTGTTTTCAAGCCCCGCCTGTGGCCGTTAAAAACTCCGAGAATGTGAGGGTAGAAGAAGCCCATCCAACCCCGCCCTACCAATGTCATTATGCCATCATGCGGTTTCCCCCTTGGTGGATGCTGTTTTGCCCGTCGTAATATGCTTGTTCGTGAAAACTCCTGTTGTCCTATCTTGATATTCCTTCGTCATTATAAGTCTTCGGCCAAAAGGGCGCGGACTTCTGGCTCGTTGAGGAGCTTGCGTTCGCCAAGCTCGAAGAGAGGTTTGCCATCACGGACAGCGCCGAAGTCGAGAATCTATCATGTGTTGGTTAGCAAATTGTCTGATGAATCTCTAAGGGTGAAACTTACCTCGACATAGGTCAAGCTGTCTCGCTGAACAGCTGCAACACAACGCCTCTGGTCGAACTTGACCTGCCAAACACCGCTCAGGTCGGTCAAGAGATCTTGAACACACTCGCCAGTACGAATGTCCCACATCTTGACCGTCTTCTCGCTTCCAGAAATGACCTTTCGGCCATCATGCTGGAAACATGTAATTGCGCCAGTATGGGCTGTGAGTACATTCTTGCATTTGCCATTCTCTGGGTCCCAAATGCGTAGGGTGCTGTCGGCAGCAGCTGACACGAGTCTTTCGTCCCGTAAGTCGAGCAGTCCGACGAGTAAGCTGTGGCCTTCTAGGGTGTGGAGACAAGCGCCGGTGTTCAGGTCCCAAATCTTCACCAGAGAGTCCATGGACCCTGAAATACAACGGTTACGTTCGTGGTCGAGTACGACGCTGTAGACTTTCTGGGAGTGACCATGCAGAACGTGCAGAGACTCGCCAGTGCTGATCCGCCAGACGCGGACAGTACTGTCGTAGCTACCACTGACGAGGGTGTCACCGTGTGCAGAAATGGCACGCACAGAATGCGTGTGTCCAGAAAGCGTTCGGATGAAGTAGGGACAGTCGGCATCATTGGCTGGAGGGCCAGTCTGGATGTATCTGCGAGAGCCGACCTCAGGCAGGCGCCAGACACGAAGCTGACTGTCACGGGACCCCGTAATGATGAGCGGCTTTGGCGGCATCATGATAGGTTTTCCATCGTGGCCCTTCCCGTTCTCAGTAGGCATAAGGATCTGCAGGCATCGAACGGTACTAGTGTGTCCATAGAAGACCTGTGTGCAAAGACCCTTCTCGATATCCCAGACACGAACAGATCGATCGGTAGATCCAGAGACGAGCATGTTCCCTTCGTATTGCAAGGCCCAGACACCGCCTTCGTGGCCTTCGAGCTTCTTCCGCAGCTTTCCGGTATTGGTGTCGTAGACATGAATCAAGGTATCGTCGCTACCGGTGATGATTTTGTCCTCATCGAATTGCAGGCATGTTATGACATGGCGGGGGTGGGCAGCAAAAGCAACGTGTCCAGGCTTGACTTTGCCGCTCGTCCAACTTTGCCGAATCATGTAATGGCGTCGGTAAAGGGACTTGAACAGATGCAACTTCTGGAGTCCCGGGATGCTGGTCTTGGGATTGGGCACAGCAGCGGCCGCCGCGTTGGCTGCTGAAAGTGGTCCCTCGGACTTGTGTTGCTTCACCTCGGACTGTATCGCATCCAGCCGGGCTACATCCTGGCCGCTAGCTCTACGCTTCGATCTATCGGCGCTAGATAAGTTGAGAGCCCTCTTTCGCTTGGAACTGCGAAGCCTGCTCGTCGAATCGGTCTTGACAACGGATTTGGTGAGTTCGTTGTCGGCCGAGTCCAGTCTGCTCAGAGGTCGCAAGTCAACCTCGGCCCCAGTGACTCCAACGGGATCTTGCCAACCCCAGCCCTGGATAATGGCCTTGTCGAGTTCACCCGGAGGCAGTGTGAAACCATCGCGATCGAACAACTCCTTCCACCCAGTTTCGTTCGTGTCCACGATATTTCGCCAATGCTTGGAGACCTGCGCAGCTCGACACAAGTCGCGGTGATCGAGGAACGACAAGACGTGGAAGCTCAACTCGAGAGGAAGCTGTTTGAAGAAGTCGCACTTCAGCGCAGGGGTGACGACATCGGCTACAAGACGAAGGGTTTTTCTCGGGCATCGCCGGAGAAGATTATACATCAAAAAGCTCTTCATCTCGTTGGGCATGGCATCGAATCTTTCCATCATGTTGCGGGTGTCGAGCATGGCGGTGTGGGCGTCGAGGTCGTCCGCTTGGAAGGAGCTGTCATCCACAACGATGGACATGTCGGAAGCGTAGCCGCCCTCCTCGGTCGTCTGTGATTCATGCAGCCAGGCCTGGTTGCGGAAGCTGACATTTCGTCGGGCAACAGCACTGCTCTGGGGTGACTCTCCATCTTCGTCATCGGAGTCTCTCGAATTCAGTTGAGCGGCTGCCAGGGTAGGCGAAAGTCTCGGACTAGGCAGGCTTGCATCCTGTGCAGCCACGGCATCGATGGAGGGTCTGTGGCCAACGGCTCTGAGAGATTGTTGGAGCGACTCGTCGGTATCAACAAATGGCTCAGGGTCAGCGTCGGTGATGGGCGGAGTGGCAACGTTACTGCTGAAGACAGTGAGTGCATCGCTTCCGATGGGGCTGGCCGCTTCCTGCAAGTTTGTTTGACTCGGTCCCGACTCTGGGGGAGTATGACTGGAGCGGTGAGGGTGAAGGGATCGTGGTCGCGTCACACGCTCTGAGCTTGCACCAGCGACTTCGGAGGTATCTGGAGTGGCCAGGTAGCCGGACGGTCTGCCCCTCGTGAGTTGGCGTCTAAGACGTTGCGAAGCGTCCTCGGGTATGGAGAGCCCAGTGGGTCTGGGGTTCCTGGAGGGTCTCGAAGGCAGGACTGGCGACGCGTTGTAGGACGGCGATGCTTCGCGGGGATTCGAACGACGAGACTTTCTTTGGCTGGCATCTGAGGGCGACTTTGATGTGCGTCTTGGGGGCTCTTGACTCGACTCGTCATCTTTCAGGAGGCCTGCTGGCTGCCTTTCGGCTGCAATCGGTGCTTTGCGCTGCTGAGATAGACATTGTCAGCAAATGCGATGGATGGCAAGGAAAGGAGAAGAGCAAAGAAAAAAAGAAAGAAAAAAGATAGACAGGGTGGGAAGTCGTGAGGGGGCTTACGGTTTTGGCAGCAAAAGGGTTGTCGACCGTGCCATCGGAAGAAGAGCCAGAGACACTGAAAGAGAAGTTCGCGAGTTCGGGGGGTAGAGGCTTCGAGGCGAGAGGATACTCCTTAGAGTCGAGTTCATGGAGAGGACGAACTTCGCGCAGGTAGACGGGTGGAAAGGTGCGCTTAGTGGTGGTGGTAGTGGTTGTAGTTGTGGTTTCTATGCACTCAGAAACGGCCAGCTGGAGGCTTGTCGAGTCGGATCCGTGAATAGAATTATTGCCTTCGTCGACAGAGAAGGAGACGGTCTGGCTAGAGCGAGGCCGCCTCACCTCCGTGGTATTGATCTGAGGACCGGGCGAGGGCGTCATATTGCCTCTCGCGTGGTATGCGGTCTAGTTCGAAATCTCGACTGCTGCAAGGTGCGATGTGAGGCGGGGAGTATTTGTCGTGAGAGTGTCGGAAAAGAGAGGGGAGGTGTCGAAGAGGAGAGGAAATGTAAGGTTTGGGATCGGAATCGGGTGTGAGTGAGGGTTGGGGATTTCGAAGGTGGCGGGCGGGATTACGGTCGCAGGTCGCAGGTTGCAGGCACGGCTTACGGGTGCGGGTACTGTGGATGTGGAGGTGGAGTTTTTTGGTGGCAGCACCGTGGACAACCAAGGCGGGAGGGGAGGGCGAACCGCGAGGGTGTGAGGGCGGGCAGGAGCCTTGGGAACTTTAGGTACGTACGGATAGGGTGTCGCGGGCCACGGCGGAAAGAGCGACTCGTTGGTGATGCGGCGCGGTCCTTGTCGGTTTTGGGGGGCAATGAAGGTAATGGAAGGTACCTCAGTACCGCGGAGGAGAAACAGCACGGGGAGGTTCGTTCCAGGTTTTCACTGCCTGCCCCCAGGTGGATGGGCACCCCTGAAGAAAAAGTACCTGGCGGGAGGTACTTGTAGATTCGACTACAAAACACCAAATATAAGGTACCACTCTCAGTATCTACTCAAAGTAGGTACCCAACCTTGGGAGGCCTTGAGTAAAGCAATACGGTACCCAATTAGTAGGTGCACGGCACAACAGAAGCCCGCTGCTCACACCGCAACGGATCGGAATGGAATGAAAGCGCAGAAGCAATGCCGCAGTGGAAGGAACGACGGGGGCGATGCAAGGCAAGCCGAAAAAGCAGGCGTCGGTCAATAACGCGGTGAGACGACTGTCGGCGGCCGGACGTCAGGGAAGTTAAGCTGGGTACTAAGGTAGGTAGGTAATGTACGGAGTATCGAGGAAAGATACTCCCGCCGCCAAGTTACCTCGGGAGCGGTAAATGGTGACAGGCAGGAATGAAGAAGGGTTCTATCAATTGTTCGCACAGCAAAATGCCGGGCATGGAAGAATGTCGAGTAGGTGCCAAAGACGTAACCTGGAAGGATTGTGGGAGAGAATGGAAGGTTTCCAAGCTGCGGGGAATAAAGTTGGCTTCAAGCAACGAGGTAGTGAAAGCGGCGAGGGAAAACAAGAGGGAAGAAGGCGTCTTCGCCTTTCTTACTTTCTTATGTGGATCAGGTCAGGCTTGGGTCCGGGCTTGTTTGCGTCTTTGTCATAATTCGAGGTAGATGATATCAAAGCACCCTCTCCTCTCCTTTGAGACTTGAGCGTAACGCTGGGTGGGCGACAGGTCATCGAGGCAATGAGAGCATAGAACAAGGGCCCAATGTCGGGAATCTCGACTGAACGAGAACAGACTCGATTGATTCATCAATACCTAGCAGGCACGAGCAGGCTAGGTAGGTGCCGTCCGGATCTCAAGTCTAGACTCTTAAGCATGGAAAGTGGATCAGGCAGGCGGGCAACGCTCAAGCGACAAGATGAAATGAGATGGCGGAATGGCAGCAAGGAAAAGAAATAAAAACAGTATCTTTTTTCGTTGCGGGTTTGTGGTCCGCTCGCCGCTCGCATCAAAGTGCCTATCCTTAGATATGTAGTAAGAGAGAGGTATCTTGAGGTGGACAGCTGGCAGAAAAGGTACTTTGCTTCGATCGCTCCTTGCTTCCAAGTTCCAGGCTTGCCAGGCTCCTCCTTTAGTGGCCTCCACTCACTCAGGACGACGAGCGTCACTGGGCCACTTGGCCGGTGTGTTGGTTCGGGAGCGGCTACAGCGAGCAACCCAGGGTTTCATACCTGCCTGACCTTGTCCAGCCAAAATCACCAGCCAACACTGAAATAGGGGCATGTTCTTTCTTTGACATTGCTTTCTCCGTCTCTGCTCTGCTTTGCTTGTTTCTTCGAAGTATTTTGGCCTCAAATGTTTGGATTGCCAACCCTGGATTACTTTCGTCCACCATCTAAGGTACCTTAGTCTTACGGATACACAGCAGATGTCCACGCCAAAGGTACGGAGTACTCCGTACCTGTCCCATGGCAAAGTGGAGAAGCAACACGTGCGCTCCAGGTCTGGTCAAAGTGAGGAAAAGTGGGATTCTAGAGCCTGTGCTCTCTTCCCAGATTCGCTCGATGGTCGACCTCAGCGACTGGCAAGCGTACATACTGCGTAGGTACCTAGCTGCCTTGAGACTTGCTGCCTCGGTCACCTGACTCTGAGCCTTTGGAGGGAGGTGTGCAGTCTGCAGTACCTTCTGTAACGACCTCAGTAAGTGACTGCAACCATTGATGGAGCCCTTCTAATTCGATCAAGCGGGGCCCCCCTCCCCTGTTAGTTGTAGAGGTATTTGACCCGGTGTTTCAAGCGTACAAGGCACTCAGCATCGCAACAGAATGTTTGTCATCCATCTCACCTTACTTCACGCATCTTAGAATTGACGATATGTTCGGAGCGATGTAAGGCAGCCAGGTAAGGTAAGTAAGGTAGACAGATATTGCTCCTGCTTCTGGAACGATTGCCTCAGAAGCACAAAGCTAGGCAAGTTGCTATCCATAACTTCGCAAGCAGTTTCGTTGCTCTTGTTGGTCCTGACTCTTGGCTGTTGCTGCGCCCATGGCTTGTCTACCAATGTTGTTGCGCTTACATACCTATGCAGATGCCGTCTTTGTCTCTGTCTATTCTCGGACAGGTCTCCCACCTCAGGTTCCTTGTTTGCACGCCATCGGCAGAATGGCTGGAATTCCCTGTCTTGGTTCTCGACTCTTTTTGCCGCCTTTGAGACGAGGTCAGCCAGCAAGAGACCTCCGAGCATACAATGATCAATCTCCATTCCAACAAACACCAGACCAAGGCCCTCTGCCGCTGCCAGTCCTCAGTCGTCACTGTGAATTGTTCCCCTTGTCATGGCCGTTGCCGGCCGATCTCAGGACCATGTCAAACCCAATCCCTCGGTCCGCTGGCGGCTGGCCCTAGTTCCCCTTCCCTTCCCTGCACTGCACTCACCATGGCCCCCAGTCACATTCTCGCAGATGCCAGTCGTGCCAGTCACGGCGGCCACAGGTCCAGGTTCCCCAGTGACATTCACGCTGGGCTCGTCCAATTCTCGCGTCAACTTGGGCAGTGGCACGCTGCCACCACGTCGCAGGGTTGCACATTCGCCTACCGTACCCAAAGTTCTATGTAAACTGCTTCGCCTGCCCATCATCCGCTGATCTCACGCCAAGGGGGCCATGAATAGGCTAGTCGCGTCTACCTAACTAGTACTCACGCACCCTCTGGTAATACAGACTCTGTAAACGCGTTATCCGTCGTCGCCCGTGAAGCAGTGTCTCGTCTCATACCGCCCTCCCACACCGCGATTCTGTTTTGAGAATGCAATTGGACCCCCAACCCCGAGAAGTGCTTCAAGCGCGCAGCACTCTCGCCAGAGTCACCACCCTATAGACGCATTTTTCTCTCTTAATCAAGGGACCAACGCCCAAGACATTCCGTTGCAAAGCCGCTGACACACGCCTCGAGAACGGGGAGAAGAAGGACGCCAGCAGCAAGCCACTTACGAACCGACAGAGCCATTGTCTGAGCTATGTCTGCCAACCATGGATGAAATAACCAGCAAACACCACACTCGTTCGCGAGACTCGTTGGCTCGTACCCAGCCCTGAAAGCCGCCGCACAGATGCGTCTTCTGCGCTGCGAGGCATTGGACGACATCACACTAACCGGCGTCTAGAGAGACCAACAACCATGGTGAGCTGCGGCCTGCATCAAACTACTGGCCTCATCCGTCTGCTTCCGTCTTGAATATGCACCGATAAAGTCAAATGCCCTTCCCCGCGCATCCTTCTCGCATTGAGTGAGTGCAGCACCTCACCTTGAGCGTGCGTGCGCCCAGGGAAGCCGAAGCATCGCACGTAACATTGCTTTCCAACGTCAAGGAATTGAATACGGAACGCGTCGATGAAGTCGTTCTGGCGGACTACAGGTTCCACTACGTGACATCAAGAGCCCCTACAGTGTCAAGGCGCTGTGCTGTGCCATTAGCATTCGTCTCAATCTTGGGTCCCCATACACATCACATACGCTCATCCCACGTATCTCTCGGCTAGTATTTTGAGCCAAAGGATAACAAATAGTCCTCGAAGCATTTCACGATTCGGCAGCATGGGTATCGTCTTCCCAGAGCCTCGGTGAACCATGCTCCTTTACGGATACAGGCTCCCAATCGTAGGCTTCTCCACTCTTGCCGAACCAAGGTTCTTTTCCCCCTGTTTGCCGCCGTTCGCCCTCATCCGGCCTAGCGCTCTCGCGCGTCCCCGGTCCCATGAGTACCGGTACGCCCAGAGGACCTTGGAATGTGAGGACTGCAATCGCTTTGCAGCTTGGGAACTTTCTGGGCCGCTGGGCGTTGATGGAGTACTGTGCTAGAGTTCTGGAATCGCAAAAAGGTCGCTTGGAGCCTCGGTGACAAGCCAGTGACGGGCTCCGCATCCCTCAGTCGGGCTCCATCCTCGTTCCCGGGCCTCGGGTTGCCTCTCCATGAATTCACTAGCCCATCGGCCGGCTGGCTCTGTCCAGGCCAACCCTCCAGACTCTTGTCCCAGACCTTGGTCAGGGGATCAATCGCATGACAAGTTGACGAAGCGCTGACAGGTATAAGCGTTGCTGCCGCCAGCCCTTCTCAGCCAGAGCGTACGGGCCTAGACTCCCGTCTTCTCACACAGGAGATTTCTAATTTTTAAGATAATCGTTTGATTGTCATTGTCATCATTCGTAAGCTACCCTGAAGACCGAAGTTGTTTCATGTCTAGCTCCAATTGGGGCTTTCGGGGGACATCAAACTACTCGCTCTCATGCTCATAATCCGTCCATATCCATCCATATCCTATTAATGCAATTTCTTTCTTCCAAAATGCTTGAAAAGATCGTTGTCCTCCTCGATATATCTTTCGACTATGAGATATATACCGGCAAGCGGCTGCCCAAAAGTTCGCTCTTCGATACCTGGACATCTTTCTTGTGGAAATCGTGTAGCATGAGCCAACAAATCATCCGGAAAACGAGAGTGCACCAGATATCCTCGTGGGTGACGTGCTCCTCGCCCAACTCGTGCAGCAGTATTGGTTCTTCATCGTCTATTGTCTCGACAGTCCGGGTACTGAAGTTGGTTTGGTTCCGTTTTTTGAGACCGCCAAAGCCCACAGTAGGCTGCTCGCGCCTATCTGACGATTCTCGAGACACTTCGATGACCTTTCTCCGCACCAAGCGGAAGTAAACCTCCATGAGTTTCTCTTGCTTTAGTTCTGGTGGTGCCGCATCGATATCCTCAAATCGAAGCTGGCTCCTCACTCTGTTTTCCATTGTGGCGGCGTTACCTGTAGGTTTCGGTGCCGTCTTTTCCGGCTTCTCGTTGAACCCTCCTAGGACCTCTTGAATATGACTGCGTAACACATCTTGAACCATCTCACGTCGTGCGCTCTCAACTGCGCCTTCAGGGTTGCCCTCAAAAACAGAGGGCTTTGCGGTCATCATCGAGTCGACCCGTGGAGGCGCTGTTGGCCGAGATACCTTCGCCCTTGCCGTCAAAATCTCATCGGTGTCGTTAAGAGCCTCGTGCAGAGCATCCATGAGGGGCAGGCTCAACCAGTTGCCGGAGGCGGCAGTGTGCGTCTTGATCAGCCCGTTAATTCTTCGGATATTCCTCCGAATAGCTCTGCCGACAAGGCTAGGACTTGGCTGATCCGACTTGAGTTTGTTCATTTGCATGGTGTATGCTTCCAGCAGTTTAGTCAAGGAGAAGTTTTTCGTATCCCATCGATAGTGAGTAGGATTGGGAAGTAAACGGAATGCGCTTTTCTCAATGTGGAGTGTACGTCCAAGCATGCCTACGATCTCGAAAGCAACTGCCAAGAAAATGTCAGCGCTGGGAAACAGTAAGAACTGTACGACCTCAGCTTACCAGGAAACAAATGGCCAACTCTGGCTGTCGATGTGGTGGAAAAGTAGTTGACGGTATTGGTATTACAGCCGATCAAAACCAGCGTTTCAGCGATTTCATGGTTACTAGCGAAGTTAAGGGTCGACAAGTCGCGGGGCTCATCGTTGGGAAACTTCAAACGTCGATTGTCCGACGTCGCCCGGTAAATAGTTGGGAGAAAGCCAAAACAAAGCTCCTTGGTCTCGTCCACGGGTATAACACGGTTGTTCTCAAATCGACTGCGCCCATAAACCTGGAATGTGAACATGATACCAAGATCGCTAACCTTCTCCCCCGTGATGGTGTAGCCATTGCCTTCTGCACGGTATCTATCGTTGGTCCTATTGAATTCGACCCAGTAAACGCCGAGCATGGCCAGCATTTCGACCATATGGCACCACGTCGTTGTGGCGTATGGCTTCTTGACGTTGGTGGGCATCGTATCCCAGCTCCTACGCTTCTTCTGAATGGCGACCGTCAGAGTATACTTGTCACTGACTTCTCTAAGGACGCTGGCAACGTTTTCCTGGCTCTCGAGCTGGTCAGATCCCTTGGGTGGCTTTTGGTAGACTTTTTCGGTATATTGTCTTTCTTGCCATTCCCTAGATTCATGTTCCATTTTTTGCAGGGCAGAGAGGAGCGCCACCCACGAAGCTCGCTCATTGTCAGCCGTATGGACTGACTGTTTCGCAAGCTCCTTGTCGGAAACATCCTTCTGATCTTGAAGTTCGGACCGGCTGTCCAGCAAGCTCTTTTCCGAGCCGTCGATGAATATAATGGGCTCGTCTTTGACGGGGCCCTTCTTATTAGTCGGAGGGCATAGGAAAATAACGGGAGCTTCGAAAAGGACCTCGAATCGGAACTCGGTGAACTTGATTTTGCGCTGCTTGGATTCGGACCATTTTCCTATCACCTTGCTGCCACAACTTGAATAGCCAGCGGCGGAAGCGAAATATTGTTGTGCGACCTGCAGGAGGGATGCAAGCAAGGCGACGATGGAGATGACGAGAGCGACAATGGCAACAAACAATTCTTTGTCGTCGTCGTTGATATTGTCGTTAATCTGCTGAAGAGTCTGGTTGAACTGTGCTTCGCTCATGCCCTCCATGGCCATTGTCTCGGACCAATGGGTTCGTTATGGACTTCTGTTTGCCGTTGTTTACCGAGCCTTGCGAATTGATTATTCGGAGCTGCACAGCTAATGGTGCTCGGGACTTGGTGCTCTCTCGGATGCGGGTGGTATCGAGGTGCTCAGGAGCGGTCTACGTCGGTCATGGGGGTAGATTTGATGAAATTGAAGGAAGCCATGGGTGGCGTGAGGCAACCCGAGTTTGGAGCAGACAAGTAGGGTCAGCTCAGGAGGAGAAACGCGGCAGAAGGGAGCCGTGACGTGTGTCGAGTCGAAGTCGAAAAAGAATCTCGACGAGACAGGACGAGGCTGCACGTTTGGCTAGCGCGCGATGGCGGCACAGCCGCGACCGGGAAACGGAAGAAGAGTGCAGGTGGGATGCCATGGGATGTGCGACCAGGCCAGGTCAGTGTCGAGAAGCGAATGCTCGCCCCAGTACTTGGTACTCCGTAGCAGCTTCAGCTCGTCTCACCAGCCATCTCCAATCATGGAATCGTTGATTGCCTGCCTGCTTATACCGGCCTGGCCCCATTCCCAACCCAACCCCTCCCCTGTGTCAGCATTTACACCCATGTCTTTCCCAATAGCCCTATCAGTTGCTAGCTCGTGGCTTATACTGCGCTACTTTGCTGTGCAACAGGCAGCGGGATTCGGGGGACGAGGACGGTGGTGGCTCCGCTGTTGTTGATGGAGATGCAGATGTAAGGCAAGGCGATGCGATGTATGTTGACGTGGAAGATGGGCGACGTCGTTGTGGGAGGGGGAAATCATCGACTGATGAAGCTTAGGTGGCTATCGTCCATTCTAGGGGCAGTGCAGTGCAGTGCAGTGCAGACATTCGAAAAGAGTACGAACAGCGTGGCTAAGCTCGCGTCTTGCGCCTTCCTCCCATCACTGGGGCTAGGAGCGGGCCGCCGTTCGAACTTCGAACCACAGGTCGGTGCAAATGGAAGGAAAGACCACCTCCGCCTACACAGTAAGGCAGGAACCCCAGGATGAGAAACGGCAGGCACGAAAAAGACGAGTCGTGCCCTGTTTTCAGTGCTTATTTTCCCTCTTCCCCGCCAATATCCAGTAAGGTACCTTAATCGAATACCTAGACGAGTCAATTCAAAGTCAATGGGAGTTTCCATCTGATCCTCGTAACACCCTGTTAGGTATCCGAACTCATCCTTACCTCAGGTTATTTGAGCGTCTCATTGTTACCTTAGTGACAAGACATACACAGAAAAGTACCTTAGGTAGTGGAGGCAGTGGGGCACCATTGAGTGCTTCCGATGTCAATCGACAAGCAGCCAGGTTTCATTGCTGTTGAACGTCGACCGTTCGACTCGCACGCATTCTTGGCCGTTTCTGCGGCCTGCCGATCGGTATTGGTCTTTCTCTGATGATAGTTGGCCGACATTGGTGTGCTACAGCATGCAAAGTCGGTTGGCATGAAAGTATTGCTGGCGGTGAGCTGATGCTGAGATGCCACAGATCCGGGTTACACTGGGGGCCGCAAATGAATGAAGAGGGATTCTCATAGAAATATCGCCCATGATGAAAAGGTCTCAAGGCTCTTGTCCTCTAGATATCCTCTTGTTCTTTCTTCTAACATTAGTTTCCGGGACTGCCGTGTGAGTAGGTAACGGAAGCCAAGGTTTAAACAAGTGCCTGGGTTGCCTTAGCCGGCGAAGGATCAGCCAGCGATTGGAGGGATCGCACTTTCTGGCGTTCCTGTAGATTGCGATTGATCTTTGGTGTAAGACTAGTCTATGGCTTTGAGACGAGTGATGATCCTTCGAAAATTCAAGAAAGAACCCCTCATCTGACAGCAGCCCCCAAGATACTACTTGGAGTAGATAGTTTGAATGAGGTCTCTTGCTCGTCAGGACAGTCCAGTCCGTTTTCCAAATCGTCCCATAACGCTTCTTTCAATCAGGTAACCATGGCCTGGCTATTTTCTCGTTCTTATCCGGAGCGCAAAGCGGTTGACGTCGACGGGAAAACCTTTGACTATGTTATCGTAGGCGGTAGGTGTCGTTGTTGGCGAGGAGGCCAAGTCCCCCCAAGTTGACATTACGCAGGCGGTACAGCAGCATGCGCCCTCGCCTCCCGACTGAGCGAAGACCCAAGCACCAGCGTCCTCGTTGTCTGCAAAGGCAAGGTGAAGGACAATTGGCTTGATCGTATTCCTATCGTTGGCAATGCGAGCGACGGCAAGGGTCCTCAGATCGAGACATTCTGGTCTGAGCCCGACGAGCGATGGACGGGGTGCAAGACTCGGACATTCAATACTCAAGCACTCGGCGGCGCCACCAGAGTCAACGGGCTGATGCTCACGCGCGGCGCGCCGGGTAACTACAACCAATGGGCTGCGCTTGGTAATGATGAATGGAGCTGGGATAAGTGCGAGCCATACTTCAAGAAGATTGAGAACGCTGCTTGCCACCCCGATGCTCCCTACCGCGGTCATGAAGGTATTTGGTATCATCCAATTCTTCCTCTCAAGATCGAGCTGACTTAAGATAGGGCCGCTCTACCTTCGACAGAATCCCTTGAACTTCCCGATAGACCAATAGTGTGTTGTAGTGAACGCATTCCCCAAATCCTTGCTAACTTGTGCCTCGAACAGCATCCAAAAAGCTGCAGGCGACATGAACCTCCCTGTCCAGAATGATGGCAATAACCCAAATGCCCCGGCCATGGGCCTCTTCACGACCGACATCATGATAGACAAGTTTGGCTATCGTCATTCTTCATTGGCAGCTTACCTTCCAAAGTCGACGGTTGATGAGCGAAGGGAGAGACTCACACTCTGCACTGGTGTTGTAGCCACAAAGCTTCAGACCAACGACGATGGGACAGAAGTAACGGGTGTTCACATTTTGGATCATCTTGACAAGAGCCCTGCCAGGCAATGCTTCGTGAAGGCCGAGAGAGAGGTCATCGTTTGTTGTGGAACTCACTTCTCACCGCAGCTTCTGATGTTGAGGTATCGTTTCTCTGAGACCCTCCAGCACGTTCGATCGTCGCTGACTCTTCGCAGCGGCATAGGACCAAAGAAACATCTTGAAAAACACAACATCCCACTCGTGCGAGATATGCCGGGAGTTGGTGCTGACCTTCAAGATCACATAACTTTCGGCATCGCCTTCCGCACCCGTCTCATCGATTCATATCTCCGGTTGTTCAGTCCACTTATTGGCATTTGGCACTTCGTCCTCTTTCTCTTCTTCAAGACTGGCTTATTGGCGACTTCTGGAACCAGATTGTGTGCTTGGTTTCACACAAGCACCGTTGACGAGACCACAATGACTGTGAGACACCACGGAAATGGCATCGATGAGAAACACGACAACACGGATGCGCTAAGGCCTGAGAACGTACCTGATATTGAGCTCCTGTTCACCAATGCTTCGTATGACTATGAGAAGGGCAAGGGGTACTGCGCATTCCAGACAACACTAGTGCAGCCATTCTCTAGGGGTAGAATCGAGCTCGCGTCTTCAGATCCTCTGGCGCATCCCAAAGTGTTCCATCACTACATCACAGATCCCCGCGACTGGGCGGCAGCGCGCAAGGCCGCTCGTTTCTCGATGAGCTTTGTGGAGCGCTTCCGTCAGACACAGTACCCCTTCAACGCTACCTGGCATCTCGCCCCCGGAGTCAAGGCCGGTACGGTCGAAGGTGGGTGGCGGGATGTGACGGATGAACAGATTGACGCTTACATCAGGGAGCGTTTGGTCAACATCTACCACGCAACTTCAACGTGCCGCATGGGTACCGTGGTCGATAAAGGTGTAGTCGGCCAGAATTTGAAGGTCCACGGGTTCCGAAACTTGCGCGTTGCTGATGCAAGCGTTTTCCCAAAGGTGACGAGTGCTCACACCGTAGCGCCAACTTATATGGTGGCAGAGCGATGTGCCGACTTTATCAAGCGAGACTGGGCCGAGAGGGCTTGATGCGGTCGTTGTTTAAGAGCTTAAGAGCAATCAGGAGACCGAGATATCAAGGTGGGGAACGACATCATATCGCGCAATAATCAATTGGTATTCTTAAACCCGCCCATCGTTCTGGTATCAGCTGCGGCGCCCATCATTCATAATTTGGCTTCTCCCTCAAGGCTAACCGCTAGTCACAAAAGGTGCTCATCGAACCAAGCGACAGCTTGGTAAAAGGCTTGCTCCTTTGCATACTTTTGAACCTTCTTGCTCACGTCGCAGCGGACAGCAAAGCCGTGCTCGACGCCAGAGTACAAGTTGATCTGGTATGCCAGGCCGGTCTTTTGCAGAATCTCCTCGGACTTGTGACGCTTTTCGGCGGGGAAGATGCTGTCCGTTTCGGCGGCGGCGATGGAGAAGGGGCCGGTGATGGCGGCGAGCTCGTCCTCGTCGACGAAGCTAGGGTGTGCCACGAAGCCGACCTTGATGCCGTCCTTGTAGTGGCGGACAACGTACTGTCAAGTGATCATGTCAGAAACCGGCGGTCGTAGCAGCTACAGAACAGGGAGGGTAGGGGAGAAAACATACCTTGGCGCCAAAGCAGTAGCCGAGACCACCGATGTTGGTGAGACCGAGCTCGGTCTGCATGTACTTGAGGGAGTCGACAATGATGGGGTCGATGGCCTCCTTGTTATGGGGGTTCTTGCCATCGCTGCCCTCGGCGATCCACTTCATAACGTCAAAGCCAGCAGGCATGGGGACAGAAAGCTGGTCCTTGTTGAAGAGGTCAACGATCAAGGTGGTGTAGCCATTAGCAGCGAACTGATCGGCAAGCAGCTGGGAGTTATTCCAGATGCCAAAGACGTCGGCAACGTAGAGAAGACCGGTGTTCTTGTGTGCCTTGTCGGCAGGAGCCTCGGCGAGGTAGCCCTCATACTTGCCGGCGACGGTGATCTTCTTGCCCTGAGGAGTGCCTCTATGTTGGCCGGAAAGCGATTAGCGAGAACTCTTATTGTGCGAGTGATTGAGAGATTGGCGTATCACATCAGCCGACAGACATGCCATAAGGCTGCTGTTTGGGACTTTGGAACGGGTTTCTCGGTGACAGGTGCAGGCAGGATTCACTCAATCAAGCTTTGGAAGAGTGGGGGGCGGGGTAGCTCTTTACGCAGTGTGTGTCGCTCAATGGGATCTTGGGGTGTCTTACTCGTGCTTGACACCGACGGTGCAGCATTGTCCGGGAGGGTTGGATGCCATGTTGACTGTTGATTTTCTTGAGTTTACAAGTGTAAGTACTTGATGTTTGTAAGAAGACGATATCACAGAGGACGGGAGGAACGGGTAGCAGGGTCGGACGAAGAAGAGGGCCCCATCGACCTTATAGAGTCTGAAGCTCAAGCAGGACGTGGGAGGGGCGTCATTGACCTTGGAGGGGCCCACGGATGTTCAGCGCCGGGGGGGGTTTGGACAAGTTGGGCCCGTTGACGTGAGGAATTACCAAGCACCCAAGCAACTGGATCTCCAAAACGGAGACTACTCGTACCTCCTTTCCTTACTTTGGGTGGGCCGAGATCCGTTCCGATCCATCAAGAGGAAGATTCAACTGGTAACTCGGACGCTGTGCCCCCCCCCCCCTCTCGATGAGACAAAATGCCACCCTGATGAAAACACAAACTCTTTCGGGCACCGGTGCCGGTCTCTCTCAGCCCCCACTTCGCCGAGCTGCGGTGTCTCGGTTTTTAGCTGGACATAAGCCGAATGCCCTCCCGTCGTGCTCCTAGTCTTGCTAGTCCATGGAGTTTTGGAATCCAAGGAGTCGAGCGGTGCGGTTCCGAAACGGCAATCTGAGCGGCGGCAGTAGCGGAATTAAGGTGGTGGAACGTCCTGGTACCTTGATTCTGGTCTTGGTCTTCTTCTCATACTTTTCACAGAATCGGACTATCATGGACACAGAACAGTGCCGGTAAATGGTCCCGGCGCAAAGTGATTTGGGCCCGACAGGTGCGGGTGGTGTATGCCATGGTCGGGAAATCGCCCTCGTCTTTCTTAGGGTGATTTGCCGATTCGGTGTGCGGCCCGACACCTGATGTCTTCAACGGCCGGGGTTAAACCCGAACATCGCAATTTACGGATACCTTACCTCAGTCTCTTCCCTCGGCACATTGAGAAATCTAGCAACTGATTTTCGCACCAAATATCCCTTTAATGGCCAGAAGTCCCAGTCAGATCCATCATATTCTTGTCGTGAAAGGCGTCTCTTCTGGTGACGACCCGAGATGAAGGTCGTTTGCATGTTTTACTGGACATATACAATATCGACAATCTTGTAGGCGCTGGAGAACCTCGGATCCATGAAGAATCATCTCGGCAGAATTTTGGGACTCTGAATGTATAGTTGGATAACTTGATAGAGTAGCCGAGTGGTGAATAACCTCAGAGAATAATACTGATACTTCGGTGAACACACCTTGCGACAGATGGTTCAGTCACACCTTCGATCCCAAAAACTCACCGCAAATCGAAAGCGAGCGCACGTCCCATCCCAGTACGTCACTGCCGTGATGCCTCCCCTCCGTCTCCGTCCCGAGTCCACTGGACCATGGCGTTTAGAGACACAGTTTAGCGTCTCCACAGCGGTCTCATTGTCTTCTGCCGCGCTGTGCCGCCAGGTTTCCCTGTCCGGTCGCCAATCCAGCCGTTCCTGGAGATCGCCCGCTCGGCAACATTTCCCCCCCACGCGACCTGAAGAACTGCAGACTGCAGAGCTAATTGCTTGAACCACTCGCTGCGCCAGATGCTATCGCAAAACGTGCCTAGATAACCCTGGCGCATTACGTTTTCTTCCAATCTGCAATTCATAGAGTCCTTTGCGTTCCACGGTACCAATCACAGCCTCCATATCCGTGTGCGAATGGCGGCGATACCTCCCATCCAAAAAAGACAGTGAAGGGTTTGGGAATGGCGGCGAGCGAACACCACAATGATCGAGGGGCCGACGACGACAACCATTACAACCATGACGAGACTTCTGCACGCCCCGATGTCTTGCCCATAGACCCGGTCGAGGCGTTCCCGCCCATGCCTACTTTCGCTCCCGAAAATGCGGCGTACGACGAGGGCATTCCGAAGGCCGAGAACGATATCAAAGTGTCGCACATACCTCTCCCTCCCTTACCAAACGTGTCCGCGAGCGCACCCCCTACCTCGACCCTCCCTACCATTCCCGGTGGCCACTCCGATGAGGAACAGTCTTCTGATGCCTCATCCACGCATAGTAAGCCCGAGAAGCAAGAATCGTCCAACTCTTCGTCCACGTCCGAGCCTGCGACTGCTACCGAGAAGAAGGAGGCTGAGAATAAGGACGACGTGGCACCAAAGTCAAGGGCCAGGGCCGGATCGAGCTCCGCATCCATGAAGAAGAATCAAAGCCACGATAATGTTAGGAGATTATCTGTCGCAGGGATACAACAACTCACCGCCCCCGAAGCTCTCCCTGTCGCAGTAGTTCCCGACCAAACCCCTGACGGTCAAGAACAGCTGGTTCGCTCTCCTCTCGCAGATCAGCTCGAGGCAATTCGACAGTCGATACTCAGTCAGCCCGACTCTCTGCGACGAAACGGCCCCGTGACGGACGGCGGGAATAGGTCGCGATATCAAGACGAGCCAAGACGACCTGTCTCAGGCAGAACGCTCTCGACGCCTCCCACGAATCGACGACAATCACAGTCACAAACCACGTCGCCCCGCCGAAATTCCTTCTACTCTGTTGCCAGGCCACCGCCTCTCAACCTTGATGCCACCAGCCACTTCAACGCAATCAACCCTCTGCCGACAAGTCTGAACAAACAACCACCACCGCAGCTCCAAGTACCGCCGCCAACAAAGTCACAGCGAAATGACCCTTTTCCGCCATCGCCCCTCCCTCCTTCGATACCCCTCCCGCCTATGTCTATACCCACGCACCTTCAGTTGGAACTAGCAGCCCAACGACCGAGCCCTCTGTACATACACCACTCGCACACCAACGACATACCCTATGAGTCCTACGTCGTCAAATGGGAAAGACTCAAAAATGTTCTACTACTGCCGACGTTTCTGGAGAGAACGCTCTATTTCGGAGCTCTGGCATGTCTCGATGCCTGGCTCTATAACTTTACGATCCTGCCCATGAGATTTACCATTGCCCTCGGGGTATTGTTCAGATGGTGGGGCTATATGGCTATCAAGGAGGCACGGTTCATGGTTGGTTTCGTTTGGTACGGGCTGGGCAGAGTATGGGCCAGAGCACGGAGACCTAGGGCAAGAAGTGCGCTGTCCGCTCAAAAAGGAGACAACGACCACCTTGTCAGCCGCGACAGAAGCCAGAGTCGGCCGCCGGGGCGCAGATCATCTACCCCAGCCACGGATATGAGGTTCCCTGACAACATCCCAGCTGTCCATGTCGACTCAGATGTCAAAGCGAACGGCAATGGAGTCATTGAACATGAGGTCAGATTGAATGGGAACGGGCATATCACTCATAAGATGAATGGACCTTCGAGCCATCACCCTCCACACCCTTCTGCCTCTAGAGTGCATCGACATCGTAGGACGAAATCGATACCCTCTAATCTGTCTTCCTTCCACAAGGCGGATCTCTTACAAGGCGCCGTAATTCTTTTCAGCTCGCTATTCCTCATGAAGCTGGACGCTAGCCGAATGTATCACTTCATTCGAGCACAGGATGGCATCAAGCTCTATGTCATCTACAACGTCCTCGAGGTAAGTTCCTTTTTAGCATTGGAGAAATTGTCGCTAATCTAGCCAGGTCGGGGATCGCCTCCTTTCAGCGCTTGGTCAGGACATATTTGAGTGTCTTTTCAGCTCCGAAACATTGTCTAGAAATAGCTCCGGTCGGTCCAAGGTGCTTCTTCCGCTGGGCATGTTCGGACTTGCACTGATTTACAATGTCATCCATTCTGTGGCGCTCTACTACCAAGTCATCACGCTGAATGTGGCTGTCAACTCCTATTCAAACGCTCTGTTGACTCTCATGATCTCCAACCAATTCGTTGAGATCAAGAGCACAGTGTTCAAGAGATTCGAAAAAGACAACCTGTTCCAGCTGACTTGTGCGGACATTGTGGAGCGCTTCCAACTCTGGATCATGCTGTTCATTATCGGCATGCGCAATATTGTAGAGGTTGGTGGGCTCTCCGTACCTGGGGCAGGGTCCGAAAACAGCGACCTGGGAGGTTCTGGCGCTATGCCTCTTCACAGCCCTTCGATCCTGCCGTTCAGCTTCACGATTCTTCCGTCTTGGGTTTGGTCTGGCGAGGTGCTGTCCCCCTTTCTCATTGTCATTGGCAGTGAGATGCTGGTCGACACGATCAAACACGCCTACGTAAACAAGTTCAATAACATCAAGCCGACATTCTACAGCCGCATCCTCGACATCTTGTGCAAGGACTACTACACTAATGTAAGCAACTCCGGAAGAGGTCCTTTTCCATTTCGTTGCTGGAGACTAATTTTCCTTGTAGGCATTTGTCTCTCCTTCGCTGACGAGACGACTTGGTCTGGCTGTCATCCCGCTGTCGTGCCTGTTCATTCGAGCCTCTGTCCAAACGTATCACATGTTTCTTTCGACACGTATAGCTACGCCCATCGCAGAGTCAACTCAGACATCCCTATCCGTCGAGTCTGCGACACCCTCGTCGCCAGCAATGGTGGCAGCGCTGGACCGTCTCGACACGTTACTTAGGGATGCCTTAGGCCGGGCCGTTTACGGCTATCCTTACGGAGAGCCAAGTGTCCAGAGCAGAGCATGGTGGACGTGGACTAGTGACGATGTAATTGCGGCAGTTACCATGATTGTCGTCTTCTTCATCGCCTTCTTGGTCCTTCTTATTGTCAAGCTGCTACTGGGCATGGTTCTGCTGCGATACTCCCGAAACAGGTACGCCAAGATGAAGCATAAGGAGCACATGGTGGCAACTGGTCAGGAGGAGCGCGAAGTCTATGATGCTACCGGGAAGAGAGTTGGAGGTTACGGTCAGATCGAGGTCACGGAAGACCGACGAAGATGGATTCACGCTGATGACAAGGAGGGCCTGAAGGGGGGCAAGGGAAAGGTTCAGAAACCGGAAAGGCCACAACAAGGCGACTATAACGGAGTTCAACGGTACGAAATGGTCGCAAAGAGGATTTGGTGATGGAGTTTTCTGGCGTCTAGCATCTATCGTGTAGCGTTTCATAGGGGAGCCCAGGGCACCTCAGAAGACGCTCCGCTTCCTTTGCTTTTCTGATACTGGGAATTGATACGTCTTTCAAATATGAGGCTGCCGCGTGTCTCTTCCATTCGCCAAGGCAGTGTCGTGAACCGTGGCTATTGGCTCTACCTATTATAACAACAACCCAAGGGGATTCCCAGTTTGACACCCTACTTGCTCAGATGGAACCGCTTCGAGCTTACACAAAGCTCATCCCCAAGCTCCAGGTTATGAATGTTCCCATGTATACCATGACTCTTGGCGAGTACTAAAAAAATGTGCTGAAGAAATTTTGAGACCTTTATGTTCACCTGAGTCAAGTATTAGTATGCCAAATGAGACATCGAATGCTCGCCAAAGAATACGGACCCAGACGAGGCATGAAGAACCAATTGCCGCGGAAAGTTCGTCTTGTTTATCAAAGGCTACTTTTGTTTGGAAAATAGAGGTTGATAATGAGGATAGTGGGGAGAGTGATGAGTATTTATTTGACGAGTTGTAGCTGTCTGATGACTTACCTTAGTGAACGACGAGGAATCCGAGTAAAACCACGTTCTACGGATGGCATGAGATGCAAAGTTCTCTATGTTTTTTTGATCTTTTCCTTCTACTTTGAGAATCTCCTTTCAAAGTTGGGGATATAAGTATACGAGGTATTCTGGGTGCATTGCGAATTCATCCAGCATAAGACACACACCCCCTTTTCCAAAGCTGAAAGAGACTTCTCAAAAGCAAACATATCTACCATTTTCATACATGTTTCGGCATGAATTTGACTGAGAGACACTCGGCGTGCTGACTGGCATGTGTATTATCATTATTATTATTATTATTATTATTATTATTTTAATGATGATGATGAAGAAGGGTATGAATATCCTATGTACTATTTTGGCATGAGGACTACATGCCGCCCTATAACATTTATGACGGACGCTGCGATTAGACTTAAAAACCTCGCATTCGAAAGCGAACATCAGAGAGTACATTATGGGCTCGATAGCCGACTTTCTTTTTCGCTAGCGCAGAATCTCCGTAGCTTGGAGATGGGTCCAAGATCGATTACACATATTGCCATGGGAATAAACTCGAATACTGTATGGCTAGGCACAATTGTGCACAATTCTATACTAAACCAACAAGGCTGAGTATCTGAGCGAGTTATGAGGCCCTACATTTCTAGCCAAAGCCACTAGTATGGAACTGAAGATAAGGGGTACAGGCTGCAGCGGTCTGCAAGGCTTGACGACGTGACAGAAGTCTCCCTCCGCCGCAGATACATACGGCCGTTGGGAACGCGTGGGTCGAAGGGTGAGGTGTGAACCCGTGCTTTCGGCCCCGGTAATGCCCCTTAGCTTTGGCTAGATACCTACCTGCACAACTAAGTAGCCCCTATCTGAGACTGGTTTCGGCCCCAAAGACGACAGCAGTCGAACACAACAAAGTCTGTCTAGGCTCTAGAGTGTTCCGAAATAGTATGACCGGTCTTCTGTTTGGGTTTTCGGCAGAGCCGACTTGCGTACTGCCCCCAGAAGATGGTGTGTAGGTGGAAATTTTTGTCACAGGCTTGAGGAGATTACGCAGGCAGAACACTGCCACTATGTCCGAGGTGACTTCGATCCGTGGACCGTACACGTGCAGAAGTGATCGAATTAGCTATCACCTTGTACGTCTGACTCATCCTGCGGCACTTCATTCTCGGTCATCTTACATATCTGCAGCGGATGAAGAGTCAGAAAAAGAAAGCAGAACGGAGGGCATAATTTCGGCGATATCATTATCTGCACTGGGCAGCCAGACGACATACCCCCTACGGGCCACAGCTCTCAACCCCTGACGCAAAAGTAAGTTGTTGAAGATCTGGTGCCCCACACCAAGTCAGACGGTGCAACTGATCGTTTGGATACGGAAGAGGTACTGAAATCAGTGTCCGTTGATACGGACCTGATGGAAAACTCGTGTTGCAGTCTTGCAGACGATGTGTAGTGTCTCAGCGCCTAGTAGGATAAGAGATGTAGGTGTAAGTCAGACTTGAGGTGCTTCTGCACTGCAAAAATCAAGCGGAATTCCTATCACTGACGTCTTTCGGGCCCGTAGAGGTCGCAAATACCAAGGCTTCTGGGCTAGTTTGTCCATTCCACTTTCTCCCGTAGGTCCATGGCGTGTCAAATATTCGGAAAGTGTATTCGCACGTAGTTACAAAAGGTTGAGATGCAGCTAATTCGCTATATGGTGCTTTATAAAGTATTGGGATAGCCGGACCAAGGAGACTGAAAGTCGCGCTGGGAATGATCATGCACTGTGGCACGCAAAGTTTGGAGTGAGTTGCTGGCGGCGATCTCCTGTAGGGTGTCGACCAATCCTTCTGCGCTCAGTGCTCAACCGCTATAGTAAATAAGACGACTTCATGTTCCTTGGAGGAATTTGGGTCTCCGAATGCTCGTAATTACCCGTCAATGGCATCCGCAACATACAAACGAGTATGTGAGGTGGATGTTCGGCATCATGTTGGTTAGCGGTGATACTGACGTATTTGCAACTCTTTCATAAAAGGAAAATTGATTTGACGTCCGCTTACCCCCAATTCCCGTCATTAAATGACTGCTCGGGCAAGATCTGGAATGTTGAAGGTACCTAGGTAAGTAGAAATAGCCTCGAGAGTCATTGAACACGGAATCTTCCTTGTCGCGATGAGTACCTTCCACAACATCAGGGGCAGGTTTTCCTTGGGAAGGTGCCATCATTCAGAAGCGGCCGTGACGCTTGGTTCTCAGGAAGCATTTACGAGAAGGTTCAGGGGTATCCTTCTGGGACTGAGTTAGTGCTCCAGGTTTTCGTGGCACGTCAGCAACACCGCACCACACACCGGTCCTCCTTGAAGTATGCACCTGCTCGTCAAGCAGAAACATCAGGCTGGGTTCATGTCAGTTTTGGGAGCTACCTAGGTACCTAGCATCATTATGTACCTCTGTAATTCCTTCCTTCCATCTTCTACACCTCCATGGATGGCATTTGGCAGGTTCGAGTCTTGAGTGCTAACATGATGTCCCAATCTCCGAACTACATGGCATCAATCATCTCAACACAGCTCTGTCCTTATTCTCTTCCGGTAGCAGCCAAACCCCAGACATCGTTCTCCAAATCTTCTCTTTTCCGCGCCGGCCGCCACTGAGATAATTCATCTTGAGAGCAACTTCTCTCACGCGAACGCCGTCGTCTTTCCGTTTATCAACGTGTTGCTCCATCTGGAAAATCGAACAGCCAGACCCATCACTCATCGCTAGACTACGGCTATCACAAGCTCACAATGACTGCTGCTGCTGCGAATGACACCAATGTCCCGGCTGCCGGGACGGAGCCAAGAACACCGACGTCGACTCCGGCATCAGGCTCAGCGTCTCCTGGTGTAGCACCCGCCCACCAGTGCAGACAATGTCGCGCTTCCTTCTGCCAACCCCTCGGGTGCGGCCATGTCTATTGCGACGAGGTATGCACGATCGCGGGACTCTCGATCCGTCAATGATTTCCAGAGCAGACTCGCTGACGATGGCAATTTGAAGTGCGCCGGCCCTCATCATCAATGCCCCGAGTGTAATCGCCGCCTCGTTGTGTCTCCCAAGCCTTCTATCGAAGTGAGTGCAATCCTGCTACCGTTTGCATTCTGTATCGACAATTTGCTAACTTTTGGATTTTTTTTCACTTTGGAAGAAACCCCCAAAGACCACGTATCCCTCCGAAGACGGCCTTTTTGACCCTATCTTCCAAAAGAGAATCGACAGTCGAATCCGTACAATCTACTACGTCTCGCTCTGTTCTTTCTGGGCTTCTGTCCTCGTAGGCATTCTTTGCATTATTGCTATTATTCTTGAAACGAGCAAACGGTCGGATTAAGGTGGAAGATTCAGAAGGGAAAACTTATCGAGGCCGGTGCTTCGCACTGCTTTGCTGGCCAGACTGGTTTGTAGGACGGCTGAGCGCGGTGGATTATGATTACTTGTAGCATTAACAAACCTTACGACTATTACATCCACAACTTTTCGCAACCTAGGACAGGATGCTATCCTATGTGTGTTCCATAGTGACATGCAAAGGTACCACATTGCGCGAAGACAGACAGACGGCAACGGAATTCACAGTTGCTTGCTAGTGCACATATGGCTCATTATGACCGACATTATGACTACATCTTGATCCTTGCCCAGTAACGCCGTTGGCGGCTCCCAGAGCCGCAACTCAATGCCCAATTCGATGCCCAGTTCAGTTTACAGTCGTACAGAGTGCCTCACTGGCCTACCGGAGATCGGCACCGTCGCCCCTCGACACACGCTCCCAGAATCGTCGGAGCCGCCAGACCCTACCCACGCCCTTGGTCTCCTCCCACTTCTTGATACCCTCTTCTCGCTGACGTACCTCGCCCTTCCACACGCCCTCTACCCACTTTCTCAAGCCATCCTTGACCTTCTCCTTTTCAATAGCGCGGCGCTTCGCAACGAGAGCGGGCGCGACTTGCACCAAACTCATTCCAGGGACACATTCCGGCGGGAGCACAGCCCGCTTGACGAGGGCTTCGGCCGAGGGCCGCGAGGCCAGTCGGCGGGACAGTCGGATGGAGACCAGAGAGCGAGCAAGGCGTCGCGAGACGACCGATGTGTGAGTCAGAAAGATGGAGCGGGCGATGAGCTCCGCTAGAGAAGGGCGGGAAGGGGAAGATAACAACGGCGGCAGGATGGCACGCGTGTGACGGAGCCGATAGTGATGGAGAATAGGCGAGAGGGACAGGTGACGCAGGTGATGATTGGTCTATGTCATCAGCAGAGTTCAGCAACAACGGGGTCGGTCAACGGAGGGGACAGCAAGCACAGGTGGGAATTTCGCATAAGGGAGGATGAAGCGAGTGAGTTCCAAGGCAAAAGAGAATAGACAGTCACTTGTGTGTGGGGAACGCCTACCCTCGAAGTTGACAAGAGATCATTCACATCCAAATAGCCAAGGATGTGCAGCATGATCTCGTTTGGAATTTCTGAAATGGCGCCTGTAGGCTGATATGGAGGCCGAAACAACGCCAGACAAGACGCTGACGAGGCCTCGAGAAGGTACTGTTCGTGATGATGGTAGTAGTAATCATCGTCACGAACCCCATCGGCTGCTTGGGGCCATGGTCGGGCATCAGTGACCGCCGGATACGTGGAGTCGAGCTGAGTGGAGGAAACGGCGTAGCCCGGGCCATGATCGCCGGCGGGTACAGACAATGCGGGAGAAGAATGTGATATAGCAAGCTGGCGGGTCGAAGAGAGGAGCTGATCTGGGGCCATCTCGTCGTGCATTGCGTCCATGGCTGAGTCAGTCGCCTGCAAGCGACGAGATGGTGATGACACCAAATGAATTGTTCTGGTCTCCAAAGAGCACAAGCACAGATGAGACAAAGATGTGGAGCTGTACGAACAGTTGGTACAGCTGGAGTAGCTGTTCAAGTCCAGTCGTGGTCAATAAGGTGGTTGCCCGTTACTTCGGAGTAATAATGAAATGGGGATTCTTCGGTTCGGAGTATGGTCCGGAGCCCGGGTAGGCGCTAAGCACGAAATTGCGTGGATAAGTTGCGTGGGAAGCAAGTAGGGGCGCGGGGACCGACGAGGTCGCTATGAGGGAGTGCGGGATAGAGCCAAGTGCTTCAGATGAGACCATGGGCAGATATGCTGGGTACCATGGCACGGCAAGCCTCGCGATAGGTTGGTAACCTTGTATGGATAGTAGGTTGGGAACAGAGAAAGATGCGCTGAAGTCGAGAAGATTAGACGAGTCGAGGAGAGTACCGCGCGCGTCAAAGTGAAACAGAAAAGGTCGGGTAAGTAGATGTTTTTGCGCTTTGCGCGCGCGTGCCGTGGAGAGACTAGTCGTTGGAGGCCCGGCCAGCGACCGGCAGACTTAACGCTTGGAGGAAATCCGCGGCGCGGAACTAGTCTCGTTGATGTGACGAGAGGAGCATGAAGACTCCAGCTCAAGAGTGATGAGACGAAATGCTTAACGCGTCCACTCAAGATCGACTGTCCTATTCGATGCTGGCAAAGATCGGGGGGACCATCGGGCAAAGATAGAATGCGAAGTAAAGGCGCGAGGAAGGGATGATCGGGACGGATGAGGGGTGCTCGGGTAAGTAGGATACGGAGAAGGGACAGTGGTCAAGCGAGCTGGCGGGCCGAGGAGATGGGGTCTAATTCGCGGTCAAAGTCGAGGCCAGAGTTGAGGCCGATGACATAGGTTGATGATGAGTGAGTTGACAGGCGTACCTTTCATCCGGCGGAAACTTGAATCATGAGCATGCGGTTGATACTGAGGCTGCAGACGCGTTGACGACGGGCATTGAACTGGGAAGGAGCGTGACAATATGGAGGGGAAGGAATGGGGCCTGACGCACCTTCACCTTAAGATTGGTGCATCTAACTAGGTACTGTACGGATACAGCTTGCGCCTCCATCGTTCCAGGCTGCGTCACACGGTCCAGGCAGAAACCAGGAACAGGGGTATTGGCGGCAGGTGCGACTCACAGTGCGCAACGATGTCTCTTGATAGGTAATCGGCAGGAGCTCAAGGTGCTTCTTCATCAAACGGCAGGAGCTGGCACTGTACCTAGCGCCGGAACGAACACGCACTTTCCCAAGCCACCATCGACTCTCCCCAGCACAACAGCTCCGATGCGTTCTCCTCAATCGTTTAATCATTGTGTCCACGTTGCATAAGGCACCTTATTTTCCACAAAGAAGACGTTGAAAATAGAAACGGGCGCTGAATTGGAGCGGACGCTAACGCCGCCACCGCGTATCCTTCAGGCTTAGGTATCTCAATATCAATCCAAAATCTCCGTCGCTTCTGCCTATCTTCTGTAGCTCAAGATAAGGTACCTTGGGGTATAGGTGCCTCGAGGTGCGGAGTACTGAGGCAGGAAGTCAGCTTCTTTGGAAAATTGAAGGTACCTTATCCGTACCTTAGCAAGAATGAAATGGGGGAAAGTAAGGTACCTACCTCAGATACCTAGATACCTTCATCACCTCAGGTGGGCTTGGGATTCCAGAGATCTATGTACAGAAAGAGGAAGCTCACGGGAGGGGCTTTTAGCTTCCCCGTCTCTCTTCTCTCCGCAGATTTCGGCCACCTCATTCCTCGTGCCGGTCGCCACGGGTAGTGCCTTCTGTCAAAAGATCTAGCCGAAATGGGGCAGTCACCCAACACCACCAATGGACCACCAAATGGCCATCATCCGACTGCATCAAATGCAGTCGGCTGTGACACCCCTTGCTCCGAGAGACCCACTTTTCAAACAACTCCGGGTCTACGCTTTCCACCGGCGCTTTCCTCCTTGCCTTCCAACGTCCAACATCCACACCCGTCGTCAAGCCACAACCCAACGCCCTGCCATTCACGCACCGGACAACTGCCTTGATTAATTGGACAATTCCAACGAACGCGTCTCAGCTTGAGGCTCAACTACTTGCTTTCAAGTCGGAAGCAAAATCGTTATCCCACATCCTACCCTAAGCCGCCAGCGGTACCGGCCTAGTTTCTTACCAAGAACCCCTGAATAAGGGCTAGGCCGTGTTTACGGACAACCTGGACCTGGCCTCATAACGGGCCGGCACGACTTGCGCCTGTTCATGATCATCCCCAAGACACAGAATGATCCGAACAGAGAAGCTCGCTTCTACCCATGCTCTCCAAGGTGCCTTACTTTGACACATCGAGCTTTGGGCTTCAACCGACTGATATCTGCTACAGCCTGAGCAAGAGCCCTGACCCTGGCTACTTCACCTGCCTTTCATCTTGCCCTTGTACAGCTGGATTCTCCACGAACTGCTGTCAAGACCCTCCATTCTGTGCCCTCGAACCCACCTGCAACGGACGCCCGCAGCTACCCCCGGTTCCCGCCATCTTAGCAGTTGCAACGACAATGGACAACGCAGACCCTGGCGCATCTATTCTAGGCATAACTGTACCACCTGCTGCATGCCGCAGGGAACCGCCATCAAACCTGCAAGGGCAGGCTTCTTACGAACCGGTCAAAGCATACAGCAAACGGCATACAGTATGCAGCCCCTAGATGAACGAGGCTGCAGTCTTGACTACGCTTTGTCAACGCCTTCGTTGTCATCAACCAGCCGGAGTTCGAAATGCATCGAACGATATCAATCACACCCCGTCACACGGCATGAACGAGCCAGATGGGCTCTCGCATTGGCATCGGGCAGGAATCAGCAGCCAAGCGGCTTTTCCCACGACACGGACACCAGATTCTGCCACCATCCGTCTGCATTGTTAGTTTTGGTCTCGGCCCCGTGCTTGAATCGCGCTGTCTTTCGAGATGTCTGGTAATTGAGGCAGACCGCGTACTGTCAGAAGGATTTTGGCTCCTGATGTGGTGGTGAGACCGATTTTCCCGGCCCAACCAATTCGATTTTGGCCTCGTCCAATCACGCTCTTGGGTGGCCTTCCTTGCGGCTGCAACAGAAACGCGTCTGTCCTAGGCGACCAACGTCAAGCGCATCCTGGTCACATCGAAATACTTCGTTTGTCTCAACGTCGTCTGTTCCCGTTTGGTGTCCCATTCATTGGCAGATTGCCTTCTTTCCCGGTGCCCCTCAATCGAGCATCGACGTAGCAGGGCCAGCAGACAAGGAATCCCGTGGAAGTCCATGTCGGAATCATTGCTGGTCCTGGAACGCGATGCAGCTGATCACAGCTTCTCCACCAAAGTAGGCTTTCAGCTTGTCTACACGTTCGTACCCTACCGTCTCGTGGCAACCACGAGTAGCGTGCTGACGTGCGTTTCTTCTGCCCGTCATTGGCCTTTATTTGTCGTCTCTTTTCACCAGATGCACCCAATCACGTAGCAAATAACGGTGCATCGTTTCTTCAGCGCATGATTCGCAAAATCCCAAGAGTTCGGGTGGCCTGCAGGCGTCTCCTGGAAGCCCGGGATAATCATTGGCCTTAATGCTTCGTGTTTCTTTAGCTTCGTCCTGTCAAAATCAAGGTCTAGAGGTGTTCCTTAGTTGCAACACCCCAACAGCTCATGATAGGTAGACGGTTTAAAGCACTCTTAGTGGAGTTTTTCCAGTGCTACCTCGCTTCGTGTAGAGAGCTTTCCCACCGTTAGAACATCCGAGGTGAGGACGTGCTCAACATCCTTCCTACGGCAAACGGGCCGTCCCGTTTGCCCATCAGCTCCCACTCAAGGTTACGGTTCACGACGTGCCCGCGCGAGAGCGACAATCTCACCGACAGTCGTCTCGGCGCCGAACACGGATCACCCGGCCTCGTGAATAGACTGGCCGCATCTCTGGCCTCGCTCTTTACAGCCACCCTCCTCCCCCTGACAAAGTATGATGCCCTCGCCGGCGGCAGTCGTGACCAGGTCAGTCTCGAGTGGCGCGGCTGGTCGTTCAGCTATTGTTCCCAGTCAAATAACGGCCGTGTCTATGTAATGGTGGCATTCTCCGCTGTAGTCTTTCGAGCCTTTTGATGTACACGAACGCAAGCCTTTCCATAAACGGTCTTCTAGTTGACAGCGCATCGCCGTCTTTCACAAGGGACTCCCTACTTGTGAACCTTGAACAGTTGCAGGAGGTGTGTCAATGTCGGGAGAGGTGTTCGTGGCCCCGCTCGACCACTCAACTTTCATCTGTCATGTGTGCCAAGCCAAGTGCGAGGAGGCTCGATCAAACTCGGTGATTTGCCCCCAACCTGCACAGAGCACCGGAGCCTCGTTTTGATTGTTGCAGCTCGAGTAGATTGGACAAACCACTGCAAGCGCGGTTCTTTTCTAGCCTAGACCCAATCATAGGAAGCCCGTGTCAGTTGCTGACAACGTTCGCGAGCAAGTCATCGAGTAAGTCAAGGGACAGACTCGGTTGAAGGAATAGGCGGTGCCGTTTATTCCAATGAGAGTCGACACTGATTAATCGTTACCTGCGGACTGTAACAAGAGCTACATCTGGTGAATGAGGTGTCACCGGGGAACTTCGTCCGGTGGACTCGGCAAGCCACACGTCACCCACTAAGGTGAAATAGGTGAAGGGGCGGACTGGAGCCGTGATGCTGCATCTTTGATCGGCAACCGACGCACATTGCCAGCCCAAACTAGAAGAGGGAGTGAGTACAATGCCTCTCATCAGGAGATACCTTTAACGTAGCTTGGGTCTAGGCACATGCACCTTCGTTGGGGCTCTGATGCAGATCGAACGCAATGCAGTGTGGAACATCGGCCATGGCCAGCAGCCGGCCGCCACGTTGTCCTGCCCAGGGCCCTAACCAACGCCTGAAGGCCTTCGTGAGGACCGTTCTCAACTTGCTCGTCGCAAGGTCCGCCGTAATCCAAGGGCATCTAGTCGACGAAGCAAACGGGCCGTCCGTATTCGGACAAGCCAGATAGTTCATGTGAGGGGATGGGTCTGCGGACTTTCTCAATCTCTTCGACGGTACACCTAGACGGTTATTAGCCCGCATGGCCGGTGAGCTGGTTTAGCCCACCACTGGGGGGTAGCATAAGACCTACATCATAAGGCGAGACATAATCAACCACCCCCCCTTTCCCCTCCATAGAAGCAGACCATACAAGACAGGGGTGGATGAGACGACCGATTATTCGTCAATGACCAGGTCGATGGACTCAGGAAACGGGCATCCGGCTCAGAGAGGTCTGGCCCTGAGTGACAAGGCTTTCTTCCTGACATGTTGAGATCGATGTCGCCTGCATGTTGAGCTGGCCTTGTCCGGGGTTTCTTTGCCTGTCCCTGCCCGAGTGGCTGCAAGGGTCCCTGAGGTTGCAATGACAGGTCTCCTGCCTTAATCATTGTGTCTCGTCTGAGGTTTTCAAGTGTACTTATTAGCGTTCTCGGGCGTGTTTAGGCTCAAGTAGACCGGCGGCGACGGAAGTAGGGGATAGGAAGGTGGCGATGAAAATGTCAACCTTGCATCCATGTCACCTCGATGACGTTCCATTATGTGCGGCAGGCAATGCCCAGGTGGTCTCACGGAGCGGCCCTCGGTCAACCAACCCTGGCGCCGTGTAGAAGCCCTTGCCTTCCGACCTTAGACACGGCCTTCACCATAATTCTCTATCCATATGCCAGTAGTGTGGGGGAGCCAATAGTTTCCAAAGGAATGCCGCAGAAAATAGACAATGGCTCGATGGTTCATGCCGGCTACCATCCATCCTCCCCTCCTTTGCCAAGGCCCCTCCAGGGGAAATGGCCAAATATCCCTACCCTCCACGTCAAGCTGACAATTATCTCTTGCTGGCGGGACGAACCATGGCCCGTGTGCAAGGAAACAAGAAACGAAACCGCAATAAGGGATTAAGCACGTATGAAATAGAGAACCCCACAGCGGCCGCAAGCAGAGCGGGCAGAAGACAGCCTTACCTTGAGCGGGAGGCTAGATACCACCCCGTCGCTCTAATACTTGCAGGTCGCAGCCCGTAGCGGGAACACCCACTTCAAAGAACCCCCAAGGGTGCTGTTCAAGGTTTTACCTGGGAGATGAAATCTGCAAGTCTTCTGCAGCATCATATCCGTCCACATACATACAAGAAAAGCTCGTTGAAAGTGGAGAAATTCCGCCTTATGTTTGTGACTGTCACAGCCAAGGGGCCAGGGAAGAACACCAACTGGGCATTGAGCCACAGGAAAGAGGAATAATTTTGCGGTAGGATAAAAGAATCGCGCCTGATGAACGAATGTACCACACCGGACGAAGCTGAGAGGCGGGCAGCTGCTTGAACACTGAAATGAATGCCCAATGATACAAAGAAAGATGGAGGAGATATGCCACCCCAATTCGTACCTGAAATTTGGCAGCTCAGGCACACAATAGGCGTTCATTTTGTTTTTCTCCTACAAACGCCTCATCATGTCCACCCACACCAATTTCGAGGCATTCTTCATTCCCTGCATCGTTCATATTTGGAGCCAGACTAGATTGTTGTTCTCAGTTCCATGCCCCCTTGCAAGTCGTAACATATCAGAACATCTCCAATGCTGAAGAGTGGAGTGCAAAGCGTCGAGCAAGGTCCCCTTGGCCCTGCGAGGACATTTTCGAAGCTACGATAAACGTGGCAAGCAGATATCCTCCGATGACCGCCAGCCTCAGCCTCGAGATGCAAGCTGGCGGGTGACAGGCTAACATATGCGTTTCAAGGTTCGTATCGTCGACAGGGGAATAACGACGAAGATCTCGGCGACGAGACTCGATGGACCATACGGGGCGGATCCGAGACGGAATTTGGAAAGCCATGATACCCACCATGAAAGTTAACAGATGTAATGTACGTCATTTCCGCTTTTCTAAGCAGTATCAAAGTCGATTAAGCCGGTATGGGTCGGTCGTCGTCGTTCTTTTGGACACGAGCGTTGTGTAAGTGGAGGCAGCGGCTAGTGGACAATTGATGATTGCTGCCACGCCTCGAATAGAAAACAAGTTTAACATGGCCATGGCGGCGGCCTGTTGAATATGCATCATGTAGGTATACATGCGCGAACGTACGTGTGTAGTGTAGCGCAGTGTGGTGAATTGTATCGGTATGGAGGCATTATGTGTGCCAGTCGTGACAACACATCGTGCGGGTCCCAATTAACGACCTCGAACTATTTGACAAAGTATAAGTTAGCTCAGTTGCCCCTCAGACTAAAAACATGCTACTATGAGACAAGAACCTGCAAGAAAAAAAGCGTTTTCACGGGTACATCGATGTCGAATTCCGCTTTGTATACGCCTGATACGGAAACATCGCTGCCGGGGAAAATCAGAAAACGAGTATCAAAAAACTGTTAAACCTCGAAACGGCCAAAAAAGGAACGAACAACCTCACCTTGGTGTATTTCCGGTCAAGCAACATCGAGAAAACGTACCCCCGTTACCCACACCCCCGAGCCGGGCCAGCAAAAAGAGACCACTGCTGCCCAACGGCCATTGCGCCGAACAGCCAAAAAAAAGAGACTTCTCGATCGCGGTTGCGAACGACATCCTTTGTCTCTGCCGAAACGGGCTGCCAGGCACACCACTGCCACTTGTAGCTGGCTGGATTCTTGCTGCTGTCTACTGCTGCGACTGCTGCGGCCATTTCTCAATAATACTACAGTCTGCCTGGTCAGTTCCGTTTTGAACCATTTTCTTTTGGATTTTCTTTTCACACGCCCCTCCTTTACCATGGTCCATGGCATTCAATTTCTGTTCATCCCACGCATTTTACCCCCATGGTAAAAGCCCCCCAAGCCAAAAAGGCTATCCCTGAAGAAGATGGACCATCATTGGACACAATTGACCAAAGAAGCATCATTGTGTACAGCATGTTATTGCATGTTGTAGGGGGAGGGGGGCAAGGAAAGAAGGGGGGCGGCCAACTTGCAAAGATGGGAATGAGAGAACAGGAAAAAAAACATAAATAAAAGATGGCTAACAAACCTTTTGTCTGGCTGAACAGAGTCTGAACAGTCCAGTACCAAACCTGGCATCCGTGACTTCATATCCTACCCGAAACCCCCGAAACGAAACGAACCACTTCTACTCCTCTCTTGGTTCTGCTGCCACCGCTCCTCCTCTTCCTCCTTGTCTCCTCCATTCTATTCTCCACCACATTGCGTATCGACAAGCTAGTTGCCTTCTCTAGCTAGCCAGACGGACCGGCCCGCCAGGGGACGGGGACAAACAACATCGAAAAAGAAAATACCGAAAGAGAGGAAAGAGACAACCGGAAGGGAAGAAGAAAAGAAAGAGACAAGAGAGAAGAAAAAGACCTTGGGGGGTGATCGAGAATCAAGAGGAACAATGTGTTACTTTTATCAAACACGTTGGTCCTGCGGATATTGGAGATGGGGTCAGTTCAAACAGCAATGCAACAAAGAGTACCGAACGGGCGAAACATGCGGACTGAAGCTGGTGTACGAAACCATCACAAACGAGGACCGATGCAAGCTGTGCTACGATATGGACAAGAAATATCGTCGGTTAACCAAAATGCAAGGAGACGTCGCTCGGTGGTGCCGCGAAGGGAATCGCAAGGCGACGATCGAGCGGACAAACCTCGAGATACAGGAAGTCAACCGCCAGATCCAAGAAATGAACAATCAGCATTGGACACGAGTGAATCTGTTGGCCTGATGGATCGTCTACTGCCTGGCTGCTGCTTTGCTGCTGGACGGTTTGATCATGGTCCATGGAGGGGCTCCTATATGGGTATGTTGCAACTTTTTTTTTTCTTTGGTTCGGCTCTTCCCTTTTCCCCTCACCTCCCTCTCCGAATTTTTCTCCATAAACGAATGCCCCTCGTTTGCTGGACCTGTTTTGTGCGGCATGGTGGGAGTGGCGGATTTGCTGCTCAGGGGTAAGCCGAGTCGGGGGTGTGGTGTGTGTGCGTGCTGCGAGAGTGTGTGTGCCACAGCTACAGGACTGCCGTTTGCTGACTTGGCTTCTACTATCAGTGGCTCTCGAGCCTCCCTCGCATCTAGAGGGGACGACGATATGACGAAACGGAATGGAATGTGCGCGGAAACAATGGTGCGGAAAGTCGATTGACGAAGAAAGATTGAGGGAAAAGCGACAAGCAAGTCTTTGACACACTGCGGGACTGGAGAGGTTTCCTGTCGGACCCTGGCTTTGGGGGGAATTTCCAAGTTGAACCACGTAACGGCCGTTCATTCGCTGATTATGCATCATTTTTGGTCTCTTTTGTTCTTCTTTCTTTTTCTTCTTCTTCCTCTTCTTCACTTTATTCATGGTCACTTCTGCTCAGGTTGGGCGGGCGAAGGTTTAAATTTCCCAGACCGGAGGCTACAGGATCCTGTACAGTTTTATTTCTTCACCCGGAGAGCATCTCGACATACTTAATTTCAGCCCTCGTTGGCAGTCAAAGTGTTGTGTGCGTTTGGTGCCCGCAAGAGACCGCTTCGTGTAGGATGCTTCGTCACGAACCTGGTCCGCCGCTTAGACGGCGACAGGGACTCGAATGATGGGCCCCTCAGCAGCACCTTGCTTAGTTTGTATGCTCATCTCAAGCTGTCCTCGGAGTCCCTTCCGTCATTTCGAATTGACTCTTCTGTCCCCTGCCTAAAAGGCCTTGGCCATACAGACACGCATTTTGGCAAGCCCAGCTCGAACGGCTCGGACCTAGAGACTATTGAATTTTGGGAGCCGAATGATGGCAACGCCAAGCGTGGCAGTCATGCTTCCTTCTCTAGGGCACACATGACTAAGGAGGGATTGATGAAGAAAAGCTCTCCCACTTTTTCCTTCCTGCACGGCTGCCCATCCAGCAGGTTTTTGGCGTGCTTATCAGGTAAGTAAGTTGCAGAAAGCAGACTCTGCCGGCGAATGAGAGTGGCACGCGATAGTCGATGGCGAAGGGACAGGAGGCGGTATTGCGTCGATCTGGTCTAGGTACAGCACAGGTACGACGAGTAGCGGCCCTCAAGCAAACATCCAGCCCCTCTTCGCTCCTGCTCCTTTTGTTATTTCGTGTTTCTACAGCGAGCTTGTAAAGTTTATGTTCCTCAAGGCACGTCATCCGTTCTCACGTGTCGCTGTCTAGCAAGTGAGGCGAGACCCCGCGGCTTTGGGATGAGCCCCCTCAAAGACTCCCGCGAGTGCCCCTCCCCAGGGTCCCTGTAAGCACAGCACACTGACAAGCGTACCTGTCATCTGACCTGAGGCCAAAGTGGTGGGAGGAGCGGGAGGAGCAGAAAGAAGGGCTTGGCGTAGGAGAGACTGGGGACAGAAGAGGGACGAGAAGAATGGTGGGTTGTGTCGGGCTTCATGAGATGGGACTGGGAGGCCGCCCCATCTGGCCGCAGCACACCACCCCTCCTTATGCCGTCCATCCCACTTCACATTCAAGGTACCATTTCTTGGACTCGTCTCCGCCAATGAGCCACGGGAACCGCACAGACTCCCGCACAACCCTGAATGGCGGGCATCAGAGTCTTAATATGAGCCTCTAAATGCTTCCCTCCTGTCCAGTGTTGATGTGCTCGTCCGCCCCGAAAGGTCGGCCGAAATCCAAGCTAAAGGTGTCGCTTCCAAACATGGCCCGAACTAGGATGCAACATTCCTTGCCAAAGGGTCCACACTAGAAAAGGTAAACATCAGCCGGAGGTGCACGTGGCCATCTTTCAATGGACTAGGCAACCCATGGCCTGCCGCTGAAGAATATTCGAGACACAGTCATTGGCCCGCCATGGTACGAACCAGGGGGGCTCCAAAGTGGGATGGAGGGAATTTTTCATTGATTACGGATAATTCGTGGTCTTTTGGGCCCATCGTGTCCACCTTTCTCATAACCTCGTTGTTGCCCAGACGTTTTATACAAGGGTTTCGAACCAAGTACAGGGTTTTGAAATAGAAAATGGAAGAAGGGGGAGAAAAACAAACAAACAGAAAATGCGATATGTGAGTGAATGTGGATGCTTCTCGGTTGTGCGATTGTGCTTGCTCTGATTTTGTGTGGGTGGAATTTTGAGAAGCGTGTGTCTGCGAACTGTGTTTGGAGGGGTATCGAGGGAAAAGAGAAAAAGATGTCGTCACTCCATGCCATTCCGTCCCATGTTGCCGTAATCCGACGGGACCCTGACCATGCGTCGACCAATACGAATGTTCGATAGAAAGACAGCGCAAGAATAAGGAGCATAGCCTAGCTGCCCTGCCCGTGAGCTCGGGTGGGCAGACACCAGGAGAATGATTCATGACCAAGAGTTTCAAGCCATTGCCGCTGCTGCATCGGCGAATGTACCGACAAGGGGCTTGTCCAACTCGGTCTTGACTGCTGGTACGCCGTGTCGCATTTCGATTGTGTCATCTTCCTGGGGAAGCCAATCCACTTGAACACCGGTTGGGGCGTCGTCCTTGGACGCCAGCTTTGAAAGGAGATGCTGGTACCGCACGATGCGGGCTTCTTGCCCTGCATACGCAAATGTAGTCGGCGCAGAGCGATGTGCGTGATCCTGCGGGGCAATCTCGAAGATGTCGACCATATTGCTAGGAAGTCCGATGTTAGCACTCCCGGTCCTGACACGAGAACAAGCCCGCCGTCCCGGAGCTTGGGTCGAGAGTCAGTACGTACTCGGACGTTTTCGCTACGACTCGCTGCAAAGCCTCAGTCTCTCGCTGCACCTCCATCGGGTCCTCCTGTCCATTGACACTCTGCTCTCCGAAGCTGCCGTAGTGCACATTGTTTGGATCGTCGTAGAGAAGTCGCGATTCCTCGTCCTGGAAGCCCGTCAGCCGCTGCATGCTACGCTGCGAGTGCGCCAGCCCGCAACGTCACCCACCTCGTCATAGACGTCCTTGTTTCCCCGCCCGAGGCATGACGCACAAATGCCCATCGCGAATCGAGAAATCGGCGGGTCGGTCCCTAGTCGTGCGATGCGCTGCCCTCGGCAAATCTTAAGGCCAGTGCCGGTCGTGGGCGGTGAATATCAGAACTAAGATAGCATAAAAGAGTGGACGGAGCTTTGCTACCAAGCAGTGTTTGGCAAGACGATGGCGTGAGGGACTGGTTGATGGCGCGTGTTTGAATTATGATGCTGGTGGCAGAAAGCGTAAGATTGCGACGATGGAATGACGTTCTCATTCCGGCAGGCGGTCGGACTCGGTGCCGGAATATCATCTTCTCCGCGAGATTTCCCCACAGCGGGACGGGACGGCCAGGCCCGAGCTCCACGCAGCGGTTTTCTGGTGTTTTGGGACGAAAAAAAAGCTGGAGGACCCGGCAGTGTGTTCGAAACCTGGACCTTGCACTGACCCGACCTGGCGGCTTCTTCCTCACTTAAATTCCACGGGCAATCGCCGAACACCCAATGGGGGCAATTTGTTCCGTCGCAGTTGTGATGCGTCCTGCCCGACATCTTTGCGGCGTATCCACCGTATAATGCATGATATCCAATGGCTTTCATTGCTTTTTGACTCGCGCAAAGCTTACGCTTGACGGATTATCTTATCAGCGAAAGGATTGAAGTCAAGAGCTCTCTCCCTTGGGGACACAGACGTCAATATTGAGCCCTGTGTCACTTCTTTCCCTCCTCACATCTCCCTGGTCCCTAAAACCGGGCTCAACTACGGACTATTGACTTGGGAAACCCCCTTCATCGCCAAATTCGGCATGATCACAGTCCATTTTCGGTTGAAGACCATCCAAGCGGAAGACGGCTTCATGGCCATGGGAAATGCTATACAATATGGAAACCCCCTCCAAAGATTTGTAGAGGCAGTTGTCTCCGGTTTTCCGTACCCTCGGCAGGCTCTATTGTTCTTCGTGGAGCAATAAGTCGCAATACAGGGAAACGACATTCCTACGGCAGCAGCGCAAACGTGAAGTTCACCAGAAGCCTTACAGCAAGCAAACTGTCTAATAGATACTCGCGCAGTATAGATGACGAGCATATAACTCCGCCATCTTCCCAGACAAGATGCTGTGTTTCTTGATCATCAGCTTCAGCTAACACACTTACACTGCTCAGCTTCCCACTCCCACCAGCAATAGCAAATACCCTCCGAGCTTCTCTACTTCTCATATTCTCGATTGATCTGTTCAAGTACCAGGGAACCGTCGTCACCATGGTCCATCAACGTAGCTTCCTGACATTGTCAGTCCTCTCCTTGGCCACAATCGCGGCGGCTCGCCCCGATAACCTGAGAGCACGAACGCCGCCAAACCCCAACACCTGTCCCTGTCTGCCGGAGGGCACACCGAGCGTAATCACCAAGACTGAGACCGCCCATTCCACAGTCTACCAGACCGCTTCCGCTTCTTTCGTCCAGGAGACCGTCACGGCTACCCTCACAGTCACGCGCCAACCAGTAACTCAGACCGAGACCCGAACCGTCCACGTTACCAAGACCAAGACCGCCGAGGAGCAGGAACAAGTCACCGTCACCTGCACCGAAGTCATCAGCGAAGGCCCTGATGGCTCAGCAACTACCAAGACCAAGCCGCCCGGAGACCACGAGCACACCAAGACGAAGACGCGCACTGGCCATGGGGGCTCTGAGACGACTGCGCCGGGCCATGATGACGATGAGCAAGCCACCCAGACAGACTCGGTTTCCGCCTCTGCAACGGCGACGGCAACGGCAACGGCAACGGCAACGCACACCGGCTCGAACGGCGGTAAGCCGACCAACAAGCCTCCACATGGCGGTGATGGCGGCGACGGCGGCGACGGCGGCGATGATGATGACAATGGCAATGGTTCCAACCCGACTTCAGCCCACCACTGCAACCACTGGAACGGCAGCAAGTGCGTCAAGCCGACCGATGTCCCCAGCGACTCCGCCGTTACTCTCACTGCCACGGCCACGGCAACCGCAACGGCGACGGGCACGACGACCGATAACGCTTTGCCGACCTACTCGGTCTGCTCCGTCTCTGTGGCTCTCGTTACCGTCTATAATACGGTTACCGCGACTGTCTACCAGACCGGCACAGCTCCTGTACACAAGCCTCGCGCGCCAACAGCATTGGCCGCCTGGTAGTTTGACTGCCTGCATGGGTTTCGGTTGTGATATATCGATGGAAGTTTATGGGGACGACATATTTCTCCCTTAGTAACGGTGTTAATGGTGAAAAAGTAATGTCTACTGTAGTTAGGAAGGATTTCAATAATATCAAGATGTTTATGTCAAGCTTCGAGATGTACAAGTGACTGAAAGGGATTGCCTGGGGACGTTGAATTTACTAACCAGAAGTGAAAGTGTAAAATTACAGTATTTATACAACATAAAACGTCTGGGGTTCCCATTGTAAAATGATCGGGGGCTTGGAATAAAGACAAAAGAACGCTCGACTGAACAAGGCGATTGTCATGAGCGGTATCGGAAGCCCATGAAATCGTCCCCGTCCTCGTCGTCTTCGTCATCCTCTTCCTCGTCGTCATTGACTTCCACGTTTTCTTTGCCACTGGCTTCAGCCGGCTTTTCGACAGGCGCAGTGGTGCCCGTAAAGCTCTGCTTCCTCAAAGCCTCTCGCTTTTCCTTTAATCTCCGAACCCGAGCCTCAAGCTCCTCCATATCCTCAAACTCCGTTTCCAGTGCCCGAGTAGCCTCCTCTTTCTCATCAAGTAGGTCTTTCTCCGCAAGCAGACGTCGTTTTGCTTGTTCCTCCTCCTCTGTCTTCGCTGCTGCTGCAGTCTCCTCAGCCGTCATGGCTGGTGCAGCAATGACGGCGTCCTCCGAATACGGTGCTGTTGTCGCAGCAATATCGGCCTCAAACGCTGCCCACTCGTCCTCGTCAACAGTTCCTCCAGCAGTCTTCCCAGCCGTGCCATTCTGTTGTGTTGCCGGGCCAGCAGTGACCGGCTTCGTCGGCAACTCCTCTTGCGGGATCAATGGCGAGGGACCGACGGGCTGCACAATGGGTGTCGAATTTGAAGAAGTCGCATCTCTATGCGCAGGAGTATGCGGGCGCGACGGCATCTGAATCTCCACCCCCTGTACTGGTGTGGTGGACGTTCGGCGGTTCAGCGAAGGTGGTGTGAGTGTCACGTCCTTGCGATCGTGGTCTGACTCGCCAGCGGACAGGCGAGCAGGAGTGCCCATATTCCCCTTGCTTCGCTTCTTCCGCACCGCATCGGCTGCGTCGTCATCTTCCATGTCCTCATCCGAGTCGTGTTTCCGCTTGTTTGAGGAGACTCCGTTCGCGGCCGCCGATCCGCTCGCGCCCGTGGACGCTTGTTGCACCGCCTTGACCTTGGCCGTATGCCCGGATCCACGGATATGGCTGTCCCAAAGAGACTCAGACTTGATCGCCTCGTGGCAGAGGGTGCAGAGGAGCTTGCCCGCATCAGAGTAGGCGGCGTGAGGGTGCTCGATTCGTCTGGCAGCACGTTGTTGACGGAGGAGGGATCGTACGTCGGCCATGGCAGGTATGAAGGCGTTTTGACGATACCTAAATGTGCGCGGATGCTCCGCAGATTCAGATATGGCGAGGACTATGCTCAATGGCGAGGAGGCGTCGAAAGTCGGAAAGCCGGGCGAACTTGTATTCGGGCTAAGATTTGAATGGAAGCAACGCAAACGACGTAGCGTGGTAGCGAAGCCGTACCTTTGCTCTGGCCTGGAAAGTGGAGGTGACAAGGTGTAGGTGCCAGGTGGGCAAAGTTGGCGCCAGTTCGATTCAAGCACAGCGGGGTTAGCAGAGCGCGAAAGGCCTGCCGACGCTACCCCGGGTGCCCATAGCTTTCCAACCAACCTTGCTGACGGGCCTGACTCCTGCTGCCTTGACAAGGCCGATCTTCAGCTGTCCGTACCTTCAAGGTCCCGTCGCGCAATTCGTAGTTGCATTAAACTCTCACCCACATTCCACCATTTCGACGCTACCGAGACAAATACACTCCAGGAATTTCATCACACGAACAACTAGGGAACGATTGCAACCCTTAACCGACCTGAGATTATCCAGCGGCTCTCAGCGACGATACCCTCGCCATAAGCATGGCCGACAATCCAGAAGAGCCATCGCAAAATGCGCTGGCCTCGACGTTCCCCAACCCGCCGCCGTTCTGGAGAGACTTTACCCCGGAAAACGTCGCCAGGATAGAAGAGCTGCGAAAAGCGCAAGCAGAAAAGGATGGCGTTGCTGTCAAGAACTTGCCAGCCCGCATACCAGATGTTCCCGAAAGCCTCATGAATCTCCAACCTCCGGCTGAGCCGCCAGCAGGAACATGGAAAGTCTTGGGCGGAAACTATACGGTATGTCTTTTCGGCTCGTGACGGTCGATTTGAAACGAGGACGCTGATGATCCGCGTAGCTCGACGATAAGCTTCCTTCTCTCGAGGAAGGTGAAATCAAGCGATTGGTACCGGCGCATTCGGAGGAGAAGGACGGAAAGCATCTCGATCGAGCATTCGAGCTCAAGAAAATGGCCAAGTCTCTGCTGCTTAACTTTCTCGAGCTCGTTGCCGTCATGGCTACGGTGCCAGACGACGTAAGTGAACCGCGGCCTTTCCCCGTTTCCCCTCAAACTAACCAGTCGAAGGCTGCGGCGAAAATTGAAGATTTGCGCACCATCTTCATCAACTTCCACCACGTCCTGAACGAATATCGACCCCATCAAGCTCGCGAATCGGCCATTGCGCTGATGCAATCCAATCTCGATCGTACCAGAGCGGAAACAGCTGCGATTCGAGCACAGGTTGACACGGCCAAGCGAGTTCTCGAGGGCTTAGGAAGCATTGATACACCCAAAGTACCGGATATCATCAGCTCAGTCGTTGACGGCGAGCTGACTAGTAAAGAAGCGGAGACTTTTGCCAAGACAAGAGAACAAGAAGTATGGGGAGAGGCGGATGCTTTGTTTCTTTAGCAAGGGAATGACATATCAGCTGCTACATGTGAATATAGCTCGAGGGCCCTCTTTCCATGGGTCTTTGAGCATCCTGGGGTTTGAATACACGGATTGGTCGGCAGGGTGGTGGCGGCGGTGATGAGCAAAAGTTTCGTAGTGTTTTCGGCAAACATTGATACCCAATTTCAGACCCGACTAGACTAGGGATGAGCCATGAGAAACGGGCGTCGACAAGACAAGGCAATGCAGAAGGAGATGGTCCCGCAACATGATATTGAATCAGACGACGACGTAGGTGCTCTTCACGGGGTTTGCAAGGGGCAAACAGCTTTGGAGTCAACGACGTAGACGATAGAATAGCCACAAAGGCAAACCATGAATTCATGCTAAACTCGTATAGCACCAGCGTCGAAGATATCAAAAGCAACAAACGGTATCAATCCTCCACAGCGTCGCTACATTCCGCCCTCCAGGAAGGCCCCAAATCCAAGCCAAATTGTACTTCTCACCTGCCGCAGCGGAATCCCCTTTACATGACGGTGCAGGGAATAGGGATGCAGCAGCACTCGTATCCGTCGCACTCGATGCACTTCGTCTTGCCGCCCGTGGCCTCGGCGGGCTTGACGATGCTGTCGATGATGGAAGTGGCGGCGCTGCCGGGGCCGTTGCGGTTGATAAGGCCGGAGGAAGCTGAGCCGCAAGCCATTGTGATTGTGGTTGGTGATGGAAGAGCTTGGTAGTGTGTAGATGGGAATCCTACGTTGTTGTTAGTTGCTAAAGATCTTGACTGTTGCTCAGATAGATGCGCATGTGACGTCACGGCTGGAGCTCTCTTACGGATACTTACAGATGACTACGTAGCAACTGAAGCAACGGTTGGACAGATGAACAATTGAGCTTGAAGATGTCGAAAGAAGGTTGAAACGGTTCAAGCAGTTTTAGATTGAACAATGGATGTCTACTCTCACAAAGGGAAAAAGGCGGTCCAGACCCAGTCTCAGCCAGCCTTAAATAAAATGCACCACCCACTCCCCATGCCCCCTCAACCCAATGCTTCCCGTGTTTCTAAATCCAGCAAGGTTGTCGTCATGGCGTGGTGGGGTGCAAGGCATAAACCCGGCAAAATGCTGTGGCTGAACCGTCTTCGATTTGTTGGCCTGCTCAGCCAACCAGTGGCAGTGCGAACCGGGCTCCCGGGGCCGGGGTGTGTTCCCGATACCTACCTTGCTGTGCCGTTAAGTATAGGTAGGAGTGTTTGCCGTCTTAGTGTTCGTTGTACACTGAATGCACCCGACGGTGGAAGATAGGTAGATAAACCGGACGGGAGGTGGGGGATTGGTTCCCGTCGAAAAAAGCAAGTGCTGTCTCTGACTTACTGCCTGTTGACAGCCGTTTCAGCACTTTAATGGGTCGCAGAGGATGACAGCCCGGGCTGTTGACTCGCGACAGACCCAGCACTGGAAATGACCGAGATGAGTGATCTTGGCGAGTTTAGTTTGCACTTTGGACTCGTTGGCGGCATCGCTTTGACCGAGTTCCACCACAAAGGCCAAGAATCAACGAATTGCCGTGTTCCGGGAAACGTGAACATGAAGCTAGGAGAAGCCTAATTATCCATAAAGAACTCAACTATACAGTAGTATCTATCTGTTCAATAGAGAGGGAGGACAAAGTAGTCGGCCAGGATCAATATCCTTCTTTCAACAGCTCTTGCGAACAAAGGTTGACTTTAGACTAAGACTGATTGTTGCCGACAACAGCTACTAAATCGAATCACGATACAGCTACACAAAAGGAACATGAGAGAATAGCTTTAATTGCCCTATTTCAATACAGCTAGACAATGAACTCCATAGCAAATCCCCATTTAGCAAAGGCCCAAATGCCCCCTACGAGGGAGCGGTATCTCCGTCTCTCAGTCCCAAGACCTCGCGTGAAACCCAATAAACAGCTACCTATGTACCGCGAATGAGAGGATATACGCTTTTGCAAGCAAACTTTACTGGTTTGCCCATCCAATAACAACCCAAGATCACGCCGATGGCGCAACCCCCTGCGCGCCTTGCGGAGCCGGAGAGGCAATATCGCTGCCCTTAGCAGCTGGCGGTTGTTTCTCCAACAGGAGGCTTAGATGGGTCAGGTCATTTCGCGCCCGCAGGTCTCTCTCCAAGATGCCCCGAACGACCTCCCACTCTGTCCGCGACATCTGGTAGGCTTGAGGCAGCAAGAACTTCATCGTAGGACTGTTGATCAAAGGGCCCAGAACTTCTTGTGCCAGCGCCTGGCCTTGTTGTTGACGTTGTTGGTTTTCGAGTTCAGCGCCGCGAGCGGCCGTATAGCCCGTGGGAGGCTGGTTAGATGGAACAGCCTGATGTGCCCCTTGTGCTGGATATTCCTGTAAAGTGTGGGCAGTGTTGCCAACAGGATGGCCCGGTTGCTGGAAGGGGCCCTGGGCAACCGTTGGCGAGAATGCCGGGCCAGATATCGAGGGGTGTCGTGGAGGGACGCCGCTCTGTGGAGGAGTTGGCACATTGGTGACGGGTGATTGAGATGTGGTGCCGCCCAACTGAGGCTGTCTGGGGGTATTGCGGTACACGAAGACAGCCAATAGCATAGGCTCCGTCCTCTTCTGAGGGACAAGGTTATCCGAAAAGTTGAGCATGAACTCTGGCATGTTGCTGTCCCCCGGAAGGACAGGAACCAAGTAGGTGTCCCTCACATTGCCCACGCCCTTATCTCCAACAACAGCGTAGCGCTTTTTCGAGACGAAATAGTCAATGAGGGCCTGGAACTCCCGTCTATAAACCTCGGACGACGGCGTTACTGCCACGACAACAATGTCGGTCTGGTCAGCGTAGCGCAAGCCGCAGAGATACTCTATCGCCTTCTGTTCGTCTATGCGTCCGGCAACCGTGAGTTTCTTTGGGATGAGGCTGGTCCAGGGCAATGCAATGGTGGTAGAGAGGTTGGCGCCACCAACAAACCTAGCGGCAGCCGGGAAGTCGGCAATCGAGCTCATTACCAAGTGGCCACGCCAAATGACATCAGGATCTGTCTCATCAGTTGGCGAATAGGGTGGAGAGTCCGTCTCTTCCTGCAGAAGTCTATCCACGTCTGCGTCAACACCGGGGCCATGGTTTAGCGCCGACGGCCGGCGATTGTGTGTGCCCGTGGGAGATTTGACGGTTGCGTAAACCTTGTTGATGTCGAAGTCGGGATGCTTGGGAGAGTGTCGGGCTCCACGGGTATCGATGTGTAGACCAGCATGGGCAGGAAGCTCCACTGAGTTCTCGTAGTGCGATTCTCCGTCGGATTTGATGCCAGCCTGCCCCTCTCGGCCACTTGGTCGTCTTATGAAAGACCTGCGTTCGTCATTCTGATGGAAGGACTCGTTTTCGACGATCTCTTCGCCTTTGTGTGTTCTCCTCATACGAGGACCATCTTCGGTGATAAGGATCGACTGCTTCTCAGAGATGGCCTTCAGCTGAGCGTTGGCCTCCTGCCTCTCCTTGGTAGCCAGCTCGTCGGCAGACATTGTGGCTAGCATAGTTGGCGACAGAGTGCGCTTCAATAAGCGTTTGGTCAAGTCGCCGTTCAGCTTCATATTCGCATATAGGATTCGCGCCTGCATTGCGTACTGGCTCCGGTCCGGGTGTGCGTCGTGAACCGCGCGTTCAATCTCGAGTGCCATACGCTCCGCTTTAGCTGCAATAGTGGTGTCTTTTGGGAGACTGATGGTCTTGTCCTTGACACCAGCAGTGAGGCTGCCGGCGACAGCCTTTTGCAGGAGTTGGGCGGGTCCCTTGCGATCCTCGGGGAGATCGCTGACCTTTGCATCTAGGTCGGCCGGTGCGGTGTAATTGACGACAGGGGATGCTTCTGGATCCGAGACTTTGCGTTGCTTTGGCGCAGGCGTCTAGAAAGCGTAGAGTTAGCAATGCTTCGCGCGAGGCTTCGGGAAGACGGAAGGCTTACCTTTGCTTCCTTTTCTCCAGTCTCCTCTCGCGTCTTGCGCTTGCCAGTGGCGGCTTTGGATGCGGCGTCCTTCTTGTCCTTCTTCTCCTTGGCGGGTTCTGAGGGAGCGGGTGAATCCTCGGCCTTGTTACTCCTCGTGTCTTGCGACAACTCTTCTTTGGGGTCGCTGGCGCGCTTTCCAGCTCTGCCGCCCTTCTTCTTTTTCTTCTTCTTCTCGTTCTGTTCGTCTTCGTAAGCCTTGCGGCGAGACTCCCATGGGCGCTCGCCTTGCTCCATGAGAGCCAGTAGTTCCTTGTGATCCTGAGGAGCACATTGCTCACAGTAGTAGTTTTTAGGGAGATCTTCCGTAAAGACACTCATACCCATGCAAACGTTGTGCTGCCATGCTGTGCATTTGTCGCAAGCGATCCAAGGCTCCTCTGAGTCGCCATCCTGCTCAGTTGCGCCGCAGACGCAGCGGATAATCTCTTCTTCTGGTTCCTCCTCTTGCTTCTTCTTCCTTCCTCGTTTCTTGGGCGGTTCGATAGGTTGGTCGTCGAAGGCCTTTGTATGCTGACCTTTGGTTGCGCGCACAGAGCGGCGAGGCTCCGGTTCTCCTTTACGAACCATACTGGTTAGATCTTGTTGGTAAAGAATGCGGCAGTGTAAGGTATGTGTGCGTGCTTGTGCTTGTGTGTATGTTTTTTGGGGGAAAGACGAGGGGTGGCTGGCTGCGGGGCAGCGTGAAGGTGGTTGCGACACTTACCAGACATAATGGCTTTGTTGCCAGCGGTGGCAGGAAGGAGAGGTGGAAGCGTTCAAACGTCCGTCTCCCTTTGTTGGGAAGGAGCGCGATGGTGCACCTTTGGGGGAAGGTACGGGATCTACTCCAGTTGTCGATTCAGGAAGGTCCGGTGTCCTCTTTCTTTCTCAAGCATGCATTGGATTTTACGGCAGAGCAGGAAAAAAAAAGACTATGATATGTGACCCATCCAAGATACGCGCGCGACACCACAGGCTTGATGCGAAGAGCGCAGACCGCGCGGGAACCCTTCCAATCGTCCCTCTCGAGTGAGTTCCAACACAGATAAGAAGTGTAACGTCGCGCGACACAGTTTGCGACAACGAAATCAAGGTCGATCGTGGTGGGAGCGATGTTCGCGTGCCGCTTTTTGGGTTGTGTGGGAGAGGAGCAGAAGGGAGCTTGCGCAAAGGTGGAGGTGATGGAGTGGGTTGCGGTGCGGTGCGCTGCGATAAAACGGCGCGAGGTTGGAGGGAAAATGCCGAACCGCCTCCACATCCTGTCATTAGGTAAGCGTCGTTAACCACGATCTTGGGCCCATCGCTCGGTGAGAAGTGCACGGATGCCGGGGAGGCGGGGGATGCATTGTTGTGGCCTTGATGCCTGATTACCTATTTTCGGTGAGATAGGTGAGAGAGAACCTCTGGCCCCCCTCTGAGGTGGAAAGCAAAACGATGAGGTAAGAGCCTCCCGGCAAAAGCTCGGACCATCCTTACCTCAGCGGCTCAGCCCTCCCCCGGTTGCTCCCCCAGGCTGGCTAGCAGCGCAAGGAGCTAACGCGTGCGTCGATTGCCTGGAGCTTGCCTCATCGAGCTGCACCCAAAGTCGTAGCCTTCCCTGCAGACGACCAACAAACCATCTTGCCGCAACTTCACACGAATCCGATCGTCGGCTTCACAAACGAGATCAGTACCGCAATCGAATCCTCAGTCACAGCCAAGTGCAACTCGATTGCTCGCCCATCATGTCACGCAGATACGATTCCCGCGTAAGGTCCCTCCCCGCTCTTCCCTTGCTCTACGTCCCCTCCATCCTAGTAGGGCAGCAAGCTCACACTTTGTGTTAGACAACAATCTTCTCCCCCGAGGGCCGTCTCTACCAGGTTGAATATGCCCTTGAGGCTATCTCTCACGCTGGAACTGCCATTGGCATCCTCGCCAAGGATGGCATCGTTTTGGCCGCCGAGCGCAAGGTGACTTCGAAGCTGTTGGAGCAAGACACTTCAGCGGAGAAGCTGTACATCGTCAACGAGTACGTAGTTGTGGGCTCAGCACTATATCTCTAGACTCTAACGCTCTTGCCTCCTAGCAACATGCTTGCCGCCGTTGCAGGTATGACGGCTGACGCCAACATCCTGATCAACTATGCCCGTCAGGCCGCCCAAAGATACCTCCTCACCTACAACGAAGACATTCCATGCGAGCAGCTCGTCCGGAGACTATGCGATCTGAAGCAAGGATACACACAACACGGTGGTCTGAGACCGTTTGGCGTCTCCTTCATCTACGCCGGATGGGACCCTCGTAGACAGTTCCAGCTGTACCAGAGCAACCCTTCAGGCAACTACGGCGGATGGAAGGCGACGGCTGTCGGTGCCAACAGAGCTAGCGCAGAGAGCTTGTTGAAGCAGGACTACAAGGAAGATTGCACTCTCAAGGAGGCTTGTGGCATGGCGGTCAAGGTTCTTAGCAAGACCATGGACTCAACGAAGCTGAGCGCGGAGAAGCGTACGTTATTGCCATGACCCCCCTTCGATCTGCGAATTAATACTAACCGAATGTAAACAGTCGAATTCGCCACCGTTGGCCAGACGAGCGACGGCAAGATCTACCACAGACTCTGGACCGCAGAGGAGATCAAGGAATTGCTGAAGGAGCATGATTTGGCAAAGGACGAGTCCACGGAGGACAAATAATGGCATGGATGAATTCAAAAACATAGATGGGGCGTGATGATTGCCCTTAACCCTGATGTACCAATAGAATTGATGCCCCCAAATTTCCGGAATCTCAGACCCCCAAAAACCCTGATAGGTTGCTGCCAAGATGCAAATGCGATGCTGCGGTTTCCCAGGGTGAGCTCTAAAATGGCATGTAATGCAGAGGTGATAAACCAGGCTCAAGATGAAGCACAAGAAAGCAAGGCAAGAATGCAGTAAACACGAGAAACAATGTAGTGATTAGTCTTACGTGTGTAGATGGCTAAGTCGGTGGTTGGTTTGTTGCATTCGTACTCTATGAAGGACCCTACTGACAGTGATTAGTGTCTTTGGCTATTTAGCTGGGTCATCTCGTAGCCTACGTCGGGTCGCGAGTCCCTAGCTTCCTCCTCGTCTCGCAGGCGGTTCCACCCAGTCTTGGGGTCCGATCCAGGATATGGATGGGGTTCATGACATTCCTTGGCGGTCAACTTCGGCCAGTGTCGTCGATAACTCCAGTACGCAACCACGTAACCAAGCAAAGAGCCCACGGAAACATCATATACGTCGTGTCTATAGTCCTCACACCGGCTGATGGCGATGAGTGCAGCCCCCAGCAGCGGTAGAAGGCAAATGAGGGCGCGGCTAAGGTCTCGGCCTCCACTGTTGTGTCGGAAAATGTGCAGCTGGCCAGCCAAGAATAAGCTCAAGAAGCCAAGTCCAGAGAAAGAGAAAGACGAATGGCCCGACGGGAAGGACCGCCAACCATCATGGAGGAGATGGTGCGCAGTCTCAGTGCAGACATCGATGGTAACAAGCACGTCAGGCTTGGTGCCAGTCGCCGGCTTACATCTGGCCAACAAATCGGGACGCGGTCGGCCGACAGTATTCTTGACGAGGTCCGTGAGAAAGGAGCCCATGATGATGGCGATGGCAAAGGACAGGTAGGTGACCTCGTGCTTGTGAGGCGATGCTTTTGTGACAACATTGTACGCAACCAACACGCCCAGCGGTATGAAGAGGGCGTATACAAAGTTCATGTCTAAGAAGGTATCAGTCATATTCTCAAGAAAGCTCCAAGGCTCCATCTGTGCACTAACAAACAGGTACGCGCTCGACCTCGGCATGAGGGTATGAGATGTGCAGATCGTTGATGAAGAACATGCGGTGGAATGGCTCAATAAATAACAGCATCTAAAGAAGTCATCAGCACTGGGAGCTATGCCATGAACATGCATCGTGAAGAACCTACCACGATCCACCCAGTAAGGAGAATCGCAAATCCGAGGTAGTCTGGCGCATGAGTTCTCTACAGGTACTCTGTCAGACGATCTCGCAGCCTTGCTTGTATGAGAAGAACCCGAGCGAGTACGCTACCTTCCAAAACCTGGTGAATGCGGATGCGACAGCATTTCCTCTTGAACCACTGTCCCGACGGGCTGGAGCCATCTTGAGCAGTCACCGTCGTCGAGTTGCACGAAAGGCTGCTTGAAACATCGACGACTTCTTGCTGCGACGGTGGGTGTTGATCGAGGGAGCGGTAGTGATGAGAGAGCTCAAACACCCAACGTGAGCCGACTCTATAAGAATCAAAAGGAGCGACGGCAGACAATGAAAGTTGAACAAGCGCCAACGACTAGCCGCAGTCACTTGATCAACATGCAGATCCTCCGGCCAATTGTCCCTGGGGCGAGCCTTCCACCCTGAATGTCTTCCGGTGTATGTGGCGTTTTGATTGGGGGATTCGAGCTCGTGAGCTGTGACGCTTTAGGTCCCGAGCTGGCTGCAGACGAACCTCTGGAAGCTACCTTATCTTATCGGATGCCCGAAGATTCTCCGCCTCAATTCCGTTCCTCGCATCAACACCTCCGAAAACCAACAACTTTATCGTGATCGTGATCTGACGGTTGGCATCACAGACACTACGAGCGCACCATTTCTTAACCTTGCTCAGTATGCTCAAGTCAACATACAAGCCGACCGCAAATACTGCGACACCTCCTCCTCTGCTTCCCGGATGGACAGAGCACACTGCGCCAAGCGGACATAAGTACTACCACAACAGCCAAACACAAGAATCGACATACACAAGACCCAGTGCCCCGGACGCTGCTGCTGCACCTTCAACGGCTTCGACGAGCTTCTTCCAATATCAGACCGTTCCCCAACTCTCCGATCCCAACGTCGCAAACGCATATCTTGCACAATACAATGCGCAAAACCAGCCTCTGCCTCAGCGAGGAGGTTTCGGTCACGGAGGCAGGGGAGGTAGGGATGTACGCCCGCGTCCCGAGCCGGTGGACAAACCGAAATCTAAGGTGCCGATCCCCGGATGCGAGCCCTGGTTACTAGTCGACACAAAGTACGGGCGCCGCTTTGTCTATAATCCCGAGAAAAATGCTAGCTACTGGCGCATTCCAGAAAAGCTTACGGCTGGTATCTTGGAGGTGGACAAGGCCAGAATCCGCGAGAAAGCTGGGATCAGAAGTGTCGCAGAGACAGACAAGGAGGGCCCACCGACAGCCCAAGCTCGACCAACACTAGATGCTACGGAACCCACGACCTACGACAACAACGAGGACAGCTCAGAGTACGAGGAGGTTGAGGTTACGGATGACGAAGTAGAGGACCAAGATGGGGAGGACGGACCTGCTTCCAAGCGCCAGCGTACAGAAGACCCGGCCGATGACGCGCCTGTAGAATTCAGCGAAGCGGACATCGCATTTCAACTGCAAGCAATGGGCGATGCCTACGGACTAGACCCCGGAGAATATGACGACGGGAATATGGACGAGTGGCCTGAAGGTGCAGAAGGGGTCGAGTTCTCACAAGAAGACGCCGCCGCGTTGTTCCGAGATTTACTAGAAGACTTCAACATCAGTCCCTACAGCACGTGGGAGAAACTGATTGAGGATGGACATATCATTGAGGATCCGAGATACACAATTCTCAATACGATGAAGGCACGCAAGGAGACCTGGTCGGAGTGGACCAAGGACAAGATCAAGGAAATCAAGGAACGTCGGGCCAAAGAAGAGAAGAAGGATCCGCGGATACCGTACATGACGCTACTGCAGGAGAAAGCGTCACCCAAGCTCTTTTGGCAAGAGTTCAAGAGGAAACATCGGAAAGAACCATCCATGACGGACCCCTACATCAAAGACAAGGACCGTGAGAAGTGGTATCGCGAGCACATCAACCGTCTCAAAATGCCCCAAGCCACACTCAAGGCAGATCTCGCCACGCTTCTGAAGTCACTGCCACTTTCTGCACTGAACAACAAAACGAACATGTCGCACCTACCACCGCAGCTGCTCGTCGACATCAGATACATCTCTCTGCAGCCGCAAGTGCGGGATCCTATGATCGCGACCTACATACAGACTCTGGGACCACCTCCAGAGGGTGACGCGGCCGAGCAAGAGGATGAAGCGACGCGCAAGGCTCGGGAAGCTAGAGATCGGAGAGAAAAGGCACTGCATGAGCACGAAGAAAAGGTCGCAGAGCAAAAGAGGAGACAGCAGCGAAGCCTCGAAATGGGCAAGGCCCGACTTCGAGAGGAAGAGCGTGAAATCGAACGAGCAATGCAGGTTGGCAAGCGAGGTTTACAGAGCCAGCTGGCCAGTGCCCAGAAGAACGATCAACCTGATGCATAAAATCAACGTGGCTGGGTTGACTGATAATAGACAGACTTGGAATTCCAGCAAACCAGACGGCGTGCTTTTTAAAATCAACGTCAATCTTTCGTGTCTCTTGTGATAGGGTTGTCCTGCAATAGTCCGGTCTTGGCACTAACAACGCAGTCAGCCCGTTGATGTATCGCTCCGCCGACTGCTGCAGGAACCGGGTTTCATGCACGACCACAATGGGGTCTTTCTCACCATCCAAGCCTCTCATCATATCCAACTTGACTCGAGCCTCGCAGACGCGTCATGCAGACCTCCCAACGGATGCAGACCAACAGTCTTGGACGGAACCATCATCCATGGGTTGAGTTGAAACTCTTTACTCCTTCCTGCTCCTGATGCTTCACAATACAGTCAGCGCAGTCATCGTAGGAACGTGCTGCCTGCGGTCTGCGGTCGAAACACCATGATCTAGTTGCTTGATCACCCAGCCACACTTCAGCGTCATTCCCTGCTCCACCATCCCTTTTTACCGCGAGCAGAAACATACTTTGAGACTCGTGGGTAATCAGTTCGGATTGATACCTCTCGCTGTTCCTGCCACGGCACTAATGACACCATCTGGTGTGTTCGTGCGTAGGATCGACTGAAAATCGGCGGCGCGCCCATTGGCTCGTCGGCCACGTCGGTCATCTCGGTCACAGCAGGCTGACCGTGCTCGCACATCCCCAAGCGCACTCCGTTGTCAGACGAAGCACCAGGCGATGGAGCATAATGCCATGTCAATTAGTGTCCTGAATGACAGCCGCCCTTGGACTTTTCCTTGAGGGCCCGGCCTCGTGTCTTTTAGTATAAGCCATTCCTCTGTTCGTTTCGCAGACTTTGGTGTTCCGAGTGTCTGCTTTTCGAACCAATACGTCAGCGCAATTACACACATCATGGGCGCAATAACACTCACAGTATTTGGCGTCATCGCCTTGGGTAAGTAGCGAATAGTTATTCGTCTAGACGAACATAACTGACGAGGGACTCAGCTTCGATGGTAGTAGCGCAACAATTTCCCGGAAATTTCCCTGGCAATGGCAACGGCAACGGCAACGGCAATGGAAATGGGTTTGGAAATGGCAACGGCGGCAACGGTTTCGGAGGAAACTTCAACAATTTTGTCGGCTTCAACATTCAGGAGGCGATGCACACAAGAAGAATCCACGGCATATTAGGAACAATCGCCTTCGTCATCGTGTTTCCCATCGGCTCGATCGCCATGAGGATCATTCCCGGACGCTTCAGCTGGCTTATCCACGGTCTCATCCAGATGGCCGGCTTCGTTCTCTACATCGCTGCTGCCGCACTGGGTATCAAGTTGACGCAGCAAGTCACATTTGGTGGGACAAGTTTGGTAAATTACAATCCGCTCTGCGTCAAATATCCCGAGGGTTTCCCGCTAATACATCCCGTTAGTATGAGATCAGCACGATTAACTTCCACCCAATTATCGGCCTTGTCCTCCTGGCCATCTTCTTCTTTCAACCCATTTTCGGCTACATCCATCATGTTCAATTCAAGAGGTACGGCATCCGTCAAATCTGGTCACACGTCCACCTGATCATTGGCCGCCTCCTCATTCCGCTCGGCATCATCAACGGCGGTCTTGGCCTATACATCTCTAACTCTCCCAAAGAGTTCAAGATCGCCTACGCCATTCTCGCTGCCGTATTTGGCATTACATGGATCTTCGTCTCGGTCATCAGCGAGAGCCGTCGCAGCCGCCAACCGGCCGTGGTGGTTGTCGAGGAACACAAGCTCAGGAAACGGTCCCATGGTCGCAACAGCGGAAGCCGGGGCTCATCGGACTCGGACCCGAAGATTTGAATGGCTGAACTGACGGTTTATGAGTTATGAGAAACCTATCTAGGATAAACGTTCCACATCGGTCGCAGCAGGTTGACTCATGGTGGCGATCGGACGAGCTACCGAAGCGAACTTTTTTTTGTAGTTGGCGAGAAAGCAAAGGACTGGCGTTTCGAATGTCTTTATCTTGACAGAGAGTATGCATACCACATGCCAGAAGTTGCCTTTGGAAATGGCCGACTATCTTGTGACTACAAGTCTTCAACTCCTAACGCTACCTTCAACCTTCTCGGCCTTACGCTGTTGCCTTGTGGGATCACATGGAATCTGAACAAGACCTTTCTGGTATCACAGATTATGTAAATGGTGGCATAGCCCTTGTCTATGGGAATGCTCTAAGGTAACAGACCACCAATCCACTTAGACCGATGTGGCTAAAGCTTTGGGTAATGTACAATGAAGATAGTCGTGTCAGAAACGACTGGGAAGCGTCGCTAGGCACGGTATGAGAATGAAATGCGCGGCTTTTGGATGTTTACAAGTTGCTGGTACCGTGACACGCGCCGTTGAATAGACTTCAATTGAAAGATGCTGGTAAGTATGTTCCTTTCGAGGATGATCGTCGATTCCAACCGCAATGAGCATCTACAACAGAGGGCTCGAGATCATTTAGCACATCAAGTCTTTGAAGAACTTTGCGATATACAGTTTCCTATCCAAGACACCGGGACATGGTGCAGCTTGGAGTACAGCAATGCACGCTATACCTTCCTTCCAACTGCATCATGCCTCACTTGGTGATGATCGGGACTGTTGCAAGGAGAAGTTCTTGCCCAATTGTCATAATGCTACAACTAGGCGGATTTCATTAACATCTGAAAACACCCACACAAAAACATCTGAGATACTCAATATTTGAAAGCAAAACGAGGGTAGTTACAACGGAAGCCTAATTGAAGTTGGGAAAATCATCCTTCTACCAATTGAATAGAATGATCCCCTCAAGGGCTGAGGACGTAAAACTTCACCCCGTAGAGCAACTGTCAAACAAAAAAACAAGGCATGAGGCTCTTTAATCGACTTGTCGACATCTAATATCGGATTATCAGAGTGCCTGGAAGTTGATGTGTTTTGTCGCCTACGGCCATAATCGTGGATGGAATGGCAAACTTGAGTATTTCAACAAATCTGAACAATTTTGAAATTACCGAAGGCGTGAGGGGTCTCTCCTGATTCAACTTTTGCATAACTTTCAGTCAACTTTGGAAAGCTGCACGAAGATTCAATGGTCTCGAATGACCGTCGAAGACAAAACCGAGTGTCTGTTCGATCTCTCGGCGGTGCTTGGAGCACTCAGGTGGCCGGCATGCCGAATCTGGGAAGTCACAGTGGGAGGCCGAAGTCCTAGAACTTCGTTGCTCTCGCCTCATCGGGAACCCCTTGAACGTAAACTTAATAGACGGAAGCCTAGCCTCCAAGAACAAGAGTTTTCATCTTCGAATGCCCCCTCGGGGAAAATGAGAGCGAGTATTTCTCCAAAGAGTCATTGTCCAAAGTAGGGCATCACAGTAACTTTTTGAATGTGACGCTACAACGGCGAGGCAAAGTAAAAAGAACATGGATCAGGGGAGAGAGAAAAAGGAGAAGAGGTGCCCTAAATTGACGCAAACTGGTGTGCCAATACATAGTTAGTGCCTTTGGTCGAGTTGGGGTCCGGGCAGGAGCCCAGGTGCAGTTTTCTGTGAAAACATTGGGAGGCAACGGGATGTATTTGAGGCAAGAGGACTTTCAAGTCGATGCGCCGCTCAATCGTATATTTTCTTGTCATCATAGAACCGTATCGAGATACGCCAAGAATCATTCGAGGCAGGAATCACCAAAGATGTTGTAAGTACGGGCCAAACAAAGGGCACACGAAGAATCAGGACTTTTGTCTCTGCTAGAAAGTGCCTCGTGGACCTTGTTGCGGAGCTGCCCAAATAACCAATCCAGAAGAGACAAGAAGGGATGCACCACAGAGGCCAAGTTGAAATTAGACCAGCTTGTACGTAGAGCTACTACAACATCGCTGTATTAAAGACCACATTGAATTAAATCAATCTGACTTCATCATGATGAGCGATTCTTCTATTTCGTCTTCTCTTGGCCAGAAAAGAGATTTCTCAAAGCTGAAGTGAAGGTAAAAGGGTAGAGGCAAATTGAAACAACAAAACCTTTCTCGAATGGCGGACAGAGGTGTAAAAAGGCAGCGCGCTGAAATTCGGGGAGGCCACGGGCTGAGTGCTCAGTTTCGATCCGGAAGAGTGTTTCTCACAACCCTAAGCACCTTCCAAGCGCAAATTACTGGCCATTAGCTCAGAGAACCCATGTATTTCTGGGACTTGATTTCGCTCAATGCCAAGCTAGTTTCTCTGGAATAGAAATATGTTGAGATTCCGATTATGGAAGGAGCCAGCCTTTGTTACGACGTCAATCCGCTGATATTGTGGACAGCGTAGGCTGGGTGGACCAAGCCACGCAAAAGGGCACACGTAAGAGATGGTAAGAATGGGAGAAAAGCGCTTGCGACATGATGTGCAAAACCTGGGAAACATAATGTGAAGGGGTGGCCCGTCTTTCAACAGATAAGTAGATTTTAACTTGATGATATGCGTCATGGCTGTATGACCAAGGCACTATCTTGAGGTCTGTACGTGTTACGCCGCGCAAGCCGCAAAAAATCACAATAAAAAAGAACTGGACCTACAGATCCAAAAATGGGAACACACGATGGGGGATACTTGGTTCTTGCTGAAGTAACCAAGAAAGATAGTGCGTCAATGTACATGGAAAACCAACAGGAACGACTCTCGTGTCTGCCATCCTGCCAAAACAGGATTTTGTCTCCGTCTTGTCAGGGTATCGGAACAACCCCGACATCCCGGTGCATTACGTCCAGGAGGCCGAGGTTACACAGTTCCAACAGCCCCAACCAACAAGACCCGGCCTTCCGAACATGGGGCGCTCTCGCTTTTTTGGACAAGGGGAGGACTTCTCTCAGGGGTTGATGAATGTTATTCGAGGAGAGATCAATACTCTATACATACCGCGTGGATCGTTGACGGGGTGGACTTTATGACACGTGTGTTACTCAACCAACGCGACTTAAAAGACGGATCATACGACTTGGCTTGAAAAGATAGTAATGATTCTCTGAGGAACGGAAAAGAAGAAGAACAAGAACCTTGACGCAATCAGCATGGAGATTCATGTTGTTCAAAATGAGACTGCTCTTTGCGCCCTTTTGTCAGCCTGGATGAAAGAAGTTAAGAACTCGACTCTTTGACCACACTTTTACCTCGGTCCAGAAGAATGAACGCAGGGTGTTTGAGCGAGATTAGTCGAGATCCGGGGCCGGTACCCGTGGCTCCCTCTCATAGCTGAGCTGAAAGCATGCTCTCCGCAACGCGGCTGCGTATCGGGTCAGATATTGCAGAGAAAGACCCAAGGGAGTCTGTCAAGTGACTAGCGTGTTGATCCTGAGACCTCCGAAGCATTCCAGTTTTTTCCTACCTTAATTCCATCGTGAAATCAAATGACCTGGGTACCTCACCCGGGAGGGACGAAAACGCGTTTCGCTTTTAGCCTGGAGGAGACAATGCCTCCCTTGGCACTTGGCTTAGATCGTTAGCTAGACGAAGCCACCAAGCCTAGGAAATATGAGTGAGACACTCCAGAGCAGCGCCAATCGACAAGCTAGGATCTGGGACAGAGAACAGGGCTGACCGTCTCTGTGCGACATCACACCAAGTTCCTCTAGACCCAGGCCGTCGGCACCGCAATGGATCTTGTGCTGCACATTAGCACTGTCAGCTCGTGTGTGGGTTGGGTCCGCTTGTCTAGACATGCCCGCATGCCGCTCAGCATGCATACAGATGATACCACCTGACTTCTTGTGCCCACGCATCGAATTGTGACCCTGGAAACTTTCCATATCTCGAGCCAGTCCACTGCCCACTAGAACCAACGAGCCCCTGTGTATGACGGCTAGGTGCGGATCATCCTTCCTTCTGAATGAATTTATTGATCGAAATATCCCCGCTACCCCTCCCATCCCCTATCTTCATCTCAACCAGTCGAACTTTGAGTTATTAAACCAAGAAACTCCCGCTCTGTCCCAGCACTACCCTGACCCATGAATGCCAAATTTTGAACTGATGTGATCCTCCACTTACCAAAGTATCCATCGTTGCCTTTTCCTGGGTTCCCCTCGCTCTCTGTCCCACTATCCCTAGAACGGTCTGGGCCTAGCCCGTTGAGAGTCCGAAGTGAAAACATCCTGTGAACCTAATGCCCTCTTTCGGAGCTGGGGTTCTGGTTCCAGTCCTCGCTAGGTGCCGCTGGGGGCCGAAAACACACCTGGCCGCCTCGTGCAAGAGCTAAGATCCTTGGTAGATCAAAGATGACAGGGTCAAGGAGATTGGTGGGATGATAAGTGCTGTATGAAGAATAGAGAGGGCTGGCCGTCAACTTCGGAAAGCGGGCATCGACTGACGCGATGCGGGAGACCGGAACCCGGAGTTGACAAGCGTGGTGGACAAGGAGGCCCCCATTCCACTCCTAGAATCGCTCACATTCCCTCCACTCAAGACGAAGAAAAAATAAGATAACGTCAACGCCAACGGCATACACTGACCTGGATTACTCTTCTTTTGTCAATGGCACCACCCACTTTCTACCATTCGTGTATTTACTTGCTGGTCAAGCTTATTGGCCCCTAATTTACGGCCGGAGCGGAAGTGAATGACTGCAGCTGCCACCTGTGCCTACTACCATGGCAGCAAATCATCGCTCAATCATACCAGAACAGACTAATGAGGCTCAGAATCTGCCAAACTAGCTTCACCGTGCCAGATCGGCACTTTTACCGGCCAGATTATCGATGAGAGCGCTCCATATAAGAAAGTCGAAGCGCAATGCCGGATGCCGGGGTTTCCAAAGCAAGTTGCTAGACCAATTCCTCGGAAGACAAGGACCAACACGCCGGGAAAATTTTGAAAAGGAAGGGGAAAAAATGAAAATCAACCGCCAATCGCAGAGCGCCGAAACTGAGGGGGTAGCCTCCAGATCATCCATCTCAGTGGCTAAACCTTTGCGAGACCACGACGGAAATGATGACGTCCACAGTGTCGACAAGACTGCGATGGACCGGCGAGTGAACAGAAAATTAGACATTGCTCTTCTCCCGCTGTTGTCTCTGTTGTACCTATTCAACGGTCTGGATAGGGGCAACGTGGGAAACGCTCAAACCCAAGGTCACGAATACTTTACGCTTGGCTAGCTGTGTGCCTAAGTTCATCGATATCGTACAATACTAACAGCTGAAGCAGGATTTACAAACGACATTGGCGCCGCGCCGGACGATCTAAACCTCGCCGTGTCTTTGTTTTTCATTACTTTCGTTTTGTTTCAGCCTCCCTCTGCGGCTGTTGGCCGATGGCTTGGGGCTAAATACTGGATCCCGATTATGATGGTAAGGAGGTTTTGTCCAAGCGCCACGCCAACAAGATAAATGAATCCATGCTGACCCCCCACAAAGCTTGGATGGGGATTCGTGACCATCTGTCAGGCCTTCATCAGGGGCAGAGGTACGTTCTCTTCAAAGAGTCTTGCACGTTCTCTGAGCTTAATCTGTTCTTCAGGTTCTTTGATCGCCACTCGCCTCCTGATAGGCGCCTTCGAAGCTGGCTTCTACCCGACTGCAGTCGCTTACCTCTCTTTCTTTTACTGCCGATACGATCTTGCTGTGAGAGTTGGCTTATTCTACGGACAATATGCTGTGGCTGGCGCATTTTCCGGGGCAATTGGTAAACCCGCGAACATCAGACATGCATTCGTACCCTTGGAAGAATGCTGACATGGGGACAGCATACGGTGTTTTCCACCTCAGAGATGGACCTCTGAAAAATTGGCAATACCTCTTCATCATCGAAGGGACGCTGACGATTCTTTTTGGTCTCATCGCCTGGGTCTTCCTTCCGGCAGGTCCCGGCTCGGCATGGTTTCTGACCCATGAAGAACGACGCTTTGCTGCAGATAGGATCAAAGCCGACAGCGTTTCATTTACCGAGCATGCCTATGACGCCCATGGAGTAGAGACAGATCGTCTGACCCAACGGGACTTCATTGAGACTGTGAGAGATTGGAAGTTTTGGTATGTTCTGGTATTCAACATTTGCGCCAGCGTCCCCGGGCAGGCTTTCTCCGTCTTTCTACCACTAGTTGTGCAAGGGTTGGGATATTCATCAATTCAAGCAAATTTGGTAAGAAGGGGAGTAATCCTAAGATACAAGAGCGTACAGAAAGACTAACAGAGATTGTGCAGATGTCTGTTCCTCCATACGCGTGTGGTGCGCTTGGATTATACCTCTTTACCCTCAGCTCCGATTATCGGTAGGTCCCTAGAAGCCTCGATAGGGCCATGTTTGGATCTGATATCTTTCAAGCAAGGAACGAGGTTATCACATCTTGGGGGGCATCGTCATTGCCGTCGTAGGCCTGGTAGCTACCGTTACTGTCGAATCGAACGGCGGGAAGTACGCTGCGCTATGCGTTCTTCTTCTCGGTAGTTACGTTGCTGCTCCATTAACAGTCGCGTGGTTGAGCGGGAATACCCCAGGTAAGCAACGGAGATGGCTAGGCGACTAGATGCAAGCGGAGTATCAGGGAACATTGCTGACTTCTCTCACATAGAACCCGGAAAACGCTCCCTTATCCTCGGTCTCAACGGTTTCGGGAATCTGTCAGGCGTCATCGGTGCGCAGCTATACCGCGATCGCTACAAGCCAGGCTACAAGATCCCATTTTACGTAACCCTAGGGTTTGTTGCAGTCTCGTTACTTGGATATCTTTCGTATAGATTGACTCTCGCCGCGGTCAACCGAAGAAAGTTGGAAATCATGAGACAGAAGACTGCAGATGAGATCGAGAGAGAGCGGCTGGACAACACGCGTTACGCTGACAAGAAGTGGACGTTCATATATGGTCTTTGAGCATGATAGGTTGCGGAACAACCACGTTGTACCTAAACATCAGAGAAGAACACATCTGCTTCGCGGCGTATCCGCTCGGCGATGTCCGAGATATCAGTCGAGCTCTTCTCCCCGTCCTCGAGCATGTATCCGTCGATGAGACCTGATGGTACCCATTCAAAGTACACGTTCCTGACATTCGCTTTTGCCATCTCCTCGCCAGACCCTGCCCCAAGCGAGCTATCGATGGCTTTCGAGGTATCCTGTTGTGCTAAGTAGCTGTGCTTCCATGAAGCAGTGACCTCATTGACATCGTTCTCTTCGAAACCAGGTGGATCATACGGCAGAATCTTCTCACTTTCAGCCAGAACGAATACCTTAGCTTGAGGTGAGCTGTGCTTAGCAGAGAGAATTGCAGGTAGTGAGCCTGTCTTATTGCTCGTTGTCCCATATCCGTCAATGATATCCGCACCAATGACAACCATGTCCACTTCCTTACTAGCGATTGCGGCGGCGGCGTCGGTATAGATTGAGACGTTGACTCTCTTCTCCCTTCGCCCTGACTCTTGGAGGTGGTTGACCAGGCTAGACGCCATTGAAACCCCCTCAAACAAGGGACGAGACTCGAGTACGCGGATATCAAATGATGAGTCTAGGCCTGCGATAGCCCTCTTAAGACACTCGAGGATTGTGGAACTCGACGATAACGTGAGAATCCGGATGGGCTGACCGGAGCCGTGATGTGTTCGTAAGTAAGCCTCAAAGGACTTCGAGATGCCATCGATAGAAGAGTCCCTCGATGTTGCAAAATCGCCTACCTTCTTTGTCACGGAGTCAAGGAAGGCCTGGGAGACGTTTGCATCCTTGGCCTGCTGTACCTCCTTCTCTATGACGGACAGCGATCGCACAATGTTGTTCAGAATTGCGGCTCCCATGCTCTCTCTGCCATTCTTCCAGAGATGCCAAGCGGCGAGACGAGCATTGCGCCACCACTTTTCCACAGAGCCATCTTTCTCTGCGCTGGCCTTCTCCCCAATTACGGAAAGAAGAACCTGAAGCGCCTTGCCCGCCAGCTGCCGCGCTCCGCTTTGGTGATCCTTCTGCAACGCGAGCAGCCCCTCACTTAGAAGCTTTCCTCTCCTCTCGCCGAGTTCAATCTCGAACCAGATGCGTCTAAGACTCTCGGCAAGTCGCGGCACGCCACCAAATTCATCGACGTCGCGGACCTCGTGGGGGTCGAACCACTGGAACCCCTTATGCTCCCAATCGATCTGAATGCGGGACTCATCCTCGTGGGACTTGAGGCGGAAGGCGAAGGGATGGATAGTCCACTCGCGGCCAATCCTCTTGTCGGCGAAGACGTAATCCTTTCCCTGGCGGAGTAACGTTAAGGTCGCAGGCGTAAGCGTTGTCTCTTCGCGGATCTCTCTCCAGGCAGCATCCAGGGGTGAGGGGTCGTCCTGCTCTATGCTGCCCGATACCGGCGCGAGATGATTGCTTCAGAATTCTAGTCAGTCGCATAGATATACAAGCGTCATCGCAACCTGTATCTGTGAAGGTTGGGGCATGAGCTCACGGATAAGTTCGCACGCTGTCACTTCTCCGGAACAGAGCGACCTGCGGCCCCCGATTGGGCGGGAACTTGAAGATAAAGGATGAGACGACTGCGCGGCGAACCATGGTCTTTTTTGATGGTTCCATCAGATGAAGTCTGTCTTATGAGAGAAAATCTGCTTCACAAGTGGCCTTCTGCGGCTGTTGCGGACCTCATGTGAAGCTTGTACTGGTAGGACGTGACCAAGAGAATGAGGTCATCACGAGGAGGAAAACATGGCAAGAATCGCAGCTGGTGACAGCCGGCAGCACAGTTCCATACTTTTTCACGCGGGGTCCCAGCTGAGCGAGAATTGACCCTTGGTCCGCATCGACAGTGAATGGTGTTATTTCTATGGCATAGGCGTGTGTGAGGTAAAGAGACGCAAAGAGTGGTCAATGTTCACTAATTAGCTGCGTGTTATTTACGATGCTCAGGGCAAGATCATGGAGCCCCAGCCTACTCAAGCGACATCTCACTCACTTTATTAAGACCTCTACGAGGGCCATACGATACTCAAGTTCATAGACTTTGACTCGATACTTGGAATCAAGAATGGCTATCTATGGAATCATCTCATTCTTGTGACACCTTCTAAGTAGTCACATTCGTCAGTTAGATCGTGAAGTTTGGGCTTAGCGATGAGAGAAGGGCACAGCGGACAAGACAGGTGATGGTAGGCCGTATGAGGCCTCGGCGATTGCCGCCAGAAAGTACGGAAGTGAGTCGAATGCACCTTCTGATCCTTTAGATGAACTCGAAATTGTCAGAAGGCGATCATCACGAGTTCCAGTCGCTGACGGGTGCAGACTCGTTGGCATTCACTTCCAGGTAAGCTCCGAAGGGTACACCCCCGATTGACAAACCCCTTCGTTTCTGAATTGATAATGTCTGGAAAGATTGGCAATGCTTTGAGACCCAACGAAATGGGACCCTGAGAGGTGACCGATGAACCTTGAGACCTTTCGCTCAAGACATGAGATGGCCGATTTCACCAGCCTCGGAGAAAAGGATGCTTTGGAACTCATAGGAAACCCAATGGCCACCAAATCCCAGATTATCTAGATAGTGTTCTTGTAGTGAACTCAATGCAAAACCGTGAGAGAACAGCTGACGATAGAAGGAAGCCGCGAGGGGCCTCTTATCCGACCGGGCCGTGACCGCCACTTCTGGCGTTGCTCATGTGAGCATCAGTCCTGGCGCGACCAGCTGCATGTGACGTTCAGCCTTAAGAACCGCATGCCAAGTAGACAGCAGCCGGTGCCTAGGAAGGTATTTGGATCGGGTGCCGGCCTTGATGCATTGGCAGGGGGCCCCAAACGCTCATTACTGAGCAACGTGGCAGTGAGGTTCGTATCGGCTGAGGCTCGAACAATGCAGTCGCTGCCTCAATAAGCCTAAGATGCGTATTGAACAAAGACCAGAGCACACATAGATTGCATTTAGCGGTGCTGCTGGCAGTGCAAGGCTGGCGCAATTGCAAATAGCGGACATGGCTGTTCTGACGGGCAAGCCGATTGTCTCGAATCTGATGAATCGGCCGATCCGCGACCAAAGGGAACGCGCAATGAGTGAGGCAGCCGTCATAACAATTAGTGCTGGCAGAATCTCATAAATTAGATCGAGTTCTCTGTACGTAATATGCGAGAGAAGTTCTTCATACTCATGTCTGTGACACCCCTTCCCTGGAGAGAGGTCGGCTTTATGCCAAAGGGTTCGCGGACCGGAGCTCCCTCCGCACATGACCAACTTTTCCAAAGTTTATGTTTATCAAGGCGCTACTGGGACCCCGGGCAACGTGATTACATACTTATCTTATGAAGAATGTACTCCGTACGAGCATGGTGGTGTCGGACGAAGCCGAACCAGGATCATCAGCAATCACGGGAAAAAATTCCACGACCGGCGATACGAGGAGATGAGCTCTCACCACGCTGGTCGGACATGAGCTAGGACTCACCAGCTCTAATGTGATAGAATAGCAACGTGAAGTGGCGTCTGACTTGCGCTTGCCTGAGGACAGAGACAATCATCTGGGGGCCACGCGCGACGAAAGCTTCGGCCCCCGTCAGTCGTGTTGGTATTTGTAGACGCTGCAGGGTAACCGGCGGGAAATGTGCCACAAGAGGAGATTGCAAACCAACAAGCTATTCCGTTGGCCCTTCATCTGACCGTGGGGGCGCTTCACAGAATGAAAGATTTGCTATGCCGATTCGTTGAGGCATTCTCAACGACCTCCACGGCGGGTGGAAGTCGTCGTTGACCTATGGGTTGAGTGGGACAAGTCTAATGAAGTTTAAATCGCCATCACCAGACTCTCAGCTACGATTTGAATCATGTGGCTCAAAAACATGAGCCTAAGAGGCAAGGCAGTGGGATGAGTGGCTGGCGTAGGAAAGACCCCGGGTGCTTGGTGAAATATTGAGGCATGAAAGACGCAAACTTCTCCGGGCGAAGGCCATAAGAGGAACACAGGGATGGAGCGCCAAGACGAGCCGTTCCGCCGCAATGAGTGAATACCCCGGCGCGTGGACCAAATTAGGAGGGCAGTGAGCGCCTAGCTCGTAGGTAGTGAACCGTGAGGCTGCATGTCAATTTGTGCATATCTAGGTATTTCTTCCCTTTCACTGCGAGCCGTGTGAGACCTAATAAGTGAGACTGGCCGGTATGAAAAAGTTGCAGCGACAATCATCGCGGTGTGTCTGGGGCTTGGTGGGCATATTTCTCCACCGATCCGAAAGCAATCGGCCGAGGTCACGATTGTGCAGGTTGGACGTCTCTGACAGGTCAATTAAGTGGTCTATCCGTGCCTAAGCGAGGATTCCTGGCAAGTTTGTCGGGGTATGGTAGCCGCTGAGTATCTGCAGGTGCATGTTTTTGAGAGGCAGGGTATGGGACGTGGATACGACGGGTATGTAGATGAGATGTGAGTTGATTAAAATGAATATCTTGGATGTATAGTGAATAACCTGGCACGCCTGGGATGAGAATCGAGATGAGCAACGGACGGGAGTTGATTTGGCCATCGGCGAAGATGTGCCCCAAGCTCATCCCGCCTCCCGCCTCCCGTCTCCCGCGTGGGCCGTGAAACGTGTCAATGGCGACGTAAGACGGGACGTTAGTGGCGCCCTCCTAAGCCGTTTTTGGGGCTTCCGATCCATGTTTACTGGCGGCTGGACTCGGGGTACCGTACTGGACAGTGAACGGTTGGGATTATTGCAGCACAGAATCTACCGTTAAGTAGGCTTAGCAAGGCACAGCAAGGCTTGGACATGAAGTGTCCTCCTCGCCCTCTTCTCTCGTCTCGGGGCAGGGCAAGCTAAGGCCCCGGGTACGTTAGGCACACAGCCCAGGCCGGTTGTCAGGGGTTCGAATCAATGATCAACGGTCCCCGAATCCTTGGGGGTCGAAACATGACCGGGGAGGAGGAGGAGCCCAGGAGGAGAAAAGAGGAGGGGAAGAGATGCTCCGTCAACGCGCGCGTGTACAGCATGGCAATCACTTGTGACTACCCAGATGTGTGATTTAAGCAGGGAGACTTGCAGGTTCGTCGTCAAGCGCACCTCACAGCAGCGCTTGAGAGGGGTGGGGAGGGGAGGGGAGGAAGGGGTCGCTAGAGTGTGCCTTTCCTCGCAGTTTTTCTGCTTCAGCTCGATGATGGACCCGTGGATTGCGTGTGAGTGTGAGAACGAGTGAGCATGGGCATGGGAGTGAAAGTAAGGGTGAGTAAGTGTGCGAGTGAGTGAGTGAGTGAGTGATTGTGTGAGTGGGCGAGTGGACTGTGAAGTCTGTGAGTGTGCGGCGCCCAGGAAGGAAGGCAACTAATTATGGCGCCTTACCTTAATAATTCATTACCCGCCAGGTTGGTTTGGTCGGTGTTTGCTTGACCTTCCATGACCTGGTCGGGTAGGCACGCACCCGCTCAGCGCATCCCTGGGGCTTTGGGAAGCTACAAGGTCTTTGGAAGGTCGCGCAGGGAACGATGCTGTTAAGGAAGTGGGCATCGTCACATGCAAATGACTAACTCGGAGCCACTTCCGGTCCCCAAAATGCTACCACCCTCCCCTCCCCTCCACCTCCTCAGGCTCGTCCTCCCTTCCCGGACCACCACTGGACCCTTTTCCTCGTCTCGCGACCACAACGGCTGTTCAAAAATCTCCATTCTCCACGCCATGTCCATGTCAACATCCTTCCGGGACATCTTCCCAGCGAGTAAATCTAACGTTCCACACATCAATCCGGTTCAACTGCTTCTGGTCGCCAACGTCCGCCTGAAAAGAATCCCCAAGGACCAAAGAATGTCGACCTAGTGCCTTGACCTTCACCCGCAAACGCACTTCGGATACAGCCGCCCACTATCAAACCATCTAGCACGCACACCATAGACCAACAAGTCTCACCCCCTTAAGCGTCACTCCCTTGATTCCCTTCGCCTCCAAGGCCTTGGCGCCCACTCTCCAATCCCACCGGAAGTCTCGAACTCGGACGGGACATATCTGCCGCTGCCTGGCTACCGATTCCCGGGGTACACTGAGCTACCAACCGGTCCAGATCCATCGCCGTGTCCGTCACCGTCACCATCACCATCACCGACGACAAGCCTACCTTTCATCCTTGACCGACGGCGACACCTCACCAAAACCTCACTAGCCTGCAATACCGCACTTCGCACATTTCGCCTCTCATATCCAACTCCGAACTTGAGGTCCGGCGGAGCGGTGATATGCGGCCTCACTCTCCCGCAGAACCAGGATGCAGCAGCAGCAGCCAGAACAAATTGAAAACTCCAGCCGTGCATCTCGTTTGCCTGTCAACCCGCGACGGCACAAGGTAGCGCCAGAGCAACGGAAGCGTGTTGCAACAGCGTAAGTCGCTTATGGAATTACTAATATCTTCATCGTGTAATGTTCTTAGCCTTTGATTCGCTGTATACATTCGTCCTTCTTTCCTACCAACCAAGTTCCCTCCGTTAAGCAGCATTTCTTACCCAGCACATGTTACTCTCATCGCTGTCTCATGTTTACCCTACAATCAACGTACTGAACTTCTTCCACAGGTGCAATAGCTGCAATGTCCGCCGCATCAAATGCTCCGGTGAGAGACCGTGCCGCCAATGCCGCAGCTCATCACGAGAATGCCAGTATCCCACCGTGATCGAGAAAGTCTCCGTGGCTCGGAACGATCTAGATGATCTGAGGAGGAAGCTTGAGATTGCAGAACGGGCTCTGCAGATTGCCGTACCCGACGACGTTGCGAGACGGCAACTGTTGCAACAGGATGTCGACGTGAAGGGGTCTCGTGCCGGCTCGGCTCCGTCCCTTACACCCCCAGAGCCCCATGATTCTTACGGGGAAGCCAGTAACGAGATTGTCGCTGAGACCGCCGATGGACGCACACTGCACGACCAGGATGGAAGAGCCCGTTTTCTTGGCGAGACCTCTGGCGCAACATTCCTTGACTACCTCAAGGAGTTCATGTCCACCGTCTTGCCACTTGCTTACAACCCGCAGTGGCTGTCACCGACGCCAACTAACGGTTTGACATTTCTTTCTTCCCTTGGCAGTTATCAGACATACGACTCTCGTCCGATTGAGGTTGAGTCGAACGTGGACCCTCTTTCACTGCCTTCTCGGGACGAAATGGCTGGTATGCTTGCCGACCTCCGAAACTTCATCCAAGACGGCAACAGCGAATTCCCGTGCGGCGGCATCTACTGGTGGGGCGATCTCAGCCAACCACCGCCAGCGCCCACCGTGTCTGGCGACGTGAAGCCCGAGGTGTTTCCGTCCGGGACCTCTCAACAGGTCGTCTCCGACAACTATCGTCATCTTGCATTCTACCATACCGCCTTTGCCGTCGCCTGTCAAGCGAATACCACGGCGAGTTCGATGCTGGTCCCAAAAGATTTGAGCCAGATTTACTTCGCCCGCGCCCGCCTTCTCCTAGGTAACCCTCTCGATATCACCCGGTATACCATCAGCGACGTTGCTGTTCTAGCACTGATGGGCTTCTACCTTATCGAGATGAACCGCCGCGATGCAGCCTACGTCTACGTAAGCAATGCCATGCATATATCCATTATGCACGGCGCCCACCGTGGCTGGGTCGATGAGCGTGGGAAACGCGTTTTCTGGACTCTTTATATTCTCGATCGCTGGTTGAGCTGTCTTATGGGCCGTCCTCCCATTATCATGGACGATGCTATCCGGCTACCACTGCCTTGCGATGATCTGTAAGTTCCCTTTCCCTGTCCCAGTCCTCTGGCATCTTACTTGACGGAGATCTCCGATGATGGATTCCCGTCGAAGCAATAAGGCACTCGTCTAACGCAATGGTCAACCCCCGTGTAGTGAAAAGCCAGGGTCTTTACCCCCTGCAGCCGGCCTTCGAGCCCACGTCGAGCTGGCCCGCATTTCGGGCCACATTGTCTGCAACACGTATAGAGTCGCCCCCTGGGATCGTGGTCCCGGAGGTGCGGCGCGGCACATCGACCGAGCGCTGCAGTTGCTCGGGAGCTGGCAGTCATCACTGCCGCCCACCCTGCAAATGTCTACGTCTCATCCAAGTAGCGATCCCTCATGCTGTCTCCTGCATATGGCATACAACCAGGTAAGCTTGATTTGCCCCACCGCCTTCCTTTCCCTCCTTGCGTTGCGTCTCCGAATAAGGATGGGGTTATACGTTTCCCCCTCCTTCCACTTCATGACACCCCTCTCCCAGTCTGGGAATATAGAGGACAGTCGCAACCCCGTACTAACTCAAAGTCTTCCCGGATCTGCAGCTTCTCATCCTTGTCGTCCGCCCCATCTTCTTCGCTGCTGTTAAAAAGACCTTTGCCGAGCGCTACATCACCTCAGACCGTCGTTGGGAATTCTCACACCACGCAGACCGCATAAGCTCCTGCTCAAAGGCGGCGCATGGAAACTTGTACCTCGCTCGTTGGCTGATGCGTCTCAACGGTGGCACTCGCAAGTTTTTGCAAGCAGGGTTGCACTACATATTCAACGCCGCCATTATTCTCATGCTGGAAGAGCTTCTCGTCTTCTCGCCAGCCACGGAGCCCGACGACATCAACGTCAACTTTGCCATCAGCGTCTTTGAAGAAGAGGCCAAGACAGAAAGCAACTACGCTCGGGACTGCGCTACCGTCCTGAAAGACCTCCAGTCTATAGTTCAGCGGTTGCGACTGGACAGCCAAGCTGTCTATACCGCCCGCGCTGGTGGTGTCAGTGGAGGTCCTTCTACCCCTGGCCTAACGTCGGACGACGTAACGAACGTTAGCAGCAGCATCAACACGCCATCCACATCATACTCTCAACAATCTCAGCATCAAACCTTCCCGCCCGGCCCAAGCCATGTATTATTATATCCCATGACGACGGAGGATGGCCCGATATATGAAGAACTTGTGGCTTGGGTTGAACACAACGACGCGCAATTGTACAGTAATAACTATTCCATATAAACCATCATATAAACAAGAGCCAGATATCGCATAAATGTAAGAACAGTTTCTCTCGATGGGGATCAGTGATGTCTCGAGAGAGAAAAAAAAAAAGAGTTGAAGATTTATTGAAGCAGGTATAATGGAATTCGTTTGAAAAATCAAAAACAGATATAACTCCGCGCCATGTCTTTTTTTAGTTCTTCAACACAAGTTCCGAAGAGATGTTGAGAAAGAACCCTGCCCAAGGGCACATACACAAAGAGATGTCATCAGGTACACATGTCCCATGCCAATGACCAATCCAAAAGAGACTCATGAAATGTCTTTCCCATCCCTCTCTCTAATAAGAATAAAGTCGTTAAAAATCACGTCTAGTTGGAAACGGTCTTGGCCCTCGGAGCAGAGGGGAAGATGGAGTCGACAACCTCGGCCGATCTCACGGCGAGAATTGACAAAAGGGTATCACTCAGCTGTTGGGAGGAAGCTCGTCAGTCACAATGTCCCAGATGTAGTGGGGTGATGAGGGAAAAATGAGTTGGCGGGGTTCAACTTACTCCGTGGGTCGCTTCGCAGCATCCCTGCAAGAAAACACCAGCATCAGGCGCCACAGCGCCAGGGGCATATCGCACACGGTAGTCGCGTCCAACCTCAAGCTTCCTCGATCCCGAGGTCGCGTCAGGGCCGGCAATTTCCCATCCATCAACAAGCTCGCGCTCGCTGGCATTGCCGGCGGGGGTGATCTCAGGAAGCAGGTTCCAGCTGTCGCGGAGCATGTCGATGTGGGCGTTGCGCTGGTATCCAGTCGCCGCAACAATCAGATCGACGTCGAGGACCTCGTCACCGGGCAGCTGGTTGACGAAGCCATCCTCAAGGCTGTCGCCGGCGGCGTCCTCGAGGCGGCGGACGTGGATCTGCAGGCGGTCGGTCTCCTTGCTCTCGGTGACCTGAGTGATGTCACGGCCGAAGAGCATACGGTGGGGCCACTTGCGCTCGTCGTAGCCGAGGGTGCGCTTCTGGTGGTAAAGCATCTCGTACAGGGCCTCGATGAGCTGGAGTCTCACGACGCCGTAATTGGTCGCCTTGGCCTCCTTGATGAGAGAGCGGCGGTAGCTTTGAGACTTGGGGTACAGCTCGTCGACGTAAGAGGGGTTGAAAATGGAGTTGACAAACGGCGAGTCGTCAGCGGGCTTGAGGAACTCGGAGCGCATCACCATCCACGTCTTGGCGTTAGGGTACGCGCGCTGGACGTCGCGGAAGATCTCGGCAGCAGACTGGCCGGCACCGATGACGGCGACTCTGTAGGGTCTCGAGTTATCCTTGAGAAGCTGCGGCACGAGCTGAGCGTACTGAGAGGAGTGGATGATCTTCGGGTGGTTGGCGGGCATGACCTTGGGGATGCGCGGCTGGCCGCCGTTGGCGATCAGGACGTTGCGGGTCTGGTAGGAGCTGACCTGGCCGGTCTTGATGTTGCGGGACTTGACGGTCCAGGTCTTGATGCTGCCAGCAGTCTGAGGGTCGGGGGAGACGGAGACAACCTCACGGCCGTACTCAACAACATCGTCAAAGTGGCGAGCACACCAGCGCAGGTAGTCCTCGTACTCGGCGCGGGCGGGCAGGAAAGTGTCCAGGTTGGTGAACTCAACTAGGCGGTCGTTGCTGTGGAGGTAGTTGAGGAAGGTGAACTGAGAACGAGGGTTGCGCAGGGAGGCCATGTCCTTGATGAAGGAGATTTGCATGCGGGCGCCGGAAAGAAGCATGCCCGGGTGCCATGCGAAGGCCGGCTGCTTCTCGAGGAAGAGCACCTTGGCGGCAGCTGAGCCGGGAGTGAGCTGGCGGCCGGCCTCCTGGAAGTCGTGCATGGAGACAGCAACAGACAAACTGGCGGGGCCGAAGCCAACGCAGATGAGGTCGTGGATATCGCTGTGGTCGGTGGGCTGGAGGTACTGGGACTTTTGGATGCGGGAGGCACCGTTCTGGTGGCCATTCACACCGTTGCCGTTCTGGTAGGCGGCTCCGTTGCCGTTGGCGTAGCCATTGCCGTTACCATTGTAGGAAGAAAAGCCGCTGCCGGCATCGGAGCCGTTGGTCGGCGAGTCGCAATGAGGAGACATGGTGATAGGTAGTGGTGGTGGTGGGGATTTCAAATTACGTGGTTTGGTGTAAGTATGCGTGTGCTGGGTATATAGACAAGTCGCAAACAGCGGCTGGGGGTATTATTTGACGAGCGAATGGGTCGATCAATGTGCCAGTGACAATGCAACTGAGCGGGAAGAGCAGGGGCTTTAAAACCATCAGCTTCATGACCTTTGAAATCTCACTCTTTCGGAAGAGTGGGAGCACATCAACTGACCTTGAGGGCGTTACTTTTCGATTTTGAGACGGTTTGAATAAAAGCCCGGTGTAAAAGTGGGATGCGGGTGCGAAACTACGCGGGGTATTTTGGGGTGTGGTTAGAACTTTTTTTTTTCGTCTAATCCTGGCTTTTTCCTTGTGATTGATCCAAAGTAGTCTCAAGCCACACTGTTCGTCATCGACTCTCAAAGAGTGGCGTATCTGGTTGAAGCCTTTGGGTATAATGAAGCTGGGCCACCGGTTGAATGGGCGGTTGAGAGAAAGCTTGAGGAGAGATATGGGAGCTGGTGAAGAAGAATCAAGAGACGCATGGGAAGGAGAGGAGGGGCACCGAGGGGCTAATATGCAAAACGGGCAGACGTCGATGGATGCCCGCGTCCCATTGAGGCGGCGTGATCGACCGACAAGTTCGAAGCTGGACCGCTGGACCCACGCCTCGGAGCTCACGAACGAGCAGATGGAGATTGGGACTGGGTAGGGGGTATCCGTACTCTGTACATTATCGTTTGGTTACACGCCCCAGAGGCTAGGGACTAGACGTATTTGGAGGAGCCTACTCAAATTGCAACATTCGGTTCTTCGCGCGAATGGGGCAACGTCGATGCCGCGATCCTGTCATTCTGCCGGAGAAAGCCTATAGAGGACAGGACAGGACCCTGGCTGGCCCATCTCTCTTGGGAGAAGAGCTGCGCAGAATGCCGTGGGTAGTGACGGTACGGAGTAGTATAGGTGGTTGCCATAGGTATTGGCGTACCTCGTGGGCGCATAGAGTGAAGCGCCAGCTCGGCTCAAAGCAAGAAGCCATCCACAACGGACGCCTTTCCACATCCAGGGGTTGGGGCCAGGGACAGAGTCGCAACGGGCTGACTCCAGAGATGGGCTCGCTAGTAAGGGATGCCCTGGGAGGGTCTGGGTCCTGGGTCTTGGTCTGGGTCTCGCAGACTGGAACCCATGCCAAGTTCATGTCCATGGTACTTTGTGTCCGTACATAGGTGGTGTAAGTGGTCCTTTGGTGAATGGAGGAACTTCTTGAGTGGGCGAGTGGATGATGGATGGGTGCAATGAAGGGTTGTATGTATGTACACACAGACAAGAGTGGGAAATGCGCTTCGGTTGACGGAGAAGATTAAGGTAAGGTCGAGAGCAGCACTGCATTGTCGATTGCACGAGGACGGAAAAAGGAATGAAGAACAGGACCCCATAATCATTGAACCAATCCGTCTGAGATGGTGTCCAGCATCAGCGGCGGCGAGCGGCGGTCGCACGCCTTGGCGTCGCTGGCTCGTTTGCATGTGCCGGGCCACAGGAGTGGAGCGGACGGGAGGGATGGACCGGAGGCACAGAAGCTAGAATGAAAATACCGAAGCGATTGAAGGCCTGACGACGGGTTGAGCGTTAAAGCGAGCGCCTAGCGACGACGATGGACCATAGACGACCTGACGAACGAACAGTTTTCCCAACGCGGGGATGACAACGACGTTGACTGGACCCTGGAAAGGCTCAGCTGATGCTTGTCTGAGGCAATCAAAGTATCGATCGATGCTTTTCTCCTGTCCGATTTCAACCGTAATTCCTGGTATCTGGGACTTTTTCGAGTCCTCGCCTCGCCGAGAGCTTGTCTGTTCGTCATATAGTATTTGTTGTCTCTCTTGTTATGATATTGTCTCGAGTCTCTTTCGTGTACTGGAATGCTTCACGTCGGTGAAGTACTTGGGTTGCTCGGGCACTGGCCGTTGAGACTAGAAGCCGCCGGACAAGGGCGATGACATCGATGCGTGGCTTGAAGAAACTTCACGGGCATAGTAGCCATGCTCCGTGCAGTAGGCCAGGCCAAAGCCGTCGGTTTACGAGAAACTTGTCGGCGACGCTTTCCTAGATGTTGCAGATCGATGGTGCCAGTAAGACCCACTCCAAATTGGTCGCGATGCAGAAATCGGACGGGGGACCTAGATGCAGGAGAGACGAAGATGTGGGAAGCGAAGGGGACGAAGTACATACAAAAAAAAATGCGTTAGTGAACAGGGAGGGAGGGGTGAGACGATGACAGGTCAAGAGGAGAGAAAAAAATCGATGATGAACAGTTTGCACGACCAAGTGGAGTCGGGGGAGGGGTCATGATGCGATTTCGGGGTTATCTTCGGATCTGATAAGATCAAATCTCTCAGGTCCCTCCTTCCTTCCTTCGGTTCAAGGCCGTCCCAGGTAGGAGGGAGGGAGGCTAAGAACGGGCCTACGCCGCCTTCCTGACGTCGCGAACCTTCCATACGTACCTCCACGGTACCTGTGTCTTTTCTAGCTGCATGCCTCAGGTACGTGTGCCTACGTATTCGTACACGCAAAACCTGGAACTTTTAGTTGTTTTATTTGGAAGTGTCTACTGAGTACGTATACGTTACCTTACCTTACCTTACCTGCCTGGTCTGTTCTATCCCTCCTTGCACTGAGGTAAGGTAGAATAATGGAAACTCATGTATCGGTGGAGGCTTCTCTTTTTTTGGGAATGGAACATGAAAGAAAGGATAATCAACTTTAGGTGCCCCGGAAGTCACCTTATGCGCGAAACTGTTACAAGTTGGAGGACCATCCTAGGTAGGCAAGAACGGCGTACCATTGTCAAAAGTTCTTCCCTACTCAAGGTATTCTTTTGCAAACCAGCTTCTTGTTCATTCAATTGATCTGTACCACAGGGCTGCGGCGCGTCTGTCGAACAAGTCTCGAAGCTCGAAAAGAAGGGAGCCAAGATGCAGGTTGTGTCGCAGATGGTCACCCAGAGACTTGACGGGTTGTGGAATGTGGAAAAACCGGGGCACATGCGATCCAATGCGCGCTGTGGAGGCGGCAGGATCACCAAGAAAACATGAGTCGGGCGATTGAGATGGTGCAAAGCTTTGCTCCGAGAGCGGGCAGTGAGACCGGGGGGTTCACGAGAAGACCTCGGGATTGAGGTTCCAAGGTGTGCCATTGCTGGGCCCCGGAGGGTGTGTCGGCATCAACCCCGAGGACTGGAGATGCGTACTTGTACAGAGTACGAGGCTATTAGAATGCATCCATAAGCCCGTTGCGTAGTATTGGGAGAGGACCTTGCCTTAGCGCAGAGGAGAGAGTGAATGAATGAATGGATACTCACACTCGCAGTAGTGTGAGCCCTGGCATTATGCAGGATGAGGTACTTTGCCTCCCTTCCAAGACGCACTTGGTGATGGATCTAATCTGACAAGATGTGGAAAGAATCCGTTGCAGTACGTACCTCTCTCTCCTAGAGCTATCCATGCCACACAGCATGCAGTGACTTACAGCCACTACCATTAACGTGAAGACTCTGTTCTTGAGGGAGACAGCCACCCACAGCATGGTGGTACCTAGCTAGTTTGCTAGAGGACTATCAATTTGCCTCTTTCAGGATGTAGTGCACAATGTCAAGTACGGGTAAGCGAAGCGGGAAGGCAACATCCTGTCCCGGCGTATCATGAAGAATGCGGGCCGGAGACCGGAGTCGAGGCGGAGATTGGGCAGCTCTGGACAGCCAGATTTGCGGGCGACAACGTGGGCGATGGGAATATGGGGAAACACTGGAGGTTTCTCGCAAGAGCCCCCCGGATCCATTGGCGAGCGTTGAGGTGATTCATGGCTTTGCAGCGGCTGGGAGGTGTATTAAATTTGTGGCACGATATGCCAATGAGCCGCACAGAGAATTGGAAACGGGGGGAAAAAAAAGAAAAATAAAATCGAGAGGAAGGGGAAGACAAAGACGAATGGCTGAGAGCAGTCAACCGAGGATATGTCGCCTCGTCGGAGTTTGCGGCAGTGGGGTTTTTAGCCTGGGACGGGACCACCTCATTCAAGATTGGCACATTGGGTGGGTGTGCTGAGTGTAAGGTAGGTGGTTGTGCGGTTTTGCTGGTTTTGCGGGAATTTTTTGCGCGGTTGGCATCATTTTGCCCGAGTTATCTGATGATCTGATTATCTAAATCTGATAAGATCCGGGTCTAATTAGGTAAGGCGTACGTACCTGCTGTATTGGGCCCAGTGACGATGCCACGATGGCCCCCGTCCGACCCTCGATGAACCTAAGCCCTGGTCCTGACGAGGCTTTTTCCCTGCCAGGACGGGACTTAAGAGCCACCCCATGGATGAGGAATCCGCGAACTCCATGGCATATTTAGCGTCAAACCCACCACGCACCCACTGGCGATCATCCACAGCCTTTTCCTGCATCTGTGAGTGGTAAATTAAGCACGGGTATCCGTCGACTACCTGGTATGTATCCGTACACAGTAAACTACCTCTCCAAAGTACCTAGGGCAGTGACAATGACAAGAAACGACGGACGCAGGGAGGGGGCAGCGGGCAGGCAGACAGTGACAGGCAGGCAGGGGAACGGCACCTGAAGAAAAATTCGACAAGCGGCATGGGCATGAGCACGAGGTTGGCGTTCCATGGCACGCCGGATGCACATGTACCTTAACTTGGATACGTTACCTCACCCATCCGAGGTCACCACGAATCTGAGCAGGCCCGCAGGTGCAGACTTGCGAGTCGTACCTTACCCGACTGCAGTTGGCTGCGAATGGGAAAGTGCCGTCGGGGCAAACGGGGACCCGACAACAAGCAACCCCGAGCAGGAGCAGCAGTAGCCAGCAGGAGCACTCGCCAAACCAGAGAAGATGCCTACCGTGCTACGGAGTACCTTGGGTGGGAACTGGAAAAGCAGGAAGTCACTCTGGGATGTCCCTCCGAAATCGTCTGAACCGGGCAAGAAGTGTCAAGACAGGGAAGGTGGGAAAATCTCTTCACATGGATTCCCACCCGCCCGCCTGCCGAAACTCGCCCGCAGCATTCACCAGGCACCTTAGTCTATTCAGCAGTTCTGCATGATTGTGCCTTCTTGTTCTTGTTCTTATTCTTGTGTAGGTAGGTAAGGTACGGAATACGCCAGGAGTACGGAGTATTCGTACGGATAGGTATCTTAGGTATTCCCCAGCCTGACGGGGCATCTCGCACGCACACTGCATAAACAACTTTGCACTTAGTCATTATGCCTCGCTTTCACTCTGCACCAGAGCAGCTACTCCTCACTCAGACAGACTCTCGCCATCTTGAGGTATGCGGAATACCAAGGTTCCAACCTCATTTCTTCAATACCACAAACACCGCTGACTGCCGACCAAGAACCACCGGGTATGGCTCAATCCCGCCGCCTCTCTCGCACCCGGGAATACCATCCAGTCCATAGTCGAGTAGGTAGTCAACCTGGACTTCCTTTCGCCGTGTCCTGCGGCATTCATCCACCTATCCACCCACACTTTCTCTTCCCTGGGCCCGTCCAATCCATCCACCACGACGCGCTGGCGACATCCACCGACATCATCCAAGTGTCCGTCCCATCCCCTAGCCCACCGAGTCGCCATGTTTCCGAAGGAGGGATACGACGGGTATTGGGGCATCGCCGCTGGGACCTGGACGCTGGATGCCCACCAAGCTGCAGACTGCAGAATCCAGACAGCCTCCTGTGACGTCTGACCGGCTCCTTCTGACTCTTTCGAACCTGAACCCCAACCATTGCCTCCCAGGACATTCCCAAGATCAGTATGCTGACCACCGCCAGTTTTTGACCGCATTCTCGAGACTGCCTCACCCTGTCCTCACCATCGATGGACGCGTACTCACTTCAGCGCTGGCCTCTTTAGACCTTCTTGTAGGCCCTGAGTGGGATATCTCCTTTCCCTCTAATCCGGTCTTCAAAGGCACTGGCCGTTCTTTTCCGATGCCGAATTACGTACTGCCTTCGACTCAGTCTACCCCCACATCTGGGCCACACTTCGCGTCTTTGGCTCTTGCAGCGATACATCGCCCCTCCGCGCAGACGGGCCAGGGACGTGACACGACTGCAAACCTGTGACAAACTGGCAGTGACCCCACGGCCAGATGGCGACTCTTTCTCCACTGGCCTCTCTTTCTGGCGCCTATGTTTGGCCAGGGTCTTTCTCCAAATCCATCTGTCGCATCCAAAGATCGAGACACAAACATGCTAGGCCACTATTGCAGCTTGTTGCTCCGACTTGCCTCAGCGCGCATATGGAACGAACCTAATTAATAACATATGCTTCCTGATCACGGTACATACCATCCCGTCGGCTCATGCCTACCTGTGGATACCACACCAGACGAAGCGATCCAGATAAAACCACTATGTGTGGGCAAAATCTGACCAGCCAGATGCCTTCTTCCCACCACCATCTTGTCGTCTCGGCCAGTCACCAGTGATATGGTGGTTGAGTGGTTCCCCAAAAGAGCCCCGCGCCACCGCCCTCCGTACCGCCCTCTTGATGAATTCCAGAGGCAAGTGCCCGGAGAGTTTGCCGCTTGTAGAAACCGTTGTCCGGCAGTCAGACGAGATCGGCCAGCAGCCGCGAACATGGCCGAGCATCGACGCGGATCATGGCGTGGCGTCTGGGGGAAACTGGCCTGTTCTGGATGCGCCGTCAGATCTCGCGCCATGCTTGTGCATCTCTGCAGAACCCCAGCACATGTTTAATCCGAGCCTGGCGTGCCTTCATCCGACGTTGGAAGTTCCGTCGTGGGTTATTGGTAGTGAAGCGTGAGACATGAGCAGCTACAAGCCATGAGGCTTCGACCTTTCTGACCGGAGACGGCCGCCGGCCGGCCAAGCTTGAAACCCGTTTTTCCCGCCAGAACCAGTTCCTCGGAAGCGGCAACATGGCTCCCGCTTGATTCAAATGCGGACGGGGATGCATGTCGAACAACGGGTTCCGTAGTGCACAGCAGCTGTCAAGAGCTTTGCCTGACCACAAGATCGGATAAGGCTGCCGGCCATCGGCATGCCGTGCAGGCTCGCCACTGCAGCGGTAGTCGTGTCTGCAGACTTCCGGTCTTACGTTACACATCCGAGTAAACGCTGTCCAGGTTGAGGCAGCCAGAGAGCACTGAACGGGCCGTCGAAGCTTAAATCGTAGCAAAGAGCGGCGTTTCGCCCTCGGGCAGCGCGGCGAGCTCTATTAAGCCATGACGCCATAAGCGCCGGAAATGCCCCCCGTCATCTGGGTCCTCCCTTTCAGTGATTTGGAGGGCCGATGCCTGGCCTCAAACCTGTCCATCCTGCCACAAACCTGGAAAGGAGCGTGGGATGAATATCTCATAAGTCATAACCATTCAAGCTTACGGATGGTGACCAGGAACTTGTGTGTAAGTCGCCCAAAGCGACCAGCACACCTGACGCTGCCCCCCGTCAGCCACATCAGGATCCGCTCGGGGTGGGCGGGGGAGTCTCTTGGTCGTTTCCTTTGTGTGCTGCAAGCGCGGTAGCTTGTCTAGTCTGCGCTTCTGATAAAGCTCTTCAGCCAGCGGACACACACGCACATAGGTACGCACACACACGCATATACGCCCATACAAAGAGACAAGCAGTGGTAGATTACCAACAATCCATATCTTTATTCTGCAGCGCTCCTCATCTCCGGTATCTCCTTGTCAGTCTACCGTCGCACCGGGAGTTGTCACACGCCCGACATACGCACAGGTCACAGATAGCCCTACGCACAGGGCCGAGCCGTCTTGAGCTAGGCAGCTCGCGCCAACACGCCGTCATCATCCACGAATGAACGATTCCATATTTCATCATCGACACACGAAGCTCTGGCGACCTTTCTGGATTGTGCTGCAGAATCGCTCGACGTTTCCCACAGGCTGAGTAATTGCTGCAATCTTACAGGCCAAGAGACTTGCAGCCGACCCCGTGTCAACCCCTCGCATTACCCCCATGGCATGTTGCCCAGCACCCAACTGAGGAACCACGCCGTTACATGACCGGATCTGTGAATCATCACTTGTCTTATTGGACGAAGACCTGTCCCAGCGCGTGGTCTCTTGGACCTCTAGCTGCAGGTCCATCTTGATCTGGACTCGGGCGCATTGACCGTCGTGCCCTTCCCGTTGAAAAGAGGGCCCCGACTAATACCTGGATACCCTTTGTAATGCTATGGTTTACCAAGGGCTTTGTGCATCGAACCACTTCCCATAGCTTTGTAGAAGAGCTACTGAGAATTTCTCATCACTTTGGGAATAGCATCTTTTCTTGTTGAAAGACGACGAGGCCAACATGACCGACGCTGAGCTGGAGCCTCAGCTCTCTATCCTAAATCCTCATCCAACTCGGGCCCCGGGACCTCGCCTCCTTCACCAGCTTGTGCAGCTTACATCAGATGAATCGCTGCCAGCGATTCACTCACTCAATAGCCATGGAGAAGAGTCGACTCTCTCCTACGCTCAGTTCCATGATGCCGCGGATGCCCTAGCAGCTCGGATCTCTCGTTTGGCTGCGATATCCTTCGCGTCGGATGATTTTGTTATACCGATACTCATCCCCCAATGCTCACATCTCTATATCGCGATGCTGGCTATCCTCAAAGCCGGCGGTGCTTTTTGCCCTTTGCATCTAGATGCACCTCCCGAGAGAGTCAGATTCATTCTTCAAGACGTATCGGCGAAAGTTGTTCTTGTCACACGAGACTTGGTATCAAAGATCCCCCGAGACGATCCAGAGAGGGTTGTCTTAGTCGTCGACGAAGAGGTCACTGATGATCCGAATTCATCGCCGAGTCTCCCAATCAGGCATGTTGAGCCTCAACATCTTTCCTATGTCATGTACACTTCTGGGTCAACCGGCACGCCAAAAGGCGTCGGAGTCTCGCACGACGCTGCAACACAGAGTCTTCTCGCCCATGATCGACATATTCCCAGATTCAGGCGCTTCCTTCAATTTGCCTCGCCGACGTTCGATGTATCAGTATTCGAAATTTTCTTCCCTCTTCTTCGTGGATCAACACTAGTTACGTGCGATCGTGGTCGCATGCTTAACGATCTTCCTGATGTCATCAGGACTTTGCAGGTCGATGCATGCGAGTTGACGCCTACAGTCGCTGGCAGTCTCCTTCGCTCGCGTCAGAACGCTCCTTGTCTAAAGCTCCTTCTGACGATTGGTGAGATGTTGACAGAGTCCGTTATTCGCGAGTTTGGCGGCAGCGACGTTTCGGACAGCATGCTATGGGGCATGTATGGCCCAACCGAGGCTGCAATTCACTGGTAAGTCATTGCATGTCTGTATTGGCGCCGTGAAAACTAACGCTTCGTAGCACACTTAGACCAAGATACCCTACGGCTTGTTCTTCTTCGAATATCGGATTTCCTCTGGATTCAGTCTCGTGCTTTGTCGTCGCTATCCCCGAAGACGGCGCCCCTTTCAACTTCAGCATACTTCCGAAGGGGGAACTCGGGGAGCTTGTCGTAGGAGGATATCAACTCGCCAACGGTTATCTCAACAGGCAAGAACAGACGGATGCGGCATTTATCGACACTCCTTACGGCCGCGTTTACCGCACCGGAGACAAAGCCATTGTAAATTCAGATGGAACTATGGATTGCCTTGGGAGGATATCAGACGGGCAAGTCAAGCTGCGCGGCCAGAGAATTGAGCTCGGCGAAGTGGAGCAAGCGGCAATGCGGACCACCGGTTGCCACAGTGCTGTTGCCATGGTCCTCGGTGGGATTCTAGTTGCTTTTTGCGCCATTGATGAAGGATTTACCCCGGGTGACTATGTGGAAGACATTCTCAACACTTGCCGTACATGGCTCCCGTCTTTCATGGTCCCCGGTGACATCGTCATCAAGACATGCTTCCCAAGGTTGCCCTCAGGCAAAGTGGACCGGAAACAACTCAAGAACGAGTATACAACGACGATACCGACACCATCGCAACCCAAAGGCCACTTCGAAGCGGCCAGCCCACTAGAACAGGAAGTTTTGTCAATTGTATCAAACTTTCTTGATTCTCAAATTTCTCCGTCGGCTTCGCCTGCATCCCTAGGCATTGATTCTCTAAAGGCTATCAGACTTGCTTCAGCTTTACGGGAAGGCGGTTTTCGAACATCAGCAACGGACGTCCTCAATTCCAAGACTCTTTCAGCCCTGTTCACCTCTGTACAAGCATCGGGATCAACCTCGACAGCAGACCAAGAAGACCGCGTGCTTGGCCTCAAGGATCCCTGTGAGATACACATCGACCAGGTGCTGGAGCAACGAGCGGACCTGACTTCTCTGAGAGACGACATCGCACGCTTTCAAATGTGCACACCTCTGCAAAATTCAATGCTAGCAGAGACATCTGTCAATCCTCAGGCCTATTGCAACTGGATCAAGCTTGGATTTCCGGCAAAGACTACGACGGAGGAAATTTTTCAGTGGACCTACCAGATTGCACAGAACAATGAGATCTTACGGTCAGGGTTCGTATTGTGTGATGATAAGTTCGCACAAATCGTCTACAGAAAGCTTCCTCAGTCTTCTGTTCAAGTTGTCCCCCAACTGGACGAGAGTTATTGTCTAGCTTCTGATGAGAATTACTTGCGTCCTCTCAGAGTCCAAATTCTGGAAAGTCAACAAGGTCTTGGGCCAACTGTGCTCTTCCATATGCATCACGCCCTCTACGACGGATGGTCAGCCGACATGTTGATCAAAGACTTTTCCACAATGGCCGACGGTGGAATACCCGAAATCAGACCGCAGTTCCAAGACGTTTCCAGATTTTACGCGGAACCTGCTAACAGAGGCCGCATGGATGAGGCGCGTGAATTCTGGGCGGATCATCTGCTTGGTTGGCAACGACATAATCTACCGCGTCTAATGGGTCGCCCTGCTGATACCGTCGAGACTCAGACTGCAGTTAGAGCGATGCACATTTCGCAAAGCGCCCTAGAGGAGACCGCAACACGGCTTCAATGCCATCCTCAAGTTTTCTTTCAAGCTGCTACGTTATGGCTTTGGGCCGGGTTGCAAGGACAGACGGATGTTGTAATTGGCTCAGTCTCGTCAGGCAGGACCATTCCGGTAACTAGCATTGAGCGCATCATGGGACCTTGTATCACGACAACGCCTTTGAGAGTCAACTTCGCCGGGATTGCGACAGTTGTCGACCTCGTTCGCCACATCCAGGGTATGAACCGTGGCACGCTACAACACGGCGTGTTACCGTTGGCAGACATCAAGAGAATCGCAGGCGTGAACCTCGGAGATGCCCTCTTCGATGTGCTGTTCGTCTACCAAGAGTCTCTCTACAGTCAGCAAGCAAAACATGGCTATGTTCGGGAAATATCTCATCAGGACTTTCTAGAGACCAGCCTTCTGGTTGAAGTTGAGCCTTCCGCCGAGAGCTTGGTTTGTCGCCTGACATACCACACCACCGCATTTACCACAGAACACGCCAAGATTTTGATGGAACAATTGGACTCGGTGGTTTCACACCTGATACTAGAGCCTCAAAGCCAAGTGGAAACTATCGGAAAATCACTGTCCCCAGGGCTCACTTCCATCTTCAACGTCCATCCTGCAACTCTCTCCACGGTCCCGGACCTAGCGGCAATGTTTGAGCACACAGCAATTGTCACACCCGATGCCACAGCCATCCGATTCGCAAGATCTCTTGACGAAGGAGATTTTGAGACCATATCGTACAGCAGCCTGAATACCTCGGCTAACAAAATCGCGAGGCATCTTCATCAGCTAGGCGCGAGAGAGGGCGACATTGTGGGCATAATTATGGAAAAATCAATCTGCTTGTATGCCGCCATCCTGGGTATTCTTAAGGCTGGCTGCGCATACTTGCCTCTCCTGCCTACTACCCCGAATGACAGAATCCGGCTCATTTTGACGCAAGCAGAGGTTACAGTCTGTGTTGCCGATGCGGGCGTCTCATCAACTTTAGACGATCTCTCCAATTGTCAATTTGTGGACGCCCTGTCAATCGACTCGGCTGGCACCACGGAGAATAATTTGAGCCTGTCGGTAGACCCTTCGCGACCAGCGTATGTCATCTATACGTCTGGAACCACAGGCACACCCAAGGGCGTGGTAGTCACACAGAAGAACATCATGAGCAACCTGGATGTTTTGTCCAGGATATACCCCCATAGCAACGCTTCTCGTTTCCTGCAAGCATGTTCACAGGCGTTTGATGTCTCAGTCTTTGAGATTTTCTTTACTTGGAAGGTTGGAGCATGTTTGTGCTCTGGTACCAACGATACCCTTTTTGGGGACTTGGAGCGTGCCATCCAGTTTTTGGGATGCACTCATCTCAGCATGACCCCGACGGTTGCTTCTTTAGTCAACCCTCGCAATGTGCCCGCAGTTAATTTCCTCGCTACTGCCGGCGAACCCATGACTGCACATGTTGCAGAGAAATGGACCGGCTTCCTATATCAAGGTATGCTTCACACTGCTTTGAAGGCTTTGACCTTGAGCTAATCACTCTTGTAGGATATGGCCCAGCTGAAACCACAAACATTTGCACCGTCAAGAGGATGAAGCCTGGAGACTTCATCGACCATCTTGGGTTCTCATTTGACAACACTTCAACCTTTGTTCTCGCCTCTACAGCGAACGCAGCAGTTCCCATTGGCTGTGTCGGCGAGCTCTGCTTTGGAGGAGACCAAGTTGCAGCTGGCTATCTAGGGATGAAGAGTCTCACTGAGTCCAAGTTCCTCGAGCACCCGCAGTTCGGTAGAATCTACCGATCAGGCGACATGGGACGGATGCTTGCAGATGGATCCTTGATGGTACTTGGACGAATGGATGACCAACTTAAACTACGCGGACAGCGGATTGACACTGGCGAAATCGGCAGCATCCTCACGAATTCAAGCATTGCTACGTCAAGCGCAGTAGTCATCGTCAGCAACGCAACTACAACCGCGTCTCAATTAGCTGTGTTCTATGTACCCGCGCAACAATCCCATGCTGAATTTAGGACTTTGCCTATCGACGAAGAACTGTTCCAAGCAAACAACACCCTTTTCAGCCTCCTTAGATCACGCGTACCCGCCTACATGGTCCCGAGCTACCTGGTCCCAATAAGTTCTGTGCCGTTGACGTCTAGTGGCAAGGTCGACAAAGCCAGGCTTCAAGCAATTTTCCGCGTCTTAGATCGGAACTACGTCGGCCGTGCTGCAGGCTCTCTCCAGCAGAAGGAAGATGAAAAGTTCTGGTCTGATGAGGAACGAACAATCAGAGCGGCGGTGTCCCAGACAACCAATGTAGCAGCAAATGAAATTGCTCGATGGCAGCCTTTTTCTGCTCTTGGGCTAGACTCTATATTCGCAATTTCACTCGCTAGGTCTCTACAAGCTTCTTTCAGCCGAAGGGTGCCGGTTTCGATGATCCTTCGGACAGGCTGCATAGCTCGCTTGGCCCAGGAGATACTTGCCAATACACCAATTACCTCCTCAAGCACAATTTCTAGTGTCTCCACGCCGTTACCTTGGGAATTCGTTAACGAAGTAAAGCGAGACTTCGCGAAAGAGGGAAAACAGGTTTCTTCAGTTCTACCGTGCACCCCGCTTCAAGAGGCCATGCTTTCGTCAACGACGGGGTCATCCTACTCAAACCAGATGATCTTCAGACTACATATTCCTGATACAGACATGAAGGGGCACTGGAAGCATATGCACCACCGGCATGGCATTCTTCGGACCTGTTTTGTGTCGACTAGAGACTCAAAATGTGCCGTTGCGCAAGTTGTGTTAGACTCTGTGCCCATGACGTGGGGCCTGATCGAGGTAGACAGTCTAGAAGAAGCAGCCAGTCAACACGTGGAAGGGTTGCCCGGTGCAGTGGACTCAAAAATCCCACCACTTTCACTCGCTATCCTCAGGGTAGCAGGAGATGTCTATCTCTCATTTGCATGCCACCATGCTCTTTATGACGGCGTGGCAATGGAGGCACTTCTTGCGGAGGTTGAGCTGCTCGCAGCCGGCAAGACTCTCCCGGCTCCATTGGAGTACGAGCCTATTCTTGCAGAGATTCTTCAATCACCCGACGGAACAAGCAGTTTCTGGAAGAGCCACTTCGAAGCCTTCAAGCCCACTCAGCACATTCTCTCAGCTGGGGGCTCTCAACTTCCTGGATCATCCACGACTATTGTCACGTCGAAGCCGCTTGTCATGTCCCTCGGCCAAATGCAAGCTATATGCAAGACTTTGGGTGTTTCAGTGCTATCCTACTTCCAAACAGCATGGTCTGTATTCCTAACTCTGGTATATGAGGAGTCAGATATTTGCTTTGGAAACGTCATGAGCGGCAGGGCTTTGGCAGTGGATGGCATTGACCGTTTAGTCGCTCCCTGTTTCAATACTTTGCCTGTCAGAGTTGAAGTCCCCCTATCAACGGAAAGCGCGGCGCTTCTCAAGACATTCCAGAACATCAATCCTCGTCTATTGGAGCATCAGTTTACCCCCTTGCGTTCAATTCAAAACCAGGTTTCGAAGAGTGGTAGACAGCTATTTGACTCTCTTCTCCTCCTTCAGCAACCGAAACCAGATCGTTCTTCTGGTATTTGGGAACTAGTTGAGGATAATGGAACCATGGATGTAAGTGTTAATTTTTGTGGGCGATCGAATTTTTGCGAGGGAAGGAAGAGCTGATGAAAAATGTACAGGTACCTCTCGTTTGCGAATTGGTCCCGTCTCCGGTCCGTGACCTGATGATCGTTACACTTCACTCTAACAGGTATGTTCCGGACCGTCAGCTGGCATAAAGAAGGGGGGACTGACCTCAAGTGTAGTCCTTTCATGACACAAGAAGCAGCCGTTGCACTGCTCGACACGTTTTTGTTTGTTGCTCAGCACATAGCGACCCACCCTGCTTCCAGTATTCCTACGCGAGATCATTTGGCGCCAGGGACAAGGCGGGCCCTTGAACGTCTCAAAGTCGATAAGATTTCAGAGAAAACTGAGAAATCAGACGCAGACGTAGCTTCCGTCACCGAAGAGTGGAGCCAAGATGAAGACCAGCTCCGATCGATCATCTCCGAGCTCTCGCAGGTTCCAGCCTCAAACATTCGCAGAAACACAACCATCTTCCAGCTAGGCCTTGACAGCATCAATGCAGTACAACTTGCAACCATGATGCGCAAGAGAGGTCTGGAGTTGTCTGCCTTGGACGTCATCGAATTCCCTACTTGTGCGAGACTGGCCACTCGACTACACGTTGTACCCGCGAAAAATACCCGTCAATATAACTTTACGAAATTCGACCGAGAAGTCAGGGACTCTTCGGCTGGTGAATTCGACAAGATCCTACCATGTTCGCCTTTACAATCCGCTATGCTGAACGACTTCATCCAGTCAGAGGGTAAAGACTACCTCAATTACATGTCTTTTGCGCTCAACGAAGACATTTCTGTTGATTTACTTCAGAAGGCGTGGACTGCTTTGCTCGACCACCATGAGATCCTGAGGACAGGGTTCATCTCCACACAACATCGAGATGCCTCTTTTGCAATGGTGCAGATCCCGTCCACACGCTGCCACCTTCGTCTCACGGTTTACAATAATGCGCCCGAGTCGTTCAGTGTCACAAAGTGGAAACTAGACACTGCGCACGAAATTTTGAGCTCAATGGAGCAACCCCCTTGGGCCTTAGCTCTCGAATCAGCGACCTCGGGCGTGACAATGCATCTGATAATTCACCATGCGCTCTATGATGCATACTCATTGCAGCTGCTTCTTCGGGATCTGTCATCATATATCTCCGGAAGACCCATGGTCCAACACTTGTCTATTGAGAATGGTCTCTCGGAAATCCTTCAGGCTTCTCTTGATACTAGCGAAGCAGAAACTTCCTGGAAGCAAAAGACTGCTCAAGTTGTCGTCAACCGTTTCCCTACCTTGACGCCCCTGACGGAAAAGTCTCCGGAATCGATGGCTGTAAAAAGATTCTCCAGTGTGGACTTCACCCAACTGTCCGCAAACGCGAAGAGGCTCGGTGTATCAATTCAGGGTGTCCTGCAAGCCACCTGGACTCGTATCTTGTCCGCATATCTAGGCGAAGAAGATGTAGTGTTCGGCATCGTCTTGTCTGGTCGCCTAAGCGATGAGACAAAGAACATCGTTTTCCCATGCATCACTACTCTGCCTGTCATCGCGCACAACAGATCATCAAATTCTGAGCTTGTTCAACAGATGCTTGACTACAACAATCAGCTTCTGAAGCATCAGAATGCCCCTTTGGCACAAGTTCAGAGATGGCTTGGATATCCAAACACGAGAGTATTTGATACCCTACTTGTGTATCAACGAATGCCAACTGACGACGCTCCCGGTTTCCCATGGGAAGTTGTCAGCGATGAGGGCAACTTGGATTATCCAGTTTCGTTTGAAGTCGAACCGCTTCCCGAAGGCAAGATCCAACTGCGTCTGTCCTTCAAAACCGATATTTTGCCCAAGACTCAAGCAATTTATTTGCTGGACCAATTCGACGCAGTGCTAAGGCATCTCGTCCAGTGCCCCGAGCAGACGGCAGATGACCTATGGACCACTGATCCGTCGATTTTCTCCATTATACCTCCCCTGGAGCCTACGATTCATTCCAACGAACCTTTCCTCCACAGCTTTGTCGAGACCAAGGCTGAGACTCATCCTGACAAGATTGCCCTGGAATTTGTGACCGGTTTCAATGGCGAAACTCCTATCTCTAGACAATGGTCTTTCCGGGAACTCAATGAGAAGGGAAACCAGGTCGCGCATGTTTTGTTACCTCACGCAAAAGTCGGCGAGACTATCGCAATTCACTTTGATAAGTGCCCGGAGGCCTGCTTTGCGATTCTTGGAATTCTCAAATCAGGCTGCGCTTTTCTAGCCTTGGACCCGTCGGCTCCCAAAGCGAGAAAGGAGTTCATTCTCAAAGACTCTGGCGCTTTGGTATTATTGACTAATGTTGATATCGACTTTGCCGTCGAGCAGCCTATCATTCATATAGACGACACTGCACTGAGTCACCAGCCAAGACAATTCAATCCCCCGAAAGGTTTGAGCGTGCAAGACAATTCTTATTGTCTGTACACTTCTGGCACCACTGGGACACCCAAAGGATGCGAGATAACTCACGAGAACGCAGTCCAGGCCATGAAGGCATTCCAGAGGCTGTTTGATGGACACTGGGATGAGACGTCCAAATGGTTGCAGTTCGCATCGTTCCACTTCGATGTGTCTGTTTTAGAACAGTACTGGAGTTGGTCGGTGGGGATGACTCTGGTCGGAGCGCCCAGAGATCTGATTCTTGACGACCTTGCCGGTACGATTCAGCGCCTCGGCATTACGCACATTGACTTGACGCCCAGCTTGGCTCGTCTTCTTGATCCAGTTGAGGTCCCAAGTCTGTCAAGAGGAGTCTTCATCACTGGAGGAGAGGCTCTCAAACAGGAAATTCTTGATGTTTGGGGCCCTATTGGTGTGATCTACAACGCATATGGTCCGACTGAGGCAACAATCGGGGTCACCATGTATCAACGTGTACCACAGAACGGCAGAGCATTGAATATTGGCAAACAGTTCGACAACGTTGGATCATACGTGTTGCATCCAGGCACGGACATTCCGGTCATGAAAGGGGGTGTTGGAGAGCTCTGTGTTTCCGGAAAACTTGTTGGCAAGGGTTATTTGAAGCGACCGCAATTGACTCAGGAACGATTCCCCTTTCTGGAAAGACATGGTGAACGTGTCTACCGCACCGGAGACCTGGTCAGAGTACTACACGATGGCTGTTTTGACTTCCTTGGCCGTGCTGATGACCAAGTCAAGCTGAGAGGTCAACGCCTGGAAATAGGGGAGATTAACCACTCGATTCGAACTCGGGTTCGTCAGGTTAGCGATGTCGCTACTTTGGTGACCAAGCACGGCAGTCTCGACAAGGATCTCTTGGTCACGTTTTTCAGCTGCAAGTCAACGAGTGCTTCGAAGAACGAACTGCAGGTCTTGAGTGGAACAGATACCGCAGCCCTCGTCCGTTCTGTCCGGAAAGCCTGCAGAGACACTCTACCGGGATACATGGTTCCTTCATACATCTTCCAGGTTCCAAGAATACCTCTTTCTCCAAACAATAAGGCAGACATCAAGCAGCTCAACCAACTTTTCCGCACGCTCACCCCTGAGAAATTGGTGCGACTGTCACCGTCTTCAAGCGCAGCTTCTGAGCCAGTCAATGACACTCAGCGCCTGGTCCTATCAACGACGAGAGAGTTCCTGGGAGATGACACGAACATATCTCTATCGAGCAATATTTTTGACCTCGGCGTGGACTCTATCTCAGCCCTAAGGTTGTCACGCCAGTTGCGCAAGAATGGTCTTATTGCAGCGTCGCCCCAGGTCGTTCTTCGAAACCCAGGTCTGGGAGATCTGGCCGAAACTCTGCAAGAGAGTCAGTCTTCGAATGAAAGCAGTGGTGTCCAAGAGGCACGCCAGCTCATTCACGCATTTGAACACAGATACCGGTCCTTGGCCGTCCAAGAGCTTGGATTGACAGATGATCGAGACATCGAGTACGTTGCACCATGCACGCCTCTTCAAGAAGGAATGCTTTCGCGCTTCATGTCAGATCAGGACGAAGGTGCCTACTTCACTGCGTTCCGCCTCAAGCTTGCGCCAGCAGTATCAATTGCCAAGCTCAAGAGCGCCTGTGAGAACATGGTGAAAGCGCATGCGATCTTACGAACTAGCTTCATCCAAACACCTGCTGGTTTTGCTCAAGTCGCAGTCAAGTCATCTCAGCTCTCATGGAAAGATTTCCGTGATCGTAGCCCCGCCGAGCTCAAGTCACTACTCTCCAGTGCTCTTCCAGACCTAATACATCAGAACAGCAGGAATGTTTCGAATCCTCTGGAGCTGATTGTTACTCAACTGGGCGAGGAGACTGTCCTTGTTGTTCACATCTTCCATGCGCTGTACGACGGCTCAAGCTTCGAATCCATGCTTCGATGGGTGTCTGCTGAGTATTTGAACCAAGAACACGAGACACCTCCATCTTTTCTAGACACCCTCGCTCATGGTCCTTTGGCAAATTACGATTCTAGCCGCCAGTTCTGGGTTGAGCATCTGAGTGACTGCTCCTTCGATACCCTTCCTAGGTTGCGCTCAGGAGATGCTGCTGCTATCATCACAAAGACCAAGACTTACTCGGCACGCAATCTGGAGACGTTGCGTAGATCTCTGAACGTCACCCTGCAGTCGGTTGTGCTTGCACTGTGGACCTCTGTCATCAAAAAGCACTTTCCAGGCAACGCTGCTACTGGAGTCATTGTTTCTGGCCGATCTATTGATCTGGAACAGATTGAGAATACCATCGGCCCGTTGTTCAACACACTATTATTCTATGCTGGCCTCAAAGAGGGTGACACTTGGTTATCCCTTATCCAGAAATGTCATGAGTTCAACACTTCCGTGCTGCAATTCCAGCACGTGCCGCTACGCAACATTCAAAAATGGTGCACAAAGTCTAGAGGCCGTCCCATCTTCGAGAATCTGTTCGTGTTCCAGATCCAGGCACCTCCATCCACAGAGCCATCTGGCATGTGGTCCGTCATGGACGACTACAGTGTTTCTGACTACCCGCTGGCCTTCGAAGCATCCGCGACCCCAGACGGCCAGTTGCGCATCCAGATTGTCGCGCACAGAGATGTAGCCGACGAATTGACGATGAGCTCTTTGTTTGAAGAGATTGATGACGCCATGGTCGACGTGACATCAAGGGCCACTCATTCCTTGCCTGTTACCGCGAATCCTTCCAGGGAGGCTTCAACAGCGGCATCTCCCCGCACACCACTGACTTCAAGACCGGAGTCCGTTGATGGGGAGATCTCGAAAGATTACCAGCTCGACTTGAGCCTGTCAGATTTTGAGTGGAACTCAACTGCCTTGGCTTTGAGGAAGGAGATTGCCGCCCTGGCGGGTGCTTCCGAAGACAGCATCACAGAGAACATGGCGCTGCTTCAATTAGGTCTTGACAGCATTGATCTCGTCAAGCTCTCTGCAAGGCTCAAACACATCGGCTATGAGCTCACTTTATCTCAACTTATGCGTGCGCAAACGATCGCTGCGATGTCCAAAATCTTGAAGGATAAGAAGGCAACTGAAACTGAGGTCGATGGCCAGTCGGGCTTCGATGAGCTCAAGCGTCACTTATGGAGAGCAGTGGAAGCAACTCAATTCAACCTAGACAACGTGGAGGCTGTCTTGCCTCCTACCCCTCTGCAGGAGTCTATGATGGGAGACATGCTACAGTCAGACTTTCTCCGGTACTTCAATCATGACATCTTGGAGCTGGCCGATGGACTAGACCTTGACAGATTTGAAAGGGCCTGGAAGCAGACCGTGGAACGCTCACCAATACTGCGAACCGTTTTCGTCCAGATTGAGGATCCGGACGTGAAGCAGACTTTTGCCCAGGTTGTGTTAAAGTCAGATTCTTGCTTACTGGCATTGTGCAAGTATGAAGTAAATGGTCAGAACGAGCCGCAGACCATCATCCAACACCACAAGGAGACTGCACAAGCCGCGAACGGGCAAGGCAAATTACTTCAATTATCCCTCCTATCTACGGGCTCGAGGTCTCTGCTCATTCTATCGATTTCACATGCTCTGTACGATGGCTGGTCATTGGCCTTGCTACACCAAGACATTGCTGCCGCCTATCGAGGCCAGTCGGTTGATCGCCCGCCAACTGAGCCGTTCCTGCGAAACCTGATAAAAACACCAACTGACCAGTCAAGAAAGTTTTGGTCTCAATATCTCGCAAACACTCAGCCGTCTGTGCTGCCCAAGAGGCAATCTTCTGACGAGCTATCAAGGGACGTCACTCACCGCACGGAAGCTATCTCTAGCATCAAGCAGGAACAAGTTACTGCATTCTGCAAACGTTATGCTGTCAGCTTGCAGGTTTTGGGTCAAGCGTGTTGGGCATCGGTAGTTGCGACTTTGATCCAGTCTCTTGAGGTCACTTTCGGTGTGGTTCTTGCTGGCCGAGACTCTGAACAATCGCAAGCTCTGATGTTCCCGACAATGAACACTGTAGCAGTCCGTTGCTTCCTCCACGGCTCTACTACGAGCTTCTTGCGCTACCTTCAAGAGACGATGAGCGATATCACGGAGTTCCAGAACTACCCTCTGCGAAAAGCCCAGAGCGCTGCGGGCGGGCGTCTCTTCAATACTCTCTTCATCCTCCAGAAGAGCCCCAACTCAGGACCAGACGACGTCCAGATCATGAAGTCTATTCAGGGGTCTTCCGCAACCGACTTCGCTGTCTGTGCTGAGTTGGAGGTCACCCCCAATACACTTGTTTGGCGCATTGCTGGACAGAATGCCTTTGTGTCTGAAAAGATGACGCAGCAGCTACTTCATCAGCTTGACAGATCTTTGATGTTCATTGTCAATACACCTGAAGACAATCTTCTCCGCTTTGAGGGTGACCAGGTTTCTATCTGTCAACTGCCAAGATTCCACTCCAAAGCAACGACGCCCTCGTCTTCGGGATCGACACCAACAACGAGGCCATCTGGAGATGATACTGAGTGGACACCAGATGAGAGCGCTATACGAAGAGTACTCTCGCGAGCAGCGAATGTAGAAGTCCAGTCAATCAGCAAAAACCACACCCTTTACAACCTGGGTCTAGACTCTATCAGCGCCATCAAAGTGGCGGCGCTTCTGCGCAAAGAGGGTATCAACCTTGGCGTTCGCGCGCTCTTAACTTCCAGCTCAATCAAGGAGATGGCCCGGCATGCCCAAGCTACTCCTACCAGTTTTGATGCTGCACCAGAAACGCAGGGTATTGCATCCAGATACAAGCTACCCACTTCTATCAACACGCAAGCGCTGCTTTCCAATGCTGCCTTGCCCGAGTCGTGTGTCGAGGATATTTTGGCACCACTCCCAATGCAAGTCTACATGGTCTCCGCGTGGCAGAACGCAAATGGTCGTGTTTTCTATCCCGAATTCTTTTATCGCCTCAAGGGGTCTGTCAAGATTGACCAACTGCAGTCAGCATGGGCTGCTGTGGTGGACTCTGAGCCAATTCTCCGAACTTGCTTGGTCGCTACTGGCGAAAGATCACTCCCCTTCGTCCAGATCATATTGCAGACTGAAATTGACGGACCCCACAAGCGGATTGTCATTGATGGAAAACGTTCAACCGCGGAAACAAAACAATGCTACCCGCAAGTGCAACTCAGTACGAAGCAAGAAGACAACGAGTCGTGGGCACTGAAGTTACGTATTCACCATTCTCTTTACGACGGCTTCAGCCTGCCGGCTCTCATGCAGAAGTTGCAGGCAACAATTCAGTCGGAAGCTTCTGATATAGTAGTTGATCTGGGTTCATGGAGGGCATTCCTTGCTTCGAGCCATGCGATTGAAGTCAAGCAGAACAACAAGGCGTTCTGGTCCAAGTATCTGAACGGTGTTGGCCAGTCGACGAGCGATGGTCACGCAGATCAGTCTGTCTCATTGAGCCGAGTTGCTCTTCTCAAACGCTCGGTTGTCCCGGAAGTTGGCCGTCTCCAGAAACGTTCTGCCCAAGCCGGCGTCGGACTACCGGCGCTTTTCTTCGCCGCCACAGCAAAAGCACTCCAAAAGTTCAGAAGTCAGGGAACGAGAGACATTGTCTTTGGTATCTATTATGCTAACAGATCATCGACCAAGGAATTGGCCAGCACGTTCCCCACGCTCAACTTGGTGCCGCTCAAGGTGTCTCTGACAGCAGATCTTGACATCCTCCAGATTGCCAAGGATGTTCAAGAGGACTTGCATCACATTTCCTCTCATGCAGCTGTCGGTCTTTGGGAGATCAAGGATTGGACTGGGCTCGAGATCGATTGTTTTGTCAACTTTCTCCACCTCGGTGAAGACAGCAGTGAGATGCCGGAGATCGGCAACGTTTCGCTGGAGCCAATTTACAATCTCGGCGAGACAGATGAAGCCAGCAGCAGCAGCAGCAGCAATGATGCCGAAGAGTGTTCGGCACGCTGGCTGAAGAACAATGCGGTCAAAGACGCCTTTCCAGTATGTGCCCCCATTTGGCTAGAAGTTAATCACAAAACATGGTATCTAACGTTTTACAGGACGCACTCGATGTTGAAGCCTCGATCAATGCGGGTGCAATGGACATCGGAGTCTTCGGAGCATCGACGAAGGTATCTGAAGATACTGCCGAAGGGTTGATTGGACTACTCGGTGGTTTACTGAAGGATTTGTAAGGTTCGATAGGGGCGTTAGGTCTTGTACATTCAGATTTCATGTGCTATTTGATACTTATAGTTTTGCTTTGCTTTCTGCTAGGATGGTAATTGCCACCGGGATTATTGGGGGTTATTACCTTTTATTTGAGGAATCATTCGCATGATTGTTTTTTGCAATCGTAAGCAACCCAAACATTTACATTTTCCATCTCCAACGTGCCTTTTCAGGATACGATGGCTTCATTTCTTATGCCAAGCCATGTCGTCGTGATCGCAAGCAACACTTCACGTACCACCCAATACGTTGCACCCAAGCTGTCATTTAATCAACGCACCATGGATCACTTCGGCATGGACCGAACCGCTCAGCTGAGTGGTTGAGCCTTCCCGCGACACGTCGAACCGCCTTCTTGAAGGAGTTCGGGTTCACACCAACAGCGAGTGTCTAAGCCTCTTGGCGACTGTTGGCTAATGGCTTGGTACCACGTTAGTCGAATGGCAGTCTACGAATCCTATAGCCTTCTTTAAGCAGAAAGTGCCATTAGCCGTCTTAACCCCGACTGGTGCGCTGACAGCCTGACATTTTCCTTCTTCCACTTGCCCAAGTCAGGTAGCCGAAAGTTGCCTCACTGCGCTGATGCGGGAATAGGGGATTTTGGGGGTTCGAGCGGTGGTCCATGTAAGGCACGCCCGGATATGAAGACCAGATCGATAAGGTCGTCCCATTGCACTAGCGGAGCGATCCCCGAACAGGCAGGTCTGCGGCTAATGCTGACAGGGAATACAGGCATCATCTGCCGAGACCATCACGCGGACCGGGGGGAAGAGTTGGCCCATTGAACTCCGTCAACTTTGGGGTTGAACGCTGTAGCAAATGGTAGGTCTGGAGGATTGAGGAAGTCGAGTCTGTTGATAATCGATATCTCGTATCTCGTACGAATACAGAAGAATGAACCAGAATGGCGAAATGTCTCAGCCGGCGGGATGATCACTTCATCTGCCCGATTTTCCCATTCCCGTATCCGCCTACGTGCAGCAAGCTCTGGCCATGTGCTCCTCCATGAAGAAAGTGACACGGGCAAGGCGTAAAGCTTTGAGATTACTACCTCCTCTATTCGTAGTGATTATTTATGGCGAATGGAAGCTTATTGACCCCTCGCGACGAGCAAGTTCTTTTGCTACAGCATGTTAATTTGTTACAATGTACGGATATTTTGTCTGCCTTGCGGTTCCGACCTTCTGCGTTGAGATGCGATGCAGAATTGACCAGAGTTGGCAGCTGAGGTCTTGTCATGACAACATAATTGTTCGATTGCTGACAGGCCCGGGATCATGTTCCCCCTCATCCCCCGCTCACTAAGAGTACAGCAAGCGTTAGTTATTTTGGTCATAGCGAGTCACTCGGAGAGTCGGGGGAAAATCGCAAGCTACTCGTTCTTAATCCATTCCCAATCTCACCTACCTAAGCTACCTAAGCGTTGCATCAACGGCGGTTCCTGAAAAAGAGCGGCATTGAGTCTGACTCGACCAGACAAAAGGACCATGGTTAGTTTCCTGGAGAATATCTGCTAGTGGCGCAGATTGAACTGCAGTTTAAGGTATCGATCCCGTTGCGGGCTCTGTGGGGCCTTTCTCCGACATGATTTGCAGAGTTTATTTGTTACGTGATAGAGCTCTTTGCGCTCACCGCGCTTGTGAGAGGCACGCGATGAGAGAGGCCCCCCCGCGGTGCAACGCTGTGCATGACCACGAGTCGGTTTATGCTTAAGCTTTCGTTTCTATCTTTTAGTTAGTTTGACGTCCATCTCTGAGCCGCATTGATTGTACGTTGGAGGAGAAGCTTACTAACCACCTGCCAATGACGAATAGTTCATCCAATATCCTTGGACCCTTGAAGTTCGGTCTTGTCTACGCCGTTGCACATTTCTAGAACGGTGGCGCTCTGGGTTCGCAGAGAGCATGGAGAAATTCAACCCGAACACCTGCTGCTCAGTGCCGAATCCCCCATATCGCCAAGAAACAACTGCAAGCTAAGCCGTCGCCAAGACGCCAACGGCGCAAACGAAGCATTAATGTAACCCTCCCGATGCCTAGTATCAAGGATGGCAAGAAAACGACCTTCCCTCTTCTCTCACGAAGAGATCCGATAAACGCGAGCTTTGGTATTGGAGATGCGGCCCCCGGACCACTGGCGGATCACGCAAGCATATCGAGTCGCGCTCGCCATGTATCGTGGACCCCGTATCGCCAACAACCTCCCGGATAGAGCCCCAATTGTCTCGTAGAGTGGTCCTTTTGACCAAGAGCTAGCGATCATGAGGCCCCATATCGTATCCTGCCTGGTCTTACTGCTTGATTGCAACTCAGCCTCTGCAGCAGGGCACTCGGTAACATGCAACTCCGAAGAGGAAGCTCCTTGGCTGCGTTGAGGGGCACGAGGGGATACACGAAGGCCGACCCCTTCGAGTCCAACGGTAGCTCTCTCAGAGCCTCAAAGATCATGAGATACTTAAATCGATCATGATTCCCTCGATTTTCGATGTTTTGAAAGGAGCTCGTTAGGCACTCTCAAGTCCCCAGCCCCTCGTTCCCTCCTCTCCCGCACCTCTCTCATCCTTCCCGCCATGTATCGCTCCATGAAGAGCTTGGCCCTCATCGGCCTTCTGGGCCCAACCTCGCAGGTCTTTGCCCACCCGGCCACCAGCCACAACATCGGCCGCCGCGGCGTCGATATCGAGGCCTTCCGTCTTCCCCAGCTTGGTTCTTACACCAACGCTACCCAGACGGAGGCAACCCCGCCCATTGCGCTCCTGAAGCGTGCCAACTACGTCGACACCGCCACCGAGCTCGTCAAGAAGCTTGCGCCCAACGCTGAGTTCCGTGTTGTTGGTGACAACTATGTTGGAACCAACGGCATTGGCCACGTCAACTTCAAGCAGACTGTTCACGGTCTTGATATTGACAACGCCGACTTCAACGTCAACGTAAGACACACTTCCTTTGCTTTGGTGTAGGTATCACTCGACTGACGTGTTCTATCTAGATTGGCAAGGATGGAAAGGTCTTCTCTTACGGCAACAACTTCTTCAAGGGTGACCTCCCCGAGGCCAGCCCCCTGACGAAGCGTGACTTCAAGGACCCCGTTGCCGCTCTCAACGGTGCCAAGGATGTTCTCCAGCTCCCCGTTGAGGCCACTTCTGCTACCGCTGAGGCTAAGGAGGGCACGGAGGTTTATGCCATCAAGGGAACCTCTGGTGCTGTTTCCGACCCCGAGGCTAAGCTTGTCTACTTCATCCAGGCCGATGGGACTCTCTCCCTGTCCTGGCGTGTTGAGACCGACATCTCTGAGAACTGGCTGTTGACCTATGTCGATGCCGCCACCGGCTCCAAGGTTCAGGGTGTTGTCGACTACGTCTCCGATCTTGCCAACTACCGCGTCTACCCGTGGGGTGTCAACGATCCCACCGAGGGCGACCGCGTTCTAGTCACCGACCCCTGGGATCTCTCTGCCTCGCCGTTGACCTGGCACAGCGACGGCTCTGCCAACTACACCACCACCCGTGGCAACAACGGCATTGCTCAGTCCAACCCCAGCGGTGGCACTGCTTACCTTACCAACTACCGCCCGACCAGCACCTCGTACAACTTCGACTACGAGTACTCTACCAGCTTGACCACCCCATCCGCCTACATCGATGCCTCCATCGCCCAGCTCTACTACACCGCCAACCACTACCACGACCTGCTGTACACTCTCGGCTTCACCGAGGCTGCTGGTAACTTCCAGATCAACAACCAGGGCAAGGGCGGTGCCGGCAACGATTTTGTCGTCCTCTTCGCCCAGGATGGTTCCGGAACCAACAATGCCAATTTCCTTACTCCTCCCGATGGCACCAACGGCCGCATGCGCATGTACCTCTGGACCCAGTCGACTCCCCGTCGCGACTGCAGCTTCGAGGCCGGCGTCGTCATCCACGAGTACACCCACGGTCTGTCCACCCGCTTGACCGGTGGTCCCGCCAACTCCAACTGCCTGAACGCCGTCGAGTCCGGTGGTATGGGTGAGGGCTGGGGTGACTTCTTCGCCACGGCCATCCGTCTTAAGCCCACCGACACCCGTGCTACCGACTACGCCATGGGCGCCTGGGTCTATAACAACCCTGCCGGTATCCGCACCGTTCTCTACTCTACCTCCATGACTACCACCCCCAACACCTACTCCACCATCAACGGCCTCACCAGCGTCCACCGCATCGGTGAGACCTGGGCCACCACTTTATACGAGGTCCTCTGGAACCTCATCGACAAGCACGGCAAGAACGACGGCCCCAAGCCCGAGTTCGACGCCAACGGTGTCCCCACCGATGGCAAGTACTTGACCCTGAAGCTTGTCCTCGACGGTATGGCTCTGTATGTATCCCCATTACTGCCACTCGTTCCGGTCAATAGACTAACAAGACCAGGCAACCCTGCTCTCCCAACTTCATCCAAGCTCGTGATGCCATCCTCGACGCCGACAAGGCTCTTACTGGCGGATCCAACCTGTGCGAGCTCTGGACCGCCTTCGCCAAGCGTGGTCTGGGCTCTGATGCTGTCTACAGCTCTTCTGCCCGTCGCGATGGCTTCACTATCCCCACTGGCGTTTGCTAGAGGAAGAATCATGTTCAAATTTGATAGCGTAGATACCAGAATTAGTGTAATGTGTAACGAGACTAAACTCAACAACTGTAAAGTAACGAGCAGCGTGATATTGAGCACTAAGAAACGATACCCCCCTTCTTCCTCGCAATATTTGTCCCACTCTTCCTCCTACCCATCCTATCCTCTCTCCTTCTCGCTCTCCTATTCTATTCCTCTTCCTTCTGCTCATCATTTGTCTCGTCCGCCTCGGCTATCTTCTCCACATTCGGTCCGTATTTAGCATTCACTGTTGCTTTCCACGCCTCCAGTGCGACAAGCTCGCCGCCAACTCTGATATAACCAACCGGAATCTCTTCGATCGAGGCTCTACTGGACGGAGGCAGTTGGAAGAACTTGTGATCCTTCCCGCATGATATGTCCCTGACTCCATTGGTCTCAATATCTGCGTAGCATGAATTGCAGAGGCTAGGGCCAACGATACAAGTTGTACAGAGCCAAATCCCAGTGGGGATACTGGTCTTGAACCCACATTGCTCAGAGCAGATGAAGATCGAATTATCGAGCATCTCTGGCATATCGAGCCAGGGCTTGATTTCGGCCTCCTCCATTTCCTCTGACAGCTCCTTTGTTGTCGCTTCTCCGGGCTCTTTCTCTTCTCCTTCCACTGCCGTCTCTTCTGTGCCGTCCTTTGGGCTCTCTTTCTTCGGACACTCGGTCATCTGATCGGTCGTCGGTAGTTCGATGGCTTTTCTCTTTGCAGCGGCTGCATCCTCTAGACGGATCTGTCGCTCCTCTTGCTTGCGCCATTCCTCCATCTTGCGTTCATACTCTGCTTGTTCAGCAAATCTTGACACAGCCATCATCTCCCAGCATGCGATTATGTGAGCTTCATCGATGAACGCGATAAACAAGAGAGCCAGATCGCGGAACGAATCGTAGTCATTGCTGACATCTTCGTCGGAGAGCATCTCGAGTCTTTGAGCCGTGAAATTGGCAACAAGGTCTCTAGCGCGGTCTTGCTTTCCGTCTAGGTGAAAGAATCGGGCTAGCTGGAGTAGGCAGAGATCAGGCATTGGAATACCTTCATCTAAGCCTTTGAGCAAACCCTCTGTCTTATTGGCGTAGATTTTCCTTGTATCGGCGGAGGTATTTTCAGCGAAAGCTTTGTTGTTGTAGGCGACTAGAAGAGTAGAAGCGACATCGAATTGCATGAACGGTACTTGTACTCGCTCAATGACACAGTTCTCCTTGAAGATACCCTCCAACATCATCACACCTTCGTCCTCGTGACCAGGCCGACGGAACAAACCGATAGCGTACCACATATTTGTGTAGTTATTCCAGTACGGGTCTCTTTCTTGGTCACTGGACTTTTTGTTGGTGCCTCTCCACATCTCCGCGAGCAAATCCCAGCGCTCGGTACGATAGCAAGCGTTCCACATCGCGTACCAGAACTCCCCAGTGTTGTACGCGGTTCCGTCGCCAAGGATCTTGCTGGCCAGATTCATGCCACCGAATGTGAATGAATGGAGCTTCTCACAGAACTCGATAATGAGTTTCCATTCCCTGCGTTGTCCAAGCTTGTTCGCTATGAATTGGCGGTAGCTCCCGGCTGCAGGGTCTTGAGTTTGGTCCAAGGCCTGCAGGTAACTATGGAATGCCTTTTCCGTACCGGAATTGTCGGGCATGTTCCAATAACGATCGCCCAAGGTTTCTAGTACACCCGCAAATGACTCCCGATCGTACTGGTTGAGTGTGCCGGGAGGACGATTCGAAACTTTCTCAACGATGCTTTCGAGAACCGAGATCGCCTCGGCGTCACGATCTTCGTCGAATGAGCGGGTCAGGTTGTAAGCAGCGAACCAATCATCAGGATTAAGTTTGACCGCTCTCCGGGCTCTCTTCTCGCACTCATATTTTGGCATCTCGATGTAGTATAGTAACCTCGCCATTTGCGCCTCCCAGTGTGCATCATTCTCTTCAATGCCAAGTTCTTCCTTCGCCCAAGTCTCTACCGTGTCAAATTCGGTCATAGTAGGTCGGAAAATTTCATCGTCGTCAATTCCGGATCGTGTGGCAGCCATAGGGTCCTTTTCGCGTTGCTCCAACTGCGAACGTTAGCCTTCTTCTTTCCTGATGACTTCTGGCTCGAGATCCCTCATAAGGTTGCGAGTTCTTACCCGTTTAACGAGCCCAAAAAGCAAACTGAACGCATCCGCCATGGTGTTTTGATAATGAGTTACCTCGAGCAACTCCTTAACAATCACTCTTGCTGCCGCTTCGTACCAGCTCGTCCCACCAATGCCATTGAAATTGCCCAGCGTGCTTGGTGCATCCTCTCGGTCGCGAAGCTTCGACATAACCATTGAGTCGTCGGACCACTTGCTCATGAGATATGCGCCCCTATTTGAGAAAACCCAAGTTCTCCAGTTCCCAGGCATTAAGACATCGCTTATTACGCACAACGCATCCCTATCAGGGCCATAGTCTCTTGCAAGGAGAGTTTTGATGGCAGATTCCTCCGTGAACAGGCGGGCCAAAAGTTCTCCGGCTTCCGCTTTGAGATTGCGGTCAGCTCGGGAGAGGTCAGTCTCTTCCAAGTGATCGAACAGCCAATCTGTTGCGTAGGTCCGGAACTTGACTGCCCCAGGTGTCATGTTAGTCTGCCCATCCAATATGCCGTGCAGGCACCTCATCGCGAGAATGAGATGAGCATTATCGGGGTCCTGGCAGATGTACTTGGTCTTGCGTTCTAATTTTTGAGCAAAGAACTCTTCGAACCCAAATTTGTCGTAGACATCTGATGGGCAGACCGTTGATAGGTAATGTTTGACGATTTTGATCTCCGCCGGCGAAATCTGCTCTTCGCCGCCGTAGTCTGTGCCACTTGACTGATACCTTTTTACAGGTATAATATCCCCTATCTCTTCCGCACTGAAAGAGATGTCCCGGTTATCTTCAATCTTGAACAATAGAGAATACTTTTCCCGGATCTTAGACTCCAAAGATCGAAGTGAGACCTGACCGGATGCCTCCAAATTTGTGCTCAAACGTATGGCAGCTTCCAGCTGTAGAGGAGACATCCATTTCCTTGCCCATTTCACCCATACGATGATTTCATTGACTTCATCAATCTCGGCCGACTTGAGCGTCATGTTGAGCTTTTTGATGTCAGCAAGAATCTGCTTGGGTCTGGCGCTGCCAACTTCGCTCAGGCATTGTTCAATCTCGGACAAGGAGTCAACACCCTCAATGGTGCTTAGTGCAGAGTTCGTAATATAGTAGTCGCCGGAGGTCGCAAATGTGAGCCTTGATAGAATCATCGTTCTAGTCTCGGCAACGCCAGCTCGACTGGCGTCATTCAAAGTTTCCATTGCGTCCATCCTGGCTATGATGTATAGCTCAATGTCAATGGAGTTCCGGAAACCGAGTTTCATTCTGGTGACTCTCATGTCACCCGCTTCCTCAAGCACGTCGAAGCTATGTTGGGAGCCCGTAATGATCACACGCGTGCGTAGACGAGATGCGTCTGCCGAAATTCTCTGTAAAAGACCAGCGAGCCCATTGATATTGTCGCCCAGTCCGTCTATGACGATGAAGAACGTGCTCTCGATGCCTGGGCGGTCTTCGTTCTCCAGCAATAGTTTATTCCAGATATCCGATGGATCTTCGGTGTTCACCTTGTCGCAGAGTCCAGCAATGGACTTGAGGTACGGAAGCTCCATCTGAGCCAACTGCCATAAAACACCTTTCGACACAACTTCGGCGACATGCTTCTTCTTGAATGTGGCCTTCGGGTTGTTCTTTGAATCTTCCTCGAGAAAGTAGTACGCAATCGCCGACCTGGCCTTCGCACTGTTCGATAGTCTGTGTTTCTGTAGTCGACTGATGATATGAGTTGCCAGGAGTGTCTTTCCAGAACCTTCCCCACCCTCGATCCCAAGGATCGGACTTGCTTCGTTACTGCCAGTCATCCACGAGGTGAATAGGGCATCATCGTCCAACCATTCACCAGTGCCATTGAGAAGCAAGCTCTTATTCTTGCGTAACGCGGCATCCCATGTGTCGAAGTCTTTTGCGTTCTTGCCGAAGAAAACTTCTTGGACCTTGCTTTTGAAGTGCTGATCCAACTTGTCTTGCTTCTGCGCCACATTGCTCTCAATGAGAGTGTCAAGTTTGACGACACTCTCTTTGGAAGCTTTGGCAGCGTCTTGGCCAGCCTTGAGTGACTGGGCAGAAACGAGCCTATGCTCTCTGGCGGTCAGGTTCTCCATCTGACCGAGGAGGTCCTTGATGAAGTCGTCGTCCAGGAAAAGTTGGCGAAAAAACATCTCGATCTTGCGTCTTTTCGGCTTGAGCTGAAGAGTGCGATCGCAGACGTCGATGAAAAGTTTGAGTTGACAGCAAGCCACCTTTCTCAGAGACGCATCCATACCACCATAGTATGGTAGACGCTCAAGAAATTGGGCACATTTCTCAAGCAGTTCCGCGAGACTCTCGAAAACCGCCGAGTATGACTGCCATGCCCCAATCACAAACGTGAGAGCGTTGAAACAGGTGTTCGCCGGGGCGAAGGCCTAAACAAGAAACACGCTGATTAGCACGAATCATCTCAGTCAGAATACCAGTAGAGAATCTTACATACGAAGCGCCATCAGCAATGATACCTCCAACTTTGGAGATGCAATTCAAAGTTCTGTTGAACGCTTTCTTGACAGTGCCGTGTTTGTCGGCTGCTTTCTGATCCGCTGCTTGAGTCTCTTCCAGATATCGCATAACTCCATCAATGTCAAGTTGTTTGTCGATCTTCGACGGGTCTCCTCCAGCCATACGGATGACTCTGTTCTGTACTTCGAGCCATATCTGACTGACTTCATCGTCGGCGGCATTCTTCTCGGTTGTCGCGAGGACGACCACCGTGGTCTTCTCCGTCGCGGCCGTCATTGTTGTCCCTGCAACTATTAATACAAACAAAGAAAGACTTGTACGATTGGCCTCGGACGTAAGGAGGATAGCCGTCCACCAATTTAAGGAGCGAGCACCAAATGGAGTCAAGTGACAATAGGGAGCGGAAAAGTAAATTCGTAAACCCATAATCTAGCTGCATATCATTAGCGCTTACGATGCCACGCTGCCATCCATTCCCCGATGACCCCTGTCTGCAGACATCCGCTTTATTGGCCGCTGTCAGATTCGGTCACAGTGGGATGCTGATTGTATTTAGGCAGCATGTTTCCCAAGTGCCACCACAACCCTTTGCGCTGAGAGACATGTCTGAGGAATATGAGCTTCAGGGGCAAGATGGCCAGTTAATTCAGCTACAGCCTACAGGACTGTCGATCTCACGCTAGCGAGCCAGTGTCTCTTACGTCTTACTCTGCTTGTGAGACTGCGGAGTACAACCTATGTCTCTGGGGGCGGCCTTGGTTTTTCTAGTGGTCGCTGTCTAAATTGAACCACACAAATGGTGTATCTTTGTTAGGAAACGTCACAGCGCACAGCACTTGCATGCCACTTGTGCATCGTGGCCGAGAGGTACCTAGGCTTAAACTAGGTTTTAATTTTAATCATGCAGATCTCCCACCATTCTCTGACTATTATTATTTAGCTACAACTCCCATTCTCTGTAAGCTTAATTATCTCTGTGCCATTGTATGGGTGGGAACATTTGGTGCTTGCACGATTACACGATGTCTACATATCACCGACCTTTACCAGTCCAACAGAGAGGCTCGTTAGAGTTGGATCAAGATGATGCGTCTACAGGATATCACGCTCCTATGGAGCAGCTATCCATCAGCGACGAGGCGACTGATGGGCTTTACGGCTCGCGAAACCCGCCTCGCATCAAGAGAAAGCCGCTCCTACATCTAAAGTCGACGTCGTCCACAGATCCCGACGAAAATATGATGATGGAGCATGCGAGCCAAACATCTAGCCGAAATCTTTTGAGAAAGGCGACTACTATTTTGCCTACAAGCCAGTATCACTGGATACTTGAGATTCTGGCAGTCTCACTCAGCATTTCGGCCCTCGTCGCTATTGCCGTCCTCCTCCCTCTCTATAACGACAAACCCCTGGCATCTTGGTCGTTTCGCTTTTCCTTCAATACCGTGGTGTCAATTCTTGGAGCCACATCAAGAGCAACACTGGCATTCGCTGTGAGCGCATGCATCAGTCAAGGAAAGTGGAACTGGTATAGAAAACGAGATGATACAATCATGGTCTTCGATCGTTTCGAAGAAGCTAGCCGTGGTCCTTGGGGAAGCGTCAGGCTCCTATGGTGGTCGAAGCTAAGGTAGGTTTGGACATCATTTCCGTTTAACTACTTGGCAAGCCTCAAAGAACTTGCAGTAACACATCATTCACCTCAGACACTGGATTGCGCTCGGGGCATTATCGACAGTCATTTTGGTGGGCTTCGAGCCATTTTTACAGGCTATAATTGACTTCGAGGGCGAAGAAATATCTTTTTCAGATCCTATCGCCAAGGCAACGATCGGAAAGACTGATAGACTTGACATCGGCTCTCATATCAGCATCTCAGGAGCTGCAGTCGCACTGACGGTGCCCGACTTTCCAGGAGAAGCAATCACTGGCATCTCAATGTTTTCCCAGTATGACTTTGGTGCTCTCGCCGCAATGTGGGCTGGTTTCTCGAGTCTCAATTCCGCTGAAAGCCAGAATGTGGCGTTCACTTGCCCCTCAGGCAACTGCACCTGGGCCCCTTACACATCTTTAGCAACATGCAGCTCATGCAGCGACATCTCAAAGAACATTGTCAAATCGACCGGCAGAGCCAACTTGATGAAGGCTGAAGATGAGAGTCTCACAATGGTAAACTTCATCTCGTCAGGTTCAATACATCTGATACCCAACATGACGGCTGGCTACATCAAGTACGAGATCCCGGCGCTCGGTATGAACATATCAAACATTGATGGAGCGGCCGTAGCGGCCTTGAGGGAAGACAATGAGACGATTGTAAACACAGAATTGACAGCAAAAGCAACAACCCAGCCAACAGAAACAATCAGCTTCCGCGACATGAAGTCCCTCATAATATCCTTTGCAATGATGGAGTCCAGCAGCGACTTCAGGGAAAGCAAGCAGGCATGGGAGGACGCGACCATCGTAGCACATGAATGCGCTCTGTACTTCTGTGCCAATGTGTACCAAACCACGATCAAGCAAGGTGCTCTAGAGGAGACTATTTTGGGTTCCTATGTGAACAGGAACCTTGATTCCTTTCTCTCCTTAAACCCTCACGAATCTGAGCTCTCGAAGGCATACAACGAGTACACGAATTACACTTTGAACTACGACAAGTCAGACTTCAACCGAAGCGACCTCCAACTGTTGATTTCGCCGGAAGAGTATCGTGCCGCCACCGGTCTAAACACAGAAAACAGCTTGCGATTCAATATCTCACAAAACGCGGCTGGAAGCATCACTGGAGCATTCGCGAATCAATTCGCCCGTCGGCCTAGCCCTCTGAGCAAGAAGCAGCTCGTGTACCCGCCGCTACGTCGATCACCTCAGGTTCTACAACAACAGCCTAACGTAATCACAAGCTTAGGGGCATCCCAAAATTTCACGGCAATGTTTGAGGCAGCCGCAGCTGGTTTGACAAAGTACATACGTGATCTCTCTCTGGAAGAGGAGCCCTTGGAGGGCAAGACGCTGCAATGGGCGGTTCATATTCGCGTACGTTGGGGGTTTCTGTCTCTTCCAATGGCAGCATTACTGGGCGGTTGTTTGTTCTGCCTGTTCTCCATTATCGAAACAAGACGGCTGGGACTGCCTGCCTGGAGAGGAAGTTCACTGGCAGGGCTAGCCCATGGACTCGATGCGGAATCTCGGGAGAGGCTAAGAGCTGCGGATGGTATTTCGCAGATGGACGCGCATGCTGATCGTGTTAAGGTCCGATTTTTAGACTCGCCGATGGGTCCGGAACTGAGACTGAGCGACACCAGAATCCATTAGTTTCCTGCTACATTTTAGAAATTTGAGCTCATTCCATGGTATTCCTGATTGTTTTTCGGCTTGGTGTGAGTAATCTGTGCTCTAGCTACTTATTGTTGTAAGTGCTTCGCTAGCTCGGGAAGTCTGGTCGGCAAGAGTCTGTTGAAGTCAAAATTTGAACCATATCTGACGCGAGAGTCATTTGATCATCATTTTGCAACAGAAAGCACGGAGGTACTGTCTTTAGTATCCTTGGTACCTAGACAATGGTTCAACAAAAGACCGAGGCCTGCCTCGTGCTTTAAGTGGTTGAAAGAGCGCACGATCGCAAGTATGGCGGACCACGAGAACGAAAACGAGAAGCATAAATCTGACGAAAACGGTTACTCCGCGGCTTAGTTGTCGCGAATCGGTGTTTACCATGCGTACGGCTAATTCTGCCTAAGGAAATCGTGTTAAATTGCTCTCAAGACTGTCCATGTGACACTGGAGATGGTGAGTCTCAGATAGTGCTTTTCTTGACTCGTCCTGGATGCAATTCTCGTGAAGCCTTACTAAGACTTTAGACTAATTGGACCAATGATCCGCAGGTCGGTCTAGAGTATGGACTCGATCAGGCACTAACAGCGCGTAGAGTAATGATCATATACTTACTGACTGTAATACCGTGATCCTAACTCCTGACTATACCTTAGATGGCTCATTGAAGATCATGATAGCCTTTGAGGAACTAGTAGTGATATGGTAATCAACAAATCTGCTTGACTGATCCAGGTTCCAGAAATCACTCTAGGTACATGTAACTTCCAGTCTTGTACAGACATGGAGGCATCCTGATCGCGCCAGACGACTCCATAAGACCTTTCGCTTGAATACGAAAACTTCAGATGCGAAGATCATGTAAGTCTTGTAGAGAGATACTCAGATTGTATCAGGATCATGCGCAAGCTAGCAGTAAGGTTATTGCCGGTAAGGGTGAAGCTGAACACCATTGACTTTCTCAACACCCGTTGACTCTATCTGCGCTGTAGATAGCACATACCCCTCGCCTTCAGGAGTGCTCATGGTCTCATCATTAACTTGCAATTGCCAATTCTTTCCACTGTCACTTGTTCCTGTGTTCTCAGGTTAGTACCTAGGCATTGTGCTGCACGTAAGCATCAGGATTGTGAAATTAAATAACAACTTAAAATACTGCTTGGTATCTTATCAATTCAATCATTGACGGCATGGTGCTTGTTCCATAATAACAGGAGTTGTCAACAACGTCCTAGGAAGGCGTTATTAGCCTGTTAGACGACCGTAAATTCAGTATCTCTTTTACAATGCTTACATCCGCGCCTCGATGTGTTGGGTGACCGCTAGGGATTGGCTAATGGCTCTTCCAAGAAGCTGGCCTCTCCATCGACAATAGACAGTAGACAGTAGACTCAAGTGTTCTCAGCCTCGCAGTCAAACAAGCCAACATGCTAACGAGTACTCAGAGGCGGGTTCCGATCGCAACGTGGCAGATCACACATCGGGCTCGTCGACCTTGGATGACCTCGATGTCTTTTGCCCTAGCCCGACGTTCTCACATGAGGCTCTCACATGTTGGTGACCCCCTGAAGATGCTGCACACGCGGCGCCGAGGCAGCAGGCTCGTAGTGTAGTCTGCCTCAGTTGAAAATCTGCCTTGACTAGCACATCTCATCTTGTCGCCAAGAAATCTCATGACATATACGACGCTGATCTACACGCGCTGACTTCAATAGTCCAAGTCAATTGCCAGGTTGTGAGTTGTGATTGAAGGCCTGGCGTGGCCAAGTCAAAATGGTCTTGGCAGCAACTTTCTACGATAATCGAAACAGCGCCTAGAAAGACTGATAATAGCCGCGATTGTAGCTTTGATTGAGCCCATGGAAAGGCAAAATCTAACGACGTGGCGAGCGCCAAGCCAAGCGCCTCTTTGCCTTTCGCAGTCAGTTGATCGGGAAATCGGCGCGAGGGCCAAGAAGCCATCAAAAATGCCAAGACATCGTGATGTGACAATCGGCGGCGGTTGGCTTCATGTGATGAAGAGGCGAGCCTGGTATTAATCTTACTCGCTCAGCTGCGGGGAAATCAAACATTTTGGTGTAAAATTAGATAGATGGCAAGTCTTGGCAAATTTGGGGGCGGCGACTTTTCGAGTGCTCTTCAAGGCGGAATCCAAGGGGCCCTTGGTCAGAGCTGTCAGTCCTGCGCCACGTTCCGTGTGCCATTATCCCGGCTCAGATGTGCCGATGAAGGGTGGGTACATAGGGAGCACATAGTAAAGTTGGAGTTCCGTTGCAATCGGTTCCGACGGAGCGGAAGTCACGTCCGGGCGGTGTCTTATCGAGGCCCGAATGCATCTCTACCTTAGTGCCCTACATACATAGTAGCCTCATCCCACCAGCATGGTTCGTCTTCATTCTCAAGGTCTCGGGCAGCATTAGTCACATTGTCTTGGTGTGAGGCCAGCAAAGGAATTAGGTTATTCGGTGGCTTGGCCTTTCAGGCATGCAACGTCATTCTAGGGTCCACCCCGTTGGCTGTTTCACCTTCGAAAGCTTAACGGCCCGTTCCGAATGCCCTCACAGTACTTACTGCTATTAATAAACAAGCGATGCTGAACTGGTAGTTTCACGCGGAAGAACATGGCGAGCAAGCTGTTATGTCTAACGTTTTATTGGCAGCTTTGTAGCATAGTGAGAGATGTAAGAGTTTATTTCCGTGATAGGTTCATCCCTGAGACTCACGGCATGTCAAAGAAGGTGAGATGCATTTATTGGGCTAGTAATTCGGCAGATCGTGAGCAGCTTCCTCAACCATAACTTCAGCTTTCTCAGAACCAAGCTGTTGGCCAAGCCGTGAGGAGCTATGATCCCAGTAGCAATAAGCACGCGGGAAGCTTTCTGACGCAGAGTGATCAACTGTCGATCCAGGTGAAGCAACAACCGCAACACTCAGGGTCTTTCGCAGCTTTGAGCATACTTGGCATGCCAAGTCACACAATATGAGGGCCCAGTATGTAGTCCGACGTCCATTGTCTCCAAACAACTATTGGGAGCTGACATGCCAAGTCGGGGATAATCGAGCTCTTTTTCATAGTGCTCCGAGAGAGCAAAGTTCACTATTCCATGTCGAACAGCTGCCACCGGCACTGGCCTGAAGCGGTCCAGACCGTCATCCCATGTTGATAATCCCCAAGAAACAGGTGGAGTAAGACGGCTTGCTAGGATGTGGGTAGATCGGGGGTTTCTTGTCACATCACCGAACAATTACACCATGAGATAAGTCGGGTGTAGGATTAGCAAGGCAAATGCATTACTTCTTCAATACATACTCTAGTTAACATGCAATCTCTGTGTATATCACTCGAAAGTTGATGTGACCAGAACGACCTCAACAATGCGGAAACAAAATGAAACCAAGCAGCTCCCTTTCCAAGAAATCTCAGCTCTGTCTACCTAGGTATGAAACTCCCCCAACCCATGATGATCGAGAGGGTGTTGCCATCCACCATTAATCCCGTCACATTTCGCGTGAAGCCAATCTGATGAATCTCATCAGCTCGCAGAAGTGGAGGTCTATTGCGTCTGATGATTGGAAGAAGCCTTACTTGCGCAAGTAGTGGCTTGTCTCGGTTGTATGAGAAACATTGTCGTTGCGCACGCCCCCTCGGTAATCCATAGAATAGTTCCCGAGCTGATTCTCGGAGTCCGAGTTGGGAACGATCTCGCCATGTGACTTGTTGATAATCCGGGAAGGGTGGAACCAGTTGAAGACCCCCGACACAATCAGCATCATTAGGGCATCAAAGATGTAAAGGTACACCTCCTTCGACTGAAGTTCCCCATCTTCTCCCATGACATACTCAATAACTCGGAAGAGGGATCGGACCATGATGAGCAAGCTTGTTCCATAGAGAACCATCAGTAGCTTTGGCCAAGGGGTTGAGACCGATAAGCTCCTCGAGGTGGGTACACGCTTGATACGATAATGGAACAAGACGGTCACAATCATGAAAACCCCGAAAAAGGCAATCTGAATGGCCAAGCCGATGATGATGATCATCTGCCCGCGATCTCTCTGCGCCTTTGTATCAGCACCCGCAAGAGAGCCGCCACCTCAGAGAAATCGTTAGCCGTTGAGGTTTCATACATCAAGGCAGTCTTCATCTCTCACCAATAGCTTGAGCGGCAATCGATATGATGTCACCAAGGAGAAACAGCTTGGTAATCCACTTGACTCGAATGAGCGAGTATTTCTCGGCATCAAGCAGTGTAATCAATCGTCCGAAAATCATGTAGATTGATGCTGCATAGAAAGGAGGTCCAAGAAGCAACAGTAGAGCTTGGATGATGTATGGACCTCTGGACCAATTAGGGGTCTCGGTAGCATTGATCGCGCGTGCAGCATAACCGATGATCTCAACTGCAAAGTAAGACGTATTAGTGATGCCAGAAAAGCAGGGGCGCACTTCAAATTCTTACCAAGACAACCGATGAAGAATGGGATGAAGTACCATGTTCGCGTCTTCACGATCTGAAAGGCATGGCCAATTGCGGACAGACCGAAACAGACTGTGAAGATGATTGCCGCAGGAAGCGAAGGGTCGTACTTGTAGTAGTCGTTGGCCATCTTGTGATCTGTGCGGGGCGAGATCTTTCAACCTGAAGGTGAAGGTTTCGAAAAATACCAGAGGCGAAGATTAATGAAGTCTTCGACGGTTGAAGTAGGGTAAGACTTGTTATGATTGATGGTATTGTTTCTTCTTCATGTTCCCTATTTCTAGACGAGATGTGCACGTCTTTAAGCACCAAACCCGCCATCTTGGATATATCAAACTCCTTGCTAGTCAGCTTTCGCTTCTCCTATCGCTGCATCTACGAATCTTGAAGCTGACGACAAAACGAAGCTATCTCTGCTTCGCCTCGAATCGTACCTCATACGCAGAATACGATATACGAACCCTGAAACGAGAACGAGAAGAGAAAACGAGGGGAGCTGTGCTATCGGCCTCATTATGTCGCCAGCGACGGGTTTCGTGACAAGTCCACCACCGGGTTTCATAGTATGAGTAATGTAAGCACCGGGCATTCTATGTCGCCCGGAAGACGTAGTCCCACGTTACGGAGTACGGAGTAGGCATGTATTCTTTACGAAATCCCATTTTCCCATCAGCTATGAGTCCTCTGTAAGGATTCACATAGAGTCTAGTTAGATTACGTTAAAGAGGCTTGTGCCATTAGCGCCGAGTATCCGTAGATTGACAGGTGTTGCAGCTTGCGGCATCGGTTCAGGGACCTCATTACCAGAAAGTCAGTAAGGTTTGCTAGTCAGAGTTAGGCCTAGAGTGAGATCGCATCAGGCCCACTAACTGGAATAATCAGATCGATACACCTCATGATTGGGTTGAGGGGATAGTAGAAATCTTTCCCCGACGACGTACGAGACATGATCCCAGTTAAAGGCGTGGAGCAGCCTCGTTTTCGGACTCCATAACAATTGGTCGGCGACCCTCGCCAAGCCAATCGCCGACTGGTCTATACGGCCGGCGACTGGTCGGGGGTTGTCTTCATCTGAAGGAGATGGACCGCGGCGCGGTCGTGGCTTTTCTCCCCCGGTCACCCAATACCCACGGATTCCACGGGAGGCACAGCACGCACCAGAGTATCTGCCAAGACCCTGCCGTAGCCCGATGTTTCCCTGTCACTTTCTCCATCTCATTCTTGCCCATCTTGGCTGGCCTCCGCCGGCTTGAGACTTTTTACGGCGTTTCCTGAAGCCTGAAGGACCTGATAACTCTAAATGTTGCAACTTGTGGGCGCGGGAAAGGGAATGGAACCTTGGAAGAGGCCGGCGATCCGGCGACGCAAGATTGAGGCTTAGATGCTACATGTACTCATTAGGCTGAGCCAGGCCTTGGCGAAAAGGGATGAGAGTGTCAACTGACGACAACAGGCCTTGGCTCGTTCAACCATGGTGTTTTCACCGAGTGAGGGGATTCATGAAAAGCTTTCTACCAGACACACAACCTCTTACCCAAAGTCTTGGCGATTCGCGTCTATTCTTTCTGTTGCCTTTGAGTCCCCAACCCACCACCTTTTCTTCTGGTCCCCATCGTCCCCTCCCTCTCCAATGTCCGTGAACCTTTCGTCCCATTCTGTCGCCGGTCGCACATCCCAAAGACGCCGTTTCACTGGTTCTATTCTCAGCCAGCCCATGCAAGGCTGTCAATGCGCCTGGGAGTGCCACGTTGGAGACGGTGCACTAGATGTTGTCAAGACCGAACAACTAACTCGGGGGCGATGTCAAGTGTGTGATGGATGGGCATCCCCCACACTGACGCATGCACACAAGGCTTAGCCCATACCGACTGCAACCGCCGCTCCTCCCGCGGACACATGTACACAAAGTAACATAGCTTCTTCTTCTTCTTCTTGAGGAAATATTCGCACGTTTACTGTATCCGTACGGTAAACTGGGGCCAGAGTGCGGTATCTCCGCCCGCACGCCGGAGGTCTTGGCACGACTCAGTTCCGCATTGCTGACACCGTCACTTTCTCCCCCCCCTAAACACCGCGAAGATACCAAGGAACCTAGTAAGCTTCACTCTTCTACATTCTCTTTTCTTTCTCTTCCCATTTTTGCCCTTGACGATTCTTCAACATCCCTCTACCTTGTTCTGCTTCGCACTACACATCCTGTAACTGGGTTAAACACCAGCTGGACCCCAGTCCTGGCGGGGTTGAATTTCATTGTTGATGTGCGAAGGGCAGACTCGAGGCTTGGCATTCCCGCAGATATTCTATCCATATCTACAGATACATAGAAACGTACCGCTGCTACGCTCTTCAGAAGACAATGATGCGTCAGTACCGCGTTATTCGTGCCTGATTGTATCCGTTCTCCCCGTTCCCTTGTCCTGTCCCCTACACCCCGGCCACCTTAGATCGGACGAAAATCCTGGACGCACCCGTCGACTTCTACATCGGCCCTAGGCTCGCTCGGCCGGGATGCGCAAGAACGTTCGACACGGCTCAACATAAGAATAACTTCCCACAGCTTGGCCGCGGGTCGCCGACTGCAGCGGTTTCCTCGGCCTGCTCTGTATAAACAGAGGGAACACACTTCGATCCGCAAAGATACCTCACCCCACCGGCTCATCCTTATTTACTGGACCTTGTTCCTCCCTACCTCGTTACCGTCTTCGTTCTCGGGTGCTTGCTCTATCAGGCCTCGATGTGTTTTCTTGGTCTTGAATCCTCTGCAGCAGAAGCCACAACATCACAATGAAGCGACTGGGTTACAGGAAATCACGCAATGGGTGCTTGAGATGCAAGGAGAGAAGAGTCAAAGTATGTCATCAGAGTCCAAGTCCCAGTGATGAAGTAGTTGGTCTTCATCTGGCCTCTCCATTCTATCACATTCAACACTGCGCTGTGTACATTCGGCCGAGACTAACGAGTATGAACCCCACGCAGTGTGACGAGAACAAGCCTTGCAGCGCTTGTGTACGCCATGGCTTGCCATGTAGTCTCGAAAACGCGGGAGCGCCAACAGGCGCGTCCTCTCAGTCCATGGCTCACCTGCCGCCGCCAGGGCAACGTACCAAGAGGTCGGGTTCGCGCGTAAGCTTCCTCCCCTAACCCCCAGTTTTGCCCCCCCTCACCAGCCTTGTTGGTGTTGGGGAGGGCCTCGTTTTCGCAAACTAACGCGCCGTTGGGGTTTATTAGGGCTCGGCGTCGGCACTGAGACGCCGGTCAAGCGCGCAGTCTCCTGCTTCTCTCTCGCCACAGTCTGCCGCCGGATCACTCGGGGGCCAACAGAGCGCGTCTAGCTCCGGCGGAGGAGGCCAAACTTCGCCTTCGTCGCAGTCTGACCCGTTTCCTTACTTCTCGAGGTTCCTGACCGACCTCAATAAGACAGAGACGGCTAGCGGATGGATCTCTGATCTCGAGCTTATGCACCATTATACTTCGGTGTCTTATCGAACCTTTTCGCACTCCTCCTTGGCCCAGAAGACTCTCCAATACGACGTCCCGAGAGAGGCGCTCTCCTACCCTTTCCTCCTTCATCAAATTCTCGCTTTCTCAGCCTACCACTTGGCCTACCTTCAGCCAGACTGCCGCCATGCCTACCTCATGCAGGCTGCCCAGCACCAGAATGACGCTATCAACGGGATGAGAGGGACTCTCCTCGGCACGATCTCCTCGACGAACTGCCACGCCCTTTTCGCCTCCTCCATCTTTCTTACCTTGAGCGCCTTTGCTACCTACCCGAGCTACGAGAAATACAACCCTTCCTTCTCCCCGATCGATAGTATGCTCGACATCTTTACCCTCACCGACGGGATGAGCATGATCCTGCGTGCCTCCGACGAGGATCTGCGCAAGGGCCCACTACGAGAAATCTTCATCCGCGGGTCCGGCGATACCACACCGTCCACCGTGGAGGCTACTCTACAACCGCTCTTCGAACGGCTTCCTCGCCTAAGCTCCAGGCTCGCGGAGATCGGTCTAGTCGAGCACGAGGGGAAATATGCCATCACTAACGCGGTGATTGCCTTGAGCGAGTGCATTGCCAAGGTCTCTACCTTCAATGCCATGTCGGCACCTGTCGAGTTCCGCGCCGTGTTCCTCTGGCCCATCCTCATGACTAGCGACTACCTGGACATGTTGCGTCGGCGGCATCCGGCGGCTATGGTGGTGTTGGCGCACTACTGCGTCATCGTCCACATGGCAGAGCCGTTTTGCTGGTTCCTGAACGGATGGGCCCGGTCTTTGATCTCGCTCATCTCGCAGCACTTAGCTGCAACTCCATGGGCAGACTTGGTGGCTTGGCCCGTCGAAATTATAGGAGTTGGCGGTTACGAAGTACAACTAGATCGCATGGCACACGCTATGCCCGCCGTTCTTTAGTCTGTTGTTTTAATCTTTCTTTCTTCTATTCTTCCACTTGATACACGCTATAGATGATACCGAGACCGTCAGTCGTCTCGCAACGGGAACATCTTTACGGACAGCAGTCACTTGACAGAGAGCCGATTTCATCTTTCGCTAACAAGGGCTGGGGCGTTACTGGATTTGGACGGGAAGACATGGCCAAGGCAGCCGGAATCGGCGGATGCGCGGACAAGCGCGGACAGGCGCGGAGAGCGAAAAGGTTATTTGGAGTTCACGGCTTCGGCGGGGACTTCGCGGGTTGGAGAAACTGGAGCCCCAGAGGGAAACTTGGTTGAAACCTTGTACGGAGTAAAGCGAGGTCCAAAGTTTGTGACCTGTCGACGTTTTGTCAGCTATCTAGGTGCGATGAACACCAAATTCAATACTGAACAGACTATTCTGATGATCTGCGCGGGCCGTCCGCTCCGGATGACGGCATCGGTTTCGCTCCGCGTACAGCTCTTGAGTCGTGTAAGTGACACAACACGATAGACTCAGCTTTGCTTGTTACTATTCGAGCTACGTGCTGACCGCGACGAGCTTCGCCTCTGACAAATACTTGACCTTGGGTGAGAGGAGAGACAATGGGACATGAATCCGTCGTTCACAGGGATGTTTTCCAGGTTCTTGGCCTAGAACGCCCGTAGCGCACAGGCTGTGCCGTAAGTACGTAACGCTACATCGGGCATTTGGCTAAACGCCACAGGACTTCTGAGAAGACGCACTCATCAGGACATGCCGTGATTACTGAGTGGCGGAGTCATGATATTGACTTGGCACTTTGAGTAGCATGAATCTTAGAAAGTGCGACAATCTCCATGTTGCGAGTGCGGAATGAATTCCTCTCAATCCTGTCGCTACGATATCAGAAGTAAATCTGCCATTCTCTCTTGGACTGGATCTCTGAGTTGCTGTCAGCCTGATGGTAGTCAAAGCCGCTCAATGTTCAAGAGCTCGGATCATCCATCTAGCGCCTTCTTCCTGGTTGAAAGACACCCGGAGTCTCCTTTCCCACATCGCTCTTATCTTCTCCGCCTCGAGTCCAGCTGTAGCACTGACAGCAAACACACCAGAAGCCATCCAGAGCGAGTCTACTGCTGCCCCGTTTCCTTCCTCATTACTCTGTCGAAGGCTAAATTGATGATTGACAACAGGAATGAACGACCTCTGCACGATCAGGTTGGTATTGGGATCCGGTCTCAACACCCACGCGCCTCGATCGACGTCTCGCCGCAGCCCTTTCCCTTCGACGATGATATCAGAGATGCCGCTCGCCCCGGCTGAGGAGTAGACAAGACACCTGTCAATGTCCTCAGTGTAACACTGCTTATCCGCTTCGTGAGCAGACTTCTTCGGAAGAAACTTCCCCATTGCTGTATGTGAATCGATGGCGAACCCTCCATCAACGAGCTGCACACTCCCAACCCATGACGGGATTTCCCCCTTGGGATTCCAACGGACCTTATGAACCCGTACGTGCCACCCGGGAAAGCTCTCCACGACGGGCACTAGTGCCGTCTCAACCTCCAAATCAAGCCACTTCCATGGTTTCCAGACACTAACTAAGGATGGCACCTCGTTGTACACGCCAGAAAGCGACACCGACACAAGCTCGATCCTGACCTCAGTTGGTTCCCATCTTACGCACCAAGTCTCGCCATCATCGATACTAGCAGCCAGTGTACTATCTGGCGCCATCTGCGAAAGCAGTGATCCCGTGGGGACACTAAACCCGAAAGTCGACGAGTACGCAAACTTGCCATACTTTGCCTCACGTCCTTTGAAGCTCTTCTTCGTCATCTGGCCCGAGGAAAGTAAGAAATGGTGTTCTGTCCCGTTGCAGAGTATATGCCGCGGCGGCCAGATGGCTCTCACCCGTCCCGGATCCAACTGCCTCCTCTCCATTGCAGTACCCAGGGGCTTGACGTCTTGGAGAGGGTGTGGCTTCTCCTCGCACCTCCAAAAGGCGTGATCATTAGACAGACCTAAGATGACGAAGCTCTTGAGGCACCAGTACACCGACTGCGGCGAGTTATAATCCTCGCTGAGATACATGTTGGGATACGTGAACCCGATGCTCAACGTCCCGTCCGTGTTAAACATGTCCGGTGTTTTTGCCCACCATCGGAGATGTCGTAATAACAGTCCCTTGACTACTCCAGGATCGTCGAGAGGAGGTGCGAGACCCACGCCAGCGGTTGCTGCGGCGGACCAGAATGCAGCAAAAGCAAAGCGGTATGTTAGACTTCGACCAAATGGTATCGCGGCCCCTTTTCTTTGACGTCAGCTTCCTTTCCAGATCTCAGTGACAAGGAATCAAACTAAAAGACTCACCATTCGTGTCAAAATACCTCCAGAAGCTCGACGCAAACTCCTTGGCATGCACCTTATACTTCTCAACCCTCTCCTCATCCCCAACAGCGAACCGCACATACAACAACTGCGCAAACTGAATCGCAAAGCTGCCCGAGTAATAATCCGCCTGTTTCCTGTCCTTACCCCAGGCTCCATCACTAGACCACCCCTCTCCCATATAAAACGTATCCAGAACCTTCAGATCCCCGACCATGATTGATCTAGCCTGCTCAACAGGCACCCCAAGTGCCCTCACCAACGCCAGATTAACAAACACTCTGAACCAAAGCCAATTATTCTTAGGCATCCTCTTCCCATTAATCTGCCTCAGCCAAACCCTGAGTCTCTCCTTCGCCTCATCGTCACATGCCGAAAGAAACGGCCCAGGCGCAATAAGCATCGCAAAGGCGATGGACTCCATCTCTACCATCCGCTGATCGATGTCACTCACATCCCCCCAATACTCCTCTGAATTCGGATCCGTCCCCGCCACGATCCCCCGAGCCCAAGACCCCAGATCCAAGCCCGCGAGTTCTTCGCCCTCGCCGCCGTTTTCGACGTCATTCAAGAGATCCGCGATAACCCATAACGGTCTCGCGAACCCTTCCAACTGTGCCGCGACCTCATCGAACCCCGCGGCTGTGTTGGTCGCAAGCTTGATACGCGCCTCCTGGGGAGACCTGTGCTGCTTCAACGGTCGTATCAAAGCTGTCGCTGCGCGCACGAGGTCGGCGCGGGTGCGAAAGGGGTTGTCTGAGAAACCGGGCAGGGAAGGCATGTTGTATCGGCGACCTGCGAGTCTTCCAAAGAGTGGATGCGATTGATTCCCCAGCGTCAAATGAAAGCCTGCAACTATTCGCGTCGATGAAGGTCGAACGAGTTCTATCTACGAGTCACGCGCCGGTCTTTGCTTCAAGATACATCGGCCGCCTCGATGGTGCGGATGAAATTCAGCGGACTGCGGGGTATTTCCTAAACAACCTCAACTCGCGCGAATGATGCACCGAGCCGACGTCACACGATCTCACTTGCTCCATGAATTCACGAAGACAGTTCGCCTTGGACTTACGATTACTCAAAATTTTCAATGCTTTGTAAGAAAACAAAACACTTGTTCATAGTTACGAACCTCATACGCTACTTCACCAGTATCATTAGCAGAAACACACTCTTCAAGCTCTGCCAATCTAAAACTCCCTGCTGTTATCCCCTGCCTAAAACACAAAGAAGTAAGAAGAGACCCAGCCCTTAGAAAGCATAAGTTGAACGAAGCCCTGCGAGCTCTATCCCGATTCTAACAAGACGAGTCTTGCCCAGATCATCTTAGGCGACGGTGAAATTATACATAACCTGGTCCCCCTAATCAAACTCATTGTCGTAACCATAGTCATAATCGTCCTCATCCGCGTGATAACCTCCCCACATACCTCCGTGAGCATCGCTCATGTGATTATAGATGTCCTCTTCGCCGACGTTCTCGCCGCAGGCGAAGCACCAATGAGCATTGCAACCCGGGACGGTGCATGTGATATGGTCACATCCGCCCATCTTCTCCGTAACTGTACCGCAGCCGGGACAGTTGCGAACCTTCAGCCTCTGGGCGCCCTCCATCTGAATCTCCTTGCACTCATCACATGACCAGTTCGAAACTTCGGGTGCGCCGACAGCGCATACCCGCTCAGCATACTTCTTGGCAAAGCCGCAGTCTCTGCACCAGCCGTATATCCACTCTTTGTCCGTAGCCGCAGTCTGCAGGTTGCCGATGTGGGATATACCAAAGTTGGAGACAGTCTTGACGGTCGGCTGTCGGCGGCAGAAGGGGCAGGAGAGAGCTGCGAGGTTGAGCAATCTTCCACGGACATTGAGCCCATACCAATCCTTCATACACCCGTTGCAGATCTGCTGATGGCAGCCGGAGCGACCACATGCGTTTCGAAGATCGGTCTTCCGGATGTTGGAGAAGCATAAACTGCAGACTCCAGCCTCAGTACGCCGAGATTTCACCCACTTGCGAAGGGACTCGAGAATGTCGTCCTGGTTTTGGATAGCCTTGCCGCGAATCGTGAGCTGTGATTGCTGCTGAACCACTGGAATGATCTCAACATTCTTTGCCAGCGAGTCACGGTTCGATTCTTCTACTTGAGAAATGGTGTAGAACAGAGAACGGCCGTTGAAGGGGTCCTTGATCGCCGAATCGTCGTTGCGCAGGAGCCACGAGACGCCGTTCTCGCCGCTGAGTGTCTTGGCTGAGGTTTCGAAATCGATGACAGTAACTCTGTTGGCTGTACAGGCGGGGCACTTGAAGGCCGAAAGATCAAGGTCGGAAGGACGGTATGTCTCGGGCCAGATGACCCTGTTTCGACACTTCGAACAGTCGACACAGGGAGCTTCGCGCGGGATCTTGTACTTTGCCGCGACGGATCCATGGTGTCGGCAGTAGTAGCATTTGGCCCGTACGTTCAAAGCCTGAGGATTATAAACGACGTACTGAGCACGGCATGTTGGCGAGAAACATTCGACCCACGTTGCCTCCGTCTCTTCGGTATCGCCACGGGTCACGTTGTTGCAGCGACGGGCCTCTTGATCCGGGACAGTCTCACAGACCTTGCAGTCACACTTGTTGCTCTTAGGACAGAGGCCACAGACATTATTCGGCCCCATTATAGTGACTGAGCGGGGAAACTCGCATCTTCTGCATATGACAAGGGGCCCAAGAGATACCTTAGACTTGTCAGGGTGCCATCCAATCTTGGCCTGTAGGGTTGTGTTGAGATTCAACTCAAGGAGTTTGTAATCTACCAGAGTCTCAAAAAGATGTCGGTCACTCTGAAGAAGAACACAGGCTTCTGGCGCTGGACGCTGTGTTATGCCTTGAGCGACGCGTCTCTCGTAATCCTTGTTGGCATCTAGAAGCAGCGAGAGGCAGCTGGCATTCCAGGTCTCAGGGATGTCCAAGTTGTTCCACTTCGTGGTGAATGTGAGTAGTTCCCTGTCTGCGGTGGCTGTGAGGGGCCGGATACCCAAGCGCAGGGCAAGGGCTGCAAGCAGGGCGGCTGGGCGAGCGGCCAACATGGTCCCAGGAAGTATGAGATGTAAAAGAATCTTCCAAAACTTTCGCTGATACTCGACAGACGAGAGGACCATAGGGATCCTGGCGACACTAGGGTCGGCTCTAATGTGAGCTGGCAGGTCCTCTTCGCGGGCCACATAGGTCAATCGTGTGAGGACTCTACCGAGCCTCCGGAGAATACGGTTGTCGCAAGAGCGACCAATCTCCAAAAGCTCCTCTCGTGTAAAGTCTGTGACTTCACGCTTATCAGCGTTTGAGTCTTCATCCTTGTCATCTGTGGAGGCCTGGAATTGCTCAGTGGGATCGAGAAACACGCAGGGGTATCTCTGGTGTTCAGGCACCTTGCCGATGGCTTCCGAGATTTCAGCTGCGTAGTCGTAGGACTCTTCGAGCCAAGCTTTCATCCGAGCCTTCTTCTCAGGCTCGGGGATGCGGTCGACGGCGTACCCGAATGCCTGGATGAGACCATCGCGAGCCGGGTTGTCGCGATCGTTGCAGACGGCTCGCCATAGACTACCGAATACAGGGTTGATGGCAATGGTGCCAACATCAGCTGCGATCAAAGTTTCGAGTTGGCCAACGACAAAGCTGCGGTAGACCTCATCAGCTTTGTATCTCTTCGAAAAGTCCAAAAGGGGCGTTGTCCGGGCTTCGACGACAGTCCGCAGTTCATCAAGCTTGGTAGGTGTTGACTGGATGTTGTTCACGACAGTTTGCTCCATATGTTTGGCGATGACAAAGTACGACTCAAGGGCCTCGTCCTCTTCATTTACGATGTCCTCAATGCTGGAGGCAGTTCGATACTGACAAGCTTCGGCGTAGGTACGCTGGCCGGATGCTGCTCCGCCTTCCTTTCCTACACCCATCCAGGCCATCAGGATGCCGGTGGTCAACTCCGAGATAGCGACCGATGTGGGAACGTTGTGTCGGTTATCGAGCTTGAAGCTCACTCCCCCCGTGATGTGTGAGAGGAAGGTGAAGGGGGCGACGGTGTCGTCGATGCCGCCCTGGATGACGGAGAAGACCTTGGCCTTCTTCTCGCCGTCTCGGAGAATCTTGGCGCCGGCAATCCAATCGGTAAAGTACTTTCCACAGCCGTAGAATGAGTCAGACTTGGAGAGGTTCTCGATCTCGGTGGTTCTGTACTTGGACGACGTTCCCGGGATGTGAGGAGGAGCGTCGGCGTAGAGGATGATGATGGTGGTGGCCTCGGGACGCATGATGCTGTAGGCTCTTGCAAGTCCAGTCTTTGCAGCCTCGGGCCAATCCAGCCTGTAAGGACCAGAGTCCGCCTTGATATGACTGGCCTTCTGAAGCAGCTGGCCCTGTGTGATTGTGTCGTCGGCGGTTGAGTTTGCTGAGTACCATCCTGACCACTCCGTCAACATGGAGGCGGAGTAGTCGCGGTAGGCCATGACTCCGATCCGGTCGAAGCAGTCGGTCAAAGCTGATATCCGAATGATTTCGGGGAGTGACTTGTTGAGAGCTTGCAGATAGCTGCTCATGGACGCCGTGGCGTCCGTCAATATCAAGAGATCATAATGGTCGGTGGTAGCCATGCTGGGTGGTGCTGGTCGTTGTCCGTAGACTGTCCCGTTCTACGGCGTCTTGTTTGCGAAGACTCCAAGAATGGGAGACGAGGTGCAACTTGAGCATGAAGAATCAAATGGCTGAGAACATTTCGAGAGTGCTTTTCGTGTTTATATAGAAGAATTGAGGTATTGCAGGCAGTGAGAAGGAAGAAGGGGAAGATGAGGCCAATCGGGGGATGCGTTGACTCACGCCGCCAGAAGGTGCGCCGCGGTGTTGGATGACGGGAGTTCACCTCAGGAAGTTGGAACGGTCAGACGATTGGGCCGATCCTGTAACATTCGCCGTATTCCTCTCAAGGGTTTGCGGACTCTTGCCGGCTGAGTCAACGTTCGAGTTCATGGTAGATGCCTTGGATGTTGGTCCAGTTTCTACACTGGACGAGTTGTTGCATTTCTTTGAAGCAGCGTTGGCCGAATTGTTGTGGCTCAGCCCATGAAGCTTGCCCGTTGGCAATTAGCTCTCAGTTCTTCCCCCGCAAAGTGGCTGGGGGCGGCCGCTCATGTCAGCCCTTACCGCGCGCTTCGCCTCAATGATGGTACTTTGGTCGAGATATAAGCATTCAAGTTCGTTTTTATTGGACAATTCCACATCTTTTTGGGGGGGAAGGCAGAATAACAGGCATTTTCGCATCAATCGGCACTGGTTGATAGGAAGAAATCGCTCAAAAGCTGGGGGAGCTTCTTCAATTCCACCCACAGTCAATTGATAGCGTCCGTGTGTAACAGCCCTTCATATTGCTTCATTATGCTATTATCATTACACTATTCGAAATGACCTTGTCTTACTTACATTGAAGCTAAGTTCATCTAGTTGCGGACATACGAAACCGGCTCCAACGCCTCGTTCGCGCAATTGGCGGGCCCATTGATGGGGTTGCATCGCACCGCCGCACCACCTTCGAAGCGAACGGCATAGTCGACGTTCCAGCGGCTGCTCATGCCGTAGGCCTGGAAATCGGTCGACACGATCTGCGCACCGCTGGAGAACGCGTCCTCACGCATCCCCGTCGTGTCGTTGGACAGCAGCGTATCGAGCGGGATGTCGGCGCGTGTGCGGACCCAGTAGCCCGCCTTGACCTGCGCCTGGATGTTGGCCTGTTCGGTGCCAGTGGGGTCATTGAGCTGATTGAAAGTTGTCAGTAAGACTCACTTCTTATCAAAAACACCCTCGGTTCAGAAGGTTTGATGAACAACAAACCTTTTGGAACGCGCAGTCAGAGTTTCCGGGCGCGGAGTTTGTGAAGAGAATACGGCCTTCAAGGTTAGGTCGGCCCTCGGTGTAAGAGTCACGGATGGGGTTGACGGGTCCGTTGTCCATCAGGAACAGCACACGACCACGAGCACTCTCCAAGTCAGGCCACCCATACCGCAAGACAGACTGCTCCAGCGTCAAGTTGCCCCTACGGATGTCGTCCGGGGTAACAAGGTCCCCGGGCGCAAAGACACTACGGATCTCATCATCGAGGCCCTTGAGAAGTGCCGTATCGTTCCAGGGGATCTGAGCCGCACCGCCGATTGCTGCGAAGGCGGCTTCGGAGGTCTTGAACTCGATCATGAAGGGGATGGGGACATGGTCCGGGTGCGCCTGGCTCCACTTCTTGACGATACTCAAGCACCCGATGAATGTCTTGCAGGTAGGGTGATAGTCTGCGTCGGCGACATGGAGGACTTTGATTCCTGGAGCGAGGAGATCGGGGTCTGGGGTCGTGGAGAGGTTCGCAAGCTTGCGGATGAGGGGCGTGGCGTAGTGGCCTCCCTCAGGGTCGGCAAAGATGTCGAGCTCAAGGTTGCGGATGGACTGGTGGTTGAGTTGTATATCAAGGGACGGGTGGGAGTAGTAGTAGTTCTGGACGTTGGGAAGCATCTTCGCCTGGGTTGGGTGCTCCTCGAGCGGGGCCTCGCGATGGTACGAGTTGTGCGTGCCTACGACCTGGACCTGGTTCATCCGGATGCTACGGGACCAGGTGAGGCCATTGTGGGTGTAGGACTCATTGCTGCATGAAGCGGCGCTCACGAGAGGGAGCACTAGTCACGGTCAGAATCTATATGTGAGGAGAGCCCAGAAAGGGTGTAACGCACGGAGAGCAGCCTTGAGGGCCAGGCTTGACATAGGCGACATGGCGACGAGGGGTGAGATGAGGAGAACAACAGCAACAACTACGCACAGGAAATAAAGGCAAAGATTGAGGGGATTGTAAGGAGAGCTCATGCTTATATACAGAACAAAGTTGCATTCGAGATCGCCAAGAGCGACCGAGAGCTCCGTTCAAGCCTCTCGATGGACGTGACGGTAATGTGTGAAGCATAGGGTTCATCCGGTGGTGCCAGCCAGCCGGGTCAAGTCAGGGCACGTGGATTTGAGTGAAGGACCAGCTCTGAAAAGGTTATATGAGTGACAGGATGCAGACCAAGACTAACAAGGTCGAACAGCAGACGGCAGATGACAGACGTACGCAGTAGAGGACAGAGGAGAAACGGACGCACCGGAATGAGAGATGCCCCACCACCGGAAGCCGTTGTCCGCTGTGCCCCGCACATTGCTTGGAGGAAACAGCTTCCCAACTTGGCAGGCCTAAGGAGGGGTCGGCCAATGGCGGGCTTGAGGGCGAGCATGTGCCTGGGAGCTCATCTCATCTTCCCTGAAGCTTCCCTGCACATGAGAACGTCGTTGAGATGATCCACGTGGGCTCTCGCCATCGATTGCGACAGGATCTGTATTGTAGCTCTCACGTTGAGTTAAATGAGCGTGTAAAGTCCAGATCTGCTTGTAGTGTCTCATCGTCGGCCGCTTCTTATTTTCGCAACGACCTTGACAGACCAATCCGAGTTGAATGCTGAGTGAGTGTGTACACTGAGGTAGAGAGGCTGAAATGTCATACACTTCACTTGGGTACTTAGAGACGCCTTGGACTTACCATTAACTGTATTTCTTCCCAAGAGCGACATGGAAACATGATTGAAATGTGACGGTACCTTGTTATCTCCGATTTGCGGCGGGAATCTGCCCTCTCACTCACTCACCTTCATGTTCACTCACACTTGTCATTCGAATCGATGCAGCAAGAGTCTTCATGAGATACTAATGGATAAGCGCCGTCATGAGCATCAAGACATGATGGCGTGATGGAACACTTTCCATCCTATTTAACAGATAACAACAATGTACCTTCGCGCCAGTCAATAGTCATTCAGCTCCTCGTCAATCAGCCATTCTCTGACTAATGCCTCGACATCAAGGACGAACGTAACCGCCAAGCTCCAATTCCATGTCATCATCGCATGAAAGCCACGATTCCATTCAAGGCAGCAAGATTAGCCTCAGGGCACCTCAAACTCACATCCGCGAAGCCACATCCGCGAAGCCACACCTGGCCGCCCAGAATCTAGAATGTTTCGGCCACTGGTCCACTGTCAACTTATGTAAAGCACCCCGTGCTTCCTTTCGCTCCCTCTGCAATGTACCGGCCAGGCCCGGCCCCACCGCACGGCGCCGTGGCGTACCTCCGGCGTTGTGCATCTGCAGTCCGACCGCCCGTGGTTCCCTCCGGCCTGCAGCACCATGATGGGCCTATCACCCGTCCATCCATCCATCGTTCCATGTCAACTCAACCATGGAACCAGGGGGCCAAGCGCTTGTCGATATCTCTAGGCACTCTGATTCGGCGTTGGCCTGCTCAACTGCCATCGCGGTACCGGACCTACCTTCCCAGTACGTATTTATTACTACCCTTTGCCGTCCGTTATCATCACGTCTTCACCTCAACTCAAGGCGATCTCTAGCATCGCCATCCCTTCATTCCTCTACTGTCTTTAGAAGGTTTTAATTCTTTACATAAGGTACCAATTACATCCCACAATCATTTCCAAACAGCCAGATCGGTTCTGGCATTCACACTCCTTTCTCTCGGCACCCTCACCGAGCCACACCGAGCAATCACAAGCATCGCCCATCCCCCTCCATCTACCTTCTCCTGCGCCGAGGTCAACTGCAACCCCAAAGATCGACACCCACTTCCCCTCAAAATGCATGCCCCGACCCCTCACCTTCTACCCCTGGCCACGGCCCTTCTAGCCATCGGCACCAACCTCGCCCATGCAAACCCCCTCCAAGTGTTCACCGCAGGAATGGATAGCACACTCCCCATCGGCACGAACCCCATCGTGAACCCAAAAGTGGAGTACCTAGGTTTCCAGCACGCCGACAACAGCTGCTCCCACCGCGATCTAGGCTTCACCGGCTCTATCGCAGGAAAATGGTACGCCGTTTGGGGTGATGTGCTCTGGTGCGATGCTGGTGTCACGGATCCCGAAAAGGACACGCCCGGGTTCCACGGTATGGTGCGCGACGCCGTGTCTGTCATGACGAAGAACCCGCTGATCGTGCACGATCTCAACCTGGGAGAGAATGGGCGCCAGAAGCAGTTCATCCCCTTCAATTCGTCGTGGGGAGAAAAAGTTGATACCGGGTTCGGCGGGACGAGTCTGGTCGAGACTAATGCTGAGACGCGCACCGGGGCCGTCTTTTACCTAGTTGTAAGTCATCATCCCCCTCCAGGAAGCTAGAAACCAGAGCCCAAAAGAGAGTCTGCACAAGACTTACATAAAACTCCCTAGAACCAAAACGCAGACGGCCTAGTAGGCGCGGGCATCGCCAAAGTAGACGTCCTGTTCGGAACCCCCACCGTGACCAAACGCTATGGCGACCGCGGCTACTGGTGGGATGCCAAAACCACGCCCCGGTACGGCGACATCGCCGCCTTCCGCGACCCGTGCTCCGAGTACATTTACGCCTGGGGCGGCCCGCCGACCACAATCACCGACTGGGGCCAGAGCAGCTACGTCTACCTCGCGCGGGTCAACGCCAGCCAGGCGTTCAACGTGAGCAACTATGAGTACTACTGGGGCCGCCAGCAGGGGTGGAAGTCTGACGTCTTGACGACGTTCAATTCCGAGACGGCGACTGTGTGGGGCACGGGACAGGGGCAGATTGTGTGGAATGAGCACTTTAAGTGTTATATCTTTGTTCACCTTGGTATGTTTCTAATACTGTGGTTTCTGACATGCAGGCCTAAGACTGACTTTGTGAAAGGCATCGGTGGCGGCACCGTCTTCTTGCGCACTGCTACAAAACTCGAGGGCCCCTGGACGCCGGACATCAAGATCTTCCAGGCTCAGGCCATTGATGGCGGGCTCGTCTACGCTGGCGTCGCTCATCCGTATCTGGACCCCACGGGCAAGACGCTCGTCATCTCTTTCACGAACAACAACAGGATCCAGGTGATCAAAGTAACCTTTTCCAAGTGAGGTTGGGTAATTTTCACGCGCCTGACAGAAAAATGTATATTCTTCCAGTCACTAAACTTAAGTTCATCCCCGAGTACATAATTCCAGATCTTCTGTTCGGATGTTATGAGGCAGTTTGGGAAAGCAACAATTTCGTGCCGGCGAGAAAAGTGTCGTAGGAACTATAACCAACTTCAATTCTACTCCATAAGCTCGAAGCCTTAGATAGAGCCTCCATAATGGCTACTACCACAATACAACATATAGTTTTGTGAACCCATTTGTACGAGGCGCCAATCGCTAGATAAGAAAGTGTCTTTTCCCTTCTTTGGGGTACCCCTCGAGACACAATATTAACGGGAATTTCATGAATCAACAAAAGAAAAGAATCAACTATGAGCCATTCGAGGCGTTTGGCCGTTCTGGTACCGGCACAGTCTAATACCCAATGATACGCCCCTCTCGAAGTCAAGTAATATCAAGCCCGCCCTTTTTTTTCACGTGGTCAGCGATGCCCAAAATGCAACATTCAAGTCTCTCGGTCGGATCCCTGGTGATCGTCCCAGGCAGACCGATTTCAATCCGATTTCTAGAGTTGATGTTAGCATTGTCGGACCAGAATCGTAGAGATGACTATGGGCACATACCTTGAACGAGCACTCCAACATTGATCGTCACCGCCCTCCGCTTTGACCCGGGCGTTGCGGTCTGGTTGGTAGAGGTGCTCTCCAGCCCAAACATATCGCCCGCAAGGCTCGGATCCAGGGGCATCTGACTCGACGCCGCGTCGCTAGACTGCCCGACGGACCGTGTATCGCCCAAGTGGACATCAGACGGCCTTGTCGGCTTCAGAGTCTGCCCGAGCCATTGCCTGGCAGCGGCATCCCCAGGGCTCGTTCCGTAACTGCTCAAGATATCGGAGGCGTTGTTAATGCTGCTGCCGTTGCTATCGAGTCCGCTACCGTGAGCACGTCCAGCAACCGCGGTCTCATCTGAAAAGTCTGCAGGATCGATCTCTGCCGTGACGAAATCCGCAGCGGCGGGAATATCGACTCCTCGTCTCCGAAGAACCCATTCAACCTCGTCCGCATCGTAAAAGTCCCCTTGCAGGCCAGGGACGTTCATTCGAAGTCTCGCAGCGGCGCGCTCCACTCTGAGGTCTCGCATCTCTTCCGTCGCCGCATCCCACGGCCCCATGCCATAGAGTGAGTCGACCTTTTGCCGATACGGCTCGGCCGTCCCCTGATTCCCCACCGGATTTCTCTGTTTATGGCCGCTCGGGTACGCCATCTCATCCAAGTCATTCATCTCGTCGAACCACGTCCCCCCGCCCCCTAGGTGTAAAAATGGAAACTTCCAGTTGAACATTGTTTCCCGTTGGTTGACACTGAGACGGTTAGCGATCCGCTCCATGATCCTCTCTTTGGGCTCGAAAAGTAAACTGAAACCGAAAGCGCTGTTGATGAGGCTGCTCGGCGGGTTGGGCATGCGGAGCAACGTGTAAGCCTTTTCTAGAGTCGATCGTTGCAGACGCCGCCCAAACGTCCGCTCCTGGTGGGCATAGGAGGTCGGTGAAGAGAGAATATTGAATAGGGAATCAGAAAAGGGCTGGTTGGCGAGTAGATCGAAAGTGCCTGGTTGGTCCAGACTATGCTCGTAGGACATACCGAATGGGAAACTAGCATTATCCGGCGTCGGTTCCGTCACAATCTCGTAGCCCATTGGGGCTTGGGATAGTGTCGAGTGCGGCATGTGTGACTGACTATCGGGCGCCCAAGATGTTGTATGCACCGCAGTCATCGCAAGTGTTCGAGGTGTTGACTGTAGCTGATGCTGTTGCGGCTGCTCGCTTGACAAAACATCGTATATGACTTGTTCAATCGGCTTAGCAATTTCGGGAGATGGTGACTTTTCGTTGCCCCTTTCTTGCCCACCGGCAGGGCCGCCAACTTCCTCGACGTCTCCATCGTTTTCCTGGCTTGGAAGCACGTCGCCTTCCTTTTCTGGCTCCTCGCTCGTCTTCCGCGCCAAAGAGACAAACTTTTCTGTCGTAGCTTGCAGTTGTCTACCAAATTCGGGTGTGCTCTCGTGCATGCCTTTACTAACGGCGAAGTCGTAGAGTTTCATGAACTCCTTGCTCATTTCTTCATTGGTGCGCCTCAACTCGTCAACTTTCTTCTCGAGCGATTGGATCGCTGTCTCCTTGCGGTTGCGGTAGGCTCTTTGAGCGAGCCGAATTTGTGTTCGACGACGCTGCTATGGTTAGAAGGGGTCGACTGAGGGAGCATGTGTAAGATAAGGAAGGCAATAACATGCGAACTAGTTTCCGTGGCAAAGCTGCAAAAAGGGGGTAAGATCAGGAGTCATTCGCCAACTTACGTCTTTCGCGGTCTCATCATTGGTGTCTAGGCGTGGTCTCCCCCTTGACCGCTTCTTTTCCTCCTCGTCCAGTTCTACAACCTCTACAGACTGAGTCTTTGATCGTTTCTTGGAGGATCGTTTTGCCTCCTCACTGGTGTCGACAGCAGGTTTCCCCCCAGGAGGTAGGCTTCTTGGTGCGCGAAAGCCCGACATACCATCGTCGAAAGATTCGGCGTTGAGAATGGACAGCCCGGAGTTCTGCATGAATGGTGCCGGGTAGTCGCCGGGGTATTGAAGGACCCCAGTCTGCCGATGTTGGAGGAAGTCGTCGCTGAGGTGGTTGTGATAGAATGGGTGGGCGGGTACCGCCACAGGTCTGGACAAAGAGAAATCCACAGGGCGCTCCGGGGCGAGATGTGCGGATTCTAGGCCCGAAAAATGGATCGGGGCTAGTTCGCCAGGATTTGGGGGCAATTCGGGGTCTACGTAAGCAAATGATATAAAGCCGCTTTCGGTGGGTGCTTGAAGCTGGGCCTGGAGAAGCCGTGGGTCGTGTGGATGGCAGAGTAAAGACGCCGTGTCGGGAGAAGACGAAGCGAGGGAGGCTGACTGTATAGAGTCCGCCGGCGAAGGATGTGGAAATACTTGGTGATGATATTGAAGCTGTTGGCTGAAGTCTTGCGGGGACTGGTGATTATGGGGCACGCGATAGTGTTGTTGGGGTTCGTGAAAGATTGTCCAGTACTCCTGATCTTGAAAATCACGGTAATAGTGTTCCTCTGCATTCAGTTGCTGGTGATTTTGCGTCAGGTGCGGGCGCGCATGTGTATATGAGGGGTGAGAGAAGAGAGGTGGGCGGGATGCTGAGTAACGGACAGTAGATTCGGCGCCGGTTGAACCACGTTCTTCGAGGGATACTTCTATTAACGGGCCCGGATAGTTGGGGGCACTAACGCCAGCGCAGCAGTCTTTCTCTTGTTGCTGATCAATGACTTGTGACCGAGGACTTGCCAAAGGTCGTTGGGGAAGCGGTCGAGAGAAAGTTGAAAAGCCGTGTCTACCTTGCTCACGAGACCCGCTTGCGTGATGGGTCTGTCGGAAGGGAGGAGATTCGTCGAGGTCGTCTGCCGTATCGGACGGCGTATCGAGGCCGCTGGGACGGGAATGATTACTCATATCCGCCGAGTAGAAAGTGGGTGCGCCGGTAGTGATGTGGATCCATAAACTCTAAAGATGCCGACTAACGCCTCCAATCTCGGTATATACGAGTTTGTGAGTGTGGTACACCGAATAAGCCTAAAATATTGTTAGGGTAAGATAGCCTCACCATTGCGCCGGGCTCCAGGGACCTGTAGCCAGGCACCGTCAGCCATGCAGAGCTTAACAACAACACTCGCAAATCCCGGGCAGAGGCGGGCCCAAAAGAAGGTAGCAGAACGAGATTAAAAAGGTAAATATGTAAAGGAGCCACTTAGAACCGTTCAAATGGTGCTCCAAGTTTACGAAAACGTAGTTGGCTAGATTGCGGCTAATAGAACAGCTTGAAGTTACAAGTGGATAGTGCTTTGATAGAGGTACGACTGGTAAAGATTAGAAGACTAGTCCTCTCCAATACAGTTCGACCTTTGACGAGACAACTTAGACATGTCCATGACACGTTCACAGTCTGGTTGTGTCTGCGGCGGATCGTACTTGATTTAAGAAAGACAATTCGGCGCCACTTCTTGTCAACACTGACGAAACCCACCAAGGATAAAAAGCAAGAAGTGAAGAGGCGTAGAGTACACGGCCCGCCATGGTCATGGTGTGGGTAAAATCTCCCGCCTTGAGGGTAGAACACCGACTCGTTCCCCAATCCAAGGATACGGGTGACACCGTGGGACAGGGTGATCAGCTGTGGCCAGGCCAGCCTTGTGGATGAGGCAAGTTGAGTGTGTTGGATTGTCATTGAAGTGCCAGGGCCTTTCGGAGAGAGAGAACAATGAAGAATGCTGCGAAGCAGGGAATAAGACGGCCAAGAGCTGCATGATTGGATCGCGGGACTGGGGAGAGCAGGAATCGAGAGGCCTTTTGGTGAGCCTTATTTTCCTCGCGGACCCCGTGGAAGGGAACTAGAGTGTAAGAGATCTGCGGTTCGCAGCTGGGCGTGCTGCACGTATGCAGGTGAAGGATGGCCAAAACCACACCTGTAAGGAAACATCGCGGCCTCGACCGGGTAAGAAGTGACGAGGATGCGGTAGCATGGCATGGGTGATGCTTCGGTGGCCAACCTGGAGTTCTCGACCCGGATTATGTCAGTTCGAGATCCAGGCGCGCTGGGCTAACGTGTGAAACTGCAAGTGATTAAAACCCGTACCCAGCTGACAAGCCATTCGATTGGGCCGGGGAGCAACGGCAGAGAAGCAGGTCGAGATCCATTACAACCATGGTCGCCTGTGAATATGTATTCCGCCTGCCAGCCTCACTCTTGGGGCATGCTCACTCCATGAGGGGCAACGATCGCCATCAACTCACGCCATAATCCCGACCGGAGGTTTTTGCATCCCTGAAGGCGTCAAGTAGGATGAGGACGAAAAAGCAAAAAAGCAACCACCGCTTCAACATGAGAAAGGTTGTCCCCTTTTCTCAAAGAACCACTGACGAAACGGCGCTCGGAAGGCTTTGTTTGGTAGGGTAAAACTTGGCGGGTGAATTTGAGAGATCGTCAAACCTGTACCATTGGGAGCCTGTATTACCATTACTGGCAAAAACCACAAAACGTGGGTGTAAAGCGCCGACGCGTGGTGTGCACGCAGTGGCGCATGCATCATTCGGGATTGATTGGGCCATCTCGCATTGGCAACAGCCTCATGATCTCGGCTCAGCTAAAGGTTGATGTGGGATCGTCACAGCATCTCCTTCGACCGGAGGGACTCAAATAACGGCTTCTTCATTGAGAGAGTTGTTCGCGGATGGGTTTCTGTGATATTCCACCTCTTTCGGTTTCAGGATCTTGAGAAAGCAAGCCAATGCTTGCTGAAAATCATGTCGAGCTAGAAGCTAAGTACTCGAAGATAGGCAGACAGGATACCGTTCGAGGACTGATGATAGTTGGGAGCTGTGCATAAGGTAGCGAGATGGAGAAGAGAAGGAGGAGGTTTGCTGGTAGGCATGCCCTGGGCCAGAGACGGTCCATTCGGTCCGTCCCCCATATCCTTGTCGGACCCCTTCTTTGTCTGCAGCCCCGGGAGTGACCCCCAAGGGGTTTTCAGGGTTCTGGAGAGCGTGCGACAAGTTCATCATTATGACCGCGAATACGGAGTATGGGTGTGGCAACCCCCGCGCGTGTCCGATCTGGATTCTGTCAAACACCAGCGAGATCGTGTCACTGCGGCCCTTTCGGGTGGTTCGCGAGGGGTCAGCCACCCGCCTCGTGTAGACCGACACACCGATCATCTCAGCCAAATAGATATATGCGGCCGGTGTCTCGGCCGCGCAACTTTCTGGGTACGTCGGCGGCTATTATGATGGTGCGCTCCCGTCCAGCTAATAGAACGTTGGGATTCATGACCATTCGAAGAGTCGTAAAGAATATCCGAAAACCTGTCTAAGTACCCTGACTGTCTAAGATACTTACCTAATCTACCTAGGTAGGCCATTTCAGATTCCGACAACAGAGGCCAAATTTGATTCGACCGACGTGGCCAGGTTTGATACCTTTGGACAACAGCTTGACTCGAAAACAAGCAAAGTAATCTTTGCTTGGAGAATCGGAAAGCAGTGATCGCATTTGTTCATAATTTGACAGGGACCTTGCCAACATTATTGTCTTGCCCTGGTATTATCCAGCAGTAAAATATAGTGTAAGATACCTAGGCACCTAAGGTACCTACCTACCTGACCTTAGGTAAGGTAAGTTGAGGTAAATCTCGATAAGAATCGATAAGAGCCGATTAGATAAGACACCCATATGTCAATGCATCTCCCCTCCAGAACATAACGATCGCAAAGCTCAAGCTTCACCAACACCAGCAATGTGACCGAAGCTCGGGGGAATGACGCCTCCATTTCCGCGAGGATGCCATCCCACTTCGTACCAGCTCAAAACTCCCGCCATCGTATCGCCGCAATCGCCCTGTATCGTGCTCTCGTCCGCGAGGCTCGCGCCGTGCCACTCCCCAACGATGTACTCCGCAAGGGTGCCGAGAACCCACTGCCACGGCTCGTGAAGAAAGGCTTCAAGCGCAATCAGACGGAAGCGAGCTACCGTCTTGTCCTTGCTGCGCTATCGAAGGGGTACAAGGTGAGATACTCCTGTACTTTGCTCGCAGCGCCTTCTAGTATTGACAGTGCTCCAATTCAAGTTTCTCAACCTCTTCAAAGGCGCCCAGACCCCATCATCAAAAGAGCACTCCGAAATCCTTACGTACCTCCGCGAAAAGAGCCTTCGTGATGCAAGATCAGAAGCAGGCAAACCACCACCGCCACCGCCAAAAATCGAGCGTCCAAAGCCCAAATGGCCACCCCTGCTCAAGCGCATTTCCCCCCTCGACGAACCACCCGTCTACATCTCTGAGCGCCACCCTGTGCCTCGTGAGGACCTCTCCGGCATACGGCACGTCCCTAACGTCGCTGTGACCGCACACGGCGTCGTCTTTCTACGCCAGGGCAAGCCGCAGCACCGCTCCGTATGCGACTATGTCCAGAAGAAGAACAAATACAAGATTAAGAACATGGAACATCTGCTCGGCTCGATGCGCGATGAACAGCAGTTTGCGAAGGAGGAGGACCAGTGGGATGGGCATCTGCAGAGCGAGATCAAATCTCAAAAGAGGGTGGTGGAAAGGCTGGTCAGGTTGCGGCAGAGAATCGAGCAGCCCCTTGCAGACCTTCCTGACTGGGTTGAAAAACCAGGTTACGAAAGGGTAGGGACTGTCGAGCCCTATGTCTTTGAAGAGAGTTACACCAGCAGTGTAGCTGCTACATATGATGATGCCAGCAGGAGACTGAGCGACGATGCGGCGGATCAGTCTGCGAGAGCAAGGGCGTTTCTAGCGATCCGCGAGGCGGAAAAGAAGGCGTTGGAGGAAGACAACGAGTATTACCGGGAAAAGGGCTATAAGTGGATGATTGACACACCATATAAGAAGAAACAGAGACGGGTCGCAAAGCGCAAGAAGGGCGGCCAGGACAGATTTGAACGCAGGGCGGTACGGCAGGACAAAGCGCGAAAGAGCAATTTTGTCGGCCTCAGTCCTGCTCCCATCCAGGTTTAAGTCGCTTTCCCCTGGAAGAAACCAGTTTGTATTGATACTGTACTATACCTTTAGACATTCCCCATGTTACCAATACAGAATGGTGCGGCATATGATGGCTACGCGACATCGGTACCATGTTAAAGCCATGTCAAAGGGCGCACACTCCATCTTCAATGGACCTCCTTGCCTCTTCGCTCTTTTCCCAATACACGATCTCTTTTCTTGAGCCTTCACTGAGGCGTTTTCGTCTATCAATCCTGTTGTACACCGTAGTCGGCCACATCGCTCGCCAAAGTGGTTATAGGAGAAACCCTTACCTTGATGCCTAGTCGGCCCAGAGCCACACGACTTAGGTTCAGCCTTCAACTTCAAAGAAGTTTGCGAACTAAAGGGTACCGATGAAATGCTTTGAGTCACACAACTCAAAGGGTAGGCTTAACCACAAATCTGGGCGCCTGCAGGTAGGCAACGGGTAGGCTTCAGCCATAACTGTGTCCATGGGTTTACCTATAAAGACAACTCTTCCCCCCGGTTGTTCCTCTCCCCCCTCCCAGAGTATTCCGCACAGAAACAGCACACAGCACACAAACATTACAACCACCAATATAATCAGTCTTGACACAAACATGGACGAACAAACACCTCAGGCGTTCGAGTTCACAATCGCGCACTCGACGCTGCCACTTGAAGCCATCGGCAAGGGCTTCTGTGGCTCTGTGTGGTCCGCGGGCAACCTCGCTATCAAGCGCGAGGATGGCGGCCCAGGTCGTTCCATCGCAAACGAATACACGATGCATCGCCACATTATCCGAAGCTTGGATAGTACCAATAGAGTCCACCTCAATGTGCCTCACTGTGAAGGCTTCCTCAAACACGATGCGACTGCCTGGGATCAAATGCTCCCTAGATTTCCTGCGGGATACACGGGTTGCAACGCACTCATCAACGAGAAGATTCCACCACTATCTCGCGATGTTCGCAAGCTGTTGGCCCATAAGTTTCACCCAAACGTGGATGCGGATGAGATTGCCGACAGCCCGACCAATAGCCACTGTCTCGCTCGACCTTACCTGGGGCGCAGAAAGCTTCGGAATACAGACACCAATCAAGATAGACCTAGACTTAGATTCTTCAGTCTGAGGAACTTCCCACTCCACGCCGATCAGATGGAGACTCTCAACCTGGATCTTAAAGGGTACGCCGTAGCAATGGCAAAGGCTCTCGCATTCCTGCACTGGTCCGCAAAAGTCGATGCCAATGACGTTGAGTTTGTGCTTGCGAACCCAAGGACTTGCCAATCGCCACCATGCGAAGCCCCCACGACATCAAGCTTGGGTCCTGTAGGCTTCCATTCAGATGAGTTTGGCTCTCATGCTATGTGGATCCTGGACTTTGATTGTTGCAGGATGATGGCAATGGACGACAACGGAATCAAGCAAGCTTGTAGAAGCTTTTGGCGGAACGACCCTTACTATCCGCGACCTGGCAGCAACAACGCAAAGGATCAGGAACTCTGGACTGCCTTCCGGACTCACTTCCTGATGGCTAGTGAGCGAATTTTGGAGGGCAAAGAGGAGGATTTGCGTCGGCTGCCGCTGAGATTGATGGAGTGTATCGAGGAGACAAAGGGAAGGTTCACCAAGGGAACAGATTTCTAGTAGGATAGGCTAGGAGGACATAACAGCATAGTCGTGTGTGAATCCAGAGATTCAGTAAGTATTTACTGCCTCTAGTACTCCAGGTGTTGGATAGCATTTGTTTGCCGTTTCCAAGCTTTCTTTCTGTTGGCTACACACTGCCTATCAAACACTACGTGGCGTCAAACATTCCGTTGCAGAACCATTGCAAGGTTGGCTCATCAATGATTCTGCAACCAACCCGCGGTTCTTAGGCTGAACCAAGCACCGAGCTGAGGAATCAAAGTTGCTGAAAGAAAACTTCAAGAAGTTTGACTTCTTTGCATGGGGTTCTCTCTTCACCATGAGGCCTTTACCGGCGTACTTCGACAGATTACTATGTACTTAAAGGATGGACTATATTCTCAGGTGATTGTCGCTGATTCTGATTCTTTATTCCACCATCAGTTGCCAGGTTCTCCTACTTACTGAAGTATAGCACTTTGTCAGTAGTTACGCAGCACTGGCTGCGGTTTTATCGACTCAGATAACTTGGGATCACCTCAACCCCCTTCGCGAAGATGGACGATACTTCGATACAAGGCTCTTCCCGCCCACCTAAAGCCTTCGAGAAGCGTCGCCCACAGAATCAGTCGGACGAAACTGCGGCTTCTTCGAGAGCTGTCTCCTTGGAGCAGGCCATTATAGCTAACCTTCACCTAGAAGAAAGGCTTGGAGCTGAAACTCAAGGAGAAACAATCGAGGTCTGTCTCGAGCGAATGCCTTCAACCAAGTCAACAATCTCCACGGCTTCGTCTTTTGTGAAGCGTCAGCAAGCAGCAGTTGGCGTTGCTGCAAACTTCCGGGAGATTGGTATCGGCCCCATCGGCAAAGCGTCCGAGCATCCCGGCACCACGTCCGCCTACAAGTTTCCTCTCACGAAGCAGGATGATAAGTTGTGGAACAATTACATCATGCACAAGCGAATCGAGACCGCGTTCAATTCGCGTAAGTTCTGTCCTGGACAGGTCGAAATTCCAAGATGGTTCTGGTTCGCCACGCCGACCTCCCACAGCTTTTGGGAGGAGAATCTTGAACTGTTTCCCAGATATATCTGGATTCCCCCGCGAGCCCAATCACATTCTCTGTATGGAAAGGATCTTCCCTCTTCCGAAGCCCGTTCGTCACTGTCTAATTGAGAAGTCCTGTCCGCCTCAAGGACGAGAGCAGTTGATGAAGAGCGAGGCCAATAAGGACTGCTTAGTGCGGCCGTATCTCGGCCGCATCAAGTATGGTACGGGCGGCCAGTTCTTCTCTCTGCGAAACTTCAAGCTTCACGCCAACCAGATCAAGGACCTGGAGATGAAGCCAGCCGACCTGTATCTGGGGATGGCTCATGATCTTGGCGTTATGCACTGGGTCGCCAAGATTGACGGCAACGATGTTGAGTTCGTCATCGGAAGTTTTCCAGTGGCGGAGCAGGTTGTTCGCACTGACTACCGTCTTGTCGATATATTGGCCCTGAAGCCAATGACCAGCACGCACGAACTTCTGACGCACAAACTCCCTGACTTTGGCCGAAGAGTCACCTCATTGTGGATGATTGACTTCGATGACTGCCATGATATCACCATGGATGACGCGGGCATTGACAAGGCAGTCAAGGCGTTCATCGAGACCAATCACTACTGTCCCCGGCCGAATTCAGGAGGCGATTACATCGAGACCATGTGGAAAGATTTCTCAAGCATGTACTTGTCTTTCAGTAGCACCATCATGACGAAGCTGGGCAAGAAGAATGAGCTGGGAAACCTTCCGGCCAAGTTCGTCGAGAGACTCAAGGTGACATCGATCGGATCTCAACCACCCAACCCTGGCGCTTCTCCCCAAGCAAAGGACCGAGGAGGCACTTCCGGTTCCAGCTCTTCAGCCGGCCGCGGTGGCTCTTCCGGTGGCAATACTCCTTCTCGTGGCCGCGGCGGCATTCATGACAGAATAAGAAGCACAAAGCCAGAGATTTTCCTCTCTTCTACTTTTACTCAATGCGCTTACACACATTAGCCTCATGTTACTTGAGAATTGAGTTTGACTCAAAAGTGAAGACAACGATGGCAGCAGTCGACGTCCAGTGAATCTCCATGTCCTTCCTTCCCGATCAGTGGTGATCCCGTCTTCGCGGCTGCGCCTGCCTACCAGCTTTACATTGGCGCACAACAAGGCTTATTCTTCCAGTCTTTCTTCTTGAGCAGGCCCTTGTGTGTTTTTATCTCCCTCCATTACATCCACGTCATCAATCGCCATCACCACTCCGAGCTACAGTGCGAGTGACAAACGCGCCGCAGACAGCTGGTACACCACTCAATCCATCAGCCGCAACAATATTAGATTGTCAAACCATCTCCTCGATGCGATACTTGCTACTACAGGCACTGTTTTTTCCATGAATCAGGCTGCTTGACCTCATACGTAACGATCGAGTCCCGCATCCTTACGGATCAATGACGACTGCAAGCAAAATATTGTGCAACGGGTACCGCTGATCCAACGACTATCACCATTTCTTCGAATACCAGGGCCAGCCTTCGATCGCCCTAGAACTTTAGATCACGCATTCCGCCTCGACGATCGCTACAGATATCTTGTAAGTTTATCCAAATCTTGAGCAACATCACAATTTTGATTGAAGCTAATCAATGTTCCAGTTTTGCCAAACTACCATTTTGAAAAATTCCTTGGCCCGATAGAATGAATAACAACGCCCAGGATCCCGTGCTGGATAAGCCGTTTCAAACGCCTGCACTTGAACTCGAGCAGTCAAAAGACCTTAACAGCCCCAGAGAACACGAGAAAAGAGGACTCTCATCCAGATGGAGTATCTTTCCGCAAGAGATTCGATTAATGATCCTCGAGATCATCTTTGCGATGCAGTCCAAAGACACGCCGCAGGAGAAAAGCCGTCTAGCCTCCGTTTCTGCAGAATGGCAAACATTTTTCGAGGAGCGCAACTTCAAGACTCTAAAACTTGAGCGGCTCCACGATATAGACAAACTCAGAGACTTCGTCGGTCCTCGTCGTCAGATGTACGTCAGTAAGATCTGGCTCCATGTGTCCTTAGCGACATACACTTCCGAAGAGTTCTGCAAGGAAGAGGACGACGAAGGGATATTGCACAACAATGAGATTTTTGACAAGCACTTGAAGTCACTTCTTAGAACGCTTTCTAAATGGCAACTAGGCTACGGCGACGAAGATTACTTCGGCATTCACCTTCACTTCTTTGCCGACTCGCCCGAGGACGATTACCACCCATTCAAGGGGGATGATGATCCCGATGAACCCTATGATAATCTTGAGCCCGCTGACCTCTTGGGAGCACGGAAGCGTCTCATGGGAAATCTGCTCGACTTTAAAAATGCAACCCCCACGTCGAGCTTGACAAGCCTGGCTGAAACTGGGTGCCCTGTGGTTCCGAGGGTTCCAGTAGTCAAAAAGTTCAGCGTTACAGACGTATGCTATCGAAGTCTATCAGCAGACGCCATTCGTTTTCTTCTTCTGAGCTTGGATAATCTGGAAACCATTGAGTACGAACCTTGGAGGGGCATTGACCAAATAGACAGATCCCGGAGAGACAAGGCAAATGTGGCTCTACTTGAAAGTCTTCCACCTACTGTAAAGAGAGTCAAGTTATGGGAGGCTCGGCATGACAACTTACATGGGCCTTCCGAAGAGCCCGGTCCTAACCGCGATATTGCTCGGGCGGCTGTACTGGGATGCTCTCGCCTAGTTTCCTTCAGCTCTCTGAATGTTCTCGACGCCGCGCATTTCCTCGATGAAGTTATTCAATTATCCATGCCGCCGATGATGGAGTGTTTCGACCGCTGGTCGTCTCTCGAAGCGGTAGCTCTGACGTCTCCCTTCCTCGATTCAACTCTCGATGAGGCATACACTCAAGGTCTAAGTCGGAACACCCCCATTCGGCCACCCCCCCCCCCATTCGGCCACCCTATCAAAAGTAGGTCTAGGAACATCGCTACTAACTATAGTTAATTAATTAACCACCTTCTACTACTACTATAATATAGTTACTACCCTTACTAAGTAATTTAACCTCTACGATTTAACTAAGACTAATTAAATACTTATTAATATCTTCTTAGGCCCTCTTTATATCCTTAATATTAGCGAACTTAGTATTTAAATATATTTAAATACTCTTTTTTTTAAGAGCTATATACTTAACTCTAACTTTAAAACTCGAACTTATTATTAAAATAAAGTTAATAAAAAGGACTTCTTATTAAAAACTTTTTTAATTTTATAAAAAAATAAATATTAAGTATTATAATTAGGACTAAGTTTTATAAATAGTTTTAGCTACTTATTAAAATTACTAGCTTTTTTAAAAATTAATTAGTTAATAATAAATATTATAAAAGTCTAGTTAACGATTTTAATAATATTAATAATTATTTATTTAGTATTAATAATATTATTTAATAATATAGCTAAGTTAAATAATATTATAAAATTATTAAAAAGTATAACTATATTAAGTAGTTATAAGCTAGTTACTCTTTAACTATTTTATATATTATCCTTTATTAAACTAAATAAACGAGTTATAATATAATAAACTAAAAAATACTACTTTTTAATAATAATAAAATTATTTATTATATCCTCTTTATTAAACTTCTTTTTATAATTAGTTTTAATAAGATTAAAAATAATTATATTTAATAACTAAAAGATATAAGAAGTATATAATAATAAAAATAATAAATAAACGTTATTAATATAATACTTTTATATAAATTTTATTATTATATAACTCTTATAACTATTAAGAATTAATAATTAAAGCTCTAGTTATAAATTAAGTCCCCTAGTTAGGGGGGGCTTAGTTTATAATAAAAAAACTACTCTTAATTATATAAAAATAATTTAGTTTATAATTTATTTATTATTTATTATTATAAACTCCTAATTATTAAGATTTTTAAAATTAAAAAGGAACTATTACTATTAAACCGATTTTTTTTATAAATTAATAATAATTTAATAGCTTTATTATTAATAAAGATATATTTAATAATAGAGATTTAAAAACGTAATTTAGGTATTACGGCTAGCTAGTCGTAATAAGTATATTAATAAAAATTAAGGCTACGAGTATTAAATAAATAATATCGTAGTTATAAATAGCTTCCTTAAAGCTATATTTATAAGTTATAAAGTAGGTAAGGCTTTAATAATTAATCGTAGTTTTATTAAAAGGGATTTTTAGTAAAAATAGTTAAAAGCGATTATAAAATCTAATATTAATATTACGGCCCAACTAGTTAGATGCTGGCCGGTGTACCTATATAGTGTAGAATAGGGGATAATAATACCGGAGTTATTATTATCGAAGCTTTTGCTTTGTACTATAGTTAGTTACCCTGACCTGCTCGTAATACAATGATAACTCCGCCCTGCGTTAAGGGGTTATGGGTTTAATTCCCGCACGCCGCGTTGATAGTATAATTATGCCTCCTATACTATATAGGGCGTCCCGACCGTAGGTAGTACGTATAAGACTAGTCGCCTCGTACTACTACTAGAGTTTCCCTATTTATACCCGTAATATATCTAATTAGTCTTTAGCATAGGGACATGCCTCTTAGAGGGGAGATATAGTATTACGGCCTAACTAATTAGATATTAGCCGGTGTACTTATATAGTACAGAATAGGGGATAATGATGCCGGAGTTATTATTATCGAAGCTTTTGCTTTGTGCCACAGTTGGTTGCCCTGACCTGCTCGTAATAACTAAATTAATTATTAAAAAAGCTATAAGAAGTCTATCCTTAAGCCCGGCTTAAGTTTATATTATATATAAGTCTTATTTTTAAATATATTTTTTATTTATATATTATTTTAATAGGCCCCGTATTTTAAATATACGGGCTCTATATTTTAAAAAAACGGGGTCCGTATTCTTAGTATATAGACTTTTTTATTTTTTATTATTATATAACTTATTTTATAGTTCTTTTATTTTATAAAAATTACTTTATATTTTTATATTCTTATATATATAGTATATTATAACCGCTACGAACCTGCGGGGCGGGCCCTAGTCTTAATTATATATATTAAATTATAATATTAAGTCTTTTTTTTAAAAGTTTAGTTCTGTAAACCTATAAATAAGTTATCTATTCTTAGGTTAGGGATTTGTTAAGTATATTTTTTTAAAATATATTAATATAATATTAAGTCGTATTAAAAAACGTTTATTAAGTAATTCTATTTTTAAGCTTTATTTAGTTTATAACGACGTATTTAATTATTTTAATTTTAACGACGTAATATTTTATATTTAATATTTTTATATAAAATATACGTATTATATAATTAAGGGGTCGAAGATTTATTAAAATTATGAAAATCTAAAACGCCCTTATAATAGTTTTATTATTACGTCGAGTTATAAGTATTATTATAATTTTTTATTTATAGTTTTATTAATATTTTATAATAAAGAGGCTAAGTAACTAGCGTTAAGATTTAAAAAAAAAAAAAAAAAAAAAGCTAGCGATACTTTACTTAATCTTTATATAAAACTTATTTAAATTTAGTTTAAAATTATAAAAATATTATAGCTAGCTAGTTATAATAAGTATATTAATAAAAGTTAAGGCTACGAATACTAAGTAAATAGTATCATAGTCGTAAATAACTTTTCCGAAGCTATATCTATAAGTTATAAAATAGGTAAGGCTTTAGTAATTAATCGTAGTTTTATTAAGAGGAGTTCTTAGTAAAAATAGTTAAAAGCGATTATAAGATCTAATACTAAGTTAATTATTAAAAAAGCTATAAGAAGTCTATTCTTAAGCCCGGCTTAAATTTATATTATATATAAGTCTAACTATAAATATATCCCTTATTAATAATTATTTTTATTCGTTAAGTAATCGCTTAGTAAATATTAATAAGCGCTTATTTAGAATAATTATAGTAATTACCTTATTATATAATTACCGTTTTTTATTTATACGTAACTTATTTATAATTCTTTTATTCTATAAGAGTTACTTTATATTCCTATATTTTTATATATATAGTATATTATAGCTACCATAAGCCTATAGGGTAGGCCCTAGTCTTAGTTATATATATTAAGTCGTAATATTAGGTCTTCTTTTTAAAGGTCTTATCCTATAAACCTATAAATAAGTTATTATAGCCTAGGTTAGGGCTCGTTAAGTAATTCTCTTAAAATACTAAAATATTCGCTAGATTTTTAATATATCGTTATTTAAAACTTACTTTTAAAATTAAAAAGCAAGGATTCGAAATAGTAATACTTTATTCGTTTTATTACTTATCGGGGCAAAAATATAAGATACTAAAAAGTAAATTAAGGTATTATAAGTATATATATCGTAATCGTTTTTATAATACGATTACTAATACTATATATAATCGTAAGTTTTTTTTTTTTTTTATAAGTATTTCTTTATATTAATTATATTCGTAATAAATCGTTTTTTATTTAAAGCTAATAAGTTAGAATATAAAAAAGAAATAGAAGAGCTTTTTTTTTTAAAACGAATAGAGGCCTTATACTATGCGTAGGCTAAAATAAATAAGTTTTTATTAAAATTAGATCGTTTTTAAAAAAAAAAAAGGATAGTATTTAAAAAGGGGAAGGTAATTCTTAATCTTTTTAATATTATTATTAAGAATAAGTCGGCCGCTACGTAGGAAGTATAATCTAATAGTACTTTTAAAGTAATTAACTAGGACGTTATAATAGCTAGGAGTTCTAGTTTTAATTTTAATTTTAGTATTTTAAAAGGGATTCTTAAGAGTTCTAGAGGTTCGTAATAAGTTTTTATATATTTTCTTTATATCCATAGCCTTTTTATTTAATAAGGAATTTTTATATTCTATTCTTAACTTTATAATTAATAATTCGCTCGATTTTATATTTTAGTTAATTTAGTTCGATAATAATATAGTTTTTTATATACGAACTTCTTAATATAAGCTTAAGTAATAAAATATAGAAAACGGGATAGTATTATATTATATTTAATAATCTTAATTCGTAATTAATTAGTAAGACTTTTTTAATAATTTTAAAAAGTCTAAGTTTTTTATAATTTAATTTATTATTTAGTCGTTTTATTTTAATATTATAGTAAAAGAAGTAGGCACTATCCCCCTTTTTTAAAAATAGTTTTTTAATTTTTAATTTATCCGCGTTCTTTTTTATATACTATCGTACGAACTTAAGGTTTAATAAGGCTTATTTATAAATCTTTTTAAGTTTATTTATATTTATTATAATTTTTATAGTTTATAATCTTTATTATACTTCTTTATATACTATTAACTAGAATCCGTAGTTAAGATAAAACGGGGATTTTCTTATGCTTTTACTAACTATATTATTATATACGAACTAGGCTATTAATAAAAATACTACTTAATTATCCTAGTCGTAGTTTATATAATAACAAAGGTATATTTCGAGGATTTAGTTAATCCTTTTTATCTATCTATCGGTTTATAAATAAAATAATATTAATAATTTATAGTCTATACTAAGTTACGAAATTAGAAATTTTTAAAACTTTAAAATAAATAGCTTATTTTTATTAAAAATAATTTTTTTTAGTAAACTATAGTTCGAAAATATAACCTTAGTAAATATATATACTAGGTTTTTTATAATATTTAATTTTTTATAGGGAATAAAATATACGAACTTAGTAAGTTAGTTAACTATAACTAAGATACTATTATACTATATTTTAGTAAATAGTTCTCTAGACTTTAGTAGTTTAATAATAAAGTCCTATATAATTAAATACTATATTTTTATTAGTAATTATAGTAGTTATAGCTTATTATAAGGCTTATATAAGCTATTCTTACTTTTTTTATAAGTTACGTAGTCCTTAATTACTTTTATAATTTTAATACGTATAACGGATTTATTATAATACTAATAAATTCGTTTTTATATTTTAATAATTTTTTAGTAACCGTATATTAGTATATTATAAATTTCTATAATAAGCTTAGGGGTTATTTTTTTAGTTAGGCTAGTATTAATTTTTTTAGTTATTATAAGAAGCTTTATAGTTAGTATAAGGCTACTATTTTTTTTTTATTTAAAAATAACTTATATTTTTTTAGGGACTGCGACTTTATAGTCGGGTTTTTTATTAAGAGCGTCTATTTTACTATTTTTTAAACTTTTTTAATAAATAATTTAGAAGTTATATTTAGATAGGAATTCGCTCTATTTAACTTATCGTTTATTTAGATTTTTATTCGTTATAAAGTTTATAAAGTTTTTATAGTCTATATAGATTATAATTTCGTACTTAGTTCTAGATAACTATAGTTTCTATTTTTAAAATACTTTAATAATTACTATTAGTTCTTTATTATAGATTTATTAATTTAATTTTATTTTATAGAATACTTTAGAGTAGAAATAATATAGATAAAGCTTTTTTTATTTATCTCGTTATTTTAGGACTACTCTTATAGCAAAGTTCGAGGTATCGGTTTTAATTTTAAAAGGTTTTTAAAGGTCTAGGATTATAGTAATTAGTTTAAAAACGACTATATTCTTAATTTTAATAAATACTTCTTTATACTTAGGGTCCTAAATAAATAGGGTATCTTTTTATATTAAGTTATTAAGAGGTCTAACTATATTAATATAGTCCTTAAGGAATCGTTAATAAAAATTAATAAATCTTAAGAATCCTTATATATCCTTAACGTTCTATAATATAAGCTAGTCCCTAACTACTTTTATTTTTAATATTTATATATAAATTTATCTTAACATAATAGTATATCCTAAGAAATCTATTTTTTATACGTAAAACTTATATTTAAAAAGTTTAGTATATAACTTAGCGTTTTAAAACTTTTAAAATACTATATAAATATACTTTTTATATATTTCGAAATTAGGGGAGAAAATAAGGATATTATTAATATAAATAATAATAAAAATATTAACGTACTTTTAGAGTACGTAATTAACTATTATTTAAAAAGTTACTAGAATATTAGTAAGTCTAAAAGGTATAATAAAGTATTTAAAGAGTCCTTTATAAGTTTAGAATACCGTTTTCTACTCGTCTTTTTTTTTAATTCGAATTTAGTTAAATACTTTTTTAAGATTTATAATAATAAACTAGTTAGCTCTATAAAATAAGTTTCTAAGCTTAGTAATAAGTAATAAAGGATAATAATTCTTTTTTATAATTTTATTAAGTCTTCTATAATTAATAATAGGTCTTAATTTTTTACCCTTTTTTAATATAAAAAATAAAGGGAATTTTATAAGAGAATTCGATAGTTAAATATATCCCTTCTCGAGCTTCTTATTAATATATTCGTTAAAATATTCCTATTCTTTTTAATTTATTAAGTATATTAAATAGAACCTAGGTTATATTCCTTTTTTAAGTTCGATTTTTATATTTTAGTTACTATATTTTAATAATCTTATTTTTTTAGGTTTTATAAATAGTTTTATATATATTTAGTACTCTTTAAGTATAGTTTAGAGTCGTTATAATTTTTAATTATTAATATCGTATACGAACTTCTTAGAGCTTTTTATTATTTTAATAAAAACTACGTATTATATTTATTCTCGTTTTTTAGGAATTATTAAAAATCCATTTAAACCCTTTTTTTTCTTAGGTCGTTTAATAATTAGATTTTTTTAGAGGACCTAGCTAGTAGTTTAATCTATTTATAGGTTATATTTTTATAATTACGAGATTCTAAGGATAATATCGATATCTCTAGTCTTTATAATATCGTATTATAATTATTTTTACTAATTATTAATATATATCGAGAGGTATACGGTTTTTTAATTAATATATTTATAGTTATAATTAACTCGTTCTTTTTTTACTATTTATAGTTAATATAAGTTATTTTTTTATATTTATAATAAGTTAAGTTTATTTACTATTTTTAGTAAAATATAAGTTTTTTATATACTACTATTAATAATAGCATTTAGTCCTCGTCCATAAATATTAAGGTTAATTCGTAAGTATACGTTATTATATTATCTAGTTATATATAAAAACTTTTTTTTTATTTTTGCTTTTTATTATTCTTTTATAATTAGTTTTTTTAGTTTTTTATTATTTACTTTTTTAGGTAGTTTTTTTATTTATATCTTTTTTAATATTCCCTCTATACCTTAACTTTTTTAATATAATAAATTTAATATTAGTTATATCTATAGTTTTCTTATTTTATATACTCGTTATTAAAGTACTTTATAAAAAAGCTAAAATCTAGGCTAAATATTATTTTATTACTATTATTAAAGCTTAGTAATATCTAATTAAATAACTAGTCTTTTATATAAATATCCTTAATAAGTTTATTATTATATCTTCGTAAATAAAAACGGCTATTTTATTTATATACGAGGTATTAGAAGTATTTATTATTTAAGTATTCTATTTAAAATAATTCTTTATAAAAAGGATTTTCGGGATTAAATAGAGAGTAGTCTCTATTTATATAAGGGGCTATTATAACCTTTTTATATTCTTTAGTTTTATAAAATTAAATAATTTAGTTATTTTTAAATAGATAAATATACTTATATTATAGTTTGTCGTTATCCTTTTTAAAACTAATATTATTAATACTAAGTAATACTTTATAATTAATCTCTATTTAAATACGTTATTAGATAACATTACGAAGTTTATTCGAATTATAAAATAATTTTATTTTATTAAAATAAAAAAAACTAGTTCCTATTTTAAAATCTTTTTTTTTTAAATTAAAATTAATTTTTCTTTCTTTTATAACTCCGAAATTAAGAATCGGTCTCTTAATTACTTCGATTTTATTTTTATATAAGAAGTTTTCGAGCTATTTTTTAATTTTATAAATAAACTTTTTATTAGTATCTACTTATTTTATTATATAAATAGACTTAGTTAGGATTTTATTTAAATTAGTTTTTAATTTAATAAGTAGTTTTTAATTTATATAGTTTCGTTATACTATATAAACGAGGCTACTTATAATTTCTTTAGTATCGGGTCCTCTTTTTTTAAATTTAAAGAGTTACTTTTTTATATTAACTAGGAGTTTTTACTTAATCCGTTTTTTAAAAAAAATAAAGTATATCCTTTATAATAGGGTCCGTTTTAGCTTTTTTTTTTATATTTTTATAAATCTAAAAAAGTATAATAATATATTTAATATTATTCTCCTCGAGAGTATAGGGTTAATAAATAAGTATCCTTTCTTTTTTTATTACTACTACTAAGGTTTTAATAAATAATATAATATTATATTTAAATCGTCCCTTATTTTTAAATTATTTTAAATACTATTTTATTTATTATTTATTATTTTAATAAATAAAATAGTTATTATTATAATAAGCTATTTATAAAAATTATTTATAAAGGACTTTTTTATTTATAATATTAGCTCGCTTTTTTAAAATAAGTTAATATTAAATATATTTAGTTTATTAATAATTTTTAACTATATATCCTAGCTTATCGTAGTTATAATACTTAAAGTCCTTTTTTTAATAAAGTTATTCCTTTTTAATAATACTATGGTCTATTAGTCTATTATAATACCCTATTATAATAATAGTTAATTTATATTTACGTTTATTATTAAGTTTAGCTCGGTTATTTTAAGCATTTTATCCTTTTTATTTAAAGCGTCGTTCATAAAATTAATTATTAATCTTAACTATTATATTAATATAATTATAAAACTTATTTAGTTATTCTTATTAATAGAAGTTATCTTTAACTTTTTTTTTAAACTATAATAAAAAGCTATTATAAATATATTATTACCTTAATTAAGTTTAAAAATAATCTATTTAAATTTAAATACGTACTTACTAATTAACCCTTTTTATATAAAAGTTATAAGCTTTTATTTAGTAATTCGTTTTTTATTAGGGTTACTAAAGGTTTCTTTAAGTCTTTTTTCGAACTTATTATAATTATTAAAATTTTTTTTAATATTTTTATCCTAAAAATTACGTTCGTTTTTAAAATAATCTTTTATAAAAAGCTCGAACTAAGTAAGGGCATCCTTTTTAAAAAATAAAGCTATATAATAAACCTTATTAATTTTAATAATAAAAAAGGTCTTATAATAATATAAATAGGCCCTAGTTTAGGTAAAAAACTTTTAAAAAATATTTAAGGACCTATTATAAAGTTCTGGTTTAAGGTACTTAGCTCTAAGTACTAAGAAAGGTCGGGGCGCTATAAACTAAGTATAAAGTTACTTATTTTTATTTTTAAATTTAAATATTATATTATATAATTACTAAATAATAAATATAATTATTTTAATAAGCTACGCCGCGCTATTATTATTAATAATTAATATATTTATATTATTTAATTAGTTTTTTATAAAATAAACTTATTAAATAGGAATAATTAAAGTATTATAACTAGCTAGTTATAATAAGTATATTAATAAAAGTTAAGGCTATAAGTACTAAATAAATAGTATTATAATCGTAAATAGCTTCCCTAAAACTATATTTATAAATTATAAAGTAAATAAAGCTTTAGTAATTAATCGTAGTCTTATTAAAAGGGATTCTTAATAAAAATAGTTAAAAACGATCGTAAAATTTAATACTAAGTTAATTATTAAAAAAGCTATAAGAAGTTTATTTTTAAGCTTAGCTTAAGTTTATATTATATATAAATCTCGTTTTTAAATATATTTTTTATTTATATATTATTTTAACGGGCCCCGTATTTTAAATATATAGGCTCCGTATTTTAAAAAAACGGGGTCCGTATTCTTAATATACGGACCTTTTTATTTCTTATTATTATATAACTTATTTTATAGTTCTTTTATTCCGTAAGAGTTACCTTATATTTTTATATTCTTATATATATAATATATTATAACCGCTATGAACTTACGGGGCGGGCCCTAGTCTTAATTATATATATTAGGTCGTAATACTAAGCTCTTTTTTTTATATTACGTTAATCTTAGCTATACTTAAAATTAGCTTATTAAATTCTTTATTTTTAAAAATATTAGTTTTATTTATATTATATTTATTAATCTATTTAATATTTTTAATTTTTAATATATTAAGTAATCGGAACTAGGGCTTAATTATTTTAATAAATACTCTATTAATACGCTTTAAATTTATAAAACGACTTCTCTAAATTTTAATAAATAGGTTCTATTTTAAAAAAGTATTTATCCATCTCTTTTTAAAAAGATAATTATCTCCCTAAGCTTATAATACTTACTTAGTAAATTCTCTAATTTATTTATAAATTAATATAATTCTTAAAATATACTAAATACGAACTTATTTAATTAGCCTATTTTCTTATTAAAAAAGAAACTTTTATTAATTTATAAAAGTAATTACCTTAACTTATTAACTTTATTAATAATTTTAAAATATACTTTTTAAAATCCCGAACTTAATCGAGGCCTTCTTAATTAAAGTATTATTTTTAATTACCTTAAGTACTTAAATAACTTTATTTTTAATATATAATATTATAATATAATAAAAAATATATATATTAAAAAGAAATTTATTTAGATAATAATTATAATTATTATAGTAGTTTATAAATTAAGGGTAGGATTTTAATTAGGGGGGCTAGGAGGGATTTTTGGGGTGGCCGAATGGGGGTGTTCCGACTTACTTCAACGAGCTGCTGCGGCCGCAATGCACTTGCCAAATCTCAAGGTCATGGAACTGTGGAAGACCTGGAAGAATGACGCGATTCTGTTTCGTTACGAAATATCGGGTCACACAGTCGAGATCTCTCACGGTGCATCATGGGATTTGAAGCTGTGTCAGGATGCTTTGAATGCATGGGAGGGGGTGGCAAAACATCATGGAAACCTCTTCTTTGACATTCAGCTCAAGGTACTCGACATTCCTGCCAGTGCCATCATCCATGACACGCTCCGTGTCATTTCTTGGTAGTGGCAGAGCATCTGTTCATTCTTCTATCAGTCTAATCTCATCTATGAAGCATAGCTTCGTTGTAATGCTACGCTCGGTAGCCAGTAAACAGCTTCCAGGCTACTAGCTTTATAAAATCTTGACTGAGCCGCCATTGGCTGCAATGACACTTCCATTGATCCAGCGCGCCGCCTCGCTTACGACTAGACCCACGACTTTGGCAACATCATCTGGAAGTCCGACTCCGTTATGGATTGATTTTCCCTCGCTCAGAACCTTCAATGCGGCTTCGCGCATGTCCGGCGGCGCACTCCCAGTGAGCGCATCAGTCGCCGTACCACCCACTGAGAGGGAGTTCACCGTAGTTCCCAGCGTCGTTGTGTCCTGGCTCAAAATATCCGCCCAAGATCGGGTCAGAGATTCCATTGCTGATTTGGTCGATGCGTACAACATGGCACTTGTAAAGTTAACATCAACACAGGAATCCGAGATCGCCAAGGTATTCTTATTTGACTGTGACTTACTACGATGCTGCTGCGGTACGAGCCCAATCGCTTGAGATACTGACAACGCGGGATTCCGGCTGGATGTAGTCTCGTCTGAGAAGCACGTCCATCGTCAGCGCCAAAGACTGTACATTGCCTAGCAAGACCCTCTGGATGAATTCAGCATCAAGCTGACGGACTGGCCGCGCCTCAAAGTGGGTTGCGTTGTTGATAATGATGTTGAGTTTGCCATCGAACTCATCCTGGACTTTGTTGGCAATCGTCTCGGCCAAGTCTGGCGAAAGAAGGTTGGCAACCAATCCCGTGACTCTTGGGGCGTCGAACTGACTCGAGTGGTATCCCTGTTGAACGGTCTTTTCGAGAGATTCGAATAGGTTGAGTGATTCAGTGGATGCACAGGTACCAAGAACGTTTGCTCCGCGACTGGCAAGATGAATAGCTATGGCGCGGCCAATACCGCGGGAAGCACCTCTGTCGCCATCATTAGCAACCTCCTAGGCCGTCCATAGGTAAATCCGCAATGACTCATAAAAACGAATCACAAGAGGGCACTGAAGCTTACGTTACCAGGGCATTCTGACCTCGGAGATCCTGAGGGAGGAGAATCATCTCCTTGCTAGTTTGGGGCGCTGTGGTGCTCATCTTGGCAACTCTGATGTTTGGTTGGTTGGAGCTTCGGTGCTGTGATACCTGACGAATACTTTTCGGAGGACAAAGATGCCTTCAGGTACCAATAGAACCATAATTATAGATTTCTTGGCCTTAAGCATTCAGAGACAGCTTACAAACAGAGCAGTTGACTATCTGACATTTACAAATCCGACAACCTTCTTCGCTATTCCAGCGGACAACGAAGTCGCGAGAGAACCACTCAACGGCTCATAATGCAAGAGCTCCAAAATTCATCTTTGGGGCTACGTAGCATGATTGCTGACTATTTTGCAGATTTGACTTTACCTCTACTCGTGGTTCGTCTGATGACGTCCGTTCCGCTTAGTAGCCGAATCGGGCCGTCACGGACTTCAATACACAATTGAGCCGAGCCATCGTAAGTTCACTACCCAAGTTACACCAAAGACGGCAAAGTCTCTCCATTGGATCTGAGATACTACGTAGAATAACGTGATGTTTCCGCAACCCCCGTAGCGGCAACACTTGTTCCAAAATCCGAGTCTTTCCATTGTAATCCGAGACCCCGTCGACGCTGTACGGACACCCCCATCGGGTTCTCGTCATCCTAGCGAATAAAAACATCATATTAGATTCATACACCTTAAGGACCCAAAACATTGGACGCTCGAATAGACTGTGCAGATGTCATTCTCCCAAAGATCTTCCCTGTCGTGTTCCACCCGGGGCATCTTAGGCTTAAAACCGAGACGCGAAAGGGAAAAGCTTTGGTACTATCTAATTGATGCAAGTTTTCGCATGACATCAGACTTGTATATATAGTTTCCCGGTTCTTCGTATCAAAAGAGAACGATATCCCCCCATTCGACTTGAAGATTATCAAGCATCATCCTCCATTGCCAACACTACCATGTCTCATGAGACTCAACCATCAACGCTCGCTGCATTGCAGCCTCTGACCCAGAAGTTGAGCCAGGGGTCAGTCATCACACCGGATGATCCGTCATACAAGCTTCACTCGGAGCCGTTTGCCATTCAGAAGCAGCTTTACCCGTCAGTGGTTCTCATTCCAAGCACCATCGAAGAGCTGTCCTCTATCGTGCGGTTTTTGTACTCCTCGGGCTTGGAATTTGCAATCCGCGGTCATGGATTCAAATCGCCTTCCGCCAAAGACGTGATCATTAGCATGCTGAACTTCAAGAGCCTGGAATATGACTCGACCAAAAAGATTGCTACGGTTGGTGCGAGTGCAACTTGGGAAGAAATAGTAGGGTTCATGGAACAAGTTGACCCCGATTACTCAGGTGATACAATTGTGTGTAACCCACAGCACTATCCAAGCTAACTAGACCCAGTTCCTGCAGCCCGTACACCTAGCATCGGAGTCACGGGATCTATCCTCAATGGCGGCCTTTCATGGATGTCCACCGAGTACGGCGGTATCAGCGATCCTATCAATTTCCTAGATGCAGAAGTAGTCAAGTTTGATGGCACTGTTGTCATGGCATCTCAGGAGCCGGGTCTTCTCTGGTCCCTACGCGGCGGCGGCGGCGGCTTTGGTGGTAAGTACAAGTCCTAGCTCGTCTTGAGACTTTTGATCATCTCAGCTAACAGAAAACCAGTCATTACCAAAGTTCTTCTTCGGGCGCATCCGTATCCAACTGAAATCTGGTCGGGCATTGTGCTCCTACCTCGTCACCTCTTAGCGCAAATGATTGATGAGGTGGTCAAGTTCAATCACTCTACGCCCCATCCGAAGGTCAACTACTTCATGTACTTGATGCCACAGCAACTCTTGCATACCGTTCTGGAGAAGCCTGAGCCAGATCTGGGTGACACGGTAATCTTCCACTTGTACGACGCCTTGGGTGAGGAGCATGGTCGAGCTACCTTCGGTTGGATTCTTGAAAAGCCCGGGGCAATCGACCAAACAAGAGTGACCAACATGAAAGGCGTTCTCGACATGCAGAGTAAGACGCTCTTATGTTTTCCAGAGAATACCACGTTAACATGATTCCCATACAAGGAAATGCAAATGTCATGCGAGGCACAATGAAGACGCTCTACGCGCCAATGGCAGTGTCCGACTTGGATCGTGTCACAATCGCGCGAGCGATTGAAGTCTATGACACCATAGCGAAGCTAGACCAGACTATTCACGACATGTCTTCAGTCATCTTCGAGTTCTTGTTGCTTGTAGGTTCTCATTCCATCTCGTCATTGTCCTCTTACTGATAAGTCGACTTACAGCGACCCCCAATTGGCGGTACCGCAGAGGTTGCATGGCCTCGGTCCAACAACCTGAACCACCTGTTGCTTTTCATCATAAGCTGTCCGGGGAATGGCACAGAGGAGCAGGAGAAAATCATTCGTCAAATCTCCAACGATGCGCCTGGTCAAGTTTTAGGCCTAGGAACTCGGGCGGAGGTCAATCCTGCTGGCCTCGAGCCATCTTACCACGACGTGAAAGGGGTGAGTAATTTCAGCTGATCTCTGAGTTTCTTGGTTCGAAGTATTTTCTCTGATGATTCGATAGGTATACCGGGAGCATTATGAGAAGTTGGTGGAGTTGCGGCGTCTTTACGATCCTAAAAAGCGCTTTCAATCGTTTTTCTAGGTAGCTTCCTCGGGCAATTTCAAGCAATCATGTTGTCTGTGAAGAGAATTGAGTCTTTCTCAAATTGAGTTGATCTTTATTTCGATCTAGGTAGGACTGATACCCTACTTCGTCCAAGCCTCATGATCGAAATTTCGTGCACGTAAGTCCACAAATTGAAATTCCTCATAGTGCGAAGGAGTATTGTGAGGCGCAAGAATTACTACACGATGAACACATACGGAGTGAGAGCTCTCAGCTGTGAATCACTGAGTAGTGCTCTACTGAATCGCTTCAAGTGTGACATGCAGAGTCGAGTCAGGGGTGGGGACGGGCTTTTGACTCGCACCCTCGGCTCACGACTTTGTAGATGTTAACTCCCCAGTGGCGCCACGAACCCCGAGGAGCGAAATGATGTTGGTTTCGTTGCATAAATATGACTGATGATACGCAACGGTTTGACTTGGAACACTGAACCAAGCATCATTCTCAAAAGAATCGGAACCGCATCTCCTTTCAAACGACAACTTTTATAATGACTTCAACGTTCGCGCTTAGACCCCAGCCCTAACTAGACATTGACAAATTCTCACCAATCATGTAGACCCGAACAGCAATTTGCGGAACTCGCCAAGATCGAGGGCCATGTAGAGGAGGCCACTATCGCAAGCGTCTACGATCAGCTGAAACCTGTCGCTCCAGAGCTGCTCGTTGGCCAGTGGGAAGGAGGCAGTTTCGATACTGGACATCCCACGCATTTGCAGCTTCGCAACTTCAAATGGGCGGGTAAAGACTTCCGGTCCGTCGATGATGTAGATCCAATCATGCGATACGAAGAAGATGGCAAACGAACGTGGTTTTCTGACTACGGCCACGCGCGGGTGAGTGCATCTAGATTGGGCAATTACTTGTTATCGAAGATATAGCTAAGAGAGATATCAGGTTCGAGAGGTTAAGTTCAGGGGTGTTGTGACTGCGGCAATGGTTTATGACAAGTTCCCCATCATTGACGCATTCCGTTATGTGGATGAAAACACTGTGATCGGTGCTATGGACAACAAGGAACTTCAGCACTCTGGGACATACTACTTTTACCTGAGAAGAAGAACCCAGAGCAAGGCCTAGCTAATTAGACTATAAACCTACTTTATGTAGATCATCCTTTAGTCCGGGGCCCCGCAGACGATCCCCTGAGTACAAATACCACCATAGACCTGGTGCGTGAGGGAGTTCGTGACTACTCGATCGTTCTAGTGAAATGAGTGGCTGGTTGTTTAATTAGTTTCAAAAAGGAAACCATCTCGTACCGCGTGCTACCGAGGATCCGAGGTCATTTGCCTCTAACATCTTTGTTCCCCCGCATTCTCATCACAACTCGTCGGACAAACCCCACCCACGTCACCCCGAACCCACCATTTCATGCGACTTCTTCGTCTGCTGAGTAACAGGCGAACTTCAATTTGTCGCATATTCACTGCATGACACTCAGCTTCAATACTCAGAAACAGGTCGAAATGACTAGCACGCCTACAACTTCTTGCACACAAGATACGGCTGCTCGATCACCCGGGCGGACTTCACAGACTGCTGCAACATCTCAGAGGCTCAAGAAGAGAGAATACGATCGCAAAGCCCAAAGAGTTGCTCGAGAAAAGACGAAGAACCGAATAGCTCAGCTCGAGAGCTTGGTCGCGAAGTTGAGCCAGCAAGATGACACCGCTACTACAGCATCGCTCATGGCAGAGTTGTCAAGGGTGACTGAACAGAGGAACAAACTCATGAGATGTCTCAAAACGACTTCTTCTTTGTTCAACGATCATGTCAAAGAGGCTGAATCATGGGGCTCAACGGGGATGATTTGCGACGTGGCTTCTCCGTCGAAGCCGCCATCAGCTAAAGAGGTTTCGCCGAAACATCCGAGCCCGGAATCATCAACGTCTCCAGCATATTCATCAGTCCCTGTCTTCGATAGCTCCGCCGATGATGTCCCGGAGAAAGAAATGAGGGATGACATGGATAGTTTCATGGAAGAATCTTCTCTTGATATCAGCCAGCTTTTGGGTGACTCAATGTTTCAGCCAGACTTCACGACACCCGCACCATCGAAAAACATGAGTGAGCCACATATGAGAGGCGTATCACTCGACACATCCACATCAAGAAAAAGTCAGCAGTTCACAACAGAAACTCGCCGAATTGTATCGAAATGTCACTGCTCGTCAACCAACAGACTTCGACGACTCTCGGATGGTTCACAAGTCAGTTGCAATAACTGGAAAGCGGGTAACGAAATTCTTCAAGAGCCATTTGCTCTCCCCGACGCTTCAATACGAATGGAAGGAGAGACAGTCGAGGATGTTCCTGTCCAGGCTGTGCTTCATGGCTGGGATAGCTTGGCGCACACAGGCAGGATGACGCCTTTATGGAGAAAGGTTCGCCAACTCGATGAACTTTGTTTCTCAGCATGTGGACAAGCGGAACGTTTGGCCGTTCTGTTCATAATCCATCTTCTTATGAGGGCATATGCCGATCCGACATTGGTGAAGTCTGCAGTCGTACCAATGTGGTATCTGAAATCGTAAGTGCAATGCATATTGTTGAGTCCTCAATGTGGTCATGGGCTAAACCTACGAAGGCCTCTGCAGGAAATTACTCATGATCCATCAGCTGATTACTTTGCCTGGTAAGTTGGCTCGATTCTTAGCAAAGGGCATGATGCTGACTTACAGATGCAGGCCAGCCTTAAGGTACCGGTTTGCCATTGCGCCACACCGGTACTGTAGCAATTTGTTCTGGCACATGTTCAAAGAACATTTGCGAATAGTATGGCCGTACGACTTTCGAGACTGCTATATCAGGAATATGCAACTGGGAACATACGGTCTCTCGCCTCTCTTCAAAGAGAAGATCCACGACTTGCGATCTTGGACAATGGCACCAGATTTCTTTGCCCAATTTCCCGAGTTGATGCAGGATATACCAAAGTTTCCAGGCCAACCGTCGCCAGCAGTCGCTCTACCATTTGGCTTGACGCTTTCGCGCGATGTGGACGGCTCGAAGGCGGCAAGAGATGATGACGGAGAGAGAAGCAACTCGCCTAGAACCGAGAACAGCACGAGGGACCATATCTTATTTCCCTCATCTTCTCATGTAAGCGGCTTGTTTTTGAGCGAGCTTGGCATCGACGGCGTGACGGATTGCTTCGACTTCTGATGTTTCGGGTATCTAGGTACGCCTCTGGTATCTTCGGGACCTTTGCGATTGGGGCAGCACAGTGGCGCAGCAAGTACGCGTCTGTACAGTCCCTAGCTTAATAGAGCAGATATCTACGGAAATGAACCGCTCTAAGTCAGTACTCAAATATCCTGATAGTTCATTTCTCGCTGCCGTACAGATAGACTACAGAGTGATGGATCGCGCTAGCAAGGGTGGCCCTGCAACCCCAGCACCTCCGCGGGCCCCCGAGTCTCCACCGGATCCGAGTGTGCGATGAGTACGACTCCGTCGCACAATGAGACGAAACCTTAAATCACCGGTCAAGCCTCACAATGGGGCAAATTCTGCCGTACAAAGTCCCTTAAATGCAGCCTCGCAGTTTTCGTCATTCTGGGAACGGCCGGGAGAGCCTCCGTTGAAAAGGACTGCCGACGGCTCGGTGGAGATTGTCACATTCACTACTACCTCAGAGACTTTATGAGGGAAGCCTCTTTAACTTTTTCTCTGTCGTCGAACCACCGCCAGATCATGTATTCAGGCATGATGTTGCTTAGCGTACTTCTCTTTGGCATCGGACTTGCAGATGGCATCTCCGAGGACCCAGGCCTGACCCGAAGCGTAGAACTGCACAATCGGCAAATCAACGACACGATAGTTCCTATATGGCGAGACTGCCCCTTTAGTCCCTGGGATGAACTTTACATAACCGACTTCCTGCAAGAGCACTTTAACGACTTATCAACGACTGATCACTGCTGGATCATCAAGGGTGTAGCAGGACTACACGAACTACTGCAAAGAAATATCTCAGCTAACCCCCTGCTCAACGTCACGATACCAACCTGTATGCAACTCAATGTTACGTCGAAAGGAAACGCCTTCTCTATTGACTTCTCGGATGATTCTTACAAAGTTAACGGGGTCGACGAGGATGACTTTGTGTTATTGACCTATGTGCATCGTGGGTTGCCTCATTCCCCCTGAAGTCTGTCGTTCTTTGTGTGTCTAACAGGCCCTAGTTGTATGCATGACTGCGGCGTTTTTTTTCTGTTATCCCGTCATTCTGGTACTGGCTTCAGCGCCCAGCTTATGCATTATGATCGATCGCGCACTTCAGGAGCCCACGAAACGAAAGTTGGAACGATGGCAGACAATCTTCACGGTCATCCTTTTCGCTCCCCTGGCCATCGCGGGACTAGTCGCCGGCATAATCGCAATGGGAACCTCTGACCACGCAAGAACAGAGCACGGAGTAAGCTACCCCTCCTTGAACGCTTGCAAGTCAGAAGCTGACCCTGATCCTTTTCTAGATCATCGGTTACATTACCATCGGCCTTGCCGCAATATCAGTTCCCCTCTACCTCTACCAAAAGAGACTCAGCTCCCGCCCAGATCTCACCTTCTACATGTACCGCCGCCTCAAATTCTTCAACGCCCTCGACTTCCTCGTCTGCCAAGCCATCCTGCTCATCTCGGGTTTCGCCCTTCCCGACGGCATCGACGACTTCGGCATCATGACGATTTGCGGAACGAATACGCTCTCTTCGTCGCTCCTATTCTCTCTGGGCATGATTGTTTCGTTTGTGTGGAACTGCGCCATGGCTACGATGACGGTGCAGTGGCTTCTCGAGCGGAGGGTTCGGGGTGGGAGTCTTCGGGATAGGGCCCCGCCGTGGATGCTCAAGATTCTGCGGAAACGGTCGGATTCAAATATGACTTTCCAGACGTTTCAAGAATCTCGTTGAGAATGGTATACCATTAGCATCTTATGCTTATGGAGGGTGGTTCGGACAGTGGCGACCACGTTAGAACAGCTATAGATCATCTTTGCTTTACATTATCTCAGTGAGAGGATTGTCATTATCCGCCCTGTAGATAGACACTAGCTTGTCCATGGCCGATGAATGAAGAGAGCTGCATGTGCGGCAAGACTCTATTCAATTTCTCGTACGAAGGGATTGGACCTTCATCTCATGTCTGAAGGTTTCTACCAGTTGAAGTACTTGGAACCCGGCACCGGGGCGCGATCCAGCTTGAAGTACCCAGGCTGCAGTTTCTGGAACACCTCCTTGGGATCATACTTCTTCGCGATGCTCTTGAGCTTAGCCTTATTATCCGCACCGTATCCACTGACAACATCCTGGAACTGTGCGGCGTAATTCATGTAGATGTAGTCGTTCTCCAGCCCCCGCGCCTTCGCTTCATCGTTGATTCTTTCCATCACTGTTGAGGCAAAAGAGTAAATCTTGTCGTCGTCCTCTTCGTTACTCCACATTATGGAGAGGAGAATGATGTAGAACGGGCCGTCTTCGACATTGAGACCCAGTGCATTGCCCCCGTTCTGCTGCATGTGCTTCAACATCGGAACGGTGATGCCCTGGAACACCAAAGTGGGAAGAATGCCAGGCAGGTCCGTTACGGCAAGAACCTCCTCAAAGTAGATTTCCTGAGCGGCATCAACAAGTCCCTTGTCCGCCTTGCTGCTAATGACGGAATAAATCTCCCGCGGTCCCGGCGGTGAACCCTGAGCTCCTTCCCCAGCCCAGTCAGCAATTATGCGGTTCTGCGTCGTGTCCGAAATGGCGGGAATAGCGTTCCATTCGGAAAAGATATCGGCCTCGCCGCCATCCGGCTCGGCATAATACAGCGTCGGGAGGGAGAGTTTGGTGCCGTTGAAGTAGGCGTATACGTGCCACAAGCCAGCCTTCGGGTCCTTTTCCGCGTTCGCAATAAAGTTGGCATAAGCCTCAGAGAGCGCAGGGAACGAGTCTTGGAGATAGGTACGGGAACCACCCCACATCTTACCGCCTGGGAGCGAGATGGTCCGGAGGTTGAAGCTGACTACGAGGCCAAAGTTGTTGCCGCCGCCACGTAGGGCCCAGTACAGGTCCGGGAACTGGTTGGCTGATGCTCGGATGATAGCACCGGTAGCAGTGACGACCTGTTAAAATCAGCTAGTGCTCAGAGTCTCTCCCCAGTGAACTTACATCGTAGCTCTCGACATTATCACAAGCCCAGCCGTGGAGGTTAGAGAAGTAGGATATGCCACCTATGATTGCATTAGCTCATGGCGTTCTACGATCGACGCGTTGTGCCAGGCGTATGCCTCAAGGAGACCGCGAGAGTCCTTGTTCAAGCTCACAAAAGATGCATGTCCCGGCTTGGAGTGTCTTGATCGGGAACGTACCTCCAGTAGTCAGTCCACCAACACCGATGTCGTATATCCGACCACCGATGACATTCAAGTCAGACTTTGTGAGCTCGCGGTAGACGTCGCCCCAGATATTGCCAGGTTGAATCGAAGCAATCTTCTTGTCAGCAGACAGCGCGATGCTCTTCATGTTCTGGAATGAGATCGTGATCCCGTCCTGAGAGTTGGACGCACCAGCCATTGCGGCGTGGCCACCGCTTTTGGCAGCGAATGGGCACTGCGTGAGACGGGACAGTAGAACCACGACAGATACTTGCTCTGGCTTCGACGGCTTGAAGATGCAATAAGGGCTGACCTGGGCTTGGTTCCCAGACCAGTATGAGCTGACGAACTCAGTGTATGCAGGTTCATTTCTCGTTTCGACAGCATCATCGCCATAGACAAATTTCAAAGTGCCACACTACAATGGAGAACCAAACGTCAGTCACCTCGGAAGTGGCGTTGCGGAGGGTAGACGACTCACCGCAGCGGAGCAGCCTATTTCCGACCTCTTGTTGAAGCCGGTCAGGTTTGGAATCTCAGAAATGACAATGCCTAGCCCATGAAGTGCGTCTACAACATTGAAGTTGGCAGGCTCCGTCGAGCTGATGTCAGCTGCGAGGGCGTGAACAACGTGGCCAGCTGCGAAGGCAGCCGCCGCAAAAAGCCTAGGACTTAACATGACTTCGTTCAAACGTCGCCTCGATGACTTGGAGACAAATTTCAGCGCGAACCGGGGATATTGATGGCACGAAACACAGTCATGATTTTATTGAACGGGTCAAGCTGCGACTTTATAACCGGTTCGCGGTCAAGCCGTGAGCAGCATGCAGGCAGCTCGTGCTGACTGCAGAATTATAATCTGCAATCTCACCGCATGTACGATACTGGCGAACCCCCATTCCTCGCTGCAAGGGACGCCTGCAGAAGTCCCATGGTCCTATCAAGTTCAGCCTTGACCGAGAGTAAGCAGCCACGGAGGAGGCATTAAGGCATTGCTTAACGGCTGGGCGCTGATGTTGTCGTTCAGTTGATTGAGAATGGCAGAATATAAGGCTGCAAGGCGCCATACGTAAGCAATAAAATGAACCATGTTTGGTGATATGTTCCTTCGCGTGTTATTGCCTGTCGTTCGCAACGAATCGTATCGTTGTCGTTGGTGGGTGGTCGAATCTTCGGAGGTGCTTCTCAACAGGTTATAGAGTATCCCCACCTCGGCTAACAGATGCAGAGCCAAGATACATGGGGGCCCTTTTCGCTATCACCCATGTCGCTGCAGGTGTGATCGTGAGGAAACAGAAGCCCGAAAGCATCCAGTTGATAAAGCAGAGAAAATGCGACTATTATCGCTGACACTGGTCAGAGTTACGCTAGCAGAAACTTGCCTCCATTTTTGCGGATGAAATACAACTTGCATCAGCGGCCAACCATCCATAAGAGGGATTTGGGGCGTGCGAGAAGCAAGAAGTCCAATCCTATTGATGCGCCAGTTTTGTCAAGCACGAGGCTGACGAGGATGTACGTGAGACCTCGCGTTTGTGTCGCTTGACACCCTTGTATGAGATCGATGGGCTGTCACGGATCCTCAGTCACTGAACTAAGCCCATATGAAGAAGTCATGCGAGCAGTATAGCAGAGCTGGGAGGAAGTCTCGATAGTTCATAGATACAATGAAAGTGGCTAGTTCTTTCGACTCTGCGAGCATTTAGCATTCAAGCATATACATGAAGGTATCTGCTTACGAGACCGATGGAGCGTGACTGTGGGATACAATACACATAATGAGTTACGACTGACCGTCTGCCATAACTCTGTCCGCAGTACCACTGGAGAAGCCAGCATATTCTGCTCGACATCATCTGAGCATCTATGGTGTCATTGATGGTTGGCCAAAGGCATCGATAACCCCCGTCGTCCAGCTGGGGGAGTAGCATAGCACTGCGATCTCGCTTGAGATAGAATGCTGAATTTCGGGTGGTGAAAAAGGGTGTTCGTGATTTCGCTCGTGTGTGAAGTTGGCAGCACACACGATCATCCTGTGGCTTTTATCATTAGAAACTGGCCAAGAAGTATCGTCGGCTCTGACGTGATGTTCTTCTGTTTGAGGACGACAAGCCATCCGACATCAGTCGTCGGAGATGTCGAAGCGGCATGCCATGCCTTCACCGGACCGAACATCGGAGGATCGATTGAACAGCCAAACTACAATCATGACTAGGACCTCTTCATAACCTCACCTGGAACAGAGCCGGTAGATGTCTGGAGCAAGCCAATAGCGGTGCGAGAATCTGGGGGAGGCGTCGAAATTGGGATCGCACTAAGGCATTCCAGCCTTCGTGGCGACCACCCGTGCGAAGCCTCAACGTTGAACCGTCCTGACTCATTGGCAGCTGTCAGACGCGTCTCTTGTGACATGGAGGATGCATCGTCTGAAAACCATGGAATGGATCCCGCGTGATGCGCCTTGCCCAACCTTTCCTGGCTACTTGGCCCCCCTTCAACTTCACACAAGGTGACGTTGGCGGTCAATATTGGGCGGGTCATGAGGCCAAGCATTGCCAGACGTGGCGGCGGAGTCGCACGGGACAGGGAGTTGTCTAGATGGTGATTGGCGTGGTGTTGAGGGCGGGATGGCGGAAGTTGTCAACGCGGTTGGGGTAGCGTGTCTCGCTTTAGGGAAGAATGTCTCGATGGCGCTTCTAGGCTTATTAGGTTATTAGGTTGTCTTTGCCCAAAAACCGAAGTGGTGATCCGGCCAAGTGCCAGGTGACGCCATGCTGGACCCAGATCCAGCCAGGACAGTTCACTATGCATGGAGGCGCAGAAACTATGGGGAGCTTCCCCGCCCTGGGCCGGGGCTAGTTGCTTGAACGGTGAGCTTTTGATCTCGTGAAGGGCTGAGGGTGGTCAGTGAAGATGGTGGAAGATTGAATATGTCGACGACGGTCTAAATAGAGGCTCGATTCTTGAGGCTTGTGGTCGAAGGAGTGCCTAAGCAATTCGACTGTGTCTCGGTGTATGCATCGACTAGGAACCAAGATAGCTTTCCCAGCAGCTTCCCCGGATCATCAGTGACGGCAGCCAGGTTGCAGAGACAGGAACAAGAGAAAAAAGGGGGCCGAAAACAGAGATGATCCCTGTCATCGCATCGCTGATCGTCTGTTTACAGTGCCTCTTGTAGTGCTGATTTGGGTGCCGTGGACCCATCTGGATTGCGTGCGAGTTGGGCCTCAGCGCGGGTTCCTCCACTGCAAGCGTGACCGATGCGTCGTTGATCTGCAAGCCGGGCAAAAGACTCCAGCAATCGTCCATCCCGCAGGCTGGGCATCTGGGCATCTAGGCACAAGCGGGAAAGGGCGTTGTGGCAGAGACTCCGAGAGGTAAACGGGCGGGCTTGGACGGCACGGCGGCACGCTCGGGCGGTTGAGCGGGTTAGAATCGGACTGAAGACCAAGGGACTCCGACCGATATTGGGCGGCTCTGCATCTCTCGGTGCATCAGAAATCGCAATAACGAGGATCCGGGCAAACGAGCTGGGATAGCAGCAGCTGAAGGACGTGGGAAGCTTTGGGGTCTGGTGGTTCGAGTGTTTCCTCTCGCATCGACTTGCCCAGTAGAACAGGGTGGATGCCTTCACGGCAACAAGCTTGAGGTACGTGTTTCTGATTTTTTAGGTGTCTCTGAGGTGTATCGCAGTGTATCGTGGCGTATCGCATGGTTGGGGAGGGCGGCATTTGCAGGCAATCCCGCAACTGTCATCGGGGAGAGTTTGAGAGTTGTGAAAGGTGAGGCGAGGCGAGGGACGGTTGACGAATGGGAGGCCGTGGAAGCTGAAGCTCTGCCCAAGTTTTTTGCTCATGCTAACCGAGGAAGGGGGGCGCCGACCAGACATCGAGACGTGGTTTCAAACAAGTCACCGATACTTGGGTTTGGTGCTGTCGCGATACGGAGATCCGAGTATTCGTCCCTTGTTCCAGGTCACTTGCTGTTGTGTTGTGAGGTGGTCTCTACTTCCTACCTTACGGTACCTCCACAGGCTCACAGATAGTGTAGAGGTTGCCAGATTCACTCACGGACAGGCTCTGACTGAGCAAGAGCACATGGTTTTTGCAGGAGACATCGGACACCGGACTTTCAACAAATCACCAATTGGGAGCCAGGCCAGTGAGAGAGCGTGTGCACTCACTTGGCAAGCCGGCAAACGTGCATTCAAGGCCATTTGAGAACAGACTTCATCTCAGGCGCGCATTGCATCTCTTCTTTTTTTCATTCCTCTTCCTCTTTCCTGCATCTTGCACTTGCCTTGGCATTTGTGTTTTGCACCTTTCCCTCCCTTCGCACCTGCAGAAATCTGGAAGGAGAGACCAGAAAGATTAGAGACGAGAGACGAGAGACTGCAGAGACCAGACCAAGGGGTACGTACCCTTGTCGTCCTTTCCTTTCCCCCTTCCCCCTTCCTCCCCTTCTCGTCCTGCTCCTTCCTGCCCACTGCCCACTGCCCAGTCACTCCAGTCTCCAGGTCCGTAGTGACTCCACTACGGCACCTGCCTGCTCTGCACTCGCACTTGCACTTGCGACTTCCAGGTTGAGGTGAGGTACTCTTGCGGCTTGCCTGCCCTGTTGCCCCAGCTGCTTCGGAAGGAAACCCCCTTGCTCCTGCCCGCCCTTGCTCTTCCCTTACGTCAGGGGCCGCCTCACCCAGTCAGGGAAGGAAGGGACCTGCGTACCTGCGTCACGGACAGCGCATCCCAAGCAGAGGAAACACACAGTCGCAGTCACGCAGATTTGCACTTGCACTTGCTCTTAGTTGGACGGGGGCTAGAAACGTCCCATCCTGGGGCATTGAGAAACGCGACACACTTTCCAACCCTCTTCCACGGCTTCAATGCAACCCTTCTCTTCTTCTTTTCCAACCTTCCCCTTCTCTTCCTCTCCCGCTACCTGTCTGCATCTTTCCACCACCCGGCAGCTTGACATTGCCAATCACCACTACTTGCTGCCACGCGATCCATACAACCCACCGTATTACCTGCCCGCCGCCGCTCTGACATTGTTCCAGACCCCTCCAGATCATCATCTGTACCCCGATTCGCTGTCTTGACGCAACCTCCTACCAAGTACACTACCTACCATCCTACGACGAGACGGGAAGAAAAAAATAGGGTCAAAAAAGGGAGAGCTTCAGCTTAGCTCCCACACCACCCACTTTGTTCCCCCCTTTAAACGCGACGAATTATCGGCGGTTCAAAAATACCCGACGAAACAGGACCCCCAAAACTTCGAGAAGAACAGCACACATCGCACGAATTTAACATCTGCCTACTCATCTTAGCACCGCCAATTGCTATTTCTCACGTTTTGACGATCTCAATTCCTTTCGCATCAGCCATAATGGCTCTCCTCGACGCTGCCGCGCCGCCGGCGGGGGGGCCGACACTTTTCGGCATGTCCATGAAGCAACTTTCTCTCATCACGGTACGCTCTAAACGATTGCTCGCCCCAAGCCTTGCGCAAAGGCTCCCTTCTATATCGGCGAAAACTGACAATGGCCTCGCTCTATAGCTCACTTTTCAAAACTCGGCACTGATTCTGGTAAGCCTTCTCGTTGTCGCCATCTCTAGAAACCAGCGCTGACCCGGCCGTGGTAGATCATGCATTACTCCCGCATCATGCCTCCCGTGGGCGATCACCGATACTTCACATCCACCGCAGTCTTCCTCAATGAGGTGATCAAGCTGTCAATTTGCTTGACTTGCTCCATTGCAGAGGTTTCGCGCACATTGGCACCGTCCACGCCGGCCACCGTCATCTTCGAGCAGATCTTCAACTCCGTGTTCTCGGGCGATGGGTGGAAGCTCGCAATCCCAGCAACACTATACACGCTGCAAAACACACTACAATACGTCGCTGTTGGGAACCTGGATGCCGTTCACTTCCAAGTTCTATACCAGCTCAAGGTACGCAGTTACGGATTGATTCTCTCATCTCGGGGGATCTACCGGAACTAACCGTGTTCTCGTCGCAGATTCTCACGACCGCTGTCTTCTCCGTTACGATGCTTCGCCGCGCGCTCGGTATGAAGCGCTGGATCTCTTTGATCATCTTGACCTTGGGCGTATCCATTGTGTCACTTCCCCAACCTTCGTCCGCAAGCCATGCCGAATCGACGTCGGCCAGCATCCTCCTGCACGACACCACAGACCATTTCTTTCCTCGCTCCGTGCACGAGCTTGGTCAAGCTGCCGAGGGTGCGGCGGAGGTGGCCCGTGAGCTCACCAAGCGCGCCGCGGACGGTCTCGCGGGCGTTGGCGGAGAAATCGTGAAGCGGTCGGCCTCGTATCAGGGTATCCAAGAGGACCAAGACCCGTCACCGCTCATGAACTACTCGATTGGACTGACCGCCGTGCTCGTCGCCGCCGTCGCCTCGGGTCTTGCTGGAGTCTACTTTGAGAAGATGCTCAAGGACTCAGGAACCCATGCCTCTGTATGGACGCGCAACATCCAGCTGTCGTTTTACTCGCTGTTCCCTGCTCTAGCAGGCGTTATCTTGATTGATGCGGAAGACATTGCCAAGCATGGTTTCTTCGATGGCTACAACTGGGTCGTATGGACCGCAATCGTATTCCAAGCTGTCGGCGGCGTGCTTGCGTCGTTGTGCATTAACTACGCCGACAACATTGCAAAGAACTTTGCTGCAAGCATCAGTATCGTTATCAGCTTTCTATTCAGCGTTTGGTTCTTTAACTTTGAAGTCAATTTCTCCGTAAGTAAATTCCCGCAGCCCGCCATGATTCTTGAATCTGACCTTCTCAGTTTATTCTCGGTACTACTCTGGTTCTTGCCGCGACCTACATCTACAGCATTCCCGATCGCAAGGGCCGCCCGCCACCGATTACGATTGCGAGCTACGAGAAGGCAATGGTTGACCCGGCGTACACGCCAGCCGTCACCGACGAAACCAAGCTTAACCTCGACCCGCTCGATGCGGTCCGCAGCATGGGACTTTCGACGTCTAGGCCATCGTCGCCTATGCTGCACCACCACCGAGCGCCATCAGCCAGGGGCAAGAACCGCGACGACTAATTTGCATCACGTCGTCGCTATAATGACGTCACTTTGAAATGCTGTAAACGTAAATTCGTTGACCGGAGTCGAGTTGGGGGATCGGATGGGGAGTACCATGACGAGCAATAAAAGGCTGGGTAATAAAAAGGATTGGAGGGGGGGCTCGTTTCTTGTGCACCTTTTTTTTGGTCTTATCTCGGGTGGCATGCTCCGGAATATTTGGACATTGAGTCCTGGAATAGAGTCCGGCTTGCATGTGAGCAAACCACCCACACACCACACAGTATCATCAACAGCGATACCCGGCCAGACCGTAAGGTCCAGGCAACGGTGCATTGTATATCTGAGGCCCCTCTTAGGGAGTCGAGAGCGCGAGTGTTCATATTGCAGAGACTAGCAGCTGCATGCTACGGACGAGCGGTACAGCGCTAGCCGCTCGGAGAATAAGAGATTTACATCGTTACGACTATGCTTTGCGGGAGTGCTTGATGATGTGGCCTGCGTATTCGAGTAGCAGACAATGATAATGAGATCGATAAGTCCAGTCTTATTATACGCATAAGGCAGAGCTGTCGCTCACGATGATAGCGAATTAACTACTAACAAACTGCACGGGCATCATTGCACTATGCGGCCAAGTGCATACATGGTTTTGAGGACTCAATAGTCAGTCCATTGCTACTCTGTCATAGCTCTTGAAGCTCTTCGGCAAATATTGACATGCCATGGAAATCCCCCTTCTGAAAATGAGTACTCGTTCAACTACTTCCAACCGCATCAATCTAGACGGTGACCTCCCCTGTCACATAAGTACCAGCAATCTCTTCGCAACTTGCCCACACGAACACCTTCTCGCCCTTGGCCGCTTCGATGGAGAACACGAGGTTTTTGCTCGGCATAAGGCTCTTGACCTTTCCCTTCCAGAAAAAGACCAGTCGGCCATCCGAGGTCTCGGCAGCCATTGTGACCCAAGGTGTCGCCCCTTTCCATACTGGAGCCTCGCGATTCGAACAGCCTAGGATGGCGCGAACGATGACACCACTTTTCGGGCCCTCGTCGCGTTTGGGTATGTCCACAGCAAGTCCGAGGCGTGGGAAGTGTGCCAAGCTACGCACAATCTTCTGACCGAATGGCGGATTTCGGGAGAGCACCCTCTCGATGTGAAAGAAGTCCATCTCAGCAAGCCGGCGTATGGTTCTGATGCCATGCTCGACGAGCGTGATCATCTTTTTCGGCCCAATATCGGGTACCTGAAGTAGCTCCGTCGCCAGCCCCTCCTAGCTTTTGGACACGACGGCACGCCAGGTCTCGAGGGAGCGCCTCAGGCCGACGGCGTCTTTGCGACAACCCATGATGTCGGCGCAGGCACGCAGAACCTGACCTAGGATCTTTACTATGCGGGGTTTGTCGGACAAGAGCTTCTGCCGGGCCTTGACGGAGAGGCGGTCGCCGTAGTCTCCGCCCGAGGCTTCGCATTGGGCGACGAGGAAGACCTTGTGCCAGGGCTCAGTCAGGGCCTCTTTCAGGGGCCAGCGGGTTGAAGGATCGTTGTTGATGTGGGAGAAGGCAACCTTTTCCAAAGGATTGAAGGTGAAGGAGAGGAATTCTGTTGCGGAAGAGGCACAACGGAGGATCTCTCCGGGAGGTGGGCCGCGGGGAAGGGAAGCAAGTGCTCGGATTGTCGGAGAGGAGAGTGCGTGACGAAGCATGATTGCATGGTGCTCTGGTGAGAGATCTGCTGTTGTTTTGGGGTTCTTTGAGGCCTGTGTGCTTTGCGAGGGTCGAGAAGCTGGTGTCGAAGACTGAGGTTGAGAATGAGGAACCTTGGAGGGTGTTGGATTAGGGGTAAGGAGGGGAGGCATCGTGGACGATTGACTTCTTGCTATCGCAGCCCAGCACGCTTGGATTTGCTACCTTATGGAGGCAGAATTGGAACCGAGTTGAAGAATGACATTGACTTGAGGGGATGAAGGGAGAGGGAAGAATTGAAAGGCAGCCGACCAGATCCTTTATCCTGAGACGATTCTGGAAGGGAACCCAGCATCTCTCCTTCCCCGAGCATTCGAGGATCTGTAGCTGCCCAGGTAGGTACCAAAGACTTATGGTGATGATGAGGCAGGTGTGATCTTCCTATCTTCAGGCTGCCTCCTCACGTGGTACTTACCTACCTTACCTTAGGTAAGGTAGTGTGGTACCTAGGTATTTCGAGGATAACATTACCTACACACAAGGAGTGTTACTTCCTTCTACACCAAAGATAAGTCTCGCAATGCGGCTGATTCGAACCAAAATTACGGAAGAAGGAAGTTGTTAGCCTCTCACGGAGTAACACGATGCCCGCTTACACTTTAGCACAGCATAATGGTAACATTCGTCCGCCAGAGCCTTGCTTACCTACCTTTCCCATCTTATCTTACATCGAAGGTTACCTTCCTACGACGCAAGTAAGCCAGGTAGCACAACGTTTTCCTCCATGCACTTTTGCTCAAGTGCAAAGTAAGGTAGGCGCCAAAGACTCTAGTGGGGAAACGGGACTGGCCGGGGCTCAGCCGGCACTTGCGTTCTGCGGCCCGGGTTGACGCCGGCAGTCTCCGCAGTTGGAGTGGGTCCTCAGTAAGGTACCGCTACCTGAAGTTCTGCACCTTACTACGTATTCAGCTCTCCCTTGCCCAGCTGAACTACGCTCTGACTGGCTTGACGGGCGTGACGTGACTGGTTCGGTGACTTGTTTCCTATCTGGAAAGAATCGTCAGTTAAGTCATTTGTCTGGCCCGCAGGGTCTCGCACCCAAATGTCAAGCGACGAAGCTTTACCTTGCACATTCAAGGTTTTGTGAGACGGGGAGAATGACGTCGAGTGACACATACACCAAGATAGTGGACCCGAGTGAGACAGGGCGTAGGTATCCAATTCGTGCAACGGCATGTAAATCAACAAATGCGACGCCACAACAAACGCTCCGGGGAGCTTTCAGCCTTCGGGAAAGCTTTTCTTGATCTGCCGTCTCGCCTTCCCATCGACTCCTCTGACTTGTGCCACATTCCTGCCTCGTTTACCAAGTTACACGTCCCCTGGACATGAACACCTGGTCACGGCATGTGGGTGGCACCCGCTGCGCCCCAGTCCCGCGCCTACCTAAGGTACCTAAGGTAGGTATCTGGAGCTCTTATCTTATCGGTACCTTGGTCGTCATCTGAGGTGGTCGCTTTCGCATTGTTTGTCATTGCTTCCATTACGTTGCTTCAACTCCGGCTCTTTGCTCCTTGACATATGTACCTTTCGCACCTTGCAAATATGGCATTCAAGCCACCAGTGACAACTTGAATACAAGATTGTTTGGTCTCTCCGGGTAAAGACACCTTCTCGACCCCGCGGCTTACGTAGAAAAGCCCATGATGGATTCGTGATGGAGAAGTGGGTTGTCCGATGTGAAGAGGGGTACCAATAGGTCACGAATGCCGACCCCATTGGGACAGCTCTGGCCCCCCGTCACGCAGTCACATTGGCCTTCGGACGACAGCTGTATCGCCATGTCTTGGCCTTCTCTATTCTGATAGGGCCAGGCAAAGCTGCCAGCGATAAGACAACAAGTCCCAGGAAGGTTGCATTGCATGGCTGCCTCTTCAAGGCTGAGCAACAACACCAACTGGCGCATACAGACAGACAACTGGATCCAATCCCCAAACTTGGAAACCTGCACTTGCCTCATTTCCAGCCCGCGTTTTCAGCAAGTCTCAAAGTGATACACGGCAGGCAACAGAAAGACAGGCAGACACCAGTCCACCTTTCCTCACCTTCATCGCCCCTCGACTCCTCACCGAGCTATTGCCCTTAAGAGGCCATCCCCCCGACGTCCTCGATACCATCTTCTCTTCTTCTTACATCCTCACTCAACCTTCAACATCTCACACTTCTCTTGATATCCTCGCAACTTCAATTTCACAGCCTCTACCAGAGTCTTCTCGCCAAGACATTCACCGAATATTCTGTCTTTCCACACCAACTCTGATACTACCTAGTCATTCATCATGGCCGATCACGTGTGCTACGTCGTGCCTCCCCACCTGCTCAAGGCCATCGCCGACGCCGAGTGCAATAGCGAGCATACGCGTCATGCTGCGAGACAGGCTTTGAGCCTTCGCGAGCAGTTCACTACCCGTCGTGCCGAGCGCCTTGCCATTCTTGGTGGTCCCCGCGCCCAGCGTCACCAGCTCTCCTCCCACTCCCGCCCTTCCATCGTCCCTGATATCTTGCTCCAGCACATTGCCGATTCAACGGACGTCGACGATGACACCAGAGCCTGTGCCAAGAGAGATCTTGACCACATAAGAGGTGTTCAGCAAAAGGTCCAGCAGGTTCAGCAGGGCGAAGTCGGAGGTCCACAGGACCAGGTTACCCTCGCTGCCACTGCCGGTAAGAAGGACGACAAGTTCTACCGGGCTATCTATGACGCCAAGAACACCGAGAACGAGAGCAAGTTGCCTGGTGATGTGGTTCGTGTAGAGGGCCAAAAGGCTGTCGACGACAAGGCAGTCAATGACGCTTTTGACAATGTTGGCGAGGTACTGAAGATGTACAAGGAAAAGTTCAACTGGATTTCCATCGACAACAAGAACATGCATGTCATCAGTTCGGTCCACTTCGGTCAGAAATACGAGAACGCATGTAAGTACTGTTTTTCTCTGTTCATCTGAACTTCTAGGACTGTACTGACAGTAAACGACAGTCTGGGACCCAGAGCGTATGCAGATGGTGTTCGGAGACGGCGGAGAGTTCCTGAGTAACTTCACTGGAACCATCGACGTCATCGGCCACGAACTCACCCACGCTGTGACTGAGCACACCAGTCCCCTCGACTACCAGGGAATGAGCGGAGCTCTCAATGAGCACGTTTCCGACGTTTTCGGCATCATCGTGAAGCAGATTGTCGAAAAGGAGGATGCCGGTCAGTGGAAAATGCCAATCACGGCGGTGACATTACTGACAACCATAATAGAGAGAGCCGATTGGCTCATTGGCGAAGGCTGCATCATGCCCGGTGTCAAGGGTGTTGCTCTCAGGAGCATGAAGGAACCTGGCACTGCATATGACGACCCGCGATTCGGAAAGGATCCTCAGCCAGCTCATTTCAAGGACTACGTTCCGACTTTCGAGGATAACGGCGGTGTCCACATCTACTCAGGCATTCCGAACAAGGCTTTCTATCTTGCGGCGAAGGGCTTTGGTGGTTTCTCGTACGAGAAGGCTGGTCCCATCTGGTGGAAGACTATGAACTCGGGCCGTGTTCCTCCCAAGTGCACGTTCATCCAGTTTGCCGATGTGACAACGGAGATCGCAGAGGAGCTGTATGGAGACGAGGCAGGCAAGATCGTGAGGGGTGCCTGGAACGAGGTCGGCGTGACCAGAAAGGGCAATTAGGAACCGAAGCTGCCACCTGGCTGCAAGCCCATGTAATGGGGTGTTGGGGACAGTTCTTCCAGTCTTTCCAATGAGTGACCCACGAGTATGTCTACGTAGGAACAGAGTTACCTAGAAACCTATCAGAATCGATTTCTTGCTCTGCTGCACCAAGTCCTTTGACTACCATGGTTCCCTTGGGTGATATGGTTGAATCAAGCCACAAGATGTCGGCCGGTATTTGGAGAATAACCATCAATGTAAGATTAATCATTCTGCCCCTTTATTATTCGTCGCCACCGAAGCAGAGAAACATTTAATGACCGTCACGTTCACGTTGCATCTGGAAAATAAGAGTGTGTTGAAACCGGCAACTTGTATCTACAGAACCAGGTGGCCAAGGGCCTTGTCTGATGCCTTGAGAGAGAAAAGTATTTACATGAATTCCGTACTTCTTCCTAGTACTTTCCAACCGGGGACACAAACATCCCACGGCCGGCAGCGCTGATTGCAGCAATTCTCACACCACTATTAAGGACAACTAGTAACTTAGAAGGAAAGGGTCTGGCCGGCGGAGGCGACGACGGAGGCCTTGACCTTGGCAGAGCCGAGCTTGGAGTAGGAGTAGTCGGGCTTGGTGAAGGTGCCGGCAGGGGCGTCGTTGGTGGAGCCACCGAGGTCGACGTCGGAGACGGTAGCGTAGCCGGTGGTCTTGGAGTCGAGGAAGGTGATGGCCTTCTTGACGGAGGAGAAGACGGAGGACTCGACGAGGACCTGGGCGCCCATGCGGGTGTTGACACCGGAGGTGTCAATGCTCTCCTCGTAGTTGTTGAAGATGTGGACGTTTCCGAAGCGGACGGAGGGGACACGGGAGCCAATGTTCTTCCAGTAGTTGTTGGCGTAGGTGACGTACAGCTTGCCAGTGTCCTCGGCCGAGTTGGAGTCGGAGTGGCCGACGAGGGAGCCCTTGTAGTGGTCGTGGAGGTAGGTGTTGGAGACGGTCACGGCCATGGAGGCGTGGGTGATGTCGAGGAGACCGTCGTAGTAGTCCTTGCCGTTGTCACGGTCGGAGGAGAGCTCGCAGTGGTCGACCCAGACCTTGGAGGAGGCCTGGATGCCGATGGCGTCGCCGTTATCCGCGAGGACCTTGCTGATCTTCATGTTGCGGACGATGACGTTCTCCTGCTTGTTGATGTACAGACCGACGCCGGTGAGGGAGGAGCCCTTGGCACCGATGATGGACTTGTTGGAGCCGACCTTGACCTTGGCGGCGCCGGTGATGGCGCCCTTGACGACGATGACGGCCTTGTCGGAGGAGGTGGCGGCCGCGGTGAACTGGGCCAGGGTGGAGACGGTGGTGGTGGTACCGCCAGAGCCACCAGTGGTGCCGGCGCCGTAGCCGACGTCGCAGGCGTCAGTGATGGTGGCGCGCTTCTCGACGGCACGGGGGTCGACGGCGTTGCCGCCGACGACAGTGGGAGTCGGGGTGGCGTTGGCCAGAGCGGCCAGGACGGCGATGGAGGAGGCGATAGAGAACTTCATATTGACTTCTTTTCGTTAATAAGCTGGGGTGCTAGTTGTGTGGTTGGTTGATAGTGGTTGTAATAGAGAATGGGGTTGACGGTCTACGTCGAACGAAGGTATTGACAGTGAGGTTACTGAGAGAACGAATGCAAAGAGCGCGAAAGAGCTGAAGGACTGAAGAAGTTGGAAGTGAAGCGGGATGGAGATCGAAAGGGTAAGTGAGTATGAGGGCCGGAGGAGGATGGTTCTTAAGTATTCAGAGCCAAGACATCTCTTGGCTAAGCTTCTGTTGCCAAGGGCCAAGACCCTTTCCTTTGGGCTCTTCTGGAGAAACTCGAGCAGGCCTTGTCCTGCAGACTGCAGTACTGTTCATCTCTTCCTTCTCTGGTCCAGTCTGGGAGACTCCCGGAAGGGGGGTGATGGCTTGCGTACGCGTGCGCATCTTGGCATATCCCTGGTCTTGGCGAGGATCATGGTGGTATTGAAGGCTACGAGCGGGACCCAGGCCGAGCAGTAAGGTAAGGTAGGAGGAGGCTCTCGACGCTTTGGGGCTTGGCACTTGCGTGGTGCCTTGCCTGGGACTAGACAGGCTTGGGCCACATGTTGGGAGGTCCTCGGCGGAGAGAGAGTCGTGATGGGTGCACTCGTGGGTGGAGAAACATCAAGAGAAGGGGAGGGGGAGGGGTGTATGTCTGGGTGGGCTTTGGTATACAGAGACCACGGGATAGAGTACATTCATTGATCACGCTGCTCATCGCGTCAGGCGCAGGGGATGATGGAGAAGGTTGGCGGTACGAAATACACTACGGATACATAGGGCGGGAAAGGGACGAAACACGAGAGAGCTTGTAGTATATTGGACATCAACCTGAAAAGGAAGCAGTGGGCAGAGTAGAAGACCCAAGAAGGTACATGCCGGTTGCTGGCAGCATGAAGCACGGGCGGTCCAATGTCACGGTGGCAGTGAAGCGGTACCCGGGGCCCGCGATCTCGAACTTGGAAATCGCACGAATAGACGGGACGGAAAGCCTAAAAGAGGTCGACCATGTGGTGTCACTCCTGTGCGTGGTGGTGGGCGTGGTATGAGCTGAGAGATGGTGGTTCGTTTGTCTAGGAGAAACGCAGGCCAGGAGGTGTTTGGTCGATATTCCGCCAAGACACGAACTAAGCCAGTAAGAGCGAGTTGACGTTTGGAAACGAGCCAGGGTATATAGAGGGATGTGGGCTTCGAAATGAAGCCAGGGGATGATTGATGGGATGAAAAAAAAGAAGAAGGGCGGACGACATGTTGCAGGGGTGGTGTGGAGAGCAAGTGAATATGGAGCCATGATGGAGGGAGTCCGAGAACATGGGATGGGTTGTAGGTATCATTGTGAGGAGAACACGGATAGACTAGAAGGATTTCAATGATGATTCCTTTTCTTCCGTATGATCTAGTGATCCACGGAAAACTCTTCGGCTCTTCCTACTCACGGATCAGATCACGGCAAAAAAAATGGTGACGGGGGCCACTGGGCATCGGATCAGGCCCAGTACCGTGGGTGGAGTTGTCAGCCATCGGAAGAAAGAGCCTCAATACTGGTTCCCCGGTGACGACGTCAGTTACCCGGGTCCAGGGCATCAAGTCAGTATTTTCGGACAAAAGCAGAAGAAGAAAACGCACTCGAGGCCTCCGTACGGAGTAGATGGGTCCCTTCAATTACGGCAGTCGCTCAATAGTGTGGGATGAGCAAGTTTGGGTCCGAAAGGGGGGATGGAGGCAGAAAAAAGGATACAGACAGAAAAAAACACGTGAATAGGTGAGCAGAATTCCAGGACCTCCCCCTCATATTCTGCAGGTTTGCGGACGCGGCTACAAATTTTCCTCCTAGGTTTTTCCCAGATGAATTCACCGACGGAGTTGAACAACCAGCAACTCCCACTTACCGCAGGGTCCAGTTGTTTAATCGATTTGGTGTATTCCGGGAATGGACAGAAGAAGACCGTCAGACGAGGGCGCTAGCTGGAATGAGGAAGTCATGTCGTCTAGTTGTCAAGGGCTTGAAGGCACCAGGGGAGGGGGCGTGTGGTCGTTTACGTTGGTTTCCTTTTTCGTCCTATTGTTCCCACGTTCGGGGGCAGACCCGTCGGCCGGAGGCCGGAGGATGGACCGTAGGCAAGATGGAGACTGGAGAGAAGGAATTCTGGGTCGTTGTCGTTGTCGTTGGGTCGGCGGCTCGGGGGTCAACCCACCGGGGTTGAGGGTGTCAGGGATACAGAACGGGAATGGCTCAAGTGGGGTTCTTGGTCCCGGCGTATATTAAATTTAAAATCAGGTAGAGTTGTGGGGGCAAGGATCTGTCTCAGATAAGGTATTTCTCCGTCACCTAGCGTCAAGTCGTGGCGAGCTTGACTCTTCACATCAATATCGACTCTTGACTCTTGAGTGTTGTTACGCGGAAGCTCTCACGGCAGCTCACAGAGTCGTGTCATGCTGGTGGCGCTTCACAACTAGCCAACTCCCTGACAGCTTCGAAAGGCTTTACGCCGGTACTATCTGAGCACCAAGAGCACTTCAGCCAACACATGACACTGGCAGATGGAGTTCGTCCCTGCGCCTTATGCCCGGGCCATCTCAGAGCTTCAGGTTCAGGTTGTCGCACCAGTTAGAACGCCTCTCTCTCTTTCTCTGCATAGTCTGCGGCGAGGATGCGTGGGATATGCAGGCTGTCACTCCCGTCATTCAACTGCCAGATTGTCAGCCAACCCTGTCCGCCGGAGCGTGGCGCTTATTGTCCGCAGCAGCCCGCATTTACGCAAGCACTGCAAGCAAGCAAGGCCTACGGAATGCCCAGTTGGGATACACCCCCCCGCTTCCTTTTTCTGCCTGCCACGCTTGCTCAGCACTGCCAGCAGACAGGCCAGCAGTTTTGTGACTCGTCGTCAGTGGTCATAGCAGGCTACTCCGTACTGAGAGTCGGAGACATGCAGGTTCTGCCTCCCTGAATCAACCAGATCGTGGAGAACACGGTGGAGCTCTTCACGGGATTACAGGAGATTTTTCTTTGCTCCTCCGCCCCCTTTTACCCCCTTCTTGGGTGCTGCTAGGTCAACTGATCTTGCTGGAGAAAAGAAAGCGCGGAGACCTGTCAGGCACTGAACTGCCGGGCCTAACCTCCATAGAAGACATCGGACTGTGGGAAAGCTTGATGTCGTGAAATGTGTGCCGGAGCCGAAGACCAGCAACCCGGACTTGGTTCCCGGATCTCAATATTATTATTTGGGTTTAGTATTCCTCTTGGTAGGTGCCCCGAACTGCTTCGATAGCTATGAGTCAATAGCAACTGAGTTCAGCAAAGCCAGAGAAACACCAGCAACCAAGTTTTCTTGCTTCCTCTTCCCGGGCCTGGGCACTGGCCTTGTCGGACGCGCAGGCTGCAGCTGGGGCCCTCGGTTTGCTTGGCGTGTTCCGCACCATTGGGGTGTACGCATCCCTATTTTCCATTGTCTCTCGCCACGGTTTGTTAATATGGTCAACAGTCCTGTTTCAACATCGAGCTGTCGGACATGGGCGGCGCGGAGATTGGTGTAGGAAAGTCGCATATTGCACAATACTTTTATTGAGTACCAAGCCTTTTTGATTTCGAGAACGAACCCCAGGGAGAAGAGTTGCGTGGCCTGGGCTTTCTCGAGGTCTTGGGACTTTGGAAAGCGGCAGAGGAATGTCACCTCTTTTTCTTGGCTTTCGCGATGCTAGTTTGGAACATGTACGAATTAACCATGCCAACTATCGCTCTCAATATCTGGGGTCGTCCTGCTGAGCTCTTGTGGTCCATCCTATTGCGGCAGTATAACAGCCTACTAATAGCCGTTCGTTCCGTTCTCCGATGCTTATTTTGACCATTGCCGTATGTGATCTGAATCTCTTCGTCTCTGGAAGCCGTCCGTTCCGTTTTCCCGATGCTTATTCTACGGTTCTACCGATGTCGTCTTCTTCCCCGGCGCCTACCTTAAATTTCTAGCGCCCCGAAACCTTGAATGTCGGTTCTTTTGACTTTCATGTTTTGGCGCTGGAGCTGCCAATTTTGGAACGGAATGGAAGTCATCGGCGCGTACCCGGATCGTTCCCTGAAATGGATTTTGCTGCTGCGGGCTCCCCCTGACACTGGACGGGGTCGAGGCGTGTGTCCATCTCGAAAAGAAGATGGGACCCCTTACGTCGGGAGGGTCTTCATAGCAGTCCCTCACACTCGGATGAGCGCAACAGCACACGGACCCAGGTCAAGTTGAACCCCACCGGCCGATCCTGACCGCTGGACACGGCGGCGTACTTCGGACGATGGACAGGCCGATGTTCTTCGGGGAATCGGGGTGTAGTTTTTGGTTGCACTGAACAGTGACAGGTGACCTGGAGTTGTTGTATTTGGTCGTGTGGTTGCTCAATGCCCCAAGCCGGTGGGAGGTTTCTCTCTACTACATCGTTCGGACTCAGAGTCCACGAATAAGCATAAGGTCGCCAGAATAGTGTAAAGCAAGGCAGATCATGGATGTGCACTACTACGGACAAGAATAGGGCCACCAGTCAGAACATTGTATACTGACGTAGAGTGGTAGAGTGGTAGACTTGTTGGTGAAACTTGCGTAGATTGTTGCTCATTGGCGACTCAATGAAAACCCCACACCCCCTCTGGGCTCCTTTATTCACGTATCCAGCAATCATTTGCGTTTCCATGCGCCGCCCTGGTCTCATGGTCTGAGCCCTGCACAATGTGACAATATATCTTTAACAGTATCTGTATTCGTACCTTGATATTTATGTGAGGTGGTACAGCGATGAGGTAGACATTCAAAAATTGCTGTGCTAGCATTGATGGGAAACCCAAAACGTGCCTAATTAACCTCATGCTCCCATCCCCCCTCTTTCTTTGTAACTTTGTAAGCCAAACCCACACCGATCAGCGCATTTGCCTTTCTTTGGGTGGGATTTCCAAGTCTCCAATACATGCAATTCCCACACCCCAATGGCAGTCTCCTGCGCATCGCCGCATAGTATACCTGTAGATGCCATGTCGTCGTTCCCACCACTCACTCAGCCTTCTCACTGTGAATCGACAATGCCAAGAAGCGTTGCCAAGACGGTTATCTCGGAGAGTTGGCAGTTTCCAACCCTGGGCTCCCAAGACTTTTCGATGGGAGTCTTGGAAGAGCCTCCAGAGGCTGCAGAGCGTTAATCTGTCTTGGCTCTGCTGTTTTCCCCTGTATTATTCAAATCTCGGCGTTCAGGAACAGTGGCGACGGCTAAGGAAGACGTGCTTCTCTCCCGCTCCCGCGCGCCGCTCACACAGAAAACTTGGCTGGCGGTACGAGCCTGGGTAGAATTTCTTGGTGAGGAAATCAGGCTGAGCGCATTTCAATGCAACCTCCGCCCATGAGATGATGAGCCTTGAAGAGATTCCGCGGACTCCAGAATTATTGTGTGGAGTTTGCCTCTTTTTTTTGGGCCTGTCGATGGATGTCCTCAGAACCGCGGCTTCTCGGGGGTGCGAGGCAGAAAGTCTCTCTGCCTTCCGTGACTCTCGAGTGCGTAAGTCGTAACACGCATCGCCTGGTTCGTTTTCGCACAGTATTTACCTCAAGGTCCCCGGTGGAATTTCTGCGCCCGAAGAATTCTGTCCTCGTGATGGATGATCCTCACCCCTCCACCAGGAACCTGGAGGTTGGCGCGGCGTATTACCCAATCTTGTTCCTGCATGGCAAACATATTGGTTTTGCCCTCTCCCAGTCTCCACACCTCCGAATCAATTAATTTGTCTAGTTCCATACGACGTTATGCGTGCGCCTTCTTCTTTCAAGCTTCTCGAGGCGGTCAACAACCAAGGTTGGAAGGAGAATATTCATCAAAGACGTGACGGTCGTAAAAGTTCTTATGGTCGATTGCTCTTTCACCTCCCCGGGACCTGTTCCTCCGGCGCAGACGGCCTGCATTTTTCCGCATCGGTGTCGGTCGCTGTCGCCGAAGCGTCTTGGTCGTTTGCATCCTCGTGCATCGTCGACGTGTTATCCAATGACCGTGATCGAGCCTCGGCGTCCGCCGCGGCGAGCTGCTCGCGCTCTTCCATCGTGAGGTCGCTCTTTGCGGAACCGATGCGAACGAGAGCGTAGAGCACCAGCGCGACGGCAGCGACGCCGGTGGCCAGCCAAAAGGCCGCCTGGTAGCTCTTCTTGAGCCCCAGGCCGGTCGTCTCGCCGACCACGACGTCGCCGATGCCGAGGAAGAAGCTGATGCCCAGAAACAGGAGGCTGTTGATGAGCGCGCCGGCGAGACCCTGGCGGTGGCTGGGTAGGTTGGTCGTGATGAAGACGTTGCTGACCGTGTAAGTAATGTCGATGCCGATTGTGCCGCAGATCATGGCGGGGAAGACGTAGGCCCAGTAGTTTGGGTTATCCGGCATGATGGCGAACAGAAGCACACTCAGGAGGTTGCCCGTGCCCGAGATGGCGAGGAGCACTCTGCCGGGAAGCAGGTGTAGCGTGAAGCCGCCGACGGTGCCGATCATGATGCCGCCGACGATGAGGGGCACGTACCACACAGCCGTCAGCAGCGGCGACTTGTGCAACACCGTCTCAATGTAGAAGCTTGAGTAGAAGAGGAAGAGGCCGAAAGTGCCGTAGGCGAAGAAGAGGGCGGCCACGAGCGTCTTCATGGATTTGGGAGCAAAGAGGTCACCTGGCAGCAGAGGGTTCGCAGATACGCGGCTCTCGACGTACCACGCCGCCACGAGGAAGGCGACGCCCAAAATCAGCGTCACGAGAATCTGGGGGCTCGCCCAGCCCTGGGGCGCGTGTGAGCTGTCGGTGATGGCATAAACCACGAGCAGTAGGCCGGGAACGATGGTCGCGACGCCCCACCAGTCCATGCGGATCTCCTGGCGCTTATCGCCGTAGTCGTGCGGGATCGTGATGAAAGACACGGCGGCAATGATACCCAGGACGATGCTGCCGAGCCAAAAGTACCAACGCCAGTTGAGGAACTGGCCCGACACGCCGCCGATGAGGATGCCAAAGAAGAAGCCGATGGGCGCAAAGGCACCGTACAGGGCAAAGACGAGGTTCTTGCGGGGCCCCGGGCGGTAGATTTTGCCAAGCAGCATGATGCCGGCGGGGAGGTAGGCGGCGGAGCCGAGGCCTTGGAGGGCTCGGCAGACGATGAGCATCATGTAGTTGTTGCTGAAGCCGGCGACGAGGCACCAGACGAAGAACCAGGCGAGGCCGATGTTGAAGGTCAGGTAGCCGCCGTACATGTCACCCAGCCTGCCGAGCGGGAGGAGAAAGGCGCCGGTGACGAGAGAGAAGACGCTCGAGGGCCATGTTTGGGAGGCGGCGGGGATGTCGAGCTCTTCGGCGAGGGGCGGGAGGATGATGTGAAAGCCACTGACAAAGTATTCCTGGGTTGTAAATTAGAGTCCATACGCCTCAAAGTGAAGATGTCCTTTATCTTGTAGTATTGCGAAGTCAGACTTACAGCCATCAACATGGATCCCAAAAGGGAAAAGCAGAAGCCCAGTTCGGACCATTGGGACTTGAAGACGGCCGGGCGTTGTCGGCCGAGAAACTCGACGTCGAATTCCGTAGGTTGGCCGCCGGAGCCGGCTTCCCGGTCGGTATTGTCGCGCTGTGTCATTGGTCTTTTTGCGCTATGTATCTTCAGGGTATTTTGTAGTGTACAGTTACAAAGAGTCTATTATGTTTATCGTAAAGATCTTCTCAGTCATATCAACACATCGCTTGACAATAGGAAAAACCAGATAGGCACGGGATGCATGGTAATGGGTCCCTCCAAGATCTAAATAGCATCCAGGAGCAGGTCATCGATCCATCAAAGGAAAGCTCTTTGACGCAGAGAATTTCTAATCGGGGGTGGCCTCTTGCCATCTGGTGTGGAGAAATGGAGACATGGAGCGTCAGGATTTGCATCTGGCCTAGGATCAACGACCAGCGCCGGGAAGACAAACAAACCCACGGGCCTAGATGGGGCACCGTCGTCCCAGATGTCCAGCTTGGCTCCTCAAGGTTCCAGCCCGCGGGCAGAGAAGCGTAGAAGCCTCACATGGCTCGAAAGGTGACAGAAGTGCGGGAGACGGGTCGTTGGAGCATGGCGTGCGCCTTGGCTGCCCTTCTCGGCAAAGAACTGCCACCGTTTCGGGTCTTGGAACAGAAGATTTGTGGCAGCATGTTCTTTGTTGCGCAGTGGTTCTAAGCGACAAGTGCCAGAATTGCTAAGCTTGCTAGGCTTGCTAAGCTCAGGAAGACTACTACGCGTTGAGTCAGCTCGAGGGACGAAACTTTGGCAGTTGAGACGGGAAATGAATCACGAGAGAGGGTCTGCCTGTCGGTCTTGGCCAAGGGTCCTCGATCGCTTAGTTTGCCTCTGTTTGGTATGCGACCTGCGTGTCTGCTGCTTGGTGACGACCGAAATGACGCCCTTGGATATGATGACACAATAATTCGAGGTGTCAGGGTGTTGCAAGTGGTGGTGTACTACTCCGTGTGGACATGGTAAAGATGCGAAGATGCGAACTTCTCTCCGAAAGTGAGTGCGTTTGACACATCGTTTCTTCTGGTTGGTTCTTTGTCGCAACATGGAACGATTTCTGTGGGGTTCTTCAGACGCAAGAGGCCTGATTGGGTCTAGTGCATCTGTCAGAGATGTGATGACTCAGCAAAGTCAGTGCTTTTTGACGAACCAAGCGTCATCTTTACTGTCCGTGCTGTTCGTCTTCGAGAAGAAAATGTGGAGACAGGAAATGCACGAATTGTTGCTTGGCTTCCAGATTGAGACTAGGTAGTGTGCCATCTTATCGGTTCTTATCGGACGGTATCTGCGTGCCGGTGACTTCGGCCACCGAATCGACGCTTCACGATTCCCGTCACCACAACCTCGAGCAGCAGCAGCAACAGGCCAACAGCGTCACCGCCATATCATTTCCAATCGACAATCTACCCACTGTACACAAGGGCTGGAGCATTGGAGTCTCGGACTCTCCATCCTCCGCATGAAACCGTTGCTCAACGTCACCTTATCTGACAACCCTCCTAATCCTCACCCAATCTGATCTCGCTTCCCCTCCGAGCTGGCGCAAACCGAGCACTCTGAGGCTCTGACGTTCATCTGGCATCCCCGCCTTCACCAGTACAACAGGACCCCTCCGATTACCAATCTTGGACATACTTGTCATGCATGTCTTGACGCTTCTTTTCTCCATTGAGGCAGTATCTGCGTCAACCGAACCACTACCCGGTCACAATCACCGCTTCCCATAGAAACCACCACCAACATCCTCTCACGAGCCGCCTCGACAAACCGTCCGGCGCCCTCTGACTAAATCAAGCTTTGTCTGACCCTGTTCGTTTTACGTTATCGTTACCACAAAGACAGCTTACTTCCGTTTCTGGATTGAGCCTGCGCCTTTGGGGCCTTTGGGGAGACGACGGGAACCTTACCCACCGCCCGCCGAGACTCGAGATTACCTCACTCCAGAGTCTAGAGTCTGGATACCGCGCACACGCCTGCATCGCCGGCCGCCCACTCTCGCACTCGCGCTGACGCGCACCCTGATAGCTGTACCTGCGGCTACCTGCAACCAGCTGCAATGTCACGCATCGAGATGCTCAACGCCCCGACGAAGCCATGCCACAACTGTCGCCGCCGCCGCCTCCGCTGTGACCGCTCCTATCCCCACTGTCACAAGTGTACAGTCGGCGGACAGGAATGTCTTGGCTACGGGAAGCTCTTTCGTTGGACAGAGGGCGTCGCCAGCCGCGGCAAGCTCGCCGGCAAGACCTCCATCACCTTCTCGGCCGATACCACCACCGCCTTGGTCCCGACCTCGCGGAATTCCACCTTTGAGCTCAAGCCCTCAGTCTCTTCTTCCCCCGCTTCTTCCGCTTCGGGCGTCCAGCCCCAGGACCCTCCGGCCTCTGCCGAATCTGCCGAAAACGACTCCACTGCGCTCGTCGTCTCTGCCGTCCGGCCCGCCGGCACCGAGACCCAGTCGGCACCCTGGACCCTCGTCGATCCTCTCTTCCAGGGCGTGGAGCATCACTACCGCCACTACCTCTCCTACTGTAATTTACACCTCCTCATCCAATCTCTCGGGAAGACGCTAGAACGGCTAACTCGGTCGCTTCCGCAGTCACTACCCGCGTCTGTAGGGATCTCGTCTCCTGGGACCTCCCAGACAGGAACCCCTTCCGTTCCCTGATCCCCTTGACAAAAGCACACCCCTTGCTGCAGCACATCATCGTCGCCGCCTCCGCAGCCCACATGTCTAATTTGTCCCGCGCCTTGTCCTCAGATCCAGAGTCCGATCTAAACGCTCGGCAAGCCTTAACCGATGCCCTGGTAGCCAAGCACAAGGCCCTGCGCCTGCTCTCCTCAGCCCTACAGGATATTGGCGGCGTCGGCGGGGACGTGGTCCTAGCCTCCGTACTCTTCTTCGTCAACGTGGAGTTGATTGAGAGCGGGCACGGCGGTTGGAAACCCCATCTCGAAGGCGCGGGCCGAATTATGACCTTGTTGAGCCCCGCCTCCACCGCAGATGTCGCCTTACGGGATTATGTCATGTCAGATTGCTTCATGTGAGTTCATGTATTCGATGTTGGGTGAGGTAATGAATCATCTAAACTAATACATGTCCACCACAGCTATTATATCTTGGCCTCCGCCTTCAACCGGGAGACACCAACTGCCAAGTCCTACTACCAAGCCTCTCAGGCCTCTGCCGTGCTTGGCAGAGCTGCTGCCAACAGCTACCTCTGCTGTCCGCCTGACGTTTTGCAAATTCTCTTGGCAGCATCGCAACTGTCAAACCAACCCACGGATGACCTCGAGTCTGCAGCATCCATAGCTCAGGCCGCAGCGCAACTGCTAGAGCAGGCCCTGTCTTTCGATACGCACGACTGGGCTTATGAGCCGCGTACCATTTCCTACTTCAAGCACATCCCGGTAGAAAGTCGAATCCATGCAGGTTCCGCTCACAGACTTGCTGCGTGCTTGTACATCCTGCACGCCCTTCCGTCCGCTTCGATCCTGGTGCCCGTCGACCGCGATGAGCTGGACAGTCAGATGTTTTACCACCTCTCCTGTATTCACGACGAAGACCCAAATTTCAAGGCAACATGTTTGCCGACGTTCATTGCTGGTGCCGGGACGTCTGACCCGGAAAGACGAAAGTGGATTCTTGATCGGCTGAAAAGACTCATGATTGCGACCCCTTGGGGCTTCATCATGACCGCCATGGACACTTTGCAGACGATTTGGAACCTCGAGGAGTCTGTGGACCCAGACACGCAGACGGAGCGCACATGGGTTCAAAAGCTAAGAGCTTCGAACCTCAACTTCCTCATTGTGTGAAGGGGCACAAAAACAAACAAAAGGATACTTTGAAAGCTCAACGCAAGCTTGGTCCTGCTGAGATACCAAACTGGCCGCCCGCATCGACGAACGTCCGAGGACTACTGCGACGCATCTCTGTCGGTTCTCTCACGGTTTCAGTTGTGGCAAGTCCGGTATTATGACTGACTGAGAACCCCCAAGCAAACACGTCACCACCTCGAGAAACTGCGAAGCAATTATCGATTCCAGCCGCAACAAAGTCGGCACCAGATACTAAAAGGGAGCAATTAGCTTTGGAGCTTAGGCTTAAAGCTGAAAGAAACATACCAGGAACGACGGTCGGGACATTCAGTACTCTTGGCTCCCCTCTCGAATCGAAGATGATGTTGTCGTGGGGCACGGCGTTTAGATCGATACCCATTTGGCCGTCATCGCACCGACCCCAAACCAAGACTTCTCCTTCGCTGGTGCAAGCAATGGAATGGTGAAGACCGCAGGCGATGTGGTGGATCGAGTATCCCTCAAGACTCTTGACGACTGTTGGAGATATGATTGTCGTAAAGCCAGTGTCTTCCCGTGTCGGGACGCCGCACTGGCCAAAGTTATTCAACCCAAAGGCCCAGACTTTTCCGTGGACGTCAATGACGAAGCTATGGTGCGACCCTGCAAAGATTTTGGCCGTCTGGTGCCTAGGCAAGCCTACGCGTTGGGGAATAAGGCTCTCGAAGCGGCGACGAGCGAGGAGGCGTCTGCCTAGTTCGTTCTGTTCGCCGGACCCCCAAGCAAAGATGTCGCCGTCATGAGTGAGAGCAAGGACGTGGTTCGCGCCACCCGCTAGCTCCACGATGCTATTTAGGCCGGGAATATGCACAGGTAGGGGCTCGGTGGTTTTTGGCGGTTTATCGTAAAGGAAGCCAAAGTTGCCGTCTCCTCCCTGGAAATTGTTAGTGTGGACTCGTGGGAAGGGAACAGAAAGCCGATAGACTTACAGCAAAACTACCCCAGCCGTACACGGTTCCTTCGGAAGTAAGAGCGAAGCATGCGCTATTCGTCGTTGCAACCTGGACGATATCGACTTCATGTTCAAAACGCACCAGGCCAGGTGTACTCTCAAACGGGTCCAGCAGGTCCTGGTGGCCCTCCTCAGGTGCATCTGGAGTTTTCACACGGCCCAGTGCCCCGTCGTCGTTGACACCCCACGTCAGTACCTCGCCGTGGCTGGTCAACGCGGCGCAATGCATGCCGCCGGCAGAGATCTGGACAATGTCGTAGGGCAGGAGAGATTTCTGCGTATGAGGTCTCGGAGCCTGCGTGATGCGCGGGCCGAGGCCTAGTTCACAATTCTCGCCGCTTCCCCATACGTTGATGTCGAGGATTTGTGTTGGTCTCTCGGGTCTTCGGCGGTCGTTGTCCTGCGTTTGGCGTCGGTTGTTGGCTGCGCGAGCATTCTGTGCGACGGTCGTTGATGGCATTGGTGTTTTCGTGTAAGTTGAAAGCTGCTTTGGTGGAGTTGAACTAGCTTCGGGATGACTGCTGTTGTGTCACTCGAGGAACGGAAACCTGCTTTCTGAATTCGAAGACTCCTCGGATACGCTCCAATTCAGCTACACACTTCAGAGGAATAACAAGACAGCCTTTATCATAAGGTATCCATCGTCAACTCTTGAGCGTCGTTGGACCTCTTCTTGTATGGCAATCCAGAGTCAAGACGCTTGGACCATCGTACCCAACAGGTCAGTAGGCTTACCTCATCCCGCTTAGTCACAAGGCATTCTGGCCATCAAGGCGCAGCTGGTGCCTGGCGGTGCCTGGTGGTGCCTGGAGCCATTGGCCAATCATTGTTGACTATTTCACTTGCCCTGCAGGCAGACGATGAATCCTTTGTGAATTGGGATGATGGATTAGTCAGTTGAAACTATACTAGGTACGCTTGTATTGATAAGCTTAGATGCAATGCTGAGTTTATTTGGACCTCGATGAGTGTGGGATTGAGGCTAGAGAGGAGGGAGACTGTCTTGTTGTTTGGAGCGGGAGAATAGACATTAGAGCGTTGGGCCTGGATTCTTCTCAGAGAGGCACGAGAGGCTCGCAATGAAGCAGTCCGGCAAGACAGAGCTCTGCTTTACTGAAGAACAGAATCGATTGATCATTTACTCTCATGATTTTGAGGCAGCTCACACGACGGCTCCGAATATTTGACCCGTTTCTCCAGAGAATCCCTTTTTCAGAGCCTCAAAAGTCGGTCTCGGTCACTACCGAAAACCTTATTCTTGTACACCATCGTCGGATTCGATCAGTGCCATCCTTGCTCGTCCATTGACTGGATGAACGGGAGGGCCGGCTGGTGGAGTAAATCTTCTCGGTTTGCATGAACGAAAATAAACACCGGAAATACGAGCCCTTCTCTGTAGATCAATGGAGGCTTCGAGGCTTGGAGAGGACCAAGACCGCCAAGTATACCCCCATCCCCGTAGAAATCGTATATTAATATAGCGAAAGAGTTCCACAACAACGACGACAACCCTGGTATGTGACCTCACCGCATGAAATGACTTAAATACTTGGGAATGTCCTTTCCTTCAATCTCAACCTCTGATCCTTTTCTCGATACCCAAAACTAGGTCCACCAACAACCCTTCACCACGTACCTACCCACGTCACCAAAAATGCAGCTCACAACCCTCACCGCCGCTCTCGCAGCCTTCGCCGTCACCGCGACCGCGACGCCAATCATGGGCACCATCAAAATGTTCTACGACGCCGCTTCCGATTGCACGGGAAACCCACTGCAGATGGAGACGGGCACGCTGCGAGGACAGGCCATGGCGATCCCGCCCGACTATGTCGGCGCTTGTCACCGGATTCCGGTTGGGATTGATAATTCTACGTACAAGAAGTTTTCGGCGAGTGGGCTCACGCCTGTTTTTAGCTGTAAGATGTTTCTTCTCCTATTTCTGCAGTGTGACTTTGGGGGAATATTGATTCGGAGGTTTTGCTGACTGACGGGATAGTCGAGTTGTATACGGACGCCGAGTGTCAGAACCTGGCAACGAATGTGTCAAATGTTTGCGTGCCTGATGTCCATTCTTACATTGGTCGTCGCTTGGATGGCAACTGAGAGTCGCGCAACGTGTCGCGTTAAAATCTCACTCAAAACACACATACGAATGCCCGACGGAAGGCGAGGGCAAAGCTTCCCTCGCGAACCCGGGTCGGTCTCGGCGTGGAGGGGACACGCCTAATGAAACACCTTCTTGGAAAGACGTAGCAATGGTATTCATGATATCGGAGGTTGATTTGAGTAGACGACCTCGAATCATGGATTGGCTTGCCTCGGGGTAGAGTTGGTTGTTTAACACCTAGTTAAAAGTGTAATAGACCCTTGGAATAAAAAAACCAGACACTTCATCCATTTTCTTGCCTAGCCTTCGACTGTTCAAACAGCCAGAGTGTGGTTCTGTTCAGCTGCTACGAGTCACTATACAGCGGGCATCATTCTCTTCTTGAGAGTCTATGACTACGATAACATCACACGCAAGCGGTGGAAACTGCTACTGGCCGATGCATCCCAGCGACGAAAGGACCTATGACTATCTTTACTTCAGGGCTTCTAGTCTGCCTTACATTATTGCGAGACTCGACTGCCGCTACGTTCCACAAACTAGCACTTCTAAGCTTTCGGCTGTGGAAACTTCTCAACCACCACCGCTGGACCACCCACGTGGAACTTATGCACCGCTTTCTTATCCAGGTCCACAAACACCTCATACGATCCGGGATGCAGCACCCGATTCCCTAGCACATCGACCCGTACCAGACGCTCCACGGTGATGACGACCTCCTTCACGGCGGCCTGGCCAGGTTGAATACTTCTGAAGCGAGTGTATCCCGCGAGAGTCTTGAGCGGCCTGGGCTCGGGACCGGCATCCGATGTGAGGAATAGCAGTGCCACGTAGTCAGAGGTAACTTTCCCCGCATTGGTGACAGTCACCGCAACAGTCAGCATCGACCTCTCCAGGGTCTTTTGCCATGATGGTACACGAGACGCATCCTCGCTGTCTTCCGAAAGAATGAGCTGTTTAGTTGTGGTGATGACAGGCTCTTGTAGCGCTTTGAGCTCGACGTCAAAGGTCGTATAGTGCAAACCGAAGCCGTACGGCACGGGCGTCTCGCCGAGGTACCACATATACGTCCGCCCGAGGCCCGAGTTACCCGGTACCGGTCGGAGATTCATGTCCGTCGACGGGACCGCTTCGTTGTAGATCGCCGGGTACTGCGTGACAGATAACCTTCCAGACGGCGCCTCGCGTCCGAAGAGTAAGTCGAAGATGGCCTTGCCCCCGGACTGACCTGGGTATCCGCCCCAGAGGATCGCGCTGACGGAGTCGCTGGCCAGGAGCTCCGTGTCATCGACCTGCCCGCCGCCGAATTGAAGCACAATGACGGGTTTGCCGATCTCTGCGAGAGCACGGAGAAGCTCGAGCTGAGGTTCAGGCCAAGCCAGGGTCTTGCGGTCGAGTGTTTCGGCTTCTAGGGTGTTGTCGACGCCACCTGCGAAGATGACCACGTCTGCTTCCTTTGCTGATTTGAGTGCGTCGAAAAGCGAGTCGTCCGAGGCGTTGATCTCGGAGCCCAGGGTATACGTGAAGTCTAGCCCGAGGTCTCGAGCAGCCTGATACGGGGAGATCAAGTACGGCGCCGGGCCGTAGTAATTACCCTGCATCTGCGTCGTAGCCTTTGCCCAAGGCCCAACGAGTGCAAACTTCTTGCCCGAATCTGCGGACAGAGGCAAGATCCCATCATTCTTAAGGAGCACCGAGCCCTCGACGGCTGCCCTGTAAGCGAGCTCCCGCGCCTCCTCCGTATCGACGTCTCGCCAGAGCAGCGATCGCAATGGCTGCTCTCGCGCAGAGTCAAACTGGCCGACGGAGATGAGCGCCGTATACATCCTCGTCAGAGAGCGATCAACCTCCTCCTCGGAGATAAGGGACTGGTTCCACGCCAGCTGCAGGGCCTCGGAGCCGGGGAAGGCGTTGCACTCCAGATCCGTTCCGGCCTTCATCGACCACGCGGCAGCGTGTCCGAGATCTGGCGCGTAGTGGTGGTACGAGACCATGAGAGCGACGCAGTCGCAGTCCGTGGAGACGTATTGGCCTTCGCCGTTCCATCGCCAGTGGCCGCGTAGGATATCCTCCAGGAGATATGCGTTGGCGCATAAGGGTGTGCCGTTGATGCCGTTATAGCTGCACATGAAGGAGCCCACGTTCTTCTCGACGGCGCACGTTTTGAAGGGTGGGAGGTAGTACTCTGAGAGGTCCTGGGTCGTGATGATTGCGTTGAAGCCGGCGCGGTCGACGCCGTTGTAGTGCTCAAAGTCGTTGGCTGCGTAGTGTTTGCATGTCGCGATGAGGTTCTTGTTGGATGGGTCGAAGGATCCTTCGAGGCCTGTGAGCATTGCCGCGACGTAGTTTTGGAGGTGAAATGGGTCTTCGCCGGGTGTTTCTTGACCACGTCCCCAGCGGGGGTCTTTGAAGGCGTTGATATTGGGCGACTGCGGGCTCTGTTAACATCTGACCTGAGTGGGATGCCTTTCATTCCAGTCTTCACTCACGTATAGATCAAGTCCGGATCTGCCATCATTGCTAAATGCCCTCGCCTCCTTGCTGACCACGGCCCCAATGGCCTCCACCAGCTCATCATCAAAAGCCGAGCCAATGACAATCGGCTGCGGGAACGACGTCGCGTAGCTGAAGTTGCCGCTCTCTGCAAACTTTGTGCCCGGCGACGACGCGACGCCGTGGAGGCCCTCGGACCACCACTCATATGGCGGGATCCCGAGTCGCGAGACGCCGGGCGCTTCGTTGACGAGGTTGTCCAGCTTCTCCCATATCGTGAGCTCGGCTACGAGTGACTGTGCGCGCTGGTTCGGGGAGAGAGACTCGTCGCACACGTCAATGGAGCAGAGGGGATCACGGGTGCAATCCGGGAAGTTGGCTCGGGGGTCCGATGCGGATGCGGGCAGTGGGGCGAGACAGGTCCGGGATGTAAGTGGTTTTTGCTGGTCTGATGGACCCGATCCGAACCCGGCTGCCAGGATGGTCCCGGGAAGAAGGAGCAGATGATTTCTGATGAGTTTATACATCGTATGAGCTACATATAGTGTTTACATGAGAGGAGGATGAGGTTCGGACGCCCTTGCAGATCTGATCATTCAATTGCTATCTCTACCCCGCGTCGGATGCGGGGCATGCCGCTCTGACCGTATCATATCATCCCCTTGTTGAGATCATCCTACTTTATCTAAACTTATTGAACGTTGCTATCGTATGTCTGTTTAACTGCGTCAAGCCGCATGATTGAGCCGGAGATTGAAGGGCAAATGAGGGTGATGAACCAAAGGGAACGAATGGCGCGGGCGTTGTTGTTTGAGTCTCACGATCACGTGAACCTGGGTATACTCATCCGGTCCAACACAATACACCAGGAGACAATGCCTTCATATATGCACACAAGCCCATTCCTGTCACCAGCACAGCAGGCACCTTCCTAGGTCGGTTGGTCAGGTCGGACTGGCTGGGTGATGGAGTGGTTCAAGCTCAACAATTAATTACGCCAACAGCCTACTCGACGACAGGCTACAGTTCAAGTTCGATTCCCAGCCTGAGCACCAGAGAAGTAGCCCCCACTGGGGGTGAACTCTTCTTTGGTATCTAGTCGAGGTTGAGCATATTGTGACCGTCACTGGCGTACATATATATATATCTATCTATCTATACATACCTAAGGTACCTTGGATTTGAATCGCCTTGGTCAAATCTCTTATATTTCTTGCGTGATGTTACCATCAAATTTGACGCTGCTTCGATACTTTTAAAGCATTACCGCTACTGATGAAAAACATACACTCATGAGCAAAGTCATGATGAAGTAAATGAAAGGCCTTGAGCGCTCGTCAAGGGCATGTCAATCAAGTATGTAAGAAGGTACCAAATGGCGTTGGCTATGGAATGAGAAAAGGCAGACATTCATAAGGTTGAGGTGATTTCGTTATCGAATGGCTATATGCTCAGTCATCGCGCGATGGTCTATCCCATCACCGACTTGGACTATGGCTCTCACAATACTCTGCTGTTTTCTCCTCAGCCAGCGACCTCAATCTCGAAGGCCTTCGCCTCCCCCTAGTTGTTTGATGCTCTCATTACGCCGCTCCTCCCTCCCGTCCAAGAGTACCGTGTAATAGTATTACATTCAATAGAAAAGGTTTCGACTGGGCGTAATGCCGGGTAACCCCTACATTGAGGGTCAAAAGAACAAGTAAATAAAAAAAATGCAAATGGCTCATGCAAAAGATGCCCCTGGCCTCCCGCTTCATCCAGAGTTCCGAATCACAATTATCCCATCCCGCCGTCCTTTGGGCCCCAATAACACCTCGCGTCTTGGTTGTATCCGTTAAGAGAATCTTTTGTACAGCAGAAGGATCTTGTTATTGACAAAGAGAAAAAGAAAAGAGACGTTTTGTTCATGTGCAGGGGTATCATGAAGAAGATTTATCAGAAATCGTTCCCACACGACGAGAGAGACGAAGAAGACCTCCCTGGTTTTGGAGAAAATTCCCTCATCAACTGCAAACAGATCAACCGTCGTCACCCCACCAGCCGGCTTCAACCCCCGCGTTGCCGACCGCGCTGAGCCGAACAGCTTTCTTCGTTGACAGCCCTTGGTGAGGAAGGCCCAGGGTCCCCTCAGGCGACACGGGCGAATCTGGCCTCGGGATCCCAAACATCGGCTCGACGTCGCTGTCGCTCTCGACAATCTCGGTAGCCGGCGCCCTCTTCGTGCTCGCGCTCCGGCTTCCGAAATCGTCGTCGTCGTCGCCCCTCGGTCTTAGCGGCGAAGACTCGTGGCGGACCCTCTCGCCCGTCATGAGCATCCGTCCCCGGCTCTTGTTGCCCACGGCGCCCATGGTGAAGCGGTGGTGGTCCCTGTTCCGGAACATGGACATGCCGCTCGTGAACTCCTCGTCTTCCTCGCTGACATTGTCAAAGTCCATGAAGTCGCTCAGATCCGGGCTTGGCTCCGCAAAGTCCATTGAGTTGACGTTGCCCACCGGCCTGTCCAAATACAGCAGAATCCGCTCCTGCTTGGGCGACTCGCTCGACTGTGTCATCTCTTGGACCGGTCTCATCTTGCGCATGCTGCCCGTCCTCGAGGATGCGCCGGATACCGGCTGCGACGAGGGCGCGGGAAAGTCAAGGTGGCGGGAGTTGCTGCGTTGATGGCTCCGGCCTCTGACTAAAGATGCCGGACGACTGTCAGAGGCGCGCGATCCGGCCTTGATGGTGCTGTTCGAGGTTGCTGATGTCTGATGACGCAGGGTCTGCGGGGGTTCGGGCCAGTCCATCTCGGTGATGGTGCCCTGCGACGAGTTGCGCTGATGGAAGGAGGAAGAACTTCTCGACTCGTCTTCGTATTCGGCCAGGATCGATTCGCGCATGCGAGCGCGCTTCATCCGGAGAGCCGCGAGCAGCATCTCTTCCTGTCGGGTTACGGCCATGAAGCGAGAGTCTGCAGTGTTGTTGGCGTCCGCGGCGGCGCCACCGCCGGAACTCATAAAGGACTCTACTGATGTCGGGCTCATGGGCGGCGTTGGCTGGTCGACCGAATGGACAGAGGAAGACTTTGTGGACAGCATGCGCTGGGGTGGGTTGCTCATCATACGATCCGGGATGGTGTGTGATTCTTGTGGAGGAAGCACCGCAATTACGCGCGCCTCCTGAACACCGTAACTCGCGCGACTTTGTCGGTTATTCAGAGAGCTGTTCAAAGAGTTGTTCAGAGAGTTATTGAGCGAGTCAGTGGTTGATGTCGACATGGTCGAATATTGTGATGACCGGTTTGACGCAGCCGGCGGGGGCCGATATGTAGTTGAAGGTAACGAACTCATGCGCGCGTTGACGCTAGGTGGTTTGCTGGGCGGCGATTTGCTAGGGATGGTGAGATATGTATTGGTCGGGGCAAAGCTGGCGTGTTTGACAGACTTCCTTGAGCCTTGTCCCAATGACGGGGCATCTCGAGAGTGTGTCGATCTTAGCGATGAAGGAGCCAAACTTCCCGCATCACTGCTGCGAGAGCCCCCGGTGAACTTCGAGACGGAGTCGGGGAAGAAATCATCTTCCGAGTCTGAGGACAGCGACAAAACACTCTTCTCCATCAGATCAGAACCGTTCAGACTCTGACTTGTTCGTTTGGAGGCTTTTGACGTCTTGGTGTAGCGACTTGAAACGCTTGATGCGCAATCGCGATCGGGCAGCGTCTGTTGGTGGCCAGGTGATGCGGCAGTAGACTCTGGTAACGGTCCGAATTGAGGTTGGTATGTTGACGTCGTCCCATCTTGTCTCAGAGGAGGCCTCGAGAAGTTCCTCCTTTGGTGGTCTGTGGTAGACGGCGATCTAAGTGGTGTGTGAGCGACACTATTCAGAGAGTGAGTAGATGCAGCAGCCAAAGGACCATCATGTCCCAGGACTGAGTCAAAGGACATTTGCTCGTAATGCTCATATAGGTTGGGCAATGTGCTGATGTCGTTGGCGCCTCTGCGGCTGCTGGAACCTGTTCTCGGCCGGCTTCCGGTCGAGTTCAGGCTGTCGTACGTGCTCTTCCTCGTTAATTTCCTCTCGATTCTTTGCTGGATCGGCGGTGGTGTGCTCTTGGGTGAGGTGACCGAGGCGAGCGAGGGCGATCGGTTGGTGTATTCGTGTCCATGTACGGAGCTCGTTCGCTGAGGGTCGGATTTGCCCTTGAAGCTATTGTGCTTAGCCCGAGACAACAATGGCCCAAGATCTAGTCGACTCGGCCTCTTCTTGGCTTTCAGGTTCAACGGTGCTGGCACATTGGTCGATGATTGGCCTTCAATATCGAGGACTGCGTTGGCCTTCTGCGGCAGGCCCTTTGCCATGGCGGAGGAGGATGTCTGCTGCGATATCGAAAGCGGCATCTTCGTCTTGTCGTACCACGAAGTGATGGTCGAGTTTGAACCACGTCGGGCGAGGCTTGATGTTTCAGTCGTAAACTCTCGCTGGCTGCCTTCGGTGTTCAGCTGTGCGAATCGGTTCGTCAAGAAAGCCGGCACGATCTCGGACTCCTGTTCCCATTGCGCGTTCGTGTTGTTGTTCCTACTGCGATTATTCCCTGCGTAACTGCCCTCCTCTTCATGGCGCATCACTCCTCGGCTTCTTTCGCTCGGGTTATAAGTCGCCGTGCTTTCAGATACGCATACGCTGATGCCGGAGTTGGAGGCGGAATCCCATTGTCGCGGAGCGTCGATATTGATCTCGGCGGTTCCCAGAATCTTTTGCGCTTTCGACATGGGCCCCGACACAATCGGGCCAAACGGCGGTTTCTGTTTCCTCCCGGGGACGGGGAATGTGAATTTAGAGGTTCGCCCCATCTCGACGAACCGGTGCGGCGGCGACCTCTGTCCTTCTGGTCAGCCCAGGTCTTCTTTTCCTTCTCGCGAAAGCCTCTTCTTGCCAAGAGCAGCAAAGAGCATTGGGTAGAAAGGCTGCTTTGGCTCGTAGGTTTGGCCGGGCGGATTTTCATATGGTAGAGCTTCGTGAATTTGGATGTGGAGGGAACTACCTTGTCAAAGCAGGTTGACAACCCGCGCTATCGATGCATGCGGTTTTGGTGAGCCAGACAGGTCGACAATTCTCCATGCGATTTTGGTATTGGTGTTCAATGTTTCCTGTCCCACAGATGACAATTTGCTGCTTAGCTTCTCGTTGGTTTCTTTCGTTCGTAGTAAGGGTTCGGTTGCACAGCTGAGTAGATTCCTCCCGAGCGATCCTCCCACTCCGACGGCGACACAAAGAAATGGGACGATGGCCGTCATACGAAGGCACCCAGGACCAAGGGGGGTAATAAGCCAAACTCCTGTTTGCGTCTCCACCGGCACAATTTCCAGATCGGTCCGGGCCAGACGGGCTCTTTCGGCTTTCAAGCTAATTGTTCGGATGGGCTGCTCCTCCACGTGTCGAATATGAGACCTATGAGACGGAAAAGAGAAGGACTCGAGAGAAAACAGATCCAAGGGCCCTCCCTCTTCCTCGGAAAGTGTGGGTGTTGGGAGGGAACAGCGATTATGATATTGGGGGAAAAGGGAAATGGAACTTGGAAATTTCACACCCAGCACCAAGGCACTTTGACGTGCGTGACGGCCTCTTGGATGGCCACCTGAACCTTACATACCGCACCCTCTTACCCTTTACTCTAAAGTCATCCACCTTTTTTCGCCTCGATACATCTCCCCTCCTTGGCTGGGGATTGCCTGACTTGCAGGTGATTAGGGTGGGAAGCCGTCCAGATTCTGCATGGATGGTGGCGGTCCACCGCACGCAATCCTTGCAAGCCACACGAGACGGTGGGAATGCAGAAGAGCATGTCGGACAGACCGCGAACGCCAGAATCGTCTCTCTCCTCCAAGTATCCGTACCTCCTCGTGCTGGCTCCAATGACCGGCCCTCGGCCTGGCACTTTCTTGGTCCCCTCCCGCGCTGCACAACGACACCCGGGGCTAAGGCAGGGGTTGTCGGCCGGCGGAAACACACCCCTGAACCATGATTTTGATATTGCAAAGGAGGAAGTGCCTATACCTATACGTACACAAATAGTCGACTACGGACTGGCCCCTAAGGATTCACCACTAACAATGGTTGCAACCCTCAGGCCAAAGACCCAAGGGGATCAGCTGGCAGAGAGGAACGGAAACAGGACGGACGAGACACGGGAAGCACGGGGCATCTGCTCGATACAAACGAACGGATGGATGATGAGAGCGTGAAGACGACAATGATGACACTCGCAATCACCGCCTAATATTCTTTTAATCAATTTGACAGCGAAGGTCAAGCAGGGGGCTGAATGGCCGTGGATGCGCGAAACCGCGCCCCTCCTCGAGTCTTCTGCCCCCCAGTCGCCAACCGAGGGACTCGTGAATGCCCTCCCAGGTTTCCAATGAATGATCTCTGCAGGGCATCGCCGGGGCCCCTGAAGAAGTGTGGAGGAGTCCTTGCCCATTACGGGCAGTGGGCATACTTTCCACAGTCTCATCGGGGATGATCAGCGACGCCATTCAGCAGAAAAATCCTGGACCTCAAGGCTCAACAGTCATTATTCTATGAAATCATGTTCATCGACGTCTGAAGGGTCGGTCGCTGAGCGCTTTGGGCCTCTGTCTATCCGTGGACCGTACGCCGCACTCAATTTGCGAATTTCAGCTCTGGGTTGCAAATTTGCACGCACCGGTCATCGTAGTAACGACACTTGTTGGCAATAGCTTCAGTAGCGATTCGTGTCCCGATCAACCGTCATAACCCTTAGCCTTGTTGCCTCTCCACAAGCTGCACTCATACCCACGAATATGAGCATTTCAGAGCCAATACTGAGTACCTGCCTAGAAGTCGCAGTCAACTCCGTACAGAGAGACACCGCCTCTGGCCGTTGTGAGGGCCATTATCCGATGGATCGCAGGTGACTTCGCTCATCCGCTTCTGTCCTGGTCTTGTCTCAGAATTCCCCAGTATGCGGATGACCTATCACTATTAGTCCTTCTCGAAGCAGCAGAATTGGACGTATAGTGGGCGACATGTCTTGAAACAGCCTGGTGCGGGACAGCGGCCACAGCCAACACAAGAGGCCCACCGTTCATTAGGAGGCTGCTGATAGTTGAGCTGGCCGGCCGCAGGACAATGCATCATCGCAGAGTTGGCAACAACTTTGCATAGAGGCAAGCTTTGTTGTGCCATGCAAGCGCCTTTCTGCCCATAGGGTACGGGGTCTGGCTGGCGTCGTTCCGCACCATGGCACCACCCGCCGCCCGCTCATGCTTTGCCAACTCAGAATTTCAGCCCGCTGGCTCCTTCGGTTCGCAAATATCGGTGTCAATTCACGATCCCGCCGTTTCCGAACCCAGCAGATAGACGGGCGGCCAATCCATATGCGGTGGTCGAAAGGAACGCCCCTGACTGAACCTGGGCCCATGTTCCGGGCCTTACGAAATGCTCCACGTATTCTGGAATATCCTTTTTACTTTTACAGAGAGGGGCGGGCTAGACCACTGGGACAGTGGGCTACTTACGTGCCCACCGCCCACTTTCAGAAGTCGTTGTTCGAGCTGTCGTGCTGCTGCTCTGCCACTGCGACATGGTCTGGGGATGGGGACGGTGTGGCTGAGATGCTTGCAAAAAGGAGTCAATCTTATCAATGAGCAAGCACTGCTCGTACTTGCTTGAGCCTAGCACGTTCAAGACGGAGGCAAGGACGCGGCCAGTGCCTACGGAGTACATGCCCACCAGGGCAAAAAGGCAACGTGGAAGAGGTCGAGCGTTTCCAACGTCCGTTCTCATCAGACTCTGCAGGCGACAAAAGCAAGCAATCTAAGACCGACTCAGGCGATGCTGTGACTTTATTTTGCGACGCATGAGATGCAGCAGAGAGACCTTCACTGCTACTTCCCTGACTCGTATCGACTGAACACTTGGAGATGACGCTGTTTGGGGTAGAATGAGAGGAACATGAAGGACATTGAGAGAACCAAAGTAAAGAAAAGAAGGAAAAAAGACCAAAATCGATCATTGAGTCTGTCCCGCGTAAAGTTGGAACGAAGGATTTGCTTTTTGCGGTGGCGAGAGCACCGGTTTCGTCCAGACTTGAGCGTTCCCATGTGGACTGGTCCATATCGTCGGGTCCCCTTCGCGAACGAGCCTCTTTTTGGATGAGGAACGAACTTCATCGGGCTAGGCGCCGCTTTCGACAGGTCCATCACTTGCCTTAGGACGGACACGGACATCACGGCAGTAAGGTCTACGACTCACAGACCCTCTCTCTACGACGACGACGACGACGATGTCGTAGGCACGGGAAGTTATCTTTCCATTCATATATGTCGAGGCCTTTAAGGGGTCTGCGAAAAGCCGCGAGGCCTGGGTGGGAATCATGACATGCTACTTTACAACTTCACAAGAGTATGGCAAGGAGACCAGGGTCTTTACAATCTGCTCGATACTACCTCTAGACGCAGAAACGCGCAAACGACATTTCCATCAGGTGCAACAGTCGGCTGCCTAGAACGGATAGATCATCGACGAACCGATGCCGCTCCAACACAACACCAGCCTCAAGGCAGCGACAGCTTGGCCTCACCCACTCCAACGAGGTCTACCAGTGTGGCACGAAAGGATTCTCGTAGAACAGAGTGGGATTGACCTTGTGCCGACATGTTCACGGTAGCACGGCGGCGCTGCACGCAAGCGGCGAAGCCAAACTCCACTTCCGAAGCCTGCCACTCCATGTTCAATGATGTATCCGTTCGACACTTGGCGTCCGTGTACACGTCCATCATGAGCTGCACAGCGAGGGCCAACCCAGCATGCCAGGTTCGCTTCCACTTACTGTGCACATAGGGAAACTCTGACAAACGTAACCTATATTTTATTTTGCCCAGAAACACACCTAGACGCGCAGTCATATCTGCTGTGGACTCGTGTCTGAATTTCCGTACACAATGTTTGAAGCCAAAGCGCCTCAGCCGTCAAACGCATTTACACTACAAATCCTTCCCTAGGGGACCCGTGGGGACGTGCAATAGCACCGTTCAGTTCCCAGTCCAATAGTTTTCAGCTGTCAAATTATGCGTATTCTGTGTATGGATAGTGTGTACCAACAAAGGGGGCAACGATCCGATGCCAGAGACGGGAGCCCGTGGATCATGCACCTGTCATCCGCAAACACAGAGCAAACTTGACATTCTGTATTCGTACGAGTATGGATACAGATCAAATCCCACTTAAGGATTTCCAATGGTGTCTTGGTGTTTGGTCTCATGGGCTGAAGACCAGGGGAATCCATTGACCACATTTCGCTTGAGTCGATTGCCCATCATCGGTGAGATTAACGATCGAAAGGGGGCAGCGGTCAGAGGCCGGGGTAGGTTGACCACATGATTAAAGACCGGCCCTGTCAATAGCAGCATCGCCAGTTTCCGTATCCACCAAGCACGTACCAAAAAGAATCAATCCAAGCACGCCAGGCAAAGGCAAGCCAAGCCCAGGTTTGACAAGCAAACAGGCTGACAGGGTCCCCTCTGACAGAGTGAGCTGAGCTACCCTCTCTCTCAGTCTCACCTGTGGTGACCGAAGAGTCGAGGACGCCCCGGTACTGGGCCGGGTCGGACTCGAGCCCCCCAAACGCTTACCGTCGCTGTCGAGACTAAACATCGGATGAGTTGCCGCCGAAGCTGTCGCTCACCCGTGTCATCGCTACAATGCGCCGGGACATGTTATCAACCTAGGTAAACTGGAATTCCACGGTTCCAAAATCCAACGGCCCAAGCGACGACCATCCCACCGGTTCCCTCAAGATAGAAACTTTGGTACAGATGCAGTGACTGTGTCTGAGTCGGGATTCTTCGACCAGGCCCCTCTCTCCCGCCTCAATCGGGTGAACCCTTGATCGATAGATTGGCGTCTATCGCCGGAGCCTGAACATGGCACGCATGACATCTGGCGCCGCAATGTCTCACAAGACGAGGTTCGAAGACGGTACACGGCACGCTGCTGCTGCGAAGTCTAATTCAACTTGCTGATCCGGATCAGCAACCAGACAAGGTCCCTGACATCAGAGGGTCAGGCAAAATCGAAGCCAGCACCCTCCTCGGGGAAGATCTATGACACATCCGCCAAAAAACATTTTCCACTCGAGCAAACGCCATGATGGGGGACACACAGACACGGCTCGTCATTCGTCACTGATCGCTCTAACAAACTTGCAGAGCTTGCAGAGTAGAGTTCGGACCGGGCTGCCAGTACAACTCGTCGGTTTGACTCGCTCAACACCACCACATCCTCCTTCGGACGAAGGCTCGTGTTAAACTTGGAAGTAGGAACTGCACTCTGGAGCTTTGGCCCGTCATTGCAGCACGGATGTTCTCGCATCCATATTGGGATTGCAACATCGCCCTGCACTTTAATCCAAGCAGAGCAGCAAAGCCCAGCTGCCAAGCTGGCTACGCTAGCAAAAGCACCCCCTCACGGTTCACACCCCCTCGAGCGTCGCAATGATTTTTCAGAAGAGGAAAGTCGGCGATCCATCCATCCAAGATCCCAGCCCCGCTGCAGAGTAAGGCTAACCAAGATCTGCTGTGGATGAGGCGGTTGCCATCAGCCCCATCCCATCCTATTCCATCCCATCGTGACTTTGCGTGCCACCGTGCCTACGAGGTTGTTTCGTCACCCTGCTTCGCTCGTCTGTTTTTTTTTTTCTAATATCTATGCTACAACGTCTCCGTTTCCATCCAGATTCGGCATGAGAAGTGGACTCACGGTCAGAGCTTTCCAGCTTGGGATGTCGAAGCTCCGGAACCAGGTGACCAGGGTGGTTTGGCCATTTTCAGGAGACGCGGAGGCCCATCGCTGTTTCGCGATTCTCGAAAGGTAAATTTTGATATGCGCTGCTTCAAGCCTGAGGGAACAATAGAGCATTGCAACTATTCGCAGGCCTTGCTCATCTCCATTGGACGCCAGCTCTGTCTGTTTGACTGTTGCCCGTTAGACTTGGCTGCGCGAATGTAGATCAGACATATCTCGCCGCGAAATCGGCATGCTTTATTAGGCATGGAGGGCCGACATCCTTCTTCTCTGACAGTCCCCGCCCCGATGCCAGATGGTGATCCTCCCCCCTCCCATGATACATCCCTAAAAGATGCATGTGACCATCTCTGCGAGAGGAAGTAGGACGTAAAAAGCAAAGAAGGTTGAGATAACCGCCCCATGTGCCTTCAAGGCCCCCAAAAGCTCAAACCCTTGCCGGCTTGATCATCGGAGCTCGGTTCACCACTTGCGCAAGCCGCTTATTGAAAGCATTTCTTGTTCAAATCCTTCTCCTCCTCCTTCTCCGACCCGCTTCGCGAAGCCGGAGACGGTATCCTAATGTTACAGCAACTCTTCCTAGGCGGTGGACCTAACAAGCAGACGACCTTGTATCTGCCAGAACCAGCCCTCCTCGCTCATCATGAACCCTGATCCGGCCGCCTCCGTCGGTCGATGTCCGTACGGTAACGAGGGTCAAAAACTCCACCGACAAAGGCCTGGGTGAGAGAGTCCGAGTCGGGTATGCCCCCTCCCCTTTCCCACGGCCCATTGCCAAACATGTTCATTGCTGCCCGTCCCCGGTTGCTTCGGCCGCGTTGTCGAAGTTTCGTAAACCCTACCACGGCAAATCCCTCCCAAAGTTTGAGCGGGCCGCGCCCGCTAAACCTCAAAGTCCCATCATGCAGAGCTGACATCTCGAAACAGGCTAACAGCTGAGAAGAAAGGCGCCAGCATGCGGTGCTGTGCCGCACCGAGGCTGCAGGCAAACTGCATCATGAGGTTGTTCGGTAACGCTCTAGTCAGCTTGGTGAGGTCAGCGAAGGTGCAGAAGCCGAATTTGCCAGAGGTCTCGAACCCGCCTGTTTGTATCCGTAGAATAGATACGCCATGATCCATCGTTCTTCGCAGTCCCCACTGGCACGAGACCGCACTCGTGAATTCGGTCGCGGGAGATCTCGCCGATGCTGATACGACATCGCCCGCTTTCCGGCATGACCCCCTCACCCTTTGCCTTTCGCCCCCGGGGGCTTCCACTCAAACCTCGAAGAGAAAAGCCAAGAGCAGCAGCCTAAAGCGAGTTGGAGAGGGCAAGGCCCGCACGACCCGGCGGCCGGCGGCCGGCCCTTCTTTGCCCACTCGCTTGCATCTTGTGAAGATCGCGCTTGCAGAAAACTCTGAGCGTCGTGCTGGATAGGACCCGCCGCCGGTGTTCCAGTTGGCGGGGTAGAGACTATCGTGAGGGAGAAAAAAACGTTCTTCGCGGGGTAAGGGTTGGCCGTGCGAGAGGCGACTTTTCGACTGCCGATGTTGAAGGGCGTTTTCTTCTTTTTGCTTCTTCCTTTCTTCTTTTGATACGGATGCTTCGGTGTTTGTCCGGCTATATTGGATATGCGGTTTGCGTCCTGCACCATGCAAGGTCATTCTCTTGCTTCTTGTTGGCGGGCATCATATCAAAGGAGATATGCGTGTCCGTCTCCAACAAGGTCCGCTGTTGCGATTGCGTGATTCCGCCTGTTCTTTTTGGTTCCTCCAGAGGGAAGAGGCGCAGATACGTTGCTACCTCTTCGCTCGCCTTTCAACCTTCTTCATATTGTGTAAGTCTTGACTACATCAACAATACAAGTGGATCCATGCCCAACTTACTACAACTCTGATAGTAAGAATATGGGTGTGACTTGCTACGCAGACGAAGTATTACGGCAGCTTGCTCCAAAGCTTGATCAAATGCTTTACGAAGCCTCTCACCATTTCCGCAGAGTGTCTTCTACACTGAGCATAATTCTATATAACAGACGTATGCGCTCACAACTCAATGCATTCATAATTCGCCCTTTCACCATGGAGGGAGCCCATTTATGTATAGCACACGTATAAAATGAGCCCTTATGCTACCACAAGCGTGCTTTTGGTACGGCTTCAAAGCTGTGATACAAGTGAGATGGGTGTCAGCTCCAAATTATCTCATGAGCACTGGTACGCGTCCATCCAATGCAAGTTCTTGCTGATAGAACTGTGTCTATCTTAAAGGAAGATGATGCGAGGGCCCATGAGAGTTTACACTCGAACCTGACAAGGCTCAGATGCAACCTTCCTATTAGGACATTGACAGTTGCTTGTATATTGCTACGAACAGCTTCGTGCTCCCGAAGTACTTAGCTGCACAGAATTACAGGTGTCATTTTCGCACATATACAGCCGGGCATATAGAGAGATTCAGTACTTCCTCAGAACTTGACGTCATCAGGTTCACTACTCTGTTCGACTGTCAGATTCAATACCTGTACTTCTTCAACTATGATATTGCAATATGCTTGATTCTTATACTTAAGGCCGGTTCGATTTCCTACCCGACTTTCTTCTGAGGTCTCGCATGGTTAGAGGAGTGTCACTGCAACATTGCATCCGAGGACTGTACACCGTACACTGACAATACATTTAAGATCAACATCAAAGTCACACTACTGCGGAAAGCATGTGCATTGTCGATAGCGGCTCAAAAAGGTGAAGCACGTTGGAGCTCAACTGGTTCAGTCGGAGAACAACTTGCAACGTCCCCTACGGCGGGACAGGGAGACAGCTCAGGCTTGCACAATTTATGGCGTTGATGAAATGTGGGTTTATAACCTGTTGAAGCCATGAAACTGTCATTTCTCACGACGTTGACCTCCGAGCGATGGCCAGGAATACTTAGCACAGGTTGAGTTGTAATGTCAGTGGTATCAGTTGTTTTTCGAAGTAACCGATCTATTCAGACGCTCCATGATCCAAGGCCGCATTTAGTATTTCCTCTATTCCTAGGTTGCAACGTTTCCAGCCACCACGAAGTACCTTATTAAAAGAGGTCAGCGAAGGTCTAAACACGTTGACCCCTTTTAATATCATGTTGAAAAGGGGAAGAAAAGAAAAAGAGTTCACCACGGATGTGGTTATATCTCTTGGTGCTCATGCTGGGAATCGAACTCAGAGCCTGTCGTCGAGTAAGGCTATGGGCGAATATATTGATTGTTGATCTCGAACCATTCCACCACCCAACCAGTTTGACCTGACCCGTCGACCTAGACGGGCGCCTGCTGGATGGTGACGGGAATATACTTCTAGTGGTAGACAAAGGCTTCCTACGTATCCAGGCGACAGAATATACTGGAACGGCAGCAAGGACGGCACTCGCAGCCTCTCGGGACGTGGACTCCAGGCTTAATATTTAACGTGTTCCTTTCACGTAGAAAAGAATACTTCAATGGGAGATTTGATCAAGTCAATTTTAACCTATGATATGCATGGGCATTTTCCTCGCCCGTCTTTTGATTGAGTGGGTAGTACTAGTACATAATGTGACACCCGGCGATTCTCCTATCTTGTGTGTGTCTGTCCATCAACGCCGGCTCCGTACTCTCTCCAAATAATCATTTCTGTCCCGCCGCCTGGTCGAAGCTCTCAAGCACCGAATCCTTCAGCTGCTTGGGTTCCCCGGACGCTCCCTCGCCAGACTCCTCCGCCGACTCGTTGCCGACCAGCTGCTTCGCCATCGTCCTGGCCTGTGCCTGTCCAACCTTGCCGTACACGCTCAGGCCGGTGGCAATCATGCTCGAGATGTCTCCCACGTTTCCGGGGACTACGACAGCCGTGCTCTCCTTGGCCAGCTTGCCAAACGCGTCAACGTACTTCTCGGCAACGGACAAGCTGATGGCGCCCTGTGCCGCATCCTCGCCATCGGCAATGCTCTTGGAGACGGCCTCGATACCAGCGGCGGTAGCCTTGGCCTTCATGAGGATGGCCTCGGCCTCACCAGACGCCCTGTTGATCTGCTCGGCGCGCAAGGCCTCGGACGCCAGAATGACGCTCTGCTTCTTACCCTCGGCGATGTTGATGGCCGACTGCCTCTGACCCTCAGAGTCGAGGATCTCGGCGCGCTTCGAGCGCTCGGCGGTGACCTGGCGATGCATGGCTTCGACGACGCCGGCGGGGGCGTGGATGTCTCGGATCTCGTAACGGAGGCAGGTGACGCCCCAGGCCTGGGCGGCCTCGTTGATGGCGGCGGTGATGTTTGTGTTGAGGGCGGCGCGCTCCTTGAGGACGTGGTCAAGGGTCAGCTGGCCGATTTCGGATCGCATCGTGGTTTGCGCCAGCTGGGAGATGGCGTATTCGGCATCTTCGACTCCGTAGCTTGGGGTATACTGTTAGAATTCTACTACGATACCGTCGAGGGGTGTGTTGACAAACCTGGCCTTGTAGGCGTCAAAGACGCGGGTGTAGAGGACGCCATCGAGTTCGAGGGTGACGTTGTCGGCGGTAATGGCGCTTTGACTGGGGATCTCGAGTGCATTTTCCTTGAGTGACTTGACGTAGGAGATGCGGTCGATAAAGGGGACGAGGATAGCCAGACCGGGTTCGAGGATGCGGTTGAACTTTCCCATGCGCTCAACGATCCATGCCGTCTGTTGCGGAACGAAGCGGATGACGGTGTTGGCGGGGAGGGACGACCTCTGGAAGTAGGAGGGCGGGATACTGGAGCTGGAGCCGAATGCTGATGGAAGCAGGCTCTTTGTGGTGGTCTGGAAGCCGCGCGACTGGGACTGGACGAGAGCCCGTCTCAGCGGCGCGGAGAGTGCGGCTTTTGTTACCGCCGAAGCCATGTCTGTTGCTGCTGCGGCATTGACGTAGATCGAGAAGATGCGTGGATCAAATCGAGGTTGCGAGCTCCAGAACAGCTCTCTCGCGGGTCATCAGCTAAGGCCCAAGAGGATCTGTGGGTCTCCGTCGTTTGACCAGGGCAAAAAAAGTCCATGGATGACGGAAGCTGCAGCTGCCTCTGCCTACCGATAATTAGCCGACGGTATCGGCCGAGGCCCACCGGGCTCTGATGCTCCCATTCCGTGGTGCTATGCCATGGGCATCCAGGACCCAGGACAGGACATCCTGGACATGGACGAGGTCTTGCATTGTTAGCTTGGAGACCAGACGGCACATCTGTTCGCAACGAATATGAAGCCCGGATACTCTGATTTTTTGCATTGGATCACAACCCTATTGATGTTGGCTAGTCATGAAACTTGGATCTCAAAACATTCAGCATCATGACAGTCCCTAAGATGATCAGTCATTGCATCCATTACCACCTTACCGGATCAAAACATGATACAACACCTAGTCTAAGTCCTCATCTATAAGACTGCGATTGGTTTCAGAGGATAACAAGCCAGTATAGAGTCAGCAGAGGGAGCCTGGAGAGTGGCGCCCAATACAGATCTGAGTCTCGTACCCGCAGAGGTGCATGCTGTTGATGGTGTCCCCTTCCGTTTCACTCTGTCCAGAGCCTCAAGCACAAAGACACATTGCCTTCCTTCACAGCACAGCATAATGAGAAGAGAGGACTTTGGGTGTGAAGAAAGTCATAATCATTGAGCCATACTACCCATGCCATGTGTACCGATAATGGGCCCGACCTACCCAGCCAAACCCTCTTTCGCGAATCGTGGAGAATCATGCACATAGGCCACTACTAGTATGTAGAACCTTCGGGAGGCTGGGGGATCTTCTTGTTCGCAGGAGCCGCCATGTACCTGGGGAAATGAACGTTAGCCTTGCCTGTATAGCTGCACTTCAGCGTGCACCCAGATCTACCTTCCCAACGTACCTTCTAAGCTCGATGAGAATGGTCTCCATGGTGTTGTCTCTCTTCCAGTTGGCCAGGCAAGGAAGCTGTCTGGGGTCGACGACGCCATTGCGGGAGTTGACGCAGGGCAGGTTGACCTGGCTCACAAATTGTATCGTGGGAGGCTCGTCAGGGTAGTTGGGACCACAGTGCATCTTGAGAGAGTAGATTCTGTTCTCGTGGACGCTCTACAAAGGACCGGTCAGTGATGCGCAACACCTCGATGGGGGTTGGTGAGCACAAAGGAGGTACTAACGTGAGGAGGTCCGAGAATGGTTCCGTTCCAGTCGGACATCAAGAGGTCCTCGGCATCGTTCAGACCGTAGGAGCAGGCCTCTACAATGGAAAGAGTCAGTCAGAACTGCGAGATGCGCGGGGCAGATTGCTTGGTGTTGCATCAGAGGGGAGGGGCTCTAGTACCTGCTCCGAGACCCTTCTCGCCCTTCTCAAGCTCCTCAAGGAGGCGGAAGTTGCGTGGAACCTTTGCACCCATGTTGAGTCGTGTGTGGGTATCGCGAGGCTTGGGTTCGGTGTGGTTGTGAAAGGGCGACTGGTAGATACCGCAATGTAGATGTTCAAAGTTGGAGGGGTTACGAAGTGGGAGCAAGGCCGACGGGGGACTGCAATGCGGCCCGGATCTTAGTTCCTTACCTAAACGTGAGGTAGGCACCTGGGTTACCTGATGGACCCAGTGGCAGGTCGCAGTGGGAACCTTACAGAAGGGACCACCAGTGTAATCAAGCGGGCTTGTGCCTGAAGGCGCTGGAGAGACGGCGCAAGTGCCACTGTCTAGCCAGAAGCTATGCTAGCCGAGCCCAAAGGCAGCGCGGGGCAGTAAAGGCGGTGAACCACTTTGGGCATTTCTGCCGATCAAGCGGTGTGGATACCTTCATGCGAGATGCCTTAGTCATCATTCAAGGTGGACAGCTCACCTCAATCGGGAGCTGTGGATGAGCTGCCAGGCGCAGAGAGCAGTTGCAGCTGTCCAAACGGGAGCTCCCTACCTTAACTTGCCCTGTGCATCCCCATCAACTCGACAATCTTCGACAGGACACGGTCTTGGAACACTTCACAGTCTGTTTTAGTTGCGTGTGTTTCTTCAGTTCACTGAGTTCCGTCCCAAGATCGATGATGGACTGCCCGAGAGGCCACCTGTGACACAATGACGACCCAGCTCCTGGCCACGGAGCTAACCAACCTCATCCAAGAGAGCAAACGGAAACACAATGACCTCCGACAGGTGTGCACTTGATTCTCCGAATAACCAAGACTCAATGCTGATCATGTACGGATAAGGCTGCTGAAAAGTCTCTCGAGGAACTCAAAGCGCTTAGAGGAGCTAATGAAGCTCAAGCTGCCAACGGTGTGTATCCCCCCCTGTCGATCCCCTCCTAGCTATGGATCCATGACTGACCTCTCGATACAGAGCTTGCCCAGAGACCCAACTTTGTGAATCCCTTCATCATCGCATGTGGCACCAAGAATGCAAAGTTTACTGGAATCGCCATTGTATGCCTCCAGAGGCTCATCGTCGCCCGTGCTCTTCCCAGGGGGAAGTTGAACCAGGTCCTCGAAGCTCTGAGAGAGGCAACCTCGGCTGGTCTCGACGTTCAACTCAAAATCCTCCAGGCTTTGCCGTCATTATTGCAAAATTATGCCACTGATCTCAAAGGCGACCTTCTCATCACCGCTTTGAACATCTGCTTCATACTGCAGTCCAGCAAAAATGCTATCGTCAACAACACCTCTGCGGCAACCTTACAACAGCTCGTCGTGTCTGTGTTTGACAAGGTCGTTGCCGAAGACAGTCAGTTTTGGGTCTTTCTGCCACCAAGTACATCTGCTGACCGTGCATAGAAACGGCTTCGGCTTCCAGTGGCCCTCCCGCTGGCGAGGCGCCGTCCGGTGAGGGCACAGTCGAACTGCGCGCTGCGGCGCTGGATGCGTACAGGGTAAGCCGCGCCTGCCTACTTCTAAGTTCCGTCACTTACATCTGCTTAGATATTCAACGACTTATGCCTCATGACGGAAAACCAGCGCCCCGAGTACCTGAGATTCTCCGGTCTGCCACAAACATTCGGACTGGAACTGATAGAGTCGGTTCTTACCAACCACGCCGCCGTCTTTTCTACCCACAAAGAACAAGCACACATCCTACAGATTCGGGTCATGCCATTCATCACTAGCGCGCTGAAAGGAAAGCCAAACTTTGCTACGTCCGTCAGGCTGGTTCGGATTCTGTACACCCTCCTACGACGCCATATCAACATTCTCCCAACCGAAAGCGGAGATGCACTTGATATCCTGACGCATCTACTGGACCAGGACACGGCGACATGGAAGAGAGCACTGTGTTTAGAAGTGTTCCGAGGTATCTTCTCAGAGCACGCCTTGATCAGACGGATCTTCGTCAACTACGATGCCAAAGAAGGCGAGAAGGATGTCCTCAAACACTTGACCGCCACCTTTGTGCGGCTTAGCACCGAGAAACCGTCTGTTATTGGTCTTGGACACCAATCAACAATCCCGGTTATGAACCCTTATGCTAGCATCGCATCATCAACCGATCAAGCCATGCTCGAGGCCAGCGGCGTCACGGGTATTATCAGCGGCTCCGTCAGCGCAGACGGCTCCAATGTGGGCATTAGCACGCAGTGGAGTAGCGTCCGGGTCCCTTGCATCGACCAGCTCGACAAGACCGAGGCACCATCTATTCCGGATTCTTACATCTACAGCTTGACTTTGTCTTGCATAGGATCGCTCTCTGAAGGCCTTGCCAAGTTCATCCTTCCCCTCACCGTCCCGGGGGATAACCGCAATCGCAAGAAGAGCGGGAAGCAGGAAGTTGGCCGTGACTCACCGGCACCTGCACAAGATGATACAGACGGGTCACGAGCTGCGTTGGAACGAGCAGCATCATTCAAGAAGAACCCCGTCCCGCTCAACCCTCTTGCTTTGGAGGATCATCCCATGCACAAAGAAGTCAAAATTTGCGCCGCCATCATTGAGGAATGCTGGCCTGCCATCCTTGCTACCTGTTCTACGTTCCTCTATGCTGCTATGGACTCTGAATACTACCACAGTCTGGTGAGGGCATTCCAAAAGTTTGCGCATGTCGCCGGCTTGCTTCAGCTGTCTACCCCAAGAGACGCATTCTTGACGACGCTGGGCAAGGCGGCAGTGCCACCGAATGTGTTCACGGCATGCCTGAATGCTGGGCCAGCTCGACCAACAACACCCACACCCACCACAGAAGCGCCCAACAGCATTCTGAGCAACGCACGAGGACTACTAAGTGTCGATAGTCTCGTCACCCAAGCCTCGCCCGTCGCTGACAGAGGTCGACAGCAAGGCCTTGAGGGAAGCCAGATGACGCTCAACACTCGTAATCTACTATGTCTGCGAGCGCTCCTTAACCTTGGCATTGCTCTTGGTCCGACTCTTGGTTCTTCATGGCGTATCATCCTGGAAACCTTGCAGCAGGCCGATTTCGTACTGTTCTCCACGAGTAAGACCCCTGGCCGAACGCCACTCGCAACGAAGGGAACAGACCAGCATGCAGAGGGCGAGGCAAATGCACTACTCTCCAACTTTAGCAGTGAAGTCCGCGCTGTTGAGACGGCAGCATCTCGTCTGATCGAAAGCACTATTGACTTTCCCAATGATGCCTTTGCACAAGTCGTTGAGGCGGTATGCGACCTCTTGGAAAGAGCAAAAGATGACAAGGCGAAGACAGAGACTGCAGCGCAACCAAAGTCGCCCACATCAGGAGGCATGAAGCCGTCGCAAGCTGGCCAACACCGTCGTGTTCTCAGTGTCTCTACAGCAGCCGCCGCGGGACCGAATCAGGAAGACCACTTCGCTCTGGCCAAGCTGGGTGATATTGCTACAATCAATATCGATCGCTTGCTATCTTACTCTCCAGACATATCGGGATGGACCCCTCTGACTTCTGAATTGATCCATATCATCAATGCGTCTTCAATGAACGCTTCCGTAAGGCTGCGAGCGGCAGAAATTCTCGTCAGACTGGCTCTTGATGCAGCCAACATTGCGGCCACAATGGAGCGTGAGCAATGCGGTCAAGTTCAATTGCTTCTCCTCGAGGCTCTCCGCGATGCACTCTTGCCTCTGCAGCAAGAAGATAGGGAGGTCACCGTCGCCAGTCATAGCACCGACGTCGAAATCCACAAGGTTATCCTAGAAGGACTGAAGAACCTGCTTGAAAACTGTGGCGAGACACTCGTTAGCGGATGGGAGATTGCTTTTGAGATTATCGGCTCCATCTTCATCAACAAAAAGTTCGCCCTTGGAGAACGTCGGGGCTCCCAGACGAACGTTCTCATGACCAGATCAGCGAAGCTTGTCCGGTCTTCTTTCAATTCTCTTCAACTCATCTGCTCCGACTTCCTAGCGTCTTTGCCGAATTCCTGCTTCCTCATCCTTGTCGATACCCTTTACAAATTTTGCTCACAAGATGATGACCTCAATATTGCATTAACGGTACGTTGCAAAGCGTCAAGCCCTTTGGACCAAGCTAACATTTTGTAGACTGTCACATTTTTCTGGGTCCTGTCAGATTTCCTTTCCGGCAAGACTGAGACCCTTCCTGTCACGGCCGACCTGATGCAGGGCTCAAGTATATCTGATCTGGCGGCCTTGGCTGCAAATTCGGAACACATCGCCTCAGACGCCGCTCTTTGGATGCTGTTGCTGTTAAGACTCACGACCGTGACAGCCGATGAACGACTTGAGCTACGCAATAGCGCGATTCAGACCTTGTTGAGAATCTTTGACGCGTATGGCGATAAGTTGAGCCCAGAGGCATGGTCCACCTGCGTCAAGTCTGTGGTTTTCAAGCTTCTTTCATCGATAGAGGAAGAACTCAAGGCCGCCGCAACCGACAGTACCACCCTGCAAGACCGCAAAGAGTGGCACGAGACAGCATCCGTTGTCTTGACCGGTATTTCCGAGCTGCTTACGACCTACATGGAGACACTATCCACGCATTCCTCATTTAATGCCCTGTGGCAAGAGCTTCTTGGTCACTTTGCTACTCTACTCGATTTTAAGGTGCTCACAATCAACACGGCCACGTACAAAGCACTCGGCAAGGTCATCAAGCTCGACTACGATCCCGGCAGACCCATTTTTGACACAAACACTGTCAACGCGGCATGGGAGCTGTGGTCTCGGGGTACGCCCGTCTCTCTAGATGAAGAGGACGGCAAGAAGGCAGACAACCAAAATTGCTTGATTGCCTACGTTGCGGCTTTCCACGATGTGTACCAACTCGTCCAGCAAGACCTTACAGTTGATCGTGTCCGCCAAATGTTGACCCTCTTCCGCGAAGCCCTGCAACAAGCCACCGTCGGAGCCTACGTGAACGACATTGAGTATGTCACGCCGCTGCAGAATCAAGTCATGGAAGCCATCAAGATGGTGCGAACAGACCTCGCTGGCGTGCCCTCAGCCATGATCTCCCAGGTGGCGGAGTTCGTCCACCTAGCCTTCAGCGACGAAGCCCTCAAGGCGCAGAGCGCAACGCAGCGGAGAACATATGTGGCCATGTCGAAAGCCAGCATGTCCATCCTGCAAACTCTTATCCTTCGCAACGCATCCGACGTAGATATTTACGCTAGCGAGGCTTTCTCCTCGGCCCTCTCGGCGCTCTCCAAGCCCGTTGTCCTCAAATATGGCTTCCCCATTGTCACCAAGTCAGCCCAGCCATGGCGTCTCGCGACCAACTCGATTCTCGCCATCTTGGAAGCCACACTGCCTCAAGTCCGCGCCCTCGAAATCCCCCGCTCGACACTCCAGGACATGTGGCAGATGATTATCGGAATCGCCGACGGTATTGTAAGCGCAGACACCAACGCTGCGCCCTCATCAGCAGACCTCTCGGACGACGAATCCTTTGACATTGCATCATTCCACAAACTTCGCGAACTCATCATCCCATCCCTAGGAGCCGAGGCGATTCCAGACAAGACACGCAAAGCCTACGCCGAAAGCCTCTTCCGGACCTCTATCATCCACGACCCCTCGCCGACCGAGTCCTCCCTCCTCTTCGGCTCCAGCAGCGACGGCGCCAACGGCCTCACAGCACTCTACAAAAAACGCACCGGTCGCACCGTGGACCCGCTCCCGACCCGCCGCGACCGTATGGCCTACGTTTGCGTCGACGAGCTCTTCTCTCTTGTATCAACATACGACGTTGAGAGCCTGCGTATTGTCGTGCAACCGCCAACACCCGCGTTCCCCCCTCCGCGCTCCGCGACCTCGCACCTCTCGGAGGCGCCGCAGGCCCTGCACATCCGCATCGCGCGTACCGTCGCGCCCTTTCTCATCCTCCGCGCAGCGCTGACCGTTCGGGCGTACATTGCCGACCAGCCCCTGCGAGGCCGCATGCCGCAGCCGCTTTCGCAGCGAAAGGAGCTGCTGCGCGTGCTCCGGCAGCTGGTCGATTTGACGTCCGAGTCGGATGCCATCCCCAGCACGCCCAACGTCGATAGTGAGGGAAGGAAGCATCTGCTGCGGCTGTATCCCCTCCTCGTCAGCGCTGTGCAGGTAGCGGGCTCTTCTGGAGACGAGGCGGTGTTGAAGCTCTGCGTGGAGGCTCTCGAGGTTGTTGGCGGTGAGCTAGGGGTTTAAAGGCATCATCCGTGAACAGCTGCTCTGTTTCCAATGTATCATTACCTACTTTACCTATTAGACAGGCATGACTAGCACGTTGTAGATGTTATTGTACCAGGGGATATTACTGGAATTCTGTGCTTTAGCGGTTCATAGAGCATTGTTATCACTCGTTATTTCAGTGCCAATAATGCAGTTCAATATTACCATCGTCTTTTCTTCGGTACGCTACGCGCCATCGGCCTGTGGTTCAAGGATAACATCGTCACAAACATTGTAAAAACAACCGAAGCAAAAGGTCCGTAGCCATCCATCGTACGGCATAATGGCATACAAGAGGTAAGTCACGCCCCTGACAAGCGTATCGTTGCCAGAGGTTACACGAATGCTGGGCACAAGTGCAGGCTACCAGTCAAGCGAACCAAGGACAAGAGGAAGAAGCAAAAAACACCACAAACAATGAAATAAGGAACCCCTCCTCCGGCGCTCCTTACCAACGCATCTCGTCCCAGTCTCCGAAGCATGTCAGACCATCACACTCACTTATCAGATTTCCTAAGGCAGCCGACACTTGAGTTCCTCCATCTTCAAGCGACTCGGGTAGACTAAATTCTCTTACATTTGTCCAGCAATTTCGGCTGAGAAAGGCCAGAGATGAGAACTTCATGATGTTCTCAAGCCTTTGACAAAGACAATTCAATGCATGGATTCATTCACCGCTCCCTAGGCTGCATCTCTACTACGCACACCACAATCTCAACCCAAGAGGGACAAAAGGAAGCAAACGAAAATCAGACCCCCAAAAGCCATATTTTCAAAACCGCATAAGCATCCCAAGCCGTCTGCTCCTCCCCCGCATACGAGGGGGCTGAATCCTACCGGTTCCACGGGCCGTCCTCTCTCCCCACCCCCTCATTCACACTCCTGAGGTCTCCCTCCGTCTTTGCATACCTGTCTACCTCCAACGCCAAGTAAACGACGCCTGCAGGACAAATAACAACCCCCTGCTTTTTCTCTCCCAAAGAAATTCCCACCAATTCCCCTCTCGTATCTAGAGACCTCGTGCTATGTGGATATGTGGATGCCGGCACTAGCGCTTTCTCAACCTCCATTAGGAAATCCGGGGAGGAATATAGGGTTTAGTCTCCTGAGGGACGGAGGAGGACCCAGCCAAGACCGTAGCAAAAGCTTGAGGGGGAATTGGCTTTTTCCAGGCGTTGGCAATCCGCCACGGAAAGAGAGGAAATTACAGTTGCTGATGGCTCCAGATTACCGCAGAGACTCCACGGGGGAGTGCACTACGGGTCGTGTATAGCCTACTTGTAACTAACGAGAGTAATTGACAAGGCACGCAAGCCACCTTCCATCCATAGCAGGACATGAGCGTGTCTTGTGTCGCGATGCCTCTGGTATCATGAACAATCCCAAATTCCTGAGCTCAGCCGATGCTGAACCCGTATTATGTCCACCACCTAGCCCGGCTAGAACTATCCGAACTGCGATACAAAAGGATGCATGTTTTTTCTTCGATTTTCTTCCGTTTCTTGTCGGTCGCTGCGTAAGAGATTGAACATTTCAGGCAGCCGTCTTCTCGCTGTGCGCGGCGCGGGTATTGATATCCTCCTCGTGGATGTTGGCATCAATCTCCTTCTCGACCTGGGTGAGGTCGACGTGCGCGACAGCGTCGTCACCGTCAAAGATCTTGGCAATCTCCTCCAAGGTGGGGCCCTTGGTCTCGACGTAGAAGAAGTAGACAAAGACGAGCTCGCAGAAGTCCCAGAGGGTGTAGAACAACATAAAGTTCCAGTGGTTGGGGAGCTTGTCCCATGCGACCTTGTTGGTTTGGCTGATGATGTGGTTAGCTGGGTCATTCAATACACATGGGGGATGGATGCAACGTACTTTCCAATGGCGAGGATGGCCTGGACGGTAATGTTCATGATCATCATGCCCTTGGCACGGAGGTGGAAAGGCAAGACCTCAAGACCGTAGGCAATGAGCAGTCCGGAGAAACCAATGTCGTAGAAGATGCCAAAGATCCAGATGAAGACGAGCTGGGCGTAACCAGAGCCCTGGTTCGTGTTGCCGGAGTTCTCAAAAACGGCACCGGTGATGGTCCAGCACACGAATGATGCGACCATACCGCTGATGGCAGTCAGGAACAGTGGGCGACGTCCAAAATAGTCGACGGTCAAGGCGGCACCGATGGAGCATGAAAGATCGAGAATAGACTTTCCGGTCGAGATGGCGAGCTTCTGGTTCTGCTCGGTGATGCCGGCACCCTCGTAGATGGCGTCCATGTAGTTGGAGAAGAGGGCGTTTCCAGAGTACTGGGAAATGATACCCAGGGAAATGATAATTGCCAGACGCCAGCGGTTTCCCTTGGTCTTGAGGAAGTCGACGTAACTGGTCGTCTTGTCGGCGTTTCTCTCCATCAGAATGGTTTCCTTCATCTCGCGGAATTCGAATTGAACGGTGGCATTGTTTAAGTCGCCGCCAGCATGGTGCTTGGCCAAGACGGCGAGAGCTTCCTCGGAGCGGTCCTTGTTGATGAGGTAACGCGGCGACTCAGGAACCCACCAGATGCCGATGAGCTGGATGACGGAGGGGACAATCTGAATGAAGGTGATGGATCGCCAGCACCAGTCGTTGTTCACATATGAGGTTCCCCAGCCGATGGAGGCGACGATTAGGGCACCTAGGTTCCAAAGACAGTTGTAAATCTGTTACCTCAAGTCAGATCTTGCTCCAACTTTGCAAAAGGCTCATGTATGGTGTTTGGGGTTGGGTCGCAGAGAAAACCTACAGCAGTGACGGGACCACGGTGTTGAGGGTGGCAGATCTCGGTCAGCAGCAAGGGGGACGCCATCTGAGCAAGTGAGTTGCCGAAACCCAGAATGAACCGACCGCCGATGTACACTAGAATGACAGTTAGTCTCATACTTCAACCACTCAGGAAGAGCAAGAGCGTTTGACTTACTTCCCCAGCCGTTGCAGAACGCCGTGACGGCACCGCCGACGATCATGAAGCAACAACCGCTGACAATGGCAATCTTACGTCCAAAGTTGTCTGCCACGTATGGTGTGATGAAGTACGAAACAATGGAACCAATATTGAACATGTTGATGAGGATACCGAGCTTGTTGTTGTCGGAGACGCCGTCGCCAAAGTAGTCCTTCCATCGTGACATCTGCTGAGAAGTGTTGACGAGCATGCCATCGTAGCCGGTGGTGGCTGAAGCGACCATGAGGAAGATGGTCGAGAAGTATAGCTTGCGAAGATGGGGTTCTCTCAGCCAGTACACTTTCTCGAATCGCGGGGCCTCGGCCTGCGCGATGCCAACGTTGTCGGCCACTTGCCGGGACATGACGGCCTTCTTCACCATCGTGTCGGTGTTTGATGGATTTTTCCTTGAATACTGATGAAGGTTTCCTAAAGAGAGTGATAAGAGAGGGTATGGAAGTTGACTGGCCGACTCGCGGGTGAAGAGGGAAACGGTCTGTGAACGAGGAGATCAGGGTCGAGGACTTATATGTGTTTCCTCACTTCCTGACCCCGGGTTTTCCTCAAATAGGGTGGAAACATTGCAATTCTCCCAATCTGCACGGCTGCTGACCCCGGGGCTAGTCTGTTCACCCCCATTCGGACGTGCCCACCCCCGTGAAGGAAGCGTCTGGGGGAGGCGGGGATGCATCAGGAGCAGGGATGTGCGGCGGCGACGGCACAAATTGGCGGCACGCGGGTAAAGATGGGTTGGATGATTGGAGTGGGCGGCCCCTCTCCAAAAGTCATAAACAGTTTGACCGAATCTAGGTCTCGAGTCTCGACTATGGGAACGGGCGCGGTCGCGCGTCTCTGCCTGGCCTCTCGGGAAAGCTGAAGCAAATCTCAGGTCGCTGAACATAGACCCAGACAGGCCTCAGTGGGATGGTTTTGTGCGGCACAGAAACACTCCACCTGGTGCCGGTGCAAGCATCGACTTGGATTCCAGGGTCTGCTGTCTTGTGATTCGTGGCCCGGGCCTGGTTGCATTGGGGAATAGATATTCGACACGCCATTCATGTACCACGCGAGCTAGCCAACTGTTTCTTGCATACAGCATGGCCTTTCAAAAGACTCATCTCCGTGCCGTTTACGTGACAACCCAATTGAACGAACAGGGGTACCGGGAGGCTTCCCCATGGGCTGCTTTGAAAAAGAAAGGAACCAGAGCCATGTTGATGCTTTACCGTACGTTGCCAACAACGTTCTGGAGTTACATTCCGTGTCCTGTTAGTATTGGGACCCCTAGATCGTACATTCACGAGTGCAGCTTGGCTGAGCGTACCAGGCATCTCCGGTCCGCCGGTTCATCCCTCGAACCTGATGCCTATAGCCCATCATTGAGACTGCACCTTGTCTGCAGTTCGAATTGGTTCCAAAACCCCAGCTAAGTGACATCTAATAGTTGGATCCCAACAGACTGGTAATGCCACCGCAGCAGCGAAGCACGCCAGCTGGCTAGCCAGAGCTTCCATCAATCACTTAGTAGTCCTTTGGGCCCTTACTTTTATGCCCCGTGGGAGCCTCTTCCGTATGCAGGTTTCGTAGTCTATGATGCTTCGAACTTCGTAGTCCGGCGCTCGAGATATTATGTGTCCAAGTGTATCACTTGACGCTGGTTTGGTGGCAAATTCGACCTCGTAGCTCCACGTCCCTCAGTTTGGTTTATGCCTGGCGTGAGTAAGCTTCTGCCATCACAAGAAAGAATGAACCACTCAGACCAAAGATAACAACACTTCAGGTGCAAGGAACTAGCGTACCATAATTCGATTGAAAAGCCCTGTCCGGCCCGGGCGAGATGCGGTTCAGGTGTCAAGCTGGACTGGGGTACAGCACATGTGGCTTGATGAGAAGGGCCGTCTGGATGAATGTCCGGCAAAAGACAGATGATATTAACCATGTACCTATTATTGGTCAATAACGTCAAGAGACTCTTAAAGGCAAAGACCGATCGCAAGGCGAGATGGGTCTAGTTGCTGAGGGTGTGTTGGTGTAGGGGAAGTGCGGAGACTGGGGAAAGCTCTACCTACTTCAGTCCGCTGCTTGAATCAAGCCGTGAGTAATAGACAAGCTACCAGCAGTTGCAAGTGATGGTGGTGGGCGAAGAGTGTCAATTGGACTCGTTTAAGACTGATCATGCGGGTGTGAGGCACAGGATGCCTTTAGCGAAGCGAATAAGGTGACGGCCCTCGTTCTATGGAGGCTTTCAGTCGGCGAATGTCAATGTTGGACAGCTGTAACTTAACAGTGACCGCTAGTTCTCCAGGAAACTGCTTTTGGATGAGATACTTCGTCTGTTTGGACGCATGTGTTGGCATTCCAATCATCGAATGTTGCGCTTATAAGACCATTTCGCGGCTTAGATGACGAATATGTATGCTCAACACCTAGAGGGCTGCAGATTGACCATTCTGCATTGTGTGTTGGGGTCCCACGGTAGTTTGCATGAGGGGACCCGACAAGCTTCCTTTCCCTGATCTTGATACCTCGGAGCAGGGAGGTTTCGGGTTCATGATTCTCTCTTCAGATCCCAGCGACACTCCAAGAAGTAGAGGCCAGCTCCTTTGCGTGAAGGTCAGCCAAACCTCTCATAAGAGCGGTTGAAGTATCAACACATATGATTTTGGAGCTTAGAGCAGGACGGTATGCCGGCGCCGTTTGTCCTCGCGTGATCATGCAGCCTACGTTTCTATGGAGAAAAGCGGGAGCGCCATCAGTAGCGTAGGGGGTTGAAAGAAGCGCCTCTTCGGATGTCAGGGCCGGTATCTGACAAGTACTTTGATACCCATCGGGACTAGTCTGCCCAGGTTTCTGATGCTCCTCAGACGACTGTAAGCCGTTCTGCTACAGACTTCATTACCTTGATTCAGTTTCAAGCCGAATTTGGATCCAAGAAACGGGAGCTGCGCTACCAAATGGAGCCTAAATTGATCCGAGCAAGAAGGCGGAACTCAGCAGACCACTTAATCCTGACGTCTTGGACTTTCTCCTCCGGACCTTGTTCATCAGCACAACTGGATTCTCGTGCGCCGATTGGACAGACGATGAATATAGAGGAGGATCTATGGTCTGTTTGCCCGATTTGATAGGATGTACATTGAGTCGGCTTCCCATGATCGCGGTTGGAAACCGCTCAGGGCGTACCGAATGCTTGTTACGGTCAAGTTGGCGACAATCCGCAGTTGATCACCAGGAGTTCGTGATCTGCGCGGCTCGCTTGTTTGGCCCCTCAAGCTTCCCAAGGCGCGTATCAATCCCAAACTCGCGTGCCAGTTATTCGACAGATACACAAGCGTTGGCGCGACCCCTCCGTCGGCCAATCCTGTGGAGTCTTGCAGACCCGTATCGAGGGTCGTCCTGTCATCAAACAGATGTTAGTTCCAGCACGTCGTGTCCAAGCTTGACAGTGTCTCATGACCCACCGACAATGGCAGTCGGAAGCATGGCACGATGCTTCCAAATCCGGGGAAGCCCACTGCGACTGACACTCTCCCCGGACTCCAAGCTCAGGCCCACAGCACTAGGCTGAACGGCTGCCGGGACCATGCTGCCGGGCTGGAATAGCCTAGCGCGAGTCTGTGACTCTCATGCGCGGTTGTTTTTGGCGTAGGCATTCCGGTAGCCGGTGACTTCGATGGCGGCACCATCAAAATGGAATTCTGCTGCCTTGTCTTGTCTCGCCGCACCCTCTTTCTGGAGAGGAGTGGATGAGAGAGGGAGTTGTATGTTGGAGGACCCCAAGTCTGTACATTCCGGTTAGATCCTGGCCAATTTAGCCGACGGCGAGGGTCATGAAGCAGTGGCCGAAATGCTAGGCTAAGCGACAGACCACCACCTCTTAGGCGGTTCCAGGTCCACGGGAGGGCAACGAGGCCGGATAAAGTCGATGCGTGTAGTTTACCCCAGAAACTGTCAGCACGTAGAAAGGGGAAATGCGATGTTTGAGGGTGTGGACGGAGCCAACGCAGCGGAAGGATTATCGTGGTCGTAGGTGTGTAGGGATGTAGACGGCAAACTGAGGTTGACTCGAGGAGGACGACAAGATTTGGATTTGGCAACACTTCCAATGACCACAGTCCAGTCTGCTGAATTCCGGGCCTTCTGGTTGTGGCCAAGACAAGGGAGGGAGTTCTCGCTTTCCCATCCGTTAGTAGCATGCCTTGGTCTCTACTTCCATGGGCGACTTTCCCCTCTTACCTGCGCTTCGTCACCGTGCGCTTCTTTCCATCTCGGCTTGGCTCTTCTTTCTCTAGATTTTTCTAGGCCGTGATTCCGATGGTTCAACCCAGCCTTGCCAGCACACATGTGAGAAGTCGTTCATGCGAAACGGGCCATCCATTGGCAAGCTGTTATCTCGACTCTTTGCCCATTATATCCGGCCCAAGGTGGTTGACACATCTTGGTGTCTATTCTCTGAGCTAGCTAACTACGTGCAGTAATGGTATCTTCTGCGAATATGCCTTCCGGCTGGCAAAAAACAAACAATCCTGTGGCCTTCCTTAGGTATCCGAAACTCCATTACCTCACGCCAAATGGCCTCTCCCAGTTGTGCCAATCAGCCACATGGTCTCTCTCTCTGTCCACAAGATCGGACCCAACTACGATAGTTGAACATTTATCAAACGGGCTTCGCCCCTTTGCTAAACACGACCATCGACTGACTCCCTTGACATATAGTCGACTTGCGGCTCAGACTTCCAAAAACTTTGCGAGCTAGCAATCATAAGGATCACCCAAGCAAGACATGTTTGACGGCTCAACATCCTCCGTCCACATCCATGGTCTCGGCAAAAGACTCGCCGTACGCCTCGAATGCATCTCTTCCCTGCGAAGACGACCCAAAAGCGCCCTCCAACTCGTTGGTCGTGATCGAGTCGAGAGCCTTCTTAAACTTCTCCAGCTCGTTCTTCAGTCGCTCCCTCTTGCGTGCGGTCGCTTCATCCTCTTCCATCAGGCGGGCAAATACGGTCTCGTCATGACGACCGATGAGACCGAGGTTGTTCTCGAGGAAGAAGTCGAGATCCTGGACAATCTTCGGCATCATGCGGGACGTGACCGACAGACAGACCGTGTCGGCGAAGCGGAGAGCGGACAACATGTAGTAACCTCGGACGTAGGCAGCCACCCTCAGCTCCTTATCAAAGGTGTCTGGGCCCATCTTTCCAAGTTCGACGTTATGCTTCCGCTCTTCATTCATGCGCTGCTCTGGCGTCATGTGGTCCCAATCATGGAACTCGTAGGAATCTCCCGAGAATGCCTGCCAGCGCATAACGTGGCGGTAACGCGTGAGCACCCGACTCTCAGAGCGTTCATAATCTTGAAACGCCTTTTGATTAACCGTGAAGAGCTGGAATGTCTCCATGTCGTAAATATCCTTGAGAAAAGACATGGCCTCGCTACGGCGCTCTCTCAGAAATTCGTTCATGAGGTTGGTAGACTTCTTGAAGATCAATCGCTTCATCAGGGAACCAAAAGCCTGGCTAAGGGCGTAGTCGACGATTCGTTGAAGAACATTCATAGTCTCTTGCAAGAAGGTCTCCATGGGCTGGTTCCAGGCCTTTACGGCTTGCTTGCATAGATCTTCATAGACCTCGTCAGGCACAATACTAGGCATGCCTGCCTTGGTCTTGGCCTTGATGTCTTCGCGAATCTGCGCCAGTGTCCGAAACCCAGCGCCATGGTTAGCATACCGTTGGAACGGCGGGGCCAGAGGTATCGGCTGGGGTGGTCCTCGGCGAGAGGGTGTTGATGGCGCCGGAGCGCTGTCTTCTGTCTTGATGGCAGCCGAGAAGGAGTTACCACCATTGACGGGTGTTGGGCGGGATCGTTTGGCAGCTGAATGATGTTGACCGTAGCCGCCACGCTTCCTGTTTGAAGGGGTGACAGATGAGCTGTCGTCATCGTCATCAGAGATCTCGAGAACGGGAATGTCGGACTTGTCCTTGAGTATGAACTTGGGCTTCATCTGAAGTATACAGTCGCGGAAGCTGTCCGAAAGAGATCCATAGTTAGAGGAAAACTTTCTGCCACGAAGAGTTTCCTTGACAGTGGAGGAGAACGCCATCAAGCTCTTTCGAACCTCCAGTTCGACATTGTTAGGCAGCTCGGGGAGCGTGCTGAGCTCAGCTTCGATCTCACTCAATCTCGTCTGGACCTTATTCTTGATTGAAGGCAAGCTGGAAACGTCAGTATCTCTTCGAAATATCAGGGATAGACAATTGGAGTAGAAAACCTACTTCTTGGCGAATTCCTTGCCCAACTTCTCGGAGAGAGCGATCTTGAGTTTCTCCACGCCACATCGCTCGCGGAATGGATGGAACTCCTCTGGCCAGCGTTCACTAGCATCTTGGTGAAAGAATCCCTCCTCCCATCTCTGTTGCTCGTCGAGCTTCTGATTCGACGGCCTAGATGTAATGAAGAATTCGTGGCCGATCTTGTGCGCCTCTCCGCGCAACATCGAAAGCCATTGAGTATTATTGCCTTCAGGAAGAAGATCAGCCTTCGTCATGACTCCGATTGTCCGTTGCTGAGCTTGGAGAACACGAATGATTGACAGAGTCGAGGAGGTCTCAGGATCGACATTCATTGGCACGGCCCAGATGATGAGGGCTTCAGAGTGCGAGATATACTCGCGTGCCAGGTTCTCCACCACCGACACGAGGTACTCATCTTCCTCGCGAGCCGCGTTGCGGAAAATGCCAGGCATGTCGTAGAAAGATAGATCAGGCAGGTCCGGGCCCTTGATCTCCAAGGCGACCGTGTTGGGGCTGAACTTGGCGAGAGTTCTCTCTGCCTCGTCGTCCAACAAGGACTGCTTAGTGATGGCGCCTGATCCGGGAACGTACAGCTCGTGGTTCTGATCATGGTTGAGAATGGCGATTTGAGCCCATTTCAGAACAGTGTCAATGTCCGACTGATCGTAGATGGTCATGAACTCCTTAACCACTCGCGCCTGCTTCACCCACGGCGGAAATGGGTTCTCCGGAGTGACGTCGGCCTTTGTGAGGAAGTGGTTAGGAGGCCGGAAGGCGTAGTCTTGCTGAAGAGAGACGCGGCAGGACCACTGCGGACCGCCACGGTCGCGAGGGCCACTCCGGGAAACGCGAATGTGGACGGGGCATCGAGTACAGACACCCTCGCTGCGAGGGAGGTTGAGACCAGCAAGACCGGACATCAAGCTCGATTTTCCGGCAGACTGATCGCCGACTAGGACGAGCTGAGGAAGTGCGACATCGTGGGAGACGCCAAGCTGCTGTAGTTCACCGAGAGTATCGTTGAAAATCTTCACCTTGGCGCCAATGTCCCGGAAGGAACCATCGAGAAATGAATCGTTCTGCATGGGAATCACGGGCGGATCCATATCTCTGTTTCTAACCTGAAGCAGAACAGGTTCACTTTCGTCGAAAGTTGGGTTCGTAAGTGCACTGCGGACAGTTTGGGGGCCAGTGTAAGGGCCGTGAGGAGCGATAGAAGGCGTGGCTGTACGATGATTAGATGTCGAATTTGAGAAGCTTAGTAAGTAGAAGGAAAGATTACTTACGGGCGTCTGATCTCAAGAATGATTGATTGACATCCGCAGGCCCAGCATGGTGAGAGCGGGATTGATTTCTGTTAGCCTCTGGGGAGCCGTTGTAGGTGTTGGTGACGGAAGGTGTAGGAGAAGGATTGTTCTGATGATTGCCAGGCTCTGGCTTGACGGTATGACCTCTCGACGCTCTTGCCTTTGTCATTTTGAGAGGGGTAGGAGGAAAGAGGATGAGAGGAATGAAAAGATGGAAGTTTTTGAGAGCAGAGTAGAGGGTCGATGAGGAATATAACGCCAGGTGGAGGAGGTACCTCAAAGAACGGCGAAGGGTCAATTGACGACCCAACCCAGCTCTAGGCAGCACAGAAAATGAGTGAGAGTGAAAGAAGTGAGTGAGAAGCAAGAGAAAGAGGTGAGAGTGAAATAAAATAAAATAAAATAAAATCGTAAGGTAAGGTAAGGTGAGGTGCTGAAGCTGAAGCTGGATATCAGGCAGGTGAAGGGAAGGAGCTCTGGGGAGCTTCAAAGCTTTAAGAGCTCTTTCCTCGTTTGGGTGACCTGAGCAACCACAAGTCCCGCTCTCCTGGGGTTCTCATTAAAGTGGTTGTTAGTGTTAGGAGGGACATGGGACGGTGCAGCGGCGTGTCGGATTTTCGCGCTCTAAAAGACGATTTAATCGATTCTAAGTCTCTTCAAGTTTTCTCTAGTATTTAGAAATATATCTTCTATATGTTTTCGTATTTCTATCGATGTGATGTTGGTGATATCTCACAATGTTGCTCGTGAGGCGAGGTAGCCACTATCATGGAATATTGGGAACTGGAGCGAACGAGGTGCATCGTCGGTCTCCCAGCTGGCAGGGATGTCAGGGACCTCAGGGGCGCAAGATTCGAAGAGAATGGCTGGCAGTGGAGCTTGGCCTCGGCGATCCCCTGCGAAGGCAGAGAGACGCGACTTGGTACTTTCTCGAGCTGTCCCAGGTGCACAGCTGCCTGCCAGATTTGGCCCAAGATGAGTGCATCTTCACCTGGTCAACCAAGTCACTGCTCACCATTCAGGCACCACATTGTCGCGTGTGCTGCCTGCTTTACACGTCCTCGACACGCTCAGGTACCGACGCGTAAATTGATTTCATGAATGTCAATTGGAGAAGCTTCCTGCAAGGTACCTGCGACCTCTTACATGATTCTAGATTCCACCCCAATCGGTCGACAACGCTGTCTTACCATACTTGTCATGTCATGCCATGGCATCTGAGAGTTGCAGGTGAATCATCTACGACAGCCTTTCAGCTCCTGGTCTGTTCTTGCAGATGCTGCCTGCCTAATCTTCTGGAGTCGTCCGTTGGAAGCACTTTTATATATCTAGCTTGAATGGTAGGTAAACGACAAAAAGAAATGTTTGGCTTCACAAAGGGACACGAATGAGACGTCGAGCTTGTCGCATGTGTTCCTGGACCACCTCACCTCCATGGAGGTCACAGTGAAGGATTGCTTATCGATAGCCTACAGACCACCTTACCTAGGGGAGGCTCCTTCCTGCCACGCAAGGGAATCCAGCCCACCCCGCAAAGGGTCCTCAGCAGTAAACAGGTACACCTCTACCAGGGTAAGATAGGTGCCTCACAAAGTCTCTCAGTAACACCAAGAAGCCCCCCGCAGCCACATCTAGAAACGACACGAGCCACCTGGTGACCCTCCTCCTATCGTTAGACCCCTGCCAACACATGCATTGCCTGCTCTGAATTTATTCTTGGGACCTCACAAGGTTGGGTGAACACTTTCTAAGGGGTACCCCCTTCTAAAACTCACGAAGCGGTGACGTTGCAAATAGCGTCTTCAATTCCGCACCTCAGCTACCCGACCTGACTTTGTACCGGGTATCTCGACCACTATCTAAGCCTTCTTTCCCTTCCCTTTCTCACCACCACAACCTGAGATACCCTTCCCACTCGAACCATGTCGCTGCAAGTCCCCTACCGTGGAAAGGCACCCAGAGAGGGTGCCACCAAGGCTGTCATTCTGGTAAGACCATCTGCTTTATGGTGTTTTGCGCGTTGCTTTATTGTGCGGCGCGTGCATCCCCAAAATCTCAAAACCCCGCCTTGCTACTCCCCCCTCCCTCACAAAGCTCGTCAAAGCTCATTGTCTTCTGCAAACGGTCGCAAGCTAACCAGAACCTTCAAATCTTCAGGTCGGAGGCCCCTCCAGAGGAACTCGATTCCGTCCTCTTTCCCTCGACGTTCCCAAGCCCCTCTTCGAAGTCGCTGGTCACCCCATCATCTGGCACAACTTGGCTGCCATTGAGCGAGTCCCCGGCAAGGAGATCACCGAGGTCCTCATCATCGGCTACTACGACGAGTCCGTCTTCCGCGACTTCATCAAGGACGCCTCCCACGAGTTCCCCAACCTCTCCATCAAGTACCTCCGCGAGTATGAGGCTCTCGGCACTGCAGGCGGTCTCTACCACTTCCGCGATGCTATCCTCAAGGGTCATCCCGAACGCCTCTTCGTCCTGAACGCCGACGTCTGCTGCTCCTTCCCTCTCCCCGAGATGCTCCAGCTCTTCCACGACAAGAACGCCGAGGCCGTCATTCTGGGTACGCGCGTCTCTAACGAAGCCGCCACCAACTTCGGTTGCATCGTCAGCGATGCCCACACCCGCCGTGTGCTCCACTACGTCGAGAAGCCCGAGTCGCAAATCAGCAACCTGATCAACTGTGGTGTCTACCTCTTCTCTACCGACGCCATCTTCCCCTCCATCAAGACCGCCATCAAGCGCCGTACCGATCGTCCCTCGCGCCTCGTCTCCTACCCAAGCTCCGAGAACCTCGAGAACAGCTTCATTATCACCGACGATGACGAGGAGCGCAAGAACGAGGTCATCCGCCTCGAGCAGGATATCCTCGGTGACCTCGCCGACACCAAGCACTTCTTCGTGTATGAGACCAAGGACTTCTGGCGCCAGATCAAGACGGCTGGCTCAGCCGTCCCTGCCAACGCCCTCTACCTGCAGAAGGCCTGGCAGAACGGCTCTAAGGAGCTCGCCCAGCCCAGCGCTAACATCATCCCTCCCGTCTTCATCCACCCGACTGCCACCGTCGACCCCACCGCCAAGCTGGGCCCCAACGTCTCTATTGGACCCCGCGTCCACGTCGGCCCTGGTGCCCGCATCAAGGAGTCCGTCGTCCTCGAGGACTCTGAGATCAAGCACGACTCGTGCGTCCTGTACTCCATCATCGGCTGGGGCAGCCGTGTCGGTGCTTGGGCCCGTGTCGAGGGTACTCCCACCCCTGTCGGCAGCCACACGACGAGCATCATCAAGAACGGCGTCAAGGTCCAGAGCATTACCATTCTCGGCAAGGACTGCGGTGTCGGTGATGAGGTCCGGGTTCAGAACTGCGTGTGCCTGCCCTTCAAGGAGTTGAAGAGAGTGAGTCTACCCCAACTACCATCAGTGTTTTCATATTGCTCACAATCTTATAGGATGTTTCAAACGAGGTCATTATGTAAATCGACAGGTTTGGGATAACGTTGGATGTGGTGGGGGATAACGGACGACGTAATGAAGAAAGGATTTGCATTGGGGTCAGATAGAGCTCCATCACTCTTCATAGATGCATGCGTCTTTGGTCACAAAAAGCACAAGTCGAATTCAGCAATTCAGAGCATTTCAATCTGCCATTTCATCTACTTTACATGTGTGATGAGTCCGGAGGACGTGGGTAGCCACACACTATTGAGTAAGGTAACCCTGCCAGACCCAGTGGTTTGACCAGTGAATGAGTGATTCACTCACCCGGGTTCCTACGATGCCTCAAGACAGTGTCACCCGGGATGCCTCAGGTAGAGCTTCCACAATCACCGCCCACGACCCTTATGAGGAGTGAATCGTGCTCAGCTCTCAACAAAGACCGGACCACTTGGTCGAGGGGTAGGGCTGTAGAGGCCCCGGTTAGATGGTGAAGACTCCCATCTATTTCGGGGTCCAAGTTCGAGCCTCGATCGGTCCATTCTTTTTCTCTTTTTCTTGATTTTTTCATCCGAAATCCCGTCCCCGTGGCCCTGATATTCACAGTCACGTCCTGATTCATCAACAACAAGCACCGGGCCACTTGGTCGAGGGGTTGGCCTGTAGAGGCCCCGGTTACATGGTGAAGACTCCCATCTATTTCGGGGTCCAAGTTCGATTCCTTGATCGGTCCATTCTTTTTTCGCCATTTCTCTGATTCTTTTTGAGGGGGTAGCTACATGTGGTCCGTCCGTGGCAACCATCTCTGCCTCACTAGCGATATGAATCAGCGGTATCTGTGAGGGGACATCGCTATTGACCTATGGCTACCTCGTTCAAAACTGCCAGGATATGGATCTTATGTAGCAATCCCGAGCATGCTGTCAAGCTTCATTCTCAGACTCGACTCCAATTTAAATGGGCCCAAGCCTGTCTCACCGTCACTGTGCCGTGAAACGTTCAACCACAGCTTTCTGGACAAAACCTTCTGGGATTTTGGCTGATTCTTTCGAAGATTGGACGTCTTTTTCAACAAGGGTTCCGCCCCTCTCTTCCCTGGTTCCAAGATCCGATTTCATCCATCACCAGACCTTCCCAAATCTCGCTCCTACCGCCTTCATACATGTGCTGTGTTCTTTGCCTGATGAACAGCAGGTCAGACAATCATCGCTAGGAAACGCCAGATACTCCGACAGACTTATAATCCAAGGTACCGTTGGACCTCACTTCAGCTCCCTTTACTTGGCTTACACATGACTGGAATTCTTTCCTGATTCGAGCCCCCCCCCCCCTTCTACAGAATCTTTTGGCGGAAGGGGCGTTTTATCATGACAAGCTCATTCTGCCAGATGACGATGATTCAATCATATCTAACCATGCGGCGGCTAATGAAAACTTGTCACTCGGAAGATGCCACATTGACTAAGACAATGTTCTCCGCGTGACTTTCCCAGATCAGCGGGGTGCCGATTATAGAGACCTAGCGTTTACGTAGGCGTACAGCTTCCGCATGCCCGACAGGGTCTAACCTGACGATGATGAGATAGATTCCTCCGGCCACAACGATGTTACTGCTTTGGTCGGCGGATGTTTCCATCTCTTGGGTGACGATGGAGGCTCTGTATCTGGGAAGACCCCAACTTGCTGTCTACCTGAGCGAAGAACACCACTAGCCAAGTAACTACCTTAGTGACGACACTGGCACTGAGCATGGGCGTATCGATCACGATCCCCCGCTGGAGTACGTATGTAATATGCTCAGTAGTGTTACCACGTGCGGGCACTTGAGAGAGTGCAGATAACCTGAGCAGTGGAAATAAGGAGAAACACATTTCGAGGGCTTTTCTTGTGGTATCTAGAATGACTAATAGGATGACGTTTCACAACCCATTATTCGTCCCCAATCATCTGTTGTCCGTTGTTCACTGTCCATTCTCATTATTCGTTCTCCGCTATCATCTGGAAGGCGCTCCTATCTCATCGTGCATTACCCTGCTGTGCTCATCCCACTTTGGCAATAGGAGTGATCAGTCGCAGCCAACTCCCTTGGCCTAGAATGGGCCTAGAATGTTGAGCCAGCGGGAGACACTTGTCAATGGTCCTCATGGCCACGAGGCCGAGGAGGTCGAATTTGAGCCGAAAGACTGTCAGATAACACAAGTGTTAGGGTCAAGATATCGAATGAAAGGGGTGAATGATGAATCAAGGGATCGAATCGACTTCGTACCTCACATCTGTACCTCCTCGAAGCCCCACTGAGCCCACTGCTCATCGTCAACGGCCAACGGGTCTGGGATCTGACCGACATCGGCAAGAACGAGCAGACGAATCCACTCACTCGCCAACTGAACACTGTCAGCTCCGTTGGCAGGCGCTTCCAACTTGCCGCCATACCATTCACGGATCAGGCGTCCTCCGGCTCTCTGGATGGCCGCCTCTATATTGTCGTGAATAGACTGACGGAAGCTAAAGAGCCTGGAGAGGCTCGCCTTGATCTGAGGGTTGTTCATGATGTGGGGGTAGCGGACGATAGGGTCGAAAATGATGAGTTCGATTCCGTCGCCATACTGACGAAGCACAATGGCGAAGCCGAGGCGAGGGCAGAGTGCCGACTAGACACTCTGCTGGCTCTGGGCGCCAGGTACATCGTCGACTGAAGGGATGGCACCCCAGGTACGACCAAACCAGGGAGTCGCAAGAGCGATGTAGGTGTTCTTTCCAGCCCGGAAAGCATTGATGGCTTGAATCATAGAGTTCTCGACCGTGAAACAGTTGCTAGACTGGCCCCCAGAGGGATTGTACCATTGACGGCGCTCCATATTGTCCTTGAAGTGTCCGATGGGGACAAGAGCGAGAGTCCACTTGCTGTTGGGCTCGTTCTTCGCAAGAGCAAGCGAGCAGAGGAAGGCGCGGGTCTCAAGGGGCATGGTGGTCTTGTTGGGAAGTGGGGGAGATGCGCCGGGATTCTGAGGGGTCTTGCCGAAGAGGACAGCTCGAAGGTCTGGCTTGGCGAGGAGCGCGATCTCGTTAGGGCTGAAGTGCGAGGGAGGCCAAGCGGGCATGTTTTGTCCCGGTTCGGCGATGTCGGTGCCCTGGAGCTGGGCGGTCAGAGCACTTATATCGTTGGGACGGGCGGTAAGAGAGTGTCTGCAGGGGCGGAAGAGCCGCGAAGGCGTCCTTGATCGCAATACAGGCATCGACTGCGGCGGCGAGATCAGTGACATTGTTCTCGCTGTTGGTCTGAGCCTGTCGATTGCGACGGGCGCGAACGTAGACTTCGTCGAGGGCTTTGAGAGCGTCGCCGGTAAGCTCGCCTCTGGTGTTGAGTTCAGTGGCCACGGTTGCGTAGAACGCGGGATGGCCGCGAAGGGTACCGAAGAGGTCAGCGCGACCGACAAGAGTATTGAACACGCGAACGAGACAGGCTCCGGCCTCTCTGTTCAGGGTGGCCATATCGTTCTCGTCCCAAGGCAGCTCGGTTCCGAAAATTGCTGTCAACACGAGGTGGGCGGTCGAATCATCAGAGAGGATCGGGCCAGGAGGGAATTCGAAGCCCCATTGCATGAGGATCTTCTTCGGACCGCTTTTGCCGCTTTTCACCATGGTTGCGCGTGCGTATGACTGGTGCTTGGCTTTTGGTGAATTGATGCTATCGTGAAGTTCTTGGGCCAACGAGGGCAAAGGGATGGTGTAATAGGAAAGAAGACGAAAGGATGGTGGAGCAAAAAAAGTATTCAAAGCTTGGGTGGAGGATATTTTATGGAAAAGTAAAGTGTACCTGCCGTACTTGTGGAAGAAAGGAAAGAGGAGGCTAGAGGGGCAACCATGCGTGCCTTCCACCCGAGCAGATTTGAGACGTTCACGTCTATATGGCCCGACCGATATCTTTTCTCAGGTGTCATTCTATTTGGTATGGGGAAAGAAGCATGTAATGGGAGTTACATCGTCTTATTCAAAATAATATGACAAGATGATATCATCAAGAACTATGTTTTATCAATTCACTATCCCACTTACTTCCATTGCTCTTCCTGATCTGTTCATCAGTACGGGTGGGCGACCCGAATAATCAACAGGTTGAAAAAAGAGAAAAAGAATGGACCGATCGAGGGTTGAACTTGGACCCCGAAATAGATGGGAGTCTTCACCATGTAACCGGGGCCTCTACAGCCCAAGAACCCCTCGACCATACGGCCCGGTGCTTGTTGTTGAAGAACAAGCAGATGAAGGCGAATATAAGGGCCACCGAGGGGAGGGGGGGAGGATGGGATGAATTCTGCATATTTTAATGGTCAAGACAACTGAGCAAGAAAAAGCAAAAAGGAATAGACCGACTAAGTGGAGGATCGAACATGGACCCCGAAATAAATGGGAGTCTTCACCATCTAACCGGGGCCTCTACAGCCCTACCCCTCGACCAAGTGGTCCGGTGTTTGTTGTTGGAGGGATATCAAGAATCATCGCATATAGACCTCGCTACCTGTCACTTCGTCGCTTCAAGCATCCTGTACTGACTGGCCGCCTTCAATCCCATCCAACCAGCTTTCCTGGCATACTATCGTCATTAAGCGTACTATGTTGCCAAATCACGGTTACCAGGAGCTTATAGCAATGATGCCTTCATTTAATTATCCATCCATTCATCGCGAAACATTCCAAAAGCCCATCGAGGTGATTCTCGAGTCTTATGTACGCTATCTGTTCTTTAACACACTTGTTGGTTGCTGCTGCGCGCACCAGTGATCAAATTTAGCACCTGGGAGAACGACAAGTGTCCCATTCCGATTAGAACAGAATAATTCATTTATGGCGTTCAGAAGTTGCCATGAACTCGAAGCAGGACATTTCATAAAACCAAAACCAGCAAGGTGGCTGTCATGAGCATGTCGCCCACTCTGATCCGCCTGCCTTTATAGCAACACCTCTCATGAAATTACAACCTTAACAGAACAACACATCAATCCTGAAAGCTTTTGATGATATAACGATGTTTTCATTTATACGTGACATGTGGTGTCTTTGTCTGCGAGTCCTTAACCATCGTCGCACTGATGTTGATTGTAAGAAATCTAAGCCAGCCAATGCTAGTTGTTTACTCGTACCTTGATCTGTTTACTAGGCAACGAGTCCAATATCATATTTCAGTGCATACCTACACTTCTTACTGTACGCTTGCGAACCAACATATAAATCTTGAATGATTTCCCCGTAGATCGTCCGAGTATGCCAGCAGGGAAACAACCAGTCGAGGACTGAGGTTGACAAAGTTGAAGTGAAGTCGGAGGTTGCCAAGCCAAGCCATCCACTCTGGTGGGCCAAGGCCGCCGATTGGGAGCCGCAGTGCCGCAGTGGGCCTCTCAGCTATCCGCCCCCGGCATTTCAACGGGGAATTCTTTTCCTCCACAGAGGGGGAAGGTGCATTGCTGGACGCTCCCGTCATGCCTTTCCTCCCAACCCTCGAGGCGGGACCTTCCAAGAAAAGAGTAATCGGACTGAGAAGTCAAATTCAGCCGCGTGCATGCACAGATTCGTCCCAATTCACTCGCGACTACAGACAAACTTGATTCTTCCAACAATCCGATGTCCATCAGCTCAGCAAACGTCAGTCAGCTCAACAGTTTACACTAGGGATCCTGGCAACGGAGTCGATGGCGGTAGAAAAAACCGCATCATCTGCTATGCGAACGAGGGGCAGCCCAGCAACACCTAGCAGTGGCACTCACCAACCCGGTCGAGAGACGGCTTTCGACGTCTGTCGCTGTCCGTCGACTTGCTAAGGCAGGCTTGAAGCCACCCGACAGCACAAAGAAACTCAAAGTCCGGATCGGACGCCGACATCAATGTTCGCAGCCAAGCCAGTCCTACACGCGGAAACGCACGTCTAGCCTGGCGCGGCTAGTAGCAAGCAAGCGAAACCACGACGGTCGTTGCACGTAACTTACTCAGTTCATCCCTGCACTCCGGCATCAAGTGATGTTATCATCTCCCCGGCACAATCTACTTGGTGCTTCTGCGATACACAAGGCGGCCAGCCAAGGCAACGTAAGCCACGATTCGGTACCGTGAGCCACCGACGGACGGCGGCAACAGCTGCCATGCTGCTGCCAGATTTGGAATATTGCCGTACCAATATCGACGGGCGAGGGATACGGGTGCCAGCATGCTTCAGCTGAGTCGGCATCCCTCTTAACATTGTGTTCATAGAAAAGGACATTGACCTGAATCATTGCAATCGAACAGTGGCAATGGTTTTGTACATCCTCATTCTATCGTCAAATCTCTTCACAGTCCCAGCACTCTCCCTTGCTTCAGAGTTTTCCGTTTCGATGTCTCTCGAGCCAGGGCAAACAACAATCGCGCCCAAGGCACAATTCCGAGTAGGCCCAGAGGCTTCGCAAGCTTTTCCCCTGTCCCCTGCATGCCCAACCCTAAGACTGTGTGGCCTTGCCTCTAGCGGGCAGCTCCCGCCCGTCGCCCCAACCGCGAGCTCCGACAGCTACCGAAAGCTTTGGGGCTAGAGCACATGCTACCTAGACCCAAACCGAGTAGCGCTGAAGTCCGTCATTCCGGAGACGGTTTCCGGCCTTGGAGCGTCGAAGGGCACCGTTGGAGGGAGGGGTAAGGAGGAATGTTGCTGGCCTGAGAATCCCGGACCGAACAAAGAACTCGCGCCGGCTTCGAGTCGGTATCTCTCAGGCTCTCCTCTCTCCTCCACTCACCAGAACACACCACCACCAACTGAATGGCCTCTGGTGCTATTCTCACCCACTTGTTGGCCTAGATTCGGCCGCACGGCCTAAAGCCAGACCAGTCAACAGGTGTCACTGACTTCGGGGTGGGCGGATCGACGCAGGCTCTGACACTGGCGAGCGGTGCTAATGCAGGGCGCCTAGCCTTGGCGTGCGTAGCGAGCTGCTTGACGGGTACAGCGCATGCGACAGGGCCCGTCGTCCCCTGTAGAGCGGCGCTTGGCTGCGGGTGCCGTGGGTCTTCGAGACGCCACAAGGGAAAAGATGGGTGGGATAGTCGCTGGGGGGCTTCCTTTTTCGGTCGTTTTCAACCATCGGAGGATGGACGGAAAGGCCAGGTGCTAGGAAAAACCTCAAACCCCCTCGAGCCGACATCCAAGGTCTCCGGTCCACCCACTCCGACCCGGTGACGACGTGGTGATAGGACGGCTGCAGGGCTTAACAGATGATGATATTCGCCGATGTTCGTGCCATGATATCATGGCGACCGGGTTGGCTGAAACGCAACAACGGGGGATTGACCAAATGACATTGGATTCCCCAGAGTCGAACTCAGGATTCCTGTTTTCGGCAAATTTATGCCGCCGGAGAAGAAGGTCGGATGAGGTCGCACGCTGTCGAGATGAAGGGATCTGGATCAGGGCTGTGGCTGGTATGGATGAGAGACAGAGTACTACGGCGCACCAATCTCAACTTGGAGTCATGGAGATGGATGACCACGGCCACTTGGTCTCCTTCATCCGTCCGAAGTACGCAGAACACATGCACACATGTACGGAGAGGATTCGCATATCCGTACACAGCTCAAAGATACGCTCTGGCAGGTTGGGATTGGGCTGGCAGCACCACATGTTTACCCAGACAACGAACATCCTGGGAGATCCTTCCCCCTCTTGACGACACCAACTTCTTTCTTGGTGTTCTGCACCAGACAAGCGCCAAAAAGAAACGGAGAAAAAAGTGTACCAGAGTGACACTGTTCTGGACTCTTGTCCGTCGACTAACAACGAGGAGGCTCCAGTCCAAGGCAAGGGATCAAGACATCTTTGCATCTGTCGAACTGTTCGCAGCCAATCCGTGCCTGAGGAACTCATGGCCCCCTTTTCTTCTCCCAGGCCAGGGACGCATTCCCATCCCCGAAGTCACCAATCATGTCTGATTCTCCATGCTCAAGTTCTCAACGGGGAGAAATCACCATGTCTCGCGAGCTCACTGGATCTTTGGATGCCGCACCACATATCCACGTCTTCCACCAATCCCGACTTCCACGTCAACATGGCCTCCGCCTCACCAACCCCCTCTCGGGAATCGATCGGGGCACACCCCGGCTCACCCCCTCTTCCGACGACCCCTCACCGCAGGTCAAGGTCCACATCCAGCACCACGGCACGGCAAGTCAAGACAGCCTAAAGAACAGGCCAAGGCCAGGAACACAGTGCAGTGCCGACCTCCCCGTCCCCGCTGCCGTGTGCCCAGCACCGCTGAAAATCGACCGATGCCATTCTCATATCCACAACCACGCAGAATCGCTGTCTGCTTCTGGAGCCCAAACATCTCACTAAACAAGCCCGACAAGTCCAACATTCCACGCATTTCGCTCCTCACCAGCACTCATTGGTCATTTCGGCCGTGGTACCTGATCAGCAGAAGCCACACCGCATTCGAGACAGGCCCTCCAGCTTCTAGGAAATTTCCTCCAAGCGGTCGGCTGCGCAAGCCTTCTGTCTCAGCACAAGACAGGCCGGTGGTCGCAGTCAATCCAGCAGTCTATCTTCGGTTTCTCAATCATCAATTCTTCTGCTGTTTACGACGTCTTACAGGCCAGGCCCCTTGTTGTTGCCTCGTCGAATCACATATTTGGTTGCTCCGAGTACAGGATAGAGTAGTTGCAAAAATAGCAAAACAAGCAGCCCCCTCTGTTTTGCGTGCCCGGTTCGTCCGAATCGCTCTGCTTGGGGGAAACTACAGCACTCTCACCATGACTCGACGGAGGGAAAGCTGTGTTCTATCTCTGACATCACTAGGCCCAGCAAAATCATCCACGGGCTTTGCATCGGGACAGTGCAATTGAGCTTGTGGCACTGACCCTGGTCCTGGTTGAGGTGTGCCTCCAGCCCAGCCCTGCTACCAGAGGCGACCTCCCCAACCACCCCTGGGCCACTATGTTCACATCAACAACCATCAGTCATCCACCCACCCATCCACACTCGCAAATCAATATTCAACTGCTGCTATGTAGTGAAAGTGTGGATGAGGTGGCTGTGATGTTGTTGTTGTTGGTCTGATGTACAGAGTAATAAGCCTGGAATGTACATGCAGATTTGCTTTGTTCCAAGTGCTGTTTGCAAGTAGCCGCATGCCTCTCTGCATATCAGATCACAACTAATACCAACCTTCACAAACACACATGGCTACTTACACCACGTATACACACGCTACTGCAAGTTCCTTAGCTCAAGGTATTTGGTCCATCAAATCCACATTCTGGATGTCAAAGACGCGCAATACCCACGGCTGAAGCTTATCTTCCTCCCCTACCAGCCTACCCACCAGGCCTTACTCACAAGTCTACCCTCCCTTTCTTTGTATATGAACCACCGGACCCCAACCCTCCCTCCTCCTCGGTCTCCCTCTCTTCAGCTCAACTTCGCCATCCCTGCCCATACTCTCGCTCATAGGGTTGCCCTCCACCAAGGAAGCCTGCCACGTTTATTTCACTGAACCTATTCCAACACCTTATTTCTTTCCACCGACCCTTCGACACTCACTCATACGCATCGCGCGTGGCAACGGCAAAGGAACAACAGACGACCATCACCTCACACAGCATTGTGCCAGAGGTACCATTCGAAAACAAAGCTCTCTTCCTTCCTCGGTTCTCTTCCGATCTCACGCTTCCCGTGCTTCCACGAGGCACCAACACAGGCAGTACCCGCCTTTTTGGGTGATTCTTGAACGAGGGCATTGTTGGACAAAGCGGGTCAGGAGCTTTTGCTGAACTACCCTTCACCACTTCACCTTTGGGCAAAAATAAATCAACTTGGTTGTTGGAAATTCTTCTCACCACCACATCAACATCTCACCTGAGCTACATTGCTTTGCCAACAAACTACCTGCCACAACAACCTTCACCGCCTCCTTAGGAACCACAAGAACTTCGATACAGGTAAGCTGATCTCTATTGCGACTCCTCTGTTGTCAGCGAGATGGGACTCCGATTCCTCTCATGGAGCGCGTCTCGCGGTTTCGTTGGCTCTATTTTGGCGATCTGTGAGCTTGCTACATCGCTCATCCTTCTTCTTCCATCATGGCGGGCGACGTCATGGGCTTGTGGCATCAAACCATGAATATACCAGCGTTGTTGGCCCGGGTATTTTCATTGTTTGATTTCTGGGTTCAGTCAGAGCTCCCGTCGACTTTTCTGTCCCTCCTGAGCTGTCTGGTGACTCGTGAAGTGGTTTGTACTTCATGATCTCGCTGGTCCTGCACGATCTTGCCTACATTTCCGGAGGATCAGCACACTATATGAAAACTCAGAATCCTCAACTTGAGCGAAAATGAATCAGTCTTGCTAATACATACATCTCTAGCCAACAAGATGCGCTCCTTCGCGATCATCCCTGCCGCTTTGGCTACCTTGGCCGTGGCCATGCCGCAGGCTGCTCTCAAGCCATCAGCGAGCCCCCCCGCCGGTTGCTCCACAAGCTACACTGGCAACTTCGGTCTGACCGTTGTCGAGCTCGGAAAGCGAAGCCTCGATGTAAGCCTACCAGCCTCCGGGAAAAAAAAGAGATTTTATATTGACAAACGCAACAGAAGCGTGGCTCCTGCACTGGAACTGGTTCTTTGGACCTCACCCTCAAGGACGGTGTCCTGACCGATTCCCAGGGCCGCACTGGCTCTATCGTCGCCAACTACCAATTCCAGTTTGACGGTCCCGCTCAAGCTGGCGCCATCTACACCTCTGGCTTCTCCGTCTGCTCCAACGGCTCCCTTGCCCTTGGAGGCTCCACCACCTTCTACCGATGCCTTTCTGGTGACTTCTACAACTTGTACGACCGTCACTGGGCTGAGCAGTGTTCTCCCATTCACCTCTCGGCTCTTCCTTGCGGCGCCGATGCTCCCGTTCCCTCTGGACAGGTTGTTGGTACCACCATGGTCGTTACCACCCTCGTCACGGTTATCGGCGACGGTCAGCCTCAGGTTGTCCCGACCACGATCCCCGTCCCTCTCTGCCAAATCGGCGATGGCCAGGTTCAGGGCCACACCACCCCCTGCGGCGAGCTGCCTCCTGTCACTGTGACGCCTTCTGCTCCCGCCAGCCAGCCTCCTTACACCCCCCCAGGAACCCCGGTTGCCCCTCCTGCAACCACCGCGCCGGTCGTCCCGCCGGTCCCCACCACGAAGGTGCCCGTTCCGGTTCCCTCGGTCCCGTCGACCCCCGTCAACAGCACGGCGGTCGTGACCACCCCTGGCACCACGGCTACCACGCCTGCGACCACGACCACACCGGCGGCTCCCCCCGTTGCTGCTGGCCAGAACCTGGCTCCGGCTTCGTTTGTCGCTCTCGTTGCCACTCTGATGGCAGTCGTCTGCCTTATCTAAGTCGCTTGACTCGGAATGTGTGGGTGGACTTGAATTGGTTCACAAAGGCTTAATTGGCATTTTTGCTTCTCAATACCCTGCCAAGAAATCGGCATTTTAATTCCATGATGATGACCAGGAAACGGACTTTGTACAAGAGCAGAGGATGGATGGGTTTGCAGGTTTGCAAATAGGTAGCTAGATAGTTGGAAGGGGCTGTGACAAGTTCCTGACTCCACCACTAGAGCAATACCAGCACATCTTCAGCTGTAATAGTTTGAAATGACTTCGTGATCAGTGACGGGCGAACATGGCATCCGATGTCGCTGCGCACCGCAGGGAGTGACATTCCACCTGCAGGGATGTGACTGGAGATAAGATAAGAGCTGCACGGACCTCAGCGCAGACATCTGGGCCGAACCTCCAAATTTCTGGCATGCGCATCCTACCGTGACGTCTCGGCCAACCTTCTTTCGCTCTGACAACACACGAACACCCAGCCATCTCTTTCGACCAACATCTCTCTCTACCTTACCTCGACCTGCATACGTACGCACGTACATCTGACACGTACGCAACGCGCACATACAGCCATGTCAGAATACTGGAAATCGACACCAAAGTACTGGTGCAAGCACTGCAGCATCTTTGTCCGCGACACGAAGCTCGAGCGACAGAACCACGAGGCGACGGGCAAGCACCAGGGTGCGCTCAAGCGGTTCCTGCGCGACCTTCACCGCGGCCATGAACAAGAAGAGCGTGAAAAGGACAGGGCGAAGCGCGAGGTGGAGAGGTTGAAGGGGATATCGTCCGGCACGCCATCATCATCATCATCATCCTTTTCAAGACCCGGCGGTTCGAGCAGCAGCGGCGCGCCGCCGTCGGCGGAGGCGCAGCGGAAACAGCAGATGGAACAGCTCGCCGAAATGGGCGTTTCGATACCGACGGAGTTTCGGGGCGATATGGCGATGGCGGGGGAGTGGACGGTCACTGCGACAAAGGTTGTCGACGACGAGGAGGCGGCGAGGGAGAGGGACAAGCCTGTTGAGGCTAAGGCTGTTGGGGTGAGGAAGCGGGAGCAGACGGAGGAGGAGAGGGAGGAGCAGGAGGCTGTGAGGGGGTTATTTAAGAGGCCTAAGAAGTGGGGGAGCACGAGGACGATGCCGGCTGACGACGAGGATCTTGATGCGTTGTTGAGTGGGAATACGCTGATAAGGGCTGTGAAGAAGGAGGAAGAGAAGAATAAGGCTGAGGTGGATGTCAAGACTGAGGTGAAGCAGGAGGGTGAGGGGGAGGATACGGCGGGAGCTACGTCTGATGCGCCGGCTGTTAAGAGTGAGCCGGTGGAGGACGAGGCTGGGAAGGGCTTGGACGTGCCGGCCTTGGGAGAGGACGGCGTCAAGAAGGAGGATGAGGCTGCGGAATCCACGGAGGCCGCGGCGCCGGCGGTAGTGTTCAAGAAGCGCAAACCCAAGAACATGCGACAAAAATGAAGATTTTCTTCTTTGGTGGGGAATGGATATACAGCAAGTCTGGGGTGCATAGCAAGGCGTTGGGCATTGGATTCATACACTACCGTACATAGATACGCTGTTTTCAAAAAGATGTACAGATCAGCGACCTCTCAGACGAATGGTCAGGGATAAATACCGTGGATGTTTGCATCATGGATGTTTGCATCATGATCAATGGGAGTATTGGTCTGGCCGTCTGGCGTGTTGGTGCACAGTTGCATTGCATTGGTGATGGACGAATCCTTCTGGAGCAGCAATACAAATACAGCGTCCCATGTCCCATCGTCCCATTACCAAACGTGCCAATTACTGGGCCTGAATCTTCCCCCGGGCGTCTAGGACGGGGGTTAGCGGGGTAACACGTGACTCACTGGGGAAATGGAAGTCACTGCGCGCACCGGCACCGGGCAGAACGGGGACATTTCCTTCTCTTCCATGCGTCCAGTCATTTATTTTCTCGGCACGCGTGGACCTCCAACTCCCGTCACTCATTTCCATTGCCTGGTAACGTGGTTGGGGTCACACTCACTCACGTCCAACCTCTCTCATCCAAGGTGGACACCAAAACCTAAACAGCGCAACATCAACGAACAAACACAATCAGATCAGACGTTCAATCTCACTCTCACCCGCGCACTCAAAACGACCTGGTACACCATGAGGCTTCGCAATGGAAAAGACGATGGTGTCCCCCCCAGCAGCTAGTCCCTCCACCATATCCCCAGCCAGCAGCTCTCACCTCGGCAAACGCCACGACCACAGCGAGGACGCCCAAGAATCGTCTTCCGGCGGTGGCTACAATGGCGGACCATCATCAACAACCGGCCGCAAATCCTCATCATCCGGCGGCTCCCGCCCCAAAAGAGCCCAAGTCTCCCGCGCCTGCGCCCGCTGCAAAAACCTCCGCCGCGCATGCAACGAATACCGCCCCTGCAAGCGCTGCGTCGACGCCGGCCTAGGCGACCAGTGCCTCGGCCTGCCCGGCCCCGTCTCCCTTGCCTGGGTCTCGGACGGCTCCCAGGCCTTTGGACACATTCCCCGCGAAGCTGTCCAGCGCATGGCCGATCTTCTTCCGGCGCGGGTCATGGATTACTGCGTCGATCGGTTCTTTGCGCGGTTGCACCCTACCATTCCGATCTTGACGCCCGAGTACGTTGCGCAGATGAAGGTCGTTGCCGGGCCGAGTGAGGTCGGGATGGAGGCGCATTGTCTTCTGACGGCTGTGTGCGCGTTGGTGCTGCTTCAGGTGGAGGAGCCGGAGAGTCTGTGGATCCAGGGTCTGATTCCGGAGAAGAATGCGCTGCATGGGCGCATGTTGTTCGAGGAGGCGCTCGCGGCGCATCGGAATTTCGCGAGAAGGTCGAATCCGACGTTTGAGCAGTGTCTGCTCACGTTTTTCCTGTACGCGTGCCACTCTGCGCTCTTTCACCACAGCCAGGCTTTCTTGTTTCTGAGAGAGGCGACGACGCTGTTCTTGCTGCTGCGGATGAATACACCCGAGGCGTCGGCGAGTCCGGCGGCGGCGGTGCTGGCGGACCGCTTGTTTTGGGTTCTGTTGGTGTCGGAGCGGTCGCACGGGATCCGGTACCGGCGGCCCGTGACGCTGCAGATCACGGCCGAGTCGCCTACCCTTGGCGCCGACGACCCGAGCCTTTCGGGGTTTTGGAGTTTGGCGGCGCTGTTCAGTCCGCTGGACACGTCGTTTATCGCGCTGTTGAATATGGAAAAGGTGGCGACGCCGCCGTCGAACGCGGCGTTGACGTATATCGAGACGGCGGTGAATGCGGCGCTGCGGTCGACTTCGGACCTCAAGGATACGCAAAAGGCGAACCTGAGGGTGACGCAGCTGTGGTTGCGGATTATTCTCTGGCAGCTGCGTCTGCGGTTCGGGTACCTTGCTGAAGAGTCCGTTCACTCGCCGAGCATGACGTATCACTACCCTCTCGAGGTGGCCAAGGACCTCGTGCTCTCGACGCGGGATTTACCCGTGGACAGTATCAAGGTGCACGGGGTTGGGTTGACGGAGAAGTTGTTTGACATCGCGAGCGCGGCGGTGGATGTGCTTGCGAGGGTGCCGATTACGAAGCCGTCGAGTCCGAGGGGCGGCCGGATGGGCGGGACGGGCAGTGGGCCGGAGGATGATTTGGAGTATATGCGGCGGCTTATTACGAGGTTGCCGGGGGGCAATTCGATTTACGATGACTTGTTGGAGAAGCATATTCAGCAGGCTGTGCCGAGTATGGCTATTGCGGGGACGTTGGCGCGTCGGCCGACGTGAGTTACGTTTTGATACCATGGATATGCAGCATATAGCACTTGGGAGGAGAAAGGAATGCGGGTTCAGAGATGGCGGAGTGAGGTTAAGACCTGTTCATTATGCATGAGATTACGCTAGTAGTGTATCTGGTAGAACAATAACTCCAAACATAGGGGTATCCAACATCCTCAAGGCCCGCTCCTCGACACGTCCTTTCCTTATCTCTTTTTATCTCCCATCAGGGGCATGACAAACACAGGACCTAATGCTCCTCGGCCAACTTCTTCTCGCTGTTGAGCTCATGCGAGTACGGATCAATCTTCGTCTCCGCAAACTTCCTCGCCGAAACCTTGTGCTCAAACAACAGGTCCAGCTCGGCGTACGTCCTCCCCTTTGGCTCCGGCACGCGGAAATACACCCACACGGACGAGAGCAGACACGTGCCCGCCCAAAACAGCGCCGTGCGCGCGCCCCAGTTCCACGCCGTCGACGACAGCTGGTAATTCGTCATGACATTCACAAAGATGTTGCTGGCGTTGTAGCCCGCGCGCGCGAGGACGATGGTCTTGTTTTTAAGGCGCGTGGAGGAGAGCTCCGAGACGAGGGAGTAGGTTACGGGACCGACGGTGAAGTCGTAGACGAACGTGAAGACGATGAGCATGGCGCCGATGGCCCAGACGGAGGCGTTGCTGTTGGAGAAGGAGAGGCAGCCGACGATCAGCAGAAGGCAGAATTGCGCGCAGAGACCGGAAAAGTGGATTGTGCGGCGGCCGATGCGGGACATGAGGAACCAGGAGCCCGCGGTGCCGACCATGCCGAGGGCGTACTGGCCCATTGATAGGGAGAAGGAGTTTCCGGGGTCCATGCCGGCCTGCGTCAAAAAGTAGGCAAAGTAGCCCATGAGGTTCTGCCCGCCGAGGGTCTGGACGAGCCAGATGCCGACGACGATTTCGGTGCGGCGGAGGTCGACGCCCTTGAAGCAGTCCGCGTAGGTCACGCCCTCCTTTGCGCGCTTTTCGAGCTCGTTTGTGTGTTCTATCATGGCGATCGTCTCGTCTGGGTTGAAGTTTGGTTGGTTGCGGGAGGTGAGGCGGAGGAGGGCGCGTTTGGCGGCTGGTTTGTCGTTGTGGCGGACGTACCACCAGGGGGATCTGCTGTTGTCAGTCAAAGCACGGCAGAGAATGGCTTCTGGAGGAGAAAAAAAAAAATAAGTATGGAATCTGGGGTTGAAACTTACTCAGGGGCGAAGAAGAGGCCGATGAGAATGGGGATGGGCCACACCCATTGGACTCCAAAGGGGATTCTGTAGGCCCATTCGTCCTGGTGGTGGTAGGAGCCCTTGTTGACGGCCGCGGAGAAGAATTGTCCGATGACCTGGATTTTGTTAGTTTGCAACGTCTTGTAGTTTGCCTTCTCGTCCTTGTGAAGAGTGACCTACCCAGCACATGTTGATGAAGGTGGTGAGATACGGCCTAAGAACGACGGGAGCGACCTCGGAGGCATATGCTGGGGTGACACTCTGGAAAGCACCCCAAGGGATTCCTGCAAGACGTTAGCAGCGATACTCGAAGCCAGGATGGAAGTCGGGGCATTACCGCAGAGAACCTCCCCAAGCACCAAGATCTGCACATTCGGCGCAAAGAACAGCACAAAGATGAACGCAATCATCAACACCAAGAACCCCATGGTCGTAACCCGATACCCGTACCGATCCGCCGTCCAGCCGGCAATCACAAGCCCGAAAATCTCGCCGGCGCGGGCGCCGTTGCTGAGGCCGGACTGCCAGGCGGCGGAGATGACGTACTTGTTCTGGGCCTCGACAAAGGTGCCGTACTTGCGCTGGAAGACGGCCGAGGAGTAGAGGTTGCTGAGGAGGGCGAGGTCGTAGCCCTCCATGATGAGGGTGGAGGAGAGGAGGACGGACCAGCCGATTGCTTTTGGGTAGGTGCGGATGGCTTCGAGGAGGGACATTTTGTGTTCTGCGGAGGCTGCTTGGGCTGCCTCCGCGGCGAGGTCTTCTGGGTGCGCGGCATTGTGGTTGTTGGGGGTTGCGGTGTTGGTGTCGTCTGTGATTGAGGTGTGGTGGTGGATGCCTGTTTCCTTGTCCTCTGGGACGGGGGAGGAGACCTTTGGGTCGGCCATTTTGAAGTTGATAATTGTATGTACGGGGTATCAAGATTTATGATGCTGGAGATATTACGGATGAAAGATTGGATGAGATGTATGAGATGATGATGAGGAGGATTGAGGGAGGCGGGTGAGACTCGGGGATGCGCGAAAGTCGGACGCCTGAAGGAGGGAGGTGAATTAAGTTGAGGAGGGCATTCGGGGCGTCTTATATCCCTCCAAGGGTGGAAGAACCCGAATCAATTTGACAGCTTCGGGTACAACAAGAAGGGTCGTAGTCAAAGTAACATTAGAAAGTGTTTGTAGCGCAACAGTGAACAATGGACGCGGTAGTGAGAAAAAGGTGAGGTGAGAGGTTGGAAAATAAAATAAAAATCAGAGCTAAAAGTTAAGTGACAAGATGCCCTGCGCTTGAACCGTGCGCTCTACCGTAGTAATTAGTTGCGGTTCCCCTTGGGGAATAAGTTCGGGGAGGGGAGGGGAGAGGAGGGGGTCCTGGACAAGATTGGTTTGGCGTGATTACGTTGATTTTCGTGTGTGGTCATGATGGGGAGGTGAGGGAAGGATTTTGCAGCATGTTGAAAGTATGTCAGTCTCGGTTGACATGGGGTGGTTTGTTGCTGTGCCAAGCATCTGATTTTGGTGATGAGCCATTCCCTCCCCGGTCCTCAGTAGGGTGGAGGTTAGTCGGTGGCTCTGTGGTGGTTAGGGGGAGGGGAAGATGTGTCGAATCACGTTGTTTTTCCCAACTCCATGGGCAATTTGTGGAGAAGCGGAGGATCAGTCTGTCAGTCTACCGGTACGGAGAAGGTATGAGAAATGATTGTGGGGATGACATGGAGCGACAGGATTGGTCTCTTGAATCTCGTTTTGGAGGGTTTCCCAGCTGGACCATCAAGAATTTGGAGACGAGCATGGAGATGGAATCTCAAGCTATGGATTGATGGAGAACCAAAGGCTTCACTAAGCCCTCTACAGGTCTGGTGATGGCGTCCTCGACTCGTGCCAAGGTGTAGCTGGAACCCATTCTGATCATTCTGAAGATGGCGGCACGAGGCGTCAACAGGAGACTCCGCCGGTGAAAGTTGTTGTGTACGGAGAGTCCGTATAGATAGATCAAGGGAAATAAGGAAAAAGTAGGGATCGGAAGGATGGGTTGACGCTATTCGCACCACGGCATCCATCTCACGAGGTCGAAACTAGATTGAGCGCCTCACCATCCCCGAGCCGAGCTCCATGCGCATGTGCGGCGTAGCCACCGTCAGCCAGGCCCGGGGCGTGGTCTTTCCCCAGATTCGGGATGAGACCAACCCAGCCATCCATGATCCAGCTCAGTTCTCCAGACTTTTGTTGGACGGCCCTGAAGCTCATCACCACTTTTTTCTTCCAGAGGCTTGACTGAGGCGAGGTCTGATTGGTGGGAAGGCATGACGTTTGTGGCTCCCGCGGGAGACAGGGGGGGTCGGAGGGAGGTGCGGAGTCTAGCGGAGCATCTCCGGGTCCGGGTGGTCTCCACTATTCGAGGAACGACAGGGAAGGCGGAGTCTCCGCCCGTTGAAGATTTCTCTTTCTTCATCTTGTTTGCATCTTGTGTCACGGTACATCTAGAATGCATCATCATCCGATAAATGACAGCCACCATGTGCGGCGGATGCGGAGTCTAAGCACTTTCTTTCCATGTTCCAAGCCGCCGGAGCGCTAATCAAAGGCTAATAATGAGCAGAAAAATCATATGAAAATTGAGCAAAAGACCATCCCGCATATCTCCGCTTCTTCAACAACTTTACGGAGTCCTGCGCACTTACGGATGCTTCGTATCCACCTTGGCACATCGAACGGGCGGAAGCAATGCGGAGTGAGGGGAAACCTGTCTCCTGCGACCATACGTTGCATACCTCACCGTACCTTACTGCGTATGGATACTTGATGCGAACCTGTGAGAGTGTGCGAGAGAGAGAGATGCAGCTACGAAGACTCAGCAATTAGATAACCAAGAAAAGGCGGGGAACAAGCTCATTCTCCCATCGGCATCTCCACAGACAAACGCACTCTCTTTTGAATTCTTACCCCGTCACACCTCACGCGATGCATCCTTTTCTCCCCACGGCCCTTCTACGGACTGATTCCGCCGGCACGACATTCATCCCCCCCCCCCCCCGTCCTCGATAGAAGCAGAAACCCTCGCCCGAAATGAACCACTCAACCCACACACGGCCACGATAACCACGACTCTACTCCCGAGTCCATTTCCCTTCCCACGAATATCCGCTACGCATACTCCCCCCACGCCCATCGCTCTTCTCTCCGCTGCAGGTCATGTCGCCACGCCAATTTTCTGCCCCGGCTACTGATCGCCGCCGTCCCAAGTCCGATGCAGCCCATTTGCCGCGTGGTCAAAATGCGAATCGTTCCCGGCGCGTCCTGACCTCTGCCCATTGACCTCGGATCTCTCCCACACTCGATCCTCACTCAACTTGAAATCATCCTCCTCCTCTGCCACTCATCCCTCCTCCTCTGCCACTCATCCCTCCTCCTTCTTCCGCCGTCTGTCTGTCCCTCTCTGCTACTCGTCTACTTCCACCTACCTGATTGACGACAACCCGCCCTCATTACAGCGTGGCTTGATACGGTGATACCTATCCAACAGCCCCTCCTTCACCATGGGATCCCTCGTCTGGGACGATGAGAACCGCTGGGTAGGCAAGCAGCCCTGGTGGAAAGACGCAACCTTTTACCAAGTCTACCCCGCCAGCTTCAAGGACTCGGACGGCGACGGCTGGGGCGATCTCCCCGGCCTCATCGCCGAGGTCGACTACCTCCACGAGCTCGGTGTCGACGTCGTCTGGGTCTCTCCCATCTTCGAGAGCCCCCAAGCCGACATGGGCTACGACGTCTCCGACTACCAAAAGATCTACGCACCCTACGGCACCGTTGACGACGTCGATACCCTGCTGGACGAGTGCCACAAGCGCGGCATGAAGGTCATTCTCGACCTCGTCGTCAACCACACCTCTGTCGAGCACGCCTGGTTCAAGCAATCACGCTCCTCCAAGGAAAACCCCAAACGCGACTGGTACATCTGGAAGCCCGCGCGCTACGACGCCAACGGCGTGCGGCACCCGCCGACAAATTGGCGCGGGTACTTCGCAGGCCCGACGTGGACCTGGGACGAGCACTCCCAGGAGTACTACCTCCATCTGTACGCCCCCGACCAGCCCGACCTGAACTGGGACAACGAGGCCTGCCGCGAGGCCATCTACGAGGACACGATGCGCTTCTGGCTCCAGCGCGGCGTCGACGGCTTCCGCATCGATACCGTGAACAAGTACTCCAAGCGCACAGACTACGTCGACGCCCCGGTCACCGACCCGACGTCGCCGCACCAGCCCGCGCCCGAGATGTGGTGTAATGGACCCCGCATCCACGAGTACATCCGTGAGATGAACCGCAAGGCCCTGGCGCCGTACAATGCCGTCTCCGTCGGCGAGCTATCCCTGACGCCGCACCCGTCACAGGTGATTCCTTACGTCTCAGCTGCGGCGAAGGAGCTGGACATGGTATTTGAGTTCTCCGTGATTCGGCTGGGTAACGGGAACGGGTTCGGCGCAAAGTATATTTACCAGCCGTTTCCGCTGTCGACGTTGAAAAAGTACACGGAGACGTGGCAGTCCTTCATCGAGGGGACGGATGCCTGGGCGACGGCGTTTTGCGAGAACCACGATAATGGGCGCGCGGTGTCGAGGTTTGGTGATGATTCGACGCCCGAGCTGTGGCTTGCTTCAGCCAAGACGATTGCGCTGTGGCAGGCGACCATGTCTGGGACGCTATTTCTGTACCAGGGCCAGGAGATTGGCATGACGAATATGCCGGCCAGTTGGGGGATAGATGAGTATAAGGATATCGAGAGCAGTAACTTCTACTCGGAGGCGTTGGAGTCTGGGGATGCGGAGCGGATCGAGAAAACGATGCATGGCTTGCGCATCTTGGCGAGGGATCACTCGCGGATACCGTTCCAGTGGGATGATAGCCCCAACGCTGGTTTCACGAGGGAGGGCGCGAAGCCGTGGATGAGGGTGCATGACGAGTACAAGTCTATCAATGCCGCGAAACAGCGCGGCGACCCGGACTCCATCCTGTCGTTTTACAAGAGGGTGCTGAAGCTGAGGAAGCAACACCGCGATGTGTTCGTCTTTGGGTCGCATCGGCTGATTGACCCGGAGAACGAGAGGACGTGGGCTATACTCAAGGAGAGCCCTGCGCCGGTGAATGGGAAAGAGGGCGGGGTGAAGAGGAAGGCGCTTGTGGTGATGAACTTTTCGAAGGAGGACGGGGAGAGTGCTGGGGATGTGGCGGCGTTGCTTGGGTGTGAGGCGCCTGAGGTGCGGTTGTTAGTTGGCACGAGGGAGGGCGGGGAGTTGGTGAAGGGGGTTGCGCCGGTGTTGAAAGGGTGGGAGGCGAGGATTTATACCAATTTTCGAGAGTTTCTATGTTAAATACCATGATGCTTGGCAGAAGTTGGGTTCAGAAGCGAGGAGGGGCTCTAATGATATCGATGTTCATGCCAATCTAGACTAGTTCCTAGATCTTATGTACCCAACTTTCTATTGCTTAAAACCTTTTCTCGTTTCAATAAATTCCAACCAAGGTCTGGGAAGTAACAAAAACACTCTTGGCATTTTATAGTAACACTATACCCTTAGTTGGAACCAATAATCGAACGACATCCAGCGCTTACATACAGACAGGAAGCAAAGTAGTTAAAGTAGAACAGCAAATACTGAGCTTACTCCGAAGCGTCCTCTTCATCTCGAGCTTGGAAAACAATGACCCCATGTCCCGCGTCTCCATCATCGAGCGTAACAGACTGGATGTCAGTACTCATTTCTTGAAATTCTCCTGCAGCCGGCAAGCTCGCTTCGCAGTCAACCGACTCCGGGTCTTTAATGCCGCTCTTCTTACGTTTCATAAACTCGCCGTAATGGAGTTGCTGCCTCTTCCCCCATCCCTTCGGCTCAATCTTCAATAACTGATAGCCGAATATGATATCCTGCATCGCCTCGAACCCATGCTGTTCTCTCTGGCCCTTTGAACCACTCACTTGCGCCCCAACACTAACCTCGGGCGACACTTCCACCCCGACCTGAGCATGTGCCGCCCTGTCTGAGCTACTGCTCTGCTTCACAGCAAACCCCTTGGCGATCTTGAGTACCGTGATCATGTACACCGGCTTCGCCTTAATCCTCTCCATATTCATAAACGGTTTCACTGCGGGACTATTACACCGCTCGTGGATCTCCTCGTGCGAGGGGTGGCGCAGGAGGTACGTCGTCTCCAACACGTCCATGGTGTATTCGCCGTGCCTGACGTTACTGCGGCTGGCGCCGACCTTGAGTTGGATCTTCTCGAGGAAGACGCTCCACATGCTGACGTCGAAGCGGCGGGCTGTCTCTTGCGACATGCGCCAGTTGCGCTCGCACGCCGTGTCTGTGGCATACGCGCTGCTACTGCTGGAGTCTGCGTAGCTGCAGACTACGTGCGAGCTGAAGGGGTTGACGATGATGTTGCCGATGGCGATGGGGCCGACTGGGCGGAAGGTCCCTTGGGGGCTAGGAGGTATGTTGGGTTCTGTACGAAGTCCATGTTGGAGTCAGCCAGATGGAGTATCTAGTGAAGTAACGTCGAGTCTGTTGGACGGCTGCTTGCCCAGCTTGCTGATTTTTAGTACCTAAGCACATCGTCTTAAGCAACCTGGCACCCTCCTCCCCCACGCTCTACACCGATAGAATATCGTGCTTCATTGGAAAATGAATGAGGACTTGCTGTCCCCATGGAAATTTCTTCCTCTACAAAATACCGCAATCAGCGCGGCTGAGGCCCGATGGCATTCCATGCATTACGCTGGAATCAAGGGCATCACAACCCAACGAGATCCGGGCACAAAATCACGACCGCCGCATACGCGACATTCAAATATTGCAAACTAATGATGCGGAAATTACGGAGCTAATACCACGAGGCTTGGTCAGATATGCTGGCTTGACCTGCATCAGGTGAAGATATCCGTCGGTAACGAACTAGGGACAGCATTGCGCCTATTAACCTTACGCATTTAGAGCAACGCGAATGAATAACGAAATATGGAGTTACCAAAGTAGAGAAAGAAATCAAGATATCATGAGCTAATTGGGAAAGGGAAATACCAAGAATAGGGGTTTGCTATGCATCATCCCAAACCAAATGCCGAGGTGTAAGACAAGCTGTCTTACTCCCTTGAGAGGCAACATGCCTTGCTTACTTAACATGAACGCCTATGATACTTTTATTGCCCGTAGCTTCGACTTGAGATTGCTGATCGACGTTGTTGTTCGCAAGATAATAACACTCAAGTGATACTGCAAACTCCTCGATGGAAGTTGATAAAACTCAACAAACATCGAGGGAAAATATTTTCCAGATGAGCAAACCTCCGTTGCGTACCTTTAGCATCTACAAGGAGGGCATTGAATAATTTCCCTCCTCCAGCGCCTAATTGCGACGAAAGTACTGGGAGGAAAAGAAAATGCTTTCTCCTAGGTCATTCGAACACTGGACTCGGGGAGCATGGACCTCTTTCGAACGTCTTGTGCCCTGGCCGTATACACCTTTCATCCAGTGGCCATGTCAAATCCTTTGCTATCCTTAATTTGGATTCAGAAACGATAAAGGTGATAATGGTTTGAGCCTTAATATCCACAGATTCGGGGTGCTGACGAATTTTACCATCAGTCAATGTTCCTAACTCCATGTCAAACTCCATTGGGCGCACAAGTAATACTTGAACAGAAGACTCTGCCGCCACGATGCAACGAATATCTCAGCTCACTCTTCGCAACATTGGGCTACCAATTTATCCGATGAGATTCGAGTATAATATTCAATAACCGACTCTCTACAACACTCAATAAACTCTCAAGAACGTGGGGTTCTTGAAGCTTCGAAATGATCCTTTTTAATTATCGCATTGGGTGCCGTCGTAGAATGAACGGTTACACAACGTAGCATATTGCACTGATGAAGCTAAAGCTTTGATACAAGTTTCGTATTACGAATTCAATCTATTAACCCATTCATGAGATGTTCGTAATTTGAATTGACTCTGACGGCCTTATGAAATTCGGAAATCGATAACTTGATGTGACAGGAAGTCTTCAAAACTACTCCCGTTGGACGCACCGATCCTCAGTCCTTCATTCTCGTATTATCATAGAATCTCTCTGAAGGAGTTTAAGAATCTTATGAATGTAAAATTTCTGTTCCTCATAAAGAGTCTCTAAGCTGTCATCTTCAGCCGATTCACTAGACGTAGTCAATTCTGAATCCGAAGCTTCTGATCCGCTGCCTTCTTGGACATCTTGTTGATCTGGCTTGCGTACTGAGACTTCTTGAGTCTCAACCTCAATGAACCCCTTGGACACTAGTTTTGAGATTTAGCTTGGCAGCGAAGATTTTGAGCGGAGCACTAACCAATCTCCAAGATTTTCTCCAAAGCCTCCAGCAAGCCCTCGAGGTGACGGTATATTACTTTACTCGCATTATTTCTATCTCTCAAGTGATGATCAAGTGACGATTTACTGCTTCTTCTTGTGTTGAAGCTAGCCACCCAGATGTTAAAGTCGGCCTGACGGTCTTCCATCCACACTGGAGCAGAAGTAGATCCTGAGCTGACGATGAGCCGGCCGAAAGCAACTTTGCAGTCTGAGATAAAGTGGGGATTGGGAGGGGCTTTCATGTTAGGATGCAACTAGTTGGTGTTGACTCATAAGGCGAATGGATTGCGATGCGAGATAGTCTTTTCTCAACACCGAAATTATGCAAGGAAGAGATCTTTTAGTACATTCACCTTGGGCTGTGGGTGAATAAGAAACTAGGGAAGCGGCTTTGATGGATTTTCACAGGGGAAGCAACGCCAACGAGGGAAGTTTGAGGTAGAGAAACGTGAAAGGCAGCAACTGTTTGAGAAAAGAAAGCCCAAAGGAAACGGGTTTTGGTCTGGGTGTCTGCTTCGCGCAAGCTTGGTTTTGTCTATTATGAGCCAAAAGCCTGCATCTTTTTCGACACTTACGGACAGGGTATATCGGTTCTTCGACTCTCTTGATTTGAATCACGTCTTGTTTCACGGCATTACCCGTCGATCCAAACTCACTTACCTTACTTCTAACGCAATCCGTGGGAACGGTGATTCTGGAATCTTTAGTAAGGAAGAAAAGTATGCATAATAATCGAAATACTCAAGACGTTCTAATGTACAAAGATCTTGTTCCTATCGCCAGGCGGGACTATCCGTTTGTTTGCAACCACTTTCTTGCGCAGAATTTCCTTCGTTTCGGCAACATGGGCTCCAGAATCCAAGCCGTACACTGCCCTTTTCAAGTAGGTCTCGTAGTGCCATGTTCTATCCAGAACACCCATGTGTATCCTGGTGAATCGCAACGCGCAGACGAAGTCGGAACATCGTGCTGATGCCAGTGTGATGCTTTCTTCTGACAAACCTTATATCATTGCATCAACGCTTGCCAGCCTAGAGAGGCCACTATTGAGAAGTCAGAAATTATGTAAACAAGTACAGTGATCGCCTTGAAAGATAATGGGGATTGCTAGTTGGCTGACTTACGCTCTGAAGCCTTCATGGAATAAAGGCCTCTTCCTTTCCGACCGCAAAATTTGCGCACCGCGAGCAACAGCAATGCCAGTGACCATGAGTACAGACGATGACCCCATTCTGCTGTGTAGACGTATGTGATCCGATACCTCTTTGCCAGCCATGCAGTCCTGAATGTATGCCGGCGTTACTTCGATCGTGTAAGTATCGAGCACTTCAAACTTGTCATGGTAAGTGACAGTATCCTGAGATGCAATGTCGGCGTTGGTAATTGCAGTAGTGCCAGTCGCAGCTGTGAAAGGTGCATCATTGTGACCGGATTGGTTGATTAAAGGTCCTGAAGTAAGCCCCCAGAGTACGTCCTCAGACCTTGTATGGTGAATGGGCATATCCACCGGGAACTTCGTTGGCCCCCGATAGTTGATGACGTTGTTAAGATGCGCCAAATCAGGTATGATCTCACCGCAGCACCAAAGCCCCTTGACCAGCCCGGTGACTCCGGTTTCGTCTTCCAATACCATAGGCGGCGGATAGTCCGGCTGTCGCAATGGGAACCAACATTTTTCGCTCATTGTTGCAAGGATGAAGTCAAAGAAAGAAGTATGATCCTGGAGACGATCTGAATGTGATCGCTTAAGGTGTTGCTGCTTCAATATATATCTCGAATCAGTCGTTTGATGGTCGGGAAATTGCGACCTCTGAGTTTTCAGGTTTGCCTTTCTGTTGGAGCGGAGTTGTATGGAGCATCCTCCGAAGGCTACTTAGTCGATCACCGAACTTGTTGCTATTTGTGATCCAACAACAGCGCTTAGAAAGTGAGTGCCTAGGTTGGCAGTTGGGCGCTTAGAAAGACAGCGCTTAGAAGAAGACCACTTGGTTGACCAACCGTTTCTCACGAACCAGTGGATCCGATGTGCATTGTCCCTCAGTGTTATCGCAATCCCAGTTCAACCTGCTTTCGATGCCAAAATCACATCGCAGGCTCGTTTCGGTCCAACAGATTCTTAGCGCCCCCATCGTCTACTTATATGATCTCCAACTCGAGTTTGAGTAGATTCTTTCGAACAGATTTTACCATTGATTACTTTTGAACAACATTTCAGAAATTCGTATTTTAGCCATGAAAGAAGGCATGCTCCCCTTTTCGCTCAAAGCGACTGACTTATTCTGCAAAGTCGTGGACGAGCTGCTCCAAAGCAAGCAGAACGTGCAGTTCTTCAGTCTCCTCCACACGAATCTGTCAGGCATCATGCAGTGGCTGAAAGACTTGTCAGAAAGCCCCGATGCAGATACTTCGCAGGGAGAAATCCTCCATTTTTTGATTCTTTTCGAAAACCTGCTCCAGGTAAGCACTTGCAAGTTTGGAATCTTCGCTAGGTTTTGTCAAGTTATCTAATGCTTTAGCAGTGGCCGGGCCCTCCTGGTAAACACCTCGAGTCTCTCGACCCCATTACATATGATTTGGGGTGGTTTCCTCGACTGTCAGACTTCGTTCAACATCCTGAGATGGGCAACGACCTGATGAGGGCATTTGCTTCAAGTCCCAATACCTCAAAGCTCCGTCTACAACTGTTAGGGTCGCTCGAGCTATTCTCCAAGAGATCCAATACAGACCTCTTCATCGAACACCCGAAGCTGGCCGACTTTGTTCAGACAAGCATCCAAGAATCAGATACAGGGGACTATCAGTATCACCTTGCTGAGTTGCACAGAGTGCTTGCGATGAATTCGATATGTCAACGCAGAGATGAAGAGACGGCCATTGGTGTGAGTCTGAGACTGAGAGGGTTTGAAAGGAATGAAAGGACAACAGATGATGTTACTTTCAACGTGTTTTTTCCTGATCACCCTCATGGTCGTCCCCACGAACACCATGGTAGCGAAGCAAGTCATTGGCAAGACACAAGGATCTGCATCTCTAAGAAAAGGTCATTACATCCCCTCATTGGCGACAGTCATTGGGCTTTGCTGACAGTTTGACCTTAGGCGAAACACTGTCTCATGGATTCCAGAGCCCATACCAAACTCAAATTTTCAGGTTCTCTCGAAAGAGTATTTCTGTGATACGATATCGCATCGGCAGCAAGCACAGCTTCGACTAGTCAATCAGGGCGACAGCTTGGGCGTCCAACAGTGCGCACCGTTATCACGATTCTTCTGTCCACAGACTTCAAGCATCAAACTTTCCGAAATACTCGGTGATCAGCTCACGCGAAAGCAAAGACTAACAATAGCTTACCGTCTGGCCAACGCTGTATGGCAGTTTTACGATTCAACTTGGATGCGTAGGGAATGGAACAAGGACACTATCCATTTCATGCTGGAACGTCGTGGCAATACGGCCAAGGCTGTATACGTCGACGAGCCATTTCTGTCGGCTCACTTCCATGAACCTGAGCCTTTGTCCGAGGACAAGATGAGGTTCCGATACCACCCTTTGCCCAAGGTCCTGGCGCTTGGGATCATGATGTTGGAGGTCGAGCTGGGTCTCAAGATTGAAGATCACTGTCAAAATCGACCCGAATGTTACGACGCCGACGGCAACCTCACAGTCAATGCAACTCACATTATCGCCATGGAAATCTTCAAGTCGTCAGACCTATGGGAGGAGAAGGAAACATTCGAACCATTGAAGGAGCTCATCGGAAATTGCTTGACTGCGGATCCGTTCAGAAACATTGTGGAACATCCAAGGCGAATTCGCGATGCCATCTACAGTCACGTCGTTGTGCCACTGAAGAAGTTGTATGAGACGGCTTGGGGTGACTTTGAAAAGTCGGCCGTCCGACCTATCCGCATGCAGTCGGAAGGGGCTGCGGTACCTTTGAATGCTGGGCTCCAGCGTCTCGCGATCAGTGCAGGCGACCGACACCGCACTATGACGATGTTGCCAGCGAAGGGCTCGGTCTGCGAAGCAGAAGTCAGGTTCGTTCATTCTTGTCAAGTCTTCGTTGATGTCTTCGAGGTCGATATGGCTAACGTCAATCGCAGTTCCGCTCCTACCTCCGATAAATGGTTTGATAAGTTCGAGGGACTGAAGCTTGTCACGCGCCTTTCTCCAAGCCAACGCGACGCTTCATACGCACCTGCCAGGGTAGCTATCCTGGACACCGGAATCGATAAGCGATACTCGCCGTCTATCGTCGATTTCCGAGACTTTGTGGACTATCGGAATGTCAAGCCCTTGGACAGTACCGGGCATGGAACCTATACATTCTCATTGCTGCAGAGGGTTCACCCGGAGGCCCAGGTTTTTGTTGGCCGTGTTTTTAAAGAGGGTCATGCAAACGATGATACCGCGAGTATCATGGCCAAGGTAAACCACATTCCTGCTCCCAATACGACAGCCTCTCTTGAAATTGTCATCTAATGTGAGACCAGGCCATTCGCCATGCTCGAGAAGTTTGGAAAGTCGACGTCATCGTCATGCCATCCGGCTTTGAATGCGATAACGAAGACATGTTAAGGGCAATCGAGGAAGCAAACGCAGCCCACGTGCTCATCTTTGCCGCCGCCGCAAACCATGGAAACCTCTCAAACATCACATTCCCAGGTCGTCTCTACCGCTCTGAGAAGACGTTCTGCATGTTCTCTACAGACGGCAATGCCAGGAGTCTCCCAGCTTTTAATCCTTCGCCCTTACCAGGTGCTCGCAACAGCTTTGCGATCTTGGGACAAGGCATCAAAGCCACGAGTGGTCCTCCTGCATCAGGGACCTCACTCGCGACCGCGATTGGCGCAGCGCTCGCTGCGCGCATCATTGACTTCTCGCGACATCAAGATATCCGGGGCCGCATTCGCAAACCGGAACACTTGAAGCGAGTGGAGGGCATGGCATCGGTGTTTGCCAAGATGGCGAGGATGGACGGCGGTTACCAGTGCATCGCCCCGTGGAGACTGCTGCCGTTGATGGAATACGAAGACTTGATGGACGTGTCTAATCGTCCGTATGTCCGCCATCGTATTTGCGAGGTCATCTCTGGGGCCTTGGATGAGGTCTACGGATGAGGGAAGTGTCTCGATGTAGAGGCTGAAGCGTAGACTCAGGGCTGGCGGCATTTCTGCCGACAAAGAACATGTAGGGAGGAATAATCTGCCTCTGTTAACTCCCTGTATATCTGTTCCTACTTCTGTAATATTCAATGCCACATGTAGCCTGCGACTACTTCCATTTTCCACGCATATGCTTCGGCAAAACTGTTGAAGAATATGATTGGTGTGTCATTCATCCATCACGGCACAAACACAAAATGCCACGACGATCACTGGAGACGATGCAGAGAAGCCTAATTTTGAACATACGAAACGTTGATAGAGCATTTTGGGAATCATCCAGGAAGTCTAACCCTGGCAATCTATGAACCTATCTACAGACTTTGTAGGAAATGGGGGTGTCTCATCCACTCATCACTCATTAACAGCCCCTAAGGGGGCAACACAATAGTCCCTGCTTCAATACCCTCCTCCAATGCTTACTCGTGCCATCACACATTTAGTGAAGGGCCTGGGCAAGCTTCTGGCACAGCTGACGGGTCTCGGGCTCCAACTGCTCCTCAGGCGGGCTGAGAACAGCCTGCAGAACGGGCAGGATCTTGGGGGTGAGGCTGGCGACAGTAGGGTTCTGAGCATCGTACAGGTTGTAGAGGGCCTGGTAGATGGGGGCGTTCTCCTCGTAGTCTTCCTGGAGGGGAAGGGCATCGACAAGGGCGGGCAGGACACGGGCGACGAACTCGGGGTTGGGGTTGCGGATGATCATGCGGGAGATGCAGCCGGAGACATTGTCGACCATGCGAGACTCTTTGATCTGAAGGAGGGGCTCGAGCTTCTCCAGGACGGTGGGGTACTGGGAGATGGTCTTGTCGGTGGCCTGGGAGTTGAAGATGAGCTGGCCCATGGCGTAGGCGGCGTTGGACTTGGCAAGGGAGTCGGGGTCGGTCAGGCGGTGGGTCAGGACGGGCAGGAGAGAGTCGGTGAACTCGGTGACGGCCTGGCCCATGTACTTGACAGCCTCGGCAATGACGCCAACGGCAGTGGAACGCTCGAGAGACTCCTGGGAGCTGGCGAACTTGAGGATGGGCTGCTGGTAAACTCTCCACATCTCGGCGAAGTCACTGCCGAGGACAGTGGCGAGGCCGAGAATGACGTCGAGGGCGGTGTCAATGACGAGCCAGTCGAACTCAGAAGAGCCCTCGGCAGCCTCTTCCTCCTCCTCCTCACCGAGATCCATCTGGCAGGGATGAGAGCGAGTGATGAGGCAACCGAGGATAGTCAAGCTGCTCTTGAGCAGCTCGTTATGTGTAAGGATGGCGGGACCGCATGACTTGAGGGTGGCGGCGATGTTGCGGTTGATCTCAGTGATGACAGAACTATTGGAACGTCAGCAAAATGCCCGATTACATGCTAGCCATGAAAATGATGAAGGTGCCCAATGAATCAGACGTGATCAATCGTGTTCTCAGCAACCGCACTTTGTGCGTCTGAGTGAGCTGGGTATAACGAGAGTTACTCATCCTTTAGGGCAGGGGAACGGGGAAGTAAAGTAGAGATGATGGGGTGCATACCGTTCACTGTCCTCCTCCCAAACACTGAGAGTGGCCTCAACAACAGACTGGCCGAGGTCGTTGATGACCTGGCCGGGGTTCTGCTTGGGGGGGTAGCCAGCCTCCCACTTGGCGCCGGTCGACTCCTCGTAGAGTTGCCAGACGCGGGCGTAGGCGCGCCAGAGGGTAGAGATAGCAGCCTTGCGAGCTCCCTCGTAGGGGTGCTGAGCCAGGGGAGAAACCTTGCCCATGGCATCGGCAAGGTACTTCTCGATGGCGGCGCCGTCGCAGGAGTGGGTGATGACATCGCCAAGAACCTCGAGCGCGATCTCTTGCTCAAGAGCGACGGCGGTGACACCGGCAAAGTCCTCAAGATCCTCCCAGTCGGCATCCTCGTCCATGTCCTCCTCATCGTCATCAGCAGCAGCCTTCAGGTTGAGCTTCTTGCCGTTGGAGATCAGCAGACCCTCGGGGATATCCTCCTCGGTAAGGCCAGGGATAGAGAGAGACTCCTCCTCGAGCTCAAGGCAGTCAAAGAGACCCTTGAAGACACCAGGAAGGAAGTGGGAGAAATCGTTGCCGTAAACCTTGGACAAAGAAGCCCAAAGGATGAAGCTAGTCTCCTTGAGGCGAGCGTTGTCGAGGCTGAGAGCCTCCTCACTGGCCTTCATGAGATCCATGACGTAGGGCTGGAACTCCTGGGCGCCGACAGCGTCGGCAATGCGGCCCATGGAGTCGCAGACAGCCGAGCGGAGGTTCAGAGCCTCCTCGCCGTCCTTGATGGCAACGTACTGGCCAAGCGCACCCATGACCTCAGCGAAGTAGGGCTTGAACTCCTCGCGACCAAGAGCAGCAGCAATGGCGCCAATGGCGCCGGCAGCACCACCCTTGACGGAGAAATCCTCGTGGTGAAGAAGCTTACCCATGGGGACAATGAGCTTAGGGCCAAACTCCTTGATGAGGTCGTCCTCAAGACCCTCACCAATGAGAGAGTCAAGCGCACCGCAGACAGCACGGATAACTCTGACACTCTGGCTGTCGGTAGATCCAACGACGGCCTCGAGGTTGGTGAGCAGAGCACCGATGAGCTCGCGGTGCTTGGGGGCGAGCTCATCAGCCATCTCGTCGGCGAGGTGGATGAGACCGACGAGAGCAGCGTGGCGGACGGAGACGTCCTGGTCGTTCAGCAGAGTGAGAACGATGGGCAGGAGAGGCTGAATTTGGGTGGCGACGAAGTCGGGGGCACCCTCGGAAGCGGTACCGAGAGAGAGCATGGCGGACTTGCGGTGACCAGGGTTGGGGTTCTGGGCGAACTGGGGGAACTGCTCGAGCAGAGGCACAATGACCTGGCGAGGGGGCAGGTCGTTGGCCAGCTGATCGATGAGAGCCAGGGCAGTTCTGGCCGGGGAGTTTTCGTCGTCATCATCGTCAGTCTCGATCTCGGTGACAATCTGCATGCTCTTGACCATGAGAAGGGCACCCATATCCTTCATGCCCTGGATCTTCATGCGGCGGTAGCGAGCGCACTGGCTGAGGAAAGCCAGAGATTGCGAGCGAGCCTCCTCTTCGACCTCGTTGTTGATAGCGAGCTCGAGCATGAAGTGGATGAGGTCCTTCAGGTGGGGACCCAAGAAAGAGGAGTCGAAAGCCAGGAAAGACTGGAAGACCTCGAAGACATCACGGTAGTAGTCGTCGTTGCCCTCGGAGATGGCGTTCTTGAGGATCTCAACCATGGGCTGGACGAGCTGCTGGACGAGCTGAACGCTTTGGGTATCCTCCTCGGGGTCGATGATCATCAGAAGAGCGCCGATAGATCTGACAGAGTTCAGGCGGACATCGGCGCTCGCAGGATCGACGATGGTCTTCTGAACCAGGCCCAGAAGCTGCTGGGCCTGCTCAGTGAAGTGGGTGGGGTCGTTGTCGAGCAGAGCGAAGAGGATGTAGGAGCCGACCTCGCGGTGAGCAACGTTGTCGGCAATATTGAGAGACAACAGGCCGCGGACGAAGTCCTGGCCGTCGCCATCCTCAAGATCGAGACCAATAGCTCCAGCGAGAAGACGCGACTTGGAGTGACGGGAGGGAGCAGACTGATCGCTCAGAATGCTGTCCAGGATGTGCTTCTTGGCGGCCTCGCGCTGAGAGGCGTCAATCTTGGTCCAGTGTCTGGGGGTCAGGCGCAAAGCCTGGACGGAAGCCAGCTGTCGGATGGCGGCGTCATCGTGGGAGACGGTAATCTCGATGAGAAGCAGAAGAGACTCGGGCTTGGAGTAGTAGTTCTTCTGAAGCTCAGCCGTGACGGCCTTGACCTTCTCAGTGTCGGCTGTAGAGAGCAAAGAACAAATTAGCAAGACAGATTTCGCGGAAAATCAAGTGTGATGGACCGGATGAAAAAGCAAAATTTATAGGCGAAAAAAGCACGAGGAAAATAAGCGAGGGCGACGAAATGAGGCAGACGGGCTCGACCAGGTTTGCGGCCGGGGTGGCACAGGGCGATGGGGAATTCGAAGGGGAGTTGAGTAAGGTTACTTACGAATCTGGCTCGCTTGGAGCAGCTGGACCAGGTTTCCTTTATCCATCTTGAGGTTCTGTTGGAGTCTCGTCGTCCTCACAACTATTCGCAAAAGAAGGAAAAGACGAGGAGGGGAAGAAGAAGGAAAAAGGAGAGAAGGAGGTGAGAAGGGGAGAGGAAAGGGAAGTAAAGGCCCGGCGCAACTGAATTTTTATCCAAGCACAGAAGGACCAGGACGGGGTGTGTCGGCCAGTTGTTTTGTTGATGCCCGAACCACCTATGACACGCCGCAACGACGAAAAAATAAAAATAAAAATAATGAGAAAATAATAAAACCACCAGCCAAATGACAGCTTTGGAGGCAACCGCGGACTTTCACCACACAAAATTTTAGGGGACCAGTGTGAAAATTTCGAGGTGAGCCCCGCCACCACTGATAAGATAAGGAGGGGTAGAAGGCGTCAAAGCCTGAAGGAACCTAGGTAGAAAGAAAAAAAAAATTGATGCAAGGCGGGGTCAAGTCCAGGTACCCCTCCTCTACTTTTCCTACGCGCCTGCAGAAAATGCGTAACGACAGCATGCTTCTTGGTACGTACCCGTTCTGCCCCTCCATTCACGTGCTCTTGACTCTCGAATCTTCACTTGCATTGTTCACCTCCATCATCCATGTCGGGAGCCATAATACTGCGCTATGTCTTCAGACTGCCTGGCCAATCTGTCTTGGGTAATACAATGAGCTTACTAAACCATATGAGGCAATAAGACAGGCGCGGCTCGTCCACATTACCTTCCACGCTTGGTCATTGCTCACCTTCTTGCTAGTCTTGGTGTGCAACCGCAGTCAGTCAACATTGCAACTGCTTTTGTAATTGGGTGTACATTTTGCTCCCTTGAAGATATTCTTCTGGTTTTTGGAAGCCCAAACATTGTGTGAATGACTCCTGGTGTCTTGCTGTTGTTGAGTCTATGGGCATATGGGAGTAGTCCATCTTCATGCCTTCTACAGCTACCAGCATGGCTTCCGCCATGTGCAGCTTTACTTACCTGATACTAAAGTCGATGAGCAGAGGCCTCCATTTGAGATTGGTGTTGCGAGAAGAATTTTCAACAAGATGCCGCATAAATTGTGGGCTCGGTCTCGTTTCGAGCCATGCCATGCCGAGCTTCTTCACCGACACTTTCAAGTCACCGGACTATTAGCTCCACTTTACCCGACACGGATCCGGGTTTGGTTTCTCCATACTTCGGCCGGTTCCGGATGAACATCGGGCGGGTGCCGCGGCTGGTTCTGTGCAGTGAAGCCGCGCTCTGATTTGATACGACATAACTTCATATGCCCTCGGTTTGAATTCGTTTTCTTTCCTCATCAGCTGCAAATAGTCAATCTGGGTCTACAAAATGCGTTCCAAGACAAAGTTGATGAGGCCGAGCTTCTCATCCCTCTCAATATTCTCAAGTATATTCCCGGCTCATGGCTTATTTATCATCTGAGGTAGTTAGTTGTGGGCTAAACATTCCGTATCGCGTCGATCAGATCAATGGATGTGGAATGCATCAAAGTTCCACTTCAAGCCGCAGTTTGAACTATGATGGTTGTTGCTAGCCATGCTCAATAGTCAGGCGATATCCAATGGGAGCTTGAAGAGCCTAGGTAGGAACAGTTCGGTAGCTAAATGGTCAAAGTCAAAACAAGCAAAAACTTCAAGATTCACTGTAAGCCATTCATGAATACCAAGTAAGCTTGTATCACCCAAGCGACGAAATTTTCATGTAATGCAAATAGGCAGAGGCAGGTAGCCCCATCTCATTATGATTGATTATGCTTCTATGTAAGGAATGTATCGTGATATGCATATGCCAAAGGATTGAATAGCGCCGGTTCCATGCAATGTCGGGTGTCCTCCCAATCGAACACCCTCCAATTATTTGATGCTGATTAATATGCCGTTCTTGTCGTTAAGTCGCTTGAGTGTCGTCGCAATTTACAAACCACAGGCGTCAAGACCGACCTGGGTAGCCTGGGCATCAATGCGGCCAAGCTGAGCAGCCTGGCCGTTGGTGAGGTCGTTCATGGCGCCAAGAGCCAAGTTGAACCCGGAGCCAGCGTGGTCGATGGCGAGAACGTTGATGCTCTTGCCGTTGTAGGTGAGCTGCCAGCAGGTGCCACACTATCGTGTGTGTTAACAAGTGTTGGCGAAGGTATGAGGAAAGAAGAGTGAAACTTACGTTGGGGGAGTTCCAGCCGGCGATGGCGTCAGCGCCACCGATGTAGGGGAACCTTGCGACCTGGCCCTGGTTCTGCCATCCGTACTTTGTGATGAGGCCGTTGGCGCCGTCGGAGCAGGAGACGGCGGTCAGGGAGCGGGAACCGTCGTCGTAGCCGGTGTCGTAGGAGACGGAGACGGCGGCCGCGGCGGCGATGGAGGAGAGGATAGTGACGAGGTTGGAGAACTGCATCTTGAATGTGGTGTTTGGGGTGGTGAAGGTGTGGTTGAGGTGGTGTTGTAGATGGAGCTAGGGAAGCTTGTTTTTAGAGTTGTGTGATTGTAGTAGTTGGAGATGCTGGTGTAGAAGCTGATGAGGTTGAGAGAGAAGTTAATCGAAGGAGGCGAGTCTTCGGTCTCTTCTTATACAGCCTCGATCTCAGCTCGTCCCTAACAATGATTAGCCTCTTCACTACTTTAGGCTCCATCACCAGACCCGAACCGAAGCGGATCATGGTCTCCAACGACAAACACAGCAAGAAGGCGGGAAAAAGTCATCCATGACGTTGCGGTCTCTCCGGCAATAGCGTCATGTCGTGACATGGCCGGCAACAGGACCCTTGGCCGGCTTGGCGAGGACTCCGTACTACATGTCACATCGTATGGGATGACTGCCGGAGAGGGGACAAGCCTTCCCCAGGGTTCCTTCAATTCGTATTGAGCGGCGCAGTTTACGGGAAGCAAGGGAAAAGAGAGAGTTAATCCGTAGTCTGTAGAAAAAGCACCACCTGCACTGCCGATCACAGATCTGGTTTATTGACGTGGGGAAAGGGCCGCTAGAAGGAGGCGAGGATTATTCTCGTATTCACTAGCCCCGATTTCCCAGCGCCGTTGGGGGGGCTCACGCTCATGGCATGGGGCGGGAACAAACACGCGATGCCTCGAATTGGCTGCTGCTGCGACGGACCGGCGACGGTGTGTAGTTGACGGGTGCATGCGACAGGGCTGTCATCATGGGCTGTTTTTAGCAATTAAACACCGCTAAGGTTATTTGGGTTTAGTATTCCCTGGTTCCGCAACTTTGCCCCGGTTTGCCAGCCTCTCTTTCCTTCCAGCCGCTTGAGAAGGGAGAAGTAAACTGATTCCGAATGAGACTATCACAACTCAACGTATGCTCTTTGGAACAAAGTATTTTGCTTTTTTTTTTTTTTTTTTTTTTTTTTTTTTTTTTTTTTTTATAACATCCTTCTGAACTTATTTGGGCCGTCGCAGAGGAGCCTCCTCGATTCAATATGCAGGACTTGGCTCATTTGTGCGTCGGGCGACTTTCCCGCCAACAGGTGTTGATCTCTTGTTTTTCCCCACACAATGCCGGCGGGACGTAACGTCAGGTGGCTCTTTTTTCCTCGTGTTGCTTCTGGTCGCCAGAAACGGTTTCTTCGCCAACGCATGCGTCCGCTGCCCGCTGCGACCTTACTGTTTCCTCGTCGTACAGGAAGAGGAAAAAAAGACTTGACATGAAAAACCCCGAATCCGAGTGTTCGGGGCTTGCATCCTCGGAGGATTGGGGCTGGCGTTCTGCGATGCAAACGTCGAGCGTCATGGGCTTACGGCTGTGGCGGGCGCCATCCCACGTTCAGATGAGCCCCAAAAATCAGACCTACGTACCGCAACCACGGGCACAGCATGAAGAGGAGAGACCTCGACGCCAGTGAGCGCCGGCGCTGAGTCTAACAAATCGTAGTTCGCTCATGATGGCGAAGCAGTAGGGCAGTGGGCAACTTGGTAGCCCTTAGCCCTCATTCGCCTTCCGTCTATTGGCATAAGGAGCGCTTCGTGCTGACCATCCGCGGCGTCGAGCAACGTTACAAGCGCGCAAGCGCGGATCAGCACGCGCAGTCTCACTCGTCTGCGACAAATGGGCCGATCGCTGTGTTGGTCGCTGCGTCGCCGTCCGCGGGGTGTCCGATGTATCCGAGCTTCGCCGCCCTTTTCTTGAGATGCTCCTCTAAGTGATCGTCTTTGAGCTGAGAATAGATGTTGGTCATGGCCACAACGCTTGTGGCATCTGCATAGCGAATGAATCTCCATCCGTAGCTCCGCAACTCCAGAATGAAGCTTTCCGATGCGATTGGCAAGCATTTGCGATGGACGGTGGAGTATGCGGTTGGCTCGGCAGAACACGAGCTCTTGTCCTGATCCCCGCTTGCTTTTGGAGTTCCTGGTAGATCTTCGACGAGGAGGCGGTGAATGGTCGTCACTGTGAGACCCCTCCTGGCAGCGAGTCCTTCGGAATTACATTCCATGCTTAAGGCGGGTCTTCGTGAAGAGGGCCACGATCATTTCGAGTATTGGGAGAAAGATGCCCAGTCAGGCTACTGACTCGGCTGTCTGCAGTCTCGGGGACTACCCGAAGGCGAGTTGCTCGCAGGAAGACGGCGATACGAGATGGAGTTTGGAGATGGGCTGATGTAAGGCCGGGAAGAGAATAGATTAATACGGATGACATCCCAACTTGTCAAGGGGAATGCTATCCAAATCGCTGCGATAGATCACGAGGAGCTCCTCAAGAGATCGACACTTCTGTGGTCCGCCTGAAGTATTGCTATCATCAGACGAGCATCTTGACCGAGTGTGGAACTCTTGGCAGTTTGTTGACGAGGCTGGTTGTGTTGGTAAGTCGACGAGTCAAAAGGCAACAGATGCCACCAGCTTCTGAAATCAGTCGAAAGCTGAGAGCAGTGAGCAGTATGTCACACAGCCTGACCCCGGGATGAGGCATGAGATGTAGTTGCAAGATGCAGCTGTCATTGGCAAGAGGCTCCGAGCAGAGAAAGTCAAAGGAAACTGGATGAGAAGGAAGAGGCTACGCGATAAGATAAGATAGAGCTGCAGGTGTGGTTACCTCATTTCAGTGAGGTGAGGTGCGCTGAGTGGAGGATGTTCAGCCTTGGAGCAGGGCGATAAGACACTGACACTGCGCTGAGAGCTGACCGTGCATTGAGACCAGTACTCTCATTGGCCAATGGCCGCCCGGAGGGACACCCCGCACTCGAAGGGGACGTACCTGTGTACACTGTAGGGCTTCACCCCACCAGGAAGCAGCGCCGGGCCGCTGAGACGCTCCGGTCATCGGGCGACGTCCAATTTTTTTGAGTCACGAACGACACCAGTTTAAGCAATACTGAGCTAGACTCACTCTCAGTTTCACTTTTCTGCGTGAGATTTCATACTCGTCTCACGTAAAAGCCACCAGAAGGTATCACAGATCCATTCCATAACCTCCATTGAGACAACCGTCGATCGACGTGAAGCTTTCACCCCGCCTCACCGAATTGATCTGAACCCCTCACCTCATCCTATCTCCTCAGCCCACACACACACTCACACACTCACCCCCTTCCCTCATCCAACCAACTTACACCGCCCGCCAGCCTCGCCTACCATGACCAAAGAAACGTTCGTGATCAAGACGCCCTCGTCCTCGGCCAACATCGGCCCCGGCTTCGACGTCATCGGCCTCGCCCTCTCCGTTTACCTCGAGCTGCACGTCACCGTCGACCGCTCAAAGACCTCCTCCTCGGAGCCCCTCAACTGCCGCCTCACCTACGAGGGCCAGGGTGAGGGCTCCTCTGATATCAGCCTCGACCCGTCCGTCAACCTCATCACCCGCGTCGCCCTCTACGTCCTGCGCTGCCACGGCCAGCGGATGTTCCCTGTCGAGACCCATGTCCACATCAAGAACCCCATCCCGCTCGGCCGCGGCCTCGGTAGCTCCGGCTCCGCTGTCGTTGCCGGCGTCATGCTCGGAAAGGAGGTCGGACACCTGGACCACCTCAGCTTGGACAGACTATTCGACTTCTGTTTGATGATTGGTGAGTAACCCCCTTTCGCTAGTATTGATACCCTCGACATCCCCAGTGCAGTGTTACTCACAAACAAACCAGAGAGACACCCGGACAATGTCGGCGCCTCGCTATACGGTGGCTTCGTCGGCACCTACCTCCGCCCCCTGAAGCCCGAAGACGTCCAGCGCATCGAGATCCCCCTCAGCGAAGTCCTGCCCGCCCCGGCAGGCGGCGTCGACACGGGCGAGACCCCGCCGGAGCCGCCCCACGGCATCGGCCACCACATCAAGTTCCCCTGGGCCAAGGAGATCAAGGCCATCGCCATCATTCCCGACTTCCAGGTCCCCACCCACCTTGCCCGTGAGGTGCTGCCGCCTCACTACACCCGTCCCGACGTTGTAAGTGCCTCTTGACCCCCAAAAGGGGCATCGTTGCGTTTTTCCTACCTCGACTAACCCAAAACGCAGACCTTCAACATGCAGAGAATAGCTCTTCTCCCTGTAGCCCTGGGCACTTCCCCCCCAGATCCGGAACTCATCCACCTGGCAATGCAAGACAAGATCCACCAGCCCTATCGCCAGACCCTCATCCCTGGCCTGAGCCAGATCGTCGAGGGCATGTCCCCTAGCACGCAGCCGGGCTTCCTCGGCGTCTGCCTGTCCGGCGCGGGTCCCACCATCCTCGCGCTCGCCACGAGCAACTTTGAGGAGATTGCCAACAAGATCATCAAGATTCTCAGGGAGAACAACGCCGATAAGAACGTCGGCTGCGAGTGGAAGATTCTGGAGCCCGCTGAGGGAACGCAGGTTATCCGGTGAGAGGTGAGAATGAGCTGGCGAAAGGGAAAAGGGTTGAAAACTTAGAACACGGATTTGGGCGAGTGGCCACGTTATCAAGCATTTAGAGGTCGGGAAATTTAGAATCTCGTTATGATACCCAGATGACCACCGGGAAGTCCGACCCGTTCTGTGACCATCCTGAGGCTTGTTGATCTACTTGCTTTGCAGTACTCCATCGGTCGACCATGTCGCGACCTTGTCCAGATATGTCCTCAACCTGTCCTCAAACGCCTCCCCATTCCAGCACTCTCTGCCGTCGATGACCTCTCTCCGAGGCGGACCAATCTGCTCGATAACGAAGCCGGCCGCCACAGACCCATACGCGGACGCAAGCACCGCGTCATCCGTTCTCGCAAAAGCAACTGCAAATGCTCCGAGGAACGCATTCCCGGCGCCTGTGGGGTCTTGGACTTTCGAAGAGCCATGGTCGTAGAAAGGGGGCAGCCATATCGGGTTGCCGCCCCGGGGAATCGTGAGACAGCCCTGTTCGCCGCACCTGATGACCGTGACCCGCGGTCTGTTCCGCACTTCCTCGAGCAATGCAGAATGCCCCGATGCCTTGATATCACTGGAGAGGTTGATGGCATGGTATTCGATAAGTGCCCTGTTGTAGGGTATCCCAGGGCCCTCGTGCATGCCCTTCATACGTAGGAGTTCGTGGTCGTTTGGAGAACAGATATCCGAAAGGCGGAGGGCTCTCATGTGCTCGGCCTCGCGGTTGTGAATGTTGATAGGTGAGGGTTCCCATGCGATGAGGGAACTTGGGTTCTCCATTTGACCGCGGAGGTTTGTGAGGGTTTCCATATGACGTTCGAGATCTTCTGGTGTCGCTAGGGTGTGAACCACCGAGGATCGAAGAAGCGGTTCAGGAAGCCGGGCTAGATTCGGGTGTAATGGTGGCACAGTATATCGAAACGTCTTTTCTGCGAGTCGATGTTAGTCCGGGTACGTGATTCATGCAGGAAAGATATCAGCAACTCACTTCCAAAGGCATCATTCTCATATTCCAAAAGACCTCTCGTTGACAGCCTATCCGGCGTCTCGTCATAATGAACGGTGACACCCCATCCCGCAATCTGCTGTCTCACAGCAGTCGGGAAGTCAGATCCAGCCGTAATGACACAACACACATTCGCAGACTCATTTTGCGGAATGGCAAGGCGTGCGCCGAGAGTACCTAACCAATATTAGAAGCTGAGCTTCACCCTCCGAAATATTCCCAAGAAAGCGACACCGAGGAGGAAGAAGCCAACCATAGGTGAGGCTCAAAGTCCGGCTGCCACAGCTTCCACTCACCATAAAACCCAGAACCGCCGGGAACGTCGCGAAGAACTCTCCCGTCCGGAAAGCGGAGCTCATCAATCACAACCATGCCGAGCGAAATAAAAGCCGGAGCCGGCGACCCCATCCCCGGCTCCGGACCGCCCGGCGATTCGGACATCATGATTGGCTGTTCACGTTTGGCAGGTCCCGGGGTGTTTAGACTCATTACGCCCCGGAATGAGATGGCAGAAGTTTGAGGTCTTGTTGAGAGAGACACACCACACCCGGCCCCCGTTTGAGACCTTTTCGCCCGCAGCCAAACACGTGGGCGGGGTGAGGCGAAATGATTGGATCCTCGTAATTCCGAGCTGCGCTCCCTGCGAAGGGCTGGAGAATATGGATAGGTACGCAAGGTATGGGGGGGAGACCCATGCCAAAAAGGTTGTTACGACGATGTCCATCCATCTCCCGGGCCCGGCCCGTCTCTTTGCTCATCCGCGGATCTCGAATAGATGATATCTGCCACACCAGCTTGTTGCTCTATGTTTCAAACGCCATTATCACAGCTCGTGGACCAATAACGCCACAGCGGCTTTAACGACGTATCGTTGGCCGCGGCCACTGTGTGTCCAGAGACAATCTCTTATCTTAGACAAGCTCCCGCGTTCGGTATCCTCGCCGCGACCGCCCCGAAACGTAGAATCCTCCCTGGCGATCCGCGTGTCTGAGATCATGAAATGTGACTGGGTACTGAGGCGAAGACTGCACCTCGGATTCGTGGATTAGGGGCAGCATGGGAATGAGCGGTGAATGTGAAATCGTCCGCATCTCATTCGCCTCACTGAGTGTTCCAATGTAAGAGGCTCAGAGAGGTAGGCATAGGTAGGGTACTCCCGAGTGCCTGGATGCCAATCACGCGTTCCTGATCACCAATCTCGAATAAGCCAGGCCCGGCGGCATGTTTCTTTTTGAATGATCCTTATTTGTGCGTGTTGGTATCTAAATCGTCGGCGCGCATACATACCTACCCTTTCAGACAGCATTGCATTTGCATTTGCATGGAACATATGCGTACTTACACGTGAAGTAGGCATTCGAGAAGGCAAAACAGTAGAACGAGGCCATCGATATCGCGCCACATGTAGGCGCCAATCGTAATTACTACATGAGAGATTCGCGGCGTGGCCGGACGCAGATGAGGCGTGTATCAGTCAAGCCACCCCGTCTGGACCTCCTTCGCAAGAATGAGCTCCCCATGGGATTCCCGATAATGGATTTCCACAGTGTAGTTCTTCTTTCAAGGTACAATCTTGTCAAAGAAGCCGAGCCGAAGCATCCTGTCAGTCTCCCCAGCACAACTAACCTGGTCCAAGAATCAAACTTCATACACGGGAGCGGCAGACGTCGTCGCACGGCCGTCGCCCCGTCCGAGACGCCATGGGCTATTAAAAATACCGGCGCTGGGGAATAACCAGAGTCGAACCAGAATTTCCAGACACACGCCAGAAGGAACAGACTCCAGGGCCTTCCCTTGATCGAGGAACCGGGCCAGTGGTTCCTCTCAGAACTTTTCCCCTCGCCCAGACTCGGCCCTGATTCGTGTGTCTTTTTTGGTGGTTCCAGCTATTAGAGAATTGTCCGAACGACCCCCACGGCGACGGGTTGGTCTGATGTTCGGCGATAGATACCTCGCTCTCCGACCTCTTCTTCTCGGTTTTAATCCGTCCGCTTGCATGGGCGCGAGTATCAGAACGTTCGGGATTCTAGGCCTCCTTCTTCGGCGCTTCTCCTTGCCGTCGTCATCAAGGATCCGTTTTCGAAGGCTTCTTCATGAATCAGGTTCTTGTCGTCTCGATGGAGTTTTGTTCATGACTTCATGGTCCATGGGGGGTGAATATCGCCGAGTTGTTCGGAGGTCTAGTTCGGACAGCGAACAACAGATTGAGACGCCGTCTGAAGTGTAGCTTGCCACACCTTGCATAAGCTTCAAGGATTGGCAGTGAACTACATAGTATACGCGGATGAGAGAGGAACAATTTTGAAGGTGCCGTTCGCACCGAGTAGGGGTGCACAAGACCGATTCAAGATGCGCTGTTTGCTTACCCGCCCAACCTGGCAATTTGAACCGTCAAACATCCTCAAGTCGGAGAACGATTGCCGTACAACTGTCGTGGGTCGCCGTCTGTGACGGTGGACATTTCGAGAAGGACATGGGATTCTGGCAAGGTTTCCCAACGATCTGGCCATGCGCCGATCGTCCTTCTTCTGTGGCCAATCATACCGACGCCAATTCAGTGAGTAATTCGACCTGCGGCAGCGGCACAAACACCCCCGGGACGGTGGATCTAAACCCCAAGCGGTGAGCCCAAGAAGCTATGGAGCTCCCCTGAGCTTCCAGGTCCCGGCTTGCCTACCAACCACCAGCGTATCGTGCCAGTGTGTAGCTTTGCCCTGTGTATCTGTCCGTCATCTCTTTTATACCTTGATGCACTGTCCTAGGTGCAATTTCCACCATGTTGGCAGGCAAATAGATTGGCCTTGGCTCAGTGCGATCTTCGGAGGGTTAATTCACGAGCCCAGAGTCAAGCCTCAACGGTTCGCCCTGTCCGCCATCTGGCCCTGAGCGACTGGCCAGTGATGTCGAGCGAGAGAACCCCATCCAGGCCAGGCATGCCCAGCCGACAAGGGCGATCATGGGGTTGCAGGTCCCCCGGCGGCAGGGGGGGAATACGCTAACCAGCCCCAGCATGTCTTGGTTGGCAGGCGTGGCAGGGCAGGGCGGTACCTATGTTACGACGATTCTTTGGGACAATCCCAGGGGCGACCACAGCGAAAGGAGAACTTGCGATCCAAAGAGGCCAGAGTCCAGAGTCCAGGACGGAAGCTCGACGAGAGTGTCTAAGAACGGACGACGAAAACAGGAACGGGAAGCGCTACGATGGCCAAGCCAGCCGTTGCTGAAGAGAGAGAATAATAGCGAGGATGGATGGAGACGACGGAAAAAGGACGCCAATGCGCGTCTCGGTCAACAAATCTTCAAGTGGCAGACCAGCCGTGCCTTAGCCCTGAGCGAGTCTGACGGTTCGTCCAGCGGGCCCTGACACGCCAGAGTAAGGTGTAGTAATAGCGAGCGTCAGTGGTGCGTCTGTGGTTCATAGTGCGCGGGTGTGAGAGCGAAGGAAGTGTGAGGTGGCTGCTGAGTGTTGTACTCCGTTCAGATGGCCGTGTTGGTGACGGTTGCTTGGGCTGTTGACCGAGAGGATTGTCGAAGAGAGAAGTATCCTCGTACCTTTACTAAGGCACCTTAAGTAAGCACTGGTACGTAGTGTGGTGTGAGTGGGGGCAAAGGGACGGGAAGCCGGCGTGCATGTACCGGGGGACCCGCAGCTGGCCCAAGCTCCTCAACGTCTCGAAGCTTTTGGTTTCCCTTCCAAGTTCCCTGTCCTTCTTTTCGCCTGTCCCCCGTTTCTGTCTTCTGTTCCTGCTCGCCTCGAGTTCCCTCACCCCAAGCACCAAGCAGGGACCTGGAAACTGTCAAGGCGAATATCAACCCGCGCTGTCAGTGCCAGTCAATATTGTCGTAGCCAAGCTCCTTGTGATTCATAAGTGGAAATTGTAGTCGACAAGGAGTCAATAACGCTTCACGCTTCCCCGGTGCACAGCCTGGGAGCCAGCCATGCCATACGGAGTACCATGCCATGCCAACTCAGCTCAACAAGCATTTTGATGGATACCTGACGTTTCGATGGGTACGGAGGGCGCCGCGCGATCTGCAATTCCGCATAGTCATATTCTCAAGTTAATGCCGTCCCTGAAAATCATCACAAACATCGACACCGAGTCGTGGAGCCAGCCACGTAACAGTGCCTAAACTCCGGTGACATTGGTCAGCGATACTTGCTGTGTATTCACTGGCGCGCCCAGGCGACTCTGTCATGCGACGGATCTGTGGAGTCCCAGTTTGGTATCTGGGGTTTTCTGTTTACTCCTGCTCTGCTATTGTGACAATCTGTCCAGGGACCAGCCAGGCTTGAAAGGGTTATGGATGTCTCTATTTCTGTTGAGGAGGGCGTGTCTAACAACACCCAGCCTGTTCCTTATCGGTATCACCGGGAACCCCCCAAGAGCCCATGGGGACGTTGGAACGTGTGTGTCTGACATCAAGCTATCGCCGTTGCCTCTGAGTCTGCTTCGTCTCCTTGACCAGCGTCGTCCCCTGCATCTTCAGTGTCAATCTCTTAGAGGGAACCGCTCGTCATCCCCCCTCCATCAACTTCCTCGCCTTCACACCACCACAAGTCGCTCGTCTCTTCGATCATCGAACTTGGCATCACGATGGGAACTATGACAATCTGACACCCGAAAGCCAGTTCGCAGTTGGCACTAGTTTAGACTCGCACAACCAAGCAAATCACTGCACGGTGACACCAACCGCGAATTTGATAGGTTTCTGGGTTGGGGTTGGCGGAATAGGCTCGGCCGTTCTCGCTCAATCTTCCACCCTCCTCCCCATGGACAGAAGCGCTATGGCAACCCACGCTCGCCTACTGCTCCTACCTTACTGCTTACCTCCCGGCCGGTGCCCGCCTTGGCAGGGTCACGAAGCTGCTTCATCGCAGTACCCGACCACCTCGAAGAAACCAAGTGAACCACCGAACCCAGTCCAGGCTCCACGGGTAGAGTCTTCTTTGCCTGAACGTGGTCATCGCATACACGTGCCCTATCCTTGCTCTCTCTCGTCCTTGCGCATCGATGGATATGTCTCTCTTGTCTCCAGCGCCTCGTTTCCTGCCAAGTTTAGATATAGAGTACTGGGCCCACTGTCACAGTGAATCTGCAAACGGCAGCCGTTCCATTCTCCACAGAACGGAACTAGATTGGCACGATTGGCACGGTTAGAATCTGTGTCCGACTCCGCGGGAGGTCACTGAAAGGTAAGTATCAGTCCTCACACCACCACCACCACCACAATGCAGAACCCTGGGTTCAGCGCCAGTAGATCCCAGATCCAGGAGCGGTGACGGTAACAGCAACAGCATTTTACAAAATCCCTGAGAGCTTTGAGGGGAGTTGGGGTAGGTTGGCTGGAAATACATGCCATACCCGCGCCATTCCCCTCCCGTCGTCAGCTCACGCGGCGCCCCGCGCAGATCGGGGCGGTCTGGTGCCCGGACTGCTGAGTGCTCCCCGACTCCTGCTTGGATTTCTGTTGTATAATAGTTGGAAAATAGTGTCGCCACTACGGATGCTCATCCGCAATACCCACCAAGCTACGTACAGCCAGTCTGACGATGGACTTGCCCATGTAACTTCATAGTCTACGTGATCTTGCCTCGCGACTCGTAACTCACTGTAGAGTTCGTCGGCTCCTCTGGAACTAGAAGGACGAGACCAACTGCATCCGCGGGGAACAGACTAAACAAGACTCGCCTTATGTGCATGCGTGGTGGCACAATAGCGTTCCCACCCATGGGGCAGAATGCCGACACATACATTGAGGTGCGTCTCTCTCCCCCACTCAACCAACCAAAATAACCATGACTTGTTCTCCCTGGGGCCCCTGCTGATCTGATTGGATCCCTCCTCAACAATTACCAGGGAGGCCATCTCACTCACTCAACTTACTCTCACTCTCTCGGCAGTATACTCTTAGCACAACATTGGCAGCTTACAGGCTCAACTAAGCTCTACCGATCGATAGCGCTATACTCATTAGCCATACTAATGGAAAGTCAAGCCTAGAAAGTATGCGGAAACGGATACCAAGTGCCTGCTGGCAAGGGTATCTCACCCACTCCCGGCACCCGGCTCTCACCCTCCGCCAAAGGCCAAAGGCCATGCCATGCCATGCAGGCTGTCCTCCGCCGTTCACCGGACCTCCGGGTACATCCACCTCCTTCGTACCTCTTACACGGACAACGGGCGCGACCTGTACTTTGACCCTGATTCCACGTTTCTTAGCAACGCAAGTACCTTTCTTTTCTCATTCCCTCGTAAGGTAGGTTCAGATAGGATGCAACTCTTACCGTTTACCTTAGTCTGCCACCATACCACACTCTCACTCACCACTTCCACCAGCACAACCGCAACCGCCGTTCTCATCCCATCCCATCCCCGAACCCAGACCAGACCTGGGACCGCCCTCCCCCTCCCCTTCTATCTCTGTCTCTGTCTCAATCTCATCCCACCGCTCACTCCGTCGCATCTCATCCCATCCATGCCCCTACCCTCTCTCCAATCCAAACCTGTCCAAACGTATTCGCTGGCCCACCCTGGCCAAGTCCCCGTTCCAGTTCCCAGTGTTCCAGTTCAAGTTCCGGGGGTCGTCAGACAAGAGAGGGTGTGTATCTACGCCCTGTGTGTATGGAGGTGTACGTGTGTGTGTGAATGCTCGTGTGGTAAGATAGTGCGCGTGTGTGTGTGTGTGTGTGTGTGTGTGAGTGAAGCTCTGTCTCGTTGTCTCTGATCTCTGATCTCTCACCCGCCCTTCCCTCCTTCCGTGCGTTTGTATATCTGCCGTGCAACTCCCCCTCCATCTTCTCTTGATTCCCATCCATCCAACCATTCATCAACTCTACTACATCTGCCGTCCGTCCGTACACACGCATCTACTCTGCCACTCGCACTCAGCAAGCCTGAAGCAACCTCTCACTCTCACCTCACATCTGAGTCTTAAGACATCGTCACCAACCTCTTCCAACAAGCTATCAGAACTACAAGCCTGGTCGGCACTTGAACCCCCAAAACATCAACCAACACATCGGAATTTCTTCAAACCCCCCAACCCCCCAAAACCGCCAACATGTCGCGCATCACCGCCCCCGTCGCAAAGCTCACCCGCTCCATCAACTCCGCCGCCACGGCCAGCCGATCCAGCGGCCTCCTCGAGTCTCACTACAACGTCAACCACGGCGCCGTCCTCATGCCGAAATACGCAGAGCTGCTCCAGAACCGGAGCACCCGCGAGCACGATGTATGTCACACTCTCTCCCCCTCCCTTCCCCTCACTCCCCGCAGTCTCTCACCAAGAAGCTCTACTATTGAAACAAGAAACTCCAACTAACACAACACCACAGTCCGCCCGCACCCTGAGCACAACCCACCGCCCAACCCCCCAGCCAACCCGGACCTCCCCCTCCGTCCGCCAGATGCAAACCTTCTCCTCCGGCGCATCATCCTCTACCAACGCCGGCGGAATGGACTTCACGATCCTCCCCATCTCCTACGACCCCGTCCCCAGAAACGAATTCGCGGGCATGCGCATGCCCCTCCTCCCAGACTCCTTCACCACGAAACACCAATCCCTCTACGAGCAGACCCCCGCCTCCGCCGCGGACGCCCTCCCGCTCTCCAAGCCCGAGATCTCAATCATCGCCGCGCACCCGGAAAACGTCACCACCGCCGCCGCGTTGACGGAGGTCGAGGGCTTCGGCGTGGACGGCGTGGAGCTGAAGTGGGCTCACGACAGCGAGGCCGCCGCCGAGACGGAGGCGCACCAGCCCGGTTTGAGAGATTTGTGGAAGGGACTTGTTGATAACGTTGTTGGGTCGTCGCAGAAGCCTGCTTTCTAAGAGAAGAAATTTAGAAATGCTGTGTGCTCCGACGGAAGGGTTGGGATGATTGTCATGATGTGAGACTAAACAGCAAAGCGGATGATATTACTTCAACGTCATGTTAGTATGTGGACTTGCTTTGGATAGCAGTCGAGACAATTCTTTTTTTCATTTATCGTTGGTTTACATGGTTTTAATTGCGATTCAGTTGGTAGGAACACCAACTTGACATTCACAATCGGGTACGAGTAGCATTTCAAAAATTCAATGGCTCACATTTGGATCTTGCTTGAGCAGATCCAGCCCAAACTTCAAGCCTCATCAACTACATGCAAAGGCACGGTGACAATTGATTCTTGAAAACTTTTGATTGCCAATTTGGTATCGTCCGGTACCGTACACTCCTTTTCGCGGATATGTTTCGCGATCCTTAACATTTGCTTGCACCTCGGTGACTGAAAACCCCGAATTCATCGACCCTCCTCGTACATTACACAGGTGTCCATCCTGGCGCAATAACATCTACTTGTCGTCTGCCCCCTACGTCCTGTGCTCAATTGCCTGACGCACACCGTCCACCGACTCACCCAGGTATGAATCTAACTCGTCCAACCACTAGACACCTTTCTACATTTACCGCTTCTTCATGGTCGGGCGAGGCTTGCACTCATCCGCCTGAACCGGGTGCAACATGACCTTGGTGGGGTACGCCTGCGTGTTGTGCTGGAAGCCCTTAGCCCAGTCGTAACTGATACCATACGCGAAGATGGATCCGGTCTTGTTGAAGGTAGTGGCCGTGATGCTGCCGCCGACCTGGGGGTAGCCCTTGAGACGGTGCTTGGCATCCTTGTCCCAGAAGTGGAAGGTGCCGTCAGAGCCGGCCGTGCTGAAGGTGCCGTGAACGGGGTGGAAGGAGATGTCATTGACAGCGTAGACGTTGGTGACGTTGTTGGCGGGAGGGTCTCGGTGGCACTTGAAGGAGAAGTTGGATCTGTTTGTGCAGTGTTAGCCGCCTGCCGCAATTCGTTCGCGTATTCACAGCAATCAAAACTTACGTAGCATCCTTGTCCTCGACATACTGAATCGCGCAACGTCCCTCGATACTACCAATGGCAAAGCCAGCAGCGTCCGCGAAACAGCTGACGACCCTCGTCTGCCACTTGAGAGGACTCTGCAGGGTCTTGTAAAACTTTGTCGGGTTCTTGAGGTCCACCACGTTGATGTACCGGTCGGCGGTTCCTATGACGAGGAGATCGTTTCGCACGTCGATCGTGTATACGCGTTCCTGGCAGGCCAGCGACGCCGCAGGTGTGGGCGAGCGCATGTCCCAGTACTTGACCGTCTTGTCCCAGGAGCCCGACACGGCCATCGGAGTACCGGACGACTCGAAGAAGCGGACCGACTTGACGGGCTGGTCGTGCTCGCCAATCTTGATCGTCTGCTGGGAGCCCAGGTCGCAGAGCTTGACGGCCTTGTCAGCGCCGCCAGAGAGAACTTTTGTGCCGTCCTTGTTGGAAGAAAGTTAGCCAGAGACTCGTTACGTATGGACGTAAGAAACGGAGATATCATACCTTGGACCAGTCGCAGCCCAAGACTGGGCCATCGTGTTCGTAGGCGTGCCGCCCTTCGCTCTGCCCGTTGGGGGCAATCTCGTATATCCTGACTTTCTTGTCCCAACTGGAGACTGCCAGGAAGTCGCTGGTCTGGTTCTGAGCGGGAGAGAAGGCGAGATCGGAAATGCTGTCTTCGGGTGGGTTGTTGAGAGCGACGTCCTGCTTGAGATCGCCGACCGTGTTGCTCGACGAGGCCGCCGATGCGGCGCCAAAGAGGCCGGACATGTTGTCGGTGTGTTGTCGATCGAGCTACGTAGCTGTGGTGTTTCTGCGTGGGCGGTAAGAATGGTGTCTTGAAATTTCGAAATACGCGTTGTCCTGTCGATCAGTGTGTCTGCTGAAGAGGATCGTTGGCAGTAGAGGCGGGCGGCTGGAAGCTTCAAGTAGCTGTTGGGAATCGTCTCCAAGTGAAGCTTCCCGTCCAAATTCCACAGACCAGGCACGAAGGCAGTCGCGATGCGAAAAGTGATGGCCACCTTCCATTGGCTGAAAAAGCCACAAGGCTGGGTGCCTGACGTCCCTGCGCTTGAGCCACACCTCCGTTCAAAGGCAGGCAGAGAGAGAGGTCTCCACAGCACAACAGCCACAAAACGAGCCCCACCTTACAGCTCCGAAACTTTTTTTTTTTCTTTATAAAAAAGACTGCAAGCTTCGCGTCTACTCTCTTCCCTTCTTCTTCTTCTCTTCAACCCCCCTCGTCCGACAAATCGCCATCGAAGCTCACAAACGGAGATTTCCTTCACGGGAGTCTCAAATGCGAAAGCTTTGGGAGAAAGTCCCCGGACACACGTTACTTCCCTGTTACAGGGGAAGCCAAAACGCCGCGGAAACGCGCCGCCATAGAAGCACAGCGGCTGACCTCCAAGACCTGCGCCCGGACACAATGAGCTCTTTCACAACCCTGTCCCGTCGCTACATTGTTGGTCTTCTCTGCTCTTTCGAGACCCTGCTTTCGCTTTCCGGGACCCTTTGGATGAAGATATGAGTCCGCGCCTGGGGAGTTGCGAGTTGGGGATCATGGGTTAGAGGAGCTTTCGACGACGGGGTGGCCGTTGGTAGGGTCTTGCTTGCCGGGCGAATTCAAGGGTATGTCGGAGGGTCTTTCGTCGAGATCGATAGGTATGCGATTGCCCGTCCACGACCTCTGTACTGAGGTTGGGGCGTGTTACTCGATGGGGCTTATTCTTGGTGCGAGGGGGGTTCAATCCAAACCTTTTGGATTTTGTTTCTTGAGGGTTTCGTCTTCAATCTTTCCTTGTTGGTCCGCAAAGGGGCTAGACACCTACACTCTGGACTTCTTGGGAAGTCTCACCCGTCTATGATGCCCTGGATTCAACGGGGGATGTTGGGACACAGTTCAAGTTCGATGATGATTACCTATAGAGTCAAGCACTGACGGTGAGAGGCCTTAGGGTCCGCCAATGTGAGCGACAAAACATGCGTTATGGTATCTGATGAACACTTGGAACATTTTTTTCTTTCTTTTTAAGTATCATTCAATTGTCAAAGGACTGAAAAGTCCGAGAGATGTTGTCTCCCTGTGGCTCATGTCATAGAGGTATATATATATAAAGAAGAATAGAAACAAACATGAACATGGTATATCTGAAAAGCCTCGTCAGAACGTGCCCTGCGCCGAAAATCTCTTCCACGTTTCAAACATGAACCATCCATTCGTAAAAGGGGTGCGCCAAAAGAAAGAACTCCGTAGACAAAAACAGTGCAAATCATTCCGGACATGGGTCCCATATATCCCGTACGGCATTCTCCATCACATAAGCCCACCAAGCACAACCTTGCCGATATTGGCCACCTCCGTCTTGATGTGCGACCTGCTGCTGTCCTCAAACTCCTTGACGACGCCCTGCACGATGATCTTGCGCACTTTGGCATCCGCTTTTGCAAAAAGCTCCGCCACGGGCGCCGTCGTCTCCCGCGGCGTGGGCACCAGGCTCAGCACCTTTGTGTAGACGTCAATCAGCACCTCGCAGAGCGTCGCAAACGTCTCGTAGAAATCCGGCTCGAACGGTAGCGACGGCGTGAGCAGGTGCGTGTACACCTCCCCCGGCAACAGGTCGTTATCGCTCGACGCAAAGGACATAACGCTCGCGCTCGCGCTCGACGAGCCCCCGATTCCGCCGTAGCTTCCGCCGCTCGCCGAGTCCGAGTCGAGGGGGTATCCGATGTCGTTAGCGCCGCTGGTGCTGCGCCGTGATTTGCCGCCCTGGCGGCGGAACATGGAGGGGAGGCGGGCGCGGGAGAGGGAGGAGGTGGAGGTGCCGCCTTCGCTGTGGAGTTGTTGGAAGGATTCGAATTCTTGGAGGAGGTTGTTGAGGCTGCGGAGGAACTCGATGGGGGTGTTTGCGTAGAGGTCGACGATTGTGGGGAGGGAGAGGCCGAGGAGGAGGTAGTTTGTTGCGCGGCGGGCGAGTTTGCGCGATTCAAAGGAGGGCATGCGGGCGAGGTCGGGCTTGTCGAAGAGGATTGTGTTGAACCAGTATACTCGGCCTTCGTGTCTGTTGAATCATAGTTAGCACGCGAGTATTCCAAGCAGAGAGAGGATGAGAGTGAGAGAAGGGTAGCATACGCTTTCCGTAGATAGTCCAACGTTGATATCCTCTTGTTCGCAATCTCCTGCATCTGCATGTGCAACACGACAGACTCGCTCGACTGCCACATGTTGGGATGTGTCGCGGACGTGGGCGGGGGTTGTAGGCGGTCGCTGGGCGCCAGGCTCGTCGAGCCGGTCTGGGTACGGCTCAGCATCCTGGAGAAGCTGTCGGCGGAGGCGGGGCTCTGGATGTTGTCTGCGTCGCGGGTGATCTTTGCGGCGGCGGCGAGGGCGAAGTCGGGGAGTGCGGGCGGAACGTTGCGGTCGGTGACTACGACATTGCCTCCTCCGCCGGAGCTGGAGCTGTTGGCGCGGCGCTTGGAGGAGGAGGAGGATAGGGAGGAGGACTTGTTGGGCGAGCTGAAGGAGGTCTTGCGGCCAAAGGAGTTCTTGCGATCCTTGAGGAGGACGTTGGGGCCGGAGGACTGCGGTTGGAGGGGCGGCGGGAAGAAGGGGGACGGTTGCGGTGGTGGTTGGGACTGGGACTTTTCCGGTGGTTCGCCAGAGGAGGTGCCGGGACGGGATTTTGAGGAAGAAGAGGAGAAGAAGGAGGAGGAGAAGAATGGCGCATTGGCTGTCGTGGGAGGTGGTCCGGATCGCTGCATGTCTTTGAGTTGGAGGGGGTGGCCTGGAGGCTGAGCCTGGGCCGCCTAGGAGTGGTAGTGGGAGTGGGAGAGAGGTGTGAGAGGATGGGCTGGACGGGGACGGGAACGGAGAGCGGGCGGGATGACGGGGGATGACGGTGTGGTTCGCGCCAGGGAGGTGGAAGAGTTTCCCGTAGTTGGGTACGCAGTACGGAGTGGGAGGGCGTGGAAGGGGAAGGGGTGTCAGGGACCAGGTTCAGGATTCCGGCGAAGGAGGGCGGACGAGGGGCCGAATCGATCGGCGAGGGTGGTTTCGCGCGTGGTCAGGCCAGGTTCGAGGTGGTATTGGATCCCGAGGCGTGCGGCTGCGACTGCTGCGTTGCGTTGCGGTTGCGATTTGCGTGGGTGAGTTATGAATAGAGTGCTAGATGCCGGTGAGGGATATGGAGTGTGTGCGTATCTGCGTTGGTGCGTCGAGTGGTGCAGCTGAATGAATTGTTTGCTTTGTCTTGCTCTCTCTCTCTCTCTCTCCCTCGCGGGTACCTTGCGCAAGTAAGGTAAGGTACGGTACTTTGCTGAATGAAGTCTGCAAGCCAAGGATGGATACAATGGAGTTGCTGCTACCCCCCTTGCCTAAGGTAAGGTACGAATACAAAGTTGAGTTGGTTTGTGTGTGTACTTGGGTGCGTATGTGCTTGGTTTGCGTGGTTGGTGGTTGCGTCGTGCTGCTCGCTTGAATCCTGGTTGGACCCGATGCGCGAACTTGCTCAATTGCCCCCCCTTGCTTGACACTCTGACTTGCTTTTGCAGCAGCTTACGGCTTTCGTCTGCCCAGTCTCAAGTCTCCGGTTGGTCGATCGTAGGCCACGAGGCCACTTTTCCCCCCTTTGCCACGGCCCACGGGTTTGCTGCTAAGCAGATGTGGTGTGCTGGTGCTGGTGCTGGTGCTGGTGCTGGTGCTGCTGATGGCGCTGCTGCAAGGCGGAAATAGGACCGGTTCACTGGACTGAAGGTTGATCTCAATCCCCTTCCGATAGGTACTAGGTAGGATACCTAGACGAATGGCACACGCAGCCTGTAGGAACCGCAGGTTAAGATTAGCTCAAGGCCCCTGGGTTGCGGCACTTGACGCAGAATGCGATTCGGACAGATTGGGGCTAGTCGTCAGCCTGCAGGTTGGAGTTTAATCAAGACTGGAGAAACGCGGAGCTTGGAGTTGCTTTGGTTCAAAAGTGTAAAAGACGTTGCGTCGCGGGCGGGTTTCGTTCTTTGGAGAGGGGGGGGAATTTGAGTTGCTGTTGCTCCAGCCTTCGGCGTGCTTGATGTAGGACGGGGGTTCGTGACGGTGGGTGATACAGATAGGTGGGATGGACAGAAAGAGAGGATCGTCAGGTTTATCCGGGACGTATTGATTTTATTATGGGTTTGTTGTATTTGTTTTTGTTTTGTTGCTGCTTCGGAGTGAGAAAGTGGATGTCAACTATGTCCAGGATGATGTTCGGAGACGGACGGGGGTGTTGGATCGTCCAGGCAAAGTCCCAAAAACTGTGAGGACGTAGTACGGGGTAGTGAGCAAGGGAAAAAGATGTCCAGAGAAATGGATGTCGTGCGTTTTTTGTTTGTTCTATTCTCTACAACCCCTCCCAGAGAATATGTAGGGACTATCCGCAGTCTCCTTGCCGGTGTGGGTTAGGTGAGGGGATGGTTCATGTAGCACAGAGCTATTCGTAAGGTACAGACAGAAACAAACAATCCACCTGACGTATGCGAACTTGAAATAGCGATTATCCGCGGAAAATGTCTGCACCGTCCGTTCGCAGCTGTGGTTCCTTTCTTTGTGTAGCCGACGATCTCGGGGCACCCCCTAAACACCTGAAGTAGGTAAGGTAGGTAGTATTGTTGGTGCTTGGGACTGGAGAACTTGGCGGTCGGGTACTTTCTGAGACCTGTTTTGGCGGGGTTCGGAGGTTTTGAAAAAGGCTAAAAGAGTACCCGAATTCCAACAAAAATAATGACGAGAGTGAATAAAAAAAAAAAAGTTGTGTCTGGAATTAACTCGGGCAGAAAATAATCCCAAACATGATAAGACGACACAAATAGCTGGTGCTACTATAGAAATCTGGAGGATGGAAGGTCCTACCACCCTCTAGGAACTAATCAGTTATCTACTAACAATTTCTTAACACATCAGCTCCGTGTCCAAGCTGCGTTTATCCCTGTGATTGTTACTGTATGCTGATCACCGTTCGTGGTCTGTAGATAGGTACACAGGTGATCTTCTGCCGGGTTATCTCATGTTTGCCTGCACGGTGTTTCCCCAAGCAGTATTCCGAACATCTTAGAAAGGAAAGGCATTGGAAGATGCAAATGCCATTTCGTTTGCGCTTGCTCACTGCCATACTTCGAGATGTAGCTTCGTAAAAGGAACATAAACGTATGGAGAATGCGCCTCTCACAGACATCCGTCAAACAGCAACTCGCAGCTAAACTTGGTACCTCATCATCACGTCCGAGTTGCACACCGGAGCAAAGGTATCTGCAAGCCACATTCATCTTTGCGACGCAGATACTCGACACAGATACTCGACACAGATATTCGACACCGAAATGGCTTCGGGAAAAGGCCATGGCTGCACGGGAAATGTTCTAGGGGCCAGCTTACCGAATTATTCCTCAGCCGTGCTAACCACGAATGCATGGAAGCTTTCCTATCCAGGTGGTTCTGCTCCATTTCCCGGCGCTTCTTCACCGAGGTACTAAATAAGTCTGATTCCATCGTGAAACTTCTCCCCCTCTCTCTTCAACCCCTCTTGCCCACCTATCCATTATCTGTAACACCCGTGAGCAGCGGGAACAACAACAACATCCATCATCCGCAATGCATACCAATTACCTTGCGATAGATATCAAGCAAGGCAATGTTGACGATTGGCCAATCCTCCCCGGGGTCAAGCAGATCATCTGCTCCCGAGCGCCCACAGACACCGAGCCGTTGCTTCTAAATATCGGAGTCTACCACCGCGCAGCGCCCAAAGCGCAGACTCGACAACAAGAGCACGGCACACACACAACGCAGCACATGCCCTCCCTTGATCCTTCTCCTCCTCCTCCTTCTCCTCCCGGAAGCCTCTGGGCCTTCCTATCAGTCTCAGTCCCATACCTAGGCAGCTTGGTCTCCCCGCGTAGACCCTGAAACATTCCAGAAGCTCGAGTCCCACGTGGTGAACGGACTCCCGGCCAAGGACCATACCACCCTTGAATCCCACCACCCGCACCATTTCACCCACACGATTGGGCTTGTTATCCGAATGGCTACCTTAGCTAGGTAGTCAGAAGAAAACGCCATCTTCTTCGTTCAAGAAAGAAAGATCAATGTCACAATCCGAGAGGGCCACGCTAGGGAGCACTGATCACACACTGATACAGATTTGGACCCGCAGCCGGGTTAGATGAGACGGAAAGGAAAAGATGAGCTCAACGTCGATCAGCCGCTCTCCCGCACCATGCGCTCCCGCAAACTTCAACGGGGAGTTCATCCGCTTTGGATGAGCCAAAAGCTGGTGGCTGCTTCGAATATGGTTCTACGCTATCACAAGCCCGCTTCAGATGGGAAACCTGGTGGCGGCTCCTTCGAGGCGCAATCGAACGAACTCGTCCCGGTCTCTGTTATTCAGAATCGTCATTACATTACGACTACCGCGTTCTATGTTTCACAAGCTACCACGCGAAGAAACCTTTCCGTGGAATCCTCACGCCGCCATAAGCGTAGCCGCCGGGACCAGCCCCGACGAAGCCGTCGTCGCGCAAACACACCCCTGTCCAGCAATACTCGTCACAGGCGGGCTCGTACACGTGGAATACGGCTCATGCGCCGCAAATGTCGGCACCGGCACCGGCGCCACGACCTCGGCTTTCACAAACACGGGAATAATCTGGCCCGTCGACAGCCGGAAAGCGCGGTGATTCAGCGCCTTCAGGAGCTTGGTGATCTCGCCCGAGTGGCTGGTGATGCTCAACCACGTCTTGTCGTCGGTGCGGAAGACGTCGTCCAGCACGGCTTTCGACCGCGCGTCCTGTGCGTCGCTCGTCTCGCTCTCGTTGCGGCGCCAGAGGGGGTCGTATTCCGCGAACCCCGGCTCGAATTCGAAAGACGGGAAGGTCGAGGCGATGTAGGTCTTGTTGGAGCGCCAGTTGCAGGTGTGCACCGTCATGCCCTCGCGGAAGCCTTCCTTGACGACGGGGATGAAGGGGTGCTCGTCCGCGGGGATGGGGATGTCGCCAAAGGTGATATTGGCGGTGTAGCCACAGCGGATCAGGGGGCTGGTGTAGTAGGACTCGAAGTAGGGCATCTTCTGGGTCGCGTAGCGGTCCTTGAAGTAGGCGTTTGCCTTGAGAGCTTCGTTTGCGCCAGCCGGGGTCAGGAGGGGATCGGCCCAGCGTGCGGTGGCGTTGCCGTCTTGTTCGGCCCAGTAGCACTGTGGTCACGTTAGCTGCGGTAGCCCCTTGGTTTCCGGTGGTGCTGGGCGGCATGTTCTCACGTTCCAGGCGGGAGTGCCGTAGAATGACTCGGCGGCGTTGTGCCAGCCCTCACCATGGCGGCCCATGAAGAGCAGCTTGTACTGAACGCTGTCGCTCTTGCGGCAGCCAGAGTTCAGGTACTGGACCCAGTGGTCGAAACGCTGCCATTGGGTCTTGACGCCCTCGGGGTCGAAGTGCTTGTCTGTTGGGTACGTCCGGTTGATGAGACCAAAGTTGACCGCGGCCTATGGCAGGTTCGTTAGTAACAGGTTCGCATCGGAATGTTTCCCAAGGCAGGCAAAACGTACATAGTCGAAGCCGGTCGGATCAGTGCTGTTGTCGTCCTGCAAAAAGTACCCAGGAACAGACGTGTACTTGATGTCCTTTCCCTCGGCCTCTGGCCAGGCGGCGAGGGCGAGAGGTGCGAGAGCGAGGACGGAAGACAGCACGAGACCCTTCATCATGGCGGAGGTGCTTGTCGAGAGAATGAGCAAGAGGGCTGGAGCTGGAGAGAGCTACATCGCGGCGTCGCATGCGGGGAGGGAGAGAGCTCTGGATAAATAGCACCGAGATGGAGAAGACCGACGATCCCCGCTCCAAGACCCCAGTCATTTCTTCATGGACCATTGATGCGCCATGCCGGGGCAGATTGCCTAGATGGAGTACCGGTGACTCGCCAGACTCAGATTCGAGATGTCGTCCGAAGAAAACTGGCATCCGGGGGACTGGAAAGTTGCGGGTGGTGAAAGATGGTAATCCCTGGCGGTGACCAATGGATGCATCACTTATTGCACGTGGGCGCCTGTAATGGCCTGGGTTCCTGGCAGCGGATGAGACCCAACCACGTTTTTGTTGTTATTCCTGGCTAATTTCGTTTACTTCGATGGAGACAACAAATAGTTGATTGAGGCTCATCTATGGCATCTTGCCAGTATTGGTAGATGGCTGGACCAGCCAGAGTCATCAGTGAGAATTGTCAGGTCTGGGTGGACATCCTGCCCTCCCTAACCATAGCTTCTAGGGCACATTTTTTGCGCATCGTTGCATGATCAAGGCGCCTAGAAGATGGTTCTGGGTAGAGATGGGCAGGAATTCATTGAATAAAGGGAGGCTTCACGACAATAAGTTAAGTTATCAGACGCTGCGGCAGAAGCGTTTATACAAACGTTTGTCAGAAACACGTGCCAATCCGTCCATCTGATGTTTTTGTTGGTGCTACTACGTGCAGTAAGGTAGGTACGTAGATGGGGACAGGGGAAGAACCGTTGGGACGGGATGAATGACAGCGGGCAACACGACAGCCAAACATGTGAACCTCGAGGGCTGGCGGGGACCTTACAGTGGACCTGGGACCTGATTCACCAGAAAAAGGCCCCGTGAGCGCCGTGGCGTGGCCGGTCCGGCCGCTGGAAAGCTCTGGTGGGTCTCGGCTATCGCAGTGGCGCTGGAACCTCGCCAATCACACGGCGCCGCTACGGGAGCGGGACATCGCGACCTGAGCCATTGACATGCCGTCCTTCAAGGCTCAATCAAACCTCATGTGAAATTCGCCCAGTCGGTGAAACTTTGTTGACGCAACACCAGCAGGTCATTATCACAAGACTTTTTTGTGCATTCATTACCTAGCAGTCTTAAGGTCCCTGAGATCCTGGAGAATCAGCGATACATTGGGTCCCCTCCAACTCCCACATCATCAAACCATCATGGTCAACTCCGACCCTGAATACCCACCCGGCGAGCCAGCCCCTGAGATTCTGGAGGAGCGCATCTGGATCGATGGCTGCTTCGACTTTTTCCACCACGGTAAGTCTACTGTCACGCATACTTCACAGCTTCAAAGACTGATCATCACAGGCCATGCTGGAGCCATCGTGCAAGCCCGCCAATTAGGCAGCGAGCTCTACATCGGCGTCCACTCTGATGAGTCCATTCTCGAGAACAAGGGCCCAACAGTCATGACCCTCCAAGAGCGGTACATCTCTCTACTCTGCTTCACAGCACTTTACTAACATTCACAAAAGTCTGGCCGCCGTCGACGCTTGCCGCTGGGTCACAAAATCCATCGGTCAGGCCCCCTACGTGACGCAGCTCGACTGGATCAGCCACTACGGCTGCAAGTACGTCGTCCACGGCGACGACATCACCTCGGACGCTGACGGCTACGACTGCTACCGCTTCGTCAAGGAGGCTGGCCGCTTCAAGGTCGTCAAGCGCACGCCCAGCATCTCCACCACCGACCTCGTCGGCCGCATGCTCCTCTGCACAAAGACGCATTTTATCAAATCCCTGGAGAATCTCTTGTCCGGCGATGAGGGTCAGGGCCAGGGTGCCGCCTCCCGGGACGAGATCAAGGCCGAGGCCGAGGCCCTGACGGAGCGGATGAAGCTGTACGCTACCGACGAGACGGGGAAGAATCCCGGCGTCGAGGTGTGGTTCTGGGCTGCGTCGGGGGAAGCAAAGGCTGAGGCCACGGTCGAGGAGAAGGGTGTGTTTTCGCGGTTCTTGCCGGGAAAGGGGCCGCAGATCGGTCAACGCGTCGTCTACGTCGATGGCGGTTTCGATTTGTTTTCCAGCGGGCACATTGAGTTCCTCCGCCGGGTTGTCGAGGCCGAGGAGGAGCTGGCGCGCGGGGAAGGGTGGTATTCGGAGCAGGCCGTCAACGAGCGCGTCAGCAAGGGCGGCGATTATCCGCCTGCGTACGTCGTGGCGGGTATTCATTCTGACGAGGAGATTAACCACTGGAAGGGCATCAACTATCCCATCATGAACATTTACGAGCGCGGTCTCTGCGTGTTGCAGTGCAGGGTAGGTCCTTCAACAGCCATGATGGACGGCTTCGAGCATGACTGTTCAAGTAGCGATGTGCTAACGACTAGTATTGCAGTACGTCAACGCCGTCGTCTTCGGCGCTCCATTCTCCCCGACAAAGGCCTACCTCACGTCTCTGCCGTGGGGCACGCCGGACGCCGTGTACCACGGCCCGACGGCCTTTATGCCGCTGACGTACGACCCGTACACGGCGCCCAAGGAGATGGGCATCATGCGGGCGGTGGGCGAGCACGAATTTGCGAGTGTCAACGCGGGGACGATTGTGCAGCGCATCATGAGGAGCCGCGACATGTACGAGGAGCGGCAGCGCAAGAAGGGCATCAAGGCCGAGGGGGAGTCTGCGGCGCGCGGCAGGGAGATTCTCGAGGAGGAGCAGGCGGCGCGGGAGGCGGATAGGGCGCGGCAGTGAGATTGTGTGTGTGTGTGTGTGTGTGTGTGTGTGTGTGTATCATGGGTCTATAGGAGGAGCATCATTATGAGGCGGTAGCATGTTTACATTTGGATACCTCGAGTAGTAGCATTCATTAGGTTGAAGGGCAGAATGGATTGGCCTTCAACAGGTCACGAGCTGAAGAAAGGGAACTACCGAATGATACCTGGAGAGAGTACTGGAAACCACAGACAGTGAAATGTTACTTTAGTATACTTACCACGACGCGTCTGCTAGTTTCCGCGTGTCATTGCTTGGGATGTCTCGGTTGGGCATATGTGGGTGAGTCTGGGTGTGCGTGAAAGTGTGTCTCACAAGGATGAACGGCGTCTTTTACATTCTTTCCAGACCGCCTCTCTGTGAATGATATAGCGTGATAGGTAGGTAGGTAGTCAGACACACACTGCGCAGACAAGTGCGAACCAAAAGATTGGCGCCGCGATCTAAGGGGAAGAAACGAGACATGGCCGGTGCCAAGCCACGTACCTAAGAAGAGCGTAGGCAAGGTACCCCGCGATTTGCAGGTCAAGTGACCAGAGGTCAGTGAACCGGGCGTCTGCGCCCGTCTTGTTGGTTCAACCCCAGAAGGTCCGTCCAGGTTGTGTTGCAGGGCTGAGACGTTTGGGCTGTTTGTGTTGTTGCTTCCGCACTTGTTCGAGAGCAGGCCGGGCAAGTTGAGGTTCGTAAAGGTAAGGCGAGGTACTTTGATGTTTTTATTGGATTAAAAATCGGTTGGGGATAAGCAGCTGCCAGATCTGGGCATCCATCTCGTCATATGTAGGTAAGATATTTCCCATTGTCTCTCCGTGCTGACCGGGGAGAAGATGGAGAGTGTGTGTGTGAAGGAAACCGTGGAAGACGATCCGGGCCTCCGGCAACCAACCCAGAAGTATGCATGCAGGAGGTTCGCATTGGTGGTGCATCGTGTGTGAGAAGATGTACAGTGCCAGGAGACGCTAGGTACACCTGCCTCAATGGTTACACTCGGCACCTTGAGGGATCTCGCCTCCGCCAACCCAACCGATACGATCCAATGTTCGAGAAGGAAATTCGGGTTGGGATCTGTTGAAGAGATTTGAACGATGGAGGGGGAAAGCACGAGGCGGGGAGCACGGGGGGTTGCTACCTACCTGACCATTGGGACTGAAAGAGAAGGAAAGCAGTGGTCAACTGTGCGGCGTGCCTTCCATTGCGGTTACTCGGACTTGATTCCCCACGTCATCGCCTACACTCGGCTATCCGCGGGAGGGGTAACATGGGAAACCGAGAATGGAAGGGACAACTGACAAGGAAGGACCAGATAGCGATTACACTTGCTTCCAATTCCGCTCTTTGGTTGACCTCGCCTTCCTCCACGGCAAGTAAATGAGGTACCTCAATGCATGTATCTTTCAGCTGCACGCCTCTCAACAACAACAGTTGAACCCTTGACATCTTGGCGACGAACTTGACGATGTGAATTCCGCACTCTCCTTTCCGTCATATTCGCGAATCGCGAGGTCCCGAGGCCAAATGTGCACTTACGACTCATCCTCCCGAAAAGACAACGCCATCATCACCGGGGATGACCTCAATTGACTCGATCGGCCGCATCAAAACCCTGTCGGGCCATGTCAATAGTTGTCAACCCAAAGGGCAAAAAGGGCGGACTGGACAAGTAGGGCGCGCTTGATCATTGCGATGTCGGACCTCGCCCATGTTCATCCCCTGAATATGACAACATACTCGCTGCACCCGGAACGATGCTGATCGGGTCGCCAATGTGTTCGGAGTCATCGTTTGTTGCGTTCGAGCGAGGTCGAATGAGACATCGAAACAACATCTACACTAGCCGAACTCCAAGTCCGATGCTGAAGCCATGCACACCACAGTACATACACTACGACAATTGGAGTGCAGCACCGTTCGGCTTCGGACCGCGCGCACCAAAGCCGCAATGGGGCGCAAGGACGTCGACCGACTGGAGCCGTGCCCGGCCGACGGCTTGTGGTGGGACAAACTGGAGGTGCATCGCCTTCTCGTACAGCATTCCCTCCCGTCAGGCAGTTCCCTGCTACACTTTGGACCGGCGCTGCTACTGCCGCTGCTGCTTGCTGTATTGCGTTGCGGTGTACGACAGCATGTACCTGACGCGCCATTGACTAACAAACCATGCTCCGACGAATGGGCGACCGCGGCTTGACCTCTTGTTTCGTCACAGAATTTTTTTCGATCATGTCCCTTGCAACAAGTCGCATCTTTGCTGGTCTTCAGACGCTGCGCAGTCACGGCAGTATTATCTGTAGCCATCTCGAGGTGGGATGGCCCCGGCTCTAGCGGATAACTGTGGGATCCGAATTTTCTTTCAGGTCTTTTTTTCCCTTCTTCTTGGCCATCCTCAGACTCGGATTGGTAGTCTGGTAACTGGCTTATCTCTGAAGAACGGCATGTCCGTGTGGGGACTCGAGCAGCAAGACAATCCTTCCTCGATCAAAGGACGGGCTTCGATTCGATCATCGCCCGACGCACTGGCAAAAGTTGGAAAGGGCGAGAGATGAGATGAGATGTGAGAGAAACAGTCCCATCCCATCCCGGATCCCCCAAAGTTCAAACCGCTGCCACCGACGCTTCACAATTGCTCACGCGCTGGTGGGTCCCGGCCCGGCTCCACTCCATCGATAGAAAAAAAAAAAGTACGCGGGCTCGGCATTGCCATCCCTCGACGTTGAACATCGGCACAACGCTCTACAGAGTCCAGAATTACTGTCCTCTACTCGGTGTGGTACCTACAGAATAATAAGACAATGGCGGAAGGGAAATCTCAAGGGGCTTACGGCGCTGCCTCCATCTGGCGACCTTTCCGCATGTGGATCCCCCGGGCAAGCGACGGCATACCAACGACAAAAAGCCATGCAGCATACCGGCCGCCTTGGCTTGAAAGTTCCAGTCCACCATCTTCCCGTGGTCCACCATCCATCCATGATCGATCCATGACTTGACTAGGGCATGGATCAATTTCTGAACCGTTGGCGTCTGCTGGTCTCTTTTCTTGCACGCATCTGGTTTACTTCGTGCCCTCTGGCAACCACCCATGGAACCAACGACACGGAGTATCCGTACCCAGCAACCACTTCAGACGGACGGGTTTGCTTGTTCCTCTTTTCTTTCCGTGTGTATGTAGGCATTCGTACCACCTTGCCTTACATCACACACCTTAAGGTACTCTGCGAGGTATCATCCTCCCCTTACCCTTCCCACCCCATCCACATCCATGCTCCATGCACTGCACAGGTCAAATTCTCCATGATGTTCCCTGTTATCTGAAAACGCCCTTTCCAAGACCGGACCCGCTGCCCCTCTGCATTGGCCCTTGAGTCACCTGCTCCATCTGTCACTAGAACCTTGAGCCAAGCCAAACTGTGACAAACCCGTCCTACTTAAGCTCTTGCCGTCACTCCTACAACTTGACCCCGTGGCTTTGTTCTCTTCCTTCTCCATCTTAAGCCGAATCTTTTCCTCCCTGTGTCTTTCCTCTTACATAGACACATATTGCTTGTGTCTTTTCTCTAGCCAGTGCTACTATCTGTTACTTGGTTCAAGTAACGGCAAATCGACCCCTCGACCCCGCCAACTCCGAGATTCTTCATATATCCACTACATCGGTCTCTCACACAAACATCAGACTAAGCTCAACAACCACAATGGCTCCCGGCACCATCTCTCCCGGTCTGCACCATGGCAACCAGGACATCGATCTGACATCGTCCGCCATCGAGCATAAGCTCGAGGCCATTCCCAATGGCAAGGCTTCCAACGGCACCAAGCCCGCCTACCAGGAGCTCGACGCCTCCAAGCTCATTTACAACCGTACCCAGAACCCGCGTGCCGTCCCCGATCCTGCCTCCGCCAACGCTGGCTCCGAGACCATCGCCACCGACCACATGGTCGCTGCCACCTGGAAGGTCGGCACTGGCTGGTCCACCCCGGAGCTGAAGCCCTACGGCCCCATCTCCCTCATGCCGACTGCCTCCGTCCTGCACTACGCCACCGAATGCTTCGAGGGTCTCAAGGTCTTCCGCGGCTTTGACGGCAAGCTTCGCCTGTTCCGCCCTGACCGCAACTGCGAGCGCATGCTCATGTCCTCCACCCGCATCGCCCTGCCGTCCTTCCCTCCCGCCGAACTCGAGAAGCTCATCATCGCCCTCATGGCCGTCGACGGCCCCAAGTGGCTGCCTCGCGAGCGTCCCGGATCCTTCCTCTACCTCCGCCCTACTATGATCGGAACCCAGCCCCAGCTCGGCGTTCAGGCACCTTCCGAGGCCATGCTCTACATCATCTGCACCTATATGCCTGTCATGGACTCTCCCGTCGGCGGCATGAAGCTCCACACGAGTCCCGAGGATATGGTTCGCGCCTGGGTAGGTGGATTCGGCTACGCCAAGGTCGGTGCCAACTACGGCCCTTCTCTGCTGGCTACTGTCGAGGCCCGCAGCCGTGGGTTCGGCCAGATTCTCTGGCTGTACGGACAGGAGCAGTACTGCACCGAGGCCGGTGCCAGCAACTTCTTTGTTGTGTGGAAGAACAAGGAGACCGGCAGGACGGAGATCATTACCGCGCCTCTCGACGACAGATTGATACTCGACGGTGTCACGAGACGCAGCGTTCTCCAGCTCGCCCGCGAGCGCCTCGGCGACAGCGTCGACATTGTTGAGCGCAGATACACCATCGATGAGGTCATCCAGGCTCACGAGGAGGGTCGCATCGTCGAGTCCTTTGCCGCCGGTACTGCTGTAAGTTTTGATCATTGCTTCCTCTCGCCCAGACGACTTGCTAATGCCATCTCAGTTCTTCATCTGCCCCATCTCCCTGATCCACCACCGTGGCAAGGATGCCAACATGGGCATGGGCGGCGAAGGTGTCGGTGGCGAGTACACCCTCCAGATCAAGAAGTGGATGAAGGACATCATGTACGGTGGCGAGCAGCACGAGTGGGGCGTCGTCGTCCAGGAGGAGCAGTAGACGGATCTGCTCAGACGAACAAGAGGAAGAAAAGAGACGAGAGATACGGTTGAGGAAACGGCATTAGCCCTGGTCTGAGAACGACTGGGGCTCGGGTTATGAGATTCAATCATGGCTGGGGCGTTGTATGGCATTTTGCACACCAAAATTCGGCGTTTGCATTGTTGGGTTAACAAGTACCAGAAGAAGTGGTGCATGGTTTGGTAAACTTAGAGAACTACCGTAGCATCAAAATTCACAGGATTAATATGATCATTGGAGACAGTCTCGCGTTTGCTTGCTGAGGAAGTGAAGAATACTCGTTTTGAGGAGTCAACTGATAGTACTTGGGCAAGACTCAATCTGAGCTCGCATACAAGTTTTCACTCTCCCAATGTATTGCGCCAGTAGTGGCTGAACAATGTGCATGATGATGAGGCATAGTCTTGATGAGCGAGCCGCCTTTTACTAGCTCAGCAAATTCACTTTCTTCAGGGCGATAAGTTCCTTTGACGACTGCACCATAACGATTGACGTCTAGCATACTTTCTCTCTTCATCAGCCGCGTAGTTAGAGCCCACAGAGCTGTTTGTAAGTCTGTTGCTTGGGTCCACTTCGGTGCCTTACTTTCTGCAAGATACATATCCATTAACATCCAACAGCCGCTCTGATTCTCGCTCAAGAGAGTAGATAAATCCAAAACATATCCAGGGTTCCTTCCAAAGTTGGAAAACACAGCTGTATCTTCCATCAAACCCATCTCCCTTTTCTTTCCCCCCCAACTTTCAACCTCCCCTGCTCCCACCACCACACTCCTGCCTCTTCCCAAACCCTTCCGTCTCCATCTCGTAATCCGGCGGGAACCGCGCGTTCTGGCGCTCAATCATGTCGGCGGCATCGTACAAGTCCACCTTGCTCTCGTCGATGGTGCTCCCGACGGGGTGTTCCGCTTCGCTGTTGAACATGAAGAAGGTGTTTGGGGCTGGCGCCTGACCGACGGCGCACTTAGTGTCGGCGACGACCTTGTTGTTGGCGTCGGCGCAAAAGACTTTTCCTGCTGCTGCTGAAACGCTGCGGGCGCCGAGGAAGGCGAGAGCTGCGGCTTGGAGGCCTGGTAGGGCGATGTGTTGACTCTTCATTGTTGGTTGCTTTTTGTCTTCGAAGGAGTGAGTGACACGGCGTGACTGGGTCGCTTATATAATGAGTGACGCGTGTTGTTTTGTAAGTACAGAATGGCTGGAGTTGATCCTTAAACGAGTGACTTCAAGCAAGGCCCTTGAGGTAGTCCAAGCAAGGAGCTGAGGATGAGGAGCGAGCAAGGAGGATTTCGAAAACAGATACTTATAATCATCTTGCCTTCTCCCACGAACTGATCTTCATTGTCTCGAATGACCTCAATCAACTATACTTTGAATATAGTACCAACTGTTCAAGCTGACTCGCCTCATAATGCAAATGTAGAAGCTAAAGGTTGAGTTGAACAATCACAACTCGCCGAAAGTTGTCTTTGAGCAGCGACTCTTGGGCAGTTAGACACATTCGGAGCATCCGGGCTTTGCCAAGACCGCCGGCGAGTTCAGACGGGCGCATATCATATACGAAGATCAACTTACGGATAAACACCATCAATCCATTCTACCAATTTGAAGTCGCGGGGGCTAAACAACATCGGGCAGAAGAATGCAAATGAAAAAGCAGAATTTATGTATCAGACTTTAGACTTTGCTCGGGCTTGTAGTTTCCAAGCACTCGGATTGAGGCACATATCGCTTGTGTCAGTGTTCATCCCATGACTCCGAGAACCGAGAGGTTTGACAGGGGATGCCGGAAGACCAGCAGTTTGACTAAGCTCATGCCAAGCGTGTAGTTAAAGTACTTCACACTTTCTCACGTCATTCGTTGTTTACGACTCACGACGGAGGAAAGATCATCATCGCTTTTGATTGAGCCAAGACAACTCTAAACAAGTACTTCTATTTCTACTAGTTGGAACAACCATGATGCTCATTTCCATCAGGTTGAGTGAATTCTTGGAAGTCTATAACTCTATGTGTCTATTAATGATCAGCACTTTACAGAATTATTGTGGTCAGTTCTTACACGTATAGAGGCTTTCAAGAGACTGAATCAGTTCGGAACGGAATATTTTGGGAGAATATTTATCAAGACTCGAAGTTCTCATTTCTGCAAGCCATTGTCCATCCCCCAGCTCCAATCACCACGGAATAGTCACTCTTTTCAATCCCTTCCAAATTCCTGCCACCCTTCTCCTTCATGATCAACCTTTTCTCAGAACATACACGGCAAGAAACCACAATCGTTATTAAATCACAGATTGGTCTTCTCTCATAGTAAGTCTTTAGCCTTCAGCCACTTCAAATCCATCACTCACATGCCACCTCGTAGATGCGTCCCCCATCAAACCTCTCAGCCACCACCCTTATAGCCGTCGCCAGCCTCGCCCAAGCCCAAAATTGTGTCGAGAACGGTCCCACAGGCGACGCCATCACCGGCTTCAGGTTCTCGGGGACATGCGAATCCTGGCAGTGGTTCTCGCGCGATAAAGGCACGCAGGTCAAACTTCAGCCGGACTGCTTCCTGCGGCAGACGTTCCCCAACGCCACGCCCGTGGGCCACGTGTGTATCCAGCTCGAGAGCGGAGGCCACAAGTGCTTCTCGGCGCCGGGGGCGGGGGCGCCGCAGTGTAGGGTGCCGGATGACTTTTGTTCGGGTATTCAGAACATGTGGGGATGGTAAGACGGCCATTGTCACACAGGATTGCTATTTTGCTCGTTTAAAACTAGCTGCAGCGATTTTATAGGGGCCGAAACGGTGTTGTGAGTTGTGACTACCTAGAAAGTTTTTCTATTCGGGAGGTGGTACCACCTAGCTTCGATACCAGCCGATCAGAGCGGGTCTTCCGGTGCATACTTGTCCGGCGTCCACTTAGGTGCGACCGGCAGTTGCTGATATAGATTGCCAAATACGAACATATACAATGGACTAATCCTGAATTCCTAACTGTTAACACGTGCAGTCATCGTGTAAAAGCCCCAATTCGACTGAGCACAACGGCAGCTTTCCCCTTCATCTAACGTGGTCTGGGTTGACTGTCATCAATTTCACTTTCTATTCTACCGTCAAATTCATACTGACATTGCCGTGCTTAACGAGCCGTTCATTCCCTGCATTGTCCAGATTTTGGGTGGGAGCATTCCCGGCCCGCTGACGTGCCCAGGACATAGTAACCCAGAGTCCAGATCCATGCCATTATTGGCACAAGTAAACACAGAGATCGGTCTCGGGCGGATTCGTGTTGTGCTCGAAGAACATCTCACTAACCCAACCTCGATGGTAGGTCTTGTGGTTGATGACATGAAGAAACATGCCACCCAAAGTCATCTCTGCAGGTGTGCCGTTGACGTAATTGAACTTGGATCGCTTGCTGAAGCTTTCCTCATCTTGCCTGGTCGCCCAGTCGATGTACCACTGGTTGACCTCAAACTGCTTTTCGACCAACTCCTCAAATTTCGGGTATAACAGATCACGGCGGGTCGAGAAGCCGTGGTCCTCTTCGAGTAGATGTGCACGCCAGATCAGGTCGACCTGATGATTGTGGTTGAGTGTGCCCATCATGGACTTGAAAAGAGTTGTGCGCGGCTGATAGACCGCCCCAGACGGCAGCTGTTTTTGAATCGCTGCGAAAAGTACTTGGTCGGCCCAGTTGTTATACTTGGCAAGCATAACAGCCGTCTCCCTTGTGAGCATGGTGCGTGGTGGTCTGTTGTGAGATTCGCAGCAAGATTGGCAGGGAACAAATTGAATATTGAGGGTGTTTAATGTGATCTTGACTTCCGTGTAGGGGCAGTGTAGTTATATAACGCTAGATCTCACGATAATATTCAGCCGACAAACTTGTGAACGATACAAATTGGATTGCCTTTAGGGTTTGCTCGTTTTCCATCTTTCAACTGCTCCTCTTCCTTGCTTTGTCATCCTCCCTTGGACTTACCCCTCTAATGACATGAAGACTCATGGCGCCTGAATGTATACTTTGCATGGATGGATTGATAAGCATGACGTGGAAATCGCTCATGTGCCGGCGGGAGGCGTCTTTTTTTTGCTGGTTCGTCGGTCTCCAATCTGTTTGCTGAATGGGCCGCCGGCTTGACTATGGTGGCTTGTTACGCCTCGGCAGCCGCCGGCCAATTCGATCACAAGGTATATAAAGCGGAACCACTTGTGTATCAGCGGTTTCAGTCCTATCGAACGATCAGTACGTTTGAGACTTGGTCAATTTCAGGTCTCAGCCCTCCATCTTAGAGACAACTCAACGTAAGTGACACGGTACAGGACCCCTTCTAGGCCCTGGGATACAATATGGCTTGATAGTTTCAAACGAGTAAGACAGTCTTGCAATTGCATACTAATGAATGCTAGTTTAACAACCCACGTATCATGATTTCAATCGAAGACTCTGACAGAATAGCGACAACGGCGGCAGATTATCACATCTCTGCTCGCGGCGCTGAAGGATTGCTTTTACGCGATGTTTGGGGCCCCCGAGAGAAGTCCATGGGCAACCCGTGGAGTCCAGAAAACCCCAATGGGACGCAAGTAGCCATGCATCACATTCCTTTCGTCAAGACTTACACTACTTAGTGTCATCCTCCGCCTAGCCGAGAATAGTCTGATGCACAATGAGATCGCGGATTTCATTAAACAAGAGGTAAAACCTGAACCTTGCCAGGATGATTCATCTCTGAGATCGAAACGTATAGGTCACCGTTCTTCCAGTGAATCACTTGACTTACAGCACTGGACCACGAGGATCGCACCGCCTACGCCTTGCAGCCGCGAACTTCCTAACAGACGAATTCAAGCCCCGAAGATCTCTTGGTATTGACAACATTCTCATCACCCCAGGCCTGGCTAGTGCTATTGATGCACTGGCTTGGACTTTCTGCGATGAAGGAGATGCTATATTGATTCCACAGCCATTGTATAACGGATTTATAGTCGACGCCTTGAACCGTAGTAACGTTCAGGTGATTGGTGTTTCCTACACTGGAGTTGAAGGATACACGACCCTTGACGATTTGTTCGACCCTGAAGTCAACAGGAAAGCCATAGCTAAGGCGCTTGACAGAGCCAAAATCAACGGTATCAAAGTCAAGGCTTTAATAATTTCCAAGTCAGTTGTCTATCCTAAATTCCTCTGAGTGCAGGAGGACGAGAAAATACTCACCAACCCGTAGCCCCCACAACCCTCTAGGAAGATGCTACGTTTGTTCTCCTCAGTCCAAACTCTCTCAGGCACTAATTGCAATAGCCACCCGAGACTTTGAAAGTCTTTGCCCGGGCATGTGGCAAGAACGACCTACACTTCATCTCTGATGAGATCTATGCCAAGTCAACATTTCCAAATCCGGCCATTCGCGACGCTGTCCCTTTCCTATCAACACTCTCTCTTGATTTTAGCGGAATTCTCGACTCAACTCGCCACCATATCCTCTACGGCGCTAGCAAGGACTTCTGCGCCAATGGCTTACGTCTTGGACTTGTATGTACCAGGAACGAGGGGGTTATGGGAGCGCTATCTAGTATCAGGTATGCATGCCCGCCAGACCTGACTGGATGAATCATCTAAGTAAGATAAAAGTATCTTCTCGTGGTCACCGCACCTCATCCAGGATGTGTGGGCTGCTATGATGGAAAACAAATCCTGGCTCGCTGCGTTTACGGCGGAGAAAGCAGAGCGCATGGTCGTCAACCACCGTATCACAACCTCATTTTTGCGCGAGCATGATATTCGGTACTTCGACACGTAAGTGTGGCAGTTGAGATACTTCGGAATCACTAGACTAATCATTCTGTGTGAAGAAATGCTGGACTCTTTATTTGGGTAGACCTTAGACATATGATCACGTCGCCAAAGGACCCGCAGCATCAACTCATGCTTGACTCCTCGGACATTGAATCCACTTTGGAAAAGACCTGCAAACAGCGCGAGGTACAAATCGCCGATATCTGCATGAAGCATGGAGTTTTGGTTGCACCAGGTCACGTGTATGTGGCGGAGGAATATGGGTGGTTTCGGCTAACGTTCACAGTCGGCAAAGATGCTTTGCAAGAAGGTCTGAAACGCTTTTTGGAGGCATTGAAAGAGGCAGAAGCATACACGCCGCAGGCCTGAATGACTATTATCATTCAAACCGTCCCTATCGTTACAGGTTTTGTGAGCTAGAATGGCGTAAAAGCGAGGTAATGCAACGAAACAACTGTCACTGAAACAACTGCACCTGGTTTCTTCAGCATTTTTCTTCCTCACCGTTACTCAAGACATCTAGCCGAATCGGCTGACATCGGTGCGTGGGTACCTAGCAGTTCTTAGCTGACATTGGCCCAACGTAAGCCGGGCCGGACCGACAGAGACCTTCTTTGGTCATGCCAGTCCATGTTTCCCAGAAGTGAAGTAGCGTGCTACCTCCAACCGTCTAGTGTCAAATACCTCATGGTTTCAATTAATATTGTACCGCATCGTGTGATTTCCTTGAAAGCTAAGTCTTGTTAAGGTTGATCTCTTGCGCCTGGAGAGCCGGAATAAACCACTAGGTCAATCATTGCCACTGCATTGTATGCGAGACCGAGCACTTCAAGGGCCAATTCCGAGATCGTGGCAGCCGATTGAAACGGTCTCTAGATCGGAGCATCGTTGAAACCTGATGACGGGGCATGGTCACCTCTGGGAAAATTATCTTGGCACAACGATCCCCATCGACGGTACAGGTTGTTGGGGAATCATTATGGGTTCGTGCCCTGGGGATGGCTACAGGTTTCAGTGATATTGGATCCTGTGGACCTCTAGGCATGACTAATGAGATGGATCTAGAGAGCACTCCGTGGTAGAGCCGGTGGGAGGTCTACATACACGACACGATCAACACCAATCATTCCCCGGCCCCGGTGGGTTTTGACAAGGTCGTGATGATCCCGGGGCGGCAGGGCGAGTCTGGCGGACGGAGATGAACAACTCCCCGTCCGGACCGTAGGGTCGTTAAGTGTCCGTTTGCGGCAATAAGATTCAACTCGCGACCTCTTGGTCGAATCACGGAGTATCACATGGAGAGTCTGCCGTCTTCTGATACAACAACTTTGATCTTCCGATACCATCAAGACCAAGTCTTACGCTAAGCCTTACGCGCTTAACCATGACCTTCAAGATCGTCATTGTCGGCGGTAGCGTCGCTGGCTTGGCGCTCGCCAACATGCTCGAGAAGTTCAACATTGACTATGTTGTTCTCGAAGCCTATCCTGAGATTGCCCCCCAGGTTGGAGCCAGTATTGGACTATTGCCCAATGGCTTGCGGATTCTCGATCAGCTCGGTTGTTACGAAGCGTACCGGGCCAAAGCTGAGGACCAAGTATACCAACACGCCTACCTCAGGCGAGAGAATGGTGAAATCTTCAGCTACCAACATGATTTGATGGACATGTGGGAGAAAATGTAAGTGGCTTGTGGAGTTTTGCGAATCACAACTGACAATAGAACAGGTTAGGATATCCAATGATCTTCATCGACAGGCAGATGCTTATTCAAGTTCTGTACGAGAACTTGGAACACAAGGATAGAGTGCTCACTTCTCAACGAGTTGTATCCGTGAAATTTACCGAATCTGGTGCTCTTGTCACCACCAAAGACAACAAGGTCTTCAGCGGGGATATTGTCGTCGGAGCTGATGGAATCCACAGCACGGTAAGGAAGGAGATGTGGCGACAAGCGCCGACCGGATACTTCCCCCTGGATGAGGAATCCAAGGTCCCTGCCTCCACTTTGTGTGTCTTTGGCATCTCTCACAGGCCCAAGGCATACCCCGGAGCCAGTCAGCACAACACGATGTCGCCTGGTCATAGCTACTTTGTAATGGCTGCGCCGGGAGACCGCGTGTACTGGTTTTTGTTCATGGAGTTGAAGACTCTCTATGGCAGAGATATCCCGAGGTATGTTATCACTTGCAAGTCTAGAAGACTGGAATTGATCTCCTTCCACAGGTATACCAAGGCCGACGAGGAGCGTATTATCAAGCAGCACTGGGACGACCAGATTCTGGAAAACATGACACTTGGTGACCTTTACGAGAAACGTATTGCTACGACGCTGGCGCCGCTTCAAACCTATGTCTTTGAGAAGTGGCACTACAAGAGGGCCATCACCATCGGAGATTCTGCACACAAGGTCGGTACCCAACGCGTGAATGCTACTGAGGGAAAGTGCGTCAATAGGACAATTGCTGATTGACGTTATCGAATAGGTCGATCCCGTGACGGGTCAAGGCGGTAATGGAGCAATCGAATCAGCTGCACATCTGGTCAACGCCTTGTTGCGCAACCTTGACCAGACCCCCGGTGGTCTTAGTGAGAAGCAGTTGGAGAGCATCTTTGCTGAGGTGCAAGAAAAGCGCTTTGTAAGTGACAAGTCATACTCAATGAAGACATGAGGTCTCGCGACGAACTCGGAGGCTGATCTTGGCCGTTCATTTGGATAGGAACGTGCTCAACACATTGTCAAGCAAGGCTACTGGCTCCAGGATGCCTTCACGCTACGAACCAGAATGGGCAAGATGATTGCGCGTTACTTGATGCCTTTGCTGGGCTCTTTCGGAGTCGTCTACCGAGGCGTCGAGTTCTGCGCCCCCGCAACGAAGCTGGAGAGACTAGAAGTGCCTCATCGTCCTAGAGCGGTGTTGTTCGAGGATGAGTTGCCAGCGAAGCCACTCAAGGGCTTGGGCAGTCTGAACAAGCTCTTCTCTGTCGCATTCATGTGTATACTCTGTGCCATCGCGGCAGGGGTGTTGCGTCTGCCTAGGAGCCTGGAGACGCTGGTCGACGTCCTGTGCTCTTCCACCCATGGAGATGCGTCGATGCTGCCGGCTATCGAGTTCATGACCAACACTGCAGCGCTCATTGCTCTCGCCTTGGCTGATTTGAACCGCGTGGGAAACCAGCTGACATCTGTGACCTTGTAAGTTGATCCCCAGCTATCACAGCCGATGTATTCGGGCAGACTCCCCCAAGAGCAGACTAACGCGGAGGCACTGAACCCCAGAATCGTAATCTTTACCATCTTCAACAACACGCTCGGCCCAGGTGGGTTTGCCCCAATTTCTTGTGTCTTTGCTCATTGGTCTTGCAACACCATTGTCGGCAGACACGTTCCCCTCGAGAACGCCAAGAGGGTGTTGCCCATCACGGCCGCGGGATATCTCCTACCCGCAGCCGTCGCGCTGTATCGCCAGGACGCAAACTCAATCAACATCTGGCGCAATGCGCCAATACTGTGCTTCTTGTTGGCTAGGAGTCTCTCTGTGTTTGGACTACAATCTGGATCTCAGCAACCTGAGAACGAAGAGACCAAGTTACAGAGCACGAGAGAAAAGTACCAAAACATGTTCGCCAAGGCAGATCTCCCGGTTCTTGGCCTTGTCTACTACACGACTCTGGCAATCTCCGCAGTCATCCATCTCACCAATGTTGCTCTCTTCGGTTTGAAGTACAGCTTGTTTGGTGGTGAGAACGCGGCCCTGATGGCTCTGGGTCTGTCGAAGCTGGATATTCTGATCTTCACGTTCTGTTCGCTGCTGCTTGCCCTCGGCACGGCGCCGTGGAGTTTGCGACTTTGCGGATACATCAACACGAAGAAAGCCTTGACTCAGGCCGCAGCAGTGATTCTGGGATCGGCCGTTGTTGGTCCCGCGGCAACGCTCGCAGGTATTACTGCGTATCGTGAGGGTATTGTCGCAGGTCTAAGCCAGTAGAGACATGTTGATGGAGGGCAGAGTCAAACATGGCTCCTATCAAAACTTCCCTGGTGGATGCAAACTACCATACCGAGACCCAATCAAGGGCCTTGGGTGCTTGCCTCGAAGCAGCCCTTGTAAATCAGATAGATTCGTTCATGTGTCATTTTTCCACAACAAAACTAGACTCCGTAGTAAACATCCAGCTCTTCTCCTTTCCATCTCAGCCAATTAGTGTAATTCACGGACGATTTTCATCCCAAGCGTGTGTTGAGCCATTTACATCAAAATACCTTATGCAGGATGTATGTCATCATTAGCTTTCACGCCACAACCAACCAAGGTTTTCCCCGGGTGCTACGTCCCACCCAAATTTCCCCAACCCCCAGAATGTTTCTCTCTCTTGCTTTGTTTAATGCCAAGAGCAAGCTACCCCTCATCTCCGAAGTTTTTAGGTTGCAATCGGATCATGTTCGCTGCTAGAACAGCCGGGTTGGAAAAGTCGTTTTTGTCGTGCAGGACGTTACACCCACTCTCTCTGACGGTGCAATTAAGCGGCGGAAAACAGGCGGAAAACTCGTGGGGAACTACCCCGCATGTTGATCACTTCCCTGTTGGCTTATGGTTATTGGACTAGCGGTGGATTTTCTCCTCGCTGATCTCTGGGGAACGGCCGATAATTCTGACGAAGCTAAGGTTCGTGGCCTGCTGGGTGAGCCGGCGCATCGCGAAGATGACCGGCGAACCCGGAGAGGCTGCATATGCATGGTGAAAGGAAGATTGTATAAATATCGGGTGTTCTCACCGCGAAACTCTTCATCGCCGTAGAAGGCTTGAAAACCATCCTGCTCCGGCATCAAGCTCCTCACAACTCCCTTCGTCCTTGGTCCTCATCCTCATACGGAACGATGGGCTTCTCGTTGAGACGTCTGGCCGTTGCTGCCTCCGCGTCAGTCTTCACTGGTCGCGTGTTGGCACAAAATGGCTCAGCCGCAGGTATGAAAGATGCCATGCTAGGATTCACCATGCGCGAGACTAACATTACAAAGGCATTGTCGTTGATGGCAAGTCTTTTGCCCTCAATGGCGACCATTCCTCATACCGCTTTCATGTGGATGAGCTGACTGGTGACCTATTGTCTGACCACTTTGGAGGGTCGGCTACGGAGAGCATGGAAATGCTCGCCCCGGAAATCAATGGCTGGGTTGACATGATCGGCCGGGTTAGACGAGAGTACCCCGACCTTGGACGTGGAGACTTCCGTGTCCCCGCAGTACAAATTCACCAGTCTGAGGGATACACGGTCAGCGATCTCCAATATCGATCCCACAGAGTCACGGCAGGAAAGCCTGGCTTGCCGGGTCTTCCGGCGACATTTGGAACCGACGATGAGGTCTCTACTCTGGTTGTTTCTCTGTACGACAACTACAGCTCCATTGCCGTCGATCTTTCGTACTCAATCTTCCCCAAGTATGATGCCATTGTCCGAAGCGTCAACATCACCAACGAGGGGGAGGGCAACATCACCATCGCCAAGGCCGCAAGTCTCAGCGTTGACTTGCCATTCGAGGACCTTGAGATGATCGAATTGAGAGGCGACTGGGCTCGCGAAGCCATGAGAGTTCGGAGGAAGGTTGGCTACGGCACGCAGGGGTGAGTGAAGAACGGTCGCTACTGTGCCCGTGAAGGACCATTGGCTGACCTGAATTCCCCATAGCTTCGGAAGTACAACTGGGTATTCATCCCATCTTCACAACCCATTCTTGGCCCTCGTCTCTCCAGACACTACCGAGTCCCAAGGCGAGGCATGGGGATTCTCTCTTGTCTACACAGGCTCGTTCTCCGTTGACGTGGAGAAAGGATCCCAAGGGTTTACCCGTGCCATGCTCGGTTTCAATCCTTACCAGCTCTCGTGGCCTCTTGGACCGGGAGAGACCCTCACTACTCCTGAGGTTGTCGCTGTATACTCGGATGCTGGTGTCGGTGGCGTATCCCGGAAGTTCCACCGGCTCTACCGCAACCACCTCATGAGAGGCCAGTTCGTCGACCAGACTCGTCCAGCATTGCTCAACAGCTGGGAGGGTCTCTACTTTGACTACAATGAGAGCACAGTTTACGATCTGGCACAGGAAGCGGCGCGACTCGGTGTCAAGCTCTTTGTTCTGGACGATGGATGGTTTGGTCAAGAGTACCCCCGACTGAACGACACAGCCGGTCTAGGAGACTGGGAAGTCAACGCGCAGCGCTTCCCCGATGGCCTCCCAGCTCTCGTCAATAAGGTCACCAACCTCGAGATCACGAACACGACAGATAAGCTTCAGTTCGGCCTCTGGTTTGAGCCAGAGATGGTAAACCCCAACTCTACTCTTTACCATGAGCACCCTGACTGGGCTCTCCATGCCGGCAACTACCCTCGAACAATCAGGAGGAACCAGCTTGTGCTTAACGTGGCGCTCCCAGAGGTGCAGGAGTTCATCATTGATTCCGTCTCCAAAATCCTCTCCAGCGCCCCCATCTCTTACGTCAAGTGGGACAACAACAGAGGCTTCCACGAGACCCCCGTCCCAGGCATCGGTCACTCATACATGTTGGGCATCTACCACGTCTTTGAGGTCCTCACCTCGCGATTCCCAGATGTGCTCTGGGAAGGCTGCGCATCCGGAGGCGGTCGCTTCGACCCTGGCGTCCTTCACTACTTCCCTCAAATCTGGACATCTGACAACACTGACGCCCTGGACCGCATCTCCATTCAGTTTGGAACTTCCCTGGCGTACCCCCTCTCTGCCATGGGTGCCCACGTCTCTGCGGTGCCCAACCACCTCACTGGCCGCACGATTCCAATCAAGTTCCGTGCTCATGTCGCCATGATGGGCGGATCCTTTGGCCTCGAGCTGAACCCAGCCGTGATCTCCGCTGAGGATAAGGTGCAGATCCCCGAGCTATTGGCCTTGGGCGAAGTAGTCAACCCCATTGTGATTGGAGGTGATCTGTGGCGTCTCAGTCTGCCAGAGGAGTCCAACTGGCCGGCTGCCATGGTCATCTCGGAGGACGGGTCGCAGGGCGTGCTGTTCTACTTCCAGGTGCGCGCGCTGTACAACCACGCCCTACCGCGGCTTAAACTTCAAGGACTGGACCCGACGGCCAAGTACTCCTTGGATAACAACGGCACCTATTCTGGTGCTACGCTGATGAATACGGGTGTGCAGTACGCTTTTGATGGTGACTACGACAGCCGTGTTGTGCTTATTTCGAAGGTATGATGGAAGCGCCGGATGATCTAGTGGACGGCAGTCTTGCGAAGATGACTAGAGAGACTTTCAAGCAGAAGCCTGAGTGATGACTAGAACTAATCTTAATCACTTGACTCATCCCTCGGGAACCACGGCACAATCCTAGGCCCCTCTCCAAGACTTGAGATGCAACACGTTGCCCATGACTTACCTAGGGTACGCATTGAATAACCCGCAGACGAAATCAATCACTTATGTTAGGTGGGCTACGTATCGATGTTGCTCAAAGAGCACGTGGAATGACGCATTGATGTTGCCGCTCAACTCAAGGGCATGGCCCGAAACCTTGATTGAAGCTATTTCCTATTTCGAGCTTCGAGGCCATTTTGCACAGACTTTCTTCTTTTCGAGCCAATGAAAGACACGGAATTGCGACCCGACGAATCATGAACGAAGCCCGGAGGGCCGGAGCCGACGATAGCACTCGAGTCTCAAGCAACTTTCAAGGCTTGCCGTGATTTCAAGCTTGCAACATTCTCTCAGTGGCTCTCTTGAGTGGGCAAATAGACACCGTATCAAATGCCTTGACAGCAAGTAAGTGGAGATCCGAACATTATTTGGCGCGGATTTCAATCGCACTCGCTCGCCTCTCAGAGACTCACTTGCGGCTTGTCAAAATGGATGGAATTCGATCCCGGCCGCAGCCTCCAAGAACCGCCAATAAGTCGAAGTCCCGCCCAACTACCCGAGTCAAGACCGGCTGCAGGACCTGCAGGTGCGCTCACATCATTTCGTGTTGTATTTTCATGAGAATACCTTCTAATTGATACTGAAATTCAGGATCCGAAAAGTAAAGTGTGATGAGACCCGGCCAGCTTGTCGACGCTGTGTCACCACAGGCAGGACCTGCGATGAGTACGGCATTTGGAGTTCTAGAACCCAGAGTCCAGCCCCATTCATGTCGCAACAGGCATCATCTATTTCACTTCGCAACATCCGCACCTCCGTCTCGGGGCTGTCGGACGCTGAGAAGAGGCTGTACGAGTGGTTTTCACGTCGGACAATCGCCAAGCTGGCAGGGATATTCGACTCTACTTTCTGGGAAACCATCGTGCTCCAGACCAGCTCGAGAGAGCCCGCCGTAATGCATGCGATCTTGGCACTTGCCTCCGTTCACAAGAAACAAATGACCGATGCCGGCTCTTCGCCCAATCGGAGGGTCTCTCCTTCCTTAGACGTCCAGGAACGCAGCACATTACAGCACTACAACAAATCAATAGTCCTTCTTCGAGAACGTCTGGCCTTGAACAATCCCATGTCGGCACGAGTGGCTCTAGTTTCTTGCATTCTATACATATGTCTAGAGTATATGCGTAAGAGATTCAGGGCAGGCCATTCTCATCTGAACCACGGCTTGAACTTGTTAAGTCACACCATGCCTGATCTCAAGTCCGGAAACGGCATAGGCGATGCTCGCTGCAACCAGGCGTTAGATCCCATGGTCGGATGCCTTATTGACACACTCTCACAGCTCTACTATCAAGCGAGATCACTGAGAGGTCCATTTAGCCAGGAAAGGCAGACCGATGGACTGCGTCCCTTGAGACAGCTCCCCGACTTTTTCGGGTCATTAATTGAAGCTCGGAATCATCTAGATCAACTTCTAGTCAGGGCTCAGCGACTACGGCGATGTTGCCTAGCGAGTGCCACAAGTCCCGACGTGTCTCAAGCATTCGAGATGCTTGTCATTCAGTCATGTCTGAGGAACGACTTGATATCATGGTCGCGCGCGTTCAACCTTATGAAAACTAAGAGGTGGACTCATCTATCCGCCCGGGAGCGTTTGCCTTTCCGCCTCCTATCTGTCTATCACACGATGGCACACATCATCACGGAGACATCTCTTCATCCGGGCAATGAGCTCATCTTTGATAAATTCATCTGGCATTTGGACATGATGGCGGAGTCATCCAAGGAGATCCTTACCGCGGCAATACCCACCATTGCGGCAGATCTCTCGTCCGGGCACTGTACAACCAAGTTTAGTTTCACTGCCGACATGGGTCTTATACCACCGCTTTACTACGTCGCCCTGAAATGTCGCAAGTCACGCACCCGATGGCAAGCTATCGAACTCATCACTGATGGCTTGCACCAGGAACGAATGTGGGACGCGACTCTCGCGGGGACCGTGGCTTCTGAAGTAATAAGAATGGAGGAAGGGGACTTTTACGAAAACGTATCTTCGAGGAACCAGGTCTTGGAGACCAAAGGCCTCGCTGAAGAACAACCAACTCCACCGACATTGCCAAATGATCGTAGATTGCTCAACGTTCGGTTGCTACTACCAGACGATTCTCTAGGAGAGTTGGCTTTCTCAGGTACAATGAGATGCCCAGACGGTACGTTGAAACCTTTCAAGAAGGTCTACGACGCGAAGACCCGGAACTGGACGTTTGCGGGAGTACTTTAGCTGGAGAAAACACCTCGAAGTAATCATTCAAATGTGTGAAGAGATGTTTTCACAGACGTCTAGAAGCTCTATGGTTTGAAAAGGATTGGACTTGGCGCTCTGGACATGCTAATTTAGCCTACTTCCTCTATGGGCATTCGATCGGCTTCTTTGTCCCCTGCAGCTGCGATTTGAGACTATGTATACTACTTGGCATTGAAGAATAAGTGTCAAACACAAACTCTAGCTAGTCAAGCTTGAAGTGTCCCGTGAATTCTCAGCCTAAGTTAAGCAACATACCCAGATGAGTCTCTCTTGGGCAGCTGCCGTTCTTCTCGCTGGTGTCTCTCTTTGGCAGCATTTCCAACCTTAGACCCCAACTTTGTTACGGCTCGAATATAAATAAATACACCAAAGGAGTTGAGAACGAGGCGGTGTTACTCTGCCTATTTCGAGCTACCAGTGTTAAGCTTGATGTTGCGGTTTGCCCGCTCGCAAAGCGTGTCATCCTATTGGCTGTCGGACATTCGGCCTGAAATTCTTTGCGTGCTGCCCCAGATCCCCGATGGACCAGAGTATATGATTCGGGATAGAAGAGAAGATCCAGATGAAATTGACTCTTACGAAAATGTCTATAAAGACGCGGATTTCCTTGACTATCTCATGACCTAATCTTGATGCCAGCAGTCGCTTCATGGTCACCACCCTCCTAGCAACTTGTACCGCTCAACATACGTTACCCAGCCAGCATTCACGGACACCAAATGGCATGCAAAAGCGCATCCTGGCTCCCTTCACGGGACATCACATCCCTACAGGGCAAAGTGATCCTCATCACAGGCGGGAGCAATGGCCTCGGGCGCCAATCAGCCATGGACCTTGCAAAACACAACCCAGCTGAGATTTGGATCGCGGCCCGGAGTGCTCCCAACGCCCAAACCGTCATCAACGCAATCGAGAGCACCTCCCCAACGGTCTCTGTCAAGTTTCTAAAGCTCGATCTCACTTCCTTTGAATCTATACGCAACGCTGCAACCACATTCCTCTCAGCGGCATCCCGTCTCGACATCCTCATCCTCAACGCGGGCGTCATGAACGTCCCTGCTGGAAGTGTGACGCAGGAGGGCTACGAGATGCATTTCGGGACCAATCATGTTGGTCACGCCTTGTTCGTCAATCTTCTTGTTCCCATCTTGCGAACGACAGCCTCCGAAAGTGATGTTGGCGGCGGAAAAGCCGACGTCCGCGTCGTCTTCGTCAGCTCCGTGGCTCACAAGTACCCACCTTCTGGCGGTCTGCAGTTCGACAGTTTCCATCCAAATGGCCGAAGTAAAAGACTTTCGGCAAATGCTCTCTATGGACAAAGCAAGCTCGCCAATCTGCTGTACGCACGGGAGATGGCCAAGAGGTACCCTCAATGGACGACCGTCTCCATCCACCCAGGCACAGTCAAGACCGATTTGCAAAAGTCGACGGATGGCAGTCTGCTTATTAGAGCATTTCAGAAAGTGGTCGTTCCACTCATCGGAGTCGACGTAGAGGGGGGCGCGAGGAGCCAGCTGTGGGCTGCTACTGCCGATGGGGTTGAAAATGGCGAGTACTACGAGCCCGTGGGCGTCGCTGGCAATGGCAGTGCTTTCGCAAAGGATAACAGCCTCGCACTCAAGCTGTGGGATTGGACTCAAAAGGAGATTGAAAACATGCATATCTGAACATGAGGCTCGATCATCTGCCGGGCCTTCTTCAGAACAGTAAGACGGCCTGATACCTTACGCTAGGTCATTGCTTGAGGTGCCGCACAACTAACAAATCCAGATTCATTCGTGGAGCATTTCCTTGGAATCTTGGGCTTTAAATGATTGAAGAGGTGGTGGGACCAAAATAGAAAACATGTCAAAAGAAAGACTTCTCTCCTTCGCTCAATTGACTTGCATCCACATCAGTCCTGAGCAGCGTCTCCTCAGCCAGCACAGGTGTACTTCCTTCACCAAATAATCTCCACTGCGCGGGGGCCGGGATGCCAAAGTAAACAGCCGAAAGAATACTCCAGGCCCTCAATGGCTTTCCGCTGGTGAAGATGCGCCCGAACAGCTTTCCAAAAGTCGGTGCCGCGCCCAACGGTGCCAGCAGACCGTCCATATACTTCACAAACTCCACATTTAGAGCGTGCCTGTCCGAGTCGATCATGTGCTTCTTCCGCCAACCCCTCATCGTGCGGATCTCCCTCATCATCTCCTCCTCACCGGGCAACTTTACGCTTCCCTTGATGACGGCGGCAATGTACCGTGCCTGCGCCTCGGAGACTGGTGTCACGGGTCCGGCTTGCTCGGTCTGGCCCATGACATAGAGGTCTTTCCAAGTGGGCGGTACGATGGACTTGTACAAGTCAACGTGCGGGGCTGGCGCCTCTTTGCTGGCCAGCGCGCCTGGTGGGAGATATGGCTGGTCGACGATGTGGTATCCGGTGGCAAGAACGACTACGTCGGCGTCGAGGGAATCGCCATTCTCCAGAATAACACCAGTCTCGGTGAAGGAGGCGATTGTGGTGCGACGAAGGGAGAAAATACCGGTCTGTAGCTTTTCAACGAAGTCGCTTCGGATGGTGGCGTTCTGTGCCATGAGGCCGTGATCTGGCTGAAGCTCCGGTGGCATCTTGCCTTGGGCATGGTTGAGTATCTTCTCAAAGAGCCACTCCTGGACGCTTGCGGGAAGCCAGGTCTGGCTGCTACGGCCTGTGAAACTGGGTCAGCAGAGGATCCAATCAAGGGTTTGGCATGCAACGGGAAAGACGTACTGTCCCACGCCTCTGTGGGTTTACCCAGGACGAATCGAGGCAGAACCCAAGCGCCTCGACGGTTAACAATTGTGAGCTCTTTTGCCAGCGGGCCAACTTCACACGCAACGTCGATGGCCGAGGACCCAAGACCGACGAGGATGACCTTCTTGCCCTCGTAGGCGCTAGGCTTGCGATAGGAACGACTATGTAGCACTTCACCCTTAAAGGACTCTCTTCCCTTGTATTCGGGGACGAAGGGCTTGCTGATAATGCCAGTTCCGCAAATCAGAGCATCAAATGCGAGCACTTCTTCCCCGTTGCCATCCTTCTCGCTTCCCCTACGGACCCTCACCTCCCAGCCGCCCTCCTTGCGAGGCTCGCATCCCACGACTGTCGTCTCGTAACGGATGTGCTTCTCAAGGGCAAAATGCGCGGCGTACTCATTCAAGTACCGCAGATGGAGCTTGTGGGAGTAGTAGATCGGGTACCGCGCCGGATCAATCGGGAAATCACTGTAGCCCGTGGTCAACCGGCAGGAGTTGAGCATGACACCGGGGTACATGCCGGAGCTCGTCTCTGCACTCGGATCGGGGTTGTAAAGCCAGAGCCCGCCGAGCGCGGGCGCGCGCTCGAAGCACAGCACCTCCAGGCCCGCTGCAAGGCATTCTTTGATAGCGACAAGACCGCTAGGTCCTGGGCGTCGTTAGCGTCCTTGTCATATTCATGAAGGGGCTACTTCGGAGTTTCTCTTACCTGCGCCGACGACGGCGACGCGCTTGCTCTGAGATTCCATCCTTGGTGGGTGTTTGGCACGAACACACGAAGATCGCCGGAGAAGCAACGTGGATCGAGATGATAACTTCAAATGCCTGGGGCAACGGATGTATTCAACTTATCTGGTTTCGCGTTCGCAGGAAGTACTTGTGCTGGAATTCCCCCCTGATTGCACTACTCCTTTGTATTCTCGTTAAGTGCTGACGGGCGTCAAGCTAGCGTATACCACCGCAGCCATCCCTGCCTGTGTAAGCACGAATACTGGTGCCTGCCAATCCCTAGAGTGGTGGTCAGCAATGTGATTGAGGATTGAAGGATTGCCAGCAGAATATTAGTGGAGAGATAAAATCTAGTTATGGGCTGTCAAACCAATCTCCTGGGTCAGCAGTTGTATGCACGTTGACTTTCACTTCCGGAATGGTTTTACAGCCACCACTCCCAACCGCTAGAGCGGTCCACGCCTGTCAAAGGCATGAAGCTTCTGGTGCGTATTCAAGCTCCAGACCGACTGGGACTGGCATTCTGACTATACCTAAGTGTGCCAGGATTGTGTCAAAGTTTCGCTTAACATGTAGAAAAATGGAGGAGTTTGCGTGACAGGTGACGACGTCGCTTCCAACATCTTTAAGATCTATGAATCTATCGTAATCACTGCAGCTGCAGCTTCTATTTGGTAATGACAGCTACTTCACAGCTTCCTTTCTCCCAGCCCTTACTGACCAGCAAGGAACCCGTTGATGTTGGCGGTGATATCAACCAACGGCCACTCAGTTCGGTTGCCGGCCAGCGTTCCCGCGACCTTGGCGTCACCAAAGTACTCCGTTACAGAGTAGACGCTGCCACCGATCTGCACAGTCGTCACTGTCGAGCCTCCATCAGCCAGGTACGCGTTGGACACGGTTCCTATGACAGCAGCGGACTCCCACTTAGCATCGGCCGAGTGCAGTACCACCGTTCCCTTTTCGTTATCGGAGACGAGGATGACGGTTCCGTTGTAGCGGGAGGGGATCGAAACGCCGTCGAGCGCTGCGCCGATGGTGTCCGCCGAAGTAAGAGGGACCCGGACCGGCGTCGAGCCCGTGGCATTGGCGGTGTCGAACCGGTAGAGCTGACCGTCCGAGCTATCGGCGACGAGGAGCGCCTTCCCGTCGGGGGAGGACACGAGCCCGGAGAGTCCGTGGATGGAATGATTGGCGGGCGTCTTGAGGTACCACGCAACGGCCTTTGAGCCGTCGGGGCTGATGCGGATGATGCTGCTGGGGAACGTGCCGAGGGCGTACGTGGTGCCGTCGGGGCCGTGAGCAGTGTCTTGGAAGCCGCCGTACACGCCGCCGGTAACCTCGGTCAGGTTGCGCTGCCACAGCACCTCCTTCTTGGTGAGATCGTACTTGACGAGGATGTTGTCGCCCGTGATGTTCTGGCCGCCAGTGTCGAAGGCGGAGCCGGCATCGATGATGATAGAGAGGCGGTCGAGGGGATCGACGCGGACGCCGCTGGAGTGAAGTTCGGGGTTGAAGCTCAGGCCTGGGATCTCGATGGTTTGGATTTCGGACGTGGTAGGGTTCCAGGCAGCGACACTGGCATTGTAGAGGACACTAATAGGGTTAGCTTAGAGCACTTTTCCGTCGCGGTGAGCGTCTCTCGGTATGGACTGGGGGAACCTTACCTGAAGTAGGCCACACAGCGCTTGGTGTCGAAGTCTGCGTTCTCGGGGTACAGCTGGAATGAGTTGACGGTCTGATTCCCGGTCACCTGGGCGCAAGCCGTGGTAGCATTATGATACTTTGTCGGGCAAGCTTGGATGGCCGGCAAAGCCAGCAAAGGCAGAACGAGGGTGAGAAGTCCGGACATGGTAATGAGGGTTTTGTAGTATTGTCAACGAAAGTCAGTTGTTGGAGATGGTATCTAGAGCTCTTCCTGTCCAACCCGGGACATTGTGAAGCTTATATCCTCACCTCTCCGTCTACCAATCTACCTTTCAACACTTACAAATGCAGAAGACTTTACGGATACAAAAACCGCAGCACGTCAGCGCATGTCATCTCATTTCTTCGCGATGCTACGGCTGGGACCGAAGAGGCCCCGCATCCATGGTATGCCCCGGCACGGCAGTGCGAGTTGACTCGTGCGCGCGCGCGGTCCGAATGGAGACAAGCAGAATGCTTTTTCAGCCCTACGGATCCAAAGAGCATCCGACGGGAGCTAATTTCTGTTAAGCTCTTCATCATCTTCATGCCCAGCAACCTCTACAGATTTAACATAGATCTACACTACGGATACTACGTGACATGCCAATTACCCTGCCAGCCTTTGAATCAGTCCCGCTTTAGGATTGCTCAGGTTTGAGAGACTCAAGCCATTTCATAGCAACTTTGTTTACAGAATATAGGGACGATCATAACTGTAGACGCAGCCCGGGCCCCAGTACACCCAGGCATCTAAGACTTCTGATAGCTGTTGTCTGCAGAATACCGTATTGAGCAACCTTGCATTTGTAAAGTCCTTACTAGCCACTTTGAGAGAAAATATCCCGACCTTGGCGACCCACAACGAGCAGCATGTGGTTAGTCAAGGCAGAAAAGGAGTACAACACCCTTCTTAACCTTCTGTTGGTAGGTTTCATACATGGCGAAGCAAGCTTGGATGACGTGATCTGTGCTCAACTCAAGTTCCATGGTAACGCATCACCTCCGGAAAAATAATTGTCTATTTTACATGGCTGTACAACTCGTATTGACTTTCAAGTAGGTAATGCCAACGTCGGCTCCGATCACCGACTACGGAAATCGGTTTCCGAGGGCTGCGGAAAGCGCGCGGCGTGCTGAGCCAGCAAGCGTGCGTCGTGTACGAAGAACTATGCTCGCAATACCACCTACCATAGCTCTTTAACTCGAGAGAAGCTTCCAGAGCCCTGTTACGTTAGTCGACAGGCATTAGACATATCTTTCTCCGAAGTAAAATACTCTCTGCCGCCGGATTCCGGCGATATTGACCCCACTCTCGGCATGTTGCCCGGTTCACGGGTCCACTCGGACCGGGCAGCTCGGTAGAAGGGGCCTGCCGGAGCGGGACGCAGTAGCCTGCAACCTACATTAGTACCTTAATGCCTTGTACGACACGAAATGATGGGACGTAGGCGGGGTTGATCGCAAACATCACATTGTTATAGCATCACCATACAAGCTCCCAAGGGGATCGAAGATGTGCCCGTTGCTACTAGTAGATGAGCCACCAACATCTACCGGCAGATTGGTATGGTTCGGCCAGGCCATCTCTTTTACCAACTCAAGCTGCCAATCAACAATAAAGACGTTGAAAAGGCAACATCAATTCTTCGCGAGGTAACGAAACAAGCCTAATCTAATCGGAGACCACTACATCTCCAAACTACCTAGATAGCCGGTTGGCCTCATCAACAATGAACCACTCTCTGCCGAGGTCACCTCAGCAGCAGCGGTAGTCGCGAGCGTCAACCAGATAAGGTATCACATGATACCGCGTCTTGTACACAACACCACATGGAGCTAAGGTGAATCCCCGTCGCCAATGTAAACACCTCGCAAGAAAGCAAAACGGCCTACGGTCGCTCCAACGCCAAGTGGCAGAGGCCATCTCCTGGCCAGTGGCCAAGCACAGCCAAAGACAGCCGCCGGCTCGGCACCAAGCACCTGTGAGGCTCTAACTCTCGAATACGAACGCCAACGAACGGCTCTGCGCCAATAAGCGCTGCCGTTGTTTTATCCCCGGCGCCATCGCACAAAAGACCTCCACCCTCATCCCCTAGATGTACATGTACCCGATCTGGAGGCGCATTTTTGTCTCTTGTACCGGAAGAGAGCAATACGTGATTCGAAGCACGCACACGATAGCCAAGTGGAGGCTGTGCAGACTGCAGAGTGCATAGCATCTCATGCACCTCCATCTCACAGAACTCAACCTGTCACTCGTCCATCCTGACTGTCTTAGACAGCCACCCCCACACTTTCTTTTCTCTCCCGTTTGCCCCTGATTCCTCGTTCGCACGGCGATGTCTCTTATCAGCCCAGAAGCCCCCCAAAAAGCGACATGGCTGCCAGCCCGGTGAACCATTCGACCACCCAAAGAAGAAAATTTGACAAAAGGGTCCGTTCCAAGTGCCCCTAACGTCGAAAACCTGTGGTGCTGTCATGTTGAGCCCAATTTGAACCCTCGTCTAAACGAGAGACATGTCAGATCCGCTAAGTGTAAAGCCGAGACATGCTAATGTCCCCGGACGCGGCGCAACGGAGTTCATCACCGAGCGAAGAATAGGAGACATGAACCCGATAAGCAGAAGGAAGAAGCGGCAAGGAGGCGAAATCTCTTTTTTGCCCGCAATGAGTGAGATTGGCACTCCTCAAAGGCGCTACATGCACTCTGCATAATATGTACGGAGTACATGAACGCACGTACGAGTTAGAGCATATCTTAACACGCTGATCGACCTACAGCTGCTGTGCGACGAGGCGTGCCGTGTAGCCTTGTTCGCCCCCTCGCTCTACCTTATTCAAGCGCTCGGAAAGGCGGCATGTTTTTGGTGAGAGGAAGATGTACTAGGGTGGTACTGCCGCGGTGACACGGCGTCACATCGAGCAGGACAAAACAAACGGTGAAGCAGAGCACTCTACCTGGATGACGCCGCAATACGTTAGCTGCGACTTGAACCAAGACATAAGCATATGATGTCGTGACGGCTTTCGTGGATTTCTGTTGAACAGACTCCAGTACAGGAATGATTGTAACGCAGCACTCAGGCCACGCTACACCATGTGGGCAAGCGTCTCTAATCATGTACCACGAGGCCAATTGTAAGAGAAAAAAACGGTGTAAATGTTCATTATCAATTCAATGATTACTGCATCTGTGGTGAATATATGACAGTCCGGAAGGATAAGAGATTTTGTCCAAAAATGCTCCGCGCAAGAAAAGAGTAGCAAAACAAGCCGTTCATGCAAATCAAATGCCGCCCCGCGCCATGAACCCCCCTTCTAGATTTCCCATTACACCATTACCGACCCCCAGGGAACTCGTTTTGTGGTATACTCTTATGACTAGACTTTTGTGACCATGTACTTTAGTTGTAATTGACGTACTCCTGCGGTGTAACGGGCCAGGCATCGATGCCGTCCTGGATGATGACAGACATACCGCCCATCATGTGGTTCTGAATGTGGCAGTGGAGCAACCAGGGGCCCGGGTTGTCGACGAGGTACCGAACAGCCATCCACGTAGGCTGGCTGATGGCATTGGGCGTCGCAAAGGCGTCCCTGCGAGGAGGGTCGACCAGGTTCCAGAGGGTACCGTTGGCGGCGACGGCCTCCTCGATGGTGTTCCAGGTGAAGTTACCGGTACCGGAGCCGAGAAGGAACATCTTGTTGCCGTGCTTGTGAATCGGGTGAGGGGGCTGGGGCGGGGCCGTGGCCTGGAAGACCATGTCGACCCAGGTGCCGTTCTTGGTGGAGACGACGGTGGGGTCGTTCTCGGCGGCAAGGACGCCGAAGAGGACGGGGGAGTCATTCTCGTAGTCAGCGGGGAGGAGGAAGTTGTCGTTCAGGGCCCAGAAGTAGGAGCCGCCCTCGCTGCGCATCTCGAACTTGTGCAGGACGCTGGCGGTCTGGGGGATGGCGATGGGAGGGAATGGCTTGGCGAGAGCCTGGCGGAAGACACGGACATCCTTGGAAGTCGGCTTGCCGTTGTCGGCGACCCAGGGAGTAGAGGCAACAATGGTTGGCTCGGGCTGGCCCTTCTCACGCCACTGGAGGAGGGCGGTACCGCTAAGCATCTGGGTAGCAATGACCGAGGCAGCGCGGATGGTGAAGTCGCCCTGCTGCTTGTACTTGACGAGGACGGAGTATCGGTCACCGTTGGCGACGGGAATAGCCTCCACTTCTTGGGGAGTGACATAGGCACCGTCCATAGCGTACACCCACATGGAGTGGTTGTCGATGGAGAACATGGCGGTGTGGAGGCCGTAGGCACCAACGAGGTCAAAGGCAACCCACTTCTCAGTATCACAGTTGCTCTTCTCGACCTTGAACGTCTCGAGGCCACCATCACTAGGCTGGCAGCCATCAAAGACGCCGGCAGGAACCTTGCTCAGATCACCTTGGCCACGAGCAATGACAGCAGCGGGAATGCATCTAGATAATGTTAGGGTGACTGGTGTTTGTGGGAGGTTGCGCGGGGGTGTGACTTACGCCTTGTCAGTCATACGGGCACCAGCAACATTGGCCAGAACATCCTTGCGCTCTTGGGTCAGAAGGGCATCAATCTGCTCGGGGGTACGGCAGATGACGCTGCCCTTGCCGTTGAACAGGAAGGAGTCATAGCAGGAGAACTGGATATCGGCGGCCTTGGACAGGTCGTGAACCTCCTCAGAGATCATGTGGCGGTGGTCAGCGAGCAGGAGAGGAACGACCTTCTTCTCGGCCTGCTCCATGGCGTGAATAGCGGCGCTGTCCGAGGAGATCTGGCTGAAGGGCTTCTGGTGGGAGGCGGCGGGGTGGATGGTGATGGCTCCGTAAAGACCATCCTCGATGAGTCCCTCGTAGTGGGCGTGGTACCAGTAGGCACCATACTGAGTGGCCTTCCACTTGTACTCGAAGCTCTTGCCGGGCTGGATGGGCTTCTGGGTGAGGCCGGGAACACCATCGGACCAAGGGGTGTTCAACTGCTCAATACCTACAGCCATATTAGTCACCAGTCGAACGTTGAATTAAGATATCTGTCTAAGCTTACCGTGGTAGTGAACTGTTGTGGCGTAGGGGAGGTTGTTGTTGACCTTGATGGTAACATCATCTCCCTCAGTGATCTCAATCCTCGGTCCAGTGAACTGCTTGTTCACCAGAATCATCTTCCTCTCAAATCCATCGGGCGAGGCGGTCTCCCAGGTGAGATCCAAAGTGAAGCTCTTCGCATCGGCGATGGCTCCCAGCGCCAACGCCAGGGTAGGAAGAATGTAGCGTAAAACCGACATTGTGGGCAGCTGTGTAAGAACTAAAGAAATTAGAACAAGTGAATGGATAGGATCTAAGGTTGAGATCCAGAAGGATAATGAGCTGGTGTCCTCTCAAAAAAGATTCACTTGAACGGGCGGAGGGACGATCATGATATATACGGAATGGACACGGAGAGGCACTCACTCTCTCCATACCTAGTTCGCCGCCGGGAGCACAAGCCAAGGGTGATCTGCCGCCTGCCGTGGCGCGGTCCTCTACACGGGGGTGTGAGGTATCGAAGGAGGTCGAGGTTCAAGGCGGAGGACAAGCACGAGCAGCAGCAGCATGTGCAGCGTGTGCAGTGTCTGCATTGCAGCAGCAGCAAGCAGCAGCAGTATCAGAGAGAACGCCAGCCGTTCCACGCTCGCAGATCCGGCTTGCAATCTCATGGCTCACAGACCAGACCTCAGACCCAATCAAGCCGAGTCATTTGTCGTTCTAGTCGCGGGAGGTGCGTAGCCCGGGTCAAAGCCATGAATATCCATCTGCAATGTTAGCCACGTTGTAATCCATCGTCGCCATCATGATGCAGCGCAGGTTGGTTCTAGTCGCTCCTGTCTTTGCTCCCACAATCTCTTTGGCTTCCTGGGCAAAAGCTAACGGTGTACTCAGTTGGCCGGAGGGTCCGTGTTTCTTTACCTGCGCGCCGCGCGACAAGCTAGACCCTGAGAGTGGAGGAACGGCGAGGATCAAGCGGCTGAAGTGGATGATGTCAGCATATCGAGAATAACAAAAGATGAATGAAAAAAGAAACAACAAAAGTAAAAGCAGAAACTATTAGACGGAGGGCGCGGAAAAAAAGGCATTGAGCTCTGCAAGAACCCAGCATAACAACATCCCGGCTGTCGATCTTCTCGATAAGCTGCCCCCAACACGCCCGTATTGGTTCCTGGTTTCCCATAACGGCCCGCGGAACTCGAAAGCGTGCCGGGTAACAAAGGCGAACGGAGAGGGACCAGATGCCAAGCAGGGGTATGAACTTCTCCCCGTCCCCCGAGGCCTGGCGGCGTGAGAAAGGTCCCATTCTTCCACTGTGAATCTGTTGGTTTGGGTGGGTAGGCTTTCGAGGTTGGCGCAACGCCAATGCAGCCAGTCCGGCCGCCATGCCGGTTGCAATTTCAGATTCTACCCCCGGGATCACAATGGTCAGACAAGTGGCTTGACCTGGCTAGCTGTCGTTGAATTTGACCGGGCGCGCGGACCGTCTTAGTTCCTCTCCAACGAGGAAAAGCTGGCAGCACAGCTCAGGCACCGTCGACGCCTTTGCCCATCAAAATAGTTCACGCCGAGAGAAGCTCAATGCGCCACACCATGACGCTCCTCCTGAACCTCAGGACACCAGACTCTCTTAAGCTCCCTTCCAGCACTTTCCCCAACGTCCATGCACAATGCACAACTCTGGCATCGGTGTTCCGCCTTCGCTATTTACGGCCACCCGTTTGATGGGGGAGAGGGTAGGCAAGCCTTGGAACTACCCCATTACTTCTAACCTGGCGTAGCTCCAAATCTAGCTCTCTGGCGTCTCTGCTGCTTGCCGTTGATTCAGTCAGAGGGCGCCAGAGTGCTATTCGCAGCCACAAGGTGACTCGCCGGATAATCACCGTAAGTCAGGCTCACACACTTAGTGCTGTGCAAATGAAGCAGGGGTTCCGAACCGTTGATAGGGCGCGGGTGGGTGGCGAGCTTGAGAAGAAGCGTTCGTAGACGCGCCTTTGTGACACCAGAAACACACCACACGTAGTCATGCCTTCAAATCAAGACAGCCAAGTCTTGACTGCAGGCGTCTTAGTCGCCACAGATGTTTTTTCATTTGCTTCGTGGTTGTATGAGGCATGGCCTGATGTTTCAACAACCAGGAAACATCCGCTGGCTTCTCCAGAGTACCGGATACCTGGACCTGGACCGGGGATCTAGACGGGCGAACGCGTCGCCACGTGCCCAGACCTTTCCGAAGCAGCTTGCGCAGCTTCTCTCATCTTTCGCCGTCGCAGTAGAGGAGATGCATGGCATGGAAGGACAATGCTGTGCCTTTTCACTGCGCTGAGAGTGTCCCGATGCATGATGCGGCCGCCTTGAGGAAAACTCCGGACGACCTGATCACGGCCTGCCCCTCTTGTCGGATATGCCTTCTTCGGCGAGGCACATGAACCTGGTAACACCGACAGAGTGGCTCTTTAGGACCAGCGGCCAGGGTTCATCTGAATGGAACAACCACATCGCTATCTCAGATGACGCGTTCTCTTCCGTACGCCATTGAAGAATGGCTACTGATGACTGCTTCCCTTAACATCTTTCAAATTCAACAGGCAAGAATATTGCCACGCGCACCTCGATTTGGCCATGAATATCGACTGTTGTCCTGATGATGCATTCAGTCAGTACTTCACATCCGCCGCAACAGCCTATTTCCAGGGTCCACGTCGGACGTCACGTTTGACAGGACCACGAAGCCGGCCGCTGAGTTCGGTCTGCGGACAGTAACCCTCCAAGCCCTTCCCCATCTTGTGGGTCTGCCGAGCGGAGATCCGTGTCCTGGTTTGTGTACTGGTTCGGACGATGGCCCTCACAGAACGGCCCCGAGTTGTTTAGCTACACCATTTTGAGGAAGGGGCTGACAAGCACGATTAGCATCGAAACAAGCCAAGGCATACGGCTTCCATTCCTTTTCTTGATCAGCTATCAGCCGTAGAAGCACACAGATCTTTACCAAATTACGGAATGTGGCGCGCAACGCCATGCTGCTTCTATTTGAGTTCTCCGGGTCTGGCGCAAGGCTGAGTTCTATCTCTAGATTGGCCTTCTATTATCGTCCAACAGAGTGTGAGAAACAGCCCGTTGGCGGCCAAACTCCCAGGGCATGTGGGCTTTCACACCAAGTCTAGATCGATCGAGAACCTCGGAGGTGATGGCTTTGGCTCTCGGGCAGGTAACCGTGCGTCCTGGGGAAGGCGAGAGAGACCATCGAAAGGAAGAACTAGGTGTCTTCTGCCAGAGTCTTGACATTCTCTACTCTGCATTGCCTTCCATGACAAGAATCAATGTCACAGTTGAACGAGTACGTCGGAAGAGCCTCTCAGGGCGTCGGTTGAGCCAAGTCAACCTCCAAGACCTTCCAGCCGGCTTCAGTCTCCTGCCACCGGATGCCGAGATATCCACGGCGTCTGAGCAAAACTGGAGGCAGGTCTGCGCGGTTCCCCGTCGATCCTCTTTCTAGATAGCATGGCCCTATGACTGGTCTGTAGACTGGAAGAAACCCCGGCCGAGTGGCCGCCTGCTGAAAGTTGCAGGCTCCAGATGAATGGGAGGGGGGCTGCGAAGGCGAAGACGCACCGACGAAATTCGAGTCCTCTTCGACTGCTAGGGCGTTCGAGATTTCTTAGCCCGGCTGCGAGCTTAGTGTCGGCGAAAATCCCAGCAAGAGCTCAAGTTCTTGCATAATTACGCAGCAGCAGAAGCAAACGGCGGGGTCGGATGCATTGCAGGAACTCCCCAATGTGTCGATGTGCGTACGCAGGTCCGAAAGGGCTGCATCCCAGCAATGATCCGTAGATGTATGTAGTGAACAGGACATTTGGGGCTCGAACACCTCACAGGGAATGCCAATGGTCGCCTTGGTAGAAGGCTCTTTGCTTGGCCCGTGGCTGGGTGCTCCTTCTGATGTTTTTCAAGAGAGCCAAGGCTGCTGGTGCAGTACTCTCGGGGTTCGTAGCTCGCTGGTGAAGCCAAGATGCCGAGCAAAGCTGTGTGCGATATCAATCCGTTGCGTGGCCGTTCAGCTGTCGGTCGAGAATTCGTAAGCCGAATAGACTATCACATTCCATGTCTATGGTTAAGCTCGCGGCCGGCAGCGTCTTTCTGCCCTCGAACATTTGATATGCCAGACTTCTCCCGTGTTATCGTCACTGTCACTGAAGAACCTGGGAGACAAAAGCCTTCTCATCCTACATATAGAGATGCACTTCTTGATGCATCTCTTTATTCTTGGTCCGTCCAATGTTTCCAGAAGTCACCCGTTGATGAGCGGACCATGGACACTCCCCTCGCCTCCCCAAGCTGTTGAGAGCCGTCGTAATATGCCTCCATGTCGATCAACTGGATGCATCAAGATGAAGCGTACATCATGCAAAGCACTACGTTGAACGCTCTCCATTGCCTCTGACTGTGGCTCAAGCGGCAATGAATGCAAGACTGGAACAAGACTTTCATTCAGTCTCTCAACCTCTTTGGTCAGACCTGTCGAACTGTTGAAGTCAGGATCTAATCTCCAACGTTTAGATTGAAGTGAATGAGAAAGCCTTGCCATCCAATCATGTCTATCGAGAGCTGTGGCGAGACGTCAAGTCGGTCCATAGTATGGGACACCTGGCTGAGCCGTGCGAGCCATGGAAGAGTCTGGCACTGCACCGGCACTACCTTGCCTGTCGCTTTCGCATGACGTTAGGATTCGAAGGAACGAGGCTTTCTCATGCTGCCACAAGCGTATAGAGATACAGTGATCTCGGCGCGGTCTCATAAGCGGTGGTCGTCAAAATTCGAGAGGGTGAGCAACCGATCTGCGTTGTCATTCTGGCTCCCGGCCACTGGGTGGCAAAACTTCTTGCCTGTCTATTACTTGCAGTACGGATTTGGAAAACATCATGCTTCAGCATCCTGCAGGCTTCGACGCATCTTCAACGAGCAGGGCCGAGAGAGTTTTGACTTTTCTGAGACAGAGTTTAGGCACACAGAACCAGCCACATGAATGACCAGCCACTCGGATGTGGCTGTGGGGTCAGAGATCAACTCTGCATGGAAGGCGTGACGAGCAAACTTTACAATCACTCACATGCATTCAAAGCATACTACTTACAGTTTGGAAAGTCATTCACAATGGCGGTTGTTAAGGGCGAAATATTTCTTGCAGATGGTAAATATATTTTCCCTATCGGAAGGCATCATGCTTTCATGTCCTCATACTCATCTCTCTACATACAGAAGGGGTCCAAAATATACTCAAAAGAATAAAATCAGCTCAGGTGCTGCTACCGAAGGCCGCGAGATGATTGATTGTTCAAGCACGGACAAGGGTGAGGCCGTAGGTGGACAGGATCTCGTTGACCGGCTGGAAGTAGGTGGTACCGCCGGAAGTGCAGTCGCCGGAACCTCCTGAGGTGACACCCTGGGCCTGGGCGCCAGAGTAGAAAGAACCACCAGAGTCACCGGGCTCGGCGCAGACACTGGTGCGGGTAAGACCGGTGACACGTCCCTCGGAGTAGTTGACAGTGGCACCGAGGGCGCCGACGGTACCGCAGAAGACACCGGTGGTGGAGCCGGAGCGGCAGATGGAGGCGCCGACAGCGGAGGCGGTGGAGCCGGAGACGGGGAGGTCGCCACGTCCGTATCCGTCAATGTAGCCACGGAGGGTGGTTCCGGAGACGGTGCGGATGTAGGACATATCGGCAGAGCCGGGGAAGACGGAGCCAGAGAAGGTTCCGAGGGAGGCACCAGCGGAGGTGGTGGCAGTGTCGCCGGCGCTACCGCAGTGACCGGCGGAAACGAAACCGGTGGTGACGGAGAAACCGATGGAGCAACGAGCGGCACGGTTGATGAGGTAGGCATCACCACCGAGGACGGTGGCGAAGGTGGAGGGCATCGACGCAACGGTGCGGACCTCGAACTCGCCGGCGGCGAGACCGACCTCCTTGGCGAGGGACTCGGCGGTAGCGGTGCTGCCGGCAAGGGACTCGATAACGAGCTTGTTGGCGGCGACATCGACGAAGTAGGAAGCGATGCCAGAAGAGGCGGAGGCCTCGTCGCGGCGGGCGGGGGCCTCGATGTCAATGGCATCGAGAGCGGCCTTGGCCTCCTCAAGCTTGGAGAGGGGGTTGGCGAGGATGACGGGGGTGGCACCGGCGGAGGTGACATCGGCGACAAGGGCCTCGTCAGTGACACCGACCTTGAGGGTGGTGCCGTCCTCGGAGATCCAGGCACCGGCGAAGCCAGCAGAGCCCTTGAGGGACTCGACGACATCGGCGGAGCGGTGCTCGAAGGCGACGCGCTTGGTGGCAGCCTCGGCATCCAGACCGAAGTCGCGCTTCATGGCGGCCAGGATCTTGGGGTGAAGGCTAGTCGCGGCCGAGGTGGGGGCACCGTAGGCGATGGGCAGGACCATGGCCAGGAAACCGAGGAACTTGGTGAGCTCCATGATTGGCGTTCTGAAGAGGTAGACAACGGGGTGGATGGGAAGTGAGGTGAGTCTAGGAGGCTGCTGAAGAGTCAGATGAGTCTAGAGTGCTGATCAAAAAAAGCTTCCAGATTGAACGACAAGATGCAAACTTATATACTAGACTTGGCTCAAGGATCGTGACGAGAATCATGGTCTTGTTGTTTGCTAACTTGCTACTCAAGATGGAGTCCTCCATCGCCCCAGCCATCGTGGAACTCCTCCTTCCCAATTCGCCTCCAAGCCGGCCTGTGATGTTATCGTAAGTTTCCTTGATTCCAGCTGGGCCTTCCTCAACAGGCACATCAGAAGACAATGGCCCCGCGATGTGACCGCAGACTTCCAAGAGATCAGCGGAACTTCCTCACTAGGCACTTCGGACGACATCTGCACTGCGATGTCACCGCAGGTTTCCCCGGTATCAACAGGGCGTTCCACAAGGAGCTCTCGAAAAGATATCCGCCCTGCGATGTCACTGCAGCCATGATATCACCAGAGCTCCCGCCGCCTTCCTCAAAAGGCACTTGAGAAGGGAGCTACCCCGCGAAGTGCTAGCAGTGTTAGTCGGGTGAGTCCTTCAAGGTGTCTTCGGAGGCTACCGCCTACCCCGCGATGCGATGGTATACGCATAGCTAAATAGGAAGGAGTACAAGATCCTCAAGATAGGAATCAGGTTGGGCGTGTTGGGGGCAACGGTTGGGGAGCACGGGAGCTGTTAGCCTGCTCAGCAATAAGGTGCAGGATCTCTTGGCCCGGCACTGGGTCTCGCCAACTCACGCCTCTCACGCTTGTTTAAGTTTGGCATTATGCTTAAATGAGGTGCAGATCATCGGCTTCGGAGCGGCTGTATCTTCAGATTCGGAAGGCCAACGGGAACATGCTCGCCCGCATCGGAGATGTACAGCGCCGGACGGCCAGGCGACTAAGTAATTCGCCCATGAGGCTTTCGGTCGGTCCTCTCTTCGGGAAGGTAGCATGATGGCTTACAGACCCGAGCGTATTAGGAAGGCCAAGAGGGGGCCGCGGAGGACGGAGGTAGGCCGTGTAAACATCAAGTGCGGGTGCGAGATTGTGGTCCCAACCCATGTATCGAGGAAACGACTGGGAGATGAATGGCAGGCGTTGAACAACTGGTGTCTTGGCGCGGCAATTCTCCACCTCTTAGAGGTTTGCCGGCGCATCCAACCTATCAAGCGCTGCTACCCTACTATCTCTTGGCGTCTGACGAGCAGCTCGCTTGCTGGGGAGGATGCTCTTTTGGTCAGGCGACTGGCGCTTAGAAACTTAATCTCGAGTACCTGGATGGATCGAAGACATATGCAGAGTTGTCGACTATGAGTGCCGTGGGCAGTTGCAGAAGACAAGAAGTAATAGCTGTGGTGTTGATGCTTAGCCACAACAGCTACCTACACCCGTGGGACCCGGCATATGCCCAGCTTCGTAGACGGCCCGTTCCGGACAATAAGCAGAGAAATCCTCCGAGGGCACAGCAGAAGCACGTAATGTTGCAAGAAGAAACGCTTGTAAAGATAGATGCTTCAATTTCAAAGGATGCTGTTCAGTTGTCTCCTCATAGAGAATCGTTGACAACGAGGAATGTAAGTGCGACATCGTGTTACTGAGGGATGCGGGGGTAATCCGAGAGAGTAATGAGCAACGGCCTTTGCTACGTCCGGCCTTGCAGAATCCTGCACGGACCTTGCGGAGTCTGGCGACAAACCGAAATTTGGCTGCGACGAAATGGCAAGAAGTGGAAGGTTGGCAAATGCTGTTTGTTTTGTGGATGAATCGATGAATGGGGAAGCTGTGAGTTATATCAAAAGTGGGCAGATATCAACTCTTGGCATTTCCCTTTGTTGACGAATTGGCATCAGAGGATTCTTCCTTTTTATGATGCTACTGTAGTACAGAGTAAGTAATCAATAACACCTCACGTCACATGTCTGGAAATCCCACATGCAGTTCTCAGCAATGCCAACACTTTTGAGACCTAAATTGCATTACTTGGATAATTCGCCTCCGCGATAAGCGCAAAGTGGCTGGCCAGCTTCAACGATCAGGTTATCATCAGATTCATTACTGGGCTACTAAGCCATAGTACTCACCTTTGGCCTTCACGTCCTCTCTCGAGCGATTTGGGTTTGCCGGTATGCGAGAGTTGATTCTCTGATACTGCTACGTAATGACTGCTGTGTGATGGTATAGATTCCTACTCGCTTCTAGAGCTTCCTCATTAGGGAGGCCTTCAGGCGACCAGCCTTTCCAACGGCGATGACAACTTGACAGACATTGTCATCCGACTCACCCGAGTATTCGTCGCCGCCAATTCCAAGCCTCACTCTCTTTCACGTTGTCGAAGGTCTTGCTGCACGCCAAATCAATTCCCTCAAACACCTGGCAACACGGCGTCGACTGCGTTCTGGAACGACAGCAGACAGAGGGATTGCAGAGGACCCTCGACCGTGATGTGGGCGTGAAGTCAGTTTCTATTTCCGAGTGACGCTCGGAGCAGAGCCAAGAGCGCCTCGCCCCCATCTCTCCGTCTTGGCGATAATCAATCGAGAATGGAACTTTGGGGAAATAGTGGCGTCGCGTAGCGTTATTCGACGGGAGCAAAAGGGAAATTGAGTGGTGGCTGCAGGAGTTTCAGGGCAACAGACGGCGCCAAGTTTCCCCTTGGCCCGCCCCTGTCCTTTGCATCTGGGCAGTACAGTAATAGTGGGCACGTGCGCGATTGGAAATGTTCCAGACTCTTATATCCATCACGGCTTCAGCGACGGAACTTCCCTCTCGGTAACTAACGGTAGATGGCTTTGAGCGGGCAGTTAGTGAGACGTACCGGAACCTCTGAAGTGGTTTTTGAGAAATCTAGGCCTAGTTCTGAAACTATTCTTCATGTAGAAATGGACTGGTGAAAGAGTGATCCAAATGATGCTGAGACCTTGTCAGCCACTTTGTGGCGAATGCGGAGGCTTGATTCGTATGTGCTTGTTCTGTGGCACTATATCCCACATCTCCTCATGAGATGTGACCACATCAATCAGTACAGTTCATAAAGCTCTGATCCTATATGTTTCAATCTAATTGGAGTAAAAGGTGAGATGTCATAGCATGAGTTGGTCGCCAGCCCACATGACAGAGACAACAACAGGGAATTGAAATATGCAAGCTTTGCAGATCTCTGGACGACTTCTGCCTACGCCCTTACATTTGTCTTACAGGTGCCTATTCTCGATAGAATAAGGAGAAAGATAATCGAGAAGTCAACGGTGTATAAGTAACACAATTCAAGTGATTCTTAATGAAAATGCAGTTTCATGTGAACACTCTTAGTTAGTAAGAGCTTCATATTGGTCAAGAAAGCTTTCTATGGACATTCAAGGCTGAATACAAGATCTCAAGGCTGTAGGGGCTGAGGAGGGATTCCATGTCGGATTTCTAGAAATACAATGTTGCCAGGCGTGAATGTCATTGAAGCTTCTAGACAACTCATGCTCAAAACAAATCTTTCTAGTGCAACATATCGAAAAGTACTTATTCGAATATAAGTAAGTAGATGCTAAATAGCCGAATTGAACATCATCTGACAGTCAATCCTGATACATTATCGACTTACACATAAGTCACGCGGAATTCCAAATAACGTCCTAAATTGTCCCCTCAATTATATTCAGTTCAGAATTGTATCATAATTTACGCCCAACCTCCGCCAAGTAACCTTCAGCTTCTAGACAGCCAACCGGCAAGAAGCAATGATAGAAAAAACCGAGCAGTCGCCATGTTCCGAAGATGGTCATCAAATCATCGTGGTCCCCTCTGAGCCGTCTCCCGCGTACTCAATGTCATCTACGCCATGGCGTGACCCTGAGCCCGGCGAAGCGCCTTGGAAGAGTCAGTCATGGGCAGGAGATATCCGAGATCTCGAAGATCAACTGAAAGAACTCCAAGCGGTAACTTGAAACCTAAGCCTTCCCCAGTCCCCGCCTGTGGAACTCGGAATTTTGTAAAGCGCACTTACTAACGTACAAATGTGTAAAGGAATACGAAGGGTACGTTGCTCGTGCTCAGAAATACGTGCTGATGCAGATGGAGGAGATGGAGAGGTTGGCCAAGGAAATCCGGCATCTCCATCAGGAACTGGACACCGCGAAAAAGGTCAATGACATCGAGAAGATGCAGCGCCAGAACGCGTTGACTCTTGTTGATGCCGCTAAGCGAGAACTTGGCGTTCCCACCAGCAACTACAACTCCAAGACGTCATTCATGAGGGTACTGGCTACATTGGGCTTTTCTCGCCGTGAGTGATCCTGTCAAAAGAAAGATGTTTGGTACCGAGAAGGGAATGCGGGTCGGGTAGGCGCAAAAATCTGCGTGATAGTTATAATTTGATATTCCTGGAATTAGACGATGGCCTATTGCTCGATCATAAAACCCGAACTTTGTGACCACGTGAGAACGTCATGCATATCCATAGGTAAATCAGATACAAGATCTGTTTTTCCAGCATCTGAACTTTTCATGTTAGGCACCTGGCGGTAACAGCATCTCCATTGATGCCCTCACGTAGGCCACGCGAATAGGCTTCGAATACTACTTGGGGAAAGCTGGACAATCACCAGACGAACCTATCCATCATCTCGTCACGGCATGTTTTGACAAGGGCATGTATTACCCAGTCCCTCTCATTAAGAACGACAGAATCGCCGAAAGACTCCAGTCTATGTTGAGCGAGGCTTACGCTGAATAGGCGGTTGGGCTGGTTCTGTTTATCGACAACGAATAGCTGCAACTTCTACTGCAATAGTCCATCATCACTTGTGTTGAGAGGGAAAGGAGGAACCTTGCGGCGGGCTTGGGACATGCGTTCCGCGAGACCAAGTCGTTATTCTCCACCCCTGTGCCTATTATTGTTTTCGAAGGTACTTGTAGTTAGTTGCAAGGCACTTTTTCATTGTGATACAAGCGTTATTGTTTGTGTGTCTAAAAGACAAGTAATGCCACCAAGTAGTTACTAACTTGAGGCAGCGGATCACTTTCAGTCTCTCTAGTTCTCAACCTTCTACACGTTACCTTACCTATGCCTTCTTTAACGTCTTGGGTATCTACCTCATTACGATCCTCCTTTTCTCACCGGCCTGCTTGACCATCGCCAACCACCCTTCTACTTTGCGACTTGATCCACTGCCGCTCTACTCAATTTCTTCCGATGTACATGCGCGCCATCCAATCCTGACTGCACAGGTTGGTTGGATGACCACGGGGGCGCAGTGTAGCCCTCCAGATGACGGCCGTAGCCTTTGCGAAAGCGGTTTGGTCCACAGACGTCGTCGTCTGAGTCGGATACCTCATAGCCCGGCTCGTACTAGTCGGGTTGCTCCGCCACCAGCCTTCTTCGGTGGGCTCGCTCAACTTTCAGGTAGTTCTCCGGGTTGATCTCGTAAGGCGGGTACTTGGGGTCAAGAATCCGCGTGTAGAAGGCGACAGGGTCGTCACGGAAATAGTAGCCGGCCATCATGTCATCCCAACCGGCCCACCAATTCTCGTCTATTCTCTCCGGTGACTCCAGATGAAGGATTGTGACAGTTTCCAGACGCTCCATGTGACGTAGCTCTGAGCAACAGTTGTAGTAGAACAACTCGCAGTCTGTTCCAAGAATGATGACCTTGCGCATCGTCGGACATTCAGCTTGGCGTGAAAGCGCTGGAGGTGCGTCCGAGATTCGAGGCAGGTGTGAAGTAGAGGAGGCGACGGCGCAGATGATGGCTAGGGGCACTGCCTGTAGGCAGGTGGTTCTTCGCCGTACACAATCTGGCGGGGTTCCATGGCAAGCTCCCAGATGCGTTAACGCACTTCGAGGGGGAGCAGGGGAAAGCAGTCAAAAGTGGGCATGGTGGACCGCTACGAGCCAGATATGGGTTACCGTGGAGGCTCCAATCTGATTGGGAGAATAAGCTAGAGGCGCAAAGGTGGTGATTGTTGGAAGAGTGAAGTTGGATTTTTCCCCTCTGTCTCCATAGACGGCCCAGTGACATATAGATCTATGGGTCTGACTGCGCCGCACACAGCTAACTTCCCAAGCCGGTTAGCAATACTGGCTAGGAACACGTCCAACATAGGCTCAACTTGGCTTGAGACTAGTCGATGGAGCTTAAATCATCTTCAATCCTCGAAGCCGGATGCTCTCATTGGGGTTCAGTCCCGGGTTCTAAACAGAGCTCCTCAAATAGGTATCGTATTCCCTCTATTCTTATTAGTCAGCCGGCTCTAGTTTCCTTGCGATCGCCACTCCCCTTTCTGAGACCTCTGCCATATTGCAACAGTTTTCTTGCAATCTTACTTGACCATTGCCAGATGCTTTTCGATTGTCATTACCACTCCAGTTATGTCAAGTATCGCCTTGGACCACTTGATGAGTAGCCCATACTTGGTTCCTACTGGGATATAAAGGCCAAGCCTGAATTGATTAACACGCAGCTGGCTTGCCATGCCCCTAGACTTGACGGCCATAAACTGCTCCCTGCCGCATAACTTGGAGTGATCACCACTCCCTGCCAGTATTGCTACCCATACTTGATCATCAAACATATAGTGTTTTTTGTGTTCTCGCCCTGTTTTCACACCTGTATCCAGTTATGAATACCCCAGAGAATGTAATCAGTGAATGTGCACATCTCTCAACAGAGCTTTCCATCGTCGTTTTTCCATTCGCGCTCGCCCACTCACTCATCTTGATCAGAAGAATCATATCAGCTTGTACAATAGCTCTCGGTCTTCACCGTTGTGATCGTCCCCTACTCTCTGCACATTGGCTGCAATAGATACACCCGCGTGAGCAAATAATGATCCAAGGCGGAAGTATACACCTCAACGACAACCGCCTACTCAAGTCATTCAGCTTCATTAACAACCGTCCGATCGACACAAGCCTTAAGCAACAACATCAGATTGAGAGCAAACACCCCCATCGACCGATCTCCAACATATCAAGCAGCCCCCACTGATATCCGCCTGCACGGAACCTCCTCTATCAACGTCACATCGTCCCGAGTATCATCGCTCAAAGAAAAGCCGGCTGCACCCCCGCTCATATCCTCCGGCCCCACCGGATCCGCGATCGCGGAAGCAGGGGGAACGTCACAATGACCCTCACACCTCAGACACCCTATCAAAACACATCGGCTCAAGATCGGCTCGACCACCACCCCGCAACAAGTTCGAAGTTCACCATTATTTCGATCAGAGGGATCGAAAGCCCAATACACCTCCCAGCCTTGCAACAGGGAAGCTAGACTCACAACTCACCAGCCCTCCAAAAGCTCAACCACTGAAGCGCACACACAACCACCACAATCACAATGCCCTTCCCCTCCAAAACAACCCTCATCACAGGCGCGACATCCGGCATAGGCCTCGCCCTCGCCGAGCGCCTAATCGCAAACGGCACCTTCGTAATCGCCGTCGGCCGCCGCGAAGACCGCCTCGACGCCCTCGTCTCCGCCCACGGCGCCGATAAAGTCGCCGCCGAGCCGTTTGATATCGCCGACCTCGCGGCCCTGCCGGCGTGGGTCGAGAAGTGAGTTTACCTCATCTCTACATCCTCTCCGTCATGAAAGCACGGCAACGTCACCAGAGATACCTCAACTGCCAGCCCCCTCCATCCCACATAACGACAACATGCTAAAACTAACAAACCTTCCAGAATAACATCAACCCACCCAACCCTAGACACAATCATCCTCAACGCAGGCATCCAGCGCAGCATAGACTTCACTTCCCCCTCCACAATCTCCCTCCCCTCCGTCTCAGCAGAGCTAATAACAAACTACCTCGCCCCAATCCACCTCATAACCCACTTCCTCCCACACCTCCAATCTCTCAACACCAGCATCAGCACCGCTCGAACAACGACATCCATAATCCTCGTCTCCTCGGGCCTAGCCCTCGTCCCGATCCCCCGCTGCCCAAACTACTGCGCCACCAAATCCGCCCTCCACTCCCTCGCCTGGTCCCTCCGCGCCCAGCTGCAGTCGAGCCCGTCCTCCGCCCACGTCCGCGTCATCGAGGTCGTCCCGCCCGCCGTGCAGACGGAGCTGCACTCCCAGCAGCCGGACCTGGTCGCGGCGGGCCAGACCAACTTTGGTATGCCTCTGGAAGAGTTCACCGACGAGACCTGGGCCGCGCTCGAGAAGGGGGAGGAGGATGAAATCATCGTTGGGCCGGCCAAGAATTTTGCTCACGTCGAGACGGACAAGAAAAAGATGTTTGACAAGATGGCGGAATCATTCAAGTCGGGCAACAAAGCATAGACTAAATAGGGTTACGCACCGTACACCTTGGTTATAATCAATCACTTGGCGCTGTTAATATGGACAGAACAATTGTTGGGCATCAATCTGTATTGTGCCTATTGCTATGCTAACTACGTTCCTGTCCTGTCAGCCGCCATCATCATGATCGTCGGGCCGACTTTCCAGCCAGCGCCGACGAAACGACTGCGAATTTGTGTTTACCTTATCTGTAGAGAATTCCCACGAGGACCTTAAAGAGAAAACGAAAAGCAAGCGTCTCACGTCGTCCGGGCTCATCCGATTCCATCTCAGGAAATTGTTCCGAGTCCCGTCGCGCAGAACCAAAGTTCCATGTTCACTTGAGAAGAAAGAAACCCAAGCTTGGCCAAAATCTTTCCTTACTCCCCTGCCCCAATGGTATATCTTTCTCTCGATCCGTCCAGCTCCAAGACTGTTGTGAGTCTGTGAGGTGTTGCTTGTCCAGAGCCATGCGAGGAATATCAGTAGCGAGAGGCTGTCGATAATCCCATGACTTGGTTAAGAATGTAAAAGAAGTGAAAATGAATTTGTGAGTCAACCAAGCCTCGGATGCTGAAATGTAAAATGAGCCACCTAACCCCTCGAAAAGAACACCATATGATTCGTAAGAGCGCGCCAGACCGTCCAACCCATCGTTCAATCCTGCAGGGTATGGGGCCGAGGGTCAACCTCCCCCTCATGCAGGTCGTCAATAAGGAAAGACATAGGTGTGCATAGTCGTCGTAACGTCCGGGGACCAACAAGTCTACGCAAGAATGCCGCTCTTGCGCTTCTCGGCGCTGGTCAAGACCAGCATGGGCGCCTTGCGCTGTCCGTCCGCTACTTCAACACCGGCGCGTTGGGCCGAGTTCTTGAAGACGCTGGCGAAGCTGTTCTCGCCGCTCTCGTTGCTGCCAATGCTGTCAACACTCTTGCGAGTTCTTTGACGGGAGCTCGGGCGGTCGGAACCAATAGCTCCCCAGCTGCCGTTGGTCGAAGTTCTTGAGCTAGGCAGGGAGCAGTCGATATCGCCGGCAAGGCTGCCGGATCCACTGCGACCAGAGTCGGACTCATTGTCGGTGATGGGGGTACCAGACTCTTCTTCAGCACTCTCTGAGACCGGGCTCATGCTACCATTGGAACTGCCTGGGCCCTTTCTACGCTCACGTCCAGCACGGACAAGGTTGTGAACTGCAGATCGGCGGGCGCGGGTGGCAAAGTTCTTGCTGCCCTCCATCTTTGCAATGGGCTTGGCCTTCAACTCCTCAATGGAAGGAGGTCCACGAGGCTGACGAATGGGGTGCTCGCCGGCGCGTCCCTGACCGGGCCCGTAGCCGCCGGACAGAGGAGTCAACGGGAAAGAGGCCGTTTTGGGACCAGCAGACTTGGGAGGCTCTTGGGAAGGCGAAAGGCTGGCCTGGTTGTTACCATTCAGAGCAAGCGACATGACCTTCTTATGGCCACGGCGAAAGGCATTCGCCGACGGGGGAGGCAGAGGAGCAACCTCAGAGGGTGACTCGTAGCGCTTGGGAGGGGTTGTAGTACGATACGGAGTGGCGTGGTTCTCGGGAGGAGGGGACACCTGGACGCGAGGAGCTTGCTGCTGCTGTTGCTGCTGCTGAGCCAAGGCGGCGTATATCTGAGTCAGCTGAGCCTGCTGGTCGATTTGCCCCTGGTCAATGTAGTAGCCTTGTTGACGCGTAACGGGGTCGTAATACGTGTAGACCTGTTGCTGAGGCTGCTGCATCTGTCCCATCATCGACTGCTGGATGCTCTGAAGCTGTTGCTGCTGCTGGTACATGGCGAGCTGTTGCTGCTGAATCTGTTGCTGGGCGCCTTGCAGATTCAGGCCCTGGAATTGTTGAGCGGCGGCCTGAACACTGAGAAGCTGTTGCTGAAGACGCTGCTGCTGCTGAGCAAGGTACATGTTGGTGGCAACCAGCTGGGCATACAAGCTCGGGTCCATCTGTTCCTGCTCATCGAAGTGAATCTCAGGAGGAGCAAGAACCTGCTCAGCACTGTAATGCTGGCTGGAGGGAACAGACTGGTAGGCTTGCTGCTGCTGCTGCTGCTGACCAGCATACCGAGGAAGGGCTGTCTTGGGGCCGTTGTACTGGTTACCCTGGGCCTGGGCATACATATTGGAGCTCAGGTTGTTGCTCCTAGCAGCAAAAGACTGAGACGTGGGCGAAGCAACGTTGGCGTTGTTGGTAGCGGAAAAGTTGGCGGCGGTAGCGGACTTCGGAGCGGTTCTCAAACCAGCAAGAAGATGGGAGCGGCTGGTACGGGGAGTAGGCGCCCCATTGTCGGCGGCGTTGCTGCCGGGAGTGGCGCTGGACAGCGATAGAGGCTTGACGGGGCCACCGCGGCGCGAGGCGAGACCTCCGCCAGGCATGGCGAGGCTGTTGCCCGAGGAGAAGTTTGTTGAGTTCATTTGAGCGAGACCGCCTGCGTCCATTGCTCAGACGGGAATCGATGTCGGTCGCGGAAATGAGTTGGCGGAATTGCCGGGTTATCCGAGTTGTCGAGACTCGGAAAATGAGAAATGGAAGCCTTGCAAGTGGCTGAGGCGACCAGGTCGAATTACAAGAAGGATAGTGGAAGAATGCGGAGCGCAGCCTGTCAAGAGAGATATTGTGATACTCGGTTGGCAGTTCTGTCCGTGAAGGCAGTTTTGTGTCCGAACGATCCTTGGCCTAAATCCGGAGCTAGTCCTGGAATCGTAGCAAAAGGCTGTCGACGGAGTTGTTGAAGGTGCCAAAAAGTCGAAATCCAAAAATCGGCAGTGTTTTGGATGATATCGATTGACGGCGTGGGTGGTGGGTGAGATTAGGTGGTCGCGTAACCGGGCGTCGAGGTCAAGGGAAGACAAAAAATGATTGTAATGATGAAAGAGTGGGCGACAATGTGATGCCGATGAAGATGTGTAGACAGCACTGGGGCGTCTAGAGACACTTGGCAAGAAGCGGTTATGGTCGAGGAAAGAGGTGTGGACCACAAAGAACTAACTCTTCTTTGTTCAAGGCGCAAGCGAGAGTATTGTCGCTACAAGGTTGGCAGGAGAGAAAGTTAGGCAACTGTGGCTTCCTCAAGAAACCGAATAGTTGTGGGGTAGCTGCGAACCTGATGTGCCTGCGTCTGGGAGAGTTTGCGTTGCTATACGTCGGATGGGACGGAGCGGTGCTGAAAATTAAGAAGTGGACTTTTTCTCTGATGTATTTGTTGCGAAGAAGAAACGGATGGACGAAGTCGAAGTAGAATACAGTCGATTAAAAAGTGTTTTCTCGGATAGTTTGGGTTGTTGTGTGTCGATGGTCTAGACAGGATGCAAAATGCACAATGCGATTGCTGGCGGATTGGTCCGGATTCCTTTTTGTTCCTTCTGATTTCGTCTCTTTCGGAGGATGGGGGAAGAATTTGGCGTGCGGTGGTGGTGGTCGAGCGAAATTGCGTAGTGGTTGTGGTGAGCAAGCCTTCCAGAACCCCTGAAGAATTTGTGCGGTTGGTTGAAAAAATGATGCGAGACGGATCTCAAGAGAATGCGAAAGCTTTTTGGGCTTTGTGGGCTTTTTTTTGTCTTTCTTTTCTTTGAATTTTCTTTTTTATCCTTCCAAAAGACGACGACGATAACGAACAAATCGCAGACCAGAGCGGCGGGGGGAAAGAGGAGGGGGAGAAGGGTTGAAGGAGGGAAAAAAGAAGGGCGGTGAGCTAACGAGAGGAAGAGAGGGCAAAAGTAGAAGTAGAAGATGGAGACTGGCAGCGAGTGGACGGCAAGATATGGAGATGGGATGTGTGTGCGAGTGGTGCGAGTGGTGTGTGAGTGGATGGGTGGGTGCCGCGGCGGCGGCGTGGGAGGGAAGGAGTGGACGAAGCACAGGCAAGGAGGACAAGGGGTGGATGAAAGGTGTGGTCCAGAGGTGTGGGCAGCGGCGGCAGCAGGAGCACCCAGCAAAGAGAAGAAGGTAAGCAGTACCTACCAGCAAGCAGGAGCTGAGCACGAGCAATTGCAGCCCGGTCAGTCGCTACTGCCAGTTTGAGAGAGAGTCCACTGAAGCAGGAGTAATGCAGTGGCAGGAGACACTCACAATGGAACGGATAGGCAGGAGACGGGGGTGGGTGGAAGGTGGAGGAGAGAGGGGGGAGGAGGGAACCAGACCAGGACGGGCCAGGGCGGCCAAGGCAGACAAGGATGTGAAAGGGCAGGCACCAAGCACCAAGCAGGTGCACCATCCAGGGGAGCCCAAAGAAAGTGGAGATGGGGGACAAGGCCAGGCCGCCAGACAAGGCCCAGGTCCTGCCAGGTCGACGGTCGTGATGCACACCACCCATAGTTCCACGGGGTCCACTTCCCTACCCAACTCTACCAATTCAAGGCGAGCGCCTGACCAATCAAGATGGGTGGGGTCAGAGACGGGCGACAAAACGGGCCAATGATATGATCAAGAACCGAGGGCAAGGGTCTCTCGAGTGGGTCAACCATGCCATTTCACGCCAGATCCAGATGTACCTTTGCGCCTTACCTGAGTGCCTTCCCGTACCGCACCCTTTGACTTTTTTCCTTCCTTTTCATTTATGAAGATGCACTAGAAAGGATAGAGAGGTCCTGCTGTGTCTGCATCTGGACTTTCCATAATGGACAGACTCCACTTTCATCTATCCACCACAGCCTGCAGGAAGAAGGAGACAAGGAGGGCACCTACCAGCAAATACCAGAAAGATGAAGGCGAAGTCGCAAGGAGAAAAAACTAAATAGACTGCACGAATTTTACCAGTGCCACACGCAGAATTACCTGAATATTCCGTACGAATATCCGTGGCTCAAGTGTCAATCAGGGCAAGACCGCGTCGGCAATGCGGCGGCGGCCTGATGGGTCCAGCCGTGGCTTCATCAAAGTTGATTATCCAGTCGAGGAATGCGACTTGGTAACAAGGCACGGCCAGGGATGATGACTGACGGCAGCCGAGCAGCGATCCCATTTCTTTCTCGTTTTCTTCAGTTATTATTTATTTTATTTTTTGCTTTCTTACCGGACACTCAATAGTATTATCCGCAACTCTACGTAGAAGCAAAACCATACGGATCAGGTACCTTACCTTCCACACCTCCATACCTTTTACCATACCTGCGCGGGTCATATCCGGCAAGACTTGTCTGCTCGGTGCTGAGAGATTGCCCTGCCCCGTATGTTTGTACATACCTACTTCAGTCGAACCACCCCCCGACCTGGAAGTTCGAGTTGACTCATGGTACAATGACTGATGCATTACCTCACGACGGCGGACGGTATTCTAATCATTGACTCATTGCAAGCCTTAAGATAGGCACCTATGTAGGCATCTTAATGTGCATCGAGCATTGAAAATCATGAGGTGGCCAAGTCAGGTGCTCTCTTGCTCTTCCATCACTCCTGCTTCGACCAAGGAGACTTCCTCATCCCGAGATCGAGGTACTGAGTATCCGACGGCGACCCCAACTTGGCTAGTCAATGTGATGAATGGAAGCCTTGTCGGCCAATCACCGCGTAGTCTTCCTTAGGCCAGGAGACGTGACTCGAGGTCAAAGGCAAAGTCGCCCCTCCATCTGCAACAATGTGCCGCCTTGGGCAAGTATCCTTTGTACCTTGTCTCTCGGTCTCTCCTCCTTCCTCAGCCCTCAGGAACTTAACTTCGTCTACAGAGTCCTGCGTACCTGTCTGTACCTTACTGTTTGACAGTGTAGTAAGGTACCTTAGATACGGATACTCCGTAGAGTTCCTCGCAACCTCTGCCAGCTGCAAGTTCCAACTGCATCCGAGAGCTGTTGCGGGCCTCGCGTTTCTGGCTGCTGCATCCTGCACATCACTGGATTCTGTCACCATCGCCTTCTGCCCGTAGGTGAGTAGCTGCGGCTGCTTCTTGGTAACTGTTCACCATTCACATTTCTGCTCTGCAGATGTCGTTGCACCTGTTTCCAGATTCTGGCCCAAGCATCCAAGCCATATGTGCACAGCTCATGCAGCAGCGCGATGCGTCCATCATGTCCAGCATCGAATCAAACCTACAGACACACAACACCACCACCCAGTGAGTGCCCCAATCCCAAGGACCTTGGGCCCCAAGGGCGGTGGACCGGAAGGTTAGCAGCACTAATCCTTCGAGCTGGAGCATCATCATTCCACGGCCCTTCGCCCCGGCACTCGCTCAGACTCCCGCGCCATCACGGAGACCATCACCCGCTCACCATCCAACACGATCCAAGACATCCATCCAAGACAACAACCGCCTCTGGCATTCCGTCCCATCTGATGGGAATCTCTTTTCCCCCTTCCCCTTGCGACACAACATTGCCTTGCTTTGGGCTCTGGCTCTGGCTCTAGCTCTGGCATCGATTTTCGCCATCGCCATGTCCAAGAGGAATGACTTCTACTCCTCCTCCCGTCGTCTGTTCCAGCTTTCAGCTAGAGCACGAGCGAGTATCAACCCCATCGACTCCATCACTGCATCAGCAACAGTCTCATCGTGATACTGCTCTTGACCAGAACCCTCAACTCAAGGTGCCGAAAAGTACCTACGGATACATCTTGTGCCTCTGGTACTACACCACTACTACACTACCACAAAACCGCACGTCAATGCAAAGCACCATCACGCACCATCCACTCACCACTCTACCTACCACAGTAGTGTGCTACCCACCATTCTCCAAGTTCTGGCCGTTTTCAGGGGCTAAACTCTCGCTAGAGCCCGGATCGCTGGTCTCCCCGTCTATTGGGTCTACTGCGTAGCTCTCGTTCTCGCTCGCACCGCTACGTCGAACATGCTTCCATGCCACCATGCCTCCTTCTGGTCAAAATTACGATACCGGCCTTATGGAACATGCTCGCCATAGCATAACGTCTCGGTCCAGCTTGCATCAAGAACCATCCAATCCAAACAGGCGACCATTGGCCAGTGTCCAAGACTCCAGATCCCTTGCGAGGACCCCAACCTTTTCCCGTCTAGGTATTCTATTTCTGTGCTGATCAACACGGAGCCGAAGCTCGCCCACCTGGCATTGGGGGAATCCACCGCAAAACGCCGTCTCATCAATCAGCAACGATATCGACAGCCGTTCAAACATTGCCAAGGTGGCCTTTTTTTGCTGCAACACTAGAACAAGACTCTGGTGATCGATCCTTCACCACCTTCAGCCATAACGGCAGCCGCACCCGATCGGGCCCTGGCAAGCTCCCCACCCTTCAATTTGGGTGGCCTGGTCTCGGCGTCCTCGGAAACACAATAACACTTTTGCCATCTAGAGATGATTCGATGGCCATTGATATCCCGACCGCGGGTTGAATGCCTGGGTTCTGTCTCTCTTGGGACCGTGACTTCGACCACATTCATCAGGCCGTGTGGCTACTACAGACGATCGTGCTCGAGAATGATTGACATCGGCACAAAAAACGCTTCGCCGCACACTGGACGAAAGCAGATTGGCACCGACAACACGGCGGCGGCACCTCCATCCCCATGGCAAGCTTTGACTGCTTGGACCTCCTCCAGGGGTTCCCCCGTACACCACACGATACTTTCCACTGATGCCGCATTTCCCGCCAAGGCTTCCCAACTTAATTATCAGCGACTCAACGGTAGTTCATCATTTCTTCGCGAACGCAAAAAGAAGAGGTCAATCCTATACGCCGTAATCTGTTCGCCTGAGGCTGAATAGCCCCGTTACTATTGCGCGTCTCTCCTCGCTCCTGTGGCTCTCCGGCCCTCCCGCTCTTTCCCCTCAAACAAGGCGGCATAAGGTCTGATGAAGTCCGCTCTTGGTTTCTCTGAGAAGGACGACAATCGGGGCAAGCGACATCAGCTGTTTCCGTGTCTCGCTTCCAGCATCTCCCTAACTCATTGTCTGTTGGCCCTGTTTCCCATCAGAAAGCTTAGGGAAGCCTGTTTCACCTCCTCCGATAACACGGTACATGGCGTCGTGGCACCTGTCCGCCTTTCTTTGGCTACACACCTCCACATGCCGAGGTACCCCGCCATCACGCAACGAGTCGTCGCTCAGAATAGCTCCTCGCCACCGGGCAGCCTGGTGACACAAGTGTGTCTCCCACTTCCCACCTGCTGGACTCGTCATTCTGCACCATGACTTTTCCGTTAGCCCAAACATGGTGGGAAGCTTCGCAGTAATGTTCCCAATCAACATGAAAATGTCTGGAAAGTCGATGTGTTCCTTTACAACTCCACGGTGCCAGCTGGTGTCCTGAAGCTGGGATGACAAGCGTGCTTTCTCGTCAATCACTCAAGGCGGAACACGCTGGCGTAGCCAACTAGACCTTGAAAAGCCGTGTTGAGCCCTCATTCTCCGTCGCCCGCCCGGACCAAGCTACAACAATGGACAAGGAGGCGGACAGTGGCTACGATGCCAACGATGGGGCCTATATGAGATGGACCCACGAACTTGATGGATACGAACCTGTCTGCCACAGCGTCCGGCCACCCCAGGTTCTTACGGAGACTTTCCCCTCGCACTGCCTCTTGATCCCCTTCTGTTTTCGGCCATGTATGCCAGGGGAGGCCACACCTTACAAGGTTTCCCGCAAGGGGCAAGGAACCTGAGACAACACCCGCAGAAGAACACTTCAAGTCTCAACGGTGTTGTCGGTTCTGTGCGCCCGCTAGGATGTGGGCATCAAACCTCCTGAAAAGTACCACAAGGTGACATTCTTGACGGATCTCAACGGGATAGGCCCACTTCCGGGCTGTGACTGTCAGCAAGGAAGGTCCCGAGGGCAAGCCTGTCGCGAGAGCATTTTCGTCTCAATTGCCCAGTGTCAAACTTCAGACACTTTGAACTCATCCGCCTATTGTTGCGCCCAACTGCCATCGCATCACATTCCGATACTGAAAGGTGGCCTTCTTCCAGAGTCATATCCAAGGAGTCGTGGCAGGTGCTTGGTGGCGATAACTTGGGTCCTAAAGGGCCCAACTCCATAGACCTTTAGGAGAATGCCGTTCAGCCCGCGCTGAACGAGACACGACGGACTGTGGCTAACGTGCCAACTTAGCGTTCGCGGCTATAGCCCCTCCCGGCGCTCCCTGAGTTAAATTGCTTTGGAGAAATACGGGCCCCGCGACGCCGCAGACGCGTCTGCCCTGATGCAAATTACGCGATGGAAGAATGTGTGGCTCTTCCTGCACGAGTCGCAAAGCCACACCAGCCATTCAATCCCAAACCCTCATTTCATTCACAATCCTTTCCCACGTTGCTGACAGGAGCCGAACCCCGCGCTGCGAATATGGCGTTCCCGGCTTCGCGGGAATAAAGGGATTTTGGCAGGAACGGAAAATCATTGCACAGAAATGGCATGGCATGGCTTTGGAAGTTACCCGCCGCCCACTTGGTTGTCCAAGGCTTTTGTCGTGAGCAATGGAAACCGACCCTTGCCTCGTTCCACCGTTCGTCCCATCATGCAGGCCGGCTCTCAAGGGATGGGCCCTTGAACCTGCCGCCGCGATCCGCCGGAGTATTAAGCCCGACGATTGATGTCACCACTACCTACCAGGTGCCCTCTGATCGTTTCCTTACAACTGCGAATGAATACATTGAAGTTCGGGTTTGGCCACGCTTGATCACATCGCAAGGTCTGAGTTACATGATGTCAATGTGTGGGACTGTTGGACATCGTGTCCATCGACCTCGAGGTAGCAGGGAAATCCCTCGCGAAATGAGCTTTGCGAGGGGTTCACGCCGGCCGACCTCTGTGGGGAAGAATTCCGGGAGACAAGATGGGATCCGGACCTATGGCTCATTGTAATGGTTTGCCCGCAGTCGGCCGCCTGCATGATGCATTCTGCAAGCCTTTTCTCGGCGAGCGCTTAGAACACAGTAACACCTCGTCAAGAACGGATCTGCACGCCTGGAGATCGCCAACGTGGCTCCAGTCAGTCAATTGCCAGCCCTCCACCTTTCCACCCATCGATCGTTGGCCCAACTGCTTGGGCCCGTAACCGCTGGAGGTGACCGCAACTATAATATTGTGATTGGTGCTGAGCAAGCCGACGACAGCATGTAAACCCTATATGTAGCGGCTTTCTCTGCATGGCGTTTCCGTACCCCGCTGTCGTGGTTCATGACGCCCTACAGTTGCCCCTTTGTTCATGGCCAAGACTCTACTATCCGGACGAGAGATTTCTGATTGGGCAAGATGGCGCCTCTACGGTATCTTAAGTTGAGGCGATCAGAGATCTTTGTTCCAACAAGCGCGCAAAGTACAGGACTTGGAGGGTCTCGCATGTCATTGCGTTTTTGCCGCCGAGGAGCCAGACATACTTGGTGGCGGTAAGTTGAAGCGCCACGAGGCGCGTCAACGATGAAACTGATAGCCGCGGAGCCGGCACCAGTATCATGTATGCTACAGAAAGAAGCAAGCTTTTCGTCACTCGACTGTGGATGTTGCTATTCCCGATTCAAGCATATTATGCCCGTTCAACAAGAGATGACCGGCCTGAAACCTCGCTGACAACATAGCGTAGTTCGACAGTTGGCTTCAGTCATACTTCAGCGCATTCTGACATTCTGTTTTCCCAAGATTCCAAACAGTCACAACGGATGCCTCACCATCGAGTAGGAGTTGTGCGGGATCTCCAGCGGTAGACAGACCCATGGTCTGTTGAGGAATCTCAAGCACATTTGGACGTAGGAGCAGACGGTCCTCGAAAATCGTTGGCCCGGGATGTGACAGCGTTCGCTCTACACAGCCGAGTACCTTAGTGAACGGCACTGGACCGATGATTTCGTCACTCTTGTTTCCATTGTTGCCAGTTGACGGCATCTTTGCTCGACATATCGGGGCACCGACAAGGCAGAGTAATTCTGTTTCAAGTGCTTTGAAGGCGTCATCTCACTTGCGTTGTGGAAGCACTGATTGACATTCTCGAGGCAAGCATTGTGAATCCGTTACGACCGCCAGATACGGCAGAAATCGCGATTGTGCGTGAGCACTGGGAAAAGAGCGCACCGAGAGTGATAAAGATGTGCTATATGCTGGAACAGAGGTCAGCCTACTGTCTGAATCGGGAGATGGACAACTGAGTCACCAAGTGGAATATTCGAACAATATGGTTAGCTCTTAGGTGTCAAGACCTTCTTGGTATAGAGAACCTGATACGTTCTCGAACATCCTCCACGAGGTATGATAAACATCAGCTTTGCCGGCAAACCGAATGAAATGTGCAAAAATGTGTCATCTGAAAGCGTGGGAGTGTGGATTTTGGCTCGAGGAGAAAAGCAGTGACCCTGATTCTGAGTCTTACCGATCGTTTATGTATCCACACGGATAACGGGCCCTATACGGTCACTTCCAATCACCTCTGATCATGCTGAGGCCTGGACTGCGGCAATTATCGAACGACATAAAGATAGGCTTAGCCAAGGTCCTCTTCGGCGGCCAACCCCTCTCGCTGAACCTAGGAGCCTATGAGGGAACAGGCCTGCATGCCCAGCCTGGACATGTCATAGGGCTGAGATCCTCGGAGAGTAAGATTGTGTCGCCTGTTGTTCGTCTCCTTGCTAGCTCTGCTTCGACGGCTGCTCATCAGCCAATCAACTATTATTTCTATCAAACTTCGTATAGCAAACCAATAAGCTACCCCGGCGGCTTCTGATGACGGATCCTGCGGCTCTCTCTTCCTAGAACTCACTCTACCCAGGGTATAGCATCCTCCTGATTGTTGTTACCTGGCAACTTACCAACACGTTTGGGCATCATTCAACCTTGAGAATGACCCTATATCAGATTCCCACGGAATCCTTTGATGAGGTCAGGACTGTGCTCATGTCCAAGCTCAGTAAAATTTGTAGAAGATCACTAGGCTTCGATGGCACCTTTCAGGTGTGCGGAGGTCGGTATCAAGGTCTAGCTGTCGAGGCGTGACAGTCAAGGATAGAGAGGGTGGTAAGCAGCAAGGCAGCTGACGTAGGCGTGATCTCACGATCTGCTCATGCGTAGAAACGCCATCTCCGTCTTGAGCTTGCAGCTCGTCCCCTTGGCCATACCTTGGCCGAGTCTCCGCGCTGTCATTCGGGCATGGTGTCTCACGGTGGAAGGAGCTTTTCGTGCATGGCGGGTGTCGACGTGTCAGTTGGTCGGTCTGGAGCAACAAACATGAACGACAATACACCGCTACCCTATGGAGAGAGACTCTCGCCCACCCCTCGCTTCTCCAGACAACCCACAGCGGGTTCGCTGATCAAGATCCTACGCGCAACCACCACCGCCATTCACCACCGCCATTCCCAACAGAACGGTGTATCTGTGCGTTGTGGGTGTTACACGGCAGCCGTCACTTGGAGGAGGTTATCGCAACTGCGAGCGAGCTTCTCTCATGGAGAACGAGAGGCCATACGCATACACACACACGTCGATAAAGGAGGGGTAAATTGGAATCAGCGCAGCTCGGCCGTAGATACAGACACATTGCAGACAAGCGGCAACTGGTCAGTGGCCTACTCTCGCCTGTTGCCGGATGCCTACAACGGTATCAACTTTCAACTGCCTTTCCCGGTTTACCCATGACCTCCCCACCCCCCCTCGGGACCGTGGAAAGTGGGGACCGAGTCCACGAACCGGCAGCCTAACAGGATCCGCCGCCTTTCGAAAATCCCGTTCATTCTAGCCAGGTGGGGTTCGTCTGGCTGTTCTGGAATGTCCCGAATATGACGTGAGATAAAGAAGAAGACGACAAGAAAGGATGGGAACCCAGCACAGGGTCAAGGGTATTAGAGTTCTTGAGGGGGTGGTGGGCGCAACCGACCTTGTCCAGGTACAAGTGCATCCCAAACGCGATCACCGCCGCAATTGAGAGGAAGCTCGACTGGCGAGGCGGGAGTCCTTTTTCGAAACATGGCCAATTACTTTTGGCCCAGTCCTTGGCAGCAAACCTCGCCATAACCCCTCATCGCAGCCGCCGGGGTGAGCTCACGGAGACTTCTTGTCGTCGGAGACTTAGTCGCGGACGCAGACGCTTACTTGATTTGGGACTTTGGTCTCCGTACCCCACGTTCACATCCTACGGGGAGGCAGAACCATGAGCATGAAGGCAACCTCACCAAGTCAGCCTTCTCGGGAACGAAAACATCAGGTTGCAAGATCTGCCATGGCCGGAGGGATGAGAATGTTCGATGGCGCTGTTTGCCTGCGAGGTGCCCTGCGAGGTGGACTCGCGAACACCCCCCGAATCGAAGCTAACGCTCGGAACTTTGGGTCAAAGGATTTGATCCTCAAGCTCAATCTCAGTAATCGAGCTGACGCCAACAGAACCCCCTAGTTCCCGTGCCTGTTCCCGCAATATTGCCCGGCCCCCCGGGGGGGGGGGGGTTTCTGAGGGCAAGGCAGGAAGCTTGGTGGATCGTCTTCGGGTTGCGATGCGATGGAGCCTCAGGGGTACGAATACTGATGGAGACATCTCGAGTTGACTCGGTCAATCTCATCTAGGCAACTCCTACTGATGCGACATGTCCCGCAACGGAGGCGGGAAAGGAGGCTCGGACTATGAGATGGAGCTCTCTCACATCAGCTTCCGTAGAGCCGCGCCTGAGGTGAAAAGGAACTTTGGGAGCGTCCTGACCTCGACAAGCCTCGTCGAGAGACCTTGACGGTGCTCTTTCTCTCTGCGTGGTGGTCTTGGCTACTTGCTGTCTGAACGAAAGTCCCGTGAGACTCTGAAGATCAATAACCACACCAGGCGCAGTCTCTTGGCGAGAACCAAGCTGGATAGTCCAAAGTATCTCATTCGGAATGTGGAAAGGTATGCGGAGAGATGGCTCGCTGGGTGCCTTTCATCACCTGCCCGAACTTCTCATCTACTTTGATCTCCGTCTCTCGGAGAGCTATTTGGAGCAAGCTATTCCCCAGGTGGTGCTTCGCATGAGGCTCAAGTGATTTTATAGTGTCCACATCGAGACTCTCTCCGAAGACACCCCGTTGAGACCCTTGGATTGTTGATAGACTTTCAGATCAGTTGGTCTAGAAACCAACCGATACCCCAGACTTCCCTCCCGAATGGTCATTAGTCTTTCAGATTATGCAGTATAGTTTCGACTGCGAGACAGCTCACTATTCAGACTTGGGACTACGTGAGGACGTAGATACAGCAAAAGTAAGATACACTTATTCCGGATTCGCCTCTCGGCTTAGATACATACGTATGAATACCTAGATACACACTCATACACCGAATCTCTTGATCTCAGCTACATACATGCTCTCTCATCTTTTTCCACAATACGAACACAAGAAAACACTCAGCAGTCGCAACACCAACCGAACGTTGGTATTGGCATCGTAATCATCGTCAACTCATAAACATCGTGAAGCGTGAAATTGTAAGAAGGGAAAAAAGAAGGAAAATCTCGAACCCATCCGTCCACCAGTACATGCCCCCTTTCCCCAATGAAAACCCCCTTTCTTCCATTCTCCAGAGTACCCGATAAGCCAACATGTAACAAGATAACGTTCAGCAATATACCGGACAGACAAACCCCAAGACCATAATGTTAGAATGAAATCAAGAGTTGACAGTAAAATATGCTGTAGAATGTTGGATGAAAAGAAGAGACCTCCCCGATGAGATGGTATACCAAACCCATTTTGTGCCGCTGCCGTGATGCTGATGAAGCGCCGCTTGCGTCTATCGCCACTTTACGTCCCAGAGGAAAAGGACCCGTCCCAATGGTATCATCGACCCTGATTAGACTACTCTCTTCTTTCGTTTCGACTCATCTCAAGGCCGTTTTTGTTTCGTTTTTCAGTAGCGCTTCTCTTCTGGCAGGACGTTCTCTCCGTAGAAGCCGCCATGGTGATGACCATCGTCACCGGATGCTGCGCAGACAAGGCAAACACCGCCTCCGTAGACTCTCGTATGCCTCTTCCACCCCGCCCCCGATCCGTCCATAGAGGAGATGATCTCGCCTCGCACGACAATCTCTTGCTGAGTGGCTTCGTCATAACGGATTTCACCGTAGATAGGGGGAGGGCCGGGAAGTAGAGGTGAAGTAGGGGGGTACGACGAAGGGGAAAAGACCATGCCGGCTTCATCGTCAAGTATTGTAGCCGATGGCTGAGAAGGGATTCCAATGGGAAGCATCTTGGTGTAAGATCTCCTGCGGGGTGCTGGGGAGGACCTCGTAGTTTGCGCCTCCTGCGTTGCTGTCGAAGCGCCGGTTGATGTTGATGACATATAGTCAGGGTTTGGCTGCTCGAAAAACGATGCATCTAGCTCAGACACACCACTGGTGAAGCTCCTTCTGCGCTCATCATAGGTGAAAACCGATGGCGAAAGTTCCGGGGGCGTGAGAGGAGGAGGCTGCGGAGGTCTCGACAACATGAACTGGGCGGAAGGTTGACCCGCAGCTTTGCCCATTCGAAGGATGTGGTCCGCAAACATCACATCGCCGCTACTCCTCTTCTCTGTACCTTCAACCGACTCTTTCTCATTTCCCCTCATAAGACCGTCCTGCGGACTGATCTTCCTAGTCGACTCAGCCCCAGCAACTAGGGTGTTACTGCTGACCCCACGTGACTTTTCTTCCATGACCCAGGCCCCGTCTTGGACGAAGAGATGATGGAGCCGTTGCTGATTGATCAAGTAATCAAGCTGGTTTTTGGCGTGTTGATCGTGTTCTTGAGACTTTTTGAACTTGTTGCTCGTCGTAGTCCAGAAAGCACCACATACCACCAAACGTAAGGTGACCAGGACGGTAAGTATCAGAAGACCAGTGCAGAGATGAGAGAAAGAAAGGTGGTGGTAAGAACGACCAGTTGAACGCGGCTCGCCCAAGGCAAGCTCAGCATGAGTGAGAGCGGGCATGGTTGCTTAAAGATAGGCCGGCTGATTATGGGAAGTGAGTGTGTAGGCTTGAGGAAGGTCGTAAAGGGGGTCTGTCAGCCTTCAGCAGAGGTAGAGGTACCTTCGCCGATGGACTTCGGATGCGGTGTGGTGCCAGGTGGTTGTACGTCTGGGGTATGCCTGTGTCTGGTGGCCCTGGCCAAGACCTAACAGTGGCTTGCGAGTAATGAAATGGCGCTGCTGGACATAAGCGACTAGGGGGATGTGAAGGTGGGCCTCGGCCGCCGCATCTGCCGTAAGTCAGGAGGGAAAGCTGCCGAATAATGATCCGGGCTGAACCGACTGCTTTGCGAGTGTCAAGGAGGGTGGCCGAAGAGAGGATAAGAGTGAGGGCGAGCCTTGAGTGAGGGAGGGAGAGAGAGTGAGAGAGAGAGAGATTGGCGGAGGTCTGTCTACATGATCGACGTGTAAGTGCTTGATCCCTTTTATGGTGCTATTTCGAGTGGATGCCGCGCGCTAGGGTGACGCGAGGCTCATTGCGCCGCAAGCTTTGAAACCATCGGCCGAATTTGAACGGTTCCCACGCATCACTGGAAGCGGTATCACCCAGTAGGTAATTGTAAATGACAGCAGACTTACAAACAGGTCGATTTCGAAGTGTACAAGGGGCTGCAAGCTGAAATGGGTTGAGGTGGGTTGAGGTACCGTTCCCTTGCTTGGCAGATGCAAATGGCAATGGACGAGGGTTGAGACAAACGGAGGATATTTATGCGCCGTGTTTCTGGAGACAATAGCCTTGTTGTCGATTGAGTTTGACAAAGGAAGTCCTTCGTGAGGGGCCTAAGATCCAAGGGGAATGGATAAGGATCTATGAGGATCATAGACCAAAACAGAGCGCCGGTGGAGTGGAAGGATTGGCGTGCAAGCTGGGCAGGATAGAGTATCATATATATAGACACGATGCTTGATGCGCCGTGTCGCGGGAGACGAGACAATATGGGGATAGTTGAACCGTATCGCCAGATCTGGTCCCGCTTAGAAGGTTGTAAGGAATGAGATGATGAAGGGGTCGTGGATGTGAGGGTGTGTACCGAGAGAGGAGGTGTGCGAAGACGAAATCCTGGGATTGCGCGTGGAACAAAAGACGCTCGCCTAGGAGGGCCCGTTTTCAGAGTGCCTTCTAATTCTCAGTCAGCCTCCTTCGTGAAATAAGCGAGAGAGCCCCGAAAACACAATTGCACTAACCAGGTTCCCAAATGCTCTAGCATAGTCACGATGGCGAAAAGCCTTTGCTTAGATTTGCCGCAAGGCGCATCGATAGGTGTGTGGTTAACAACTCCGACTGGTCGTCTTCCAAGCTGGGAAAACGCTTTGAGCTTAAGCGGTGTTGCAGAAGCGGGCGCGGATGGGGTGGCCATGGATGCGCCCACGGGTGGAGAAAGCGACTTTCCAGGCTTGATGAACGCTGATACTCTGTAGATGCGGTCATCATGATCCATATGCTTGAGAGTATGTAATTGACTTGACATGCCTGGGTCGGGTGGGCAACAGATGTTGTTGGTCTCTCCCATCCCGACTTTTCTAACTGGCCGAGGAGGCGACTGACAGTGTCAGCACCGCTGCACCATGACTGGTATAGGCATTATCCCGCCCGGGCGCGGTTCTGATAAGAGGCGGGCTTCGTTGGGTGGGACGGAAAACGAGACGTTGGAGGGAATACCAATAAGGCGGTGTAGTCAAGCAACAACGGGGATGCGACCTCGAATGTGACAAGCAAAGCGCCAACTTGCTCGCATTCCAACTCCATTGTGCTAGGTAGTTCGGACTCTTGACTTGCTTCGTCGCGTGTTGGCGCCTATTGCACATTCGAATGGAGACCAACATTTGGGGTCGATTTTTCTGGAAATGGCGCCAACAAGGGGGAGGGGGAGCTAAAAAGACTACACCCCTGTCGTTCAGCCCAACATGAATTCTGGGCATCCGCATGACAGGGAAAGACAAGCTGGACTGGCCCTGGCCCTGATCGAGGTTCGGCCGTCACCCGTGTAAGTCGGCGGCCGTGGAGTCCAGACTGTCCACCAGACGAGACGGGACTTTGCTTCGCCGAGATCTGGGTCTGGTAAATTGTAGGACGGCGCAACCTCCCATGGTGGCGGCCATCCCACATGGCTACTAATTCGTCGCAGCAAAGGGGGTTCTAGTCTAGTGTGACCGGCAACTATTTGGCAACGAAGCTACGCGGGCTGAGCTGGAGTTGTTGTGAGCGATTCGGGGCATGTCTTGCCAGTGGAGAGAGAATGTCGCTAGCTGTTCCAGTGACAGACCTGGACGGCGGCGGGGTACGGAGTACCTACTGCTGACATATCCACAGTGGTTGATGGATCATTGTATCCGTACGTACATATGTACGGAATAGACTACGATCGGTACGGAGCAGTGGCGGCTCGGCGACCTGTATCCTCTTGGTCGTTGAATAGATTCGTACAGAACAGACGTCGTGTCGCGGCGGCGGGGAACTCATTGTGTTCAGGAGCAGGTCACCCGTCGCAAAAGCAAGCTTGCAGAGACTGCCTGCGAGCTCAGACTCCAAGGGGGCGTTGTCGCATTGCAAAGCGAGTTAGTGTGAGCGAGTGGAACGGGGATGGGGACGCCTCCCTGGTCCAGCTGAGGTGAGCTCAAGGGTAGCCCTACCAGCCACGCCATCTGGGCCTTAGCCCTGCTAGTGTGTGGCCACATGGGGGTGTAATACTTGCAAGCTTGTTCCTTTCAATGCCTGTTCTTTGGGACGATTGGTTGCGCAGCCTAGCCCTGTGGTGTCGATCGATGCGTCCCCCTCCCCCTCTTGATGGAATTCCTTGGGTCGAGAAGAGGATCATGGTGATGTAAATGATGGGAGTTTGAAGAGTCGCCGCAATAAGCCGGAGTTGGATTTTGTTGGTTGGCGACTCTTGTCTGTTGGGCACCGTACTACCCAATGCCCTCAAGGGACGAGGTAAGGAGACAGCAGCGAGGTGTGTAAGTGTTGCGCCGGCCCTGAGCTGCCGACATTCGGCATGCCGAAAAGGGGTCGGCCGGCGTGCAATAATCGGCAAAGGGCTGGTGAGCTGGGACTGCATGACATGGCGCATGCGCAAGTACCGAAATCTGGCAAGTGAACAATGCACGATGGTGATGGGCTGGCGTGGGTGCAGCGCGTTGAGGACGAGGTGAAACCAGTCACCCAAACATCCAGGACAATTTCCAGGACTAGGTGGACGGGGAGCAGCCGCGATAGGAGTCCGAGCTCCACTGGGCTTGAATGAAGACGAAGATGAGATTATGACATTAAGGATCCGAGCAAGCGTCCGCATCACCGTCGCCGTATGTCGTATGCGACGAGTGGGATAGGAGATGCGCCGTGAAGTTGCATACATAGAGGCACGCAGGCACGCAGGGTGTGCTGACCGGCCCACGACACCTCGCATGGAAGCCTCCATGTCTGTCGGTTTGTTGACGAATGAGAGACAATTCTGTGTCTTTGGTCCCCATTGGGTCAACAAGATCCAGGCTGGCGAGCCGATTGTCAATTTCCCATGGCTGTATCCGTAGGATCGGAGACATTGCTGGGTGAAATGTTACACTAGTGAAGTCAGGACTAGGTAGGTGGCAAACACCCGCCTTGTGGGTATTATGCCACGGATGCGACGAGGCCGAAGTGTACTTGAGATGCTGAGGTAGGTAGAAAGTCAGAGGCTCAGACAGAGTGACATGCCAGGAACGCAGCGAGAGATCTGAACCGGCGCAGAGGACCTCGAGCAAAGGTCAGACCAAGCCAGAGACGGTGTGGGGTGTGACGGGCTGATGGTGGTGTGTGATGACGGTGGTGACAACCTGGAACGATTAGCACCTTCTCATGCTTGGGTACCTTAGGTATCAGAGCGGGGAGAGACATGAGGATGGGAGATGGGAGACGGGAGCCGGGACGCAGGACTGGAACCGTCGAGGCGCGTCAAACTCGAGGGTTGATCGATCGACGAGGGTTCAGCGAGGGTCCATGGAGGGGTCGAGGGATCGAGGGGTCGAGGTGATGAGAGTACGGATACGGACCTGATACATTTGGGTGAGTTGTAATTGGGTTCCATATTGGCGATGCAGAGTTCCAGTCTTTGTCGTTCAGCTGGTGTCGAAAAGGCTGCGGCCTCTCATTCGTCCATTGTGTGAACCAAGGGCCGAAGCAATTTCCCCGGGAGTTTCTGCTTTCCACAGTTCAGTCTGGACTTGGACTTTTGGATTCTGGACTCTGGACTCTGAACTCCTGGAGTGATGCAAAATGATAGTCATGGCATGGGAGAAGAAAAAAAGAAAGAAAAAAAAGGTGCGGGAGACGGAGTCCAGCCCGGCGCACCTGAGTGTCTTCCCCGTTCAGACTCTCGAGGGTATCTAGGTAGGGACATTTACACATGTAGCGTGAAGGGGCCTCAGGCTTCAGCTCATGCACTCCTGCCTTCGAGAGCACGGTGTTTTCCTGGATCCTTTGAGAACGTACCTACCTAATCCCAGGCCTTAGGCTCATTGGGCAGATACATAGGGACTTAGCATAGGTACGGTACCTAAGGTAGGTAGGTATCATCTGGACGGGAAGGCAAGCATGAACCCAATACATACATGGGCCCCGTTTGGTTCCTTCCTCGAGTTGGAAACATTTTGCAAGTTTACAAGACACGACGGGAAGCAGCAAGCTGGACACCTGCAGGGAGCACACCTGCCATAAACTCATGAGCCACTTGAGCAGGCGCAGATGCCCTTTGGGTGCCACCCCTACGGTACGTAACTGACGCTAGGGCCACCTGTCCCGCTGGTCCCACCCGTCACCCGTCCACACCTCGGTCAAAACGGAGCACTGAGAATGGGAGCTGGTGCAGGCGATCACCCGCTATTAGACATTATTTTCAGCACCCAACGACGATGGTGATGATGGAAGGGACGTGGAATAGACTCAAGCCACGATCCGGCTGCGTCCTCTCCCGCCTGCACTTTTTCCTCCCTTGCGTGCACCTGCAAAAAGTGTTGTCCCTGAACTTCCTCACCTTTGATTTAACGACACGTCAATGACACTAATGGATGCATCTGCAACTCATGAGGTGCCCTCCATGTTTCCTGTTCAGGTCGTTGCATGACATGCATTTCCGCATACTGCACTCTGCACGTGTAAAGCCCCTTCCTCAACGGCCGCAAGATGTTGTGGCTTCTTTACGGACGTACTTGCCTTCCTTGCCATGCCTTCCTTAACGGTGCCTAGGTACCTATCCGTAAGGTACCTTACACGTGCTACCTACCTAAGTATTTTGAGATGACTATCATCCTTCCATTACGTTTTGTCATCCGAATTTGAAGTGATGGAACCTGGAAGGTATCAACTGCCATCCGGTATTGTGCCTGCCACTTCCAACCTAACCTTCCATCCCGTCTCGTCCTAAAAGGTGCCCTAATTAGGGAAGGTAGGGGCGGAGGTTGCAGTGCTAAGGTTCATTTTCCCCAGACTCCATGTGCCTCTCTATTGACTCCGTACCTTGTCGGCTGGTCATGCTTGCTATTTTTGTCGACGAGAAAGCTTCCGTTCCCTTCAGCCTTATTCCTTCCCTCTCAACCTCCATTGGCATTCATAAACTCCTACTACTACTACTACGACGACGACGACACCGACTTTTCGTTTTCTCTTTCGGCCCCCGATGCCAGCTCACGGCGATCCTCGATGATGGCCGTCCACTTTGCTTGCTAGATGCAGCATTGCGGCCGCCGGCGGCAAAGCACAGCCACAACTCAAGACTCGCGGCATCCTCCTCATCCAACCATTCCCCTCGGTTTCACGGTGGAAAGACACCTTCAGCTCGTTACCATCCATACGGTACCGAATCATCCTTGAAAGCGAACCTTTTTGCGTCCAATCTTCTGACGCAAGACGCAGCTTCAGCCGTTGTGGCAACATGCAAATTCCGAGAATACGAGTCTTCACTCCTAATTCGGTCACCCCAAACAAAACACGCAAGCAAACCGCATCTCCACCATACCCGCAGCACTCGACCTCCGGATTTACATTCACAGCAGCCTTAGCTTGTCTGTGAAGGTTTCTTCCCCCGAGATGGGGCGCCGAGCCACGGAGCCGACGCGGCCTGATCGCCGCTGCCGTACCCCCCGTTCCTGAGTCTTTTCTATTCCTGTTCTTAGCCCAGGACCAGGTCAACAACTTCAGATCCGCCCCCAATGCTCCCGCTCCATGACCAAACTGAGCCATTCACGAGTCATGTCGCTATCCCGACTGGTCTCTTCCCACTAGGACATAGCTACGGGCATGTTTTGTTCCTGTCGTGTCTCATCGGCCCCTTTTCACAAGATTGCCATGATAGGCCTTGGCGGTTGCGTTTACGAGAATAACCAAACGCCTTTTTCTTCTCGCCTCCTGGCAAACCCCGTCGTCACCCCTCCTTCCGGTCTCGCCTCCCGGCCACCCCGGGCTCAACATTACAGAGGCGGCGACAGCAGGTTGCAGCAACTCGCCGAGAAGATACTGCGCGTCATCCGCTGGCACACGCACATGCCACTGTACCTTGCGATTTGTTATCCCGCCATCCGTGCATCCACCAAGTTCATCGCCCTATCATCCCGCCTGATAATCCATGCCACGGAACACGAGTCCGCCCCCAAACGAAGCCGACGGCCGTTGCTCTACCTGGCCCACGCCCACATTCCATCAAAACCAGATGAGAGCCTTCTCCCGTGGCGCGTCTACGTACCCGGTGTCGCCATCAAGGCTTAAGCAATAACGAGGGCTTTTCAGATCACCACCATGGAATTTCTCGTATTGCGAAGGACCCCTCCACGCCCGTCTTAATGCTTGTTGGGCAGTTGCAAGGGTTTGCATCACAACCTCGCCCTTTCAGCGCGACTCGGCGGACTCGCTAGACGCGTGACGGGATGCCGAAAGGCGAAGAAATACTGTGTCACATATCCTGTCCAGAGCATGGGAGCTCGGCCAAGTGCTTATCCTTCACCGTCTAGCTTTAACCTTGAGACGCAGTTGCTCATCCCTAGGTATGCATGAAATCTGCAAACCGTCATCCAAATGTGTCACAAAACGAGGTTGATCACCCGGAGCGCAAGCGTTCAAGGTACCATCTGCCTGTTCTTGGTGTCAACGGCCCAACTGAACGTCACTCATCTTGGACGCGTTTATCGCAGCCACTCACGCCACTTTGCCAACAGCCTCCACTGCATACCACCCGCCATGCTCCCACACCCACCAAAACCATGCGAGGCCATTCAGGGACCCTCGTGCACTTCAGCCTTACGAAGATCCCGGCTCATTGATATGGAATGGCGTCAGCATGTTAATCGCTCCCCATCCACTAGTCCTCCCAAGCCCTTACTTATCCCCTGGTCATTGGCAATCCATTGGCTGACCAGCATCGAATAGCTTCACAGACTAACACGCGGATGCACCATCGCCGTCTCGGTTTGCATCGTCAATGTGGTCAAGTCCGCTCTACGAGACTGCCTCGAATCTGGCCCTCCCAATCAAACATCAGTTTGTTACCCTGATACCACCGCAACCTCCGCTGACCGCCTTTCTTTTCGTCAATTGTGGGAAATTCCCCGGTGCTAAAGAGCTTCTCCCTGTTGATTTGTAAATGATCCCGCCGCCAAGTCGGGCGCAACGCCGTGTTCCCTTGCCACGAAAAGTCGGCAACGTGAAGGACCATGCATTCACTGGTCTCCATTGTCGCGATTCCTTGGTGGATGAGGACGGCATCCTACATCCGACGGCTTATTGCGATGACTATGCGCGAGGCTTTTGGAAGATCATCAGCACTTGTTCACTTTCGGAGCCTCATCATGCTCGAACGCGACAGGTTGGATTACGATTCCCTCAGCCTTGGCTTTTGCGGCACGCTCAGTAACCTTAACCTTCAACTCTCAACCCGCGGACACGGCTCAAAAACCCATTTTCTATACCACGAGACATGTGGCTGATGATTCATGCCAAGCTTACATTTTGCCGGTGCAACCTTGGTGAGCATCGTTCTTAGGTAAGGATGTCCCTAGTAGCGCCTTGATTGGAACATCTCGATATACTGGATTTCCAGGCTTGCGTCTTTTCTTTCCATCAGCGACAACTCAATCTGCCTGTCGGACCTGGCGGCTCTGTCCCACTCCGGAAGCCAACGACAAGGTTGAGTCAGCCCTGCACCTTGACAGAACTTTCCCTTCCTTCATCAGCCATCATCCCAAACCGGAGGCTACCAAAGCGTGGTCAGAGTGAAGAAGCCTTCAGCCAAGCCCTATCAGATCGGACTGGCGCAAGTCCACCGACGATTTCGGGCGCCTCGGGCGACACGCGACTGTCAGATGGCTTTCTTGCAACGTCGAGTCATGGTCGTTGCGGTGAGTTTCTAATCATTGAGCTGACGCCATTCTCACTTAATCAAGCGATCTTACCTCTGGCAGCAACAACAGGTTCATCAATCGTATCGCTGAAAAGGGTTGTATCTTCTGGAAACCGTGGGAGTGTATGTTTATGAGCAGTGTCCGAATGGCGATCTTTTGTTATTCCGCATCTGGGCTCCGGCGCACCGAAGTCGACCGGGGCGTACCCAAGATGTGGATGATGGCGTTGCACTGGCTGACTGACAGCACTACTAAGAGGGACGTCAGCCAGCCTCACGAAAGCCTCTTCGTTCACAACACAACCCGCAAAATCACAGCCACTGAGCCAGGCTGAGACGTTTAAGGCTGCTCTCAAATTCGAACGCACCCGGGCGTGAATAATGGCTGCCGCCTCCGTCCATCTCTGTCTTAACCGGCCGTCGTCAGATGACCGACAAGGACAGTCGGGTACCCCAGCCGTGTCCACTTTCTAGGCAGCATCAGCATCACTAATACCACAAGGTGAGATAGTCGCCCTGTGACGAGTAAATGTTGTTTCTTCTTCTTCTCACGCCCATGTGATTGCATGCGTGGGGAATCTTTCTTGGTCGTTTGTGCGGTTCTCCATCGATCAAGTCCGCTAGACACTACACACAAAAGACTCCGAGACCTAGATCTCATGCAGAGTCGCAATGGCCACTCACACCCCTCCCCCCCATCGCCCCTTCTCTCCAACATACATCTTCGGACCTCCATCTCCGCCCTCGCTCCTCCCCTCGCCAACGTTCAAACGCCAGTCCAAAGTGTAATCAAAATCGCGACGAATAACAATAAACAAGTTAGCCTGCTTTGCCTGCCCGATCCTGCCCTATCCTGCCTGAGCCACCAAAAAGACACCAGCGAATCCTGAACCCCTTTTGAATTTTTGGAAATGAAAAAAAGCCCCCGCCCATCCAACAACAACCATGCTTCCGCGTTGACAAGTCGAGATGTGGTCTCGTATCGTCTCACGGACGGAAACGTTGTCTGGATCTGACAAAGATCAATCTCCCAAATAGGGAAATTTTCGTAGAACAGAGACCAACGCCCCTTGAAATCTCTCCATCTTACAACTTATGCAACCGGTGATTGCTCGAGATACGTGGCATGTAGTCACATGCCAATACCGATCCCGATACCGCCCATACCAACATCCATGGGCTCCAGGCCGCTGCCGTCGCCCGGCAGGTCACGATCCTCTTCCATCATCTCGATGAGGTTGTCGAGATTCTCGTCCAGGTTCTCCGCGTCAGCTGGGGGCAGACACTTGCGCAGGAGCCGGCGATACTTGTCAATGTTCTCGCCCGTGCCAACCATGCTGAGCGCCTCGACGTAGTCAGACTCTGACTGTCTCTGCTCCGAGAGCATGGCCTGCAGCTGCCGCGCCAGCTCGAGTCGGTCCTCATACGAGGCCTCGTTGGCATCGCCGTTGAGCATGTTAATCTCCTGGTCCACGGCCTGCTGTACATGCAGGCGGTTCTGATGCGTGATGAGGGACATGACTTGATGCTTGGCGCGGTTGGCCTCGCTGATGATTTGCGCTGCGCCGTCGTCTGCTTCGAGCTGGGCTTCAAGCTCGGCCATGTGCTGGTGTACAGCGGCGAGCTCAGCTTGCGTATTGGAGAGAATACGACGGGCTTCCTTCTCCGCCTGATCCTTTTCGCGGAGTTCCTCGTCGTAACTCCCCGCGAGATCTTGGAACTTTTCAATAATGAGCGGTGTGATGCGCGACTGTACCGTATTTGCGGCCTCTGAGTTGAAGGATGACAGGCCGAGCTTCTTGCTCGTGGTCATACGTTCAGGCACCGCGTCACGGAAAGAAACGTGGCGCTGAGAATCGGGCGCAAAGGGCGACGATGACCGTTGAGGGCCGCGCTCCTTCTTTGTGGCGTTGAGTTGGGCGATGAGGTCTTCCGCCCGCACACCTTCGTTATTAGGAATGCTGGTGGAGGCCTGCCGCCCGAGGAGTGCCCTGATGCATTTCCTCGCGTTGCGTTCTGCCGCCAGGTGAAGGGCAGTATTGCCTTGCTCATCTTGCGCATCGATAAGCTGCTGCACATAGGCAGGTTCATGCGTTTCTTGTAGTTTGTTTAGGATATTATCCAAGTAATATCTTGAACACGAGTGGCTGACAACCCGGCCATTCTTCATTACTGCGGCATGATGGATCACCGTGCTCCCTGTCGCATCCCGCGCATCGACAGTCTCGAAAAGCTCCTTCATCACCTGAGGGAACGTTTGCTTTTCGTAGCAGTTGGTGAAATGCACAGCCCGCATGAAGGGAGTCTCCCCCCTTACATTCTGCACATTCAGGCTGGCGCCGAAGCGCCGAAGCTGCTTTATGACGTCCACGTCGCCCATGGCCGATGCCCAGTGAAGCGCCGTGTGCTCCTCCGAGTCGATGATCCAATTCGGTTGGAAATTTGGCGGCGGCTCAGGCCGGTATGCTGGCTTCTCATTCCTAGAGAGGAGGAAGTAGTCGAGAAGCTCGTCTCCGTAAACGGAGTGCTGCTGCTGCGTCAAGTCCTGGATGGCCTCTTCCCTCTTCCTCTTCCTGTGGCCCGACTGGTGGGACATGTCATAGCGGTCATCTTCACCCATGTATGAGGCGGAGGCAACGGTCAAGTTGTCAGGGGTATCATCGTCATTCATCATCGAGTCGCCGACCTCGTACTCTTCTGGCGGCGGCGCGCCTTGCATCTGGTTGGCAGGGGGCTGGGATTGTTGTGGTGCCTGCTGCTGCTGTTGTTGGAAGTTCGTGGCGGGCCATTTGGGCACTGCGGGTTTCTTTGGTGCTTTCGGCTTGCTCGTGTGTCGCGGGGCTGGGGGCGGACTCTGTTCGCCTGGGGTGTACTCGAAGATGAGCCGCAGGCGGTCATAGATGTTGTTTCGCTGGGCGAGGGCGACGCCCTTGTCGAGAGGGATCCATGTGCCCTGGTACTTTCCATATCCACCCTGGATCTTCTCGTGCTTTTCTTTTTGTACTTCTCGCTCAAGAATACGTGTTCGGGCGGGCTTGTCGAAGCCAGCGGCCTTCAGGATGTGCGTTGCATTGATCCAGTCATCTTGGCGGCGTCGCATGACATGTTCCTTGAGGTCATCTCCGAATTGAAACTCGTAGACTGGAATCTAGAAGATCATTCAATTAGTTACGGGCCCAACTGCGGAGGAAATTTGGATGCGAAGTATCATGGGTCGTCTCTGGGCCAACCCCGATGATTGAGGCCATCCCCTTTCCCAAAAGGAAATAAGCGCCCAGCCTGATGCCGTTGAATAACAGTATGTTGGGATTCGCGGGAGTCAAGCAGCGATTTTGCCAAGTCTGCAAGAAAAAAGTGACTTACACCACTGTATGTGGCGCTGTAAACGCCGGGTTGCGCATTGCCCTTATTAACCATCGTCGCCGACCTGGAGCAAGGGACAGGCCCTGCGGACTTCTCGTATTATGGTCAGGAGGCACGTTGGCAGTGTTTTTGGTCTATTCGACGTGAGAGAGAGCGATATCGTGGATAGGGCGGGTGGGAGCACTTGGTGTGGCGTTTCGTTCGGGGTGGGAGTGGTAGTTGTGGAGGCGAAGGGTCGATGAGGCTCGGGGTTGAGGACCGGTATCACGGAAATTTCACCAGGTTTGGAGTGGATGCACTTTGGTGGTTTGAAGGAAAGGGCACGTCGACGACGCGAGACGCGCCTTCTTTAGATTACCTTTTACGCGAAAGAGCACTTTAGCCAAGCGGCTACGCGCGCGAAAGAGAAGGGCCCGAGCGTCAACACGGGGCTGTGGGGCTCTCCTTCTTTCTTTGGATGAATAAATGAGTGGCCGAGAGCGCTTCAAGGCGAGTTACCGGGGTCACGTGTCTCTCTCTTTCATCGGTGGTCTGAGCTTCCACGGTATTGTCACTAAAGGCCCAGCGCTCCTTCCATCCCAAGGTTCGTCTCTTTGGAGTCTCCATAGGAACGAGCAGTTGCCAACAAGATATTGCTCTTACCGGCTTTGCTTGCACAGCTTACCGCCAGCCGACAAGAATGCAACCTTTGTGCGATACATCTCAAAGCTTCGTTTTCTTGCAGAGAAAAGATCACCGCCTTCATACAACAGCGTAGGAGTTATCGGACTTATCAGAACAAGCAACGCCAGGGAAGGCCGGAGTGTTTGCCAATAGACCCCCAAGAAATGAATGTTTGCCATAGCTTCAACATGTAACTGGCTGACTCCTATCCGATTACGGGGGGGGGGGGGGTTCGGCATGGTAAAGTTACAGCTCTACCGCCAGCTCGCCATTAGTAATCCCTCTCACTGGCCGCACCGGCGCCGTGACGTCTTCAGATGTCGCACGTATCTCACCTACCCCGCCAAGATGGTGGGGTCCATGGCATTCTGACTCCTATGAAGCCCACTTCGAAGCAGCTTGTCGAGCCTATCTGATCACGACATCGCTTCGAGAACGCAAATTATTGGCATTCTCGCGATATCCCCGTACCGGACCAACGAGTTATATAAATATCTCGACGCTTCCCATTTTCCAGACACGTCTAAAGGTTTGTCCGTCTTTCTCAAAATAGTTATCCCCGGCGTTTAGCTCCTCTCCACCTTGCCTTACTCGTCTTACTCAAGGATCCCCCAGCTTTCACCATGCCTCTCATCGCTTCAAACCCCAAGAACCGCATCATCCTGGGTCTCATGACCTTCGGACCTGATGAGTCCGCCGGTGCCCGAATTACCGATCTCGAGACGTACAACAAGGCTCTCGATGTTTTCCAGGCTCGCGGTTACAACGAGGTCGACACAGCCCGAGTGTATGTGGGCAGGAAGCAAGAGGCCTTTACTCGTGAGGCCAAGTGGAAGGAGAGGGGTTTGACGCTCGCCACCAAGGTCCAATATCCCGGACAGCCTGGCGATCATGCCGGGGACAAGGTGATTGAGTCTGTCGAGACTAGCTTGAAGGAGCTCGGCACCGATTCCGTCGATGTGAGTGAACATGAAAGGGCCATCTAGTCAGGGGTTAAGCTAATTATACGTTGATAGATCTTGTACCTCCATGCTGCGGTACGAACTATGTCCCTGAGTATGGTCTCGGATAGTGACTAATAGTGGCTCACAGGATCGTGCAACCCCATTCGCAGAGACGCTTGAGGCTCTGGACAAGCTCCACAAGCAAGGCAAGTTCGTGAGGCTGGGCCTCAGCAACTTTACCGCGTTTGAGGTGGCCGAAGTGGTCTTGACGGCCAAGTACAACGGTTGGGTCCGGCCTACGATTTACCAGGGCATGTACAATGTCATCACACGCAGCATCGAGCCCGAGCTAATCCCGGCTCTGCGCCGTTACGGACTCGACCTCGTCGTGTACAACCCCATTGCTGGCGGTCTGTTTTCGGGCAAGATCAAGTCAAAGGACATCGTTCCGACGGAGGGCCGCTTCTCGGACAACCACGGCACGGGAGGCAACTACCGCAAGCGCTACTTCCGCGAGAGCACGTTCAAGGCGCTTCAGATCATCGAGCAGGCGGTGGAGGAGCACGGGCTGACCATGATTGAGACGGCGCTGCGCTGGACGGTGCACCACTCGGGTCTCAAGACCGGAGATGCTGGTAACGACGGCATTATCATTGGCATCTCGAGCGTGCAGCAGCTCGAGGATAACCTCAACCAGCTCGAAAAGGGTCCCCTTCCCAAGGCAGTGGTTGATGCACTCGATCAGGCGTGGGCTGTTTCCAAGGCGGACACAACCAACTACTGGCACCTGGACCTCGAGTACAAGTACAACACCCGGGAGAAGCTGTTCGGCGAGGGGGCCAAGTGATCGGGCTCAAGTCCGATGAGTGGGCAGAAACCTGATGCGAGATTGGAAGAATTGCCGTGGTAAATACGGGCAAAGTTTGATTCTTTGTAGTCACTGTGGTGTTAATGGGCAAACGGTTGTATCAGATGTCAAAATCGAGGCACATGAATGTACCCTGTTCTCGAAGCGATCGCTGGCGCGGGATGTGAGGGTGTGCTTTTGTGGGTGTGGCAGCTGGGACCAATGCCAGAGTTTCCAGTCATGCGACGCCATGCGTGATGGCGTCAGGCTGGAGGATGGAGCATGGGGCGAGGGGAAATGCCGTTTTGAGGCCCTCTTCTCTTTACCCTCCATCGTTTGTTGGTAAGCGTGGTAAAGCGGTTCAAGTTGTAATGCATACCGCCGCAGTGGTGCAGCTATGATAGCCGGGCAAACGCTAAGATTTGTTAGAGGCTGACCTCGCCAGAGTTATCAGACGCAGGTGACAGGCTTGTCGTTCTGCTCCTGACCGCAACTCGTGACGTGCGTGAGAATTGGCGGAAGGGTGTGGTATCTGGGTACTTGATTTGGTACAACGGTAGGGCAGAGACGACGGTGCGCAAGATAGTCGCGACCAGACTAAATGTCTAACCTCTGGTTCGGATACCATAGGTACCTAGTATTATCAAGGACGGACAATGGTGTGGGAGCGATAGCGACGGAGAGGCTGCGTCAGTTTGGAGGGCTGAGTGTTGGAGGTGTTGCGTGTGCAGCATTGCAGGAGACCAAGGAGAGTGGGGGGGAAATATGGGGGCAAGACCCCTTCCGCGCGAACCGCTCATGCCCGCCAATCTGGCCGGTGCCAAGTGGAAAGCAGCAAGTAAGCCAAGTTAGCTGTGTCTCGGCGGCGTAGGGATGGCCCTATCAAAAGTCACCTTGCTGGGTCATGGATATGTCACTCGTCACCACCACGGGGCAATGAAGATACCTCGTGAGTACGGGATACGATACCAAAGAGACAGCAAGTATCCGTACGCACCCCATTGTAAAGCGAAAGTGTCTAAGGAAGGTATTGCATTCCCACAATCCCGTATGCCCGTCCGCCGCATTTTCCTGCATCCCGTCCCGAGGCGTGGGTTTGGCAACTTCCATGCGCCAGTTTACTGTAGTATCCACTCTCCACTCCTACCAAAGCGAAAAAAGTGTCCAACTGTACAGATCCATTCCCGACAAGCACTCGACTCGCATACTGCGTCAACTGCGTACCCCTTCCTTACTCGAGCCAACTTGCAGCTTTCTGCCTGTGCAGCAATTGGTTTCCCCGTTCAAGTCACTCCTTCACTTGATTAGCCTTTCTCTGTGTACCTTACTATTACTCTTTCTCGGTCTTTCTTATCTCTTTCTCTCAGACTCTCGCTATTATCTCCTGGTGTCCCCCCCCTTCCCATTCTTACGTTCCTTTTATCCCTTCTTATGCCTCCCAGACTCAACACAGGGCCGGATGGAACCCTCAACCTCCCCCATTTGCGACACGATCATTCCCATAACCCTCCCTTGAGCGCAACCACATGCGATTCCAACATTTCAGATTATATCGGTAGTGGTACCAGCAGCCCTGGACGGAGCCCCGGGCTCGACCAGCGCCTGGCCGAATTTGATGCATTGCGATCCGCCGACGACGACTACTTCAAACACGATTACGACGACCAAGACGACGAAATGGACAGCCAACGTCCCCCCCTCCTTCGAAATCACAACTCCCGCTCCGGGCAACCTCTTCTAAACGCAAAGGACGACGAAGATGACGACCACCGCGGCAGGAGCTATTCCACTCGCTCTCGAGGAGCCAGCCCCTTGCTGACCCCGAGTCGACCGGCCTTCTCTCGAGGTTCGACCATGCGAGCCCACTCTCCCTCGACCATCACAGCGAACGCTCGAAGAAAATACATCATTGCGGCCTTCGTCCTGCTTATCAGCTTAGTATCCTTCGTCATCCAGACCGAGTTGTCGGCATACATCCAGCAGGAACTGCACTGGGACAAGGCTTACTGCATGCTCTACCTGACCCATGGCTCCTGGGTGATGCTATGGCCTGTCCAGCTGCTGTTCCTGCGATTCAATAAGCGCAAAGTCTCTTGGGCATCCTTCTGGCGACGACACACTGAGCTGCTTCACACCACCGCCATCATGGTCCAGAGACAGGACCTCGACTATGCGCGACCCAGCCCGCAGCTCCGCGTCTCCCCGTGGACTTATATCGTCAAGACCACGGCCTTCGTTACGTCTGCTCTGACTATTGGTGGCTTGAGCTGGTATGTCGCTGTGAACTTGACAACTCCCTCCGATTTGACGGCCATCTACAACTGCTCTGCTTTCTTCGCCTACGTCTTTTCTGTTCCGCTGTTGAAGGAGCCTTTGCGCCTCGACAAGTCTCTTGCCGTCATTGTGGCCATTGCTGGTGTCTTGATCGTCGCATACGGTGACACTAGTCCCGGCGAGGATGATGCCGCTCATCAGCAGGCGGCCGGGAACCGTGTCACTGGCAACCTGATCATCGGTGTTGGATCCGTCCTCTACGGTCTCTACGAGGTCCTTTACAAGCGATATGCTTGCCCGCCTGAAGGCTGTAGCCCTAATCGCGGCATGATCTTCGCCAACACATTCGGTTCCTGCATCGGTCTCTTCACGCTTACGGTGCTGTGGATTCCGCTTCCCATTCTGCACTGGACTGGTATTGAGAAATTTGACTTGCCGACGGGATACACGGCTTGGATGCTTTTCTGCAGTGTCGTTATGAATGCGACTTTTGCCGGCAGCTTCCTGGTCTTGATCAGTCTGACGAGCCCTGTTTTGTCCAGTGTCGCCAGTCTGCTGACAATCTTCATCGTTGCCATTACCGACTGGCTGCGCACTGGCGAGCCACTCAGCGCTGCAGCTCTCATCGGCGGTGTCATGATTATGATCGCATTCGGCATGTTGAGCTGGAGTACATGGCGAGAGATGACCGAAGCCGAAGCGCACAAGGCAGTCGACCTCACCGATAGCGGCGATGATAGTGAAAGGGAACGCGAGGACTAGGCGATTGCATCATTGGTGTCGGCGCAACACCAAACGGCGTTTGGGGAAACACGGGTTTTATCTCTTTTTTGTCTTCAACATGAGTGTTGGCATCATTACATTGGGGTCGGCGGATAACTCTGGGCATTGGATTACAACAGCATGGTCGCGACAGACTTTGAGCTGTTGCAGCGGACGGAAGAAGGAGGAAAAGAAATGGCAACGGCCATTGGTTTACTGTTTGATTCACCGCATCCGGGGAGCTTGACCCCGCTATCTGCTATCCACTTCGTTTCTTGTCATTGTTTACTACTCTTTCTTCGGCATAGACGATATCGGTTTCGGGGTCCATGAGACACAGACCCCTTGTTAGAAAAGCAGCGAGATACAAGTTGTTGACAGCTGCTGGGTGGCCTTTCAAATGGGATGCGAATTTGCTGCGCTGCAGCACAACTCCTCAAGACAAGCTTGTTCCTAACTCTTAACCTTTATCGCAGTCCCATCGTTGTCGGCCGCCATCCTAATCTTCTAGATCCGTATTCGAGTCCCTCCATCCTCTTTCCCTCCCTACCGCCCTTTCACAAGTCCCCGAATCCGTTATACTCTTGGCATCCCGTAAAGGCCAGGTAAGTCACAAAAAATTGTGTAGAAGACTTACTTCAAAAAATTGGTTGATTTGAAACAGGGGGAAGGGCTCCACGTTGGGTATTAGACCAAGCTCCACGTAGGATCCTTGTAGTTGGCCACTCACGATGATTTTAGGTCGGGGCGACGTAATGTCTGGCGAGATGTTGATCTTCTGCGCTTGGCCCCTTATATGTCCGCTTGAAAACCCGAGGATGGGACCTGATGATTGTTTGCTTGCTCCTCTTGATGGAGAAGGTGAGTTTGAATGCAGTGACTGGAATCGCTGGGTTGGGTGGAGGAAGTGCCGAGGAGATGGGAGGTATGTGGGTCTGGGTTGAGGTTAGCTTAGCCTCCTGAGTTGCCAAGTCTATATACTAATTGTCATGCTATCAACGCGGGTCTATCTCTTTGCGCTTGAGTCGCGACAATGTGAACGCGGAGTAATTTGGTCTGTGTTGATATGTGCAGAATTCGGTTGGAATGGAGAAGTCGCCTTTGTCGGATAGACGGCCGGCAGCTTCGGTCTCTTTGACCGCACGGATGGGGGAGTTGAGGTGTCAATGTGACTTTCAACGGTCATCGCGGGGGTTAAGCATACGTCTCATTCATGGGTAGACTCGCCGGGGCCACGGATACCGAAGCGGGCATCGGAACTTCAGGTTGAGAGAGCTGGGAAATCACGGTTGGGATTTCAAGATTAGCTTATTCTAAAGACATGTGTTGGCGAAGCTAAAATCCGTCCTGGGGCCCTTTCAACCTTTCCAACTTCGTCCAAGCTTGTATCCTTCAAGTCAACTACATCCGAATTATAATGCGAGCAGGTGAAATTGATCGAGATTAAGAGCACGAGTTACGTTCGCTGGACGTGGTCGGAATGTAGCTCAGAGGCATTATTCTCCGTGCCGGCCGGGTTGGTAGCCGGCACCTCAGATACGCGGTTAGACAAATAGTTGTTAGTCAGCGCCCCGGATCTCGAAGTGGGATCTGGGAGCTGTGACGGCGTTGTAGACTGATATTGATACGAACCCGAATTGCCGGACTGATGGATCCTCTTGTAGGGTTCATACATTGGAGCCGGGGTAGAGGACTGCCATTCTGACATTGCTCTTGTAGCGGGCACTGTTGCGTAGGTGTAAGGCTGGTTCTGGACGGCTGGACCGCCGTTGCTGTTGTTGTTTTCATCGTCTTTGCTGGCCTTTCTGCGATTGCGTAGTATCATCCACACGATTGCGGTGATGATCAGACCGATAACCACGAGTCCGGCAATTGCGCCGCCGACGATTGCTCCGATAGGGGGTGCGTTCTCTGTTTGTGGGCTTGGAGCTGGGGTCGCTGTGTTTGAGTCCAAGGGAGCAGTGCTTGACTCTGAGGGAACAGTGCTGGCAGGTGTGTCTGACGAGATAGTCGATGGGGATGATAGACCGGAGGAAGTACTCGTAGTTGAGCTGCTGAAGGAGTCGACGAGGTAATGAACACCCGTAAACATGTTATTGCCACAGTTGAAAGCCTCGAGTGTAATGATGATAGAGTCGCGAGTTATAAACTTTATGCCGGTCACGCAGAATGGGAATTTGATATCGGTGCTGGTTTGGGCACATGTTAACCATCTTGAAAGGATTGACTCGTAAAGGCGATAAAGCGATCAGGAAGAAACGAACCAGCAAGCAGTCAAGGACCCCTGACTATTTTGTGAGCAAATGGGGCTATCATAGTTTAGGCATGATGCCCAGGGAGATGATCCACAGCCAAAGATGTTGCCTCTCGTACTGCAGGCCAGATCTCCGCAATTCCAGGGATCACCATCTGTTGTCAAACACGTTAGAGGCGGCCCTGTCAAAAAGAAGGGGGAAAACTCTGGAATGGATCAAAAGACAAGATGGAAGGGGAGATGAAGGAGAAGTGATGGTCTGAGAAGTACTATAACAGACTCACCTGTCTCGAAATAACCGCAATTTTGACTGCTATCCCGCGGCTTCAGAGGTATCGCAGCGAAGCGTAGTTGTGGAGGAGTCGTCGGTGACGCTGGCCACACGTCGGCCTTAGCAGTTTCTGCAACAAGCCTGGCCGAATTTGCAGGAGAATTTGCGAAGCGGACGTTTTCAAGTGCGGCAACCGCAGCCAGGAACCCGACGAATGGCAGAGTAGTTGGAATCGAAATCATGATGATCACATGAGTGTGAAAGAGTGGCTTTCAGAACTCAAAAGTTGAAGATAAAGTCAAGTAGTGGCATGAGACAGAATGGTTTGAACGTGGTCTAGTCTTGCAGTGGGAAGGAACATAGAGAGCACATAAGTTGGGAATGATGGAGGTTTTCTACCGCAGCAGCTTTGGTTCTGTTTGCAGATACAGTCCTTGAACAGTAAAACTTGGGCAACGACATTTTTTGCAGCTAGAGAGAAGGCTGGAAACTAGGCTGGACAAGCTTGTAGAGCCACCAGCTGATGGCGGAATTGACCAAGTACCTAAAGTCTAGAGAGGATCCTCCAGTAGCTATTAGTGAGCCAAGTCTGAGGGGCCAGATCCAGGTCATGCGACATTGTCTTGCTCTAAACTTACTCATTGGTTTGATTAGAGCTGGCTATGGGCATGACATTGATAGGAGCTGAACGCAAGTGACGGGAAAGGAGGGTGTGATGTAAGGAGGTGAGGTCGGCGACCTGACGCGGACAAAGGAGGCCGGTAACAAGAACACATCATCAATAGATGAAACTTACGGCCTATCCAGGAACTTGACATATTATAAATAGGACGGTGTAGGTTAGTGGATTATTTTACAGGCAGACATTCGAAGCCCGAGAGGAATATTCTGGATCGGAATAGCCCAAGACCTCTTTTCGAAGTCTAAAGGTTAAATGAAGGCTAAATGCAGCGTACTAAGTAGCTTGTACAAATTGAAAGACACTGCATGTTCTCGGCTTATCATGAGTAAAACAAGTGGCGCCGGTGGCTGCACAAGCTGAGCTGATAGTTCTGAAAGTGCTTTTCTCATATGAAAGGTTACGTTGAGTAGAATCGTACACATACACTACTACATCACCAACAGAGTGCTCTAAGGTTGTCCATCTGTCGGCCTTTGATAAGAGGAGGTCCTTGAAGCCCACTGCGTTGCCTTGAACTGAAAGAAAGTTGATGCTCATGGATGACGGGACACTACATATTGCATGTGCTTACAGAAACTACTGACAATGCCTGGATGCACACAAACGCTCGTCAATACAGCGAAGTATGTTGGAAAGAAAGCGATGACAAGGCTGTGAGTTGATGAGACATACATACAAGTGGCATACGCCACCACCAGGTAACAGTTACCACATCTGATTCATGGGCAGACGGGGAAACAGGGATGACTTCGGATATTTGACATCCCGCCAGAGTTTGGACACATACACGGCGGTCATGCCACGAGGCTGTAGCAACGTGGCGTGCTACAACACAGCACTAAGCGATCTCGCGATTACGTCAGTCTCGAATGGGCTTATAATAAGCAATAATAATACGAACGCCCCGCACTTCCCGCACTCAATCGGCAGTTCTCGTTCAGGTCATTATCCCAAGCGACGGGGCTCCTACATGGCCGATGATAACATGAACCCTACGAGGTACATCTTTCTTGCCACGCTTGTAAACAATCAAAGTCTGCTTGTCCCAGATCGAGGATCCGAGAAGCTCTCAGTGAGGCATGGCAGTGGAAGACAAGAAGTTTCTTAGTCTGACTCTCCTTAGGAGTCAGGTCTTCGTTGATACCCTCCATCCGACACCCTTTTTCTTGAGCAGCAGGGCCAACGGGGCTGGCAATAACATAATTAGTGAAAATATACCAAAGCTCCAGCCTAAGCTCGTGGCGTTTGTCAAGGGTTGCTGAGCCGCGATGGCGGCGCCCGCTCCAATGCACCGTACAAGGTTGTACGACGCCTGGACTGTTGCTGAGGCCCTAGGGTTCAAATCCGTCAAAAGGGTGCCGCAAATCTGAAGGCGATGAATTAGGAACTGTGAAACATGGTAGTTGACTTGAAAATTTGTACTGACTGTGAATATACTCGAGGTGGTGGCACCGCTGATGAATTGCATCACCAAAGGAACGGCAATGTGCTAGTACGGTTAAAAAGGCCCTAGTCTCCGGAGGTCGCCAGCTGAGGGCACCTAACCCAAGCCGGAGACCAGTCCGTGATGTACTACATACCGATTCTTGCATAAGACTGACTCCGTAGCCTGCGGTGGTAACTGAGCTTAGAGCAACTAGCATGTAGATCCCGGCAAGCCGTGTCTCTTCGATTGGAAAGTCCGATATGTCATCGCCTCGACGATATCGGCTGTCTCTTCCTTGCCTCTTGGATACCCTCTGGATGTTTTTGTCTAGAAGTTTACCTGCGAACCCGTCAGTCAAGGTGATGTTCAAGTCGTGTTGTACAAGAATGAGGCGTCTATGTACTACGGACCTGTCGTATATGATGCTATCGCACCTCCTAGCCCTGAAGGTAGGTAAATGAGCCCTGCTTCTAGATAATTCAACTTGTAGACATCAATGCACTGAGCTGACAGTGAGCTTTGCAATGTCATCTTGACTGCATAGGTTATAGAACCTATCAGAATGACGCTGAAGTTGCCTTTGGAAAACAACATCGCAATGCACTTGAAGGGGTTGGGGATGTGGTATCGCCGCTTGCCGTCCTGAAGTCCTTGAACTTGCCCTACCGAGTCGATCTTTCGGTCCCGGGTGAGAGAATCAAACAGACTTCTATGAATCCTGTGGGCCTTTAAACTTCCATTCCCTACAATTCGACGTTGTGTCTCTGGAAGTAGAGTGATGATGATGAGCAGGTAAGTGCCAGTCAATATGACCAGAAACCAGAATATCCATCTCCAACTCAGGTTCTCCGTGAGTAAACCGGCGATGACCGGACCAAAACTTGGAGCAGCGTTGGTACTTTATCAATCCGATCAGCAAAAAATGACAAGGAAGTTGACCAAAGAACAAGCGGCTTAGCAGATGTTCTTAAGAATCGACCTACAAAACGAGCATAGACCCTACATAAGACCCACGTTCATCGACTGTTGTTATGTCTGCAACAATCCCATATGCTGCGCCGTATGAACCTGTTATTGACTCAGCTATGTGGTACATAATGAGTTACCACAGTTTCGTATACTTACCAGATGCTCCAGCGCTTTGCACCATACGTAGAATGAGTAGAGCAGGGTACGAATTCTGCAGCGCCAATCCAATATTTGACGCAACGACGAGAGTGAACATAAGAATGTATGCGGGCCTCCGACCACCTTGATCGGCGATATCGCCCATGAAGGCCGGTGCGATGCCCGCTATGATCAGATATGAGGTGACGGTGAGATTGATGAGCGCAATGGAGACGTTGAGATCAACGGCCATAGGGGCTAAAGCTGGAAAGTAGATGTAACTGCTCAAGGTGGAGAACATGGCGCCGAAGGAAGCAGCATAGCTAATCCATCTCTTCTCGCTAGTTGTGAATATTGAATGCGGCTCTTCTGGCGCTATTTCGGCGAACGGTGCTATTTCTTTGTCGTCGTTGGGGGATTGCTTGACTGGCATTTCTGATGACTCGGCGGCAGCCATCTTGAATACCGTAGATTATGTAAAGACCGCCTCTTGTGGCTAATCGTGATTATGGATGGATTAAATAAATTCTGACTGACCCGGTATTATTCACTTCAGTCTTCTGGTCATATTTTTCGGTGTTTCATGCAAAGAAATATTAATGCAGTAGGGGAGGTTGATCTCTGCTCAAACAACCACCATCGCACTTATCTTAATCAAAGAGAGCCGTTTTAGACAATAGGGACTGACAAATTCGGCAATTATACGTCAGGTGACAAGGAAAATGGTGGTTGGCATTAATTACGTCAACGTGCTGCACAGTGATGGCACAGCTCTCGAGACTCTACGGATGCTACCCTGGCAAACGTAACACATAAGTCCATTGCATATAGTGGAAATCATGACGGTTCATTGAATAGAAAGAGCACGGTTTACTGCCTCCCTACATTTTATATCGGTATCCTTTCCTCGAACTCCAAAAACCCGTGAAAGATCATCAAATGCTCCCCTCTTCCGAACGCAATCGCTGTCTTTGAAACAATCTTGATCACTGCATCAGCCTCACTACGCCATGTTAGTGGTATAAAAAAGTGTCGCGTGAAATGTTGCGCATCTGCCATGTAGTTGAGGCTAATTGAGCAAATCCATCCAGCCGTATCGAGGAAAAGCAGACTCGATTTAATACATCCAATCACTGATTGTAGAGACGTAGATGTAATACGTAAAATCCGAGTCGGAATCACCTCTGTTAAAGGTGTAATCTTGGAAGCTTCGACGGCGATAATGCCGCTAGTTAGCTCCGTCGCGTTGGAAAAGCCCTGGGCTACGTAGTCAGAGCCTTTGCTGCTGATCCATGAAGGACAACCCTTTGTAACTTGGATTTGGGGGCTCGGCGATAGGTTGATTCCTTTGCACACTCTCTTCAGATTACACCATTCATAGATATGAAAATGGTTGTCTCGGAAGGCGAGTAGATGGGAAGGATTCGATGGATGTTTCAACCACCAGGCTCCCTTGAGATCCTTCTCCTCTCCCATGACAGTGCCGTTGAGAGCAATTAACGTCGCACTTGAATGTGTACAGACCAGCAGTGATTCGGTTTTTGGACTCAGGATTATCTGAGATGTATCACTATCACCTCTGCGGTTGAGCAAACAAGTAAGTTGTGCTCCAGGTCCACTCCCCAGGGAAGTAACTCTGGTGACAATGTGACGCCAGGTAGTGTCGATACTGAGAAGCGTACACGTGTCTTCGTTCCAGTCTAATGATTTTATCTCTGCAAATGCATCGTGAATCCGGAGCTTCTCGACCATCTCGCCGGTGGTCAGATCACTGACATCAATTGTGCCATCCTGACGCCCGACGAGTAACATGTCGTTGGCTGGCTCGATGGCCGTGATGCTTTCTCCCCACTGATACACATGAGAACAGGATGCTTTTATTTCCGGAAGGGGAACTTCTTCTCTGGAACATGAAATTTCTAGGAAGTCGTCATCGTACTCCTCTTTGGAAAGGAGGATAACCGGCTCCCAGACGTTGCAGCATTGCCCCCGGATGTCGTAAAAACGGAGATTATCTGCTGAAAATGCGATATCTCTGATCCTTAGTTGATCTCCTGGTAGTTGAATGTGGTAAATTGGCTGCAAGGTCTCAAAGAGGAAAAGGTAGATGCCTCCATCCTCTGCAGCACCTACGAGAACCCTGCCATCGGAGCTAGTGGATAGAGCAGATAGCAATGTTTGCAGGTGATGCTTGTTTGCTTGGTCTTGTGTCCATGGATTACAAGTTACCACGTCGCCGTCCATGTATGATATTGCTAGCAGCTCGACCTCAGCAATTGGATTGAACACCATGTCCAGAACTTGTGAGGTAGCGTAAACATAGTTGAAATTGTCTTTCTCAAAGTTGCCGACGCAGACAGAAGTATTCAAGTCCCAGATTGAGACTGAAGCATGTCTGTAAGATAACGCTGCAAGCTTGTGGTCCGAGTCGAGTCGTATCTGCATTGCTGGTGTCCATAAACCAAGTTTGTTATCGTTTTCATCCGACGAGTCTGAGTCCCAGACCGAGGGGGCATGCAAAAGTTTGCGCTCTGCTTCTTTTCCATCTTTGATATCGTAAATCACCAAAGAGGTACCATGAGGATTGGAAAGAATTATCATTTCTTCGTCATGGTCGAATGAAATTGATCCTGGAGTGAAGTCGATAGTTCGTGACCAAACGGGAGATAGCCTGATAGGTTCTGGAGACCGGTGGGTGTCCCATATTTGTAGGTTTCGAGAACTACATGAGACTAGTACTGAAGAAGCTCGGTTGAAGGCAAGCAGACGAACCCTCTTCCCGTGATTCAATGTAGCAGCTGCATCGAATGCCCCCGACCCAGCAAGGTGGAATAATCTGATCTCTCCGCTGGCAAGACCAACAGCCAGTAGGCGAGTACAGCAGGCGATTGCATACGCCTCTTCTGAGAATATGTACCCCGTCAATCTGTCGTTCCAATCTTCTTCTCTCGGACCAGCAATTCGAAGTCGCTTGGTTGACTTTGCGAAGATCTGCCCAATCATCGACTTGGGTGGGCAGAAATGCGGGATGAGAAAATAGATTGAAGATGGAGAGGTGAGAAGAATAGAATGGAATACGGCGAGGATGTGGTAGATATCATTTGCCCATGTTGCGATAGTGTGGAACTCCGTGCTGGTAGGAGATTGACATCTGGCTAGGCGGCCCAGGTATGTCTTGAGCCTTTGTGCAGTGAGCTTCGATTGCTGGTTCCGAGGGCGCATGAAGCAAGTTCAGACCGAGGGCTCCCTTGATATCAGCAGCAGAAAGTGATTGAATACTACATGAGCTGTCGGATCTCGAAGACCGAGAGAAACGCGCGCTAAGCTTCCGTAACCGGTGTTGTAGCGGGCCGAAGGATGGCGCACGAACTCGACTTTCATCACTTCCGAGATTAGGAGAGAGTGACGGCGGCTCAGCAGTGATACCAGCCAGCTGGTACGACGAAAACATTAGCTTCGAGCTACCGAATTAAGCGGGGGACGGAGAACGGGATCTAAGATACTAGCACGGATGAGGGCGCACATACAGATGACGAATGGCCTCTGTCAATCGACATGGCGCCAGTAACGACCATCAAGACTGCATGTAGAACCAGGATGCCGGAAACTTGGCAATGAACGAGAGAAACAGAGAGTCGCTTCTCATGTTGAGGTTCAAGATACAGCAATTGCGAAGATACCGGCGACTGGACAGGGTCTCTCTTGCCCCCACGTGATTGGGCTCGCGGGAACCACACGCGTAAGGAGCCGGGCGGCTACAGGATGGCGAGGATTGGACCTCTCCCTGGCTACTCCTTTCGTCAGCCACTACCCCGCGTTAGACTCCGAGCCGAACCTAATTAACCAGCTCCTCAACACCTCCACCAAGCATGGAGAGCGGATACCTAGACCAGGCAGAGCATGCAGGCGAAGGCTGTGAGCTTGATGACGCTGTTTTTGCTAGTGTGTACCTTCTTTTCAACCTTGCTAGGTCCGGGTTCGAACTCAGTGTGCTCACGCCTTGACATCATAACAGAGCTTCCAACAGGCTGTAGTGTACTCAAAGTGGCACCATCAGGCCATAGTCTTTGGGTGGCCACGGTTCAGATTGTGGTTCAGCTGGAAGATGGAACGATGAAAGAGTACTTCAAGAAGGTGATTAATGGACTCCCGTTTGGACCAAATTAGTTCTCACTCTCGCGTAGGGTGCGCGTGGTGCAATTGGAATGGAGATGATGAGAGGCACATTCGAAGCTGAACAGGCTCTATACACCTTTTCTCCAGGCCAGGTCCCAAAGCCCATCGGTTGGGGAACATACACCATCGATCCAAATACGCACTTCTATCTCAGCCAGTTCGTGGAAATGAGAGAAGACCTCCCCAGCCCTGGGGATTGGGCGGCTTCTGTGTGGGATCTCCATGCTAACAGCATGGGGAAAAGCTCAACCAGAGAATTCGGCTTTCATGTCACTACTCATCTTGCCAATGTTCCAGTCAACAACTCGTGGAACTCTTCTTGGGAATCATTCTGGAGACAGCAGATGAAGGGTCTGTTCGACCAGGACGACCGCGTTCATGGCATGGACGATGAGTTGACAGCGCTCAAGATGATATTTCTCCACGAAGTGATCTCGAGATACCTTGCTCCACTTGAAAGAGAAGGACGATCTGTCATGCCCTGCCTCATTCACTCTGATCTATGGCCTGGGAATGTCAAGCCGAAGAAATCCTCAAATGGATTATGTGTGTTTGACGCCTGTGCATTTTGGGGACACAACGAGGGTCAGTAATAAGATTTCTCAAGGCTGTAGAGATCCTGTGGTTTCATGGGTTAACCCCGAGGGACTTTCTAGCCGATTTAGGCATCTGCCGAAACCCAAGATACAAGCTTGGTCAACCGTGTATTCGCGAATACCTTAAGCGAATACCTGCAGCTGAGCCCACGGCTGATTTTGACGGTAGAAACGCTGTGTACGCGATGAAGTACCACGCGCTGCTGTCAATCATGTATTGCTTCAAAGACAAAAGTTTCAGACAGACGCTGAAGGACGAGCTCAAGGAGATCATCGGCAAGGCAGCACTATCGATGCCACAAGGAGAAGGAGATGCGTCTGCGTAAATACCAGCCTAGCTGCGTATGCTGGTTTGAACTAGGTAGTAAACCACCAAGTATTCCCTACACAATAGATCAGCTGGGCCGGTGTCTTGAATCATTTAGTCAGGGAGCTAAGGCCGGCATATTCCGATAAAAGGCGAGCTCTCCAAATACAAGTCGAGCGTCGTTTCTCTTGACTTGACTCCGAACACGCTATGTTAACATCAGATGAGGTGCACGATGACAGTCAATGCTCGGGCCGGGCACGGTCTTGTCCCCACGCCGCTAGCATAGCGGAGACGCGTTAGCGAGTGATTAGGCGATAGCCCTCCTGGCAGTTCCCGCTGAAAGACTTTCGTCTCATCCTAATTGAAACCTGCGGCTTTCTTCTTTCAATTCCATCGCAGCTCCTCCGACAACTCATCGAGCTCAGCAACCACCATCATGCTTGAGCAGACTCTGCAGGCCATCGGCCTCATCTGGATTCTCTATTCTGCCTACAAGCTCTACGACGCCATTGCGATATGGATTCTTCCTTCTGTGTCATTGAAAAAATATCAGAGGAAGGGCTCATATGAGTCCTGGGCACTCGTGACCGGCGCCTCCGCAGGCATCGGACTGGGATGTGCGCAAGAACTCGCGCTTCAAGGCTTTAATATCGTCTTACTGGGCAACAACGAAGACGAACTGGAGGACGCCCGCGCTCTCATCGAATCGGAGTGTCTCCGTCGACACAAGGACGAGATCGCCGTCCGTATCCTCAAGGTCGATGCCATCACCAGCACACCCGAAAAGGTGCAGGCTGCTGTCGACAACATGGATGACTTGAAAATCACTGTTCTGGTCAACAACGTTGGAGGTGTGTCCGCTCGACCGCCGGCGATCTGGCATCTGCAAGACTTCACTGGCGAAGAGGTGGACGGCACCATCAACCTCAACGCGCGATTCATGGCACAGTTGACCCGACTTATGCTCCCAATCCTCGCCAAGAACGGTCCTTCTTTGATGCTCAACGTCAGCTCCGGCGGCAGAATGGGAATGCCTGGCGTGGCCGTGTACTCTGGAACTAAGGGTTTCGTTTCTTCCTTCAGCAACGCCATCGCGAGGGAGATGAAAGCCGAAAAGAAGAAGGTCGATGTGCTTTGCCTTGTGGTTGGCGACGTGAAGACGCAGTCGAACGCTGTAGCCATGGCACCGGGTTCACCAGACGGCAGAGAATTCGCCAAGGCCGCCTTGAAGAGAGCGGGCAGAGCAACTCAAAGGGGCATGCTGGAAATGACACCTTGGTTCAAACATGCAGTCCAGTTGGTACTCTTTGATTGTATGCCTGAGTGGATGCGGATGAAGTTCATGTCTGAGCTGTTCAAGAAGAAGATTGAGGCTCATAAGAAGGGTAAATGAAGCCTTCTTCAGTATGTGTCGCTGTTGACTCATACGACGACTGTGGTCAAGCAGCTAAATACGAAGCATCATACTTAGAACAAAGGGATAAGCGGCGTGGGTATAGTCAACAGCTTCAATTCACCGGAAAATACATAACCCTAAGTTTTCAACCTGTAGGCTGTCTTGACCAGAGTCACCTCAACGAGCATATTAGATCAGTGAAAATGGCCCAGTGATCATGTATTGAATTCGTTTCTAGCTAATATTTAAGAGTTTCTCGGGAACTCGAGAAATCGACGAGGCAGGTATGAACTTTTTCAGGGATGCGAATGCCGAGCACAATAGCCACCACGCTATGGATGAGTCAATCAAATTCGAAAAGATTTATCATGCTGCTTCGCGCGTTTTTAAATAATCGTTGGCTCGGAATTCCTCAAGGCTAGGCGCAAAATCCCACAGAAGACGCTGGGTCGATGACACCCAAATCAATGAAGGTTTCATAATTCCAATAATCGCTCTGAGTTCCTTGACCATTGACTGGGTCGGTTCCAGAAAATTTGGCGGTCCAATATGAGCTTCCTTGGGTATACTTGAACCAAGCATAAAGCCCATCATTCAGATTCTTGGCCCGGCTGGCAAAAGTGTTGTTGCTGAGAGCCTGAATCGACCACTCGCCGATGAAGACGGGAAATTTCCCATCGCTGATAGACCCCTTGGCATCTTCGCAGATGAAAGTCGGTATGTTGTCAGATGTGGTTGGTCTGCCGGCGAAGTAGTAATGATGGGAATCGAAAACGATGTTTGCGTCAGAAGGGAAATACGGCGACCAGAACGTCTCGGGACGAAAGCTGCCTTGTACCATGACTGGAATCTTCGGGTTGAGAGCTGCGACTCGGGAGAGGACTCCGTTGATAAACTTTGCAACCCAAGCAGCACCATTGATGCTAAGTGCATCCGGCGTACCGAACTTGGAGAAGTCGCGGTTGTCCACTGGCTCGTTCAGGGGTGCAATGGTGTATGACTGAGGAAACCCGGAGGTTTGAACATACTGAACGACGGCATCTATGGTGCGGTATGAATATTCCAGGGCAGTTTCGTTGTTGAACCACCCATAGTTGCCGTCCTTCTCTCCAATACCCAGCCCGTTGAGCCCACCTGGTAAGGAGTGAACATCGACGATGACGTGCATATTGTACTTGGTGATGGCATATGTCGCAATGTTCTTCAAGAATTGAATTTGGTTGCCGGTGTATAACTGGGAGCCAGGAACCTTGATCCAAGCAGCGTAGTGTGTCGGGATGCGGAGGATGGTGACACCAGCTTTGGCGAGCTTGTCAATGTCGGCGGGCTGGAAATAGGTTGCATAGCGTCGTTCCAGGACCGGACCACATTGCGAGCCAAGACGGACGCAAAATCCCCACTCGTCGGTGGTATTGCCGCCGTACTGACTCCAGAATCCGGCGTCTAGGACGGCTTCTTGAACTAGCCAGCCACCGAGGTTGACTCCATTGGCCTTGAAGGTCTTCCAATCAACATAATTCTGATTTGGAACAGCAGATGCGCTGACGAGAAAGAGGCCTAGGAAACTTAGGATATTGGACGTCTTCATCTCGGTGATGATGTCTGGTAAGTGACAAAATTGATTCAGAGAGGCAGCTCGGCTTAGTAAAGAGGCACGGAAAAGTTGTCCAAGGGTTTGGTTTTCAAATTCTAGTACTCGGAGCTCAGAACGGGATTAAATAGTAAAATATGGTGAAGTCTAAGACATCCAATTATATGGTTATTGGATCAAGCCCCCCGCAAGAAAATACAACACGACTGTCATAAACATCCATAACCTTCTTAGCTCCGTCACTCTTTGACCCGAGATCTGAATTGAGTCCGGTCTTGTATACTCGTATTACTGGACAATTAGAATGTGCCTCCCCCTTCAAATGAGGTCCTCAATCATAGCTTACGGATCTCATTATGCTCACTCCTACCTAAATGCCACGCGTGTAAGTGTGCGGGGCCCCGCACGTGGAGAGAGGGCGCATTAGGGGTTGCTACCCTCCGCATTTTTCATGGATTGTACGTAGAAGAGGAGATTGGGGTTACACCACCAGCAAAGATCTACACAACCCCGGGTCATCCCCCTCTCTTCCGCGAAAGGATGACAGCATGATTATCCATCCCTGGACGACTCGCAAATATCGAGACACTGCAACTTCTGCTTCATGCTAGGCCGCACATTTACGAGATGAGTACATGTCAGATAAGCTCACGGAGGCCAATCGACAACCTTACTCGTCCCGATATTTTGACAATCCTAACTCCGTCTGCTTGGGAGCTTTTCTTCAATATGACCATGGCACAAACACGTAACACGTTTGAATCTCTCATTACGGAAGACAAGTTGTAGAGGTGCTATTTCTTTCTCTCGTTCACCAGATATCCAGCCCAGGCCACACTGAACTGGGGGCAGTAGTGCTAGCCTGGAGAGCGTTCCGGTGGGGGGAGTATCCGGTGGGCGCCATCCACTTTCCGTCATATGGGTCCAACCAGGCGTCTCCATCAGTAGACCTGCATTCCCCCTCGGCAGTCACGTTGGCCCTCCAAATTTCGCTTGGGGGCTGCGTATTAGAACTTTTCGGTACAATGTAAGAGCGAACGAGGTGTATGGGAATGGAAATTCGTCTAGACGTCCAAAGATCGACGCTTGTTTGTCCTCGGAGACAGGGGTTTTCAGATTGATTCTAGCCGATATTGTAGTCCGAAGATTCAAGGATTATGGGGGTTCTACGAAACGAGATTCCGCATATAGGTCTTTTGTGACTCCAGGGCAATGGCTTCCGTCAAACTTGGCCGGTGGATGCTGGTGCTAGTTTTGAAATACGTGATTTGGCCCATGATTCCAAACATGTCAAGTCGCGGGGATCATGGCGATTGTGGATTTCTGCCTGACTGACCATATTCTAGTGGGCATTAAGGGATCTATCTTTCTGTCTAAGTGAGTCATTGTCAGCTTAGTGGATCCATCTCTCTCTTGTTGGATGTTTACTATTCAACTATAATTAGCGGGGAGATGCGCAAGCATCTTGTTATCAGCTCCATATTCTTCAACCCAGTAGCGGAACCCAAGCTTTCGAGATACATGTATTGAGTCTGAATGGCTTGTCAATTAATCAGTAATCCTAGTCTGCTCCGGAGGCGGGGTATGGCTGCTGCCGCACGCGGGCCCGTTATAACACCGACCCAAATGTCTTGAGTGCACTTGAGGATTCTCTGCAATGTTTAAGAGTGTGCGCTTCCAGAGGAAACCGGGCTAGGAAAGAACCGATAAATCCGATGTTAGGTTTGCGAGAGTAACCTCATAAGCCTGGCAAGCTACCTTGGAGCCGATGGTTTACTCTCGATTCGGCAATGTTGCATTCGGGGTAAACCCACCAAATTATATCATCAGTCAGTTCTTGGCACGTGGTGAACATGTGCTTCAGATTCTCGGCGACGTATGGATAGTTTCTCAATGCTTAGGACAACTGGCTTTAACATTACGTTGACGGTAAGTGAGGTCAATGTTAGGTGGCGCCTTCGAGGCGGTGTCAAGATAGCGTGATGAACAGAAGGTACTTTTATTAGGTAAGGTAGAGTAGAGATGCTCACTGCGTGCTGGCAAAATGGCAGTTCGGCCGAGTGTAAGCTGCTGCCAATCTGGTCAGATAACGTGGTGAGTCAGAGAATCGTTTCCGCGGAATCACCCCCTCCTGCGAAGGAGGTGGTCTGTTGATGAAGCTTTGCTGACATCGCCTGAACAAGACTGTAGTCACGCTGCTTCCAATTGGACCCGCGACGAAATAGACCACGAGGAGTCGTCGCTAAACCTCATTTGCCTGCCCGCAAAAGGAATTGACTGGAAATATCTGATAGTTATATGGGATTCGACGCAATATCTTGATTCAATCTACATCTTGCTGTATCTCTGTGAACAAGGACCTGGCTCAGCTTGGTAAGGAAGCTGGCTTGACAACATCACAGCACTGCACTGGCAATAGCACCCCACTTCGAGACAAGCAAGGGGGTGCAACGATGGTCGTTACTGGTTTCTTCCCTCAACTCTTCGGCTAATTGATACGTTCCGCACCATTCGGCCCTGTATTTAAGTGCGCCTCATTGGGCACTTAAGGGGCGGTTGAAGACACATCATATTGCCCACATTGAATGTATGTTCTGCCTAGGTATGCTTTTGACCCCCGATGCTGACTGGACTGAAAGAACAGTGCCTCCACGACAGAGTGGCCGGGCATTGCGGGGATTCTAAGGTGGGTGACACAAGCTAACATGCACATGCGCCAATGCAGGTATTAATAATCCAGCCGAAACTTGGCCCGCGGCCTACAAGGACTCCGACCACTCAGCAACGCCCAGATCGGCCAGTCGACCATTCGGTCGAAGCGGGAACAAAATGTATCCACTTTCGCTGTCGACAGGTGGTTGCATATGCAGCGACGTTTTACTCAGCTCACCTCATCTTACTTTTTGTGGACGTGATCTACACATCCCTCGTTCCATCAGGTCCACGGATAGGCATGCATCTAGTTGCGGAGTTTTAGGTTTGGTCATACTCCAGCCTTGACTCCAAAATGACTACCTTAGGTATGAGATGAAGTATAAGAACCAAGCTCCCGAACCTGTCTGCTGAAACACGTCCCAACACAATTCATCTCAAAACTCACAATGTCTACCTTCGAGGAATACGACGTTGGCTACGCCGACAACAAGAATATCCACTACCTCGCTGCGGGTCCAGTCAATGGACCTCTCCTTGTATTCGTCCATGGCTGGCCGGCGATTTCATTTGCATGGAAACCTCAGCTTGAGGCGTTCAGCGCTCTAGGTTTCCGGGCCATCGCGCCGGACATGCCCGGATACGGCAAATCGACAGCTCGCAAAGTTATCGAGGATTACTCCCAGCAGAGTATTCTCGAAGGACTACTAGCACTCCTCGCACACACTGGTCGGAAGGAGGCCGTCTGGATCGGTCATGACTGGGGTTCCCCGTGCGTTTCGACTGTTGCAGCACAGCGTCCGGAAGTTGTCAAGGCCCTGGTGAATGTCTGTGTTCCGTATCGCACACTTGACTTGGGGCTGAACGCAATACTGGCCCTTGTCGACCGCCAGGTTTATCCCGAAGACCAATACCCCTACGGACAATGGGACTACATGCGTCATTACGAAGAAGATTTTGAAAAGGCTGTCGCCTGGTATGAGAAAGATATCGAGGGGATCAACAAGGCTTTGTGGCAACCAGGCAAGCCAGTTTATCCTCCTAAGCCCACATTCACTTCCACTGTCAGAAAGGACGGAGGATGGTTTGGCGGGATCTCACAACCTCCATCCCCAGATCAAATTCCAGCTCCCCTCCTCGAGGGTGAGGTCTTTGATGAGTTCACTAAGGCGATGAAGAAGACGGGGTACTGGCCGGGATCAGCTTACTACATGAACCATGAGCGCAACCACGAGTTCAACTCAAAGGCACCAAACGATGGCAAATTTGAGAAGCCTGCCTTGCTCATCCATGCAGCATTCGACTACGTGTGCGAGACCAAGACCACCCGGCTAGCCGAGCCAATGCGCCAGGCGTGTAGTAACCTCACCGAAGTGACTATTCAAGCTGGACATTGGGCAAACATGGAGAAGCCGGCTGAGACCAGCGCAGCTCTTTCGAGGTTTATCCTTGAGGAAGTTCCTGATTACTGGCCTGGGTTCTGGGAAAGCGGGTACGCGAAGCGCCAAAAGTCAGTACTTTGATTGCGTTGCAACCCAGCTACTTCTAGGCCATGATTACCTATCATTGAGTTACATGTATTTGATCAAGTCTGAAAATAGCAAGTACACTCAAATCGCTAGAACATGACACTATGTCGATTTCTCATTCGGCTAAAGTGATCGTGGCAATTGTTGCTGAAATAGGCGTGCCGAGATGTAAAAATATGTCGTCAATAATCAGAACAAGTCACGTAAAAGAGAATAGCAAGAACCTGAGGTTTCAAACTGCAGCCAAGTGTTATGGGACCTAATAGCCAAACCATGTTTTTACAAGATTTGCGTGCACGTGTAAAGCGTGATCTTCACTTAGGATCTAGGTATTGTCCCAAGAATTAAGTATCAAATGATCATCGCCAGGGATGACCACTTATCCTGCAAAGATGGTTCAATGACATTCTGAACACGCTTGGCCACCTCAATGTTGTTCCATTGTGACCTAAGTTACATCTGATCCACGGTAAGATCGAACAGTGGGAGGATTCGAGTGGATCACCAAGACTATCAAGCTTTTGGCATCTTCTCTCACTATCTACTTTAGGGGTGTGAGAGCATGAATTTTGACAGATCATCCGACTGTTTCTGTCTTGCCTTTACCAACTGCAGGAATGGTTCTTCCAGGCCGACTGAGCCAACCAGAATATGTTCAGTGCCCGAAACAAGTTGCTTGTATGTCTCATTGGTAAACGCGTCAACAGGCATTCCCATCGATCGACCTTTCTCCTCGCCCATGTAATCGTGCAATTCGGCTGGTGGTGTTGTCAGTATTGTCCTGTATATCAAAAATAGCACATTTGACGACTGACTTTGCACTAAGGGAGGCCAGATCTCTACGATCTTAGTGCTAGACCCTTGTAGTTGTTGTCTCAGAGAGTAGATAAAGGCATGAAGAGCTGCCTTGGAAGCAGAGTATGCTGGTAAAGTCACTGCCGGAATCAGAGCAAGGTGAGTGCCGGTAATGATCAAACTTGTCGGGATTGCTTTCTCTTGGAGTCTCGGAAGGAATTTGACCGACATGTCGACAACGCTCAAGAAGTTGACGTTTATCTCCTCCCGAAAGGCATCAAGATCAACACTGCTAGGTTCCGACAACTTCTTTAATGAGAACGGTCAGGCAACTGTGCAGAAGCAAAGCGCTCGCGAAGTTGATATCCTCATCCCAGGTGACCATATCGCCTATGTCTAGAACTGTTTGTGAAGCGAGGTTGAGAGATAGAAAGACTGAGACCAGGCTGGATGATGATGGTGATGAGCAGCAGGCTGCCGAAAGCCGAGGGATTCCCATCCTTGCACAGCCTGCCTCGAAGCGAAGAGATGGGGCGTCACTCCAAGACACATTTGTGAGCTTCTACGCCCACTGTTGTTCCTCTTGGCTGAAGTAAGGCAGTCCGATGGTGGTAAGGATATGTGGAGTGTATGCTATGCGAATTGAAACCCACACAATCTGACAAGAACAGGACGGTTATCACTTCATAATCATGACCTAAAAGTTTTCTACGTCTGTCTTGTACGTTTCAGCTGGCTTGTCTTCACGAATTCACATGAGTGAGCCCCATTGCAGACAGAATCTCGCCTGCAACCTACATGTTTTCATTCCCGGAAGACATTGAGACCTCCACAACCCCGGCAGTTCAACGTGTCTCCGCTGTATCTGGCTCTAGAACGCACTGAATCTCCCATCCCCAGTCTTGTAGCCTTTTCCCCATCATTTGATATGAACCCTTTGGCCAATCAATGTATGGCAGGATGAATCTACTGTGTGGATGAACTTCGGTTTCCCGCTCGAGGCGATCTGGGAGCAACTGCATTATAGAGCTCTTGTCGCCGTTGCCTTGCGCGTCTCCTACTTTCCGAAGTGGGTCGACGTCTTGTTGCACATAGTCAATGAAAAAAAGGAATAGAACGTCTGAGTGGCCATTGGCATTGTGTAAGGTTCTCTCTGCGGCTTGTTTGTCATTGACTCGACAGCCATGTATGGTTAGGTATTTCAGAAAAGGAACCCACTGATGCATCATCTCTATGTGATGAACGTAGGCTAGCTTTCTGTTCAGGGAACGGAACGACCGGCTTCGTTGCACCGCATCGAAGCTAATGTGTTAGAGTTTCGAGGCCACAAATAGCTTTTCTCTGAGAGCGCTCGGTGGTAATGCACATAAACACTGGGAAAGGTAACGAAATCATCTTGCATCCATGTCAGGTGCAGCATGTCGTCAACGTCTAGAAACAAATGTACGAATCGCAATATGTTTCTCAAGCGACGTCATTTTGCAAGTCGGTTCGGATTCGTTTCTTATCACCTTCCCTAACGAACAATCCTTGCAATGGGGTGCTAAACAACCCCTCCGCCAATCTATCTCAATGAGAATACGAAATCTTCGAAAACCTTGGCAAAGTGGCTACGCGTGTGCCATCATCCCCTATCAGCCCATGTTGAATCTTTATTCGATTTCCAAAATAAACATCGCCACTCACTGAGAGAACCTGCCCTCTCCGGACTCAAAACAGTCTTCACTGTCGCAGCAATCGGACCAAAGCCGTCGCGATGCTGTTTTCTCTGCTCTTGAGTGCCTCACTGGCACAGGCATCCCTGTACTCCCTAACTTCCTTTTGCGGAACTCCGGACCCCAGCGACAAACAAATCGCAAGATCGCTAGCAGGCAGAGACGTGGGCAGCAGCGGGAGCAGCCTCCCAGCAGCCAACATTTCCGTCCCAGTCTATCTCCATTCAGTCGCCCCCAATCAGACGGCTCTCTTGAGTGTAAGAGCGTCTTTCTAGTATGTTGATGAAGCATGCCGGGCTAGACTGACCTACGCCCCAGCAAGCCACCCTCGAAGCGCAATTCCAAGTCCTACACGACACCTTCACCAAATACGGCATCACAATGACCCTAAGCGGCACCTCGCGCACCGTAAACGCAAGCTGGTCAACAGTCACAAACCCAACCGACGAACTCGCCATGAAATCCGCGCTCCGCAAAGGCACCTACCAATCCCTCAACATCTACGTGCAAGCCATCCACCCGACGCTAGGCCGCTGCTTCTACCCGGAAGCCGACGCCTTCCCCGGGTCCGAGACGTTCATCCTGGACGGGTGCCAGATCGACGCCAACACGGTCCCCGGCGCGGACTCGCCTACGGGGAACGATCGCGGGTACATGGCGGTCCACGAGGTCGGACACTGGTTCGGGCTGCCGCATACTTTCCAGGGAGGATGTACCGGGACGGACTATGTGGATGATACGCCCGCGCAGGCTACGCCGTCTTGGAATTGTACGGTTGGGCAGGATACGTGTCCCGGTTTGCCGGGCGTGGATCCTCTCTACAACTTTATGAACTATCAAGCAGAGTAAGTCTTGTCACCTGGAGATATGTCGGCCAAGTTGCGCGGTGGACTGACGAGATCTGTAGTAACTGTTGGAACGAGTTTACGCCTGGACAAGTGCAGCGAATGCATGAGCAGTGGGCGACGTTTAGGGCGAACAGCACAGTCACAAAGTGAAAAGACTATCCTTCAGCCCTGCACTTGAAAGAACATCAGCTTAATTAGAGACATCTTGCACTTGATTCGATACTTGCATATCCCCACGGACCTGCCACGGATGCACTTGTTGAGGGGAATCGCGAGTATCCGCGGCATCATATCAACCTCGATGACGCGCCATCAGGTCGTCCGCAAGTCCAAAAAATCATCCGAAAGCACTCTTAGGCTGAAAAGAAAACCAAAGATGGTGCAAAAAGGCAAAAGAAACTCCTCGACGGGGAATTGAACCCCGGTCCCCTGCGAATCGTGGGATTTCCCCGGTGACAAGCAGATATCCTCACCACTAGACTATCGGGGATTGGTGGATGTGGGCATCCAGTGATAGTTGGTTGGGTGGGGAGACGACAAGCTACTATATATAGTGTAGCCAGATGATGGGCCCACAGGCTTCAGCGCACGAGCATGCAGCGACCTGTCTACCGCCCCTCAGAAATCTTGCGCATGACAGAAGGGTAACGAATTGCTTCCTGATGGATGTAACGGAAACTGCGTTCTCTACTGAAAGCCAATATGGACCCTTCGTGGGATTAGACATGCTCTTGGTGTTGTAAACAGGCTTATGCATCCCACAACCCTTACCTTTTGCCAATAAGTCCGGTCAGCACACACACCTCATCCTTCAAAAGCCCACCAGTCCCACGACGAGCCAAATATAAATGGCGGGGTTCATGGTAAAGCTCATCTGTCACGAGAAAGAGGTGGCTTACATCGCCGGAGATGGTGGCCCGCATGCGGCACCTATTGGACCCGTCAAACGCTGCCAAAGAATCAACCATGTATGAGGCGACCGAGGCCCCGACGTGCCTTGGACATTCTCTTGCTCGGTGGTTTGGAAGTTCTCATGCAAAGCCAGGCAAGAGTGCCAAACGCATCAAGACTGCCTCGCGGCCATTAACCGGCCGCAATAGCCACGACAGGGAACCTGAAGCCCCTATGACCATCAACCGTCACTGCTCAACTGCGGACCAACAAGTCCAAGCAACTCGGAGTACGCCTCGCCGGTGCAGGTAGAATCAATCATGTGAGAGCCAAACCAGGGTTCAGACTGCCATGCTGGCCACCTTCCTGTTCATCCGGTTCGGCTTCCAACAGTGTCAAGACTATGAAAATCATGAGCAAACATCCGACATCCGCGTCGCTAGCGCCAACACCACGACCGTCGCCTCACCGCATCATGTCCAACGTAGGCGACAAGCGCATTCCACGCCCGACCCTCCTCGTGGCCAAGTAGGCCAAGCAAGCTAAACGGTCAAAGGAACAGAAGAGGACTCCGACTGACAATCGCTAGCGCGATAATGGCAAGCAAGCTCGGCAGACCGCGGCTGTAGGCGGTGTAAGCGAGGTCAATAGCGTGCGCTGGGGAACGATGGACGCTCTGTCGTGATACCTACACTGCAGCAATGCAGCAATGCAGCATTGCAGTAGGTAGTCCAACGTTGGCATGCGACGTAAGCGCCCATGCTCAAAACCATGAACGTGGGTGATTGGCTCGAAGAACGCCATGCGGCCGCCGCGGTCCACTGCCGCGATAGTCGTGAGAGACTGCGAAAATTGGAGAAAGTGCTTTGTCGAGTATCTGCAGATGTGCTACGGCAGGCTGTGTCTTAGTCCGCCTGCGTGCTGCTAGAAGCGGGAAGACTTTCTATCTGTGTGACATGAACTAGCCGTCTGGTGTGTCTGTGAAGAGGGGGTTGGGACCGCAGAATCGCGTGGTGGTTGTGACGGCCTCATGGGCGAGCCCCTCTTAAGAAATCGCAGCCATCTGATTCAGAACAATGTATCTCGGAAAGAGTCCGAGCAACGCAGAAGACGTAGAGGAGAGGAAAATATTGTCCAAGTGCCATCGGAGCCGCTTCGGCGTGCAATTTCGGGTTCAGAAAACTGGTGTGCTACTCTGCGCGACCTCATCTGCGCCGCACGTAGCGTCGAGAGCTCTTGTGGAGGGAACATCGGTCTCTGGACAGCTTGCATACCCATCCGTGGTGTATTCGAAGTTCCAGAAAACGGTGAGAAATGCAGGATTGCGGCACGTCTCTCGGCCACGTTTTGAACCTCATTCTTGTAAGTCGAGAACACTGCAGTTTCCAGAAGCTTTGCTGTCAACGCAGGCAGTGCTGTATTTGACAATGTGAATTGGATGCTTGACGTCGATCAGACGGTCACAAACACAAGGTACCGCTCTGTTGGGTCAACCGGCCGGAAGAAAGAAGACCACGGTCCAACGATCCCCCAGCAAAGAAAAAGCTGATTCGGCAGACTGCGCCTCGTTTGTCAAGCCGACTTTCCAAATATGATTGTCTCGAGGGGCTGGCATCAAGATCAATGATTCAGACTCGATTCCGACCTGCCGCCTTCGTCGCTTCAAAGGCACCGCGCAGCACGATGGAACTGTTAGGGGTTTCCAAAGTCGCATTCAGTCCCTGTAGTTCAGGAGGTACTGATTGCTATCATTCAAGGATGTGATGCTCGGTTTGATCGCCGACACACTGGCGAAAGTATGGACGAACCCCAAATGTAGGGCTTCGCGAAAAGGGTGATCCTCCGCGTACAAGTGGGTTTGTTGGGTCGTCTGGGGATGAATTCCTGGAGACCAGCAGAGTTGAGCAATAGGGACAGCTGGGAACCTGAAGGGATTCGCAAAGGCTGTGGTCAGTGCGCTGTGCTCTGAAACGTAGGCTAAGGCTTAGTGGCCGTTTGAAACGGGAAGTTTCCCCTCGCTTGGAGACCCCGAGGGAACGAATCTCAGCTCGTCATCTTTCAGTCGCCCGCAACGCGACACTCCGGAGGAATTGGCTTTGGCTTCTCTGACAAGTCATGCCTGATCAGACAATCTGCGGGCGGCGCGGAAAATCTGAGACGCCTTCGAACACGAGGACTTCATCCCATGTCAATGTTTGCGATCGGCTCAGGGGCTTAGATTGCGTGCAAGGCTGCCGGTAGTGCTTGTCTTGGCCCGACCATGTTGTTGGTCTTTGTCCCTTGCCGGCCAGCCAAAGTCCTGGTTAATGGATTGGAGCCTTGATCAAGTCCCAATATGTGGAAACTTTCACTGAACTCATGTGGAAAGTCTTCGTGCCTGAAGCCATCGTGAGAGCGGTTGCTGTAAGCCTCGAAAGCTGATCATGATTGCGACATTTGTGATTCAGGTGTTCGTACGTGAAGCTTATTTCCCAACGGAGATTCCGCAGCCCTGTTCCCACAATTTCGCATTCAAAGTTCAGACCTGAGGGAAGTGTGTGTTGAATCTTCGGGACACGGAGCTCTGTGTGCGCCCGTCGTCAGCTTCAAGGACGAGGCTGCTCCGAGCTTGAGTCGTGCACAAGGAGCCGTCGAATAGGCACCGGTGGCCGGCACCGTCAGATTCTGCATTCCGGAGAGCGACTTTCCTACCCGATTGCCCCTGAGAAATCTAGCCGGATCTGTAACACTGGAGCTGCCCAAAGTCGGTAGCACTAGAAATGTCACCGGTGTGGCATTGCAGATCCCCAAACATTGTGACGTGACTGTACGAGGTTTCAGGTTCGCGATGTTGGATCGTCGAGCTGTAAAGGAGTTGCCATGATACCATGGAGGAGTTGGATCAAAGATCTCGTCAGGAGAAGGGAGTTCCAGTCGCGTCTGAATTAAAGTGCTGTCGTGATGTGATGGCACGGAGGAGATCAGTGGAGCAACGGCCCTGTTCGCCACTGTCCCCGTGGTGAACAGTGCGCTTTTGCGAGGTTGCAAGGAAACGAAACGTTCTGGATGCAGGGAGAAGGGCGCCGAGAAACGGGAGAAACGGCCGGTTGAGTCGGAACTTACGGACGGTGGAGCTCATAAACGGCAGAACCTTCGTAGAGTCCTCCGGGGTTTAGCAAAGGTGAGGCCGAAGGGTTCTCGGAACGAGATGACTCCAGATAGCCAAACGAGATTGGCAAGTCTTTTCGCGACTGCCACGTTTTTGCGTCCATGTGTATTTTCGGCCTGCAGACCGAAACGTGATTGCTTCCCAAAAATAAAGAGACCTGCCTTTGGTCAGAAGCCCGCTTATTGAGCCAGTAAGCAAGAGGGTGGACCTCTCAAGATCTCGGTCCTCCGAGTAGCCGTGCTATATTTCGAGTGTCTGCTTAGCGGAAGCATGGCAGCCGACCCCCGCCACCGTCAGCCAGTCATCGTGGCTCGAATGCGGATTAGCGGCGGGCAGAAGAGGCGCACGAGGATGGAGTCGTGAGGGGTTGAATAGACCACCTAGCCGCGCCCACCCGCGATGGTCGAACGGCCTCGAGGAAGAACGGAATGGTGAGGTGACATTATAGACGTTCAAATGACAGACCCGACTCCTGTGAGGGTACCAAAGGCGACCCTGGCACGCCTCGAGCGCCACATTGAAGAGAACCGGTGGGTTGCAGTAAAAGAATTGAGGCATTTTGACGACGCGAGAATGAAATGGAACGACAAGTACGAATTCTGTATGCGTATTATCGGACGTCTTAGTGGGACTCGAGGCTTTTCGAGACAGCTACATGGAGGGCGAAGGTTTGCAAAACAGGCGACAGAGTTGGCACCATGTCGGCTATCTTGGACCCAGTCCCATAGGATCTTGGAGGGGTTCAAAGATTCCACAAAGCCAAGAACGGGCTCGGAGACAACCAAGAGTCTTGGCTTCTGGAGACCCGCGCGCTTTGCAACGTATTACGACGTGCTTCAAGAGCCAAGAGGGTAACCAAGAATGACTGTCAGCGACTCGCTGGCAGACGCCATCTGCTCTCTGGATGACAGCGCCGTCTATTTTGTTGAAATTCCTTTCTCTGATGAGTTGGACTAAACCCGCGCATCACCGCGCCAGGGTCAGCACTTGGTTCGTGATCTTCGGAAGATGAGATTGCCGCGGCGTTGGTAAGTTCTGACTTGTGGCTGTGTGGCACGTAGGATTGTCACTCTGCTCTCAGTGTTGTGTTCTATGATTCCAGACGCTGTCAGACGGGTGGGACTTGAGCCATGCGATGCCATGCCATGCGATGTCATGGACTCAAGGTCGCCAGGCTCACCGTGCAGGGTCCTGGTATTCCACAACTTGTGGCCGCCTTCTACGAGGCCAAGATCCGCATAGGCCGGCCGAGCTCAGGTTGACCGCAGGACGAAATGGCTTGCCCGTGACGGTGTACGATGTGTGGACGTGCAGCACTGCAGAGAACGTGGTGTGCCCTGGCCGTAGACTCATACGCAGTAGAGGCAGAAGAAACGGTCGGAATTGTGAAAAGTGACGGTTGACGGAAGAAGCTGCAAAGGGCCGGCAAACAGGCCCCTCCCAGCCACTGGCAACCCCACCACTTTCTCTCCTGCCGTCTCCAGGTCCGTTGGTCAGCTGCCTTGGTGCCTTGCGACCTTAGACGCGCATTGCGCCAGGCATCTCCGCAGTTTGCTTATGTACGTACCATCATCCTTGAGTGTACGTACCTCTCAGACTTCTGCCATGCTCCGTCCTCCTCCTCCGCGACCTGCCGTTTTCTTTCCATTCTCCTTGGCCTCGACCCCCTTCGTCTCATGTCCAACCAGGAAGAGGGCAACCTTCTTTTCTGCCTCGAGGGATTTGTCCAAGGACCCTTGTCTATCCATTCTGTTGGCCTGCCTTGCGAGAAACCGACTCTCTTCCCCCTTCTGGGTGGCACAGGAAGATGACACACATTTCCATCTTCATCGCGAAAGATACCCTCCCGCCTCGCGTTCTGCCTCCAAGAGTCAAAGCCACCTACCTACCTTGGATCAAAGGATGCCCTCGATGGTAACGGCAGGGTAACCCTTCAAGACGGCAGCGACATGAACCTCCAAGCATGGACCAGGGGCAATGGCACGGTAGGTAGCATCAGCAACACAAACTGAGCATTGGTACATTCTCAATGGGTTGCGTCCGTGATTCCTTTCCTCTATTCGGTCTGTCTATCTCGCTCTCTCTTCAGTGTCTCCATCCTGCTGCACTCATTCATCATGGACTAGATCCAGATGCCATCATGTACCCTGGCCAGGAGACCCAAAGGCACGATCCCCCCTTGCTCCGCCTTGCATTCTGAAAAGGAAGCCTACCTTGTCAGACCCGAACCCCAAGTCTTAGTGCGCCTCCTTCGGGTGTGTGTGTGTGCAAGTGTGGTATGGATAGATGGATCTCTACCCTCACCTTCACACTGAGATGGGTGGCAGGGTTCGGTCGTCCGTCCGTCTCATCCACAACTCTCTTTAGTCTTTTCTCCCCCTTCCTACCAAGCTTTCGAGCAACGAGCAACAGACTTTGATGATATAAAGTCCATCTCCCAGTTCCGTCCCGTCTTCTCAATCTCCCGGCCCGTCTCACAGCATAAACCTTCCTCATCTCTTCGACGATTTCCTTGTTTCCAACTCTCGATTCGAATCACTGCTTTTCAGAAAACATTGTTCGTCCATCCTCATCTGTCTCCCAATTTCATATTTAGTAGTACCCGTCACCCACGTTAGCTCTGCATCTCTGTCTCGGTCAAAGAAGCACCACCTCAACCACCCCAACCCCATCGCAGCGCGTTTAAGCGCCGTACCTATTCTCAGCTCAAGGAATTGCTCCACACACCAATCCCGTCCCCCCGGTCTTGTCTCTAAACGGCCCGCCGCATTCCCCATTTCCTGACCGGAGCCGACGCAACCTGCCTGTTTCCCTCCAAGGAAGCGATCTAAGAAAAGAAATCACTCCAATCTCTTATTCCGGCCCTCGTGCGTGTGTCGTGCATATTTTCGGTGTGGTGGCCTGGTTGCTACTGCATATATCTTTTACTCTCCTCCCGCCTACTACTCGCGTTTACACATCTAATCATCCTTCCAACACCCGCGGATCACCACCCTCTTCTCCACCACCTCCTCCTCCAACAGCCACCCAGTCAACAGCCAACATGCTCGCCAAGACATTCCTGTTGCTGGCCTCCCTGGCTCTCGTCTCCGCCGCCCCGGCCAAGAGACAATCCGGCTGCGTCTCCAAACCTACGGCTCCGACCCTCCCCGTCAACGGCAATGGTATGTAAACCAACAACACCAACTTCAAGCTAAGAAGAAAAGCATCACTAACACCCACACTTCAAGGCGTCGAACTCCCCGCCCCGGCAGCAGACCTGGTCCTCAAGCACATCGCCCTAGGCCACGGCATCCAAAACTACACCTGCACTTCCGTCAACGCAACCGCCATCACCGCAACGGCAACCGGCGCCCTGGCAGGCCTCTACGACGCTCAACCCCTCTATCCCGCCACCGGTCCCGCCTCCCTCGCCTCCGTCGACATCTTCAACGGCCTCACCACAAACGCAGTCTGGTCCACCCCTCTCCCCCTCACCTCCGACGGCACCTCCAAATTCGGCGCCTCCGCCACCACGCCCTTCCCGGCCAAAGCCGACCTCGTCATGCCCGGCATCGCGCCGATGAAGCAGCTCGGCGTCCACTTCTTCGACAACACGGGCGTGCCCACCTTCCAGGTCGGCGAGGACTTGTTCAGGGGCGCAAAGCTCAACGGCACAAAGGCCCCGGCCTCCGCTGACGTCGGCCCGGAGAAGACTGGCTCCGTCGACTGGCTTTTGCTTGGTGACAAGGGCGGCAGCAAGGGTGTCACTGCCGTCTACCGCGTCGTCACCGCCGGCGGCGTCGCGCACCAGTGTACCACCCCCGGTGCCACCGACAGCGTTCCGTACGCGGCGTACTACTGGTTCTACGGTCCCAAGGCATGAAAAGAGAGCCTTGAATCTCTTACTGGGATGACTCTCCAGGACGAGTCTGGCGTTTAAAAACTAAATCGGGGTTACAACGGCGTTCAACGGTTCTCGGATATCGAGAATTCTTTTCACAGAACCCGGAACAAACTTTTCTTCTTCATCATTCACTCACCAAAATCATATTTGGATTATATACCCCCAGCACGGACGGATCACGGGTTCGGGTACACTTAAGACATAATGTGGCTATTTACTTACTCCACTCGAGGAGGGAAAGCATCGCAGATAGATGTTGGGGCTTCATATGCTGTCTCTCTCACTTTTTATTTCAACTGTATCTACTTTGGCGTTTGACGGTATATAGTCTCATCGGGGGCAAACAAACTACTCATTTACATCTCACACCTCTCTGGTTACGAATCGTGTTGTGCAGTGACAGCCATTTGGACTCCGACCCGCTCGCTCTGCGTTATTGCTTCCTATCATGGTCATGACGTAAACTTGCTTGACGATAGCATGCTGTCAACTTCTCAAGAGTCCAGGACTTACCAGCAGAACCTGAGAAAAGCCCGCCTGATATTCTCAACTGAAAGTTGCATGAGTATGCCGCCATCTCGGCCACCAGTGCACCATTCCACATAACCGAGATGAGTAGAAGCGTTCAGTCCCTGCGGACACATCACACACGAACAGAGATTAAAAACTGACAAGTAGCCGCCCAAGGGACGATAGCACTACAAGCGCGACATCGCATGATAGGGAATTAAGTAAATTTGGGGGCTGCTGTCATCTTTGTCGTGTTCATTCAACCCCTCGGGCGATCCAGTCCCCCAGTGTTTCGACTTTGTCCTCCTCTTTTCTTCTTCCTTCTCCTCTCTCCTCCAGATGGAAGAGCGGCCGTCATCAAGATCAATTCCACTGTCTTCTAACGCTGATCTCTCTCCTCCTCCCCACCTGACGTGTAAAATCGCGGAAAGACATCACATCCAAAACAAAATTCTGAAATTGCCCGCCAGAGTCTGCAAACCAAACACCGATTTTGCTAGTCGTTCATGCGCGATTCCGCGCAGCGCACCAATCCATGAAGAACTTTCGACGGCTTTATCTCCGGTGATCGAGGCCGCCAGCAAGGTCCGCCTCCAGGCCGCCTCCTTGGCCGCCGTACTCCTGAGGCCGAGGGTCCGAAGAGCTCCATCCCTGGTTGCCTCCGGTGGGAATTGGCACTTGGCCGCCACCCTGCTGTCCAGCAGCCTGCGTGCCGGCCTGGGTAGCTCCGGGGACGGTGCGAACCAACTGGCGGAAACGGTAGACCTCATCCAGGATCATCTTACGCATGTCGCCAACATCTTCAACGACCTCAAAGTCGAAGTTGAATGTCGTGGGGCAGTCGGGCTCGTCGGAAGCATCATGCCAGATGTGCAGGTAGGGGTGCTCAAGAGCTTGCTCGACGCTGATACGGCTCGAGGGGTCAAAGGCAAGCATGCGATCGAGGAGGTCGAGGGCGTCAGGGTTGGCCTGAGGGAACAGGCTGGGGAAGGTTTTCTTAGGCATGAAAGGAAGGTTGCGGACGTATTCCTGGGCGCGGGGCGAGCCGATGCGGGACAAAGTCTCTTCGTTGGGGGTTCCGAGAATGTGCAGGATTTGGTTCAGCTGGTCGACGTAGTCACGACCCTTGAAGAAGGGACGGCCTCCGAGAAGCTCGGCCAAAATGCAGCCGACGGACCAAACATCAACTATCGCGTGGTTAGCATCTCACTCAAATGCAGTTATGCAACGCCTTCTGGGATACGTACTAGCTTTGGTGTAGCTTTGGAAGCTCAGCATGATCTCGGGAGCACGGTACCATCTGGTAGCAACATATTCCGTCATGTAACCAGCATTCTCCTCAGGATCGACGGAGAAGCCACGCGCCAGACCGAAATCGCAAATCTTGAGCTCGCAATCGGCGTTGACGAGCAGGTTACCGGGCTTCAGATCACGGTGCAGGACGTTGGCGGAGTGGATGTACTTGAGACCACAGAGGATCTGGTAGATGAAGGACTGGAAATGGGCGTCGGTCAGCGGCTGGCCGGATCGGATGATGGCTGCCAAATCGCATTCCATGAGCTCTGTAGCAGAACAAAAGAGTTAGCATAGCTGATTCGACCGGGGCGGCGGATGCACGCGATAGAAAGCGTACCCTCGTAGAGATATGTCTCGTTGAAGTTATCGGGTCGGGGGATGTCCATATCGTAGAGGCAGGTAATCTGTCAAAGCGGGCAAGTCAGCTTTCATTTTCTGGCGTGGGCGGTGGTGCAGCCGCGTGGCGATGAGGCTGCGCGGGGTTCTTGGGACAGCTTCGAAAGCGGGCATAGGGGAAGACTCACGTTGCGGTGTCCCCTGAAGTGCTGGAGTAGCTTGATTTCGCGCAAGGCGCGCTTGGCCAGGATCTTCTTGCTGAACACATTTGTGACCTTCTTGATGGCGACGCCCTCCTGGGTCTGGTTGTTCACGGCGGCGCTGTGTGAGGGGAGTATTCGTCAGCTTCTTGGCCAAATGGCGGGGCAGCGGTGGTGGCAGCAGCATCAGCATCAGCGCCAGCAGCGCAGACAGCGACAGCCGATGGGATGAGGGGAAGAGCAGGTTAAAGGTCGTACGCACCAGACAATGCCGTAAGCTCCCTGACCGAGCTCCTTGGTCACGGTGTATCGCTCGTCGACGATGAAGTCCTGGTTGAAGACCTTGAAGACCTTACGTCCTTGCAAATCAGCCATGTTTGCGAGGTTTGTGTGCTGTTCGTTTGGGGGAGGTTTTCGAGTTGGTGTTGGGGTTGGAGCTGTTGTTTTTTCGAGCTTGGAGGATTGGCGTGTCGGGCTTGTCGAGAAATCGAGGGGTATCTTTGGCGAGTCAATCGAGGCAAAGGTGGGGAAGCAAGCAAGGAATGCGATGCGATGCGACAGTTGCGGAACAGACAGGGTAGCGGGATCAACCGAAAAGAACGGCTCGTCCAAGCAGTGACAACAGCAGCAGCAGCAGTGACAACGCTCAACGCGAATGGGTGAGGGGATAGCAGGCTGTATTATAAAGGTAGGCAGAGCAGCGTCTGTTGTTTTCTTCGGAATCTTTCCTCAGTGAAATATGCTGGATGACAATGCGGTGTCGCCGGAACAATTCTCGTCTTTGTCCCGCAGTGGAGGGGTGAGTTGGGATGAGATGTGAAAGGAAGAAAGACGGGAGGAGAGGAAGTGAGCAGAGGGAGGAAGGTCCAAAGATATTGTGCGATTCCTCAGGTACCTAAGGTACGGTAGGTAAGGAAAGTAAGGCCAGGTTAGTTAATGGGCAGGAGCAAGAGATAAAGTAGAGGTACCACACCACAAAGTGTACCTTTCACCTTACGTCTTAGGATAGGACGACGGGGAAATGGCCTTGAGGGGAATTGGGGAGGGGATGATGGGACTAGACAGGATCAAATGGGATGGCCAGACCGGGAGACAGCGCCTTATGGGATGGAGCATTCACAGTTTGAGGCAAGAAAAGGCGATAAAATGGTCAAAGGCACGAGCCGAGGGGGAGGGCTCCATTTGGGAGGGACTGTCATGGACCTGACATTTGGATAGTGGACTTAAATGGACCTGACCTTCTGGGTCCTTGAACAGAGACAGAAAGCAACAAGGGAAAAGGCAGATGGAAAGGGGGGGCAAGGCAAGCAAGCAGCTGTATTGGCACACTCCATTTCATTGAAGACAAGTGGGATCTGTGGGTTGGCTTGACTTGAGGATTGTGACTGGACATTGGATGCTTGAGTCCTGACACCTGGAGATGATGAGACTTGGCCCAAGGCTGAGTGCGGTGAAGTATTGGTAGACTACCTACGAATACCTAGTACCTTGGATGATAAGTGTGTGGATGTATCCGTACTTCTTCTTGGTACCTTGTTCAGATTGATGGTAGGATATTAGCAGGAGAATGAATGGAAGAGAGGGGTGAGAGGGGTATGGGTACTGCGTAGTGGGCTGAAGCTCCCCCCCCCCCCCATCCCGTGCTCTTGTGTCTCTGCCTTACGAGGAAGCCCCGACCACGTCGCAGCACTCAAGGTACTAGTGCTACGGTAGTACCTGGTGCCTAGCTACCTTACTTGAGTAAAGTATCCGTAGTTAGTCGGCTGTCTTGGATCCAGTCTAACCAATGTCAAGCCAATGGATACATCAAGAGCTCAAGATCTTGAGCTTCCTGCGTGGGAACATGGGAAAACTGCAAGGCAAGGTACAAGGTACAAGCTGCTGCTGACGTTAGGCCAGGAGCGACTTGGCGTGAAGAGACGTGTGGACCCACACTACGATCCCCAGTCCCGCACTTGATTTGCTGGCTGGGTCTCTGTGAGGCCTCTCATTGGCTCCATCCTCAGATGAAAGGCTCCATTTACCTCGGGCCAGTAACCGCTGAGCATCGTGACTGGACTTTTAGAGATGCAGCTTTTCGCAACCGCGCGACAAATCATCGCCATGGATCGTACAGACCACCCTCACTCAAATCCTCGGTTGAGAATTGAATATGGGTCCAAGGCTGGCCTGGCGGCTTTTTACACGAGCAGAAACGACCTCATTTTCGCAGATATATACAGCGTGAGTACCTGCACCAATGACCGGCTCTAACACATCAATCAAGATTCTGCAATGGGGAAGAGAGTTTGGGATACGAATACTGCAATTTCTTTGCTTGATGCCTGGATGCTGCATCCCAACACAAAAGGGACAAAGTTTGGTCTTTGGAATGCAGTGGCAGCTCAGCGCCGGCTGAAGAGCCCCAGGACTTTGGACCTTTAAAGTGAGACACTTTTGACTGTCAGACCTTCGTCCTGGCCCGCATTTGGCCCAGATGTGAGCACCGTCAAAACTTTGAACTGAAGGCCGATTCAGCCGCGCCTCATCCACAATCATATAGGTCGGAACGAGACGAACCAAGCAACTGCACCCAAGGCAGGTTGCTGAAAATGCGAGCTTTAGGCTACCCCTCTCTTCCATGGTCAAAATGCACCATTGCATTATCATGTAAGCTTAGAGGTGTCAGCATCAGACACATTAATCATTCCTCATTCGCAGGATCCCGAAATATCGCACCTCATCCAACACCACAGCTCTCGAGGGATCTACCGTAAGCAGTTCGTCCACCGTCTTTTGCGCAGTCATCCTCGACGGCGTAGGTAAGCTACTCCTCCCATTATTGGGCAGCACTACCATAGCAACCCAGGTACATCGATGTGTACTGGACAAATAGGGCTGAAGAATCTCTGACCTGTACCACGAACATCTGCTCAGACAGTGCTGGTTTCCAAATACTGCTTTCCCTTGGGCCACCTGGTGCTCTGCCATCTTCGTATGCGATGCCAAGGCTCAAGTGCCTAGCTGCTGCCGCCGCCAATGACGCTAGCTTGCGCGTAGCCGACATCTCGAATCCCATTTCGCTTAGGCACCTCGACCCCTCGAGCTCTCTTCAACGGCGTCTACGGCTCCATCCTCATCTGGCCGTCTTGCCGTTGTCCTGCACTTGGGACCTACATTGGCTGGCAACTGCATGGAATCTAATCTTCTATATGCATCTTGTAGCTGTGGAATCAATCAAACCAAACACACGCTTAAATGCTCCTCTTTTCTCTGCCTTTCCTTCTCTAATAATGCAGCATAATCAATCGGGCAGCGCGGCAAGCTGTTCTCAATGGCCTACCCATCCCTCTTGTCCCTGTCCTGACGCCTTGTCGTGGACAAGATGATCGTCAACGACAAACCCATATTTGGCACACAGCCAGTCAGATCTCTGCTGCAACGCGTGACGCCGCCCTCAAGTCGTGTTTCGCGGCGCGTCGGCGGCCCTTTATCCTCATCCATCTGGCTCCAGTGCCGTCTTCGCCGCGGTCGCAAACCCGCGATCCTTCTATGCTTTAGGGTCGACGTTGGGGAAGACGTGCTTTAAAAAGTTGGTCGAGAACCGCGTGCACTGCTCATAAGCCTTTGCGAAGCCCTCGTCGCCACCGTAGTAAGGGTCGTTGACCACCTCCGACCTCGGTCCTCCTGAAAACTCGCCAAATAACATCACCTTGGCCTTTGAATCGGTGTGGCCTCGTTGTTGTAGGTTTTGGAGGTCTCGTAGGTTGGATCGGTCCATAGCGAAGACGTAGTCGAACTTGTTAAAGTCTGAGGGCGACACCTAAACATTGGGAAAGCGTGACGGTCAGCAAGTCTGTTCTCTCTTCAGACCCGCCCGGGCGCACCCTGTGAGAGAGGGAGCACCATCGTACCTTGCGACCAGCGTGGTAGTAATCCGTTATGCCGTGGTCTTCGAGCGTCGCCATAGTTCTATCATCTGGAGGATCGCCGACATGGTAGGCCGCTATTGTTGCGCAGAAAGACCGCGTCAGCTTTGCTTTGCGCACGAGAAGTGGTAGAGGAATTGGGTTCATCATGACGTATCCGCCATAATTCGTACCTGTGCCGCAAGAATCCACCTTTGAGATGAGGCCCTTGTACTGAGGCTTTTGCGCAAAGTTGCGAAACACGCCTTCTGCCATTGTCGAGCGGCAAATGTTGCCGAGGCAGACAAATAGGACTGATACCGGTTGTTCCGTCATGATTTCCCTGTAGTTGTCCAGGGGCAGTGTGATGTGAAAGAAAGTGGAAGTTGTCGCGCCTTTAGCCAAGGTGGACTTTGTTCAGGTCCGACTGCCCCGCGGCCGCCAATCTGGGATGGAGGGGCACTGGTGTACCGTGTCTGAGTAATCAGACCTCGCACGGCAGGCACTGCAGGTGGGTCCGCCATTTCGTCACCGACTTCTTCGCGGAGCCAGCGATTCCGTCTTATCATCAACCACCTCTCCAATCCCGACTTACATATATATCGCTCGCTACCAGACTTCGCATGCTTTGCTATTCGTCTCTAACCTAACTTAACTTTGCACTTGTCTGCAAGTAAGACTGAAAGAGTCTGGCAGCTCGCCGTCACCCAACTTTATGCTTTCTAAACCCCAGTACGAGAGAATACGATGTTACCCACGCGAAGCTGGGCTAGAGTCGTGGCACCACTGAGAAAGGTTTTCTCATATCACAGATTGAAGTGGTTCTGTGGCTCGACAGCTATGCCGAGGAAACAAAGTTGGGATGGCTCCAATTCGAGAGCCGAACTTTGCAGTCTACGGTCGAACCAGCAACAAGGCAGGCACCCGCTTCGGCCGTGCACCCGTCTCAGTTATTGGGCTCGAATTATCGTTCAGCATGCGTGGCTGCAATCAACTATGAAAACGGTGACCACCTCAAGTGGACGTCGAGAATAGAGGTGAACCTCCACGGCCGCTGTGAGGGCGGCTTGCGAGGAACGAATCAACATCCCACGCGCTAACGGCTTCGGATTCGATACCTCATCTCGCCGCCAATCTTCTGCCCGGCACTCCGTTTGCATTCCTATGCTCTACAATCGCTGAGCAACCCATCGGGTCGGACACCTGCCAAGCTCACGACAGATTTCAAACTGCTAGATACTCGGATTGGGGCAAGTTGGTAACTGGAACGGGAGTGTATGGAGCAACGACCAGCTTGAGACTGTCGCTACGGTTTGACATTTGCCAATGCTCCTGAGCATGAGGAGTCTCGAGGCCCGGAACAATCAATTGCTTGCCCATCTAGCATCATATCTCTGAGTAACGCGTTTCCTACAAGCGCACGACAACATGAGAGAATCCTTGTGGCGCCTCCCATTCGCCACAAGGATGAAGGCTTTTCCCAGCTGAAGGTCAAATGGCATTCTGTCAGAAGAAGAAACTGCTCAAGGCAGACACTGCTTAGGCAAACACGATGAAGCTAGCGGCTCACAATGCGTGAATGTCCGCTAGAGGTAGACGCTCCACGTTGGTCGATTGGTGGATAAGAGTGTGCAATCAGAGTCTGCGAGGCTAATGAAAAGGATGAGGAAACCAATTTCGCGTGGCCAATAGACCCGGAACGCACGGCCTCGGCCATCCGGTTGATAGCTACGCCTCCGAAAACACCACGTCGGTTGTTCTTCACGTCTGATCATGCTTGACTCATGATCCCCCAATCTTACGTTTGGGGTCGATTACATTTCTCTCCACGAAAGGCCGCTGGCTCGATAGCTGAAAAGTGCGACTGGACGAGATAACTCGCAGAGACTGGCAAGCATTCGTCCGATATTCTGGTCGAGGCACGGGAGGGCACAGGAACACAGGCCACACACCATGCGAGAAGCGTCGGACGGCTAATGCAGGTGTTTCTCAGTGCATTCCCTGCACCCACGAATGGAGCACTTCGATTGGCCAAGCGTCTGATCTTCCTCTTTCCGACCTGCAGGTGACAGGGGCCTGCGGGAAGCTTAGTTGATGCCGGATGAGCTTAACCAACTTCCCCTGAGCCTGCATTCCTCAGAGCGAAGACCCAGGCAACTGGTCGTCAACGTCATGTATCTGAGACCTTGAGGGCGCATTCGTCGGGAAAGATGGACAGCTGCTCGGGAAAAGTCCAGACTCGAGCGATTGCACAAGAGGGCATCTCAAACCGCAAGCTGGTCAGCTTGTCCCGCCTCCAGGGCCCTTGCCTGAGCTTCGGTTTCCGCGCGCAGACGTTTGCGGAAGATCGATCACAGCTCGGAACTGGAGGATGGAGGATTGATGCTACCAACTGACCCAGAATCCCCTCTAGCCGCCTTTGTTCACGGTCAGAGGGAAAACTAGCACCTGCGCCACGACTACTAGACAGCACTGCAAAACGAGCCAGTCCGAGCGGTGCATTTCGTGAGAGCTCCAGCGGCTTCACGCCAAGTGAGCTGTGGCGGCCGATCATCTCTAGACTGACAGTAGACGTTCTGCCACAGAACGGATGACAAGGCTCGAGTGAGCAGCTGTCTGAGGGGGGTTGGCCCGCTCGGTTGAATCCCTCACCAATAATTCCCATCACTGTCCCATAATCCCCATCCGTCGTCTTGCCTGATCCGGGGTGCGAGACAGCTACGGCGCGCCGGCGTAGACCGCGTCTTGGCTACGTTTGGAGCTCTCGGCGGTTTACCTCTATGAGCTTGTGCCATTCCGGCGACCGGTTGCTGTTGATGCCACAGTCTTGGCGTCTCGTTCGATGCTCTTTATAAGACCACTTCGTCCTCTCTCGCAACCGGTCTGCTACTTTATTCTACTTTGCGTTTGCTCCTACACGTCTTATCAGCTACTTCACCACACCTCGACATCCCGCACTTACTTCGATCCAACCTCGGCCCCGAACCATCACAGCCAACCGCCAAGATGAAGTACACCATTGTCGTATCTCTCCTTGCCGCCCTTGTGGCCGCCGAGACCATCGATCAGCTCGTTGCCGAGATTCCCACTTGCGCGGTCACTTGCATCCGTGACGGTGCCCAGTCTGTCAACTGCGATATCACAGACTTTGCCTGCTCTTGCGGAAAGGTCGAACAGCTTACAGCCAAGGTCGTGCCCTGCCTTGCTTCCTCCGGCTGCAGCTCGACAGATCAAGCCAGTATGTGATCCCACAAAGCATGAGAAAGGCATTCAGGTTTTTGAACAACAGAGCTAACACATCTCCAGCGGTACTTCAGCTCGCCTCTCAGATCTGCGCCCAGGTCGCCGCAGGAGGCACATCTTCCGGCACCGCCTCTGCTGGCTCCGTCACCGCTGCCGCGACTACGGCTTCCGGCACATCAACCTCCTCCCGCAGCGGCACCGCAACAGGAGCTGCCGTCACCACTACAACGTCACCAGCCGCCGCTGGTCGGGCTCAGGTCGCTGGCTGGGCTGGAGCCATCGCCGCGGCCGCTGCGTTCGCTCTCTAAATCCACTTTTCTCACCTACCAGTTGTGGCTTTGATTTAAACAACATCTTTACTTCATCCCTTGTAATTGATATACCCAATGCAAGAGGAAAGATTGCGGATTGCGGAGTTTAGCGGGAAAAAGAGAAATAGCCAGCACACCTGACGATGGAAGTCTTGATGTAGTTGTACGCGCATGCATATCTAGTTCTATCAGCTGATTAGTGGCAATGTAAACCCGAAGAAACATTGATATCCCAGATTGAATCATCTACGATTCCGTCTTCGCCCCCGTCTCTATCATCATCTTATGTCAATACCGTCTAAGTCTATTGGGTATCACGAATCCCACCATCTCCTCTCGTCTTATCCAAGTCCGAATTTGCCCAAGGCACTTCCGTCACCGCCATCCGCACCGTCCAGCCATCCATGCAGGTCATCCATGGCAGCAAATTGCGCAGCATACCTCATCCCCTCGCGCCGCCTCTTCTCAACCATCTTCCAGTCCCATGCGCCGTCGTCGGCGACATCGCTCAGATCAACACTCTCGTCCCCGACACCGTTCTCGCCGCCCTGCCATCCGCCCTCGGTGGGCCTGTGCGGCAGCAGCTCGCTCGCCTCGAGAGCGACGGCCGGGTGCACCGTCAACCGCCCAATCTTGAAGACGTACTTGCTCACGCCCGTGGCGTAAATCTTCTTCTCCCAGTCCGCGCTGTTGCTGCTCGCGTCGCCGCTGGTGTTCCTCCGGACCCGCGCGGTGCCGAATTTCGGATCAAGCCACTCTGTCGGCCGCGCGGTGCCCTTGGGGACAAAGTGCGTGACAATGTACAGCCACTTGCGGTCCCACGAGAGGATGCGGGACCACATCTCGTAGGGGGCGTAGGCCGTGATCTCGCGGCGGAAGGAGCAGTGTACGGCGCCGAGCATGATGCCGAGCGGGCCGCGGGCGGGTTTTGAGGTTTTGGGGTCGAGTACGAGTTTTGTTGTCGCATTGTGGGTGAGTTGGCGGAAGCCGGGGCGGAGGAGGTAGGTGCAGAGGTGGGTGCGGGAGACGTCGAGGTCGGAGAAGTAGGTTGAGTTGGACTTGTGGATGTTGTAGTCTATCTCGGTGATGGGGGCGTGGGATTGGGAGATCATGGGGCGGAAGAGGGAGCGCGGGCCGAGGCGGGGGGATTTGCGGATGAAGAGGTGGTAGATTATTGCGTGCCATACCCGGTACTGTTTGTGAAGGTGTTAGTCTTTTGGCTGTTCTTGTCTTCTGTCTGTAGACAAGAGAGAGGAGGTTTAACATACGGTCCAGACAAAGGGCATGTTCTTGAGGTTCAGCAGGGCAAAGATGAGCATGAGTATGCGGCTGAATTTGCCCGGGCCGGTGAAGAAGCTGGCGAGGACGATGCGCCAGTGAATCTTGTAGGCGGCGTACGCCAGACCGCTGGCGCCGGCGAGGCGGATGAGGCGGACGACGCGGACGGGGACGCGATCGAAGTCGGCCTCGGTGCGCGAGGCCTTTGCGATTGCGGACGCCATCTTGTGTATCTGTTTCGCTGGTGTTGTTTTCTCCTTGAATGGCTGAGACCTTCAGGAAGCGGACGTCTTCTTACCCGCGACGACCGGTGCTTCCCGTCGCCGTCTGGTCGGAGAAGAAGACGGTGAAGATGGGAATATGCGCTGGCGGAGCGCGCCGAGGAGGAGGACGACGAGGACGAAGGCCCAGAGGGGGAGGGAACGGAGGTGGCACCAGAGGGTGGTTGAGCATTGGGCGAGGAGAGAGGTCGCCATGGGTTGGTGATGGGATTTAAATTTCGAAAGGAAATGTAAAGTACTCCGTATGGATTGGGCGCTTGTCTACCGGGTCCACGGAGCTCGTTTTGCGGGCCTCGCACCCACCCCCCGGTCGCTTTGGTTGGGATCGTTTGTTGGTGTTGTTGGGGTCGGAGCGCGAGCGCAAATTATCGTCGATTGGCAGCGATAAGTGACGGAGGACCCCCACTCCCCAAACGGGGTTCGGTGTTTTTTTCTTAGTGCCAGCGTGCCTGTTTGCCCTGGCGTCACAGCGTGGGATGCGTGCTGCACTGTCATGGAAAGTCTGGGCAAAGCTGCTGGACCTCGGCTCAGCCTTTTAGGTTGTTTGTCACCCCCCCTGAAAAGTTCGATTTCGTGAAATTTCTTCTAGAGCCAAGAGAGAAGCCTGACTGTACTGTGTAGTCGGCCTCGGTCGAATCAACAAGGTTCATGCCATCGGAGAGTCGGGCTGAATTGGCATTTGATTGCTGACTCGGATCCCTCGGTATTTGAAGCTTCTTCACGCTCAATATCTACGATTTCCGAATGTTTGGAATTTGTCCACTATGGTAGAGTGGCCAAGCTATCATGCCGTTGTCAAAATTCAAAGTGAACATAATCCCGTCTGTGAAGGCAAACGACTTTGCGGCACAATTCTTGGCTACTTTCTCCCATTCTATTCAAAGAGTGTCTTGCTTCTCACTCCACCTGAAGGTGAGGATTTGTCGGCTCCGAAATTGCAAGACCCGGTCGGGACATGTGGGGCACCTGTCGGCGTCTTGGATGTCGATATTGCTGAACCCATCTTCGGCCTTGCGATCTTATGCGTTGCCCCATCCTGCCTATCTATGCTAGATGCCTAAACATGACGAGAGCAAGTCGCATAACATTTAAAAAAAAACATCAATTCGGATACTGGGATCTATAATTCCACAGCCTTTCTGCGAGGAAAAAAATAAAGGTATGTAAGTATGTGATGCGCTTCGGCCCTTAAGTGATTGGGACACCGGCACAGGTTGAGAGACTGCGAAGTAAACTCACTATGCGATTAAATTCCATCACGCCGATCACGATTTAATCTTTCTTTCCATGTCGCAGCACTGATGTGGCAATGTCCGAAGCCGTCAACTCCGCAAGATGCGGGAGCTCCAACGAATCGGACTTCTTCCTTCACTGCATTTTTAAGCTATCAGATGGGTGCAGAAAAGAGCTATAGAAGCCTGACAACCAGGCTGTATGGCCTCTCGCAAGGTATGATGGCCGCCTCATGGGCATGTACAGCAGAGTCTGTGAGCTTTTCTGAATTGTGAATGCTCTTATCGATCATAGAATCTAGGGTCTGGAACTTCGCATGCTTCACCAACATATCACACCGCCACGTCAAGCTCTCTAGATCGCTAGTCTGAGCGTGCCCAGGGGCAAAGATGTGCACTAATATGTGGATGTTATCAAGTTGATGACCTGGTTTGGTTATCGCAAATCCAACACCATAATCTAACTTGAAGCTCAAAGCCAGCAGCACCACTAAGAGGGTTTTGAGGCAAGTGAAGTGAACTTGAAGTCTGTCTGGAAATCTAGAGTTCAATAATTTTAACAATCATGTAAGATCTCATGGTATCTGGTCGTTGCAACATCGATTTTGATAATTGTACGATACCAATGAAGGCCAAGGGTCGATTTGAATGAATTAAAGACTAGCAGGAACTATTCCTAGGACATCTCGCAGGCTCGTCCCAACAAGTTGTATGCCAGACTGACCTCTTGCCCGCCTGTCAGAACAATCTCATCCTCTCTCTCGCCCTATCATCCTCAACTTAAGCAAAGCCAGTAGCAATAACCCAGCTCACGTCCGCGTTGAAGGAAGTAGCAGAGTCAAAAGTGTGAACACCGCCGTTCCTCGCAGCGTATCCCAGGTTGTTGTAGTGACGGAAGTAGGTGGTAGGGTAGCTCCACGCACGGAACGAGCTGCCGGTGCCGCTGATTCCAGACTGCGTGCAGAAGGTAGCATCCTCCTTGAACTGCTTGGTGCCGTCGTTGGCGTTGACGGCCAGCTCAAAGTTGTAGTGGCGGATGAAGCTGCCCGGCGTGTCCTTGGACTCGAATGAGTAGCACCCGCTGTTGCCGAGGCCGGTGCGGACGGTCCAGCTGGCCTGCTGCTTCAGGGCCGTGGTGCTGGACGAGGTGACGACCTGGGTGTTGACGGTCGAGCCGGTGTGCGCGAGGTAGCGGTCGGTGTAGCCGGAGGTCGTGGCGCGCAGGGAGATGGAGTTGCCGACGGTGAGGGCGGTGCCGCTGTTCAGGGAAGTGGTGGCGTACTTTGCCGCGACAATGTTGGCCTGGACAGAGTTCTCCGTCGCGTCGGAGGGGTAGCCCGAGGTCATGACGCCCTCGTAAAAGGTGCCCTGGGCGCTGACGCTGTTGTCGCCGCCGATGCCGAGGATGATGGCGCCCTCCTTGCTCATGGGGTTGTAGCCCGACGCGTTAGGCCGCACGCCACTGTAGTACGTGGTCAAGCCTCCCGAGGCGGCGTTGGCGCCGCGGAGGGCCCAGAGGTTGGGACCGCCCTTGACAACGGCGGTGAAGAAGCGGTCCGTGATGGACGGGTCGCCCGCGTTGTTCTTGGGGTTGACGCCGGAGAAGAGGCCGTTCTCGAGATCCGCCATCAACCAGGGTCCGCTGCCGGCACCAGTGCCCCAGCCGGTGTTGTCGCCAAAGTAGATGGCCTCCATGTGGCCGTTGCCCGTGTCGGTGCTGCTGGTCTCGGCGTTGCCGTAGTCGAAGCAGCAGCCGCCGTTGTAGTGAGTTCCGTCGAGGACGGCGTACATGCCCTCGGACACGTCGCCGATGGCGGTGCCGACGGCGGCGTTGTTGCGGTAGCCGGTGCCGGGGGAGATGAAGACGCCGTAGGCCTTTTGGCCGTTGAGAGTGACGGGGGCGCCGATGGCGCTGGCGAGGTTGTCGTTCCCGTTGACGTCGGGGCCGCTGAAGGCGCCGCCGGGGGCTTGGGTCAGGTGGTTGCCCTTGCCGGACTGGTCGTAGATGACCGAGATGAGGCAGGTCGTTCCGGAGCAGAAGGTGTCCTGAGCGGCCGCGTTGGCAACGCCGCCGGCGGAGAGGGGCGCAATGTTGGTCGTGGCACCGTCGGAGCCGCGCTTCACCTGATAGAGGGAGCCGGTGTAGGCGCTGTAGAGGGCGCGGGTGGTGCTGTGGGCGGCGATGCAGGGGTTGCCGCCGGAGGCGTAGATGTCACAGGGACCGGCGGAGACGAGGGAGCCTGTGGCCACGAGGGCGAGGCCGAGGGCGTAGCCGCGCTCGCGGATTGGCTTGGACAACATGACGAAGGAGGAGGGACGACCTTGGATTTGCTGACGGAGAACGGTAGGGGGAGTTGTCACTGACGAGGGGAATGCCTGTGAGATCCTGGGGAGACGACTCTCATGATCCGACGACTCGGGGTCATCGTGTGTCTTTTAAACACCGTGAGGTGCTTCACGATGGCACGTTCCTTGTGATCCATCTTCATCTCATTTCGTTGACAATGTCTGTGATATTGGATGAAGGGTCGCACGAGAACCCCAAGCGCCAAGAATTCCCTCCAATGAGCAGAGAGCGCATGTCAAATGCCGCGCTATTACGACCTTCCGAACTGGTGTTATACGTGCGCTTCGAGTCGTAGTGGGATTCGATGGCATGCGTTTGGGTCGTTTCTCCGATGAAGACTCTGGTGCTGGCGGGCAGCGGGTAGGGTGGCCAGATTGGTTCTAGAGTGCGGGGGAAGAGTGCGGATGACCGGCACTGGAGAGTGGTAAGTCTGGAAATGAAGCGATGGACCGATGGAGAGGCATATGGTGCGGCTGTCCGGTAAAGGTCAGAGCGACTTCTCCCACGTCCTGCGCGGTATACGTCAGGGGAGGGGGCTTGATGGAATCGTGGTATAATCGGAGCTAGTAAAGGTAAGCATTTGCCCAGTCACCTTAGTTGCGGGACATCAACAACCTCCCCGGAACGTTCGACCTGCTTTAGTCTCTGATCTTGGCTTTTGCTTGGCTGTTGCGTCCCGCTCCGCGTCCTCCACACGCGCCTCGGCATCAGGTACCAAGCCCTTAACTGCCATTCATCTTCGCGGTAGTCGTTTTGAAGGTCCAGATGTCGTCCATGCCCCTGGTCTCCCCATCATGTTGCCAAGTTGATGCCAAGTTGTTGCCAAGTGAGTAGGCCAATGTGCCCCAGAAACTCGTCAAGTCTTGGCTTTGGGGAAAGAAGAAAGGCCGCGCGGACAAACCCCAGAACCCCAGATGCGACCCCAGACTCGGAGACAGGGGTGGAAAAAGACAAGACGAACCATTTTACCCCGCCGTCGGCCCGTATTCTGTGCAGGGGTTAGGTTCACGTGAGCTCCCTCCCTTGTATGTTTAGCTCACGCTACCTGACGTGTCTAACCTGGAAGCATCTGAAAGTTGGAGCGTTTATTTCACGAACCAAGGAACCCCTCGGGGTTTCCAGCGTGTCCTTGACGCACCAAAGAGGCTTGTTAATAAGCGCTTCCTGGAGATGCGCAACGGTTCCAAGCGAGCCAACGGACGATCAGTTTTTTGCGACTTAGAGTGACAGATCATGAAGCTATTGACCTTCCTTGCGTCAACGGCTTTCTCGGTAGGATTGATGGATGGTTTCTAGTAGTGGAGAAGGATCACTTAGACTGATCCCCATGCCCACGTCCCGGCGCCATGGGGCGAATGCTGAGGGGCTCTTTACCCCGCGTCCGTTAAGCTATCCAATAACCTCACATCGCAACTTTGATCACTAGACTACGTAGCCGCTACTGTTCCCATGTCTCACCATTGAGCAGCATCATTCAGAATTCTTGCTGCCTAGTGACAAATTGGCAATCGCAGAGAGCAATGCAAACGTTTAGATTCAAGCGTGAGATCGGCAAGAGAAGCACGACGGAATATGATGGGACGAGGCCAGTGATGCCATGCGCTGAGCTATGCCTGCGCTGATCTCCCGTCTGAATGTTCTTGGCAGGAGCCGAGCCAATCATAGACGCAGTGAGAAGATTTCGACAGCTGAAATCCAGCAAAGCGTTGGCGAGACCACCCTTTCGATAAGTTTACTGAACTAGGGACCCGGGAAGGATCGAAAAGATTCGTTTGAATATGCGCTCCATCTCAAGTCTGTAGCATTGCCATCCGCAGTGGGTAAAGGATGCAGGTTGCATCAGAGTATTATTGAATAACCAGTTACCAGGAACACGTACCGCCCCGAGGACAGGTTCTAGTGTCGCTTAGCAGACATTGAAGTCACAGAAGATTTCCTTTAATGATCCAGGTTCTAACATATTCTTCGGGCCAGACCTCTCGATGCCTTGGGGTAAAGCTACTGAAACATGCTGCTCTTGACAACATTTCATGCCCTTACCCGCCTCTACGGATGCTCTCTATTGGTTTATCGCCCCTGACCCTTGACCCTTGACCCCATATCTCAGAACGTAGTCCAGCCTTGAGGTCTCTTCGCCCGTGCCTCTCCGTACCTCAACCAAAACGCCGCCGACTCCACTGAAGCCATCCAACACAGGGCCGTCAACATCTGTCTCCTCCGTCCTGTCCTCCAGCTCTCATTCTGGAGAAGCCAGCGCTCGATCAGGCAACCAACGCCTTGCACCATGAACACAGTCCACAGGCCCACAGCCTGTACCCACGCATAATCGTCCAGTGTCAAGACGACCCCGCACCAGGCATGCCAAACTCCGCTGAGACTAAAAGCCGCGAGGACACCGGCGGCCTTGCCGGCATCTTTCCCAAACAGACGTGTGAAGAGGGCTCTGGCGGGAACGTACCCTAGGTGTTGAAGGAATGGCTGTGCCCCATGGTGCCAATGAATGGCCCAGAAGCTAGAGAAGCTATCTGCTGCCCACGGCTGGAAGAAGAGCTTGTTGGGGCAGTGGGGATGGAAGATGAAGTGAATGCCCTCTAGCCCATACTGAATAGCAAGCAGGCCACACATGACCTTTAGTTCCGTAACGGGGAATAGATATGTCAGAGGGACCACGAGCAGCGGACCGTAGGTCCAGGCCGCGCTTTTTGGGATGCTCTTTCGCTTCGATTCATCCACGGCGATATTGAAAGACGCATACCTAGTCTCCGACCCAAGCCGCCAGACATACGAAGCAACAGACCTCCAGCTCGTCAGCCCGTAGACCACTTCCTCTTTCCCATCCCGTGGGACAGGCGGCTTCCTCGCTCGCGCGATTGTCAAGTCCCAGCACTTGCAAGCGTAGAAAAACGTCGGTATGCGCAGGCAGACCTGGGCAATCACGTCGTCAGTCGGCATGAGCAGCGGGAGCGCCATGACGTATCCGCCCGCTGCCAGGCCCGTCGCCCGCGTCACGAAGACTGCATGCTCTTTGGGGAAGAATCGAAAGGGCTCGAGGCCACGTCCCTTCTTCCGTGCGAGGCGCGCTTGGAGTCTCCAGTCTTCGATGGCGGTGAGAGCAAGGCCGATGAGGGAGGTGAAGTAGAGGACGATGCTCGTGGTGAGGTGAACGAGGAACGATGTGCTCGGGTTGGTGATGAATTCGGAGTTGTATAAGGAGCCAGTTGTCAGAATAGCCGATCCTAGGAAAATGACAATGTACCAAGCCAGCATGTCCCCCATCATGAAATTCCGGAGAAAAGAATGAGCGAAAGTGCATGAAGTTGAAGATCCCGTTCTGGCCACATCAATGACGCGGGTCTCGTCAAGTAAATAACAGGTGGCTTAGTGCGTTACTTTAGGCGGCCAAGTGTAAGCGCTAGCGACTATTATGATAGCACTACATGCGTTAGAAGGGTATACTCTCTACTACGATATCTAGCAAGGATAAAGGCGGTAATTTGAACAGGCCAGAGGTTCCACAACATTGTACCTGACGGAGAATTGGATGTTAGGATGAGGAGGTAGCGAGGAAGTTAAATATCTACATGGGTGTAGCCGAGTTCTGGTATTACTCAGTACAAGCATTTTGGTGTCTATCGAACATTCTGGCATGAGCTTTTCTGACGAGCTGTTCAAGTTCCAATGTACTTACTCAACGTTAAGTTCAGTTTCAACTTTCATCGGAACCAAGCTCCCGAGGATTTCAACTTTACAAAACACTCGTCATGGTAGTTTTCACATGGTAGATCAGTGGGTTCAAGATTGACAAGGGGCGGGCAGTTTTACACGTTTCAACGGCTGAGCCCTATCTCATCAACTGCAGAATATCGTCAGTAAAATGCTTCGTATATATTTAGAGTACGGACGAATAAAACGGTACTTCGAGACTGTTACTGCTATATTGTCATATCAAAGTTCCGTAATGGAAGGAAGTTGAAGAAAATTTGGTTGGAGATTGTTGTGCACACGCCGTTTCGTAGTTGATAGGATAATTAGCATTTTATGTGGAATTGATAGCACGCACTGAGATAGCTGAGTGGCTTTATGCAGTATAACTGAGTTGTCTGCGTCCTTGAGACTTGACTATCAACAATAGCAGAGGACTACTTGAGTTCATCTTCGCGTCTTTGGAGCAACAGCACCAGAGTTGAGGTGTTTGTTTGTTTTGCCGCAGCTGGTGTGTCATTTTCAGGTCCAATATCACACACAACCTAATACATTCAGCTTACGAACATGCTTCCATTGTCATGGAAATACGTTCGGCAGATTATATTCTTACAGAGCGAAGCATATAACGAAACGTATATGTCCCCCAACCAAGTTCGCCGCCTATCCCTACTGGTGCCCACTCAGCAAGATCATAGTCACTCTTCCCAACCTCTTGGAATCCAGCCTTCTCGTAAAGTTTGTAACTTGAGGGCGAGGCATGAATCCAGCACGCAAGGCTCTGTGAGTCGACTTCTTCAAGTCCATGCTGAACCAGCCTGGTCCCGATGCCCCGACCTTGGAACTCAGGATGCGTCGCCAAGGCTTGCAGAACCATGTACTTGCTCCCTCCCATGTGTCGAGATTCCCATGAAGTCATCTCTTTGTGCATGATCCCACCCAACACTCGCGCAGGGTCTCTAGGAGCATCATCGGCAGGGCGTGCTTTCTCGTTGCGATGGTTTGGATCAGAGGGTGCCTCAGAGGACTTGTTCTCCTCCGGGTTCTTCCGTTCCAGTTCCTTCGCAACCCAACACGACCAGCCGAGGATGTTTCCATTCCCCTCGACTGCTTTGAAGATCTTGGTAGTAGAGGGGTTCGATAGCCAGTGAAGGATCGACTTGCGCATAAGGTTTTGGTGGGCGCCTTCTTCACGACCCACAAGCATTAAGTTCGAAAACGGGTCGGATGTGAACGCGGCAGTATGGATCGTGACGAGGTCATCGATATCACTGGGTTCCACCGCACATATTGATACGTTGTATTGGGGTTCTTTAGAATCTTGATCGCTCATGGTGGTAAAAGCTCCGTGCTCCAGTGGTATGAGAAACTCAGCGAGGGTAGTATCCAGTGTGTACAATCCACAGTCGAATTCAAAAGCGTGCAGTTGGAAAAAAGAAGGCCAAGATGCGGGGTAGCTGTGCAGTAGGCAGCAGGCTCAACGCGAAGAACCCCGGTCACATAAGCCCTGAGGTAGAATTATGCCATTCAAAATTAGAACCAATGTACTACCTATCTGTTGATAAATGCAAGATTCAAGTCGCCTCACTCGCAGAACAATCAGCACAGTCTGAAATCTGAGGATCATCAACAATGCGTTCATTGTAGCCCTTGAACTCCTGATCTTTTTTCAAGCAACCATTTCGTGGAACTTATGACAGCTTTACAGGGCCTTCGGAGTTGACGCAGACCTAATCGGATGAGCTCGCTGGGTGGCTCAGGTATATTCTGATATGCCAACGTACTCTGCACTCGACTTCTTCCACTCGAGCTAGTGATAGCAGCAAATGCCACTGAAAATTTAACTTGATCGCAGAGAGATGCTTCAGGGCATAAAAGGGGGTTTCCCGTAGAACTGAAGTATTCATCTCTTGGTGGGTTGAGGGGAAGAGTGATCGCAGCAAGCGATTTGTAACGAGAGGAGACAAGAGCCTTTCTGCGTGTGTTCACTGGAAATATGACAACTGCATATGATTTCATAATCGGGCCTGGCTTCTCTTTGAACCACTGCCATTGGTTTCCTGTCTTCAGTTTGCAACTTTACACAAGGTTTGGTGCTAGGTTATCGGGCCGACGTGACTATCAATAACTCAAGTGAGTACGCTTGGCAAAATTTGTCACTGTCAAAACCAGCCCACCGGGAGTGTCGTGCAGTCGTGACAGTTGTGGCAAGTTCCGCGAAATGTTCAAGCCCACCAGGGTCTGCGGGTCGAATCAACTTGACAACTAGAATAGCCTCACAATGGCACATGCTGCCAAGTCCTAGCCTCGCGCGATGTAATGAAAGAAGCCCGTCGTGATGTTCCCAAGGTTAAGAACAACCATCAATCGTCAACCCCGACCTACCTAGAGAGGAGGCATCGAGAGAAGTCATCCGTCCTCAACAGCAGACTTGCTCAGATGATTAGTGAGCCGATAGGTCAAGTGTATCATCATTGCTGCCACCAAAAAACATAATTGAGGTTTGGCGTTACCTAATAGAGGGACTTGGTCTGCGAAAACAAAGGGGCTTGTGGGGTCATCGAGCATGAATGATGCAGAAGACCGAACCTTGAACTTGTTAATATGCATTTGCCTCTGGACTACTGCAGGAACCGGTAGCGTAAATTGATTCTCAAAAGATCTGGTGAAGCCTGGTCGGACCATACGTTCATTGATACACTGCACCGAAGAAAAAGGAGAGAAACTAGCAATGGTACCTGACCAGAATTGCCAAAAATATAGATAGCGTGGTGGCTTGCCATGCAACTACGATGAATCTGGTCTAGCTTCGGTCAACATCAACACAGCTGGACAAGCTACCTTACTCGATGAAAGGAACCAGCTGCTATTGTAGCAGCTTCCACAGACCATTGAATCCGAGTCGTCATCCCGATTTCCGAGGGCTTCTGTTGCACGGTCGCTGACGCGTGTTCATCACTGGGACGACGACGGCCCGTCGAGCATCAAAGCCACAAGAAGACCCCGACTCTTGGCTTCGCTGGGCGCCATCGGCAGCCAGCTCGCCGTGCACGCTGACATGCTTGGCACGGATGCCAATACCTCGGATTCTGCACAAACAATGTTTACTTGCTGTCACTTAACGCGGGCAAACAACGAACATGGGCCTTCACGTTGCGGCCGCAAGCCCAACATATGACCCTAAAGCTCAGCAACGCGCATAGATAGGCGGCTGCAAAAAGCCGTTTTAGGATTTGGAGGGTAGTTTATCGCCTTGACCGGTCAGAGTTACACGGAGTCTCATCGTCGAGAAGTGGATGTGTGCATAATCGTATCTGCACCGTTTAGGTAGAGCAGGCGAGACTCACAAGTGACTCCACCCTCTCTCGCGGTTGATCTGATGATTCCCACCTTTGCACTCAGTCGGCCATTCTCCTCATAGAACCTCAGCTCACCTGAAAGATGCTAATTGATGCAGCGTCTGTCTAACGGCTAGCTAATGGGGTCATATCATGCTCGGTCGACCTAGACTAAGTCTAGCTTACAGGAACAAGGATCAAAGCGCTACAGGAGATCCCGAGTTACCCGCTCTGGCGTTTTCAGGACGAATTGGGACAAAGCCATCCATTTAGAGCCGCTTCACAGTTGGTTCGATCAATGAATCAGGGATAGGGCAACAAAGGAAAAGTTTCCAGATCCCAATAGAGCAACTCTTGAAACATTCCACTTTCTTTGTGGGATCGACATACCCGCTGCCCCAGACTGCCGTTACTCGCGAATCGCGAACGCAGTAAGCGGGACGGTGCTTCAGGAGAGTGACGATGTGGACCTCACTTACACTGGCCTTTCTCGACTCCGGTCAGGTTGCCGACACTATGGATTGGACTGCACAGAGATCGGTCTCACCGTTCACTAAGAGCTCTGACCTCTAGGAACCTGAACTACGGATACGATGGACCACACTTCTGGGAGGTGCTCAGAGCTTGTACGAGGCGCCAGTCGGCCAACGGGTGCCGCAATACGCTCCAAAGAAGAAATGTCAGCTCAATGTGATCTAAACCCGCGATGTCAAAATACGCCGCCACATATGGCCGCAACAACGGTATATAACCAGCACTCTTCTCCAGGTTCATGTTGTTGTTCTCTCTTCATCCCAGCAGCTTCGATCACTTCTCACCTTGAGCATCACATTCTCTTCTGAGCCAGAGTATCTCCTTCAACAACATTCATTCAAAGTTTCTGCTTCCAGCTCAACGCGAGCCTCGTATCATCAACATGCGTTACTCCTTGAACATCATCGCCCTCGCGGCTCTCGCGTCGGCCGCGCCCACCACCGCGCCCATGGACTTCGATGCCATCATCGGTGCCGCTGCACCCACCCTGACTGGACCTCCTGCCCTGGCCACTGGCCAGACTGGCGTCTACGACGCGGCTGCTGCATCTTCATCCGCCGCCGCCGCTGTCACCGGTGTCGCTTCTGCCAGTGCCACTCAGTCCGTCGCGGCTCGTGGCCTCGACAAGCGCACTTTCTGCTTCTTTGGCTTCTGCTGGGGATCTCCCTCCACCACTTCGTCCGCCAAGACTACTTCGATCTGCACTACTTCCACCACTCCCGCTGCCGTGACCACTCCCAAGACTACCGCTCCTGTCACAACTTCGGCCGTGACCACTGCCACTGCCGCCACCATCACCACGGCTCCTACCGCGCCTTCGACCTGCACCCCGGTCAGCTGGACCAACACCTTCGCGTTCACCACTGCTTCTGGGTGCGCTGAGCCTTTCGAGGTCGGCACTTACTGCGGATTCATCAACCCCGAGGACCCTTGCGCTGTCCAGCCCGATGGATACGGCACTCAGGTTCAGCCTGACACCGTCGAGGCTTTCCAGTCTTTCGCCCAGTTCCACAAGGAGGCTCAGTCGGCCGCCAACCCTTCCGGATACGCCAACACCTTCAAGGACCTGAGCGCCGCCGTCAACGCCAACAGCTACCTCGGCCTCTACACCCTCAAGAGCTACGACGTCGCCGCCTGCGCTGCCAAGTGTGACGCCACCAACCTGTGCACCGGTATCAACATCTATGTTGAGCGTGACCCCTCCATCAACCCCTCCGGCTGCTCTTGCACCAACCCTGCCTCCATCTCCAACTACAAGTGCACTCTCTGGGGCTCCGGCGTCGACAAGGCTGCTGCTGTCAACACTGGCCAGACTCGTGATGGCTTCCAGGTCGTGATCACCGGCTCCAACGGCTACGAGAAGACCAACACCACCACTCCCACCACTCCCTCTGGCTGGACCAACCCCCAGGGCTGCGGTGGTGTCGTCCACTCTCACCCCAGCACCTGCATGGGACAGAAGTTCTTCCCCGGTCCCTTCGATGCCAGCCTCTGCGCTACCTACGCCGCTGCCCAGAACGTCCAGAACTCCAAGTCTGTCGGCCTCGGCTCCTGGGCCAGCTTCCTCGGCTACAGCCCTCTGAAGTGCAACTTCTTCAACGCCTTCATGGTCAAGCAAAACGGTATCGCTAAGGGTACCTACTGCAGTCTCTTCACTCAGCAGTACAACCCTTCTGCTGCTTCTTACACTCCTTCTTTCTCCGCTGGCTTCTCCTGGAGCATTGAGAGCTCCTGGTCCTTCTGCTCCAAATAAGCGGGGTTTCCGACAGGTTCGCCTGTTATTCGCTCATTAATCTAGAATATGGTGTCGATTGTAGACTTTGCATAGTCCGAATTGTTGGTCACTACGTCCCTTGATACTGTACATTTAAAGATCATGGCAACTAGAGTGGGGGATTTCTATCACATATTTAATTTAATTAACCTTCGTTCTGCAAATCTGTCTCACTCTTGTCCGCAATGTGCCACTAGCTTTGGGGACAAGCAAGACTCACCAGCAAAAGCCTGTTCGATCTCTCACATCAGAGTGAACTCATTCTAGGCACCAAACTCAAAGCAGTATGTGTACGAGTCTCTTAGCACGACACTTAAATACGTAGATAAAGGCACATCACGCTCTGGTGATATAAAAGGGAGAGTAGAGCCCCCTACCTTCAACAAAAAGTGTCTCGAGTGTCACACGATGCGGGGTTCATTGAAGCAGATCGACATGCAAGTTTCTTGACAATCAGTTTTATATGCACCCTATCTAGTGTGGCCGGCAAACCGATTGCAATCAACACTTCAATGTTGTCTTACCACGTAATACAGAATCCGTCGCGTAACGAAAGATCGTATCATAGAATCCGCAATGATACGTAACTCTCTTTGACGGAAATTGGAAGACCTTCCATTGAGCATGAGCAATCCTCGTGTACTCCCAGGTCTCATCGACCAGATTAATACTCGATGAGTATGTCCAAGACGAACACTTCCTGCAAAACTGCGAGAATTAAACCTTCCATCTTCTTCTATAGCATTTTGGCTCATTGCAGTCAATAAATTTGAGCTCTTGGTACGACTCAATACCAACCTGCCAATCCTGCTGACTTGGCCCCTGGGCCTGCCATGGCACTGCTGACGACATGGGTGAACACTCACCTTGAATTCACCCTCAATAATGTCGGAACCTTTATGCCCGTAGCCTTCATCATCAAAGAAGCCATTTCCGAGAAACCTATCGCGGAAATTTGGGTGACCGTGGTGACGGGAGCAGGAGGCGATCTCAAGGATGCTGGCGGCGTCTTTCCTGATGTTGCCATTTGGGACGACAATGGCAACAGAATAGGACGATACCGCACCAAGCTAGGTGACAAGAGAGCCCAGAGCAGCGAGCGAACCGTCAAGATACCGAATAATGAGAACAACGGGCAGATATCCGATCCCCAATATGTCATGTTGAGTCACGATACCGACGCAACATGCATTGCGATGGTCCAAGTTTCCAACGGCCAACTCAGTGGGACGGTCAATGCAGACACTGGATACAAATGCGACCAAGGATGGTACTACAGCCAACGGAAGTTCAAGTGTGATAACCTCATGACCAAGTGTGTATGGTTGGACTCAGATCACTCTCATCCCAACTTCAACGCCAGGGCTATGAGTTTTCACCTCAGAGACATGCTGCTTTCGCCTAACAAGTAGAGATTGTAAAATAGCGAGTTATGCTACCTGTGTAAAAGCACACCTCGGTACTCTTTTCGGCGGCATCTCATACCAGACGGCGTTTTCCCATTCTTCTACCCAGTCTTGAAGTACAACAAGGACACCGTCAATCCGAAACTAGAAGGCACAGATGAAAATTCTACCGAAGCCCTGGATCGCTTCAAGTACCATAAGCACGTATACAAACAGCAGGGTGAATCGGAAAGGGAGTATCGAATGAAGAGAACTCGTTCTACACGCTTGAGCAAGAGACAAGGCTCGGACATGGATCCTGACAACCAGGTCTTGACTGGAATACCGGGTCAGACGGCCCGGGGGGTCTGCGAACACCCTAACTCAGTCGGGTATGACATTGTCTCGTTTGTCGACAGAAAAAACTGCGATCTCACAAAAAGGAATCTCTACGATCTTTGTGCCGGTAGCGTCACGACTAATTGTTTCGACGTCAACAATACGACTGTCATTGGAGCTCAGGGTCTCACAGGGAGGAGCAGAAACACCTCCAAAAGGCAAATCGCAAAGCTTTACAAAACACGAGCTCACTGGAAATGAATGTTCGTACATGTCATTTTTGGTCTTTCCGTCAAATTGTGAAGCGTTGTGGGCATTCTTGGGTGATATGGGAAGATATGCGTTTATGTCTGATTCAAGAAGACATGGAGGTTAGAGATCACGCAAAATCATGTGCATGTAATAGGGGTACACTCCGGCAGCAGCTTTGGACTCGGAGCAAGTATACATGCCCGTCCTCCCGCTGTCTATCCGTTCCCACCTTCCTCTTCCGGCAATCAAGCCGGCACGGAGATCGAAACCCTCACGGCTCTCCCCAGCTCTCGGCTCTCGGGCCTCGCCTTGGCGGACGAGTTCCTCAAAGTATTGTACGTGACGAGCAGCATTGGTACCTGTTTGATATCAATGGCCCGCGATGATTGCTAAATAGTGACTGAACCGAAGGAAGAGGTAAAGCAAGGTAGCGAGTGTCCAACGAGATCGAACTAGGTATCACGAGTTTGCGGGCGGTGCAGTCAGTTGGCCTCTCTAGAACGCATAGTATCGTTCGAGGGCGAGTGAGTCGAGAGTTAACGAGCTTCATCGCAAGTGCATAAGCCAATTTTGGTGGTTGGATATTCTCTATATGCCGACAGTCATGAACGTAGTAATTCCCGCATGGTCTAAAATAAAGCAATTGGATTCGTTGAGTTGGCAGTCCGCTGCTGCGCCACGTCCCAATGTTCCATAACGCAAGTCCCGTTGAATCTGAAAACGTCCACCACGGCAAACGGCTGCCCTCCACCCACGAGATCCATGCGGTAGTGAATGAATGCGATGTTGTCTTGGAAGTTCTTGTTCATGATGGTGTAGTTGACCGTGTTCGGAGAGATAAAAGGCTCGAGGACGGCAAGAGAGTTCGCGCGGCCGGAGAGAGCGCCGGGGTTGTGTTGGATATAGTCTTCGGCGACGTGGTTCAGGAGGGCCTTGGTTGCGTTTCGTTCTTCGTAGAAGGCTTGCATAAATTCTCCGAGAATGACCTTTTGCTGTTCTGATGTTGCCGGACGAGGAGGGCAGTACGGCGCGGAGCCCTGACGCGGGGCGAGGGCACTTGTTGTCCAGGCGAGGGCGCTGACGCCGAGAGCGAGTAATGAAGATGTACGCATTGTGCTGTGTTTTTGTGTGTTGCGATCTTTTGACGTGTTTTGTTTTTCCGTGTGGTAGATGCGTAGAGCGATGTCTTCGAGGGCGTCGATCAGAATGATCTTATACACGAGGCGGACTGTAGAGGAAAGAAATGCCGATAATCAGATAGATTAAATGGCTCTTGGTAGGAGAAATAGCAGGTTGTAACACTGATAGGAGTTCATCCAAACTGCGCCATGTGCCTCAATGCTAAGAAACTCTATTACTATAGACCCTTGTTGATCCCTGCTCAATACCATTGGCCAGGACCAGAACTGGGAAGTCGCAGTTGGATTAGGGAATGACCAATGGTTGAGTGAGCGTTTTACTCATGACATCCTATTTGTAAAGCCGACGGGATTACTTGGATTTCGAATACTCAGTGTCATTCTGGTGCTGCCTCGAAGGAAACGATTATCTTGAGAGAACATCGACCCCTCAATCGCTCAGAACTCAGAATTGTGTTGCAATAGTGTCCGATCGTATACTTCAATCCTGCAAGATTGTCTATTCGAACGATCTGAAGTGCAACAGACGAAGCATGAGCTCGATTCTGGAAGCATTAAAGAATGGGGTCCCCTGGTGACGATCCTCAGCCCATCGGCACAGTGCCGAGCAAGGCCCGCGGTAGCGCATGGTTTCTAGGTTTCGGGAGTGGATACCGAGGCAGATGTTCCTGGACTAAGTCATCTATATCTTTCTTGACACCGGTTGACTAATCTGATGTGATGACAAAAAGTGCGGGAAACTGGCATCAAATTGATTCCGATAGGCGGTGTTCGCACCTATATCGAGACCGCAGAGAAATCCTACCTCACTAAAGGTACCCAGTAAACAAAGCTGCATGCATATGACACTAAGACGGCCCAAGTTCTAACGTGGGCTATCTGCAACATGCATGAAGACCACATCACCAACATCGCCGGGATTCTCATTGTCAGAATATCACAAAGCAAAACCCAAAAGGGCGTCCCGAAAGCTACTCACGCGCGGTTGTGACTCGAAATATGTCGACTGGCTCCGCGACGGCCACTTTCGAAACACAGGCAAGGAGCAATGCAACATAGACGCTTCCCACGCCGAGAGCGCCCAAGACGAACACCAGATCGGAACACTTGACCGCAGCTGTGCCATACGCACAAGGGAACTGGCTGTAACTATCACCGCGGTGGAATTTCCAACTTCCGACTCTTTTATTGCGATTGTGAACCAGCTCCGGGTCATTTAAGTCTCCACTCCGGTTCTCGAGTCAGCATCGGCGTGTGCAACGTGACCGGGCCTAAGCACGCAGCCATTGACACGGCATCTTAAAGGCCGAAACGAGTCAACAGAAGCAGGCAGTCGCTCGATAGCTCGTTTCAGGGGCTTCGTCTTGTGAAGGTGGAGTGACATATTGCTAAATACTAAGCAAACAGTATATCGAATCGTGTCTTTAGCTGATGAAGACATTCTCTGACGGGCTGACGGCGCATGGATGGGAGGAGAGCCAGTTCTCGACGCCTTCGACGTCTTTCTTCCGAGAAATTAATGAAACATATCAGCCGATCAATGCTCAGTACATTACTACTGACTTATCAGCATTGAATGATTATAGAAACACTCACCATTGTCCTCTGAATTGCCCAAAAGCTCGTCGAGCAGGTTAGAGCGACTCTCTATATGCTCATCCCAGAAGGCACTGGTTAAAGGGCTTGGCATCACTGCACTGTCAATCAATCCGATCAAGTATTCATTTGAGGCCCAACGTTAAGTTGAGGCCCAAGGAGGAATGATGCACAAAAGTGGCCGAACTTGGAGTGAACTAGGAAACTTGAATCTGACCTCCGCAAGCATCAGGAGACGTCATGCATCGAATGTTTTCTAGGTCTCAATTACTGTTTCCAGATTGATTGACGAGTCCAGCTTCTCTTGTAAACAGAGGATATTGTTCGCATGTGCTGGCAGGGATTCATTCCGAGGCTGGTGTGCGACGATTTCGTCATCTGGTCTTGGTGTTGGTGAAGCTGAAGGCATTGTGTAAGTGAGAATGAACAGATCCATTTTGTACGACAATGCTGGCTGCCCCTCCCTTCGGAATTGAAAGCGCATGTTTGGGCTTAGCCTGGCCAGGTTTCCTTGCAACATTGATCTCGAATTGGATGCGATTAGTCTCGCAGCATCTATGAGGTAGGACGTAAGGGATGAATGTGACCGTTTTCCTGTAAGGGGTGACATGCTGGTGACTACACCTGTCTGCTCTTGGCATTCCAGAAAGAAGTTCTCCCGGCAAAACTCAATAAAGAGCAATGATTTTGCTGCTTCGCTCATCTGAAATTCATTGAAGGACTATCCGGCTCCGAATTCCGCAATATCCGAGCGGCCTGATTTAGCTTCCGCTTGGGGCTGAACTATTGATGTGACGGCGGTGGGATCTACGACAGCGACAACTAAGCTAACCATATATGTTCATTGAGACAAACGCGATAAGTTACCAACAACGCGTCTGTTCTAATCATGAAAGGGGTGAGTCACAACCCTTGGGCGATACTCTGGAACGCAGCGCTGGCATACAAGGGATGAACACTCCCTCGGAGGAAATCTCTCAAAACCTCACCCGAAGCCTTTTCTCTTTCCCCATGGGGATCCTTTCTAAAGGCCGCTTGAATCGCAAGTCTACACACAATAACCACATCATGGGCATTATCGGAGGGTACCCGAAACGGCGCTTCGGCCGCTTCGGCCGCTTCGCCAATGCAGCTGCAGTGGGCGTCTTTTTCCTATTCTTGTGGATATTCCGTGAGCAGCTGGGCCTCGATCGTGTCGGCATGGATTCGAGCATGGTGCCATGGATTCCGCGATTAGCCCATCAGGACATCTTTGACTTCGAGCCGGTCAATTCAGACGTCATCCGGGGGGTTTGCGACAGGACAGAGTGGGATGCAGGGAAGGCGATGCAAGTTGTGTTCACATGCGACAACAATGTCGGTGGGATTGGAAACATCCGTAACTCGATCTTGAACTGTGTGCGATACACGATGCTGGCTGGAGGCTCATTGGTCATGCCGCGCATCTTCAAGCGCAACGACTCGGACATCTCTCACATCCGGACGGGGCGCCGGCAGGAGATGGAGTACCTCTTCGACAGGCAACACTTCATCGACTCGCTGCACCTCTCGTGCCCACAGTTGCGCCTCTACAACGACACCGACGAGGTCTACGAATCCCTTGGACCAGCGCGAACATGGTCTCTCGGCCTCTTCCCAGAATCCCTCGTCGATGAGGAGCACATCGCCAGCACGGGCATCGAGCGCCCGCAAAAGTGGCGGTCGCAACTATACCGGTGGCTGGAAGACATCAACAACACCACCGACGCCGCGCCGACCGGACGCCTCACAGAGGGCCCGATGATGGTGGACCTCGGCCGGTCGTACCTCACGTACCCGATCCACAGCGACGGCGAGGTCTTCGCAAACACCTTTGGCACCATCCTGGAGTTCCGCGCGGATGTCCGGCAGCTCGCGAGCGCTACGATCCTCAGCATCAACAAACGTTTCTTCGGCGCGCACTTGCGCACCGAGAAGGATGCTCTAGACAACTGGAATCCAGCGGACCCGACGTGGGAGTGGTCCGAGTACAGCAAGCAGACGAACGCGTTCTTTGACCAGGCGAGTCGGGCGGGTCTATCAGTCATGTACGTCGCGTCTGGAAATGAGACACAGGTGGCAATGCTCGAGGAAGACGCTGTGCCGCGCGGGGTGCGGGTCGTGACGAAGCAGGACCTGCTGACGGGGAAGAACCGCAAGAGGCTAGATGCGTTGACGTGGGACCAGAAAGGAATGATTGACTTTCTGGTCATGTTGGGAGCGGCGCAATTTGGAGGCGTGGGACATTCGAGTTTTGCATGGAATGTCGCACTGAAGAGGCATCTCTTTTCCAAGGAGATTCCCAAGGAGAAGGACTCGTTCTTGAAGGGGCCTCAGATGCTCAGTGACGATATGAGTCAGATTTATGGCGTGCCAGGGAAATATCCCGAGTATGCGTCTTGTTTGTGGCCATGATATTTTTGCAGGTAAGGTGTTAGTCGAAAGGAAATGACCATTTACTGTTCACCCTTGAATGAAGCTGTATTCTCACATTACCTAAGCGCCTGCATGTCCACAAACAGGAGGCCAGGGGGAGACGTTTTGATCATCATCCTGGAGGCTTACTAAGCTACAGGATGCGCGGGGTTGCTTAAGTGAACAAGCACTCTCTCCCGATCACTCTTTTACATCACTCATCACCCGAATGCCAAGACGAATGCCAAGATGGAGACTATTCCAGACCCCAAAGATCTCCCACCGGACCCACGCCTTCCGGGCCAACAGCCTCGATATTCCCGCGACAACATCATCGCCTTTCTTGCGACTTTCTACCAAAGTCTGCCGCACATCGACCCCTCTCTAGTTCGTCGCGCGCCGTCGGGGGGTTGGCCAGAGATTACCCCTGAGTCGCTCGCGGCCTCGGGAATGAGACATCTGAACGAGCGAGTGGTAGACTTAATCAAGCATCTACCCTACATTGATGGCAACCCCCTTTGGATCACTCCGGAAACGTTTCCCATCAACTACCTTACCGCCGTGTCTTTGATACCAGCCGTTGGAGTGTTCAAGCCCAAATGGCTGCATGCTCTGTCCCATGACCTTCAATCCTTTGAAAGTTTCCCAGCTTGGGTGATTCCCCTCACTATGAGTGTCAACAGGGACGGCGACATATGGATACTTGACACAATGGATGGCACAGTGACTAAGTATATCATCACGGGCGCTGTTTACCCCGAACCGGCAGGGAGATATGAAAAGGACGACCCTAGGATGTGGAGAGAGACATTGTGTGATGATATTACTCTTCCACTGGAGGCGTGGCTAGAAGGAATCATCGACAAGTACAAGACATTTCAGTACTTTGGCCTTCCCCGTCATGACCACCCAGGTGTCTTGTCGCAAGGACACTGGGCCGAAGAAACAAGAGTAAGCTGCCGCGCACCTAGTTTTGATTGGACCCACTAACTTTTCACCAAGGCACTCCAAGAGATCATGGTCCAATACGGATGGCCGCAAGACTACAAAGGCGATGAGGGCCGCAGGAAACTAGCAGAATGGTTGAAAAAGGCAAGCATCTAGTGTAAGGGCCAATCAAGCGGCGCAGGCGCGTCACAAGCAGAGTTACAAACATCATCAAAGTTTGTGAATTTGTCTTAGAATCTACAGTCAAGATCTGAACATATCAGATGCCTGTATACATAGGAATATCAGAGTCAAACGACCGCCCAGGTTGGCTCGGAGGAAGGGCTTGGACGACGCTGTGTTCATGGACAGGCGTTGGCTCAGGTGCCGGCGCTTCAGCGGGCGAATTGGCCGCCTGCTCGGCCTTGTCCCTGAACGTTCTAGCGACATCCTTTAGCTTCTCAATCTCTCGTGAGCAACTACTATCTGTGCATTCATCGAAGCCAAGGTGATCGCGCAGCTCCTCTGGAGTTGCCACCCTGGTAGAGTTAACGCCCTCCACCACTAAGCCTGCTGGCTCAACCCAACGCTTTTGTGCCGGACCATTGGGCCAGGTAGCTCTCAGCGCTGCCTCTGCGGCGTGCGTATCAAAGTAGTCATCCTCGTTGAGGAGAGCGTAGCCAGGGTGCTTCACTCCGTTGATCGTTGGCACACAGATGTTGTTCGCGATACCGTAATCGTTAGAGTCATCAGGGAGACCATCAAAGTCTAGCTCCCAAACGAGACGTGAAAGTGCCACCTTTGTCAGATGCCACTCAATGGGCACTCGGGCATCTGGATTGATGACGGTGACGGTTTGATGCATATCACTGGCCACAGGCGGCTGACGGCACTTGTCGAAGATCTTTCCGGCTTCCCGGTTGTCGACCAGATCGAGATAGCGAACCATCTGTCCATCTACCGAGGGTGGCTTCGCACTGAGCAATCTGCGTACCTCTGTATCACCATCCTTGATCATGGAGGTGAGCAAGCTGTACCCATCGTTCACAGGTGCCATGACCGCTGGCGGGTATTCGTCTGGGGAGCATCCGTTAGGCGCATTGATGACGGGATCCCAGAGGGCTGTCGACCGCTGTTGGTTGAAGACTCCTGTGATTGGGCGTTTCTTGTCGTCGATCTTGCGGTAAGGGCAGGTGATGGTCTTGTACTGGGGGTAATTGTCCACAATGGACTTGTAGTTCTTGCAAGCCTCCGGATAGACGCCCCCATTACCATTGCAAGGAATCTTGTAGCCGTTGCCTGGAAGCTTGCTCGTCGAGACTACAATTTCACTGGTTCGATGAGATGTCATGTAACGCTTTTGTCTCTTGCAGGGTCTCCCATCATCCGCACGTTTCGCGTTTGAAGGACACGAAGAGGTCTTTGCCGGTGACTGTTGAATATTAGCATTTGGCTGCGTGTGAGAACCAAAAGAAAGATGGTGAAAGAAACATACATGAGTAGACTTTGGCGGTCGTGACACTGTCTTGGATGGCTTGTTGAACGAAACGGAGTGTTCCTTGCCGAAAACCTTGAATACCGCTTTGCCTTCTTTCTCAATGCCATCGGTACAAAGTTGAATCAGGGCTGGAGTCGCGGCGATCTCAGCAATATCCAGAATTTCGCCTAGATCCACTCAGGTTAAAATGCGAAATGCAGGGGCGAAATGAAAGAGTCATGGAAGTCGTGGAACATACCAATGATCGGGATCGCAGCCTCAATCAACTCCAAGGGTGCTAAGAGAGCAGGAATAGCGAGTCGACAGAAAGCCTTGGCTGCAATGTCGAGAGCTGCTTGTTCAGCCGCTTCTTCGGCCAACTCCTCGGCCTTTTCTTTGGCTTCCTCCTCTAGCTCTTCTTTCGTTGGAGCTGATTCAAAGCCCTTGCAGCAGTAACTCTGAATACCACCAGTGCACGTCTGGTCGCCATTCTTGCTGTGGTTGTTCGTATCCTGGAGGACCTCGGTCTCTTCATCATCACAGCCACCCATGCATGACAGACCTAAACCGCGATAGCCGCGCCACTTGCAAGTGCCCATAGTCGTGCCGTCATCGCAACAGAGCGTGCGATACTTATTTTTGTCGCAGCGATCACTGGTTGAGAGCATTCCGGGCTGCCCATTCATCTGGGTGACCGGATTAGTGCCCTTCTTGCAGCTCGCTCCGCAATCTGTCGTGTAACATGACACTCCGGCGACCAGTCCTTGAGCCATTTCCTGGGCGTCTTCTTGCTGACCAGTGGTGACACCGGAAGCGGGAGCCAATCCATTGTCTTCTCCCTGGTCCCTTTGATCCATGGCCCAGACCTAATTCACTGAGTTAGCTTGGCAATTACTTTAGGCAGAATATAAGTATTACTTACCATTGTGCCTCCCAAGCAGCGGGAGTTGGCAAACTTGCGCTTCTGTTCAAAGGTGTCGTCGTCGTCGTACGAGACCCACTGGTTGTCATCCCAGGTAATCCATTTCACCATGGCGTCCTTGTCCCATACGGGCTTTACGCCGTTGTAGTCAATGACTCCATTGATCTCTTGCAGGGTCAAGATGCCCGATGCATTCGAACATTGCCCTGCCAAGGCACCACCAGAGAATTGGCACACGCCGTTGGGCTTATTGCAAGAGGGATCAGAAAGCGTGAAGCTGCGTCCGTACCACCCGAGGCCAAGTATGACCTTGGCAGGCTTCACGCCAGCTCTCCATAGGAGATCGAGGCCCATATCGATCTCAGTAACATTAGTATGAGGTGCAAGGTAAGGTCCGACGAACTTGGACGCAGCGTCCCAAGTTCCGTGCACTTCCAAGTTATGTTAGTCCAAGGTTGAGTAATATTGTGTTGGAGATTGAGTGAGACTCACAGTCATAAGCCATGAAGTTGAACCAATCGACATCTGCTGCAATAGATGCAAGATCAAAGTGCTGAAGATACCAGTATGACGTCGGCAGCGTCATTGAAATTCCGTAGCGTGAGCCTGGCAGAGGTCAGTCGAGCCGAAATGCCATTAAACTAGATAGGAATCGCACCAAAAGCAGCCCTGAGCTCTTTCGTAAGAAGAGCGTAGTTCTTCTTGTCTGCTGTGACGCCGCCTCTGTCGTCGGCTTGAGGGTACTCCCAGTCAAGATCAACACCGTCGAAACCATACTGCAAGTTCATAGATATCAGTCTTAGGAAACAATCCCTCCAATGACGCTATTCAGACTGGACTGTTGATGGTATCTTACGTGCTCCATGAAGTCAATCAGGCCAGAGATGAACTTCTGCCTGTTACCAGATGTGCTCGTCATGTCGCTGAAGGCTGTCCTGGTAGCTCCGGGGTCGGTGAATGACCATCCACCAACAGAGATCCAGGCCTCTAATCCGGCGTTGTTCTTCTTCAGTGCTGTGAATCGGCTGTAAAGCTTGCCAGTCTCGGTGTCCATGGGAGCAATCTGGAAAGTCTGTGGATCAAAGAATGCAAAAGCAAAGTTGATGTGAGAGAATCCGTTGAGGTTGAGGTCCTCCGGCGAAACTGCTTGGCAACTGCGAGTGTTGGACCATCCCTCATAGTAACCAATTGTGCGCTTAGAGACAGAATTGCCTGAACAGGATGGTCTTGTGACATTTCCACAACCGCCGAAATCCTTTTGGCAGCCTTTACCGCAGAAATCACTTGTAGAACCACAGAACCTGGTTTATTGATCAGAGAATGCATGCTTGATATGGGGTAGTAAAGGTTCATCAATTCTATCACTTACCCAAACTCAGAACAGCAGACACTCAAGGGGCATTCCTGAGAGCCTTCTTTGCCGTATTGTCCACATTGAGCTTTGGCATCACAATTTGATGTGCAATTGCCCTTGCCACACTCTGTTGGAGAGTAGCCGCAAAGCCCATTGGTACCACAGCAAGCCGCATTCTCACATGGAGTGTCTGCATTGCATGTGCCAGTCGGAAGGGCTCGTCCGGTAAGAAGGTGTTCAAGAGAAGGAATTGAATAAGGAGTGATAGGCGCGACGTGATTGTTAGAGTCTAAAGGAACGGCTGAGATGAGGAAAGGAATGGCTGCCATAAAGGCGTAAAGAAGAGTGAGTGGAAACATCCCCGTGGCCTTGAACGACTCTTTGGAGTCTGGAATGATGGGTGACTTCGAAGCGAACCAGTTTCTAGAGCAGAACGGCAGCTCCCAAGACACAAATATTGCAATCGTGTTAACCCAAACTCAGCTCTTGACAGTCGAGAAGCGGCGTGTTGTTCATCAACAGGCAACAACAGCGTGCTCGCTTGCTGGCTCCTGATCCACCCCGGGCTGCAGGGGTTATGGTCGCATTTCGACTCGGGCCATTTGATGCAGCGTGAGATTAAGCTGATGCTATGGGTACATGAAGCGCCGAATACCGCCCATTTCAGATAGATTTATGGATTGCAGGTTGCTAAAAGCTCACCCTTGAACACCCTCAACATGTCGATCCAGGCTCTGGTGATCTGACTGTCTCGGCGGCTTCGACCGGCTTGGCAGGAATCCCTCGTCAGCCTGACTTGAGTTGGTATCAAATGACCCTCTTTTGACTGAATTATCATCTCACCTGCTTCCGAAGCCATCCCAAATTCAAGACCAACGGCCGCAGGGAGTAAGCAGGTTGGTTGCATAGAGTTGGCGATGTGACCCTTCAAGCCTTGTTGGGCGGAGAATGTCATCTAACCCCCGGCCCCTGTCATAAAAAAGCTTACCTGGACTTGGCTACTCTTGGCCGTTCTTGGCTCCCCTCGGCACGAAAATGCCGCTGACATGAACCACTTTTTGAGTCCAGATGACTGCTGTGCCGTAGGCTACTGAACGGCATCGGGCCGCTGTGCTTACTTGGAGGCAAGAAAGATTGAGACAACTCCTTTTCCTTGCAGTTTGGACTAGCAGGCAGACCTATCAAAACGCGTCGCAGCTCGCGTAAAGGAAGAAAGATGCGATTGCCGACTCAGTTGCGGGACATCCGACTCCGGCAAGGATTTCAACCCTGCAGAATGAGGTCCCGTTGCGTGCAGTTCTTCAATCTCCTCGGCTTCAATATCACACGGCCAGGGTAGAGCGTTCCTTGCAGGCCCCATACTTAGAAGCCGCAGCCTGCAGCCTAATGCAACTTCCCTTAGCACTTTGGTACCACTGCTGTCAGACCAATTTCCGGTCTACTAGTGCCAAATCTGATGCCGACAACATCAATGAGAGACTCGTACTAGCTGATCATCTGTCGGTGTCTTTCTCTTCCAGTCAATTGTGAATGAGTCCAAGGTCCATATACCGAAGGTTTCGCACATGAGATGAGCCGCAGCACCAATCCCGTGTCTGTCCATTCCTTACCAGAACAGAGCCCGCCTCTCTGAGCAATTTACTTCATCATGGAGAGGCACTCATTGTGGCTTCTGTTCGTTGCACTTAGTTTTCTGCAAACATGTCACTCTTTCAACCTTTACCCAGCTATCAACGGCGATAAGCTCGCCAAGTCACTGAACGTCACATCAGACTGCATCGCAGCGCTGTAAGTACTTACGTTGCACCCGAGACCTCTTATAGATGCATCAGCTCATAAGTGAGATAGGAATCAAACTATTCCAGAATGCGATCAGACGTTACTACAGATGACGATGAACGTAGAGAACTACTGGTGGACCGATGACAACCTCACGGCTGTCTGCGACTCAGGCTGTGCTGAAGCCGTTGGATCGTGGAACTACAATGTCTCTGATCCTTGCTTCGAGCAGTCTTTCACTGCATATGGAAAGCTTGTGCCCATATGGACAGTCACTGAGCGAGTTGTTGACAATCTCATCTTTGCCTGTTTGCCGTCTCGGTTAGTCTCATTGCCTGAAGCCATCTCTGGAAGATCATGCTGATTGTTTAAAGGTCCGACAACTACACATACTGTCTCACAGAATCTCAGGAGTGGGTTGGAGCCGATGTGTTGCGGGTCGACTGTGATGCCAATCCCTCAGATCCAACTTGCGGCGGCAACTCCACGGACATCCCCGAGGCGAATGTTCGCCTAGCCAACCTGTACGAAGACGATGTTGTGAGTTGGACTTCTATGAAGTCATCGTACGCCTCACTGACATGACATCAAGTTATGCAATGACTGTTTTATAAATCAGCTTTACACTCGCATCTCGTCCATCTTCGTGCCGGATACCGACTACTCAGACTATCTTGCAGATCAGATTTTTGATATCTCAGACGTTTGCAACAAAACTATTCCCGACTTCACTGTTGCACTGCCTTGGGATTATCAGACTGCATCGACCCTGTCTTCCGTAAACGTGGGATCTTCAACGAGTGTCGTGGCCACTGCCACCTCCACTGTCGCTGCCACGACCACATGTGTTGGTCAAACTCTTGGCTCTGCCGCTGCGGCAAAGAGAGATAATGCTTTGGACTGGATCAAGAGGTCCACGCCTGGGTTGGAGCCTAGGCAGGCATCGTCATGCGATGACTTATCGTCTCAGTATGGCGTCAGCACTGGCGCACTTCAGTGGTTCACCAACAGTGAAACCTGCGCTGTCTCAGGCTCGGTGTGTCTTCCTCAGCGGTGCACATTACAGAAAGTTGGAAGCAACGAGACGTGGTGAGTATCACGAACCAATCTTTTCCATTCTCTGCCACTTTTAGAGCTAATGATCATCCTCAAAGTGCGAGTATTGCGGCATCCATCGGCGGTGACACTACTATCGTCCAGTTTAAGAAGTGGAATACGTACATCCTTGGACTTTGTGACAGTCTTACAGAAGGCCAATGGGTATGCATGAGGTAGGGAGGATTTTGATCTACTTTATAACAATCGCGAAGTGGACTGACCAATATTCCTGGATAGTTCCCCTGGCGTCAACGCTACATACACGTTGCCTGCGCCACCCTTAGGCACAGAGGCCAATGCCGGAAATCAACAACGAGGAGGCGCTGGTGGCATCGTATCGGCCACGACGACCGCGACAGACATTGTCAACCCTGTGTCAGGAGGAACAGCCCCTAGCCCAACCCAAGACGGGCTTGTCACCAATGTAAGACGAACCGTTGATGATATTCAACATGAAGATGCGAGACTAACTCTGAGATTTCCAGTGCAATAACTACGCAAGTGCTACTGCTGGAGACGGATGCGAGGCGTTTGCCACGCGCAACTCGATTGCGCCAACACAGCTCTATGCATGGAACCCAGTCCTTGGCACTGCTGGTTCCGAATGCTCAACCGCTCTGTGGGCTAGTGAGTATTACTGCATCGGCACGTGGAAGCCGACCCAGACTTCTGCCGTAACCGCGCCAGGTCCAACCCAGACTGGAATCACGTCTAGCTGCAACAAGTACGCAGAGGCTATCTCCGGTGACGTCTGTACCGTCTTTGCCACTCGAAACAACATTACCACCGCTCAGCTGTACGCTTGGAATAGCGTGCTGGGAGCCAACGGAGAGAACTGCGCTGGCTCCATGTGGGCGAACGAGTACTACTGTGTTGGTGTCTCTGGATCATCATCCGCAGCGACCACGACACAGGCGACGACTGCCACGGCTGCAGTCTCGACGACTGCTACTCAAGTCACAGCTCCTGGTCCGACTCAGACCGGCATCGTCTCGAGCTGTTCCAAGTTTGCCAAGGCTCCGTCCGGAGTAGTCTGCGGCGACTTTGCGAGCAGCAATAGTATTTCAACCGATCAGTTGTATGCATGGAACACAGTTCTCGGTTCCAATGGAGAGAACTGTGCGTCTTCAATGTGGGCCAACGAGTACTACTGCGTCGGCATCACTGTGGCCGCCCCTGGCCCGACGCAAGATGGCATCAACTCTAACTGCGCTCGATACGCCGAAGCACCTTCGGGAGCGACCTGCACCACGTTCTCAAGCGCTAATGGAGTTACTTTGGCTCAATTGTATGCTTGGAATCCGGTCTTGGGAACAAATGGGGAGAATTGCGCCACGAAGATGTGGGCTCAGGAGTATTATTGTATTAGTGTTACTAAGTAGAACGTCGTTCGTCCTATTCAGTGAATCCAAAGCTGAGAGAACTAGTCTTGGGGTTACATTGAATACCGGACCTGAAATCCTATTAAAGCTGATGTGATAACGATAAATGGAGAGGAAGCTCAAGCGAATGTAGCTCATGGTACTGCAGTACATTAATGACTGTGCTTATTGTTTGGAAGTAATGACAATGGTCGTACAAGAAAAAAGAATGAGTACCAACGCACTAAAATACCATTCATGGCTGTATTGTTACTTATTCACATAGCCCGATGTCTTTTTTGCCTTTTCTTTGTCTATTCTTATTGATCAGACCTTCCCATTCTCCGAAAATCTCCCACCATGTTCGAGCTTCTGGATTCTTCATCTTACTACCCCACATCTCATGAGGTAGTCTCTCCGACCTCTGAAAAGACATTTCATGTCAGCCCGTAGAGTATACCACAAAGAAGAAGTTCACACAATGATTAATGATCTTTGCCGGTTCACGTCCAATCTGGGGCTTTTGGATTTGGTACGTCGGAGGATGTCAAATACTAAGTCACCGACTACCTTACTCAGAGCACTTGCAGATGGGACACACACTCACAAAGGTAAGTTTAAGATAGCGAAAGTAGATAAAGCCTCACTTTTTATGTCATGCAAGCTCAGAAGAATCATTGGTCCACATGTCATCGCATTCTTGGCCTGCATCTGCAGTTGGTTGGTGGCGACAGGTGTAAGCGCCTACACGTACCTTCCAACAAAAGACGTGCATTCTCGGCCCGGTGAAAGGCCAGACATCTTCCCAGCATCAGGCATCAATGGCGCAGCAGGTCGCATATCCTCAGCCAAAATAACGGGCACGCCAAGATCCATAGGTGTAGTCTTGCAGCAAAGCCCCCAATGCTAAGTCGTACTAACTTTCAAAGAAAGTGTGGCCTGACAATTTTCTTTTTAACCACCACACATTCCAAAGCTGCAGGAGGCCAACCATTTGTTGCAAGTTGCAGCAACCTGTGTCTCAGCACGCGATGAGACTACAAATTTGCAAAAAGGCCTCGATTTTTGGAGTGGAATTTCTCCCACTTTGCCTACTATACCTAACGACCAACCTCTCTTACTCTATAATCATCAATATTCTCCCACGAAAGAGATAAACATGTCGGAACAGCAAGACGTCTACCGCATGTGCAGAGCACTATTCAAGGGAAAATCCAAACAATTGAAGAAGCCGCTGATTCGCAAGACTCTCATTGACAATCAGAGCGCTTTACATCACCTATTTACGAGATATGGCGAGATCAGGCTTACCACAACGATCCAGTCTCTCCTCAAAGCCGGAGCTTTCGAATCAGACCGTCGTGCCCAAGCTATGTTTCCCGAGCTATTCCAGACCACTCCACAGCAGGATGCGCAGAGAGAAGCATCTGAAGCCGACGCGGCAAAGTCTGTTGCTGAAATCTTGGGTGGTATGAGGCATGGCGAAGACATGGAGCCAGCAGAGCCAGTGGCGCCAACGGCACCAACTTCGTTAGCGTGGGGCTGGGAGGTTCCGCCTATACCGGACCTGGATGATGAACTGCCAATACAAGACGCTGCCGCTTCTCAGACAAATTTTGAGACGAACTGTAGTAACGAAGGTATGTTGCAGATTGTAACGTGTTGAAAGCCAACATTGACGGATTTTCCAAATCTTTACAGCGCCCTCCCGGACAGATCCCAAGATACCTTCCCTCTATCCAACATATCTCCCTTTCACCACTCAACATGCTATTCTTACAGCTTCCCAGAAGCTGCTCGAAGAATGTTGCTTCGATTTCGCAAAGAAGTGGTTCCCCGACGTGCTCCAAGGCAAAGGCTGGGAATGTGCGTCTGCGGTCGAGTTGACGAATTGGGTCAAAATCTTCAACGCGGAGGTCCTCACGCTTCCCCCACAAGTCATCACCATGACAGACAAAACCATCAATGAGGTTTTTGCGCCGACCCATAAGTTACGACACACAGCAGTTCACAGATTGCCAACGACAGCCCGCGAAGTTATCCGACTGATCCGAGCAGGAGTTGAACTGACGGAGACTCTGCAAGACTTCACGCGGGCATCTCAGCTAGAGGATCTGATTCTTGAGGTCGACGAGAAGATCAAGACGATGGAGCTCACGAAGAATGTTTTGGAGGATCGTGCTGCCGCCCAGCTCGAGGATATCCGCCGCCAGCGAGAAGACCTTGATAGACAAGAACGCGAGTTTATCGAGAGCATGATCAAGGAGGATGAGGAACACAAGACTCTCATTGGCAGCCTTCTTGAGACTGCTGTCGCTGAAATTCTGGAAAGGAAGAACGCCAAAAACCAGGTCTCTGATGGGGACGAGACTGATGGCCAGGATATCTACCTCGAAGTTGGCGAGATCACGAACAGGGATGCCGAAAGTTTGGAAAACAAGGATGACTCCAAAGATAGCAATGGGCTTTGGCGGAAACTGACAGATGCTTGGTCCGGAATGACTTTTGGTCCGAACAAAAAGTTTCTCTTTGGGGGTTTCTAGGGGTACGAAGAGTCGAATTAACACCACTTTGAGGCTTCTACTCGGGCTTGTTGGCAGTATGTTTTGCCGAGAGAATAATGATTAATCATCAAGCCAGACACTGCAATCTTCAGTATGGGCGGAGAAGGATGTACATGTGTACTTATTTATTATGTTTTCTCTTGCTACATGTATTGAGGATATCGAAGTTGTGATTATCAGCTGAACTATTCCACCGCGGCCATCAAATCTTTGGGTCCGGCTAGTTCTCAGATAGAAGTGACGGGTAGCGACGCACGGCCTCCGAGGATGTCGTTCGCGCCTTACGGTGGGTGAGTGCTTTTGGACCTCGCGCTCACCGAGACCGCCGGCTGGCCGGAGGAAGAGTCTCGGAGGACCGACCCCGCACTAGGCCAAATCAAGAGTGATGCGGGGCTGTCAGGAACCAATCAAAAGAGTCAATCTCAAGATCCAAAGGTCAATGCCCGTGCTTCCTCAGATCGACCTTTTGGACCCCTCATTGATGTTGTGTTCCCCGGTTGCGGGATGCAAAAGATAAAGATAAAACCAAGGTCGATAGCCAGATGGAACCAAAGATACTCCAATACTGCAATTCTACGGTATTAAAGATACCCGGATGCCATAGCCGGTCGCACATAAGCGGATGTCACGTGTGACGGACAGCAAGCAGCGGCCCCGCCGTCGCCACCTTCCCGACCCCCCCGGCTTTTCAAATTTTCGTCCCGGGCCAGAAGGAAGAGGAAAAAAAATATGGCGAAGGGCGTGGGGCAATCACGCAAAGGGCGCTTGCCATGCCGCTTTGCTAGCCGGCTCCTTTTGCGTTACCTTAGTCGAGTGGTCCCTACATCTAGCCGCCGCTCATTGTCACTGCCTTAACCTTTCTCTTTGACTGAACATACTTGCCGCGTTTCTGTTCCTAATACAATTCTGTCATTGGAATCCCCGGCCGACGACATGCCAAACATGAATGAGGAGCAGCCTCTGCTGGTCGAGGACCCCATCTGCGAGGAAGACATCTCGAAGCACTTGCTCGACTTTGATCCCAACGGCGATCCTGAGAACCCCAGGGAATGGCCCGCACCTTTCAAGTGGACTCTGGTCGCATTGCTGGCTCTCACCGCGTTCACGGTGTACGACAACCATCATACCTGATGTGTATTGCATCAAACATCTCGTGACCACATTTGAGCTGACATATGGCACAGCACTTTCACCTGCATCTCAGTCGTTCCTGTAGCCGCCCACATCATCCAAGACCTAGACCAGAATGAAGGCGCAAACTCACCGGCGAGCGCCCTGCTCGTCACAATCTGGGAGCTCGGTGAAGCCGCCGGCCCTCTCCTCATCGCGCCCCTTTCCGAGATCTACGGACGCTACCCCGTCATGAACGCCGCCAACATCCTCTTCATCATCGCCACCGTCCTCGCCGCTATCAGCACGAGCACCCCGCTCCTCATCGGCGCCCGCTGCCTTACTGGTCTTGCGGTCGCTTCTAATGTGTTGAACCCGGCCATCATTGGCGACATGTTCGTTCCGGACAACCGCGGCTCGGCGATGAGCATAGTATCCCTCGCCCCGCTCATCGGCGGTGCGGTCGGCCCCATGATTAGCGGCGCCATTGCGCAGACCCTCGGCTGGAGACAGGTTCTCTGGATGAGCGCTGGTTTGGCGACCGTGTGTGAGATCTTGTTCCTCACTTGCTTCCGGGAGACGTATAAGATGACCATCTTGAGACGACGTGCCGCGAAGCATGCTGACGAGCACGGGGCACCGCTTCACCCTGCCGGAGTTGATGACCACAAGAGCCTTATCAAGCTATGGGAGTCGATCAAGCGGCCTTTCTATGTCTTGCTCAGGTCAAATGTTCTGATGGGACTGTCGTTCTTTGGGTGCATAACTTTCGCCTACTTTTACGTCATGTCCATCAGCTTGCCTGTCATTCTCCAGGATGTCTATGGTTTCTCGCCTGCCCTCACTGGTCTCTCATTCATGTCCTTCAGTAAGTCCTACTCTGAACTTTTGCACGATACGTTTGTGTTCTAACGGTCACAGGTATCGGTTCATTCATCAGCGTCATCGTCAGCAACTTCAGCCTGGATAGGATCTACGTGAAGCTTCGCGGCAACGACCCCGTCGGACGTCCCGAGTACCGGCTCCCGCTCGTCATCATCGGCGCATTCACACTGCCCCTCTCCATCACCGCCTACGGCTGGATTGCGGAACTTCACCTTCCTGTCGGCCTTCTTCTCCTGTCGGTCGCGATGCTCGGCTTCACTCTTCTCATGGCCTCCCTTCCTCTCTCCGCCTACGTTGTCGACGCCACAGGCCTGTACTCTGCTTCCGCCATGACTGGTGTCATCGTGACGAGATGCCTAGCTGGAACTTTCTTACCCCTTGCGAGCGGACCTATGGTGCAGTCTTTCGGTTATGGTTGGGGGTTCACTATGCTGGGAGCTTTCAGCATCTGCCTGGCGCCCATCCCGGTGGTCATCATGAGATACGGTCACGTTTGGCGCCAAAAGTCCGAATACACGAGAGATGCCTGAAGACGTCATGAGTTACGATACAACTATCATTAAAGCATATTGCCGGGAACGAAAAGTGATTTACAACGCGTTATTGCTATATACAGTTTGGGAGGGGGTTTCTACTTAACTTAGATTCGGCGTTAATGAGAGGCATATTTCAACAGCTTTGTGAATAGAATCAATTAATAGTCAATCATCATACAGAAGCATTGTCAGGCTTGTTTTTGTTCCCACTCTTGGAAGGCCTCAATGGCTTCTGCTACCGAGTCCCGCCCCATCAACTCCATCCGATAATCCTCATCCATTAACCGCCACCCCGTCGGCGACAACCCGTCTGTCAGCGGTGCACCCGTCATCTCCGCATCGCGAGCCTCCTGCTCCGGCCCGTCACGAACATGATACCATTTCCGATTCGAAGTCGCGCCCTGCACGTTCAGCGTCGTCCGGTCTTTCCGAAGCGTCTCATATAGCTTTAAGATCCCGGGGATCTGTGGTACCATGTTTTCAGCCCCCGAGGAGTTCTTCAACAGACCAAAAAGCTTCCCAATCACGGCGCCGTCTTCAACAGCCATAGCTGCGCCTTGGGCTTGGTAGGGCAGACTTGGATGGCATGAATCACCCAGCAGAGCGAAGCAGCCCTTGGTCCACGTCTTCAACTCAGGATGCGTGCATAGCTTCCACTTTTGCACTCTCGGTATCAGCGAGATGAGCTTTGTCAATCTAAGCCAAGGATTAGTAGCCACACAGGATGCGTGGAATCTCACCTGGTAGCTTCTCAAGCAGCTAGAAACTTACGTATCATCCCATCCGCGATAACTTTCCCTCATCTCTTCGATATCACCCTGCACGCGCTTCTCTCCCGGTTCCATGTTATCCGGCCTGATGAGCACGAGGTTAAACTCCCGCCCTCCTCTGACGGGGTAGAACACGGTGTGTTTGTCGGGTCCCATCCACACCGTAGCCTGCTTCCGCGCACAAAGATCGTCGACCCGGGGATCATTCAGAGCTTTGAGGTAGTCAAACGGAAACGTAGCGCGATACGCTAGATCCCCCGTCTCAACAGGCGGCGAAGCCGTTCCAAGAAGCTGATCACGACAAATAGACCAGAGCCCTAGCATCCATCATCAGCAAGCAAAACGTCCCAGCCTGCACATCCTACTCACCATCAGCACCAATAATCACATCCCCGCCGATATCATCCCCGTCCTCGAGATACACCCTCTTTTCATCAAAATCAATCCTCTCCACATCCATATCGAGACACAGATCCACACCAATCTCCTTGCACGTCTGCCACAGGATGTAATGCAAATCGGCCCGGTGCACAACCATCCACCGATCGCCGTACCGGGCCTGCGCGTCTTTGGCCCAGAGCGTGTGTAGGTGCGCGCCGTCGGCGTACCTGCGATACTCCATCCCGTCGATGACGACCCCGCATTGGAGGAGTTTGTCGAGGTAGCCTAGTTGTCTTGCGATTCTAGTCCCGTTGGGTGGGAGCTGAAGACCTGCGCCGATCTAGATAAATGTCAATTTAGATAAACGAGTGTATCACTGAGAGCGGGAAAGGGAATCGTGAATGGCACTTTGGTGAGCTTACCGGGACCAGTCTATTCGCCCTCTCGAGAACAACCACCTCAAGCCCCTCTCTTCTACAGGCTATGGCGCAAGCGAGGCCGCCGAGACCTGCGCCGATGATGAGGACTCTCATATTGGCATTTGACCCTGGACGAGTAAAATTGCAGTCAGTTGGACCGGTGGCGGTCACCTTGGATCATTTTGTTATCATCGAGATTCACAATCTGTCCTGTCCCATCACGTCCGTAGCCCACTCCCGCTACTTAAAGGGTCTTCGGCTTGAACCTGCATCATGCAGGAAACCCCGCGCCGGATCTCTGCCGCGCCCCACTACCGAACCACTGAGTGTCATTCGCGCCGAACTCTGAGGGGCAAGTCATGCAGCGAGAAACAGTTTCTACGGGGTAAGAATCTCTTGAAAACCACCAATTTTTCGAAGGCTGGCGAAGTATCACCGGTAGACATCGCTTTCGGAGAAATCTGATTGGATAGGGGCTACGCTCGACGGCCTCGCGGGTTCTTACCTGCGGCCCGAGTCTGTTCACTCTGCCGCCCGACCTTGGATAACTGTTTCGCTGTTCCTTGAATAAGTAGGCTAAATAGGCAACCAAATGCCCCCACGCTTTCGTCCTCCTGCGGCTCAGAACCTCAATTGGAACGTTTGAGCTTGGTCTATTAATCGGAATACCCGAATCTTCGCTTTCGGGGCGGGGTTTCCCGAAGATGCCCATTACGTCGAAATAAGAAAGTACGGTAAATCCCCTCCAGTAAGGGAATCAACACCTTCTGCCATCATCCCTTCGTCGGCACAAGCATCGGTGTCCTCGATTACTCATTCAACCTAGGTAAACCACCCCGGATTGCCCACTCTACTTTCTCGGTGACCTCTGGACTGGCATATCTCCGTGTCCGACATCTCCATGGGGACGTGGCAAAAACTCATCCGAACATGAATAGACTCCAAGATCTCCAACCCCGCGATATCCGCCACGTCCTGCCCCAAAGGTGATGATTTTGCTGCCTTCTCCTAATGACACCCAAAAGCACAAAATTCCCCGAAATCGCCGAACCGGCCTTTAGTTTTTTCATCTCAATATTCCATGTGCTGCTCAGCGGCCAGCCGCACGCTGCCGTGCACGGGCACAGGGATTTCACGCCGCGCCGCGAACGATGTACAGATTGCCATGAAGGTCATGAGGCCCGTGATAGACCACCCGAGTCTGCCGACGGCATCTTCGGTCGCCAGGGGGGCGGGGGGCGGAAGAGAAAATAATCAGTTACCGACCGCCCAAGATGCATCAAAGACGAGCGACTCGCAAGGTTCCGAACTGAAGTAAAGTAGTTTGCTGGAATCGAATATAAAAGCATGGTGCCGCGGCGTCGTGGAGTTGCGATTGCTTTGTGGAGAAAGGCAGTCCTTTTTCGATGTTCCTCGAGCTTATCGGGAATGCTGTCAAGTGTGCAACGATGGAATTCCAGGCCCTCGTGAGATATGAACACCAAGGGAGTGTAGTTTACGGCAATCTCGTACGAACTAGTGAGTTTGGCTACACTATTGAGCGACTGAATGGGAATCTAGATATCGGACTAGAGAGAACAAACATCAGAGATACGGCGGTAAAAGTGAGTGTTAGAGAATTCGCGGCCAGCTAGTCTGTGGATTTCCTTCCAAGATCGCAAAGACCAATGCTGATTCGACCAATTCCGCGATGTAGCTGCTTTGCCCGTTGGAAAGAACGCCCATCATCATGTGCCTGGGGTTAAACTATGCTCGATACGCGATAGAATCAAATGTGAGTGAAGATGCACATTTGAAGTCTTTTGCGAGGTTCTCTAAACCAATGGCCCACAGCTTCCCGTATGCGCCTTTCCCATCATCTTCACAAAGCCGCCCGACGCCCTCGCAGGCCCCCACAATCCCATCATCGTCCACCATGACGCGCAGGACAAGCTAGACTACGAGGGTGAACTCTGCGTCATCATTGGTCGGGACGTCAAGAACGCGACTCTCGACAACGCCCTGGACTATGTCCTCGGGTACGCCGCAGGAAACGACGTGACCGCCCGCAACTTCCAGATCCCCGGCGCCTCGGGCGGCCAGTACTCCTACTGCAAGTCCTTCGATGGGTTCGCTCCTATCGGGCCGGCCATCTGGTCGCCGAGTGTCATTCTGGATCCGCATGCGTTGCGGCTCCGCACCAGGGTCAACGGGAAGATCGTCCAGGAGACGGGGACTTCTGATATGATTTGGTCGGCGGCGCAGGTTATCGTGCATCTTTCGCGAGGGACGACGTTGAGGAAGGGGACTGTGATTATGATGGGCACGCCTGGGGGCGTTGGGTACTCGCGCGGTGTGTTTCTGAAACATGGGGATGTTGTTGCAGTTGAGGTTGATGGTCTCGGGAGGATCCAGAACGAGATTGTGTTTGAGGGAGCCCATGTAGCGTAAGCGGAGCGCTTGTCGTCTAAGACCGGGAAGCCGGGATGATATTCTGTGGTCAAAGGAGGGCTTCTTGAACTTTTAATGTTTTCATTGAAGGCCGACTCCTTTCTTGAATTCAGCTAGCCATTCAGGGATGTCTGCAGCCGTTTGATTCCACGGGTCATCACTGGCAAATGTGAGTCAGTTTGCGTGATCCTACAATGACATACAGGGCAGTACTTACTCATCAAAAATTACCCATCTTGCATGATATCTGAGCTCATCATCTGAAGGGATATGCATGTTAGGGTTCTGAGGCGAAATGGTGGTCGCAACGAATCGTGATAGTTCCCCTTCCAAACGAGCATATCTGTTAGGGTCGTTCAAGAAGAACGGCATATCAGTGCCTCTTGAACGCTCAGATCGTCTAAGTGAGTGTCCAGATCCTTCAAAGATTGATTTGGCAGTTTGCAACCGCGTGTATAAGTCACTGGGCTTCCTTGACATAGAATCAAAACTGAAGTCTGTGGAGGTGTAATCTTGATCGTCGACGGGGTCGCAATAGCTTGAAGACATCTGTGTGTGAGCTGATCCGAATTGAGTGGTTGCTCGTGCTTTGCCAGCCGACATTGGTATAAGCCTCTCTGCATCTCCTGTCAACTGGTTCAGCTCAGCTAGCCCTGTAAAGAAGCTGCTGAGTTGACTACCAGATGTGTTCTCCACGGAACCTAGACATGGTACTAGTTCTTCATAGGAGTCTCCTTTAAAGGCTTCAGCCCTATGACGTAGAGGTGCCAGCCAGGATGTTGACTTCCACATGAGGCGAACTATAAATCCAGCAAATCTTCTCGAAGGGTTCGTCGATGCCGACTCTATTCTGTTCAGAATGACGCAAGCTTCCTGCTGAAGATCGTCATCAGAGGGCGTGAGACCTAGAACGAGGTGCTCTCTGAGATGCCTGCACAGCTGAGCCTCTAGTTCGCAGTCCTCAAAGATGTCCGTCTTGCCAATTATCTGGAGTTGAGTCGCGCGAAGTTTGGCTAGTTGATAGCATTGGTTCATGGGACGTAGACGCGCCTTTTCAGATAATTCCGTATCATTCATCAACAAGTCTCGAAGCCAGGATGACGCATTCGGCGTTCCGCTGGGCCTGAAAAACTCGGAGGCGTACAAGATGGTACAAGCCTCGTAGATGACCTCATCGTCCGAGGGCAGTCGTTCGTGTTCCTCAAAGTAGTTACGAACAAAGTATTCTACTTCAAGCTTGAGGAGTTCGTATGCGCTCGGTGCGGAACCAGCCGGCGAAACACTTGCGCAGTAGGGCACCGGCGCACTTTGCTCAAACTGGATTACGCCTTGGGGAATGGTGAGTTTTGGAGGTTTAAAGACTGAGCAGGTTTCACTTACAAGGAGGCACCGCGTTATCGACTTTTGCGAGAATTTGGGGCTCAAAACCCCAATCCCCTTTCCAATCTGACATAGTGTTCCCGTCGTCTCGATAGTGATCCGCAATATGGTCCCCGCGCGTCGCCCATGAATCAAAGGTGGTTCCACAGAAGCCACATCTTGATCGAATCTTGTCCGTGGTAACCTTCCAAGTCTCTGCGGTTTTAGACATCTGACTTGTCTTGTGTACAAGCTTCAAATGTTGCCGGAGATGGTCTTTTCGGTAGTACGTACGCTCTTTGACCGGTCGTTCCGAGCAGGCTGCTTGGTGGTGGTCGTCAAGGTGCTGTTGGGTTGGGTTGGCCTCGTCGCAGAAGACGCAAATCACCCCTTTCTCAGGGTGTTGTGTGGTCGACCCGTGCGGAGAACACACCCATTCCTCAAGTGAGAGGTGAAGGGACTTTTCGTGTCTTTGCCAGTCGTACTTTGTCTTGAAGGTTTCGGCGCAGAAGGTGCATTGGTAGGTATTGATCTGTCGAAGGCTCAACCTGTTCCCCCTTCGTTCTTTTAGCATTGCTCGTCTTCTCCGACGATTCGAGTCCTTCCGGAGTGCCTCCATAGGGGTCGGAGATTTTCTAGAGCCATGGGAGTATGCCGAAGCATTGGAATGCGACCCCCCACTTGACTGAGATGTGCCAACGCTACTAATGCTTGAGGCGTTCTCCCAAGATCCTGCCGAAAACCGAGAGCGGCCCCAGAGTCCCGGGCGTTTTGATGATGCAGCGACTGCGCGAGAAATATCGGCAGCTAAAGCAGGCTCGCTATCTGGTGGAGAGTGCTCCCATCGTTGCATCGGGTTCATTTGCTCGAATGCCATGGGCGTCGGTCGTCGAACGGGCACGTCTATGGGACTAGAACCAGCCTCGGTCCGGGTCGGCGTGGAGACCCCGCCTGGGCGAATCTTCCTGCGACGACGAGTATTGGCGAACCAGTTTATCAGTTGCTGTTTGCTCAACCCTGTTTGCTTCAGTAATCGCTCGGCCTGATCCGGGGTCGGATACGGATGCCGCTCGTGGTTTTCGAACCATGTTTTCAGGACTCTGATGTTTGCTGATGTGAAGCGACTGCCCACTTTCGTTCCGCCCTCCGTGGTGTTCGGCGTGTCTTGTAGTGGCTCACGTTCTTCGAAGAGTGGGACACCACCAGACACGCTTGAAGATGCAGATATCCGTCCGTCTTCAGATTGTGTTCCATTCACTGCATCGTCGGGATTTCTCGAGTCTTTGGGAAACATATCGGAAAACGCTTCGTCGGAAAGGAACAGACTGAGGTCGAAATCATCGTCCACTTCATTGGACCGCGCATTTGTCAGAACATTGTCGGCCATTAACAACGGCTTTTCCATCGCTTCTTCCCGTTGAATGACTTGAAATAGTCACAGCGAGCGCAGATACGAAGGTTCTCTAGTCTTGACAGGAATGCCTCAACGTGACGCAGTGAAGTTGGCTGATGTTGGTCGGGAGTGGGGGTTTGAAGGAATGGGGATGCATTGATCACAGTGAGGTGGGGAGGTTGTCAAAGAAGGGCGGTGATATGGGGCGCTAATCATGCAAGCAAGATCCCATCGCCATTCCGTCGGCGCCTTACTCATCTCGGACTTTGCTGACCAAATCCTGCTGTACTTGCCCCAAACGTGATTGCCTTTGGTTCAAATGGAACAGATGATGATCTATGCAATGGGTCTAGATGGCTTGAGAAAAGGAATAAGACGACGATTAATGAGACAAAACGAGCAAAGCAGTCAGCAGATGGCTTAGATTTCGTGTTTTCAACGGCAAAAGAGAACAAGTTGCATGTGCTAAAGTCTATTGTTATCTTTCTTCTTACGAATGGTAATCGACAATTTACACCACAAATCGCTCAACAACGAGAGCGATGAACGAACATTACACAAGGAATAGACAAAATACGAGCCAGGACTTACTGAGGCATCGGAAACAAGACACAAACAATAATACTGAGTAAAGCGAGAGACGGCCGTGATCTAGACAGAGGCAGGCTGTCTGCTTTAGAAACCTCGCTCGCATTCGCATCACATGTGGTTTCCTCATGGGTTTTCGGGCCTTATTCATGCTCATTCCCTACCCCACCTCAGATGCACTCCATATTTCCACCACCTAGCGCGATTGAGGGTATCGTAACCCTTGCTCACGATGGACCTTGTTACTGCCATAACCCTAACGATCCACAACTTTACAGATTTCATAGGGTTTCATAACAACCGCTCTCACAGCTAACATCTACTATCAATCGCGTCGATGGTTTAGTGGTAAAATTCTCCGTTGCCATCAAGCAGCGTCGGGGAGCCGGGGGTTCGATTCCCCCTCGACGCAGCTTTTTGCCTTGAATCGTCACGACCCAGTCTAGGAGATGATTTTATGTCGATTTTTTGCTTCATCGACATAATCCTAGCTAGACTGGCGATGGACGTTGGTCCTAGCTGACCATGAAAGTAGACTGAGGATTGCAAGCATTGGCTGGACGATAGAGGTCTTCAAGAATGGATAGTATGCCATCTCGGGCTCCAGTCGGCTTGGCCATTACATGCTGTTAGTGCAAGTAGCTCTTGTATATGTTCTGTGCATCCAACTTGTATCGGCTATACGTTGACGGTTTCGATCGGCAAGCATCAGCTGTGTCGCAACACTTCTTCAATATGCATTGAATAAGCCGACTAACATTGCATCATTATCAATATGCTCATTTAGAATGAGACTGCTCAATGCAGTGATAAGCGAAATACCTGTAAAGTCAATCATGTACTCGTTATGTACCGTGACGCGACTATGCTTATTGAATGTGAGAAGCCTCAAAGATCTATCTCACTCCAATTTGGTCAGGACTGTCTTCTTCCTTCCTGCTTCTCATATGGAAACACTGCCCGACTGCGTTATTTGGGTTAAAGGAGTATTAATATCTGTTGTAAAATAACTTTGACGCTGTTGAACCTTGACAATCGTCGAAGCCCAGGGGTTCATCTTATCTTGCCTGGGCAACCCATGTCATGGCGCTATGGCGATCCTATCACACCACTGTCACCTGCCGGTTTTGGGGACTTTGCCCCACCGGACGTGCATCCCGCCGGTTGCCGGACTCCCGCTCTTCCAGTACACTCTCTTAAACCACGCCCGTCCCACCCCTCGAATGTCGCCGTCACCAACTCTTTGCTCACTTTGTCTCTGTGGCAAGGCATTGAAGGTGTCTGCTTGGTCATCAAGTAGTCAAGAAATATTCCTGACGAAGCAATGGGCACAATCAACAACCAGACCGGCGGCGGTTGGGGCTTGCTCAAGGGACTCCTCCTCCTCGGGTCCCTTGCATCCTTGGCTTGTGGAGAGCAGTTCCATGTCCAGCGCGCGGCGCAATACCACGAGCTGGATGTGCGGAGCCCCAGAATCGGGCATGTCTTGGCTCACATGGATCGCATCGCATACGACGCAGATGTCACGCCTAGTGCGACCGCGCCGCCAGCCTCTACGAGAACACCGCTGCTTGACACCTTTCAAGTGGCCGAGCCTGTCCTGGAGCCTACAGGGCAAGCAGTTACGGTCACGTTGATGGAGCACCAGTTTGCCAACAGCTACGGTGCCCCTTTCGTTGGAGACTATTCGCCCCCAGACTTCGACTTTGATCACGTCGTGCTCAACTTCACCGTCGAGGTTAGGGGCAGGCAATTCGATCGCTGGGGCTCCGTGTACTTGGGCGATGTCAACATCTTCGCGACCTCCACCGCCGAGCCCACGTCATACGGCATCACCTGGACCTGGTTGAAGGATTCCACGCCGTATCTGTCACTCTGGAAAGAGCCACAGACTCTCATATTTCAACTTGACAATGTCATTACAGACGTCTACACAGGCCTGCTCAACTCCACTCTCACGGCCACCTTCTTCAAGAGTTCCGTTCGGACCGGAGGACAAGCGCCAGCAGACCTCGTCCTGCCAGTTTCTGCCAACAAGAGTCCAGTCACTGCCAGCTTTTGGACGTACCCTGAAGAGAACGCCACTGCTTCTGTCCAATTTCCTCGTAACGTCAACCGGGCCGTCTTCTCCACGTCTGTCAAGGGACAAGGGAACGAGGAGTTTTGGTGGAGTAACGTCCCGCAGTCAGCCGTAGATGCTTTCGTGCCGGATGTGGGTAGCTATCCGGGATATTCGCCTTTCCGAGAGGTCCAGGTCCTTATCGACGGTCAATTGGCGGGTGTGCACTGGCCCTTTCCAGACATCTTCACAGGCGGTGTGGTGCCCCAACTCCATCGCCCGATTGTGGGTATCAACACGTTCGACTTGCGAGATCACGAGATTGACATCACCCCGTGGCTGCCCCTTCTTTGTGACGGAAATAACCACACCATTGGCATCAAAGTTGTCGGGCTAATGGATGACGGCAAGTCAAGCGCCAGCCTCACAAATACCACGGGTAGTAGTTGGTACCTTGTAGGCAAGGTCTTCCTATGGCTTGACGACGAAGGAAGCATCACGACGGGTGTCATTTCTAAGAAAATAAACCCTGAGCCCTCCATTGCATTCTCACAGACGCTCAAGCAAAACGCTACCGGCTTCAACTCGACCCTGGATTATTCCTTATCGGTGCAACGCGATTTCACGATCACCTCGTTCCTCAATACGCAGAAGGGCAACGGCACAGCAACTTGGAAGCAGAGCCTCTCATACTCCAACGTTGGAGGCCTGTACGCCAACGGTTACGGAGGCATCAATACGTTCTCGACCATTGGCGAGGAGACGTCAGAAGTTCCTGGTTGGGACTACAAGACAACCTTTTCGTACCCGCTCTACTGCAACACAACCACCTCGTATCTCCCGGCAGGAAATTTGACTCTATGGGCACAGCTGGATCAAGGCCTCAAGCTTCACGTCCAGGGAAACACCGTCTACCCGACCGGCCTTGAAGCCTTTGAGGATGAGGGATCGAAGTGGGTCGGCAGCGTCATTGATACGGACAGGAATGGAACCGCGAACTATTCCAGATACGCAGACAATACCGTTACCTCGGGAGCCGGGCGTACACACCAGATTTTCCATCTCAGGGGACTGGACAGTGATGGGACTTACGAGACGCCGGGGACGGAGCTCTACTTCCGGGATGTGACTGCGTACAACAACTCTGTGATAGCCGACAAAGAAGTCATTGCAGGCAAAGTTGTGACGGGGCGCGCTTAGGAGTGATCTCGGGGTTCATTTGACATCATATTCGAATTCGAAACACGTGTAACAATTCAAATAATATTTCTGGAAATAGGCTTGAACAAATATTGTTACCAGTGCACGGCTTGAGTTATGTATACTCATTGGAAGGGGTCTGGAATCCCTAAGAGTTGCTCAAGCGTTGAAGGTATGGTGCACCGTCGTTATTGATGAGATTCTCAAAGTCAATTGTTCAAGCACATTAAATAGTCCCGCGTCATCCACGGGCCGCGCGGGAGAATCAGGTGCAACGGCTGTTATCACCCGGATTTCGGCACATTGTCTTGCAGACGAGACGAATTTGGCAGCAGCTAAAACCCGAAACTTATCTAGCAAATCATTACAAAACATTACGCCTATGGTAATATTATCAAGCAGTGGGCAAACACACTTTGATGGGATCCTCGGTTGTGCCTCTTTGAGGTAATCGTTTATCTCCGCATTTTTCCAGAGATGGAACTCAATCGCAATTACCAACCCATCTTCTGGTCTTAATACCCTCCAAAAACATGCCTTGCTAGACCTTTGAGGCTTTGCTTTCCACTCTATGGAAGGCTCGCAAGCACAACAGTTGAGCAACCTAAGGTAAGATCAAATACAAGAAATCTCAACTGATGAAGGAAATCGGGTGTAGTATGAGACCTAGCGAGATGCAGCGTCAGCTCGGGATTTACATGATACTTCTCACATCAACTTCAATCTTCATCATCTATCCTTCTTTTCATTGCCACAAGTCACCTGTAAAAAAAAAAAAAAAAACCTTCTCACAACTTACAAGATGTCTTACACTAAGGCCAATCACAACGTCAGCTACCCGGCCATATCTGCATCTAATCCCGCCAACTCCGCTGCGGGTAAAGTCGTCCTCATCACCGGAGCTGGATCAGGCATCGGACAGGCAGCGGCCACCTCCTTTGCCCCCGCCAGTGCCAAGGCCCTGATTCTCATCGGCCGCCGCACGGAACCCCTGACGAAGACAGCAGCAATCATCTCTCAAAAGGGCCCTGACGTGCAAGTTCGCCTTCACGGAGCCGACATCAACGATGTCAAGACCTTGAAGTCTGTCATGGCTGAGACTGTGTCTACCTTTGGACAAATTGGCATCGTCATTCACGCCGCTGGCGTGCTCCTGGCTCTCGGCCCAATCTCGACAATGCCTGTCGAAGAACTTTGGAAAGCGCTGGGAGTCAAAATCAAGGGTACTTTGAACGTGGCGCAGTCTCTATCACCAATTGGTGCCTCGGAGAAGAGTGCCGGTTCGAAACCTGTTCTGGTCAGCCTCAACACCGCAGGCATGCTTATGCCTCCTATCCCTGGAATGGGCGGTTACATCGTCAGTAAGGCGGTTCTGCCGAAGTTGGTGGAGTATCTGGCTGCCGAAAATCCCGACAAACTAAGCATTGTGACTATTCACCCTAGTCTCATCCGAACGCCGATGGCGGTGGAACTTGAGGAGGCGGCATTGAAGTTCCCTTACGATGATGGTATGCTCTCTTCTATACTCTCACCTCTTCCATGATCCCTCAACAGTAGAGATGTTGTAGCCTATCTTTTGATTGCTGACTCGATTTAGTCTCTCTCCCTGTAGACTACCTCGTCTAGGTCACCAGCCCCGAGGCATCTTTCCTGAATGGCAAGTTTGTGTTCGTGAACTAGGATGTGGAGGAGCTTAGATCAACTTCGCCTTTGCTACTATCGACCCATCCAGCTTCAGGGTTCAGCCAGCGTCACTGACGGACGTGGGCCTTTACAGATGTCTTATGCACTTGAAGAAAAAAGATCCGGGCCTGAAGGTTTTCATCGCTATTGGTGGCTGGACATTCAACGATCCAGGCCCCACGACCAGGACCTTTTCTGATTTGGCCGCATCTGTCACGAAACAAAAGGCTTTCATCGAGTCTCTCATGTCGTTCATGTCTACCTATGGATTTGACGGCGTTGATCTGGACTGGGAGTATGCTGTGGCCGAAGATCGATCAGGAAGGGGCGTTGACTATGTGAATTTCCCGAAGTTCATGAGCCGACTAAAGGCGTCCTTTAATTCAGGTCAAAAGGGGATTTCTATTACACTCCCGGCATCTTTCTGGTATCTTCAGCATTTTGATATTATAGCACTGGCTAAAACAGCGCACTGGTTCAACATTATGTCCTGCGACCTACACGGAACTTGGGACAAGAACACCACCTGGGTCGGTGCCTGTCTGAATGCGCGTAGCAACCTTACCGAAGTCGATCTGGCCCTCGATCTTCTTTGGCGCAACAATATCAACCCCAGTCAGGTCGTCATGGGCCTTGGATTCTGTGGGCGAATCTTCACTACCACTAGCCCGTCTTGCCTCGAACCAGGTTGCACATACGAATCCGGGGCATAAAAGGGCAAATGCAGCGGAGAAGTGGGTGTTTTGCTCAACTCCGAGATCGACGACCTTGTCAATCAACACAACATAAAGCCAAAATTGTACAAGAAAAAGAGGCTGTGAAAGTAGCTGCTTGGGGCAATCCGGCCCAGTGTGTGGCCTGCGATGACGAAGAGACCTTCCAACTCAAGTCCGAGTACGATCAGAGTATGTGCCTAGGCGGCTTGATGGTTTGGACAATCAGTCACGATACGAAAGATTAAGTACAACAAAGCGCTGGCAAAGGTGGCGAACCGCAAGATCCTCTTCCTGCTCGTGAACGTGGGTTTGAAAGATGACCTGATCGAGTTCGTCGACATTCCCAACGAACAATGCAGGTGGATCAACTGCAACGTTGGCTGTGCTCCTGGATGGGCGATTGTACCGCGCAGGGACCCAGGGGCGCGAGGCAAAGAGTACATATTCGATCAGACGGGCAGCGATGGTACGGCCTTCCATGCTTTCTGCTGTCCAGCGACTTGGAAGCAGCCAAAGTGCGGTTAGTACACGCACAACAACGGGAAATGCACCGGCAGCTGCCCTGATAACATGGTCCTCATTGGTTCGAAAAAGAAGTATTGCAACAATGGGCAGTTCCAAGCAGCTTGCTGTACAAAAGATACTCAACGCATCAAGCTGTATACGCTGTATGAACTAGGCGCATTTTCGAAATGCGACGATCAAGCAAGGTGTCCTGCTCAGAGCGGCGACCAGTCAATGAAGACTTTATTGGCTTCGTCGTCTATTGGTATAGGTGGCGCCGAAGTTTGCAAGAAGCGTGAGTACCAAATTCCTATCAAGCCGAAGCCTTCAGTAATAAGTACGATCTTGATCTGACTGTAGTGTTTCCAAAGTCTTGCGTGGAGGCCGCATGGTTGCCAGTGGTGAGCACAAGCTGTGCTACAACACAAGCAATAAGAAGATAACCTTCTCCAATTATCAGCGCTTATACCCAAACAAACAAATCAAATATAAGGTTTATATTTAATTATTTAGCTAATTTCTCGCGCTATATTTAATTATTTAACTTATTTAATAAATAATTAATTAATTTAACTAATTTCCTAATTAGGAATTAAATAAAGCTATTACGAAAGTCCTTATAATACTAATTTATAGACTTTACCTCGATTAGCTCTTTTAATTAAAAAATTGACCTCTTACTTCTATAGTACCGCTATAAAACTAGTTCTTAAAATATTAAACCTCCTTTAGTATAAAAGATCTTATTAATAATCGCTATAAAATTAAAATTAACTTCGCGAGGCTAAATATCCTCTCGTAATCTATTATTATTATAAAGATCGTAAAAATATTAAATATAAGCTTACTTAACGTTAAATAGGTTAACTAATAATTAATCTATTATTAAATTAGGTTAAGGACTGGCTAAAGGATAATCTATAAGTAATATTAATTAAGCTTAGGTACGTAATTAATTACTACTTCTATTATTTAAAATATTAACTATTACTAATACTACGAGTCTTTTATAATACTCTTTAAAATCGTAAGGGTAATAAAAATAATTTATAACTATTATAATAAAAAAAGAGGACTTAGATAATAAAGAGGAGGACTTACTATCTTATTTATATACTATTTTTATTAATAATTATAGAGTCCCTTTTTTATATTAAATAGTTAGTAGCTTTACTCGGGTATATCTTACCTCTTTTCTAACTATTTTAATTTTTATTTAGGGTAAAGAATAATTACTATAGCATAGAGCAGAGAGTTACTTAACTTAGTATAATACTTATTAAGGACTTACTAAATATTAATAACTAATAGTTAGAAATATCCTTGCGAGTTAAAATTATTACTAAGAAGTAGCTTTACTCGCTCCCTAAGTATATATTTAAACTAAATATAACGAGGGATACTACTTAAAGTTAGAAATTAAAAAAGAGGTTAGGATATAAATTAATAACGAACTAACCGCTAACGAAGTAGTATTATTTACGTTAACTACGATTACGACGTTACGATTTAAAAAGCTATAAGATCTATCTTTTTTTTAAAAAGTTTATTATATAACTTTTTTTACTCCTCGAAACGGTTAATAAAGTACTCGAGACTTACTATTACTTCTTATAAATAGCTATAACCGTCTTTTTTACCCTAACCCTAATATCTTATTATCTAAAAATAAAATAGCTTAAATACTACCTTTAGCTCGGCTAATAACTACTAATTATTATTATTAAAAACGTCCTCGATAGGGATCCGTTACTTTAAATCCTTATAAGCTCGACTAGTTATTAAGAAAGTATAAATCTACTTTCTCTTTTATAAAAAGCGCTATATTATAAAGTATATCGAATTCTACTTTATATTATTATTAAGTGTTAGTATAAGCTCTTATAACGACTCTTTAAAAAGAGTAAATATATTATTCTCGTTAGTCTTATTATTAACCTCAAAAAAGGCCTTATATTATTAAAATAATAAGTAAATAAATTTAATAACGTTCTAAAGCTTATTAATAGGGCCCCTTATATACTAGAAGTTAAGATCTTTTTAAAGTTACTTAGTATTAATTCATATATCTAATTTTTATTTAAATACCTCTTTATTATTACTAAATAAAAAAACCCTACTAACGAGGTTAAAAATATAACTATAGTACTTAATCTTCTAATTAAGAACATCTTCTTAAGTATAGGTATAAAATAATATAGGATATAAATAACATAAGTAAGTATTATTATTTAAGGTATTATTATAAATAACTACTCTAACTTAGTTACTTAATTCCTAGTTATTTATTACTAATTTTATAATCTAGGTAATATTAGCCCTATTATAAGTACTATACTATTATTATAAAATAATAAAATATTATATCTATTACCTAGCGTAATTTAAAAAATAAGTAAAAACGGTAATAATAATATTCTATATTAGCGAGGTCTATAAATTAAATAATAAATAGACTTTTATTATTAACCTCTAGATCTCTACCCTAATTATATTTTTTTTTTTTAATAAAGATCTTACTTAGCTCCTTTTTTATATTTCTATATAATAATAAGAGTTTATTAATAGTACTATAATTTAACTAATAGAAGAGGGCCCGGAAGTAAGGATCCTAAAAAGTTATAAATAGGCTATTATTATTAATAATATACCTAATTACTAATTCCTTAATTCTTATTACCTAGCCTTTTATAATAGTACTAGAGGTAAGTTTTTATCTTTTTAGTATAGAGTCGTATTCTAAAGATTTTAATAAATATAGTAACTCGCTAGAGCTTAAATCTATTACTTAGTATTTTAATTTTAAATAAGTCGTTACTAAACTCGTAGCTACTATTTTAAAATAAGTAATAATACCTATTTTATTATAATAATAATAAAACTAAAAGACTTTACCTTAACTATTTTTATTATAGATTTTTTAAGTAAAGACCCCCTTTAAATAGATCTACGACTTCTTTAACCTTATACCCTTTTATAATATTAAATCGTTATTAATAAAAGTCCTCCTTTTTTAAATTACTTTTAAAAGGGTAAAGAGGTTATTACGATTATCGAGGTTAGTTAATAATACGAAACTAACGTCGGTTAGGGTTTATAGCTATAAAATAATCCAAAATAGCTACTACGTACTAAAAATCGTATAACTTATTACTAATTAATTAATTACGATATAATAAATCGATTAATATATAATTTAATTAATTTTAATAATAATTATAATAATCGCAAAGGGTTAGAAATAGTAGTATATAACTTCGTTAGTTTTATTAATATTAAAAAAAGGGGGTACTATAAGTTTTTTAGATTTTTAAATATAATAAAATACTAAATCTAGCGCTCTATACTACTTAGGCTTTTTTTTTTTTATAATAATTATTAATAATCTATTTAGTTAAGTAGTATAATACTAAACTTATAGTCGTAAATAAGGAGTTATAGGTTCGAATCCCGCTATAAGTATTTATATTCTTAATTATAAATTTCTAGGTATATAGTTAGGAATATTAATTTTTAATTAGCCCGGCCCCGGATTTTCCTTTTTCTAAGTAATCTTATATTTAATTAAATACGTTAAATATAGGGCCTTACGATATTTAATTATTTAACTTACTAAAATTCCTATATTTAACTATTTATTTAACTTATTTATTTGATTAATTTGAATGGGTATGTGCGCTGCCGATTGTGAGTAGTATTCTAACACGGGCTCTGGTCCTGCTAGCAGCCGCGAGGACTTTTGCGCAGCGAAGTGCCCAAACGATCGCGTCCGCGTGGCCATGGACCTAAGAGCCCCGGGGTGCTCTGGTGGCGGCAAGGAAAGATGCTATATCCCTAACTACTACGAAACCGTTGAAGTAGAAAACGAAAAGCTGGGCGTACGGAGGGACTCTTTGAAGGTGAGGTATTAAGTTGGAATTAAAACTGGGTAAATAATTAAAGAAAAAGACTACGAGTCATTAATTAATATTTGAGTATAGACACAAATATAGCATTTATTAGCTAGACTTACTTAACTGTATTTCAGAACTATCATGGTATTACTAGGAACATTCCAAAGCCTTTGCCGCTAACACATCTCCCAGAGTTATTATCTTTCCGCGATTCAACCCTTATACTTATTTTGTACTCACCCACATCGCCCGTCCTTACGGCGGCAGGTGATCCGGCCGCACTTGAACGCCGTAGTAGCTCTTGACTTCAGAGGGTTGTAACCAATATGCCCTCAAAAGAATGAAGATACAGACTCCCGTAGTAAAATTTCGTGATGTTTCCTCAGAATAGGGCAACCTCGACATTCCGCCTTCTTGCTTGCTCATCAATATCATACGCATCATCTCCTGAGTCCCAAGCTTCATCTAGCATCTCGGTAATGTTACGCGCGTTCGCTGTCTTGCCGTATGGTTGATATTTCTCTGTTACTCGCCGGAGTGATTCCATCCAGGTGGGCTGGCGAAGCAAGATAGCCACTTCAAGCCGCGCAGCCACATAGGGATAGAGCAGTGCATTAGTCGTGAGGAGCTGTGAATATTCAGGCCGGCTGGTCGCATCGCAGAGCGCGTCCATGGACGCGACTAAGCGGCCTAATAGTACCTCGGCAGAAGGAGTGGCAGGGCATGATGTTGATGCAGCTGCCGTAATGACTGTGTTTGCACGGATGCGTAGTCGTCGACCAGTCAGAATACCTGCTAGACGGTACGCCTCCCACAGATGGATCTGCGGTATCTCCCCCGTTTCTCCAAACCATTGCAAGAAATATGTGTCAGAATCTTCGTCCTGAATATTCGCAAAAATATCGAGCAAGGATCTTGGGAGGCTTGAAACAGATTGAATGCCGCCCCTTTTCATACCTATTGATCCTTGTGCAACCCGCAATCTTTTCCAGATTCCCAACGACAAAGTTGAGCGACCGCGAACAAAGGTCGGCATGTCCATGAGACCCATTAGCTCTAAGGCAAACCGCGCTTCAGGTTCGGATAGAACAGGTGAGTTGTGGAGGTCTTTGTTGAGACCGTAGACTGTTGTCATGAGCTCGAGGTGGATGGACCAAGGAGCACTCTGAAATAGCTGTGTTCATCAAGGATTAGTATTTCAGTCTGATAGACATAAGCTTTTCCAAGACATCAATCATCGGATATAAAGCTCAGGAGACGAGACATAAAAAATTTCATGCATCACGGTAAGGCACTGTAGTGTAATATTTACGGCTTGCAAGATAACTCACATTCAGGGTGCAGATGAAAAGCCCAGCGTACATTGCGCCAAGATCAACACTCCCATTGAATGATTCCAATTGGTTGCGGAAGAGCGAAAGGCCTCGAAGGTAGTACTCTTCGAAAAGTTGTGAAGGATCATCTGGGTTTGAGATGTAGAGGTGAGTGGCCAGCAAAATAGCACAGAGTGCTTCAGATCTCTCTGCTAGCTGTCTAAGCTTCGATCTGAATAAGCCATCCCGTCGACTTGAATGAAGCATAAAGACAGTAGTCTCATTGACTAAAGTAGGATACTGTCAGTGGCTAGCACAGCGTAGGGTATGAAGTTCAAATTTGAAGCATGGAGTAAGGTATTCAATTTTGGCATGCCGCCAGACCCGTAAGAGATTTTCACAGGTATGATAAGTCGCGCCTATGATCATTTCACTCACATTTTTCCAAAAGACGCCTGTCTTGCTCTGTACGGCCCGGCCAGGTTGTCTCGGGTGGCGCCGCGCCGAACCCAGCCGCGCCTGTGAGTGCTGTTGATGGAACTGCAACAGCATTTGGATTGAGCTGTTTCAGAGTCCCAGACGAGCCTTCTCCTGCAAGGCTGTCAATTTCTCTTGTTTTTTCATCGAGCTTAGATTTCTTCTTGCGCTTGGCGGGCGGAGGCGCTTCGATTTCGACAGGTACGAGCGCTCCGGCAAAGCGCCCCCTCGAGGCAATACCCGAACCCCATCGAAGGACAGTCTGGTATCCTGAGCATTCGACACCTTGACCTATACACTGTAAACATTCGGGCCGGCCCTCGTCGCATTTGCGGTGGCGGCGTTTGCAGTTCAAACAGCCGCTCCGCGTTCTCGACATGGCCGGTGCAGTTGAGCTGCCATCGATGTTTCTCGATTCTGAGCTGCTTCGACGTGTACTCTCGGCTAACCGGAAGGCTCAGCTAACTCAACGCAGTTCGCGATCGTGGATTGACTTTAGTGCATGGATGAATGACGATACTCCTGTTCGATACTCTTCCCGCCTGGGGCTCCGGTATTTGGAGAGATAAAAATACTTCCACTACCGAAACTTAACATACGTTGGCTGGTAGTCAACCCACTCCAGTGGCTATGCTGACTCAGTGAGGCCTGTTCATCCCGTCGGCTGTGGCACGGTCGTCCGCCGAATTCGGGCATTATTGACGCCCGATTAGCGCTCACCGCAGCAGCCCTAAATGCAAGCCTGGCCACCAGGGATCTTTCGGGAGTTGTTCCGGTTCTGAAAAGGGGGTTGGAAGGTCACACCACGCCTTGTCAACGAAGTCTAACCCTCTGAGACTTACGTAAGAGCTCATGGTGAATGTTGAAATAATCTTTACATATACTTGTTTGATCGTGCTAGGATTGCACAGAATGCTTTGCAACCGCTCATTACCCGTGATCCCTTGCCACAGTATTGCGACTGTACACCCCCAGATCCTGTAACCAAGTCATTCCAATGACTCTCTCATGCTCTTGGCGTCAACATCAGACGCCAGGATGTCGATGATGTCTTTTTCTTTTTTTTCAGCAAAGTAACCTCGCACAGCTTTGGGGGGAGGTGAATGAGAGTCATTGGTGTGAAAAGAAAGTTTGTGAGGTAGATTCTGAAATAGCCCGAGAAAGTCAAAGGAACAGCCAGTCAACAAACTTGCGAACCCCAAGCTACGTTACCCAGTCGGGAAAAAGTCTTGGATACAACAAGACTGAGCAACGATGCACATCAAAATTTTTGACAATCAAGATGTTTTCAGCTGTTGAAGAGCTGCATGACCTCCTCTCATTCATTGGGTTGCTGCTATCTCAGTTTTTAATTATTCAAGCATTGTCTCTTGGAAGAGAATCCGCGGTGAGATGATCGCACTGGCTAGACGGCATTTTTCATGTTTTGCATTCTTTTTGTCTATTCCATTTTATATGCAACCGTGGTCAAATAAGCAGCTTCTGTATCTGTCTATCCAGTTGTTTCCGATGTGCCTCCCCTACAGGGCTCGGCACGTCTGCCAAAATATTCTTGATCCTTTCCATCAAAAACCCCCTGGGATTACACTCGCTGTGATCGACGCCGCCCTTATCCGACGGCCGCCCAATATCGTGGATCACCAGGTTCGTCAGTGTCGAGTATAGCGTCAATACGCTCTCGTCGATGTCGTCGGCCTCTGGAATCGGCCATAGACTTGCCCTCATGAGACAAAAGGTCATGCTGCCAAGTATCATGCTCTCGCACCGGTGTGGCCCCATGTATGACGCATGTCTACACCACCGAGGCCCTTCATCTACGCTGACAAGCTTCTCTGCCAGAGTACTGAAGACGTCCATGATGGACTGAATTGTCTGCGTCCTGATGGCAGCGATTCGTTCTATGGAAAAGGTGTCAGTGAAGAGGTTCTCATAAAAACTTGAGATCTAAAGAGAAAAAAGGCAAGTAGGATTGCTACAGTGAACGGGGAAAGAGACTCACCGATGACGTCCGGCGGCATACTCAAATCGCCAAGCCCGCTCTCGTCACCGAACAAATTACCACTACTCTCCATTACCATTCGCCGTGCTGTCGACTCAAAGAGCTGTTTATGGCCCAACTCCCACGAAATCCACAGTAATTTGGGCATCAAAAGCTCTCCCTCGGGTCCGGCGATGCTACTACTAGTCGTTTCTGGTGACTCTGCGATGCCCGAAACCCACGTCTGTAGCCAAGGCGACAATACGGGAGTTGCATCATAGTAGTGCGTCAGTACCGTCAACTCGTAAAGCTTAGCAATCGACAAGGCTCGCGGTATTCTCTGGAACTGGCTGTGAGCGATGCTCGCGAGGAGGTCAAAAGAATCGGGCCTGTCGTCGCGAAGGTGGACGATCCAATCTTTTGCCGGCGATGTCGTCGTTCCGTTGATTCCGGATGATGAAAGGCTGATGAGATCGGAGCTCGGTGCTGTCGGTTTAGACTCGGCAAAGCTGCCGTGTAGCATGCGGTCAAAGACGGGGGAGATGCGTGCCATCGTCCGGGAACAGACGCGGAAGCTCCGGGCAGGGGTGTTGTCGACTGCCGTTCCGACGACGAAGACAACGTCCCCCCTTTGATCCATTTCCGTGAGAGCGGGAACGCTGGGTTCCTGAATGGGAGACATGGTTTTGCGGACTGAGTTGTCGGGGGTGGAGAGAGAGAAATAATGAAAGAGTGGCTTCTCTGCCCGTTGGCGAGTCATACTCTAGTGATACTAGACCGCTGGAAACAAACACCTCGTTCGACGTTATATCTGTTGAGGCTCTGAAGAAAACATGGCCTGGCTACTGGACCACTTCTCGTATCTTCTCAGCCTTATTGCTATATAAAGCGCTCCGGTCCGTATGCATTGAACAGAAATTGATCTTGCCCCGTGGCGCAGGGCTCTTTTCAGAGCAATTGCGCCACTCTTGGCCAGGAGCTCAAGGCTAGAGGGGGCTCATCCGTTCTTTATTCTAGTGGACCCGATCGGACGGGTCAGTCAATCGGAGATGTCACCGGGTGGTTCAAGGGGCTACTCGGAGGGCGCGGGCGCCGAGCTTTCGGCAGCGTCCCGGTGAATACCAAGAACCGATCGCTTCTGCCCTGGAACCCGATTGAAACATGCAAATTTTGTCCATTACTCGGGCTCATTGCGTGCAAGCGATGTTATTAGCGCGATTGCGGAGCATCCGCACCCATCCGAGACTGACTCGAAGCTTTGTAATAAAAAATGACCGCGTTAGTGATTAAGGCATACAACGGGAGCTCATTGGGAAGAAAGCAGTCCATCTGACGTATGACTGAGAGTTGAGAATGAAACTACATGCAGTCATTTTTCTCAGAAATCGGCTCCGCTCAGGAAAGATACCCGTGTAGGAAGACCCTTAGTTTCTGGTCTATAAAACCGCTAGATTCCCTGAATGCACAGGTCATTCGCAGTGGTCGATGACGAAGATTATCGCCAGCTTCGGTAGCGGCACACACTGGGTCGTCGTCAAGTAACCTGTGTTATGTATTGCCTAGCACTCAGCAAGGTCCACTTCAAGACAGTCGTGCCTAGCGTGCCAGCCGATCGGATTCTGGGGCCTCGTTAAAATCCATCCCTACATGTAGTTCTAGCAAATGATCGATCACCATCACGATAATTATTTCTGGTGACCATGGGACTGCTGATAGTACCCACTACGGTAAGCCTCCTTTACTTGTGACTCATCAAGTCCAATTTTAGATTTCCTCGATAGCAACTTGAGTCCCTAAAATGCAGCTCACGTCCCCACTTGTGAGAACAAGGTTGCGATGTAAACCTTGGTGGGCTCGATCAACCTTCCCCTGGAAGCTCATTCCCAACTGAGGAATGTTTCAAAGCGCACCATGATGGATTAGCACTTGCCTATCAAATACTACAACACCTCTGCATCTTGCCGCATTGAATCACACCTACATACCTTCTACGTCCCTTAACGTAAGTAACTATTCGACCATACTGATACTCTTGAACAACTCGTCACTGAAGCAACATCCAGAGGGCAGTCCCCAGAATGAATAATACTTATCTTCTAAGGACCTGTTACTTGTTGGCGGCTATGTTTTGCTTAGCATTGATTATCGATTATCTCATTACAGCGCTTAATCGACTTGGCTCCGACAAGGAATCAGCCACCAATTCAGATTTTGGCGCAGAGGAGGTGGGTGGCAATGAAGAGTTGATTACCGACGATGAAGAATTGATTACCAACGATGAACAAGGGATTACCGACGATGACGAGTGGGTTACCGACGATGAAGAAAAGGTTACCGACGAAGAAAAGATGACGAGCTTATTCGGGAAATTGCCTACTTAGGAACCAAACCTCGTCAACAATGTCCGTCGCAGCAGATTAATTGGTTTGCCAGACGGGATTCTGCTAATGATAATGAAGCAGGCGGAGCTCAGCGACCTCTACCTGCTGCGACAGGTCTCATACACATTTTGGCGACTCTACCTCGACCGCACGTTCGACAAATTGAATTATTCGAAAATATTTGAATCCAGTAGCTTAACCAAGTACAACGATGTAATCAAAGTTGCCCAGGAACGCGCGTTTTGCAGCTTTTGTCTCGGCATGAGAAAGTCGCCAGATTTCAGGCAACGTCAAACAAGGCTGATGGACAGCTTATTCTGCTCTTACTGCAACAAGGACCACCCAAGACTTCAATTTTCACCTCTAGAACGAGATGACCACGTCCCGAGGCGATTCTGTCGTCTGTATGAGGGTTTGGTTCAGATATGTATGCACAAGACGATCACTCTCGGTCGTTTGGCGTGGGATTCAAGCCAAGCCACGATGAATTGACCCCTCAGCGAAGGGCAAAAAGACACCTTCACCACTCGGTGCCTAGAGAGGTGCTTGACTTGCGAAAAGATTTGCAGACAATCATCAATGAAGGGCATGAAGCCTCCTTCAGTCGACGTGGAATTTTTGAGTTACATTAAGGATTGGGTTAAACACCTCAGCCGATCTTATTCTGTCTCCTGGAAGTTTCCGATCATGAAAACATCGATGAGCAACCGTTTACAGACACCGTCCTCGCGGCTAAATTCAAGGAGCTCCAAGGAAAATTCGGACGCTTGCTGTGTTCCCACATGAACTTTGATCGGCTCGTGGTAGCTTTCGATCCCAGCGTTTGTTCTTGTATGGCAGGTAACAGCAGACCATATCCATCGCTAGGGTCGGAAAATATGTTTTGGTGGACGTGTGCCCAACTCCGCTTGTGCAATGATCCAGGACAATCACTCAGGGGTTCACCGTGTCGGAAGTCGTCAGCGCTCTTTTATGCGGCGAAACGCAGGAAGGCATACCAAACTTGTCGCAGCTTGTACTCATGGAATTTAGAAGGTGACACATTATATCTGAGCAGAGGCTTTGGAAATTTCATACCCAGGTTTCAAGATATTGACGGCTGGAAGAGTACACCCCACGTCCACGGGGTGCTTGCTGCAAAACCCACTTCATTCGAACCAAAAACCGACTACGAGGCTAAACACTTCCTCTGGTGCGATGATCTTGACTGTAAAGATGGGAGGAACACGGAACGATACGTGCAGAAACTAGGTGATCTTAGCTTTTGGTGGCAGTAGGATGTTGGTTCTGCCTAAAAGTTATCTTTGCATTTGAGTCGGCGTCACTAGTGTAGAATAAGGCAGATAAGTATGAAGTTGCAAAGCTTCCAAGTCAAATAAAGAAAATTGGAATAGCCAAAAGAAATTTGAAAAGATACAACGAGAGTTGCTGGAATAGCTATTGAAGTACTTCTCTTGCGCGCTACGATCATTCTAGTCTGTGTCTATCTCTTTACCACCTTGGCTCGACTTCAATAAGCCGCCTGCCTTCAGTGACCACCATAACGCAAGCTCTTTTCCAGGCGTACGATCACGGTGCCGATATGTCCTACCTCCAGCTTGCTGCGGTACAAATTCCAGTTTGTTTCCCTTCGAGAACTGTTCGATGTGTTCTACGCATCGATCTATCGACTTCTCAAGACACTTGGTGTACAACGTATCCTCGTTATCTTCGGGGTCAATGTCCGGAAACACCCTGTCGAGCACATCACCCCCATCAAGCTCTGGCGTCAGCTGATGCAGGGTCGACGCAACCTTGTCTACAGCCCCATCATACAACGCAAAGAAGACGCAGTGGTTGCCCTTGTACTCCGGCAAGTGGCCAGTGTGCATGTTGATCATCAGTCCCGCGCGTGCCATCAACTTCTTGCCAATGTACTTGGTCCCCGAGACAATAGTCAGTTCCGGCTGCCACTTCTCGGTAGCATTCCATACTGCGCGGCAGTTGACGCTATCAACCACCAGATCTGGCGCGGGCGAAACGTGGCCTGATGGCACAAGTTTGTCAAAGTGTGCCGCGCGTCGGACATCGTGACCGAAGAAGCCGCGTCTGAGGCCGTGGTACTGTTGCCAGCAAGCGTCGACAACACGGCCCTTGTTCATCAGCTGCCGTACTTGACCGTCGCTAGTCTCTTGAACACAACGGTAGCCAGGGAAGGCCCGGTCTAGGCGGTACCGCAGGTAGCGGTGCTGAGGACCGTCGGAGCAAACGAGGAGCAGCCTCAGCGGGGTCTTCAGAGCCTCGTTCGTTGCCAAGGCCGGGCTCGGGCTCGGGGTCCGAGATCTGTAGTTGATTGCGGGAGGCAATTTGCCACGATCTGGGTGGAAGAAGATGTGGACAGGATCATGTTCGCCCGAGAATGAACGTAGAATTGCACGGGCCATGCTGGGCGCCTGAGCGAAGCCTCCCGTATTGTTGCCACCGGTGATGATGAGCTGACCGCCGCCTGCTGTAGGAATTCTCTCAAATACTCCGAGACCAGTAGGCGTGAACGGGCGGACACAGTACTTGCGATGTCCCCCAGGGTACATGACATTTGGACCACGGCTTTTTGCGGCTGCGTAACCTTCCGGGAAATAGATGCGCGCAACCTCTTCCAGCTCGTCGTAGAGAGCCTTCATCTCAGGAGAGTCTGGGTCTGGACGGCCCAGACCGACGTAGCCGTATGCGCCGCCAAAGACAAGGATGTCCTCCCCAGTCTCGCGGTCTCTTGCCACAGTGATGTTGATATCCTCGACTTTGTGTCCTCGTCTATGAATCTTCATCGAGTTGCGCATCTTTGGGTTCAGGTTGGGAATCTGCAGCCAGATGCCTAGGACCCCCTGGATGAGATTCTCGCTGGCCGTTCCCTGGAGCAGCGCGCTTCCGGTCGTACCAGGACTCAAAATGAAGTGATCAGCCTTCAAGTCGCCTTTCTTTGATTTCAAAACAGTCACCTCGCCAGCGGAATTGCGCTGGATGGCCTGGACCTCGCAGTCCCAAATGAACTCGGCGCCGAGGTTGGAGATGGAATTGATCAACTTGCCCACGAATAAGTGAATGTTCACCGTAAAACCATCCACAATAATGCCTCCAGCAAGATGATCTGCTGCAGCAGCCGGGCGGAAGACAGGATATGTCTCCAAGAATTTCTGGGTAGATGGTGCCTCCAGAAGAGCCCCGAGGTCTTGGTTGAGCCCAACCGATGCTTCCAGGGCCACATCCTCGACGTACAGGCGTATGATGTCTTCGTGAAGCCCGACATCCTCGAAGAGCTGAGGTTCGTTCTTCATCAGCTCCCTCCAGAGCTTTCCGGACTCAACGTTGACCTCATGGATGTTTTTCTTGAAGTGTGCCGCCATCCAGCCTGGAACACGCTCGAAAGCGCTGACCCAGTCATTCTCTGCGGCGTTGAAATCCTCAGGAGACTTGACACTCCATCCACCGCCACGAACAGTCTTACGGAAGATAGACTGCATGTCTTGGTAGATCTCGCTGTCCTGCTCATTGTAGTTGTCCGCCTCGGTGTTTGTGAACATGCGGGCATTGTGTCCGCCACTCGTGACACCCAGCGCGGTCCAGTCTTTGAGCTGGCAAGCCCGAGGGTCGGGACCTTGGTCGACGACGCGAACTTTGTAACCGCGCCTGGCAAGGAGATGGGCGGCAATAAGGTTCATGATGCCGGCGCCGATGAGTAAAACGTTGGTTTCACTAGGTGAAGACCCCTTGGTCTCGATGTTGGCGTTGACGCGTTGAGTGTCAGTTTCGGCACGGGCCCTGGCGTATAGCATCTCTGCTTCACGGAGGACAGCTTCTTCCCACTCCTTCTTTGAGACACCATCCACGTGTTCAGGAAAAGTGGCGATGTGGAATAAGCGGCTCCTAGCATGGTGTCTCAGACGAGAGATAGCTTCAACATCTCTCACGAGCATGGACTTGGGGCTATGGCTAGACTGCTCCAACCACTGGTCCATCAGATCACCAGTGACTTCTGGGCCGTCGCAGATCCATACATCCACCTCATTGCGGTTGGACAAAGGGGCGGAAAGATCAGACTGGGGATCGTGTAAGCTGATGTAAGTGGACTTTTTCGTCCCGCCACGAATGTAAGAAGTAGTTGTGGTAACAAGAAACCGCATGATGTTTTTGCCTTCTCTCCGAACGAAAGTAGCCCGAAGGAAAGGGTCAAAGAAAGGAAGGAGAAGAGTTCGTGCTCGCCTGGTTTGTTTGATTCAGCAGAACGCAAGCACTGGCATCCGAACCTACCTTTTTATAGAAAGTCCATGAAGCAACTACGGCAGACAGCCTTGCCACAGGAATTCGCCGGGAAGACTTTTCGAAGCTTCCCAACACGTTCCGGATCACGACTTGGGTGCCTGGCGCGAGAGGAGGCTGTAGATGCACGACGTGGGGGACAAGTCGTCTCGTCAAATTTTCATATCACCCTTGAGATGACTGCAGCATCGCAGTCAAAGCACATGCAGAAGTACGGTGCCACCCTAAACTCGCGGCAAGGAACTCCAAGACATGTCGTGAGATGCTCTTGTGGCCCCTTCCAGATGTTGTGTCCTGCGGCGGATTTCCACCGACTTGCCGCTCGGCCTGACGGATTAAGTCTCGGGATTTGAGTGACTGGACTCGACGATTATCATTTGTGGCCGAGTCAAGTTTAGCTACAAGTATACAATCGTTCTTGCCGAACCGTCCCCTCCGTCAGCAGCTCGTTCAGCCGGACTGCTGTAAACATGAATTGGATCGAAACATGCTTGACGTTGAAGTCCCACCGAGGCTTGGTGCGCGTGTAACAAACCCCTACCTTAGTAGTACCTATAGTGATTGTAAATCGTTCGGGGCAATTCGATGCTGTGTCGGAGTCTAGCCTCTGGGACTAGACATAAACCCTCCGAACAATTGACAAGGGCTTTTGTGTGGACTGCTTGTTGCTGCCTAGACGACGTCTAAATAGGTATAGTGGATCAAGGGGATACAAAACATTCCCCTCATTTGTGATTCGCCTTGCTGCGGCAGAATTTTCAAGACATCCGTAGGGCAGAAACACGGTCAGACGTCCACGACGAAGACGCATAGCTCTCAAGGTTGGCAAACCAAATGTCCAATTGCCTCTGAGCGAGGCTCGAGAACACAAAGGCTTCCCCGGCGGAGCTCGGGGGATCCAGCTGCAAGAGGGAGGTGGGAAGTCATCACACCCGCCCGGAAGATGGGGCCGGTGTTCATAGAATCGACTCAAGGGTCTTTTGCCAAGCAGTACAGCGGGGCGTTTGCGAACAAGGGTTCAGCTTACTGTCCATGCGAGTGAACTTCGACAGAAACTCAGAAAAGTGCAGACATAGAGGTTGAGGATGGTTCAACAAGGTTGACGAAGCGTTCTACTTTAGGTATGTCATTACGTACAAGATTTTGGTTGCTTACTGGCTTCGCCGCTTCACGTGGGTGGTTCCATTGGCCGCTTTGCGAATTGATGCCGCATACGGCATTCCGGATGGATCTCGTGAGATTGCGCCTTATATCTGACAGGATACGCGACCTAGGCTGGCCGGCGAGCTAATGCACACCGTTAGTGACGTGACGGGCCGACCCCTACTTCGCAGACCTTGCGGCTTTGCGGGTGCTGGGCTCCTCTTTTTGCTTACTTCTTGTGTGAAACCCTGGTGTACTACCTTTCAAGGGCGACTTTCGTTGACTCTCTCTCATTGGTGAGGTTGGTCTGGGGGAAGGTTATCGTCAGAGTCAGGGGCCTTTGCCTTCCACCGCGTCGAGGCGAAAATTTTGCTATTTCTGCTTTTAGCTACTCTTGTACCAAGCAAAGTTCTTTCCCGCGATTGGAAGTGCCTTTGAGAAGTATCTCGTCTTCCCCTCTCTTGTCGGCCTACATACAACATCTATCCAAGAACTCGAATCGAGGCATAGATCGCCAACTCCTTGCTGAATATCTGGCCCAGACAAGGATTCCCACAATTGCCCGCCTGCCCACCAGCATGGCAAATCCACAAGAAGTTGACCCGCCCGACTGGAGGGGACCAGATGACCCGGACTGTCCATACAACTGGCCATTGTGGAAGCGCATCTACAGCACCAGTATTCCAGCTTTTCTTTGTGTTAACGTGTAAGCGCAACCCTCTCCGAAGACAACTCGAAGGCTCTGGCTAAAACCTACTCGCCCAGGTCATTCGCCTCTTCCGTCTACACCTCTGGCGCCAACGATGTGTCGGAAAAGTTTGGAGTGTCACATACTGCGTCTCTCCTCGGCCTTTCCCTCTTCCTCTGGGCCCTCGGTCTTGGTGCCATCATAGCCGCACCCGTGAGTGAATACTATGGCCGCAGGATCGTCTATCTCAGCACCGTCCCAGTCTTTGGACTTTTCATTCTGGGCTCGGGACTGGCACAGAACTTCACGACACTGATTGCGTGTCGCTTCTTCGCCGGCTTCTTTGGTAGTGCCGTTGTTTCCGTCGGTGGCGGGACGAACGCCGATCTATGGCCACCCGCACTGGCGGGATTCGTCTATCCTTTCTACTTTGTATCTCCATTCCTCGGACCGGCTTTTGGTAAGAAATTATCTCGCTGTTCTCTTATGAATTCGTTTCTAACATTCAAGTCTAGGGCCAGTTATCGGCGGCTTTCTGGCTGAGGAGAAGGACTTTCGGTGGCTTGAATGGGTCGTCCTCTTCATGGTGGCCTTCAACTATATCTATGCCCTTCCACAATTCGAGACATACAAGAAGACTATCCTCCAGAAACGTAGGCGTGCTGAGAAGCAGTCCGATGCGCCTCAAGCTCATTCGCCAAAGTTCGCCCTCCCTTCGAGTGCAATCATCCAACGTATCGTCCTCAAACCTTTCAAAATGCTCTTTGTCGAGTCCATCGTGCTCTTCATGACCATTTATATGGCATTCAACTTCGCTGTCTTTTACAGCTTTTTTGCAGCCTTTCCCTACGTTTTTGGGGGCCACTACGGCTTCACCCCAGGGCAGCAAGGTCTCACTTTCATCTCTATCGCGCTAGGCTGCATCATCGGCTTCTTGGCTGTGGTCTACATCGACCGCAAGACCTACCCAGCGCTGGAGGCGAAATATGGAGTCGGCGCGGTGCCCCCAGAGTATCGCCTCTACGGTGCTATGGTCGGCTGCGCGCTCAATCCAGCCAGCCTGTTCTGGTTCGGGTGGACAGCCGACAAGGGTGTCTACTGGCTCAGTCCAGTCATTGCGTCTGTGCCGTTTGCCGTGGGCAACATTATGGTCTATAGCAGCGGCGCGCTGTACATCATGAACTCCTATGGTTCGTTGCATGGCGCGAGCGCTCTCAGTGCTAACAGCCTTCTGAGGTATGCGGGCGGAGGTGCGTTTCCGCTGTTCACGGTGCAAATGTTCTCCTCCATGGGGATCGGGTGGGCGAGCAGTCTGTTAGGCTTTGTCTCGGTAGTTCTGGTGCCAGTACCATGGGTGCTATACAAGTACGGGAGTAGAATTAGGGCTCATAGTCAGTATATCACGATTAAGGAGCCAACGTCCGGCAACCAGACTTCGTTGGAGGAGATGACAAGCGAAGACACAGAGAGTTGATGACCCGGCGGTAATCGGGCGAAGAAAGCTTGGGAAATGATAGACTCGCGCAGAAGTGACACTGAGGCGGCCGTGAAGCTCCAGGCTGTCAGGATGCATGATTCAAAATTAGAATTAGATGGGCAGCTTCAGTCAGCAACGGCCACATAACTAGCTTCTGGGAAGACATTCGCATAGGAAGGGACCCGTATTCGTCAACGAATCCCTGTGAAAAAGCGTGATAAATTCGCGCCCCCACGATGGAGGCGATGTAATGTTGCCTATTGTGTCAGGTGGAAGCAGAATCGTGGAGCCAGCTTAACCCTACGGCTGTCGAGTCAAGTCACCTGGGGGTTCCAGGTATCTCATCTCGAAGAGTAGATTTATAAGTCAGTGGCGCTTCTCACATGAGTTTGCCCTTGTGAAAGACCATATCACACTTCTTGACGCTTCAACTTCCTTGCAAAGACGAGTCATTTTCATTAAGCAAGCCATCGTAAGCACTGCATACAATGGGCTCCATTCCAACTCCTGACCCGGTCCGACTGGCCATTCTCGTTACAGATGAGCCGCTGCCTAGCGTATCGGCCAATCTAGGCCGCTTCGACACCATCTTCACGACACTTCTCAGAAATGCATGCGAAAGCCTCGACCCACCGCAGGCACTAGGGTCCCAGCTCGCGCTGACTTCGTACAACGTGGTGGCTGAAGACGGTGTGGATGCCGCTTACCCCGAGCCTGAGGATGTCGATGCCGTGCTCATCACGGGATCTCGGCATTCGGCTTACGCGGACGATGAATGGATTGTGTGCCTGACGGCTTTCACTCGAAGGCTTCTGGATGAAGGCCGTGTTCGCGTCATTGGTGTTTGCTTCGGGCACCAGATCGTTGCTCGCGCCCTTGGTGCACAGGTTGCCCGGTCCCCCGGAGGCTGGGAGCTGTCTGTGACGAAGCTGGAGTTGACAAATGAGGGTAAAGAAGTGTTTGGGTCTGAGAGCCTGGTACGTCCATTCACTCCCTCAAATATGAACGTGGATGAAATCTGTTGTGTCCCCAAATCCCCGGGTCCCAAGCTATGCTGACCATGAGGCATTGTGATCATCAGAGCATCTATCAAACACATCGCGATGCAGTTCTAGTCCTGCCTTTTGGTGTCACGCTATTAGCACACACCAAGCAATGCCCGATTCAAGCCCTGTATGTCCCTCGGAGGTTCATCACAGTGCAGGGCCACCCTGAGTTCTCCCCTTTCATGATGAGCGAGATGCTACAGATTCGCCATCAGGCTGGTATTATTCCCGAAGAACCTTTCAAAGACGCGATGGCAAGGTATTCGGATGCTCACGATGGAGTTCTCATTGGACGAAGCTTTCTCCGCTTCTTAAGAGAGTGATTGAAGGTGTTTGTTATAAGCCCGTCGTATGTTGACCATACAGCATTCACGTCTGCAGAGCCTGTTTGGCATTAAAGTCTTGTAAGATGGACATGCTAGGTCCATGCGAGAAACAGGTTCAGTGCGGAAATTCATAGGAATAATGAATTATCACTATAGTTGTTCATCCTACAAGCGAAAGAAAACATCCATCATTTGTATCGTGACTTTCTACACTTCTCGAATTACATACCCATCGACTGATAATGACGACCCTCCTTCTTTACCTGTTCACAGGCACTGGGAGTACCATTGATTCGCGACGGTGCAAGTGTACGGCGACACGCACTGCGTAGGACCAGTCCATCCTTGTCCCCCGCACTGCCCGTACTGCGGAGCCAGGTTCGTCGCCGTAGCCGCGGGCGCGGAGCTAGTCGAAGTTCGGACCGTGGTCGAAGTAGTCAAGGTAGAAGATCTAGCAGAGGAAGTCGAGGAGGTCACAGCGGCCGTGGAGCTCGAAGCCCTACTAGTTGATGTCGGCGCGACAGTGGTCGCGCCACCACCGGAGGAAGCAATAGCGCCAGAGGCGTAAAATGCACCGCGTCCGTTGGTACCGACGTAGACCAGGTTCTCCTCGTTACCGGAGCCGGCAAGCTTGGCGCTGTCGATGGCGCCGAAGCTCTGAGTGCCCTGGAGGTCCGTCCAAGAGGCGCCAAGGTCGGCGCTGCCATAGAGTCTGCGGCCTGCGGAGCCGGTGCCGAAGGCGTAGAGGTTCCAGTTGGTACCGGAGCCCTTTCCGAGAGCGATCTTGTTCGTGTTGGTGAGGGCGGTGGAGACCTGGGTGAAGGTGACGCCGTAGTCGGTGCTGTGGAAGATTCCAACGTCGGTCGAGACCCAAACGTCGCCGGCCTTGGCCGGGTGGGCTTCGACGTGGCGGATTCCGGTGGCGGAGCCGAAAGAGCCGGAGGTGGTGAACGTTGCGCCGAGGTTAGTGGAGCGGTAGAAGCTGGAGCCGGAGGCGCCGTAGAAGACGGTGTTGTTCTTCTTGTCACTGGCGATGATGGCGCCGGCTGGTATGCTGGAGACGACGGCGAGGGAACCTTGGTTCTGGCTCCTCTGCACTCCGAGAGTTGCGGTCGACCAGAGAATCGTGTCGGCATCGGCAGAGTACGCGACTGTGCCGCCGTACTGCGTTGTGCCGGCGGCGTAGTTAATGTTCCAAGTGGCTCCGCCGTCTGAACTGACAGCCAATTGTTGGGTGCCTGCAGTGTTGCCGACGCGAACGACGTTGGCGACCTTGTTACCAGCGTAGTCGACGCCTACGGAGCTAGCCCACATGGGAGTAGTCCAGGTGGTCTGGGGTGATGTGTCGAGGTTGCTCTTGGCCTTGAATGTGAATCCGTTGTTGTCGTAGTTAGCAACCAACAGCTCTGAGCCTCCGGGAGCACTGGCGAGTTCTTGTATGGACATCTCCTCGATTCCATCTGCGAGAGACTGGATATTGACCTTAGCGCCTATGTCCCAGTTGGTAAGGTCGTGGCCACCGAAGATGGTCAGACCAGTTCCCCACAGCCAGTGGTTTGAGTCGAGGGGATCGATCTCAAGGGATTCAATCATCCAACCCAAATCTTTGGTGTCAACGTCAAGGAAGTTGGTTTTGATCCAAGGAGCCTACTCTTTGTCAGCGCAAGAGCTCTTCCGGACACATGCATTTAATACGTTTTAGTCAAGCGATTTTGCACATACCTTGGGGCTGGTCTGAGCATAACTGATGTTCTGGTTACCGTCGGTACCCCACGTCCAGATCTTCTTCCATGTCGCCCCAGAATCAGTTGATCTGAACAGTTGCGCATCCGGCCACCAGCTGTTAAGAGTCGCAACGACCAGGGTACCGGGCTTTTGCATATCAAGACCCAGTCCACCTTGATAAGATCAGCATGAGAGCTCTCACGGTCTGGCTTTGCTGATTGGCTTGAAGAGTCAGGCAAAATTAAGAACAGGAGCTTACCGAAACCAAAGTACAGGTCGGAGCCTGGCGCGACAGGGGTAATGTCCTTCCAAGTGTTGGCAGTGAGGTCGTATCTCCATACGGAACCTGAAGTACCGTCATAGGGACCAGTACCATCCGAGTACGTGAGGTAAAGAGCCTATTTCTCTTCATTAAATGGCTGTCAGTCGTTCGGGGAGTGCTTCATCACCTACCTTCTCTGTGGGCTGAATCCTTCCCTTGTGAGGGAAGTATCTGCCAGGCTGGCCAGCAACTGCGGACCAAGTTGTACCGGCGTCATTGGAGACATAAACGGATGAAGTCGTGTTCTCGGCAACGCCAACAAAGATCCTTGAAGTAGCCCCGCTGAGAGCGGCTGAAGTTGAGTCGAAAGTTACAAAGTTGATGCCCTGGATGTCGCCGCTGTACTCGTTGTCGGCAGGTCCAGCACGGAAGGTGCCAACTGCGGTGAAGGAGGAGACCTTGGAGAAGCTTGTGCCTGAGAAGTGATCGAGTGTCAATCATATGCGCATCGAACTAGATGTTTTTGAATGGACTTGCCTCCGTTGGTACTCTTGTAGAGTCCATTACCACTTCGGGCACCAAAGTAGATGATGTTAGAGTTCTTAGGGTCTACTGCAAGACGCTCGCCATTTCCTCTTCCAGGCATGTTGCCTCCGACCTATTCGGTTGTCAGTGCTTGCGATTGATGAAAGTGGAAGCAACTCTCACCTTGAAAGGCAGGTCAGTGAAGGACCAGGTCGCGCCCTTGTCGGAGCTACGGGCAATTTGTCCATTATTTGGGTCCCTAGGATCTACGTCAATACAGTCAAGCATTTGAGAACGATGCAATGTGCATACCAGCTGTTGGTATACATGCCGACGGCGATGAAGACCTTGTTCGGGTCCTGGGGATCCAGCGCAAGAGCATCGACACCCCACCGGTTCCAGTGAGAATCATCAGCAAAACCGTTGGCGTCGGTCACCGGAGTCCACGAGTCATCGGCATTGAGGCGATACAGCCCGCCAATGTCGGTCCTAGCATACGCTACGCCCTTTGTTGTGGGATGGAATTGTATCGAAGGAACGAATCCTCCACCGCCGCCAATCTTGACATTCTTCCAGGTGAAAGCCGCCTGGAGCGGAGCCGCGAGGGCCGCCAGGAGGAGGTTGGCGTACTTCATCCTGAGCCAAAGACTTCTTGTCTTTAAAGGACGACTTGTCGACGGATGAGAGGCGGGCAGTGAAGTCACCTCTGGATCTATACCGGCAGGTGATATAGGATCTTGTGGGGATGTAACAGAAAAGGAGCAAGATCGACGAGGGCGTGGTTCATGCCGGGGCTATAAATGAATGAGTGCCTCTTCCCCATCAACATACCGTCGGATCGCCGGCATCCTAAAGAAACGTATCGGGCCACAAGGCACATTGACAATAAGGTCGACATCAAGAAGCCGGGCAAGACCATCGTGACTCCGCGCCGGAAATGAGACGAGTCAAGACTACAGCTCCCCAAATTCCATCAATCAACTCTTCAAAGCCATGGCCAAGTCAAATGAGGTTGCGGCCCTAAGCTTCCCGACAAGCCGGCCGCACTACTCCCGTTTACCGTTGAAGGAAGGAAAGCTTCCGCTTGGAGGTCCACGAAAGAGGGGCCACTGGGAGCACATAGTGGACGAGCTCATTTGTACACGCAGGTCCCAGGAACAACGTACATAGCCAAGCATTCTCCCCATTGTCTCGGCCCAAGATCGTGATTACCCAAAGAGGAAATCGAGGCCTGTCATCCGGGTCATCACATGATGGTTACCACCCTCCCTCTGTGGGATGACCGCGGTCTGCAATTACCGTCATGGCGTGATGCAAGACAGACAGCTGGTCCCTTGGACTTGGTTCTTGACACCCCCAGAAAGCCGTCAGGGACGCGTCCCGTCGTTTCCGTGAAGTCGGCTCGCCCACGTTAGCCGCGGTGGACCGGCAAACTTATTTGGCTCTTTGGCGATGGGGGTCTGCAGACTGCAAGACGGACGGGCCAAGTCCCAAGATTCGGATCCCAGAGGATCTGCTTTCCCCATGGGCGCAATGTGAAGAGCATGGGACCTGGCCAGAAGCGGGAAGCGGTAGATGGCTGAGTTGAGAAGAGATGAATTTGGAAGAACGACGAGGGTAGTTCGCCCAGACGGCGGGAATGGGGGCATTCGATTGGCGGAGCCCCGTCGGGAATGCGTGGTGGTGGGGTGGCATGGCTCGGTGTAACATTCATACCAAGTCTGGCACGGAGCGAATGCAATGACAGGATTCAGTTCGGCCTTCACAGGAGAGAATTAAATATTGCGACAGAGTCTCCAAACGCATTTCAGGAAGCCACCAAAGGTGGGGTAAGGGCAGTAATTGTTATATAATTAGGGGTATCGTGAAAGAAGCGTCGAGCATAAGTACCGGGGTCGACAAGCAATTCAGTGTCCAAACGCTTTGTGCTACCTCTTCTTTCCTTCCATTATCTCATCTCTCATATCTTATCTTCCTCGTTTCTTTCAATAATGATAACGCTGTATGTACCACGCATGGTGCTCGAGGCCGAAACACCAGCAGGAGCACCCATTGCCATTTAGATGCCAGAAGTGGTCGCACCGACGTTGACGACATTACCAGCCTCGTCGACGGCAACCTTTGTCTTCTTGGTTGACTCTTTCCTCGGGTTAGGAGCCTCAAAGATGGACTTGAGCTCTTCCAGCGTCTTCCCAGCCGTTTCGACAAAGAAGAAGTAAATGATTGCCATTTCAATGCACTAGATTCGTCAGCAACCGCAAAACCCAATACCAAAGAGTGTTGGTAAAAACTTACAATCCAGGCAATGTACACAAGGTACAACTTCCACGCAATCTTCTCCATACCGACGGAGATGCCGTAGGTATTGATCATGATAGCGACATTAAGGAACAGGAACGAAAGCCCGGATCCCTTGGCGCGGGTGCGGTTCTCGAGACACTCGACAGCATACAGCGTCTGAAGCGGCGTGAAACCCCAGGCGAAGCAGATGCCAAAGACGTAGATGGAGACTATGACACCGTACGAGAGGTTCTTGTGGTTTGCCGACTCGGCGGTGAAGGCTGTGAGCATGATGTATGAGGCGAGCGAGCCGGCCAAGCCAGCCAGCATCATGAAGCGGCGACCGAGCTTGTCGAGGAGAGTCGCGCCCCAGATGGCGGCGATCATGGAGAAGATTGGGTTGATGGCGTTGAGGAGGAGTTGGGTGTTGTCGTCGGTGATGCCGGCTTGCTTGAACATCTCGGGCATGAAGTAGGATACGACGTTGTTTCCGCTGTGATGAAGAGTATAGTTAGATAACGCCCAACGCTTGCTGCGAACCTTCGCCCAGTCAAAGGGCGTTACTTACGACCATTGGCCAATGAAAGCCATTGCAATGACCATGAAAAGCCTGTATCGGCGGGCCTTGGTGTTGAAGAGCTCCTTCATCTGCCACCAAGGGTTCTCGTCGGTGGTCGAGTGGTGATCCTCAATGATTTCGCGGTACTGAAGCTGCACAACGGGGGAGTTGACGTCGCCGTCACCGTGGTACTTGGCCAGGATGGCGAGTGCCTCCTCTGCGCGATCCTTTGAGATGAGCCATCGAGGACTTTCGGGGAAGAACATGATGAATATCATGACTACTCCAGGCATAGCGGCCTGGACGACGGTGGGGATTCGCCACGCCCAGCTTGTCTTGATGTGGTGGTTCGCACCGTACTGCCATTGTCAGTCAGAGGTGTTCGACCGCCCCGATGTAAGGTGGTGGTGATACTTACGGTAGTCCAACCGGCCAGGATGTTTCCAAGCCACCAAAAGTTGTTGTAAAGACCAGCCATGGTTCCACGGGCGGAAGGATGCGCCAGCTCGACGACGTAAGCAGGTCCAGCAGCAGAGGCGACTATGCAATGTTAGAGATTCGAGTTCGCATGATTGCTCGTGATGAGGACGACATACGAGAAGCTCCAAAGCCGAGGACAAATCGGCCTGCCACAAATTGTCCCAGGTGTTGGGCAGGTGCTTGGATAGCGGTGCCAATGAGAACGATGAAGCAGCCGATGAAGATGCACCATCTTCGACCCCAGCCATCTGCGATCATGCCGCAGAATGGGAAACTGCAAATTTGGCCGACTTGGTAGATCATGAAGACGATACCAGTTGTGGAACCGGCGCTCGAAAGTCCGAAGGTCTCTTGGTAGGGCGGCATTGCGTTGATCGCTCCCATGAGGGATGAGTCTTGAGAAATATCGTTAGCTGATGAACGTACATCCGATCTACTCCGTGGTGTGTAAACTCACCGAAGCCGTTCATGGTTGACACCTGATGGACAGCATATTCATTAGCCCATCTCAACCAACAGTGTAGGTTTAGGAAGTCTTACAAGATAGCCGATGGCCATGATGCCGTACAACTTGATCATGTTGGGCGACCACCAATTCACCTGCTGCTCCGCCATGGCGGCAGCCAACGCGACGGAGGCGGCATTGATCTCCTTCACTTCGCCGATGGCAGCCTTTTCATCGTACGCGGGTGGCTCATTGTCGTGTTCGACCACCGCCTGGCCCTTGAATTCGTCTTCGAGTTTTGCCATTGTGGCTCCAGGATTGGGCAACTGAACCGCAGCGTGCTCGTTTTCTGCTGTTTTGTTCGAGAGCGGCAACTGGGGAGAAAGCAGGCACGCGCGAGAGAGATGCGCGGGATGGGCCGATTCTTTTAAAGAGGAAAGCGAAAATCTGGCCAAGGCATGGGATCAACAGACAGGGACGCTTGTCAACGCTGGCCCAACCAACGGGTCGGTATCCATCCTCGAACTACCGTTACATGAGTTTCCCCATCTTGCGGTGCTCCCACACACCATAAACCCGGCCCCCAGTCCCAGCTTTGGATATTGGGGTGAACGTTGGTGGTGTTCCCCACATGGTGAGAGACAACCAGGCAATGGGCTGGTTTACACAGGGAACACGGAGCCGCGGCACGTGGACGAGATTTCAGCGGAGTCTTGCGGCGACTTGACGGGGCTCAAGAGAAAAGGTTATGATATGATCCGTTCTTGCGCTCGCAAGTCGTCACTAGTAGTTCAATCGCTAATCCTGTAGCACTTGGTAAAGACGGCGCCAACTTTGAAAGACGGATCTCCTCCGCACAGCTTCGCCTCCTCATGGTTACCCCATCTCGCCTGGATCTCGACCCCAGGTATCGGAGAAGATCCAATCCTAGCGTGGCAGAAATTACAATGCGACGTGTGATTCGTGTGGTTATCCATGTCGGCTCTTGATGCAAGGCAGCACGAGAGACCCGAGATGGGCTGCTGGTGAGGGGAAGCGAAGCTCAAAGTGTACATGCGACGCGCCGGTTTCCGGTTTGGACGATGAGCAGCGTCAGCCAAGGCATGTCGAACCAACAGAGGGATGGTGGCGGCGGCAGGCCGATGCAGTGCCCGGCACGATGCCCGGCAAAAAAGTCCGGTACGCTACTCTGGAGCAAGTTTAGGCCGTGACGGATGCGGCGCAGTGAGATCAAGAACGCGTTGCCGCAAGTCCAAACTGTTCAAACACGCGCTACGGAGTACTGCAGTGCAGTATCCGTAGTAGGGATACAATGTTAAGCCTGTCACGGAAGAACGCCGAGGCTAACGACCCATGAACAGGTGGTTGGGCGAGCCGCGACAGAAAAGAGGCAAAGTGAGAGAAGGAGAAAAGTAAAAAGCTCGGGAAAAGGAGGAACGAAGACCGGGTGGAGAGGCTCCCCCGAACCCCAGACGGGGTTGAAGGCCGAGGCCACAGTTCGGCGCTAGCACCGACTGGGGAATTGCGGGTCCGGGGATTGGGTGTTGGACCCTAGCGGAACGTACCGCTTCATGAGGAGAAGCAAAGGATTGGTCGCTGAACATGCTAGAGGAATGGAGAAATTCTCGGATGGAGCCCCAGCATGACTCGGGAGTTGGTCTAGAACAGAAAGCAAACGGCTCGTGTAACGCAGGGGATTCGGGCTGGTCTGGTGATGCGTGGAGCGGTTGATATATCATCCTTTGAAAAGAGCAACGGTTCCCACCATTGTGAAGTTAGGTTTGAAGAAGTTGCCTGAGGTGCTCACAGTCGGAGCTGAGGCCGAGGATATCCGAAATGCTCCCGGCCGGTGCTTTGTTCCACCTCAGGCACCCAGACCCTCCAGGTGTTTGGTCGACATCCCAAGAGCGAAACAGGCATTGACATGTCACGTGCATCTTTGTTTCCCTGTTGCCTTACTTGCAGCCTCAGGACTCAGGACGAATCTAGGTAATCCTCAGGCCCCCAAGTTTAAACTCCAACTCTGAAGCATTACCTAAGCCCCTCTTGACCAATCATCAGCTACCCCGCTTCCCCGAATCCTTCCCCTTGCAGCTATTCCCTCGTGATTCCCCCGCACTCCCTGACGCTGCACCGTCTCAGGTCGGGTGCTCAGGTGACGTTCCTGACCGTGGAATCCTGACACCTGGGAGCTCGGCTCGTATGAAGATGGTGCCAGAGCTCACCAGCTCCGACCCCAAAGCTCCAATCGCCAGTGTGCTCCTCCACTTCCACAATCTCCAGGACACCACTTTCAAACCTCTATCCACTCTCAACAGCTCATTATCGTGTGAAATTAACCTGCTATCTACACTACTCCATATACCACCACGCTACTCGAGATACCGACTTGCATGCCCCGTCAATTCCTCATCTCCGTTCATCGTGTCTCCACTGTCCCCGTCTTTGTCCGTCCCTTGAACCCACATCCGCATCCTCCTCCGCCTCGGTCACCGGTGCCGAGCTCTGTACTACCACCACCATGTCCGACATCTCCGATGACTACGTCGACATCTCTTCCGAGACTGACCTCCATCTGAGTGTCTACATGGAGAAGCTAGGCCGCCATTGTCGTCTAGGTAGCTCGTCAAGTGAGGGATCATCATTCACAGCCGGACCCTCCAGACAAGAGACAACCTCCACTGTTGTTGAAGCTCCAACTCACTCGTTCCCAAAGAGCCTTCCCGATTGGAGCAACCTCAAAGTGCTCCATCGCAACACCCTTCCACCACGGAGCTACTTCTTCCTGTACAATACCGAAGAGGACGCCCTTACTAGGGATACATCCAAGTCCAAGTCACTCCTACTTTCCGGAAAATGGAAATTCCACCTGACAACATCGCCTTTCCATGAACCTCGGGACTTCTACAAGACCGACTATGACACCTCGGAGTGGGACGACATTGTCGTACCTGGCATGTGGCAATGCCAGGGCTACGGCAAGGGTCCTCAATATACCAATCTCAACTTTCCCTGGCCCGTTGATGCGCCCAACATTCCCTACGATGACAATGAATGCGGCCGACATGTGACGACCTTCAAAGTTGGTGACGACTTTGCGGACCACCAGCTGAGACTACGCTTCGAGGGTGTCGACTCTGCCTTCACCGTCTGGGTCAATGGCAAGGAAGTCGGCTATTCCCAAGGAGCTCGTAATCCCAGCGAGTTCGACGTCACGGACTTTGTCAAGGTCGGCGAGGACAACCTTCTTGCCGTCGAGGTCTACCAGAGATGCGACGGCACATACCTCGAGGATCAGGACCAGTGGTGGCTCAGCGGCATTTTCAGAGATGTCTACCTCCACGCTTTCCCCAAGTTCCATCCAATCGACTACCACGTTCACACTCTGCTGGACGATGACTACAAGGATGCCACCTTGAAGGTCGACGTCGAGATGAGCCAGGGCGCTTACGTCGATATGAAGCTCCTCGACGCTGATGGCAAGCTCATCGCCAAGGACATGAAGATTTTTGACCGACACAACAGCTTCGACATCCGCGTCAAGAACCCACACAAGTGGACGGCCGAGACTCCATACCTCTACACCCTAGTCCTCAACTTCAAGAAGTGCAGCCTGGTTCAGCGCGTGGGTTTCCGTCGCGCGGAGCTGATCAAGGGGGTCTTCAGCGTAAACGGCGATCCCATCAAGATCCGTGGCGTGAACCGCCACGAGCACCACCCAGACTCGGGCCGCGCCGTGCCTTACGACTTCTTGAAGCGCGACCTGCTCTTGATGAAACACTTCAACGTCAACGGCATCCGTACCTCTCACTACATCAATGACCCCCGCCTCTACGACCTCGCAGACGAGCTCGGTATTTGGATCCTCGACGAGGCTGACCTCGAGTGCCACGGCTTCGGCGTTCTCGGAAATGCGGGCGAAAGCTGGGCCACAGATAACCCAGATTGGAGAGAGGCCTACGAGGATCGCGCGAGGCAGATGGTCCAGCGCGACAAGAACCACGCCTCGGTCATCCTGTGGTCTTTGGGCAACGAGTCCTTCTATGGGCAGAACCACCAGCACATGTACGACGTGATCAAGAGTATCGACAAGTCACGTCTGGTACACTACGAGGGTGACTGGAATGCGTCGACGGCGGATATCTACAGCAGGATGTACGCCTCTGCCGAGGACATTATCAACACGGCGTCACAGAAGGACTGGGCCAAGCCGCTCGTGCTGTGCGAGTACATTCACGCCATGGGCAACGGCCCCGGTGGTATCAAGGAGTACATTGACGCCTTCTACAAGTATCCGCGATTGATGGGAGGTTTTGTCTGGGAATGGGCCAACCACGTAAGACTAGAAGCTCTCCAACATCGCCCGAACACGTACTAACAATACCCAGGGCCTCCGTACGACGAACGATGATGGTGAGGAATACATGGGCTACGGGGGTGACTTTGGCGATGTCCCCAACGACTATAACTTTGTCTTTGACGGCCTCTGCTTCGCCAATCACACGCCTACCCCGGGCCTGGTCGAGTATGGCAAGGCCATTGAGCCCGTCCAGACGCTCGAGATCAAGGGCAATGAGGTCACCATCATCAACCGCTACGATATCGTATCCTTGGACCATCTCACAGCCACCTGGCACATCGTTGCGGACGGTATGGTCATCGGCGGCGACCAGGAGGTCGAAATCCCCAAAGGTTTGTTGCCCATTTCTTTCTTGTCCCCGATCCCTTCCATACAGCTCATCTGACACATCATAGGCATCAAACCTCACACCAAGGCGCACCTCAAGATTAAGGGTCTTCCCAAGAACCTTACCGCCGAGGCCTACCTCCACATCGACTTCTTCCTCACCAAAGGCACAAATTGGGCCAAAAAAGGCCATCGTGTCGCCTTTGGCCAAGTCGCCCTCTCCAAGGCCCCCTCCATGGCCACAATCCTCTCCTCCCTCTCCAACCCCTTCCTCGACCCCGTTCCCACCATCCAGCAAACCTCTCCCTCCCTACTCTCTATCACCTCCGCAACAGGCCTCTCAACCTGGGGCCTCGACCTCCAACTCGGCACCCTTACCTCCTGGCGTAAAGCCTCTCACCCGCATATCGAGCTTCTAACCACACCCTTCGTCGTGGACTTTTACCGCGCCCTCACCGACAACGACCGCGGTGGCCGCTTCGGGCAGCAATGGGAGGATCGCCGACTGCATCAGACGAGCCACAACATCAAGCGCGTAGAATGGCGCAAGGAGAAGCACGGTCTTATCGTCAACGTCCACTCCCGCATCGCGCCGCCCGTCCTCGCGTGGGGCGTCGACATCTACACCACCTACACCTTCCACGGCGAGGCCATCTACATCAAGATAAAGGGCAAGCCCAGCGGTCCGCTGGTGCCGGATACCTTTGCCCGCATCGGCTTCACTTTCGGCCTCAAGAACGTGGAGAAGGTCGCGTGGTGGGGCCGTGGGCCCGGCGAGAGCTACTCGGACAAGAAGATGGCGCAGGCCTTTGGGAACTGGGAGGAGACGGTCGATGACCTGTTTGTGGACTACGAGTTCCCGCAGGACGGCGGCAACAGGACCGATGTCCGGTGGGTCGAGTTCCGCGGACAGCTGCCCGATGAAGAGGGCGTGGTCGACAAGAGCAAGCCCGCTGAGCGTCTCATTCGCGCCCGCTACGGCGATCTGGAAGGTGCCTCGTTCTCGGCCATGCACTACACCACCAAGGACCTGGACGAGTGCAAGCACCCGTACGAGCTGCACAAGCGCAAGCGGGAGGACACGGTCGTCAGGCTGGACTGGGCGCATCACGGTCTCGGGACGGGGTCCTGTGGGCCGGCGACGCTGCCGCAGTATGAGCTCAAGAGCAAGGATTTTGAGTTTGAGCTTGTTCTGGATTAGTCGTGGGATCAATGTATATGTAGCTTAAAGCTGAGACTGACATGAAATTGTAAAACATGTTCCTTCACTTTGCTGAGATATTCCAATTTCTGGGATGATCAACGTCATGTTACCGTATTCACTGTACCCTTTCCACCAGACCTATCCCCTCCCGTATCAAACATACTGATACGCCCCAATCTCAACCTTACTCTCCACAAGAATCAACCCCTCCATAGCCGTACACTGACTATCCCAATCAACACCCCACTCCCGATGCCCATGCTGCGACGTCCACCGCACCCTCACAAAGGAATGCTTCTTGCCCTCGATCGGACACGAGTAAAAGAACGGCCTTGCCGACGCGGCCGGGTCGCCGAGGTTGATGAATTTGACGAGGCGGAGCTTCTTGGTCGCGTCCGCCGGGTCCCAGATCTCGACGGCCTCGAAGCAGTTGAAGTTGGAGCCTTGAGGCATGGTGTTCCAGGTTAGGGCGTCGCCTGCGGTGTAGCTTATTACGCCGAAGGGATCGAGGTAGACAAGTTGGCCTGGGGACATCATGGACTGCGGGGGTAGAGAGTGTGAGGTAATTGAGGAGAACAGTAGAGAAGGGGGCAACGAACCTTCATCCTGCCAAAGGAACCGTCTACGACGGTGGTGTTGCCTGGTGGGCAGGAGCCTCCGCCGAAGTCTGGGCACCAGGTCGTTGGTCTTTCGAGGCCGATCCAGAAGCGTTCTTCTTCGACGTTGACTAGCTGGTCGTGGACTTTTGGTTCGGAGGGGGCGAAGGTCCGGAGTTGGTAGGAGGCGGCGGATGCTAGGGTGCTGATGGCCAGCAGGGAGAGGAATTTGGCCAACATCTTGTCGTTTTAGTCTCACTGTTGTCTACCTTAGCAGTGGTGTTGTTTCCATGCATGAAGCGTTTGAAGTGAGGAAGGAAAGAGAAGCAAGGATGAGGACGTTGCAAGTCAAGGCCGTTGGTCCGGTCTTATTGCCCGGCTCGTGGACCAGTAAGGTAGATATGGCACGAGTGTTCTATTTCGATTCATAGCAGCCGCCAAGGTAAGCCATAGCCTTCAGCCTACCTTACATGAGCGTTGAATGGCTGACATAGACCCAACGTTCTGGTGGTGAACTGCAGTCGACCAGATAAGTGGAATATTGCCTAGACATCAAACCTTGTTCACAGTTCAGGTACCATGGACTCGTGCAATCTATTCTCAATCAGAACTAAAGTAAACAAAAGAAAAGTTTCCCGGATTATCGGGACCATTCAGTTGCACGCGATGAGATTCAAGGGCTATGTTGACTTTATTGAAGCTTGTTCGTAAGACGATCATTATGTATATGGTGATTTTTCCCCTAAGAAGGTATTCGCCTAAGACGGCATCCAATAGCTCGCGTCGATTGAAAAAGTGTGGTGTATTCTTTATTCTAGTGCCAATCTTGGAGATCGCGATAGTCTCAGACCTTACGTCTGTTGTAGCTAATGAAAATGAGGTGAAATCGGACTGACGGCACCTATTGCGGATGCAAGTAATCCTCAATCGCCTTCCCCCGAGTCATCATCCCTGGTACTGCAGAGAGAGTGATGTAAACGCAAGCCATGCTATCCGCGCATCCCGTGGATACGATCGCGACTTTAGCTTGCGAAACACGCCAGACCTGCAACCCATGATCGGCGGTATGCAGCGAATCCTCGAAAGATTTGTCAAGGGAAGTTCTGCACTTCCAACGTGAATGTCTAGCAGATGTTTACTGGCCGGTTATCATAGCAGAAACAGGCACGAGATGCAACAAAGCAGCTTAACATATGAAATGTGATTAATGAAGTATAAATAGTTAAGCAGTCGCTCATCTACCCGCTGTAACCGGCCAGAACTAATGCACCCAAACGCCAGCCAGTACCCAAAGCCTGTCTATCCTCTTGACGCTCTAGATCTTTCTAGATCTTTTCTATTTACAAAGACTCCTCCTTGTGAATCTCGATGCCCGCAGGTGCACCAACCAACGTCTTGCACTGCGCGTAGATGACGAATTGACCAGCAACCAGACCGCACGTCATGACGATACGGGGGCCCAGACCAGTAAGAAGCAACCTCTTGGGGCCAAACTCCTTGGCAAGCTGGAACATACGGCTCGTGGCGCCCTGGTTCTTGTCACCTGCACCCTTGTTGATAGCGGAGAGCAATGTGTCGGCGGGGTGAGAGAGCACAGCGGCCGCGACACCAGCGACGACACCAGACGCAAGCTCCACGCCAGTGGACTGCAGCTGCGTCATCTTGGCCTTCCTCTCGGGTCCCATGGTCCGGTAAATCACCTCGACAGCAGCCTCATGCACAGAGAACTGGCCGACAGCATAAGGCACCTGCTTAAACAGCAGCGGCACAAAGCCAGAATAGAACCCCTTGAACCCTTCCTCGCGCGCAAGGCGCATAAACCCAGACCCCAGACCAGTCGCGAACCCGCGCTGGGAAACGAGACGAATGCGCGTCGCCTCGAGGGGGCAAAGCAGGATATCGGCAAAGAATTCGGCGGTGGCGGAGGCGCCGAGGTAGATTGCGGTGCGCTTTTCCACAGCCTTGTCGGGGCCGCCGGCGAGGGTGATGAACTGCTTCTTGAAGAATTCGTAGCCGGCGAATTTACCACCGCCCTGGACGAGGTAGCCGACGGCGGTGGGGCCGAAGCCGGTGAGGAGGGCGGATGCGCCTTCTTTTGCGACGATTGTGCGGCCCGCGCTGATCATGTTGAGGCCCTTCATTGCATCGTCGACTTGGATTCGCGTCTTGACGACGTCAATTGGTGTCGCGGCCTGTAGTGATTATGAGCATTTTTAGTCGAGTGCTTGTGAGGTTCTCTAGAGAATGAGGTGGTTGGCTTACACCGTGGGTGAGGGTCGCCGCGAGGGCGCCTGCGCCAAAGAACTTTCCATAGTCGACTGGTGTGAAGGTCGGGAGTTCCGATTGTGTTGTTTTTGATGCCATTTTTGGAGTGGAGATTTTCTGACGATATTCCTAAAGAACCCAAGACCTGAGAAATTGTGCTACGACTGAGGGAGTGCAAGTGAACAGCTAGGAATGTGGCTGGCCGTGGAATAATAAACGGCAGGAAGGTGCTCTTGCTCTCTCTTGTCCGTCGTCATTGCGCCCAAAGCTCCTGCCAGTTCCCAATTGCCTTGGCAGGGGTGCTGTGGAGCCGAGGTGTGGAGCTGACTCATCAATCAGTGAGCGCGCAATGACGTCGATGTCCCCTTATCTCTCCAAACGCGGCTGCCACGCACCAAAATTGAAGGCAGTGACGGAATGCCCGCCGGACCTCTCGGGAACCAGAACCAACAAGACTCAGGTCGCGCCAATTCCATCGCTCGTTTTCGGCACTTGGGACGGTGCAATTTTCAGCTTGGAAGAGTTTTTTTGTTTTTATTTTTTCTAACCCTGCCCTTGACGACATTTGCGCTCACTAACACTCTCTGGGTCCCGAACTCCTTGCCCACCTTTTCTGCCCACGATAAGCTACGCGATGCCGTTCGTCCCGACGTGCGGCTCCTCCCGCGCCGCGATTTCAGGCGAGACTCCGACGCCGACACTGGGGACTGCGTCGATCTCGGGGTTCACGAGCAGAAGCTTTGCCTTGCCCCTGTCCGTCTGTTTTCATCGAATGAAATCGCGTTCATCTGTCATCATGCTTATTCGGGCCTACGATTATATCGGCGGGTGGGCATCTAGCGATGTCTGAATATCCGATAATAACGGGTCCCTCTGTCTCTACCTTATATCGGCTAGCTGGCCATTCTCTATTTTCTCTTTCTTCTCTCCCATGAAGTCTCCTTGTCCGATGATATAACCATGGCTTCGAGCACCGACTGCCAGCGCTACCCTTTTCCTGGATTCTCTTGAGTCTCAGATAGACAGAGGAATTACCCAAATCATCAGGAGCACACCATCAGTGCAGTCGATGGAAATCGAGAAATGGCGAACAGCGAGAATCAGAAACGCATGCCTTCAGTTTCGTCGAGAGAAGGGCCTGGGGTGACCAAGTCCTACGACCAGGTTGATTAAACTGGGCAAGTGTGCGGGGTCCCAGTTCTGATGTTGCTTCAGACCTCGATTCGAGCAATCGCTGAAAACAAATTGGCCAATCATCCGGCTCACTTGACAATCCCTAGCCATTTCGTTCCATCCTCTTCATTAGTTCTCGACGGACTCTATGGCAGCTCTCCTCTGAATCTACGTACACCAGCGACTACCTAGCCTGTCAACCCCGATGACGGTCCTGGATGGAGGTGTGCAGGGTGACGAGGGCGTCCAAATTAGCGGAAAGTCGCCTGACTCGACATCGCTGCGGGGTCCCAAGCACCCTAAAAGGGAAATCTTAAACGATACATCACCCTAACCAACTTCTCCCAATCCACATCTTTTGTTCTCACGCCTCATTGTCGGCGACATAGTAAGCATCATATCAGATAAGGAGCCGTTGTCTGATAGCCCGCACTTGATTCATATGCCCTGTGTCTATGGTCGATCACGGCACTCGGAAGCGCAATGTTACGACTCGAGACCGCACAGGCTGCGTGACCTGTCGCTCCCGCAGACTGAAATGCGATGAAAAGAAGCCCCATTGTAACAACGCAAGTCCACATCTCGCCAGTTTTTTCAAGTTTGGCTCTGACTGTGGCTCCATCTAGTGTACAAGACTGAATCTCGAGTGCGGCGGTTATGCGACACCGATCAAGTTCAGAGATCAGACAGATCTGCTGAAGCGGAAACATGGCAGAAAACGCAAAGAAAAGGCACAAAGACCAGCTCCGACTGAGCCATCGCCTTCGTCGAATGCCCAAGACAGTGTAGAACCGACATTGCAGTCGCATCAAGTTAGCCAGCATGTTGTGACACCGGGAGATGAAACTTTCCATTCGGCTGACGAAAGCCATCAAACCTTTGACGAATCACAAGAATTATCCCGCTATGAGGCGGCCGCGTCACTCGCCCTGATATCTGGAGGCATTCACCAGGACTCACTGGTTCCTACTGGTGGGCATCAAACAGAATCGCCCTCGTTCTACACGCCATTTGACGACACGACTCTGCAAGCTGATTCCACTCTCGGTGGACTAGAAGAATCCAGTACGGATGACGGGCTTAACACCTCTTATCAGGGCGTAGCCACGCCGAGTTCCACGCCAGTCTACCCACGTATTGACTCGCCTTTGCTGCGACAAAGACAGTCAGAACAGGCGAATCGGCAATTGACTTCAGTGCCAACGATTCCAGTTGGCTTGTTGGAGAGCGCAAAGTTTGCCGAGGACATGGTGTTTTATCACCATTTCACGGATACCTCTCCGTACGGCACCCTCTCAATCTTGTCATTGAATGATATCCTACAGGCTGAGCACCTTGACAAGGCCTTCTTCCACGCTGCATTGGCCTTGGCGGCGCTGGATATCTCCCAGGCAAGGCCGACGGAGGCGCTCGGTAATAAGGCGGCACTGCAAGCCCTCGATCACTTTGTCACTGCCCTCGGTACGGTGCGCATGGCACAGCTCGACGATGAAGGGGTCGCTACGGGCTGTCCGCCGAACCAAGACAACGCCATCTCATGGCTGGCGACTCTTCTACTGCTGGCCAACTTTGAACTACAGAGAGGCCAGATGAAATTGTGGTACATCCATAGCCGGGCTGCGGTCACCTTCCTGTCCCAACACCTCAACCGCGTGCAGGATTCGCCGGTGGGAGAGTCGCTCATCCGATCGTTCTCGAGGATCGCCGCGCTTCTGGACATCTTTGACAGGGCATACTCTGTACGCTACAGCATAGCGTCTCCAGACGTTTCAGACTCTTTAAGCAGATCTCTAGTAAACTCGCCTCATTCGGCAGACCGGCTGCTCTTCATCCTACCGCGGGTCATCAAGCTTGAAGAAGAGTGGAGGAGCAACCCCCAACACGACCTTCACTGGCGAGAGCAAGCAGAAAGCCTTATCGAGGAGTTAAAAGCCTGGCGAAAGACCGTGCCTGACTGTGACGTGCCACCCTTACACGAGCACACCGCAAACCCTTACAATGAAGATGCAGAAGGACCTGGCATCTCCATCAGGCCCCTCAGCATCCCGGACGCCCCAGAGCCCGTTAAGGCTGCAACAACCTTCATGCACTACCTCGTGTCTCTCCTCCGCTTGGAAACGAGATACCTGCCCGGCGCAGTGCGCCAACTACCCCCCAAAGCAAAGAAAATCGTCCTCCTCGTCTGCCGCCTGGCAGCAGGCGTACCCTACGCCTCCTGCGCGGCGGTCAACGCATACTCCCACGGCATGGTCGCGGCGATGATGAACTGCTATCACATGTCAGAGGAGCAGGAGGTCAAGGACTGGGTCAAGAATTGGATCGCCGGATTCCCGCGGGAGAGGGAGGGCATCTGGAACGTGCGACACGCGCACCGCGTGCTGAATTACGTTGACCAGGAATACACGCGTCGCGGCTCGCGCTACAACTGGGAGATCATCAAAGTTCGACTGATAGACCTGGAGACAGATGCCACGCCAAGCGAGGACGAGGAGACGGACCCTGACAAGTTTTCGGTCGAGATTTATTCGCGGTGTAAACGGGGTTGGAGCATTGACTTTGTAGAAATACCGTAAAAGGAAATCCGGAACGCCCATGCTTGTGGACTCCCAGCGCACCAATGACGATGATGACAATGGATTTTTGTGAAAATGAGAAGATCTCGGAATGTGGGCTCGGTATCCGATGACATGCAGGTCCCATCGCCGAGGATTTTTGGCTGAAATTTTCTGCGGGATGACGGGCGCCGGCAGGCGGGCCTCCGATCGTCAGCCGGTCGGTGTGGGGACGGTTTAGCGTGCTCGTTCTCATTTGCCGTATTGGGTAATTCCAACAAATGGTTCAGATTCATCGCTTGCAGCTCATCCTGCTCTGCCATCACAGCAATTGAGCTTAAGCTCGAGCTGGAGGATGATGTCAAGACAAAAAGGCGCTTATCCGGGAGTTTATGGTTATAAAATATGGACGCGCGCTCTCGATGTGCACGGTGAACAACAAATTAGGACATCCTACTCGTAATTGGAACTCTTGAGCTTCGTCCACCACCAGAATATCCAGATTCATCTCCGTTCCTACCATTGAGTCAGGACATCAAGATGAGTCCCAGCGCTATCAGCACATCTTCAGCGACATTGTCAAAAGCGAGTGGCCTGCCCGACAATGGACACCCTTACGCAGAATTGGACGTCACCAAGATGCTCAAGACTCTTGTCCCCGAGGCAGACCAACTGCCCGTCCCAGATGCCCACGATCCAGTGAGATTGGGCCAGAACTGCACAACGGCACACATGGTACAAGTCCCATGGTCTATGCAAAGTGGCTGGGGAACACCCGTAATGAGCCCCTACGGCAAGATCGCCCTCGAGCCAACGGCAAGCGTCCTACACTATGCCACGGAGTCCTTCGTAAGTCCAACTACTACACAAGAGAAGCTTTTGAACACAAATTCCCTCTTCCCGAATTCATGAACCCAAGAACTGACACCCTTACCAGGAAGGAATGAAAGCCTACCGAGGCCACGACAACAAACTCCGCCTCTTTCGCCCAGACCTCAACTGCGCCCGCCTTCTGAAGTCCAACGCCCGCGTAGGCCTCCCCTCCTTCAACCCCTCCGCCCTCCTCGCCATCATCACCACCTACCTCGGCACAGAATGCCCCCGCTGGCTCCCAGACCCCGGCACAAACCTCTACGTCCGCCCCGCCATGGTCGGAAGCGGCTCCGCGCTCGGTATCAACCAGCCGCCCGAAGCCTTATTCTTCCTGTTTGCCGCGCTCTTCCCGCAGTCTCTGGGAGGAGGATCGACGAATGCGCCGCACCCGGGCATCAAGTTGCTCGCCAGCAGCCCCGAGCATATCCGCGCCTGGCCTGGCGGGTTCGGGTCCGCGAAGGTGGGCGCGAATTACGGGCCTGCTATGGTTTCGCATGCGGCGGCTAAGGCGCAGGGGTGTACGCAGACGTTGTGGTTGTTTGGGGAGGAGAGGATTGTTACGGAGGCTGGGGCGAGTAATTTCTTTGTTGTGTGGAGGAAGAAGGGGGGTGAAGGGATTGAGCTTGTAACTAGTTCTTTGGACACGGAGGTTATCCTGGATGGCATCACTCGACGGAGTGTTTTGGAAGTTGCGAGGGAGAGGCTGACGCGGGAATCGACGGCTGAGACTGAGCTTGCCCCGCTGGATGTTGTCGAGCGGCCGTTTGCTATGGGTGAGGTTGTGGAAGCATATGAGGAAGGTCGGCTAGTGGAGGCCTTTGTTTCTGGCACTGCGGTAAGTTTAACATGTGTCTTTCTGGCTTATCAATTTCTCTTAGCTAACGGGTCATATACAGATGTTTATCACCCCGGTTTCCGTGATCAAGTACGGCGACACTGAGATTCAATTCCCCATGATGGTTACTGATGAGGGGCACAAGACACCGCGCTCCGCGTACTCCAACACCATCAAATCCTGGTTGGAGGATATCATATACGGTCGAGTAGAACACGAATGGGGATACGTCGTTGCTGAGCAGTGAAAGGATTCAGGAACGGATTTTACGGATTTCCTGCCTCACTGAAAGAAGCGTATATTAGATTAAACGAAGACGAAGATGTGACTATAGTTAGAGAAGGGGTTGCATTTTCTTGTTCACGTACCTTAGATCTCAGAGAACATAGAACTCGGAGTTGACAGAAGGCCGATTTATCACTATTGTCAGAGTAAAGCGTATCCTATGTCTGCTTATTACCTCACTTGCCCGATTAATGTCTTCTAACAGTCCGCAACGGCGCAGCCACTTACTCTCAAAGGAGACATCCGGACAATCAAGCCCATGATCGAGCTTAGCCGCTGATCGAGGCAGCAGTGGGAGCTTATGATTGATGCAACAAAAGAGCAAGAGAATTGCGAGCAGCACATTTGTAATGGCATAAGGTGCTTGGCGGTATGGACTACATACGAAAACCAAGTGTGAAACAATTTCATTTCTATCCAATTCCCGATGCCATGCTAATCATACGTCTGCAATAATTTTCCATTGATATCTTCCACTACATTATTCACATAGATTTATTCAACCCCATTCTGCCTTGAAACGCCTTACGTCAAATCCGAACAGGCAAAGAAGTCATCTACTGACTTCAAGGCCATCAACGCATGGTTCTGTCTGGTCATTAGCAAAACGAGTCTTACTGCAACGGGCGCAACTCAACCGTCTACCTTCATTGAATCGTGGGTGAGTCCTCCGAGATGAGGTAAAAGTGTCACGCAGTCGTGATTCAGTAATCTTGGGTTTACGTTTGGTCTACAAGTGTTAGCTATTCACAGGCAGTATGAAAAGACTATGACGTCAGAAACTCACTCGTTGTAGTGAACATCCAGCCCAGCCGCTGCGACAGTGCCGCTGTCGATGGCATCACACAGTGCTTCCTCATCTATACAACGACCCCTGGCCACATTGACGATTCGAATTCCTTTCTTCATCCCGGAGAAGACATCCTTCGACAAAAGATGATGTGTCGTTGGAGAGTAAGAGCATGCCAAAACCAAGCAGTCCACGGAAGCGACGAGGCCCACAAGATCCTTGTGAAACAGTATCGGTGGCAAAAGCCCCTTGACGTGATCGTTCTCATGTTTTATTACTTCCAAAGTTCTCCGAAGATTGGGCCTATCAATACAGTGAACCTCCATCCCGAGAGCAGCTGCCTGTCTCGCGACGGTCTGGCCGATGGAACCCATGCCAATAATGCCAATTTTCTTTCCAAAGGGATCGACTGCGTTCTGAGACGAGTGCCTCAAGGCTGGCCAGAACTGCTCGTCGCGGAGCATTCGCTCGTAGCGATTTAGCTGACGGAATACTGAGATGATGAGATAGACCGCGACCACGGCCGTCGCCTCGCTTCCGCCTGTGGTGTTGAAAAAGTCTATGCCACGGGCATTGAGTCCCGAAACATCTTCTTCGTCGAAACCATGTCCGAAGTTGACAATCATCTTGAGAGTTGATGGAAGATATGGCAGAGCCCGTCTAGTCCAGCCCATGCCCAATTTCTCGTTGTCGGGCGGAGTGTTAATGCCGATTCGCATGATTCCGTCAATGCTCTTGCAGGTGCCGGAAGTCATGGACTGGTAGAAGTCTTGTACTTTTGGATAGTCGTACATTAGAGTTTCATACCGTGAGCTGAATTCTGCCCATACTTTGTCAGGTATGACGTCGCGAGGTGAGCCGATTACGAGGATCTTGCGTTTTTGCTGCATGTTTGGTAAAGTTGAGTGTGCCTAAATGAATGGTAACATCAAGGAAGAAAGGAAAGTCCAACTGGTGGAAATACGATTCTTTGCATGGGACTTATTGTACCAGACTGCAAGATCTCGTCGCATTCTGCAGTACCTTGTCGTCTCCTTTCTCATGCTAATGTCTAATTTCGTGTAAGTCAGCTCTCTCGTTCCCAATTTCCTTTTTCGGTAATATCTCGAAGTGGACTTTTGTATCGGCCCCCACGCTGCATCACTCGTAATCCGATCTCGCTTGACGTGGGTCTCGGTGCGACTAGACTCGACTCGGAAAGCCCAACTTCCCCTCTTTCAACACCAAAATTAGCGCCCAGAGTCAACTATTTCAGCTGGTGATAGTGCTAAGAGAAGCTTGATTGTAGTCGAAAAGCCAGTTCTTTGCTGACTAAGGACGTCGCTTCTATCGCCACGATGGTTCCTACTCCAGCACGCCCGGTGAACGATACCAATGAAGCACTAGCTAGCTTCTATGCAAAGTCCGTGAAAAATGAGAGACACCCTTGCACTTTTGCCTCGCTAATCTGGAAGACAGGGTTGATGAGCTTGAGAGTGTCTTCATCGATAGTACGTCCAAACAGTTACTTTTGGCTTTGGCTGAAAGGACCATATTTAGTTAACTATGACTTCGTGTAGGACTTGGAGACGCCATCAAGATTCCCTCAATCTCTGCTTATGCAGATAATAGGAAGGATGTGTTCGCGGTGGGTTAGACGAATAACCTCTATGCCATCAAGGCATAGAGATAACAATATCTAATAGAGAAGCAGATGAGTGAATGGGTTGCGACCAAGCTGAAGGCTGTTGGTGTTGAGGTAACACTCAAAGATCTGGGCAAGCAGGAGGGTACAGACCTCGACCTTCCTCCTCTGGTATTGGGACGCTATGGCAGCGACCCCGAAAAGCCAACGGTGCTCGTATACAGCCATTACGATGTTCAGCCTGCATCTATCGAGGACGGATGGAAGCACGAGCCCTTCGTGATGACGGTTGAAGAAGACGGCAAGATCTGCGGCAGAGGAACCTCGGACGATAAGGGCCCTCTCATTGGCTGGATCAACATGATAGAAGCTTTCCAAAAGGTGGATGTAGACGTACCGGCTAACTTGGTCTTCTGCTTTGAAGGCATGGAAGAGACCGCATCGTTTGGCCTTCGGCAGGGCCTGGAGGATGAGGCAGACAAGTACTTCAAGGATGTCGACGTGGTCTGTATCACGGATGTTGTTTGGGTGAGCGACGAGCAGATTAGCGTCCCTCAAGGACTCAGAGGCATCATCTTCTACCTTGTCACCATCACAGGTGCCAAAGTGGATGCCCATAGTGGTGGGTTCGGTGGTCAGATTTCGGAGCCAATGACAGACATGGTCAACATCATGTCTTCTTTGGTGGATGCGAATGGCAAGATTCTGGTCCCTGGGATCTACGACAATGTCCAAGCTGTCACGAAAGAAGAGTACGAGAGCTACCAAAAGCTGAACATTTCGGAAGATTCTTTGTACGGTGGCACAGGGGGTAGAAGCCTCCACGACAATCAGGCTGACGCTCTGGTCGCTCGGTACGTTCACTCGCACTCTACCTCAGATCAGTAAGCTAATCTCATTCTCCGCCCCGTAGCTGGAAGAAGCCATCTCTCAGTTTGCACAGGATAGAGAATGCCCTGCCTGGAGCCGGAGCTGTCACATCTATACCTGCTAAGCTCGTCGGAAAGTTCAGTATCCGTACTGTGCCCTTTATGAAGTGGGAGGACATTGACCAGCTGGTGCGAAAACACGTCAAGGACCGTTTCGAGAGTCTAGGAAGTAAGAACGAACTCGAAATTGAGTGTCATCCGAATGATTGGTTCTACGAGGAGGCGAGCCACTGGAATTACCAAGCCGCGATTCAGGCAACACGAAACGTGTGGGGCGTTGACCCTGCTTTGACCTGTGAAGGTGGAAGGTTAGCCTTTACATCGAACCCCAGCGTGATAGACTAGCACTAACTTTACCCAGCATACCCATCGCCTTGGACTTCAAGAAGACCTTGAAAAAAAATGTGCTCCTTATGCCTGTTGGTCGGCCTACCGATGGACAACATTCCACTAACGAGAAGCTGGATAAGAGCAACTAGTAAGTCGATATGCAGCATCAAGGTCTGGAGTTCCACAGGGGCTAACTCGCTCTTCAACAGCATCAACGCCATCAAGCTCTACGGAGCTTATCTCAAAGAGGTCACAAACTTCTGGCGTCAAAGCAAACAAAATTTGTAATTGACTGCTAGTGATAACGATGAGCTGCATTCTGCGTCTAGTCTCGCTTAAACAACGGCCTCAAGCGGTAAACTTGAACGAGCCAATATCTGTCATCGTGTCTTTGCAAGTAGGGGAAGCAGCTAGCGCGGGGTGCACCGGATTGCCATAATAGGCAGTATTGAACGACAGGTGAGGGGCAGAGAAGAATGTGGGGCACGATTGAGTTAAGCACCCGAACTACATCTACGAATACCTTACTTAGAATCATTCAAATTCAAGATTTCATTCACTTGCAGGAATGATAACAGGCCTGATTGCCAGTCTCTCTTTCTGACAAATAGCAGCCAAGCTTCTCTTCCCACGCGCGGACGACGTTCGCTCGCAGTTGCACCATGTGTCTAACCAACGTTGTCACAGATGTCAACACTAGCTCCAATTTTCAAGACTTTTCGACCCAGCATACGGCCCTTGACTTGACGATTGATTTTGACCGTAAGATCTTGATTGGTCGAACTGCAATTACTGGCCAAGCACGAGTTCATGGTCTCGCCGAAATTGTTCTAGACACAAGCCATGTCGTTATCAAGGGAGTAAGCTATCAAGGAAGAAAAGCTGCGTGGACATTGAAGCCCGACGATGGAGAGAATGGCAGTCCATTATGCATTGAACTTGGACGACGCTATGGTGAAGGGGAAACGATTGAGCTCACAGTACGTTGGATTGTCAATCCTGCTGTATCATCAATGATGGAGTTGGCTAATATAGTCGCTGGCAAGGTCGACTTCGAAACTACCGAGAACACCACGGGCCTTCAGTGGTTCAGCCCCTCGCAGACAGATGATAAAGAATACCCCTTCATGTGTGAGTGTTGGGCTGCATTGCGACTTGCCGGTCTCAGCTGATGGTCGATAGTCTCCCAGTGCGAACCGGTTCATGCTCGCTCCATTTTCCCGTGCCAGGACACACCCTCCATCAAAAGCACTTTCGATATAACAATACATTCAATACTTCCTGTCGTAGCGAGTGGTGTTCCTGAGTCTGAGTTGATCTTCCCACCAATCACGGACACGACCGAACAGAAGACCTACAGATTCAAGATGGAGATTCCAATCTCGAACTACCTCTTCGCCGTAGCAAGCGGGTAAGCCGTTCGAAGAACGTCCTCACGTATTCAATTACTTACACAGCTCTTGGAAGGAATTTGGCGGGAGAGAAGATTGGACCGAAAAGCTATGTTTACTGCGCCCCTGGTGACTTGGAAGCCTGCAAACAGGAATTTCAGCCGGACTTACAGGCAATAATCAAATCTGCAGAGGTAAGTAGCTGAGCCTGAGCAGGAAAAGCCTTGAGCTGACATAATTGCGACGTATCAGAATATGATCTTCGAGTATCCGTGGCCACTTTACAATCTGGTCGTGTTGCCAAGATCGTTCCATCTAGGCGGTATGGAAAACCCAATCTTCAACTTTTACAGCGCCACTGTCGTCTCGGGAGACCGAGAGAATATCTCTGTGGTCGCGCACGAGTTCGCGCACAGCTACAGTGGTAATCTTGTCACTAATGCGTCCTGGGAGCACTTTTGGCTGAATGAAGGCTGGACTGTCTGGACTGAGAGGAACATTGTGCGCGAACTCAGAGGGGACGACGAGGTCGAGCTCCAAGCCATCGTTGGCTGGCAGGACCTTATTCAATCTATTGAAATGTATGGCGGCGAAGACAGCGTCTTCACTAGCTTGGTACTTGAGTTTGAAGGCAAGAGGCCGGACGATATTATGTCCAAGATCTCGTACGAGAAAGGCTACACCTTCCTATGCTACCTTGAAGAGACCGTCGGACGAGAGAAGTGGCTCAAGTTTGTGCCATATGTAAGTTTACCATTTTGCTGTCTACAATTTGAAGACTAACACTTCATCACTTAAGTATTTCAGCACGTTTTATGGTGCCGCGGTTGACTCATCCCGATTCAAGGATTGTGTTCTCAAGTTCTTCTCACCCGACGCCGCTGCTACCTCCTCACTTGGCTGCGTTGACTGGAATTCTTGGTTTCACAAACCAGGCGCGCCCCCAAAGCCAGGGTTTTGCTCTGAGCTTTACAAGAAGGCCATCGAATTGGCAGATCAATGGGGCAGTCTCTCGGTCCAATCTGCGTTCAGGCCGTCTGGTAGCGATGTCGAGGGTTGGACAGCGGGACAAGTTTTAGTCTTTCTTGATCTACTCATTGAAAGTCCGCAGCCAATCCCACTCGAGTATTGTAAGCTTCTTGACGAGTTGTATGACGTGGGAAAGTCTAGCAATCTTGAAATCGTCACTCGGTACCTTCGTGTCGCGCTCAGAGCCGGCGATCGCAGTGTTTCGAAGCAGACTGAGGATATCCTGGGACAGACAGGCAGAATGAAGTTTGTGAGGCCGCTGTGAGTCGCCTCGACCAGAACAGAACGCAAGTCAAGACCATGGCTGACAGTTCACAGATTCAAAGAATTGTTGTCGGTTGACGAAGAGTTGGCGTTGGAACTGTTCAAGAAGTATCAAGACTTTTATCATCCCACTTGTCTCAGACTGGTTAGAAATCTGCTTGACGAAGAAAGGCCTTAAGACAACTACATACGGTCTTTCATGTCAAGGGTTTAGGCATTGACTCACCAAAATCGGGCATAAGGGTGGGGTGTAGATTCACGGCACATGGATAGATCTATATAGACTTGTACTGACTTTTCAAATTCGGATCTCGGTGATATAACTAGACCAGTCGGATGTGCTAGCATATTAGGGTCGTAAAATCATAAACAGAGCCAACTTAATGAGAAGCCACTAGATGAGTGTCGGTCCTCCTCAGACCCAAACGTTATGAAGTCGAAAAAGACACGCGATCCATCCTTTTGAGTTTGGAACGTACAGTAAACAAGAAATATATACCAATCAAAGTGTCGAACGATGAAGCAAGCGATGCCTTTCACTTTCCTATTTGTGCCAATTTTGGAAGACTTTGCCGGCTAAGTTGGGGTGCAACAGCACGGTCCGCCCCTAGATTTGGATAAGGTTCGTTAACTTTCGGTCGGCGGCGTTTGCCCCCACTGGATTGTTGATCTTAGAACAGTTTCCATTTCCTCGGTAAACGTCGAGAACGTGGCATTGTTGAAACAGTTTCATTCGGTTGCAGCCGCTGTTGGGCTGGTTGCATTTTCACTGTTATATGACGACACTCTCCACTATGTTCCCAGTTTGAGTCACGACTGTGATGATGACCTGGCCCTACCACAGTCCTTAGCAATGAGAAAAATGTAACAAGAGCCCAATAAAGACAACATCACTTGCGGCTCGAAGACCAAGATAACATACTGCATGTGAAATCAATGAACATATGTATAGTACTTTCCGATAACTACGCGTTGTGACTTTTCAGAACAATTGCCAATTATTCTTAATGGCGCTACCACTGATACGTGTGGTTCTTGGCCCAAGGTCATTTTGAGGATGTCATGAGTTGCCATCGAACTTTTTCAATCGAAGGGCGAATCGTACATGGATCGGGGCTTTGTTTCGAAAAGAAAACTCCGATATTGGATGCCTTGATGCTTGTTTCTTTTTTTCTGTCGACAACGAGTCAAGTACTGACTCGGTCTCCGATAAACATCGTTGCCAACACGGGCCAGACTGCCGTTTCCCTTGTTCCGAAGTTGCTTTTTCCTTCCTTGATCATCACTGGAACTGGCTCCAAGTTGTTTTCGTCGCCAGCTACGCCACGTGGGGGGCTGGGTAAGGCCGCCGTCGCCGTTGCCGGCTGGGATGGAGTCTCGGACCTGCCCCAAGCCGAAGGTGGGATTCCGGACCCGATGACCCTTTTTATCTTTCCGGCGGCTGTGCATGTTCGTCCCAAATCGCAAGTCGGCATGTGCTTGTCTTGTGCGTGAAACTTTCATTCGTCCAATAAGCCATCCATTGTATCCACGGATCCAGACCCTCGGTATGTGGGATGCCAGGTGGGATGCTGTCAGGGAAGCAGTAGGTTTTTTAGTATCCATCATGGCCCACAAGACATAGATTACGGATAGGCAAATCGGGCCTCGGTCGACTTCCATGCTAAGATTTTTACCTTTGGATGAACGCTGCATCATTGGCACCCCTGTCCGGCATCCACCGAATGGGCAAGTCGAGACGAATAGACGCCGGGGGGCAAATCTTTATCTCAAGCTTCGCCAAGTTTATGATGGGGTCAGCGGATCCCCAAGCCGCATGCGCGGCTTCTTTCGTAGGGCCGTCGCAACTTTTTGCGTAGCCGGTGGATATTTGTTCTTCGGAGCTTGAAGAATCTTGAATCCAAAAATTTCCACTCCGGGTCCTTGGACTCCTATCTGAGGAGGAGTCAAGGGAGATCCCGAGGTCCTGGCAAGGTCGTGCTGTCAGTATAAGTGAAACTGTCTCCCTTTTCCGCGAAGCATAAAGACAAAAGATTCTGCTCTTCACCACATTGTTTGTCGCTTTCCCTGCAGATCTTTTCCAGAACTGCCTATCTCTCACTGATCGACATGAAGTCGTCCACTCTTTTCAGCCTGGCCTCGGTCGTTGCCTTCGCTAGCGCATCGCCTGTCTTTCCCGCCCATGGTCACAACGGCCATAATGGAACCTTTTCTAATTCCACTTGCACTTCTATGAACCAGAGAAAGGCATGGTCAGTCATCACCTGAATGTTTTCATCACTTCTGCCAGGAAGATACTAACATCAATAATCAGGCACACTCTGGAGAACCAGGAGAAATCCGACTACCTTCAGGCCGTCAAATGCTTATTCGAATCACCCGCCAAGACGGGCATCAAGGGTGCGAAGACAAGATGGGATGAACTTCAAAGTTGCCACGTCGAACAGTCGAACTTCATTCACGGAGTTGGGTAAGCTTTTTGGAAAGCCAATCTCGACTTGTTTTCTTCTAACTCCACACTCAGAGCCTTCCTTCCTTGGCATCGCCTCTTCCTTCGTCTCCACGAAATCCTTCTCCAAGAGGAGTGCGGATACACTGGTGCTCTGCCTTACTGGGACGAGCAGCGCGATCTTGAGGTGTTTGGGACTGTCGAGAAGGCCTCTGTTTGGGGCTCTGATGAGTTCAGCTTCGGAACCAACGGTGTCAACACCACCCAAGGCACCAACTGCGTCATTGATGGCCCTTTCGCCAACACCACCCTTCGCATGGACCAAGTCTACGGCATCGACTACTATGACGAATACTGCCTCTCTCGCGAGTTTAACCAGACTGCCTTTACTTTCGCCAACCAGTCCTACGTCGACGAGTGCTACGTGAAGGAGACTTATAACGAGGCCAACTTCTGCTATGTTGATTCCCCTCACTCTTGTGGCCACCTTGCTACTGGCGGCACCGTAAGTTACCTTCTTAATCCAATCTTCGGCTGTATTTCTAACGCCTGTAATAGATGGAGAACCAAAACGCCAGCCCTGGTGACCCGATCTTCTTCTTGCACCATGCCAACTTGGATCGCCTCTGGTGGGACTGGCAACTCGCGAACCTCTCTTCGCGCCTCACTGATATGAGCGGTCAGCTCATCCCTCCCACCTTCATCATGGAGCAGAACCGCTGGCTCACGCCTTCTGCGGCCTACCTCGACTACGACGGTGATGCAGGCAACGACACCACTCTAAACCACGTTTTGTGGATGGCTGAGATCATCCCTAACAAGACTATCGCTGATGTGATGGATCTGAGATCCGAGCTCCTTTGCACGGAGTACATTGTTGCTGAGAAATAGAAAGAGTGCTTGCACTATGATGATGTGAGATGGTTCATCCCCGAATTTGCGGGTGCAGATATACCCCCCTAGACGTATAGATTTCTCAAGATAATAGACATAAACTTCAAATATCCCAGCTGCCAGCAGATGAAAGCTACATAAATTCGGCGTGATCGGCAATTTACTGTTTTCTTTGACGTCGTTCTTCTCGTTATAAGCCCGGGTCACGGCAAGCAGCATTGGTGTTGATGCGTGTCTCGGACATACTAAACGTCAGAAAATGGTTGGTCGCTCGGCTTTAGGCAGAATGCATTTCTATAATCCCGATGATTGAATCCGCCTACCGCCAACAGTCCGACATCCAGCGATCGAAGCCACAAACACTGATCTTAGCGCCGGGAGTAAGCTGTCTCGCGATTCGGAAATATCTATATCAATGTTTCAATAGGCATCGGCGAGGTTGAACACCAAAGTATAAAGCTTGGCATTACAAGGCATCAGGACTTTTTAACGATCGCGATACAGCTACACTTCACCCAGTAGACATCTTGCCTCGTCTCAACGGTTTTCACCATTCAAATAAACAAGTCGACTATCTGCCTAACATGTCATTCCCATATAAGCAAGTACTTCTAGTAGGTGCCACATCGGGCATTGGAGCAGCAATGGCGGATAAGCTTGTCGGAAACGGCGTCAAAGTCGTCGCTGTCGGTCGGCGCGAGGAACGACTAGATGCATTTGTCAAGAAGCACGGCTCAAGCAAGGCAGCCTCTGTCCGGTTTGACATTACAAATAGGGCAGGTCTCGATGATTTTGTGAAGAGGTCAGTCCCAAGTGCAGAAAATCACTGCCCACAAGCCCCCCGCCCCCTCCCCCTCCCCCACCACGGAATGGATTACTCGACCCGAAGCGTAGAAAGGCCTTGCGGACTTGATGCCTCCATACGGCAAGCATTAGCGACTTACTATACTAACAGTTTAACAGAGTTGTTGATGGGTTTCCCGATCTGGATTGTGTGTTCATCAACTCCGGAATCCAAAGTCAGATCAACTCCTCAATCTCGTTACGATCGTCATCAGGCTGACACCCTTCCGCCGCAAGACTCAACCTGGAACTTCAAACTCTCGCTCCGTTCTCCTAGACGGGTACACTTCAATTCTCTCCAACGACAACGATGGCGATCTCGCCGAACTGTACTTCACAAACACGGGTCTCCTTCTTTTGAGCGCATCCCTCGCCTCCGCTATCGCCATGAACCTCTTCCTGTCCGACATGGTTCTCAATGTCTTCGTCGCCTGCACTTTCGGTTTTTGTTTCATCGTGTCCGTCTTCTCCTGCCTGCGAAGCTGGTTGCGATTTATCCTCGCTCTGCGACGAGCGGGACGGTTCGTGTGGTCTGATACGCCGTTTGTGAACTTCTTCTCGCTCATTTATATTGCGGTGGTGTTGAAGAGTTCGACGACTATGAGGCTGAAGGATTATGTGACACTGCGGAGTATCGCTATTATCGAGCTGGTTTTCATGAAGGCGTACATCGCGGCAGCTAGCATGGATCGTCAGATTGAGCTGCTGCGTTCTCTGCACAAGTCCCGGCTTGTCCTTTTCCAGCGTGGAGTTAAGGTATGGCTTAACTTTCCTTGTTTATCGATATCCTACTAATTTTGAACACTCACCTCCCGAATCTCATCATCCAGGCCAACTTAGCTCCCGAGGAGAAACCTTCTTACTGATGTAATCACTGCAGGCACAAGAGATAGACACTATTGAGCCTCCTCGCCTCGAGAGAAGCTCAATCGTTCCGTTAACCACTGCACAGAGAATGTCGGTCATGCTCATCAAGACAACCGTTGGACACGACTTCGGCTCAGTCAGAGGCTCCAAAGGCCCCGGTAGCATCCCTGTACCCCCTATAGGCTTCTTTACGAATGATAACGTAGGTTCGGGAGACTGGCGTGTCTATCGGCTACAGGAAGATGTAATGCTGATTGCCGACAACCTGCGTGCTACGTATCCGAAGGAGTGGTGGAAGAGATTGATCAAAAAGATGCACGGTATTTTCCTCAAGCAGTTGAAGAAGGTTCGGGTTGTTTACCTTTTGAGAGTGGGTCATAAGTTTGTTGGAGACGATTCCTGCGAGAGGGGAGTCTCGCTATGGGTATCGAATGTGAATCTCGTGACTGGTGTTAGCAGCTCTGTTCTAGAGTCTTACACATTTGTTGAACACGGGAGCATTGATGGCGGCAGGGTTCTATAGAGTACAGCTGGTCATAAGAGAAAGCTTGGGCTGCGAAGGTTTACGCTGGTTATGTTAAGTGATTAGCTGTGATTAACTACTAACGCTTCGTCTGGGATTCTGTATTGTAATAACTGAAAGGTAATCAAAATTTGTTTCCTTCTTAGGCTCGAAAAACTGGTTGATCAACGAGTTGTCTATTTCGTCGGGAATGAAGGCCTGTGGCTATGCTCCAATATCTATGAACTCTAACCAGGTGGTCGTGTCTGAAATAGATTGAGTGGTACACCAGAGTGATCAAAGCCTCAAACACAAAGCCGTCCATACTTTTCGAGCTGTAACTCTCTCGCAATGCAGATCATGTTCCTCGTCAACAGAGCATATAAGAACCCAGTGGAATTCCCGAGCACCTTAGCGGCTAACGTTAACTACTCGCACCACCACTCCGCCTAATCAGACATCAAAATGCAGGTCAACAAGCTTCTCATCGCTGCGGTGCTTGGTTTTGCAACCACTGCTCTGGTATGTCGTCAAACCAGCCACTTGTCTCTAAATCAGTCCACTAATCTGCGTGTCGGATCGTCAAATAGGCTCAGGAGGGTAAATGCACGGCCAAGGGAGAATGTCAGGAGAACATCAGCGGCGTCCGCTTGTTTTGCTCTTCAGGCAGCTGTGACGGGAAGGAAGGACAGTCTTGCACGAGAAACGGTCCTGGGTCTTCTAATGTGGCCAACTGCCCTAAATGAAGTATCCAGCTAGCATTAGGGTCGCCTTGATTATGTGCCTATAGCGCGCCCACTTGCCGCAGAGTTGCAGGTCGTATCTACAACTCTTATCTGAGGGGGACAAAATAGTTGCGGCATGATACCCGCTACTTAGGCTCCTTGTGGTGCCTTAACACCATGGTTGAATTGAACAAAGAGTTACAACAGTGAAACCACTCCTTCCGTTATTCATGCGCTTCAAATAACAAGCAGGCGGGAGCTCGGCTGGATGATATGTAACACCACGCTGTTGACACCCTCTCAGTCCTGCCTGCCTACTATTACAAGATAGCACATTCAGGATCTGCGGGTAAACTACCTTTGTTCTATCTTGATTATTGTGACAATGGGGGAAGTCTTGTGCTGAGTGTACTGTACTAATGAAACAAAATGCTTAAGTAGTGTAACATTCTATCATCTCATCAAAACATGCCGATAAACGCAGGATACATGGCCAAAGTAAGACACAAACTTGACGATGGATTTGAAACAACGCGTTTTACGACTCATGTATGTGAGGTCTAGTGAGAGGAAATCTGAATAGAAAACTAATAGAGAAGGAAAAACATAGACGGGAGTGGCAACTAGACATCAAATGGTGATAGTCTCTTCAGAGAGCGGCAAGACCTTCTTTCCACACGTGTAAAACTCATATTCAGCGTCTTTGGAATGATCCTCCAGCACCGGATTGGACACACTGATAGCTCTTGCTCCTCTGGCAATCATGTCGTCGCGATACTCGCCGATGTACTTCACCACATCGGGACCCTGTCCCCCAGCGTTGTGGATGCTTGTGATGGCGTCGCCAAGCCTCAAGCCATCTGTCAGTGCACAAACACCGGCCTCTCCCCGGACTTTGGGGATTGGATTAGCTTTGACTTCCCTTCAATCCATAAATGCATACTTACATGGCGTCATCGAGTGAGCGGCATCCCCAGCCAGAGTGATCCTGCCAGCAGGCAGTTGATCGACTGTCAATTGCACACTTTGGAGCACAATCCCCGGCTTCTTGTATCTCTCAACAGGCACCTTGTCGACTAACACGCGCAGACTGTCGGGATATTTCTTCGTGGTTTCTTTCGCGAATGCCATCAACTCCTCTCGTGAGGCGGTAACGGTCCAAAATGGCTTCTCTTCTGTGCTCTTGGCAGCTTCCTGGTCGATCCAGTGAAGAATGAAGTAGAAGTACCCCGTCTTCTTATCCGGGCTGATCTTGTTCATGGCGGCGAAAAGGCTTGCTTGCCATCGGTTCTCGGACGATGAGTCCAAGACAATGTAGGCAGAATGACCCAGTTCAAGCTGATGCTTCATTTCATCAACCTCGAGTTCAATTTCGCCAACCAACGAACCCACAGGGAGCGGCGTCATGACATCTTGCCCGCCCAAGATGTGCCGACGCACCAAGCTCCGACTTCCCTCAGCCCCAACAAGGATGTTTCCGGTCTCCGAGCTTCCATCTTCAAAGTGTGCCACCACCTTGTCGTCTTGCTCCTCGAGTCGTACTAGACGTTTATTGAACTGCACCGGCAGATGCTGTAGAAGCCAGTCACGGAGACGCTGACGGTTGGCACGAACAATTTTCCCAGTCTCATCGTCCGTGACACCAACTCGCCACGAGGGCTTGCTGACGTCGTAGAATACGAACTGTGCCGGGATATGGTCGAGGGGGCTCAGATGGTTGGTTTGTTCGATGGGGCCAAGGTCTGCGGGCATCGACGCCGATAGTTCAGCTAGTAGAGGGCCGTGTAAGGCGATGGCCCATCCTTGAGCTCTAGCATCGGCTCTACTGTCCCTTTCAAAGATGGAGAAAGAGATGTTGTTCTTGCGGAGTATCTGAGCAAGTGTGAGGCCGCTTAGCCCGGCACCGATGATGAGAACATGGGGATTCGACTTGGGCGACATGGTGTTCTTTTGGACGTAGAAGTAATGAATGAGAATGACTGATGATTTGAGTTGGATTGACTGGCTGTCCTTTTCGCTGTCGGCCAGATATTTATATACATTTTGAAGACTTGTAGTCTGTCTATGAATGAGAAGCAACTCGTACCCTTGTCAGTTGCATCGGCCGCAACGTTGAAGAGGTGCACCCAGTGGATTATTCCCGGTCGGATTCGTTCCTGATTCGCGCGATACTGGCGGCCAGCACTCCGTCGGCCCACCTTCATGAAGCAGCTGGAGACACCCGCGTCGCTGATCCATCAGTCTCCGTTTGCCGGGCGCATTGATCAAGTGCAAGGGTCGAAATCATTAAGGTCTTTTGATTCCCCCATTTATGTTGTGTGTAGCGTCCTCCGGCCTGGGTCAATTTTCTCTCAGCGCCTGGTGTAGTTAGGTACATAGAAGCACGTAATAAGCAATGATACCAAAAAACACCCACAGCCAAACCAGCAGTCGCATATGCGCCCAAAAGTTCCGTACGCGAATAGAGTGTTCTCGTTCCACAATTCTTAGAGAAGCTCAAGAGCTGCACCTTCCCATGGCTAGCTTACCAAGCCCCGAAACAAGATCTGAACGGATTGAGCTTTGTTTGGCATGTTTGCCTCCAGATTGAAGATGCACCTCGATCGTTTTTAAAGGCAACATTGAAGTCTTGAACGTACACCAAGACTACTTCTACTTCAACCTCGAGCTGCAGAATGCCTATTTCCCAAGCTAAACTTGGCAACAGTCGCAAGAATAAGTCACAGCTCTGTCCCGCAGAACATCATAATTACCTCCACTCAACGAAACCTTCCATCAATAGAGCACAAGACAGAAAGTCTCTTAGACTACCTGACTTCGAACGTGAATAGACCACGTATGAGGAAGTCCACAAAACGCCTCCCCAATGTTCATAAGGCCATCTGCAGAATCCTGATAATATTATCGATGTCGTTCCCTGATTGGAGCCTCCAAGCATAGGCACAGCTCGCAATCTAAACAGCTTCACACAGATTCTGAACAAGAATATCGCCCTTTTTATGCAAGAGAACTTGATGATTTCATTTTTGAGTAAAGACCGCGGCTACCACTTGACGTTTCCAAGGCAATCTGCCGATGAAGTGAAGAGCAGATACTTTATGGATATGGATCTAGAGGTCGTGGAACTTTTCCAATGCCGTCGAATCACGTGGCGATATGAAGTATGGCAATCGAACCATTTCCATCGTAGAGAGACCTGATCATACCTCGGAGCTCTTTGCAGGGTGCGGCGATCGTAAGTGAATGAATATCGCCTGCGAAAACTGTCAAAAACACTTGACTCTTGCTCGTGACAATTTATGGAGCCTTTAATAGCAGTCGTTTCAAGCAAAATCCATAAGACCCCGATGATGATAAGAAAACTTCCAAGTCGAGAACCCCAATCCGCTGGTCATGACACCAGGCACGTGGCTGCCAGCTAGGTTCCTGCTTCAGATACCTTGTGGTAGAGCCACAGAAACAAGCTTTTGAGAACTCTTGTTTTGACGACGAAATGCTCCATATTTCCGAAATGCAGCTCGCGGCGAACCGCTTAGAAGGAGCAGGAGTTCAAGTGTCTGTTTGCATAATGAATAATCAATGTAAGGCAGCAAGGAACCTAGATCTGGACAGGCGGATTGCTACTATGACCTACAGTCATCTTCCATTCACTTTAGATAAATTGCCTGGTTGAAAATTCCGGGATGTAGGCTTCTAACGCTCCCCACCGTGTTACGTAGATCGGGAGCTCAGGGTATTAGATTAGGCAGCCAGTTGACGCAGCATCCAAGGTTCGGCAGCATGGAAAGCTTATCTTCGGCGATCCCTCCCTTCCTCAAATGGCGGGTTTCCATAACACCGATTGCGGTGAGGGTTTACGAACACTTGATGTAGTTAGTAGCTTTTGAGAATTAAGCCACACGTTTTTCTGCTGAGTCCCAGGATGCAGTTGACGGAAGACGGGCATCCCTTCAATGGCCTGTCCTGACAGCTGGCTGAGCCCCATCTGATGCGCATTTCATTATGAATAACTGCTGTTGGAAATGCCAGGAAACCTGGTCCTCGTCTTCGTTCCCCCATGTTCGTCAACAAAAGTTCCGAAGGAGCTGGCATGACTCGCAAATTGAGGAACCAAAGAGATTCTCTGATCAAGAATGTCAAACGGCATTTATCTGATCAGGTGCCCCTTGATAGGGCACTCTCATCTTCACTGGCGTTCAGATTTCAAATTGATGCGAAGAAGATCGGGTATCAAGCAAAGTCTCCTGAGTCACCATGTTTGACGCACTATTTCTGAATGAACACCACTTCTTGGCCACTACCTTCTCTTTTAATGATCAAGAATTTACAGGCATATGTGTAAGTCTCGCCATTTTGAGTATCGTCGCAATTTCAATAGCTGCAAAGAGATCCTTGGGCTCGACAGTTGAGTGATAACCTTTCCTAGAATACCTCGGCACCTGATCCAGACACACACCCCAACGAACACAACTCGATACAGATAGCGGCATCTGATCAAGAGAGCTTTTTGAGTTCAGTCGTGGACCCAAGTTTTGCCGACAGCCACATCGTAACTACATACAATGCGACAGATGGGAGGTACAGTGACAGCTGTCAACTTTCGGCTGTCGAGGGAGGCAACCTCGAACCCTGGCTGAATTTCTCTTTTGACACGGCACCATCGACCTACGCCTCAGTTCAGGAGAAACACATGTCTATTTGGCCTGGCGGCTCATTTGACGTTTCTGCTAGCGATTTTGACCTCAATCTAAGCGAGACGAATAGTTGCGAACCTATTGACATAGACGATGACTGGGTTCCTCAGGACGTCTTTGGGATGGGCTTCCAGGATGAGAACGGTGGCTGGCGTTGTAGCCATGCAGGATGTCGATCCCACACGGTATTCGAGAGAGCCTGCGATCTTCGAAAACACCATTTAACACACACAAAGGCCTTCTTCTGCCTGCGTCCCGAATGTGCGCCTTCAGGTGTTGGCTTCGCATACCAGAAAGACTACAGGCGTCACCTTCGCTCGCACGAACCAAGTATTTCTTGCCCTTATGCCTCCTGTAGCAGGGTCTTTAGTCGGATGGATAATATGGTGGGTTTTTTGCATACTTGAAACTCCTGCTATCATCCCTTTCACACCTCTTTTGATTCTTTTTCCCTGGTTCCTAACAATGGCCTTCAATGCAGAGAAATCACTTTAGTAGAATGCACGGGCGAAAGAGAAACACGCTGTTCGCTCGGCCTTGCCGGAATAGGGCCAAGAGACCCGCGCAGTCTGCAGAGAAATGTCCCCAAGCGAAGGATGCGGTTCTCAATGCATACAAACCCGTCGAAGGTTGCCAGGAGTCTCAAAATCTCTAGTAGTGCATGATTCTATTAGTCTCATATGAAGTCAAATTTTGAGAGTATGTCTCGTCAGGCCTGTAGTTAGTAGGTAGAGAAAATTCGTGCCAGTTCGTGAATCAGAGAAGCGCTTTTCTTACAACGAGAACTTCGTCTGGGTGAGATGCTCAGATCTTTGCGCTCATATGTAGATTGAAAAGACTGAGGGGACAAGACACGATCGCAATAAAAAGCTCTGGACTACTGCAAGATAAATCTCTCTTCGAAACTTCAGCTTGAACGAACCAAAACGTACACCTAGTCCTAGTAAAACATTTCTGTAACTCGGAACTAGCCTCTAGACAGCCCGAGTTCGTCCATCACCCTGACTTTAGATGTGATCAATGGGAGTGCCCAGGGACAATCTGAACATCTCCTGGAAAAGACTTGTATGCATGCTCCCTCGTCCAGTGAGTGAGAGCGTCAAAATTGTTGCACACGCGCATGCCACCATCGCCAGGATACTTGTCCTCCTGTCGTTTGTAGATGAGCGTGCCATCAGCGTGGCAAAGGATCTCCTGACGGACAACGTCGACGCAGTGCATTGTGTGATAGTACGTTGCGTCGGGAAATGAGAACGCGGGATCTTGATGAGCCTTGATGATCAACGACCTTAGCTGGCTCTGCAAAGATTGGTGTCAATGGTTAGTTGATCTTCTCGGTGTTGCTTCAATAAACCCAGAACTTTGACTTACGAGGCAGTGAAGTTGGTGAAAGGCAGCTACAAGATACACACTCTTAGATGGGTCCTGGAATGCGCGCGCAGATTGGATAAGACCAAGAGATTTGACTTGATCATCATTCAGAGCCACAATTCCGTCGCCTTCTAAATTTACAGTCATTAGCATGCTTGCGGAACATGTAGAGGTGATGAAACGTTCTATAAGCGTACCAGGAAACAGTGACTTCCAAAACTCTGTAGCAATGGTAACATTATGATTAAGGAAGTCGTCGTCATAGTCCCAATACGTTTGGACTATAGTCTCCGGATAGCTTTTCCCTGTTGAAGTCTTCACTGTTCCAAGTTGTTAGCATGACAACACCGCAAGTAATGCGAAAGGCTCCAATAGCTTACAGAAGTACGCTAGTTGGCCATTCTCTTGAGAGCGGTTGTTGAGCCCTACCGCGAGAGAACTGGCGGCGGTGAACAACACAAGAATGTGTAGTACTACCAGAAACCACCATGCTGCCAAGGTTTTGTGGAAGATAGGAGCACCCGAGCGGTTGTAAATGTTGCTGTCTAGAAATGATTCGGCCTCCTCACCGAAGTTTTGCGTTGAACCAGAAGCAGTTGGCGAGAGTTCCTCGTAATGACAATCTTTCTGTTGGTTTTCCATAGTCCAATAGAAAGAGCATGTAATAGGGTCAGCAGTTTGTCACCAGCAAAACGGGGGCCTGAGATCCACGTTCAGACAAAATATCAACCACGAGCCGAACGAGAAAAGAAGGCGGGATTTGGAGACAACAATATAGCTGAGCTGATGATGTTTCTGTTCGGTAAGTTATCTTAGTAAGGCCTCAGAGACCAAAATCAACTGAAGTCACTTTACAGCAAAGTTAGGACAATCCTCAGCAGTGCTCGCTTTGGGAACCGTACTTAGTATCCTAGACATATTGGTGGCCTCGCGTTTTCTTGCCAATGACAGACATCCAAAGCCTAGCCAGTGATGGGCATAAGAAGGTGTAATTCAACTTTGGGAGGTCTGAGCAAGGTACTAGATCATGGTAACAGATTGTTTGCCTAGGGCGGTTCCGTCCATTGCGTGAGGCCACCAATACCATGAGGCGGATGCTTTGTTGCCTCGGGCCATCTCAACCTAGCTGGACTTTTCTCGATTAAAAAGACACCGGGAAAAGAATATCCTTATAAGTAGCACTTCTTCAGTTATGAAAGAATCAGGACCACGTGCGGTCGCATCTTTCCACTTGGGCGACAGCTCGAAGTTTATCACAGTATTTCCAACTACACTGTTCGAGTAGCTTGATATCAACACTCTCGAAAAGGCATTAGCTGAACACCATTATGGAAGCCCAGGCTGAGATGAGACCTCATGATCTGAATCAGAATTCTCCCAGAAAGATCATATCACACGTCAATATCGACCCTGTTGAAGATGCGCCTACCAAAGCTTCGGCAAAACTCTTATCCCGCAAGCCGGTGCCACGAATTTGGAACCTCAATGATGAATTCTGTATTGCTGCCTTGAAGTCGGAGTGGTACAAGTCGTTGTTCGCCATCCAAAGCACCTTTTTCCACGCCTCAATCGACTTCTTCCGCGGCCCTCAGTACGATTACCGCTACCTCCTCGTCCCGCTCACTACCGGTAGCATTAGTTCGCCTATGGGCCTCGGGTCGGACTCGCAACCCGTGTCGATCAAGTTACACGGGGAGACCACATACTTGGCAGATTCTCAGCAGTTCCTCCTCGAATACGCCCTCCGGTATGATGATGACGTACGTGGCACCTACTACGTCGGGACCAGTTGCCGCGGAGAGGACCATGACAGCACTCACCTCAATCAATTCTACCATGTCGAGTGCGAACTCAGGGGCAGCTTGCAGGAAGGAATCAAAGTCGCTGATGATTACATTATCTCCCTGACGAGGGTTCTGTTGGAGAGACACGGCGACACCATCAAGTCTTTTGCTGGCTCAACGTGCCACATGACGGCCCTCCTGGAGCTCGCTGCTAGAAATGGTGGTAGGTTTCCAACGCTGTCTTTGGACGAGGCACTCGCATTGCCAGAAATTACGCATGGTGAAGGCATTATGTGGGAATACACTGTGACTGGACGCCCCGAATGTGGGCGTTCACTGACACGAAGGGGCGAGCAGGCGTTGTTGAAGCGTTGTGGCGGTGCTTGCTGGGTTGTCGAGATGCATCATCTCAGTGTGCCATTCTACCAGGCTTATTCCGATGGTTTAGACCGCAGTAAGGCTCGTTGTGGTGACTTTTTGCTCGGACTGGGAGAAGTCGTCGGCTGTGGCAACCGTCACACCACGGCCGAGGAGGCTTTGGTCGCTCTCGATCACCACGGTGTTGACTCGACCGACTATGCCTGGTATGTCGATATGCGGAGGCTGAAACCTCTTGAAACAACTGGATGGGGCATAGGATCTGAGCGGTTTCTGAGCTGGGTCTTGCAGCACGACGATGTTCGGGACATACAGTTGATACCTAGACTTAAGGGGGTGACCAGCAGCCCGTGAAAGCTCTGGCGCCGGGACCATCGTGATTGTTCGCAGTGGAGTTCACCCAAGACATAAATGTGACTGATCAATTCAATATCTGTCAATCAATAGTCACTTAGAACGTTGATTTGTCGTTCCTCATCGATATTCAAGTCTGTTATTGTGAAGTTCGTAGAGGTCGTGTGATTCGTCTCTTATGCCATCGTTGTCCCCACGTGCGACATAGTCACGAATATATCTCAGCAACTCTATGTGAAAGATTGAATGGTCATTCGACAAAGACTAGCGTGAGGTAATTTTGGCCTATACTCAGCTGTGGGATCTGTTCCGACCGTGTGAAGTGGCGTCATTGATATCTCGAAGATGGTTGCCTAGCATGAAAAATCTGCCCCACTCGTCACCGCCTCGAAAGGCCGGACATAAGGTTCGGCCAGCTTCCAGCATTAATGATACCGATTTGGTGAAATCATGATGTTAGCTTCTGTTCCTGTCTACTCCAGGTGTGTCCTGTCGCGACAGGAGCGTTGAGCAACAAGACAAGTTGATTTGGCACAGTACCATAAGAGTCCAAGTCTCCGAGAACGTTTTCTCCAGTCGAGATGTTTATAAGGTGCTCGAGATCAAACTGCCCTCTATTTTCTCCTGTCATTCCAGAAGCTACTGTTTTCTCTCATTTGTGGCGTGGTATCTCAGACTTTCCAGCGATGGCTTCCATTCGACCGCCGATTACGCCGAGACCTCTCCCAATTGTTCATTTAAACGGCTTCCCAGGTAGCGGCAAGCTCACTATCGCGAGGGCTCTACAACAGCAGCTCAGTCCCTGTTGTCGGCTAGTTCATAACCACTTGCTTATCAATCCTGCGGACGCGGTGCTACATCGCTCTGAAGCAGGCTACCAAGACCTACGGCGCGCTCTCCGCAAAGCCGTCTTTACATCGCTGGTCGAAAGTTCAGCCTGTCAAGACTTTGTCTACGTTTTCACCGACTTCCAATCCAATGATGACATAGGAAGCGCAGTGTGTGCTGAGTATCTTGAGACAGCGCGTGTTCGCGGCACAGCTATGGTGTCCATTATCATCACTTGCGACGAAGCCACCAATATATCCCGCCTACAGTCTGCTGATCGCGAGGTGCATCGCAAGATCGTCGATCCGGAACTGTTACGCATATTCCGCAATGGCGTCAGTATTCATCGCTTTGATGAGCCAGGAACGAAGAGCGTAGAGGTTGATGTCACTGAGTTGACTCCCATCGAAGCTGCGAGACAAATATTGGATCATATCCTGAGGGTCTGTCCAGATGTCGAAAGGGCAGTAGCGTCAAGCAAACTTCAGTGAGGTGTAGAGCAAATCTACCTGCTGTATAATTTTCAAAGGGAGGGAAACTTGCCTAGTCATTACCTTATAATCGAACTGAGTGTCGAATGCAATTGAAAGGTGATATGGCAGGAGGTAGAGGATACGTACTTAGAGCCGGGACAAGATGACAGTTTGGACTATGTCCCAGGTCGCCCATGAATCATATCGCTAGAATTCTTTCCGTCTAACCTGAACACAATCTATGCATCGCCTCTTAGTCACATAGTCTTGGAGAAAGAGTTTCGTGCATGTGCCTTAGAGTAAGCAGAACGTTAGTGAGGAGACTAAGTTCGGTGGTATTGATAATGAATTCACGAGAAACCTCCTGACATAAACTCAAACATAATGCGCTCTTCTTTTTTTTCTGTTTCTTTTTTCTTTCTTTTTAATCTTTTTCATGAAGACTTTCGAGCTTGATCCAAAGAAGCTGAATTTAAGCTTAAGTCGGATCCCGTCAAATTATTTTAATGAAGCTCAACGAAGTCAGCTGTGACCTGAAATTTGAATTACATGGAAATCATTAACAGACCCGACTGGGAACTCTTGTGCTGTGTGGAAAAATCCCAGTGAGTAAACGGCTAGCAAAATGATCTTTCCGTTGATGAATACAGCAATAATCCCACGCACTGCAAATCATCGCAAACCCTTTCAACGATGCAGTACTTGAGTAGCATCTTTGTCTTTATAACCCAGTAGTATGCATTCTTCTTCGTAGGAAACTTCAACATCAATACTAGCGCCTCTCCTAGTACTTAACAGTAGCCCGCTTGACGCAATGAATACCCCTCAGGAATGACTTGAATGTTGCCGAAGCTAAGGCCACAATTGCTGTTAGCGTTGACGGTGTAGCCTGCTCGTCTGGTAGAATCGTAGATGTTGGCGTAGTAGTTCATCTGCACGCAACCAGTGCCTACGACTGCTTGGTTGATGTTGAGAAGCTCGACCTGGCAACCGGCAGCGGCAGCGAGGCTGATATAGCCTGTAACAAGACAGATGGCGGCAGTGATCTTCATTGCGGACTCGTGATTTCTGGTATCATACGATCAGCTTCCTGTCAACATTGACTTCTGATGCACCATCAGCGTTGTTCACCTTTGGCTTAGAATTTTGTCTTTAGTGAAATGGCAAGAAAAGTTGCTTGGGTGACAAAGATCTCTAACATTGATAATGTAGCTTGCTTCTTCTTGTAGTTTCCCGTGGGGCAACTACCTGAATAGTAATCACGGGTGCTTATATCGCTAGACTCTTGTCAAGGAGCAAGGACATGGAGGCTCGTTGATGGACCTAGCAAGGAGCCTAGGTTAATGATGGGTTCTCAGGCTGTTCTGACCCAACCAGAATCATTCTTACATATTACAAAATGAGGCCTAGTAATTACTCCGTATTCTTTCTTGGAATGCACGACTAAGTCAATCTCCGCGGCCATGAGATGACCCGGGTGGGAGCCACCGGTCAGCTCGGATACAAGAGGATCCACGAGCTCTGGGGGCAAAACAATGTTCTACATGACACACGCAACCGCATATCATGAACAGAGATTGTGACGCTGATATCGGCACTTGCGGCAAATTCCCACTGAAATATTGTACTCAATCGTACGCCCTTGATTAACGTACAGGACTTTTCAATAGGCGTAGATATCAGCTGAAGGTGCAACATTAAAGTCATGTACGCAATGGAAAACATTACCAATTGTGTCAGTTGCTGCTCTAGTGGTCATAATCCGTTTCTACTACAATAATCGCCGAATTAATCTGCTAGCGCTGACTATGACCCCCGTGTCAGTCCAGATGGATCCCTCAGCTGCCTTGTGGGTGCAATGGCACCACGCTGTAGTCCGTACCATAGGCCATGATATTGGGGGTCATTCCGAACTATTGACTGGAATCCCAGTCCTATCAGTCGCTGAGCCCTTGTTGCGCGGCCTGGGGACGAGTCAGGGCTACATGTAATTTTGACTCATGTGGGCCAGCCCAGTGTCAGCCTGCTTGCAAAAGCGAGTAATCAACCCAAGAAAGCCAAGGTCAGAAGTCTCAGTCTGAATGGCCTCGGGCAAAGGCTGAGCACTTCAAGACGATAGATTAAAATTGGTGGTCTGGTCTGGAACTTGAAAGACGTATTGCTGGAAGATTGGCTGAAACCCAAGTAATCACAGTACAGAAACCAATGAGCCGCAACTGTTTCATTGCCAGCATGAGGCTCGGCACACCCCAAAAACAATGAGTCTGGTACGCATTTGCTCAGCGTGGGCATGCTCCGAAGTTCCATTGCAGCTGTCCAATGTACAGTAGCTGGATACAAGGGTTGGCAATTAAACTTGCTTTCAGGTATGATATTATCTATCCACGTGGAGTGCTCCGTACCCCGTACGTGTGTATTCGTATCCGTTCAGTGCTGCACCCTGCCAACAAACGAGCTTTTCGGCTTGATGTTGACGAAAAACACATACTGCACTGGCGTGACACGAAGCTCCATCATCAGGCCGCTACTCCTGCTCAACTCGAGAACCGTCGGAACTGCCCCACCAGCACTAGGCTCCCCTTCCTTGGCTTCACTGAAATGACGAAAATGGAGCTGTAGAGGGTGGTGCACTGAACCACTCACTAAAGTACTGTCTTCAACGTGTGTAATTGTCGAAGCTCGTCATCGGTCCGCGCTTGTCAGCGGGCTGGTCGGCGACATTACCGGCTCAGCCATGGCGTTCTGCTGGTGGAATTACAAGCCCACTCCTGTTTGATGCTGGTCTTGAATCAACACTCTGGGGGCTGGTGGAATAGAAACTGATAGCTCGGTCGTGCGCGTATTGAGGATATGCTCCTCGTTCACCTGCTCGTTCTCATTCCCTCTGTGTTGACACCTGGAGATGCTAGTCTTTCGCTGCCGATGGCTTTTAGCCAACCATGCACACGACTTCGGTCAGTCCGGCTCGAGCGCTTACATGCTACGCCACTAGAGAGTAACATGCAGATAATTCGTAAAGATCACAATGAGATGAAAAAGGAAAGTGAAAGTTAAGAAGACCGTCTTGGGTGAAATGAGGGAAGAGAGGGCGGCTATCTAGCATGAGCTCACATGAAGCCTAGACAGCCCTGAACCAAAATGGCGAGTAGCATTAATCAGGTAAGTCGCACTATAGTCTACTTTGGTCTTTGTCTGGTCCGTGAAATTATTTCCCAGTAGTATCAATATTCGGTGCATCACAGACCGTCATCTGTCTCCTCATCATCGATGAGATTAACCATTTCAACCACCACATCGGAATGTTCAGCACGATTTGAGGTACTGTCCAACCGCCGTTCCGGAACCCAAAAAAATGCCAAAATGATGCCCAGAGAGGAAACGAGGAGAACGCTGAAGAGCACAACGAAGCCCCACTGATAAGCTTGCATAACTTGTCCTTCATTAGTACACAATCTACACTAACCAGTGCCCAACTTGTAGGTGGCACTCACCTTTGGACTGAATATCACCATCCAAGGTCCGCAGGTTGTCGATGTTGAGCCGTGTTGCCTCGACCATCTAATTTCAATGTTAGGCAAGTGTTTTCTATGAATATCTTGGTGTGTGAGCCAGGGCATACCTTGGCTGTCTCCTCGTCCATGCTCATTGTTTCCAGCACGCCCTGAGACACGTTCTGTAATATTGCCGTACTCAGGGAAGTGGCGATGAAGACGCCAAGGGATCTCATCATGATAAAGCCCCCATTCATGGCGGCATGATCACGTTGACCACATTGACTTAATAGTGTCAACAACGCACTGGGAGCCATCATTCCCGCTCCAAGGGAAGGCATTATGAGGCAAAGGTTATACAAAGAATTCGAGACTTTGGTGGCCGGCAATACAGCAGCCATGGCCACAAGCCCCAAGGTACCTATGAGTAAGAGCACCTGACTCAGTCGCAATGTGTGCTTCGGAGTACCTAATCTTGCGATCGTCGTTCCTGCAAGCGCGCTTATTGCCGTGAATGCAATCGATGGTATGGCAACATGTGCGCTTGCGTCGCCTGTTGACTCCAGCCGGACGGCTTGAAAGAAGAATGGTATGTTGTACATGACCTGAGCAAGGGCACGTCAGGAGATAAATTCCATGTGCGTGGAGTAAACGATTTGAAATAATGCAAGGTTCACTTACACAGTAATTGATCATGGAAAAAGTCAAGGCGCTACCCATGATATTCCTGAAGGGAAATTCAAACATCTCAGGCGGAAGAACAGGTTTCAGAGCTGTTGCTTCCACGCGCAATAGTACAAAGCATGTTGCACCGAATAAAGTGGACGCCGCCAGAATCAAGGGACTTGTCCAAGATAATACATTGCCCCCTGTTCCAAATACGAAAAGAAGGCAAAGTAGAGACGTGATCTACGCATTGGTTAATGAGGGGAATATTGCGAGTAGTGATATCATGAGCTAACTTACAAGCAAAAGCGAGCCTTTCCAGTCAAAAGTCTGGTACAGGTTGGTTAGGCTGACCTTTCCCTTGTCTGAAGACCTTCTGGAGGAATCCTCGATGCTTGAGGGTATCCATAGGTATACCATGACCGAAGAAAGAAGGCATAATGGAAGTTGAATCTTATACACATAGTTCCAGCCGAATCGCTCAACGATGGCACCGCCCGAAACTGAACCTAGCCTACAGATGGATTCGAATTAGTCTGAGCCATTCAAGATGAAGACTACATCTCCTTACGCGGAGCCGGCGCCGTAGTTCACGTAGTTTAGCGATTGATAATGGCCTCTACTCTTAAGGCCGACAATATCTGTCAATACGATAGATCCTACTGGGCTGTGAGCTAAGCTGTCGAGACGCAAGGACTTGTACCGAAGTAGTTCTGGTTCAGAAACTTACCCATTGTCATCAGCCCGGAAACAGCAAGGCCACAAATGCATCTTGCCAATATCAGCCCTGTCCAAGATGTCGTAACCGCCGCTAGGCATGAGCCGACAAAGAACAAGGCTGCGGTTGAGATATAAATAGCACGTCGGCCGATACAATCCGAAAGACTAGCGTACAGAGGTTGTACAGTGATAGAAGAGACCAGGAAGGCGTTGACTGGCCACGTTGATATGTTGGTCTTGTCGAATTGAGAGGCGATGGCCAAATGCGATGATGATGACAACCCAGAGTCGACCGCTGTTACCTGCGCAATGTATTAGTTGTCATAATAGTTGCGTGTATTGAATGCATCTAAGTGAAGCCTGCTCACAAAGTTGGAAAAAAGGATGGCTAAGTCCATGTTAACGATATGTCACCTTCCATGGGACAGTTGTCTTATTGAAGGACGATTGGTATTTGGCAATCTAAGATGCAAGAAACTTACCGGCAATACTTAAATAGAAGTTGAGATTCTCAAGTCTTCTAAGGCTGCTCATATTGTATTCTACCTGGGTAATTATCTTCTCACCAGAGTTGATCAAAAGATAGTCGACGCGAGTAGGGGTGACCGAAACATTCATAAAGAAATTTAAGACAAAGCGAATGAGAAACTGGAGTAATATGACTTCAAAGATTGACGAATCGCAGATTTCTTGAGCACACAACTTATAGCCCGTTCTCGTTCTCATCGCCTATCAATTGACGTTCGTTTGTTGGCACTCTAATTTAGTACGCAACTTCTCTGCTATTACGCAGAAAGGCTCGAGGTCCGAAATCCTCTGGCCCAGTGCGCTCGTCAGACCCCATTGGCCGATATTGTTAGACTGAAATGGGGCTGCGTTGGGCCAGTAACGCTCATCATGGGTGAAACAGAGTAACATGAGATCGTCGTGGAATGAATCCGTGGCGAAAGCCCAGTGCAGCGGTGTCTGTAAGGCCACCCGTAAGCCGCGGCTTAAGGCGGCCCAGATCCCGGCCACGATAGCCCGGAATTCGACCGCCGGTGCTAAGAGAAACCCGGAGAAGCGCCGGGGGCCGGACGGCTGCCACGACTCTATTACCACTTGCAAAGGCTCGGCCGTTTTCTTAATCTTGATATGGGCTCTGAAAGTCGGATCTTCCTTCAAGTCGGTTGATGCCGGGGATATGCTGCCCGTGCTACGAATGCCGAATAAGTGGCCGCCCCTACCACCTCTGAACGTCACCATAGCTACACTTTCGGTGCCGCCGAGACTCAGCATGGCTTTCGCAACACGCCTAAGCGAACCAAAGAGATTCTCCACCTGCTTCTGGTTCATCGCAATTAGGCTTGTGTCTTTGATGCAGAAGGTGAGTTGGCTTTGCCGTGTTGGGTGCTTCGATACCCCGACTCGGACCAGGTCGTCTTCAAAACAGCAAAGTGGCGCAATGATAGGCATTGTGCAGCCTATCAATCCATATTGGAAGCGATCCCCAAGCCCTGCCGAGCCAATGGTGAAGAGCCTGCTATTGCATTGCGCCGTCTGATTGCCGTCCGCAGTGATCGCGATTATACCACAAGACAGAGAGGGACACATGCCAGTGGAATCCCACATGGCCTTCTTGACAGCTGTCTCGAGCTTGAGGCCGCTGCGGTACAGATTTGCGACGCGACTAGCCAGCATGGATGTCAAAATGGCTTCACCTCCGCCACTGCTGCGTATGGATATCAATATTAGTCGAGAAAACGAGCAGGAAACTCAAGCACTCACCATGTCACTGCGATTTGTTGATCGGCGTACAATCCAGCGCCTAAGATGGCGGTATCGCCGATTCTTCCAGGAGGTTTAAGCATCATGCCTCCGGTCGAATTAGCCGCAGCTAAGTGGCCATGTAAGTCCAGAACGACGGCACCAACGGTACCATGTTCAAGGATTTCCGCTCTGTGTTTTTGCCAGTAATCCAGGCGCCTCTCCGTTGTAAAGAAAGTGTTGGCCACCATATCTAAGCCAAAGTGGTTGGCGAGCTTGTCGGCTCCTTCTCCTGCCATGAAGACAGGTGTATGTGCATCGCTAGAGTCAAGCATGGCCCTGGCTAGTTTGATGGGGTTCTTTGTTTTTTGGAGACATGTTGCAGCTCGGTAAGCAGCTGTCCTGCCGTTGATGATCCCGGCCTCAAGCTTGCAATCAGAACAGTCAGTGTGACATACATCCGGCAATTCAATCTGGATCATGTTTGAAGTGATTCGTACCTCATGAACGCCGTCTCGATTGACAGCCGCTCCTCTGCCAGCATTGAACTCGGGGAAGTCCTCGAGCTCTGCTACTATCTCAGTAGCTATATCGACAGCTTTGAAACCTGCCCGGAGGCGCTTCTCGGCCTTGATCACAAGGCCCTTCAAGAAATTCCGGGTGGCAGCATGCGAGGCTTCGTCCCCTATCCATGATTCCGATGCACCTCCATGAAGAACAATCCCAGTTCGTGTGTCCATGCTTTCGCACGCGTAGGACGTAACGGAACATTCCAGCACGTAAGAATCGAAGGTTATCATGACGTTTTATGCCAGTCCTTGAGGGTCGAATCAACGGAAGCTATCTTCCGAGCTACTTAGACGTGCTGGCAAGTACACAGTAGTATCCACACTCTTGTTACCTCAAAGAGCTATCTCCTACCTAGCTCAAAACAAGTTGGCACGCGGCAGAATCTGACCTAGCAAAAGTACAAGGGCTCGACTCGTGCCAATCTCCTGCTGTAAGGCCGCCACTTCCGTGGGATGATCGCCATGTTGCGCTTTGTGTTACTGCTGGCCTTGCAGGTCCCAGGCTATTCCTCTGGATCCTCAGAAGGTCTGAACGTACAGACCTGATGGATATAACTCAGGACAAACGACACGAAATCACTTAGTACCTATCCAAGCGAATATCAGCATCATCTCAATAGTCAAATCACTCTACCCCTTACTACAATCATCATTCAATAAAACTTGAAACCCATAGATCGCTCATACTCTCAGTCACCAATTCACCATCAAAATGCAGATCTCTATGGCTCTTGTTGCCGGCATTGCTACCTGCGTCGCCGCAATTCCAGTCAACTCTGCGCGTGTGGGTTAAAGTGTCTAGCTTATAATGCAGTTTAACGAATGAAAATGCTGACCAGGAGGTTCAGACCGTCGACACCGTTGCCAACGAGCTTGCCTGCGTCGCTCGGGGCGACATGGCTTGCGCTGGGGTACGAACCTCGTTACTATAAGTCGGGAAAGATTTAACCAATGCTGATTACTTCAGATTGTCTCCAAGCGAACCACAACTGAGCTGGCTAACGAGCTTGCCTGCGTTGCGCGTGGCGATATGGCTTGTGCCGGTGTAAGCATTGAAACCCTGCTCAAGCATTTCAAACTCAGATTTTCACTAACGAGACACTGCAACTAAGCACGTCGAGAAACGTGACCCCGAGGTTGAACAGCTCGCGAACGAGCTTTCTTGCGTCGCCCGTGGCGACATGGCTTGCGCCGGTGTGAGTTTGAGATCCCAACACATTCCCTTATATATAGAACCTCGTCGGCTAACAGCCTGGCTGTTCAGCTAGCTAGCCAGAAGCGCGCCGTCGAGGCAGCCATTAATAAACTCGCCAGTGATGCCCAGCCTGACGGAGCATGCCTAGTAAGTCTTGTCATATTTGGCCTCGCTCGAAACCTGTGCTAAACCTTCTTCAAGCTCAATGCCAGGTCTATCAGCACCAACGAACTCTGCTGCGCTGCCCAAGGTGATATGGCTTGCGCTGGTGTAAGGTTTTCTCCGAGAAACGCCATAATTTCATTTTGGCAATATTCTAATCTGTGAACAGCTCGTCGCCAAGAAGAGAGACACCACTGAAGTTGCTAACGAACTTGCTTGCGTTGCCCGCGGTGACATGGCCTGCGCTGGTGTAAGTCACCTTAATAGGAAGAGAAGCTCAGAGCTAATATCTTTCTTCACAGCTTATTGCCTAAAAACCTCCACCCAAATACTTGACCAAAGGGCTACTAGCCGATGCTTAGTTTCGACTTCCATACTTACGTAGGGTGGACAAGAGCAACACTAAACTGAGCAAGAAAGGCTGCGTAAAGAGAAAATAGATTTCTCTTCTTCTTCGATTCTCTTCATTTTGATTTCTCTTCTTCAATAAAATGTCTCATTTGAAACAAACTGTACTAGGTATCCTTGTGGTGACTTCCGTTCACATAGCATAACAAATTCTACAATGGCTACCTGTGTTTTATCGACACTGAATCACTGGCTCATTCGACGTTACCGGAGGCCTGGCTCAAGGTACACTAACAGACCATTCGAACTTTGCACAGCTTATCCCTCATAAGGAGCAAGTGATACAAATACATCAATACAAAACCTAGGAAAAGATGCATGGCCTACATATCTAAGGAAGATATACTACTGCTTCCTCTGAGCGAAGGGGCAGTGAGCTTTGCAGATATCATCTTCAAAATTGGTCGAGAAAGGCGGAGCATCATGCCGAACGAACGAAAAGGCGCCAATGACAACTGTACCAGAATAGCTTGGGAGTCCAAATCACTTAGCGTCAAAAAGCAACCTTCGGTTCCCTGTCCCTCTGTCCCAAGCAGCTCGTCCATTGCGGGGGAAGAATCCCAGCTGGATTTTGCTAAATACAAAGACGACAACCTGTTGATATGGCGTGCGCCGGAGCAAGCGTTCTCACAGTCGCCCTCATCCATTGATGGGAGATTCAAGCTTGTCGCCAAGCCTGACGTCGACTACGTCAACGAACTTTGCTGCGTCACTCGAGGTGACGTTGCCTGCGCTGGTGTAAGCCATCATCCACCTAAATTATCACGGTCTAAGACTGTAGATCTGATCGTTTCTCAAGAGCTTGTTGCGTAGAAGGTCTGACTTTGGATTCGGCCAAAGAGGAAGCGCGCGCCATTTAATTACATGTCTGCAATTGCCTTCCGCACGAAGGTGTCTTTCAATGCGCCGGGGAGAACATTTCCAACTCTACCGGGGAAGACTTCGCCGTAGGGAGATAAAACCATTCGCTATGTCCATGAAATGAGGCCTCAGTTATGTCTACAAACTGACTGGCTTTGGGAAGCATTGATGGCGATTCTATAGCATGATGAATAAGGTAATAATCATGGGTTAATCGTCAGTACCGGTTGCTCATGTGTTTCCAGTAGTTGTTCGTCAATGACAATCACTAGTTGAAGCCATAGGTTCTTAGTCGAGATTCGCAGTGTCTTTGGAGGCCGCCAATGCACACACCTCGCTGGAGACCTTGATCCGGTGACTGGAGCCTGCCTTGTGCCAACTGTTGTGGCTGCATCAGTGCATAGTGCTTACCGCAGCAGTCGCTACCGAAAGATGCATGGTGCGCTAGGATGCTTCAGCCCAACGTTGTGCAGTTGACTGATTTCTTAGTTACCAAAACAAGACTTTGGGGGAAGCCATCCATTGGCCAAACTATCTCGAATTGAGGTGGTGATATGCAGGCTGCGAAGGATCACTGCTAGCTGCATGAGAGGGTATGCAAAGTGTATCTACCCCCTCTTTACTGAAGGGCAGCCTGCCTCGTTGTCGTGATTGATCACGGCATGCCGCATACAATACCCTGTGCTGCTTGAGGCCAGCCAAGCGATCAACTATTTCTCCTTGCTGTCGCCTAAGCTCTCGGGTCTTTTCTTGATCACGCAATTCCACCGGCCAGACCTTGTCCGAATTCTTCCAAGATGGAGAGTCCAGTTGATAAACCAAGATACCAGTATCGAGACCTTGACTGGACCGCAAAGGAGATCCGCGTAGTCGAGCTTCTGCCCGGTACTTTCCAAGAGAGAATCCGCATCAAGTTTCATCATGTCGCTCTAGCACCGCGGCGGCCTTCCGCAATCAGATTGCCCCCAAGTCGCGATGAGATCCAAAAGACCCTTCCATCAGACTGGATCGTCCGGGTCTGTCTCGATGGTCGCTTCATATTCGAGCGCATCAAGGATTACAAACCAGAAGAGCCCTACGAGACATCCTGGCTGCACCCCGTGACGGGCGTCGACCCAAACGTGAGCTTCGACGACAACAAGCTCGAGTATGAAGGTCTATCGTACGTCTGGGCCCCTGAAGGCAGCGAAGAAGATGCTCTCGTCCTAGAACCAACAGCCCCGTCCACGGGCGCGGCCTCGTCGAGCCTCAGCATCAGGCCGAACCTCGCCGCGGCTCTTCGTCACCTGCGATACCGCGATATTCCAAGGCGCATGTGGATCGACGCGCTGTGCATCAATCAGACCGATCTCGAGGAGCGCAATAGGCAGGTCCACATCATGTGCGACATCTACCGCCGTGCAAGTCACGTCGTCGTCTGGCTGGGGCCGGAGAGGGAGGACAGCAAGATCGCCATGGCTGCTCTGCGGCATCTAGGCGAGCAGGCCGTCTATACCGAGCGCGGGGCGTGGAGGACGAATCCGCCCGGTTGCAGTAACCCGGAGCTGGCTCGCGCTTCGGTGCCGCTTCCATACGACGAGCAGACCTGGCAGTCTATCATGAATCTCTTGCAGCGTTCCTGGTTCGAGCGTCTTTGGGTATGGCAAGAGGTTCGTCTAGCTGATGAGCGCTCTTTCATGCTCTGCGGCCCCGACAGCATCTCGCTCTCTCTGTTCCGTCGCGCAATCTTTTGTGCCAGCGACAAGAAGTTCCTTCCGAGCAACGAGGTGCGCGGGCTGATTCTTGACGCTGTCGAGGTGATGCTGCCATTCTCCAACCAGCCGTTCTTTCGAGAGCTGCAGACTCTCAACTGGAAGGGGTGCGCGAATCCCCGAGATAAGATCTACGGAGCATTGGGGGCTGCTCCGGCGGCGATCAGGGAGCGTATCACCCCGGACTATTCCCTGCCGGTTGAGAAGGTGTATGGCCAGTTCTGTAAGGCATATCTCGAGTGTCTGGAGAGGCTGGACTTCCTTGACCGTTGCAACATCGACGCTCGCAAAATTGATGGGCCTACTTGGATTCCAGATTGGTCCGTCCCCGTCGATAGAGCCGTACGGCTTCCGTATGCCGATATCTTTTACGCAGCCGGAGCTTCAGCGGCAGAAGTCAGCTTCAAGTCCGGAAATGGCGTAAATGACGACAAGACCATGGATGCCGCAGGAGTCTACTGCGGTACCGTATCGTTCGTAGGTCAAAAGTCACCCCCTGACTCCGACGGTCTTCTCGCCGCCGTGAAAACTTGGGAAGCAGAAGCACTCTCAACAGAGCAATACGCACCGACAAACGAGAGGGCCATAGACGCCTTCGTCACTCTTCTTGGTTTGGGATATATGATTGAGAGGTGGCCGCAGTGCAACAGTCTTCTCACGGTACCCGAAGCGGCAGACCTGTACGGCAAGGAGTTCATCAATGCCAAAGGCGATGCAGTCTCCCATGAGTCGCTCAACTTCATCCGCGTGCGGCACCGGTACTTCATCAAGACGGACACGGGATACATGGGTACATCTCATGCACGGCCAGAGATTGGAGACAAGCTTGTAGTCCTGCTGGGTTGTCCATCGCCGTTGCTTATACGACCGGATCCGGCGTCAAGTTCAGAGGACCAACGGTACAGGGTCGTAGGAGCGACGTACACTCATGGCCTAATGGATACAGAGGCACTGCTCGGTCCCTTACCAGAGGGTTGGAGGGTACGTATGGCCAGGGAGTCAGGGTTCTTTGACTCTATGCATTTCTTCTCAACAACCGCGGACAAGACGACAAAGGAGGATCCGAGACTCGGCGAAGACCCGGCAGACTGGGAGAGGCTTGAGGCTGTGAGGACGGGCAATGACCCGTGGAACTTTGCTCGATATCGCAGTCGGAAGACAAGGGAAGTGATCAACTCGGACCCAAGATTGACGGTGGACGCCCTGAAGTCACGGGGTGTTCGTGTGGAGCGTTATAGCTTGGTGTAAGCCTGACCACAGATTGTACGCAGACTGATGTCCAATCCTGGACTCCGTATTCTCACCCTTGGTTTCATTCTCGGGAACATGATTGTGTTGTAAAGCAATTATTGGAATTTCAATCACTTCACGATACCATGTTTTATTTGATAGGCATTATCATTACCAAGAAGCTTCCACCGTTATGCGAGCAGCATGCCACGCTAAGCAGTGCAAGTCGACAACGCAACATAGGTGAGGTTCTAATCATTCCACACACTGCGAGTCTCAAACCGCTCGCGTTGTTTTTCACACATTGGCAGGTGGTACCTTCCTCAAATCGTTAGGGCCAGTGCATGATTGCCTGTCTGGACAGCCTGCGTCTCACTCTACCTACCTAGCCACAGTGAATCATCTCATGGTCGTCACCCATGTCTACACAATATGCCACAAACAAAGCCTATATACCCCCTCAATCCCATTCCTGTCACCAGCAACAGCAGGCGCCCCTCTAGGTCGGGGGGTCAGGACAAACTGGCTGGGTGGTGGAATGGTTCAACAATCGATTACCCCTTCAGCCTATTGGACTGGCTACGAGTTCGAGTCCGCATACGATTCCAGCATGAGCACTACAATAACCGCCAAGAGATGTAGCCACACCGGTGGTGAACACTTTTTGATATACTCAACAACCAGCTGCTCCTGCGAAGTCCCACTGTCTCTCTCTTGGTACTTGTGTCCTTAAGATATTGATTTCTATAGGTCTCATATAGTATACCTTTACAGACTGAAGAAAGTTTGAGAGAACCTTGGTTTACTTATTTCAGTCTCTTCATCAAAACTCTCAGTACCAGCGGTGCGTGGTAGTGACACGGCTCGCTAGTGGAATCAAGTAGACCCAGAGATCAGACCCACCCCCGAAGATGAACGGCGGACATAGCTCAGTTGGGAGAGCGTCAGACTGAAGCGGGTCGCTCGAAAGAGACCTTGGAAAACTTCATTCAATCAATCTGAAGGTCGTGTGTTCAATCCACACTGGCCGCATCTTCGCTTTTTGCTGTTCTTACCAACAGACTTTGGTCAGGGAAGATTTTCGGCCAATTGGGGTTACCTATCTGCATGCACGGATGGTGGTGGTGGTGATCATTCGGGCTGAATCAAGCAAGGTGAGTGAGTGAATGAGGTCAGGAGTCTGGAGAGGTGAGAGGGCTGCTGACTAAGGCATCCCGTAGCTTGGGCTCCACACGCCCCTGGAGCCGCCGCAACGGCCCGGCCCCACCTTCCAGAATTTTGCGTCAGTCGCGGTCTGGAGCTCTCTTTCCCCATGCGCGTCAACTCAACCTAGAAGGCCCTTTCAATCCTGGGCGGTTGCCTTCTTTACAGAGCTCTCTGATTGAGGTCCCTTTCTCACCGTCCGACCCTTCTTCTTGCCAGCATCACCCTTTAGTAATATTTCTACATTCATTTTCTTTATCGACTCCCATCACATTACAACGCAGTCGGCGAGCTCTACCCTCCATGGAATAGATCAGACGTAGCGCAGGATATCAATCGACTTGGCGAAGATGGAGAAGGACTTGCGTCTGCGCCTTGTGGTTCGGCGCCATGCCGTGCCCGATGTCAAGCTTCTCTGGAACGTCACCGCCAACGATGACCTCACCATCTCGAAGCTCCTCGCCCTGGTCAACGATGTCGTTCCCCTCGAGAGCGGCGAATGGGGCCTGGAGGACTACGCCATTGAGCTTAAGGATGCCTCCGGCGACAGCTTCGAATGCGTCCACTATCACCTTGTCTCCAAGGTACTTAAGGACGATGATCAAGTCATGTAGGTTCACGAATTTATCGACTCTCAAGTGCCTTTCGATAGCTAACACTTACTAGTATTCGCCCCCTCCTGACCGGCGACCTGAAAAGACGGCGACTCAGCGGGCGACACCAGATTTCCGCCGACGGAAAGCACCTTGTCGACGGCCTCGCCTTCGGGCGCCCCTGGCTCAGAGCCCCCCGAGACCGCCCTCCTGTCAGTCTTCCTCCGAGAAAGAAGGCTCGAATCACATACATCAGCGAAGATGAAGACTCCCCTTCTGAGGCCGAGGCAGAGCGGCCGATGCTGGAGTACGAATCCACAAGAGCACAGGAGGATCCCTCGAGCGTCCAGCTCCGCACGCGGTTCTACGATGCAGATGTAGGCAGCGACTCTGAAACAGATGAGGACGATTTTGAGCCTGCCGCCGCCGACGATGACGATGAGGGCCTGGACTCGGATAATGATGATATTCAGGATGAGCTTCGTATGCTTCGAGAAGACAATGCCGCCGTTCGAGAAGGCGACATTCTCGAAGAGCTGCGAAACATTAGAGACAGGAGAGCATCCAGTGGAACCGCTAGCAGCAGGCACTCGTTGGAGACGTCTGATGACTCTCCAGTACCGTCAGCGAGCAATGCGCTAGTCAGATCTGGAGGAAGGTCAAATAGGTTCCAGCTAAACTTAGACACGCTCGACAAGATTGCTGCACTGAGAGCCGCGTTCCCTAGCGCTCAGGTCTCGACGATCGAAAGGGCGCTTTTGAGATACGGCGCGAACTTCGCTAGAGTATATCGCAAACTGAACAAGACATTCGAATCCCGTCTCAACCTCCAGCAGACTTTGGACCATCAGGCGAGGAGTCTGTCCAGCAGTCCAATCCGACACGCGAACTCGAACACGGGGCGTGAGCTCGTTCTCCGGGAATCGAGCCCACTTGCTCGATCTTCTCACGCCACATCACATGACCAGGATGAAGAGGAGGAAGAGGATGAGGATAGCGATGAAGCTTCAGAGTCCCTAAATCATAATGCATACGCCGATCGTGCTTCGATTGGCAGTGACGAAATCTCAACTTCGGACTCCGAATCAGGTTCCGACGGCGCAACATCTGAGTCGGATGAGGAGATGGGCAACGCTTCCGAAAATGATATAGTTGCCTCTTCTTCCGATGACGATTCCGACAGCGAATCAAGTCAAGCGGGAGGCGGGGGGCCTATTGCGGATGAAGACAATTCAGACTCGGCCGACGAAGAAGCCTCGAGCTCAGACGACGAATCGAGCTCCGACAATTCATCCAGCGATGAGTCAAATGTGACATCTGCAAAAGACCGGTTGTCCGCAAAACAGGCCGCGATCGTCGAGGTCTCATCCGATTCGTCGTCAGATTCATCTTCAGACGACAGCAGCAGCGAAGATTCTAGCTCGGATTCCGAACCTGAGGAGCTTCCCAGCAAGACCCTCTCTACCCAACGGATTCGTTTTGAATCCAACGAAACCCTGGAGCTGCAACAAGCAGCACCAGTCGCCGCAGCCCAGACAAAGCAAGATCAGCCCAATGTGCCTCCTGGTCAGGGATTGAGCAAGACGCAAAAAAGAAATGCGAGGCGCAAACTTGCCAAGAAAATGGCCGGCCAGAAGAGGTCTCCGTCGGCTCAGAATAGCGAAGAGTTCTCCCCAGCGGAGATGTCTGAGATGCAGGCAGTATTCTTAGCAAGAAAGCAAGCCTTACTGAACGCTATTGCATCCGACGGCCCGGCTGAGACTAGCCAAGAGAAGTCCCTTCAGATACCCGACTCTGCACCTCAAGATATTGAAACATCAACTGCTGATGCCGACATGACGGAGGCTTCACAGAGCCCTGTCGCGCAAGAAGCTGCCTCTCAGCGGCGCATGAAGCCCAATGTTGGAGCTGCCCGCCGCATGCTCATGGGATCTTTGGGGCTCAAGAACCCGAAGAACAAGGCTGACGAAGACAAGATTCGTCAAGATTTGATGAAGGGTGTCCGGCCTCACACCAACGCTCGTCTGTCAGAAGGGGCTTCTCAGCCTAGCGAATCCACACAGACCCAAGAATCGGTACAGGAAGATCCCGAAGCATGGCGCGAGAAAATCGCTTACCGAGCCGTAGAATGCTGCCACGACGGGGTCGAGCTTTCCGAACCGCCCTTCCCTTTTGTCCAGCGTTGGGACCCCCAACAACAGGTGGAAGAATGGTTCGGTTCGAAGAATAAGCGCGGGGGCAAGCGTAAGCGCGTACAGCGCGATCAAGCTCAATATCAAGAAAATGCCGACTCTCAATCGTCGAAGAAGCGTCGCGTAACCGATGACATTTTTGGTGTGACCTTCTCCGACGCGGTTGAGTCTGCTCAAGAGGGAGACACGACACTCAACTATGACGATCCGTCTGACGATCCACCAGCAACCAAGAAATCAGCTGAAGAAAGCCAGGCGACGGATATTGACGATCTCCCTTCACTTCCATCCGATCTGTCCACTCTTCCGAACCTTCGCCCAGGAGAAGCCAAACTAGGCATGGTTGTCACTTGGAAGCAACTGGTCTTGTCATCACAAACCAACTGGCAACCCCAAGTGGTGAGCTTGACCGGCGTTCTCGTTAGGATCTATGATGAGGACGCATCCGATCTTGAATTCATATTGGCTCATCGTGATCGAGGCGTCGATCGGACCGAAAAGACCTACGATGAAGAGACTGGGGAGAGAGTTTACGATCGCTTTGAAGCCCCCGATGATGACGAGGATGATGAGGATGCAGAAAACGAACTCGAAGAAGGACATCGACGCGTGAATTATCTAGAACTGATCGAGCCAAAGATTGTACAGTTTCCTCTGGAAGATGACACAAAACAGGGCGGAAACGAAAAATCCGGTGCCTCGGAGGGCGAAAGTGGCCCTACAGACAGCGTCATTCACGAAACCATATACGACGGCCAAAGCCAGCCGTCTCAGGTTAATGGAGAAATTTCCGGTCAGTCCGAGGTGGGTGAAGTTGGAAGTCAGTCAAAAGTCGATGCAAAGGGAAGTCGAGCCAGGGCTAATACGGACGAACAACAGCCTCAAGTCGTCGTGGGTAGTGACCCCCGTCTTGATGCATCCGCGGACGGCGATGAGTCTATCCAACTCGATACACACTTGAATGGTAATGACGACAGTATGAACGAAGGCGATGTGCCCACCCCCCGAGCCAAAGGCCAATCGAAAGACAATAATACAGTGCCGACAACAGACGACGACTCTCAGAACTCCAATGCCAATGCCCTCTCCATCTCATCGGATCGTCGTCATGAGATCAGCATCATGATCGAAGAAGCAGGCCTTCGCAAAGATGTGTCACCGTCAGTCATTCGTCACAAAACAAGCAGCCCATCCCGCCAGTTGCTCGACCAGCTGCAAGCTGCCAATACACCCCGAGTCATTTCAAAGTCCCCGCTGTCCCAAGACAGCGTTGCGAAGAACGTTGCGCCAGCGCCGGACAATAGTGGAGATGCGGCTACTAAACTTGCCGCTGAAGAGGTCATTCCGCCGCCGTCATCTGTGAGTAGTATTCGCAGTGGTCGGCAACTCGACCCGGATGACTTTACCTTTAATATGGGAGGCGACGACACCCAGCTGATGAGTGACGCTGGTCATGGGTCCCCTTCTGTGGACGCATCGACTCCGAGAGACCAGGTCCGCACGCCAACCAGAGGTAATGACACACCTGAGCCGAACTCGGGCGAGAAGTCTTCTCTTCCGTCACTGGAGAGCCTGTTCAAAACGGCCTCGCAGCGAAATTCGCAGAAGAACACACAGAGCCCATTCAAGTCCCAGGCATTGTCGGTGACAGAGTCACGGAAGTCCATTGTTTCTCGCGATGAAGAATACGAAGCCGCCATGCGCCAAATCGACGAGGCTAATGAAGACGGTGAAAATGAGGTAGAAGAATATGAGTCGCCCAATGAACTTGGGACAGCACGGAAGAAGCTGTTCCCCAAATCGAGCCAGCCAGAGGGAGTGACTCTCTCTGAGTCACCAGACTTGCCAGATCTCAAGCCGACTAAGTCAGTGCCCTCATCACTCGTCGAGGTGGAGGACATCAAGCCCCGTCGACTACGTGAGCGGGTCCGCACAGCCTCTCCATTTGTGGTTCCTCCTGGATCGCAGGTAGTTACATTATCCTCGAGCCCGCCTAGCTCGCCGCTGGAGGAAAATTACGCGGAAGACGATGTTGACGAGGACTATGAGGAAAACAACAGCAGGAGTCTTCCGCATGGATCCGGCTGGGTGCAGAAAAGCAAGCCTCCCAAGAACAACCCGCGGACGAAGAGTGTGCCGGCAGCGAGAGGCACGGCCAAGACGGCGACTGCGGGTAGATCCGTTCCGTCGAGCTCAATGCCCGCGAGATCCGCCGCGAAGGGCAAGGGGCCACGCAAGTCATCGGCAAGGTTCTAGGAAATGTTGTCTGGTAGGAAGCGTTAGGCAGATAGTGTGGCGGGGCGTCTGCATGTGTATGTAATAGGGGGTCGAGAAGTTCTCTCGACATGTTTACTAGCTTTCTCTTTGCTTTGAGAAACAAGGATACCCGTACCCGGCAGGGTGCTCTGCATCAATGGAACATATTGTGCAAAAGTCAACGTCCGCTATCCATTCACGCCGTTCTTGCATGAGCTGCGGTGCAATCGTGCAAGTGACCCGTTCAATCGAAACAGGTTTTGTGGAATTCCGGACTAGTAGGGTGCAGATCTACGGGTGTGCTTACCGCTGTAACATCGCGTCGGACGCTGTCGCCTGCATTGTTGCATGTAAATCACTCAGTGTGGGCGTCTTGTCAGCTGTATGCGACGAGTCCCGCTGTATGGGCTGCGGATCGGGTCCGAAATGGACAGACCACGGAGTTTGAGGGTAGCCGATGGCCGAGTCTGGGGAAAAAAGTCCGTTGGTGGTCGGTGGTTGGGGCCGGTTGTTTCGCCGACTTGCGTTGAGCTGATGGACCTGTGCGTGCCACCCGTGAAGTGAAGGATCCCTGAGCTTCGTGGTTCGTCTTGACTTTTTGCTTTTTGACGACGACGAATAAGCTTATTCTTGGCATTCTCATAAACTTTCACGTTTGCGAACCTTGTACTCCGTCAATCAGCCAACGGCAGGGGTCTATATCCCAACTAGACTGGACCATTTTCCTTGCCGATTTCGAAAAAGATAAACGATGATAACTGACAGGGAAGTAGGGGGTGAGGAACAGGCTCTCTACCAGTGTTCCAGATGTCGACGCCGCTATCATCGTACGGAGCATCTTGCGCGCCATGTCAGATCTGTGCATACTAAGCAGAGGCCGTATACGTGTAGGGTCTGCGGGAAGGGGTTTGGCAGATTGGATGTTTTGAGGAGGCATGAGACAAACACTCATGATGGCGGTGGTAGTCGGTCTGAGTCTGAGACGGCGTTGATTGTTGTGGAAGGGGAGAGGAACGGGGCTGATGAGTTGTCGAGGGAGGTTGATGTGGGCGAGAGGGTTAGATCGGCGTGTAAGGGATGCAAAGCTGCCAAGGTAAAGTGTTCTGAGAGAAAGCCTTGTGCGAGGTGTGTTGGACGAGGAGGTTTATGTGAGGTTGAGGGGGAGAATTGCGTTGGTGGCCTTGGTTCTGGTTCTGGTTCTGATTTTTTGGACGAGGTCCAGGCTGGACCGGAAAGTTACACGCAAACGCGGCTAAATAGCCAAGAGACACTCGACGAGACGGCGCCGGCGATAATGACGATGGATGACTTCCCCTTTGACGGGGAATGGAACATCGCGATGTCGGACTTGTCGTACCTGCAGACTCGGTTCGATGCGGCTGGGCTGGAGGGGCTGGATGCCATCGCATCTGATAGGTCGAGGCAGGCACAGGAGAAGGAGCTGGAGCAAGAGCAGAACGGCGATAACGGTATGTCCATATCGCCACCCATGACGCCGGAAAGCCATAGGACTGGATCTTGGGAGCCGTCGAGTGATGAGAACAGCGAAATGGAAAGACCGCACCTCGCGGCTGACGAGGAGAGTTTGAAGGCAGGGAGAACATCCTGGACATCAAAGACGCCTTGCTTCGGTAGCTTCAGTGTTGGAAATGGCAGCGATGTTGTCGGTTTATCCATCTCGCCAGTGGCGCGGAACGCTATTGTCGGTATGATCCTCGACAACACATCCCGTGCCAACGCTGGACCTGTTCTGGCTGCTTTCCCGTCGGTGGAGGCGCTCAATGCGCTTTTGGAGGTGTATGCTCGCAACTGCTGGGGGAGAGCATCATCAGTACATTGTTCCTCGGCGGCGACAGCGAAGTACGGGATCATCGACGTGGTACACTTCCCTACACTACGTCCTGATCAGCAGAGACCGGAATTGTTGGGTGCGTTGATTGCCGTTGGCGCCATCAGGACTGGTTCGGTTGTGGCAAGGAGTTTCGGTTACGCAATGCAGGATGTCGTGAGGGTTTCTTCTTTTCGGTGTGTGAGTATCTTCCTCAGCCTTCTCCTGTGTCTCTGTTCATCTTAGAGGAGGGATAAAAATATGCTCTTCCTGTCGTTGTTCACTCACTAATGAGATTGATAGTGGGAGAGAAACAACGCGAACCTCTGCGACATCAGTCTATCCCAGGCCTTCTTCCTGCAGCAGCACGTCGCCTTCTTCAGTGGTGATCAGCGCAAGGTTGCATTCGCGGAAGCCTGTTCTGGATGTATGCAGGTGATGATGAAGAACGGAGGGCATATCCAAGGGGCTATGGAGACTGATCAGGCCCTCTTTCAACTCCAGAATCTTTGTGATCTGGATGAAGGGGCTCTTGAGGACGTCTGGCGGAGGTGGTCTGTCCGTGAAGGAAGAAGGAGGTTGGTGTATGCTACGTACATCATGGATAGCCATGTCGGGATAGTGCATGGGATTAGGGGGATGGCGAGATACGGAGACATGAGGCTTTCGCTCCCTGCGCCGGAAGGGTTGTGGAGGGCTGAGTCGGCGGCGAAGTGGAGGGAGGAGATGGTACGGTTGATGCCGGGGGCAACGAGACCTCCTTCCTCTCCTTCTGTCTCCTCCTCGCCATCGCCGTCACTGTCTTTGAAGGACTTGATGGGTGATCCGACGCTGGTCGCTAGATCCCATAACCACAGTAAGGTGGACAAGACTTTCGCCACTCTAGGCTTCTATGCTGGTCTCTGGGTGCTTGTCGAAGAATGTCGCCAGCTGAAGGCTATCAGCGGCCACGGAAAATGGAGCGACATGATTTTATCCTCGCGGCGGATGGAGCTGGGATCGATTCTCAAACTGTTTCATTCTTCTTTACGAGCGACAGGGTGGGCGGTGTTTCCTGGTGCGGAGATGATGTATGAAGTTCTTCATATGTATATCTCGGCGTCGCTCGACGGGGATGAGTTTCGTGGTACTACTTTATCACCCCCACTGTCGCAACACGTTCACGGCGAGGGATCGATGAATGGAGTTGAGGAAAGCCCGGAGGACCGGAGCGCGGTTTGGAGAGCGGGTAAGGTTCTTCGTACGGCGAGGCAGCTTGAGCCTGGAACGTTGAGTGGGGTCTATTGCGTTGCTCTTCGGGATGCTACTGTTCTCCTTTGGCGAGCGGGGAGGAATATTTCTTTGCGGGAGAAAGCAGCGTTAAAGCAGTATCGTCCGGTGCCGAGATGTGGTATTGGCGCGGCTGCTGTGTTGGTGCTGGACGGAGAGGAGGATGTGCCAGAGTATCAGGTATTGAACAGGAACGTTCGCCTTGTGCTGCGTGGTACCGGAACGGAAGAGTATAATGTGGCGCTCGAGGACATTGCGGGTGTGATGAGGCTATCGCGGAGGATTATTGAGGGAAATTGGAAAGGCTTGAGAATGCCGGGCGGTGTTGAGGAGGTTTGTTACTTGTTGGATGGTCTTGGGAAGGCGTCCGGTCCATGAGATGTCGCCGGGGGAGAAAGAAGGCAAAGGGAAAGAGCAACTTGCATTTGTTGATGAGGTGTGGCGTCATTCAGCAGGAAGTCCGTATCGATACCTCCTTCTCGTCTCTTAGCTGAAGGCGGCAGTTGGCAACTCAGCAGACTACCGTGGATGGGACACTGATTGGCTTCACTCCACCAGCCGATTCTGAGTCCAAGATTTTGCCTTATTATCAACAGCTCTCTGAGCACTGTTTGACTATTTATGTAAGAACTACGTGTACATTCCCACCTATGCCTCTTCCTCCTAGGCCGCTTCTCCTTGGAATGCTTCTGTTCCTTGTGTCGCGTTCTGGAACAAGTTGATGTATACTTTTACTGATCAGCGTCATGAACGACCCATCCGAGAAGCATACCATAGAAGCCGAAATGGGAGACATTGTTACTGTGGTTGACTGCATTCCCCCTCACAATCGAGTTGAATGAGAGACACGCGATACAACCTTGGGGCTGCTCATCAATCCACTCGTTAAGCAGCGGCTTAAACGAAACACGCAGCACCTTCATCCCTCTGTCGCTACTTCTCCTCCACTTCACCGAATTTCATACATATCGGATCAGTTATGCAAAGTGACGCTAACGGCATCTGCGGAAGGTGGTGCAGCTGAGCCGAACCAGCTAGCTTGCCTCCGTGCTAAGATCGCCGGCTCGGCTCTCCACCTCCGGAAGACCCCTCCTAGTTGAAGGTAAGCAACATTCTTACGTCAACGTGTCAACGTTATAATCCTTCGAGAATTTCTTAGTGATTATAACTCCTTAATAAACTCCAGGTCAAGCTTTCTATGAACTACCCCATCTCCCAAGGAAATCCTCGTGTGTGGGTTCTTGAGTTACTCATACCCGCCAAAAGTACTTGTACCTTTCACCAGCATGACGTCTTATTGCAATACGCGAGATGAACGATGGAGGCTTCCGCCTCGAAAGGCCCTCCACCCGACAGAAAAGAGCGAGAGGCTTCAGATTGGCATCATTGGAGCGGGAATTGGAGGGTTGATGGCCGCCATCACCCTACTGGAGAGTGGCCACGATGTCGAGGTAAGCCTTTGAGGCTAGGCCTTACCTCCTTCATTAAGAAATCACTAAAATCTTTGAAGATCTATGAAAGGTCTCAGTTCAAGAGCGAAGTAGGGGCTGCGGTCTCGACACCTCCCAACTCCACGAGAGTGCTCGACTACTACGGGTTTGACTTCGAGCGGGCCAGGGCCACCATCGCAGAGAAGGTATGTTCTATCACTGCGCCTCAAGTCCACTTATACAATGAAGAGAGCCTTCAATTATTTTGATTCTAATTCGCATGGAAAAAGTACATCTACTACGACGACCCCAACAACATTGACAAAACGCGAATGATAACATGCACGGATTACACACCCAGATACGGCGCCCCCTGGCTGTTCTTTCACCGCGTTGATCTCCACAACGAGCTCAAGCTTTTAGCCACGGAGCCGACACCGACGAGGAAGAGCGTTGCTCGCTTGCACCTTGGCGTCAAGGTGTCTGATATCGACACCGACGGCACCATTCACTTTGAAGATGGCATGAGTGTGCAAAAGGACATACTCATCGCGGCCGACGGCATACGAGTAAGTCTCACTTATCTGACTCTGAAGCGGATGAAAGCTAGAAATGCAGAGCCTTTTGTAACGACTAATTTCGGTCCCAGTCTTCCTTCATCTCAAAGATCGTGGACAACGCCCCGCAAGCACAGCACTACATGTCGATGCTCCGATTGATGGCTCCAGTAGAGGACCTCCGGGATGACCCGGATGTCATAGCTCTTTTTAAAGATGGCTTAACTTCGATTCGCATCAGCTATGGGACCATGCGAAGTGCCATTATCTACGGATGTCGAGGGTAGGCGTAACCCTAGTCAACTCCGCCGCTTGCCCCCTGTATTTCCCAGGAGCTGACAGGATCACGCACTACAGAGGCTCGCTTCAAAACATCGGCTTGCTGTACCATCCTGACCTTGCCATTGATTCAGAAGGTAAGCGACTCAGGCCAAAATTCCATGAGAGAGCTCTCTGCTCACCTCTCATTATCAAGGCAACGACATTTCGGCGAGAGAAGACTTTGTCTACAAAGTCGTCGAAGAGTATCCGAAGCCTGTACAATCCGTCTGCATGTAAGTTTCAAGCTCCCGAGAAATTCCAGCCACAGAAACAGGTCTCATTAACCAATCTCATGATTCATAGCAATGCAAGAGGCGTCGGACAATGGAAGGTCTTCACCCGAAAGCCGCTCGACAGGCTCGTCCGGGGCCGAGTGGTCCTCATAGGAGACGCCGCACATCCCATGCCCCCAGGTAAGCAGGATCCTACTATATCACCACAGAATCCAGTAACTCCAGTATCAAGCCAGGGTCTCGATGATGGCTGACGATCCCTATTTTCACATAGTGCGCGCTCAGGGCGCAGCCATGGCGATCGAAGACGCCGGAGCGCTAGGCGTGCTTCTCTCAAACGTGACATCGAAAGACGACATCTCAACCCGACTGGACATGTTCAACCAGCTGCGGGTAAAGCGCGTCGCCGCAACGCAGACCGCGTCTTCGATGCACCAGTGGGACCCAACTCGTGTTTCCGAGGAGCAGAGACAGTACTTTGACGGCAACGTCCCACGTAAGGATATTCCCCCCTGGATCTATGTCGTTCGAGTACCTGTACTAATCACCGATTCTTCTTCTCGGGACATCCAGAGACTATTGAGGACATTGAAATATTCAGTTACGAGAACAGTGTCATTCGCGATGCATTTGACCTCTTGGAAAGGGCTTGATGTAGAATTGGTTGCATCCGCGGGTTCAGGCAGGATGAGATAGTGAGGCTAAGAAGGATTTGCATCTCGTAGTCGGTAGACGATTTCATCCTATGTTTATTTCAAGGCATCAAACAATTCACGTGAGCACCCTACCTTCCCAACTGACTAAACGAGAAGGGTATATACCCCCCCTCAACGCCATTTCTGTTACCAGCCAGCAGGCGCCCCCTTGGGGGTCAGGTCAAAACTGGCTGGATGGTGGAGTGGTTGAAGTCCACGAACAGCCTAATCGGTGAAGGCTCAGAGGTCCCGAGTTCAAGTCGATAAGAATCCCAGCATGTGCGCCAGAGACGTAGCCCCCGTTCGCCACCCGGGGGGGGGGGGGTGTGAACTCTTTTGTCTTTTTAGATCTTCTACCTTAATTAATTATTGTGAATATTTTGGAGTCTGAAGCCACTAGAGCATCCAGCAGAAATGGGTCTTTAATTTTGGGGTTGTGAAATCATCCAAGGAGAGAACGGATGTGCCCGGAATTGAGGGCTGCCTGCCTTGCAACGTTGGCTTTTAGATCCAGCAGGCGACGAAGTCGCGCCACCTTTCGCATTGTGTTTCGCATTGTGTTTGAAGTGGAACTTGCGCCAAGTAATTACAATACGAATCTTCTGTGAGCTCTTTCTCGTTTACCTTGACCTGGTGCATGTGTAAAGATGGAAGATAACGCCGTACTTTCCGCGATTCGCGTAACACATCGTGGTGTAATGTGCGGTCGCTCTCAGAGATGCTCGGATTCTCTGATTCTCCAGCGTCCTCTCACGTGCTACTCCCGTCTTTTCAACTACCGAGTCCTAGTAGGTGCGCTGAAGTGATTGAGGTACATTGGCCTTCTTCTCCCAAGACGGAACGGGACCCATGATCCGTGTGGGCCCGGGTCCGGTCGGCCCCATCTTTCCGTCACCGGTGGGGGCCTCTCTCCCGTCCTGTATTCGGAGAGGTACTCATCCTAAGCGGACGGTAGGTGAAGATTTCGGGCACCTGCCCAAGAAACCCATCCTGAACCGGTTCGTCCACAGTGACCCAGATGCTACATGTAGCTGCATTAGAGCCGTCTCCAATCCAAAGTAATCACTTCCAATAGAGCAAGAACCATAACCCATCGCACTAGCGAATCTTCCCCTCCCCAAAAACCGTGCAGTGACCTCTCACCCAATCATTCCTCATCCATCACCAACACCTTCAAACATGCACGCGAATAAAAAACTGACGAGACACCACGCAAACCACCAATACCACGCAATCACCAAACAAGAAACACGTAAAGTTGTCCATTCGCCTTCTAGAAAAGGCACGGGGGAAAAGGTGCCTGACTGACACCCCACCAACATGCCAAACGCGCTTTAGTCCAGTCACACACCCACCCCAATTCATCCATCCATCCTCTGGAACGCGAATCCCAGTGACTCCTCCCGCATACCAAGCGCAGGACAGAAACATCCAATTCACCACCACCTACCATCCATCCACCTCTCTTTTGGTTTTCCGCGTCACGACTCACCGTCAATCAAAATGTTCCAGGTGCTTCTCGCTCCCAAACTCAGTGACCACAATGACGAAGAAAGTGATAAAGGCACAAACGTGGCCGGTCGAAATTTACAACGCCTTGTTTCCTTGTCTCATTGACGTTGACACTTCGATGTTCAACCACCCATTGTTCAACTAAGCATTCCAACATTCTCTTCTAACCTTACACATACTTCCTACACACCGAATAGCCTCAAGGAGCAATTTCTGTTCATTTCTTACCAGACTTATATCAAAAAGAGAGCCGGTCTCACTCACCCCAAACCCCCGTCCTGCTAATATCCCATCCGCCTTCAAACCCAGTACATCCAGGAACAACGAAACTCACGATGCATCCCCCCTCCCATCTCATCCTCTCCCTCATCCTCCTCGCAACTTCAATAGCAGCCCTCCCGGCAACACCAGCAACACCCACAACCCCACCACCAACATCAACATCCTCACCAGACACACAACAACCTCCAATCCAGCCCTTCCTCCCCACCACCGGCGCAGCCCTCCTCCCAACAGGCATCCCCGCCTCTCCACGCCCGAGCCCGAACCAGCCTCAATCACAATCACCAGCACCATCACCAATCTACACAACCCTCACCCCCAAATTCCCCCCCTCAAACTCGTCCTCCTCCTTCCCATCAGGGCACCACAACTCCACATCGCCCTGCGCATCAGGCCGACCCCTCCGCCTAGGCCCAGCCCGCCTCCACAAGAAACCTCACAACCAAACCTCCTTACCATCGTCCCCTCCGCAGCCAACAAACACACCTCAAACCACAATTCCCGCCGAAGCTACCGCAGCCGCAGGCATCGCCGCCGCCGCCGCAGCAGCAGTAGAAACGCCCACAGACTCCGGCCCCCGAGACTACGCCTCCCTCATCCCCCCGGCGCCCGGCGTGACCCCCCGTCCGGAGCCGAACCTCGCCGAAATGGGATACTACCAGACGACGTACTACTCCTGCGCGACCCAAGGCACCTCGACCCACTGCGGCTGGCACAGACCCATCATGGTCGCGCCCGCGAACAACGCTGCCACCGGCGCCGGCGCGATGAACCGCAAAGCCGGCGTCGGGGCGTTGGTCGTCGCCTTCGTCGTCGGTGTCTTCGTGGGCAGATGAGTTGACCCAATGGCGGCGGAAGATGTAACTCACCTGACGAATCATTCTCTTTCTTACCTAGCGAGACCTTGACCTATACGCTGAAGCCGGCCGGCTGTCGGCCGGGTTCTCGGGGTGCTGGTAGCGTCCTGTCCCACCCCCTGAACTTCCTCAGAGAAAATCCGACTAGCGCGTCTCACGGGGGCTAAGACTTGCACGATACAAGCGGCAGGAACCGTGGCTGAGGCGCCAGACAGATGTCGGGCGGAGATGCCAACGATGGTAATAGCCTCGTGCGGCTGGACACAATGTCAAAGCGGGTGGGGGAGGAGATGAGGGAGCGAAAAAGCTTAGCCTCCCTCCCTTGGGCCCCCTGACGAATAATGACAATGAATGACGAATAAGACCGATTCGCCCAGCTGGCTGGGCTAGTATGAACCGCATAGACAGTCCACATGCCTCACGGTTATGGCACACAAATGCCGAGGAAGACCTACTTCACGGGAAGGATGAAATGGACGAGGATGGGAACCGCAGACGGGCATTTTTGGACAGTTTCTTGTACATCATTTGACTACAGCTTATGAAGATAAGAGAACACAAAAATAAAAATAAAAAGGGAAGAGAGAAAGAACACTCACTACCTGCCTTTTAGGCCCCGCCCCCCCAAAAAAAATCCCTACGTTCTTTTCTTTCACCTTCTAAAGCTCGGGTATTTCAGAACAACATTGGAACAGAGAAACCAGAGAAACGAAAATGTTGGAAGGGGGGCGACAGAAGAGTATAAGCCAGCAGCCCGAGGGGAAGAGAGAAAAACGTATGATGATATGTTGGAAAAGCCGCCCCTTTCTCCCTCCTTTTTGGCTCTTCCTCCTATTCCCCCCTTTCCCTCCGCCTCTTTCTCCATATCAGCGTAGTTAAAAACGTTACATCAAGAGGTTTGTTTTAGTAAAAGAAGTAGAACAAGAAAAGGTCTCGGCGTGGTTAGCGGAATTCCGTTGCTGCCGAAAAATGGATTATGAGGGATGAGTCGCTCTGTTTCTCGAGGTAGGTCCCTGGCAGCGCGTCCTTGCAGAGAGATCTTTTCCTGTATCCATTACCCGGGCCGTGGTGGGTGCTTGGACGTTTGTTGGGGATCTAGAACGTCCCCCTCCCCCCGTCGAACTCGGTTCGGGATCGCTGAGTGCCTCGGTACGCGTTCTTTCGATGGGAACACGGATCGGGGAAGGCGATTTAGGGTAGACAGGCGGTGGGCTTGGAGTTATCGGTGAGTCGGTGAATCGTGAAAGAGTCGGATTGGTGTTCGAGAGAGGCATTCGCCGGTCGTCTCGTCATCTACTTCTTGGCCGGGGCAGGCGGTGCCTTGACGTTGTTGGACAGCCAGGCCAGGCCCTCGAGCAGGCCCTCGCCCGTCGTCGCGCAACTGGGCACAACGTACCAGACCTTGTCTTTCAGTTTTGAGAGGTTCAGGGCCTCGGTGACTTCTTGCGGCTTCATGGCTGTGATTGCAGTCACGCATGGTCAGCCTTCCAAACGTGTCCTGATGAAGAGGGCCAGCGGGGCAGAACCCGAGCCGATGGGCAGTACGGCCACCCGCTGGATTCGAGGGTGCGGTTTGTTTAGACTTACCTCCGTTGACGTCCTGCTTGTTGGCAAAGACCAGCAGCAAGCTGTCCTTCATTTCGCGGTCGTTGATGATTCTGTGCAATTCCGACTTGGCCTCCTCGATTCTCGCGCGATCCGACGAGTCAATGACGAAAATAAGACCCTGAGTTCCTGTGCGAGGGTAATGGTATTGTCAGCACAGCTGAATCACATAAAGAACAGACTACCCTTGGAGGGTGGAGGGGCATGGTAGAGGAGAGGAGAAGACAGGGCAGGAAGAACTCACCGCTAAAGTAATGTCTCCAGAGGGGGCGGATCTTGTCCTGACCACCGACGTCCCAGACGTTGAACTTGACGTTCTTATAGGTGACGGTCTCGACGTTGAAGCCGACGGTGGGAATGGTGGTGACGTCCTGGCCGAGCTTGAGCTTGTAGAGGATGGTGGTCTTGCCAGCGGCGTCGAGACCCAGCATCAGCAGGCGCATCTCCTTTGATCCGAAGATCTTGCCCATCATCTTTGAGAGTTGACCACCCATTGTGACTGCCACGGGATCGTTATCGTGGGTTTCGTGGCGGTAGGGGTCGAGTCGGTCGGTCGGTGTTGTTGTTGTCGTGGGTGGGAGGGGCGGCCACCGGTGGTGCGGTGTCGGGCTTTAAGGGGACGTCGTCGCAACGTATGATAGATCGTTGACTCTGGATTTCTTCGCCTCCAAAATTTGGGGGACGACGGGCGGGATTGACGGTTCGGAGAGTGTCGCGCGCAATTGAATCCCAAGACGCAGCGGTCGTCGGGGTGGTGGGAGAAGGTTCCGGGGTTGAGCGAAGGAGAGTTGCGGAAGAGAAGGAGTGTGTGGTGAATGGCAGAAGCTATCACAAAAAAAAAAAAAAAACACGAGCAACTTTGCGACTTGCTGGAGTAAGGTACTTTGGGCAGTGGTGGTAATAGTTGTTGGTGCAGGCGCTGTGCGGTGTACCTGACTACCTGGTCGGGGATCGGAGGTTGGGGGTCGAATGGAGTTGGGCACTTTCCACTTTCCACTTTGTAGCGACCGGGCAGCCTTTCGTTCGCTCGGGCGTTGCGTGGGACGTTGGAGTACACCACACCGTACAGGAACCGAGACGTGTGTGTGTGTGTGTGTGAACACTGAAGGATGGCTGGGAGACAGATGCAGAAGCAGGGAGGGAGCAACGACGCCAAGACGGTATCGAAACGGGCCAATGGACAGCTATATTTGGGCTGTGATTAATGCTAGCCGTCATCCGAAACGAAGTGAGTGCGCTCACTCATGTAAGGAAACGTACAGAGTAAGGTCAGGTAGGTACCTTCTTGTCAGATACTTTAGTACAGATACTTTAAACCATCCGTGCTTCATGGGTACGGGAATACCTGCAACCTGCCATGCTACAGAATATTGGCTGCTGACTCCAGATATGAGGCATGAGCGTACGTACAGCCTGTCTCCTTTCCGAATTATCTGACAGAAACCAGCGAAGAGCCGTCTTTGGCTATTGTCTGAAATCCCTACGACATGGGCAATGGCAATGGGCATATGCGGCTCGGCTTCTCATGCGTTTCAACCGTTTGCCCACCAGCTGGTTGGTAGTGACTGGTCAGGCGGGCAGAACCACAGACCGAACCACAGACCATCAAACACTTCTCACCTCATCGTCTACTATGGAACCATCCCACTCACCATGGGTAGTTACATCAGCAATTCAACACTTGAAAGTTGCCTCGGGTTCGTAACTTGAACCCTCTCTGAAGCGAAGCGGGGGACCCAATTGAAGCGAGAGGGGCCGCATATGTACGAAGTAATCCGTATGGATGTATGGATATTCGCAATCACGTTTAGATGGAAATATTGAATCTCGAGCAATGCAGCGCTCGCTCCGGGGCGCATGCACATTGCACATGACATGACAACTCCATCCAGCAACTCTCTCAACCGTAATCCACATCAGTCATCGTCAACAATAACAAACGCAGACTCCATCACTCCATACCTTTTCCAAAGCTTTTTATTGTGGAACATGATGGCCTCTGTCTCTTTCCCTCTCTTCCTCTCTGTCTCTCTCTTTGAGTTTCTGTGTCTCCCTCCATGGATATTGACCCCTGGTCTATCCATCTTTGGCAAGGTACGAATAAAAAAGTACACCAATTCTCGGAGATTCAAACGCAGGTACGTACCCGCTCCCGCGCCCACACCAGAACATCTCCAGTCCAAACGGAGACATGCAAGCCGCCCCGGAGCCAATCAGCCTGCTCGTGTACCTTTTTTCGAGGTGGATCCCAAACAGCAAGGGCCCCAAGGGGTCTTCTTTTCCCCCCCCTGTGTCCTTCAGGTTGCCTCTCTCTCCTCTCTTTCCTTGTCATCTCTGATTGTTCGACTTGCGATCTGGTGTCTCTCTTCAACTCGAGTCAATCCATAGCCCCATTCGTTCCTTTTCCTAACAACAAAATGGGATACCTTTTTATCTCTCCCGTCAATGACATGATGAGACTACATGCCTCCATACCCCAAGCACCTTGTTACCATGGCTGTTGCTCTAGCCAATAGGCGTATTTAGCGACCTGCAGGTACGGATACATACTGTGGTACACCACCACCTCACTCCATATCTGCCATGGCCAAGTCACGGCATTCGAATAAAATATCTATGCACGTGCCATGCCGGAGTCAGGGGCGAAATTTGACATTCTGAAGCCAACCTCTGAGGGCTCTGATAGTTTGATTGCAGCGTCTCCTTGCCTCGCATATCGGTGCATGTAAACATCCGAGTCGCATATCACGAGTGACAGACTCAAAAGCCACCAAACAAGAGATGACTCGTCTGTATCTTACGTAATACACTCGGCACAGCACAGAGACTCAAAGCATGCAAACGTTCATAGTCATTTCTATCCGTACTACTAATACTGCCAGCCTGTCACTGGTACGGATACCCGCTAGCTACTACCCCTGCCTTGGATGCATAGTAAGCATGTTAAGTTCCGTTTCGACCCGCCATGTCATGTCCCCTTTTGTTTGTTTAATGAGACCTGGCGATAGACACACCAGATATCCCATGTCCGGGCCGTTGATCTCTCGGCCAATACACACACTCTCAACTCAATACTTTAAGCGAACGCCCGCTCATGGCTCTCGCTAACACTTCGCTAACGTCATGCACTCCCCAACTTGAGCGTTTGGCCCTCTCCTTCTCCGCATCACCAGATCTGGATCATCTGGTACATCTACATCTCGGGGGCCTTGTCCTCTTGGGTTCAGGGCCGGTACTCCAGCACGTAGCGCCGCTCCACCTGATGCGTAGTCGATGAGTCGTTTTCGCCATGAAACTTGAGGTTGACCGTCTTGCCGTCCGGCTCCGTGCCGACAACGTCTGCTGCGTAAAATGCCGTTGTCTGTGGGTAGAGCCCGAGGACCATCCTGCCCCCCTCCAGCTTAGCGAGATTGTGTGTCTGGTTCTCCGCCGGGATCGGTATCATGCCCGACGCAAAGGTCTTGTACTCCTTCGGCTTGACGTTGTCCTCCGGCTCCACATCCAAGCACTTGTACCGCCGGCTCTTGCCTTCGCCAATGACGCCGACCACCTCACCTAGTATCCAATCATACGGTGCCTCACCCTGCTGCGGCTCATCTTTCTTCCGTTTGAACGCTACCTTGTCTCCTTTGGAGAACGATATCTTGCTTCGAGCGGCAGAGGAAGCGCTTGACCCCAAGGCGCCTGACGATGAACCTGCCGTGTTGGAGCCCGTGGAACCCTGTGGCTCGACACTATCTGCCTTGGGAGGCATACTGTCGCGGTTGCTACCCCGGTCGCCGTACTTGCGCGAGCTTCCGCCGATGGGGCTAGGCACCGGAGAGTCACCGGCTCCGTCAAAGTCGTAGAGTGCTGCCGCGGCAGCGTCCCGATTGCGGGTCGAGCTGCCGGTCCGTGATGAAGCGCCGGTTGTCGCTGGAGCCTCTGCTGCTTCCTTGGCCTGCTGCACAGCCTTGAGAATTTTAAGCTGTTCAATGAGGTTCTTGATGTTGTTCGAGTTGTTCTCCGACAGCTTGACACCAGAACGGCAGTTCTGCTCCATCTTGTTAAGATCGCTGCCTGATGGGTTTCCACCGTCCATGCTGGCCATGGCTGCCTTCTTGTCAAGCTTCAATAGCTCGGCCAAGTTGTCATTTTCTTGGTTGACACCGTTCACAACCTCGTGGAACTTTTCCTTCGCAGATTCCCATAGCTGCACCTCTTCGCCATGGCCGCTGCCATTATTGCGGTTTGAGCCGCGGCCGCTTCGGTTTCGCTGAGACATCTTGGCTTGCAATGATTCCAAAGGGCTGGGCTGGACCTTGGGCGAGTCGCGCTTCTTCTAGGTGGACTCGTCTCGGGCAGCCGAGGCAGAAGATGTACTCGTAGGTATGCTCGAGGATGTGCTCCCGGGATTCGGTTCGGCAGCGATAGGTTTCCGTCTCCGACCACTGCGAGGCGGGTGCTCAGCTTCGGCGTTTTGTTTCTGTGGCATGTTGATATCAGTTCCGGATTGAGCTGACAATGGAGATGCATAACTGGGGTGTAGAGATGATAAGGTGGAAGAGGAAGAGTATAGAAATGCGGGAGGAGGAAGTTGAGACAAGTAGGTGGAGGCAAGGTAGCTAAGCGCAAGCAGGAAGGCGAGCATGAAGGCACTTACAGGGAAAGCGTAACGTTCCCTTGGTTGTTGCTCCGCCAGCTGTCGCAGGCAGGTCGGGGGTCACGTTCAGTTCCAAAGCTCGGTAGAGCTTGCCTTGAGCTCTTTCTCTCTGGTGTTGCTGGGGTATCTAGGCGCAAAGACGCTATGTAAGGAAACAAGAAAAGAAATCGACCAAGAAAACTTAGCCCATGACGCGACCAAAAAGAAAAAAGGCAATGATTTAAGCTTTTGAATTGGCCAGGTCTCTGAATGCCATGGCAATCAAGGTGTTTGAAGATGGGGGAAGGATCATGGAGATGCTGATGGCAGAATACGGGCGGTATCGGGTGACGCGCAGGAAAGCGGAGTGCTGAGAGCTTCATTGGTTCATTAACGCGACTGCTCCAATGTGCCGCTGCGATCCGCCGCGGCATTGTATACAGCCGAAGTGGGTCAATCGATAAGATACCTCGTACTTTTGGCCAGCCACAGCCAATCAAGTCGGGGATTCCTCAAACGGCCCTCCGCCATGCGGCCCGACCACTTGCCCGGGGCCCGTGCTCCGACCTCACGGGATGATCGTTTGGAGGGGTCCGGAGGTATTGGCTCCATTCTGCGGGGTCCCCCCAAGTGAAGCTCTCCCTGACGTCAAATCTAATGGTGGGGTGAGCATACGCACTCCCAACTTTATTAGTACGCCATTGTCGTCGCGTCTTTCCTCTCCCTTGGAACCTTTGTTCATCGTCTTCTTTCAATTGCTTTGAGCTGATTTGGCTCCATCACTTCAGTCGCAATGGTCCTACAGGTCCCTCTGTTCAAGCTTCAATGCGGAGTGAACTCCTATGAATGGGGAAAGAAGGGAGGGGACTCAGCAGCTGCGCGCTTTGCGGCGACAACGCCAGCTGAGGGCTTCAGCATTGAATCGGAGAAGCCTTACGCAGAGGTGAGCTCAACCTTGTTTCTGTATTAAGCCCAAGAATCACATTGCTAACTGGTATTTGCAGCTCTGGATGGGCACCCACCCCTCAAACCCCTCAAAAGACCTGCAGTCTGGTCGCACCCTTCTCGAACTCGTCCAAGACAACCAGCAACTTCTCTCCGCACCTATCTCCTCCAAGTACGACTCGAAGCTTCCTTTCCTCTTCAAGGTCCTCTCCATCAACAAGGCCCTCTCGATACAGGCCCACCCCAATAAGAAGCTTGCCGAACAGCTGCACGCTCGCGACCCCAAGAACTACCCCGATGACAACCACAAACCCGAGATGGCTATCGCCATCACCCCATTCGAGGGTCTCTGCGGATTCCGACCCCTTTCCGAGATCTCACACTTTCTCGCGACGGTTCCTCCTCTGAAGAGCCTGGTCGTCGAAGACAAGGCCGACGAATTCATCAATACAGTCAAGGGTGAGGAGGAGACCGAGAACCCCGAGACCAAGGACCGGAATAAGAAGGCTCTGCAGCATGCCTTTGCCGCCCTTCTGTCCGCCACACCCGAAGAGATTGAGAAGCAGACGGAAAAGCTTGTCGCCCTCGCCAAGTCAGAAGGCAGCAATTTTGCCGGCGGCGGCGTTGCCACGACAGACGGCGAGACCCTCTCGGAGCTGATTCTCCGTAACCACGCCGAATTCGGCGCAGACATTGGGCTCTTCGTCCTCTTCTTCCTAAACTACGTCAAGATGGAGCCCGGCGAAGCCATGTTTCTTGTCGCCGACGACATCCACGCGTACCTCTCGGGCGACATTATCGAATGCATGGCCGCCTCAGACAACGTCGTCCGCGCCGGCTTCACCCCCAAGTTCAAGGATGTGCCCACCCTCGTCGACATGCTCACCTACAACTACGCGCCTATTGACGAGCAAAAGATGACTCCATCCGAGTACCCCTACGCCACCCTCAACCGCGCCGCCTACAGCTCTGGCTCTGCCGTCATCTTGTACGACCCGCCGATTGAGGAATTCAGCGTCGTCCGGTCGCTGCTAAATGGCGACGGGGCCAAGGTTACCTTTGAGCCCATTGAGGGTCCCAGCATCATCATCTGTACTTCTGGCAAGGGCACCATTTCCGTTGGCCCGACAGTGCAGAAGATCAGCGAGGGTAACGTCTTCTTTGTCGGATCGACGGCGGAGTTGGTGTTGCAGTCCGAGGGTGACGACGATGACGAGTTTGTCACGTTCAAGGCGTTTTGCGAGATTGAGGAGAAGCCGGAGGAAAAGTTGTAAATGGGGATTTTTTGCAGAGGTGCCAGCGCACACACTATCCATGTTTCCCTCCGTTTTTGAGACGAGGGGGGAGCAAGTTGTTCATACCCAATATCCATATGAGAAGACCACGAAGAAAAGCATCATGAGAGAGCTTATTTGATTTTTGCTCGATTCCTGCCCATCGTCTAAGGTGTTAGTCCGATCCTGACAGGGGCCCTTGTCTCTGACGCCAGTATGGATGAATGCTTATTGACCTCAATGACTCTTCTCTATCTCTGATAAGACAGCTCATGCCACAGGACCCTCGGTATATCGCACTGAGAACAATCACGCGCTGGGCATGGGTGGCTCACGAGCAGGGCATACGAATAATTTTCTCAGCGTGATTAACCTGGCGATTTTTTGAGGGACCGCACCGTTTTTGGTGATTTGATTAATTATACTCACCCCATGCCTACGCTGCACCTGTAACACGGCTTGCTGTGGCTGGGAACTAAAAAAGGGAAGTCAAGAGCAACAGAAAAAGAATTCAGCCAGCCCAATGCCCCATGATGCCTGCAGGCAACATGATGAAGACCAAACAATGCCCCCCTGATAAACCTCAATTTCTTTATGAAGTACCATGCCCCAAAGCTCCCTGACCCCATACCCCTCAGTCCCCCTTGTCCAGGTATCAATGTCCACTAATTCATACTACCATTCTTTTTTGTATCGCCGTTTCCATGAGGTTCCTGTCACGAGACACTCTCCCCGGGGATCTTGTAAACGTCCATCCGTTCCGTCACCCGAATGCTTTCCCCCAACATTCAATTATTACACCATTTCAATCAAACCGTAGCAGATGACCGAGAAAACACAGGACATCAAAGGAAGATATGCAGACTGGTACACGATTACCCAACGTAGACCACGCAAGTGCGATGAGGTACAAAGATCATGAAAATTGAGGAAGTGACTAGGGGGGAAAGGTAATGAATGATGGATGTGTAAAATTAGAGAGAGAGAGGATGATGACATGCGTGTAGGCGTGAATTGCAGGATCAATAACCAAAAACATAGACACAACCCAAAGAGACCACAGACTTTGCTCTCCTCTCGGAACCCGAATCCCTCGCCAGTGACACGAGCCGGCCGGACACGAGGCGGGGTACTATTGAAGGAGAGACGAGCGAGAAGAAGTTAACTAATGCTCTCTGGGAACACGAAAGGAGGGGCTGAAGAAGGGAGGGGGCTCATAACTCCGATCGAGAAGTATTGGTCCAATATTGGGAAAATCTGACTTGGAACTTGCGAGGCGGGAAATGGAGGGAGGAAACGGGACAGGACTGGACAGGTGTCAGGGGCGGGCGTCCCGGGTTCGGGCAGCCGCATCATGCCGCCGGGGTCTCGAGGTGAGATCCTATTCGGCTTCCTGCCTCCCCCCTCTCGTTCTCGATGACAGCCACCACGCCACACCAAAAGACACGAACGGAGTGCGTCCTGAGATGTCATTGATGGATGCAAGGCCACAGTGGGTAGTATTTTCCAACGGCTTCATTCTTGGGCCTCCCATTGCCTGCAGAGATGGAACCTTTCTCGGTTCTGTTGGCCTCCGGTAACGGTATGTACGTTGGCGGCGTAGACGTCGTCATTGTCGTTGGGTACCGTCGATGATAAAGCCAAGCAAGGCTGGGCCACACGCATGCAGCGGATCACACCCTCTCCACCGGGGAAGAAAGGAACCCCCAAATCCGGTGCCTGGACTTCGTACAAAAGGGCAAGCCACGTCTCGCTTCCTGCTGGAGAAGAATAGAGGGTGGGCGATGTACCACCCCTGCCTGAAAACGAAAGCTTCTCCCCTGCAATGGCGTCTTTTGTTTCGACGACGTACGAGAGGGGGAACAAGGCTGTGGCGTACTCTGCTTCGACAGCATACGGCCAGGAGGCGGTTTTGTTTCCTCAATGACAACGTGCACCTCCCATTCATCATTGGAGTATGCATACCGGTATGTTTCGTGTTGATGAAAAGGCGTGCAGGAACCCAGGAAGTCGAAAGTCCGCCACGGCTTACGCTGCAGGTTCTCTCACATCCCAGAATAGCATCTAGGAATATGAATGCCGGATCTGGAGAACTCGGTGACGTACGTTTCTTCACCTTTCATACCCTGGGCTCGTATTCCGCTTTCACCGAGTTGGGATTCCCTCTCTCACCGGTTAGTGTCATGGGATGTGTCCTCATTTGGCGAGAATGAGCGTCGACAGCATCGCAGTTGTTCTTAGAATCGAAAAGTGCAATAAAAGGAGTGGGCGAATAAAAGAAAAGTGATTGCGAAAAGAATGTTGCAGCAAGCAGTAATTGCCATGGCGGAAAAGGGGGCCCCCGATTCCTTTGCTGGCACCACCAATAAGTGAGCATCAAGCGCTCCAGCCGGCCGGCCGGAGCGCAAGGTTTCATCCTAGGAAGCGGACAAGCCACTCGCAGACCTACGACCCGAGTGGTGATGATGACTGCTGTGCTGGTGGCTATAACTGTGACCATGGTGATGATCGTGATGATGCTGGTGATGGTGCTGCTCGGCCGCGACCTCCTCGGAGAGCATGTACTGCCCGATGTGATGCCGTCCATGGTGACCCACGGAGGCGTACATGCCCGGCGACGGCGTGGTGACTGTATACTGCTGCCCGTTGGAGAGCGAGCCGCCTCCGCCCACAGGCGTGGTGGACGACGAAGAGGAAGTGGAACTCGTGGTCTCGCCGCTTCCGCGACGACCGCTGCCGTCTCTGCCTACCCCTGACGGTGCAGTGGAAGAGTCTGTGTACTTGTAGCTTAAGTCGGAATCAGACGCGGATCGGAGACTCGATTCCGAAGCACTGAATATGGGCTCATTACCGCCGCTCGTGGTCGTGGAGGGCGGGTATCCTGCCATCTCAGCGTTGGAAATACGCTGCTGCTGATGCGTCATAGACGGAACGGTGTGCGATGGCGGAGGGTACGCTGACACGGGCGACGTCTCGAAGCTTCCTGATCCGCTGGGGCCCGAAGTTGTGTAGCTTGTCGTCACGTCTGAAATAGGGGATGGCTGAGACGTCGGGCTACCTGAGGACTTTGTCGACGCCGATGCCGTAGAGGATGTAGCAGCAGCGGCGCCTTCTGTACGGTAGGCTAGGACGTTTGCGTTGGCGACGGGTTGACGCGTAGCCGGGTCGGGGAGTCGACGGTCGCCACCGGCGGGGGGCAAAGAAGCGGCGACGCCGGTGAAGGAGAAATTCTGGCCCTCGCTCTGCTGCACCGCTGCTGCTGCTGCTGCCGCTGCCGCTGCCGCTGTCACGTTTCCGGCGGGCCGGTGAGGAAGCTGGGTGACGGTGCCGGCGTTGCTGCCGTAGGCGTATCCCGCCGCTGCTACGGCGTCCGCCGTGTTGACGTATAAGTCACCCGTGCTTGGTGCCGCTGCGGCGACCTTTGCGGTGGGGTTTACGCGGTAGTAATAGCTCGTGTCCGAGGGCTGCTGGTAAGAGTACGGGTATCCCATTGAGGCCACCGCGGCGGGGCTGTAGTCCACGGCGTCCTCTGAGTAGCCCGGCGTGGCAGACCAACTCGGCATAGTCGCGGGCGAGGCGTAGTATTTTCCGCCGTAGTAGCTGGCTGGTGTTGATGAGTAGCGGGGAAGGCCGTCGTGGATGTCGGAGGTGTAGTGGTGAGGCGGGGACGAGTTCAGGGGTGAGGCCATGGCGGTGTGGGCGTATGCTCTTGCGGCTTTGAGATCGTATGTGAATGTTTGATCTGTAGATACCCAGGGAGCTTCTGTTGAGGCGACCTTTGGAAATTCCGTGTTAGTCCAGGACTCCAAGAGGGCAGGCAGCATCGAGACCCCCATAGGCATTGTTCGACTTACTCGTAAGAACATGCAGGATTCGGCGCCGGCGGCCTTGCAGTTCTGGCATGGAAGTCCGTTGCCCGTATCTCCGCTGCAGCGAATTTTGCGCTTCCGACAACGGCCACACTGTCAATCTTGTCAGATCTTTTTTCCTCCTTCCCCCATCTTTATTACATCAAACAACGGGTATGCAAGTTCCCCTAGTTTGTACGGCTTGCAGCATTCAAGTTGAACCTTTCGAGGACTGGCTCGTTTTTGATATAGAAACATACGTGAAAGAGAAGAGACAAACAAGAGATGTAAAGCATATCCAAGCTAATGAGAAAGGAGTGGAATGACAAAGGAAAAGGAAAGGAACTTACAGCAACGGCAATACGCTTGCGGGGGGGTGTATCCGTGTCAGTCTCTCGCTCCGTCATATTAGATGTCCGCGCTTCAGAAGAATGCGAGTGATGTCGTTGCTGCCGTTCCGGATAGACGTATGTCGGGTCGACGCGGCTATATCGTCTTCCGTCTGGGTAGTATGCTGGGTTGACCATCGTTGTTGTATTCGCACCAAATATTACTTCGTTCTCGGATGATCTTGCTCTAAAACAAGGCTTAAAGACGTAGCGAGAAGGTAAGGTAGTGTGATAGACGATGACGATGACGATTGGGGTGGTGGGCTTCGATCGTGTAGCAATGTCTGGTAGCGTGGGCAAGATTTGGCGCGCTTGTCACAGGAAGCGAGGGGCTGGACTGGGCTTTTCTTGTTTGTATCTTGTTTCGGTGTATGTGGTCAGTCTTTTCTTTGGAGAGATGTGGGATTGGAGAGATGCTGTGCTTCGCATTCGTCGATGAGGGGGACAATAAGCCCCTTTTTTTCGATGCTGCTGATGCTGATGCTGATGCTGATGCTGTCGTGACCAGGCGTCAAAGTCCTTGTCTCGTTTCAGAGAAGGATGGGGGACGTCGTGCTTTGCTTTTCCCCTTCTTCAGCAAGTCTGATTTCATTCGAGACTAACTGGGATGGGACCTGGTTGATATGTGTAGGAGGCAGAGGTAGAGGCAGAAACAGAGAAAGAGAAAGAGGAGAAAGGAGGAAATAAGAGGTGAGTTGCTGGATGAGGGTAGATCTTGTTCTTGTTTTCTCCTCACGCCTCTTTGTGAGACGTTACTTTCTTGAAGAAAGAGGAAAGTGTTGAGACAAGTCCGCTGATGGAATACCTTCCCCAGGTGTAGAGATCTGGTAGGGCGAAAAAAGGTTCGAGACTTATTCAGTGTTCCACATGGAAGTCCGGAAAAAACAAAATAAGTCAATGAGAAGAGGCAATGACATGAGCCAGGCCAGCTTATGAGGGAAGATGGGGAGAAAAGATTGATAAAAACCCCCCGGATTAAAAAAGAAAAGATAAATAAAACAACACCGACGAGAAAACAGGCGTGAAGCAGCTGCAGCCAGCGAGTGTTATACGCATCCTGGTCTTGGAGAACGCATCTTCTGATTCGGCAACGCAGGAGAGATAACTTGGTTGTTCCTGTGTTTGCACCATGCCTTCAAACGTATCCACACCCTCCGACTGTCTGTCCAAAATACATCCATCAGAGGCATTTTCCACATCTTGAATATTCTCTTTACACAGAGTTGATTTCCCATGGATATGAAAATCAGGTCATTTGTTCCATACACGCCCCCCCTCTCACCTCTCTCTCCTTTTACATTGGCGCGTATACCTTTCCCCCCTCTTCTCATTCTCCCCCATGGAAGCTTGCGGACCACACAGACACGACATCTGTCATCGGACGGGCGAAGGAAGACAAGGCTGCTACAGCATGTTTTTTGGGGGGGTCCCTTGAACTAGACCGAAGCAACAGAGAAGCAGATGTAGTGTAGATTTACCTACATAAACAGATGGGAGAAAAAAAAGAGACTCATGTGGTGCTGCAGTAGCACCGACGGCGCGGGAAGCCACAGAAAGACGTACATTAGAACGGGGGAGAAGGAGACCTCACTTCGGCTCTGGTAGTCAGTGACAAACAAGCATGGCCTACTGGGGTGTGTGGGGGAATGGATACACCCAGCGAGGTAGAGAGAAAGAGAGAGCGTCTACATACAATCAACACCCCTCCACTCCTGTCTCCAGTTCTTCTTTCATAACGCAGATTCGGGGGGGAGGTACTTTGGGGCTGGAGGGACGGAACGTGGAGAGCAAACGGAAGAGGGGCGGCGACGGCGGAGAGGTAGGAGGACGAGGGGCGGACAGGTTAATTGAGCAGGGGGGGCCCCTAGTCCTGCGTTGGAAGATCTTGTAGGGCCAGCCGGGAGGGAAAGTCGATCTCATCTTGGGTGTATCTTGGAACTCTTAATGAGGAGAAAAAAGGGTCTGGGGTTCTCGGGGGCTAGGCCAAGCTGGACCCGAAGAACCTCGTCCCATTTGCAGCACAGCTCATTGGCAACTTGAGAGAAGAGGGAACGACAGTGTGAGAAGAACGGTCTTAGACCTTTTGAGACTGCATCATCTTCTTCTCAGCCGTAAAGATGACTTGGAAACCCCTGCACATCCAATCAGACTGACGTTTAACATTCGTCTTGCTTGGGGAAGCGAGACTGCTGTTCCCAAGTTATCGCCACCATCGCGTAAGGAGAGTTCCCATCCTAGGCCTATTGCTGGGGATCGAGACAACAAATTTAGAGGTGATGGGAGGAGGCAGGTGTCCCAACACCGTGAGAACACCCAATTCCTCGACGTACCCCCCACGCGCGTAATTTCCATTGCTGAAGAAAACTGCCGAGTTGTCGTATGGTAACCGAGACTTGTATAAACGCTCGATGCAAGTGCGTCCAACGGAGAAGACAACATGTATTGGACGGATGATCCTCCCACGATGACGAGGTACATGTATCATGGGAATCACAGCCAGGCTGTTCGTTTCCCCACAACAACCACTATATCTTCCAAAGATTCTAGACTTCACCAGTCGGCAACAGAAACAAAAAAGGGATACGGGAAAGGAGGAAGCACAGAAGTAGCATCTGCTTTGGGCAAAAAGGCTTCTGAAATGGGAATGGTATCTTTTCCAAAATGACACCGAAGAAACCGACACGACAAACACTTTTTTTGGCTCGACCTTTCGTCGGGCAAAACAGCCATCTCGGTCCCACTTGGAGGGTTCAAACCATGGACGCTTGATCGTGTGACCCTACCACGATAACTAATGGATGGAAAAGAGCAGAGCCATCATCAGCGAGAGATTGGGTCGTATCAGGGCAAGTCACACTTTTCCCCCGGTTCATGTACAAAAGTGATAGGAAGAGAGCGAGAGACACAAAATGCACAAAGCTGAAGGTTACGTGACGCAAGCCATCGACAGTGAATACGCTTGTGGTGGGTGTCGCTGTCCCCTGTGTCACACTGCGGAAGCGGCCTTTGCTGCAACACACACACACAGTTCAGGATGATAGAACTGAGAAAGCCAAATACGGAAAAGACAGAGAGCCGGCCGAATAGCTCTCCAGCCAGAAACCAACAGCGACGTCAACCCCCGGGACGAGCCATCCAAGCAGTACTGGGCCTACTAGCTACCACTTGGCGCCCGGTCAAAGTGTGACACCGCCAACTCGCTGAAGAAGAAGAAGAAAAAATATCCAAGGAGAGGGGGGCCAAGAAAGACTCAAAAGCCGAACCGAAAGCAAGAATAAGAGAAAAAAAAGCAAGAAAAGCTGGAAAACTAACGGTGTTGCTGCTGCATGCTTCATGCTGCATGGTGCGTGCAGCGGTTTCGTTCGCCAAACATCTCCCTGGCCGGTCGAGATAGAGAATCCTGTAAGAAATGAGCATCTTGGAGAAATGGACTCATCGGGGCCAATGCTGCAAAGCCCGTCATCTGCATACATCATTTACAAGCAACAAACTTGAGCCATGATTTGCCAGCCCGGTACCGGGAGGTTCCGCGAAGAATTTCTATCAGGCAAACCGACAGCTCAGCTGGCGAAGAGATACGGCCGCAGGAGGATTCACAAGAGATGCCCCCTCCAAAATAGCTGGCGGCGGTCACGGTGTTTGCCTTGCTTCCATTGCAAAGTACTCTTACATGGGCAAACGAGATGCATGAATATGGCCGCCAAAGACGGCCGCCCAAGGTTGCCTCGATAGGCCCAGGAGGGGCGAAGGGGGCGCACACCTGGCTCCGAATTGGGATGGGGGAGCTGCCAAATAAGACCATCTGTTGCTGTTGCGCCGTTGTACGGAGTAGCTCTGGAAATTTCTTGAGCCAGCCTCGGTGTGCAGCAGCAGCAGTCTCCCCTTCCCCAAGCCTCGCACTCTTCCTTGTGGCAGATGAGATGCCTTCCTGCACGTTTCTCGGCCCCTCGCCCTCGCTTGTGCTGCAACCTGATCGTCCGCGACTTGGCGACCGGGATTTGGCTGCCCCCCTCTCGCCCTCCCCCTCCACAACGTTGCAGTTCCGGCCGCGGCCGCGCCTCTGCTTTTGGATAAAGATAGCGGGAAGAGCTTCGATACACGGCACGCGAAGGAGGGGGGGGGGGGGGTTTGGAGGAAAACAAGGAAGGGACAGAAATAGCAAACGGGCCGCTGAGGCACAGAGCGATGGTGGGATGTGCGCGTGTATGCGTAGTAATGTGTCGGTGTGTGTGGTTCTCTTCCCTTCCGCACCTGCTTTGCCGTTGTTGCTTCGCCCGTGGGCGGCCAGCTGGTGATGCATGCCCGTTGACGTGAATCCTGTACGAATAGCTAGGCATATGTGCCATGCCTTTGCCTTCTCTTGACGTGATGCACTCTCCTCCGCCTGCTTGCTGCGAAAGGCCCCCGCATCGGAGGATGGTCGGTACCTCACCGTTGACGGTATTGGTGATGAGGGTTTAAGGAAGGAAGAAGGCTGCAATACTACGTCGTCCGATATCCCCGTGCATTTGAATCAGGGGTGGATGTCCAGCTGCAGGAGTTTAAGTAACTAAACCTCGCCCAGCGTGGCGTCGTCGTTCCCAATGGCGCTTTAGCAACTAGGAGAAAAGGATTCTGTCATGGATGCTAAGCCCATGCTTGGAGCCGACGGATCCTATTCTCCATCGTGATCCTAACGTCCGTAATGATGCGTTTCTCAGGGATGATTTTCGATCCGTGTAAGAAGCTTCTTTTTCTTCTTGCCGTTGATTTTTGACATGCTGGTGGGACTGGAATCGTGAAGCACATATTTGTCGCCGCAGCGAAGTCTTGTCCTGCCATCATCTCACGGCGTGCAAGGTCAACGAGGTGCAAAGTCTCAAGATCCAGGCAGTACTTGTGTTTCCGCATGAGCTTATTGCCAGAGAAACCCTCGCAGTATTTGAGACATGTCCTCGCCTCGTTGATGATGGTCTGGAAGCGCGCAGGCCTCTCGGATCACTCTCGTCTTGCTCTCATGGAAAAGCCTACGCCGCAATTCCAAGACAAGAGAAACGAGCTGCCCTCGCTGAAACTCTAGGAGAGCAGTTCGTATCGAGAGTCGACTGAGATGTTGTTGGCAGCGTAGCACAGCGTCAAGACTGATATCATATGCAGCAACAAAAGCCTTGCCCAACAAGGTGAGGCCGTCATGCCGGCGATCAGGCTGTCGTGATGCAGATCCTCTCTTCACCTTTCACCTGTTACCGGGCATTTCTTGTGCGTGCCTGCTTCTGGGACGGGAGGCAGCAAGCAGAACGCACATGGCTCGACGGCTTCGCTGACAACGGAAATTTTTTGCAGCCATCTTCGGGGCGCTGCATCTGTACTTTTGGGGGAGCTGCCAGTCATAGCCAGAACCAGTTTTTTTTTTCCCTCTCCCATCCATATGCGGGCAGCCGTTTGCAACAGGTACACAGGACGTAAGCGATTGGACCGGCTTCTAGAGACACAATGCCATCTGACAGCCCATACTAGGGGGCCGGCCACGTCCGGAGCAGATTGATTGAGGTCGTCAGCGATGGAGAGCAGCCACCAGAGCCAGGGACTGAAGGAGGCGAAGGAGGCGCAGGAGAACGAGACGAGACGAGCCGAGCCGGGCTGCCTCCACAATTAACACATTGGCGATGGAGAATATCAGATCCGTTGGTTGGGGCCCTTTCGAGTTTCTTCAAGTGTCCTTACTCGACGTACTGTGCTAACAAAGTTGCCGTTTCGTGGTTTGGCTGCAACGAGATTCTGCATTGGGAAGACAATCGGCCTCCTCCGCCTCAACCTCAGCATCATCGACCGGCCCATTGAGCCCCACGGAGTAGCACAGCTGACGAGCTTTGATCTTCATGTCTCGCTCGCACTGAGGCGAAGAGAGACGCGGTCGCACAGGATTGGGGAGTTGATGCCTAGCGGGCCAGAACGGACAGAAAGAACTGCAGCAGCTCTGCAGCGAGACTCGACGTGCTGTCACTCTTGTGATTCTGTGCGACATTAGCAACCGATGATACAGGACGCCTTGGAAGGGGGAACTTGCGAGGCCTTACACCAGGAGACCGCATCTATTAGACGCCGCGATGAGGTTGCAGGCGGCAGCGGCAACGAGAACGAGAACGAAATGCAAACGATAAAGGAAATCGGTCAGGTTCGGAAGCAACTTTACGAATTACCGCGAACTTAAGTTCATCAGCTCTCGTCCCGAAGGCAACCTCGTTCTAGGATTCTAGATGGTCTTCTTCGTAGAGCTGAACTCTGAGGGATGCGAGGATGTGATCGGAGATTGTCCTGACAGGTCGAAGACGTTGTCGCACAATGCCGACCTCGCACGAGGCGGCTGCGGACTTCATTTGAGATGGCGGTCCATGGCCCATGGCCCGTCTCTCAATGCCGCTCCGTTGCAGCTTCTCCTATAGCACAGGAACCACCTTGAAGATATGACAACTGACAGATGACAGCTTCACCAAACGCAGCAGGCTGATGCAAGCTCCCCTCGGCAACACCAAGGATGTGTGTCGGTCCCCACTTCCGCGGTGCTTCCGGCCGCTTGCTTACATGGCCCCTTGCGAGTGTGGAAAAGGAACAGGGCTCGATAGCCATGTTTGCAACGGCGAGAAACGATGAGACCAATCCTACTTGGGGCAAGCCGTTCGCCAAGTGCGACATCAAGTTGTAAAGTCAAACCCCACGGCCTTTGCTAGGGCAATCTCTCTCCCTTCCCTCGTTCCCCACATCCGGATTTCCCTGGTCGACGACGAGATGCGAAAGGGTGGCTTACAGGCAGGTTGCCGCGGTGCATCTCGACAGGTCAACGAGATATTGTTGTTGTTCATGAAACACGAGCCTTACGCGGGCGGCAGTGGCAATAGTGGTGTCAATTGTTTTTGTATTTCTTGGGGTCTACATCTGTGGCTGACCGGACTGCTGCAAGGTGCGGTCTGGTCAACGGCGGCTGGGTATAGTTTTGAAAGAGCATTGTCGGAGACGAGAAGAAAATGAGTTGCGCGTCTTGCAGTTGCTGCTGCTGCTGCTGCTGTTACTATCTTCGTCTGTCCGAGTCTCGATCCCTACCTCGATTCCGATTGTCCCAGTCTCTGCGGTCTCTGCGACCCGAATCCCTATCGTCACGTCGCCGTTCGTATTGATCGTGCCGTCGGCCGGAACCGCGATCATCGGATCGGTATCGATCTCCATCTCCTCTTCTGTCCCTATCCATGGCCCTTGAGCGTCCGGGGCTTCGACTGCGTCTCCGCACCTGTTCCGATCTGGGTCGATCTCTTTCCCGTTGATCTCTGTCTTGCTCAGGCTGCTGCTGCTTATCTGACTCGGGACGACGGTCTTTGGCGCGCTGGTGGCGACCCTTCATCTCCTCGTCTCCGTACACCAGATCGTAATCATCTCCATTTCGCTCGTATTCGTCACGGTATTGCCGCCTCTTTTCGAGCTCGTCAACACCTCCGAATCCACCCCTGGACGCGTGTTTTCTGCGCTTCTGGTTTGTATCGTCTCTCCAGACCTGTTGCAGCTTGCTCACACTCTGCGAGAAGTCCACGTGGATACGCCGATCGTCAATCAGGACATCCTGCATCTTGGCATAGGCAGCCTCGCAGGACGCCTTGTCAGCATATTCGATAAAGGCATACTGGAGACTGTCGCCTGTCTTGGCATCACGAATGACCTCGCAACTCAGAATCTTGCCGAATCGGCCAAATATGAGCTCCAGATCGGCGTCCGTCGTGACGGGGTTGAGCTTGCAGACGAATAGGACGTTTTCAGGGGGAGCGACCTCGGCAAACGGCAGGTCACCCATCATTTCCAGAGTGAGAGCCTGGGCCCGTGCCTCGCGGTCCCTCCGCCGCTTCTCGATCGCCTCCTCATCTAGATCATCGTCTTCGTGCAGCGCAGCCTCGTCCGCGATCCGAACAGTATCGAGTTGTGACTTGGTCGGAGGAGGCGAGGCGCTGGGCTCTCGCAGCTCGGGGGGATCGGGGTACGGGTCATCGAGAACGATGGTGTGCTTGATTCGAATGTCGATAAGGGGGTGCCCCTTGTCGTCTACGATGGCCTCGTTGATCTTCTCCAACACGTCGAAGCCCTCCACGACCTTGCCAAAGACAGCGGCCTTGCCATCCAAGTAGTCCGTCTCATCGCCCAAGGTGATGATAAACTGAGAAGCCGCCACGCGCGTATCCGGGTCGGAATCCAGGGGCACCGTCGCCATGCTGACGGTGCCTCGCTCGAGATGCTTCAATTTCGGGTGGAAGAAGGCCGGGAACATCTTCTTGGAGCTGTCGCCCGACAGCAGGCCCCAAATAGAGGTGCCTCCATCGGACTGTTTCGATAAGGGTCCGAGAGGATCGCCGGTCTGGAAGGAAAAGTTCTTCTGAACAGAGTGGACTGGTGAAAAGTTGTAATATTTGACTTTGCAAAGCTTCAGGAAGCTAGAGGTCTTTGGTTAGCTGAGCAAGAGCGTTGTAGCGCTGACGGTGAATCGCGACTTACTTTTCGCAAAGCTTTGGCGCGTAATCGACCAGCAGGTCAATCACGATATCGCCAGAGCTGGTTTCCAGAAGCACTGACATGGTGGCAGTAGGAGCCTCCTCTCGATCGCGTCGCCGTCGTTGTCGTCGTCGTCTGTCTAGCCGTAGGCAGGTTTGGTCTGAACGGAGCTTTCCAAAGTGGATTTTGACCTGGGCGCAGCGTATTGACCAAACACAGAAAGATCAGTGAATTCGAATCGTCTCTCTTCGCCAAGAACAACAAGCGGTATCCCAAATGCGAAGCTTTCCGCTAGGCTCAGGCGGGCGGGCGTTCGGTGGTGGGGGTTGCAGGTTCGTGCGTGAGGTGCGTGTTGGCTTTTTTCCAGCTTGAAAAACGAATGTTTGCAGTCAAAGTGATGTAGGTGCGGTGCGGGCCAGTCCGCGAGGCAACGCCAACGGCAGCAGCTCTCTCGTCACATAGTGCGTGCGTCCAAACTATACTTCATTTGCACGGTAAAGAAGATCGGCGAATTAGAGGATGGCAGGGACAATGTCACAATGTTTAGCATCTTGTGCGGATTGCGTGCCCCGGTTTTCAGCAGTTTGAGAGCTTTTGGAGCTTGGCCGATTGGGCGTACGAATAGGCTTTGTGGGAAAGTCTGATGTTTTTGGATTCGTCCATTCTCTTATTTCGGCACCGCAGCAGAGCAATGGTGATCATTTCCACATCATGGAGCTCCCAAAGGTAGGTGAGTTATACTAGACATGCACCTCCAACTCCGCATGCATCATGGTGATCTCCCGGGTCCCGTCATGCTCAGACCACTTCAACACCACCTCAGCACCACTAAGCTATGCATTCATCACGAGTTTAACCAGGCCGATTCAGACATGATATCAAATGTCAAGGATGGAGTGAAAGGTATGGTAAAAGTTGGTAATTGGTGTCGTTTCAGTCATTACAAACTCTATGGACCAGATGGCTGTTTGTGTGTGATATTCCTGCAACCACCGATAAAAGAAAAAAGAAACCAGAAGTGAAAAAAGGCAGATTGGCTGTGGTGTATTACAACAAGCCTTCGCCAGTAAAACACCAAATATCCGACAGGCGAGATGAGAAGAGCATCTTCGCCTGTATGCAAACCCAGCTTTTCCCTCTCTGTGATGGGCAAGACGACCCATGTCGTGCCATAATCCATGCCATGCCTGTCCTCGGCAAAATGTTGAAATTCCCACACAAATCCCCTCTCAACGCCATTCGACGAGATGGTTAATCTCCTTGTCAAATCCAACGCCTCATGAAAAAGAAGAATCCGGTGCATAATTAGGTAGGTTGAAAAAGAGGTAGGACCAAAAAGGCTCAAAATATGCTGCGCTTCTTGTGTCGATCTGCAAAAAGATGAGAGCGTGAGATGCCTCTAATTGGAAAGCTCATGGCGCGCTCTTGCGTCGTCTCTCAGAACGAAGTTCCTTTTCCGTGTCCATAAGACGGCACTGTACCCACATGCGAAACGAGCTGTCGCTCCGCACCTGCTCGCAGTTGAGGAGCTCCATTAGGGCCCGCTTCATACCCTCGTTGACGTCAAAGAGGCGCTGCTCTTCCTCGGCGACCGCCCAGATGGTGGTCTCGTCCGCGATGGGCGCGAGTGAGCTGCTGCGGCGGGTCTTGGGGCTCGATAGCGACGAGCGGCGGCTTCGGCTGTGGTGCCTCTTACCGCCGCCGCCGTTAGGGTACTGGCCAAAGGGCGAGCAGGTGCTGCGCGTCGGGGACACGGACGGTGATGAGGAGAGCGAGGTGTTGGAGGTCGTCATGGGGCGGATCGTGTCCAGGTGCTGGCGGAGCTCCTCATGTTGAGATTGAAGAACTAGATATTGCTGGAGGGCAAAGTTGGAGGTTTGCTCCTGCGAGGATAGGGTGGTTGCGGCGGCCATTTTTGATGTTGGTGGATATGGTAATGATAGTGTGCAAGTAATGTGTCTTTGGGCTATTGACGAGCCCATCGGAAATATGTGTATTTGAGGGTGTGGATAAGACGAGTATATGGGCTTTTTAAAGAACCCAGGCGAAGACGATGTTCGGAAGTGATATCGAAAGGTGCTTGTTTGAGTGTGAGTGTGTGCGTGCCTCGATGAGTGATGCTCTCGTAGTGACGGAGGTGGATAAGTCGATCCGATGTCGTCAATGTGATGTGGTCGAGTGAACAGCGCAACGGTTCTCAATAAGACTTATATAGAGTCCTGGCACTGTTGGTTTGTTTATGATTCTTCTTTTCGCCTTCGATAAGGAACAGAAAAAAGGCGTCGGTTCAGGTTGGCGTTATGGCTGGGAGACGGGAAGAGTATTTGACTCGTGGTTTTGGGCCAAATCGTTCGAGTGTGAGTGAGCAGGTGTCGAGTACTAATACCAAATGAGGTACTTTGAGCCTTCTGCGACTCCTGGAGCTACTGCCCTGTCGATGGTGTCGATCAATGGTGGATCCAGCGTCCTTTGTCTCCTTTCAATCGAACCCCCGTTGGCGTGCGAGAAGAGGAGAAGGCGGGCGGGCGTGCGTTGGAGCTTGCGGGGGTCGCTGGTAAACGGTCTCGAAAAGCCCCTCTCAGCTGTCGGTAATAAATGTGAAAAAGAGGAGTAGATGCAGCAGGACAAGAGGGCGTGGCCGTTGTCGGGCAGATGTTTGGTCAGAGATTGAGGGCCTCTTCTGGGGAAATGTAGAGGGCAAGGGGGGAAAGGAAGATCAAGTAATATGTATGTAAGGTGTGGTAAGGTGTGCTTGTTTTGTTTCTCTTGCGATAGGCGTGTGAGTGGACGATGTGGTTTATTATGTGCCTCTCTCCTCCTTTTGCAGTTTGCGGTGTGCACGTCCGATGCAGACTCGATGCAGACAGATGCAGGATAACGCAGCCAGCTAGGTAGCTTCCCCGGTAGTCGAAGCTGATGATGGCTTTTTGGCCTTCTTGGTTGTATTTTATTAATAGGCACTTGTGGATGACCCGGAAGTGATAAGCGGAGTCTTGGGCGATGCGTAAAGAGGAGAACTCTGGAGACTCTCAGTAAGAATCGCGTTGTCGCCGGTCTCCGATCTCGTCTCTCTGTGTGTGGCCGTGTAATAAGGTATTCCAGGATATGGCAAGACTCAGGTACAGCAATCAAAGCTTGGACTCCCTCGTGGAAATGGCACGTCCAATGGCGCCAAATAAAACTGCAAGCCACAGGGCGTTTAACCACCAGCCGGGATGTGGTTGACAATATTCAGGTCCCGGTTCAGGTTGTGTATACAAGTCCCACTGCTAATATACAACGTACGGAGTACCCGCGTTGCAGAGAAAAACAGGGTAATAATGGGGGTGGGTAATGAACTCGGTAGTCAAGACCAAGATTCAGGAGTAAAAGAATAATTGGAAAAAAAAATAATAAGACAGAATATGTGCGCGCGAGCTTGGTTGCCAAGTGCGTAGGGGAGTGGAATGGCGCCGGCCGACAACCGAGAGGTGGTCTGGAAGCCTTTTTGAGAACCCACGATGCCTTGGGTAGACCGGTTCAGGTTTGTCGCCGCAGAGTCAAAGCCCAACCAACGAAAAACTTTGCTAGCTTGAAAGTGGTTGGCGGTGTTTTTCGTCGTCCGTGACAGAGGGGATCCGGAAACTTTTTTTTTGTTTTCCCCTCTCCTCTTGTTGGAGTTGGTAGTTATGCTTTTTGGGGAAGGGGAGGTGTAGGTAACCCCTGGACAGACAACTTTTGGGTTGTGTGTGAGTGTGTCTCGGTGATGTGTGCGTCTGTCTCTGTCTCTGATTTGTGCGTGATGATACTGATACCGATAATGAGGGGAGCCCGACTACCTAATAATGGCGGCCGATAGCGTAAGACGGGATGGGACGGGGGTATGGATGTCTGGGAAATGGGTGTGGAGGGAGATACTCTCCACAGCCCCTGGTCCAATTAATAGACCCGGTCCAGCCCGGATGTGATGCTGAACAGAGTGGGAACAACAGCGTAATACGAAGAGGCACCGCTGGGAGCGAAAAGAGACTGACAAGTTGCGTGCTGGCTGCGTCAAAAGTCGTAGACGCTGCCACCGGTCGGTCAGTCACTCAGTCCCAGGCTGGGAGGGGAGAGGGTGGAGGCCGGTTCGCTGTCGGTGGTGCAATAAACCTGTTCAATGTTGCGCTATTCCGACAAGAATAAGAACGGCCACGGCGTGCGTCTGGTTCATGCAGCTCAGGGGCGAGAAACGCCGCGACTAGTTGGTCCACGTTGTGGCTAGGCCTTGTTATGTTTTCCGTAGCGCAGCCCGCCGGAGACGATAGCGCTATCTTTGGGTTGTCCTTTTTGCTGGTTGTTGGCGCCCTGGTACGAGTTTCCTACCCAAAGGGGCGACGTGATGATGATACGCAGGGTCGTGTCGGCGTGGCGCTGCTAGTGCCGACTTGGGAAGATTGTGATACCGACGATGCGGTCGGGAGAGACGATAACAGACTTTGCTGATTAGGTGCGAGAACCTCTGGAAGCGAAATCGACCTCAGCTGGCCGCTCGTGTGTTCGCTAGCAATGTTGTTGCCGTCCCGATGATGTGATGCCAGAAAGTCTCTGACAAACGGTAACCGGGTCTCTTTCAGCTCTTGCCCGCGGCTTTTGGAGACTAGGGAGTTCACGAAGCTGAGCTGATGATTGCGTTGTTTATGCTGTTGCTGATGCTGCGCAGGCCGGTGGCTATGCGTTCTCGTGTCTGCGGAGACGGCCTCTTGTTCTCGTGATTCTCGCTGTTGATGCAGGAATTGTGGTCCGTGTTCAAGTTTTTGCTGGTTTTCCAAGGGTCGTTCGGGGGTGATCCAAGTTATATCACAGTGATACATAGCAATGCAGGGAAGACTGGCGATAATCAACAATGTCTCGTCGAGGTCTGGTATAGATGACTTGTATGTGAACTCTGTGTCGAGAGGGGGCTTGACGCTGATGAGGCTGGAGGCATTATGTAGGTAACTCTGAATCTCATCCCTAACGAAATGATTCTGAGCACAAGTGACGTACGTATCTTGGAAAAGCCCGTGTGGCTCAATACCGCTTGGGGTCTCACAGTCTCACATAGGTACGAATTTCAATCCCACGTTTTCCAGCCTGGTTTTACCCCGATGAGGTATTCGTCGGGCAATTTCTTTTTCTGTTGTTTCTTTGGTGGCCCCAGGTTATTTGCCCATGGCTCATGGGCCCGCTAGCACTCGCTTTGAATGGAAGCTCCCCGGCCGGCACACGTTTCCGAACAGACAGAGTGTGGCCAATGCTGGAAGGTGTTAGGTCTTCCCGCAAGCGCAAGGGTAGGATCCGGTTTCTTGCTCTCATTTCAGATGAAGGCTCACACTTCGTGTCGCGGGAGATCCCTTGAGCGGAACGCATTCGTTCAGCCATATGGTTGGTCTATGATCTCAAATACAGCCCAGGGTCGAGACTGGCGGGAAATATGACGGCCCCCAAGGAAACGGCTGAACGGTGAGTGTCTGAAAGGTGTACACACCGCGCGGCTCGGGGGCGATAAGATGCATCGGTTCTGAACTTCTGACAGGTCGGAGAGAAATCAACCTCGTGTGTGGGTGCATGGGATGGGTACCATGGGGTTGTGGTGGTTCGACACCAAGGTCGAAAGTGGGTATGCAACCGGACATACGTCCGGAGAGAACTTCACCTTCTCAGTTCGGTTTACTGGCGCCTGTATACGTAGCTCGACCAAGTCTTGGGGGTTGCTTCATCGTCAAATGATCGGTTGGCGCCAGGTAGCTCTGACAGTCCAGGCTCTGCGATCGACGGACAGCGTACGCAACCTAACCGCAACCACAAGACCAAGAGCCTGGAGGCACGGGGTTCGTACCTTGCAGAGAAGGCGGCTTTCGGGTCCCAACAGAAGGAATAGCGGCTGGCGGTCGATCCAAGCATGTTTTGACAAGTAGCGGACCACACCCTCCTGAGTCCTAGCATACAATCAACTGACCGATCTTTTCTCGTAGGGCCAGCGCCGGCCCTTTCGAGCCGAGACATTTTGATGCTCATCCTCGGCGGATGCGATGACTTCATAGCCTCGTTTCAACCGCTTCACGGTGCCCTGCTCGTCTCCGCATTTCTTCGTTCCCGCTTCTCTGTATTGACCTCCAAGAGGCCATGCTCACTCCCCGTTCTCCGAATACCTTGCAAGTGAGAAATCGTCAAGGGCCAGACCAGAGTCTCGGTGTATTGGCAATACGCTTGTGCTCTGGAACATGCCAGTCCGCCCAATTATGAAGCGCCCCAAGGCTTTTGGCATTTTGGCCGATGTGCAGGGGTCAGCTCCTTCGTGCGAGCCACACGACCAACCCCCAACGTCACTGTGACTGAGCTTGCTTGCGTGGTGTTTGCCATCCATCATTTTTCTGATCGTACTTTCAGCCACATATCTGGAAATCGACAAGATGACGTCCAGCTGGTCCATCAAAAGGGCGTTTCGTTGTTCACGAACCAGCCGGAGCGTCATGCCCGTTCCCGGTTGCCAGCGAAGCGCTGAGCCTTACGTAAAGTCCATTTCTATGTACTCAACAAAGCTTTCCGCGTGAATTGAGTTTCTGGGGTGCAGACCGAGGGTGGCCATCGAGCAAGGTGACCCCTCATCTCAGAACGCATCCGGTGCCTCCCAACTCTCTCCGCGTCCTGAGACTGCCGAAGCATCAGACCATTCGTTCTTGGACCCAGAATGCGGGGAAGCTGGCGCTGGGGTGTGCATGAGGTTGACAGGCAATAACATGATAATCGACTGGTCCCCCAGAATTCCCAATGAATCTTGTTCATGGTGGCATGATGATTGTAAACCTTGGGGTGCATCTTCATAGTTGTGACTTCGGTCGTAGCCGTGGCCTGAGTACAGTTCCGACTCTTCATCGTTTGTCCCGAGGACGAGTGCTATTCGCTAGGTATTCGAGGCGCCTGATCCAAGGTCAACTCACCACTTCCCTCTCCGCAGTAGGTATCTGCAGACCCGAGGTTTTCGGGGGGCTTGCTATTAGGGAGACGACGAATTGCCTGCTCCGGAGCTCGGCTTGGACCCTGATTTTGTTTGTGACCTGCGTTGTAGCCACGCAGGTCATCGCAGACCCTTGTCGGCCCTCCCTACAGGCTTGTGGTGGAATGCAACCCCGAAGTATCACAGCGAGCTACCTTTGCCCGTGAACTCTCCTGATTGTTTACGAGTATCGATGCACCTTACAATACGGCCCGCTTGTTATAATGCTGCTCACTAAGCAACCTTTTCAGTGGTGGGTTGCGGAGGCAAACTCGCCCCAAAAAGAGAGAACCGACATGGCGCTCTGAACTTCATGTTATACCAGACTGCGCGCCTGCCTTTTCGTGTTCGACAAAGTCCGTATAAAAATCAACGGGCTGCCGTTTTATGTGTGATAATTTGGTTATGATCAATGGCCAGAGCTGATAGAAATGCGCTGTGTTCATGGTCAAGGTATCACGCCTCGCCTGACATGCCGCCTCACCACAGCGCCCTGGTGGTTGGCGGTGCTGAGAGTCGGCAAATCCGAATGGGTACGCTGTCGTTATAGAACGGTCCTTTTTGCTGTTCCCTCAGTGGTATAGGAAACTCGACGTAGCTCAAGCCCATCTCACGCTGACGGCAACGGCTACAAAAGACCTCGAACGTGACCTCGTTCCGCTGCGTCGCGGATATCAAGACCTGCACGGCAGGAAATAGGGCAAATAGTTCCTCGACGGTTGCGATGAGGGCCGGGATGATGCTCTGGTCATAGGTGATATCTGCTCCGATCACGACGTCAACGCTCTCGCCGTTGTTCCACTTCTGGTCCTCTGTCCCCACGAGAGCATGTCCCCATCGCAATTCCATTGGTCTGATAAGCGTACTTTCTTGCAGTTCGTTGAGGAAGAAGCTCTCTGGTAGGTTATTGATCACATCATCAGATCCATCGGAAGCGACAACGTGCGTGGCGCCGAGATGTTTGACGCAGAGGATCGCCAGGTATCCAGTACCTGCACCGAGTTCGAGAACTCGCTTTCCCTTGACGAGATTTGGGTCTTCGCACAGGAACTGCCCTAGATGCAGCGCGGCTTCCCAAGTTCGGAGACCCGTGGTGCCAGAGGCAGAGATCAGCGAGCGGGCCTCAAGCAGTGTGATGTCAGGGGAAGGCGAATGCTGTGGCCGGGGGCTTTGCTCAAGACCACTCAGGTGATACGTGACGTAGGATTTCTGCTGGGCAGAGGACACCTCAGATGGGACTGGAGTCGCGAGAGATTCGGACAAGGCCGTCATGAGATCCTCGGAAACTTCCTGGTCATAGTCAGAATATGCCGATAGCTGGCAGCAGAACGTCATGCCACGGCGCCGTTTACAGGGAGTCAAAACTTGCATGTTGGTCCCAGTCTTCGATGCTGGACTCTATCCTGGCGACCAGTTCCTTTAGAACCCGGAGACGATATCTTGCAGGAGGGCTATAACGTGGTGCTCCATCCGAGAAGAGTTTCTTGTAAATGGTATCTTGGGCGGAGGCTTCACGAATGATCTCCGCGGTAGGATACTCAAGTGTTGGCTCGAGTTGAAGATACTGGTAACAGAAGCGGTCCACGGACTCTGATATGCGTTGGGTTCCGGCCATGATTGGGGTTGGTGATGTGAAACTCTGATAAATATCGTATGTTGCCTGATTCGGTGTAGTGTAGAGCCTCAGTTCTGGATGATGGTCCGATTTGTCTTTTACGGAGAGAGATGATCGTCTGGCCAAGATATGAGATTTTACATGAGGAACTAATTTCCGAGGACAAAGGGTCCTGCAGGTTCCATCAGCAAAATCCCAGAGACATGGGTTATTGAAAAGACGGTGATAGTCGGAGCTTGAAGTTGGAAATGCTCTTGATCTCTGGTTTGCAGTGCACAAAATGCACAAGGGTTGGATGCTGACTCAGAGGAACGTCGACCACGGTGCAAACACAGTGCCTGGGAAGCCAAATATCACATGACCAATTCCAAAAAACATGCTGGCCCGTGCATCCACTGACCCCACGTGACTTTCCATTTTTCGACCCAGGTAGGTGCGGCGGATCCTGAGGCACTTTCTAGGGCTTGCCCACCCATTAAGCGACACCAATCCCCGCCCAGGAAAATTCACGTCTGTAGCCCCGTCACAAACCTCTCGAATTTGACGATATCACACCTTTCGACTCTTCTGTCTCAGCGCCAACCCATCTCGACAGACAGATCAGCCCCCCGACCGACAAGATGGCGGACGTCGACACCCCCGTCACCCTGCGAACTCGCAAGTTCATCCGTAACCCCCTGCTTGGCCGTAAGCAGATGGTCGTGTGAGTTTGCCCCTCCAGATTTATCATCATTTTTCCCCGAGAGAGAATCGCGCGCGTACGAAAGGATATATCGAATGGGAGGAGGAGAGGAGGAACACCAACAATCGACACTGCGATATATCGACAACGACTGGATCGAGACTCGGATTGGGAAACGGACGGACGCGCGCGCGATGGATGGACTCGATGGGACTGCCAATGGGAATTTCGAGAGACAGAGGAACTGCATGCTGACGGTTTTCTCAAAGTGATATCCTCCACCCCGGCCGCGCCAACATCTCCAAGGATGAGCTCCGCGAGAAGCTCGGCTCCTTGTACAAGGCCACCAAGGACCAGATCAACGTCTTCGGTCTCCGCACCCAGTTCGGTGGCGGCAAGACCACTGGTTTCGCCCTCGTCTACGACTCCCCCGAGGCCATGAAGAAGTTCGAGCCCCACTACAGACTGGTCCGCGTTGGCTTCGCTAGCAAGATCGAGAAGGCCAGCAGACAGCAGCGTACGTCGAAGCTCCAGTCAGCACTTTGCCACCGCAGCATTATCGTATCGCTGGGTATCGGGACAAGACTCTTCTCGTCTGTCCCGAACCTTTGTCGTGATACAGGTCGCGGTGGCGAATCTGATAACAACCTCCCACATCAAGCATTGATAACTAACACTACTCGCGCTCTACAGGCAAGCAGCGCAAGAACCGCCAGAAGACCCTGCGCGGAACGGCGAAGGTCAAGGGTGCCAAGAAGAAGAAGGAATAAGCGGTTCGCCCTTGTTGCCTGGGGTCAGGCCAACAAAACGAGGGGAATTCCCCGGATCATCCGCAAGAGACCGTGGGGCGGCGTTGGTGGAACAATCAAAAAAGAACAATTCAAAATGTCGTCTTGGGCCAATGTGGTTGTTTCTTCTTCCGCTTGGGGGGGATGTCCTTTCATTTTTTCCGAAATGGGGAGTTTGTTCCAACTCTGGCTGTGTGCATCTTATTCGATGAAACAAATGCGGCTTTTGCATCATCCCCATGCGTCGGTCCGGCTGGGTTTATGTCGGCCACGCAAAAACAACTAGAGTCTACGCGGCGTGATACGGGGGAATGGGTTCATGATTCTCTCAAATATGAAATGCATCAAAAACACGTATCCCGATGGTCCCCCCTACTTTCAGTCCATGACGTTACCACTTGCGGGGTGAGTGTCCTTGTTTGTCCGAGTGTCACCGCGACTTCCATCGCCCTCCGCCAGTAGCCATACTTCATCAACGTTCGGGTTGATCAACCTGGAGGTGCGTAGCAGTTATCACGACCCCCATTCAACGTCGGTATGCTCTATCCAGACACTTTTTTTCTTAGTGCACAATATTGCCACTTGCGGGGTGGCTATCTTTCCCCGTCTAATTTGCCATGAAGCCCATCCCTTCTCCCAGCAGCAGCTCTTTGGCGGCCAAGGTCCTTCATCGGAGATATCCATTTGCCTGGTAGCCTCGCCCACGTCCTCTTAACCGATGCTCGTGCAGTGGAAGTGGAGAAACTTTCTGACCGAACTATCACCACGAACAACACGACTGGGGCCACGAAAACATGACAGTTCCATGCCCGGTATGCTGCTATACACAGGTTTACCTTTGACTACTATTACAAAATACCGTAATCGATATAGAGGTTTCTTGGTGGCGTTGTATCTTATTCGAGATCTTTCTCGCCAATAGCAATCCCCATTTGCATTCCCATCTATATATTCCCAGCTGTCAACAAGCAACAATTCTCGATTCCTTTAATCACTCCCCATCCAACGATTCCTCGGAACTCAAGCGCAAAGGTCTTTATTCCCAGATCAACAGCTTCTACATCCACTACGCTTCCCACGATCGTAGTCCACCCGTGAATCCGTATTGAGACGGTTTTCCCGCCTTTGACTTGCCAAGAGTCAAGTTCACCCTACTCAGACAGAAATGTCTAGATATACCCATTCGTCATCCCTATGGCTAGCGGTGATGGATGAAGGAGATTAAAGCTACATAAATTACAGAGACTTCTTGTACTTATCCTAGGGTTTGAAAGTACTCCTCATCTGCCAGTTCAATATTAGCGGGACGACGGGATTTATCAAATAATACCTGAATGACTACTGCGAGTCATGGTAGATATCGTAGGGAAGAGACAAAGTATTCGGAATTCTCGATTCAATGACCACTTTACCAATCCTATAAGACTCAATCTCTTCCGCCCTTAACCATGCATAGCCCATCGACGCCATTCTCCTACCCCACCATAAAATCTGCCCATTGCATCTCTCAACCGTTAGCCACAGGCCTCACAGTTCCAGAAATACCAAATCTCACCCAGAGGGCCATCACAAAGCACATAGGAAAAAAATTCACTCATTCTCCATGTTCAAAACTTTGGAATTATTTCTCTATCAATCGTGTAATGGTGGTATTCATGCAAACCCCATCCCCCAAAAAGTCCAACCTTAAAAAAACGCCATTGTACCACTGTCTATATCTTTCACATGACACCAGTGGAAACGCCGTACCATGCCAATGCTTTGATCCATACCACATACACCAAGACCAAAACACACAACAAGCCACATTCAAATCTCCCTCAACTTCTTCGTAGGCCTAGCGAGCGAATCATCAGGCAACCCACTCCTCTTGGTGCCAGGCAGACTACTCGTCCGGATATCGTTATCATCCTGACTGACCCTCCGATGCGGGTACTCATTCTTCAACCCCTCAAAGCAGTGCGCGTTCAACCGATCACCCGTCGAAAAGAACGGGTGCTGCAGCGCCTTGGCCGCAGTCAACCTCTCCACGGGGTCGTACTCCAACAGGCTCGCGAGTAACTTATACCCCTCAGCCCCCAAGCTCGCCAGCGGCGCGCCGCCCCCGTTTCCACCTTGTGGCGCCGACGTCGCGCTGCTCGAGGCCCCCTGCGATATAGTGCTGTAATACCACTTTTCCAAATTCGAGCCGCTCGGCGCGGGAGGGTGGTGACCGTACCCGTGTCCGCGGTGGTGACCGTGGTGACCGTGGTGATGCGGCGTCATAGGCGGCTGCAGCGTAGCGAGCTGCGGATACTCTGGCATGGCGGACAGCAGCGGCCAGCGCTCCTTGGACGGCAGGCCCATGATGTCGACAATCTTCTGCATCTGGTTCCGCTGGAAGGGCACCGTCTTCTTGCTGTCCATCTTAGCCTCCTCGCCCTTGAAGATGGGCCGCAGCGAGAGCAGCTCCGCAAAGATGCAGCCGATGGCCCACATGTCGATGGCGGGGGTGTAGTGACGACTCCCGAGTATGAGCTCCGGCGCGCGGTACCAGATCGTCACGACAACCTTATCGCCGCTGAAGAGGGAGTGCAGGGGCTTGTCGAAGCGGCGGGCCAGACCTAGATCGCCAATCTTGACTTCCCCAGCTGAGGTGACCATGATGTTGGCGGGCTTGAGATCGCGATGCAGGACCCAGTTGGCGTGTAGGTACTGGCAACCGTTGAGGAGCTGGAACATGATGCTCTTGACCGTCTGTGGCGGGATGGGATGGCGAGGGTTTTGCGTATGGTGGTGAATGATTTGCAACAGATCGTGCTCGGCATACTCAAAGACCATAAAGATGCACTTGTCTTCCAGGATGATTTCGATGAGCTTGATGACATTGGCATGCTTCAGCTCACTGCACAAAGACATCTCGCGGATGGCAGACTGAGAAATGCCCGTATACGAAATCTGTTCACCCTCCTTGTCGGGCTTGAACTTCTTGATGGCAAACTCGCCGGTTTGGCCCTGGCGGCCAAGGGCTTTGTAGACGCGGCCATAGGTTCCGGAGCTAATGAATCCGACGACCTTATATCGCTCGATAACCCGGACCTTGGGCTGATAATTGATGTGGCCGAGGCCGCGGTCTGCTGGGTCTGTGAAAAATGTGTCAGCGGGTTTGAAAGTGAGTGAGAAGCAAAAGCAGAGATGAAATTGGGAGAGGATGCCATATACAAGAGCTATGACTGTGCAGGCCGCCGTAGCCTATTCCCCTCCACATGTTTGAGAAAAAATATGTGATTGTGAGAGAGGTCCTTTTTGTGAAAAAAAGGAAATGAGACAGGCGATGCGAGCGACGAGAGGATTTAGGGAGTAAACACAATATGCACTCGCTCTACAGACAACACATGTCTCTTGATCCCGAATACACCAGGAGGGATGGAATATCAGGTGAGGCTTTCGGGAAGCAGCAACACACGTGGTGAAAATCGCCAGGAAGAACACCTCCAAAAGCAGGCAAAGCTCACCGCCGATCCAAGAGCAGCAGGTTCAGGCTTCGGGGTCTGGGTCTGGGGCTGACTGCGGCAGGCAGTAGGCAGTGTGGGCTGGAGTTCGCGGGGCGGCTCTAAGCTTTAAAGAGCAAATAGGCAGAGAAGCGGCGCCGGCGGAAGAATGCAGCCTGCCACCCGTCGAAACACACACTGGACACACACACACACACAGAGCACGCACGGCACAGCTCGCGAAGTTGCGCCGGAACCCTTTTCCTTCTCGGCTGAGTGCTCAATGATCGTGTGAGATGCAAGGTAGCGGTGGGGAAAGGGAAAAATGAGGAGACGGCAGATGCAGGACCCCCGAAAGTTATGTATAGGTTGTATTTCTCACGGCGGGATACCCGGTAGGATGGGATAGGATGGGTGGAGGTCGAGGAGGATTAGGATTGGATTGGATTGGATTTGGAGACGCAGTGAGGATATGTGCTGGGATATGTCTCTGAATGGGTGTGTATGAAAATTCTCGGAAAATGGGGCGAAGGCGAAAATGTGGAAGAGCAATAACAGGCGAGCTGCCGCTGAATGATGGCCCCGATTCCCGAGAGCTTCGTTTCCTCAAAGATCCAAAGGGTCTTGCGGAGGAGTGAGCGTGAAACTAACTACTGCGCAATGCCTAGGACCGCGGATGTGGAAGTGAATGTGTGGTGTATGGCGTATGGCGTGTGGTGAATGAGAGTGAGAGTGAGTGGAGGAGTGAGTGAGAGAGTGTGTGTGCAGTGCAGGAAGAGACGTGCAGGATTGCGAGTGGGAGGGGTGCATTCGACCAGATACGATTCGATACACAAGACGGATGGAACACCCGGGGTGGTGGTCGACGATCGACAAGAGGAGAAAATGTGGATAAGATTATACATTAAAAGAAACGGGGTTTGCAAATAGGGTACGAGCAGGCGACGGCGGCGGCCGCGGCGACAGCCGCAACGGATGGATGGTGGAAGCGAAGCAGCGGGATGAACAAGAAATGTACAATAGGTACTCTCTGCGTGCTCTGCGTGTGTGCGAACTCTCTGTATCTCTTCTCTCACTTTGAGTCTGAAGTGTCAAGTGTGCTTGCTGCCTTTAGCTTCACTCCTCATCCAAATTTTTGTCTTTTGCCGCTGCTATGCTCGCTCACTTGTTGCACCTGATGTTTGTCGCTTGACTCTCGGGTTGCCTTCCGGAACGACACATTGACATTCAACTCGAGTCAGGCAAGCCGCAAAAAAGGGCAAAAATTGGGAAGCCAAGGGGGCAAAAAGTGAACGGCAGTTACGGGCGAGAGCGTTTGCAGAAGTGTATGATGAACGTAACCGACAAGCAAACATCAAGACTCACCTTCAAACGCTGCCTGGACGCTTCTCTTGAGCGTGCCTGTCCGCACCGAGCCAGGACCCGATGCAACGGATGGCGGGTTTGTCAGACTCATCATCCGTCGGGGTGGTGGTTCGCTGCTGACTTTAATATCCGTATTGGAGTCGCAAATTCGAGGTTCCAAAGTATCCGATTAGGTATCCTCCCCTCAAAGTAACCCCAGTTAACTCGTGGAGTCCTTTTTTCGCTTCAAAGAGTGCCTTGCGGGTTCGTGCTTGCTTGGCTCAAGTCGGAACTCTCAATTCGACAACCGTAAAGTGAGGCTCGCCTCTCTCATCCAAGTTACCTCACAGTCACAATAGTCTCTGCCCCCGCCTGTGAGACTGAACCACAAGTGCCCTATCCCAGGAACCAGGACTTTGCTTTCGTGTGTCCCAAGGAAATCTCCGCCGAAACGTGGCGAAAATGGGGCACGCACACTTGTCAGTGGATATCGTTCCGGCGAAAGTCTGAATCTGAGCTAGGAAAGGGTCACCGTAGCTCCGGCTTTGGGTCTCCAAATAAGTCAGGGTTGTGTCGGCGGCGGCGCGAGCAGGGTCAGGTAAGTGATCGAGCAGCAAAAAGACGTCGAGTCCACAGTCCGTCCAAAAAACCAGCTCCAGCTCAGGGACAGGCGTCCGCGCCAGACCAGCCAGAGAGAGACTCGTGCGCGGCGCAAGAGTGGATGAATGGCGCAAGATCCCGATTCCGCAAAGGTGTCAAAGGTGTGCTCGCGTATGCGTCTGCGCGTAAATGTGGTGGGTGGGTGTGTGCTATGGTTATCTCAGAGTAGCGACGGTCCTGTGCCGCAGGAGACGGGTGTAGTGCCCCGAAACTAACGGCCCCGCGCTGAACACGACAAAAGGAATATGTCAAACCCCAAATCGAGTCGTGGGCGAGCTTATCCAGAACGACGTTGTCTGGGGGTGGCCGATGAAGGCGCGAACCTGTGTGCGCGCGCGGGGGTCAACGACTCTTTTGGTTTGGAAGTCCTGTTCCCCCTCTCAGATTCGGAGATCGGGCTTGCGTAGAGATGCGCCCACACGGCGGACTTTTTCGCCGCTGAGCTGAGCAAGTGGGCTGGCTGGGATCTTCTTAGATGCTTCGCGGATCCTTTCGCGAGTTGCCGAAGTGAAAAAGACCAATGCGATATTCGCGACAGGGTCAATGACAGGCTATCAGTCCGCGTTGAATGGCGATGCGCGCCCGCCCTGGTGGCCAGGCAAGTGAGAGTAGGTACGCGATGCGATGATCGGCGTCGCGCGTCGGGCACGAGTCGCAAAGTCTCTGGATTCTGTGGTGTTTACTGTGTGCGATCACAAGCGATGACGATTTGAAGTGCGGAGAAAACCCCCCCTGGGCCGAAAGTGCCGCAAGGTTGAGGAAGAGGTAGAACTGGAGATAGATCACGGAGAAGGGGCCCAAGAATATACGAGCTGGCGGATGAAGGATGATTGATAGAGTGCAAGCGAGTGAGAGGTTGAAGTTCCAGAAGAGAGCAAAGAGTGAGTTGAAGTGACGTTTCACCGGCAAGCAACAGACGAGGCGGCGTGGCTTCCCATCGACTTGGGCGTACTCCGTAGAGGTAGGCGCATCGCTCCCTCTGGTAGCGGGAAGCCGCTGCCTGGTTGCACAGTGTTGAGGTTGTGTTATCTTACACGGTGTTGGCCTCGCGGTTCATCGATGGAAGCTTAAGCATAGAAAGAGATTAACACCTTGTCCAAAACACTCGAAGATAGCTCTCCTTTGACCAGAAAAGACTTTCTGTACGCCAGTGTCATAATAGAGTTCATCAACTTTTTTCGTTAGAAAACAAAACGAGGCTCTAAAACCTGCCACATGCATGCTACGTCTACTACCAACGCGGCCATCACATCCATCAACTTGGCAGACCATTCATCTATCGCGGGCCGAGCTTCTCAAGCACGCGCGGTCCCTGTTCATCCCACTCCTCCTTGGTCACCCACATACCCTCCTTGTCTGCCATAATGTTGGCCAGCACCGCACCACCGAGGAAGACCATGTGTCTCCGGCGAGGTGGGTCTTCTATCCGGACCTTGAACTTGTTTAATCTCTCCGGGTTACCGCCAAGCACCCGCGTCAGCCACAGCTGCTTCAACTCCTTCTCCAGACGTGACGGGAGACCAGGGTACATGCTGCTGCCGCCTGACAGCACAATGGCCTTGTACAGCGATGATCTCACGTCCACATCGGCCGCCTGGATCGTGTTGAACAGGAATTCGGCAATACCGGGCTGTTCGCAGTCCACCAGGTGAGGCTGGAACATGCACTCTGGCGCCTCGAATCGCTCGCTGCCCACTCTAATGACACGGCCGTCGGGCAGCGTGTAGCTCTCCACCAGCACCGTTGTGTCCTCGCTCAGGCGCTTGTCCAGCTCCAAGTCGTACGAGACGTAGCAGAGCTTCTCCTTGATCTGACGGACAGTCTCGAAATCGGCCGTTCGGTTGAGCGCGTAGCCGCGGCGCAGGAGGAGCGCAATGAGGTTGCGCGTGACGTCTCGGCCCGCGACATCTAGTCTGCGGGTAAGGTGGTTCAGGACGACCGACTCGTAAACGGGCACGATGTGGGTCACGCCGTCTCCCGAGTCGACGACGACACCGGAGCTGAGACCTGTAGGGAGCATTCAAGGTCAGCCTCGTTGCATATTCTCGCTCTCTCTCTCTCTCTCTCTCTCTCTCTCTCTCTCTCTCTCTCATCCAAGTCGATGGTAGCTAGTGTGGTCAACATACCTTGGGCGTACAGGGCCAATACGGCCTGGATGGCAACATAGACGCCGCCGAATCCGTAGCGGTCAAACATGACCTCGCACATCTGCTCACGGTTCCGCAGCGGGTTCATCGGGGGCTCGGTCAACAAGATCTTGCGGCCGCGCGGGTCGACCTTCATCTTTTCGAAAAAGGTGTAATCCCAGAGATGCTGCATGTCATCCCACTTCTTGACGATACCGTTCTCCATGGGGTAGCTGATCTGAAGCATCGTCCGGGCGGCGGCGGCTTCGTCACCGCACATGATATCCTTGATAACCAAGTCATTGTCCTCGCCCTTTTCTTCGGTTCTCAGGATCGGTCGGCCGACAATGGATGGGTATTGAAATTCGGGGAAGTTCTGCGCTGCGTAGCCGACCTTGAGGAAACCTGTTCCTCCGTCGAGGACTGTGGATCTTGCGTCAGCCACCTCCCGAACAGAGAGCATCAACTGCTGGGGAAAGCGGTCACAGGCATAGCTATGCAGCCGTAGCTGCAGTATCAGGGGCATTGCATCTTACCGATGGGGGCCTCGGCTGCCATTGTGAAAGCAGAAGCTGCAGGCTTTCGAGATTGGAGCTTCTTTCGATTTGGGGGAGAGGTGAGGTGAGGTGAGGTGTGGTTGGGAGAGCGTCCGGGAAGCTGTTACGTCTGTGTCGTCGATAGTGGGGTTGGGCCAAGTCCACTGCCTCCCAGCTGTCCTGCCACTGGATCGTCAGCCAGGTCGTGGCTGAGTACGTAGGTGCGTGTCACGTGATACCCCGCAGCCAGCGGTCGTCACGGTCCATGACAGTGGACTCCAGTGCACTGTCACTGAAAGAAGTGGTGCTGAAGGACCTGGAGGAGCCGTAGTCGGCTCATTCGGTGCACTGGAACCCAGCGTCACCGGGCCGGCAGCCCCACCTTGACGGGAGAATCTCCACTCGTTGAAGGCCGCTGGTCGGCGGGACCATGATGATTCACGCGCTTGAGGGGTGAGTAGCACAGTTTATTTGACGTTCATTCTCACAAAGTGTCGACCATCTCGTAAGGAACAACCTTTCTAGTCACATTTTCTGCACAGTCATAAGGCAATCATGGCAACTCGTCTCCTTCGTCGGAATATCAAGATCCTCGTGATCAACGCCAACTCGTCAGAGGATATGACGAGGGGCATGGAGAAAGCCATACAAGCAATGCCCTTGCACGATGTAAGTCAAAATGAACCAACAGGCTGGACACGGCGGCCAAGTCACAACCACAAATGATCGAGGGCTGACGTCCCTCTTTCTGTGTTAGTCGCTCGAAATTCACACATACACAGCACCACCTGCCAGTCCAGCAAGCATCAACGATGATGCCGACATCAAACTGAGTACTGAGGTCGTCATGAACGATCTTGCCAAGAGTGGCAAGCTCCAAGACTTCGACGGTGTGCTCGTCGCATGCTATAGTGTCCACACCTTGGTTGAGCAGCTTTCTCAGCAGTTCCACTCCTCGCTGGCCGTCACCGGTATCTTCGAGGCCAGCATCCTGACTGCGACTTCACTCTTGCCTCACAGCTCTGACCCTTCTCTCGCATCCAAATGGGGTGTTGTCACGACTGGCGAGTTCTGGGAGAAGCACCTCAGCCAAGGCGTGAAGGGCTACCTGGGTCAATCTGAGCAATCAGAGAATGTCAAGTTCGGGGGCGTTGCGTCGACTGGCTTGACAGCTGGAGACTTCCACCACGTCAGCCCGGCTGAAGTCAGGGTCAAGCTGGAGCAAGCGACCAAGAAGCTGCTAAGTAGCGGAGATGTGCGGTGTGTGGTTATGGGATGTGCAGGTATGGCCGGGCTCGAGGAGATCATTCGCAGCTCAGCCAACGACGTCTATGGTCCAGAGAAGGGCAGCCAGGTTTTCATCGTGGATGGTGTCAAAGCTGGCATTTTGCAGCTCGAGCAAACTGTCAGAAGCAGACGCTTGTTCCAAAACTGATTGATCTATTAATAATACCCATGCTATTGACACCCATTCCCAACGCCGTACCTTTTATCGCTCTATTCAAACCATTGAAACACTACAAGAAGCAAGACACTGTCTTAGTCGAGCCGTCTAGTGCGTCCCCAGACTTCGTCTGCGTCCTTCTTGCCCCGGGTTTCGGGCACCTTCACCGAAACAAACAGGGCAAAAAGTGCAGCGAAGCCGGCGAAGAGGAAGTACACCCAGCCAGCTCCTCCGAGCCAATTGTTGAAGGCATTATTGACGATCGGAAAGAACTGAGCAACCAAGAAGGTCGCGACGTAGTTGGATCCCAGGGACCAAGACTGGACGGCGCCAACAGCCTCTTGTCCAACCATTTCGGACGCGAGGATGAAAGGAACCGGACCAAGGCCAACGGCGAAAAATGCTACAAATGACACGACTGACACGGCTGACAGGATCTTGACCCCAAACTGGATAGAAAGAGCAAGAACCAGCGAGCTGATTCCCTGTCCAATGATGGAGATCAGGATGCAGGTCTTTCTTCCGAGCTTGTCCGGCAGCGGAGAGCAAGCCGCAGTCGTAATGAGATTGATGACAGAAATCAAAATCGTCAGTAGGGCAGAGCTGACGGGCAACAAGTCGTTCAGGAGAGATACCGAGTACATGATGACAGAGTTGATGCCACACAGCTGCTGGGCAAACATGATGCCGATAATAGCGGCGATAGCAGGTCGGTGAAGCGGGTCTTTGATCACGTCGAAGAATCCAAGATGGACAGGCGAGGTGTGCTTGGGCAGGCCAGGAGACACTGGCGGCACGTCGTCGCTCTGGGCCAAGAGACCCTCTTGCTCAGCGTTCACTTCCCCATCCCAGCTCTCGACTTCCTCTCTGATGTCGAAGTCCTTGCCACGGATACGCTGCAGAGTACGGCGAGCCTTCGGGACGTCGCCGTTGGCAGCCAGCCACGCCGGGCTCTCAGGAATCAACATGAGGCCGGAAGCCTGTGCCAACGCAATGAAGACGCCGGCAGCCAAGATCCAGCGCCAAGCCTTCCCGTAGCTCAGGAAGAAGCCCAGAGTTTGGACGGCAAGAATGCCCACGTTGATGGAGACCTGAGTCATGGCACCAAACAGACCACGCTCCTTTGGCGGCGCGATTTCACTGATGTACAGCGGAACAATGACGGTAGACGCGCCAGCCGCCATACCCGTGAAGAATCGGCCGATTGCAAGAGCAGCAGCACCTCCAGCGAGGGTTTCGATGATGGCACCGATAATGTATAAAATGGACGTGACTCGCATAGCAGGACGTCGGCCGCGCTTCGAAGACAAGGGGCCGGCACAAAGAGCACCGAGCAGGCCACCGACAGTGAAGATGGAGGAGACGGTCGCGAAGACGGCGTCGGACATGGGAATACACTCGGGGAGCCAGGGCTCGGGGTCCGGCGCCTTCGAGTGCACCCATGTAAGCTTCACTCCCTTGGCCGCAATTGACTTCTTTCGACAGGTAAGGACATCTTGAGGGGCGTTGAGCTCGGCCTGGAAGAGAGGCACAGCGGGTCAGCAAGTCACGTTTCGTGATTAAGCAAAACGACGTTGGAGCGGAATGATGCAATGACATACAAGGTGGAAGCCGAACTGCAGGGGGCCCAAAGTCGAGACAGAAATTAAGACAAGCAAGTATAGGCTGACATCGTGCATGCACTGTCGAAGACCCGAAGGAGCCATGTTGGCAAACGACGCTGGATGGTGCGAGGTTGTGTGTGTCGTCTAAAGTAGCTCGGGATTGTGTGAAGACGGTGGTTTGTGTTTGGGGCAAGTTGAATCAGTTGAGAACAAGGAACCTGCCTCGTTCGAGAGGGGGGCAGTCGGGACGACAAAGCGAAGTTGGGAAAGCTGGGGAAGTCGCCGGTGGTCATGGGGAAGCTGCCCACATGCCACAGCTGCCACAGCTGCCACACGTCGCTGTTACGCATTTCAGCGCCGCTAGCAGCCACAGTCCCTGGCACGCCGCGCTGTTCCAGGATCCGCGAGCGGGCCGGGATCCGGTTCAGTAACTAAGGTACATTTCCTAGCGCCGTTTTTCGCTGCACTCTCAGGTACCTGATCATTCATCGCATAAAGCTATGCCTCCAGGCTGATGAGTCCATATCTTATGAAGCATTCGATGCCAATGTTGAAATCATGAGGTGGTTTTTGATCGATCTCTTTCCCAATGAATCGATTTTACTAATGTATCTTTAAGAAGTAACATTCAGTTTGTCCAGCATGATACATAACCTGGTAAACATAAGCCTCTCGGGAATCAATCTATTCTTGACCTTCACAATCTGGATTTAGAAACTGTTGGATAAAAGAGTTTAAAATTAATTGTAGTCTGTTCCACGCTCGAAACTCATTGAATCTTACCCAGTGATCTCTTGACAGCGATCTCTAAGCTCTCAACGTCGTTTGGTCCAAGCCCGATCCTCTCATTGTCAGTCTTGTCGTACAAAGTGCCGCCCTCAGCCCAGATGCGTCGCAAGGTAAAGATGGTGGCGTAAGGGATGCCCTCAGCCCAAGCCTTCTCCTCAGCTTTCTTCAAGGTCTCCAGCGACGAATAGACGATTTCCCACTTTTCTCCAGTCTGCTTCTCGTACTCGGCCACAATTTCCTTGCCGGTCGCCACGAAGGACTGAACTTTGAGAGCTCGGTTGAAGGATGCCTCGGGGTGACGAAGCGATGCCACCAATGTTGTACCAACGCTTTGAACACTCAAGTCAGTACTGGGGGACACGGGTAAGCGTGTGGAATTGAAAACGTACTCTTTCATGGTGATAAGACCAGTCTTCCCTTCGCCGTCTTCAATCAGGACTGCCTTACGGGCAGCTGTGTCAAACCCGCCAGCCTCTTGCGCAATCGACGGCAAAGTCAAGAACATGTCGACGTAAGGGCCCGTTACCAGGTACGTGTACTTGAGTCTCTGAACACTCTCGCGGATGTACTTGCGCACCTTGAGCTTGGCCTGGTGAGGCTTCTCATTGGGGCTCTTGGGACCGTATTCGATATCCGTTCCGTACTCGGAGGGGAAGAACCATTTGACAGAGTCGGTCTCCTCGGCCAATTTAATGAGATCGATTTGCTTCTCAATCACATTTCTACCCAGCGCAGATATAACGGTATCGGCATCCTTGTAAGCCGCCTTGATTTGCTCCGTGTCGTCGACATCGCCGGCGATGATCTTCAGTCCCTTCTTCTTCCAGCCATCGAGCAAGTCTGCTTTCCTCTCCACTGTGGTCGGCGATGTGAAGATGGTAATTTGGTCAAAAGAGGGGCTGGCATCTAGCAATGCCGCTGTGATGAAAACACCAATCTGGCCAGTCGCGCCGAACACCAAGATTTTGGATGCTTTGAAGGTAGCCATGATGTCGTGTTACGAACGAATACGACTTATTAGTGTAGAAGATATCTGGTTGTTGTAAAGGGTCTCCAAGTCCTGGAAGTGAGTGCCTGTGGCCGGATGTCTGGTTCTTATAGCTTCAAGTGTATTACAAAACACAGAGCGATAACGGCTCAATGGTTCACCCCACTGAAACTACTAGACACATGCAAGCTGTGCTTCGACCCCTCGAGTCTGACGCCATCTCAAGGTGCGCTTATGAGATGGAGGGGCATTGGGGGAAGCAATGAGGGGAACGGATGCGAGAACCGTCGAGCCCCACGCCGTTCATCTCGCCCATTCACACTCCCTCAAAGAGACAACAGGCTGTGAAGAAGCCGAATGTAAGCGGTCTTTGGAACCGGGCTTCTCCACCACAAGCAACCATCTTGTGTCTCCGAACTCCGGTAGAATGAAACTTTGTCTCTGGTGATCCCGGATTCAACTGGAAGCGAAATGTTCGGATGAGGCACACCATTGAAGCCCAGCGAGATTCCCGACTCCGACCGGACCGGGTACGTACTCCTCAAGGCCCCACCATGTTAGGTATCCCTGTCGGCACGGTGTTTTCTGAGAGGACAACGGACCCACACGCGGGAGACGGGCAACCCCACCACCGATCGGTGAAGTTTCCCTAGAAATTTTTTTGAAGTTCAACCTTTTTTTTTTTGGTTCGACAGTCGGGATCGCAGCTACCTCGCGACCCGCCGGGCGAGATTCGACGACGACAACACCCCAACCACGAACCGCCGAGCAACCCCCCAAACCGCAAATATGGCGTCTACCGACTCACCAGCGACCAATGGGCACAAGTCCGACAAGAGGAGCAAAAAGGACAAGAAGGAGAAGAAGCGTCTGCGCGAGGAGGGCGACGATGCCGCCGAAGAGCGCAAGCACAAGCGCACAAAGAGCCTCGGTGTAGCCAAGAACGACGCCAACGACGAAGAAGAAGAAGAATCTCCTCAGGCTTCACAGGAACTCTCAATGGACGCCGCCGCGACGAGCAATACCAATGGCGAGCCATCATCCGCAAAGAAGAAGTCCAAGAAGGACAAGCACAGAAAGTCAGTAGGCGAGTCCGCCGAACAAGACGGTTCGGATGCCGAGCGCAAGGAGAAGAAGGACAAAAAGAAGAAGCGTAAGTCAGAACAGAAGGAGTCAGCGCAAGCAGTCGAAGATGCCGCAGAGCCGCCAGCGAGCGAAAACAAGGAAAAGAAGAGCAAGCAAGCCGCGTCCCCCGAAACCGTCGCCGACGCAGATGCCGATGCCATGGACGTCGACTCCCCCGCAAAGACGAAATCAACAGGCCGAGTCCACCAACCCCCCGACGCGCCCTCCAAACCCCAGTTCCCCTTCTACACCCAGACCGTCTCGCTATACCTCCCCATCTACCCCATAGGCTGGGACACACCCTGCACCGCCGCCGCGACGCAGCACCTCGAGCCCCTCGTGAACCGCTACGTCCCGGACCTCAAGGGCGTCCTCCTCGCCTTCCGCAACGTCGCCGTCTCGGAGCAGCCCGGCCGCCGCTACGCCGCCAAGAGCGACTCGGAGCACTGCGACCTTACCTCCGTCGACGAATACGCCGTCGGCTTCGGCTACGTGACCGTCGACGTCGACCTCTTTGTCCCTCGCCGCGGCGCCTGGATGGAAGGCAGCATCAACCTTGAGAACGAGGGCCACGTCGGCGTCGTCTGCTGGGGCAAGTTCAACGCCAGCATCGAGTCCAGCCGCCTCCCCCCCGAATGGCGCTGGGTGCACGCCGGCTCAGCCGAGGCCGCCTCCTACGTGGCCGACCCCTTTGACGTCGAGAACACCGAGGCCGCCGCCGAGGACGAGCATGGTGCCGTGCGCCAGATCCACACCACGGGCTTCTGGGTCGACGGCGCCGGAGACAAGGTCAAGGGCCGCGTGCGCTTCCGCATCAAGGCGTTTGACGTCGGCGTCAGCGGCGACCACGGGTACCTCAGCCTGGAGGGCACGATGCTCGACGCCGCGGGCGAGAAGGCGGCGATCCAGCGCGACGCAGAGCAGGAGCGCAGACGCAGAGCCGGTAAGAGCGGCGGCATCCTCTCCAAGGAACGGCGTGCCATGCCCGAGTTCAGCGTCACCAAGTTTGGCGAGGTCGAGGATGAGGAGGACAAGGCGTTGAGGAACGATGTGTGGAAGACGACGGAGCCCGTGACGGATAATGAGGCGGGCGCAGATGGCGAAAAGGAGGCGTTTACGGGCATTTCGACGGAGGAGGCATAAGAAGGGGGGGCTTTGTAATAGATAAGCTTTGCTCTCTGTGTCTTATGATTCCCCGTGGGTCGACTTTTCGGGCGTTTTGAGGGTCAGGGAAAATTTGACAATGATACAATACTTTGCATATACTTCAGGACCGCGAGCTACTCGCTCTGACAAACGGTTGGCTATGAACGAGCACAAGTAGTGCAGTGAAAATGATCTGCGAGGCAATAGGATTCAATTGGGATGCTAGCCGTTGGCCTAACAGACTTGCAGAAAACTTGGCCCAGAACTACACGCCCCAGAGACATGTCGCCATACCTTGTCCTTTCCAGAGTCATTAATATGCCTGGCTTCAAGCGTTAAAGCTTGGCCCATAATCGAAATCCCTTCCCAAACCCCAGGAGTCATTTCCAAGTCATTCCCAGCCCCTGGAGGAAGGAGAAGAGAGACCCCTTGGGAACGTATCCGGCATATCGCGCCTGCCACCAGGAGGCAAAGGTATCTAGATTGATATTCTTAAGAATTTGATCGATGAAAACGAAACGGTGGCATGAGATTACAAGACTTACCGGCAATAGGTCCAAGTTCGCCAAAGCCAAGGGCCTCAATAACCCAAGGGGCAACGATAACCAACACGCCAATGGCGATGATGGTAACAAAGACGGGATGCTCCTTGGCAAACTCGAACACGCTGTCAGCAGCTTCGGTCGACTTGTCCACAGTCTCCCGCACGACTTGGCCGATGGTGTCGCGGTGGCGGACGAGGCCTTCGACGCCGGAGAGGATGTACTTGGCGAGCTCTTCGGTCCAGGAGTTGACCGTGACGATGTTTCTGAGACGGCGCTCGAGGTCTTTGCCTCCCTTTTCGGCGGTGCGGAGGATATCGATGAACTCGGAAGCGGCGTCCTGGGCAGACCGAATGGGTTGGTCTTTGATGATGCTCGTCTGCTTTTCGGGCGTGATTGGCTTCGGGTCCGCATGGAACTGCGGGAGGCAGTGGGCGAGGAGGTTGCAGTTGTCCTTCTTGTCGTGCTCCATCTTGGTGTCTTTTGTGAATGCAATCGTTTCAAGAATGCGAAGTTTGCGGATACAGAGCCAAAAAGATCGCTGTGTGTGAGAGAAAGAAAGATACGATTCTCCTCCCTTAAAGGTCGCGAGATGATCGAGAGAGACAGCCTTGCCGCTGTTATTGCAATTTCACTAACGAATGAACGGGATGAGACAAGGGCTCAACTCGAGCTCACCGCGCCTCCTCATGGTTGGCCTCCCACATGGAGTCCGCCCTGCTCATTCGTTCATATGCCGCCCGTTGGTTCAATGCAACTCACCTGCGCAATTGTTGGGCTCAAAAACACATGAACCAACAGCTCGTGCTCCAAACAATCTTGGATCGGAAACCTACCCGTAATCTAGAGAGCAGCTTCTTTCCATCTCTCTGTTGCACCAATTCAATTATCCTTCAACTGATGATGTAGCCGGAGCTAAGTGGGGAGGTTGAACCCGATTCGCGATGCTTTGCTCCCACTAATATACGAGGCGGCATATGCGAACCCCTACGATTCGATCACAAATGTATTTGATAAATACATAGGAGAGGATGATAGGGATAGAAAGCAACACGATTAACCAACTAGCGCACTGGAGACACCTGATAGAGGTCAAGCTTCTCATGAATCAAGTGGGCAGCACTTCTAGAGTTGAAGAAAGAGAAAATATAGATTTCTTCAACTCGTATTATCTCATGCTTGCTATGGCCCTCGAGTGCGACTAGGCGGGTCATGAAAGCCTCAAATTGTAGCCAAAGAGCCTTCCCATGATTCAAATCCAAGTCATTTCAAGCCACTGCAAGATAGAGAACAGAGAGCCCGTCGCAACGGCCGAGCCTATTGGCGCCTGCCACCCTGCCGCGGAAGAACCTTGAGCGGGCACTGCGTCAGAGTTTACCGTAAGGTAGAGAAGACGGAGGAGTCATCTGCTGAAAACCTCACCAGCGACAGGTCCAAGTTGTCCAAAACCGAGGGCTCGCATCACCTAAGGGGAGACAACGGCCAGCACCACTCCGCCGACAACTAGAGCGACGAGGTACGGGTGCTCCTTGTCGAATTCGAGCATTATCCTGCCCGCTTTGATCGCTAGGCCCAAGGCTTCTTTCAAGAGCTCGGTGACGGTATCGCGCAGACGCACGAAGACTTTGACGCTGCGGCGGATGTAGTTGGTGATCTTCTTGGTCCGGGATTCGGCCGTCATGAGATCTACGTGGCGGTGCTCGAGGTGCCTGTCTCCTTTCTCCGCAAGGCGAAACATGTCGCTGAATTTGGGAGCTGAAATTGTATCTCTTCCTAGTCCTATCTTGATTGTTGCCATTGCAAGAATGATCGTCGGACTGCGTGTAGGTTTGGGTTATCAAGAACGATTTACGACTATCTCGGTTGCTTCTTCTTGATATGTTTGGAACATATTGAAGAGGCAATTCATGATTTATTGTATCTCTCTCTAGCAAGCAAGCGAGAATTATCTTCGAACGTTCACTTAGAGTTCAATCTCTGGCAGTTGATGATAGGCCTCCAGTAGGCCTCCAGTAGGCCTCCGAAGCATATCCTTTACACCTCTGGCCATCAGAGCCTAAGTAACTCTAAGTCTGGACTCTCATTTTTGAACTTGGAGCTTGAACTGGAGGCAATATTGAGCCATTAACATGTCTTCCCTATCTTAATCTTACTTTCGTTCAATCACATTTTCACATTCGATCGCCCAGCAGGTAGGGCTGATATCTTTGATCCTCCTTGCTATGCTCCCATTCCTTACAAGCACAGCCCAAAAAAACCCCAACACCACTAACACAAGATGAGGTCAGCAGGCTGGTCCATCCGGTCACCACCCAGTCAACAAAATGGTCATATCCGTGCCAAAGATACGCCAGCGAACAGTTGTGAGTCTATCTAACCTATCCGATGGTTTTTATCGGCAAAAACAAAAGAATTGGGCCCTAACCAGGATTCGAACCTGGGACCTCTCCCAATCGTGTCATGAAGACCCTAAGGGAGAATCATACCGCTAGACCATCAGGGCTGGTGCGATTGTTGGTTGTTGAAAATATCGCCAGGTTAACCGTTGTTGAAGCTATGAAAGCCCGCGATCATGCAGGCTGTGCCGCTGCGCGCGAAAAAAGTGCCATTCCAGATCCCGAAGTTGAAAAGTCGCAGGCATTTGACGCTCCTCACAACAAATGCAAGTGCACGCTCACGCACATATGACGAGATGGCAGTTTTCCTAAACAATGCCTCGTCCGTATAGGATACCTCGCAATTCATTGAGATTGGCTGGCCTTTCTCCCGCGAATTATCTCATTCTTCAGCTCTTAACACCTCGATCTTTTCGATAGGTTCGAGAATCGATTCCCGGACAGACTGCCAGTGCCTTATACCTATCACCTTCGTCAATGGCCGTTGCACAGCCAAGCTGGCCAAGCTAGACCCGCCGCAATGGTAATCTCCTCTTGGCTCAGGGTCCCCCTTGATAAGTTCACGTCGCTTACCGCAGCTGCGAACGTCGGGATTCGAATCCTTCAGGCTACGCGAAGCCGAGGGTCTCACCTGCACAAACACCATGCCTCATACAGCGCTCGTATCTCCAACTTCTTCATCTTACGATATCAACGTTTGGCGAGTGTATTGTGCTTGATGAAGGACTTTGAATCATGAGAGCTCTGCGTCGTCTTGGGCTAAGCCATGCCAACCGTTGCCGACTTGCAAAGAGCCATCCTTCCGTGCCATCTTGTTGCTCAGAACAACAACTTCAAGCTGTTCGTTCTCCCAACCCGTATCTTGAATGACCCTGGTATCCTAAGTTAAGCCTTTAAAGTGTGGGGTTTGAATTTTCACTAGCGTGAAGACTGCAATCGACGGACATGATCTCCGTGGCATGTTTCGACATGGTTACTGCGGACAGGCAGCTCCCGCTAACCAGCCTCTGCCACCTGCGGTGGGTAGTGACACTATTCGCTCGCCCACCATGTTGTACCAATGGATATCAGAATAACGACTGCAAGTGCAGACTTCTCAACGCCGAAGGGCTGCCGTCAACGGCACAAGCCCCCGCTGACACCCCTTACGCTACGTAGTTTTAGCTAGGTTCGTTGAATGTAACGGTAGAACCGCTGCTTAGGCTGAACGAATTCTCGCTGCCTAGTCTCTAGTTCATCTGCCCTTCATCTGGACCTTCTCTTCTACTCCTAGCCTACAATGCTTCCATGCCATATTTACGTCAATTCCAACCTTACTACATCATGGATCTATTTCTGTCCGTTCCATACGAGAGTCTTCAACTTTTCGTACGTGTGAATCATGGGCCATTCACCGTCAGCTGTCTCCCGGTCCTACCCTTGAGATTCGGTGTTCGAGCCTATCAATAACGCCCCCGCTCCAATCTAGAGCCTATAAGCTTATGCTCCGAGACTCTTCATCAGGAAGAGCCCATGAAGTCTAGGCATCTTCCAAAGGCATCCTGGTGAGCTTCATCCCTATGAGGCGATGGATGCGGCGGAACCCTGTGAAGTCTAGTCTCTTCTATCGTCTCTGAGTTGATGCCAGCTCCAATCATGTAAGAGCTCTTCCGACTTTTCCGAATAGAAGCACAACAGGGCACGCGCGATGTTGCGATACCCTCAAGCTAGACTAGGTTCTTTGAGAACCACCGCCGTCCGTTAAAATAATCTCCATCAAACATGGTGGCTTCGCAAAATCCTTCGTGGATGCTTCGGAGCTGAGTTGATGGTCGACGCCTTGTAAGCCCACCTAGTCTCCTGTTGTGATATCCACCCCGAGCTGAAGCATGGTCTTTGTCATGAATGATAGCTGGAGATGAGCCGAGGAACCCATGCATTGGGCAACTGAACACCGTCCTTTGGCTTGCTAATAGTATCTCGGGTGGCTCTCCTCAGGAAGTCATCTCTAATTCCGGGTATATAAAGCCTGGTGCCTTCCCGTGAACCTCAACCCTTCTCACCACTCCTCACACAAGACAAACCATCTCAACAAGTCCTACCTCTCTACCATTCTCAAAAAAGCCATCACAACCGCCAACATGCGCGTCTCCTCTCTCCTCGCTCTCGTCTCGGCCACCCTCGTGGCCGCCGCCCCCAGCCCCGTACCCGAGGATGCCAACTCCTACGTCCTCGCCGGTCCCCTTCCGTACGAGGAGCTGAAGACCGAGGTCGCCAAGCTCAAGTCTGACGGCTCCAACGCCGCCCGCAGTCTCACCAAGCGCATCTGTGAGGGCGTCTACATGTGTGACGGGCAGAACTTCAGTGGTTCCTGCTACTACGGCTGCTACCCCATCAGCGTCGGCATCTACCCTGACTCCTACTGGGTCTCCCGTATTAGCTCTGTAGGCCCTGACAACGGTGGTTGGTGCGATTTCTACCAGTACGGGAACCCTTTCTTAGTCTTCCGTATTTGATGTGTCTTGAGTGTGAGCAACTGACGACCTCATAGAGCTGGCAGCGGTTGTGACGCCACCAAGGGCTCTCACCAAATCTTCAGATACCCCGGCGGCAACCTGGCCAGCGGAATTGACAACAACATGGGCTGCTTCTATTGCAACCCCAACTAAGACTTGATGTTATTAAAGAAATCGATGTACCTAGGTGTACGAAGATCAAATGGCTGCCGAGAGACCCAAAGACCTACAACTTCTTTGTATATATATATCTTCACAGACTTACAGTCTAGCTGCACAATCTCAAGACGCCGGGTTGTAGGCCAGTCTTGAAACATATCAGGTAGTGTGCAATCAATTCAGGAGTCTCTCAACTGCATAATAGTTTCAAAGCTCCAAACGTCCGTGATGCTCGAAGGAACAGGTACGCCTGGTCCGCGAAGGGGTTAGACTTGTACACTTAGAGAGTCAAGTTAGCAGGTGACATGGAGTCTCTCGCCGCCTCAAACTCGTTCACAGTCAGTTCAAAGAAGAAGCAACTTCAAGTGAAATCTCTATTTGCAAGCAAGTCTTCGTTGGATGGATCTCCCATCGACATCCCGAGAGAGCTTAGAGCAGTCGAGACAGGCCTAGCATCATGTACCCGAATAGCCACCTTGCGCCATGTAACAAGAAACCCTAACCATCATCGCCAATTCCAGTATGTAAATCATTGAGTCTGAGTCAAGTCCTTCAAGACCTTCCGGCCTCTCAGCACGTCCTTCTCATGGTACGGCTCCCTCGCCATCTCCGCAATACCCTCCACAACCCACTGATTAACAGCAGGATGCTCCAACAGCGTCTCCACATACTTCATCGCAGGCTCCGAAACCTTCAACCCAAAAGTCTGAATCCTCGTCGCAACAGGCGCAAAGAAGGCGTCCGCGGCGCTGAATTCCGCACCCGCGAGGTACGGCCCGCCAAAGCGCGTCAAACCCTCGACCCAGAGTTCCTCGAGCCGGTCAAGGTCGCGCTGCAACGCCGCGTCGGGCGGCCCGCCGAGGTCGATGCGCAGCGCCACGTTCATGGAGCACTGGTCGCGGATGGCCTCGAAGCCGGTGTGCATCTCCGCGGCGGCGCTACGGGCGAAGGCGCGGGCGACTTTGTCTTGTGGCCAGGCGGCCGGGTGGTCTTCGGCGATGTATTCCACAATGGCGAGGGAGTCCCAGACGGTGGTGTCGCCGTCCTGGAGGGTGGGGACTTTGCCTGAGGGAGAGAAGCTCAGGAACGCGGGTTGGCGAAGACCGGCGACGAAAGTCTGAAGGCGCTCTTCGAAGGGGACGTTGAGGGCTTTGAGGAGGACCCAGGGTCTCATGGACCAGCTGGAGTAGCGCTTGTTGGCGACGTAGAGGACGTAACCCATTGTGAGTGTCTAGGCGGGGGTGGGGGGCTTGGGAGGATCTTGCGGAAAGCCGGAGTAAACAGTAATCGTTTGATGAAGGGTGGTCACCAGCCGGGGGCGGATAAGTATGGTTGAACCCCTAGATGTGGTCTATATAAGTTGAGATTATCGACTTGATTTGACTCATGCAACAGTGCTGGTTTCTAGATATCTTGTCACGCCTTTCGATCGAAGCTCGTGACGGTGGGGGTCGCCAAGCAGGGACAGATGATGAACACTAGTCCTATCGCCCACAGCTTTAAACTCGGTTGATCCAATACTTTCTTAGTCAAGCTGCAAGCTCCGCCAAGTTATGACGAATTGAGCTGGTATCACGACTGGTCACGCCGAAGAGGCAGGTTAAGACCGGCAAAATGTGGAGGCCAAGTCAATGTGTGGGACGGATGTCAGTGGAAGGGCGTTGCGATTTGGAGGGTTTCAGTGCCAATAAGCTTTAGCTTGATTAACTAAACGCGGAGAGCCGCCCTAAGGCGTATAAGCTCTGCCACTTGGCACTGAACTAACGTAACAGGGCAGACCTGTTAAGGACTCCACATGGTTGTCCAACGATGATTAGTGACAGTTCTCAGTCACCAAGTGTATATCGAGCATGCCCAGAAATTGGCTCAGGCAAGTGATTTAGGCACCTTGCTGTGCCGCATGAGAAATGAATTAGATGCTTATTAGCTGCCTAATAGGAACTCGAGAGTAGTGGCAATTGTTGGCTGGCGTATCTCGAATACCTAAGGTATTGTGCTTGAGTGATATTCATTGACAATGAGTTGAGCTCCAAGTTGGCATCTTATGTCTATTACCTTGCGGACCACATGCAGACAAATTATCAGAAAATTAAAACTTTAGTAATTTGACTCTGATATAGGCTTGATTGGCTTTTATGGCTCGAGGTCTATGTTGGTACGAGAAAGTGGAAACCTCATGCCAAGCTGGGACTTGTGTCTAACAGGCTGAGCCCAACTTTTCTAATTTTTCATGATTGTGACAATAATGCGCATAGTTATACCTGAAACTCAGCAGCTGACCCAAAAGCCACTGTCCTCAGCTTTATGAAGAACAAGCAAAGTCGAAAGACAGAGAGCTGCCGCGATAGTTGGAGCAACCATCGCCCAAGCGGAACGGCTGACCATCCACCAGCACAGGCGTGCATGTCTGAACAGTAGTCTGGGACGTCGCGTCCACAATAGCAGTGACCTGCGTCGCCAGTCCTTCGCTGTTGTCGTCGCTGCAAGCTAATTCGAGGTTGCGATACGTGACGCCCGTCTCATCGCTCGTGATGTTGAAGGGGTTTCCGCAGATGGGTCCCGACGTGTAAGTGCTCGCGGTGCGGACGGCGGTCCACGTAGCAGTACCCTTGATGGCGCCCGCCTTGACGCAAACGTCATCGAGCTCCTGGATCGTGGTCGGTGTGTAGGGCGACCAGGCGACGAACATATTGGTATGAGGGAAGGAGAAGTGACCCAGGTTGATTTGGGGGAGGCTGCAGTTTCCTGCTGACACGAGGGCCAAGGAGGAGGCGGCGATGATGGTAGAGCACTTCATTGTGATGTTTAGCGAAAGTACAGCTTCGGAACTAGAAACCGTTGAAGCTTGTGAGGAACGAATGCGGAATTGTAGGGCTGAATGAGGCTTATAGACTGCTTCTGGGACTTACTTGGGGGCGACTTAGCTGAGTTCTTAAATCCCCAGTTGAAGGGATGATCTTCACTCGCTAGGGCTGCGTCATAGGAGGGTGAACTTTCAGCCCTGAATTGAATACGAGCAGCAGAATATCCACCTGACTCTGGTCAAGCCACTTTTAGCGTCGCTTCTGCCTGACGCTTACTGAGAAGAGCTTGGCCCAAATAATCCTCACAGGGAGTTCCGCATATACGGGAGTGCTGATGCTATTCAAGAACATGAGTGGTTCGCAGACCTGTTTAATTCTCAACGCTATAACTTAGTCTGTGGGAAGGATTCAGCCGCTTAAAATGCCCGACTTCGAGCCGATCCGGGCTTCAAAAAACCTCCGCAAAGGCGAGCGCGAAGTTCCTGACCATGCGACACCCCTGAATTGAAGACTGGTTAATCAAATATTCTCTCAATGTGGTCAATCTCCTGAACTCATTATCGACCATGTTGCGGGGACCCTGCTTATTCAATGATAGTTCAAATAGTCGGGTTTGATGAGTAACACAAGCTCCAGAAATAATAATGTTGTCTTGAGATTCTTTCCAGAAACAAAGACAAACCTACCATTGTAACCATGATTCCGGATGATAGTCACAATTTCAAGGAGGAGATGTTGGTCTCATCGTCCTCAAAACTGTAACACCCTTGGCCCCGATGGAGGAGGCTTACGCTCATACTAAACTGGGATGTGATATGTCTTAAGCGGAGTCAGGTGTTCAAGACAGAAGTGAGACTTTAGACGACATCAGTCGGCTAATGAGTCGACAACTATGATTTGAGGAAACAAACATCCCCACAAAGGTCGGATCATGCATGCCGTGACCGGTGTCTAAGTAAGCAAAGGCCCGCCATTCAAGCTAGCTTGACGTTCCGCCAGCCACGTTCGGGAAACGAGTAGAGAAAGGTCTTCGGGAATTAGGGTAGTTGATGCTGAGGCTTAGGAATACATTGATAGGACAGGCAGAGTATTTACAGCTTAGCTTGTCCAAACGACGACGGAGTTCGGGAATCAGAAACGAAACTGGATTTAGTAAACAAAATGTTTTGGTAAACGAAAAGACCTTTCAAGCCATACGAGGCGGATATCCGGAAGGTTGTCGGTGGGTTACGACTATGTCCTAAGCTTGCTTGACTCGGAGATAGGATGTGGCTCAGCCGAGTTGCGTGGGCATACAAATTCTTAGCACGGATATGTAATACCATCCGGTCATGAACCTGAGTCCGCACTGAAGCTGCATGGGCTTGATCCTTCGCTATAATGCCGCTCGTGCCGAAATGACTTGGGCACGAAGCAGGGGCTTTATGGTCTTTCGTGAGGTTGCATACCTGGGACTAGAAGTTCTGGGGAAACCTCGATCATGGACGTTGGCAAGGCAAAGTGAAGGGATAAGCATGGCTTGGACATACGGATATACGAGAGCCCTTTTGGGAAGAGGGAGAGAAAAGCATTAATGGCGCGTGATGAACACAGAGTCATGAGCATGAACTGTTGGTGTTGAAGAAACCCGACGAACTCGGGGAATGCCGAGTTGAAACTCATTCAGCCTCCATCAAAAGCCGTTGAAATAGTGGTACGGTCGCAAGGATATATGTGAACTCTGTAAACTCAATCTTGCGGAACGGGAACCATCGAGCAGATCAATAGATTGGATGACGTTTACATAATACGATTCAGTATTCATGATTGGGCAACTCCATAACGCGGTGAACGTTTTGCGAGGTCCACGCGACTCGCCCTCACTCACGCAGAGTTCTGTCAGGGGAAGCTAAGTTCGCACTTAAACTAGCCACGATCTGCCTACTTTGAATAAAGCGAATAGATTGCTAAGATATCACAGCAATGTATCCAGATACAGACTCAGGCGAAGAAACACCAGCCATTTATACGGCGATTGCAGGCGCAGCTGCCGCGGCGGCAATCAAGGTGACTGGCATACTCGAGGGGCAGATGATGGATGCATCGTCCGACGAGTACTTCACTGAGGAGGATTCGTCCTCCGACGATGCGCAAGAAGAAGACAGCGACACCAAATACGACAAGGACGGCAAACGTCGCGTACCACTTCTGAGCGACTGGCCAGCACTACCATCCCCCGCCGCATCTCGACGCATGGCGATTGAGCGAGGCGTCCAAAAGTTCCACCGCAGCCAAGCCGAATTGCAGAAGTCCATCGCTGGTGTGAAGAGAACACAGGCCATGACAGCTGCTTCTGCTGCCGCCAACGGTGAACACGCGACAAAGAAGCCGAAGACGATAGCCTTCGTGGGCCCGGTACTGGACGCCGTCGCAACCCATCCGGCCCAACTTACACCGCGGCGGACCAAGTCGAAGCAGCGGCAAGAGTTGATGGAGGTAACATGTGACCGGGTCACCCGCATCCTCGATCAGTGCACGGGCATAATGAAGAGCATAGAAAAGGAAATGCGCGACCCTATTCAGCTGGCCATGACCGACGTGAGGGTCAATTTTGGGCCCGAACTGGTACCCTTTGGACTGAAGACCATTGCAACGGAATTTAGCGAGACGAGAATGGACGAAGTGTACATGAGATTCTCGCTGCCGAAGAAACGGGCATACCTGAAAAGCCAAGGGCTCTTGCTCCCTCCTCGAGACTTCATCATGAAGAAGGCTGTAGCCGACGTATGGTTCAATTTTGAGGATGGACTTGTGCCTGATGGGCTGGAGATCGCTTGCCGAAGTTTGATGGAGCCAGGCATGGCCGAGATGTACCTAGTCTATCCGCTGGCGGCCAAGCGAGCATACCTGGAGAGAGAAGGGGTCTTGACAGGCTCCCGTACGGTCCAGAAACCTTTGAATCAATATGTTATGCCCTCGGGCGGAGAGGACAAGGGCCGTGTGCGTGAGTGGCTTGCATCTTTGGACGATACAAGCCAAAGTGCTAAACGTCAAAGGACGGTATGAATAATACGAGTTAATGATATTAAGAAACGAGCGTATGCAGTGGTTATCTGGCGGTGAACTGTGTGAGGTGAGACTGAAGTCTATGATAAAAGCTAAGATAAATCTCAGTAGAGATGGGATTCAATAAGAACCAAGATGAATAACAGGGGAAAAGCCGACAAAAACTTGGGTGCGAAGAAACATTCATGTTGAGTTGTTTGATGAGATGAAATGCAGAGTATTACATAATGCACTTTTTTTTGGACTGCAAGTGAATTGATGTCACTGGCGCGGAACTTTGTACCGAAGCTCTGGGACATCCAAACTTTTTTTGGACCACCTCAAAAAAGTAACCCAATTCCTCTTAATTCCTCTCTCGCCAGTCCGCCTCGCTGTCCGAGTATGCTCGCAGCACCATGGGTGTGCCGTCGCTGCCTGGGAGGGCTTCTGAAGCCCAGAGCGACCCAATTCATCCGCCATGCTAGCTCCGGTAAGCTCTCAATCCACGTCGACTCTGAACCTCTACGATCCCCTAGCTAATACGTCGTCAAACCCCAGACGCAACAGCAACCCTCCCACCAGCCCTCCTCCAACGAGCCCGCAACATCGCAAAAGAACACGACGCCCTCGCCGCGGCCCTCGAAGCAGACTACGACTCCAAAACGGCCCGCCGCGTAGGCGAGCTCTCGAGCGTTGTAACCGCCCTCCGAGAATGGGAAAAGGCACAATCCTCCATCGCCGAGCTCGACGGCCTTCTCTTCTCCAAGGATAAAGAGCTCCGCGAAATGGCCGCCGAGGAACTCGAAGCCACAAACGGCCAGCTCAGCTCCCTCTCGCGCAAGCTCTCCGCCTCGCTCACGCCCAAGGATCCCTACGCGCACATGCCCTGCCTCCTAGAGCTCCGCCCCGGTCCCGGCGGTCTTGAGGGCCGCTTCTTCGCCGACACGCTGTTCAAGATGTACAAGGGCTACTGTGCAAGAAAGGGCTTGCGTGCAAACGTTATCAAGTACGACATGGCTGACGCGGCGGGCGACTCCTCCTCTGCGGCGGGTGAGAGCCCCCTCCAGGAAGCCGTCATCGAGGTCCAGGACCCGGGCGCGTACGACCTCTTCCGCGGGGAGGCGGGCATGCACCGCGTCCAGCGGATCCCGGCGACGGAAAGCAAGGGCCGCGTGCACACGAGCGCCGTGGCGGTCTGGGTCCTCCCTTCGTTTCAGGGCGACAACGGCGGCGACATGGAAGACATCAACAACCCGGAGAGCGACTTCTTCATCGACCCGTCCGAGGTCAAGATCGAGACGATGCGGGCGCGCGGCGCGGGCGGGCAACACGTCAACAAGACCGAGTCCGCGATCCGCATGACGCATATCCCCACGGGCACCGTCGTCAGCATGCAGGACTCGCGGTCGCAGTCGCGGAACCGGGACGACGCGTGGAAGCTGATCCGGTCGCGGGTGGCTCTGCAGCGGCGTGAGGCGCGCGAGGAGGCCGCCGCCCAATTGAGGAACTCTGTGCTGTCCAAGCACAAGATTACGCGCGGGGACAAGATCCGGACGTACAACTATAACCAGGACCGCGTGACGGACCACCGGGCGGGGATCGATGTGCATAATCTGCCCGATGTGATTGCGGGGGGCGAGTCGCTGGATAAGATTGTGGACGAGGTAAGGGATTGGCTTGTGTCTGGGGATATCGAGGCCATGATGGCTGACGAGGAGGCTGCCAACGCTGAAGCGAAGAAGGCGCAAAAGTGAACGCGGACACGACTCTTTGTATAGGAGTGTACTATACTGTAAACTTGTAGAGTAAAGAAGACATGATCAAGGCAAGGTCGATTTTGGTCAGATGATTGACTTGCTGAGCCTGAATAAACGGTGATACCCATCAAAGTGAATACAAAACAGAATACGCAGACAAATGGTCACAAAAAACAAGCTATCCATGGCATTATGTAGGACCGTGAACCAACATACAACTCTGCAGCTGAGAAAAACTTGCACAGATCGGGTTGGCCCAGCTTATAAATATTCCAAAGTTTTTACATGTTATTTTTGACTACGTAAGTGCCAAATCCAAGAGAGGGGATGTCATACAGGGACGGCATGACAGGAGTCCAAGAATTTTCCGTATCCGTCGCAGTCCATTCCATATTTGCCGTGTCCTCCCGACCGCCATAAAAAACCGCCATAAAAAAAGCCATAAAGACGCCGCGCTATGGTCATAGAATAATGTACAACAAGTGGTGTGATAGGGGTACAGCCACCTCCGAACGTGACCCGCGGACCGGGCAATGTCGTCAATGACCCTTGGTGAATGGTATACATGGGTGTTCTCCCCCCTCCAGCCCAGGTCACGTTCCGAGATGCGCATTCGTCGAGCCGGGCACGGCCATCAGGCCAACTGGCGTTCCCGTCTCATCATCTCCAGCACGCCCACGACGCCATTCTTCCTAAGTCTCTCCAGGACGACGCGCATGCCCTCACGGCTCTTGCCCATCTGATCCTGTGTCTTGCTCGAAGCGATGCTCTCAATACTGCGTTGAACGCCGCGCGCGCCGAGTCCGCTCATCCAGCCCGGCATCCAGCGACCCTCCTTTTGCTCCGGCTGCTCGACGGCAGATTGCATCTGGTCCTTCTTGCCGCCGCGAAGCCTTTCGCCGAGACGCGACTTGTAGACATATGTGGTTGTGACGTCGGTGTTCGCGTCAGCTGCATCGGTGGGAAGGCGGAAGTCCTGCTTCTCCACAACGGAGAGCACATTCATGAAGCTGAGATTCTTGCTCTCGGTACGCATCCAACCCTCGCGCATGTCAATGACTGAGTTCTCGAGAACATAGCTCACTTTCTCGCTGGAGCCGCCGCCGGTGATGGATGTAGGGAGAAGCTTGAAGACGGGCGCAGGCATGCGAGACTTCTTGAGGTGGATGCGGGTGGTGTGCAGCCGGCCCGTCACCGGGTCGAGGCGACTATCGATGGTGTCGGTGCTGAGGACATGGGTGGAGAACGGGTTGAGTTTGGGCGAAGAGTAGCGGAGGAAGTAGGCGAGTGTCACGGTCGGGAAGGGGTGGGAGTAGGTGTGGTTCGTAGTGTGAGAGAGGACCATGTTGACGAGAAGCGTATTCGGGTCGATGTGTTCTTGAAGAAATTCAATCGTCGTGAGTCGAGTATTTGTTGTGGGAGGCGCTCACGTTCGTCGGAATGCAAGAGGCGTTGACATTGAGAGCCTCGAGATGGCAATCCAATGCACGTATTGATTGTTGTTCGAGGGATAAGGAAAAGAAGAATTTGAAGCTTCGTCCGGAAGCTCGGCCACCAAGTCGTCGGTTTTTGTCAGGGTCGGGATTTGATCTGCGCCCAGTCTTCGCCGCAGTCGTAAATGGTATGAAAGGCGAAGGAATGCGAGAAATGAAGAAAGGGAGGTGGCCGCAGCTAAAGAGGGGGTTAGATGGTGACGAGGAGGACGAAGAGGAGGAGATGAGGAGGGGAGGGGGAGGAGAGGGCGGATGTAAGGTAATGATGTAGTGCTCGTGCGTATATCGTTCGATAGGTCGATGATTTTGGGGAAGAAGCTTCCCGTCCGGTGCGACTTTCTTTTTGGTCTGGGTCCAGTGCCTCCTTCCCCGACTATGCCGCACCGTCCACACCAGGTCCTTCCAGCCACTGAGAAGAGGCGCCAATTGGCTTTGTCTGCAGGTATTGCGGCTAATGATTGGCTGAGAGATGCCTGTGCGCCCGCTTTTCGTCAGACGAGCTTGGGCCGTCCGAGTGGCAAAATCACATGATCTCACCGATCTCACCGAGAGCTTACCTTTCCTTACCTGCTTACCAAGGTGCGAGCTGTCAGTCGTTGGTTTAAGCCTCACCTTGGCCCCACCTCGGAACTCAACCTCAGTTCAAAGATGGAAGCTCGCTGCTCGGATTTTGACTTTACGTCTGAAACTCCCCACGTGTATGCCGTATGGTAGCTTGTGGAGAAACGTTTGATGATGGAGATGGTCTAATGTTCTCCACCGACCGCACCGCTTTGCTTGATACTCAAGGATGAGTCTCATTGGCTATTGATTTTATTGCGATAGACCGAGACATCAAACATTTGCTTCGGCGTTGTTGGGTGGTGATACGAGGCCTTAGATCGGATCTAAACTACATAGCCAGGGGTCGGCGTGATATTTACTGAGAAGGTGATTGAGGGTCTTGCATTGTACATCCTCTCTAGAAGACACAAAAGAGGACAACACTGGGAGCATGGTCTTTCGATGGGTCAATGTAAGCCTGGGACTTTTGAAATGTCGGTGGTAATTTCGAATTTGCAGTTGGTGATTGCTCCATGGTTCATGTCCCTACGATATCTTCCCACATCCTAGCATGTGAACTTCCCATCATCATGCCTCGTGTGTCTAGCCTGCCATAGCCTTAGGTCGTGGCAGAATTGTCATAAACTGCTTGATACGGCTGGCCCAAGGAATGTCCTGATCTTCCTACATATGCCCCACAAACACCCCTCTACGGCGCGTTTGCGTCTCTCATGTAAAGCGTAACGCTAGACACTGGCAACGAAGCAACTCCGTTGAACGCCATCCGTTTGAGTCTACCCGGGAGTCTTTTCTCGCACCTGCCGCATTAGTAAACATCACCCAGACAATGTTTGTGATCTTGACGATCCCGCTGGCGCCACTGACTGAGACATGCCGAGGATCGCACCGACGTCGTCCTCGTCCCCTTCCCTCGCAAAGACGCCCTCGCCCGCAACCCGCCACCCCTGCACGCCGCTAAACTGCACAAACTGCACCGCCATATCCCACGCCTCCTTGTCCGCCGCGTCGCCGCTCTCAAAGACGCTCAGCTCAAGCCAGGGGCTGTCCGGGCTCGGGTTGAAGAGCTCGCGGAACAGCATCGAGTAGGCCGTGTTGCGCTCCATCCAGAGATCGGCGAGGTCGACGTTGCGCATTTCTTCGTGGTCGGAGAGGATGTCGTTTCGGGGGACGAGCTGGACGAAGAGGCGGTGGAGGCGCGGGACGTTTTGGACAAGGGTGTTGAAGTGGCTCGATAGGGGGAAGATGCCGACGTAGGAGAGGTCGCGGATCGAGGAGGGGATCATGGATTCGTCATTGGGGAACTCTTCTGCGCCCAGGAGAGCGCCGAGGATGGAAGGTGGGCGTTTGAGGTAGAATTCGTATGTCTTGTAGACTCGCGTCGAGGATCCTTCGTTCAGTAAGAGAGCCTGCCATGGGCGGGTGGTGAATAAGCCACATGGAACACGCTTCTGATGTGTGAGTTCAGAACTAGATGCCTGACTTGTTGATGATGCTGTCACCGGTGCCTCGAGTTGCGTCTCTTTTGTCCTTTTGTCTTTGCGTGATAGCGAAAGAACATGCCGAGGCATGGAAAAGTTCCACGCATCCCCAAGGAAGAGCATACGCGATAGCATCTGGGCCAACACCCGTGGCGACGCAATCATTGTAAGCCGGGTGGGATCAATATGTTCAAAGATTGTCGTCCAGAGCCAGTTGTAGTCTTCGCTGTACGAGGCCTTGTTCGCAAAGCCTGTCTCCATAAGAGTGGCACTGCTGGTGCCGTCCGATACGCCGCCCATGGCATCTTCGACAAACATTGAAAGTGTTTCGACATAGTTGGTCAAATTGTTCGCCCGGAGGAATGACAAAAACTCGATCGCGGACGCAGGGTTTCCCGTCTCTTCCATGAGCGGTAACTCAAATCGATCGAATGTCCAGACCACATGGCGGAACAGCAGAGGGAGCACGGCACCTCGCCATCGCTTGCAAACGAGAGAAGTAGTCTTGAGATCGCGGTCAAAGAAGAGGTTCTGCAGCATGGAAGAGCTTGGTTGATCATGGAGTTTCGAGTCTGATGGCGCAGGTCGGTCCAGGTGGGAGAATATCTGGCTTAGGATCTCGTTTGGGAGATCATTGACGGAGGTGGCCATCGTTGCTTGTATTATAGCAGAGGCTGTCGGAGTTTTATCGCAGATGCGGAAGTCGTCTCGATGAATTGATGCGAAGTGATTATGTCGTCGAACGAAATACACAATATGGCCTAGAGGGCGATGTTTCACGGAATAGTCCCGGCCGAGGCAAGTTTCAAGTTCAGACGAAGCGATGAAGCCGCCCCGGATGAGATAGGCTGATAGTTTGCTGATGGAAGGATCTCAGTCCCGGATTCAATCCAACACTATGGCTGAAGAGACTGGAGCAGAAGAGGATTAATGATGGATGCTATCATGGAAATTTTGCCATTCAATGAGATGCAGCTCCGAGGTTACCTGACCTGGATGGGGGCGACATGTCACCGCGGGGTCCTGGTCCGTTTGCCCCGCCACGGGAACGGGCGGCCTTCGCCACAGTGCTCCACCAGAGCTCCTGCGATAAGATAACGATAAAAGCTCCGAGTTCGAAGCTCCGGATCTTCACACCTCCCTCCCATGACATCTCTTGGTACCTCTAGTTTTGTTGTCTGAGATTCTCGAAGGGCGTTAAGTGCATGTGACAGACATGGGTTTTATCAATTCGTGAACTGACCATAAGTGGATCATGTCCTGGGGTCAGTGATTGGGAAACTGCCAGTACCAATCTCGATAACACCGCGAATAGCTAGAAGCACGGCAGCCGACGAATCGGCGATGCACTTGAGCTACACAAGAGTCCAGTTAGCACTTACATACTAGACATTACTCTATTTTATGTCGGAAGACTTATGATCTTGAAATGAATGCAAGCCATATAAAAGTTTCTTTTCCTCGAACGACAATCATTCAGCGTCTCCACCGCTGCGCTCTTACGGCGCATAGGTACCTTGCCTTGGCTGCGCTGAGAAGAAGCAAATCAACCTCGAGAATGGCTTCAACCTAGCAGAAACCAGGCACCAATTCCAAAACGCTCGCATTTACTTAAGCGGCCGACGACTGATAGCCGATTCCGATGCCGCTCTACTCATCTGCCGTCCAGCAACTTATGATCAGACCCCCTCGACTAAGCTATGACAAAGGGCGGGGAAAGCGGGGAATCTTGGTGGATGGGCAGCTTGGGGGAAGTGGTGATGGTGGCACCGGATGACATCGTCCTGACGGGGGTCCAGGTCCAAGAGAGCGCAAGTCTGTTTGCTTCGGGTAGTCTTACACCAGAGTGGACGCCCTCGCGAGACCTGGTTTGAGTGGCTGGCCAACCTAGGAAAGTTACCTAGCTAGGCCATTGGATCTCGCAATGCCGAAGGCCTATCCCCTTTCGCAACCCCACGCTTCGTCGCGAGTACCAAAGTCTATATATACGCCGTGGCCAGAGGGTTCTTCTCGTGCTCTACTCCACTGCAACACCAATAACTTTCTGTTTGTCTACGCAAAATAGAAACCATGACGTCCAAGAACCACCAGAAACCGCCCTTCCGCGCCGAACACATGGGCTCGCTCCTGCGGCCCAAGGCCCTCACTGACAAGCGCGTCGCCTTGGACGGGAAAAAGGCCGTAGAGATTGCAGACGACCAGGAACTCAACCGCCTCGAGGAGGAGGGCGTGCGCGAGATCGTCAGGACGCAGCTGGACCTCGGCTTCCACGCCATCAACGACGGCGAGTACCGCCGCCACCAGTTCTGGGGCAACTTCTTCCCCGGACTGGAGGGGTTCGAGGAGGTCGACACGCCGAGCTGGGATGTATTTCGCATGTACGTGCCAGACATTGCGGCGTTTAGTAAGTCTTGGCCCACGGGATACTCGATATCCTCGAGATTGGGGAGGCTGACGCTATGTGACACCCAGTTGAGAGCGATCACAAGCCCGGCGAGTCCATTGTCTGCACCGGAAAGATCAAGCACAAGGGAAGCACCTACCTGAGAGAGTGGGAGTTCCTCAAGAGCAACATCCCTCCTGAAAGCGTCAAGGAGGCCAAGTTGACCTTGCCCGCGCCCGAGTGGTATCATCTCCGCTACCAAAAGGGCCACGCCTATCCCAAGGACGTCTACGCCAACGACGAAGAGTACTTTGCCGATATCGCCAAAGCGTACCGCACCGAGCTTGAGGTTCTTTATGAGCACGGTGTCCGCAATGTGACGATTGACGATCCCAACTTGGCGTGTAAGTGACGCCCCGTTGCCTGTGCCATATCCTTCGCTGACAGAAACCGTGTTTTCCCAGACTTCTGTTCAGAAAAGATGCTCCAAGGCTTCAAAGAAGCAGGCGAAGACTCAGACGCCCTCCTCCAATCCTACATCAAACTCTACAACGACTGCATCACCTCCCGCCCCGCAGACATGCACCTCGGCATCCACCTCTGCCGCGGCAACTTTGCCTACTCGCGCCACTTCTCCGAAGGCGGCTACGACCGCATCGCCTCGCGCCTCTTCAACGAGATCAACGCCGACACCTACTTCCTCGAGTACGACACCGACCGCGCGGGCGGGTTCGGACCGCTGAAGGAGCTACCGGCGCACAAGAACGTCGTGCTGGGCGTCATCACGTCAAAGTTCCCTGAGCTCGAGGATGTTGGGAAGCTGAGGGAGAGGGTATTCCAAGCGGCGGACTATGTTGCGCAGGGGGCGGGGCAGACGCGCGAGGAGGCGTTGAAGAGGATTGGGGTTAGTCCGCAGTGTGGGTTTGCGAGTCATCATTTGGGAAATTCGGTTTCGCATCAGGATATGGTGAACAAGTTGAAGCTTGTGAGGGAGTTGGCTGATTCGATATGGCCGGGTGAGCCTTGAAGTCTTGAAAGTTGGGTGAGCAGCGGCGTTCGGGATGGGTTGCTGCATGGGGCTTAAGGGGTCCCGCTGTGCTGAAGTGTATCTTCCTCTGTCAGATGGATTCTTTGAGGTTGCTTATATGTATGTGATAGCTCATAGCTGCAGCAATTTTGAACCGAACATGCCTTGCCAGAAGCCTCTGTGATGAAGAGCTCCGACGGAGCATCGACCAACCATTGAAAAGTTCCCTAACGCGCGACGTCAAGGAATGTTGCCACACGTGGAAGTCAGAACGAGACAGGAACAAAGTCCTCACTGCGGAAAAGAAAGGGTATCATTTGAGCTCAAAGCTCGACCTACGCCAAACTCCGTCTCTATCGCGCAAGCAAATGCCAAGCTGTCAACCAACTTCTAATATCTCACGCATCTCTTCCCCCTCCCACCCCCAGAGGCACTAAAACACCGACCCGACCTCACGCAGTCAAAGGCTGCGGATTATTCCCCACCGTCTTATACAGCTCCCTCAACTCAAATTCCTCGTGCCCGCCCTCGGGTACCTCGCCCACCACGCGCGCCGGCTGGCCCGCGACGACGCTGAAGCTCGGGATCACCATGTTGGGCGGCACGACGGTGCCTTCGAGTATGCGTACGTAGTCCTTGACGATGGCGAACTCGCCAATGACGCTGTCGCGGCCAATGTGGATGTGGTTCCCGATCGAGGCGGCCTGGATGACGACGTTTGCGCCGACGAAGACGTGGTCGCCCATGCGGAGGGGCATGTATGTGAAGGCTCTAGGAACGTAGGAAAGTCAGTATGGGGTCTGATGGTGTTTGTGGCTATTGCGGTGGTGGGTTTGGGGAGAACATACCCTTTGTACATCCGTCCTGGAGGCCGGAGGAGCGCGCCCCTGGAGAGGAAGCAGTATCTCCCGATCGCGACGGCCGTGCTGTTGGCCGGGGCGCCGCCGGCAGAGGGCTGTGCTGAGCGGGCGAGGTCACCGCGGATCATGACCTCTGGTTGGATTACCGTCTTGCCGCCTAGCATAATATTCTGGGTGCCGACGAGGGTCGCTTTGCGGGCGACCTTGTTGCCTGTGTCCTGTTGTTTTACTCGGGAGTTAGTCGGTAAACTCGGTGCGTGGATTGTGTTGAAGGGGGTGATTTTGAGGGGATGGAGGGCGTACGGTCTCAATGTAGTCTCCTTTCGCTACTCTGCGCGACATGGTGGGCTGGTGGTGGAAGCTCTGGGGAGCATCTGGGTTGAAGCTGGGATGCGAATAAGTGAGAGTTTGTGTATGGCGAGTTGGGTGTGACGTTGGTTGGAGCTTCCTGTCGGCGGGTCAGTGCGCCCACCGCCGTACCGGTACATCATTATATAGGGGTCCCGGAGCGACTTTTGGAGGGGACCCGGCCCGCGCTTTATCTTCATCTGCATCTCAGTGACAATCCCGGAATTGCGCTCAAATATACTGCGATAATATTGACCACTGCACTCCCAAGCCTTCCTGGGATCAAGATTGCAGCAAGCCGCCATTTCGACATTTCTGTTCAACCACTAGGTAACTTGCACCAAAGTATGTACCTTGGGTAGACAGATACAACTCAAGCTTAAGTACTAGGTAGGTAAGTGTATCTGGCAGATGCACACCTCACATGCCAGATAAAACCAGCCGCCGCCTCAATGATCTTTTCCCGTAAATTGCCATGAGTCCAGTTATCCAATGATGCTATGAACATTTCCAGTCGTTGGGGATCCCAGCGGACAAGTATGCCAAGTACGCCAATGTCCCAGGTATTCGTATCAAACAAATCCGAACGCCGTTTTCTACCATATGCTTGATGATTTTCAACCATGTTTGTGACCTCCTTTCGTTCAACACCAGCCATCAGACATCAGAGGTATATGCGATCCCAATACCACAAGTAGATCGCTCCTCAATGTGGCATACCGCCCATGTCAAGCATATGTCCCATCTTTTCAATCTGTAGTTCTGTTAGTTCCAGCAATCCAAACACAACCAAACACAACAGAGACTTACCTTTGTCTTCAAGTACCCCTCAACCTCATTGCTCCGGAACCCGCCTCGTCCCTTCCATGAAAGCGGCACCATTGCAACGCGCTCCGTAACCCTCACCTCGCGATTGGGGCCCTCCACCGCCCTAATCTTATCAGGATTGTTCGTCAGCAGGCGCACCTCGCTCTGCCCAAGATCCTGCAGCATCGCCGTCGCCAACCCGTAACTCCGGGCATCCGCAGGGTGACGCAGCAGCAAGTTCGCCTCGACGGTATCCGAGCCGAGGTCCTGGAGGTTATATGCCTTCAGCTTCTCCCCGAGACCAATACCGCGCCCTTCCTGGCGCAGGTAAATAATGATACCACCATTCGTGTTCCCGGGTAGACTCATCAGCCTTGCCGCCTCATCGAGCTGCTCGCCGCAGTCGCACCGCGCAGACCACGCCGTCTCACCCGTGTAACACTCGGAGTGAATCCTCACCAGCGCAGGCCCGCGCTGCGCAGGCGGTTCCTCGCCAACAGGCGTCGCCACGCCGCCCGGCATACCGCTCGTCGACCTTCCGGGGAACAAACGACCCGTGTACGCACCGCGAATCATGCGATCCATCTCGGTCTCGCCCGGCCGCGGCGCATCGAGCGACTGGCTGCGGATGTGGGGTCCAAAGACGATGGCCAGGTGCTCCTTGTTGTCGACGTTGTTGGTATACAAGTGCAGGAACATTTCGGTGCCGTTGACGGTGGGGATGCGCGCGCGCACGATGCACTGCACCTCGGGGAGGGTCTCGAGGAGGCGGGGGCGCTTCGTGCCGCAGCCGCCCGAGGGAACGGAGCTGTCGACGGGGACGCCGCGCGGAGCCGCCTCGGCTGTGAGGGGGGTTGATGTCCCCGGTGTCGCGGGCGGTGTGAAGGCTGGCGAGAGGAGGGAGGGTGGCGGGATCTGGGTGGCCGAGGTTGTCGATGCGGCGTCGTCGTCGGCTGTTGCGGGGGCTGCTGCGGCGGCGGGGTTGGAGAGGCTTAGTTGCTCGGGCTCTGGGTGCGCGGTGCCCGAGGCATGGTCGGATGGGCCGTCGACTGTCTTCTGTTTCGGAGAATAGAAAGAAGGGAGCTGGTGAGTATCTTCGCGCCAGTCATTGGGCGCTCCCGCGCCGTCTGGCTTGCCTTCGAAGTCGGGCATGGCGGGGGGGTTTTGGTGATGGAAAGTCGCGGAAGTGGGGGTAGGGAATTGGTGCGCTGTGCAGAACAGGTAACGTTGGAACGTGAGACGGTCAATTCCAAAGGGGTTACAATCGTCCACAGGGTATACTGGCGGAGGAAGTGAATCAGAACGTGGTTGAAAAGAAGCCAGATGTCAAGAGCGGGAGAGAGAGATTCAACGGCGGAACAGCGGCGTGAGCGGCAAGAATATTAAATCGGTGACCGGTTCCGCTCCGAACGGCGAGGGGTGGTGAAATGCGGTGGTTGTGGTGGTGGTGGGCAGGTGGTGGTCGTGTCTGGCATTAGTCATGCAGGAAGATGATGACAGCACGGGTGCATTTGCCATGGCAATCTGCGCCGGCTAGGTACCTCCACAGGCGGAAGTTCCTAAAGTTAGTGGGCGGGCACGCAAGGTCGGCCCTCGACCGCACTTCGCCGAGGTTCCAGCGATCCGACGGCTATGGGCCTCGAGGTACCTACTCCAAAGAGGTGGGTGATCTCGCGCGCGCGGAGACTTCGGGGTGTTTGGTGTAATCCTCCTTGCTTAGGTCAGGTTCGAGCGGATTGAGTCCACTTTAGCGGTCTCCAACTTGGATTTCAGGGTTTCTTTAGCGGGGTCGGCTCTTTTCCGCGCTGAGCTTTTTGCACGCAGTCTGTGGGGCTCTCCTGATTACATCATCAAATCCTGGTATCGGCGAATTCAAGAATCGCACCTCACTGTCAAGTGCACTGGATGACTCTGGCACTGAAGGTCGGGTTGATTTAAATCCAGCATCACCTTACTCTGGAATACTATCCCTGGGCCAAAAAAACGTCTCGAAATCTACTCTTGTCTTCTTCCGCATACTTAATAAAATCTGTTCATTTCATATCTCCATTAATCTATTTTCCTCAATCTCTGGCCCTTTGTTGAAATGTGACGGCTCAGAACGAGACCTCACATTTGAGCCAATCAAGTGTTCCGTTTCCGCCAAAGCCCAGGATGTCTGTGTCAGCATTAAAAATCAACCGCGCGGTGCTTCAGACAAAGCTCTCCATCACCAACGAACCATCCGTCGTCGGCTCCGACCTGAGCTCGTTAACGGGGATGCGTCCCGTCTACTATTCCAAAAGGCCATCAAAGTGCAAGTACAAAGGCTCCCACCCGATATCCTATTTTTCGGTGTGTCGCGGGTTCCTGCATTGCATCGGTGCGGCTCTGGTGTATCCCAGCCTGGCTCCCGTCCATTATGTTTCTATCCCGGCCGCATCCCTGGGAGCCATCACAACCTCAAAAGCAGCTTTGTGGCTGGAGTTGACCTGAATATCATCAAACGTGTCTTTTCTATATATGGAGTTGAATCTGTAAGTGGGCGACCACCACTGCCCCTGGTCACTACTGCGGTCATATACTAGGTACTCGACTTCTTGAGGTGCATCGCTGTGATAGGATAACAAGACAACCAGCAAGATAGAGTCGTACCTTAGTAGTGACTGTGGTGGAAGTCGGAATGAAATCTCAAAGTAGTGTCGCCAAATTCAGACTCGAACTCTTACATGCGTGTTGTTTGATTGGCCGCACTGCATTTTTGCTCTTTTGCCCTCCTGGAGCATCGGAGGTTCCTCTTTGACGACTTTTCCTACGGCTACCTTACTTGCCCTTACTTGCAGGGTACCAAGCACCAACATCGCGAATGTCGCTGATGACTTGCCTACATCTCAGAGCTCTATGCAATCCGTCCATTATTTTCTTTCAAGTGAAGAAGAATAGAATTGTTAGAGTTGAAGTGATGAAAGCCACGAATGCAGATTGGCCAAGTTACCGAACCAATTAGCTCGTCAGATGCTTTGACGCTCCTCGCCGAGACAACCAACGCGAACGCGCATCGAACCAAAAAATCTCGACAGGCCACTTGCATTGGTGGTTCGCGTTTCTGGATGTGCTGTCAAAACGTGAGTCACATCCGCAGCAACGCCCCCATCATCACCCATGCAACCCGTTTCGTTTTTTTTCGCCTCTTCCCGTCTCAATCCAGTACAATCAGCAACCTCCCATCACCGATTTGAGATGCCATGCCCACCAGCCCGTGCGGGTGGCGCGGGAACCATTGGCTTACACTCTCCCGTCCCTGCTGCAACCACTTGTCGCCTCCTCCCGAAGTCTCCAGACTTCCCATCCCGTTTCAGTCCCCCCCATGCTGAATGCCAGGCACATCATGGGAAGTCGGCCACCTCTAAGCTATGAGGCTTCTCTTCACCCCCTTCTTTTGTTTACTTTCGGTTCCATGGATCAAGTGATCCACCAGACTAATGCGACGGCCTAGTGGTTCGTCGAGGCCTCATTGTTTCTTGTTTCTTGTTGTGGCCAACACGCTGCCCTCGTCCAGTGGAGTGCTCCATGCAGCCAGGATACGAAAACATCGCCAACTGGCAGGTCCCTCGAACAACCACACACTCACTCTCGAGTGATATAAGAGGATCAAGTGACTTCTTCGTCTCACTGCTTTTCTCTTGCATCTCACCAAAACAAGAATCAGCAGCTCATCTGACAAATACCAAACCACTCATTTCGAGGACCTCGATAATACCGGCTACTTTCAAGGTCACTAATAAGAGCATATCTATCTTACTCATCTCATCGCCCAACCTTCATTCAGTAATACTTCATCTCACACTTTCATTATCTCGACAAACGTCAGCTTCACTTCATTGACTGAACTATACAATCACTTACAATCTTCAACCATCACCACACCAACGGCACAAAAACACCACAAACAACCTTCAAAATGGAATCCTCCAACGTAATCGCCTGGCTGCTTCCCTCATCCACAAACCAACCAGCCCTCGAAGCAATCCGCATGCCCCAAAATGCAACTCGGACCGCCTCCACGATCCCCTCATCCTACGAACCCATCATCCAAACACCAAACCCAAACCAACTCCCGCCTACAACACCAACAATCGACCCCTCCCTCCTCACCAAATCCTCCTTCTCAAACCTCGAGGCATCTCTCACCAAACCCCGCCCATCCCTCTCCCTAACCTTCACATCGCCCCCCAAATCCAACCCAGGCTTCGTCCTCGGCACCGACCCTGCTCTTGCAGACATCCTCCTCCCGTCCCTGCCCGGTATCGCCCCAGCCCACTGCCACATCACCTTTGACGCCTCACACCGCCTCGTCCTCGTCGACACCTCGCACACCGGCACGGCCGTCTGGTACGACGGCGCCAGCTCCGGCGACCGCACCCGCGAGTCTTGGGTTCTCGGCGCGGGAAGCAGCTACGGGTTCCCCTCGATGGTCGACCGCGTCGTGATCGACATTCAGACCGTACGGTTCCAAGTCATCATCAACGAGGCGCATGTCCTCCGGCCAGAGGTCTACAAGGAGAACGTCGAGACTTTCATGTCGAGCCTCGAGAGCGCCAGCATCATCGCAGAGGCGGCAGCAGCAGCGACACCAGAGGAAAAAACACCAGACCTCGACGCAAGCCTCCTCGCCTCCATCCTCGCCAACCATTCATACTCCTACTCTCAAAAGGAAGACCAGCAACTCGTCCGCCGCGACGAAAAGGACGTCTGCGACTTTTACTACAACTTCAACTTTGACCTCGGCTTCGATCTGAGCTACGACTGCGACTACGACTTCGACTACGACATGTCGGACGACGAAATGGTCGACGACGTCGCCGAGGAAGAAAAGATGGACTTCCTCCCGCCGATTCCCTCCGTCGTGCCGCCGGCGTACGTGAAGTACCTGCTCACCTCGGACGACGGGGCGCCGCCGGAGACGTATCTCTGGAACACGGCGAAGCCTTGGGAGCCTATGGTCAAGGTTGTTTGCTGAGCTCGCCCTTGACAGGGGGATTCATACGTTTTTGTCTCGAGACTTGAGACAAAAAAGGACTAAGCGTGGAAAAAGACGCAGAGAAAAAACTTGTGTAAAATCAGGTTTCTAAAGGAGTACATTTGTCCCAAAGGTGCTGGCACTGGACGGCGTTTGATCCTCATTCATTGCTTTGGAGTTTTTGGTGGGAGAAATATTGGCGCTATCATCAGCGCTTTACACTCATTTGCTTTGCCCCCTTGCCAGATTGGCAATGTTTCATTTCTCATCTAATTGCACATTTTCATTTCGTCTGTTTCGTTGTACATTTAGAACAGATACCCCCATTCGCATGGCCTCCCGTTCCTTTGTTTATTGTATATAAGATGAAGCATCAACCCAAGAAAAGAAGAAAAAGTTTAGCTGGCAGGCATCGTTCGCATTCTTTCACTTCGCCAAGTCTACCGCAAGTGAGCGGGGGGGGGGGGGAGTCTCGAGAGATTTGGGATCGCGACGTGAGAATTATCCCGCGGAGACGACACTCGGCACTCACCCTCGCCACATTTGGAGATCTCCGGCAACTACCTTGAGCACGGTAGGGCGAATGCTGGGGTTGGAGTTTGGGGGAAGCGGGCAGCGCCAAAAAGCAACGGGCGGGCTAATGAGGCCAGACCTACGACCACCTTATCTACCGCCCAATCTTATCTCCAGACTTTCAACCATGTGCGTTCGCGCCGATCTGTTTCTCCGCGGGCTGCAGGATTGGGACGATGTTCACTGAATCTATTGGGAGAGTTGAGATATGGATGGAAATGGCGTTTGTAGAAATATTCATATCTAGAGTACCTCTGCCCCCTTAGACCTTAGTTTCCAAATGTTGGAATATCGATGACTTCTCGCCCTCCTGCCGGTGCTCTTGACAAAAATTCTCACCGCAGATAGATAAGACACAACACCAACGAGAAAATGGTCTCAGACGACGGTGAAACCAACGAGAATAGCCCCCTCCTCCCAACATCCCAAACCAGACAGTCCATCTCAACACCATCGCACCAAGCCTCACTCTCCAAAGCAGACCAAGCCCTAGGCCAATCGCCCCCTCTAGGCGACCGCCTGCCCTACAATGACTACACCACCATCGACTGGCTCCGCGATTTGACAAAGGACTCCTCCCGCGCCCGTCGTCTCCGCGCACGCCCAGGTATCCGCGGCACCGCAGCGCGCTGGTTCGACCAGTGCCAGGGTTGGATCGCCGCCGCCGTCATCGGCGCGCTCACTGCCCTCGTTGCCTTTGTCGTCGACGTCTCCGTGGCGACGGTGAGCGATTGGAAGGAGGGGTACTGCAGGACGAATGTTTTCCTGGACCGTGGGCAGTGTTGTTGGGGGGTGTCGGAGACGGGGACTTGCGATGCTTGGAACCCCTGGCTTGATGAGGGCGATGGAGGGGGCTACGTCGCCAGCTATGCTGTCTACGTCTTGTTTGCCCTCCTCTTCGGTATCGTCGCGGGAAACGTCACCATGACTACCAAAGCCTCCCTGCCAGCCGTCGACGCCGATAGTGCCGTCACAGCAGGTGCTATGACGGAAGGCAAGACGATGTATATGGCCGCCGGCAGCGGCATCCCCGAGATCAAGACGATTCTGTCGGGCTTCGTGATCCCCCACTTCCTAGACTTCAAGGTCCTGGTCGTAAAAGCCGTGGGCGCAACCTTTGCCGTGTCGACGGGCATGTGTCTGGGCAAAGAGGGTCCTTTTGTCCACATCTCGACGTGCGTCGGGTGGCTGGTGGCCAACCGGTTCCCCAAGTACCGGGATAACCCGCGCAAGATGCGGGAGATGCTGAGCGTGGCGTGCTCTTCCGGCCTGTCCGTCGCTTTTGGTGCGCCGATTGGCGGTGTGCTGTTCAGCTACGAGGTATGTTTTTGATTGATTTGATGTGTCTGGTCTCGTGGTTCCAATCGGACTGGGATTTATGATGTTGACGAAACCCATCAATTAGGAAATCAGCACGTACTTCCCACGACGCGTACTATGGCGCGCGTTCCTGTGCTCACTCATCGCGGCCATTGCTCTCAAAGCACTGAATCCCACGGGAACCGGGAAGCTGGTGCTCTTCGAGACGAGCTACGGGGTCGACTATGACCCGGTGCACTACTTGGTGTTTGTATTGCTGGGTGTCGTTGGCGGCGTATTCGGCGGAGTATTCTGCAAGGCCAACTTCCTCTGGTCCAAACGTTTCCGCAGATACGACATCGTCAAGAAGCATCCCGTACTTGAGTTGTGTTGTGTCGTATTGGCCACCGCTCTGCTGCAGTACCCAAACGTGCTCATCCGCGACACGGGCGACGTGGCACTCTCGAGGCTACTAGTTGACTGTAAGGAGCCAGACGGTAACTGGATATGTCAGCAGGAGGGAAGCAACGACAAGAGATTGTACATGCTGCAGCTTGCAAGCGGCACGGTCATCAAGTTGCTCCTGACTATCATCACCTTTGGATGTAAAGTCCCCTCTGGCATCATCATCCCTGCTCTCGACGGCGGCGCTCTTTTTGGACGATTGGTGGGTCAGCTCGTTGGTGGGATCTCACCTGGTATTTTCGCAATGGTCGGCGCGGCGGCCTTCCTCGCGGGCGTGAGCAGGATGACTGTGAGCTTGGCTGTTATCATGTTTGAGCTGACTGGCGAGGTGACGTACGTGCCAGCCTTTATGTGTGCCATCCTGACCGCCAAATGGGTGGCGGACGCGATCTCGGGGGAATCAGTGTACGATCTCTCGCAACACCTGCTGGGCCACCCCTTTCTTGATGCGGAGCAAGCTCACAAGGTGGTGCGGAAGCGCGAAGCCACCGCCCGTGAGCTGGTTCCTCCAGCCGGGACAATGGAGGAGATCACTCTGTGGGTGGGCAGCGAGTACCGCGTCCGTAGGGATGTGCTGGCCGAGAAGCTGCGGAAGCTGAAGGCCAGGGGACTCATGGATGCGGGCCTCGTTCTTGTCAGTGACGCTGGACTGCTGTTCGGCTATCTGCCCGAGGCAGAAGTAGAATATGCGGTGCTGACTGGCGGCGAAGCGGAGGAACTTGATTTGCGGACTGGCGTCATGACTGAGTTGGTTGACCGAACGCCGCTCACAGTCTGCGCCGAGGCTCCGATGGAGCACATTTTGGAGATGTTCGGGAAGTTGGGTCCTAGGTACATCATCATCCTTGAGCCGGAGACATCGAAGGTTCTGGGCGTTGTGCTTAAGAAGCGACTGCTGGACTTTCTGGATCGGGCGAAGGCATCTTGATACATCGGCCTGAGTCACTGTAGAGTCTTGGAATTTAGCGCAATAAAACCAAAAGCCTTAGTTCTCCTACCCTGTCGTTTCTTTTCTGGATGGCAATCTGGGTTTGAATGGCCAGTTGCTTAGCTTTGTCTTTAGAGTAACCCGTGCTCACGAGCCCTCGTGGGATATTCGTCTGTAACTCTGTTGTGTGCTTCTCCCACTGCCAGGGCGCATGACGGCGATTGCCCCTTCCATTTCCGCACTTCAAGACACTGACTTCTCGTGATGTGCTCTCCTCGCAGATGCAGCGCTCTTCGCCATGTCGATCCCTCGTACCACAGCAAACTTTCCTCATCATCATCCATAATCGGAATCGCAAAAAGACGTGAATTCGGCTCGATCTATGACCCTCGCGGCAAGATCAATCCCATGCTGCCCTTTTCTGGCCCCCCGATCCTCAAATAATAGGTTATGTACACAGACGCTCGCCGTCCCAGGCTCGTTTCGTTCGTCTCGTCCCGTTGCCGCCACTCTAGTTGCTTCTCGTTCCCTTCTCCGCGCGGAGCTCGTTCATCTTGGCGACACGCTTCTTGAACTCGTCGTATTGGCACTTCTCGTAGCTGTGGCGCTCGTCCTGTTTCGATTGGATTCTAGGTTAGCGACAAACTGTGTTCTCGGATTGATCGGACGGGTCGATTGAGAGGTCGAGAGGGAGGCCGGATAGGGGCGGATGGTAGGGGCGAAAAAGACTAACATTGCACTTCCACGGAAGGTACCAAGTGTCGACACGGCAGCGGTTGAGGGGGATGAGGAGACCGGCGCAGCTGTCGCGGTAGGGGAGGGGGAGCTTCGCCTCCCGCATCTCCTCGCGGGTCGCTTCTGGAGAGGAATGTCAGCCATTGCGGGTGGGTGGATAGCATGGGGGGGATATCATGGGGAGACGGACCCCTTGGTGCTGAGTCTCCGGCCATTGTGACGACGATTGGGGTCTGTAATGGGCGAATGAGGCTATCGTCGATGGTCAATTGGGATTCTGGATCTTGAAATGTCGTCGGAGCTTTGGATTGGATTGTGGAGCTTCCGACAGTGAATTCCCTTCTGGCCTGGATTGTGAGGCTAAAAGCGGTTGATTACCTTTTGGGGCATTTGATTGGTTGGGTGGGTTCACTACCAGTACGGTCGCGCCAGGGCCAGGAAGCCTCCTTCTCAGTCCTCTTCCATGTCTCTACCAACTTGAACTTTATTGTACTACATACTGCACTACAGAGTACTTTACACCGGGTTCTATATTGCTGGACGCGCCTCTACAACATTTAAGTTGTAGGCGCTTACACCCTTAACTCGACGACTTGTACGCACTCTTCATGTACAATACCCAGTCTCTACGCAACCAGCCACACAATATAGCATACCCACTTCCCGAACGCGATAGTCTCTTTATCTGGTTATCTACAAATCCCTGATTCACTGATAAGTTGTGTGGTGAATGGCGAGGTACTTGAGTAAAATCATCCGTGGGGTGGTGGTGAGCGCAACCCTTCAAGCCCGCCTGCAGCAACGTAACATTCCCTGAGTCGATCGTCGGCAGCGGCCTTCAGTTCATCTAACCATTTCAACTCATTATCGATGAGATCTGTGCGGTATTTCTTCCACTCAAGTACATACTTCTCAGCAGAACGCCTCGACGTTTCCACGGGAAAGATGTTTGCCTCTTAAGCCGAGCCGAGAGGGTCACCATTCGAGACTTTTCTGCACAAGAGCCGATCACCCAAAACCAACTCCTATGAAAATATCCCGAGCCCCAAAACACCTTCCCATTGTCGCAGGTCGGCCCTTGGACCGGAGACAATAGTTCCTGCCGGAGTGCCGAGGCGTGCCACCCGACCTGGGGCCATCGCCATCTCCCAACGCTCACCTTCCGCTTCCGGCTAACCTGTCGGCCCACGCAACGAACTTCTCATCACCTGCAAATGCCTATCAGAGATCGTAAAGCCGTTGTCAACCCGCCTACAACCCCCCGGTCTCATTATGGAGACCTCGTCGCATTTGGCCCTTGGGCCCCGTGCGATGCCGGGGTCGCACCGGGGCTAGTCCCTCTCCCGCCAACACTTGGAAAGCTTGTTCCTGTTCACTGTTGCAATACTGTGAATGTCGACAATGTCAAGGCATGGGCTATTGCATAGCATGCTGCTTAAGCGGTCCCGATCATCGCTTCGTGTTACTGCGAGATACGGGGTCTGCGCCCTGGACCCATGTACATCGCTTCTCTTAAAAGATGCAGCTCCCCGACGGCCGTGATCATGGAGCTGGAGTTCCTTCTTGGTTGACGAGCGTGCCAAGCCAGTCGTTCTATGTTCTGAAGATCCTCGGCTCTCTGTCACCATGAAGGTCTCGCTCGCCTTGCTCAGCTGTCTCGCGGTGGCTCAAGCCCACTTCGCCTTTCAGCCCATTCAGCCTCCTCTGAGGGCCGAAGATGAGGAGGAAGGAATTCTCTCAAAGAGAGAAGCCGGTTTCTTTGAGCAGCTCATCGACCACAATGACCCGTCTCTCGGGACCTTCCAGCAAAGATACTGGTGGAACTCCACGTACTGGGAGGGACCTGGCTCTCCGGTACGACTTGTCTCGCTTGATGTTGTGGCCATCTCACTGACTAATGGATTGTAGGTGGTGTTCTTCACGCCTGGAGAATCAGAAGCTGCCCCTTACACCGGATACCTCACGGATCGGGCCATCACAGGAGCCATTGCCAAGGCAATCGGCGGTGCCGTCGTTATGGTTGAGCGTATGGAAATTGCCACAGACACTGGAGCAGAGCCAAAAATACTAATGATGACCAGACCGTAATTGGGGAACCTCCCTGCCGTACGCGGTCCAAGATACCAAGAACCTCCAGCAGCACACAATGACGAATGCCGTCCTCGACTTTGCCAACCTCGCCCGCAATGTCCAGCTGCCTTTCGACAAGAACGGCAGCAGCAACGCCCCGCAAGCTGTAAGTATCAAGACCAGACCCTTGTCGAGTAAGCCGATAGAACTGACGACCAGTAGCCCTGGGTGTACACCGGCGGATCCTACTCTGGCGTCCTGGCCGCAGCCATCGCAAAGCTCGCTCCGGGAACCTTCTGGGCCTACCACTCCAGCAGCGGTCCCGTCGAGGCGACGTACGACTACTGGAGCTACTTCCTCCCCATTCAGAACGGCATGCCCAAGAACTGCAGTCGCGATTTTGAGCGGATCATCGACCACGTCGACAACGTCTTGCTCACTGGCAGCGATGACGAGATCTACTCCCTGAAGAAGAAGTTCGGCCTCCAGGACCTTGCTCACAAGGAGGACTTTGCCTCGTAAGTTGAAGCCTTGGTCGTAAGGGAGACTTTGAGTTCGATTCTCACATCTATGATGCCTGTAGTGCTCTCGTCGGACCCCTTGGCTACTGGCAGTCTATCCAGCTGTACTCGGGATACTCTGCCTTCTACGAAATGTGTGATACTGTTCAAGGCGCCATTGGCAACTTCTCGGCGCCCAACACGACCTACAGCGCAAATGGCGTTGGTCTCCCGAAGGCTCTGGATAACTACGCCAGCTGGTGGAGCACTAACTACCTCCCGGGAAGTAAGTAGCAGCCCTCCTGAACTGTGTGTGTGTCTTGTCGGTGACTGACTCTATGCAGCTTGCGCATCCTACGGCATCGAGGAGTGGTCAGACCCAATGAACGTCGCCTGCTTCGACAGCTTCAACGCCACGAGCCCCATCTACACCGACTGGAGCGCTGAGAACCCGTTCGGCCGGACTTGGTACTGGATGACCTGCAATGAGCCCTTCTTCTACTGGCAGACGTACGTTTACGGCTCAATGATACTCGTTGAAGTGCAAGAGAGCTTCATGACTAACTGTGAATAGCGGTGCTCCCAAGGATCGTCCCTCAATCGTCTCGCGCTTCGTTACACCGGAGTACTACCAGAGCCAATGCGACCTCTTCTTCCCCAGGCAAGGCGAGTTTACCTACGCCTCCAACGCAGGCAAGACCGCCGCAGACCTGAACAAGGCGACGGACGGCTGGTTCTTCACTAACACCACGCGCCTCATGTGGTCCAACGGGTAAGCCATTCCATCGTACCCAGAAATTAGGAAAAGCGTGACTAACGTTTCCATAGCGAGTTCGACCCTTGGCGCTCCGCCTCCGTGTCCAGCGAGCTCCGTCCCGGCGGCCCGCTCAAGTCCCGCCCCGGCGCGCCAGTCCACCTCATCCCGGGATCCCGCCACTGCAACGATTTGCTTGTGAGAAACGGCGCTGTCAATGAGGATATGCAGGAGGTCATCACTGCTGAGATTGCTCAGATGAAGGCTTGGGTTGATACATTCTATGCCTCTAAGGGCAAGTACAGACGCCGCTCTACACGGTCTCTGTGAAGAAGGCCGAGCGGTATTACGGTGCACTCGATAGATTCCTTCCATCTTCTAGAGTGATTTCTGTCTTTGAATACATGCAGATACTAGTACCTTGTCTCGTCGAACACAAGCTTGACACAAGTCTGCTCCTTTTAGCATCCTAGCGTGAAATACTTCTTCAAATAACGCTTCGTTAACGCAAAATCAAACCTTGTTTCCGTCGCCGCCTTTTGTACAGCTGCCGCCCACAACGTCGGCATCCGATTCGCTTCCACTTGCCTTCTCAGCAATCGGTCCATCTAGGTCCCCTCAAGTAGAGAGGCGACAGGAAAGCATACCGGCCGGCCCATAGAATTCTTGTAACCTCTTTTCGAGGCGTCTTCAAGATATATCAACCAAGGAATAAAAGGATGGTGGGGGCAAAGGTTGAGGTAAGGTCATCAATAACAAAAGCAGTGAATACCTAAGTCACAGTGAGACTGGGGAAACCTCTTCAAGACAGCAGTAAAACATGAAACTAAGAAACACGGAATCGATCTAGTGACCACCGGGACAAAACTTCGAATGCTGAGTCTATCATCAATTTCATCCGTATCAACGTTAGACATGGGACACTGAGGCTCGTAGCAAAGGTAATCGTAAACAAAACAGGTCTTGAAATTCTATGAAACTTGGAAGCTAGACTAAAGTTCTACAGACACTCCTGCTATCTAATGCGCTTTATGTCATCAGGCTCCTCCTCCTCAGAGGCCGAGACTTTTCGTAATTTAGGCTAACAATAACGTTTACCAAGGCAAATCAGTGCCATCGTGGTTCTTGAACGATCCGCTGATCTCTCTGGTAGCCTTGTCAATAGTAGCAACCATATCATCCACACTCTTTTTGACAGGAATGGCACCGAAAGCACTAAGGTCAGCGCCGGTCTTAGCCGCCAAACCAGCAGCCATATCCGTCTCGACCAGACCAGGGTGGAAGACAAAGGCAGTCAACCACGGCTCCTCAAAGTGCAACCGGCGCACGAACCAGTTGAGCGCAGCCTTTGACGCACCGTATGGGCTCACGGGGCTGGGGATCTGGGCAATCGTCTCGGCGAGGCCGTTGCTGCCGATCGCGGAGGAGATTGCGACAAAAATGGGGTTCTTGGACTTGCTCTCCTTGAGGAGAGGCTTCGTGGCGCCGAAGAGGACGAGGGGTGCGACCGAGTTGACGGCGAAGTGGTCTAGGGCGACCTTGGTGGAGGTGGCGGCGATGTCGGCCGAGGTGTGGGAGATGCCGGCGTTGGCGATGACGACGTCGAGGGCCGTGATGCCGTGCTCCTTTTGGATTGTTGCTACAGCGGCGGCGGGGTCGGACTCGACTGAGGAGTCGATCTTGACGACGATGATCTTGGAGCCTTCGGCCTTGGGGAGGTCGTAGAGGGCCTTTGAGGCTGTAGCGGCTGGGTCGCGGACGCCGACGATGATTGTTGTTGAGGGGCGCTGTAGGAGGAGGGTGGTGAAGCCCTTTCCGATTCCACGGTTGGCGCCGGTGATGAGGTAAGTGAGTCCGGAAGACATTTTGGAAGTTGAGGTTATGAAAAGAGAAGGGTTGTGGTTGTAGTTGAGTTAGTCGATGTTGAGATGGAGGCTGTGGAAGTTGAGATGTGATGAGGATTCACTCAAACAGCAGAACGAGGCCAAAGAAGACGTCTTAAATAACTTGTGTAGATTCATCGTTCGAGTTGACACGTTCATAGTTTCTGATGAACTGACAAATGCAGCATCACATCTCGTGCTCGCACGCCTTGCGGAGTAGCCTATCTTCGAAGGAAATCGAAGTGTTGCAGAACACCACTCTCAGGGTTCTCCATTCAGTTTCGGGGCCGAGCATAGCGTCTGAACAGATTGATAATCGTGGTTCGGATGGACTGCAGTTTTGGGAACGGCAGAGTTCCTGTCGCAGTATCAAAAGTCTGGGCGTGTGTACTGTTCACTAATCCAGAAACACGGCTACGAGCTAAGAATGGGATTGGGATTAGTAGTGCGCGCCGCCAAATATGCGGGCTCAGCGCTCACCTGCATTATTACAAAGCATGAGACTATATCAAGGTTCTGTTCAATTACTCATTATTGATACTCGTCTGAAAGTCTCGCGGTCTGTTCCGGAGCGTTACGGGCTTTGTCATTCTGATAAGATCATCTGAGCCAGTCAAGATCATAAAGTTCCCCTTAGCGAGCTTCTCACAAGTAAGACGACAAGTTTATTGGCTCACCCTTAAAAGGATCTAGGTTCCTTCCACCTCGTTCATGGCAAGCATTGTCACCATAGCACGATTCATCCAATTTAGGTAGCCTAGATGGAGAATGGAACATTGGGATATTCAGACGAGTACAAAAGCATCACTGGCGCCTGTTCCAAGATTCGAAACTTGAGCGTATATTTTGGAATTGCATTCCCGTACCTCAAAATCTTCATCCGATTTAATAAATTCAATTCGATCATGGATGCTGAATCTTTGATGTTCGACGTAAACAACTGGGTCTCAGAATTACTCGTGTCTAATGTATTGATAGCTGCCTCTTTCTCAGATATTCCTCGTGGGATGCTGACGAACTGATTTCGTCCTACGCTACAGCACCTGTTCTTTCGTTCACCTTGTCCTATCAAGTAAGGGGCTTTCTTGGCTGAGACTCCGAGATCTTAAAGCGGATGATCCCAAGTTTATCAGAATAGCTTGGAAGTTGGAAGCGTAAGCTGTGAGCATTTTCAAGCTGTATCAAGGCATCGCCCATTACTAAAGATTAGTGATCAACCCACGCCGCATCCGTCAGCCCCGCCACTCCTTCAATTCGTGTTCACTAATCATCCTCACTTGGCCATTAACAAATCCAGACGGTCCTCTGCCTCGGATTGCGCAGCAGCTCTAATCGTAGTATTCAGCAATGACTTCAGGGCAAGGCATAGCCAGAAATTCTAATCAGTATTTCCAACGGGCTTTTGCATGCTGTAGTAGGGTATATGTGGCGTTGGTTGCTGCCTGCAATTAACGGCGTCGTTTTTGCGACACATGCTCGATCACCTCATTGCTGAAGAATGTGGTCACATCAACGTGCAACTCTCTTCTATCGATATGTAACCTCACGTCCACTTCTGGTCAACCAACCGTACACATAACACCGCAGCCCCCGCGGCGCAACATCCGAACAACGTCATCTGAAGTCCTTCCCATAGACATCGTGTCCGTGATGTCTTCCTATCGCCCAATAACCAGCTCTTTCCGGCTCCAAAGATGAACAAGGCAATGAGACAGACGATGATGCTCCACAGAAGCCCGTGACCGACGCTCGAGGCGAAGAAGTACGGCAACAGGGGCATCATCCCACCACAAAGATATCCGATAGCGATTGACAGGCCCGAAAAGATTGGCGATACCAGCAGATGGCTCTTGTCGACGTTGTCAATTCCAACAAGAGCGTGGAGTCGGCTAGCTTGGGTGCCATTGATTCTCTCCGAAGCCCAGCTTAACCCTCCCGGCCGAGACCTCACGGCCCCGATCACCATTGCGACGGTTGTCTCAGGTAAGCCCAGTGATTGGAGATATCGGAGCACTGTTTCCTCTCCGTCTATCGCTCCGCCTGCCAGCCTCTTCTCGTCATCGATTTCGTCCTCGCTGTGTCTTCCTGCCGACGACAGCATGCCCTGTTCTTCTTCATCTACCGGTGATGGCTGCACCGTTGACGAGTCATTATGTGAAGAGTCCCGCGCTGCCAAATAGCCACCAATTCCCATGCTGATGCATCCCGCGCATATCTCCGCGAGACCGGCGTAGATGACCGTCTCGCTGCGGCCAAGGGAGCTGAGACCGGCGGTCAAGGCGAATGGTACTGTAAGGCCATCTGAGAAGCCGAGCGTGAAGTCTGAGAGGAAACGAGAAAGCTTGGGAGAGACCATCGTGGAGGCGATGTATGTGTTCTGCGAGTTGGGGAGTTTATTTGAGCGAGGGGTTCACCACCCAACACTTTGAAAGGGGCTTGTCGGGCTGAATCAAGGCTGCCAGGAATGGTGAACTGGGTTGTTGATTTGAGTGAAACAAATGAGATTTGGGGCAACTTCGCATTGAACTCCGGCGATCGAAACACAGAGTTGAGAGGTTCCAATCCAGAAGGCTCAAGCTGGAGAGAAACGGGAGCAGAATCCTGGGAATGATACACCGGCAAAGGACGGGCTGCATTTTGCCCCTCGCGCATGGCTCAGTCTCCCATTCATCAACGGTTCTGTCCACGCGCAGTTTCTGCGCTTCTTAGTGGACGATACAGCATAGCCACAACACAACCAAAAAGTCGGCTGAAAGATGCCGTGATACCCAAATGTTTCCCTTAGTGGAGAAATAGTCGGCATCGATGTCGAAGAGGGGTGTGGGGGAGCAAGAAACATCTGTCAAGACACAAGCTTTCGCCCAGAGGCGATGCCAAGAGCAACCACGTGTGTGGAGTCCGGAGAATATAACCCCTCAATCTTGGGCCAATGAATCGAGACGAATTTCTCACCTTCCCGACCAGGAAGGACATTTTGGGCTCCTAATGCAGGGATAGCCGTTGACGATCTCTTCTCCACTCGACATTTCCCCTGCTCGGCCGTTGTCAATGAACATCCTTGTGGAACGACTCATCGACATCACGAGGGCTGATTCTGCATGCCGTGTACCATCCGGGTGACGAATTTTAGATACTGAGTGGTTGGTTTTGCTCGGCCAAGTCCGATGCCATTCCCGTTGCCCTCTCTGTCGCTCCAGGTACCTCTGGCGTCTCTATAGTCTATCATCTTGGATACATGTACACATTTTCGAGGACGTATACTTTAGAGAATTATAATAGAGACAATGATAAAAAATAAGAAAAGAAAAATGCTAAAGAAAACTAGTAAAGAAAACTAGTAAGGTTACAAGAAAGAATAGGCTTTAACAAGACTTCTTATTAGAAGTATATCCTATAAGGCCTATATATCTAGACTCTGATTGTATTATAACTTAATTACTCAGAGGATATTCATTCAAAGTCGTAATAATAAATTTATCATTACAATGCTAGTATCTACTAGGTGCTTTGTCCCGAGACTTTATGCCTTGTAGCCAGGAGGCGGGTTAAGTCCGTCCGAAACCTGAACAGTATCCTCGTAGTACGTAGGAGCTTTGCTGTCTTTCCAGGTCGCCTTGATGGACTCGAGAATCTTCCTGCCGGCTGCATTCTCGTTCAGAGCCAAGTTGGGCTTTGGGTACTGCTTCGCGGTTTTGCTGTTGAAGAAACCAGCATACGACTGGTTGAAGTAGCGGTCGGGCACTGTCGAGGTGTTGCTCCACTGACGAATGACGCTCTTGGTCTTGTCTGCGACAAACTTGTAGACGTTGGCGCCGACATCCCACCTTCCGAGGGTCGGGAGGTCCCAGTTGGCCTCAACTGTAGCAAGCTCAGAATAATGGTTATAGAAGTTTGAGTCCGTAGTGCCAACGAGCTCTTTAGGGATTGAGTCTCCTAAAAGAATGCCAAGAATGCGGTTCTTTTGCGTGTACGTCTCATTCTCGTCCCAAGTGACCAAAACCAATGTGTTGTTCATGAAGTTCTTATCCTCCAGCAGTGGCTCAAGGAACTTCCTGTTCCAAGCACCTGCAGTAGTGACAGACGCATCGTGACCGTCCGAAGTCATGTTCGGCGTGCAAAATAACCATTGGGGTAGTTTATTGGCCTTGAGGTCTTTGTGGAACTGTGATCGCTCCGGGTAGACCATGGACAGGTTCTTGACCTGGGACAGGCGCTGCTCCGAACTAGTGACGCTGTCAAAGAAGATTGGCGGGTCATGTTTGCGGACATAATCGTTAGCTCCGTTTTGTTGGTTCACCCATGCCATGCCTTCGAAACCTGAGAACGGCATGTCTTCCTGGTAGGTTGCCCACGAGATTCCTTGTGTGTCCAGGAGATCAAACACAGTAGAAACATTGCGATCGGCGCGATTGAAGTTATCGTTATTCATGCCCAGATAATCTCCAGAAACCGATGCAAAGTAGTTGGGCTCAGAAGGATGAGTGACAGCAAAGTTGTTGGACAGCGTGATGCCCTTCTTGGCAAGCCAAGCAAAGTTGGCTGCGACAGGTCAGATTCTGAGGGGGAAAAGGGCTCAAAGAAGCACTAACGATCACCGATAGCCTTATCGTAATCGGTATTCTCATTCCAGATAATGACAAAGCGGTCGAAAGCCTTGCCTTTGACGTTGCTGGTTGGGCTGCTGGTCTTGGCAGTGGCAGCAGCAGCAGCGACAGCAGCGGTGCCGGTGGCAGTGTACCGAGTCTCCCAGCCTCCAGAAGAGCTTGAAGAGGTCGCTCGAGCACAGAGAGGTGCTACGGCAGCGGCATGGGCGCCGGCCGCGAAGATAGCTGCGGTAACTGCGTAATGCATCGTGGAAGATGATGAAGCTGGAAAGGCCTTCAAACGAGCGGTTGAAAGAACGACGTGGCGAGCACAAGGAAGACCAAGAGCCTCAAGGCCGGGACTCCTTGATTATTTCATGTTCTCTATGATTTGCTGTCGGGCACCTCCGTGTCGGTGACTCTGTAGTATCGGGACGAGGAATGGGGAAGGTCACATCCCTGACAGGCTGACAGCATCGCCACCCCTGCGCACGGGAACGCTCGTCGATCCATTAAACGAACAGATGGATGGGACGAAAAAAACAGGAGCCTGTCACTACTTTTCGATCTAGTGGATGGCATTGAATCCATTTCCCCTCAGTCGACTTGGACTGTCCGAACTCCAATTGCAGACGCAGGTTGTCAAAGTGTGAGGTCTGATTGGGCCATTTCCAACGCACGTGTAAGAGGACAGGCATGCCGGCTTCCCGAGAGCGCGGCAACGAGCGGGCAGAAACAAAACAGAATGCTACGCCACCCCATTTTCCGAAAACTTACCTGCCTTGAACGGCAGTTCGGCTCGTGAGCGGCATTTTGTTCGCATTTTCAACCTCTTGTCTGAATTCGAATCTCTTCTTTGCGTTGCGTTATTCCGTCCATTCGTCAAAACGCAATGAGATTCACGCCATGGACGACGTTGAGCGAGCAAGCGATCAAAAGAGGCTTTTGAATCCATCTCTGACAATCTCCACCGATTTCAACTTGGACCATCTGGAATCTTCGTCTTATAGTTCAGCTACGGAGGACAATGGCGAGAAATCGCCATTTCTTCCTCCCCAAGATGATGATGAGAGACCGCAACTGCTGAGGAGTCAATCAGAGGGCTCTTTACTGAGTCGAGTCTCTACAGGCTTCTTTGGCGTTTTCATATTCTTCTTCATTTTTTATGCATCAGATCAGCTATACCCTGCGACTGCACCGCATCGTTCTCAAACGGCGGTCTATGTGGTCAAAGAACCGATACCATCATCGCCACAGTTGAGGGACTCGTCGGAATATGTTTTGGGCTCTTCGTGGGACTTCAACGCCGCGCCAGGCATCAGAGAGCACTACTGGACCATCAGCGATGCGATCTTCAACCCTGATGGGATCTTTCGGCCGATGATGCTCATCAACAACCAGTTTCCCGGACCTCTCATTGAGTGCAACGAGGGAGACACTATTGTTGTCCACGTCCGCAACGAAGCCGTCAATGCCACAGCCATTCATTTTCACGGCATGTATCAGAACAGCACGAACTCCATGGACGGCACCGTCGGCGTGACGCAGTGCCCTATTGCACCCAACGCGACGTTCACGTACAGGTTCACGGTCGAGAACCAGTCAGGAACGTATTGGCACCACGCACATCACAGCAACCAAGCTTCTGATGGACTCGTCGGGCCGCTCGTCGTCCACCCGAGAAAAAACCAGGGAACCAGAGACCAGTACTCGACTGATCGGGTTGTCATGATCTCGGACCACTATCACAACACATCGGCCGAGTTGTTGATGGACTATCTTCAATCAGACCAAGAGAATGAAGAGCCTGTGCCGTCGAGTGGCCTCATCAACGGGCGCAACTATCGCGATTGTGCCGACTTTGACGGATGGAGTTGCCAGAACGAGAAATCTCGTATATCCTCGTTGGAAACCTTTAGCCTGGCTCCAAATGAGCGACATCGCCTGAGGTTCATAAACACTGGTGCCTTTGCCGAATTTCAGATCGAAATCGACGAGCATCCGCTCTACATCACCGAGGTCGATGGGACTGATGTCCGCCCTGAACCCTTCCACCGCCTCAATATCCTTCCGGCACAGCGCTACAGTGTGGTCATTGAGACCAATCTCACCACTGCCGACTCGTTCTGGTTGCGAGCTAGGATGACCACGCAATGCTTCGCACGAGAAAATCCCTGGCTCGATTCAGAAGTGAAGGGGATCATCCGGTATGCCATACCAGAACTTTCTAGCAAAGAGAAGACGCATGAATCGGCATCGGAGCTCAGCGAACCACAAAGCAAGAGCTGGGACGAAGCCATAGATGTCGACTGTCGAGACATGAACACAACTTTACTCAGACCTGTCGATGCAATTCCAGCACCCAATGTCACAGCCACAATGTACCTCCGCGCCAACTTCGAAATAGGAGCATGGCGTCTATCGCGGGGCTTCTTCAACGCCTCAACGTGGCACGCCAACGTCACCTCGCCGGCTCTGTATCGCTTCATGGACGCCTCGAAAAGCGACAATGACACGTTGTTGCCGTCTACAACCGGCGTAAACGACATTACCTTCAATCCAGAGAATGAGTTCGTGTACCAGACGCAAGGCATCCAAACGGTCAACATCATCATCAGCAACTTTGACGACGGCGCACACCCGTTCCATATCCATGGGCACAAGTTCTTCGTACTGAAGCAGTCCCCAACGGGCTACCCACCCGAAGACATGGCCGAGTTGGAAGCAGAACTCGCGGCTTCGGGTGTTCTGGAGAACCCGCTCAGAAGGGACACCGTAACAGTCCAAGGCTACGGGTGGGCAGTCGTCAGAGTCGTGCTGGACAATCCGGGCGTGTGGACGTTCCACTGCCACAACGCATGGCACGCAGAGGCGGGCATGGTAATGATGATTGCAGCGAGAGTCGAGACGGCCAAAGAGTGGAAGGTGGCGAGCGAAGAGGAAGTAAGGCTCTGCGGGTTGCCTGGGGTCGAGAAAGGGGTTCGGCCTAGTGATGACATTTGGTTTGGGAACTTTGGTTGAGAGAGTAAATACGAGATTCTGTAAATAGAGGGTTAGTAAGTGCTATTGCTCGGAGAGCAATCATTCCCAAAGAGAGATTGAGAGCTTCGGCGGACAATTGGAACCCGCTCCCCGTGATAATTACACCGCTTCTAACGGTCTAACCCACGGGGAAATTGTCGAGTGCATACGCTCCATCTGTTTCCGTCCTGTAATGAATCAGAAATCAGCTGTTGTGGGATCCATCCATCAGTCAGGTCTCTACTAAGTCCGTCGGCGAAATACTGACGGCTAGAGTACCCTTGTCAACCCGTTTGTTGTCAAGCCCCCCGTGGGCAAGGCGTTGTGGTCCTCGGCATTATCCCTTGCTCATTGGAGTTGTGATCCACCATCGCCTTTCACTTCTCCGCGTATGTACGGAGCTATGTCTTCTGCAAAAGAAAGTTGCTGACATCTACCGGTCGAGTACCGAGACATTGTGTCTAAGAAGGACAAGACAGCTTCAATAGTACCGGCAGTTCCGAAGCTCCTTCCTTTCGTAGATACGATGGCTTCATGTCTCTGAGGCATCGACTCATGACGGAGAGTGCGATGGCTGCGCTTCGCACTAGAAAAGGAGTTGCTTGCTTGGAAGTTGAATTGGGCCCGACGATCTAGACCGCTGAGAGTCTAGAGGTTCTCAGCAGGCTAGTCTGCATGTAGTTGCTTGAACAGGGGGCACACTGAATATTGCAAGAGATTAGGAAATAGGCAAACGGGTCCCGTACTAACTCGATCGGATACCGGATTCCGCAGTACCCATCATCCGGTCTCCCATGAGTGCACGTGTGCTGTATCATCCGTGTGGTCCCATAATCCCATTTGCCATCATGCCCATTTCTCGCCGGGCTCCGCAATGAGAGGCGAAGTTCTGGGCCCCTTAATTCTTCTTTCTGCAGTTCTGCGATGAATTGGTTGTAGTGTTGTTGGAACTTCCACGTTGGAACCTTTTCTGCCAATCTGTGATCGTCACTTTTCGGTCCGTTGTAAAATTCTCAAAGTTAAAAAAGGAGAGGTGTAGTACGAAATTGACAGAGATTTCCAGTTTTCTGATGCAAAAAGGCCCGTTGAAACAAGAGACAACTGATGCGTCGCATTGAGTCGGAAATAAAGAGCATTTGGGCGCTCGCGCCCCAGTTTATCGCACTCTGTTCGTATGTTGGTCCTATCTTTCTTCACCCACCTGCATACATGTCAGTGCCGAGTTCCATATTATTTTTGGGGTAAACGATTCCAGCTAGATAGGACACGCGCCCCATCAACTCATCATTAGGATGGAGTCGCTGAAGCATCTAGATGGACGTTGTCTTGCCTCTAGAGACTTGTGCCGCTTGCCGGCTATTCAAGAGTCATGTCGATGTCATGTTTGCTATTGAATGATGATATGCGGCTGAGACTTGAGGGTGCCATGTAGAAAGAGAGCCGGCAAGTCGGACGGAGAAACCAAACATGATGCGACGTTGAAATTGAAGATTCAGAGTTTTGACTGGTGCAAATTCAAGGACTGTCAACTCCCTAGCTGCCGTTCAGATGACTTGTGTTTCATCCGCCATCCAACATGGTCAACACGAAGAAAGGCGCAAACTCTAATTCCCTTTCAGGATCGTGAGAGGGGGGAGGAGAAAATCTGCCAAGTCAAAGTGAGTTAAACACCTGCATCAGTTACGTTGCGCCGTCAAGCGAAAAGGCGCGAGCAGCCGAAGATGTTGGATGCTAGACATTTCATGGTCAAGACTCAAATTAGCTCGTCGACGGGGACCTGGTTCTGGCAATATTCTGCACATTCTGCACGCGTGACGGGCCAGCGCTAACATGACTAGGCCATCTTGAGGAAGTTTGGAGGGCAGCAAAACAGTTGAGGATGGGCCCGAAACTCTGAACTTTCCCGCCAATCATGGGCAGAATAGGCAGAAATGTTCCATGGCAGCACCAATTCTCATGGCTTTTTGGTAGACGCTCCCCGAAAGTCAATTCTATTGCAACCGACTGCCGTACCGTGATGTGATCAATCCCCCACCCCACTCCCATAAGTCCCTTCAGCTATACGTGTTCGGGAGGCCATGACCATCACATTACCAACGATTCAACCAAGCTAACCCTGAGGGCACGCAATATCAGTCGAACTCTGTTCAATTTAAAGCTCACATTGTCTGACCATAAACTTTCCACCAACCAGCCGCCCCGGTACTGGCATCCCTGGGGAACAATTGGTCCGTTACGCGTCCAGTGCTCCTAGGCAATCCCCCTTTCGCGGCTCCCGTCCCCTCCTCCTTTTGTATGATGCCCCCCCAAATGCTGAGAGGTTCGATGTTTACCACAATGGGACGAAAAGCCCCAGTTGAAAGTTGCGGCTGGAAGAACGGCACGGAACTCGGCAACTTGAGATCCAGGATTGATACAACCACCTATTGAATAGAGTGCCTAGATTCGATCGGTGCAAGGGCCGGACGACCCTGCTTCAACAAGCCTTAGCCTTGGCGGCGTACCAAAGTAGTCCACAGACGCGGAGCTCATGGTGGCAGTGGTGCTCGTCTATGTCAATCGCGGAGATGGCACTGTTGGGCAGAATCTAGTGCGATTCCAGAAATTCAGGAGTTATCGGTGGGGTTTGCCTGCCTGCATGGGACTATAACGAGCAAGGGCCATCCCCGGCACTCGCGTTGCTTCTGGCCTGGGGCCCGGTCGAGCTCCATCTTCCATCTAACTGACTCGGCCAGTGTTTCCCTGTTCCCATGATGCGTCCAGACGACCGACTGTACAGTCGGTACGTGGAACAAGGTATCCGTACTGGATAGGAAGAGAGCAGAGGAGGATGGTAAACAGGAGCAGTTCGTTGACAGGCCTTGGCAAGGCTGTGCCAAGAGATCCCGTCGATTTGGATATAAACCATCCTGCAGTTCCTCCCCAGATTGCCAAGAAGCTTCCAAGACATCACTCCCGCAGATCTCATCCAGTTTACCATTCTAGAGTCTTGGCTCATTCATTCTTTCGTCTTATTTTTTAACAAGCATTCTGATACTGTGTATCAAGTCACTCTCTACTACCAAAATAAATTCCTTCCAACAAAATGGTTTCTTCACTTCTCGCCCTCGGCGCCTTGGCCGCCACTGCTATCGCTGCTCCTCTCGATGCTCGCGCCAGCTGCACCTTCACCGATGCCGCTGCCGCCATCAAGGGCAAGGCTAGCTGCACCAGCATCATCCTCAACGGCATCGTCGTCCCTGCCGGTACCACCCTCGACATGACCGGTCTTAAGTCCGGCACCACTGTGAGTTTGAAGATTCTGGCTACTGAATAACACCTAAGCTGACACCGTAAAAGGTCACCTTCCAGGGCAAGACCACCTTCGGCTACAAGGAGTGGGAGGGACCCCTCATCTCCTTCTCCGGTACCAACATCAACATCAACGGTGCCTCTGGCCACTCCATCGACTGCCAGGGCTCCCGCTGGTGGGACTCCAAGGGAAGCAACGGCGGCAAGACCAAGCCCAAGTTCTTCTACGCCCACAGCCTCAAGAGCTCCAACATCAAGGGTCTCAACGTCCTGAACACCCCCGTCCAGGCCTTCTCCATCAACAGCGCTACCACCCTCGGTGTCTACGATGTCACCATTGACAACTCCGCTGGTGACTCCGCCGGCGGCCACAACACCGACGCCTTCGACGTCGGCTCCTCCACCGGCGTCTACATTTCCGGCGCCAACGTCAAGAACCAGGACGACTGCCTCGCCATCAACTCCGGCACCAACATCACCTTCACCGGCGGTACCTGCTCCGGTGGCCACGGTCTGTCCATTGGCTCCGTCGGCGGCCGCTCCGACAACACCGTCAAGACCGTCACCATCTCCAACTCCAAGATCGTTAACTCCGACAACGGTGTCCGCATCAAGACTGTCTCCGGCGCTACTGGTTCCGTCTCCGGCGTCACCTACTCCGGCATCACCCTCTCCAACATTGCCAAGTACGGTATCGTCATCGAGCAGGACTACGAGAACGGCTCCCCCACCGGCACCCCCACCAACGGCGTCCCCATCACCGGCCTCACCCTCTCCAAGATCACCGGCTCCGTCGCCTCCTCCGGCACCAACGTCTACATCCTCTGCGCCTCCGGTGCCTGCAGCAACTGGAAGTGGAGCGGCGTCAGCGTCACCGGTGGCAAGAAGTCCACCAAGTGCTCCAACATCCCCAGCGGCAGCGGTGCTGCTTGCTAAGCGTCTCGCACTTGCGAGTTTTCTCGGCCGCTCTCTTCTGAGTCGGTGATACCCACCAGGGGGTGCTAGTCTCTTTTCCCTGGTGGGAACGCTGACGCGGATTGTTTTGTGCTGGACTTTCTTGTAATGAGCTGAGCCGTGTCTGCAAAGTAATCAGCCGGGCGCAAATTTGTTCCTGTATATAATTTCCTTTGTCGTTCTCAAAATGTCTTGAGGCGAGATACATACGAATCCAATCACATACTGGATGAACCTCATCGTTACCTTTCTTCGTGACTCCAAAATCTTCAAGCTCGCAATTGACCCATGTTCTGCTTTAAGCCTTTGTGCCAAGAAACCAAGAGATAAACGACTGCTCATTTCCACACGAGTTACAAGGATCCCTACATGGCATACCCCTGGACTGTAAAGTGGCCCGGATCCCCGACCCTCATTTCCAGCAGAACCACAAAAGGGCCTGGCCACGCGACTTTTTTAATCAACACAAAATCAACCCGAAAACAAAAAGAACTGCCCACATGGTTTAAAAAAAAAAAAAAAAAGCAAAAGAAAGACTCCTCGACGGGGAATTAAAACGTGGGATTTCCCCGGTAACAACCAGATATCCTCACCACCAGACTATCGGGAATTGGTGGATGTTGACATCCAGTGATAATTGGTTGACGGGAACAGCCCTCAGTGCCTCTATCAAGGCTTCAGCCGAACCATCCCCGCCAACAATCCCCACCGAAGCTGGATTTTTCTCATTGTTTTCATGGTAAACAGTGAGGCAAACAACTTCATTCGATTGATTATGTGCTGAAGTGCAAAACTCACAGGCTTTTGACTAAGTATGTAGACAGGACGTTGTTGCTTTATGCTGATGCAGCGCGCAACCTCAACACCGATGGCATATCCGAAAGTCATAGCAATAAATCTGACCTTGGCAAGAAAGAAGAGTGATTGGCACATGGCACTCCTAGTCACCCTCAGCAGTCTTCATTGATTGAACTGGGTTTTGGATTTGAGCCACGCCTGAGACTGAAATTTCATCCCTGGGTGCCCTGTGAGCTTTCGTCAAATGACATGTTCCCAGTTGAGTTGATGCATCTGACGTGGATGATGGATCGAGCCTAACAGCAAGCTCGTCGATCGTGTTCAAAGGTATATACTTTCTCACTTGTCTCAATATGTACACGAATTTAAATGAATGGACGAGCTCAGTCCTTGCTACTGTCAACAGCGATCGCAAAGTGCTTAGCAGGTGAACACAGCCGGGCCGGGAATAGTGTAAGTTTGAGCTTCAGAGAAAGTCAAAGGTCAGCAATTGTCAAGAGTCAAGAACCCAAGAGACATTGTACAGCATACCCTTGTAGGCATCGTAGGTGATACCAGGATCAGTCGACTTGTACGCGCCGGGGATGGCAACCAGCGAAGTCGCAGTCTTGGTGCCGGAACCAGTGACCTGGAGTTGATGGCATCCGGGGTAGAATTGTGCGCCAGGGTACGAGTAGGCGGCGTGCAGAGCAATGATCTCGTGGCGGACGAGGTAGTAGCCCGACTTCAAGCAGGACGGGATTGTGTACTGGTAGCCGGAGTTGGCAACCATGAGGGGGGTCTAACAGATGTTAGTGCCAGCTAATCGACTTTGACATCGCAGGTCCAACATACATCAGCCCAAGTGTTGGTGGTTCCGGTGCGTCCACCCTCCTTGACCTTGAACCACACAGCACTGTCTCAGAGGTTAGACACGGCACATAGACACATTTACGTATTACTTTTTACTTACGAAGTGCCAGGCTGCCATGCCTGACAACCGGAATCGGGGCATCGTGCCATGTAGGTGATCACAGGACCGACGTGAGAATCGGGCCAGAGAGTCCATCGCAGGGTGACGGTCGATCCCGCTGCAGCAGTAGCGTGCAGGGCCGCGGGCGTCGAGCCCGAGACGCCGCCGGCTGTGTATCCTCCGCACTGGACATCGATCAAGTCGACGCTCTCGACTGGGCCGTTGCCTTGGACCGGGCGAGAGATTCTCTGGGGCTATTTGAAACTTGTGTGAGTTGTGATATCCTCGCATGGGGGATGAAGCTAAAGCTTAGACTTACAGTAGGGCTCGTGTACGGGTCTTGGTAAGGCTAGGTACGTGTCTGTTGTTAGATTTACAATAGAACATTTGTGTCTTTGATAGTCTAATGTACCTGGTAGAACTGTTTAAAACGAGTTAGCAACCATTATCCATAACACGAAGATATGCCATGACAAACCTGGTAGTAGGTGCCACCAATGGTAGCATTGTCGACGTATCCGTGACCAGCGACCAGAGCCGCAAGGCCTAGGAAGCAAGCAGCGATCTGCATGTTTCGAATATTTCGGACGAACGTCTGATGGACAAAAGCGAGAGATCGACGGCTGCGACAAAGAGCAAGTTGCGTAACGACTGACACTGCCTGCCTGGAGCTGAGCACTTTAAATCCAGAAACTTGCTCTTACACGGGAACCACCGTGCTATATATCATCAACACCCCGACTCAAAAACAGTTCATCCTTTCTTCTCCTTTTCGTCTCCAATGGGGACTCCTCTCAATCCAAGACACCAAGCCAGCGTTGCCAGCCAGCAAACTCCTTGGCGCGACGACGTTGCCTCCTCATCCCACCCCCTAAAATCTCATCACGGGAACTAAGAGGACAGCGCAAAAAGGAAACAACGGAACCACACGAGCGAGTGCCACGGCTCGACTTTATTAACTCTGGCAAGGGGCATTGCCAATGAAAATGGGGAAAACCCGCATCCCACTTTGGAGGCGGGGTTTCCACCAATTAATCAGCCGAGCCATCGTCGCAAGTCAAAACGCCAATGCCACCCGTGTTTTAATTAAAAGAGAACAACAAAGACGAATAAGCAAGGTTGGATCTTGCTACTACTATGTCGACAGAGCGCAACAAACTTTTGCGCGGCTTCCATGATGCCGTGTGCCGTGGGTTTGGATTGCGGGGGGATCTGCGGTGTCACCATGCCGGTTCATGATGCTTGTAAACCTGCAGGCAATGCCGAGGAAACATCTTCGTTTCAAGACGATCTCTCAAATAGCTAAAGATCAAATAATCCAGCCTGAAGATGAGTCTTTGAAGTTTGAGAGATTCGTACGCGTTGATAAAGTCCTTGAAATTTAGGGGCCCAATTGCGATGGAGAATGCAATATAGAAATTGGAACGAGCAGATACTGACCAATACGAAGCATGAATTGTGGCATGAGCTATCAGGAAGCCGAATTGAACAACGCAAGAGCTGCCTCCGTGTCGTCTTTTGGTCATCCCACCCTCTGCCGTTGTTCATGTATTTCTCCCCGAACGGGAATGTGACATCTTGCTCACGAATAGTCAGAATGCAGTAAGCTGAACAGCCACATGACACTTATTGGCTTGGCCGTCAACTTAGTTTTAGTTAAAGGGCGTCTAAGTCTGGAGTGAGGCTCTCTTACCTACATGTCGACGACGCGCGCGGGCTTATGAAATGCTCAAATATCTGCTTTCGTACTCAATAGTGCGTCTGCTTCATCATCGAAACTGAGCTACACTTATGATCTGTTCTACTACTATCACTATGGGGATTTTGGATTCGGAAATTCGAATGTGACAGTGTGAGCAAGGCACATATTTACCACTGAACTACTGCTGATAGTCAACCTCTTGCATCCATGTAAGTGTTTTAGACTTGTGTATCTCATGCTGTAGAATTGCCCCCACAGCGAAGTTGTCTTTGACATAAGACGTAAGGTAGTTCTTGTCAGGAAACATTATGTACGAGCCTCAGAGCCTCGGGTCTCACCATCTATTCATCCATTTACTTCTGCCCTTCGCACCTTCAAGATCCGATTGATTGTTATGCGAACATGTAACCGGTATGTTGGGACTGGGATACCAGACCCAATGGTTCGCGTTGTTATGTCTGGCCGCTGATTAAGTACTTTGTCGACTTCGGCACGATTAATCTGCATAACGCGAAATTCAGAAATGTTTGCATATTCAGCGTCTGAACGATACCTGAACTGGATCTCACATTCTTCTTTTAATCGGGACCTCCTTCTTCCGCTCCTTTTATTGATGATGACGGTGGATGGTCTCTCCAAACGCTGTCACTGCCGCATTCTACATCCAGACTGCAGGTTAATCTGCAGGTTGATAACGAGTAATGAACAAGATGGACTGCCGTAGCTTTTCGACTCGCTGGAAATAATACCGAAAGACCGCCGAACAACGGTACCAGATTTGCGCCACAGTTATCAGCGCGAATCTCATGTAGCAAGTCCAGGCTGGCAGGTCGCAGGGAGGGACCACATCACACCGGCTCTAGAGGACGAGTAAAGTACCCTGGTCTGATCAAAGTGGTGGAAGATGAGGAGTCGATCTACATGGATTTAGATCTGCCCAAAAAGGGCAACGGGCGGAGGCTGCTCAGAGATCGAAATACGCGCGTCTGATATCCAGTTTTATCCACAAATTCCAACCACGGCAAGAACCAACCACAAGTAAGCCGTCCTGGCTTTGCTTTTGCTTTCATCAACATGCAAACCGCAATGATTGATAAATGAGGTAATTGGAAATTAGCCAATTTCTGTAGAGTCTTCGGAAGCAACTGCAAGGCGAGTCATGACGTGCAGGACCATCCTGAGGAGAAGAGAACTTCTCGCAATCAGGAGTTATAATAAGCGTTTGCAATGAGAGTCACACAGGTTTGGAGGCAGCGGGGAATAAGCTCCTGGTCAACTGCCCAAGGTTTTAGTAAGGCAGTGCTAACTCCAAAGTTTATTGTTAAGCTTATTTGTTGACTAGGGTGACGAGGTCAGGCTTGTCAGCCCAATAGGGAAGCAAGCGCGTGACCCGACCCTGAGCCATCGATCGGGTGCTGACGAATGCTAGTTTCTGTTGAAGAAGGCTATGTAAGGAGGCATTTATGGAAGTATTGAACGTGTGATGGTTTTGGAGACTTGTCAGGACGCCATGTGGCTGGCTCTGCAGCTTAGTATTGAGCAAGGTACATCTAGATCAACATTCTATGCATAATGCAGGACGGCCCGGAAAACTGGCATCGGGGACAAGTGTAGATGGAGAACTTCTACGGACTCTCTTGCCTAACGTTGCAGCCAGCCACGGTACTGGCTAGACCCTATTCTCTCTTCTAAAGCCGTGCAGTTACTGCCCAAGAGCCAACAATGAACGTGTCATTCCAAGAGTCTCGATATCTCTGGTAAGACAAGAATATCGAATTGAGACTCTTGAGAAGGTACTTAACTTGGGTTGTTGAACTCTCAGATGTGGTCACTAATGGGGCAAATCTACCCATCATCAAGTTCAATATTTTTTTTATAGTTAGACTTCAACACACGGAGTCTTGTAAAGGAGAGTCCGCAACTGATGAACTTTTCCCAGTTCTCCACGTCTAACCCCCCAATGAGACACAACCATGACGATATTTCAGCCATAAGTAGTCCTGAAAAGTCATTATCGCGTTATCTTCTCCTGTTGTTTGCAAATGGTAAACTCCCCGACGCTCAGATACTCTGCCATGCATCACATCTGACAGAGCCGGCTTACCGATCAAAAGCTCGTTTAATGTCTTGGCAATAAGCTGGAATGAACCCCAAGAGAGCAGGTGCAGCACGTTAAGGCCGACCGTCCAAGACATCAGCTTCCAAAAGTCCCCATTATCCCCAACCCCGCAAGCCACGCGAAGCAGCGTTGTCGTGCGCCGTGGCCACATCCCGGACGGAAGCCGAGAAGGCGGACAAGATTACGGAAGAAACTTTAGGCCCAAGAACCGTGTTACTGAACCACCAAACGAGAACCCTGGCATCGGCAGAAGAGCAAGATGGGCAGGTCCTTTATCCAACTGACGCGGTGCTGAGCAACAGTTGGTCCCAACCCGCCACCCCGCGATATGAAAAAGTCTTGGCACCTGCCCTTTGGGGTTACATCGTGGCGTGCGAATATTTGAGCCAAGATGTTGTGACCCGCGTCTTGGCCCTCGGGTGCAGCAGCATCGAAAGTGCTTCTTCTATGCCTCTCGCCTTCTTTTCCAACGGCAAACTACTTGCGGTAACACTCACCCGTTATTGCATGACCAAGGCTAGCAGAACAATCAGGCTAGGCGAGCCCGGCTTTGCTGACAGAACTTGCTGGGCTCGAGTTCTGCTTATCAGTTGCATCAATTGGGCCCGCTGATTCGATATGCCTTCATGTTCCCCGCCCCAGAACCCATGCAATCGGCAAGGTCCAAATGCATGCCAAGCTTAACCAGAAGCTTGAGCTCTGACTCTAGGCAAGACCTCGCAATGTCGCCGCGCAGCGTGCCATTCGACATGGAAAGCCAGGGTGAAAAAGCAACTCAACATGCGGTGTTTGCATGCTGTGATCATTATAAAGAAGCGGGCAATGCCCCTGAGCGCGTCTCTGAGATTCTGAGAGCTCAACCCGCCTTGTTGTTCTCGCGGTCTTCTTCCTGGTCTCGCTGAGTGCATCACCAGATCATCCGCCAAGATGAAGACCACCTACCTCTCCGCAGCCGCTCTGGCGCTGGCCACATCCACCTTGGCCACCGATCCCCTCACTCCTGACAAGATTGAGGCTGACATCAAGACCGTTGAGTGAGTCAATTCCATGCTACAACGATCTCCTATGATGTGCAGCTCTGGCTAACTAAGGCTTAAACAGGCTTGAGCGTGTTCTCTGGAACCTGAACAAGATCGCTCGCGACAATGGCGGCACCCGTGCCTTTGGCACACCGGGCTACAAGGCCTCAGTCGACTTCGTCCTGGAGCGCGCCCAGACTCGCTTCGCCAAGCAGATGGATACCTACCTCCAGCCCTTCAACCACACCTTTGAGCAGACCAACGCCATCTCCGTGACCGGACCCGACGGCGATGTCATTGTCATCAGTGCCGAGTACAACACCGCCACTCCCCTGCCGGGTGGTATCACGGCTCCTCTCATCGATACCCCCGTCGACGACGTGAATGGTTCCGGATGTCTCCCAGAGGCCTTCACGGGCATCGATGCCACCGGCAAGCTTGCCTTGATCAAGCGCGGCGTATGCGCCGTCTCTGACAAGATCAAGAACGCCAAGGCTGCTGGTGCCCTCGGTGTGATCCTGTACAACCAGGTCCCTGGTGACGATATCACCAAGCCCACTCTCAGTGCTGAGAACATTGGTCTCCTCGTCCCCCTGGGTATCATCACCCTCGAGACTGGAGAGGCGTGGAAGGCCCTTCTCACCGCCGGCGAGGAGGTGATCGTCACCCTCATCGTGGATGCCATCTTCGAGGAGCGTGAGACCTGGAACGTCATCTCCGAGACTAAGGAGGGTGACCCGAACAAGGTCATCATGCTCGGCGCCCATCTCGACAGCGTTCTTGAGGGTCCCGGCATCAACGACGATGGTTCTGGCACTGCCGCCCTCCTTGAGCTGATGGGCTCCGTCAAAAAGTACAGCGGCTTCCCCCACAAGATCCGTTTTGCCTGGTGGGCCGCTGAGGAGGCCGGCCTGGTTGGATCCTACTACTACACCGAGCACCTCAGCTCCGAGGATGCCGACAAGATCAAGTACTACTTCAACTACGACATGATCGGCTCCCCCAACCCCATCTACGAGCTTGCCTCCTACAACAACAGCGGTATCGGTCCCCAGCTCATCGCCGACTACCTCGAGGCCAATGGCAAGGAGACCATCTCCGCCGAATTTGATGGCCGCTCCGACTACGCCGGTTTCGTCGAGCTCGGCATCCCGGTCGCATCCATCTTCACTGGTGAGGGCGAGAACGACCCTTGCTACCACCAGGCCTGCGACACGATTGACAACATCAACTGGGATGCCATCACCGTCAACACCAAGGCTGCTGGTCGCGCTCTTGCTACCCTTGCCAACTCTCTTGAGGGTGTCCCCCCTCGCGCCAACACTACCCCGATCCTTCGGGGCCGCGCTGGTGTTCTCCAGCAGATGCGTCGCTGGAAGGCTCTGGCTGAGCACACCAGCCACGGCAAGACATGCTCTCACAATGATGAGAAGAAGATCTACTAAGTGCTGTTGAGCCAATGGTAGAGGAACCGCCTATTAGATGTAGCAGCGTCGCGGTCACGGCGGATGTAGATGTAGCCAACACTTTGATTGAGTTAGCTTATGAGTAATGAAGATAATGTCTACTGAGCCCTGACCTCACCTTTTGAAAAACAATTGAACTGCCCATTGAGACTCCTTGCATTCAACACATGTCTAATCGGAGTCCGTGAATAAGGACATCACGGAAAACACGGGCACCGATGAGGTGGAGCCGATCGGCACCGGAGCACAAGAGGGCTCGGCGTCGCCCACCGCGGATTAGCGCCTCGGCAACTGGAAATTGCAGCTGGAAGCACGACCCACGCCGCAAATTTCTGCTGATTGGTGCTGTTCTGCCCCAACAGAAAGGGGTATCCCCATTACGCGTGTTGTATTTGCTCTTCTCATGCCACCGCGTCACGTCAAGTGGAAGCCGGCGTTTCACTCTTTATTCTGAAGCCAGCTGAGATATCTATCTCTTAAGTACGGGTCAACATTGATAGAATTCATCGTGCTGAGTCAGGGACAATTCTAAACAACCATGGCTCCAAAGAAGCACAGCTATGAGTTTGGAGGCCCGTAAGTTCCGCGTTCTACAGCCGCTTCTCATACCCAATCGCTGACTTTTTCATGTTCACCCAGTCCCGGCGCCTTTGCCATCGTCTTTGGACTTCCCGTCCTCTTGTGGACCTTCTTCTTCGTCTGCAATGACAAGACCGGATGTCCCGCACCATCCACTTTGAGCCCTCGCACGTTGACCTTGGAGAAGCTCAAGCTCGAGACGCCATGGCCCGCAGATGGAATCTGGGGCTTCTGTAGCTGGGAAGCTTTCGGCTGGAGCATCGCCTATTACTTTGTGAGCTTGGTCTTGTACCGCGTTCTCCCTGCTCAAGAGATGCTCGGTACCAAGTTGGTTCAATCTGGTCGCCCATTGAAGTATCGCTTCAACTGTAAGGTTTCTCAATTCAAACACTCAATGAATCCATCTAACCCACGAACAGCTTTCAACGCCACAGTCTTCCAGCTCGCCGGCCTGGCTATCGGCACCTACCTCCAAGGCGCCGACTTCGCCGTCTGGACCTACATCTCAGACAACTACCTCCAGCTCCTGACCGCCAACACCATCCTCGCCTACATCATCACCGTCTACGTCTACGTCGCTAGCTTCAGCGTGAAACCTGGCAACCCAGAGCTACGTGAGCTAGCCGTCGGCGGCAACACCGGCAGCCTCATCTACGACATCTACATCGGCCGCGAACTGAACCCCCGCATCACCCTGCCCTTATTCGGCGAGGTTGACCTCAAAGCCTGGCTGGAGATGCGCCCCGGTCTCACCGGCTGGGTCATCCTCAACCTTGCCTTCTGCGCAAAGCAGTACCGCACATACGGCTACCTCTCCGACAGCATCCTTCTCACCACCGCCGTGCAGGGCTACTATGTCCTCGAGGGCCAGTTCATGGAGGCCGGCTTGCTAACCATGATGGATATCACCACCGATGGCCTGGGCTTCATGCTGACGTTCGGTGACATCGTCTGGGTGCCCTTCCTCTACTCCACCCAGACCCGCTACCTCTCCGTCTACCCCGTCCACCTGGGCTGGGCTGGCGTCGCCAGCATCTTTGCCGTCTTCGCGACTGGCCTGTATATCTTCCGCTCTGCGAATAACCAGAAGAAGGTCTTCCGCACGCAGCCTGATCACCCGAGCGTCAAAGATTTGCCCTTCATCCAGACGAAACGCGGTACTAGGCTGCTTACTGGTGGATGGTGGGGCAGGTCTCGTCATATCAACTACTTTGGCGACTGGCTTCAGGCTTCGCCGTTCAGCTTGCCGACTGCCGTGTCCGGCTACCAGATCCTCACTGCTGGCAGCGCCGTGTCCGGTGCTATCACGATGATTGACGGGCGTGAGGTCGTTCAGGGCGCTGCTCGTGGCTGGGGCATGGTCTTTACGTACTTTTACGTGCTGTACTTTGCCATCTTGCTTATTCATCGCGAAGGGCGAGACGATGTTGCTTGTACCGAGAAGTATGGCGAGGATTGGGAGAATTATAAGAAGATTGTTAGATGGAAGATTCTGCCCGGGGTCTACTAGGGGAGTCGAGTAAGGTAGGTGATGCAGCCGTCAATTTCACCGACCAGTGAATACATTGATGTCATCAATCAAGCTGGAGGTGACATAATTTGGGACTTGGACTGCGATTTGCATTTGAACTATGTTTGTGTATGCCTACTTTAATATGTAGCACCGTATTGGAGAAGCATAGCCTCGATTTTCCCCGAGATCTCCTTGATGTTTCTCAGGCGGTGGCCGACGACTGCCTCAAAATATTCTCCACAGCCGGAGATAGCCTGTAGACAAGGCTGTTGGGCCTCATATTGACATATTTGGAGCGGTGTCATACCACTTAGATGATCGCATGCACGTAGTATGGTGTGCTCTGGCCGATTCATCGCAGCCGGATTCCCTCTAGCGGTTGGTTTCGCTCCATTCTCGAGCAGAAGTTTCACCCCATCCTGATCCAAACAAGCGACAGCGATTTGTAATGGCGTCACTACGAAGTCTGGTGCATCTGTTTTCGCACCCAGGTCCAGCAGGTCCTCAAGTCTGCATATCGCATCACAGGCTCCACCGACAAAGTCGCGTTCTATGAACGACTCATGACCATGTAAAACGACAGAGTACGGCAGAAGACAGCGTAGGTCGATGTCTTTGTGCCAATTCTTCAAGACATGTAATGATGCTCCTTCCATGGAAATATCCGAGGCTGTGCCCACCATGAATCCGCTAAGTGGAAGGTGGAATATTTGTACAATGTTTCCTTCGTCGAATCGGAAACCCATGCGTACTGTAGTCCCCAGAAGATTCCTTCCACAACCTTCTTTGCGTAGCATGAAGTCAGCTAGCTTGAAAGCTTGCATTTGAAAGAAGTCGACCAAAATCCGAATCTCAGGCTGTAATGGTGCATAGAATACAACTTGCGTGGACGAATAAGCACACCCGAGCCCGTAGTCCGTGATGAGCCTTTCCACGATATAACGCCCGTTTTTTAAGAGTAACAAGTTACGAAACGTGTCAAAAGGATGTGTTCTTGAGTGGTGCGGAGTTGTAAGCATGAGAACAAGCTCCTTATTCTGTAGGAGATACTCTTCACAGTCATTGATCATTTTTATGGCTGCGAAAGTGCAATATGTTCCAAAGTCGACCCGCCATGCGAGGGTCCGAGGAATTTCCTCGTTCTCAAGAGTCCTAATCTCGTTATTCTTGTACTGAAATGCCTCTGAGAAAATGGCGCTCGCTCGTTCGCTTAGGGCTGTGGACTTGTCTAGGCGAAAACAATATTTCGTACTAAAACGGATCGATGTCCCCAGATATTCCATGACAGTGTAATGCGAAAATGAAATTTCCGGTTCTTCATCAAGGTAAAAGTCGTCTGCCATGACAGTTATGAGACATCCGCATAATTCGCGAAGAAATTCGACATCGTAGCGGTAGTCTTTTGCACACCGGCTTTGCCGTGACAAGTCTTTTCGGATTGCCTCTATCAATACGTTGGAGTCGATCCATTCACGCCCAAAAACTTTGTTGTTGAAGCAGATCCAATCAAGAGCCGAAACTACAACTTGTAGATTTTCTTCAGGTATGGCCTCGAAAATTCTGTCGTATGCTTCGTCGAGGGTTTTTGGGAGGTTTCTCAATTCGTTCATGATGGCTGCCTTGTTCCCTTTGATTCGTCGTAAGGAATCAAGCTGGCATACAATCCACCGGAACCTACGGCGCGGAGCGATTAGTCTCGTATAGACGATAGCGGTTGTAAGTGACATACTTACATTCCTTTTGCGCCAATACACAAGGCCTCTAGAGCCTCTTGGCGTACATCTTTTGTCCAGTCCTTCAACTTGTCGTTAGTAGCGAGTCGCGATTCAGTATACAGACGAATATCAGCATCGAGGTACTCGTTTCTCATGGACATTTCCGTCGAAACCTCTTCCATGACTTTTTCAATGTCCAGATATTCGCGACTTGTCACTAAGAGCCGGATGTTTGAGAATCTCAAGTCGGTGGCGAGATCTCGCAAGACCTTGAGAAGCTCTTCTCGGGGACTGCTTTCGTCAACAGCGTCAATCGTAATGTGAACACTGCTGAAGTAGCGTGAGACAGCCTCAAGAGCAGTGAGCAGGTCGCTGAGGCTTGGATCCTTGCCATCCTTGAACATTTTCCAAAGATGGTCTGGGACCTGATCTACCTTCCTACACATACGCTCAAGGACCCATCTTAAAAATGGAGCTGACTCGTCCTGATTGTGCCCGAAGTAGCAGTAGTATTGAATTCCAATCGACACAGAGTCACTTGAAGTAGACTGTCGGCAATTCTCTTCGATTTTCTCAGCAAGTTGTGAAGCCAAGATAGTTTTGCCGGCTCCCGGGATGCCATGAATCCACAGGCATCGTACATCTCCTTGACTGAACTGGGTCCACTCTGGAGTACGTGACATCCATTCGCACGTTCCAGGTTCGTGATTTGTGCAAGCTCGGCGGTGAATTGATGATGGGTCAGTATGTCTGAGCCACTTGTACACATCGTTTCGTTGGTTTTCTAACCATTAAGGTGACGATCAGTATGGTAACAGTGGCTATCGCTTAAGAGGTCGAGTAGAACATACCAGTCAGAACTTGCTGGATGCGTGAAGTTCTTTCGCGTATGAGCTTGATGTCATGACTAGGGGAAGATAAGTCTTAGAATTCTTGCTGGCTACCCGTGATTTGTATACGAGACACAGCATTTTCACTTACCTGGATGTTGCGGTTAAAGCGAGACTGATTGTATTTTTGCACCGTGCAACGTCTTGGAGCAGTTTTCTGGCCTTCGTCTCCTTCAACGGCCATGCCAAGTTCCTCAGAGTGACCTGCACTTTCCTTCTCTTAGAATCAGGGGGCCCTTGTGCCTGGTTTTGGTCAGAGGCGATCAACTTCTCCAGCTGTTCGATGGCGCCATGGCATTCTGCAACAGGCCCTGCATCTCCGTCCAAAGCTTTTCGCAAAGCCGAGTATGGTTCTTCGAATTTGAGGAGGAACTCGACGTTCTGCAAGACTGCCCCCACCGAGGAACATTCGACGAGGATCGTGCGTAGATCGGAGGGTGCATCCCGGACGTTCTCGATGTAGTGCTTGCAGATCGAAACCACTCTATCAGCGATCTGAATAGTTGCAAAGACGCTCGCCACAAGACCGAAGGCTTCTGCCATCTTTCAGCCGTTGTCAGTACTCAGGGCAGTACTGAAACGATCGATGACACCAGCGACCCGCGTACTTGAAAAGGGGAGAATGGCGAAGATACGATCAGGCTGTGGGCGGGGAGATCTCGCCTTATGATTCCTATGGCCCCCGAAAGCAGCTGGCAGAATGCCTCGAAGTGTGCCCAAGGCAGGCTGTGCCGCAATCTGACAACTCCAGTCCAATTATTCGTCGCAGCTGATGGTTCGCCTCATAACGATGCGCCTCATAACGATCCCGTAGCCTGCATCGCCATGGGGGCTGGTGTGCCAAGGCATATTGACCAATCAGGTGCTTATCGCTGTATGAGGAATTGCATTGCAGATTACTTTGTCGAATGTGTCTATTTCTATCAGGTACCGAGACCTGCAAGTAACGCTAATCGCTCACAAATTGCTGGAAATTCTAGTCATGAAGTTGGTCATCAGTTCATCCTCCTCCGGGATCAAGCCAAACTTATCCGCGCTCCTCTCGTTCTGGAAGCCCTCATCGGGGCTCGCCCAGCTGTAGCCCTTCCACACGCCCAACTCGGGCCACATCTTCTGCTCCACGAGAGCCTTGAGCTTCTCATACCGCGCCGAAGCCTCACTGCCAGCAGCGAGACCCTGGAGCACAACCTTCCACGACTCGACAGTCTGCTCGAGCTCCGCGGTGCTGGTGACGCCCATGACGCTGCCTCCGACGCGCACGTCGCCGCTCTGGCTCGGCAACTGCACGCCGAGACCAGCTGCGGCGCCGACGCGGGCGTACTCCTCCATTGACCAGTGAAGCGCCACGGTTTCCAGACGCTCGCCGGCATCGCTGGCGATGGTCGAGAGCTTCTGGCATGCCAAGCGCAGGTCGTCCGGCGCGGGGTGCCACGAGGCGATAACGCCGGCCTTGCCCTCCGCCGTCTCCGTGCGCGCGGGAACGCCTGTGGATGTGAGGAGACCCATACCGAGCATGCTTGCGTTCAGCACGACCTGCACGCCGGCGTTGCGGAATCTCCGCAGCGGGCTCTGCTCGTCGGTGTGGTCGGGTCCGGCGACAACCTCTGCGAGGCCGAGCGTGGGGTTCTGGATGGTGAAGTGGCCGTAGCTCAGGATTGCATCGAGAGCCTCACCTGTCTCAGCGAGGATCATCTCGGCGAGACTGCAGAGAACATGGACGGGGAAACCACTGATACCGACATAGCGGATCTTGCCCTCATCGCGAAGCTGTCTTAACGTCTGGACGGCAGCAAGGACTTCTGCGGGGGGGACGAACTCGACGTCGTGCATGTACACGAGGTCGAGGTACGTCGTGTTGAGGCGGCTGAGGGAGCGGAGGACAGAGTAGCGCACGTACGCCGGCGAGTAGTCAAACTCGTTGCCGGCGATGCGGCCTGCCTTTGTGACCAGCACGTAGGACTCTCTGGGAATGTTGGTGGCTGCGGTGTGGGCGGCCAGGGCGTCGCCGAGGAGGACCTCTGAGGGGCCGTAGTACGGCGATGTGTCGAAGCCGTTGACGCCGAGCTCTAGCGCCCTTGAGACGATTTGCCTGTACGGCATCTGCAGCGGGTCCTTTACATGCTGGGTGTTGAAGGTTGCTGTGCCCAGGAAGAGAGGTGGCAGGACAGAGGCGATGGAAGGCCGGGAGGCCGGGTTGAGGCTTGTTGTGGTAGCCATGACTCCTGGAGGAAAGGTGATATGAGAATGAGATGAGAGCTAGTGAGAATGGTTCGATATGCTCAGGGTGTAAAAGTTCGGGAAGAGGGGCGGGAAAGAAGAGGGACTTGTCAGGAAACTGTCTAGCCTTAAGACGGGAAGTCAGAAGAAAGGGCTGAGCCGGTGAGGTGTTTGCTACTTGATATGAGAGGGTCACAACAGGATCGGTCCAGAAGTCTGGTCTAAAAAGCCCGCATGGGGGGCCTCGCTGCTTGCCAGGCTCCTGGACTAGGAAGAATTCGTTATTAACCATAACTGTTATGTGGGCAGTTGAGACCGCTCTTCTCCGTCCGCTTCTATTAGCGTACCCAGAAACCGTGAGCTCGGATTCTCCCAGGGCTAGGCTCAAGCCGCGTACGCTCAAAGGGTACTCGACTCAGTGCCGATACATAGGTAAGGTATTAGAGTATCAACTCGTCAATACTTACGAAGCTATGTTGCGTGGTGGGGTTTATGCGTGGTCCATCTTGGGCCAAGCCCTTGGGCGCGAGCTATTTTGCCAAGTGAATTTGGACCGATTGCACGTGTCACCTCGTCTCAACTTGCCACAACTTGATAGACAAAAGTGACAGAGTGACAGCAGAACGACAAGTTGGGCAAAGCCGCAAAAGAGAGAGAGAAGAGAGATCATGGGTGGGAGGACCCCCAAATGCAAGAATCCTTGCCAACTGCAATTTTTCTCCTACCGGGCCTCGCCGGCCGGCATAAGTGTGGCGGAACCCCAGTATCCATGTTCCTCTGAGACTTCCCGTTTCAAGCCACCCTCCTTGACTCGTCATCCACAAACAGATCCCCCCGATCCCTGGCGCCAGTCGTACGGTCGCACCAGAAAGCACCGCAGAAAGTCAGAAACCCAGAAGATGCGGTGTGCTCCATTGCGGACGCTAAACTTGTTTTGTCATATAAACCGTCATTAGCCTCAAAATTTCCAAAACACTCGGCTTCCAGGGTGCGTTGTCCAATTCACTCTCGGGTTTTCCCTCATAATCTTTGCCAACGAGAGAGGCGGGCGGCACTTAACAAAAGCCCCTCAACCTTGGATCATCATCAGGGTCGTCTGTAGTTCGACTTTGCTTCTTCCGAGCCCGGTGTAATAGTTGTTAATTATCATCGTCGACGAGAGCAGGCTCCGACACTCACAATGGCCGCCGTTGCGTCCCTGGACCCTCACATTCGCGGCATCATCGATGATGCCGCCGCCGATGGCATCCCGTTCCGGGCCAAGTCGGCTCACTTCCACACCACCTGGGCGCGTACCTTCTCATCGCTGCCGGAGCTCTTCATTCAGCCTCAGTCGCAGCAGGAGGTTGAGAAGGCTGTCAAGCTTGCGCGCCGGTGCAGACGGCGCATCACCACGGTTGGCCATGCACACTCACCTTCGGACCTCACGTGCACGAGTAACTGGCTGGTCAACCTCGATGGATTCAAGAAAGTGTTATCTGTCGATAGTAAGCACGGACCCTCATGTCATATCTCATTCACTCATCCGCGTAATCTCATGAGAGCTATGCTAATGCAACTTGACAGAAGAGACTGGTCTCGTTGTCATGCAAGCCGGTATCCGGCTATGGCAACTCACTGAGGAGCTGAATAAGCATGGCCTCTCATTCCCTGTGCTGGGTAGCGTCAACGAGCAGAGCATCGCCGGCGTCATCAGCACAGGAACCCGCGGCAGCACCCTGAAATACGGTCTGCTTTCGGAGGCCATTTCCTCCCTCAAGATCGTCCTTGCCAACGGTGAGACGGTCTCATGCTCGCCGGACGAGAACCCGGATCTCTTCCGCGGCGCCACGCTGTCGCTCGGCGCCCTCGGCATCATTACCGAGGTCAGCTTCCGTGCCGTGCCGGCTTTTAGCTTGCACTGGCAGCAGACGATCCAGGCCGACTACAAGATGCTCGACGCCTGGAAGCAGGACAACAAGCTATGGACCCAGTCCGACTTTGTCCGGGTGTGGTGGCTGCCTTATACCAGGAGGGCCGTGGTCTGGAAGGCAGACATTGTCACAAAGGAAGACCTCGAGTCCGGAAAGGAGAAGAACCGAGATCCGCCAGTCGGCTACTACGATGGAGCTCTCGGTTATCACATATACCACAACCTCCTTTACCTATCGCGTTACATCCCTCGCATCCTGCCCTGGGTTGAATGGTAAGCTGAAGCCCCTTCCTTGATACACCTCATCCGACGTCGTCGACGGACTCAACGGACTAACTGACGTCCTACAGGTTCGTGTTCGGCATGCAATACGGCTTCAATGATGGCTACACCTCATCAGCCGTCCAGCCCATGGATAAGGCTTTGTGGATGAACTGTCTCTACAGCCAATTCGTCAACGAGTGGGCCATCCCGCTCCACCGCGGGCCCGAGGCCCTGATGCGTCTCGGATCCTGGCTCAACAAGCTCAAGCCGGGCGACCCCGACTACGTCGACCACGGCATTCCCTTCTCTGCTGAGGGCCTCTACGTGCACTCGCCCGTCGAGGTCCGCGTCTGCGACGCCACCGTCCACACCAGCGCTGAGCAGCGCAACAGACCCTTCCTCGACAGCACCGTCAAGGACGGTCCCACGCTCAACCTCAACGCGACGATGTACCGTCCCTACGACCTCGACCCGCCCGGCCTGAAGCGCTGGATGCAGGGCTTCGAGTGGCTGATGCGTGACCTCGGTGGCAAGCCGCACTGGGCCAAGAACTTCAACGTCAAGAACGAGGAGTTTGCTGAGTGGTACGGCGACGACATGGTCCAGTGGCGTCGTGTCCGCGATGAGGTTGACCCCGACGGACTGTTCGTCGGACCTTGGCACCGGCAGTTTGTGCTGGATCCCAAGAGCGCTCCTCTCAAGTTTGAAGAGTTTGAGAAGACGAGGCATGATGCTGGCCGGGGTGTAACCGTATACGGCACCCGTCTGGAGATCGAAGATGCCGATGCTGATGTCAAGGCATGAGCTACCCTATCTTAGTTAGTATCTGTAGTGTCTGACTGTGTAACTTCTTGGCCCGGTGAATGGCGTGGGCTGTGAAAATTGGCATCTGGATCTTTCATAGCATTGATTTACTTCCTACAATACAATCACATAGATTTCAAGCGAGGCAATTTCCATCACCCCGCCCAGACTGCCCGGAAGCATTTTACATCCAAAGTAAGATTGTAAACAGTTCTTATTCCCAATATTCAAATACGATGAAACGTGCAAATCATTGCCTCTTCCGTTGATGCCTCCCTTCCCAGCCAACAATCTTTCTGGTCCCTGAATTTTGGAGCTGTCTCCTTTTCTGCGCAGTCGATAACCCACCCCTCCATCCACCCCCATGGGCACGCAGCTACGGTAGGCGAGGGTAGAACGGGGGTCTTCTCCGTTAGTGCATCCGTCAAGATGCTACTTGGTCTGTGGTGTAGGTAGATAAATGAAAGTCCGAAAATGCCAGATACGTGTAAAGACAGCTTTTTACGCCGTAATGGTAGGTAGACCGTAGACTCCACACTTGACCCCCCTCCCCTGTGTGATGCTCAGATCGTCGCCCTTTAATCTTGCTAAGCAAGAAAGACAAGGTAACGGTCCGTGTTCTCCTGGAGCGAGATCACCCAATTCTGGGCACCAAGACGAGACTCCCAAGTTCTAGAATTTCTTTGGGAAGGACAACAAAGTTAAGGAATTCTGGATACCCTTCATCACATCATTCTTCTTTTTCTCGCTCGGGCTTTTCAAGGGGCGGGCGGCAGGGCATGGTTCAAGTTTTGGTTTGTCGGCCGCGGGACGCGGGTGAGCGGCAATCAGCGAGTTTGATCATCGCACCGAATTCAATGCCGCTCGTACGTTCGTCCCCCTTCGCCGGTGACGGTCGGCGAGGACGAGCGAGGACGAGCGCGGACTCTTGTTCTTTGTATCAACGTCGTCGTAAGGCTGCAGGCTCAACGTCGCATTGCGTCGCGATTGTGGATTAGTATTGCACTGCGGTGTTGCGCAATCGCGCATTATCTGAAGACCCCTTCGTCTTAGTTGGCGGTATGGCTTGCAGCAAGGGGACGCACCAACAGCTTAGTGCTCATGAGTAGCCTATATGGCCAGCATCTTCGGGACGTTTGACGAGGTCTTCGGATCGCTGATACCGAATTGATTACTGCCAATGCTGTCTATAGTGAAAAATTATCAATTTCAACCTTGTTTGAGGTTCCTTAGCTGCGGTGTCTGAGAGAGAAAATAATATGAACATCTACTTGGCTTATATTAGTCGGAGAAATAAACGAAAAACTCAAAATGATTGAAAATCCAATCTTGCATGAAGATCCGGCCGGTGTTTGCCGGAGCCTCAGATGTTTGCGCACACGCACTGGCAGGCCTAGACACCTCTGTACTCCATCAGGTAGTCTGGGATATCTACAATGTAGGGGCTCGTCGCAGCACCATGTCTCCTACTGTACCCGGCTGGATATCCGATAGTGATATGGAAAGAAAGCGGCGAATCAGTTCGTCGACAATGATGCTATCCCTTCCCCTGCGTTGCCGATAACAAACAGATTGCTGGGGGTTCAATCCAGTGTTCTGAACTTCCGTCAAGTCTGTTCCCGAACGAGCGCGCGGCAAGCTCGAGCCACAGCCGGTGGGTTGGCCCTCGGGCTGGGAACAGGATTGTTGTCCACAACATCCGCGTACTCAAGGGGCCGTCCTTGCTTGCTTGCGTGTTGTGGAACCTCTTGCGTGAAATTGGTAACTGAGCCGCCTTTTGCCCAATGCCCAGTTATCACATAATCATGCAGTTTGTGAGCCGCGGTGCAAGGTGAGGGAGTCAGAGAGTCAGAGAGTGCCATCTAGCTTTGGGCTGTTCACCGCCGCGCCGCTGGCTGTGCTCCGTTCCCCCCAAGCGCGCCCACTTCCCGACTCTCTGGATTCACCGAAGGGCTGAGCGCAAATCAAGGAAGAAAATTTCTATCAGAGTAGCACTCAGCCGCGTCAATCCCGTTATGATTAAGGTTCTATGGTTCAGGAAGCCACGTCAGATGAACATCAATGATTGCTTTTTACTACGTTGAGTCCCGTAGTGGCGGGCAATGACGTGGTTGTGGACGGCAATCAATGTAGCTTGCGCAAAAAAGGGGACCAACAAGCAAATACTGGTGGTGACTGTAAAGTTCAATGCTACAGTAAACACTTGAATGGTAAAGCAACCCCCCACCAGCCCGCGGGAGGCGCGTCTTTCCTTACTTGCATTCACAATTCATTCAAACAGAGTTTGGCGAGAACCAGATGGCACCTGCATGCGCTAGACTGTTAGCGGTCGATAGCATATTGATGTCTGTATGACGGGGCGGCCATCTGGGACGGTCCTGGAGACGGATAGACTGGATGGAGACTTGAAGTTTTGGAGTTTTGGGGACAAGAGTCGAACGGACGGAGTCGACCCGTTGCCCCGGAATTGAGAGACAAGACAATACTCCACCACCCATCTCGGTAGTTGAGAGTGGTCAAGACTTTCAGACATGCTTGACATGGACGAGAAGGAATAAGGAAGGAGGATTCAGGAAGACGCAACGACCAGGTCCTGCTGCACTGTTGTCAGCACACTACAAGCAGGGTACGGCCGACCTAGCCGTGTTGGGGCAGACGAGAACCTCCCAGTAGAGAGTGAATGTATGCAGAAACTCAAAGTTGCATACTGCTGCAGCTTCATCAGTGGAGAGAGAAAGGAGCCCGGGCCATCGATAACGTTCCGCAGCCGTCCCGTCAGGACATCATTGGGCCTCTGCACATGCTGGGTCTTACACAGGTGCAGAGCCATCTCTCCAATTTTATCTGAATCCCCGTTTTGGATCATGTTGCCAGTTGGGAGGGGGGGATGCCGTGAGAGAGTTGAGACTGAGGCTCTTATCACGGCCGGTGAGGACGACAGCCAACAACTGCCGATGATTTTCTCACGGGTTTCACAGTTGGGTGAGGGTCGGCAAGGCGCGCGTTAACAAGCACCCGTTCGTCATGAGTCCGGAAAAGCCGTGATGGGCGCAAGTCCGGGCGCCGGGCGCCGTCCGAACCAAACCCCCAACCCCAACCAGGCACCTCAGCACCAGCCAGTCATTCCATCATCTTGTCTGCAATAGCTGCCATCTTGGGTGACATACGACAGACGTTTTGAGACGAGGTGAAGTGGACGTGGCTTTTTCGCGCTTGTCCGATCTGATTCCCAGAATAGACACTAATGGTTCGTGTCAATAGGTAGTATGTTCCTGGTTTCGGGTCACTTTCTTGATGAAGCCTGAAGGTGAGGCGTGGAGGGCACAATCACAGTGTCGACTACATTTGCCAAGAAAGGAAATAGAGTCGGGGTCGCCTCAGCCCTCGTAGACTGCGAGACAAACCCTCCAGAAAGTGCTACGTTGAACCGATTTGCGAGCAAAAGAACAGATGAAGAGACCATGGGGTGCAGATCCAAGAAAACGGCTCCTTCAGATAAACCTCTCTGCTGGACTAAAAATTGGTCCGTTGTACAGGTAAGTTGGGGTAACTGAGAGCCAAGACTAGCTAAGGTGTGAGAGAATGGTGATCATAGCCGAGCATGTGCAAAAACCACTTTACTGAGTACTCATGAATCCGAGTACCTCGCCATTGACTTTGAGCACTGGAGTTTTCCTCGCCACTACCTGCAACTTGTGCAATTTGTCTGACTCTCGGGTGGGAGGGGAATCGAAAGTAGGGAGGGGGGCAGGCAATCAAGGCTCCCCTGCCACCAGATCTAGCAGAGAACAGCACAGACGGCAGCTCCCGACCAGAAGGTCGGGTCAAGCCAAGTGTGTGAGTAGAAAGTTAATGGTAGTGCTCGAAAGCCTCGAAGACGTGTGGTGTGTCTTGGCCACCAAGAGGACCCAGGGACTAAGGACCGAATGTCACCCTTGAACCCAGCTCCGACTTGGCCAGAAAGGAGTCGATCAACGATGACTGGACAGGGGCATGAAACTGACTCACTCTTGTTCTCTCTCTCCTCCAGGGCCCCCACCCTTCTTCTGTGGCTGGTGAGAGTGCTCTGTAAAGTTCAGGGACTCCAAGAAAGTAAAATGTCACCTCGAAAGGAGGCTCTGCCATGTCAGCTTGCGTCTGCAGCTTTCTGGGCGCCATTTATCGGTTAAAGCTGCCCAAAGACAGCTTAAGCCCCGATGCGCCTAGACGCCATCCGCCCACTCCTTTCGCTGGTGTGACCCTTTCCGCCCATCCACTTCCCGAAGAGGCGAAGGAGCCCCTCCATCTCCCATATTGCGGTGCCACCGGGGAGGACGGCAAGACGCTCGTTAGCGCGCGCACACAAAGAAAAAGACCCTCTGTAAAATATATTCCGTTTCAATGAATAGGTATCCGTAATCGCCTTGTCATCGCAATTGTGGATGACGTTGACTCCATCGATATTGCGTCGTCTTTTCCTTAGTGCGGCTGAGAGCGAGTTTCCTTATGCCCAGTAGGCCTGATGATTGAGACAAGAACGGTTTCAACACGTAGTTTTCCTTCTAGAAGAAGCCAAATAAGCAAGAAACTCACCTTGAGTACGACAGCGTCATCTGAAAGCTTCTTCAGATGAGGTTCGACACGTCAGGGAGCCTGGACAACATTGGATGCGATGCAAGGGGACCATACGTCAGAGTCAGACACCTTGCCGTGCTACCAACGGCGGCCAGCACGTGTCCAGCCTAGCCACCCAGCGTCTAAATCTATGTCCAACAGGCGGCTATCTTGGCGGGAGGGGGCCATGGCGTACCAGGCGCAGCTTGAATGGGATCACGACAGCTGTAGAATGACAGGAATTAACGAGGGGGCGTTTAGAAACCGAAAAAAGCAATCTACGGAGAGATGCGTCTAGCGTGGATTGATAAACATTAAAGTTTGGCCCAGCTTCTCGCCCGAATCAGGACGCCACGGACGCCCATCAGATTGATCAGAGGGGACGATCTCTTGTCCTGGTTAGACGGAGATGAAGTGAGTTTGGGGGAGATGGCCAAGACCTGCAGATGTCCTCTTCTGACCCTTGCCAGCATGCAGGTACACCGAGGCCCAGAACCCAGGCTCGACCAGCTTCTCTCTTTGATATCTACGAATAATACACTATGGACGGTTCACGGGATATCCACGTCGTCCCGTCGCGTCGGTGTGGCTTGACAAACCCCCCATCCCGTCCCGGAACAAATCAAGACATACCACCGATGAACCGAGGTGGGAACTGATAACAGCATTCTCGCGGGATGAGGTGGCTTACATTATGCAAAGTCTGGCATATGCCTGCTCCTCGGAGGCGCACGAGCCCTCGCGTCAGGTTTCCTATTGGATTAAGGGGAGGGGGGTTTACCAGTCTTGGCCCGTTGTTTATTGTGGGCTATTTTGAGACCACGACTTCGTCACCCTTCCCACGCCTTCTTACCGCGGCCAAACGTGCATGTCCAGAGTAAATGAAAGGGCTCTCTCTGAGCTTGTACCCCCCGACACGGTGAAGCATGGTTCACCTTGGATACCGCTTCGCTGTGGAAAAGGACGCCCACCCTCTGTCATGAACTTTGACGGCAGATCGCCCATGATAGGCTCGAGCCAGGGACCTCCCTGTGCATCAAATTGAGGATCCGCTTTACGCCCAACGACCAAACTCCTCTTTTTTTCTAGGCTTACAAGTTACACTAGACTGAATATACTGGAGATATCGATGGCTCCAAGGTATCCGATGGATCGAGCACCTTTGATCAGTATTAAAGAGCGGATCTTCCTCTCTCCATCACGGGTCTATCATCAGCAAGATCATCAGCTTCACTTTCCAACCACCTTTCTTCTTCTCATCAAACATCAACAGAGTTGATTAAAACAAATCAGAGCCGGGCTCCATTTCACTGCTTCACTTCTTCCAAGCAACAGAAACATCGAGCCTCACCCGCTTCTTTCAACCATCTCTCCCTTTTCCACCACACACATTTCAAAATGGTTCCTCCTCGCTCTGGATCTGCTATGGGCATGCGCAGCCGCGGCCCCGTAGAGCTCAACGTCAACCTCGCCAAGTCATATGAGATTCGCGGCCCCAAGTCACCTATGCCCAGATCTCCTCTCCGCGACGTCACCCACGAGGACCGCAGGGCCTCATCATCATACGAAGACCGACTCGATGGCGCCATCCACGTCCTCCGCACTGAGGCAAACGCCCTCATGGCCCTTACTCAGCTCTACTCCTCCGAGCGCGTCTGCCGCGACGGCTTCTACCGCTCCGTTGATGCTCTTGTCCGCCACCGCGATCACCGCGGCAAGGTCGTCTTCATCGGCGTCGGCAAGTCTGGCTGGATTGCGAAGAAGCTCACTGCCACCTTCAGCAGCTTGGGTCTCCCCGCCGTCTTCCTTCACCCCACTGAGGCCCTCCACGGTGACCTCGGCATTGTGGGCGAGTACGACACCCTCATCATGATCACCTTCTCCGGCAAGACCCCCGAGCTCATGCTCCTCCTGCCTCACCTCAACAAGAAGTGCCCTCTCATCCTCCTTACTTCACCCACTAGCATGGAGACGTGCGAGATCGCAAAGGCCCGCCCTGATCTCATCCTCCTCCCTGCTCCCATCCCCGAGTCTGAGAAGGATACCTTTGGCGTCTCTGCGCCTACCACTTCTACGACCATGGCCATTGCCATGGGCGATGCCTTGGCGTATGTTGCTTCAAAGGAGATGTACTCATCGGTATCATCAGTCTTTGCAAAGAACCACCCTGGTGGCGCCATTGGCCAGGCTTTCAAGACAAAATAAACAGCCACTTGGTTGTCGACTTTTGTATTGAGAAAAGCTTTCTATTGTTTTGAGGCAGGGCGTTGTCGGATATCGGGGGGACTTCACAGACGTTAACGGACAGAGTTCAAATTGCTCATAAGGCGTCCAATCTTCATTGTAAATATCTTGTTCGGATTCGGGATTATTAGGCAAAACTAGCGGTTTTCGGGGACTCCATAGACTTCATTTCTTATGTTCGATACCACAATTCGATGATCATATCTCGTATTATCTCTCAAGTTCAAACATAACTCTCTTCCCAAAACGATGTGCCATACTCCGAAACGAGATTATAGACTGCAGGCATCTCATTTTGCCATCTCATTCGGTACAAAGTATAAAATGGAACTAAGTGTACTCGAGATGACTTCATTCCATGTACATCTGTTTCTTAGAAATTATTCACGCTTGGCATAAACATTGAATCCAGTTTATCGTACATCTCGGTGGTGCTACGTAGGGCATGTTACATTTGTCGCCACACTAATGCAGGGTAATGGCGAGATCATCAATCCTCCCTGAGGAGGTGAAGATCGATTGATCGATGTTTGAAAAGTCTCGACTTTGGGCCTCCTTGTTTGCAAACACCTCACATCAACGTACAAATGTGTCGTTGCACATATCCTGATACTTCATCCACCGGCCTAGTGATACCTCGCCAGGCACTCTTTTGCCGTGCCGTGATGCCAACATAAGGCTAGGTAGTACATATTCCATAATCCCCTCAGGTCTCAGCAAAGGAAAAAATCCCAAACCCAGAGTTTCTTCTGCGGAGCATATGTGCCACACGGCGTGAGCGGGTGGATGAATGAGTGCCGTGCTTGCCTCTCTTGCCAGAGATCTGGGACTGACACAACCCACACCCACCCACTGTCACAAGTCAAAAATCTCCATGAGTTTGTTTTGCCTTTGCTGCCCAGAACCCAGAACGGCAAGTGAGTAAGAGAAAGAGAGAAGCAGAACCCCGCTTGTCCGCCTCGACTGGAGTTGGCACCTGCAATCTCTTTCACACAACAAGTTCTAGACGCCGCACCTTGGTTCCCTCAGATCCTGTCGTCCAGTCGCCCTTCCTCCTATCATTGGCAGACGACGGACGTTAACCCTGCCATCTCTACTTGAGCCCCTGCAGGATGATCGCCCGTGCATAGCCAGGGAATATTCCTTGAGTACGGACCAATCGACCGACAGGGGTGTCCTAGTCTTATCCCACTAGGAACCTCACCAGCGTCGCATTGACTCGATCCAACGGAGGGTACGTACTCCACCCACGCACATTCGGGTCGAAAGTCCTTAAAACAGTTTGATATAACGCCAACCCGTAACGGCACGTGGGGTTTGACGCGTAGTTGCCGGGATAGGGGGGCATGGGCCACCCGAAAGGCTTTCCTTTTGGCACATCATCTTTGCGGCTTGCCCGCTGCGGTCGTCCGTTGTGGGCACCCATCCCTCCCCCGTCGCGTCTCGTTGATTCAGGAGTCCTCAGAGAAATTAATAATTCCTGGGTTATCGCTGCGGTGCCGCCGATCCGCACCCAAGGTGATCCTAGTCGATCACCGGCCCTGGGGTCCCCAAGCATGATGATGAGCTGTGTTCATCATCAGCCACCCCGAGCTGGCGGCTACAACGACGTATGCCATGTGGGGAGGGGGGGGCGTGGGATGTAAGGCCTGCGTTGCTTCTTAGACGCTGCCCGTCAATTATCCAAGACATGCGTAGCACAGCAAGCGAGAATGATGTGGTTCTCGCCCCTTGGACTTCATGGTCCTGATAGGGTCGGTCCCCGTCCTCGGCGGGCTCCTTTCCCTGCCTCTTGCAGTTATCACTCAATGAGGCCCATCATTGACAGGAAAACCTCCATTCCCTCTCCTTCACTCACCGCTACCAGTCTGGAAGCTAGCAGTAATGATCCATCACCATGTCGGACTCTCTCCAAGTGCCTGACCCCGCCAGGCTACAGTTCTACCCTCCAGGTGGACAGAAGCAGACCAGATTCGCTCCTCTCCCACCGAGACCACCGCCGCCTCCTGGTAGGCACTCCTTCATCAATGCCAGGAGCTCATGGATGCGAAGAAGCCAACGCTTCCAACCTCTTGGACTTGAACCACCACCATCAGACCGCTTCTCCCGCTTGCCGCGGCTAAGCAGGTTATCATACTACCCCGTCGCCAACGAATATATCGAGGGTGTCTTCAACGAGAAGACTGCCCTCCCTCCACGATGGTCCTTTTACGTACCAGACTTTGACTTTGATGTCGAGGACTTTAAGAAGTATGACGAGAAGCCAGAAAATGAAGACGACGAGGGCCCGCCAACAGCCCTCAAGGCCTTCCGTGTCGATTTTTGGGATGGAGACCCGGATGACCCAAAGAACTGGTCGACGGCCTACCGTGTGCTCGTCGTCGCCATGTTTGCCTTGACGACACTGGCTACGGGCATCTACTCGACGGCCTACTCCAGTGGTATCACCCAGATGAGCCAAGAGCTCAACGTCACCAACCCTTCACTACCTCTCCTCGGTATCTCTCTTTACCTCGTCGGTCTTGCCCTTGGTGCCCTTATCATGGCACCTTTGAGTGAGACCTTCGGCCGAAGACCAATGTACATTGGCGGTCTGACAGTGTTCTTGGGACTGATTCCTCTCGCCGCACTGGCAACCAACTTCACGATGGTCATCGTGGCACGTTTCTTAGGGTAAGCCGCCTTCACATTGTTCTTTCACTCATAAGATCAGTTGCTCACACGAACTCTAGTGCTGTCGCGGGAAGTGTCATGCTTTCCAACGTTGGCGGCTCCATCATGGACATCACGAACCCCAAATACTTGCCGCTGGCTATGTCAGTGTACTCATTCGGACCCCTCAACGGTCCCGTCCTCGGCCCTCTCATGGTAAGTTCCAATCACTCAAGATCCTCGGCCCAGGTTACTAACAATAATGACAGGGTGGATTTCTCGTTGAAGCCTTCGGCTGGAGATCACTCAACTGGATGTCATTGATCTCAACAGCCGTGGGAGCTCTCTTCATCATGACCGTTCCAGAGACGTACCGGCCTACACTTCTGAGAAAGAAGGCTGCTGCAAAGCGGCAAGAAGAGGAAGACCACAGATACTGGTCCGACTTTGACGACACCGTCCCTATTTTCCGCAGAATCAGGACGGCCGTGTCCCGTCCCTTCATCCTATCCTTCACTGAGCCCGTGCTCATGTTCTGGAACATTTACATATCTGTCATTTACGCCATCGTCCAGTTGGCCTACGTCGCATTTCCTATTGTCTACACCACCGAGCGCGGCTGGAGCGTCGCCATTTCTGGTCTCGCCTTCCTCGGCGTCTTTGTCGGTATCGCGCTCGTCCTAGCCACCGAGCCGCTTCTCAGAAAGCTGGTCAATCGCCAACCCAAGAACCCGGAGACTGGCCAACAGGAGCCAGAGGCAGTCGTCCTTCTCATCTGCATCGGTGCGGTCCTCGAGCCCGTCGGCCAGCTCTCATTCGCTCTGACTTCCCTACCCATCGACATCCCCTTTTACTGGAGTGTCCTATCTGGTGTCCCCTTCGGCTACGGCTTCGGCCTCGTCTTCATTTACGGAACCAGCTACATCTCAAAAGTCTTTGGCATGTACGCGACCTCCGCCTCAGCCGGTAACCTCGTCTTCAGATCTATTCTGGGCGCCGTGTTGGTGCTCGTCGGCAAGAGCATGTACGCCGCCCTGACACCGCGCATTGCGGGCATTACGGTCGGTGTCGCCGAGGTCGTGCTCATGCCCGTCCCCTTTATCTTTTATAAGTGGGGCAAAAAGATTCGGCAGAGAAGCAAACTTATTCAAACTTTGGAGGAGCAAGCGAAGAAGATGTCTTAATTTTTTTATCCCCTCTGTACTACGGAAACCGGAAAGATACCCCCCTTTTCCTATGTCGAATACTGTACTGTGAACCAGTCACCAGTTACATTCTTGTCAAATAGCCTTTATTTATCAAACATCTGTACTTAGAACCTCGAGCGATCAAAATGTGTAGAATATAGATAGAATCATCATCATTATCCAAAAGTCCAATATTGCCTCCCATCTTCTATCTCATCACTCGTACGAGTACATGTAGTTACTGCGTCATAGATTGCACGCACAGTCGTGAGATCTGTGGTCATTGCAAACTTGTAAGGTACATGTGGTTTTCCTATGCCGAACAAAGTTGCAGCCGCTCTTTCCAACACATTTTGACCCACTGATTCTGTGTATATCGACACGGCTCTTCTGCAGGGGACATATTACTCGCAGGGCTCGCAGTGTTTGTCACACTGCCCGTCCAAACATTTTCCCGCAGCATCTTGAGCGCCACTGAGATATTGAGAAGCTTCTGCTTGTCGATAATTCTCTCAAACAGGTCTTCTACCTCATACCGCCGTGCGCTCACCGCCATGCTCTCGCAGCCGAGCACAAACACGGGCCAAACCATCATGGTCGCCGCATGCGTGTCGAGCGGCACGGCGGCAACGGCGTCGGATAGCTGCTCCACCAAAGCCAGGGGATGCTTTGCGGGACGTTCGGCTGCCAACGTGCTTGAGTCACCCTCGTCCGCGCGGAGCAGGAAGATTTGTGTTGCCAGGCTGTGGGCCCGGGCGGCTGCGATGCAGGCGTTGGCATCGCGGATTTTGAGACTCGTTGGCGGAGCCGATGGATCAGTATTTGGATCTGGCTGATGTTGAGGAGGTGGAAGATCTTGGCAAGCTGATTCAAGTTTTTCTAGGAGATGACATCGAGAAGAGACAAAGTCCTCGGGCATAATCATCGTTTGGAAGAAGTCGTCAACCAGCGAGGCTGCTGCTCCAATCACCGGCAAGATGCGCATCGAGTAGCCGAAAACAATGTCTGGCCCATTGGCGGCAGAGCAGTCTTGACATTTTGGGAGGATGAGATCTTGCCAGGCCTGCTCGTCAAAGACCGGGTGTGTTGCGCAAGGTACGCAGCAGAACGTGTCGATGTAAGCCATCATCTTAACGTTCACTGCCATCATTGGAGTGTCCTTTTCGATTGGCCAATTTGCGGCCACTCTTTGTCGTAAATTGTGTCTTTCTTGCATTTGCGCTTTAAGGCCTCGAAGAAGAGGGATGATTGATGGTGTATGTGACCCTTGCATGATTTCCATGCCAACGAGCGCTGCTGATGCTGCAATTGCCTCTTCACTCAAATACACTGGGAATGACGTCTGAAACTGGGGGTTCGATATGGTTCTAGGCTGCTTTACGCACGCCACCATTGTGGAGAGTGCTCTCTGTTTCCTTTCGAGAGTTTCTGCATGTTTGAGCTTCCCGAGTGCGTAAAGATGGGCGGACCCGGCAGCCAGGACCGCTGGAAGAAGGATGGAATTTTCCTTCCAGACAAAGGCAAGATATGGTTGGCGTATGGTAGCGTATTCTTCAGGGTTGGGATATACAAGATCCGGCAAAGAGTCGGCCCAGTGTCTGAAAATGAAGGCATCTGACGACGAATGAAGTTTCGGGCCCACTGACAGACTGCGTGTTACGGATGTCGGGGGGATAGCTTTTTTCCTACACGCGGCCGACTTTTTTGATGGACAAATCGTCAAAGAACTTCGGGGTTTGATGACGCTCTTGCTTGCAGATTGGCTATCCGGGCTGATATCGCTGATCTCAACCCATTTCAGATGTATCTGGTATCCGACACACTCGACACCACGACGCTCGCACTGCTTGCAGAACGGGCGCGCCTCGTCACACTTGATACGGGCTGTTCGACATGTCCCGCATCCTGTGTTAAGAGCAGAGAAAAGTTAGATCCTACGCCAAGAGACGGTAGAAAGAGCCAAGCGCGATGAGACTTCGACGCGTTTGTCAGCCTCGTCGAGTGCGGGTTGACGAACCGTTGCGAGAGCGCCTGTGAGCTTGAGCAGCCATTGAAATCCGCCCGGCATTAGCCGATTTGTGAGGTGAGGTGAGGTTTTGTGCTACGTGTGATGTTGATAGAAACTTCCCTCCCCCCAGACCAAATTGCATGTGATTTGAGTTCGTGATTCCGGTGGGATGAGATGCTACAGGTCGTTGAACTCAATCTGAGTGGTTTGTGCTGATGCAGAATTGTAGATGAGAAGAGAAACGCGACTAGCCATGACCAGATTAGGAAAAAAGAACGACTCCTTACTCGCCAAGATGGCGAGGTGTCTTGGTTTTATGTGCTCCGCTTTCATCCGGTTCCGACGACAAAGCGGCAAGTGGAGACCGCTATGAGGTTGTAACCAATAGCAACTACGTAACCGAGTCAGCAATGCCGTCGATGTTGTCACTAAAACATAACCATGACCTTGAAGATTTGGTGACATCTTGGCTTGTGCTGAGTTGACTTTTCTGTATTTTTGGTTACATTCTCTAGCTGTGGCCTCAGTTTGTCCCGAGTTGTCGGGTTATTTTACGATACAGTTCAGACCTTGCCAAGCTTCTATCCACATGGCTGGGGCACATTTGGTACCCTAAAGATCTAGACTTTCTAATGCAGCATGGGAAGGTCAGACCTAGTCAGGGTGGGGTTTTACCAACTACGGAGTGGATTCGAAGAGATCGCTGCCTTCGTGAGGACTTGAGCGGGCTTTCAACGTTGTAATGAAGACGTCGATTCTGAGAAAGTTCAGATCTGAGTAATACGTGTTGCCTCGTGGATTCATGGAGGAATGAGGAGGCGCTTACAGTTTGAACCAAGAAACTAGCGGTATCTGCCAGAGCGCTAATTCGCCCCACAAAAGATGCCTGGCACGAGCTTCCATCATGGTATCAAATCGTCAACTTCAAAGATGTACAATAAAATGTCATCGACTGCTAACCCAGCCAATCGAATTTAAGGAACATTCAGAATGTTACTGAGTACAGCTATCTTGAATGGAACAGAATTGACATTCACAGCGTGCGCTATGATAATCCATACAAATAGCGTAAGTCGTAAACTGCAACCACCAAGGTGAATCGGATCCTGGTTTCTGGGCATATGCAAAGTTGTGACATTTCTATCGTTTGTGATATTATTTGCCTATCAGAATCATTCCATTTAATTGCACCAACTCACAGGCGAATCCTTCAAAGAGACTGCATTGGATATGAATCCCATGAGAGTGCTGACATGGTAAACTAAAATCTGACAGGCTGATTCTAGAGGTTGACATTGGTTGGATGCAAATAGTCCCTTGTTGGGCTTCAAACACATTCGACTTCGCCATGCTGATCAATATCATTATCACCATAGTACTTATTGACGTTTCCCCCCGCAATGCACAATTCATCTTTGGTCGCGTACTCACCACCACCATTTCTCAACCCCCATTATGGACCGCGCGAATCTCATCGCAACACTCGCCGCAGCGAGACAAACCCCCAAACGACCTATCGTAACCCTCGCAAACTGCGACAACGCATGGCTCATCTCTATCCCCAGACCTGCAGGGGCGACCGGTAAAAAGGTCTTTTACCATATCTTGCAAGACCCTTGGCTCTTTGGCGTCAGCGACATGCTCATTAGCTACTTCTTGCGGATGTCGCTCAAGGAAAAATCGGTGCTAGAAACCATCGAATCCTGCGAAGATTTAGTTCGAGAGATTGAGGAGGCAGTCGGGGGCTCCAAGGAAGACGACGAGCACTGGCTCGATGCGGTGACCGTCACCCATACCAATCCGGATCACCTGCACCAACCGACGCTACGAACCTTTGATCCATCACTCAAAGTCCTTGCCGTAGAGGACGCCGCCACCACGATCTCTGCAATGAAGCACTTTCACAACGTCCACGTTCTTCCGGACTTTGTACGTGGCCAGGCGTGGCCCGCTACGCCAGAGATGCCCGAGTGGCTGTCCATCTTCCGGCTTGAAGACGAGACCAAGAAGTACCCGAACCTTTACCATGCCATCGTCATCAAAATTGCAGCTGCGAATGGAAAAGACGAAGTCATTTTGTACAGTCCTCACGGAGTTGATCCCGGTATCGTCGAAGCCGCCATGGAGATGAACCCCGACGCGAAGGTTATTGCAATGACGCACCCAATCAACGAGGCTGGCGTTGGACTCAAGTCCAAGGGGGTAGCCAATGCTCTGAAAATTCAGCGGAAGCATTCGCCAAAGTATTGGATTCATTGCCAAGAAGGCATACAGTATACCGGGTTCTTGACCTGGTTCTTCGACTATGGAGACAAGACGTTGGAAATAGGCCTGGAGGAAGAGGCCAGGGAAACCGAGGAGGAGCTGCCTAGGCCCAACTACGTGACTATCTCGAACGGCGCAGGGTTTGTTCTGGCATAGTTAGGGATATGCGAATGAAGTAGGCATGGAGTCAAATCTGTCGTCCTCTGTTTGAAGCTTCATCACGCACCCAACTACTTTATATCTGCATTTCTAAATAAGCCAACGGAAGCACAAGTGACTTAAAAAGTGAATGCATAATAGGAAAAAGCAAAATCGGCACACGATAGCCTCAAAAGCAAAAAGAACTCCTCGACGGGGAATTGAACCCCGGTCCCCTGCGAATCGTGGGATTTCCCCGGTGACAAGCAGATATCCTCACCACTAGACTATCGGGGATTGGTGGATGTTGACATCCAGTGATAGTTGGTTGGGTGGGGAGGCGCCTAGCAAACCTATAGATCTACGTCCGTGCTTGGTAGAGTGGAGGTGCCAGAAGCCCTCAGCCAACATCAACTGAAAGCCCCAAATTGTCGTCAATAGAGCTAGAACGCAGTACGATTCAGAGACTTTGTAACGACCTTCAATAGTCTGTTGCAAGAGCAGCGCGAACACGAGAAGTTGCCATGGCTAGTGTTGAATTTGTAAGGCGACGATCTCAACACGCGGGCAGCGCACGGTAAGGTAAAGTGCCGCACTCCCTAATAATCTCGTGAGAAGCCGGCAGCATCCATCCCTAATTCACCCACCGTCGCATGGTTGAAACCAGGTCACGGCATACATAAAAGATGACAACATGCAAGAATCACCGGCAGGATCAGGATCGCATGGGTGGAACAACGGGAGAGAGGACGCAGCCCTACCTGTAGCACAGTTAATGACCTTTGGTCCTCATTGGAGAATTGTTAGCACCGGTAGTGACACCACCACAGTGGCGCAAGGTCTCTAAGAAGTCATCTCAGTGAAGAGCACTAAACCAAAGAGAAGCTCAAGTGCTGACTGTGCCACGACAGATCTGCACTCAAGTTCCCCTGACATCATTTGGCATTCCCAGCCTTGAGCATAGCCGCTTCGAAACTTGGCTGCCTGATGGGGTGCAAGTTAAGCATTTCGCTAATTCATAAGCGCGACAACTGCCGCCGCGGAATGAAGCTCAACGCCATGTACTCCCAAGACATTCGATCAAGTATCACACAATCATGAGCACGTCAGACGCCAACAGTGTCAATTCAGAATGCCATCAGCTGCAAGCCGGTCTGTCACCGGCCACCGCAGCTTTACGTGACTTCACTGCGGCCCATCCTGAAGCCGAAGCACAGCTCTCCCCCGTGCTAGAACAAGTCCTCTCACTCTCGGACAGCATCGTCGCACTTCGACGCAATGTAGCGAGTTGCGAAGGAGAGGACCAGCTCTTGAGCGAAATCCGATGCGTCCCGGCATTCTGCAATGAGGTTATCAGCCAGATCGTAGGGTCTGTCACTGACACGGGACCTGAGAAGTCCCGATGGTCGCTGTCTCGGCGCGGTGACGATGCGTGGAGGAGTGCAGCCAGCCGCGCCTCGGCCCTCAACTCACATTTGACCACGGGCAGGAGGACAATGGGCCTGGCGGTTGATGCATTAGACCTGTAAGCTTGCCCACTCAGTTGCTTACGAGATGTTGGTGAGGTACTGAGACACAGCAGGGTCCGACATCTTCAAAGAGCAGAGGAGGCCGGCGAGTCCCCTCCATATGCTACCAGCGCGATCCTCCAGGAGATCAACTCCATCAAGGAGATCTTGAACCGGCAACCCGCATCAGACCAGAGCATATCGCCACAGAAGCTCGCCAGGTTCCTCAACTTCCTCCGGACCTTCGTAGACAACCAGTCGACCACGGTTCCGGCATCAGACATGGCGAGACTTTCCGTCACCGCCGACAACGCCGGCTCTTCAACCTACTCCATGTCCGCCGCACCAAGCGTAGACGGAGACGTGAACCCATACCCGACTCTCCTCGCACCAGCTCCCGCCCACGCCACATTCCGTCACGTCGGCAAGATCACCATGAACCTGGAAAAGGAACCTGTCGACATCCGCTTCACCTCCGCAACAGACCCGACGTCCTTCGCCGTCTCCAACTTCTTCAAAGACATCAGTCTCTTCGACGCCGCCTCAGGAGAGCGCAGGCGCACCATCAAAGTGAAAGGCGTGAACATGGTCTTCTCCCCGCTGATGGACCTCGTCGCCGTAACGACGGAGCATCACGATGAATACGTCAACCGGTTCCCTAAGCCGATTCTAACCTCACACGATATGGTCCACTTCGAGAGGCCGGCCCTGTACGTCGTCGAATGGGTCAACGACAACAGCCCCAATGCGCGCAAGTTCATCCTGCAATGGCATGGCATCCGCGCCTTTTCCTTTAGCCCCGACGGCCAGCTTCTGGCAATCAAGGGAGTGCGCAATCGTGTCGAGATCGTCACGGCCGCCAAAGGGCAGGGGTACAGCGTCATCCGCAGCCACACTGATGAAGTCACGCACGCGGAGTGGACGGCGGACTGCACCAGGCTCGTCACCGCGTCCAAGGACGGGACGCTGAGGATCACGAATGTCGAAACTGGCCGGAACATTGCCAAGATCGAGATGGAGGACTGGAGGAACCCGCTCCGGCTTGCTGTGAGCCCGGCGGGAGTGATTGCATCGATTTGGGGCAGGACGGTGACGATATGGGACCCTGAGAGCGGCGCGATGAACAGCTACAACCTTGAGACGGCAAAGGGGAGCGAGGGCGTCCCGTTGGCGATCTCACCTGACCTGCGGTGGGTTGTGTACCGGTCAGACGATGGTGCTGATGCCACGGATCTGGCGACTGGAAAGGTGGTCTACTCAGCGAGGTTAGAGTCTGGGTTCGCGGTGTCGGCTGCCTTCTCTGGGAACGGGCAGTACATGGTGGTTGGGCGGTGTTTGCATGGGCACCATGCCAGAAATGATTCTGGCATTCTCAACGTGTGGGAAATTCAGACTTGACGTGATATTATGAGCAAACGAGATACCTTTAGTCGTACGAAGTTAGGTCATTCATATGAGTAGAACCACTCAGGCTTAGAACCGAGCTTGAATGCCATGTGCAGCTTTACACAAGCAGCTTTCGTCTGCAGTATGTCTATTCATTTCCCTCGAGCGTCAGAGGCTTTACACATTCGATATGAGCTACCTAACAAACTGAGGCTCTGTTCGCAGTCCAACGGAAGAGAACATGAGGCATCGATGGCGCATCGTTGCACTACCAGCCCTTTCCACCAGGATAGTCCTCAGTGACAGCGACATCGCGCTTCCAGGGCTTTCCACCTGGGGAGCCACCAGCGCCGTCAACGACAGCGTCATCGCGCTTCCAGGGCTTTCCACCTGGGGAGCCACCAGCGCCGTCAACGACAGCGTTGTCGGCTACCTATACGTTGACTACGTGTTAGACACAGGCACTATGAACTCAGATGACGGCCAGAGGGGAAACGGACCGGCGCGGCCATGGCCAGTGATACAATAGCGGCAAGGGCGAGCAAGTTGAACTTCATTTTGCCGGCTTCGATGTTGCAAAGCAGAGTGAGATAGTTGTAGTGGTTGTTCAAGTTGCCCGGATGGTTGAAGATGATACGAAATTCGGTGACAGAGTAAGCAGGCTCAAGTAGCCTTCTTTTATACTCATTTTCGGCGACGGTTTGTCTTCAGCGATGCTGAAACCTTGAATTATCTGAAGCCATCGTCAATCTCCACGTAACATCGAGACCGGCGGAGTTCCACCTCGAAGCTCGAACAGCTCACTCAGCACCCTGAATCCTCTGCTTTATAGAAGATTCACCTTCCAGATGCGGATGCCCTTGCCTTACTGAGCATAGTATAAGCTGATTGAGTCGGCTCGACCCGACGCACCTACGGGTCACGTTCATCTCTGAAGTGTGAGCCTCGGCGGCTAGACTCCCTTCACAATGAGACAGGAGCACGCCATTGTGGTGGAAAGGCATCCAATTCGATGAATTTTGCTGCATATGCTTATTCACGCTCGCTAGCTCAGATGAAATCAAGAGTAATCAAGGTAGTAGCGAAGAGCGGAACTACGCCTCGGTCTTCAGAGGCTTCTGTCCCCAGACTGCTCTCTGGCGGTAGTACCCATGCAGCTTACCAGACCGGATCTCGCGACGCAGCTGCGCCGCATAGATGTGGATTTCCTCACGGGACCAAGTCGACATGACGTTGGCCATGAAAAGAACGTAGCCCTCAATGTCCGACAGGAGCGTCAGCTGAGCCCACTCGCCAATCTCCTTCTTCACCTCGTCCTTTGGCCAGTTGCCGATGGGTGCCTATCATTTCCCATGTTAGTCTTTCCTCTGATGCCGAAAGCGCAGGTCATCCTTCAAAGGGCTCTCATCTACCTTATTGTTCCACTCCGTGATGCTCTCAAAGCCAGCGTCCTCCATCGACGTCCTCTGCAAGTTCTCGTCGAGGACCCGGAACGTCCGACCCATTTTCCGGCCGCCCTCCTCGAAGAACTTACCCCACTGGCCCAGCGCGCTGGTCTCCGGGACGGTCCCGTCGTCGCTCATAATGGCCGGCGAGACCTCGAAACTCTCCAGGTATCCGCCCGGCTTCAGGGCCCTGTACGCCTGCTTGAACAGCGCGGGCCAGTCCGCGATGCTGCCGACCAGGAAACGGATGTGAACATAGTCAAAGGACTCTGGTTCGAAGGTCCATTCGCGCGTGCAGTCGTCAATTTCACTGTGTGGGGTCATCAACGGCACCAGCTGCTGGATCTTGACGCTTCCAGTACTCACAACTTCAGGTTAGGAGGAACCCAGCTAGGTTGGATTGGGGAGATGTCCGTTCCAATGACTTCACATTCGGGGTTCTCGTCGGCAAAATCACTATACAGAGTTCAGCCTCTTGCATCACATAGTCATGCCGAATTTCTGAGCAGGGACTTACATAGCCCAGATACCTACGATGCCGTTAGCCTGACTTCATGAGCCGAGAATGACATAAGCGCCGCTCACCTGTTCCTGTCCCAATATCCAGCGCTTTGTTTAGCTATTTAGGGTTTCGTTAGTTCAGGCCGATGAGCAAGCCACCGCCGATGAGCCCGTCACCTACCTTGCTTTTGTCTAGCGGTGCCAAGTGAAGCTTGTCGCCCATCGACAAGGTGAGTAAGTGATGGCTAATGACCGTCAGCCTCGATCTCTCACTTCTTTCGTCATTGGCGGTCTCCATCTCACTTGATATCCCAAGCCTCATTCTGTTGCTCATCGTTGCTCCCCCTTTAACAATCCGTTAGCGACAACGCCCAAAACGCTCAGTCCTCCCAGCCCGCGGGGGTCACTACCAATACTGGGCGTCGCCAACCTCGCCGTGGAACGTCCTCCCGTGAATCTTCCGGTACTGCAAAATCGTAGAGGTGATCGACGCCGTAGAGCTGGCGTTGTCGTCGCCTAGCGCAGAGTCGGCATCGTCGTCGTTAGCAGCGTCCTAGCGGCCTGTCAATCATCAAAATCCCGCGGGCGGCCGCCGTTGAAAGGGGGGGCATGTAGAGAATCTACGCCCCCGCGGTGGAAAAAGGTGTCGAACTGACTCGTGCCGCTTGCACCCAGTGCTCAGCCGGTAGAATTCCAGCCGCTGCGTTCGCCGCAGTCTCCTGCTGCTGCGCCGTGGCCGCGGCCGTCTGGTCCTCGTCTCCCTCGGGACACATTTGTCGGATGGTATCGGGGGGTTTGCACTCGCGATGTGAAGCTGTACACTAGTCGTGTCGTCGCAGGGTTTCCTGTTGCTGTTCCCAGATTCCGGGTTACTGTTGCTCGAATCCCGGGAGGAAAGGGAGAGAGTGTGTAATTCTGAGACTGAGAAATCGAATTGCTTAAGCGGCAGCGGGAGAGGGTGGAAACTTGCCCGCCACGAGTCACGACAAAATCCCCGGTCCCTGTTCCCCTGCTTCAATGAGCTCGGAAAACCCCACAGCGGCCGGGCAAAGCGCCTGGTCGTGGACGTGCGCACGCCTTGTCGCCTCCAATTCTTTGGGTGATCAGTCAATTTTCCCTTCACCGCATCAACACCATCCCTATCCCCGGGCGGGGACAGCGGGCGGATTGGATATGGTCTTCTGCTTCGCTTCTCTTCTCCAACCCGTTGGAGTCTTGGAGAGCATCTCCTCATCTGCCGGTTGTCAGCTTCATGTCAGCTCCGCCCGAATTTTGCAGCTTTAAGCTGTGCCATGGCTCATGGTAACGTGTCAAGCGATGCGCCAAGGCCGCTGACCAAAGGTGTAAAATGCTACCATGTTCGGCCCTCATCACCAGAAACGACCGGAAGAGGGGCCGGGGATCGTCAGCGGGTAGGCCAACCAGCTGAGGACTCGCGGCATTTGCCAGTGGATCTCGCATGCAAGGACCTGCAAGGAATAGCACTCATTAATGATCAAGAACCTGGGTCGCCGCGTGCTCAATGGTGACTGCTGTGACCTTGACAGCATGTACATGTGTTGTACGGAGTCGGCCGCTCAAGACCAGGAACGAGGGGTGGCCGACGGGGCCCTAGACTTCTTCAAGAAAGCATCATCTCATTTGCTAGGCACAGATAATAAGGATATCTCTCCGGCTCTAATACGACGCATTCAGTCGCATCTCGATGTACTCGCGGCTGTTTATCGGCTCGTACTTCTTCGGCTTACCGGGGCCGTAGCAACCCGGCACGCAGTCTACCGTCTTCTCCTGATCAGCGCCGATAAAGTACGGAATTGAATATCGTGCCCGGGTCACGCGGTCACCGCTCTCGTTCGTCTCGAGCGGCGGCGCTCGTACACGATGCACAGTGGACCGCAGAGTGTCGTTGCTCCACCGCTGCATGAAGTCGCCAATGTTGACCACGATCGTCCCAGGGATGGACGACACGGGCAAGAATCGGCCCTCCTCGTTGGGGTCCTCTACCTCGAGGCCGCCGACCTCGTCCTGGAAGAGGAGCGTCATGGAGCCAAAGTCCGAGTGCGCTCCCAGCCGCTCGACCCTGCCGGCGCGCAAGAGCTTCTCCTCGACCGGCGGATAATGGAGGAGGCGGATCTGGTTGTCTTTCATCACATGGTAGTCCCGAAAGAAATCTTCGTCCAGGCCCATGCCGAGAGCCATAGCACAGAGCAGGTGGAGTTCGAGCTGATAGCAGACCTCGTAGAAGTTATTGAAAAATGACCGAAACCCAGGGAGCGACTCCTCGGGGAGCCAGATGTTGGGCAGGTGATCATCGTCCTCGCGCCCAATCTCGTATGATTCCTTGAAGTCTGGGATTTTCCTCAACTCGCTGATTTCTTCGGCGTCAAATACCATCTGCGACACCTTTTCTCGGCCAATGCCGGAGTACCCGCGATGCCACCATCCCTCGGGTGGATGCGGCGCCTTGTCCTTCTCAGCCTGCGGGAGGGAAAAGAATATCTCACTCTAATCATGGAATTATCAGCAAGGACAGCGATGAAGAGAAAGTTCGTTCTTGTAGACGAACCCACTGGAAGGCGGACTTGATGATTTCCTCGGGGATTCCATGGTTCTTGACATAGGCAAAGCCCGATATTCTGAAAGCGTCTACAAGACTCTTGCCGGCATTCAGTGCTGCTTCAGGGTTGGTGCTGTCTTTCAGGGCACCCAGGTCAACGAGTGGAATGTTAGACCCCCCACCTGTTCGGGCAACAGAGGCTTCCTCGACGACCGACGGTGAATGAGGCATTGTCAATTCAGCTCTGTTTCATGGAGTGACGGAGTGACAATTGCGAGGAATTTGGATAATTTACACACTTGAGCATCGATAAGATATGTTCCCCGCCTTCTGCAGGATGACGGAATGACGTAGATCGGCACACGAGGTTATTCACATGCGAACTGACGCACCGTGCATGCTATGCATCCAGTCAGCAAATTGACCAAACACGCCAGACTAGCTCTTGACTTTGACTTTGAGTTATACATCTTTCAACGTCTACTCTATTAGTCATCCATATGATTGGTGTTCTTAATTTCATCATGGAGCTAAGCTTATCGTATTACAAATTCCCCAGCGTCAATGTTTGCCCACTGTCATTTAAAACACTAAACGACTATGTTGGCTTCTCTACTATTCCAAATATGTACAGAAGAATTTTTGAACTCTATAGACATGGCAGGTGACATTGTTACGGGTCTAATACAAAGGCGCAAGGTTGATGATGGCTAGACGCCTGTGCTGGTTCATCGCCTCATCTAGCACCTACATGCAGGGCGCTCCAAGACCGAGCCCTGCGGTAAGGTTCAAGGGAGCATTTCCAAACACCGAGGTTGCTAACCAGTTTCCAACATAGTTCTCAACCTCGAGAGGCTTCTGCCACCTTGCCCAATGCCCGCCGTCAATCTCACCTCGGCTCAAGTTGTCAAAGTACGTTTTCATTCCTTCGGATAGAGACGGAGGCAGCGTGAGATCCTGGGTTGCAGCGATGTACAGCGCAGGTTGCTTGAACTTGCCGCTGTAAGTGGTATTGTCAGGGATAAGCACCCGCTCATCTTCCCAATTCAGGTTGTTGTTACGGTATTCGTTGAGCGTGTGATTAATTGGCTTTCTGGTGTATTCTTCGACATAAAAGTCAATCTGCGCCTTGGTGAGAAGCGGCGTGTCTGTAGTCACAAGGTCGAGCAGATCATAGTAGAATCCGATGTCTGTGACGTTGCTGGGTTGCTCGCCATTGGGGCCAATCACACCGTAGACGTTGTTCAGGATTTGTCGAATGCGCGTTGTGTTCTGGGCATCAGCCGGCCCGACATAGTCCGCAACGGCATCTGTACGGAATTGCTGCTGGTATTTAAATCCAGGCCAATCGTATGCGAGGTCCACAAAGGAGGCCGTGGGAGCTGCGAAAGGCGTGTTGAGCACGTAGAAGGCGGCTACGAGGTCTGGATGCCAGATGGCGGTCCGATAAACCACTGCTCCACCAAAGTCGTGTCCACCGAGGATGATACGAGAGAGACCAAGTTGGCTTGCGAGTGTGGCGATGTCGTCTGCAGCGCGCTTCCAGGTACTATTTAGGTTAAAAATGATCAGTTTCCGCAGACTCTAACCGATCCAACCTCTGGTTGACTCCTTAACGCGTCGTAACTTAGTAAAACTTGACATCCTCGGGTGAATCAGTTCCACCATATCCAATCTTGTCCAAAGCGACGACGCTCAGGCCCTTGGAGAGGAGGAAGGGAATATGGTTGGCCCAGCCCAAGGCCAAATCAGGCCATCCGTGGACGAGGAAAACAGTACCAACAGACTTTCCCGAATCAGGCTCTGCATGGATATATCTGTATTGAATACCGTTGAATCGGCCGTTTTGAAATGGAGCCTGGAGTCGAGAGTAGCAAGAACGTCCATCTTGTGAGACTTTGTTGGTCTATTATGACTGAAGGTTGATCAGGGTGAGGTTAGAACTGGAATCGGTGATAGTGCTTGATTCAAATGTTCTGTTTCGCGAGATGATGATCGATATTTATAAACTCGGTCTTCCGTGAGAGGAATCGACTCTCCCAGTGCAAGACTGTGTAAGCTACCAAGTGAAAGCGCCATGTCATAATGATACGGTACAGTCGCCATCTTAGAGTCCGTATGGCCAGGCCCTGAGCCCGCTTAGTGAGCTACTCGAATTCGTCCGAACTCCCGGGAGCCCCCCGTTAGGACCTGTCATCAGTGAATCCCTGCAAGGTGGTATGAAGATGATAGAAATATTGAAGTCGATTAGAAATGCATGCGAGATCGCGAGAAGCATCCCCGGCGACGTGAGCCTGTCTAGATCTCCTCACAAGACAACGTACACTCCTGGTAGTTGTGATGTCCCATTATGAGAGAACAAAAATTGTGTTCAATCTTAACTAAAATTCCATTCTATTTACTAATTTTCATCGATCTTTTTTCGGGTCTTTGCAGGTTGTTCACAACTTGAGCGTCTAGTCTTCTTCACCGAGCTCGATCTTAAGTCAAGTCTGATTAGTATCGACTCGCATCATTCTGGAGTCATCCCGACCGATTTATGGAGACTCACAAGGTTACTAATGCATATATGCCGCTGTTGATGCCCTTCTACAAGGTTGTGGGCACGGCGGCTGCAGCTTCGTTTCCCCGTATGTGCTCACTGAGCAGAATCTGATTAGTATAGATACACTATTTTAAATTACCCCGGCGGATGTGCGGTAAAATGTCTGGATGGTAAGCTGTTTTCCTCTTTTTCTTTCGGAATCCGAGTCAGTATTAAGATCCACGATCGTCATTGGAACAGCCAGCGATTTTCCCGCAAGCATTGAAAGCACGGGGCTTTGATTAGTATTCATTTCCAGATGAACCAACCTGATTTTAGGCCCCTGTATAGTTTGGGTTGGGACCTATTCAATGACCTCTAAATTCTCCCAATTTTACTCTACGTTTTCATGAGATATCTCGCGCCTGATATAAGGAAAGACCTTTTTTGAGATCACACTTCATGGTGCGGGGCATCACGGTCAAAATAATGAGAACCGAAGCCCGAAGACAGAGATGACGATGTGCCAGCTGCATTTTTCATTGCTCAAATCATCTATTCACGACAGTCTCATCTAAATTCGGGGGTGATTATGACTCTGGCAATGTGGCATGGTACATGGTGTTGTTGAAGTTGTCGTTACACCTGCCCCACAGACTTTTGTTGTTCTCACCGAAGGGCCAGGGTAGGTGATTGTTGATGAGATGTTGAACTGATTTACCTCATTTGCTTTTGAAAGCTCAAATATAAATCGCTGATCATTACACGTTAGAGACGTTCCTTCTTCATCAGACAGCAATATCAGACCCCTATTTCCCATACGCTCGCGCCCAGTCCTGTCTCTCCAAATCATCCCTGCTCTCCTCATCGGTCATTTCAAGAGTATACTGTGTGTCGTTATCACACGTTGTCGAACTGCCCCCGAAGTCTCTCAGCTTGACTGCATGTGGCTTCTGTGGAGAGTTGCTAGGCGATGGCTGGGTGCTCGATTCATGTGAGGCATGGGAATGATGCGATTTCTGAATCGCTGTCGTAGACCGTGCTTGCGACTTTCTTCGGTGCGTTCCGGTTTGTATTGTCGATTTGATAGTGGTGAAAAATACTGGCAGCTTCTTGAAAAGAGGTCGTAGTGCCGGGAGACTACCGCAGATGATTGCTAGGTTGAGCTCGACGGATGACCATAGCACGACGTCGACGTTATCCCCTAGAGCGGCTATTAGCATCAATCTCATACGAAGATGACCGGGAGACCTTACAAGTAGAGTCAAATGAATTAGCGAATGAGACCAAGTATTTAAGTCGGATCATACTCGCGACGCAAGCACTGCAATCCTGAGTTAACATTTGCAAAGCCGCTTCAATGGTTGGCACGTCACTTACAAGGATCCAATAGCAAACATGCAAACCAATGCCATTCGCTTCTTCTTTCCCAGTTGAAGCTTAATCAGTTCTGGAATAGGGATGACAATCAAGATAATATCCTCCAGGATACTGCAAGCAGCGCCTCCGTAACTGATAGCCGAAACATTGAGGCAACGACCTTGGATAGATCGATCCCAGATCGACTCAATAGGTAGGCATTGAAATACCATCAACAGCAGAAACATGAAGCCGTGGATGAACAGAAACACCATGAGGATTTTGACTGCCAGGCGGAACTTCTGATTGGTGAACACGCGGGAGTAGAAGCAGGCAATGGAGGCTTTGGCAAAGACTCTAGTGTACAATTAGCGATAGTCCTTTACTACCTCGATCGTGTCTCGATGCACATACTGAACAAAGATGTAAAGCATCTGCAATACATAGAAAATCTGAAGGGAGTCTCAGTTAGCTAGCCAAGACTCGTAATGTGCCGTGCGTTGTCGTACCTGCAAAATAGTCTTGCCATTTCCCGGGTCAATATCCCAATAGTGAAGTCCGAATCCCATTGCAGCATCTAATGTGCAGCTGAAGTCAGCACTAGACACCCAGTTGCTTGAGCCACGAAGGAAAGTGCATACTTGTGTAGCCAAGGCCGGACATGACTATCAAAAATGCCTGCCACCGTCAGTGAGTCAGTTGCTACGAATGAACCATCACCAGGAACCTTACCAAAGCGATCAGTGCCGTCCAGTCGTCCCACCACAGTCGGTTCGTGACCTGTAATCGGGCCAGGCATCGGAGAGCTACCGTGAGGATCGTGATAACGGGTAGGCCAATGGAGAAAACCTTGGAGAATTTTCTGCGGTCAGGGTAAGGATAGCCCTCACATAACTGCTGTGAGATACGGGCGGTGGCTTCAAAGCAATGTCAGTGAGATTGGAGTCATGACGACGCCTTAGGTACCACCACTCACAAACTTGACCATCGAACTCGCAAGCTTGCTGTATACATGCGGAGGCGCGGGCTTGCAGAGGGATGTTGGTGCACACGCAGTCCGTCAAGCCGTCGAGGGTACAATTGCCAGAATGGAACGCATCGACGAAGCATGGCATCTAGGAAATAAGTCAAGTCAGTGAGTGTAACTAAGTGCTGACTCAAAATCATGAGATGGCTGTGAAACACCACGACTGAGACTGTGAGAGTGACTTACCGCACATTTTGGCGTCGTCGCGAGTAGCTTTGTGATCTCAGTCGTGTTCAATTGAGACACCGTTGCCTGTGCCGTCGCAGCAAACAGCAGGACGATTGCGACCCGCATGATTTGCTTCATTCTCAAAAACGATGCGACGGCATGCGATGTGTGGTTGATGCCGATCGTTGCATGGGCGTACAGATGTCACAACGGCGAAAGAAACCCCCATCAACAAGGCCGGGCCCATGCGGGATGAGGGAGACATCCTGTATATGAACTGGGCATTACATGTCGGCGACCGGAGTTTCGTTCATGAGACCAAATCCATAGGGCAAGATCGCCACTCAGCCGCCACTACGAAACAATGGCTTGCGATGGACGAAAGCGGCACACTTTGGGATGGCCTCGACGTCGCGGAGACGGGGAAGCGCTCCCAGCTCTCGTCGCTAACGTCTGGGCGACTTGACTTGCGGATTATGCATCCAGCCCAATTGCTTTGGCGAGAGCGCCACGGGGCTTACTGCTCACATCACCATGTGCGGCTACCCGGCTTCTTTCAAAGCGACGTATAATAGGTGGATGACAGCGCTTGCTTGATGTCTCTCGCTTATGGGATGACGAGCAGCAACGGTGACAGGCTGCTTGCGTGCGTCCGCTGTGCTCAAGTTATAGTACGCATTACTCTGAGTTTCTTCTTCCAAGCGCTATCACATCAACAAATGTGACGAATGAAGATCCTCGATGGTAGAGATGAAGTTGGCTGAATCACTCCATGCGAGCCGCATCATCAACAGCCCGATTCTTGGGATCTTGATGGCTTTCCCGCCGGTGGTATCCTTCACTGCATTGGGGCCGTTACAGTCGTGAGATGCTCACACGCTGTACTGCAATAGGCTTGGGGCGGACACCGGGTTTCTTTGGCAGTAAAGGTGGTGCTAACCAAGATCAGACTTTAGTGAGCCAGGTTTCTGCGGGGAGTCGGGGGACAGGGCAGAATGAAAGGCCGGGCTCGCATATTGCATGCCCAACCGCAACTCAGCTGGGCGGACGGTTGAGCAGAACGAACAAAAGATTTGCTCAGGGGTGGCCTGATTCATGTCTATACGGATTCAATGGGACCATGAACCCCCTCGCTTGTTTATGTTTGAATAATGTGAGGCGCAGGTTTGCGAGACTCGACCGGTTCATCCAACATGTCATCGATCGTACCTTGAGGATGGACACATGGGAGATGCATGAACCAAAGAAATAAGGCTAACTGAGAGCTTTGACAACACCCCGCGGAACGCGTATAAGGTCATCCCCGGACGAACTAGGCCAGCCATGAAGATATCTGGCCATGTTTTACGTTTTTCCCATTCAGAATTTGGACCGATGTCTCCCTCCAAGGCCTCTCCAAGGCTGAGCTATCCCCCGCATAACCAGGACCGTCCGTCTGCCCTCGTGCTCGGCGCTCCGAAGTGCATCGGATAGCTTTCCCGATTCAAGACATCCTACAGCGCAATCTCATTTAAAGCAGCCCCCGCAACAGTCATGCCAAGTTCGCGCCCGCCGTGACTGCGACGCTGGCCCCTGGCGTCCTCCTCACCTTAATCGGCCTCCCGCTCGTGTTCCCACATGACCAGCATCATTCTCAGATTCTCTCCCGTGCTCGTACCAGGGGGGCAACCTCCACGTCCTTCCCTAATCGTTCCTTCGGCCGACGATGGTAGGCTGAGTGAACCACGAGAAGGGCGATTCTGGGACCTTGAGTGGGAAGGTTGCCATACATAGCATCACCTACATCGATCACCGTCACATAGGAAAGAAGCAGGTCACATCCGAGATGGGGAGGGTACATGACGGACAGCGACATGTCTAATCAAATGCAAGGGGCGTTGCGACTTTTTCCCATGTCGCGATCAGGCGCATCGCGTCGAGGAGGACAAGTGAGGTTTCTTGGACCAAGTTCTTAAGGGGAATGTGCGCCGCTCCTGGAGAGAGACTGACTTTCTGACGACGGTCGTTCCTTTTTGAGTTGCTTGGTGCTGCGACCTCTGCAAGAACCAGTTGGAAAGCCTCCAATCTCATCCAAGATGCGTTGGTGTCTCCATGTCACAAACGTGTTGCTCGGCTACATCGTGGCCACGGCCTCTGCTGTGTGAGTTTGACCTACCCCAAACCTTAAGACGCGAGGTACGCAAAGTATGAATGTGGTTGGCTGACGCGGATACAACATTGATAGCCCGAGCCAGCACTTTGTCCCACGGCAATCTACCGACATCCTCGCGTCTTATGACTACGTCGTTGTCGGTTCCGGGCCGGGTGGTGGCCCACTTGCCGCCCGGCTCGCCATCGCCGGGAAGAAGGTCCTTCTCATCGACGCCGGCGACGACCAGGGAGACTCGATCCCGTACCAGGTCCCTGCGTTGAACCTTCAGTCGACAGAGTACGCCCCAATGAAATGGGACTACTACGTTCAACACTTTGCCGATCTCGAGGCCCAGAAGAAGGACTCCAAGATGACATACCGACTTGCGAACGGGGAGCTCTACGTCGGACTCAACCCACCGGCTGGCGCTGAGCCACTCGGCATCCTTTATCCTAGAGCTGGTACGCTGGGTGGTTGCGGCAGTCACAACGCGTTGATCACGGTCTACCCGCACAAGTCAGACTGGGATGGCATCGCGACCTTGACCGGAGACACCACCTGGGGCGCGTCCAACATGCGCAAGTACTTCCAGCGCCTAGAGAACGCCGAATACTTGCCCAATGGTATTGTAGGACACGGGTTCGACGGCTGGCTTACCACCTCCGTGACGGACCTTGGACTTGTCATCAAGGATGTCAAGCTCCTTACGGTTATTCTGTCCGCTGCTTCCGCCATGGGCAAGAGTCTCCTGGGATTGATCTTCTCGACGATCCAAGGTCTCGGCGAGGTTCTCCTTCGTGATCTCAACGTCGACCTGCCCAGCCGTGACTCTGCCGAGGGCCTCTACCAGGTCCCCATCTCTGTCAACAAGGGCGTCCGCAATGGACCGCGCGAATTCGTCCTGGACACGGCCAACGCGAAGAACGCAGATGGTTCTAGGAAGTATCACCTCGACATTAAGCTCACCACCCTCGTGACCAAGGTGCGCTTCGACCAGAGCGGCGCAAAGCCCCGGGCCGTGGGGGTAGACTTTGTTACGGGACAGAGCCTTTACCGCGCCGACCCCCGATCCGGCGCTGCTGGCTCTGGCGTCGCCGGATCCGTAAACGCCACGGCCGAAGTCATCATATCAGCCGGCGCCTTCAATACCCCGCAGCTGCTCAAGCTCAGTGGCGTTGGCCCCAAAGAGGAGCTATCCTCTTTCGGTATCCCTTCTATCGTCGATCTTCCTGGTGTTGGCACCAACTTGCAAGACCGTGAGTTTTCTCATTTGCTGCTGACGAATTGATCATTCAATGTAGAGCCGTTTGACTGATCATCACCACAACAGGTTACGAGACGTCCGTTATTGGCGAAACGCCGACAAACTTTCAGATCATCGAAGGCTGCACCTTCATTCGCCCTGGCACAGACGATCCCTGCTTGAAAAAATGGCAGGACGGCGCCGCGAGTGGTGATCGGGGGATTTATGGTTCCAACGGCATCAGCCTGGGTATCGTGAAGAAGTCGACCGTGGCAGAGGGAGACCCGGACCTCTTTATCGCAGGAGCACCAGTCGCCTTCCCTGGGTACTATCCCGGATACTCCGTCGATGGCACCGCGGATCAGAGACATTGGACGTGGATCACCCTCAAAGCCCACAGCCGCAACCGGGCCGGAACCGTCAAGCTGCGTTCAGCCGATCCGCGGGATATGCCGCAGATTGACTTCAACTCATTCCAGGACGAGGCAACGGGCGCTAAGGACATCCAGGCCGTGGTAGAGGGCATGAAGCTCTCACGCAAGATGTTCGAGAGCGTCGTGCCCCTCACGGGAGGCTTCACCGAGGTCTGGCCCGGGAAGAATGTCACCGATGCGGACTTGCCCGAGTTCGTCAGGAATGAAGCCTGGGGCCACCATGCCAGCTGCACGTGCCCCATTGGCAAAGACGGCGATGCCACTGCCGTCTTGGACTCAAAGTTCAAGGTGAGAGGGACTGAAGGTCTGCGGGTGGTGGACGCGAGCGTGTTCCCCAAGATTCCTGGGTATTACATCGCGTCGGCGGTGTACATGATTAGCGAGAAGGCGGCGGACGTAATTCTTGGAGTATAGATACCTTTATGCTCTATTTTCTTCTTTTTTTACTGTATTGTTACACATGGCGGGCGGGAAAAGCGCGCCGTAGGATTTTGAGGTGCGACCACGAAGGGTCTCTTGGGCGTTTCCGTACATACTTGGTACCTACCACATACTTGACGACGTTAGAACATTTCATGAATCTACCACACCACTGCTTCGGATTGAGTGCGATCTGCTGGCCCTGCGACGTTGGTAAAGGCAACGCTGGCTGAATACATGTAGCCATGGCTGGGTTGGGCAGGGGACCGAAGGGTTTGCAAGGATGGGATGAGGCGGCGAACGAAAGTAAGCCGCAATATCTGTACTCTGTCACCCTCCCTGTACAGTCCATTTCAATTCAGATGATAGACCCTTGGGAAAGAGTCAATGCGAAAAGGTTGCTGCCGTGCGACTGAGACCGCGAGGCGTCTCCCGAAGGCGCCTGTCTCAGTCCTTATATCGCACGAGCTGATCAGTGGATCCTTGGACATCCAGCACTGTTCTTAGGCTCGGCACAAGAACGGGTGTAGAACATGGAGGAGCCTGAACAACAAAGATTTCATTATTCTTCTTTTTCGTGGAGAGAGATGAGGAGAAGAACGTGGAGCGTTGCCGGGAGATGATACTCCGCAGTGAATTTAGCAGTTGACCATCCTCAAGACGATCATGATTCTTCAATGCGCATCTCCCGAGCAATAACCTACTGGAGTTGGGGGATAAGCCATGGAGAGGCGTAAAGCCGTACTTGGTAGTGCTACGCTATGAGAGGCGGCCTGTGGCACAAGGCCAAGGAAATCTTTCAGATGGCAGAGGCAAGAAAAAGGGGCAGGGACCATTCCACGTGGCAATTCGATAGAAGAGGACAGCCCAGCCCAAGATTAGTAACGGCAGCGAGATTGCAAATGTTCAGCCGTCTGTGTAGTCTGCTAGAAAACCCCCCGAGCGCAGACATAACTTATTGCATGCGTTGGTGTGCGTTGGTGCGCTTGCGGGTAACCGTGCCGGCATGGTTTGGGGTGGGAACATGTCGGCAGTGGTGATTAGGACAAACGCCAGAGAGAAAAAAGCACTGCAAGTTGGCAAGTTAAGTACGGATATTCCACCTTACTTTACACTGTACAGGCAGTAGGGAGTAAAAGGAGGGAGTAGCGTCAGCAAACAAACAGAGGCAAAGCTGCGTTGGGATAAGCCCGGACGCTTGCGAGCGACACCACACCCTCATTCTCTAGATTCCTCGAGTCTGTGAGTCCACGGATACGTATTGCTTGCGCCGCGTTGATGGAAGCAGCCATCAGCAAACCGAGGTAGATGTTGGTTTGTGGACGCGTAGACCCGGCCCGGCCGAAGTCTAATACCGCCGCTATTTGACCTGGCAAAGTGACAGTTGGCCTAGTCAGCCAGTCGGAGCGATAGGCTCAGAGGCTCAGAGTAGACCGGACGGGCGGGGACCACGGGGGGCGAGCCTTGAGGAGATTTCGACGTGATTTTGGCTTCTTTTGGCGTTGGCGTCGAAAATCCGTTGGTGTGGTACCCTCCGACCAGCAACCGACTCGCCGATAGAGACTCAAGGAGGCGTTCGGGGAATCCTCCTAGGACGCAAACGAGGCTTTTCTGTGGCTTTTGCGCCCGCTTCGCTTTGCCTTTGAGCTTGCCTCTTCTTGACATCTTTGGGGGTGACTTTGCATCATAGGCGCAAACTTCGGGTGCCATTCACCCCTCCTCCTTTTGATCTCATTCCTCGAAAGCTGGGCCGAGTCCCCCAAGTCCCCTGCCCCTCCAGCCCTCTCTAGCTCTCCAATCTTGTGGAAATGCAAATGCAAATGCAATTTAGACGTAGCTAGCTGTTTGGCTGCTCGTAGGGTCCCGGCACACGATTCGAGAGAGCTCCGGTCCAGGCATCCTCCACCACCACCACTCATGCACTCATCAGCTCCTCCTTTACGAACCCGAATTTCTCAGCTCATTATTAGTCTGCAAGACGTAAGTATCCGTACGGCGTCCGTACCGTGTTTTTTCTAGATGAACCTTGGGCTTAGCATCTGCCCTAGCCAGCAAGTCCGAAATGAGGACACGACGCGGACCTGGCCTGGCCAAGGTGTGTGGTGGAGAATAGTCTTACAGCTTACCCATTCTCTGGCGAACAGTGGCACAGCAGATTGAAAAGTCTTGACGACACGAGTGTCTGTGCAAGGAACACCGATGTCTTGGGGCTCATGTCTTGGAAGTTAGGCGGCCGGCATCATCCCCCCATCCTCTCTCCCTCCCGCCCGCGGCGTCTGCGCCCTTCTTGATAGTAAACACATAGTAAACTACCACCACACACCATCACGACGACAACCACCAAGATCCAAGGTCCAACAACACCACCTCCTCCGACGTAGTGTCTTGGAAGAGACAGGGACTCCCGCCCAGCCAGTGTGGACCACAGATTCTCATCGCGGCGATCAAGACGCACGGTTAACTTTCCCCTCGCAGTTCGCAAGCCCGTCCCGTGCCCATTGGAACGGGGCACATCAGCTTATTCCCCGCGGCCCAGGGTCGCAGACGCGCGATGGTTCGCTGCTAGTTTTTTCCTTCCTGGGCTCTCTTGCGATTGTTGGCCCTTCTGCTCTTGCTTGTTGCTTGCCTGCCTGTTCGCTTGCTATTATACATACTAATTACTACCCCTGACCACAAACCCTGGCAACGAACCCAGGGACGCAGCTTCAGCTAATCCAGCTAAAGACAAAGCACGCAGGGTTTGATGGACAACGGCGTATCATCGCACTGGTTCGTGAGCGCGCTACACATGGGTGACACGGTGATTTGATGGCCCTTCTCTGCCCTCTCTGGCCCGTCTGGCTCCTCTCTGGGCCTCTGGATCCCCTTGCTCAGGCCATCATGAACATGCGGTCCCGCAATTCGCTGATCAATCCAAACGACACTGGACTGAAGCTGGCCTAGGCCGTCGCAAACTGATCTGATTCTGATAGCAGACGCGTAGAACTTGTCATGTACCGAGGACGAACAGACCTCCTTTCGACGTCTTCGAGACGTCGACTCCGTAAACACACACGGCTCCGCACCGCTTCGCAGCTTTTGACAGCGTACTTGAGTCAAGCAACACCCACCAGTGCCACGCCCCCCGGCAAGACGTCACATTGGGAGCGACAAGCGCAGATGGTCAAGATATCCGTATCTGAAATGCGCACTTGCCGAATGCAAGATTTACTGCCGATTTCTCCAAAGATTTGCAATGGACATGACGTCCCCCTCAGGGCTCAGGCATGTCCCCTACACTGCCGAATCCAATGGGCTATCTGCGCCCCCTTCCCCAATCCCATCAGCAGTGCAGCACAAACAAAGGACAATGGCAAGATGGAGGCTTGATCGGCAACGACCGAACCGCTCGTGGAGCCTGGGTCGTCGCTTGCTTTCCCCAGAAAGCTATGTAAAATGGATCGGTCACAACTCACAAAGCAACCCTTCCAAGGCTTCCCGCTCGAGGCGACAGATTCGAGAAGAAGAAGAAGAAAAAAAACTCTGCTAGATCTGTTTGCCGGGTGGGGGGGAGAGGGGAGGTGGAGGAGGGGGCCAAGCCCAAGGCCAAGACGAAGGGCCCGGAGGGGTGGGAAACACAGAGACACAGAAACACTGTGTGCGAGGCATCGGAATGTCAGCCAGGACTCCTCCTCACGTGGCGAGACCGTTCTCAGCTCCCCACGCCACCAGCGCTAAGATGAACATGGATTGGAAGCGGGCACTGTATTGCAGAGAGCAATATGGGAGTTGAAGTGAGTTGAAGTGGGAGCGAGGGTGTGTGTAAGCCTCACTATCTTCCCTCCCGAGTCTCCGGCCCGACAACAACACTGATGCTGTCATACTTGCTTTTTCCTTCTTTTCTCCTCTAGTCATCGTCCCGTCTTTTCGTCCGGTCCCAAGTCTCATGAGCAGAAAAAAAAAAGCCCTTTCCTTTTCTCCTGAAGAGTTCGGGCCAGGGGGTCTAACGCTGGGACCCAATGCCAGCTAGTGGTGGCATATGTCAGTCTCTTGTCTTGAATGGCCTGGCCGCACTGGCTTTCCTGTCTGATTTCCGGCCCTTTGTGTCAAAGCGGACGGCCTAGCGCAGGTCGTCTCTGGGGTTAATTGCTCTAGCGTTGAATTGGTGCTTGGAACATCCCTTGTACCTGGCACTACGGCTTCCTGATCCTCCAATGTAGACGCCGTGTTTGTCTCTCTTGGGTACAATCACGATTCATGGCTCCGAGCCGGGACAATGCCTGCTTCTCCCAATGAGCCCCATTTGGCGTGGTTGGTGGCTTGCCGCTTGATTCTTGTCTCTATCGATGGCCACAGACTAGGCCTCGACCTGTCCGAGAGCTCTTCGGAGGAGGAGGAGGAGGAGGAGGAACCTTGGCTAGGACAAGCAATCACCTTGAGTGAGGTTCAGCTTTGCCCACCGCGGCGGAACTTACAGATAAACAGCTGAGCTCCCACGTTGCTCCATGAGCGGTGGAGAGAGAGATCTGGTTCTTCATCTTCATTCCGCCTTTATTAGTAGCATTGATCTGACCATATAGTGTCGTGTGCGGATCAACATACAAGGCTACCCTCGATAACAACCCCAGAGCCACTGCTTCCAACATCACCGTCTGAGATAACAACCCCTCATGTCTTTACAGCCCTACGCGGCACCAAGACGAGGCACTATGACCGCTGCCATGTATGGCAAGCCAAAGGCCAAGGAGTCCGTCCTGGACCTCTGCACGAGGGCCACGCTCCTCGGAAACAACATCTCGGTGCGCATGCTCGAGTTCCTCACCAACGTCAAGCACCAACCGCACGGCTTCAGGGAGCTCGCCAATGACTTCCTCGACATCTGCCGGATACTATGGTCCATCGAGGCCGGCCTTTCCGAGGCTGCTCGCACCCACCAGGAGTTCCCCGCCGACATGATCAAGGAGCTCGACATGAAGTTCCGTTCGACCAACTCCGACTTCCAGGTCCTCGACCACATGATGTTCGAGTTCCTCGAGTACGAGAAGAAGGGTGCCATGGGCAGGATCCAGCGTGGCTGGCGCATGATGTTTGCCGATAAGGAGATCTTGAGGATGAGGGAGTCGATACGCAAGGCAAGGGATGCGCTGAGGATGAGTGCTCTCGTCTTCCAGTGGTCTCTTGGAAACTCAAAGACTGACGATGCTGTTGGCAACGGCTATGCTGGCCTCGCTGCTGCTTTGGACCGCATCAGCAACCACAACTCGACGGTGCGGATATCAAAGTCCAAGTCCTTCGAAGTCCAGCCGACAGCACTACCGGATCGCTCAGACGAGAGATCTCCTCCCCTCCCTCCCCTTCCCGCCCTTCCTTCTCAAGCACCCCACATCCCTCCCCCTTCCTTGGTAGAAAAGATGTCCGCAGACTTCGTTCTTCAGGAGGTGAGGCTATCACCAGACCCACGTCGCCGCACATCCATCTCCAACAGGAGTCACCACAGCTCCTCAGAGAATGGACACTCGACCAGAATCCCCGACCGCAGAATCGGCCGCGACGATATCACAATCTCAGAGCACGGTCACTACGACCTCCACCCTGTCAGCACAAGAATCAACATGGACAGGAGATCAGCACGGGACGACATGACCATCTCGGATCGTGGAATGTCAGACCGCGGTATGTCAGACCGTGGCATGTCGGATCGCGACTATGACGCACCCAGCCGCATCTCAGACAGGAGGAACCTGCGCGACTCGGACAACACCATCTCACCCTCAACATCCGGCACAGAGACGCTCATCGGCGAGCTTCAGAACATCGCCGACAGCATCCCGACCAAGGTCGTTCGCCTCAAGGCCGACCCCATGACGATGCCTCGCTGGACACCTCGTCACAACGCCGATGGTAACCCGTCACTCAAGACCTCCCTCATCGCTGCTGTACAGGGCAAGAACCACAAGCTCGTCGAGCAGCTCTTGGACCGCGGTGTCTCACCCGACACCGGCCCGGATCAGCATGTTCTCGTGGATTCCGTCCTGTGCCAAGATCACGAGGCAGTCCGCCTGCTTCTTCTCTTCGGTGCCGATCCCAACTCTGCCGACAAGGATGGCATTACTCCCCTCTTTGCAGCGGTAGAGATGAACTCTCTCGACATCACCAAGATGCTTCTAAAGTACGGTGCGGATCCCAACATGTCTGCTGGACCTTCGCAGGAGTCCCCGCTCGCCATCGCCGTCATCGATGTCAAGATCGACTTTGTCCACATCCTCCTCACATATGGAGGTGACCCCAACCACATCATGGCCAACGGCAACACCGTCCTGATTGCCTCCATGAACAAGACGACACCAAAGAAGCTGGTCGACCTCATGCTCGACTACGGCTCCGACCCCAACGTCAAGAACAGAGAAGGTAAGACTGCTCTGTTCGAGACCATCATGGCCGCAAGAGTGGACCTTCTCACTGCTCTCTTGGACCACGGCGCCAACCCTAACCTGCCGGGCCCCAAGCACATGCTTTGGCCCGCGACCTACCAGGCACCTTGTCTGAAGGTCCTTCTGGCCCGTGGTGCTGACAACAAGCGTGCCCCCGGTAACATGGAGCTCGCTGTCAGTATCAACAACATTGAGTCTGTTCGCGTCCTGCTGTCTGCCGGCGTCTCACCCAACATCAAGAAGGATGGCATCTACACACCGTTGTGCACATCCATCCGCGACAACCGCGCAGACATCTTTGAGCTCCTCCTCACCAGCGGTGCCGACCCCAACCTCAACTCCGCCGAGTACCCTGCGTTCAAGTGTGTCACGCACTTCCGCACACACTTCCTCCCTCGCTTGGTCGCCGCCGGTAACGACCTCCACAACCCCAAGGGCATCATCGAGATGGCCGTCCGGGTCAACAACATGGAGGCCCTCAACTGGCTCCTCGACCAGGGCGTCAGCCCCAACGACAAGGGCGATGACGGCAACACCCCTCTGACGACCGCCATCAAGGAAGGCCGCATGGAGATGCTCGACGAGCTGATCGCCCACGGCGCTGACCCCAACGTCCGCGGCAGCGACTGGCCCATCGTCATGTCCGTCAACTACCCCGAGGTTCTCGAGAAGCTCCTCCCCGCTGTCCCGGACATCCGCTCCTTCAAGGGTTTGATGGAGCGCGCCGTCGTCGCCAACCAGCTTGAGAGTGTCAAGCTCCTCCTCAAGGCCGGCGTGTCCGTCGAGGACAAGAACGGCGGCGTCTTCTCCCCGTTGACCTCTGCCATCCGCGAGGACAACAAGGAGATCACCAAGTTCCTCATCGAGGAGGGTGGCGCCGACATCAACGCGCCCGGTGAGCACTTGCCCATCGTCAAGGCGGTGCGCCGGTGCCGCGGCGACGACACAGACATCCTTGAGCTGCTGCTCCGTCACGGCGCCGACGTCAACAAGATCTATCGTGGATGGAACGCCATCTTCCAGGCCGTCGAGAACGGCGACGCCAAGGTCCTCAAGCTTCTCGTCGGGGCTGGCGGTGTCGATCTCGATGCCAAGGACGATGCTGGCCGCACCGTCATGGAGATCGCGGCCGGTCGCGGCTGGGAGGAGTCTGTCGGTATCATCCTCTGGGATGGCAAGAACAAGTCGTGATCCTCCTAACGCGTCTTGTCTTGAAGCTTTCTTTTCTTTCTGTCTCTCTCACGTGTAACTGACTCAACGCCGAGGAATGGCGCAACTTTTTACTTTCTTTTGTAATGTCTATGTACGAGATATGGAGGATGGGGTGGGTAACTGAAGTTTTCTCATGTAACATGGCGGGGCTTTATGATATCAGATTGATTTGTTCTTCTAAGGCGCCTCGATATCATCTGTCTTTCTTCACTTCTATACCTCCCTGTTTAGACTCTGGATCTTTCAATACCTGATCACCTAATTGAATCTCAATACCACTTCAACATGACCTTCACACATGGCACTCGTGAATAAGCCCCCTTACAGCAGTAACTTCACTTAGGCCTAAGAAACAACATGAATAGTCTTCATGGAAGCCCCACCTTCACTGAACTCCTTGCCTGCTTGATTCTCATTCATCTCTAAGCGGATCTTGCCCTCCAACACCCACCCATCATCGAAACGCTGCAAAAGGTCGCCTACTAGAGTAGAACAGCAAAAGAAATGCCTCGTGGCGGAATCGAACCGCCGATCTTCTCATGTCACTAGTACTAGTGAGACGCTATACCACTTAGCCAACAAGGCTGATGACGCTGTATCGCTTGTATGCTTGCTGACTGGGCGAGAGATTGCAGGTTCATTTCTCGAGATTGCTTGCGCTGTGGGCTGGAGATGGGTAGGGCCGCGGGGCGGGTGCTTCTGTCCCACCAACCCACTTGGTTCACGATGGAGACATCTGAGGGGCAAGGGTCCGACGGTATGGTCGGCCACAATTTCTTGGTCCTAGTGCATGAGCTGCGTGCCTCAGCCGGAAACGGTTCACAAGACACGACTGGAACTTGATGCAGGCGAGCTAAAATCGTCCATACTCCATACGTATAAAATTTCGTGTATTGTTCTATCCAAGGTAGTGAAAAGGGATGTATGCCTATTCAATGTTCCGAGAGAATGAAGGCCGTGTACGTGATGGTGGGCTGTTCTAAGATTGATAAAGGAATTTTGCTTCGCTGCCGTGATCTCATCCCGCGAAAGTTGGTACTCCTCTGGTATAGGTCGGACCTAGCCCATTTACCCAACGTCAACACAAGTGTCTAGAACTTCAACTTCAAGAGATGAAGCTCACTACTTACCCATAACTCTTTCTTGATTGATTCCAACAAGTATCAAAACCAAGCCGCTGCTTAAGCCCTAGAGGCAGCAGCTTTGGGAAGTTGACATTTTTGGCATGTCGTAGCAGTCGATGGCGGCGAGGTTGCAGGACACTGGCACATTTTGGAGGGATCCGAGAGTGCAGTGATGACCGAAACTGGAACGATGGGACCAGGCATATTGGTTGTCGAGTATTCGTGAGCGGTGGTTAGATCTGGAAAGAGATTTGTAGCATCAAGAATGATTTATCTGAAGGTCTTGGTATTGAGGTGAAGGTGTGCTGCTTGATGCTGTCGAGATCTAACTTCAAGAGCTACTGCCATCGTATTTATACCGAATTATAGACAGTCACCAGCTCTCGTCGCTTCCTAAGATTGAGGTCTACGATATGACTAGTCACCAAATCACATTCTGACTGAGATGACAAGCATAACTTGAAAGAGTGCCAACGACATGAGACTTCGCTTTTGGGAAATAATCAAGAGCAACAGGGGTCGTCAGCCCTACAGGGCAGCGGGCTTACAGCTTGCTACACCGAGACACGATGTATCCGTAGCCTCGGTTGGATGAATCCTCCTCATATGGGCTGCTGCCGCTAGTAAAGGCAGTCATCGAGGCGAGTCGTACAGCCTGATTCACGTAATTGGTCAACAAAGTCCTAAATAATGGGAAGTTGCTTATTGTCATTGGTTAAAGGGCAGAGAAACTGACTGGCAGAAGACGAGATAGGTTGGCTTTGAATGTCAAGCTTCCAGTCGGGCCGTCTGCACAAGGTCGGTCGCCGAGGCTAGCCTCCGGCTTGGTACATTGTCAGAAGATTTGATTTCGTTTTGCGTGTTGAAAAGGGATGAAAATATCCATGAATAACGAATCATAGACATAAGCAAGCAATTCTGCACCAAGACCGCGCCGCAAAAGTGGATGATTCTCATTCTTGAATTTTAGTTCAGCTTGGAATGATTCTTCTACACAAGTCTATTCGACGATGCACCCTGTCCTGTGGCAAGAGTTGAATTGCTAAGCTCACGAAGATATACTCTTGAGTGTCGATTGCCGTTTTGGGCAAATCTACGTTGAGCCGCAGGCTGGGGGCACTACTTACTTTGGAGGGCCAAGAGAAAAGAGACCAGTTTCCCGAATAGGAAATTGTACGTCGCAGAGGCGCGACATGGCCAATTGCGCATTTTGATTCGTTTCCGAAGAGAAAAGCATCCCTTGAGGACTCAAGAGGCTGATTTAAGCGTCTTACTCATTGCCCATGGACCCGGGCGTGGGGGCGAAAACAACTCAGTCTGACAGATTACAGGGCCAGGCACCCAGTGTATTCTGTCGTGCCATAGGGTTGCCTTTGCTGACACACATAGGGCTGAGCTGAGATTCATCACGAGGCAGAATGCACTGCAAAGATCGATCATGCACGATGAATTTCCTGAACGGGAAATAGAGATGCTGGCTATGCCGGGGCCGTTGATGAAGCCCTCGAAAAGCAGGACTCGGCCGAACGAGAGGGTGGGGAAAAGTGGGAGACTAGAGAGGGTGTATCTCTGAAGACACTTTTGTTGGCTCAACATGCCATCTACGTTACGCAAGGCCGCCCGAGTCCCAGTTTCCTCTGCTGCACTAGGGAGCTGCAAAATGCAGCAATGATCCACCATTCTAGATTTATCCCGTTGCGAGATAACAGGCTCGTGGAAGTATGGAAGCCTCGGGTCTCGGACTTTGGAAGCCACCTCCACACGCCAACGAGCCTGCAGAAGACCCAGCACGGAGGACTGAGACATTTCTGCAAAGACCTTTTCCCTTTCGTATTCCGGCCATTCAAGATTGACAGTTCACTACAATGCACTCATCAGAGGTGTTCCCATGTGGTAGAGTTGCGTACATGCCGCACGTAAGGTAGGTGAGTCGGTAAGAGAGCCCCCATTCAAGACAGCCGACTCCAATCTCGGTCACAGCATCGCAGCAGTTAGAATCGCATTCATTCTCACATAAATCAATTTTTCGCATATGGCCATGTGTGCTACAAGATTTTGTGTCCTCATGACAGCAATCTGGCCAACGTTTGAGGCCTTCCCTGGGACGCTCGCGTCGCCTTACTGTCTCACCCACGCGTCTCCGTGGAACCAACCCCCAACACTGATGGTTGCGGCAGTCAGACGTCCAGCAAATTAGCACCTATGACTGACTCTGTAGATTTCTCGAGAAACGACTCGAAGTGAACTCCCCCCAGCTACCACCGCCAAGTTCCCATCTGATATCTTGCCCTGTCAGGCGAGACCGTGATATGAGAAGTGCGTGCATCATACCCCTGCGCTACCATGCAAATCAGGGACTCAGCCGACTCTTGGGTTCTTACAGACAATAGGCGGGAGGCATTTCGCATTTGCGGCAGGCACGAAGCCCTGGGTGAAGAGATTACAAGAGGCGTGTTGTGGAGTCACCAGTTCTCTACCATACTTAGTATGACTAGTCGCTGTATCGGATATCAGCACATCCCCGATAGTCTAGTGGTGAGGATATCTGCTTGTCACCGGGGAAACCCCACGATTCGCAGGGGACCGGGGTTCAATTCCCCGTCGAGGAGACTTTCTTTTTCTCTTTTTGGCATGTCATCCTTTCCACCTTTCCTTTCTATCCTACAAGGTTCCCATCGTTCGCGGAATCGTCAATCCGCGCGCCTGACACCGACAAATGGTCGCCATATATAGATGTTGTTCGCGAGTCAACTACGTTTGCCTATAAGTGGAATGAAAGTGGGTACTTGACATGATTGTAAGCAAAGAGGCCGTCCTTGCGCACTTTTACTTGCCAGCGGCTCCCCATTTGTATGTTGACACAACACCACCGTCCACAAGGATATCAGTCCCAGTAATGAAGGACGACTCCGGACTAGCTAAGAACGCTACGGCGTTGACAATATCCTGAGGTGTTCCCACTCGGCCAGCCGGGCTTGTGGCAACAAACTTTGCCGCTGGACCGCCCTGTTCCATCTCTATACGACCTACCGCCGTTGAGATGACGCCCGGACTGATCGAGTTCACCCTCGCCCGCTTCTGGCCCCAGGTCGCGGCGGCAGCCTGCACGCGTAGGAGGTTCCCGCGCTTGGATATGCCGTACGCACGAGGGGCCGCAGACGGGTCCGCGGTGTCGACGACGAGAGCGGGATGATCCAGGAGCTGGTCGACGGGCGCCGTGGCGAGATGTCGCTCTAGCTCGGCGGGGAGACCAGAGCCCATGTGGCCTGCCATGCTCGAAATGCAGATCAGGCTGGTGCCGGCCTGCGCAACGGGGAAGAAGGCGTCTATCACGTTGGCGGTGCCGATGAGGTTGACGGCGTAAATTCGCTGGGCGGTGTTGGCTGTAGGGGGCAAGCCTGCGGTATGCACGATGGTGTGCAAGGGCCCTGCCGCTGCGGCTGCGTTGACGAAGTCGTTGACGGATGCGGATTCGGAGACATTTACCGGCATCGTCTGCACCGAGTATCCGTCGTCTGTGAGTTCTCTCTGAGCAGCTGCGAGAGTTGCGTCCGAGAAGTCGCCAAGAAAGAGGTGGTGGCCTGTACCCAAACGACGGGCGATGGCGAGGCCCATTCCGCCACAACCAACAATCACCACGACTCGCGAATTCATAGCAGCGGTTTTCGGAGAGTGGGCTATTTGGTTCGGAAGATAAGGTTACATGGAGATAGCTGATGGGCGACTTCCATAAGATCGTGGACGAAAAGCATAACAATCAATTAGACAATTTGTCGCGGTGGGTGAATTCTTTCCCCCAGGTGTTTTATACGCATTTCGCTGCCGTTTCTCGTTTTCAGTAAGAGAATGCGAGACCGAACTCGAGCTGATACCTAGTGGAACTCACCCTGGTCATCCCACTAAACCCCTTGTTTCTAAGTGTTGTGGAAGAGGATGTGTCAAATTGCGCGTCTAATACGGAGTATCCGTAGTGTACAGCTCAGAGCGATGGGGTGCATTGCATTAATTGAGTAGGCAGGTACATAACATACTTCGGGGACCAACAATGTGCGCCAGGCGTCCAGCTGCATCTTCGTCCGTTCTCCAACTTCAAGCCCAGAACCTGGGCTGGGAATCTTAATCCCCCGCCTTTGCAACAAGACGCGATAGTCCTCTATTCGATTGTATAGAACAAACGGTCAGATCCTTCGTCCGTATCAGGAAGGTACAGTCTTACGCACTGATCGCTACAATCAGGGATGCTTCCATCATCCATCGCCGACTCCGCACCGGCAAACTGCTCCGATGCGCTTATCAGCCACGGCAATGTCGTCCGCCACATCTTCATCTCTCATCATTGAATTGTCAACGAAGCATTGAGAACTCTGGAACCTCCAGCCAGTCTTCGCCTCTCCATTGTGTCCCTGCTCACCCCCGTTTCAGCTGCTGCCAGAAAATGACAATCCGCAAAGCTCCCGCCCTCGCCGGCCCCGCCATGGAGCTTCCCCGGCGCACTTCGCCGCGGCAGTGGGCGGCAGACGCCGAGGGTGCGATCCCGGAGAAGCTCATCAAGCCATGGAAGCTGCCTCCGCAGAACACCTACCTCTTTATCAACGCAAACGTCGTGGATGCCGCCAAAGGCCTCGTCATTAAAAACACGACCGTCAAGATCTCAAACGGCTTGATTGAGAACGTTGGGGGGAGCCCAGCCGACAGCACAGGCAACGATGCCATTGTGGTAGATTTGCAGGGAAAATACCTCTCCCCGGGCCTCATCGACTGCCACGTCCACGTCAGCTCCGTGCCCGGCGAGGCCGGCCTCAACGGCGGCTTCGACATGGACGCCACCGTCTCTCATCTGCGGCAGTCTTTCGTCTGCGGTCGCATCCTGAGCAAGGGCTTCACCACGGTCCGCGACACGGGCGGCGCAACTCTCGCGCTCAAGGAGGCAATCCAGGACGGCGTCTTCCCCGGGCCTCGCCTGTTCATCGCCAACCAGGCTCTCTCGCAGACGGGAGGCCACGGCGATCGCAGAGGTGCCCACGATCACTCGGGGCTGTGCTGCGGCGGCACGGCGGGACTCTCCAACGTCGTAGACGGCGTGCCGGAGTGTATCAGGGCGACGAGAGAGCAGCTCAGGACGGGGGCGGACTTTATCAAGATCATGGTAGGCGGCGGCGTGGCGTCACCGACGGACAGGATCGAGAACACGCAGTTCACGGCGGATGAGATCAAGGCCATTAGCGAGGTCGCGCGGAGCTACGGTACCTGGGTTACGGCGCACGCATATACCCCGCGGGCGATCCGCCACGCGGTCGAGAACGGCGTGACGGGCATCGAGCACGGCAACTTCATCGACAAGGAGACGGCGGAATTCATGGCTGAGAACGCCGTGTGGCTGACGCCTACGCTGGTCACGTACGACGCCATGGGCTCCGACAAGTACAAGGGATTCTTGCCCCCTGAGAACCAGCGCAAGAACCAGGAGGTCTTGGAAAGAGGTCTCGAGTCGTTGAAAATTGCCGCCGCAGCGGGCGTGACCATCTGTCATGGATCGGATCTGCTCGGCCCCCTACAGGCTGAGCAGAGCAGGGAGTTTGGCATCCGGCAGCGGGCTCTCAGCAATAAGCAGGTGCTTCAATCCGCCACGGTTAACGCCGCCAGGATGCTTCGACAGGAGGATGTGCTGGGGCAGGTGAAGGAGAAGTTCGTGGCGGACTTGCTAATTCTCAACGGGAATCCGCTGGACGACGTCTCAATACTGGATGAGCCGGAGAAGAACGTCTTGGCGGTGATCAAGGATGGCAGGGTCTACACGAGCCGATGGAGCAAGCTTCCAGAAGACGTCGAGGAGCCACCGCGACTGATTGAATGAGCGCATGCAGCAAGCTTTATCAGGCAAAACCGAACATCGAGGCTTGGATGATCTATAATGTTCATATACTAATCTATATCTGGAACACTACTGCTTCTGCTATACGTGACCTTGCTGGGCATAGTCGGTGCTGAATCACTCTGCTCGGCCTCCCGAAGGTGCTGCTGCGACAAATTGTCCACGAGGACGAATCCGTCACTTTGGCGTTCGCTCCGCCGATTTGAGAGACCATCGGACTTGCCATTCGAGCTGTAGTAGTTTGCCGTACCTTTGGTTGAGTACGAGGAACGGCCCAGCAGAGGTCGGAGGAAGGGGATACACGCGAGAGTGATGCCGACGCCGGGCTCCAACGCGCTGAAGATGAGAGCGTTGGGGATATTGAAGGTTACGTCGAGGTACACGAGGTTGGCAAGGTAGTAGAGGCGCAGAGCCGATACGATGCACGTACTATATTGGCAACATGGTCAGTATAACATCTTCTTCAGATTCGGGAGGCTTGGCTTACAAGACTCCGAGCGAGAAGGTGACGATCAGGGCGACCTTCTTGTACATCTCCAGCCGAAGACTCCACAAGTGAGAAATCGGCATGACGAGGACGATGATGTCGGTGATCATGTTCAACACCCCCATCGTGCCATCCGCTGCAGGCTGGTTCCCGCAGTGTCGGTTCTTGAGATCGAGGAGCCAGTTGTCCGAGAGGGGGATGCAGATGAAGAAGGCGATCAGCACCGTGACCATGACCCACATCATGGTGAAGGCGGCCAGTATCCGCGCCGACAGGATCATGAACCTGGTGCTGAAGAGCTTGGAGTAGAGGAGAAGAATGGAGATCTTGCAGAGGCTGAGGCTGATGGCCCACAGGATTTGTTGCGCGACGAGGACCTAGAGGGAGATGCGTCAACAACTACATCGGGGTTCTTCGACGCGAGAGTTGGCACGAACCTTGAGAAACTTGACGATTGGCCCGACCCCATACTTGGGTATGATGACGGCATTGTGAAGGCCAACACCGCATTGCATCACAGCGACTATGGAAATTGCTTGCAAGGCATTGGAGAAGACCTGTCAGAGAAAAGTGAGTTGTAGTCCTCATCTCATCGCGCCGGAAGATAACTCCATTGCTGGCGTGATGAACAACGTACGAGTCCAGCAATTATAGACCAATCACTCAAATCCATATCTCTATGCGCCATGCGCCTAGCGATGAGGCGGAGGATCACCATCAACGTCGGAATGATGATGAAGACGATAGACACCGCAACCACAGAGATCTGGCCCGGCTCCTCCAGCGGGAATATCACCACCTTGTCTCCCATCGTCGGCGTCTTCGGTGGTGATGCCGCCATATTGTCGTCCCGTGAGGTTGCGATGGGAAGGAGACCTTGACCTTGTCGTCCACACTACGAGTGGATTATGCGGGAAGCGGAAGTGGGACGAACATTCAAAGGTCCAAGCATCCAATCCATGAGAGCAAGATGCTTCATTTTTGAACCTCTCGAGGTCTGTCCCTCCCCCCCAGTTCCCAACGGCCCGACGACTGGAACCCAGAACCCAGACCACAGACCTTTTTCTGCTCGTTTCTTTTTGGGGCGGGCCACATCAGGTCACCCAATAGCCCCCCAAGTGGTGGTTTTGTTTGCTTTTTCCTTTCCCACTGTGGGCACCAGAATGGCAAGCTGCATACCTTATCGACCGCAGTGCAGACGCTGTGCAGTTGTGACAGGGGGTCTGGACAGCCCAGAGTACCTAGAAGAGGAAAGGATAGAAATACTGGTGCGGCCACCTTTGCTGCCACGCGATCAGAGGTCGAGGGTAACAGCAGAAATGCCCAGACTTTTTCTTTCACTTCGTGAGAAACAGGCACTGCCAAGGACAGCAGGCTAACGAATGGGCTGGAGGTGTGATGACTGCGCTGCGTCGTGCTTTAGTGGTATGAAAAAGTGGATGCCTACAAACGAAACGATGCAAATGGGCAATGATCAAATTGTGAATATGATAGAAACCATGGGGGGAAACCTGACCTCTGCGCTTTTGCTCGCGATTCATCGGCAACGGCAGATGCTCTCAATGAATACCTCGTTTGGGATGTAGGGCATGGAAGCGTTTCCGATGACTTGTCTGAATTCGAAAATTATCCTCAGGACAATGCCCTCATCTCATGGGACTGGCCATGGCTCCCGCAAAGTCCAAGGATCCCCGTGTCAGCCTGCCTAAAGAAGCCTGTTGTGTTACGGTAATCCGAGATCTCTACCCTGGTGCCTCAAGAGCACAGATACAGATCGCGGTCATTTCTACACGTACCGGGTTCGCGAGGAGATCCAGGCCGATTCCATCATAAAGGCATGGGTCGACGAACGAACCAGACAAGGCGTCGGGCGGAAGCAACCCCCCCTCGACGGCAGATGGCCAGCCCTTTGACCACGGACGCAGGGAAGAAAGAGACATGGATCCCCTCTCGCTAACCGAGAATCCTTCTTTTCTTTTTTCCTCCTTCGCTGCCTTTGATCACACATACTTTCCCCGTTTTCCCGTTCCTGCATGGGGGGGTTTTGGTGGTTTCCACACCAATCACAAACGCAGCTTTTCCATCTTCGCTTCAGACTGTGCATATCTAGTTTGCTCTAGGTCGATGCTGTCATCAGCCCGTCTTTGCCCGTTTGATAAAAGATGGCTTTTTCGAGGTTACCTCCCACCTGCTTACCCCGACCTAGCTGACTCTTCCTGGCCAGCCCCTCTTCGCGAAAATCTCGTTACGACTTCAAAAACGTGGGATACGGGTGGGAACGCGTGGAATAGCTTCCCTCTACTGCACGACACCATCCATCGACAGTTTGACACCCTTGTCCCCCGTTGAACCGCGTGTGGCACACCACCATCAACTGTCCGAAAAGGGCTCGTCGTCCGAGAGCCACCGTGCCATCTAGCCACCCAGCCAACTCAATTCTGACGTCTCACTCGGGAGGCATGTCTGGCATTCTTAGGGTCTCACTACGGAAGCGGGAGCAGCAGCATTAGCTCCTACAAGAAAGAGATTTCTCCCCCTCCCCCCTCCCTTACCGTCACAAGCCACTGCCCATCAGTTAAACCTTTTCAGAAGCGCGCGGCATGACGGCTAAGCTAGGAAATGCGAGGACGGGACGGGAGGCAGAAGCCGGCAGCCGCCTCAAGTCCGTTATCAAGGGAAGAGATATGAGAGAGTATTATTGCGGCTATGACAAGCTTTTGCTTTCGAAATGCCCAACCTGTCATTGTGCATTCGCTGAGAAACATTTCCGGCTTCCCCGTCATGCCGCGGTGAAGGTGTTAGTCATGTGGCTGGGTGGTACGCCGCGCAACCATCAGGACGCGCTTGTTCGTCCGCTTCAATATTTCCAGTTGACAGGCACGGCAAGTTGAAAAGACTTTATGACTTTCAAATTATCAATTCTGGAAAACTTTCAATAATAAGGCCTGAGCGATTGTAGTATGATCACTCAACTAACTAGTCGAGCATCACTCGATTCACCGCAAAGAGACCAAGCTCAAGCGCGGCACTTATGATAACCTTGCTGAGTGAAATGTCGCCGAAACGATTCTATTTCGTGCTGGGACCATTCGCCATGGGAAAGAAACTCGGTGTGACATATGCGGCTCAAGATGAAAGGGCTGGAAGGGCCGTGAGTCTCGGGTAGAAAATATGATTAATCATGGACAAACGAGTCAGCGGCTTGCCCTGGCTCAAACGACGAGATCCAATCGGAAGATGCCTCTCGACGCCTCAAAGAGCTAGCACGGTGCCTGACAGATGTTGTCAAAGTCTCAGTTTTGTGAAACTATAGCTTTGGATAGGTTGCATAAGCTGCTCTGTCCTGCAGTAGTCAGTGCAGCTAAGCTCAAGTCTATGGAACTCCAAACGTAAGCGAGCAAGCAAAAGCTTCATCGTGACTAAGTGAGTGGTGATCGGAATTGATGAGAGTGAACAGTTTTCAAGCTGCATCACCTGAAAGACGAAAGCGATGGAACGACGGTATGACTGGAGTGGGAAAGACGATTTCCACATTTGATGCTTCAGCCACGCAGCTCTACAACGCAAGGGGGTTTTACTTCGATATTCTGACGGATACCACTGGAATTGGAGCCAACGTTCGTTCGAATGACTTGATTAGAGCGATAATTGACACAGGTAAGCTTGAAGGTATTTGGCAGCTTTGTCTTCCGCGTGGAAACCTAACGCGGAGTTTGGAAGAATCTAACTATATGATCAATGATGCAGGCCAGCTTATATTAATCAAGGCTTGTTACATAAAGTTCAACTGTTCCAAGCATAGGCCAAGCGGGAGTTGATGCTAACGGGATGGAGATTGTATCAGCCAACTCATATCTACTAGATGCAATGCTCCTCGCTTTCACACCGTCTTGGAGTAGAAAAAGTGGACACGTAATCACTGATTAGGTTCGCATGGCTCTGAACCCTCCGTAACCTGTGACAATGTGCCTCTTCCGCTATTTCTTCATATTCTTCTCGACTTGCTCGTATGATTCGCTAATAACCGGTTTCAGTAACTGGGGGAGGACATCTGCTGCATCTCCTACAAACACCCAGTCCTTATCCGGCCGAACATGTCTCGCGTCTTCAGCTCGCGTGTTGATAACAGCAACTCTCGCACCCTTCTTGCGAGCCATCTCGGCATACCCGGCCGCCGGCCAGACCTTGCTGGTGGTTCCAATCGTCAGAAACAAATCGATGGCCCCGGGGTCATCGGAAAGCGCCTGGGCCTCTTCAACAACCTCAACGGGCAGTGGCTCGCCAAACCAGACGACGGCGGGACGAAGGATGTTGTTCTTGCACTTAGGGCATTGCGGTAGGTCCTTTTTCTCCAACCCCGACGACAGCCGGGTAACAGCAACGGGGTTCGATGGCGCCGGTTGATCCGGGGCTTTCAGAGAGGTCAGATCCCGCGTGGTCGGAGAATTGCCCTCATACTTCTCCCCGAGGATTTGCGCGTGTTTCCGCGCGATGCCGGCTAATAGTACTGGGCTGGCGCGAGGCTTCTTGTCCGGATTGATGCTGCCGATGGTCCTCTCCTCGTCCTTTGAAGGATCGAGTGCTGGCGGCAGAGACTCCTCAAAGTTGTCACGCTCGTTGTATCCGCATCCAACCACGTCGACGCAGGACAGCGCAAAAAGATTGCCGTGGAGCTCCTTCAGCTGACTGGGCGAATGACCAGCCCGAGGGCTCAAGTTATCGACATTTTGCGTCAACGCGACGAAGCCAGGCACTCTGCGCGCGAGCTCGGCCAGAGCATAGTGAGCGGGGTTCGGCTTGGCACGAAGGGCGTCGTGCCTGCGATACGTGTAAAATTGCCAGACGAGACCCGGGTCATGACGGAAGCCTGCGGGTGAAGCGACCTGCGTTATGTCCTGGTTCCTCCACAGTCCGTTGGCCCCTCGGAAGGTGGCAAGGCCCGAGGATACGGAAAGACCTGCGCCGATGAGAGCAACGATGCGCTTTGACTTCTTGAGTGTGTCGTGGAAGTCAGCGACCGCGATAGGGTCTAGGTCGGGCTGAGTTGTAGTTGAGTCAGCCATCGAATCTTGGCGTAGAGATGATACAGGTGTGGTCGGGTTGTAGTATAATAGCTCGTTGTTTCGAAAAGTCAATAGGGAACTTGGTTTCTTCAAATATCCCTTCGAGTTGACGTTGGTTGCCTAAAGAAAATGCGGCAAGGCAATAGAATCTGACATGTTTTCTTGGACCCCAAAACCAATACGGCGAAGCAACCAACAAAGAGATGACAAGTAACATCAGTCCAATTTCGGAAATCTCCATGGCCGTTAGATAGAACATTCAAGGGGCCATGAACCAACACTGAACTGATGTGAGCTTGGGGCGTCTCAAGATGCAAGGAAGGGGCCGCTGCCTGAGCAACATTTTTCTGGCGAAAATGTCGAGACTCTATTGGCTGATGACAGCCATCGTAAGTAAGCTGCTTCAAATACCCAAAATTAACGACGGATTCTATGACGCCGGGCTTGATCCTCGAGCCAGTTCTACTGCCTTTTGCGCTGCTTTCCCAAAATCTGCTTCGGTATGCAATCCAAGATTGGCTTCCTCCAGCTGTATGTTCCAGTCAGCACACTCAATGTCAAGATAGCATTTGACCGGTACGGGAACATCTTACGATTTTCAATCCCATCTCAGAATTGGTGCCTTGAAGTCGAACCACCATGGGAATTTTCAGCGGTCCCAGCTCTTTGGCTGCACCAAGAATGGATTCTGCGATCATGTCGCCTCTAGTAATTCCTGCCAAAAGTTTATTAGCCCGAGAAGTGGACGTCAAGCTTCCTTCATTGGCTGTTTGGCGAACTTACCGCCATAGATGTTGACAAATATTGTCTTCACCCTCTGGTCCCGCAGGATAATCTCAAATGCCTTGACCATGGTCTCCTTCGTCGCTTGCCCACCAGCATCAAGAAAGTTTGCACTGGCGCCACCGTGCAGGGCAATCGCATCGTTGGTCGCCATCGCGAGACCTGCTCCATTGACTACATTGCCAATGTCGCCGTCCATGCGAACATAGACCAGCCCATACTTCTCAGCCTCGACTTCTTCTGGAATCTCGTGCTCCGTGTCTCGCTCTGCAAAAAGTGTCTTCTGCCGCTTGGCCGCAGCATCATCAAATGAGAACTTGGCGTCCATGCAAGTCAGACCTCCTTCTGATGAGCTTGCTAGAGTCTTGATCTCAAGCGAATAGGCGTCCTTTGTTGTGAAAATCTTATAAAGTCTGCCGAGTATGTCATTGAGGTCTTCCTTCTCTTTCGCCGAAGCTCCGAGACAGTTCGAGACATTGTCGGTGAGTTTGGATGTGATGCCGTCCGTGAACCCAAATCGAAATGTATGCAGCTCGTCTGGATGCTGGGCTTCTATCTTTTCGATGGCGACTCCGCCAAATTTTGACGCGATGATTATTGGACAATAGTTCTCGCGATCGAATGTGAACGCCAAGTACCACTTTCTCTCGGGATTCAGGCTTTCAGTAACATGAAGCTTATTGACCAATACACCGTTACCTACGGATTGATCCGTCTTCAAGTAGTGACCAAGCATGCGATTGGCAGCTTTCTCGGCGCTTTCTGCATTATTGACCAGTTGAATGCCGGCCTCTGACCCGTTGTCAAACGTGCCGTCTTCGATGCCGCCCCTTAATACCTGTGGTTTGAGAGAACAGTTTCCGCCTAAGTGTGTCAGTACATCTTGAAGTGGCAGTCTAGAAGAAACCATAATTACCAAGCTCTGTGGCAATCACCGCAGCTTCGGCTGGTGTTCTTGCGAGGTGTCCTCGGGGTACTGGTATGCCGAACTGATCGAAAAGCATCAGCGACCCTTCCCATCCTAGTCTCTTGTCGCTACAGAAGAGAAAACCTTACCTCCTTCAAAATGTTCTGCGACTGATATTCATGTAGCGTGAGCCGTCGAAGTTGTTGCTTCGATACCAACTAAGGAGAAATCAGCGATCTGTGTTATTATGCGTGAAGGCGGAGTACCTACATTTGCATTGAGACGCCACAACTTTGCTGTCAGAGTCCGAGTTGCCATGGTATCATGAAAATGCACGTGGATGCATCAAGTTCAATATCGAAAGATCATTCACTCAATTCTGAACTGATCAAGACGGTAGGTAGATCATATTACTTGACTGCAGGTATGGGAGGTATGGCCGGCGGCAATCAGGTACGTCATCCAGACAAAGGCAAGCTAGCGATGCTGTGGCTGGCTCTAGGCGAGCAAATAGCCGAAGGTTGAGCGCTGTCGGTTATATCGGCTATATCCCCTTCTCCAATACTACGTATAGGTGAAGCCGATATCCACGCCGCTAGTTCACTGCAACTGAACACCTGCAAACCCCATTTCAGACAGCGATGAAAATCTTGCTTACATCAAACAAATTGTTCCAACTACCTACTGCACTCAGATCTGTACGCACCGTGCAGCAACATCATGGTCTCAAATTAATTGTGACTTGGACAGTTTCAACGGGACTTACGGGTTAAGATTTGGTCTCTTCCTGATCTCCCTTGCAAGGATGCTGGTTCGGGCCAATCAACCTCCATGATAGTAGCTATGACTGTGGACATAGCGACATAGGTAGTTGGGCGCGGTAAACGCGCTGTGTTGACCTTCCGGCCCCCTCTTTTCAGCTCGGCAGTTGGGCAGATTTTGACCAGGCAGACTGTCACCTTTATTTCTGCCTCCGACAAATCATCAGGATCATGCCGAGTGCTCTCAGTCGACAGTGTCAATACCACATCATCTGAATCTTTTTGAGCGTCTAGAGTCCAAAGTGAAATTGTATTACGCGGATGATGTCCTATCACAAAGTCACGGACGATGAGCCACCACCAGGTGTGACTGGGTGGGACCTCTTGTGTGCTTGTGAGAAACGGCGTGAATGGCATAGGGAGCTTACATACGCACAGATCCGGCATGCTGCCATGAAGTTGTGCGGCCTCTGCGGCGTGTACAAAACTGTGGTTGAGGCGGTTATTGATGGGCGTCTTCCGGCATTATTCCAGGGAGCACGGAACGAGACTGAACGAGATCAGATTCTTGACGAACTTGTCGTAGGAAGCATTGGCCTTACAACAGCCAATACGGAGGAGAGCATGGATCTGCTCATCAAAGGAGTCTATGTCCGAGTCTCTCTCTTCATAGACCCCGAAGAACAATCCGTTTTCAGAGTCTCAAGTAATGGGGATGAGGAGGTTGGCTTTCCCAGAGAGACGCAGTTTGGACCATCAACAGACTCTGATAGGAGCTTTGCGAGGGCGCGACAATGGCTTCGGCAATGTGTGGACCACCATGATTGCGGGAAGGCTCGTGGCTCATTCTATCCGCGCAGGCTTCTTGATCTTCGGGGTGACCAAGTTCGACTCGTCGAGACTGTCAAGGCCAGTGATTTTCAGGGGCCATACGTCTGCCTAAGCCACCGTTGGGGCGACGCAAAGTTCTCACGGTTGACAAGCACGACTGAAAACCTACATATGCACATGGAAGGAATCGAATGGGGCGACATTCCAAAGACATTCCAAGATGCCATTGTCATCTGTCGACGTTTAAGTGTGGAGTATCTGTGGATCGATACGTTGTGTATCTTGCAAGACTTTCCCGAAATGTCGGGCGAGCAAAAGCGAATAACGGGTGCAGATTTCGCAGCTGAGAACTCAGCCATGGCCCGCATCTATCGGAACTCCTACTTCACCATCTATGCAAGCGTCTCAACAAGTATGGCCAGTGGCATTTTCTCATCCAGGCGTTACGGGAGTCATCAAATCAAGATCGGTGACGCTAATGGCAAGGAGTCGATCCTGCGCATCAGAGAAAGAACGTCACACTTCACACCACCCACAGATCTGGAGACTAGAGGCTGGACATTCCAGGAGTATCTGCTACCTTGCCGAGTGTTAGAATTCGGGCCTTTTGATATCTCTTGGAAGTGCGATCAAATCTATATCTGCGAATGTCTGCACAATACGGGGGCGGCTCACTGGCGCGAGGAGCTAGCTCGACGTACATTGCCGCCTCAGAATGCTGCAGAGGCTGAGGAGTGGTGGGCAGGCATACTTCGGCAGTACACGATGAGGCACCTGGCAAATGATGAGGATAAATTACCTGCTCTCTCCGGGCTTGCACAGCTCTATCACCAACTGACGCGCGATACTTACCTGGCGGGCTTATGGCAAGCGTCTCTTCCTCAATGCCTGTTGTGGTTCAACACTGCAGAAGCTGGCACGTATCCGATGAAGCTTGGTATAGGTCAAAGACCTCTAATAGCCCGTGCTCCCTCCTGGTCCTGGGCTTCGCTTGATATCGTTAACGACGCCCAGTGCCGCTTCTGGTGGCCACGAGTATCGCTTTCTACAAATCCTATTATGTACGGAGACGGCGCTTCACCGCGGCCGGTATGCACCGTATACGAAGCTCTTTGTCAGCCGATAACGGATGATCCGTTTGGTGAGGTGATGGGGGGCTTCGTCGACCTCGGCGTAATGCTCATTTCGGCGAGGGTCGGCACCAAGCCTCAAGGGAATGACTGCTTTAGCACGGATGGCGATGTGGCTTGGACACTGGATTATGTCGAAGACGGCACAGATGTTCACGTATGTCTAGCTGACTGCAGCTTGGATGATGACAGTCTGCAAATTGGAGACGAAGTGTTTTGCGCGCCAATCGTGGAAACGCTTTCGGAATCAGAATCAGACAGAAGCTGTTTGGTGCTCAAGCGCATGCTAGAAGGATCGGAATTCAGACGCATAGGCTTTGCCGTCTTGCGCAAGCCGAACCCAAGCTGGGATCGGGCGAATGGCCCACTTAGAATGCACAGGGGATGGGGATACAAAGAGCCTGACCTAACGACTCCAGAATATGCCGAGAAGGTTCAGAGTTATGCCCTGTCCTACAACTCAAATATACTGTGCCGTATTAGAATTATTTGAGTTAGCTGAGAAAGCTGAGAGGCTCATGATAATGATGACCTCTTAATCGCGCATATTGTAATGTTTCAATCCACCTATCTGCCCTTGGGAAGACTCTGTGGCCAACACAGTCCAATTTCATGTTCATTCAAATAGCTCTGCCACCATCGACCTCCAAGTTGACACCAGTGATGAACTTGCTCTCGTCCGAAACCAAGAATACAGAAGCGTCTACCACGTCTTCAATCTCACCCAATCTTTGTAAGGGGACGTTTCCAATGAACTTCTGACGATTTTCCGGTGTGTCCTTCATACCAATGAAGGATTCGAATCTACGCATGTGGATGAGCAACAACCAGATGGCTCGGAGGAATTCAGCTTACAGGCCAGTTCCAGTCAAAAGAGGACAGATCGAATTCACGCGAATCTTATGGGCACCGTACTCGGCCGCCAACCCCTTGGTTGCCTGCAATCTGGTTAGCCAAGTGTCGTTTATTTATATCAGTCACTCTCTACTTACATTGCAGACGGCTCCCTTGGAGGCATTGTACCACACAAGACCTGGCCGGGGGCGCAGAGCTCCAATCGAGGAGATGTTCAGCATCACGCCTCCTTCCCCTTGCTTGATGACTCGCGGCATGAACGCTGCGGTGCCGAGGAAGATGCCCTTCACGTTGACATTGAAGACCATGTCAAACTCGCTCTCTGTTACCTCAGCCGTAGGCTGTGGCAGTGGGAAGTTAGCATATCATTCCCTACGAGTCATAACCGTTTAGTTTATAGATGTGCGGAAATTCTGACCTTGTTCCTGTAAGTCGTGCCGGCGTTATTCACAAGACAGTCGATTCGGCCGTAGCGCGATTGCGCGGCATTCATCAACTTCTCCCAGTCCTCAGCATTTGTGACGTCTGCTTTGAAGAACGATATCGAATCGGGAGCGCTTTGCGCTACTCTTTGTCCGTCGCTCTCATTGATGTCGGTAATGAGAACTTTAGCTCCTTCTTGGGCGAATTTGTTGGCAATACCCTCGCCGAAGCCATGCCCTCCGCCTAGAAAATGTCAGAAAGCCCAGGATACGACTGGAAGTGAAGGTTGTTCTACCTGTGATGATGACGACCTTTCCAGCTAGTCTCGATCCTGTCTTGGTGTCACTCATGTTGATTGCTTCTTCGCCTCAGACGTCCAGATATTGATACAATTTTTGGTGTAGTTGATCAAGATGGTTTGTTGATATTTGCTAAATACAAATACCTTTTCAATATGTCACAATTATAACCCCTCATTTAAATAACCGTAGAGGTTGTACAGCGCATAGCGTTCATACTGAGACCGCGACAAAGCACATTGCATCATAAGAAGGCGGGGAGGTGCGGGGGCTAGGACGCCGGGCAACGAATTCCGTGTGCCGCCACGGCACGGTCCGCCGAAACCCTTTACGGCTCGGTTATACAAATCATTTACCGTGGTTTTTCTTTTTCGAATTGAATATGCGAATGTTACCAACATGAAGAGCGCTCGATAGATGCATGTTGTCTTACTCGGGTCTTTGTTGCCAATGCAGTATGCGACAACATAGCACACCTCCATGTCGAATGGACATCAGCTCGTTACCATAGGGTTCTGTGCATGTACTGCATGTTGTGAGGTTCAGCAACAAATCCACGAGTGATTTTAGACGTCAAAACTCAAGTCTTTCCAGGTCATTTAAGATAGTCCGCGACTCTGCACTTGGGGTTCATTTACCTTACTCCAGAGCCTCTTGAGTAATCGTCACTCTGTGTTAATTACATGTATCTGAGGCCATTGTGCGCCGTTTCCATGATGTCAGTGAGAGAATGAAGTTCCTGAGAGCGGCTTTCTGTACCAATCAAAGTAAGATTGGAGCGATGCCTACGTGTAGATAAGGCAAGAGTTGAAATGCTCAAGTTACGCGGCTCTCAGAAAATTGCCAAACTTTTTACACTTGCTGCTTACGAATTTCAAGCTGCGGGGGATTGGGGAGTCGACTTTCGTTTTTGATGGAAGTGCTCGTCCATTATAGCGCGACTGTCACCACTCCTGGATTGAGATTCAAAAGCTTACTAGTGCTAGATATCAAGGATTGAAGTGGGTTGCCGAGATTAGAAAATAGGTAAATTTGCACTAGGCAATCAAATTGGTCTTCAAAAGTAAAACTTCTGACAACTTGTTGCAGTACCATTGTAGTAATGAGGTAGCATATGTCAAACTCACCGAGTCAGGTTTCCAAAACCCAATCTTGATGTCACTCCCGAACCCAACTTCCGAACGGGAAGACACAGGGGGTTGCTGTTCGTCCTAATACATACGCGTTCTAGAAAGGTTTTGCGCTGTCTCACTCAGTCTTCAAAGAAAAGCGTGGGGCCTCATCCCATGATCTCCAAAGTTCCATCTTCCCTGCCAGCGAAACCACATCCATTGACTTCACTACTCCTCAACACCCCACACGACTAACTCCAGCCCCAATATACCCCGCATGGAGCTAGGCATTTGGAAAGATAAGCGGTTCCTGGTCGGGGATTGCCCTGTCTATAAGTCCCGACTACAACAACCGTTCCGCCAAGATGGCTGCGCGGGCCAACCGGTCAACTCTGCGGGGTGCTGCTAAGCTGAACTCTGTCCAAGGTGTGTTCGGCATCAGGTTTTGAGAGGGTAGGGAATGCGGCAGATGTCAATCCCCATACTTGCGGGCGTTGATTTCCCGCAGGCGCTTTTCGGAGTGTGCTTAAATACCGAGTCCGTCTAATATCTCGACAATTGAGGACACCATTCAGTTTCTCACCAATTTATTGTCCTCAACCACCAAAGACGATGGCTACTATTCAACAAACACCTATGCTGGGGGTGACCCCAAGCATGACTCAAGGTCTAAAGTCTTCGACCGAGCATGTTGAACATATCGAGCACGTGGAAGACAAAGCTTCTTTGATCCAAAAGACAAGTTTGCTTGGGTTGAAAAATATTGAGACAGAAGCATATGTGGTGGACAAGTTGAACGCTGATTTTGAGCTGGTTCCAATCATTCTTGATGAGATTCGACCAAATGAGGTTCTTGTTGAAATGAAGTACAGTGGAGTGTGTATGTCAAATTCAACGATAACCTGGGAACATCTCATGCATCAGTCATTGACAGTATCACAGGCCATACCGATATAGTAACACAACAGGGCGGTCTTCCCTTCGTTGAGTTTCCTGCCATTTTCGGTCACGAAGGAGCTGGTGTGGTCCGCGACATTGGAAGAGACGTCAAGATCAAAGACCTAGCAATTGGTGACGCAGTTCTCCTCTCATTCAATCATTGTGGATCATGCAAGACCTGTACGAGCGGTCATTCTGCACTCTGCCCAGAATCGTCAATGATCAACATCAATTCCGTACGGGTAAGCGACCGCAGCACACCAGCTCGGCTGGCTTCCGATGGCCGTGCTGTCCGGAGTCAATTCTTCGGGCAGTCTTCATTCTGCAAAATGTCCGTCGTCAACGAGAAATCAGTGGTCCGGTGTCCACCATCGGCGGTCGAGCACATGGGTGTCTATGCCCCACTCGGATGCGGACTCCAGACCGGCGCCGGAACGGTCATGAACGTCGTCAAGCCGGGCAAAGAAGACTCCATTATCATTTTCGGACTCGGAAGTGTGGGTCTTGCGGCGTTGATGGCTGCACGCTACCTCGAAACCGGGCAGATCATTGCCGTCGATATTGTTCCCGAGCGCCTTGTGCTTGCCAAGGAGCTTGGAGCCACACACACTATCAACTCGAGAGAATGCAGCGATGTAGTCCAGGAGATCAAGAAAATAAGCAACGGGGGTCCAACGTTCGCTGTAGAATGCACTGGAATCTTGAAGGTCATTGAAGACATGATTGCTTGCATCGGTCCCCTGGGTACAGCAGTCCAAGTTGGGGTACCGCCTCCAGGAGCCATAATCAAGCTCGACCCGCAAGAGTTCCTGATTGGGAACAAGAAATATGTTGGCGTAATCGAGGGAGACGCGGTTCCTGCAGAGTTCATTCCCAAATTGATCTCCATGCACCAAGAAGGCAGATTCCCCATCGACAAGTTAGCTGGGTTTTACCCAGCATCACAGTTGAACCATGCCATACAAGAAATGGCTGCCGGAAAAGTAAGTTGTCATAGCTTCCGTCCAATTTCTTCGTCTTCTTCGAAAGCTAACCAAATTTAAAAAGGTCATCAAGCCAGTGATTCAATGGATTTAGCCCAGCATCCCGTGGCCAGGTAGACAAAGCGATGGGCTTGGCTGTACAGAGGCCTCGAACAAATGATCGTCAGCGGGGTACATATTTTTGGTATAGAGATACATCTGTCGACTCGTTCTAGATCTGATTTCACTGCATACTTCCGCGTGGTCCCGCGGTCAGCAAGCTATTATGAAAGCGGCAGGCTGGCTGGCTTGTCGATCTTATCTCCACTGATTCAAGCCTTGGTTCGAAGCACGCCAAGGCAGTTGTTGATCATTCTTCTAGAGACTGGTCACGCCCAAGAAATAAAAATGTGTGTTTGAACCAAGCTTCATCTGCAACTCAATTCGGCCCTAATTGCATGGAAAAGAGATCGCGCCGTGTCTCATCAAATCGTTCAACGCCACCAAAAGCCTCCTAGTACTACAAGAATGCGTCTCACTTCAGCCCTGCCACCGGAAGATTAGACCATACTGCAAACGGCTTTTACCCGCATGTATCACCGCATTCCCCAAGCCCATGTAAGATGACTGTCTCACGTGGCCTCTCAGAGCAGCTATCGCTCGAGTTAGCCATGTACACTGCGGCGGGATCGGTCCGGTCCCGCACTAGAGAAGCCGTTTCTCGACTGCCGGGAGTTAGTGTGCTGGTTTCCACAGGAACTGGCTGTTCCTCTCTCATTGCGTCTAGCTGCAAAAAATCTCGGAAACCTATCGCGTTCCTCTATGGACGTTAACAGAGTCACAGGATTTGTTGGTAGGCAATAAGCAAAGCAGTCAAATTAACCAGCTAATCACATGCTTCCCCCAAGCTATCTCTATGATGATACCGATGCCCACCATTACTTAGTAGTGATCAATTTTGAAGGCGCCGAGTGAACTGTCAGCGGCAGTGGCCGACTGGGTCCCTCGTCGTCTGAACCCCAGAAGTTCAACTTGGCAATGGCCAGGTTTGTCTTCTCCTTCATATCATCACCATACACCCACAAATGCTTCATCTTCCTCGTAGAGTTCTTGAGGTGTTCTACCGCCTTATTCTGAAGGATAGGGGCCGTCTGTAATGGAGAAACCCAACCTGTTTCGTCTGTCGGATCATGATGCAGACAAGCTGCCAGCACTATCGATTTGAGTGAGTCTCGGCTGCTGAAGTCTCCTGCCAGGCTTTCCCATCTCTGGGCAGCAAGATCCTCGGCCTTGATGGATGATGTGGGACTGCGCGCGGCCACCCAAACTGGCAACCGGCATTCCAAACCCCATCGGTCTTCCTCAGAATCCACGTCCCACCCACGAAAGATGACAGCCTTTCCGCGAACATCGCGAAGAAGAGGCCATTGTTTGCCTGTGTACAAGAGATTTTCTTTCTTCATATCCCTCTTGAAGTCTCTGTTGAAGTTCTTCGGCAGATCGTCGTAATTGATGCTGTAACCCTCGGACCAATGCTTGTCGGCGTCATACGTTGCGGAGGCGGATGAGAAACTGAGCATGATCATGACGGTTTCATTCTTATTGTCTTTCAAGAAGTCCCTGACATCATCAAGTACGTCTTCGAGCTGCTTTTCAAGGACCAGAGGGCCGTGCCGTAGTCTGCGTTCTCCGTCACATCGTAGGTCGAGCAGTCGAACGCCGTTTTGAAGTTGAGTGCGAATACTGTCTTTGTGGCACTTGTGCATGCCGAGTAACTGTAACCTCAGCTTCTTATCGCTGATTTCTGGCTCGACGTCAATGTTCGCGACATCGTTGATCCAATAGGTTGAGGCACTGCTACAACGAGTTCCCGGTAAGCTCAAATCCTTTACACACATGTCGTCGGGGAGGTGCTTCATCCAAGATTTGGCACAGAAATCGGTTCTGTCAGCATGTTAGATTGGGAAATGCCATGCCTTGACTCATGACTACTATGCTCACTTGGGCTGCATGACACATTGCCGCTTCTCAAAGTCAAAATTGGCTGTCGAGCCAACGTAATCCCGATAACTATGAATGGTCAGCTAGTGCCGGAGTTCGTGACTCGGGCAACGTGAACTCTGGAACTCACTCGGTTGCTTTCATGTACTTGTTGCGGTATCGAAAGGCCCCCTCAATGACAATGTAGTACTCGAAATGACGCGTGTCTGTAGTAAGGCCCAAAAGATTACTGAATTGAATAAGTTCAACTCCCTTGCGAACCCATCGCGTTCCGGGCAGAAGCTTGAGAGATCCTCCAGCAGAAGCCCAGATTACGACATGATATTCAGGGTACTGCGCCTGCAGAACCTGCAGTCTGTTCTGAACAGGGTTTTTGGCGCTTGTCGGAAGTCCCACTGCCATGGTTGGATTGTTGATTTGTTGCGAATTGAAGATCAACGGAAATGCTTTCGCAACTGAAAAATGAATCATGCCTTGAGCCCCGAGACAGAATTATATAGATGCTCACGGCATTTCCCCCTGCACTGCTTCAGATGCGTGTTTTTCATGTCAGACTAGCCTGGCTGATAGGTGACAAAAGTCCGGGGCAAGACAACCTGCATTCGTCCATTTAGGCTGAACACGCCAAGAAACCAACCCATCTCTCGCACCATGCGGCTGAGCCGTAGTGAGACAAAAGAAAGCCAGGATTCTATCCAGGCCGTTTCCGGTGTGAGTTACTCGTGGTTCCGGCAGGTACGCACGCGACCATAGAAACGATGGTGAGTGTCCAATGCTGGAGCCTGGAGCGTGGACGTACTTGACTAGGACGATGACTGCGCCCCTGATACAAAATAGAGACTACAACGTTATCATGGACCTGGAGCTCTATCATATGGACCAGACGCCTTCTTTAATTTCTGCACCACACTTACTTGTCATGGAAAGTGCTTACAATAGTCCCCCGTCGACACCCGGCGCCAAAACTTTCAACGGTGCTACAAAAAGCCCGTCTGACTCGGACACGATTTTGACATTTCAACGCATAGACAAAGCAACACCTGCGTCATCTTCTGGGGTGAAGGCTGATGCCACGTCTTTTCCAGTGACGGGAAGCCCTGCGGGAACCATCGGGTTCGCCGTGCTGTTGAAGAAATGCGGCTTCAACGCCAACGCCAACGTTGGGATGCACAGTGTCACCATGGTTAAGATTAAAGAGGGGATGATTGCAATTGGTCTGGCCAAGGAGTTTGACATATGGAGTTCTCCGTCGTCTATGCTCCTCGACTATGACCTTACTCTTTCGGAATACGTGGAGCAGGTATCGAAGCTTACGAAAAGTCCCCAGTCGGATGTGAGAATTTACTACGGTCTGAAGAAGGATCACAACGCGCAGACAGTACAGGACATCTACAAGACTGGAGATTTCATCATCAGGATCGTCCAAATCAAGAATGATAAGTCGCAGGCGATTCAGGCTCTCAGAGTGATGAAGTCGCCTCCAGAAGATGCACGTGCAAGCGGCCACATCATTGATATCCAGGACCTAGGCTCTCGGACACTCTGGGACTTGAGAGACGGAATTAGCGCAATGCAAGTTTGCCATGTTCTTGACTCAATCTGTAATTCCACTTCTAACATCACAACATGAAGGTCGCAACTAAAAGATAAACATCATTTTTGCCTGCCGGATGAAACCCCTCTCTCTGATAAAACCAGATTCGACGACTACATCAAGATGCTTGTAAGTTTGAGCCCTTTCAATTTCACCATTTGAGACTGAACCAACAAATCAAGGATGAGACATGTCCATATGAGAGTAGCGTCCCATCGATCAACCTCAGGTTTAAAGACGCTTCATCTTGTTTCGATGAAGATCAGCCAAAGACAGTTTTGACAGCTTTGGGTGGCAATAAAGCAGTTCAAAAGGCTGAGGTACGAAACCATGGATCTGGATCTTAACTGATTGACTGACACAGTTTCGCCACAGACCTCCAGGTTAGAGTGATCCGTTTAAACACATTTTACGTCAACTTTGATTCACAATTGATACCTAACCGTCAAGTCCAGTATCTCACCGTCATCACTTGATGAGTTGCAGTGGGAATTCGTCATGAAGAATTGCCAAGTCATGCACGGCTGGTATATTGATCCGGTCAGCACTGAGATCAAAATGGCACCAAAACCGGGTTCGTTGTTGATATTTGACAATACGAGCTTCTACTGATAGTCGTATAGCATTTCGTCTCAAATCAGGCTTGAATCTTGACTACAGCCCAGATAGCACAGTCTCCACTGCAGAGGTTGAGATCGCCATTCCCAATTACGGGGTCACGGACGGTTCAAAAATTGATGTCGTCACTACTGAGAGCGGAATTAAGCACTCTCTTGTTCGTAATAGCTTTGACAAGTCTTCTATGGATAACAAAATCGCCCTCGGTTACTCAGGAATCGGTATCAACGTGGCTAGCGGAAAGTCCTTCGACTCCCAAGGTGAGCAGTCGTCAGGGAGCAATAGGTCTGTCAAGAGCATGATCGGTATATACAAGGTAGGCAACGCGCTACCAAAACTAAGTTACTCGACTTCACATCGCTTATAACCGCCTAGCTTCCCCGAGCTACTTTGTTTCTTAATGCGGATGATCTCGTTCCGACCAAGGCGTTCACGGATGGCATTGAAAAGATCAAGGAGCTAGGTGAGGAAGCGGACGAGACAGACGTTCGCAAATTTTACGAAAGATTTGGTACGTGGTGGTCCCATGATACAGCTTCCGCCTCATACAAGATGCAATTGTTGAAACCTTATAGGACAATTTTTCTGCCACGAGGTCATTCTCGGGGGAATGTTACTTTCGACAAAAGCTCTGGTTGGCAACGAATCCCAGGACGAAGAAAAGAGCCGGTGTTCCTTCAAGCACGCTATCGGGATGTCTGTCTCCTCTGTATGCATCCTACCTGAAACGACTTTACGCCTCTATTAAGTACCGTAAAAACTGACGAGTGGTTACAGCCTGTGGAAGTCATCATTGGGGCGGAGTCAAAGAAAGAAATCGCATCAGGTGCTGATCAGAGCATTGTTCGCAGCTATAAAGATAGCGACGACAGTGTGGTATTCGAAGCAGTTGGTGGGAATACCATCTTGGCTTCCAAGTACGAGCCCTTGGCTCCAAAACTCCGTGTGTGATCTGACGTTATCACAGCCCACAACAATGGTGCGCAACAGTTGGGGATTACAACAATTGGAGAGTTATCGGGGTAAGAATACTATATGCAGTTAATGTGATGGTGATTTAATTCTTGTCTAACCTTTCGATAGAGACAAGAGATGAAGTTGATCCTCGACTCATTCAAAGATAGTGGAGATCATGAGCTCCAAGATGTCGTCGACTTGTTCACTAAAGCATCTCAACTTACTGTCTCGAAGTTCATTGACATTCCAAAGTCAGCAAAGATCATTGCGCAATTTCGATTCAAGACGAAGAGTACGAATGCGGACAAAACACACTACCTTCGTCATGACATCTACAAACTCATTGACTTTGGACCTCGATCTGCGAGCGAGCAGAGGATTATGCCACAGAAGTAAGCTGCCATCCCGGACCATGCATGTAATTTCGGAACATAAACTCACTTGGGTTGTATCGCAAGATTTCAGGGGCCGCGAGTCGAACCATACGACCCTTCATGGAAAGATCAAGATGGTCTTTGGACCATAGCTCCAGTGGTGGGAGCTGGGCTATGTTGCCATGGGAGTCAAGGGCGATCGCAATTAGTCGATGGCTCTAGGGTCACTATCCGCTCCGGGCGCGATTCGCAAACCGCCTGGTATCTCTCCGTCCTCAGAACTTCGGCGGGAATCTTCGTTCCCTGTATCACGACCTCGAAACACTTCGTATGGAGAGTTCGAGAAGTTCTGCGGCCCAATACCAGGAGCACCATTGCTAAAGAGCCGTCACCCGATAAACCGCTCAGACACGATGCGGTTCTATGCTTGACTTATGACTTTGAGGACAACCCCCGAGGCTACCGAGACTTCAAAGACGATGATCGCGGCTTCCGGAATGTAGAGTACCCGGACAAAGACACCACCCAGTTGGTGCTCGTTGAATCACGTAACAGAACGGATATATGGCCGGATCGCAGAGTTCTTCTTCTTGCCGACGGGGAACCCTTTTTTACAGAATCTACTGCCAAAGTCGCGGATTTGAATGATTCCGAGATCTCTGTGAGAATTGCAAAGTTCAACATCGACGTCCGTGGTAAGTTGCCTTCTATTTTGTTGCTTCTAACCACTTGGGAGATTCGGATGGCTGAGTTGCACACACTTACTTACCTGCGCGGCATAGACCAAATGGATGACGACTATGATATCTTGCAAAAAGATGGCGATTTCATCACGGCGAGACACGAGGAGCAGCAGAAGAAGTTAAAGACCAGAGATGAGGGGTCCTCGGGGTAGTCTTCTTCTGAGATAGCAGACTAGGATATGTTTGGGTGCGATTGACGCTTAAAGTACCAAGGTAGTATGGATCAACTTGAATTCGAGTATGACTTCTTTGATCCCTCCATCATGCAATAAAAGCACCCAATGCCATAATCAACCAAGCCCTCAAAGTTGCCCCCTGGCCATTCCATATCTTGCTTCTTTGTTCGCATGCTACAATCCGGGCCACTTGAAATAACGTCAGCATCCACTCACACTCGCAAGAGAGGCAGAATCAAGAGGCTCAAAAACTCACAAGAAGAACTTGCATGTCGCGCCTTCACCTGGGCGGGCGGACTTGACTTTGCCACCCCAGTTCCAGTTCGGGTACGTCTCCAGGCCATCTCGGAAACAGGCCCACCAGCAGTCACCTTCCCAATCCTTTTCGGTACAGAGATGAACGGAGACGCAAGGTTGTTGCTTCCGCCTTTCTATAGCTGCTTCGAGGGGACCTATACGGGTTCCATCTGTCGGACGTTCGGAGACGTGGGTGGTCGGTGATGGGGGTAGGAGATTATTCCAGTGCTCCTGCTCTAGTTGAGAAGCACGCGTAGGATTAATTATAGTCGACATGGAGGCATCAGCTGCAGCGATCATGCAATTGAAGACAATGGCGTAGATGTATGGATTGAGAGCCAACATGGTGTTGATGGTGAATGGCCCAGAAAGGAGTGGCCTAGGATCACTCGGTGCAATGTAGCGGGGAGATCAAGAACTCAAGACGACACTTACCGGCGCCACGACGTAGCTTTATTCTGGTTTTCTGGTCATCTAGGGCCTCTATCGCATGGCACATTACATGTTTGGTGTCTTTGAGTGTTGACAGGAGCTACAAAGAAACATTCCTCGACGTTGTAAATGCCCAAGAATGACACAAAGAGATGAAGTAGTCTGGCAGTCCCTTAGAGTCGCACGTGGCTTTGAGGACGGCAAACCTCACATCAGGGATGCCTCTGGCTTTGGGAGCATCGCTCCACGAGCTGTAAGGGAGTGCTGGGCGATTTCAAATTCGGACAGCAAGCTCCAATGGGACTTGGGGGCTCACTGGCATCATTGTGCTTGGGAAGCAATGCGCAGATATCCCTTTCCGCTACTGTTTTATCTTCGCAGCGATCTGAGTATCATGGCAGACCAAATTTTGAAGCAAGGTTTACCTCTGCCTAGATTCTTCAACTTGGCTCCCACATTGCCTCTAAACTGCCGTCTCGGGCCGTGTGCGCAAATATCGCGAGGCACTCGGCTTCGAAAGTTGCACTTTCGCATTCCCCCGAAGCTTACTCCTCAAAATAGCTTCATCTGAGACCATTGGTCTTTTCTTTCCCATCAACCCAATCCGATGACCCTCCATCGTGGATCGTTGTCTCAAAGAAAACATCTGGATACGAAGTTTCCCCCAAACCACAGGGCCAAGGTTGAATCTCTTAGCTCATGCCGATGCAAGCTCAGCCAAACCGAAATCGAGCCGTGCCACCACCTCCAAGTAAGCCATCAAGCCACCACGATGCAGAGCCCACGATATTTTCATAGGACGCCTCTTTCTCACTTCAACAGCGCTGATTGGTCGTAAGAGTTCCAGCTCCCAGAGCTGAGCCTCCTCCACACAACGCTCGTCATACCCCAACTCCAACAAACAAAGTGGAACGCCTTGCGGAGACTTTTTCAACATCATCGCGTGATGATGTAGGCCTCTTTAAGGCTTAAATCCCATTGGGCGATGTTCGTATACCGCTTCTCAAATTAAGCCTACATGGCTACTGGGTTCATGTAGCCTATTGCTATGAGTTGAGGGGTTAAAAGAGTAAGTTGTAGGGCTGACGGAGACCTCACCCGAAGGCTGAAATGTGGAAAGCCAAGTCGGGCTGTGTCAGTTTACGAGACGTGTCGGTGAGAGGGTCGTGAGGCGCCATCTTGTGAGGACACCCGCCTCGAAGCCCTTGACCACCTTATGTGAAATTTCGAAGAGCGGGGGAAAGCCATGATACCTCTAGTTTTGCCTGATTCCCATCGGTTACGATAAATCTCAAGATGAAGAGCTAACTTGAGGGCTTCGTCGTATAGAATCAAGTTATAAATACAAGAGAGTTTTTCCTTCTTTCTGGACGCCCATCTACTCTCATCACCACCATCCCCAGCTCACAGAATACCACTATCCCACTACATCCAACTATTCTCAATCCCATCCCACAACCAACACTCACCAACCCTCACCAACCCTCACCAAACCTCCACCAAACCTCCACCAAAATGTTCCCCAAGACCGTCCTCGCCCTCCTCCTCACCGTAACCTCCGCCCTCGCATCCCCCTTGGAAACCCGCCAAGCATCAACCTACTTCACCCCCTCCTCAACCTTCACCTACAACACCAGAACCGGCGCCATCACCCCAACCTACGGCACGGCCGTCGTCTCCAAATCCACCTCCAACGCAGGCAACGACCTCACCGCCCTCCTAACCTTCACCTACCCGCCCGCCGCCGCCGGCAAAAAGTGCCAGTTCTACTTCTACCTCGACGCCGCCACCTCCAGCGTCTCGGGCAGCCGCAAGCTCGACGTCTTCACCTCGCTGAAGCCCGCGCCCGCCGGCGGCTCGCCCGGCTGGGGCGCGGGAGGGCCCGGGAACCAGAGGAACGTGAACATCGGGCGGTTGTCTGTCGTTGCGGGCGGGTATGCTACGTGGGATGCCACGTACGGGGCGTACTTGACCGCGCCGACGGATTGCAAGGCGCCTGGTACCGTGGAGGGGCTCGAGCTTGTTGGCGTTAATGACAATGACTATGTTTCGTGGAATACGCAGGTTTCTGGGGCTCGGATTGCTTACTTCTGAGCTGCTTCTTCTTGGAACGAGGGTGAGTGTGGGGGTGACTGGGCAGGAGAGAAATGTGTTCGATTCTGCGTCGCTCATTTGACGTTCTTGTACGTTCTCGTTACATGTTGATGTTTGTTGGAGAGAATTTGGCTTAGGCTTGCTTTGTAGAGAAGGGTGTCAGCCATGCTTTACCTTACACTCCCTTATAGCATATCGGATATTTATCACTGAATTATTGCTTCAATGCTCTGTCTGGTTAACAACCTACTTGTTCCCAGGTCGCTCAACAGTGATTGTCAGCTCTACTATCTACCCAGAGCCCTCCACAGTGATTTCTATCATCAATGCAACGGACTTGAACTTGTCCACTACCACTTCTCTAGTCACAGGTCGGCACCGTCCAGACACAGAGCATCTTCTTTAGTTCCTTAATCATACCTAAAACTCCTCTCGTCTACCCGCATCATATCCCCCACGCGTTCGCCATGCCCTTGAGAACCTTGCAATCCCCCTTGTGCTTCTTCCAATCCTCCTTCTGGCATTCCTATGTAGTCAGTCATCGTCAGCACGTCCGCATCACAACATCACTCCCGCCAGCCAATTAAAAAGCAGCGAAGGGAAACAGCACGAGAATGAAGTTAAAGTAAAGACTCACCTTGCCACAATACCTCGCAACAACACAAGCAGTACAACTCTTCAACGTCTCACCCTCTCCAGTCCCCTTCCCACACCCAGCGCACTCCCTCAACCACCGCCCACCATCCTCCCTCACCCGCGCCCCCAACTCCCCAATCTGCTCCAGCCCGCCAGGGATATACTTCACCCCTGTCCCCTTCCCCTCCGGTACCCTAACAAACCCCCTCTTCCCGCCCTTCGGCGCCGTCCTCACCCCGCGCGGCACGACAATCGTCCACCCGCCCTTGACGGGCCGCAAATCGATCCCGCGGTCCTCAAACGTGACGGCGAACTCCGTCTGCTGGCGATCGACGACCACGAGTGTCGGTTTCGTGATGGTCATGTTTTGTTTTACCTGCGCTATGAGGAACCATTCTTCGCGTGCGTCGTGGGAGGATGGTCTCGTGACTGCCGTGGAGGAGGATGAGGAAGCGGAGGCTTTGGCGGTGCCGGAGCCGGATTGGGAGTCCGTGTAGGATGGCGGGTCGGAGGGGGCCGGCGCATACGAGGGCGGCTCCGAGGATGCGGCGTAGGAGGGCGGATCGGCGGCGCCGGGTTCCTCGATGGGGAGGCCCTCAAAGATTGGGAAGATTGCCTCGTTGGCAAAGTCCGGGATCGGCATGCTTACTGAACTCCCGGTTGTTTTTCGGTGGCAGGGATTATGACTGGTCAAGCGAGACTCTTAATAGATGGAGGAAAGAGGATGCCCAATCAATCTGAGAAGAAAAGACCGGAATGAGCTAAATTGAGAAACGTTGTCAACAATAGTCCTGTGGGTTTCACTGAGAGGTTGGATGAGAGAGAGTGTGAGTGAACGATTGATTGGTGGGGGTGTGAGATTGACTGACCTGAGAGAGGGATCGTCCATGAGTCTCTCCGGCCCTGTGATTGGCCAAGTCCACCACAGCGGAGAAACTTCAAACACCAAAAACTGTCAAACAGAAGATTGACGAACCGGAGAAACATCGGCCAGAATTATCAAGGGGACTTGGCATTGTTCCCAAAATTCCTTCTCGAACGTCTAGGCGACCGTTATGCCATGGCCCACGGTCACCGTTGCTGAAACGGCTGCCGCTGCAGGATAGGACGACAGCTTTCGAGATGACGTAGACTGTAACGTCTGGTCAGAGGGGCAGAACAACCGTCCGATATGCTCAGCCGTGCGAAGCAGCAATGCGCCAGCACCCAAACTTTGCGTGTGCAGATGACAGGTCCAGCGCCTGAGCCCAGCGAGTGCCCCAACCTCGGACGAGATGGCGTCATGGCGCTGATGGACTTCTATGCGGTCAGTTTCAGCATGTGCCCAAGACGGCTGGCCTGCTCTGGGCGAGAGGAAATAGACACAGCATGCGCAAGATTCAATCATGGTTCATTTTGACAAGAGTGTCTATTCTAGAAACCTATGTTTGTCGTAGTATAGCTACATTATAGACTATAGTGACCCCTCACTATCGTGAGCTATCCAGTGCCCATTACTACCGCAGGGGAGTGTGAAGAATGGAACCAAATCCAACAACCGCATTGCCCAATATTCGTTTTGGGACAAATGTACAATCGTCAACGCCAAGTAAATACAAACCAGGCCGTCCTTGGCCTCGACGCCGGTATATCCCTATTGCGAGCATGACTCGCCAGCAGGACCGTGGTGCTGCTACATGTCAAGAAAATGACGCAGAAAATTCAAGTCGTTATGTTGCGCTCATCAACCCATTCACGCTCCGAAACTCATCCAGCCAAACGTGCCGGCCGCGCATCCCAGAACCAGGAAGGTCAGGATGCCAGCGCCGGCCTTATCTGCCGTTGTGACTGGCGTTTCTGTGCCGAGTAAATTGTCCGAATGACTACCGGCGTTGGGGTCTCCCTTGGAGATACCACCAGTGGTGTTTGTTACTGGTGCCTTCACATTGCCGATGAGCAGAGATGATACGGCGCCGAGCACGTTCATCTGTTGGCCAGCCCCCTTGGTGCCGTCGTACACGCCGGAGCTCCATTTGAAGCCACACGTTCGTTGGTTATCCTGCCCTGTGCACTGCTTGATAGCAGCATCTGCAGACGTCTTGAGAACTGGGAGAATTTTGTCGGCAGTGTATGGTGCAATCTGCGTCGTGACCGACATCCATCGGGCGACGTAGCCCTTGAAACTCAGCATATCGGTTGTGCAGGTGTTGTGCTCCTCGCAAGCAATCTCGAATGCAATATTGTTGGGGAAGAAAATTTTCAAAGTTCCTTCGATAAGACCGTCCAAGCGTGTCTTCCACGCGGCGGCGCCGTCCGTCTGGGTTGAAGTTAATATCAAGCTCATCTAGATGCATGAGTAGAAGCCACTTACGTAGTTATACATCATGGCAGCGCCGAGGATGAAAACGCCGTTGTTGTAAGAGAACTGGGCCTTGTTGATATCGGTACAATTCTGCTCAACGTGACCACCATCGTAAATGTTGTAGTCGGCATCGATGAAACCAACGGATGTCATCCAGTCCCAGGTCTTCTCGGCCCAATCGGCATACGTCTGGTTCCTGGTGTACCGGGCTAGTCTGGCACCAATGTTGAAGAAGCAGCCGTTTGCGATACCTATAAGCAATCAGTATCAGGTTCGTTGGAGGCGTGAGCGTCAGCATTACTGTTTTTGTAGTTATATCCGTTGTTGGAGAGAGGAATTTGCCAGCGGAGACCGCCTCCGCAAGTGTTATCGTGTCTGTCGGGACTGGCCATGGTGTTGAAAACAGCTTGGGCGAGAGCCAGCCATTGAGCCTCATCCTCGGGTGGGTTAGGGAAACCGTCCTCGGCAGCAGTCATGGCAGACATGCCCCAGAAACCTTGGTCGTCGTTACCCAGCGAGGCAGTGTAATTAGGAGGCATGTAGTCGCGGTCGGGTCCGACCTGGTGAAGCATGGCCTGCATGACAACATCATTGTAGGTCGAATCGCCAGTCAAGTGCCAGTAGTCGATCATAGTTCCCCACATGGCACCAGCTTCCCACCAGTAGTAATCACCGGCTGGCGGAGGACCGGGCAAAATACCGGGCGTGTGGCCAGTCAAGTTACCATCGTAGAAGCTCATGAGGTCGTAGGCGAGACCTTTTGTGGTGGCCTTGATGTCATCTGGGCACGGCGTTAGTAAGGCGATAGACCGGGGCCTGTCGAAGGCTCGAGTTGAGGGATGAATGTACCGTCGGAAGCGATGGAGTATGCAGCGCTGGCGAAACCGCTCGAGACGAGGAGCGCTGTCGCAGCGCTGGCGATGGAAGAGAATTTCATGGTGGTTATCGTCGAGTGACGTTCACGTTGATTTGAAGCGAGCGACTGGTTGAGAGGGGAGAAACGGGGCGGGAAATTGAGAACCAAAGTCAATTCCCTCGGTGCGGCGCGATCGGACTAGTGCCGTATCATGCGAGTATTTCGAAGTAGGTCGAACGTGAAGAATGGGCGAAGAGTCGTGGAAGTGCCAGCTGTCGAATATCGCTGCTGGAAGTCGTCGGGATGGGTTTCTGTAAACAGGCAAAACGAGGGTTGGAGGAGAAAGGAAAGGAGATGAACAGGGACGTTGGAGGGAGAAGGAAGACGAGGAGGGAGGGCCGGGAAAGAAGGAGTGACAGCGAAGGGGTGTGGTGTGGTGTACACTGGCACTAGGTGACTAGGTACTCAAAAGTCAGGTAGCTAGGACGCCGGGCGGGTACAAGTGCGAGAAATGGAAAGAGGGTGCCGGGATGGTGGCTGTACCGGGGACATGGAGGCCGGGCAGTTATTTGGTGGTGGGCAAGGGTCGCGTCAAGTTGCGGTACATTCACATTTATCTGCATGCCTGGGGAGTCAGTATGAGCCTACGAGGCAGGGCAGCGGGAATAAATGGACAGCGCCAACTCAGGTTCTCGCTGTTGCAGGAATGCGGAATTGGAAAACAATGACCAACGCCTTTCCCTCGCCCACCGATCGTCGAGCGTTGGCCGGTGGCTGCGCCGGCAATGTGACGTCCATCAGGTGTTGAGTAAGGTAAGTATTCGTACGTCGTCCATCTGCTCTATCTACTCGCGTGCCAATGCATCCGACAGCGACACCACAGGATTCGTAGCGTCAAGTTCCTGTGCTTCCGCGACGGTAATTCGTGCAGTGCCCAGGCGCGCCAAGTCACCAGTGTGGAAAACAAGCAAATTCCAAGTTTTCAAGCGTCTTGTCCCGTGGTCTTGGCGATCCAGGGACAGGGCCCAAATGCCAAGAGACTGGGGGTATCCGTACGCCAGACCTAGCAGAAGGTAGCGTATGGCGTCAAGGCCGAATCCATTTGTCTTGGCCATTGAATGTTTTAATTGTTCATGACCATCTATGTAAACCTATGGGTATTGTTAAGGCATCATGGCACATTTGGGACAGGCGAGTCTGCTCTTTTCGGTTCTTCCTCGTATCCATACGATGCTTGACAAGTACCGGTACTTGCAGCGAAATGGACGGCGTTGCGAGAGGGAGCAGTGGCGCGCCGCCGACTTCCCTCCATGGCAGGACAACAAGCCCAAGGGGGAGAACCCCTGATTCAAGGTCACGAGTGAAGTCACATGATCTGACTCTCAGCCAATTGACTTGTCCGGTTTGTTCTATGGTGGAGTGCGCGGCCTTCCCTGTTTTGGCCCCCCTTTTCCTGAATGATGAATTGCGGGCCTCGCCTGGTCCTGAGGAGGTCATAGGCGGATGGAAATAGAGTGCCTTTTTGAGTTGCTGCTGTCTCCGTCATTGCCGTCGGGTCCCGACTCCCAGCCAAACTGTGCTCTATTCAATTTCTCTCACTCTTGCATACCGCAGCGCTTACAACTCATTGGCGTCGCCCCTCGAGTTCCCATCTCCCATCCAACGAACGGTCACGACCAATCCTTCTCAATAACACAAACCACCACTAAAACATCATCTAGCCGCCAAGCCATTCAGTCCAAAGAACAAGCTTTTCGTCAGTCAGATCGTCCTCTCATCGGGTCTTTGGCTCCTTGGCTCTGCTAGCTCCCTTGCTGCACAGCACCGCCCCCCTCGTGTCGCCCATGTCCAAATGGCCGCCCTGCCGCGATCTACGCGCCTGGGCATTCCCTTGGCGAGAAATTGCAGAATACTGCGCTGGGACCATCCAATATGCCCTTCCTGCCAACTATTTGGACCTGGGGGGGCCCTCTAGGTCAATATTTAACGTATAGAAAAAGCTTGCTCATTGCAAGCTGGCTGACGACTCGTGCTTCGGTCCATGCACGCTTCTAGAATGCTCAATTACCATCTGAGATATGTTTCTCCTGCTGCCCTGCATGCCTACTACGTACAAACCTCGGACGGCGGCAAGCACACGGGGAATGAAGCCGTCATCTGTGCGCACCGACAGCGTGGCTTTGCTGCCGCTAATAAACATCCGATACTTTTGCAGGCGAAAAGGGGCTGGGCTGGCTACCTCCCCTGGCTGACTGGCTTCACCTCATCAAGCCGATCCCTCTCCAGCAACAGCTTGTGCGTTGAATAACCTGGTCTTTCAACAAATGACAATCGGCAAGGAACATTTCTTTGCCAAGGCACCGAGCTGAACCAGCTTCGATGAACGCCCAGTAGGGCTGAACCTGTCTATCCCAATCAACTCGAGATCTCCCAGTCGCCAAGACTGAGCTACTACGGAGTATGCGCCTCCCCGTGGATCAAAAAGTCTTGGAGTCTTGGACGTCCTGTCAATCGTGGCATCCAAGTGATGAAGAACGACACGGGCCTCTTGACAACGTCAAATCTCTAATTTGGGTCGACCAGAGCCGAGTCTGCACTGCCCCTCCGCACTCCACCACGAATCGGCAGCAGTCTGCCGTCCCCAGAGACCCTTGCTAAAGCTCCCCACGGAGACAATAACTGGAACGAGAGACGACTCTAAAAATCGTTCCCTGCGAACGTAAATTTGGGCCCTATCTCTTGTGCAGAAGGTATTCCTACAAGTCATCGTCTGTATCTGAGGTGTGATTGAGATCATTCGCGCTGTCTGCAACTTCGGAGGCAGCAAGGCTATTGGTGTCAAGACTCGAGAAGAAGACGATCAATAAACCTGCCTTGAGGAGCCCAATATACGACAAACACACAACAGGCACTTCGGAGATTCGCGTGCCAGTAACACGCGCTCTATGGGATAGCACAGACCTTGGATCTGCAACCAATTACAAGCCTTGTTGGCTAAGTGGTATAGCGTCTCACTAGTACCTAGTGACATGAGAAGATCGGCGGTTCGATTCCGCCACGAGGCAACTCTTTTGGCATATCTCACGATTTTTGCTTCGTCGACGACGGCAACACATAGATTGGTGGATTTAATTAATCACTTCTAGATAGGTCCCCGAGGTTTGGTGCGGCCAATGGGAGCGAAAGAGCACAGAGACCCATGTGTAGGTATCTGATGAACCGATGAAAACTCCGATATCGATGACATCTATCCTGCTCACCGTGGTTTGGAATGTGAGAAGGATAAATGCCATTACTATCGCTATCTAATACATCACTACACAAGGCAAGTCCAGCTCACAGTCTCATAGTTGCCTTCGAATCCCCTCGAGCATACAGAGAAGATGACGACTTTCAAGCCGCCACGGCCTCACCTCCCTCCGTCTCATCCTCAATCTTCGTCTTGATCAACTCATACAAAATATCCGTCCTCATCGTATACTTGGTCCCCTTGACAACATCGTCGCCAGAGTGATAAAGCCGGCTATGCTGAAAGATGAGCACCCGCCCCGCCTTAGGATCAACATCAACCTTCCTCTTCTCATCCCCCGACAAGAACGATGTCGCGCCACCAACCAAGTCGGCACCGCTATCCTTACCCGCCTCAGCGACAGAGTCATTGAGGTAAAGATGAACGGTATAATGCGTCCGGAACACAGCCCCATCCTCCGCTTCTTCGCCATACGGTCCATCGCAATGCGCTATATCAATGTCAACAGTCCATCATAACAGGGACTAAAGGGGCAAGGAACTGCGATGAACTCACGTCTAAAAAACTGCCCCTTCTGATACTTCAAGAACCTCATCCGCTTGTTAAACCTCTTAAACGCCCACCTCGTCTCAAACCCCTTCTCCGGCCTCCTCACCCCCTCCATCCCAGCCAGCTGCGCTTCCAACCCCGGCGCAAGCCTACACCGGCCCCACAACCGATCGACAACTTCCTGCTGGTCCCAGATAATTCGATCGCTATTCCGGTACTCGGGCTCCAGAATCTCCCACCCGGGACCCATATTAACCATCGCCGGGCGCCACGGCTCGTCCTTGTCCGGGTCCGGACCGCGGTCTGTGGCGGAGGCCTCGGCCATGCGGAGGAGCTGGGCACATTCGTCCGGGGTGAGGACGTTGTCTAGGACGACGGCATACAAGGGCCCGTTTTCGGGGAGGGCGGTCTTGGACCAGTCTAGTTTTTGGAGGGTTACGGCGGGGGCGGAGGCCGGGAGGGGAACGGAGAGGAAGTCGTGCGGGATGGGGACTTCGTTGGACGTGTAGGATGTTTTTTGGGGTTTAGGAGCGGCGCGTTTGGCGGGTTTGGGCTTGAGGGCCGCGGGGATGAGGTCTGAGATTGGCATTGTGTCGGATTTCTTTTTCGTGGTAGGTGGAAATGTGTTTTTTTTTTTTTTTTTTTGCCAGTAGACCTTTGTAACGCTTTAGGTCGTGTGGTTGTGGTGTTTGATATCGGTGGGTGTTGATGCCTTGTGGTTGTTGTGGTGATTTGTTGTTGTTGGTGCTGTTTGTCGAACGACAATGGCTGCTTGATGCAGGGTCGGCCAACTTCTTGAAGACTGGGGAGGCAATAAAAGACACAGGGACCACCTCTTTCTTCTAAAAGACACTTCAACAGATATTTACAAAAGGACAGAAATGCGACTGCCTAGCAAAGTCGTCAAGGCGCAAGCGTCAGGCTTCGCCTCATAAGTTGGTGACTAACAATGCGGCGGAGTACGGATTGGCCTCAAGTGGACAGACTTAGGGTATGTAAGCACTTGTTCCCGTCATTCCAAAACACACCAGGCTGCTTTGTTTCGGAAAATACGGCCTACAACAGACGTGTCTTCAATCTTCAACAATATTTCCTAGAAAAAAAATGCCTCGACATCTGCCTTGTAGACTCACGAATTGAGACGAAGACTGTTCAAGCGTGGATGCCTGCGATCGGATGTGAGTGCCTAGTGCGGGGTCAATCTCGCAAAGCTGATTGGCTCTGTGCGATGTCTCCTGTGCTGTGTACCTTGCTGCCTTGAAGTCTTGAAGCCCCCCGATACTCACTTGACCTGTAAAAGTTATAGTCTGCATGAATATTCTTCTTGGAATTTGATATCCTTTCTTTGTCGCTGTGCATTTTCCTTTCCGTCTTGGCTAGTAATGTCTGCTGTTGATGGTGCAGGCTACATAAACTGTGAGCTGTGGTGGGGTGCCTAATTGTGGCTGAACCAGAGGAGAAGTGAAGGATTCTCGCAGATGGGCATTACCTATCGAGGACGAGTATTTCTCGTAAGCGTCTTCTCGAAAAAATCACATGAATGGGAGAATTGATTACAAGAGACAAACAGAACAATTTGTGAAAGCTACGATAGATGTGTTCTTGTGTGAGGTACCGTTGACTCATCTCAAGGTGAGGTGCCTTGGGTATGCCAAAATGTCCCCCTAGCCATCACTGCTTGACTTACCTCCTCGAGACCTGCCATGCCCTTTGCCCGTACCATGAGAACAGACCACGCTTTACATTACTTATTCTCTCTGAGTTTGATACGTTGTTAACAAGAATCAAGGGGGAACTTGCCTGATGATTTGAAGTGAGATATTTCCAGTACTATGAGAAGTTACCCCATTTCATATCGGTTATTCTCTCTCTGAGGGCGATGAAATAATAATTAACATTGCCTGGAAACTTCTATGATCAAAGAAAGGAAGTATGGCGAGACCCTGAGGTTATATTACTAGTAGGACTGGATGAGGAATGATCATGGAATTCGCTTTCAAGATAAAGTTTCTCTTACACTCTACTTATACACAAACAGAGTTCGAAAAAGCGTATGTTTTCAATATTCATCCATCCTGATATCAGCAACTCATTTCCAAGCTCAGCACTATCAGACCGGCTCTTCCCGTTCCTTCGTCCTCCCTCCACCTTTACTCTCTTCAACCTCGACCCCTTCATCCAACCCAGTCTTCGTCTCAGTATGCATCTCACTCAACTCAACCTGCCTTATGAAAAACGTAGCAATAAACCCGACACCAGACATGACGCAAAAGAAGATCCAAATCTTACTCAACCCATCCGTCACCGCAAGCCTCACAACCCGCCTCTGCCCCTCACTTAAACCCTCCATCACACCGCGCGCCGCCGTCGCAATCGTCCCTCCCCTCCCAAACTTGGCAGCAACCTCGGCCGGCACGCCCGCCGCCAACAACCGGCCCTCATGCCGTCCCACGACGCTCTGGAATATGACCTGCCCGACGACCACCCCGATCCCCAGCGCAATATGCCTCACAAACGCAAACGTCGCCGTCCCCGTCGCCACATCCGTCTGCCTCACCAGCGCCTGCAATGCAATAAGCAACGCTTGCAAATTCGGGGAGATGCCCAGCGCCGCGAGCACCTGGAACAGGATCAACCGCGGCCAGTCCCGTCCCGCGGGCAACGTCACAAACAACCCAAACGCGATCGCCGTGAGCGCCATCGACACCCGCACAATCTCAACGTACCGCCCCGTCTTCTTGATCGTCACCCCGACGCCGATAGTGCCGACCGCCAACGGCAGCGCCGTGGCGAGAAGCCACACGCCAGACTGGATCGGGCTGGCGCCCAGCACTGCCTGGAAGTAGAGCGGTAAGAAAAACGCAATCGCCGCGAACCCGAGCCCGTGGCAGAAGTTGGCCACGTAGCAGAAGACGACCGACGCGTCGCGGAACAGCGAGGCCGGCATGAGCGGGTACTTTGCGAAACGCTCGACGAAAGCAAAGACGGCGTAGGTCGCGCAGCCGAAGACGATGAGACATATGACAGTGGGCGAGTCCCATGGGTTCCGCAGCCCGCCAAACTGCAGCCCGAGGAGGAGCATCAACGTCGCTCCGGTGAAGGTGAGTGTGCCTAGCCAGTCAATGGCCGCCAGGCCCTTGAGAAGCGGCGTCTTGGGCGTGTGTATGCGCAAAAAGAGGACGAGGATGAGCAGCGACGCGCCAGAGATGGGCAGGTTAATCCAAAAGCACCAACGCCACGAAACATTCTCCGTCAGCCCGCCGCCGATGAGCGGTCCGATCCCGCTGGCGAGACCCCAAACTGCACCGACGGCGCCGAAATACGCGCCCCTCTCCCGCGGGCTGAAGAGGTCCCCGACGGTGATGTTGACCAGCGCCATCAGCCCGCCGCCCCCGAGCCCCTGGACCGCTCTGCCCGCGACAAGCATCGTCAACGTGCCGGAGAGCGCCGAGACGAGGCTGCCGACCATGAAGACGACGTTGGCGATGACGAGGATCGGTTTGCGTCCGAAGATGTCGCTAACTTTGCCCCAGAAGGGGACTGAGGCGGCGTTGGCGAGCAGATAGCTCGCGCCGATCCAGGCGAATCCCGAGTCTGAGGACCCAATCTCCCGCGCGATCGTTGGTAGTGCGGTGGTGATGATGACGGCGTCGAGGGCCGCGAGGAAGACGGCCATGCAGAGCGCGAACATCAGGATGGCGGTCTGGGCCCGGGTGCGGTCCGGGGCGATCTTTGTGTCTGCCGTCGTGACGCTCCCTTCCCCTTGGTCATCGTCGGCGCTCCTTCTTTTCTCCCGTACGCCTCCTCCTGCTTTACCATCTTGATCGCCGTCGTCGCGCGGACTCCTGTCGTGAGAAGATCTTCCTACTTCACTCGCCATCGTGAACAGCGAGATACCTTGTTTGGTCGGGTACACGACATGCTGCCCTCAGCGAGCACCGCTTCCACAATCCACAACGCGGGACGGGCCTTAATATACATTCTTCGAGATTCTCAGAGAAACACTGATGGAACACCCTAAAGATGCCTTGGTTGTCGTTGATTTGCTAGAATGTCCCAGTGGCTCTGCGGCACAGCCTTATGGCCCGCGCCGCTGCCATTCACGAGAGCACATGTTCCTCGACATGAATAGGACCATGGCTTTTCCCAGCGTGCCGAACTTTTGGCTGCTTCGGTACGACCCACATTGCCGCAATGCGAGGGCATTCGACGCAGGGTGGTAGACTGAGAGAGAGGCCGTTGGAGCAAGATGTGGCTGCACGGCGCATGCGCGGGAGCCACACTTCCCATCCTCCCTTGCCTTATCCTTCACCTCTGCAATTAGAAGAAAAAGTTCCGGATCTTTCGTCCTGGTTGGTGGCTTTACGAGAGCGACACGTGGGGGCCGTTTCCACAATGCCTCTCATTCGCTCGGACATCGCCAAGTCTTCACTTTTCCCATGAGAACCACCCCAAGAATGACGCGCAGCGAATAACAAGACAGTCGGCGCCACATCCGGAAAGTACCAAAGGGGAAAGAGAGTAGAGGGTATCAAGCTTAAGATTAGCAAAACGTACAGCCGTACAGCAAATTTGCCCGTCCCGTGGGTTGGATCTGCAAAGAAAAGAGAAGGAGAGACACAAAAAACCCCTGCCATGTCGGGCCGGACTTACGCCTCTTCGTTTTCGTGGGCTGATGTCGAGCGAATGAGAGAATTCCAACGTCAGCTTCGCATCAGCTCCCAATACTACTTGGGTTGCTTCAACGGATGAGAGGGTGGGTTCCAAACAAAGGAGAAAGAACATTTCTCGCCCGGCAAGCCCATTCACTCATACTTTCCAGCGCAACGTTGAACGAGGCAGGGGGAAAGCGCCCAATCCGATCGCGTAACCGGACACGGCGTGAGCACTATATAGGCAGAATGCAAGGAACGGCGCGTAGCGCGAAAGCGGGAATAAGAAGGGGAGACGATGGCGAAGGGGCTTGCTAGAGGCTGAGCATCGTTTCCCGGCTCTCCGTACGTACGGGCTGACAACTGCGTTTCTGATAGGCACGATTATGCGGATTGCCGACTACAGAAGTTCAGACCGACGAGAGGTGACGAGTGCGTGTGTCTTTCGAATCTTCGTTGCAGACGACCAACTTCGCCTTGCGTAACGGTTCTTGCAGGATGCAGATGCAGTTCGTCGCCATCATCGTCCGGGAAACCTGTGCTTCGGGGAGCGTATGGGATGCGATCAACGCTGTGGCGGGCGGGAACTCGTCTATTTTGTCTTCATCGAGCGTGCCTCCCTGTGAGTTGATTCTCTGCTGAGCACCCACGGCTCAATTTACATGAATCTCGTATTCATGCCCTCAACTCGCCTGTTGCGACATCCCAAACGTTGACACGCGCGCGCCACGTGGTGACTCCGTGATGCTCGGTGATGTGGGTTACACATGTTGTCAAACCGCGTGCGAGCCTCGTGGGCCTCTCTGTCCTACATTCCTGATTAAGAGCTTGACGGAACGGGCCATCAGTGGAAACTTGCATCGTCGGCCTCGGAGACCGGGGCAGAGGGAAATGAGACTCAATTCTGTCCTATGAAAGAATGACCAGCCGTCATTATTCCCTCCATCCTGCAACATACGAACCCGGGAGCCCGAAGCTGAGGGAAGTAAGCACTATATATCATAAATCAAATTCGAATTCGCAAGCGCGCCCACGAGGTAGGAGTGGCGATAGCGCAGGAGCATTGTCGTCGTCGCTACCTCGGTTCAACACGCAGTCCCGGCGATGGCGTAGCAGCACTTTCGCGGTCGAGTGGCGAATATCTCGAACGACGGCGTATCTAAACACGTATGGGGTATCATCAAAATGCAAAAACAACGTAAACAGAAAATCTCCTCCATCACCGACTTGGAGTGTTTGTTTCCAAACCCTCCAAATTTCTCCTCCTTCTCTTACTCCCTTTTTTTGTTTCCCATGAGACGGACCATAATGCAATAGCGCAGCAGCATTGTTGCCAGTCATCGTCTCCAGTCCCGTACGCCATTTCCCAGCGATGGCGTAGAAGCACTGTCGCCGTCGAGGAATCCAGCCTCATTTCCGCCGCTCTTCGCCTGTAGCGCGGTGAACCAAGGCCATTCCCCGGATGAAAAGCATATATAAACTTCGCATGGGCGTTGTATCGTAAATTGTCGAATGTGAAAGACGTATTAAAACGAGATGCCTGTAATTGGCGCAAGAAGATAATAGCAGGTTGAGCTGCCTCAGAACGGGGCGTCGAGTAAATTGTCATTGAGAGCCGCGAGTGGTTGTTGAAGCTTCCGGAACAGAGTATGTTTCCGATGGTTGTCGGCTCTCTGCCCCAAGATAGGGAACCATTCAGGCTTCCCGGTTTTGGTTGGAACGAGGGAACAACTTTCCAAAGCCTCGTTGCCGGGCCTCGCGTCTCGCGGCACCGTCTTCAATCTCACTAGAGGAGTCGAGGCTCGAAATCTTGTTCACGGGCTTGTTTCCGAAGACCTTGAGCAGGAAGAACATGGCGAAGCTGCTGGCGATACTCAGGCAGAGAATGCCGATCATTGCGTAGTTGCTGCGACGGTACTGATAACGACCCTTGGCGGCGTCCTCTGGCCATCCGGTGTACAGAGCGTAGGTCGTGACAATGCTTCCAAGGTTGCCAAGGCCGGACACCAGAGCAGTCGCAGCCGCAACACCGACTTCACCGTGGCGGCGCTGGAAGATCTCGTTCGTCCATGTCATGCAATTGGGAACAGTCGGGCCAAGACCGAATCCAACCATCAGAAGACCCCCGTAGCGAGCCCAACCATTATCGAGAGCAAAAGTTACGACAAGCAGGCCGGCGATCTGAAGGCAAACCGCAGCTGAGAAGATAAATGGTCGGTAGCCGTGGAATCGATCTGAAATTGGCATCAGTATGAGAATCGCAATCAAGTCCATCTGTATCTTGTTAATGAGTGCCCATGCAAAACAATACAAAGAACTTACGATCCAGATCGGAGCAAAAAGCAAGCTGACTTGGATACTCGTTGCCGTGGGCACAATAGAGCGGATGATGACAGATCCATAAAGCTGCGTACCGATTCCAACGCCAACGACGCCAAAGTACATGAAAGTCAAAGGCCACAGGCGCCAATCGATTAGCACCTGCAGAAGATCCTTCATAGTCCAGGGCCTGGGGTGATAGACCCGTCGGAGGTCATTGTAGTGAATGACGGCATCCTGGCCGGAAAGCGCTTCTGGGGTTGCCGGAAGCCACTTCAACCAGCTTGAGCGCTGACGCTTCTGCCCAGGAGGAAGAGGGCGATCGGGAAGCCACCAAAGCAGGCAAAAGCCAAGAACCACGGCCACCAGGCCGTAGATGAGGAACATCCAGCGGAAACCAACGAGGCCTCCCAAACCATCCATGAGTTGGAAACCAGCAGACACAAGGCCAACCACAGCAGCAGAGAGCTGGGCAGCAGTGAAGTACATGCCGATTCGCTTACCCGTTCGAGAAGGCGGGTAGAACAAGGTGAGGTAGTACGACATTCCAGGCCACATGCCCGCAATCACAACACCGAGCAAGAATCGTAGAAGCCTGGTTAAAAGGTTAGATTTGACAAGTAATTCGATTTGTTGTCAACATACTTGACACTCCAGGCGCTCTGCACGGCAGCGAAGCAGGTGCCAATGATACCGGTGGCAATGACAATGCGAGCCATCCAGATGCGAGGGCTCAGCTTGGCCATCACCAGATTGGAGGGGCAGTCGAAGATGACATAGGCCACGTAGAAAAGAGCTAAGGCGGTTGATGTGTCTTTAGCTGTAAGGCCGAGGACGGACATCAAGTCATGACCCTGAGCGGCATTCATTGTTTGCGCGATTCCAATATTGGACCTGATGGCAGAGCAAAGGAAGTAGAGCGTCCAGAATGCTATCAACCGTTAATCCCATAGTGTCACTGGCGAGAAAGATGGGATGGTTACCTGGAATGATTCGAAGGTCGAGCTTCCTAGATGCCTGTCAGCTTCATCGTCTGACGCAAGTCATGGCTAATGAGGGTTTGCATGCGTACCTGTAAACCCTCTCGACTGTTTCGACATCGTATTCTTCCGGCTCCTGATGAGATGGGCCGGCCGTAGGCTCCATAGTTGACGAGCCAGCTGGCGTACTGTACTCGTTGGGCTGTTTGTCATCGGCGCCATGCGCCTCCTCGTGTATGTGAGCCATACTTGACTACGAAGCAATGGGAGTGCCTGCTACGAGTCTTTTTCTGGTCACTCTCACGGGCAGATGATAAAAAGGCAATTGGTGATCTCGGCGCTTGATTATTGGCTTGGGTCTTTGGAACCACGACCAATTTTGCAGAATTGAGCAGGGAGCTTCGCGATGGTGATCGAGGGTGGTGAAGTTTTCGCCGTCTTGGGCGAGCGGATATCAAAGGCATATTTAAGGCGTCACTTGCCGATGGGCTGGGAAGGTTGGAGGGGCACATCGGAGCTGATAGTGGATACCTCTGAGCAAGCAGCTAGGGCCATCATCTTCAGGTGGTTCTGGCTTAGCTGCACTAGCAGATCTGGGCGGCCAGTCTCCCGAGGGACCAAAGGGAGGAGGAATTCGCTCTCAAAGACCTCCTTCTCACTCTTCTCTGATGGGCCGTTCTCGCCCAACAGAACTGGCGCCCCACTCCGGGTGGCAGGATCAGTGTGCAGTTTGCGGTGCGATTGTCGGTGGCCCGCAGCGCAGCCCACATTGCCGAGCCTCAGCGACTCCGGACTCGGTCACTAAACTGAGTTCAATCGAAGCGCCGTGACACCGGCCTCGAGTTGGGCCACAATGACATGAATCGATGGGAACAGTTCAGACCAATAGTGGTAAAGTTGCAGATGACTAGGTCTAGCATACGACAGAAGATGGCGGGAAGAGAGCGATTTAGATAAAGTCAAAGCGTCGATTAAACTGTCAAAGTCTTGAGGTGGTTTTAGGTTAGGAAGAAAAAAGCACACCGTATTTCATGGCTTTCAAGTGTTCGTACGTATGACTAGCCATGAGTCTAGAAAGAGTCCTCGGACAAGTTGCTACTGCAATAATTGGTGGCTGAATGCGCGGATAGTATTCTTACCTAGTACCCAGATGGTGGTGGTGGTGGTGGTGGTGGTGGTGACCAAACGCACAGAAAATGGATGGTGGGGTTAATTTCAAGTGGTCGAGCGTCGCTTCAACCTCAGAACTCCAGCTTCACTTCGACATACAGAAACACTGGGTTATCTATCGCAAGCTTCGTTGTCAGTCCTCGATCTCCTCCGTAATTATCTTGGAATTTGAGACCTTCATCCATTGCTATTGGATGCTTGGCGGACAATGCCCTGGGCCGTCATAGCCTTAAGGCATCAAAAAGGTTTTGGCCTTAGCCTTTAGGAGTTGAGGGCAGATGCTCATCTCCTTCCCCCTTCTCCTCATCACAACCCCACTTCCTCCAGTCCCATCTCAATAACCACGTCAACTTGCTCTCCTCTTCATACGCGATGCTGAATCTATCGCAGTCTGCAATTCGTCAAGATCACACGTATTTACAGGCACTGGCCTGCCTGAGAACTCTCGCTCCTTATCTGCACGCTTCTCTTTGCGATATCACTGCCTGACTGGGTGCCTATCTACAACACCTCGCCTTGCCTGATCGCCAGTCCGCCAACAACGTTGTCATACCTACACGCGACTACCTCAAGCCAGCTTCTCTAGCTCACAAACTCAATTCGTTGGCTGCTTGCTTCACCGAAATGGTTATTGATCCACCTCGACGGAGTCCAGATCTATCTGTGAGCGGGGTAGTTCCCATCCTCCTCATGTCGTGGTAGTCGTTGCACCACGCCTGGCGATCCTGAACCGAGTCATCGGTGAACGTGACGAATAGGCTTCCAGAGGAACAGGCACTCGGCTTTCTTGGCTAGGGCCAAAACTTCGCATGAACAGAAGCTCTCCGCGGCCTAGGCGTGTGGTACGCGGACTATTCAAGCAGCAGCGTCCCCAATGTTATAGGATGACGACTGTACTCCAAAAGAGGGAGGTGGTGTGGGCGATGACAACGATTCACGCGTTCGCGCCAGGCCCAGACGCGCGAGTGCGAAGATGGGTATCATGTACGCCGGGTCTACCAATAGGCAAGCTCACGATATTGCCCAATGATCAAGTAACAACGGTCTTGTTGTGTACTCATTCACACTGACGTTTCTCACGCGGATATCTTGCCCACTAGCACGATGCCTGCTCACGAATATCAACAGCCGCCTACTCACGTTGAGCATCTCTCAAGAGGTAGTGTACGGTGAGAGCTGATGGCATCATTGAGCCTATTCACCATCTCCTCGGATCACACATTTGTCCATCGTCATAACCAACCAGTGTTGGAACCTTGACGCTGACCTGCTGAACGGCCTCATTGAGGCTGTGTGTGAATATCTACTTCTATACCTGTACCATATTAACTCTAGTGCGGCTCAGCTTCGCTAAGTGTTACCAATCGCCGTCGAGGTATCGTGGATCTGGGGCTGTAAGCTCTTCTGGGACAATCCTCCGTAAGCAACAGGTGAGTCCTTGATCCCATCTCGAGCTAAACACTTCCGAAATACTCAAGTACCTGAAAGAGCTTTAGGTGATGATCACGAGACAGCTGAATTCTCAAAATGCGCAGACCCCTGCGCCGGCAGCCTTGGAGGCCAACCTAATGCGTCGGCTGTGACTCACCTTGGTAGGCATCTCGACGACGGCTTTGATACCATCGCCAACCAGATGGAGTCACAGGCTTTGCCGCCTAGACCTGGCAAACATATAATGTTCTAGGTATCTCTCCAGGTATGATTCTATGAAAACCCATCCAAGCTGAAGTACCATCAAGATTGTATCAGAGAAGCTAAAGACATATATCCTCAAAAGCTGGTGGGTTCCCTCATTGCTATCTGTGCAAGCATCCAGCTTCTGCCTTCAGCGCCACATCATCCAACAAACGAGGAGTGGATACCGTGGCTGGTGGCGAAATCGACCGGGATCACGTGGATCACGGCTGAGTAATCCAAATCCATGCCCATGTGGCTGACGCAGCTTGCTACCAGCTTCCACGTCGTCAGCCAGATTTTTCAGGCAGACTGACTTTTCTGCCTTTCGCAGCATCGGAGCTCATCACCTGCAAGCTTGACGAAGCGACGCGTTATCAAGTAACCGCAGTCGCAGTAACCCTCACTGCGGCGATCCCTTTATCTTTCTTGTCGAATCTTTATTTGTCGTTTCCCCTGCGATTTCCAGCAAACGACCCGGGAGTCGCGACTTCTTTCACGATCACGACCTCTTCCGATCATCATTTCTCCCCCATCACAAGCTTCATCCAGCATCCACAGGATAACCGTCAAAATGAGCGTCGTCTACGAACCCCGTAATTTCATGCACGATGGCTCGTATCCTCCCATCGGCGATCACGATCACGACCATGTCCTCGATCAGACTGGGCAATACCAGGCGTCCGACGTCCCGGACCTCGCCTCCTACAATCCGACGTCCTCGATGCTCGGCGACGACCGGTCTCTAATGCCGGACGGTCTTGACGATGCCTCCGTTGGCGTCCCAGATGCGACGCGACTCGATCTTTCAGCGCCTCCCACTCTTGCGTCCCTTCCTTCGAGTCTTCCTCCGGCGCTTCCCGAGCCCCTGCCATCAAACAACAAGGACGAGGGCGAGGCCTCGACTCCTACATCGAGGGTTAAGTGCATAGCAAAGCCTGAACGCGAGGTGACGAAACAGCCTGATGGAAAGTTCTACTGTACTTTCCCGGGATGCACGGAAGAGACTCAAATTTTCACCCGGAAATGCGAATGGAGGTTAGTCAACCAAACGTTGAAGCTTTTGACACTTTGTAATGATGCTGACCACTTTCTTCTCGCAGCAAACACATGGACAAACACGAGCGACCTTACCGATGCGCTGCTGAGGGTTGCGAAAAGCTTCCCGGCTTCACATACTCCGGCGGCCTCCTCCGTCACGAGCGCGAAGTTCACGGCAAGCACGGCGGTCCAAAGAACACGGTCAACTGTCCCCATCCGAACTGCAAGCGTCATACTGGCAAGGGCTTCTCACGGCAAGAGAACCTTAATGAGCATCTACGACGAGTACACACGAGCGACGGTTCCAGCACGGTCCAAGAAGACATCCAAACCGGTAGTGACGGTGACAGTGACAAGGCTATTGGATTCGGCGCAGGCAATAAGCGAAAGCGCTCCCGGAAGGGATCTGACGCTGGCCTGGACGAGCTGCGCGAGGAGATCAAGCGCGTACGCATGGAGAATGAAGAGTTGCGCCAGCAACTCGACAGACAGGGCCAGCACAGCTTCGCCATGATGTCGCAGATTGCAGAGCTCCAGGATGCGCTGCGGACGAACCTCGATCCGTCCGGACTCGGCGCTCCCACCGCCACGATGTTGTGACAATCAGACGCAACGCCTGCGCCTCTTCCCGAAAGCGACAGCTTCCTACCGAACTTCCCGTTACGGCGTTACGACCACACCACCACACCCTAAGTTAACACCCGGCGGCCACAACTCATACTCCAGGCTTCCACATTGAACCCCCGCGTCCTCGACTCGACACCTCCCCGCACACACCAACCATCACACCACGTACACACTCTTACGACACACGCATCGACGAGGCGTTCTAGGCAGAAAACTGCTTTTTTATGATCCATACAATTCCGTTTTGTCTCCTTTGGCCGTGATCACACGACGCCGTGTATAGTTTTAACGGCATGGGTAATTCAACAGAAAGGGGGAAACAGGCGTTCTACGGGATAATCGACACTCGACTTTTTTTCTTTTCCACGGCTTTCTACGGTGGCGAAGAAAGCCCAAGGACGATGACGACTACTTTTTGATATCCCCCCTCCCCTTCGCTACGCAGAGCGTTATGCAGAGGAAAACCAGAAAGATGGAACAAAAAAAGGAAGAGAAATACCACATGTTTTTCCGGAGTTTATTTTCCACCCTCTTCTTTTTTTGACGGCAAATGGTAGATTGTACATTTCCCCTCTCCTCCTCAACTCAACGCCTCCCCCTTTCGCTTCTCAGGTTCTCCTCAGCACCGAAAATAACTTTTGTAATTCTACTACCTTGTATCGCGAACGATTATTCATTTTTAAGTGTGTAGTACCATAGACACGGGATGACCTTTGATGATAATATGGCATCCATTAACCCCATAAATCAAGATGAAACTTCTCTTCTCCTCTTCAATGACAACTTGATCCGTCTCTTTGCAAAATATTGTAATACATTAGAGTTACCACAGACTATTTGGGACGTGGATGGTGATGACGTAAGTTTGGGTGCTTTACGCGTGAGGCCGGAAAAAAGGAAGCTGCACATGTTTTTACCATGCGAAGAAAGAAATGGCTAGGAACGCGTTGTCACATGTGGCTTTTGCCTGAGGCAAACCACCAAGGTAGGCAGGGGTGTGGTTGCAGGATGCACGAGTGACGATCATTGCCAGCTCGAAGTCCATGTAAAACTCCGCGACTCGTCTGGGCACTCGTGGTAGTGTACTCAGAGGTAATGGAAATCAACAGATGTTCTGTGCACAAAGAGGGCGTAGGAGCAATCTCAAAGGACACTTCTACACGAGGAAAAGGGGTAGATGAAGGCAAGACGAGAGTGGGCTGCATTTCCAGGCACTCAATCATGTTTAGCAACATGATGAAAATCCATTTCAATGACGGTCATTGAAATACACTTTGTTTGGATATCAGTTCTCGTCTACCTATACTCTTACATATCCCCGGGCTCAAAAGGCCCTCGTATCTATGGAAAGAGAAGAGCCGTCAAATCTTACTTAACCCGTGACTTGAATCCAAGGTATTCTAACGCTTTCTTGTCGAGAGTACTTCCTCCCAAGCGTGTGAAGCTGCAGGAAAAGGCACTCCATGATAAGGCGTCAAAGGACATTGAAGTCTACAAAAATCAGAGATTCTCGGCATCTTAAGCAGAAGCTGGCAGTAGACTCTGCCCCGGGAAAGAGAGAAAAGGAACATCTAGACATGAAATCTAGACCTCAAACACATCACCCACGCCCTCGGATCCGCCCCGCCGGTTCTCGACAAGGTCCAACCTCCACCCCTCCCAGTTCTTGAGCGTGCGCTTGATCTCTTTGATGCGCTCGATACGCTTCTTCGCGTCGTCCTCTTGCGCGCGGCGGAACGCGTCCTCGTCAAAGTCCATATCGTCGTCGTCGAGGAGCAGCTCGTCATCTCCCGTCCCGGTGAGCGCATTGATTCCACTTTGGAAAAAGTCTCCGATGCCACCGCCGGCTGCTTGCTTCCTCTGCGCTGATGGCGACGTGCCGCGGCTCCCGCCAAGGTCCACGTTCTCGAAGCTGGGGCTATTGAGCTCCCGGCGCTTCTCCTGCCAATGCCCGTGGCGAAGCTCGTATACCTCGGCTTCGAGGTCGCGTACCTTCTTCTCGAGACGCAGGCGCTCCTCGTTCTCGAGCTCATCGACACCGTCGTCATCCAGGCCGCCACCGCCCTCAGTGGACTTACGGCTCCGTAACCTCGTGTTCTCGCTCTCGAGGCTCTCAACCCGCGCCTTGAGTTCGCTGACCTCCTTCTCGGCGCGCTCCTTTTCCTTCCGCAACGTCTGGGTGCGCGTGTCTTGCTCCTTGTGAAGTGTGGTCAGCGTCGTAACCTTCTTTTCCAGGCCGTCGGCCTTCTTCTCGGCCTCCAGCCTGGCATCGATCGAGTCGGCGAGGTCGTGCTCCAAGCTGCGGAGCTTCGTCTCTGCGCTCGTGCGTTCGCTACCCTCACGGACAGCCTTTTCCGCCGTACGGTCGAGGTTCTTCCGCAAGTCAGTCAGTTCTTGCTGTGCCTTAGTGGCGGCCTTTTCAGATCGCGCGAGCTTCTCTTCCAGAGCCGCAATCTGCTCCTTCTCGGAGGACGTGCCGCTAGTCTGACGATCCACTTGTGCGCGGAGCTTTGATATTTCAATCTCCATCGACTCGATAGTGGCGGTTTTGGAGGCAAGCTGAGCCTCGAGCTCGGCTGGGGGAGAAGACATCGATACCGATGGCGAGGATCCGTGGCGGCCACCTGCACGGGAAGCTTGTTGCTGGAGCTGAGAGTTCTGGCGCTGAAGGGCCTCGATCTCGGATTTCTGTTTGGCATTTTATTAGCAAACTTTTAAGGGCGCATGGTCGTATAATATGATGCTTACCAGGTTTTCGACTTGGCTGTCTGGACCGCCCTTGCTCTCGCCCTCAGTCTCACGCAGATCAGCCAGCTCCTCCTCGGCCTTCTTCCACCTCCTCTCCGCATCGGTGGAGTCCTTGGCTAGACGCTTATTCTCTCTCTCAAGCTCCTCTATCCGAGCGTGCTGCTTTCGATAGATATCGGTGGCGGTCTCGCCTTCAGGAGCCTCGGCGCTGGGCGAAAGAGGACCATTGCCGGCGGAGACGGACCCTTGTCGGAAGGACGCAGAACGGAGCTTGGACTGCTGAGCTAGCGAAGGTTGAGATGCAGTTGGCGATGCTGGTTGCTCCGCGATAGCTTCCGTAGCTTCCTTCTCGTCCTCTTTTGTGTCTTCGGTGGCAGGATCGGCGGGTGTCGTGGGTTCGGCTTCGGGGTCCTTGTCCTTCGAGACGCTGGGTTCTGCCGCTGTTGGCTCGGCCTTTTCCTTCTTGGATGAGCCAGCGGCCTTCTTTGTCTTCTTCTTTTTCAATTCTTCCACCTAGCAAGCTGTGAGTATTAGACCGATGGTGATCGCACCGCAAGTAAACCTACTCGCTTTCTGGCGGCGGCGAGCTTTTCGGCCTTGGCCTTCTCTTCAGCGTCGGCCATTATGCGGGCAACAGTACTTGGGTTTGTTGCGAATCGAAATCAAGTGAGTTCTAGGTGCTGTTGCCGAACGTTGTCACAAAGAGGTTGTCGTGAATGCGGAATGTAAAGTTGGATATTTGATGCGGTTTGAGCGCTTCAGCCTCGAGCCCAGGAGCTTAGCTGTCCACTCGTGTCAAGAACAAGCCACATTCCACCTGCACTCATCCGTAGTGTTTGTGGTTGACAGGGCCCCCCCCCCCCCAATGACGAAGGCAGGCGCAATAGCTATGCGTGGAGTGTGCTAAACATACAGGGGCCACCCCTCCTGTTTCGATGAACTCCCTTCTTGCCGTTTAGACAAAATCGAACAATACTCCAACCTCCAACAACCGATTATTTCCTCTGTGATAAGATTTACATCCTCCCAGAAACCATCTCCCTCCTTCATTAGATATAGTATTTTCTCTCTGTAACGCTGGTCTATCGAGATTCAGAACCATTCAAGATATTGCACCTGTTCTGCTCTCAGCATCTATCGATCTCACTAACACCGTCTCGCCACTGGTGGTCATCAAGATGCAATAATCGCCCAAACCCAAACATCATGCCGTTCATGCCGTTCTTATGAAAGCTATCGAATGAAGAGATGCATACATCGCAACAACAAATAGCAAAAAATCAACATGTTCCCAAGCGGGCCTCCTGCCGTCTGACCGACGCGACGAACACCCTCCATCCCCCTGCACATCCTTTGGCCCACCCAGCCGTCGTCTTTCAATGCGTTGGCGCCTTACATCGCCTTCTCAGTGTCCCAATCGCTCAAACCTTTGCCCTTGGGCACCGCCTGATTGGCAAGCTCTTCCTCGTTTCAACTGCGCTGATATCCAGTTGGCACCGGACCAGCGTCTGAAATGGATGCAAGTTGCATCTTGGCCCCCAGTGAAGGACCCTGTCTACCTGCCAGCGCGGGAACGCATCGAGCCAGGGGGCAGGGGGCTAAAGGGGGGTGGGCGTCTCGTTCGTTAGTTCCTTGAAAGACGTCCGCCCTGCTCTACAAGGGACGACTTGGCTAATTCAAGATGATTGGAGGTGCCGCGGCAACAAACGACCCAAGCACAATTATGCAGCTCGAACATTAAAGCATGTTGAGAGCTGACATGTTCTGGAAAACATGTCCTGCTCAACTCTCGTCCATCCTCTCAGCTTTTGCTGGAGGAATGGAACAGAGGAGCGACGGCGAGGAGCCATGGGGCAGTGTGTATCGAGCAGCAATGCTGGCGCAGGCACCAGCGATGCCGAAAGGCCTGACGCTCGCTGTCAAACTCCCGGCTGCCAGAGAGTCTGCGATCCAGGGTCCAAATCACGATACTGCACTCAGCATGCCGTCTGTAGACGGCAGGGATGCGTGAGGCCTCGATACCGCAAGGGCCCATATTGTCAGGAACACATGTGTAAGTGTTCCACTAGGCCGCTTCGGCCTTTCGACAACGTACGACTTCTCTCTGACTCCAGGACCAGATACGTGTCGAGTCTCCAGATGTCCCAATAATCAAGCCAAACTTCACGATGCGCGATTTACCAATCATTTATGCTGGGACCACCAACCCCCCGAAGTCCAAGATGCGTACCTGCTCGGATACCTGTTTGGCGGGGAGGATATCCACGCGGCCAACGCAAACGAGCCTCAGCAACAACAGCAACAACGCAGCAGGCGCAGGCGTTCTCGCCAGAAGCCAAAGTCCGCACCGGCCACAACGCAACCTACAATCCTAGCCGAGCCTCGAAACCAGGCATCCGAAGACCCCTCGCCAAGTTCAGACGACGACGATGTTATAGTCGCAGCTCATCAGCTGTCCACCATAGGCGAGGAACCGGAAAGAGAAGACGCCATGCGCTCAACGCAGATATCTCGACAGGAGAAGCCTGGAACAGCGTCAGGAACAGCGCCGGGAACACCGACGGCTCGTCGGAGTCAGAAGACGGTTCACTTCGCAGATCCTGTCCCTCGAGCCTCCGTAGCCGCTGAAAAACCATCCGTCGAGACGACGGCGGATACCCGGGTTGCGGAACCCCTCTCCTCGTCCGCGGCAGCCCGTCTTCGAACCTCCCACCACCGGCGAAGCCTGGATGGACGGTCCGGATATCGGTCTTCGCCAAAGACGTCTGGCAGTGTCGCCGCTCCGGCTACGAATAACCGTGAGAGGCGTCATAGTACCGGCAGTGCCCCAAAGTCTGTCGACGTCAAGCGGACAACGAGAACGAGGGCCAACCGCTGAGGCCTATCCTCTGGAGACGCACAGGACGGAGGCACAGAGGGTCCCTTGTAATGCTGCACGAACCAAGCTTCGACATTGCGTCACAGCAAAGTCCCATGACACATCTCTCCCACCAGATGCCCCCTCGTTTCTTTATCGTCAACAGTCATACGAGCCCGCTTTCCTATCACATCTCTTCAGAAATAGCCCCGGTAATCTCTTGGGTGGGGGTCTCATCTGAATGCAGGCGGAAGATAGGTAATGGTGCTAAAGATACAGCGTAATTATCTCTCAACGGGCGGTAGAAGAGTTCCACCTCTGAGCGTCGGGCACGGCATTTGGCGGGGTAATGGCGGGGTACGGGTGCGAACAGGGTGCTGCAAACTACCTCACGCCGAACCATTACCACCACCACTACCGCCGCAAGCCCACAAGCCCGCGCCAAACCGCCCGCCTACCCGACTAGCCAAAGCCTCGCCGTCTCTCTTCCTTCCCGTCCCTCCTTCTTTACCTTACTTGCTGATCTTCTACCCAATTCCGTCGCAACTCTCTACTTTATTCAATTCCCTCTCTCGGCATAAGATCGTCTCCGTCTCAAATTTCCAGATCAGCGACAAGATTTCATTCCCGACCGGCGCAATACACACGCCCACCCACCCGACAAAACACAAGCCATCGCCAACAATGGCCTCCCTCCCCTCACAACATCCGTCGCTGGCCCTCCACCTAACAGACCGCGCCCTCAACCCGATCTTGACCTCGGCGCACTCCCAATCCCAACTCGAGGCACTCACTTCCCTGACGACGACCTCTCTGACCGCTCATGCCGCCGCGAACCGCTTCTCCCTCGGCCCCGCCCAGCGCATCATTGTCGAGCACGGCCCGGGCAGTCCCGTCGTCCTAGCCTCCTTCCTCAACGGCGCCGATGCCCTGCCGAACTCGGGCGGAGAGAGCTCCGTCCCCTCAGCGTCAAAGTCCTCGTCGAGACCCGTATCCTCGGGTGTCGCCGGCGCTGCCCCGATAACAGAGCCATCTTCCGCAGCGGGGGCGTCAGCGAGAGCGATACCTGAGACGGGCAAGCGAGGCGAAGAGCCAGAGAACGCGGCGCCGATGCTGGTCGGCGTGGTGGTCGCGGCGACGGGTGAGGAGGCCATGGAAGCGCGCCGCGCCGCGGGCAGACTCGAGAGGGTGGGCAGGGAGTTCCAACGAGAATGGGTCGCCGAAGAAGGAACGGGCGACGCAGATGGTCTCGGTCGTTGAACACACATATACACACACACATTCACATATCAATAGGACGATGGAGGAGAGTATGGTCAGATCGTAAAAAAATGGGGCAAAGGATGTCCCTGGTGGAAGGTCAACGATGCCCAGAGGAAAGCGATAGCGATGTCGTGGCCTGGGAAGTTCGAGTCGGGGCAGGGCATATATGGTCCTTTCATGAGGATTACGAGCAACGAGATCACGGTCACATGGGGGACCCGATACGGAAACCAAACCAGGCTACGGTATGGGGTGGGTTAGGCGTACAGGACTGCGCGAGTTCGCGTTAATCATAATCTTTGGATTTTTGACGGTCTCTCTATATACCGAGTTCATTTTCCCCGTGAAACGTCCGTCATTGCGTTTAAAAAAAAATAAGAACAATCGCCAATTAACCAATTTCTACCCTAGGTATGACCGCTTTAAATGATCTGCTGGAAAGCACGGTTGAGAGGAGAGCGAACGTTGGGAACGTCCTTCCAGAATTCGACGGTGGCGACCGCGCGCTTGGCGATGCCCTCGGGGGTGAACTCGAACTTCTATAGAGTGGGTTAGAATGACTGACGAACAGTACTTAGATCGAAACGAGAAACTTGCCTTGTAGACGTCCTTGTAAGGACCGGAAGCACCGAAGCGGTTGATACCGAACTGCTCGTGGGAGTATCTCTCCCAGCCGAGGGTGGACATGACCTCGACGGACATGATGGGCTTGCCGTCGGGCAGGACGGACAGCTTGTACTCCTTGGACTGGGAGTCGAAGACCTCCGTGCAGGGCATGGAGACAACGCGGGCAGCGATGTTGTGCTTCTCCTTGAGGTACTTAACGGCGTCAACGCAGATGCAGACCTCGGAACCGGTGGAGACGAGGGTGATGTCGGCGTTGGGGTCCTCGTGCAAGACGTATCCACCCTTGATACCCTTCTCGATGACGGAGCCCTCGAGTTGGGGCAGGTTCTGGCGAGAGAGAGCGATGATGGAGGGGGTGTGCTTGGAGGTCAAAGAGACGTAGTAAGCGGCGGAGGTCTCGTTACCGTCGGCCGGGCGCCAGACCATGTTGTTGGGCAGAGCGCGGAAGTGGGCGAGGGTCTCGATAGGCTGGTGAGTGGGGCCGTCCTCACCAAGACCGATAGAGTCGTGGGTGGCAACCCAGATGGCGCGGATCTGGGACAGGGCGGACAGACGGACGGATCCGGCGGCGTAGGAGACGAAGTTGAGGAAGGTACCTCCGTAGGGGATGATGGTACCGTAGGCAGCGAGACCGTTCATGATGGCACCCATGCCGTGCTCACGGACACCGTAGCGGATGTAGCGACCGGCGTAGTCACCGAGGCCAGTGGCGGGAGCCTGGAAGTCGACAGCCTCCTTCCAGCGGGTAAGGTTGGAGCCGGTCAAATCGGCGGAACCACCGACAAGCTCGGGAACAATCTGGTGGATCTTCTGGAGGACGGTCTCGGACAGCTTGCGAGAGGCAATGGCGGGATCGGCGGGAGTGTAGACGGGCAGAGACTTCTCCCAGCCCTCGGGGAGGTCACCCTTGAGGCGACGGCTGAGGTCCTTGGCCTCGTTGGGGTACTTCTCACCGTACTTGGCGAAAAGCTTGTTCCACTCCTCCTCGGCAGCGGCGCCCTCGGCGGCGTGCTTGTTGTAGAGGTCGTAGACCTCCTGGGGAACAGCGAAGGACTGCTCGGGGCTGAAGCCGAACTTCTCCTTGAGCTGCTTGATGTCGTCGGCCTTGAGGGGAGAGCCGTGGACACCGTGGGTGCCCTGCTGAAGGGAGCCGAAACCGATGGTGGTTCTCAGCTTGATGAGAGTGGGCTTGTCCTTGGACTGCTGGGCCTTGGCAATGGCCTTCTCGATGCTGTCGAGGTCGTTGTCACCGTCATCGACGATGAGGACCTCCCAGCCGAATGACTCGTATCTCTTGACGACATCCTCAGTGAAGGCGACGTTGGTGTCACCGTCAATGGAGATGTGGTTGTCGTCGTAGATGGCAATGAGGTTGCCGAGCTGGAGGTGACCAGCCAGGGAAGAGGCCTCACCAGAGACACCCTCCATCAAGCAACCATCACCAAGGAAGGTGTAGGTGTAGTTGTCGGACAGGCTGAAGCCGTCCTTGTTGTAGACAGCGGCGGTGTGAGCCTGGGCAATGGCCAGACCAACAGCGTTGGAGATACCCTGACCGAGAGGACCAGTGGTGACCTCAATGCCGGGGGTGTCGTGAGCCTCGGGGTGACCGGGGGTGATGCTGTCGACCGTCTGTAGAGCCTGTCAGGAAATGGCTCATTCTCTCACTTGTTGAGTCATTGTCAAACTTACGCGGAACTTCTTCAGGTCGTCGATGGAGACGCCGTAGCCGAAGAGGTGGAGGAGAGCATACTGAAGCATGCAGCCGTGTCCGTTGCTGATGGTAGGTTAGCCAAAGATATTCGATTCGGGAACTGGAAGCTATGTTCGGGCGGTTCAACTTACGAGAGAACGAAACGGTCACGGTTGAGCCAGTTGGGGTTCTTGGGGTTGAACTTCATGAACTTGTTGAACAGGACGTGAGCGACCGGCGCCATACCCCTAGAAAATGAATTGGTAAGCTTCTGTGCCCCGATTCCATCGTGAAATACGTGTAGTGTGAGTGAATACGTACATAGGCGCACCGGGGTGGCCGGAGTTGCTGTTGAAGGTGGCATCGACCTGGGAATCGCAGACTCGGTCAGTTTCTTGTCCAAACACAAATTGACGATGAGGCTCTCGACGGAAAGCTCATTGAGGCGGGCCAAGGAGCTCGGTGCTAGATGACATGATCGCAGCACCGTGGATGGTGGTGGTGGTCTCAATGGCGGGGTAACGACAAATCCTCAACGAAGAAGCGTGTAGGCGGGGTAAAAATCTGGCGGGCGGATGAAACTCACAGCGAGCAGGCGGATCGTGTTGATCGCCTTCCAGTCTTGTTCGGTGTAACCCATGATGTCTGATTTTCTTCCAAGAGTTTTGATGTAGAACTCGGTCAGGGGAAGAAGAGAATGTGGTGTGAAGGAGGGAGGAAATTTAAAGGAGACGGAGGAGGAGGAGGAGGATGGAACAAAAGTAGAGGAACGAGAAGGAGTGGGAGAGGAGGCGGTAATGTACCTCAGGTATTCCGACACAAAACAGCAGCAACCTTTTGCCTCAGAGCGTACCTCAGCAGTCCCGTCACTGCGTATGTCGGCCAGGAAGGTAATTATTGAGCATCCGGTGGGGACCTGACGTGGGCGTGGACAAGGACCAGAGGGGGGGGCACTTGGAGGGGTGGAGGGGTGGAGGGGCAGAAGGGGGACCAGGCACAGACCACTGACGCCGCGGCCGGATTCTCTCAAGAAGGGAACAACACGACACCAGACGAGACAAGCCACTGGGAAGAGGAGGTCACCACACGGTGGGATGCTTGTTGCCGGGGGATTCGTTGTTGCCCACTCCAGGCACAGAGGTGAATTGGATTGCTCTGATGTGATATGTCCATCTTGCACTTCCATTTTCTTGGATACCTTGGAATTCCAGAAAGGCTACGATACTTGGAGGTACCTCGCATTTCCAAATAGCTGAGGTAAGGAAGCACTACTTACTTTTGGTACCTGTAGGTAGCCACTCCCCTTGCCGGCGCGGAAGAGGTACATTGGCTCGCTTGGAGCTCTGTCTGTACAGTAAGGTAAGGTACCTCAGCCAAGGTAGCTTGGCCTTACTGAGAGCTTTTTTTTTTTTTTTTTTTTTTTTTTTTTTTGGCGGGATGCCCGGACTCAACCTCATCTCAGTACCTACCTTACCTCAGCCCTCAGCTGCCACGATACCTCGAACATGGAACGGCAAGAGATACTTAACTCGCTACATGCCTTAGGTTGGTTAAGTAAAAGTCACTCATGTCACTTTTCGGTGTCTTCCCCCCTCGCCCATCACCATCCATCATCATCATCATCATCCATCATCCATCATCCATCTTCACAATCACATGGAGTGGGGGTTTTTCCAACGTGTCCCGCATCTCTTCCATTTTTGTCGCATCTCCAGTTTTCGGCCTTGGGAACGGTACACAGCGCCTTCAGCTCGTCTCAAGTCTCAACAACCTCGTCGTCCGGCAAAAAAAGCTGTGGGCTGACTGACTGGTGTCGACTTGTCCCATCTGCTGCCACCTCTTCTTGGCCTCTTCTGGCTTTTTTTTGCCCCTCCTATCGTCTAGCCACTCATCTTTCTCGCCCTTGTATTGGTGGGCTTTGTCGGCTCAATCGTAGACCGCACTCTTCACTCTCATTATTACCCGTCCGTGGTCGACGTGCTTCCATGTACTACTACCATAGGTATTCCAATTCACCCGGCAACCCCTGTGAGGCAAAAATGTCCGACCTTCGACTTGCGATTCCCTCTCTGCCGCGTCCCGACCTCGGTGTCCGGGCTATCCCATCTCGACGAATCATACCGCACTCGGCGCACCAGGTTCAACCACATCTGCACACTGCACCAGCAGCAAGTCCACCGCCATGGGAACACCCTCACTCAGCACCCAAAAGCCATATCAACTGTATCACAATTTTTTAATTTTTTATTTTGGCTGTGACGTATCTCACCCCCATGAACTGACTCTCGATTCCTTCCAGAAGCTCGCTCGTTGCCTGTATTGACTCGTGCGAACAACAATATCTATGGATCATGGAGACAGTCTGTCGTCATAATGCCCACATAGCACAACGATTCACCTGGGTCCCTTTCGGTATCTGCCACGACCTGGCAACATCGGCTCGCCTTGGAGGATCTTGACTAATCCGTGGAGATGGCTGCATCTTTTGGGTATCTCCGGCCCACCCTATCGCTTCTCCAGTCTTTCCGGCCAGTAGCCTCGCGCTATTTTATTCACTCACGATGCTGCGTCGCCGTCGGCCATAGGCCCAGCGCGTGCCGGACTTTAAAGCCTCGTCCAAGCAGATGGCCCAGAGAGAGCCAAGCGCCGAAAATACCCCTACTACGCCTCCGTCGCCTCCAGTTCTCTCGCTCGCGTTGTTTCAAGCCGGCGACGCGGATAAGCTCTGGCCCTCCGATACCACCTGGACCACCCTGGCATCGCCTGGCTTCCCTTCTTTTGCTGAGCATCAGATCCAGTCATGTCAGTGGACCCTGAATGCATGATGACACCCTTCGTGTCCCCTATCAATTTTTTTTTCTATTTCACCGTTCGGTCGCAGGGCCGACTCGCAGGCTGCAGCCTTCTTCTGCCTGTAGACGCAGCAGCATCAGAATGCAGCCCCTCCGGCCCCTCTACGGGCGGGCGCCGTCTTGCATCGAGATGCGCAACATCCGTTGATAATGTCAAGGTTAGGACAGGCCAGCGCGGGCGTTCTACGGTCAGCGCGGTAGAATACCGCAGAGTACGTCAAGACGCACTCAATAAAATATGCCCAGGTGGGCTGGGTTGTCTGATGTGAATATGCGACCAAACGTCGATAACTCGACCGAGTTTTCACGTTTTCTCGACCCCTTGGTATGTCTCAGAACGCGGTACTCGGCGCCGGTTGAATGTATGCCGCAGACACTCAACACCACGATCTACTTTGTTCGGCGCCTCAATGCTTTTCTCTACGCCGTACGAGACGGTAGACCTACTCACACTCTTCTAGGCGATGTGCCACCCCTCCGGAGCCGGTGAGCACGGGCCATCCGTCTGGGATCCGGCCAGTTTCGTATTTATCCGCGCAAATCAAGGCGGCCGCAGGCCCAAGCTCCCTTCTTCCCTGCGGATGACATCAAGCCTCTCCACCCGCATATCCGCCGCTTCACGCAGCGTGTATCCGTCCACGCCGTTGTTGGTCGAGATTGAGCGGGAGAAGGTGCGGAAAATTCTGTGGTTTCGGGTTCGAAATTATCGAGATTTCGAGAGCCATGCTTTGCCTTATTTTGAGTGAAACGAGTTTAGCCTCAACGGTGCAACTTCGGACACTGGCCGTGGCTAATCGGGCCTTGTGTTCCTTTCGCTGACCAGGCTTTGGCAGACGTATGGGTTCGGGCGGCGCAATGAGTTCGAGCTTGCTCTTGGCGGTGCATCTGAGATAGTGAGGCTGATCTTTACTCAGCGTTAACGAGGTTTCTTACTCGTAATATGTTTTGTTTTCATGGAGCGACTACATAAGCAATGTCTCATGGGTGTTGTGAGATCTCATCATGAGCTTCACATCCAAGTAAACGGCTCATATGAGCTCGCTCAGTGTGCACTAACCTCAAAAGCGGGCGGTGTGGATCCTGCCCGATTGAGTTTTCGCCTCACCCAATGTCAACGACCGCAAGTGAACGATTTGGAGATATCAGATCAACGTGAGACTGAACAGCTGTATCGTGACAATCTGATCTTGTGCTTCTGAATAGCAGAAGAGAACACAGTGAGCTGCAACTGTCACTCGGAAGCCAGTATCCCAAAGTTCGCCCTCAACTCAATTTTTTCTTCATTACAACTACCCCTCCATTTTTACCCCTCCATTACAAAAATCTAGACTTCACAACTTCCATAGCCTCACAAACGTATACGCCAGTTCAAGAAAGCCGACGAGACTTTTACTTCCTCTGCAGCCATGGGTAAAAAAATGAAGGTCGAGCACAACATCCGCGACACATCCCACAACGCCGCAAACTCCAAAAAGACCACGGGCAAGCCAGCAAAGCAACAAAAAGCCAAGCCCAAAGCTCAACCGGAATCTCAAGGGCAGGCATCATCGTCTTCTGCAGACAACACAAACGCAGTCGACGCCCTCCCCCTCATCCACCAGCAACGCCTCCTCTCCTCCTTCGCCTCCGCCTTCCAACCCGTCCTCGTCTCGCCCGCCTTCGCCACGATCCTGCAAGAAGTCAAGGCCGCGCTCTACGCCCGCGACTTTGACGCCGCCTTCACTTCTGCGAAACCCGAGAGCTTGGATGCGTATGCTGCGAGGTGGAGTCCCACCCGCGCTCTGGCGTACGCTGTCGTCCTGCTGGGTATCGCGGAGCACCTTGAGGGGCTGGAGGTTCAGGTCAAGAAGGCTGAAGACGAGGCTGGAGCTGAGGTAGCTGAAGCAGCCGAGGGCCTTCAAAAGTTGATCGTCGAGGACAAGACGGGTGATGCGCCCCGGGATCAGAACTCCTCCTCCCCTCCCTCCACCGACGATCAGGAAGTTCCTCCCGCAGCGGAGGACGATGCCGTCACCCCTCCACCACCCGCCTCGGAACCAACCGAGGCCAACACCACAGTCACCCCCAAGACGACGATACAAATCAAAAAGGAAATCAAGATCCTCTCCATCGGCGGCGGCGCCGCAGAACTAGCTGCCCTAGCAGCCTACCTCTCCCAACAACCAGCCTACCTAAAAGGCACAATCACCTGCCTCGACGCCGCCCCCTGGGCCCCCGTAGTCTCCAAGCTCCACGCCGCACTCACGGTCCCGCCCCCGGCCTCGCGGTACGCAAACGAGGCCCAAGCCACCGCCGCAGCCCTCGTGGACCCCGCGGCGCGGCTCTCCTCCTCCTTTTCCCACCTCGACGCCCTCGCGATGTCACGGGACCAGCTCTCTCAAACGATAGGCAAAGAGGCATTACTCATCACATTACTATTTACCCTCAACGAGCTCTACACTGCCGCGGGAATCGGCAAGACCACCGCTTTCCTCCTAAACCTGACCGCCACCGTGCCCCTCGGCTCCCTGCTCCTCGTCGTCGACAGCCCCGGGAGCTACTCCGAGGCAGCCGTCGGCAAGGAGTCGAAAAAGTACCCCATGCAGTGGCTCATGGACCACACTCTCGTCAACAAGCCCCAAAAGGACGGTGTGTTCCCGGGCTGTCGGTGGGAAAAGGTCGAGTCCAATGACTCCGTCTGGTTCCGCCTCGCCGAGTCTCTAAACTACCCAATCCCTCTGGAAAATATGCGCTACCAAATGCACCTGTATCGCGCAACGAAACCCTAAAGCAAGGAACAAACAATGCCAGAAAAGCAACAATGGTGTATGTGTGCGCGTGTGTGTGCCAGGAAAAGCCACTTCATGCCCAGACGAGCCTCTTCAGAGAGTAGCTGATGTGGTCCAGCAGCCCAGTGCTTTGCCTCGCCTCCTCTAGCGAAATGATTTCGCCCTTCTCGATTATGCTCTCGGTGCCCGGCTTCTCCTTGCCAGGCTGACTCAGGAACGCCAGCCGCTCAATGTCTGCGCAAATGCTGACAACCTGCTGGATCTCGCTGAGCTTGGGTTCTTCGCCCGTCACGGCGGCGGATGACTGAGAGTACGGGGCCTTGAAAGCGAGCTTGCGCACTGGCGGCGCCTTGGGGCGCCCACCACCCAGCAAGCTGCTCAAGGCAAACTGAGGCTGTTGCTGTTGTTGCTTCTGCTGCTGTTGCTCCGAAGGGGCCGCATCCGTCTTGGTCTTTGCAATGCCCAGGTTCGAAAAGGTCCTGGTATTCGTCCTCGTAACGTCGTTCTTGCCTGGTTGGTACGACACAACGAAGCCAACATTCTTCATCTCGTCCGTCTGCCCGGGAGAGACTGTCGAGATGATGTATGTTCCAAACTTGATACCGACAACGTGGGCTAGATCAATCCGCTCAAACGAAGAGACCTTGTCCATGTTCCAGTCAAATCGGCAGAGATATAACGCAGCATCCGTTAGAAGTAGTACCACCTCCTCAAAAGGCATGGCCCGCAAGGAGTCGGACTGATGCGGGCTGAAGAGGACCCAACCACCCATGAACTCTTCGTTTTCGTCAGAAATGACGCGCCTTTGAGAAAGCTCGATAGCCTGCTCCCTCATTTTCAGCATCGAGACAGCAGGGTCTTTTGTCATCATCTCAGCTTCGAACTCTTGGAAGACCATGGAGTTCACGTTGCCCAGAAGGAAATCGATGGCAGCTTGACTGAAGTAGTCGTTGACCATTCTAGGTTTGGGGTTAGCAAGAGTACATGATAGAAAAAAAATTTTAAGACCAAAACATCTTACCCATTGTAGTACCGGGTCAAAGAAAGGCCAAGATCATTCAATGTGCCGCCAAGGTTCCTCTTCTTGGTTCTTGTGTAGTCACCCTTCATGGCCGCAGTAGATGCATACTGCTTCGACACAGCATCACCATTGTCTGCCCAGAGCGTGTTGAACCACTGCGTTTGCTGGTCGACTTGAGCGGCAAGATCATAGCCTTCGACTTTCAACTGAGACTCGAGCATGAATTTTCCAAACGAGCTCTGGCACACGTTTGTCCTGTCGAGGCAGTCCATACAGTTTGTGCGCAAGACGCCATGTTGTATTGCAGTGATTTGACCAGCCTCTTCCACGGTGCTTCCGAAACCTTCCAATTTGTCGCGGAGAGTATCGAGGAGCTGGCTGACGTTCTCAAATTTCATTCCCTTGCAAGCTGAATGGAAATCAAACCATTCAAAACCGACGGTGTCATCTTGGTCTTTCGCTTCTTCCTCGTTCAACCGCTGCACTGTCTTTTCATACTGATTGCCGACAGTTGCTTCTACGCCATGTTTCTCAACGAGATTGACAATCTGCAAAAGCCCATATTCTGACTTCAGCCGCTCCAGGTGCTTTTTCGTTGCAGTATAGTTGGCTTCGGGCGAGTGCTGAATGACTGGCGCAGGTTTGAGAGAGACCGGCGACTGTGTGAAGAATAGCGGAATGCTGCCCCGGATTTGAAGAAAAGAGTAAATCTTTGAAGGCTTGTCCCAGGAAGTGCTCGAAAGAATCTGCTCAGTTTCAACCGCATTGGCAACATAACCCTGCTCATCGATGCCTCGTCTCAAGTATCTGAGACCAGCCCTCTGTGTCGAACGCCGCGAGATTATTGTCAACAAAAACTTCTTTTCGGTAGAGCGCAGATCGATCGAGTCACGGACTGCTTCCGGTGAGGGTGAAGATGGTTCAGCTTCGGGCTGTCTCATGGTCGATAGCTCCACGGAATCCCCGAGACCTTCGTCGTGTTGAGGAGGGCTGCTATCTACTACGAAGCTCTTCTGAGAAACGAAGCCCTGCATGAGCGGAAGCAACAAAGCATCCTCTCCAGCCTCCGTAAATGGCTTTAATGTGTTCTTGTTCCAGAAGAACATCGGGTCCACGCGCTCATGAAGAGGTATCTCATCGGATTGAGCATGGGAACGACTCGACCAACGCCGCGTGATATCGAAGTCGTAAGAAAAGAAGAAGCTTCTAGATGAGCCGTAAAAGATCTGGGTCATCCGCAGAAGCTTCGGCAGAAGTGTGGATGCCGTTGTTGGTTCGTTAACGTCGCCAACAGATGGCCGCGGAGGAGCATTCTTGACTGGACCGTGGTCAACGGACCGTCGTACTTGGTGCGCGGCTCCGCTCCAGCCTGCTGATCTCTTCTGATCCTGCGTCCATCCGCTCTTGCTGAACCAGGTCTGCGCGAACCTCCCGTAGCTTCCTCTCCTGCCGATAACATCTTTCGCTACAGTACTCTTTACAGTCTCGAGATCCTTGTCGCTGTCGGCTTTAGCTTCTTGCGCAGGGTCTTCGACTTCATCCCCGCTTGCTGGAAGCTCGATATAGTCATCGCTGTCGCTATCGTTGGCGTCCTTGTCTGTGGTGCGATCTTGAAGCTCTAGGGCTGTCTTGGCGATAGCTTCTCCAGCTTCTTGTTGCGATGCGCATGGAGTAATGGCGACTTCGGTGACGACATAGATCGGAAAACCGCAAATTTGCGCCACTTGCTGGCGCCGAGTGATCGTGATAAGATAGCTGAGACGGGAAACTGTGATCAAACCTGCATTTCCTGAGAATTAACATCAAAGCTACAACAATTATGGAGTGCAGCTAGAAGCTCGGGTGCCGCACCTATAACGCCGAAGGCTTCGAAGGAAGAATTTGGCTGAGAAAGGTCGGGAATTTGCTCTCGCGGAGCAGAACTAATTGATGCGTCGCCATATTTGATCCTGACCGGCTGCGCAGGGCGCTGTCCTTTGGTCACAAATGGTTGTATGATAAGGCCGTCGACCGCGGCGCAGATGATGATCTTGCGAGCGATACCGGGCATCTTGCGATTCAGCGCGGTCCGGAATGCGATTCGGAATCAACGTAATGCGCGAGAAGAAATGGAGATTCTATGAGGAGAAGAGACAGGCCAAAAGATTCACCCAAGAATGCACGAAAGAATTATTAGTTATGCTGGGCCGCAATAACAACATTGGCGGCGTGGGAAGAGGATGCAGAGAAGAATGGGGCGTTGTGCGCGACACGAACTGCTGATGATGGCGGGCCAAAAATCGTGCATGTAGCTATGACATGGGTGGTGGGCCGCGGGGTAACGTCAGTGTGCATTTGCTGGGCCAGGTGCGAGTCGCTGAGACAGCAAGCGCAGGTCACGCCTAAGACACCGGCCCGATGAGTGGTTCAGTCTGCTCATTAGACGCCAGGTCTGCATTCGTTTTCGCGTCTTCACCGACAATCCAATCGTCGAAGATAAGGCGAGCAAGCAAGGTAGCGTGGGTAGTAAAAGTAAGAAACCGCCTTACTTGCTCTTCAGGTAGAGTTGTTATTCCGTTGTATGTGGCAGGTTCCCCCACTGGCTCGTCCCGAGTCAAGCACCGCTAAATGCACAAATTGTGACCATTGCATATTTAGGAGTTTGAGTTTTCGACAATAATCAATTGACAGTTTTCTGGACCACACCAACTCGCAGGAGTCCACTTACAGACAGGCGCATTCACATAGCTGTTTTCGCAGCCAGTTACCTTGCGTTCCGTCACTGTAGCAGATACCACGGAGAGAATAGGACCCGAGAATAGCTAGTCGACGCCTATCAACAATTCAGACTTTTCCATTCCAAACCATTTTCCAGCATGTCCCAAGATGTATCATAATACACTGCCCATTATCCTACGTCGGGGGTATCTTAGATGGCGAGTCTCTCGATCTTGTCCTTGAGGGCGCGGATGGGGCCGGCGAGCTCAGAGCCTTCGTTGGAGGTGATGCTGCAAGCAATGACGGCGCGGGAGACACCGCAGGCACGGCCAAGAGCGGTCTTGGACTTGACGTAAACGTAGGGGACGTTCTTGTCCTCAGAAAGGAGGGGAAGGTGGAGAACGATCGAGAGAGGGTTGGTGTCCGCAGCTGGTCGGCAAAGTTAGCATCGTTTCGTCAACAACGGTCGACGGGGTGGCCATACCGAGAATGATGAGCTCAGAGACACCACGGTTGAGGGTCTTGGTAGCCTCGTTGGCGCCCTTCTTCAGCTGGCGGTAGTGCTGGCACTGCTGGACCATGTCCAGAAGCTCTTGCTGAAGAGCATCGTCGGCAAGGGGCCAGGCAGCGGATTCAGACATTGTTGAGGATGTAAGGTGTCGAGTGATGTCTGCAGGAGACAATCAGCTATTTGCAATTGGCAATTGGGAGGTATCAAGAACTTACCGATGTTATGGTGCAGGGTTCCTTGCGTTGGCTCGCCCTGATGGTGAGATAAAAGATCGGTGGAAGTACGGTGGTGAACGTGAAGATCCAAAGAGTTCAAACTCAAGCCGATGAAAAAAAAAATATCCCACTTCCCCAAATTTCGACGGTAGATTCCGTTGGAAAGTGGGGCCTGGCTCCTGCAGCTCCAAGCCAGCCACCTCGGAGACCACATTTAGCCGGTCTCCGGGCACCGCCTCCTCCTTGTATTACGTAAGGGCACGGAGCTGTGAACGCGCCGCAAAACCTTGCAACCAACCAGAAGGCCAACCTGGAAACGAGATCTTAACAAGCACACCTCATCTCGAGTAGTCGCCGACGCAGCATCGAACATCGCCCGCCCCAACAATCATCACCGCAATCGTCCCAGCCCAGCTGCCGCCGCATTTCCTTCAACTTCGACTCGTCTCGACGTCTTCTTCGACTTTTTTAGCCAGTCAAAATCCACATAAACCGCCAAAATGCCTTCCGAGCTTTGGTACGTCAACAACATGCTTGTTTGCCCCCGTTGACGAGCTCCTATCCATCAATCGAAGCTCCCAACTCCATCATTTTCGATGCCCAACTTGCGCGAACAGCTTTGTACTACATTTCTGAAGCTCATCTGCTAACGCGATAATGTCACAGCCCCGTCTATGCGGTTCGTCCTCCCTGTGCCTACCGAGTCATCGATCCATGACGTCGCCCCCTTCCTACCTGGGATGAGCCATTTGGGCATCGTTCGACATCGCGTCCACGACATCGCTAACTCGCTATAGCCCTTCTTCGGAGCCATGGGTTGCACCGTCGCCATTGTCTTCACCTGCCTGGGTGCCTCCTACGGTACCGCAAAGTCTGGTGTCGGTATCTCGGCTATGGGTGTCCTCCGCCCTGACCTGATCGTCAAGAGTACGAACCGGCATTCACAATCGACGGCCATGCATGCATGGTCTAGCTGCATCGACATTTGCTAATCATCATATAGACATTGTTCCCGTCATTATGGCTGGTATCATTGCTATTTACGGTCTCGTCGTTTCCGTGCTTATCTCCGACGGCCTTCAGCAGCAGATGGCCCTCTACACTGGTTTCATCCAGTTCGGTGCTGGTCTCTCTGTCGGTCTTGCTGGTCTTGCTGCTGGTTTCGCCATTGGTATCGTCGGTGATGCTGGTGTCCGTGGAACTGCTCAACAGCCCCGTCTCTTCGTCGGCATGATTCTTATTCTCATTTTCGCCGAAGTCTTGGGTACGCCACATCAACCCCGCCTGTAAACGCGGTCTTTACTGACATGACTGTCTCTAGGTCTTTACGGCTTGATTGTCGCCCTTCTTATGAACTCCAAGGCCACTCAGGACGTCACCTGCTAAGCGACAACATCAATACGACGAATGCTCGGTTGAACGGTTGACAAGATGTACTTAAGCCACAACTTGCACGGGCATCACTGCCACAGGGCGGACAAATATCATCAGCAGGCGCGTCGAAAACTCGAATCAAAGGTTTAAAGGCATAGGCGTGGGAACGGTCAAGGGTCACGAAATGCCATGTTTGGGACGATCGGGGACTGCTTCGATCATGGATCAAACGTATATGTACTATTTTGCCATCAAGGTATGCTATCCATTCAGGGGGGCGATTGCTCAGCATAGACATCGGTGATGGGAGAACGGAATTGTAGTCTAGGTTGCGACAATGTGTTTTTTATGCGTCTACTATTTTGTTCAAGTTCCTCCCCCTATGCTTCCACAGTGTGATGTTTGGTGATTCCGTACTCAATGTATGCTGCCCTGACGCTTATCTTTACTGCTCGTACAGCCTGATGCTGAGCGGATTGGAGATTTCAAGTCAGATTTCTGGCCAACAGCCCAAAGATCAGGAACAGACCAAATTGCATTCGTATTCTTCAAGAACCACCTTCTCGGTGCTTAACCCAGACTAGTCCGACTGTAATGTCTTGCCAAAGCCTAACAGGGTATCGAGACGGATACAAACAGTGACATGCTCTTGTGGGGAAGCACCATTCAGGCTGAGTAATGGACTGTGAAGCTACTTACGGGCGGGAATGCTTGAGACCTTGGGCTTGCCTTGGTCTGTACCTCACGTCAACCAAAGTGAATAGTGCTAGGCTCTAGCCCTTTCAAGGGTGTGTGAGCAACCTCGTGGTCCTGAAAACCTTGGTAGAGTACTCAATCCTGCTTGTCCACAGCAACAACCCAGAAACTGTAAACTCTAGCAAAGTTTTGCTTTTCTATCGTGACCGGGATGTATCAAGGTACTTTTTGCATAAGGAGCCTTACAAGCAACTGGGTCACTTTGCCAGAGGTGTGATCTTTCAACATGTTTCATTTTACTCATTTTACTCGATTTCAGAGGACAGCGTGCCTAACAAAACGCTGCCCACACGTGACAAAGAAAGCCGCGGTGATGCCAAAGAACAAGGCACCACTTCTGTTATATAATTACAAGTCCTTATGCCAACCATGTCTTCTCGCACATGATGCCGGCAACTTTTCTTTTTCACCATTCGTGTACCATTACCCCTTGCCGATGGCTACCGGTCTTAAAACCACTTGGCGACCGGCTCCAGGTGAAGAAGCGAACCATATACAGACAGAAATGGCCCGATGGCCGTGGCATAAGACGCCTAGTTTTTGGGAGTGTTTGGTGGAGTCGTCACTTAGATGACGTACTGAAGAGGAGTTAGCCATTGATTCCTTTCGTCACAGCAGAAGCATCGGAACTTACGGGGATGAAGAGGTAGGGAACCTCGCGCTCGTACTGGGTCCAGGCATCACCGTACTTTTGGCGGCAGCGGTGGATATCGCGGGCAGCACGGTGGGCAATCATGCCACAGAAGAAGACGGGGTAGAACCAGGGGAAGGGGCTCTTGAAGCCCGTGATCAGACCCCAGCAGATGGCGAAGAAAGCATCGCACGTGTAGTGGATCTTACGGGCGTAGCCGTACCAGCCATCAGCGAGGATGACATCGCCCTTGTCCGAGGTAATAGTCTTGGGGTTCTTGACCGTCTGCCACGGGAGCTGGGGGAAGGTCTTGCGGGCGACGAGCTGGCCGCGCTCCTGGGCGCGGAAACCGTTCTTCTGACTGTTGGTGGTGTCCCAGATCCAGTAGACGAAGAGGTATGAGACGAAGAGGAAGCCGAGCGCGATGGGGTTCCACTTGTACTCGGAAGGGTGGTGGTTGGCCAGGAAAATGGTGCAGTGGCAGTACGAGAGAGGGACACCAGCAAGGTTCCAGAAGATGAGCATGAAGCCCCACTTCTCGTAGTACATGTCCCAGGTCGGAACGATGAGCTGCTCACCCTTGGCGCAGGCGTTGGCGTAGAGGTAGTGGGCCATAACCAGGAAGAGCACCTCGCCAGAGACGTAGCCGTACTTTTCGTACTGGCGGGCGGCAGCACCGCAGCTGAGACCGAAGAGGATGAACCAGGGAATGCGAACCTCGAAGAACATCTTGAAGTCCAAGATGCCAAACATGCGGGGGTTCAGCTCGGCGCCGAGGAAGAAGTCGTAGATGGGGTAGCCGGTCATGCGGTGCTGGGCACCTCTCCAGAGAGCGGAGAAGTAGGCAACAAAGGCCACGAGGAAGCCGCTGAGAATAGCCACAGACATCAGGGGGCCAAACTCGTCGAGGAAGGTGTAGAGAGGGAACAGTCCGGTGAAGTGAAGGACGGCCATGACCGCAATCGTGAAGTAGAAGCTGACGTAGGCGTTGCAGAAGTACTTGAGCTGCTTGCCGTTCTCGTGAGCCAGAGGCTTGCCCCAGGCCCAGACACCGGGCAACACACAGTAGCAGATGCCCTCGAAGGTGAAGAAGGTCCAGTAGATGCGCCAGGCGCGCAGAGAGGGGAATGCGCCGGTGTAGACAAGGTCCACGAGATGACGGGCAAACTCGCCCCAGCTCTGGCCCTGCTCACGGGTAGGGACGCCGCCATTATAGTAGGTGGCTCCAATCCACATGTACCACATGAGCAGAGGGAAGCCGATCATCAGCGACATGGTGCCAATGCTGCCTCCGAACTCGAACTCGCCCGAGGCATCGATCTTGGGGTCCGTACCGACCTCCCAGCCGTCGATGATGGTGCCCTTCTTATACGTCGGCTGGGCATCCTCCTTGGGCGTGGCGGCATGCCCATTGGTCGCTGTCTCAACCTTCACCTGGGCGTAACCATTGCTGTGGCCGTTGGCGATGGGCTCCTCCTTGACATGTCCATTGGTGTATCCGTTGGCGTGGCCATTGGTGTGGCCGTTGGTCAGGGATTCGTCAAAGTCGGCCTTGCCGTTCGCCGGTGCCGTCTCTGCCTCGTCGTCGAGCTCCTCGCGGAACTTTCCCGTGGTGCGTCGTCTCGGGGCACGGGGTTGCGGCTTCGACTCGGTAACCTCTGCGCCGGTGGCGGCCTCGGGAGACTTGCGTCTAGAAGAAACACGCCGAGGGGTCTCGACCATGCCCTCAAAGAGCTCCTTCTTCCTATTCAGTGGGTTAGCATAGATAAGCAGAGAGTCGTTCGCTAGAGTATTAACCCATTGGGAGAGGAAACACGGGCGGCCATGGTTTCGGTTTGCGACAAAGTTGGCAATGGGGAGTGCGCCAAGGTGTCGTCTGATGTATTCGCAACAGATCCAATTGCTTCGCGAAATGGTTCCAAGCCAGAGAGGGAAAGAGAAATCACAATTCGACTAACCTAGGAGTCTGGCGCAACGAGTATCTGCCCGTCATGTTTACTGTCTCTTTTTATACAGAATGACAGAAATCTTCAGCGTGGGGTCATGCACCTCTCGTGTAGCTGAGCTAGATGCCAAAGTCCGTGCCGGGGTTCGAGGATGGGATTGTTCAGCAGCAACGATGTTCGTCCAAGGTCCAAGGCATAGACAATCGGGGACGTGGAGGCGGTCTAGGACGGAGAATCCGAGTACGACCAGACGAGGCGTCGAGGGGTGGCGTGCAGGACGGGAAGATGAGAGACTCAGACCCGGACGGCTTCACGTCAAACTTGGTAGTGTGTCCTCGGATTTCGATTGGGCCCTTGCCGCCTGCCTTCTGCCACTCAAAATTTTGTTGACATTTGTGTTTGCCCCCTTTCTGCCGGTAGTCAAGGGTCACGAACAGAGTTGAAATTGGAGGTACTTATTTTTGTGTGGCCCCTACGTGCAAATGACAAGTATCGTCTCTAACCTTCTCGGGAGCTTCCTCGGCTGCAGGGGACCCGCATATGCACCTCTCGTCTAGACGACCCGCCAATAAGAAGCTTAGTTTTGCTTCAATTAAGATCCGGTCATCAAAGATTCCGAACTTTGGGCCCCCGCTACCGCGCTGCTAGACGAAGCTCGCCGCTGCACTTGAGCCATGCGGCACCCGCCTGCGCTGACGGCGCATATCGATCGATGTTTGCCCTGAAGCTCCAAATCTCCGACCAGACGGGAGCTCCCCTTTTGCTAGACGATGCCTGCATGACATGCATTGCTCGTTTGGATTCAGCCAGGATCGATATTGAAGCCTGGTCGGACTGGGCGGTCATTCAAACTCCCCGGATTTCCGTCACGCAACGACGGAGCTCATAATCAACGGGGGTGTTCCTAGGAAATGAGGATAGCTCAAGTTGGTTCGGGGATTGCTGGCTCCCTCTATTTGATAGTCTGACGGCAACATTTGTAGATGATGGACAGATTGGTCTGGAGTTTCTTTTCGTATACTCGCCGCAGCATCGAAATGGAGACAGACGTGGTCATCGTAACATGATGTGAAGGTGAACCAACGCATATTATGACGTGAAATCGCCGGCACCACGAGCCATTGCTATCCTACAGCTGCCATCCCGAAGTGAGGTCTGCATCAACTAGCACCCATGAGGTCGTCAATGACCTGCTCCGAATAAACGACACACACCGAGCAAACATTTTGGCAAGGCTGTATGCATTAATGTAGAAGAAAGAATAAGCCTGTATGGCCAGGTCAGTCAACCAGACTTGACCAGTACGCTATTCAAGTCCTGAATATCACCTGTATACCTCGAACGCGGGAGCTCATCGCACACTACCTTACAGTATGCAAATGCGTCCTGCAGAAGGAAACAGGATTCAACTGCCTCAGTCATCAGCAGACTCAAGTGCTGCCTCAAATGAATGCCTCAATTCTCGCCAGGATCTTAGGTTGGTAGACGTGCATCGTGAGCTCGTGATGAGGCATCAACTTTAGGCAGGACGGCCCAGTAATACGTACATGTACGTACTGCACAGCAAAAATTTGGCCTCAAGTTCTCCCGGGGTACGTATCTTTACTGATTGTGCCCTCTGCACAGACCAGTCCACAAACCTATATAATCCCCTCCACCCACCGCGCCTTTGCCTGTTTTCTTTCTTTTCTCCTTAGCTCTTCTTTGCCTTTTGGCTTAGATCAAGTGTAGTATCTGTTCTTTTCAGTTTAATCTCTGAAAGATGCCTATTGGCATCACATTGATTATTCCTATTTTTGATCTCCAGGAGATGGGCCTCTGCGGCTTGCTGTATGCCCTCTCCACCGTGTCCCTGGTATTTCACTGCCTCCAGGCGACGCAAATCCTGATCTTTCATTGCTCTGTCTGGGTTGTCCAGGCGTGTGAAGAAGGTTCCTTGCTTTAGTTCATTCAGTATTCAAGTATGTGGTATATTGAGCTGCTATCGTGATTGATTTTATGAATGTTGTAGTCAGATACTACCTGCAGTAAGACTGGCAGAATGTCGAGCGAAGCTCTCCATATCGGGCGAGTGCTGCTCCAATTGTCAGGCCTGACCGCCTTCCATTTGCATGGTTTTCCTCGAGATTTCGACCATCAACGACATCGTGAAGCCGCCCGGACTGCCAGTATATCGTTAAACTGCTGGTAGTTGTGACAAATTATCTCCTTGTCAGTAAAAGCCAGTCGCTGCCGTAAGTAAAACTCTGACTTTTCTTCTGGTCGCCTCCTCCAGCGTAACGACGTCACAAATCGCGGGGCTCTTTTCATCTACCAAATTCAAATCTCACCACCAAGATTGTTGTTGCTTCAGAGGCAGGGCTGAACAATCGCACGTATTTTGCCGATCAAACCTGTTGACTTCAAATCGACCGTATTTTTGCATCATCGCTCATACATCTCCCAGAACTTTAACAACACAGCCGCTCAGACACACACCTCACCACTCACCATGGACAGCGACACCAACATGGTTGAGGTGCCGGCCTCCCGCCTGCTCGACCCCCAGATCTTTGAGCACCTCAAGAACAAGATCGAAGAAGACCAGGAAGTCCGTGATCAAATGAGTCAGACTGTCCAGAAGCTCGACCGGGCCATCTCCTACGTCCAGGGTCTGCTCTCACGCATTCACGCCACCCCTCGTCAACAGTGTGAGTACTCTACTAGGCATGACTGCAGTCGGTCGCCTCGCCTGTAGTTACCCACGACTGACTGTTGACGCAGACGGCCCCTTTTTGGCTGACGTTCAGGCGGGCATCCAGAAGGAGATTGAGGTCATTGGAGAGCTCCAAGAAATCGCTTCCAAGCATCCATACTACAAGTAGGCATCCATCTCGTGCCGCCCAGGCACCATCGTCTGACTCCTCGCCAGATACAACCAGAAGTGGAACCGCCAAGTGCAGAACGCCATCTTCACCGTCCTTCTTACCGGATGGTTAGGCGGCCTCACAGCAGATGGCAAGCCCGGCCCCATCGCTCGTCTCCTGACTCTCGAGGAAGTCGGTGAAATCTTCAAAGGTACCACCCAAACTGCCCCGCAGGCAACCACGGCCGCCTTGCGCTAACTCTTTGACAGTCCCTGTTAACCTCAAGGACCGCGATGCGTTCCACCTCACCATCGAGGAGTACCTCCTCGCCCTCACCGACCTGACCTCGGAGCTCTCCCGTCTCGCCACCAACGCCGTCACACTCGCCGACTTTTCCATGCCCGTCGAGATCAGCAGTTTCGTCAAGGACCTGTTTGCCGGGTTCCAGCTGCTCAACCTCAAGAACGACATCCTCCGCAAGCGTGTCGACGCGGTCAAGTATGATGTCAAGCGTGTCGAGGATGTCGTGTATGACCTTTCGCTCCGCAACCTGATTCCGCAAAAGAAGGAGGCTGCCGCTGAGCCGAAGGCATAGGCACACCTTATGTATCGGAAGCAAAAGTTGGCGAGATTTACACTCGCACCTCTGAACCGAGATAGACCATGGCCATCTTGGACCTAGGATTAGGAAGAGGAAATCGCATTAAATGCGATGTTTGAAGGATTCAAGAACCAGGTTTGAAAATGAATAATTGTACTCAATGAATTATTCCCAAGGCACGATGTTTTATTTTCTATTTGACATGTTACTATTCCGCGAAGCTCTGGGTTCTCGGGTCTCCTATCTCTGGTCAGGTTTGACAAAGGGTGCTGCAGCTATTCCGAAACAACAATTCTGCTGAAAATACGATGCTTCTTGCTAGAATTTTGAGAAGGAAGTCATTTCTTGCAGAATACACGTCTTTGTGCTACTTACACCACTCGCCATCAAGTTGATCTGGTTCATCTAGCGCTCACGGGAATTGAAAGATTTCAGCAGAAACAGCTGACTTTGCTCTTTCCCAAAAATGCCCCCATACCTTGCCTTCAACAATAAGGCAGGTAGGCACCTCTGCAGAATCTCGTGCCGCCAGATTACTCCTGCCATATCCTCCACTCGTGCCTTCCCGCGTCGTGCGCTCGGAAGGTGCTGGCAGGGCAGGGTGGGTCACAAGGCACTTACGGGCCCCACACCTCAAAGCTACATATACCCGCTGAGTCCCGCTCCCCTCAACCAACTATCACTGGATGTCAACACCCACCAATCCCCGATAGTCTAGTGGTGAGGATATCTGCTTGTCATTGGGGAAATCCCACGATTCGCAGGGGACCGGGGTTCAATTCCCCGTCGAGGAGTTTTTTTTGCTTTCTGCATCAGTTGTAAGATGAATACAGTTGTCAGGACAGAGGTCTTTCGTTTTAGCCAGAACGATTGCGAACAGGACGCGATACGCGGGTTGTGGGCGGTGTGTGGCGTCGAGGGTCGCAACGTCATGCACAGCTGAGAAACGCAGGATGTGAACGACGGCTTGCTGCAGCAGCGACACCATAGAATCAAGCAGAGGAGCTGGAATCTTATTATCAAATCTACCGCAGGCTATGCGCAAACGTCAAACGACAGACAATCTCAGGAATAGTAAAACACATTCCCCTCCATCAGCCTTCGTGCAGTCCTCGTTACTACGCATCGATCTACCGCAAGGCCTTCTTCTTCGTCACGAGCCCACACTTCTACCTCCATGATTCCACTGCCATGCTGTATGCGAACGGTGCGTTGAATCTTTTGGCCATCAATGATAGGGCCTTCTGAGGCATCCGTAGTCGACGGACTCGGCGTTCTCCTGGGTGTTGGCATGCCCTCCAGACCCGAATCCCGATTCGAAACACGGTGCGCAACGGTCCCCTCCTTGATGGCGGCATATGCCAGAGTAACACCACCCGTCAGTTGCAAACTCGGATGAGGCTTTCCCATGCTGTAAGCCTGTACTCGAATATCTGCCGAATCTCTGTGACTACCAACTGGCGGCGAAAGATACGCCAGCTTCGGAGTCCCTCTAACCAGACCGGCGGCCTCGACTGTGCTGGCAAGTCCCATCCGTACAGCTCCTTGCCTCCGGATGGCCTCGGCGACTTCGATGGATAGGGGAAAGTCTGGGGACTGTGTTTTGACTTCCGCGGGTAGACTCTGAGCATCAACAAGAACGAAAGGATTCGCAGAGTCGATGAGAGTCACGTCCACCACAAAGTCACCAACAGAAGCCACTTCCTCTACGAGGATCCTTTCAAATCGATTTCCGCTGGGGAAGAGCTTGCCCGTCATGCTGCCCACCGGCTCGACGAAAGCAACCTTGATCTCGCTGCCGGGTCCCTTGACGCCTGGGATGAGGCAATCCCCATCCTCCTCCGCGTTTCCGTCTTGGTCAACGTAGACCGTTTCCACAATGAGTTTCGATGTGTTGGTATTGAATATCCGCACGTCGACTACCCGAGAACCAGGCATCATACTAACCAATCTCTCTTGCACGGCAAAAGGACCAACCCCTGAGCAGATGTTGCCGCAGTTCCCGCTGAGATCAACAGTCTCGCTTCCGACGGCCACTTGGACAAAGGTGTACTCGACGTCCACGCCTGGCCTGGTGGACGGTGACACCACGGCAACTTTGGAGGTCACGCTGCTTCCCCCTCCAACACCGTCGATTTGGCGGGCATCGTTGTATTTGGATCCCATGGCTGCGAGGAGTGGAGTAGCCCATTCTGCTTCAGATGGCGGCAGATGAGACCGGTGGATGAAGAGGCCTTTTGATGTACCTGCTCGCATCAGGACCGCGGGAAGGGAGTGCCTTACCCGGCGTTTCGTGGTTGCTGGTGTTTTCGCCATGATTGGGATAGTGAAGGGGATATGAACTGGGAAGGATGGCGGTAAGGTAGGATACGAGAGCTGATGAAGGAACCTCCGAGATCCAACAAGTGTGTTGTTGACTATAACATTGAAGGGCATTGGTGAGACTATAACAACCAGTCTTATACCACCTCTCTTGGATGGAAAGGGTTTGTGAGCTTAAGAAGGTCTGGGTAAAACGGTGTTTGCCATCGAGATAACCTCGCTATTACACGCGAGCACTGAACATTAATAAAGTCTCTGCTGTCTTTGCCGTCATCGCGTCGGGGTGAGGTCGTGTCAGTGGCGCATAGCCGCGGGAGTGAAGGTCTCCCGCGGGATCGAGAAGCACCACTCCCGCCTGTACAATCAAAACAGTGGAGCGTCAACACTTTGCGCCCGGATAAAGAGTCGGTTCATGATTGCAACAGATATCGCACCCGGTAAAGGTGAGAGCATCCTCCCGAGTAGATCAAGAGAACATGCTATCCAAAGCGGATCCGTTGAAGCCAAAGAGTAAGTCATCAAAGGAGGCCGGACCGCCATCTCCTTCTGGCACCCCCTGGAACCAGGCTGGGTTGCCACCAAAACCCGAGGGACCAAAGCTGGAAGCTTGGTTACACGCGGGCTGTGGGACTTGTTGAAAATGAACATCTGCTTGTGCCGGATCCGTTGAAGCTGCGTTAGGATCTTGACCTCTTGCAAAACTCTGAATGATCCCATCGATATCCGACCACCCTAATGGAGGTGTCTCGTTCCCGGGTGCTGTCTGAGGCGCATGGCTCTGAAATACTTGAGGCAGGCTATTTGAGCCTTCGGCATTGTCCTGAGTGGTGGCCATGGCTAAACGCGCTCTTTTGCTGGCTTGTATGCGGTTCCTCGGCTGTGTGCTTTGTTGCTCACCGAGACTAACACCAAGTCTCGCCATCAAGCCTTCGACTATTGTTTTGGCCCTCCTGACAGCCCAGTTTGTTTCTTGATTCTCACGGAACACTGACATGCAAGTTTCCAGACGTTCTCGAGCCTCCGATTCCGTGCTTCTTTTGGCAGCTATTCGTACGTGAATCGTTGCCGCAACGTACGTGGCATACGAGATCAAATATGGCGCATGACGAACGGAGAATACCCTATCGTAGACCCGAAGAACGCTCACTATACTGTCGGCCGCAGACGCACAAGTGATGAACGAGTTGACAGAGATGGAGCGAGACGTGTTGTAAAGATGGCCATCAGCTACGAACGGGCGATTGAGAAGGATGGTAAGAACATGGTACATGGCGCTGAGTAGAAGTCAGTCGATCATTATTTCTCAAAAAAGTATTCCATAGACTCACTGCAAACTAAGGACATGCGGTGGCGGCACAGCGTCATTGCTTTTTGGATCAAAGATAAGATGTGCTGGGAGTGCATCCTTCCAAGTTGCCAACTTCGAGCTCAAGGTCTGTAACATTGTGGAAAGCTCCGCAGCACTCTTGTCGAATGCCCTCTCCGTGTAGATGCAACTCAGTATATCGCTCATGACGACTGAGAGACGACACAGATACGTGAATGTCGACACACTATAGGCGGGCGAACCAGGATAGTTAGTGGCGTCGGTAGAGTAGGCAAACGGCTTCCAGTTCTCAAACTCTTCAAATGTGTCGAGGAACTTGATCGGTACCAGGGTGTCAGACTCTTTCAGGGATGCTGGACGCCCTTGATACAAACTCTGGATCTTGTCGACAACTCAAAATGGCGTCAGTATGCCTAAGCTTACTGAGATAATCCAAGTGCTCCTTACCGAATGCCCCCCAGAAGACCCGTCGTCGTATCTCTAGATCCTCATCGGAAAATTTGCGTGTTACACCAAGGCCTGGAGCATCTACATGCATGCCCAGGTCTATGATCATTCGGAATGCCAAACCAGCATACAACCAAGCCGCGCTTCTCTCATCCCCTAGCGCAAACAGCGAGTTCGTCATCACCAGCAAAGCTTGAATCGTTGTAATATCACTACTATCAAGCGCATCACCGAGTAATTTGCGCACACGCTCGCGAAAAGCCCAGCCGGCAGTACGAACATCATTGGGGTCCCTCCGTACCTCTCTTCGGGGGCTGAACTTGGAAGCCCCAAAGTAGATGGCGTTCAAGAGTATCTTGGAGAAGTATGGCCCATGACAGGCCATATCTCGCATGAATGCGGGTCGATAGGTGAGCAAGAATGAGTGATGCTGGCGATTCCAGTGCAGGGACAAGAGATGCATGCCAAGCTCTGGGTCCACGCCGTCAAAATCGAGCGTTCCCGCTCGATGATTGAACTCTTCAAGTTGACCTACGTACTGTTAGAGGCCAGACTTGTTGTACGAGGCTCTGGAGAATGCAACCCACGTTGTTTGGCTGTCTCTGCAACCAGGCCTTTCTCGATCCAGTCATCTGGCATCCGGGGGCGCAGATCAGCTACCGAGAATCGCTCCTGGGGATTCTCCTCGAATAATGCACTGGTGCGGCCATGGTAGCTCGAAACTCCATTTGCGGATACCACGATACGAGATACATCCCCGCGATGGGAAGATGCCCGTTCCGCTGAGTTCTCCGGGCGTTCTGTCCTGGTAAGCCGGGGTGAAGGGGTAGAAGGATCGTGGTCATCGGGGTTTGGTGAGCGCGCGGCGTCGTTGCGATCCGCGGGAGTGTCATTGCGTACACTACCATCCCGGACACTTGTCGGGGTGTGGGTTTCCCGTCTCGTGCCCCTCAAAGCATCTCTTTGGCGCTCGGCATGACGTCGTGTTGGTGTTGAGTGCAGTGTACTTGCGTCAGGGCTAGCCAGAGGCTCATAGACACAGTCTTTGCCATACGTCTTGCAATTAGCACACGTAGGCTGTTCGTTATTGCACTTGATCTGGAAGGCGATTAGACATCTCTACGGCGCTGTGAAGTTGAGAGTGACGAACTTTGCGCCGTCGGCAGAACGAGCATGCTTCGACGGCCCGCCTTCGGGGACGTCCGGAAGCCGTGGTGGCATTACCTGATTTCGGACCCATAGTGAGATGAGCGGGAATTGAGGAGTAAAGCAGTATCCGTGGATGGCTTGCTGGTGGACTCGAGAATGTTTGCTCCGGGGTGCTGTGGTTTTGGAAGAAAGCGAGCACGGGAAGCTTGCCGCGGGAAGAAGGTGACCTTGGAGTTACCAAGTCTGGACGGGCCGCGGGCTCGGGAAGGATTCTAATTGGCCGGGCTGGAGCATCGGCAGCCGTCTGCAAGTCCGTCTTCTTCCCGCGGGATCTCCAGAGTCGCCCTTGTCAAGAATGAACAAGGGGTCGGGAGGATCACAATCTGTGAGTGCGTTTTGTTTGAGTAACCAGAGTCATCTGGTGTTATCTTCCAATTGATAGAGATACTCGCCTTTCGTCATCGAAGCCGTGAACAACACCTCATGCGACCAGTCATCATCCCAACGCTTTCACCCACTTGATATTTTCATGTCTTTTCTTTTCTGCGTGGTTCGGTGACTTCTCCTCAATAAACTTCGAAGAAATTTATTCGATCGTTACTAGAGGTATTGAAGTTTCAAACAAACCATGGCATCTATCACTTCGACTGCTTCACCTGGCGGTGTCACCCTTACCACGACCCCGCCGCATAAGAAGTCTAAGTTAGCTGTTAAGCCCACAACGTCGCCAGGAGTATCTCTAATCTCGGGCGGCATTGCTGGAGCTGTTGAAGCTGCAACTACAGTAAGTGTTTTCAGGCTGCTTTGGTGCAGTCCTTATCATTACTCACGCTTACTTCAACCCCGCCCCAAAGTATCCCTTCGAGTTCGCAAAGACGAGAGCGCAGCTCCACTCGACAGGTGCCAAAAACCCATTCGCAGTACTGCTCCAAGTTGCTCGACAGGATGGGCCGAGAGCCATCTACACAGGCTGCTCAACACTGATCATTGTGAGACTTCTATGTTTGCTTCGCTGCGCAGTATGCTCACCCTCCATCCTTAGGGAACGACGTTCAAAGCCGGAGTACGCTTCCTGTCATTTGACTCTATCAGGAACTCCTTGATGGACGATGAGGGTCGCCTGACTCCGGCAAGGGGTATTCTAGCTGGTATGATTGCCGGATTTGTAGAAAGTGTTGTAGCGGTAACACCAACTGAGAGAGTGAAAACAGCACTGTAAGTATGATCAGCAACTCCCAAAATCAGATACACCTTGATTCAAGAACATTGATTTCGAGTGCTCGACTAATCAAAATAACAGCATTGACGATGCAAAGTCTGGTGCACGAAAGTACGCCGGTGGAACGAACGCTCTGGTCACGATGGTGAGAGAGCATGGATTCGCAGAGGTCTATCGAGGTCTCGTTTCTACTACTTTGAAGCAATCCGCCACCTCAGCGGTACGCATGGGATCATACAATGTGATCAGGGAACAGTCTAAGCAACATGGCTTACCGAACAACTCACTGATCACTTTTGGATCAGGGTCGGTTGCTGGCATTGTCACTGTCTATGCTACACAACCTTTCGACACTATCAAGACTAGAGCGCAGTCAGCTCGAGGGGCTGGAACACTGGAAGCGCTCCGTATGGTGCTTTCGGAAAGAGGCTTAAGGGGCCTGTGGAGTGGAAGCACCATGAGACTTGGTCGTCTGATTCTGAGTGGAGGAATTGTCTTCACTGTATACGAGAAAGTATCTGGCCTGTTAAGCCGTTGAGAAATCTCGGCGTGGCAAATCAAGGAATTCTGTAGGATTTCGCACCAGTTCTCTCCGTGTTATTATCAAAAGCACGCAGTCCTTGGACGAGTAGCAGCCCCACTGAAATGCAAGAAGTCTTCGAAAGCTGTGCTTCTTGACCAAACTCAACTTGCCTCAGCACATCCGAATCATGTCAATGTTTGCCTCACAAAATCCTGGCTAGGTCTGACACAGGCTTGTGTTTGTGTTGAAAATTTCCGTTTTCCCCAGATTCAAACCATTAGACTAGTTCAGGGCTACTAAAGGCAAGCGGGGCATTGGTTCCGGATAGGCGAGTCTGACGCAGCTGCATAAGAGCAGAGATGATGAAGTGGCGACAGAGAAGACGGGAAGAGTGGTGAACTGGACGTGGCCTGAGGAATTTTCGGCATCTCAGGAAACACTTCACATCGCTAGCATCTGTTCCGTGAAAGTAGCCTGCTGCGCCCACTCGACTGCCCGACCTCCCGCGGGAGCAGGCTGCTTACTCCCGTTCCCGTCTCACCCTAGTACGGATCCATGAACGATGTCGACGCGGGGTAGTCTGGAGTCCCCGGATTGCCAAGCTTCCCGGACAAGCTCATGGATAGATGAGCTCGCCAGTCTAAGTCGTATAAGTATAAAACAATGTCACAGGCTGGAGAGCTGAGTGGGAGTAGGAAGTCAAGACTCAAAGATATCAACCACGCTTATAAGCAATTTCAAGCTTCCACAGACTTGGATTTGACTCACTACTCAAGAGAACTACCATGATCTCCAACGATGAAGGTCGAGCGGTGGTAGAATGTGCTGGCAAAGATGCCACAAAATTTGAAGAGCTTGAAGACCCCACCAAGTCTTCTGATCCCTCCGTGGGGAAGCTTAGCCAGCAATACGACATAACTCCCAGAGATATCCAGAGCCGTTTCGAACATCTTCGTGAGTTAAGCGAAATCGATATGACAAGACTCAATAAGAGCGTTGTACGAAAGATTGATATGAGGATGATGCCTTGTATAACGCTCATGTTTCTCATGAGGCAAGTCAACCCCAGATGACGAGGTGTTCATTGCTAACACGAAATCAACTTTCCAGTTATCTCGACCGCATCAATGTTTCCAACGCAAGACTCAGTGGGATGCAGGATAACCTACATATGTCAGACACCATGTGGAACTTGGGCATCTCAACTTTTTACATCGGTTATCTTGTTGGACAATTACCTGGCAACTTGTGGTTGGCTAAGGCAAATCCAAGATGGTTTCTACCCTCGACGATGGTGGCCTGGGGAGCGGCAACTATCTGCACTCCCGCCCTCAAAAGGTCAGTGAGAAACGCAGAGAGCACAAGTTCTATGGAGTTTACTGACTCTCATCTAGTGGTGCCGGCTTCGCCGCTCTGCGCTTCTTCACCGGTCTGGCTGAAGCGCCGTTCTTTCCGGGAATCACACTGAGTAAGTGCAATATCTACCCCGATGGTCAGCTTTTGATCAGTGCTGACACGGGGTAGTGACTTCCTCCTGGTACACCAAGGAGGAGAGTCCTCTCAGAATGGCCATCTGGCACGCGGGAAACACCATATCCAACATCATCTCAGGCTTCCTTGCGGCAGGAATTCTCACTACAATGGGTGGTGTCTCGGGTCTGTATTCCTGGCAGTGGTTCTTTCTCATTGAAGGCATCGTGACGTTCCTGGTGGCTTTCTCTGCCTACGTTCTCCTCCCAGACTGGCCCCACAACACGCGGTTTCTGACTCCTGAGGAGAGAGAGATGGCGCAGTACCGTATCCTGTGCTCCAATGGAGGCAAAGAGGAAGCTGCCGGAGGCACTTGGGATGGTCTCAGAGATGCTGTCAAAGACCCTTTCACCTGGATCTTCTGCCTGTTGCATTTCTCCCTGGTCACTGCCCAAAGTTTTAAAGACTTCTTCCCTTCGGTAAGCTCTCTGACTCCCCAGCTGTCAGAGTTCATTCCAGGGTTCTCATGACTGACCATGTCTAGATCGTTAACACCTTTGACTTTGGCGAACTCACAACGTACTTCATTCAAGCTCCCCCGTATGCGTTCGCATTTGTGTTTGCATATGCTGTTGCCTGGTCGTCAGGTCGGAATCAAGAGTCTTTCTGGCACATCGTCCTACCTATCATTGGGAGTGCGGCTGGCTGTGCAGTCCTGATCTCAACCATGAACATTGGAGCTCGCTACTTTGGACTTTTCCTCCTTATTTCCGGCACATACAACGGTCTCAACCTGCAGCTGTCGTGGGAAACAACTGTCGTTCCAGCCCCTCGGAGCAAGAAGGCCGCACTCATCGCAATCGCCAACTGTATCAGCCAGGTCAGTCACTGGTTCAGTCCATACTTCTGGCCGCGTTCGCAGGAACCCTTCTACAGACTAGGCGGCGGTCTTGTACTGGTGGGTTGTGCTCTGGTTGTAACGTCAGCTGGCTTGGCGAAGTGGCGTGCGATCCGTCTGAATAAGAAACTGGATGAAGCTGAGGGTTACTCCGAGAACTCGGGGGTCGAAAGGGGTTGGAGATTTGCGTACTGACAAGGCCATGAGATTACGAGCGAGTCGATATAGATTGCTGTCGTCTCGCTACATGTGTGCTCAGAGGGGTTTCGGATATACACTACTCCAGTATCAATTTCTAGATAGAATTGGGCACTGCACCCATCTACTGGTTTATACTCAAATGCGTCTGCTGAACGATAGTGCCTCTGAAGCTCACGCTGTACTTGGTGCACGAGTCTACCGCGATGCCTTGACCAACCTATGTCACAATAGGTGGCAGTTCTGAGGACTTGGTAAAATCACAGGTCAGCGGGAATGCAGTGTTGGAGACCGCCAAGTGCAGCGATCGTTGACCATGCAGGGGTTCGGCAGAACTAGGCAGGATGTCATCCCAACTGAGATTACCGTCGTATTAGCTGCATCGTGTTTGCGTACAGTCGCCTAAAGCACCTCCACCTCTTGTTTTCGCTCTGATCATCCACCCATCAGGCCATGAAATACCACAGCCGTAAGCCATGTGGCTCATCGACACCACGAGTCTGAAGCTTCATGCTTTCATGCCTCCAGACCTCCCACCGTACGCCATACTATCTCATACCTGGGGATCCGGAGAAGTGACCTTCCAGGAGCTTGCAGGTCTAAATACTGCCAAAGAAAAAGCCGGCTACACCAAAATCCGGAAGACATGCGAGCTCGCCAGGCAGAATGGTCTGGAGTGGGCATGGGTGGACACCTGCTGTATCGACAAATCCTCAAGTGCCGAACTCTCGGAGGCGATCAACTCAATGTTCGAGTGGTACGAGCTTTCAGCCATCTGCTTTGCTCATCTCGCGGACCTACCCGTTGAGTCTCCCACGCTATGGATGTTCGAGTCTGGCATATACAAGCGCGCGTGTCGCTGGTTCGAACGCGGGTGGACCCTTCAAGAGCTCATTGCGCCCAAGACGCTCGAGTTCTTCGACTGCGAATGGAACTCGCGCGGCTTCAAGACCGACAGCGCCGTCCTGCGACAATTGTCAGCGATGACGGGGATACATGGCAAGACTGCCCGAGTACTCAAAAACAGCGCGGCAATCACCGAAGTTTGCATTGCGGAGAGAATGTCTTGGGCGTCAAAGAGGCGGACAACCCGGGTCGAAGACATAGCCTACTGCCTGCTCGGTCTCTTTCGCGTGAACATGCCCTTGCTCTATGGAGAGGGGTCGCGAGCTTTCATGCGACTTCAGGAAGAAATTCTTAAGAACAGCACTGACATGTCTCTCTTCTGTTGGACCGCGCCCCAGGAAGCCTCGCAGCAGTACCGCGGGTTGCTAGCCCGCCATCCATCGGAATTTGCGTCATGGTACGATACAGAATCTACCTCGCGAAAGTCCATCAGCTGGGCCATGTGCGAGCAAGAGAAGGAATTCTCATCGACCAACAAGGGGATCCGAATGGATGCAACTTTGGCGAGTTTCTTTGTTCATGGCGAGAACAGAACGTGTCTAAGATGTACGCTTTTCCCAGACGACTATGTCGTCTTCATACCGCTACGATACCACCGGGACAACATCTACGTTAGAGAACTTCCTACTACGATCATCCCTTCACGTACGACACGGCACGAGCAGGAAACGATATACATCGCCAAGGACGTGGATGAGCGTATGTCGATCAATCTGCAGGCCAAGATGGCGGAGACTCTGAGCATCGACAGGTCCCTACTTCCGGCCAACTTCTCGTTGGAGATGATGGAGACCTGGCCCAAGAACTTGTGGCAGTCACAGAGACAGCATTATGCCCTGCCCGGATCAAAGCTATTTACTTGCATCACTTCATACAGCGTCAATTTTAAAACTGTCAAGGTCGGTGAGGTGTGTCTTATTTGCCAGCGACATTCTTCTGCTCTACAGCCTTTACGTTACGCCTTGATCCCTTTACAAGAAGCAACCGGCCGTGCCGGCATTATGTCGCAGATAAGAGATCACGAGAGCAGTGGTGCCCGAGGGCAACCCACTGAAGCCTTTAGTTTGATGGAGCAATTCATCATTGATGGCCGTCAGGCAGTGGACCTTTCGCACGGGAATCTCAGCTTCTCACTCTTCGTAACGCGATACTCCGAGACCGAGGAGAGCAACGACAAACTGTATTTGAAGGTCACTTCTTTCCAGGACCTTCTTCATCCACTGCCTATCAGGAAATCGAAGACCATATCGATCAGCGATGGCAAGGGCCCCGGTCATCGCCTCGAACGTGCTCCTCAAATCGGAGGGGATGGCGCCGTAGTACAGCCACCGAAACCATGCGACATAGCGGAAGCGGAGCGGGAGAACTCTGGATAACTCAGAGTGGGTATATTTACCATTAACACATCGCTTCTTTTGAAGCACGAACTCTCTCGTACGATGCCCTGCTCTTCTGCATGCTATCACTCTAGCATGACAGCCATCCAGACCATCATCCCGAATTCATCGATCCCCTCGCACCACTTTGCGACTCGGGCTACCAGCTGGTCCTCCTGGCTTCGATCTTCAGAGTCCGCCCCCAAAGCCCGTCTAGCCTTTCGAAGATCCTGGATGCTCAGAACCTTTTCATCGCACGACTCGGCTCGTAGCCTCCTGTATCGTGCACGCCACTCGTCACTGGACACGGCTTCCCACAAATCTCTGCCGGAGGGCAGTGGCAGGAGACTATAGCCACCGCAATCCGCCGGTTCCTCTGCGTTCAGATCCACGTCCATCAAAAGCTCAATGCCAAATAGAAGGCAGATTGTCCTGCGGTCCCTTGCTATTAGCGAAACTTATCAGATTGACTCAGTCTCTCGAAACCCACCTCCTGGTACTCTCACGAAGAATCCAGCCTCGACGATCTAGACTTAGCTTGCTGATCAGGTCGAGTTCGTAATTCAGGGTCAGGTGCAGCGACCTGGCTAGCAGCTGCTCTGGTTAGCAATAGCACTTGGCTATCTCCTGGCTTCTTACATTGGGTACCACTAGTAGCGCTTTGATGTTGCTTTCTTGTATTGATTGGAGGTCATTTGCCTGAAGCAGCAGATATATCACCACGGCCTGGAGAGCGTGTAACATCTGTTCGCTGTTATAAGAAGAATGCTGTTCAACCTCATGTTAACTAGTGAGATGACAACTCGTGGCAAAGCGCTGACCTCTCACCTCTTGCCTGATCCTGCCTACTTCACTGTATATACTCCTCCAAACAAAAGCCGCGCTTCCCGGAGTCCTCTGATAAAAGCTTTGCACGAGGTTGCAGCAGATGGCTAGCGGCTCTGGAAGACACTGGTGAAGCTCCTTGCCACAACATCCAGCTATTGACTCAGATCCGTCAATGGCGCAGGGTGTGAATATGAAAGGCGGCATCCGGCCACCTTTGATCATCATCCTGGGATAAGATAAGATCTGGCCGAGGAGGACTCTGGCTGTGAAGCATGTTGCCACCGTTTTAGTAATTCGCGGGACGAGGGGTTTGTCTTGATAGAATGGCCGGAGTTTCCTTGCCGGACAATCCCTGAAAGTCCTGTGTAACTGGATTTCACTTGAAGGATTTTCGTGATCTTGATATTCCGTGTCATCCATGACGCCTAAATCACCAAGGTCCTCTGGTCCGAATAGGCTCGAGTTACTTCGCTGCCACGGAACTCCGGCACCGCCAAGCACCGCCTGGCGAAGTTGAGGCGAGTCGAAGCTCAAGGAGAAGGGATTTGGACTTAGGAGTTGTCTCTGTAAAATAGGGTCAGAGTCTAAAGGGATCGTCGCAATTTCCGTTGACAAGAGGTTCGACCAGTCCATCGACGGTTCACGTTCGGGCCGCGGGTGGTCCCCCGGAAGCAGGCCGTCTCTCTCGATGCGGATCAGTGACTCCTTGCCATTGGGAAGCTGATCAAGTGCTCCGTGAACACCGCGGTCAGCGATTGTTTCGGCCGGACGCAGTGATCGGTATCCAGCTGATTGCTTGGGGACGTGGTCGTATCTACACCTCAAATCCCTTTCCTCACAGCGCCGGCATGGTGTCCCGAGCGAACACCTCGCCTTACTGGTCCGGCACAGAACGCAAGACTTTTTCCTGCTGGCAGCCAATGTCATCTCGAGTAAAACGCCAGAGATATGAATTGAATCAACCATTAAGCAAAATGACGAGGTTAAGTTTGCGCGTAGAATCTAGGTTCAGCTGGACCTGGTTCAATCTCGGGGTTTGTCATCACTCCGCGGAGTTCCAGCCAATCACTGCTGACCGGCTCGCCGTGTCCGGAAGCCACCCCACTACTCCGCTCCGCGGGAATGACAATGATACCCCGGGCACAATCGTACGTTTGGATGATAGACTTCGGGACGAAGCGACATCTCCGCCATGTCGCGGTGTGAAGCCACGCAGATTCATTTTCGGAAATCCGACGAATCGGGCATCCAGGCGAGAAGGCGCTGAATCAATTGCATCAGGCCCACCGGCGACCGCTTACATGAGCCGCCAGTTGTTATTGGTAGATTGTCTGGACAGAGATGGATAAGTTCTTGGTAGATATAAAGAACGATGCCGTGATAATCAAGGCCCTGAATATTCAGCATTGCAATCTCATTCACTGAACAGAGGACTTACACCAAACTCATCTTCCATTCCACCTAAACTCCCAACCAGTGATCATGGCCCCCATCAGAGTAGGCATTATCGGACTCTCCGCAAAGGAGGCAGTCACTGGCCCAGGCGCCTGGGCCTCCATCGCCATCCTCCCCTCCTTCAAGAACTCGCTACACTACGAGATTGTTGCCCTCTGCAACTCGTCCGCGGAAGCAGCCCGCCGCTCCATCGAGATGCATAAGCTTCCGAGCACGACCAAAGCATACGGCGACGTCGAGCAGCTGGCCAGCGACCCGGATGTGGATCTCGTCGTCGTAAGCGTCGTCGTGACCAAGCACCTCGCCGTCACTCTCCCCGCGCTCGCCAACAGGAAGCAAGTCTTTGTCGAGTGGCCCCTTGGCGCCTCGGCGCAGGAGGCGGAACAGCTCACGCAGCTGGCCAAGTCAGGCGGACTCAAGACCATTGTTGGTCTCCAGGGTCGCTCTGACGCTCTCACTCTCAAGCTGAGGGAGATCATTCAGAGTGGGGAGATTGGTGAGATCAAGCACACTTCTGTCGCCGGCACTCTCCCATACTTTCCTCCCAACTTCTGGGTGGAGGGTGCGGAGTACTATCTCGATATCAAAACCGGAGGTAACGCATTCCACATCGGCTTTGGGCATTGTAAGTTACTCCATCTCTGTTGAGAGATTCTGACGAAGTTGGTAATATCGAAGGCTGATATTCTTGGAACACAGTCTTGGACTCGTTCACAAACGTTGTTGGCGACTTCGATCTCAGCAGCCTGTCGTCAGTTCTAAAGAGCGACGTCGACTCCGTCCCCCTATACAAAGCCGACAGAAGCAGCGTGATCGACCCAGCGTACCCAAAGTCCTCTCCCGATCACATCTTGATCCAAGGCGTGCTGCAAAACGGGGCAGTGGCCTCGATTGCCTGCCGAACCACCCCGGTCACGGTCGGTGAGGTCGGTGCTCGCTGGATCATCAGCGGCACCAAGGGGGAAATCGAGGCCGTCTGGGACGGAGGCCAGTGGCAGATCCACAGCCCCAGCAAGCAACTCAAGTACAAGTTAGTCGGAGGAGAAGAGCAAAAGGTCATTCTCGAGACCGGCAAGCTCCCTGACGGAGTCGAGGTTTCGGCCGCGGGACTGAACACGCTCCTCATTTTTGACGCCTACGCCAAAGGCGATACTTCACGGTATGCGGACTTTGAGACAGCTCTGAAGAACCATGTGCTTTTGGAGACGATTTTGAAGAAGTCGGGGTACAAGTATTGAGAAGTGAGCTGCTCATGTTCAATCCAGCATGTGGGCACGATAGTATGTAGTTGATAGACACCTAAACATCTACGCGGTAGTCTCACATAATTCTCTTCTCAGATATACATTTCAGTTTTGAGTTGCTACCTTTCATGGTCGATGTCGTGCGTCGCAAGTGACTTCTAGACCAGCCGCCGGTGGATCGCAGCCAAAGTTCGGCACCGACGCCGACGCCGGCGTTGACGCCCGAAACGTGGATCCCGTGACAAATCTCCTCCGAAGATCTGACTCGGCGCAGCTGCCGAGACTTCACGACTTCACTCACAGCGCCCAACAAATCACAGTTGGCGTTTTTTCATACTTGAGATTCCGATTGAAGGTAATTGTGTTTGCTCGTCCCGTAGGATACCAAATCAAAGTAAGACAGACGTCTATCACCCGAAATGAGAGAAGAAGACTTGCAAGGTCAGCCCAACATCCCCAACAACACGTGGTTCATAGACTTACACCCGAAACAGGATCCGGGGGCGCGATCGCCAGTGCGCCAGGAGGAGCAACACCTCCAAAGGCAGACAAACCCAAACACATCGCCATCCTAGACACCGACGTAATGGTCACAGCCGTCCAAACCCTCTACGGACAATACTACAGCGCCCAATACATCAAACGCCTCACCGCCGCCGCAACCCGCATCGGAGCCTCCCACCTCGTCACCTTCACGACCTGGGACGTCGTCGCAGGCCACTACCCGAACCCAGCCGACGTCGACGCTATCCTCATCACGGGCTCCATCGCCGCCGCCTACGACACGGACCCCTGGGTCCTCCGCCTCGGCGACTTCATCCGGCGCGTCTACGAGCACCACCCCAACGTCCGCATCTTTGGCACCTGCTTCGGCCACCAGCTCATCGGCAAAGTCCTCCTCGAGCCCCACGGCGCCGTTGTGGAAAAGGACCCCAACGGCTATGAGTTTGGCGTCCAGACCATCTCGTTGAACCCGAAACTCGTAGAGGACTTTCCCTGCCTGGCCGCTCTTGCGCCCACGACAAGAACGACAGAGTCAGAACAGGACGCTGGCTCTTCATCATCACCACCCCCTCACGGTCTCCGGCTACAAATGTGCCACGGCGACCACGTAGCCCTCGCCCCGCCACCTAACCCACCTCTTCCAGGAACCTGGCAAAACATCGGCGGCAGCGCGCACTGCAGGGTTCAGGGCCTGTACGAGCCCTCTCGCGTCCTCACGATCCAGCCCCATTTCGAGTGCGACCAGGTCATCATGGAAGAGACCATTAAGCACTTTTACACGCCCGCCAAGGGGTTCTCGCCAGAGTTTCTGCAGCGGGCGTTTGACGCGACGAGGAGGGAGAACGACGCGGGTGTTGCTGCGGAGTGGGTGTTTCGATTCTTGGTTGGTATCTGATGCCCCGGGGGTGGGCGTTTTTTTCTTTCTAAAGGGGGACTTCTTGACTTTAAAGGAGAAAAAAAAACTCATTCTATCACGAGTGATTCTGGTATGATTGCTTCTCGAAAGCGGTGGGCAGTGGCGGATGGCAAGGTTGCGGTTCAGGGGGTTTTGATAGAGCTCTGTCATATGCGCGGCCTCAGTTGCCTTGTATGGACCGTATGACTGTACCCACACCAACATAGACACCAGGATCACAGAATACTCCAGTAGTCTTCTAAAGGCTCCATTCTTTTCAGTAGGACTTGGTGCCTGTGAAAGAATCTCGTTCTTGAAGTGAAGCAAACAGTCAGCTGGCACTCAACTTCTCAGTCTTCCTAGACCCCTTTCCGAATAGCTTCAACCACATACGACCATACCCATTGGAAAATTCGGGATCCCGTCCGCTCTCCCATAGACAAGCTAATGAGGGCCGGATTAGTAGTTGGGTCGGTGACGACCAGCGAATACCTGGTGTTGTATGTCTTCTTTACTTTTGCTTCTTTTGCTGAAGCAGGTCGGTGTCAATAGCCTGGTGGGACACCGCTTTTTGCTCTTCCAGATCCCTTCTTCACTGGAAGCACATTCAGAAACACAACACTAGAGACGGGAACGGATTCCAAGTCTCAGAAGAACTACGGGCACCAAAAGCAATGTGAAGCTCCAGACTCAAATAGCATGGACAATTTAAGGTCGATTGGCTGTAAGTATTAGGCCGCCCTTGATACTGGGCAACGGGAGTGTGTGAGCAAGTAAGTAGGAGTCCAGGGATCGTGTACCTAAGCTCAGCCAAGAGGATACCAGCGAGATTGAATAGAGCTTTAATTGCTGATCAGACTTTACTTGATGAGCCGAATCGCCTGTGTCGTCTCCCGAGTCGTTTAGAGCCTTTCTCAGTAACTATATCACCGCGATTGTCGCCCTCGTTGCGAAGCCTTTCGAGCAAAGGACCTTTCCAACTTTGCCCCTCTTTTTGATCCATGAGCACATGTCTGAGTTCGCTTTTTCTAACGGGCCAGGGAATACGAATCTTCAGGAAGTCGCGCAGAGCAAGATAGTCCTGGCGCCTCCGGCTTGCGAACTTGGCCATGTGTTTCTCAAGACGGAGCAAATGGAGTCGGCGCTCATCCTCTTCCCTAGAGGTCGGAGTTAATCAGCTATCCTTCTCAAATTCCGTAATGGGGTGCGTGTTGTATCCATGGGGAGGACACCTCTAATATATTGCACCCCCTCATGGATACAACACCCAGTGTCCCAAGCACTTACAGCTCAAGTGTGCCATCTGCATCTGGTAGTCTCATCAGACCGTGGAGGTCCCGGATAGAATGCGCTTTCGCAAACACCAACCAGGATTGAATTCGAGGATGTGTCATAATCCGCGCCACAGAGTTGAACTCGTCAGCAAGTTCTTCGTTTGGAATGGCTCTGTGTAAATTTATGTGGCAGGGAAGGCAAAGTTCCAGCAACTCGTTCATCTCTTCAATAGTGAATCGGTCGCGATCACGTTGACTTCTCGGAATGACATGGTGTCTTTGGACTTTATGTGACTCCCGCTCACAGAGGTCACAAAACCCTTGTACATTATGGCCTTCATCCGGATGTGAAACCAGTCCTCTCAGCCAGTAGAGCCAATCCCGGATATAGTTCACTTCATGACGGTGTTCAACTGTCTCCGTAGACAGTTCTTTCAGGATATCATCAAAATCCCGCAAGGCTTCCTTGGCTAGATTAGTAGGGCGACTTTGTTTCATTGCCAGGAAATTAGCATATTTTTCCCTGAGACGTTCTTTGGGGCTAGGTCCTCCTTCGCAAATTAGTTCTTTTATACGGCGTTCTAGCGTGCGAAACTCTGCAGCGCGACGTTCATCTGCCTGACGTGCTTTTTCGTGAGCGCGACGTTCTTCTTCGCGGAGTACTTCCACACGCCTTTCTGCACTGCGAAGTTTTTTGATGCGACGCTCCTCTGTGCGTAATTCTTGCTCTTTTTTGCGGCGTTCCTCTGCGTGACGTTTTCTTCCGCGGCGTTCTTCTGGATACCGGTCTATTGCGCTACGCTCTCTCATATACTCTTTTATGTGATGTTGTTCTGTGAGACGTTGGTCTGCGGAAACGATGTCTGAATGACATCTTCGCCCTTCCTTGATGGTAGCATGCTCTTGCTCATTGATGTCCCGAGGCACCGGTTCCACAGGCTCCTGGAGCAGGACGTATAGCGCTTGCTGTCTGGACATTATCGTCATATCCTCTTGAACTGCTGGCTGGTGTTGGTCTGGATGTCGTTGCGTTGATGAGTCTCTGGACTCTGCTTCCCCGGGGCTGAGCCCGAGTGCATTCCTAGTCGGGACCCTCCTCTTGCGCCTCTGGTGCGAGAGTCTATCGATGAGGGCGGCGGCCTCTGCCTGGGTGATAAATCCGGGTCCTGCAAGGCGGGGGAGAGCTGGGATATCTTCAGCTTTTGAGGCATTGGGTTCGTGGGGCCTCGAAGACAGAGATAGAATATCCTCATAAAAGTCTGGTGTTGGTTCGGGGTATACATTAGTACCGTATGTAGCGTCCCACTCAGAAGAAACGTAAGCGGACGATGGAGCGGTATCGTCAGCGGTGCTACGGGATGGCGCCGGAGCATCTGCTTCCTCTTCGCTGCCTGTCATCCTGGCGATTTCAGGATCGCTCCTCTCGATATCTTCGAAAAAGTTTCCCCAGCTCCCAGTTCCCGATCCTGCAGCGCTCTTGGGGCCGCTTCTCCGAGATCTGGTTCTAGGAACCGCTCTTGCCCTTTCTTTCCCCCGTTTGCTGGTTGGTACAGACGCCGCGTTCTGTCGATGTTGTGGATTTGACAAGACAGGTTGTTCTATCAAAACCTCGGGTGGCACCTCTTTTGCCCCCACCTCTTCTGAATTGTCGCCAACATCCTTTGACAGAGAAGTCTCCAGACTCAGCTCCAGATTTCCCTCAACGACAGGATCGACGCTCGACCGATGTCCATCGTGCACGACCAGCCCCCCGTCGACAACGTGCCCAGAAGCTGGCGCACCCTGCTCCTGATGAAACCCGCCCCATTTCCCAGCCCTCGCCTGCGCAGTAAGCGAGTTGCGCTTCCACCGCGGCGCCGGTGCGCCAGCCCTCGGTCTCGACAGCAACTTCGGCTTGGGTGGCGGGTTCGGGTTCGGTGCGGGGCCTTGAACCTGTAACGCGTGAAAGGCGCCCCATTGCGCCGACGCCGGTGGTGAGGGGTTCCGTTTCGCGCTCTTGGCTTTTCCCTTTGACGATGGCGCTGTTGTCGCTTTTGATGATGATGATGATGATGTCGAGCCAGAAGCGTGCCCTTTCACTCCTGTTGGCGCGGGGCCCTTCTTGACGACCTTTGGGATTGGCCGGGCTTTGGCGATCTTGCTACCAAAGGAGCCCCAGGTTGACGGAGCCTTTGGCCTTTCCGGTGGTTGAAGAGATACCGCTTGAGACTCAGAAGCTCCAGCTTGGTTGACTCCTCCCTTGCTGTGCTCGACAATGACGGGGCCACTGCCAGGCAGCGTCAAGCGGGAGTGGTGCATGCCGTCTTCTGATGGACGAGGCGCCTCTGCACCACACAGGGAGCAGGAGCACGTGAAGAACCGGGCATACGTGCCATGATTTGATTGAATCTGGTGAAAATGTCAGTAACTATTCCGCTTTTACGTGCTTGAAGTTCCTCAATGGCTCAATATCAAACCAGCATACCTGTTCTACGCGTGCTAGGCTTCGTGACGTGATGGATCGGGCCACCGTTGACAAGATGTGCATCTTTACCGGATTGGCAGCGTTTCACAATGGGAAATGGCCGGCTGCATGCATTGAGAGACAGAGAAATTGAATGAGTCTCGGCGAAGTATCATGGCCGCCACGTGAGGTGTACAAGGATTTGGCTTGCTGAACAGTGTTCAATTGGTATTTCCTTATTCGCATGTCGTCGGTAAATCGCTGTTACAGTCAGTGGTCGTATTTGCGCACGGTGTTGTACTGTGTTTGCCCTCAGGCATGAAGTTTTGCCCCTAGCCTCGACAACTTCGAATGACTGTATGGCCTCTATGAAGTTGGCAAGATCATCGACTACGATTTGGCTCCAGTCAGTTCGACAAGGCTCATCCTACAGCATGGTTCTCACGGCTTTACTTGTCACCCGCTAGCCGCTGTACAAAGTGTAATCTTGAATTAAACAATCCAACAACGCGGGACACCCCGTCATCAAAGAGAAGTCGGCAACTTCTCAGGTGAACCAATGGTATTATACATCTGAAACTTTCTTGGGTGCCTTTCCATTTACAACGTCATCATCAAACTCCATCCTGATCCCATTCCCAAATGCCATCCCTTGCCTAACTGAGGACAACTACTACCGGTGAGGCAAAGTCCACTCGCGCTTGCGCTTGACACCCGCAACACGTCCAATGCGATCCTAGTACACGGGCGTATTGTCCGCGTCGGCCAGCCACAAGGTTGCCAAGTCTCTTGACAGGCCCAAGCGAAGTATACGAAGCACGTCGTCGGCCGACGCACCAGCCGTGAGTCCCGATCTCCAATCCCAGCCGCGCTTCGTTTTGGCGAGAGTAGAACCACTGCCGCTGCCACCGCTGATGGACCGGTGAAGCTGGCTGGCTAACATGGAGCTTCCGCTGAGCATGTAGCTTCCGCTAAGCGAGCTGGTGCTCTTGCGCATCAAGTCTGCAGGCGTTGAGCCCTTCATGCCCGGCGTCGAGGCCAGAACAAGCTTGAAGAACTCGTCTGCTGCATTGAAGATAGTGGAGTTGACTGTCTGGATATCCTCAACGGCCTTGAGGAGCGTGTCCATCTGGTCGAGCGTGATGACCGAAGGGTTTTGGTTGACAAAGGGCAAAGCCTCGCCCAACAGAGCGAGAATGAAGTCCTCACTGACAACTGCGTCGCGGGTTTCGTCGTAAAGGCCTCCCCGAATGTTGTCATCTGAGCTAGCGATGACTGCAACAAGGGCAGAGGCGGCTTGCTTCCGGAGAGTGGCAGACTTGTAAGGTGACATATCAGCAAGCCCATCAGTGTCACGAAGCTCGTAGAATTTCCGGAGCGTGGCGTAACCACTCAGCATCCGCCCGAGGAGATTCGCTGCCTCGAGATCTTGTTTGGCATACTTTTCGAGCGTTTGACTGCGCTCGTTCAGAAGTCGGTAGAGGTGGTCGTCCAGATCGTTGGCTGGGGGGTAGACCGTGGAGTGGAGCAAAGAGTACGACATAAGGAGGTTGAGCACCTCACGGACCTTTCCGGGTCTATGAGCCAGAGCGTAGTACCAAAGAGCCTCTCCGTATCTGTGGGAGTCTTTGCCGAGAATATCTGCGTAGGTCTGGAAACGGTTAGCTTGGTGATATGCACAGTTCGATGCGATCTGCACGTACCTCTGCGGTCTCTTCGGCATAGGAAATCATGCCGAGATCGTTCAGAATTCTCCAGACCTTATCCACAGTGGCTCCTTGTTCAGAATCAAGCTGGTCTAGGATATCCCGAAGCAATTCTCCCACCATATCCTCTGACTTCGCAGCCGAATCCATGCGACCAAGGACCTGTATCGCCATCTCCCAACCGCTGCGATCTCCCGAAAGACTCTCGATTCCAGCAAGTTCGCGCGCGTAATGTGTAAGCGTAGTGTCTTTGATGCCCTCCACATCATCGGCGGTCTGAGGAGCCACTCCCAACATCTCCAGATCCTCCATGTCCAGACTCTCCATCGTGATCAAGTTAGGCTGCTCGGGCTTAGGTAGCCACTGACCAAGCGAGGCAAGTTCTGCCACTGAAGAAGCAATGGGAAGCGACCATGCTCGAAGGATTCCGATGACAGCCGCGAAGTTTGACTCGAAAGCCGAAGCAATGGCAACTTCAACAGGGTTCATGGAGTTGAAGTGGAAGTCCGACTCAACCGTCGTGTGGAAAGCCAGCGACAGGCGTTCAAAATAGGTCTCCGGGGTAGAAGGCGTAGCTGTCATGCGGAGGCCGTGAGAGCGAGACATGCGCAGGCTCTTCTGCTGTCCTCTGCCTTCCTCCCACCATCCAAAGAGACCAATCGTGGCTTCACACCAGTCCTGCGCTGTATCCAGGATAGCCTCTGGTGTTCCCATGATAATCTGGTAAATGGTCTGGAGATGTTCGTAGATGTCCCATGGAACCTGGCCTTCCGCTTTCCGCACAAGACCGGCCAAGGAGCCTCTTCCGTACGAGCTATCGTCACTATCGCCAGCGAAGAGGTTCTTGTCCTTGCCCTCCGCAAATCGCTGAAGCTTGTCCAAGGAGCCCTTCGTCTGGATGCGGTACAGCGTCCAATCGCTGCTGAAGATATCCCAGTTGCCCTTGGTGATTGGGCACATGTCGAGTGCCTCGCACGCAATGCCGACAGCACGTTGTAGGTTATCGAGAGCTTTGCCGGAGTAAGCGAAATCGGCCCTGGGTCCCTTCTTGACGGACTCCCACCCAGCATTCCTCAATAGCTTTGATGCAAGATCGACATTGCCACGGATGAGAGCGCTGCGAAGTGTCGGCCAGAAGAGACTATGGCAAGCTGGACTCGGCCTGTGATTCATGACAATCTCGAACTGCTCGGGGTAGATGTTGTGGTTTTCCTCGATCCATCGGAACAGAACGTAAGGCAGTGGCGGCGCTTCGGTATCGACAGTGCCTTGGTTAGCGAAACGAGTGTGGTGCATCTGAAGCACCAACTGGGCAACGTAGGCAGCCTTCGTGAACGGCTCACTTTCGGGACCGGGACCAATCTCGGCAATGTGCTCTCCCTCTGGCATAGGTAAACTGTCGGCAAAGTCATTCCAGAGGTCCACCAGAGGGTAAACAATATTGGCGAGCGAGACGTCTAGCTGATCGGGGTCCTCCTGCGCACCAATTCCTTCGTTGTAAAGCTGGTTGATCAAGTCTTCCGTCTTCAAGACAACGCCTGACGACTCGTTGATCTGAGCCATGCCCAGTTCCTTGTATAGATCCTTTGCGATTGCGGAGAACTTGAATTCTGTCCGTCTGTTGCCCGACGAGCGACGCATGGACGACGCACGGAAAATATCCTGGGCCTCCCTGCGCATTCGCTCCGTTGCCGCTGGCGTATTGAGCAGTAAAAGATCCGACTCCTCGCCGCCTATGCCGCCTTCACCCTCGTCTGAGTAGGCCAGTTCATCGTCGTTACGAGTGCTGTGCCGCAAGTTCAAAAATATGTCGTCGTCATCCTGGACCTCTTCGTCGTCGGCCTCAGCGTCTCCGTCTTCCTCTCCAATATCGGCTTCGAGGTATCGCTCCATCTCCGCGTCGGCGGCATCGCGTTCGTCGTACTCCTCATCGTCCTCGTCTTCTTCCTCTTCCTCCGAGCTGTCGGGTATCATATACCTGCCAGTCCGGTTATCGTAGGTGACCTCGCTCTTTCCCGCGCCAAGTTCCCGGCTTAGTGCCGACGGCTGTCTCGTTGTAGGTTTGGCGCTCTGCAGAATCGACCGGCCAAGTGGTTGCGCTGAAGCAGAGTCGCTTCTGCCAAAGAGGTTCTTGCTGGGCCCATTTGAACTTCCACCGCCGAAGCCAAAGGGCTTCTGCGCAGTGACGCCTTGCAACAAGGAGCTTCCGAGGTAGGACTCGGAGGGAGCACCTTGGGGTGTGAAGGAAGCAGCGGACGAGGGTGGAGGACCGGCTGGCGTGGTTGACGGGTTTTCGCCGAAGGGATAGTATGACTTCTTCTGTGGAGTCTGACCGGGCGTCGACGGCGGTGAGCTATCGAAGGTTGAGTCGTCGAAGGAGAATTTGTTAGGCATGATGTCGGTGATGGAGTGGGCGACCTCAGGTCACCCGGATGAGGCTAGTCGTCGCAAAGTTGTGTTGACCGGCGGGAGCGAAATTTCTAGGTATTCGGTACTGCAGAAATTTGATGCGTCGCTGTCGTTTGATGTGCGAAAGTCGTCGAGGCTAATTGGGCTGACTGGCAGGTCGCAGGCGACAAGGCTGAAGAGCTGAGTTGTGGTGTTTGGCAGGACGCGCTTTTGCTCGATAATTTTTGGAGGTTCGCGATGCTTGGCCAGTCAACGCGGAAGAAGCCGACGTCTTGGCCCCACCACCCAGTCGCTCTGTGTTTTTAGGAGTGGCCCGAGCTCCCTGGCCTAGTGCCGCTGACACACCACCTAACGGGGCTTCGAGATGTATGTACGTAGTATGTACTTTGTACCTTTGAAAAGAACCAAGATCCTGATAAAGCTTCCCGGCGTTCAAACTTCTGAAGCAGCAACCAAACACGATTCCTTTGTCACCTTGTTGGAGAATAATTCTTTAAGGTTCAGACGTCTCCTCCACAGCCATGCGACCGTGATGCCATTGTGATGTCTCTTTTTCCGGGGTAAACACAAACCATTGAAGCCAAGTTGTTTCCCCTCTTTTGGCTGTCAACCTGGTCTTCCATATCTTCCCATACTTTCTTTTCCAATGGATCCTTTGATTATCTTTTGCCTGAGAGGATTGTTCATCCATTCTTTTTGACTTGTATCTCTCTTCGTCGAGTCCCTGTCCGCGGGCAACTAGGAAGTGTTCTTTTTACCTTATCAAAGCCGTCCCGGAGCTCCCCTCGTCTTCCTCCGTGTTACGGCGTTCTCGCCCGGCATGCCGATTAGATAGGGTAGAGCTGCCAAAGGCAGTAAAGAAACTGCTTGAAACCTCCGGGCCCGGACATAAATCGGGCTCTGGACGTGCGGGCCCTAAGAAAAGTGCTGTACTCCTCAAGGCCATCTTGGCAACCACGGAAAGTCATCCCTCAGAAGGCGGGCGGGCAGGCTTGGCCAGATTCAATCGCCGATGGACTATGCCTGCAAAAGGGTGCATTAATAGCATCTCAAAAGCCTAACCCCGACGGCTTAAAGTTTTGGTGTATTGCGTCTTCAAACAACGATAGGCTGCAAGCCCGAAAGCGCACCGGAAGAGAGGAGGAGGGGGAAACGTCTCAAAAAAGGCGGTCTTTTTCTTTGGTGAGGTGGAAGCGCTTGGAAGACCCAGATACGCAGCCAGCCCCCGCCACCCCCGGCTAGGTGCCCGTACAAGCCGTGATTCGGCCTTCATTCTCGGGAAGGGAACCAGTTACTGCGATTTCTGGATCTTGGTGTCCGTCGGAAAGGCATCCGTTGGTCTCGACTTCTTTTATCTGACTGTCACCGTACCGTGCACCTACCTAATCACAGGCAGCCAATTGGGACAATAGGAGAAGGACTTGCCAGTAGAGTTCCAGCCAACCAAATAACAGAATTCATCCCCAGAACCTCAATCGATCCAATGACGTACTCGTGTGTTGCTGCTTGGGAATGCCCTTCCATCCGCCTCACCCAAGACTCGTACAAGTCACGGCTGGCGTCAGTAGTGTTTTATCCTCTACTTACCTGAGTACCTAGTCAATGACAAGCTGAACGTCTCCGCTTTTTCCAATTCGCGGACGAGTAAAGGAAGAAGTGCACTCCAGTCTCCAGATAGAGATACGCACACAGAGGAAGAGAGGTACCTAACTCAAGTCTCAGTCCCCGAACCCCCGAGACTCACGGATACTTTCCCCTCCCGAGGGGAAGGTGGGGTTTGGAGATGGTGCCAAAAGACACCCGGCGGCAGTTCTCTCCCCCTCTGCCAGTGCCCAACCTGCATCTTGGACTTCCAGCTGCCAGCTCCTCCTTCCGACCTCGTTGGAATAAATACTCGTACCCTGCCCGGTTATAAGCTAAGCTTAGTGTGCCGATTTCCTCCTTCCATCAAGGTTCTCATCGACCATCATCACACAACATGTCTGCCACTGCAGGAAAGGTATGCTCGGTTCCCACTCCAAGCACTTTACATTACATCTGTATTCCCTGCTCTGCGATTTTCTCCCATCCATTGCGGGGTAGCTCGACGACCACGGAGACGACTGAGACGCGAGCCATCTTGACAACCCGAACCCATCCGCTGACCCAATTGATCATCTACAGACCATTACTTGCAAGGCCGCCGTCGCCTGGGAGGCCGGCCAGCCCTTGAGCATTGAGGATATCGAAGTTGCCCCGCCCAAGGCCCACGAGGTCCGTATCGAGATCTACCACACCGGTGTCTGCCACACAGGTATATTACGACCCCCGCCTGAGGTCTCGGATGAAGACCCGAAGGCTGTTTACTACAACACCAGAAACTTGAGGACTGACACACTTTCCTCGGGACAGATGCCTACACTCTCTCCGGCAAGGACCCCGAGGGAGCCTTCCCCATCGTCCTCGGTCATGAGGGCGCCGGTATCGTCGAGTCCGTAGGCGAGGGCGTCACAAACGTGAAGGTCGGCGACCACGTCGTCGCCCTCTACACACCAGAGTGCCAGGAGTGCAAGTTCTGCAAGTCAGGCAAGACCAATCTGTGCGGCAAGATCCGCGCCACCCAGGGCAAGGGTGTCATGCCCGACGGCACCTCGCGCTTCAAGTGCAAGGGCAAGGACCTGCTTCACTTCATGGGCACCTCCACCTTCTCTCAGTTCACCGTCGTTGCCGACATCTCAGTCGTTGCCGTCCAGCAGGATGCTCCCATGGACCGCACTTGCTTGTTGGGCTGCGGTATCACCACCGGATACGGTGCTGCCAGAATTACCGCCAACGTCCAGGAGGGCGACAACGTTGCCGTCTTCGGTGCCGGCTGCGTCGGTCTCTCCGTCGTTCAAGGTGCCGTCGTGAACAAGGCTGGAAAGATTATCGTCGTCGACGTTAACCCCAACAAGGAGGAGTGGTCGAGAAAGTTCGGCGCGACTGATTTCGTCAACCCCACCAAGCTCGGAGACCAGTCTGTGGTCGACAAGCTCATTGAGCTTACCGACGGCGGCTGCGACTTCACCTTCGACTGCACTGGTAACGTCAGCGTCATGCGTGCTGCTCTCGAGGCTTGCCACAAGGGATGGGGACAGAGCATCATCATCGGTGTCGCTGCTGCTGGTCAGGAGATTGCCACCCGTCGTAAGTACCCCTCGCACAACCTTGTTGTAGTACGGCATCAGAAACTAACCACTTTCTCAAACAGCGTTCCAGCTCGTCACCGGGCGTGTCTGGAAGGGTTGCGCGTTCGGCGGTGTCAAGGGCCGCTCTCAGCTGCCCGGTCTCGTGCAGGACTACATCAAGGGTGACCTCAAGGTGGACGAGTTCATCACCCACAGGAAGACTCTGGGCGAGATGAACAACGCCTTTGAGACCATGAAGCAAGGCGACTGCATCAGAGCCGTGGTCGACATGCGCAAGTAAGCTTAACACAATATACCACGGGCTTCTGGTTGCGCGACCGTCTCGGTGCGTCTTCTGAAAAACAAAAAATACTGATAGTTTAATACAAAAAAAAGTGAAATCGATATCCCAGTACCGCCTCGCGAATCCAAACTGTGAAGCCAGGTGGGCGGGCTTGTGATGATGGTTTGGTCCTGGGTCGTCGGTGACGAGGTGGAACCGCTCAGCCTGTCCGTACGCGCAACGTCGCGATATATGTCGATAGCAAAATGCTCACACCATGTCGTCAAGATTCCATGTCCTTATTCACCAGTGATCTTTTGTGACCTGAGTTCGTGTGTTTTCCTCAGGTGGTCTTCCATTGGGATTCTAGACCATCCGCTTGTACAATTCCGGGGACCCGCGGCGGTGACATCCGGCGGCGCGCGGCCCCCATAGTAGACAGTCCCAAAAGTCCGGGCCTGTGCCGCCGCCCCCTACTCACCCTGCATGTTCCGGGGCGGGCACATATTCCTTCCACCTCTGTGTTAGTACGGAATAGATCTGGGTCTACCTCAAATACTAGGTGGAATCAGCACTAGCTACCAAAATCGTAGGACTCCTGTAATTATCGGATGAGGAGGAGGATGGCCGGTTGATTGACGAGTGATCCAGCAGGGTTGATTCATCATCTGGCAGGTTCTGTTAGCAAAAGACCGAAGAGAGAGCATGCTAGATGCACGCTGTCCACCACGGAAGCTTATCTCGCCGCTTTTGAGAGAAGATTCAGGTATCCTGGATGCTTCTTCGGAGCAGTTTCAAGCCAAATTACTCCGTACAGCAGCTCTTTCTCCCGTCTCTTTCATCCTGTTACCATGGGGTGGTGGACCAATAATGCTGAACAACAAGTTTGTGAGAATAGGGTGCGGTATACCCGTCTAACACCATTGAATCGCAATACATGTACGAATACGTCTTTGTCTCAATGACTATCTCGCGGATCGGACCGAGACATCTGTTCTCTATCATGAGTATAAGGCCTCTTGCTACCGTCCAGCTTGCGGTCGTACTACATCTTAACCATCAATTACACTTTATCTGAAAGGGCCGCATTATTCATTGCCCGGCCGTCTTTGAGCGAGATTGTCCGATGTCCGCGCCACATGTCTCGGAGATGTGCGGACACTGCTGAGGCTTCTATTTGGCAATTTGACTGCAGGCCTAGCTAGACTGTTGTAAAGCCGCGGTGCCGATACACTTGCTCATTTCTCATCAACCGGTGGCATGCCTGCTGTCTACTGTTTTCTTCCTCGGGCTGCTTCTTTGGGGATGAGACGGATGTCAAGCCACAGACCCCAAATAGTTATATTGGTTGAGGAGGAGTGGGACTGGGGAATCGGACGATTTTTTGGCAGAGCGAGCCGGGGGTGGTAAATAGAATGAACCGTGGGGAATCGCACGGGAAACAACATCAAAACCGTCCGGTTCACCGTTTGGCTCGTAATTTTAGGAAATAGTCGTGACTGGGGGAGGCCGAGGACAGTAGGGGTTCCCCCCCGTTGTAAATCAAGATCCGAGTGCATTGATGGCTAATTTTGATGGGCAATCAAGGCTAGACTAGCAATCTCGACGTCCGGCGTAGCATCGACTAACACTGTTGGGGGACAACCCAGAAGGCAAGTTAGAGAGGGAAGCATGTCCCCGTAGAAGGTATTAGGAGGCGGTGTAAATAAACACAGGACTGCTCCATAAATGAGGATTCCCTCAATCGGATGTTGAGCAAAGGATTGTGTAACTCACATTTTTGACACATGTCTAAAGGCACCCGGCGTTTCACTTCTGAGGGTTTTGCGGAATGCGAGAAATGACACCGAGGGCGGTTAAGCCAGAGATTTTGAGTTGACTTTTGCCAACGCACATGTGCTCTCCATTGCCATCCGAACCGCAGGATTCAAGATCCAGCGATTGCTCCAGCGATCCATCAGCGGGCGGGCCTCAAATGGTTGGGTGCGGGCCTGCTGGCTCGAAATGCAAGGCGGTCTCGGACCCTCGACAACTCTGCGAAGTAGGCGGTTATTACTCGATGATGCGAGGTTGGCTGGTCTCGTGAACAGGCGAGGCCACCTCAGGATGCGATTCCCCCTCAGGGATGATAAGATAAGACGAGCCAGACATGGGGTAGGTAAGTCAACAACCGGATCGCAAGGATCGTCTTGTCGGGGCATTCGTATCATTTGATTCATCCCCTCTTCGAGAACAACACCGGACACGAGATAATGACCGTGGATATCCCGTGTTCGGTATGCGGGTACGACGAACGAGGACGGACAACGTTGAGCCGCGTTTGTCGACGGGCAGGCAGTTTGTCCCAGATATACACCTTTCCCGTGATATCTCGGCCAGCTCGCTGCATCGAAGATAGTCCTCCTGGAGGACATGCTAAAAGCCAATGGCGCCGCTCCCAAGCGCCTGGATGCAGTGGCTGCAGGAAGCCAGCTCCAATACGGGAGGAGGTCGGGTTGCACGGCGCTAGGCTAGGCGGCACTGCTTGGGGTGACCTGTAGCTAACCATTCGGTGCCGCATCTGCTATTGCAGGACACCTTTCCCTTCCACCTGTCAGAACTCAACTTGTGGCTGTGGAAGATCAGGCCAGCCAAAGACAAGGTGCGGTTCGCCATGCAGAGATATGTTGTTGTGACTTGATGGACAGCCAGCCGAGCATCTCCGGAGCCGAGTTACGGCGACAAAGGACAAAGTCTTTGCTCCGTCTGAGTTGGCCGCACCGCTCGGCCTAAGCGTGTAGACTTCTCACTTGCTGTTCCACTATTTCTCAACTGATGATGGCCGTTGCAGGTCCACGCGGGGATCTCGGAAAGTTGATGTCGCGGGATAAGCTAAGGTCACAGCACTGGCATCTTTTGGGTTCGGAACCGAAGAATGCCCCCCAGAAGGTCATTGCGTGCGGTGCGGAAGCCCCGAGACGCTTGGGGACGGTCCTCTTGGGAGAAAGTAAAGACGAGGTTACTCCTTGCAACTATCCAGAGCAATGACTTCGGGCCGGTAAGGGACGATAGGATGCTTGTCCTTTGATTAAGATAACTTTGACATGGCTCATCTTGAATCTACCAGCGCCTCGTTCGCACGTCTTTCATCAACGTTGAACCAGTGTTGGAGCGCATGGGACGACTTAGAGGTGCAGGTTCAAACGAATTTCCAGCGGCCGAGGCGAGCTTCACTGGCTTGACGGAGTATCGAAGTAGCATCGAGGAAACTGTCTACTGCTAATCTATTAGCTTCAATCTATTAGCTTCGGAACGTTGCGGCAGTTATTCGGTACCTCATGCGGGGGATGCCGTTGGCGAGAGCGAACAAGGGCCAGCGACAATGATGGCTTGTGACAGGCAACTGCGATGCGATTGGAAGGCACTACCAAGTCAGTCGCCCTCCCATCTCTCACCAGCCATCTCGGTCCTTGGTTACGAACTGGTGCAGAGGGAACTAGGATGCCTCCTGCAACTCGGGCTCCAGCACAAGCCATGATCCATGAGGCCATGCTGCCACTAGCGACTATTGCCATGCCGTGACATGCAATGCCATGTACTGCACGAGAAGCAGAGCGAACGACCTGAGCTTGTCTACCATTGACAATTGCTCGAGATGAGGAGGATTGGCCTGCTTGGTTCGGACAGGTTGAAAGATGGATTAGGCTGCTGAGTTTGGCGGCACATAGCTTCGGTACCCGTCCATCGGCAATCCTTGGACAGCCCGAGGAAATGGCGGGAGGGGTGAAGTCGGCGATGTATCGGTAGATGGAAGGTCGGTGACCGGCCCCGATGCAACGGCGAGAAGTGTATCTTGGAGGTTGAAGTACATACGATATATGGCATTAGAAGTGAGGAGAGGAAACTGGAGTTGATGATTGAGACGGGGCAAGATCAGGTACCTACGCACCTGAGGAAAGTAGGCAGGTAGGTACCTTTGGCATTTGTGATTTTGACGGCAGTTGCGTGGATGGGAGTTTTATTTTGGTTCTTCGGAAACTTCTCAGCTCCTTCCTTCCTTTTCTTCCTGCGACGATCCTACTCAGTTGACTTGTTTATTCGTCAGGTGCAATTCACCGTTCATCTTCCACAAGTAATTTGTCTAATGCAGTGTGGAAGGCAAGACAGTTGAGCAACATCCTTCTTGACTCGCTCGGAGCATCTGCTGTACTGTAGTGCGTGAGTACCTGAGGTAAATAGTCAGGTAGGTAGTCTAACATGAAGGTAGGCCGATCTACATCTCGACTTCTGCACCGCTCAACTTAGGTACGGAGTATTCACATCTGCCTTCACCGCGTTGCATCTACCTGACTCAGTTCCAGGAATTTTTTCAAATCACACCCTCCTGCGGTCTGCTTTGCGTCGTTGGCAAGTCCGCATGGATCGAATCCCGTCGTCTTGCTGCCACTAGCATTCAGAAAGTCACCTCATTTCCTCCATCACCAAACCACCGCTGACGTATATCACATTGCGCATCCTTGCCTTGAGAATCGAGGCACTCACAGCACTACCTTACGGATACGCTGCCGGTATTCGGATACCTTGCGCAATTTCAGCACCCTCGTTCCTATTCAGTCTCACCAGTGAACCCTCGTCAGCCACCGCCCCATGTTACTTTCGTCTCCAGCGCCATCATCCATGGCATTGGCAGCACTGATCGATAATCTCGACAAGCCATCTTAGGCTGTTCCGGGGCTGATCCGTCTGGAGTGATCCATTGACTCGGGACAAGCAGCCACCGGAGCCATGACTTATACGAATGCCCTACGGAACGAGAGACACACGAGAGGCGCGAGGCCCAGTCCGATCCAGTACAATCCAGTCTACACAATAATTAATCATCCCGACGTACATTCACCGCTTTCGGAGCCTCACAAACCGTCAACCAGTGTCATCGGCATTGTCCTGGCGCCCATTTGACACAAATCAGCACTGCCAATTACAGTTTTGGAGTGCCAGGACCAGCGCCAGCGTCATTACCGTACCGGTTCCCGAGCCATCATCGTCAGCGTCAGCGTCAGGCGCCAGCCTCTCTTCTCCAATCCAGTAATCCCGAGGCTCAAAGCCACCAGAGCGACGCCTCTCCCTCTCTCTCTCGTTTCGCCCACCCTTAAACACGACCCTGACTCCATCGTCCCCATCAGCGCTGTCTCGACCCCCGCTCCATCGGATCTACCAACCTACGGCTGACTACACCCACTACTGAGTCCTGACCACGGACCAACGATGACCTTCCTTCGGTTATACGGATGGTACCTGGGTACCTCGGACGCACACGTACGCTGTTCACTGCCTGTTCTCTTTGCAGCAGGGAAACGCCCACTGTTCCGGCTGAACAAAGAACAGGGAACCTCGACTTTGGTGAGTCGAGCCTCTCTTTCTTGTTGTACGGATACGCCCTACCCTGGATTTTCTGGTATTTCACTTGACCTCTCACACCCATATGGCTGTGCACCGATATCCGCCGCTTCCACTGCAACTGGAGCCGCTGCAACTGGAGGAGCCAGTACGGAGTACCCTTCCCAACGCATGACTTGACGAGTTGTCGTCAGTGTATCCGTACTCCGTACGCATACGCAGTAATAGTCTGCTGGGCTGGCTGGGGGCCCAACATCTGGCCCAAGTTTACGGACACGGCATCTCTGCTACGACCTCGAGTTCCATATCCCGTGCAAGGCCAAGTACGGATACCTCCTCTCGTCGTTGTTCCATTGGATTCTGCATGCGCAAACGGAAACGGCTACCTTAGCACTCTGCGTGGCATGGATAGCACTGGGGACACCGTGGACACCGTGGACCGCAGAATGGTCTGGCCGTGCATTGCATGGCAGCGCATCGGAGCGCACCTCAGCAGATGTCCATCTAGCGCGGATGAGTGCTTCCACTTGTCTAGCTGAGGAAGAGGAGGGAAGAGTGAGGAGGAGGGCCATGAGGTGTGTGTTTGCGTGTGTGGTGTTGTGGTCACACCCCCCACCGTCCAAACTGAAGACTTCAGAGTAACTCTCGCTCACTCCCGCAGCCACAAGCTCTCTCTTCCCGGCCGTGGAGTTGTAAAGTCCACCCAAGAGTGGCAGACTAACAGGCTGAAAGTGGTGAGGTAAGCCGCCTGGGAACGCCTCGCCTCGTTGCTTGGGTCTCCGTTTTAATCAATCCTGCATTGGCGCCTCCGATGAAGTGTGCCCTGCATGTCTATTTTCCCAATAAATAACAACATAATCCACCCCCCTCCCCAGACCAGACCCAAAGCTCCACCAGCCACCCTGTCCCCTGCTCCACGTCTGTTGTTCCTTGTCTTGTCTTTGGTTGTCATTGTGAGCGCTTCTCCCGCCTTCGACCTGGCGCCTGGCTTGCCCGGTTGGACCTGGACCCGGTCCTGCCTCTCTGCTTATTAGATCATCATTGACCGACTGACACAATTCGCCTCCAGTCTTCTTCTAATACTTCTACTCTCACTCAACACCTCTGATTCACTTTTTCCTCCTCTCCTTCTTTTCCTTCTTCTCTCTCTCACGTCTCCCTCATCCCACTTCGGTCTCTTCACACCTCCCGCCTCGCCACGCAAGCTGCTGGACCCCAACGAGTCATCCTCTGCGATCAAGTCCGATCTCGTCTCTCGACGTCGCAGTCTACAAACCCAACCAACGTCGCTCTCAGACGAGGACACCCGTAACCAAATCGTCTTCCCCCCAAAACAACTACCAATCATGCCTCAGAAGAAGATCCGCTGCACCTTTAAGGAGTGCAAGGATGCTGCTCAACGTATCGTTGGCGACTGCGGATTCTGCAACGGCCACTTCTGTGGCAAGCACCGCCTCTTAGAAGACCACAAGTGCGACGGCTTGGAAGACGTAAGTTTTACTTCCGGGTTACCATTCTCATGGTTATTAGGACTCGGTACTGTGTTGCAAGATGAAGGACTCATTTGCTAACTTACTGCTCAGTGCAAGAAGCAATCACATGAGCGGAATGCAGCACAACTCGAGAGCGAGCGCACGCAAGTTATCCGTGGGGTATAATCGGATCGACAACATCGAGACCGATCCTGATGGCATTCCGCCATGGCGCTCGCGTAGTCAAACACACATACACATGGCGAGGTGCCACGAGCTATCCCATAAGGCCGGATACAGCGTGGATTGCACCACACCAAGAGCTGTCAAGCCAGTCCGGGGCGCAAGGCTCACATCCTTATCGCACGTCCCACCCACATCTTTGGACCTCTGCACGACGCATGGATCAGTTATTTTCGACACAGTTATTTGCGAGATTTCGCAGCTCGCATTCATAATGCTGCAGCGGTAGTGACGGCGGCGACAACAGCGTTTCTGTTTGGTCTCCGCGTTATTTGCACGATTCAGAGCGGCATCCCGTCCGAATCCTTACACCAATGATGTGTATCATACTTCGGCTTAGGATAGTTCGGCTTCATACTTCTTCCGCAAGGCGTACCGGCGTATAGTTCATTTGGAGCGGCCGCCAAGGAGAATTTGGCCATCAAATTTTGACAATATTTCAAACCATTATTTTACTCAGTTTTGATCACTGCTCGACTCCATGTTCACTATTTGACAAATGCATATTTTATGACTAACAAACCTCGCCTTGAACTATGATGTTCCACGCCATGCCACACGCTGTGTCAGTGGCAGTGGCCGTTCCGGCAGCGGAGTAGCCGCGAGTCGCCAGGGCCAGTTCGGAGAGTTATCCGCCTTTTCAGCCGAATGAAACCACGGACGAACATTACAAAGTGCGTCAGAACTTTGACCCTTTTCTCTCTCTCACTCTGTCACCTCCTTGTTCCAGAACATCCATCAAAGGAGAGGCGGAGGAAGAGGGGGCGCCCGGCGGGCAAAGACAATTCTGTTTTTCCCTTAGGGCCCCCTGCAAGCCGTGGCACGCCGTGCTTCATATGGCCGCTTTCGTCGTCCTCTGACCTCGCGAGTCAGCCACAACTCTCTCCGCCATCCCCATCCTCATCCCCCTCCGCCCACGCCGATTTTCCACACGTCACGAAAAGCTACTTTCTGATTGAAGTGGACGACAATGACGGCACCAGTGAACCACGGGTCCACGGGGGATCAGAGCACGGGCGCCCACTACATACAACGGGGCGAATACCGATTATCCCGGCCTATCTCCGATATCGTATCTCACACAGTCACAATCGCCCCCATCGTTCTGCTACCGTCTTTCATCTTCTCTCAACGTAGTCGTCTGCCCGGACCAGCTGACAACTCACCACAACACAGTACACACAGTGTCGGGAACGACCGGCAGGCACGGCAATGACTCTTCAACTCCCTTTTCCGCAGGACCACCTCAAAATTCGGAATTCCTCCGAGTTTGTTCGGGTCCCCCGCTTCTCCACCGACCCCCGAGAACGAGACAAGTAGGACCCCGGTCATTCCGCTGGTTCACTGGTCGCGTGGTCGATTTGTCGTTGCCGGCGGACGGCACGTCATTTCTGCGATTGCCGCCCGCCCCTGGCCTTGATGTTGCACATTCCCGTCTCCGTACAGGACAACGCACAAGTAACGGTCATGCAGGTATGGGCCAATTGCTTCATTTACGACAAGTGTTGTACAATAGATAGGGTTCTATCACACCCTACTACCTGGATAGGCCGCTTCTGCGACTTCTTCGCGGTGCATCCGTACTCACAACTGCATCCGGTTCATCACCAACCGCCGGCTCCGATGCCGGCTCCGGCTGCTCCGTCCTTTGATTCACAACCGCATCACGCGCAACTTGCTCCTCCTTGACAACCTCTTCCGTCTTGATGACCACGTCCCCATCTTCCTCCTCCTTCACCTCAACCTTGACCTCCCTCATCTTACGCCCCTCATTCACCTTCTTCCTCTCCGCCGCCTTACACAACCCGCCCAACCCGAGCTCGCAATCGCCGCACTTGCGCCCGACAGGCAAGCAGACCGTCTGGCCGAACCCGACGAGCAGCCAGTTGATCTCGCGCCACTTATCCTTGGGCAGCCAGCTCTGCAGCGCGTGCCGCGTCGCCTCGGGCTGCGTGGTCTTGTGCCAGCCCCAGAGGTTCGTGATGCGGTGCACGTGTACGTCCACGCCGATGCCCTCGGTGCGGTCCCAGGCCGCGGAGAGGCAGAGGTAGGCCATCTTGGGGCCTACGCCGGGTAGGGAGGTGAGACCTTCGATCGTGTCGGGGATATCGCTGTTGAATTTGTCGCGGAGGATGATGGCTGCTGCTTTGATGAATCTAGGACATCCAACGTTAGAATTTTCGGTGTTCTGCCAGATACACCCGGATCGAAGGCAATCGCTCCCCGTGTGCCATCCATCATCGGAAAGAAAGGGAACAACATACTTTGTCTTATTGTTATGAAACCCCACCGCCCAAATCAACTCATTCAACAGCGCAGGTTCCACAGCCAGCACATTCTCCAAACACAATCCCCCCTCCGCGCCCTCCTCGTGCGGCGGCAACTCCGTCATCAACCTCTTCATCGCCACCGCGTTAACCGTGTCTTTCGTCTGGCTCGAGAGCATGAGCGCAATCAAGATATGGAAGCGCCGGTCGCGTTCCGAGGCGTCGGGGTGGAAGAGGCGTTCGCAGCCCATTGTGTCGACGGCGGCGTTGCGCGCTGCGCCGTGGAGGCGCATTTCTTTGACGGTGTTGTAGATTTGCAACCAGTCTGTCGGGGGTTCGATGTGTGTTGTAGAGGAAGAAGGGGATGTGCCGCGGATCGTGCGTGCTGGTTTACGGGTTTTGCGGGCTTTTGGAGGAGATGGTGGTGATGTGGTGTCGGTTTCGATGTGTTCGGTTTTAATTCTGGTTCGTGATTTTGATGTCGTTCTTGGTGGTGGTGGTGGCGGTGGTGCTGCTGCTGTGCCTGTGGCACTTTCACTCTCCTCGCCTTGTACTTCCTCCTCTTTGACAACCCGTCTCCGTTTCCTGCTCCGCGAGTCGGGAACCGCATCTTCAATGTCGGCGACGCCTAGAACTATATCGTGGAGCGCGGCTTCCGTGGCTGTCGCCTTGGAACCCGCCGTAGAGGTCGTTGAATCCGATGCGTATGCGAACCGCGCAAGCGAAGATCTCGTCGTCCGGCGGGTCTGTGGCGGCGGCGGCGGCGGCGGCGATGATGCCGCCATCTTGTTGAAGAGCGCCGACGTCTCTTTTGCTAGTTTCGAGGTCTTCATTGTGAAGTGAGGTGCACTATCCTATGCTTTCGACTCATAGCGCTGCGATAGCGAACATTGACAAGTTACAAACAAGATATCTGGAAGCATTAAGAAGAAGCCCTTTCTTCCTTGGCTGATGTATCCGTAGGTCTGACGAACGAGAGGTAGTTTGTCAAAGAAATGGCGAGCTCCCGTCGACAACGACGCAATTGACTCTGGCAACCCCCCTACAACGCGCCCAACGCGCCGTCGGCGTAATCGTAAACCCATTGGTCCTCGACTTCCCGTCCCGCCCACGGACCACTTGTGTGGCTTGTGAAATAAGAGCCGGGGGGAGGGACGGAAGAGGGGGGGGTGCGAGACCCCTGTGGACACCATGCCTGGTCCAAGCCTAGTGCCGCCCGGATAGCCGGGATTACCAGTCTGCTTAAGCGAGAAAGCCGTATCCTTGTCCGTATGACGCTCCTGCTTGTAGTCGTACGGGATGAGGGAAAGGTACTTTGGATGTGTGTGAGGTTGGGAAGGGGGATCAGCAGAAGAAGATGGAGGCAGTTCTGAAAGTAGGGTCTTTTCCGGGCACTGGCTACCTAAGATGAACTATGCAGATTGTTGTTTTGTTGAGGGGTGTTTGTTTGTAAGGTGTCGATCCGGGTTGAAATCCCGTGGACCAGCTGAGCTGGATAATCACCATAATAACATTCACAGATAGTAGGCAACATTTGACTGGAATGATACGTACCAGCACGCCTTCTCCGTCCATGTTTACGTTCTATTCACGGGGCGCAAACAGACAGCTTAAATGTGAATCTTCTTGGGCTGTAAAGCCTATCTACGACAATCACGCAGGTATCAAAGATCAGTGGTGCAAGAAACACACGGTTGAACATGATGTATACAGGAGGTAACTTGAACTCTCCGAGAGGAGCATTAACTCTAAATCCATCGCTTCTCCAACTCCAACTCCGGCTCCAAAAAAACAACAACACAAAACCACCCTGTCTAGACCGTGAACTCTTCGTTAAGCCAGTGCTTGAGCACGACGTGGCCCTCGCTGAACGTCTTCTTCTCCCAACGCACAATAATGGCAGCATGGCTGTGCCTGTCCTTGTGGATCCAAACAGGATACTTGTGCCATCCCACAGAGTCGAGTGCCTGAATCATCTGGAACTGGTAGGGCGCCAAGGCGAGGGTAGGCTGCGACGGCACCGACATGCGCCTTTCCCTAGCCAGGAGCTGTGTGGTGCTGCGATCCATCTCGACCTCATCCAGATCCTCTTCTGATTCACTTCCCAGGAACTCTTGGTCTTGCGAGCTGTTGAGAGTCTCGTACACGTGTTCCACCTCCTCCCGAATCTCTTTCATCCACAGCGGGCCGCGGTATTCGTCGATTGCCACTCCTGCAAGCCCCTTTTCGTGCAATTGAATGCGTTTCGATGAACGGACCGTCTGGACGACTGAGCTGAACAAGAACGCAATTATACCAATGGGGACGAAAATCGTCAAGGCTATGGCGAAAGGAACGCGCTTGATCCATTTCCAGCTTGACCCAGCAACAGACGAAAGCGTGGCCGGCTCCGAGATCTTTGGCTTTGGCGCCACGGGATGATTGGGATCGAGGATGACATCTTCGTAGCCGTCCAAGAAATTGGCCTTGATCTTGTCGACGTTGGTGTAGGGGTCGGTCTTGGTAATGCCGGTGGTGTAGTGCACGGCACTTCTGTCGTTGACAATATTGGTGTATAAGGTGTGACGTTTGAATCGCTTTAGTCCCGCGAGGAAAATGGAATCGGGATCGGCCAAAACGGCGAGCAGTGGTCGACCGGTATCGCGGAAGTTGTCGATGGTGAACAGCTGACGGCCGGACATAGATAGGGTGCGAGCTCCGAGAACATTCCACAAGTGATTGTGCCATCCCCGGAGTGGTGTGCGAACGCCGAGGTGTGGCGTGGCAAAGGTCACAAAGTTCTACCGCAAGTTAGTCGCCATCGTCCTTTACTGCATCAACAGATCCTTCTCTCACCATGCATTCCACGGTATCGAGTACGCCCTTGGAGTGAAGCAGGCCAACGGCGTAGCGGGAGACGAGACCTCCGAGCGAGTATCCGACGATGCTCAGCTTGGTGATCTTGCCGCCCTTCTCCTCAATGAGGCGCAGCTCTTCCTCGATCTCAGCGCACACACGCTCACCACCACGCTCGATACCATCGTACGTGAAAGAGCCACTGTTTCGCTTCGCAAGCAGCAGGTGTAGCTTGTCGGCGGAGTACTTGGCGCGCAAGCTTTTGGCGATCTGGGCCATGTGGTTGGGGTTACCCCAAAGCTATGGAGCCGAGGCGGCGTTGCGTTAGTTCAGAAACATTCATGACGTCGTGGGAAAACGGTGCTGCAGTCTGCAGACGGGTGCAGAAAGGGAGAAAAAGACAGGGAATAACGTGTAAGGTGTAAAGGTAAACTCACCCCATGGACCAAGACGCAGAGATGATCGGCCTCTGCGGTGCCTCCGGTGTAATCCATTAGATAGTCGTAGGATGAGATCAGGGACCGGTTAATAGAGCGAACAGAAAAGGGTAACAACGTTGGAAAAAGTTGCGATGGAGAACGTCGAAGGGAAGCTCCAGTGGGACGCGCTCCGAGTTAAATTCTCGGGGCGACCACAAGAGTCCCTCCAACGGACAATCCGCGAAGCCCGACCGTCGAGGTGGAGGGGGGGGGGGGCGTCTGAAGTCCGCTCAGGGCAGTGGACAGCTGCTTGTTAGCGGGTTGAAATTCAATGACACCAACACTGCCCTGGGCCCCAATACCGGGCTCTCCCGAACGCTGGCGGAGCGGCGTTTGCTACTTTGCTGCCCGTAATGCTGAAGGTGTATGCAAGCCCCCTGGATTTAAGGGGGAGATAAGGCGGCTTAGCACCACGATTGCTCCGGTAGTCTCCTGTGGTGGTGTGCTTCCAGGCCGCGATTGGGTGAGGGTACCGTGCGCCGCGTGGCTTCAGCGGCCTGGTGATTCCTCCTGTTTCCTTTGCAGGCTGCAATTACTCGTCCAAGCTGTTTGTTGATTGGGCAGAGTCGGTGTTTGTTTGCTAACCACACCTCGTACTTTACCCTGAGGTAACTAACCTTACCAAGGGTAAGCTGTCGGTAAGGTAGGGATCGAGGTACCTAGACAGTAGACAGGAATGGAATGCGCGCACGCGACGTCTCTTTTGGGACCTTGCTGATAAAGTGGAGGGAGCTGCAGTTCGCAGCCGTTGGTGGGGTGGAATCAGCTCGTCGGGATTGCGACCCGTGACGACACCTCAAGCTGCAAGTCCCTCCGTGTAGTCCTGGGTTGGGTGAGCTCGCAAGATGGTCGATTTTGGGGAACAACTCGAGAGTAAGTCGAAGGGATGAAAACCTGCCGCGAGGTGGTGAGGACCCTGAGCCGAGCTGGCGCGCCGGCCGCCCACTCGTCGCTGGTACGAAGTAATCGATAGGACGGGTGCGTGAGAACCCAATTCCGAGTTGAACTTTGGTGTTTGGTGTTCATCCGCTGGGTACGTCACGGTGATCTCTAGCTTTCGCAAGCGCGTACTTCATCCAAGAGGATTGCTTCGTTGTGCAACTTCCCGTTCTGCCAAAGCAAAGGTTTTCAGATCACAACTTTCGTCCAGGTGGTGGGCATTGGGCGCCTCATTTATAGACGGCCCAAGATTGAAAAGATAGCATTGCACAGGAAGCAAGCCAGGTTGGTTTGTGAACCCCTCGCTTCATCTTGCTCCTTGATAACGATTTCCTCGATAACTGAGCTAACACAGGAGTGACACTGACAGGCAGGGCATACCTCCCGGCCGTACTCACACACTTACCTACACAGTAGACTCTGCACTACGGGCTACTCACCGCCAATAGCTCTTGTCCAACCGTTGCACCGCGATAGGCAAGTCCATCCTCGAGACCAGGGCTGCCCATGGTTTCGCCCTTTCGTTTGGGGCCACTGCCACTAGCACCCGCCGGGGCTCTGATACCGCAGTGCCGTTATCAGCGGGCAAGAGAAATGGCTGGTGGCTTCGTTGGCGGGCGTCTTTTTGGCTTTTGACTCTCCTGCTCTGCCTGCTCTGCGTCTCCATCTGCGTGTCTGCGTCACCCTGCCCATGCAAGGAAGGTGCGGAGGCTGCATTCTTATTGTTGTGCCCCGTATGGAGTACATACGCAGTAGTAACTCAACACCTCAAGAACGAGGGGTTGTGGTGGATAAGGGAGGACAGGTTGATCACCAGGTCCATCATATCACATGCGAGACCATGTCTGTGCAGCCCCGCGCGGATCCGATAAGAGCTGTCGGATCTGACGAGCTGCGAGCACAACAAATGAGAGCACGGCGGGGCTTGGTCTTGCTGGCGTCAGATGTAGGTACCGAGATTGATCAAGTGCAATGTGACGGAAGAGCAGTGCAAGTGGGATTCGTGAATCAAGCCTTATCTGTAGTGTATTTTGTGTGATTAAAACACTTTCTGCCATGATGTATCTCCAAGATGTCTTGGCGCGGGTGGAAATGACCGTGTGTATTATCGGGCTGATTCCTGGGCTTCCAAAGATGAGACGGTGGATGAAATAAAGTTTGCGTACCTGGAACTAACAACGATGTACTGTGGGCAAGGCTCTTTCTGGAGGGTCCTGGACGGCCATGGAGGGAGATATCGCGGACCTACCGATTTCTCCAAAGTTCAGGAACAAAGATGCCGGGCTTATTCAGAAAAGCGACAGGTTGATAGCAGACGTGGATGGCCTTGCCGTTCTTGGGTGTTCGTATGCAGGCAGGCCGCAAGCTGCAAAAGATGATTGACGGTTTGGGAAACTCCCAACTTGACTCAGGTGGGTGATGTAACGGCGTCGAAACAACTTTCGGTGTAAAAGGACAAGAAAGGGTGCAACCATGAAGCTCGATTGCAGTCTTCCCTAGGTTGTCATTTCGATTGATGAGCTAGACCATTTCTCGTTGCGTGCTGCCTTATCTTGCCAGGGCATGGACATCTCGGCAACCTGGATCATTGCGTGCCCTCATTGCGTGGCAGGGGAAGGTGACGACAAAGTATTCAGAATGCATTGGAAACTGCAAGATCCAGACCAACAGTGGAAATGGATGCATCTCCGTCAGGTACGGAAAGATCCAGTGCTATTCTCGGTCAACGGCCCCACTAGAGCTTCAAGCTGGCCTTACGCAGTAAAGATGCACCTTGAGACTTAGGTAATCCTTCCAGACGCTCGGAGCCTCCCTTCATCCCAACTCCGACAAGATTCGAGACACATCTACCATCTGTGACACTGTCCCAAACCAACCCATCTTTATGCCTTGGATATTCCCGTTATCATCTTTTTGCAGCATCACCCAATCTTACTTCATTCTTGTGTCAGCCTCGCCCGGTCTACGCGCCACAACCGACCAACGTCCCCTTTGTCCGTGGACCCGCGAATTCTCCGACTGGAACGTCACAAGCTGACCTAACGACATTGGCCCCATCTGTGTCTACGTCTGCGTCTGCTTTCTGCCATTTTGGCTATGAGATCCTCGCACCATTCCCCCGGATCTTCGAGGCCTTAATCGGCGCTTTCACACTCAATCTCCCTCTATCCCTCTCGAGCTCACTTAGGCTTTATCCCACACCAACAGCCAGTAGTCTCACCCCACTCTCTCTACCATTCACGGCTTCGTCCGTGTATACCCTCCAACGTAGACTTCCGTCTGCAAACGAGGCTCTGGCAGTCTCCCATCTCCGTCACCTTCGTTCCTTCTCTTATTGTTGCAGTAACAGACGAAGAAGGAAGCAGCCGCGCCTGGCGGTCCTGCCATTTTTCAACAGAACCATTGTATTTCTATAGCGTCTGAGGAAAGTCTTGTCACAATGTCCTTTGTAGACCTCAAACACATTCCCTGTCCCAAGGGAGAGCAATGCACAGCTTTCATGTGCCTCTTCCAGCATAAAGCAGACAGGGATAAGATGGCGGCACCATCAGCACCGGCACTCAACGCGTCAGGAACGTCGGCAAAAAGGTCGACTGATACCACGACGGATGCAACCCGGGATGGCCCTCGAAAACGTCTGAAGGTTGCCCAAGACGTCAGAAACCCCGCCGATTCTACAAGTCCTCCCACTCCTGTCAAAACGACCTCAAAACAAGACGTTACCGCACCAAGACCAGATGACACTCTGTCACCTGTCGCTCGGCCCATCTCACCTCCACCTTTAAAGCGTCCATCGTCCTCCTCCTCCACGGTCGTGAAGAAGCTTCCACAGTCTAAACCAGTCGCCCCTTCTCTCGCTTCTTCGTCCGACCTCAGGAAGTCACTGAATCACTCTGCTCCAAGCAGGTCCTCTCCTTTATCATCGTCTATTAATCCTCCAACTAAACGCAAGGCTGAATCACCTGCCACTACTGCATCTCATTCTTCCCCAGTAAACCTAACTTCAATACAAAAAGACACTCCTTCCACTCCATCCAAGACCGACCCTCCTAAGAAGATCAGGAAGGTCGAGGCTCTCAACCCTCGTTTACTCAAATCATCACCAGCAAAGTTTGAGATACGATTCAAGCTAGTGCAACTGCTACATGAACAATACGCCCGCCTGAACAACGAGCTCAAGAAGACTGCCAAAGACGCAGAAGAGAAGCAGCTCCTTCTCACAGATCAAGATCTCATTTGGAGAGTCCTTGACGAAGAAGAATCCACGGCGATAGAGAAAGGCGCCATCTACTCAAACGTAATCAAAAACAAAATCATGCAGTACAAGAAGATGACACTCCTTCAGTGGAAGGAGGAGAGAGTCGTTCAACGCCGCCAGGCAACTCAAAAGGGCCCTCACAACAAGGCTACCGCCCCTCCCAAGAAGATTGTTACGGGCTTGACCCCGGCACAGGAAGTCCAGCTTGTTCGCCAACTCATCACCCCCATCGACGGCCTTGCCGCCCACGGCTACGTCTCCTCTGTCCCTGCCGAGGCCGACATCCAGAAAGCACGTGAGGGTCTTGATGCTGCAAAGGGTTGGGAGAAGTGTGACCGCTGCGACAAGCGCTTCCAGATGTTCCCTGGAAGAAGAGAAGAGGATGGAGCTCTCGCCTCTGGTGGCAGTTGCACCTTCCACTGGGGCAAAACCTACTTTCCCGAGCGCCAGTTGGGCGATAGATCTCAGCAACCCAAACGCTACCGATGCTGTGGGCAGGCTGTCGGAGACTCTGCCGGCTGCCACTCCAACGCTCACCACGTTTTCAAGGCATCAGATCCCAAGAGACTGGCTTCCGTTCTCAACTACGCCGAGACGCCTGCCAACCCCAATGCTCCCACCGACAGAGCTGTTGGCTTCGACTGCGAAATGTGCTACACGGTCCATGGCCTTGAGCTCATTCGCCTAACTGCAACATCGTGGCCTACTGGAGAAGAGCTATTGGATGTCCTCGTTCAACCCATCGGTGAAATCCTTGATCTCAACTCGCGGTACTCGGGTGTGTGGCCTGAAGACATGGCATCCGCCGAGCCCTGGACTGCAAAGGAAGAAGATCCAACTCCTGCCCAGGCGAAGAAGATGTCGAGCCCCAAGAAGACCAAGAAGAAGATGAAGATTGTGTCGTCGCCTGAAGTTGCTCGCGACCTTCTCTTTGCCCTCATCAGTCCCGAGACTCCACTAATTGGACACGGACTGGAGAATGACTTGAACGCCGTTCGCATCGTCCACCCTACTGTCATTGACACTGTTCTTCTTTACCCTCACAAGCACGGCCTTCCGTACCGCCTTGGCCTGAAGATGCTCATGGACAGCCTTCTTAACCGTAAAATTCAAGTTGAGACGGCTGGCAAGGTTCAGGGACACGATAGTGCGGAAGACGCCCGGGCTGCGGGAGATCTCGTGCGCCTGAAGCTCTCCGAGGAATGGAAGAGCATGAAGCTCAAAGGTTGGAAGCTTGAGGGGGGTGAGTTCGTGCCGCCCGGCGGCAAGGTGGACGATTTCAATGGTCACTTGACTGCCGAGTTCCTTGAATCTGCCCTTTAGAGCCGGGTGGGCATAGCACATGGTTGATTTTACGAGAGAATGAGCTGGCGTTCGGGAGGACAAGGGGTCCTCAGGGAAATGATGCCTTGGGTCGATGGGCTTTTGCAGTTATGATACCTACCCTACATGGGTTTTCTTAATACTAATTGGTACATGGGACCATTCTCACTCAGCTATTCTTGACTTATTTTTCCACGATGTGATTGCTTGCGTGCGACTATCTAACGTGTACCTATCCGGTGAGTAACAAAATAGTCGCTTGGCGTTTCTTCATCCATCGGGTAAGCATCGTACTGTTTGGACCACGGGCAAGAGGGGTAAATACTCAATGACTGTTGCATTGTAGACAACTCAAAATCGTGACAAGAGGGGGTGTGAAGTGACCAGAACGCATATTAGAGAAGCATGTGTGGAAATGTCGACAAGATTAACTTTTTACCATCTGCGAGACTGTTCAGGATGTCACCAGTGCTCTCGGTATTCGTCTTCGGGTGCTTTCTAGGTGCTGTCACGGAGTTCTTGGCCATTGAAGAGAGCTCTACATCACATGATCGATGTGTACACTCCACAGCTTACCCTTCAGCCCGCCTAAGAAAGTTGGGCTTTCACAAAAACCAAGGGTACGGCACGAAACAAGTGTGTGGAAAGGCGGCAGAATTCATTGCCCTATGATTACACTTATTGAAGCGGTGACTTGCCTTCAAAGTCTATAATACAGCGTCGCCCTCTTTTTTTCACTACTTCATCCACTCCTTCTTGACATCGTGACCAACCACTTTACGGCCGGCCAACGTTCAACAGCATCTGGTTACCGCTCTTACCGCCGCTCGGCAAGTACGCGACATTCGGATTCGACGACAGCGTCGCCGCGATATCCCGCGCGGCCTCAATCTTTCGAATCTGCACGAGGCCGTCGCCGTTCTTGGCGATGGCCTTGCTGATCGTCTCGGCGGACTCGGCCTCGCCCTCGGCGCGGATGACGTTGGCCTGGCGCTCCTGCTCGGCCTTTTCGACGATGAAGCGCGCGCGCTCGGCGTCCTGCTGGGCAATCTGCTTCTGCTCGACGGCCTTTGTGAACTCCTTGCCGAAGGTCATGTGCGTGATGGAGACGTCCTCGAGGGCGATGTTGAACTCGGCGGCGCGCTTGCGGAGGTCGGAGCTGATGCGCTGGGAGACGGCCTCGCGCTGGGTGATGAGCTCGGCGGCGTCGAACTGGGCGACGATGGACTTGAGGACCTCGTTTCCGATGGAGGGGAGGACTCTCTCGTCGTAGTCTTGGCCGAGGTTCTGTAGTGTGTAGTTTGTCAGCGTATATTACACTTTTCCAGCACAGAGGGAAGTTGTGGTTTAGATGGAGAAGAAAAAAAAACTAAAAAAACTCACCTGGTAAATCTTGGGGAGGGCCTGGACTTCGGGCCGGTGCAGCACACGAAGGGTCAAGCTGACCATCTGGAGATCCTTGCTGCCCGTCGTCGTCGCGATGTTTCTTGGCTTCGTCCGCACGTCAAAGATGATGCTCCTCTGCAGCCACGGCACGAGGAAGTGCGTGCCCTCATTGATGACGGCGTCCTTGACACCGGACATCCTGTCAAAGATGACTGCTCTGGATCCACCCTTGACGTCGTAGATTGACGACTGCACGACCGCGATACCAATGGCCGCAGGAACGGCCATGCGGTACGCAAAGCCCAGAGCTTGAGCCATTATGTCGGATGGCTGATGAAAGCGTGGCGGTAACTTTCGTTTGCGTTAAAAGGAGGGGCGCTTCGAGTCCGCTGGAGGGTATCGCGGGCTATCCGAGTTGAGCTTCGAGGGGTGGGTTCGTGGTGGTGGGCTGGTGGTGTAGTGTATCCGTCAGGACTGAAGCTTGCCGAAAGCTCCTCTCACCAGAATGCGGCGGCGGTAAGCTCCGTCATGGAATTTTGGGACGCACTGGGTGACCGGGGTGGTCGGATGGGTGGTGACGGTTCGAAAGGGACGTTCTGCGCTAAGCAGTTTCGGGACGTGCGCCTCAGCTTTCGGGTTCGGCAGGAAAGGCAAGGACAAGATTTGAACCTCGTCCGATTCGACCCTCTCCGATTTACTCCAGAATATCCAAACCCGTGTTGCACATCACCGTCCACCACAGCACAACCGCCACGATGAGACCTACGCAAGCTCTTATGGGAGGACCCAGCGTCCCCCATGGAAAGTACTCTCAGTAAGTGAATTCCTTGTTGGAGGTCAATTGAGCGGGCCAACGGGAAGGAGCGTGCGGGCTTTTTCCGAATGAGAAAGATCATGAAGTTCCCTCTGCCCGCCGCGCCATGCACTGCTCCCAATTGCATCGTTTGAATAGCCCGCTGACATTGAAATAGCTACCTCGGCTGGTGGGGACACATTGGTATGTCTTTTCGCGATTATCCCGATGTCGGATTACGATGGCGACGCGGTTGAACGATGGACAATGGTTTTCGGAAAATGGAGAAATTTAAGAGGAGGGACTCGTCTAGGATTCGACGGCTGATTACGATGCACAAACGATACGCATTTCGAATCGAACATAAGTACTGACAATAGTCTCAGGTGGCGAGAAGCAGAGAGGCATCATCACCTACGGCATCACCCCCAACCGCCAGAACCCCTTCGCTGGCGCCGCCCACGACGCCGTCTTCAACACCTGGCGCCGCTTCAGCCACCAGGTCCTTTACTTCCTCCCTCCCCTGGTCGCCGGCTGGTACATCATGGACTGGGCCACCCACCGGTCAGTCACTCCCACGGACTCGGTTGCAACAACAAACGCAACAACGAGGGCAATCCGAAATGAAGCAAAGGCATGGCGCTAACAATCGATACAGCAACCACTACTTGAACTCCAAGCAGGGCCGCGCCGAGTTCGGCGACGAGGAGTAAACGTTCCTTTGTGAAGAAGGCGGACGACGAGTGCTAGAGGTGGACAACGATTCCCTGTGTCAAAACACGTGTATATCAACTACGTAGAGGGGGAGACATGGAATAGAGCCCCATTTGGACGATTTAAGCATATCTCATATTCTATGATTGAAGACGTATTTCACATGATTAGATGTTGACTGGTCCCTTAACTCGCAACGGATCTTCGTAAGGCCTGAAAACATTGATGCGAGTGTCTGAGCCGAAGATGTCGCAGCACCCTGCTTTGCTATACCGTCAAGGCTGAATCCTAGCTGCCCAGCCTGGATCTAGTAAGACGAGTAGTCCGACCCTCCAATGCGTTCGTATTGTCCGTGGAAATTGAATCATGTCTGCGGCCCTGATACAGCGCTGACATTTGCTCAATATCGGGACCGTGATTGGTCGGCTGTATTCACGTGACCTACTCACCGAGACATACCCTTCGGTGAGCAAAAGCCAATGCAGTTCGGCGCGGATATACCGTAGCACCGAAGCTCCCCAATCGCACAGCTGCAAAGGTGGGGCAACCTAGAAAAAAGTTGCATTGGCCAAAGGGTACAGGAAGAGAAAAAAAATCGAGCCTATCGACCTCGAGCCGAAAGCTTCAATTCCCACGACCGTCGCCTGCCCACCTCGGAGTCCCTCGCCGTCGCCAATCGCCAATTGCACCCTTCCTCTTACAGGTTTCAATTCAAAGCATCACCAAAGAAAACCGCTACAATGGCCGCCGAGAAGCCCGACCGCAAGGAGAAGAAGGACAAGAAGCGCTCCGTGTCCGACGGCGCCATCAAGAAGGACAAGAAGGATAAGAAGGACAAGAAGGAGAAGAAGGAGAAGCTCGAGCGCGCCCTCGACGAGCACCTCCAGGCTGACGTCGCCGCGACCACCGTCGCCAGCGGCGATGTCACCACCGTTGTCGCTGATGGCCTCCCCGTCGTCGGCGCCCTCGTGCCCTTTGCCGTGCCGTTGGCCGATGAGAAGGCCATGAAGAAGGTTATGAAGTCCATTCGCAAGGGTAAGTTCTTCCCCCCCCCCCATTTCTCACCTCCTTCATAGACGCGGTACCTACGCGGATCTCATCGGCCAGCAAGAAAACTCTTCGTTCTCAGAACAAAAGACTAATAAACACCTTCACAGCCGCCAAGAACAACACCCTCAAGCGCGGCGTCAAGGAAGTCGTCAAGACCCTCCGCAAGTCCCCCGCCGCCGGCCCCGGCAACACCGCCTTCCCCGGCGTCGTCGTCATCGCCGGCGACATCTCCCCCATGGACGTCATCTCCCACCTCCCCGTCCTCTGCGAGGACCACAACGTCCCCTACATCTTCGTCACCTCCCGCGCCGAGCTCGGCGCCGCCGCCAAGACGAAGCGCCCTACCTCCGTCGTCATGGTCTCGGAGAAGCGCTCCGCCGCCGACAGCAAGAAGGCCGAGAAGAAGGCCGGCGAGTCCAAGGGCGACGACGAGGAGGACGACGGCGAGGACTACTCCGAGGTCTACGCTGCGCTCGTCAAGCTCGTGCAGAAGGAGACTGCTAAGCAGTCCTTCTGGGCATAAACGAGTAAGCTTCTGCTGCTACTATTCGTCTTACCGGTACGCGCATACGCGACATGTCGAACGGGAAATACAGTTGAAAAGAAATGATGAATTGTCACACTATACGGGTGGGGTTAAAAAAGCTTTTTTCGGGCTGGCTTTACAACACAAAAGAGAAAGAATTCGGCGTTTTATAGGGCAACTTTGGGCATATGGTGTAGTACTCTTTTGTTCGCACTACTCCTTTCTCTCTTTCCATCTTTCAAGATTCTGTCTTGAGGAAAGAAGAAACACAAATAAATGATTTAACCATCATTACAACTTCCGTTGGAACCTTTAAGGGTGCGGAGGTGTGGAGGAAATCTCTCTTGCTTTGCCGGGGCTCTTTGACACGAGGTGTCGGAAGCCCTCTTGATGTTTTCCCTTGTGACCTTTTGCCTGGTTGAGGGCCTTTCAAGGCACTCTGTCCCGCCAGTCGGCTTCCATCGGCCGTGCAAATTGTGATGTGTATCTTTCCACCTAAGAAAGACCTGCCCGTCAAAGCAAAGCTCTCGTGCTCCCCTCCTACATGAACGAGTTGTAAGTGCTATGGGTAAATAATCCAAGGCATGTTGCAGTGTGGCTCTTTGATGATCCGAGGTGTTGACGCGTGGTGGAGATACTTGTCGAGTGGCAAGCAATGTCTGCTAGCTGAGAAAGCACGTTTCCCTTGCCGAGTAACTCAACACAAATAAAGACACAAATCCCTCGTTGTTCTTTGCTGGTCGCGGCACTCACACCCCGCCGGTATTATATCTTCACTTCATGTGTCATGACACAACATTGGGTGAATATCTTAAGTGGCACACTGGTTAAGCTATAAAGGAAGGTATTTCATAAAACACTCAGGTGCTAATGCGAAGATAGTTTTAGGTGATTTAATTAATGGAATCATGGCTTGAGACGTAAAAGTGTAGGTACATGACAATGGCCCTAGCCGCAATTGCTGGCTATCTTTGAACTCCATGTCCTCATCCCATCTTACCCAACGCTAATAGCACACAAGCAATCCGTTTTCCGGAAATGCTGAATCATTCATAATACATTAAACCCTTTAGTCGAAGGGGTTGGTGCGGGTTCCCCACCAGGTGAGGAATACCGACAGACCGACAGTCTCAATGACCTTGGCCAGGACGCTGACGCCAACGGTGTCGACAGGGCGCTTTTCAACAAAGACCTGGGAGATGTACTGCATACTTGTTAGTAATTGAAGGACGGTGAAGGGTGAAGAAATATGACATACGCCGGGAGCAGAGGTAGCGAAGAAGATCAGAGAGCCGAGGTAGGCAGCGCCCTTGTAGGACAGGGTGCCGGTAGCGTTGATGAGAGCACCAACACCGTAGGACTGGAGGGCAGAGCCGACGAGGGAAGTACCCCAGGCGACAGCGGCACCCTGAGCCTCCTTGGAGCGAGCGAACTCCTCCTTGGTGTTGGCAGCCTTGGCGCGCTGGTAGGTCTGGCCGAAGATGGGGGTCAAGACTGTTGAGGGGGAGGAGCTTGGGTCAGCTGATTCTGTCATGGAATGGCCCGGGGTCCAGCATGGAGTCTTGGTGAGAGACATTTCACGTACCAGCGAGCTCAGCCGTGTGGTTGAAGATGGTGCCGAGGGCAATAGCCGAAGGCTTGACGGGGGGAAGGTCTGTTGCAGGAGATTGTTAGTTATTATTCTCATTCAACTGATGATGGCTGGGTTTCCTCTCGAGCCCAACGAAGGCGCATTCTCCCTCGGTAAGTCTGGATGAGAGGGCGAGCGAGGTAGCTGAGTAGAGCTACGTAGAGAAGGCGTGATGCTTTCTCAAGCTTCTCTCTCACAGCGGAATTGGAATAGCGACTTACAGTGCAGAGACATGATGGCTGATTTCTGGGGTATCTTATTGTGATGAAAAAAGAGAATCAATTGAAGTGATGTAAACAGAGCCAGATGAGTGGGAGGGCAAAGGCTTTTATGTGCTAAGGGAGGGAGAGAGAGAACTGGGCGGCGTGTGTGTGAGCCACCTGTGACCTCAGCCTCTGCAATGCAAAAGGAGGTAACCGGAGCAAGGCAAGTGCGTAACTACTTCGTACCTGTTCGTTCGTTCCAGGGCGAAACAAGAGAGGAGGGAAGCGTGGGAAGCTACTTTACCTTGGCTGGTGGTGGTACCTCAGGCGCCGCGAAGGGAAGGGGCCAGATCGAGGTCTCATTCCATCATCGGTTGGACCTGGGCTTCCTTCCCTCAGGCCATAAAAAAAATATGTACATGCTGCGGTAGGTAGAGCGTGAAGCATGAAGCTACTTTGGAACTAAGAGCGTAGCTGGACATGGTACAAGCAGGGGTGGGCAATTCGCTACGGAGAGACATGTCACAGAGCTCTCTCTCCCGTCTCTCTCCTTACTCCACTCTCTTTCTCACTCTCAGCTCACCTATTCCATTGAGATGTGTCAATGTCTGTTGTCCCAAGCTTCTCCAAAAACCCAAGCTATGCCTCTTTCACTCACGTCGCCCAGCTGTCGATGTCGTGGTGTCGTCACCTGTCGAATGATGTCACCACCCACCTTCCCCGCCGAACCCACAAGCCCAGGCCTATCCACTCACAATCGCTCCGATCATTGGTCGAGACCTCTCTCCTGTGGACCTTCTTGACCTCTCTCCCTGGGCCCGCATACTTCGTAGTTACTTCATACCCCCCAAGCTATCCGCATCTAGCCCGTCCCGTCGACCTTCTGGGCCGTCTGGGTTTAGCACATCATCCTTTCCATCAGCTTGAGCTTTCTTCGCCCGCGTATGCCCGTGAGGGAGTTTTCCGCGACAAGGTCCCGGAGCGAGTCCTCCTCGACTCCCCTGCATTTTCCTCAGGCCCTCAGGCCCTCAGGCTCTGTGGCTCTGTGGCTCCCACCCGCAGTAGGTAAGGTTGCCGTAAACAAAACACAGTGGAGAGTGATTGACAAAAATCTGGAGCAAAAAAACGATCGAGATGCGACTTTCCTGTGTGGCTAGTGCAAGATTCACACTTCCCGTGTCTCCTCATCACCCCATGCCCGAGGCAAATGATGCTCAGGCACTCGCGCACTCCCAGGTCAATGCAATTCCAATTTTGTCCATACAAACTGCGCCTCTTTTCCGGTTCCCAGGCCCTGCCAACTTCTGCAATGTACATAGCTCCCGCCGAGTCTAGGAAAACCGCATTAGCAAGGGTAGCTGAGCTACCTGACGTACGGATGGTATCATTGCAGCGTAGAATTTCGTTTCTCGAATGGTCGCCCGCATTCACTTGTGCATAATCCAGCTGCTCTAGCTCAGGTACAAACAAGGCAAGAAAAGACGGAATGTCGGAAATATCGTCTAGCTCGTCCACGGCTCAACGTCCACAAGTTCCCATCGTCTACCTTTACACTGTCACTGCCAACCCGACATTTCCATTCAATAACATGTTCTCGCTGAACGTCGAAAAGGCTGGTGGCCTGGCATGTATTCCTGAAGCTCTACAGAATCGTACCGACATTTTGCAGTCGTGCCGCCCAATAACTCCTCTTACCATCCCTTTACCAAATGTTATTAATACACCGCTGCACCACGAAGTTGAAGCCGCTGGTGTTCGCTTTGCCCAATTCCATGCCAGTACAGTACACCAGATTCCCTTCTACAGTCCCAACCCAGTTCTACGCCATATGCTGACCGTCTTCGCCTCCACGCAATGCAAGCAGCGCCCTCACGTCCGACACATATTGGAGACCCTCGAGCAGTGGCACTAGATGCAAGAGATCATTGTCTGTCGGGTCGTTAATCCAGCCTTGAATAGGGATGGCGTTATCTAGCGACGAGGCCCACGTTAGTCGAATTCCCACATATAGATCGTATACTGCCATTACACACCTTGATGGAACATGTAACTCAGTGGACTATTATCCAAGATCATGACCTTGCTCAAGTCCGGCTCAACGGAACTAAGGTCCTTGATGAAGGCTCCCTGTCGGAACGTGCAGTGCTGTCTGTAGTATCGCGCCGAGAAGAATTTCCTCTCTGCCTCTAACCAGTCTATCACGGGGTCCGCATATTCCTGGACCGAGGCCGTGAAAACGACGAGGTTATACCATTTGCAAACCTTCATCACACGATTAGCGCCAACTACTTGTTCAGTCATTTTGAACAATGCTTACCCGACGGAGGAAGTCATCGCAGTGTGGACGTTTGTTAACCCAGTACAGAATGGGATGCTGCGGTCCGATCGATGTTTGGCCTCCGGCACCGACATAGGTCTGGTTTAATCTGACCTCAACCATATGCCCCGTACTCATGCGTCCCCCCTTGGACATGCTGTGAATCAGGGTTTCGTCGAGGTCCAGAATGAGAGTCTTTTGGTACTTGGGATCGGTCGAAGGCTCGAGGTTGAGGTATGATGGTTGTCGTCGAGGAATCAAGGGTCGAGGAGGGGCCGGTGTCTTTGGATATCGCGTCAGCGCGCCTGCGGGAGACGTCGGAGACTTGAGTTGCGCGGAAATGTCGGAAGAGCCAGATTCACCACTGCCCTTGGGCCGTGCTGCCGCAGACTGCGTCTTTCGGTGCTTTCGTTGCGGAAGAGCATCCTCACTGTGTAGCTTGATCCGAATAGACCTCCGTGCTGGCGCAATCTCTTCCGCTGCGGACTTTGAACGCGAGTGTCGACCGGTAGAGCCCCGGCGTCGGCGATCGGCATCCGAGTCTGATTCTGAAGATATGCCTGAAGAAGATGAACCTGATGATCCCACTGGTCTTGAGTACGCAACCCCTCCATATCCGGCGCTACCCTGCCGGCCCGACTTTTCGTCCACGGAGCCAGCAAAGTCTGTCGCGAGCTTTTTGTTGCTTCTATTGTGCAAGCCGAATAATCTTTTGAATGGATAAAAGAGCGAGAAATCCCCTGCGTCGTCATAAAGGCAGGCAATCAGATACACGCCCGGGGCGGCAAGGGTGGACAATACCCAGCGGAGGGAATTGATGAAGCCGGCAGCGATGCGCCGAGGCAATGAGTGCCATGAAGTTGATCTCAGCCCTACTTCTTTCGATTCTCCCCCTATTAGCGGCGTAGCTTCGCTCGCGAGGTCTAATGCACCATGTGCGTCGTTGCGCTGTTCGAAAGCCGTCTTTTCGAGGGGGAAAACATCTTCGTCTTGGTCGTCGCCCTGTTTGTCTGCGCCTTCGCCACTCTGCTGGTCGCTGTCAGGTTGGACGGCCAATCCCAAGGAGCCAATGGAGTTGGATCGCGAGGCAACCGGACTCGGCGGCGGAGAGACGCGAGAGGTGATGATATTCAGGGAGTTCATCTTTGATAGGATATGCAATCCATGAGGCATGGAGGGTCGACGGCGGGTTGCGATGCGGGAGTGAAAGGACTTAGGAGACGTCGAGGGTCAATAGTAAGGGGTGGTTTCGGTGGTCAGGAATGTTCCAGACGTTCCGCGCGACGAAGGAGGCGATGTATTCGCAGTCGCGTTGGGAGAAATGGGCGTCGAGCGAGTATTTCGAATACACCGCAGTAGGGAGAAGCGAGTGTAGGGTTGACAAACGTCTCAAAGGTCTGCCGCTGAGTCTGTAATGCTTAGTGGGATTGCGTAAGGTTGAGGTGAGGTACTCGACGAGTCTGTCGTGATCGTGGTGGTTGTGTTCGTAGTCGGGAATGCAAGCCGGCGGGCTGTCCAGATGGTTTTCCCCCCAAGTCCAAGGAACGGCAACAATCAGCTCGCCATAGGCGAACGAGGCCCAGGAAAATGAAAGCGCGAGGTGGTGGCGCTGGTGAAAAAGGTTCGTCCGTCGACAGCTAACAGACGCTAAAGTGATATGTGGCCGTCAGCGCAAACCTGTCGATTAGACCTTGAGACCTTGAGAGGGGAGGAAAGACGCAAAAAGGGTCAGTCGGGCTTTCGGGAGTTGGAGGTATCGAGGCGGCCGGGATGCGGTAGTGTTGAAAGGCAATGGATGAAAAGGACAGGGACCTGGTCTGTGATTGGAGGTGTCGGCAAGTAGTCCAGTACCTGAGGTACGGGTAGTTAAAGCAAGATGAGGTGAGGTAGAGGCGCGAGTGGAAGCCGCGGAAAGGAACCTGAGCAAGCAAGCAAGTGGAGGGGAGCAACAGTAAGGTAGGTGCAGCAGCAGCAGCAGCAGCTCAACACTATGGAAATCTGCTGGGTTTGGCCGGGTTGGACCGTGGTGGCACTGGGATAACGATTTGATGCCGGCCGGTATTGACGGTATTGGTCCAGGGCTGACCGTGGGGTTACACTGCCTGCTGACCCTTGTGGGGGAATGGGCAATGAAGATAGGTTCACGTGTCGAATTGTTCACTTTATTCCACTGGACCACTGGACAACTATCTCTTGCCGCCTCATCTTTTCCACTCGCTGTTGCAGTTTTTGGAAGATGCAGGACGTGGGTGATGAGCGGGCCAGCTGCTGCCAAGCGGCTACGTAATGGATGTACCTCAGCCCACATTCAGAGGTATCTATCTTCCCCAACACAAACTGGCAGGATGAGGAGTGGGATAACAGTACCTGCGGAACTAAGCCTGTAAGGTACATAGGTATGAATCAGTTGACCTTTTTATACACACTATTTCCTGCAATGTCATATGTCCTTTCAATGTTACCATCTCCAGCAGTATCTTTCTCTGCCACGGGCATCAGCTCTCGCTAACAATGGCAAGGATTTGTGTGAAATGATTGAAAACGTCCATCAGCCGATACCGAGCTACCTTGCTCTCTGGCTGTAATCTTGAACTGTGTGCTCGTCTTTTTCCCATGTGAAAGAGAGCCACTCCACTTTTGCTGTCGTTGTTGAGGGTTTGATTGAACAGCGACAGGGCCGACAGGGCACGAATCGGGGGGCCGCAGTCTGCGGGCACTCTGAATCTGCAGCATCCAAATCTTTGGCGGAATACGGCCTCTTTTGGGCCTCGCAATTCCGATCCATCACTTTTCGTATCCGTGTTCCAATGCCGCTCAACCATTCGCTCCGAGCTCTCATCCCAAGCCCAGGCAGTTCCTTTTGTCTGCCTGAGAAAAAACCCCTCGTTGAACCAGAAGCCTATGGAGACCTTTCACTAATTCAATAGAGTCGCAGCCAGGATACATGACTATTGTCTACACCTCTAATAAGAGAGATCCTTTCTGTCATTAGATGCTCGTACGAGTTCCCTGTCATGTTGGGTGTGGTTGCTTCTTAGAAGGCAATTGAATGGCACATGTTCTAGACTCAACTCACAACCCAAGTAGCAGCCTAGGACATGGTTTGCGGAAACTCACAATAAATCCTACCACAGACCGCTGATACTACCAGAATGCTTCAGATGCCAGAGAAGGGAAGAAACTTTTTAGTTAAAGCTGAGGTGTAAGATGCATGCTTGAACCAAGATGACAGGCCATCCCGATATATTGCCTTCGCGCTTGTTCCTATGGGCAATATAGGCGCAATGGTGTAGATGCTTTCTCGTAAATCATTTGAGACAAAAGCAGTGTTCATGAAGTATATCGAGAACATTTTTCTAGCTCCTCGGAAATTCGATAGAATAAAGCCGCAATCTACTCGACTTACAGTGAAGCACTCTGAACATAAGATTAGGTCGTTTGGGTGGACTAATTTTGCAGACAGAAACTCTGAAAAACAGAGACAAGCAGCAATAAAATCAGATTCCAAAAGAAGAGGTCAATATCACAACGGCCCATTTACTTTTGAGACATAGCAGTTGGTGGCATTCCAGGGCACATTTTCGGCCCAGAAGCAAGGAACCTCAGGGTTTCTGTCAACCTGGTAGATGACGAGCAGCTCGCAGCCAGAGTGCGATAGCCAACCACTTGATGCCCCTAACGCATCACTTACAGCAGAAATTCAGCGAGCCAACGTCATTTTGCAGTGATGGAGGGGTATTCGAGCAGTGGAGTGCTTCCGCTGAAGTGTGATTGGGAACACCTGGAGTTCCACAGGTGTCCCTCCTGATCCGGGTTGCTTCGGGCCGAGACTAGCCCGCTGTCTAGGGCTGCCATTTACCGGTGCCAGCTGGCTGAGCTGGTAAGGGAGGTGCGAGACGGAGCTTGTGGTCACCCAATGCCCCTCGAAATTTTTAGCGTGACAGGGGTCGTTCATTGTCCCTCTCTGAGCTTCACAGTTGAGTCACAACCGTTTGCGCACAATTTACAATTCTCCATTCAGTCCACGCCCGAAGCTAGACCAACGGCCATTGATCGGTACATCCACATTGTGCAGCGACTGAAGACAACCAGATTGCCATTTCGGAATATCTTGCGACTTCAGTAACCCCCATCGATCAATCCCGAAAAGTCTTTGCGACGACTCACTCCCACCCCTCCCAACATCGGGCCTTGATTTCGGCGACAGCACCCACCACCGAAAATGGCTACCGTGAAGCCCAGCACGGGGGACCTCGAACGGTACCTCAAAACCCTGAAGGGTAAGCCTTTGGAAGCGTCAATTGACAGTCTCATCTCGTACGTATCTTGCCGGCCGTATGATCCTTTTCTACCCCTGCCTCGGCCGCGCTAATCCTTGAATCCGCCAGTCTCCTGAAAAGACGACAGATCCAGGGCTCCGAGCTCTGCGCTGTTGCGACCGCACATATTCTCCTTCAGGTTGTGGCCAAGTCGAAATGGAACGACGTCGACTCGTTGCTGGAGAAGGTGCAGCAGATCGGATTGCGCCTCATCGCCGCACAGCCCAAGGAATTGGTCGTTGGCAACATCGTTAGACGCGTGTTGAGCCTGATCCGAGACGAGGCTGCCGAGGACCGAAATGAAGACTTTAGTGAGACTGCCACAGAAGTTGGAGGAACCCCGACGACAGCAGTGCCAGACCCCTCCAAGCTGGAGCACCAATGGCCCCCCTCTACATATACCAAGCAGGATGCCGGTTCAGACTACATCACGAGCGGCCCAAGACCCGTTCGCCCCGGCTTCCTCACGTCCGCGAGCTCTTTCCACGTCTCAAAGTCTCTCTTTTCCCTTCTCGAGGCGTCACCCCCAGTGGACACTGCTGGCATCATGGCCGGATCGCCGTTTGGCAAGGACTCTGGCGCTTCAACACCCCTTCGTGGACAGTCGACTAGGGTGCACGCTCTGAGATCAGAAGTCTGCGAGGGTATCGAGGAGCTCAAGGACGAGATCGGCCAGGTGGACGACCAGATTGCAGGAGCTGCGGATGTTCAGATTCACCCCGGAGACTATGTGTTGGTGCACCAGCCTTCAGCCACGGTCCAGAAGTTCATCCTACGCGCTGCAACAAGAAGAAAGTTCACCCTGTTCATCGCTGCCGGAACGGCTGCCTGCTCCAGTGGGGAGCCGCCATATGCATCTTTCAGGAAGAAGCTTGCAGCAGCGGGCATCAGTGCGATCAACATCCTCAACAGCGGTCTGATGGCCTACATGCCCCGGATTAACAAGGTGATTCTGGGAGCAAGAGCCGTCCTGGCCAACGGCGGCATCCTGACAGATGCAGGCGCTGGTGTGATTGCACGCGCAGCCAAGGAGCAGGGCAACCCGGTGATTATCCTCAGCGGCGTCTACAAGCTCTGCCCAGAGAGCTACTTTGACGAAGAGAGCCTCGTAGAATGGGGAAGCTCTATGGGCCATGTCAGCTTCGCAGACGGAGCCATGGTCAACGGTGTCGACGTTCGCAGCGCAGTTAGTGAATTTGTGCCTCCCGAACTGCTCGACACCTACATTACCAATCTGTAAGTCCATGATCCCAAACATGACGGCGTTGAGCCACAACTGACATGCTACACAGTGGCGCACACTCGCGGAACCATCTGTCCACTATCATCGCGGATCACTACAAGCCAGAGGATGTTGATTTCCATCTCTGGAGCACGGAGGCTGACCGATGAGTGCTGCCTCTGAAGTATGTCTCTATGGGAAACCCTGGCACGTTTAACGCTGCAGGGGACGCGACAGCGGCGTCCGCGGCCGTGGGGATGATTCGTGGCCCGAAGACGAAAGCGAACTTTCAGCCCTGGCCCAGCTATTGAATGATGATACCAGGCGCATGCATGGCCTGGGTTCCGTACAAGTATACTAATTCGCGGTTCAATCCTGGGCCCCTTCTCTCTCTAGGGCTAGGGTGAGTTGGTTCGGCAGCACGGCGTTCAGTTTGGAGGGGTAACACAAGCTCGAGAGGTCGCGGCAGCGTTTCCAACGGCATGGTAGAGAGACCCACTGGATTGCAGGCTTATGTGGCTTGATGTGGAGGGATTACACTGATGGCGTATTGCTGCCTCCGAAGAGGCCGCGTCAGCGCGTTGCAGCACAGAGAGCCTTCTCGAAGAAAAGTGACTGCGGGCTGCTCTTATCCAGGGTTCAATTTAGCGGTGGCTTTTTATTTCATTGGGGGAGGGGAAACCTTGAACAATCGGGGATTGCGAACAAACGCGTGCCCCTCGCAACTTTTGGCTGCGCCGTGGACCGCAGGGGTCGCCCTCAAACAAGGTTGATGCTTATCTTCACCTGGCGTGGGCTCGGCCGCACCGCTTGGGCTCCCGAGGGGTGTGGGGTTTGACCCCCGACCTCTCTATTGAGTGACGAACTGTGGTTCACCGTTCGAGGGGTGGGAATTAGACGTCGTAAGGCTACGCGAACGAGGGGACAAACTGGTCAGAGAGGTTCGCTAGTGGGAAAGCATGGCCATTTGTTCTTGCAAGGTTGAGAATTGGAGAAATGTGATGTAGGGGAGGAGAGGAGGATTGAGTCAAACGGTCAACGGAAGGCCCAACCTTAGCCCAGCCAAGCTACAACAACCAGCTAGCTAATAAGCTCATCAAAGTGCCTTGTATCCCACACTTTCTTCATCCGCCATGTGCCGTAGCGCCGTTTTCCACAGTCTTGGGTTTACTCATCTTGGCCTCTTTTCCATCTCACCTCTCGTCGCAAACTACCTACCTTACTCTCTTGTGTTTGACCCACCAGTTTAGTGAACAATTTGATAATCTCATCATCGTCGCGAATCAAATATCTTCCAGTCTCGACAACTCTGCTTCCAGCCTCACAACATACCATCCCACGCCGAGCACAGGTCACCACCGCGAATGGCGGCCATGCGAGACCCCGAACTCGACGATGTGCCTCCTCCGCCGTACTCCGAGACAGACATCTACTCAAACTCTGGCCGGCCGTCAAATCCGCCCTCAAGCTCACCACACATCTCGTCTCATCATGGCGCCGACGACACTGCCTCGCGCGGCTCTTCGCACGCCTCATCGCACAGCGAAGTTATCTACACCCCGCCATTGACACCCCGCACCGGCGGCCCAGGCAGCAGCGGCGGCGGCGGTTTTCACCATCATAGCTCGAATGCGAGCCTCGACCTCTCCAGCCGCTCTCTCGCGGCAACTGGAGGAGGATCTCACCAGTCTCAATCTCTTTCGGGTTCAGTGTCGGCATCAACAACAGCGTACTCTGAGTTTACAGCATCCTACTTCGAATCCAGGCCGCCGCCCGCGGCACTCGCCCCGTTATCCAGGGACCAGCTTCTCGTCCACGCACTGACCATCAACCCGACCTCGACACCGGACGACGTACCCTACTCCCCGGCCTGGGCCCCCCGCGACGTCACGCAGCAGGACTGGGCAACGTTTCTCAATTGCCTGATCCCGCACCACGCTGCGGCACGGAACGAGGCCGTCATCGTCCGTAAGCTGCAGGCCGAGGAGGAGGCCCTTGCTGCCGCCGCCGCCGCTGCCAGGTCGAATGGAAGAGGTACGGGGCAGAGCAACAGCGGCGGTAGCGCTCATGCTTCGGCGCAACTAGATCAGATTCGCGCGGACAGGGAGACCGACCCCGGGGCGGCGGCCGTTGCTTCGGGTACAAGGAGAGAGGAAGCAGAAGGTGTGGTTGCGCAGTGGAACGAGGGGTTCTTCCGGCCCAGGGGCATGCTCATCACGCTGGTACCTGAGGTAGCGGAGGACGATTTGCACGTGCCAGGCGCGTGGGACCGGTCCTTTGACAGAAACGCTGAGAATCCTGCTATCGGAGGCGGCAACCGTGATCTTGGTCTCGGTGATGGGAGTGGCAGTGGCGGTCCCACGCCCGTACCATTCCCAGCACATCCTGGTCAAGGGCCCGCGATGCAAACTCAGCAGCAACCTCAGTCTGGCTCCAACGAATCACGAAATAGCTGGAGCTTTGGCGGTATCACTGTCTCCACGGATGGTATCAACATTGGCGACCGCATTGTCGCAGGCAGCAACGGTATTCGAGTAGGGAACCTTATTGCGGACGAGAACGGCATCAGATTTGGAAGCACTACCACGCCCCGCGCGCAAGCGCATTATGCCGGCCCCGGGTGGGCTCCTCCTCCGCCTCTTGCACCTCCGGGTCCGCCACCGGCACCCATGTTTGGCGGGCCCGACCAAGTACCAGGAACCTTTTTCCCGACGGGGCCGCCTCACCCTCAGCCACCGATCATTCCACATCCGAACCCGCAGCATCCCTTTTACCAAGGCAGCGGCCCAGAACAACAACACGCTCGCCATGAGAGCGGAGATGGCGGGAGAGACGGAGTAGCAGGCCGCGGTCGGCCTCCCGGCCGGTACCCCTCAGACCAGCGCTCCATCTCATCCTCCTCCGCCTCTTCTTCATCTTCAGCATCCTCTGCATCCTCCGTCGGCTCACTGCCAGACTACGAAGACCTCTACCCTTCACAGCTTCCCATCTACAAACAGCGTATCACCACTTGGCTATCACACCCAGAACAGCCTGTCACGAAAGACGATATTGCGCAGCTGCGCGAGGACATACGTTCCGCCGGGTCCATAGCGGCGACGCAACCCTCGCAGCAGCCAGAGAAAGGACCAGAAAGTACAGCAACAGCAGCTACTGCTGCGTCGAAAAAGGCAGAGGAGAAAGCCCTCAGAGCGGAAATTAGAAGCATCACGCAGGACTGGCGCAAACTCAAGCGCCAGCAGCGGGCAACGCGCAAGGAAAAGCGGAAGGAACGCCGCGCGAGGAGGAAAGAGGAGAAGAGGGAGCGGAGGGAGGAGAGGAGGGAAAGCAGGAGGGAGAATAGGGGGGCAAGGCGGGAGCAGAGAGAGGCGCATAGGGAAGCGCGGAGGGGCGGCGGTCGTGGTGGGCTAGGAGGAGATCCTAATCACCATTATCACCAACGTCGGCATCAGCTAGAGCACCAACAGCACCAGCAGCAACAGCAGCAGCAACAGCGCCAGCACCAGGCGCAACAGAGACAACATCAGGAGCAGCAAAGACGACACCAAGAACAGCAAAGACAACATCAAGAGCAGCAGCGTCGACATAGCCAACAGCAGCAGCAACACCAACAGCATCAACAACAGCAGCATCATCAACAAAATTCACAACACCAACAGCATCAGCAACACCAGCAACATCACGGTCCCGGACCGGCGCCGTGGGGCGGGCCGACAGTGTTTGTCCCGCCGATTGGTGTTCATGTTCCCCCGCCCCCCGTGGTACACGGCACTCCTCCGATCCCCAACTTCCCCAATAACACCTCTCCTGTGCCGAATGTTTGGGGCATGCCGTGGGGACCTCCAGGGCCGGGTAGAGGTTCCATGCCGGGTGGTTTCCCGGGCAGTGGTCCTCCTGGTCCTCCTGGTCCTGGTCGCTGGGGAGGGTTGCCCGGGGCATGGCCATTCACAGCAGTACCGCCAGCGTCAGCAGCAGGGAACAGAAGCCCCAGCATCGGCGGCGGCGGTGGCATGACCTCTGCCCCATCCACGCCGACGCCGCCCTCGTCCCAGGCGCTTTTCAAGGCGGTGGAGGACATGGAGAAGGACATCGCCAGAAGGGTGGAGGAGCTAGACAAGGCGAGGACCGAGATGCGGGATAGCAATCCTGGAAGAGGACGCTGCGGCGGCGGTCGAGGCTGGGGCCGTGGCCGTGGCGGGGGATGCGGCGGAAGAGGCGGCGATGACAATACGCAGCGCCTAGAGGAGGAGATTGACGAGTTGTCGAGGAATATCGAAAAACTCAAGGTCGAGGCGGACGCGGAGTTTGCGCGTGAGTTGGCGGCGGAGGATCAGAAGTCTGGGGTGTGGTAGATAGACCACCCACCACCCTCTCATAATTATTTACCTACCTTATGAATACGGTATCGGACATGTGTATAGTCTGTAGAAATAACCAGGAAACTTTTCTTTCCATTATACCGCCACCAATGGCCTCGTCTACTGTCTTTTTTGGGTACCTTGCTATGATGCGCCATAACCCAGTCATGAACATGATCGTATAAAGCTTTTGAACTCCGCTGCGTAGGTCAAGCTCGTACAGACAGTCATTCTCGTCCCAACATTGAGCTCTACATTTCCTTCCGTCTGTCCTCCTGATGGCATGAGAGATTGCAACGAAAATTTCGGAACCACATGGCGGTAACAGTTCGAAAAGCTGCATCATCAGCCTGTCAAGTGCCATCTGCCTTTTGATTTTCCCGCCCACGCCGCGAACAGACGTTTACGCTGTCCCAAAGATGAGGAAAGGAGCAAATCTTTTGCCCGCGCGCGGTTTATCACAGCCCCATCACATAGCCATCAGAGCGAGAATCTGGCCAACTGTGCCCCCAGGGAGCTCCACCTTTAGTTCTTACTCTCATTCTTCTCAACAAGCTCCCCAACACCCAACCCGCGACCGACCTTGACCTTGCGCTTCTTATCAGCGGCGGGCGCGTTCGGATCGCGCCCGACGTCGCCCACGGCCTCACCCTCGTCTGCGGCTTCACCTGTAGCGGCTTCCTCCTCCTCGCGGTCGCGCTCGTCCTGGATCTGCTCGCGGATGTAGCTCAGGTCGAGCTTCATGCAGTAGGCGTCCTCGCCGTCGGCGTAGTATTTGCTCTCCGTCTTTTCGTTCTTGAAGCCGAGGGTGTCGCGGTAGAGGTGGATGGCGGCCTGGTTGGAGACGCGGACGTGGAGGGAGACGTACTGGGCGCCGAAGGTCTCGACCATGGCGAGTTCTGTGGTAATGTCAGTCAGTCAGCCCTTTGGTCAATAGCAATGCCGTAGACGGAGCGTCCGCGTAGGAACAGAGGTGTAAACGCACGACTTTGGCGCATCAGCTTCTCGGCGATACCTAGGCGGCGGTGGGTGCGCATGACGCTGAGACTGGTGATGTGGCCGTGGGCGACGCCGTCGGTGGGCTCCTCCTCCATCTTGGCCAGGACGTAGCCGACGATCTTGGGGTAGTCGTAGGGGGTGCGCTTGGGGCGGGAGACGTCGACGGCGACATAGCTGAGCTGGGGCCACGAGAGGGCGTGGTAGAGGTAGTACTTTAGGAAGTAGTTCTCGGGCAGGTTCTCGAGGTTGGCGTGCTGTATGAGGGGGAGGTCGGCGGGCTTGAGGAGGCGGATATCCATGGTGGGCGAGGTTGTGTCTGAGTCGTGGGGGCTGTGAATGGAACGGACGGGTTCGAAATGACGACGTTGGCCGGCTTTGCGTAGAGTAGCGCAAGGCTGAAGAGACGCAGGGTGCGGTGGTGGGTTGATTTCGCGATGGGGGACGCTGAGGAGGGAGGGGAGTGTGGTGTAGACTTTTGGAAAGACCCTGGTCGTTGGACCATGAGGTGGCTGCAAGAACCCCACCACCGCCGCACAAGGCTCCGAGCGTCGCTCAAAACTGCCCCGCCAGATGCTCAGCTAAGATACACGAGCTTATTGCAGCTCGAACTGTACTTTTCCGTGTTTACAACCGTTGACAGGATAGGTCCTTCCTGTTTCGAGCCTTGAGTTGGACCGTGGCACAATCTCTGCAGTGCTTTTCAGGTTAGAAACAGCACTGGAAAGGGCTGAGTTCCACGTGCTCTTTCAGATTCTGGTTCATTTCAACCGAATTGTTTAGCCCAAGCTACTATGCCTAGGTAACTTGAGGCCTGAGATTATATTCGTGATGCTCAATGTCACTACTAAATTCTGCTGCTTTCCCGTTTTCTCATGTGCTACTCAGAAAATCGACCTGTACAAACATAGCCGAATCTGCTTTATGCTGAGTACCTTCTAATTTACGCCCTAACACAACGTCAAAGCTTCACCGTCTAATAGACAGCTCTTCCCAGTTTCCAAGAATAGAGGAAGAGCACTTCACCAGTACAACTCCATTTATCAACATATTCTCAAAAATACAAAATCTCATCTAGGAAGAGATTACTCTTTCATTGCCGAGATATTTGGACACGAGGTTTAGGCAAGTGAGTGAGGCTTGTGATGCTTACGGATACCAGGTAGTACTTCTATGTTCAGCTGGAGTACTCTCAGCTCAGCGGTGATAGCAGACTTCGCTTTCATTCCATTCTCATAGCGCTTCCAAGATTCGGAAATGTACAAGTACACAGCATCGGTCCAACGTAAAGCCCAGCCAGAAAGAACCCTCCTGGTCCTCAGACACAAAACGCTAATCCACGATGATCCAGGACCACCAAAAATCGTGGCCCCCTGGGCGGCGTCGAGCCCACGGCCCGGGATTGGCGCGGGAGAATGACGTGGGGGTGTGCCAGGTGTGGGATGCCCACCGACCGCGGGGCACAACAGATGGAAACTCCAGCGCATAGCTCTGCGATAGCGGGGTAGCTTTCACCCAGAGACACCGACTGGAGTTCCCCCCATCCATCCGCGTCCCACGACATCTAGACCTGACAAGTTCAGATCCCGCCCAATGGAACGTGCCGGCGGGAACTGCTTCGTCGCTCAACAAGTTTCTGATGGGTCACGAGAGCTGCTAGCATTACTCATTCGGGACAATCGAACCCTGCCCAGATACCTTAGGTAGGGTTTCTGGTCCCTGAGTAAGGTAAGGTAAGGTAAGGTATCCGTACTCCGTAGTCTATGTAGCTTATAAGAACCATCTCTGGGCTCCCGTCCTCTTCTCATCGTGAACTTTGCCGACCTTGCCTCAGTCTCTCGTCTTCCCTTCTTTGATACCACAACTGTCCCCTGCCCTCTTTCTCTACTTTCAACCGCAACCTACTTCGTATTCACAAGGAGCCAGCAACCGATTAAAAGCTCCATCGCAATGTCTCGTTCTCTCGATGGCAAGCTCGGAATCGTGACCGGTGCCTCTCGAGGTAAGACTTTCAATAAATATAAGCTCACAACATTATCTAACGTAGATTCACCGTCCAGGCATCGGCGTTGCCATCGCCGAGCACCTCGCCGCCAAAGGCTGCAACCTCATCCTGGGCTACACCTCCCCCTCTTCCCAATCCCCAGCCGAACAACTCGCAACAGACCTGAGCACAAAACACAACATCCAGACCCTCGCGGTCCAAGCCGACATGGGCACGCCCGAAGGACCCCAATCCCTCGTCGCAACCGCAAAAGCCCACTTCGAAAAGCTCAACACCAGCAAGAAATTCCAAATCGACATCCTCATCAACAACGCAGGCGTCGCCCAAAACAACCTCCTCCCCGCCATAACAGTCTCCCAATTCGACGTCTCCTACCGCGTAAATGTCCTCGGCCCTTTGCTCCTAACCCAAGCCGTCCAACCTTACCTGCCCCAAGACCGCTCCGGCCGCATCGTAAACATGTCCTCCGTCAGCTCCTCCGCCGGCTTCCCCGAACAGAGCGTCTACGGCGGCACAAAGGCCGCCCTCGAGGCCATGACGCGCACCTGGGCCCGCGAGCTCAGCGAGAACGCCACCGTCAACGCAATCAACCCGGGCCCCGTGCTCACCGAGATGTACGCGGGCAACACGCCCGAGTTCAAGCGCTTCATCAAGGGCTTCATCGAGCACGCGCCGCTGATGAAGGCCAGGCAGGGGATCGACTCGGACGAGCTGGTCAAGGCCGCTGAGGAGGAGGGCGGGAGGCCGGCGTACGTTGGGGAGATTGCGGGTATTGTGGGCATGCTTGTCTCTGCGGACTCTGCGTGGTGCACGGGACAGGTTGTTTGTGCTAACGGCGGTATGTTTTTCGGGTTGCAGTAGAAGAAGCAGTTTATATAGATGGGACTTCTTACGTTGAATTATGAGGCCGTAAATTTTCGGAGTTTGCTGTGTTAGTTACGAGGTAGACTTAGAATCCAATTCCCCATGTTCCGTTTAGTTAGAAGTATCCCCATTTTCGGCCCTTGAGCGATGATTTCTCTTGTCGAAAATACGAAAGTCAATTCATAAGTATTCATCTAACCACGTGTTGCTGGGTCGTAAGAGTTCATCTTTAAAAGTTGAGGATCGAAACTTATGGGTGTAAACCACTAGCCAAAAAATCCGCTGAGTCAAACTACACAATTTTGCCCCGCCACCATTTCAAAGCACCCCTCCATCAACTCTCAACGTCAATTACCAAGACTCACCGTGACTTACAACCCGAAGAGGCACTCTCAGGCGTTAAATCCCAAAAAAGCCAAGTTTCACCTATTCACCTTTCATAAAAGTCATCGCCCACCATGTCTCTAGACCCCTTTGACGACGTCCTCACCCTCGAAGATCAATTCTTCTCAGAGGGCTTCCGCCAAGGCACCGAAGACGGCATCCAAGCAGGCAAAATCGAGGGCCGCTCCGTCGGCCTCGCAAAGGGCTACGAGAAATTCTACGAGAGCGGAAGGATACACGCCCGCGCCGTCATATGGGCCAATAGACTGTCCCTCCCCCAGAAGAATAGCAGCACTGCCACCAAAAAGCCGTCCAGTTCTTCAGCGGCAGCCTCAGCCTCGGTTTCAGGCTCGGCCGAGCAAGCCCAACTATCGACAGAGCCGCCATCAGAGTCACAAAACAAGACCTGCGCCCTACCGCCGCTGCCGCCCAACGCGAGACTAGAAAAGAACGTCACAACGGCGTTTGCGCTGGTCGAGCCGGACACGCTCTCCAAGGAGAACAGCGACGACGCCGTCAACGACTTTGACGACAGGTTGAAGAGGGCGCAGGGCAAAGTCAAGATCATTGAGCGCATGACGGGTGAAGTGGTTTCTGCGCCGGAGGCTCCTGCTGCTGCTGGCGATATAAAGGTCCCGGAGGCCAAGGAGATTTGAAGGAGATTTGAGGGAGTTTTTCTCTTCTTTTCTTGTTGTTTCTTGTCTTAACAAGGAAGACAGCATATGAGGCGGTTTTTGTCGATGGTCGTTTGAGATTTTGAAAACGGCTACATCATAAGAAACGGGGGTGAGATACCCAACGGACGAATAGAGTAGCACAGAGACCTGGAGAGGTCGATTCTTGGAGACGTGAACGTGAAGAAAAGAAAAACGTTTCAATGGAATCTAGTGCCCTTCATATTTACAATTGTCCCTCCTCTCTCCACACTGTACAGCGAGCCCCGCAGTTTCCAAATTGCTCAAGCAAAAGTCCGGCAAGGGTAGCTGTTCACTCAAGGTTAGCAAAGTTCCGCATCGTCAACAAACCACACGACGCCCCCCTCTCCCCGAGGGAAAAAAGAGAGCAGAAAGAAGTCAAAACTCACCCTTCACCGTAGGTCTGCTCCTCGTTGACCTTGTACTTGTGCACATCCCACTTCCCACTCTTCAAATTCTCACCACTCGGCGTCGGCGGCAACCCATTCGTAAACAGCGCCTCCTTGCTCGCCTCGACGGCGCCCTGCGTGGCGTTCTTCTCGAGGTAAGCCGCGATGCCCGTCGTCTTTCCTTCTTCCTTGGCCGCGACGAGCGCCTTCTCGCCCGCCTCGCCGATGAGCTCGACGCGCGGGTTGGCGGCGGACCCGACGGCCAGCAGGCCGACGACGTCAGCCTGGCTGACGACGCTGATGGCCGGGTAGTTGCGGCGGGCGTCGCGCTTCCAGTACGGGTTGTCGGCGATGTCGCCCGCGGGGACGGTGACGGGGTCGTCGTAGGCCAGGGGGTCGTTGGCGCCCGGTGCCGGGTTGCGGAAGGTCGGGTTCAAGGGCACGCCGGAGGAGCGGTTGGGGTCGATGGCCAGGGAGCGGCGGATGCGTTCCCAGATGCCTGTGGACTGGAGGGTGTGCTTCTGTAGGAGGCGGAAGAAGACCAGGTTAGCTACTGTTTGCTCAATTGAGGTCGTTCAATGGTTCGTCGGAGGGGTGGTGGAAGCATGGTGGTGGCCGTGATGATTCGTGATGGTGTTTGGATTTCCCTGCTTTTTCGCAGGATCAATTGAGGTTCGTACCTGGGAGATCTCCACGAGACCGCCTGCCGCAGCCTTCGCAATTGCCTTCGAGGCCATCTTTGGCGACGTCTGTAGACTGTGGAGGGGAGATTTGGGGTGGTGGGTTTCGATTGGCAAACGGTTCGATGACCAGCTTGAGGTTGGTTGTGAGGTTCGGGGGACGGGAGAGAGTGCTCCAGTTTCTGGCAAGGAACCGGAGGGCCGAGGTTTTGCCGGTCGAAGCAATAGCCGTGCTTGAATTTGCAACCCAGCACCACCAGCTCTTGGACCAAAGTATCCACTTCACCACTTCCCCTTGTAAAGCTACATCGCTGGAATTTCCGGGGGGTTCATCGCATCGAATCGGCCGTGGGTCAAGATGGCACGCAATTTCGCAACGCACCGCAGAGCTGTGCATCTCGAATACGCCGACGAGGAATGGGAAAAGGCAATGCACACGCCCAACGCCAGACAATCAATTCCCAGCTACTATACGGATACAAGAAAACCCTGCCTTGCCTTGCGCTGTTCAGGCCCTCCAATTGCAAACGCATTTTCCGTCACGAAATTATACTTACACTGCAGCAATATGACATAATTACTCGTCCTTCTTCTCATCCTTCTTATCGGCCTCATCGGCAGCATCCTCCTTTTTCTCCTCATCAGCCTTGACCTCTCCATTGGCCGCCTCCTCTTCCTCCTTGGCATCGGCGGCAGGGGCCTCAGTCGCGGCCTCCTCGGCACCGTCGACATCGCCGCTCTCAATAAGCGCCGTGACGACGTCAACGGTGCCCGCGGGGCTACCGGGCTCAGCGATGAGGACCTTGCCGGCCTTGTCGACGACGAAGACGCCGCGCTGGGTGCTCTTGGGCGGCTTCTTCAGGCCAATGGCAGCAATCAGGGTCGCCTTGGGGTCGCAGAGCAGCGGGTAAGGCAGCTTCTGCTTCTCCTTGAAGGTGGTGTTGGCCTTGGGCGAGTCCATAGACAGGCCGTAGATGGCGAAACCCGTCTTGGTGAGGGGCTCGTACGAGTCTCTGAAGAGGCAGGCTTGCTTGGTGCCTGGATAACAAAAGCTTGTTAGCATGGTTGTTCAGGCAAGAGGTAGGTATTACCAAGCATCCATCGGTGCAGGGACACACTCACATCCGGGAGTCGAGGCTTTCGGGTAGGTGAAGAGGACGACGCCGGCCTTGCTCTTGTCGACGAGCTCCTTTAGGGTCGTCTTCTCGCCATCGTTGGTCTCAATGTCGCCGCCGAAGCCGTCGAGGTCGATTGTCTCACCCTTAACCGCCTTGACCTTCTTGCCAGAGCCATTGGCAGCGGCGGGCTTCTCAACGGGCTTCTCGGCAACTTTTTCAACAGGCTTTTCGGCGGGCTTCTCGGCTTTGCCCTTGACGGCGCCCTTGACCTTCTCGGCCGCCTTGGCTACCTTGGACGAGGCCTTCTTGGGCGCCGGAGCCGGAGCAGGCTCGGGGGCCTTGCGCTTGCGAAGCTCGACGGGCATGGTGGTATATAGACTCAGCTGGGATATATGCTGTGTATGGTGGGTACAGGTATCCGTATGGAGGTATACAATGGGAAGATCGCAGAGAGTGTGCGACTTGAATAGCGGCGATGCGCTGGTGATGCGATCCAGATGCGATGGGAAAAGAATGCGAAATTGCAAGAGATGGGAGGGGGTTTACGGGAATCGAGGGAAGTTGAGAGGTAAACAGGAGGTCGAAGAGGACGTCCTCGAGATGAGCCAATCACAGGCGGCCATGGCCAGAGCTTCAGCCGGGACCAGGGGGCTGATGCGATGCAGATGTCCTGCCGTGTTGCGCTGCTGCATTTTGGCGGTGCGGTGCGGTGCGTCGCGGGTGCTGGTGCGGGCGCCCCCAGTCTGTCCCTGTTCAGTGTCTCTTCCCTTCCCACTCACGTCCAGCCTCCCTCCTCTTTCTGTTTCTCCTTTCTGTCTGGCTCAGCCTAATTATTAAGCTCGGGTCGCCGTGAGCAGCGGTACTATTAGCCGTTGCTGTTTCTGGGGGGGCATGGGCGGACGACGGGGGGTGGTGGTGGTGCCGTGTCAACGTTGTATGGTTGCTCTGCCTTGAAGAGTGCTGGCTCGGAATCTGCTGTCTGGGTTCCCCCAAACGAGAGCAAGCAAGCATGGTCAGCACTCAGTATGGAGCAAGAAAGAGGTGCAGGTCCATCAGTTCGTGCCTTTCGTGCTCTCGGCTGTTTCCCTGCCGCCCGACCTCTCTTAACCTCCCATCTGCCATTTCCCTCATTCTCAACAGTGAAGAACGTCTTCGCACCCCTGTCCATCGCCCAGTAAGCTTTTCGACCATTGCCCGTGCGTTCCTCGACCCCGAGCTGGCGGTCTTAGTGAAGCTAGCCTCCAAGGGAGCGCACGTTCTGGTGCCCGTCCGGCGTCGGGCTTGCTGTGGGGGGAAACACCAGATGGCTGGGCCTAAAAGCCGATGTCACCGATGTGAGATTAAGTACGCTGTCTCACCTGCCGAGCAACCAGCCGTCATTGACACTTCTGTCTCTTACACACCGTGCTTTGCGTTCATCCTCTTAATCTCTTTGCTACATCTAACTTTGCTCCGGTGGCAGTCAGTGGTTCGAGATGCCATCACCGACCTGATGAGGATACAGGTCCAACAATACCTCCTCCAAGATGTGTGAGGCAGGCGGAAGCAGATCCTGGCGTAGGACGCCTTGTGTAGGCGCCTTCCAACACGCATATGCACCTTCTCATATGCCAACATCTTTCCAACTGTAACCTGCAATTCTGATTCGTTGGTTCTGGCTTTTCACTCAACTCCGTCTCAAGTGAGGCAACGATCTCTTCGAAATCTCATCTGCCCTCCGCTCTGCTAAAGAAACCTTACTCTCGTCAGCGAGCACACCCATTCCCTCGTCTTTTTGCAGCCAAACTAGCCTTCTTACTTCATTCCTCAGAGCCCATCCGCCTTTAGTTGCAGTCCCTGAGAAACCACATCTGTCTGGCTGCAAGTACCGGCCATGTGGCTCATCAACGTCGATACCCTTCAGCTGGAGGAGTTCATCGAGCCAGATTTTCCTTATGCTATCCTCTCTCATACCTGGGCTAGCGAAGAAGTGTCCTTCCAGGAACTCAAAAACCAAAGAGACGACAATGTATGGAGAAAGTCCGGTTACCACAAGATTTACAACACATGCCGAGTGGCCAAATCCCTCGACTTGGGTTACGTATGGGTCGACACTTGCTGCATCGACAAAGCATCCAGCGCTGAGCTATCCGAGGCTATCAACTCAATGTTCCGCTGGTACAACCGGTCATGGATCTGTTTCGCCTACCTCTCGGATGTGAATGACCTGGCTGGCTCGGCCACATTACTCGAAAACTTGAGGGCTTCTCGGTGGTTCACCCGGGGCTGGACTCTTCAAGAGCTGATTGCGCCAAAGGTCGTCACTTTTTACAATGCGTCCTGGCAGCTACTTGGTTCAAAGGATACTTTGTCGCCCTTCTTATCGTCCATCACAGGCATCGACGAGGCCATCCTTATTGGCAAGGCTCCTCTACTCAAGGTCCCCGTTGCAACCCGCATGTCTTGGGCCTCAAAACGCCAGACTACTCGAACCGAAGACTCTGCCTATTGCCTACTAGGTATTTTTGATATCAACATGCCTTTGCTGTACGGCGAAGGCGAGAAAGCCTTTGCCCGGCTGCAGTCTGAGATTATGCAAGAAACAAACGATCTGTCTCTACTTGCCTGGGCCTCATCGGTCACAGATCCAGAGCGACAAGAAGAATACAGCGGACTGCTTGCAAAGTCACCGTCCGACTTTATCGCATGCTCAAATCTGAAGCTGATCAACAACATGACGCTGTCCGAAGACTTTGAAGTTGGCGTGACCAGGACGAAGTTCTCAATCAAAACCGTGCTCTGGTACATAGATGGCTTCGGCGACAATGCCAGCACTCGGGATGAAGCAGGATACGTGCTACCGCTACATTGCAGTTTTCTGAACCCAGATTTACCTAAGCCGACGTCTTCAAGAAGCTACCACGACGGCAATTCCATTCTAATAGGTGTCATGATTGCCAAAACATCCTCCGGGTTTGTGCGTTATAAGCCCTGGAGTTTAATCGCACAGTCTCACAGCCTACAAGGCCGTTCAGCACCAAGCCTGCCAGGGATACAGGTATTGAAATCGTGGGTGTACGATGAGAAAGTCAAACCTGTTAAGCTAGTACGCCATTTGACTTCCGAAGCGGCCTTGGAAATGCAGAGTACCAGGTTGAAGAACGCAATATTCGTTTCTGTCGATATCCAGCTCCTGAATGATGGTCCATTCGAGACTCTCCATGCACAACCTAGTGCGCTCTGGGATCGCCTGAATCGAGTATTTCTCGATAAAGTCAAGCAGGAAGCAGTTCGCAACGGAACGGAAGCTCGTTTTCTGCACTTCTGTCTTCGTTCGGGCGAAAAAGTCCTCCTCATTTGCGCCATCACCGAGGGCCTCAAATCTAGATCCCGCCAATGCTGGGCTGCTTTGCTGAACTATGAAGAAGATGAAATGGGTAGATGGATGATCGACCAACTTGGCGAGTGGGATGAAACATCAGCTTCGTACAACACTGCCCGACGTATGTTGGTTTACATAGTGCTAGGCGGATACAAGACTTACCCTTCTCGGCCGGCATTACAACTATGCCCAATAGAGTACTTTGCGACAAGCACGAATCCGGCTTCGCGCACCATCCGGCTGTCTGACGGTACGGAGGAAGAGGTCACAGTCAGCATCGCTCCTCATGACGCAGCCGAAGGCGCCTGCGAGGTCATTGTTTCGTTCAAGAAGGAACCTCAACTATCTCCCGGGAACAGCTCAGATGCCGTTGTCGATTAACAAGATATCTCGGTTAAGCGTGATTCGCCCGCCACGACCCGCGACGAATCTAACATGTACTCTACCCGAGCCTGGGATCTCAATAATAACACGAAGGCAAGATGGCCGAGCGGTCTAAGGCGCTAGCTTCAGGTGCTAGTCAAGTAATTGGCGTGGGTTCGAATCCCACTCTTGTCATGTGAAGCTATCACGGGCTTAACCTTTTGGAGTATTTGGAGAACCCTTGGTGTTGCAGGCTTTGGATAACCTACACGATTCTCCTCCGCTAATCCTTTCTTTTTTAATCCTTTTTGGCAGACGCTACAAAATAAATCTAGTTGATTTCACGTGTGGGTCCACTCTCATTGCGTTGCTAATGTGAAGGCCGCTTTTCTCTGACTTCTTCGCATCCTTGCACCATCACACTGAGTCGATGGAAAAGGTTTGTCTACTCAAAGCTCAATTCAAATGGCATAGAGATTTACTCGTACTACGTATGTCTGTCTCATCGTGTTTTGTCTCCATTACCTCTCTTTACATGCCTTTGACTTAGGTAAGATAGTTTGGGAGAACAACAACGGCACGTTGTTGTAAGTCAAGCACCGATTAGCCAAGACATCAATTATCAGTCTCTCAACAACGAAAGAGCGTTCGCGTTAGAAAAAATGACCATTCTTGGGACTACAGATATCTCGCTTGCCCTGCCAAAGTTCCGTCATCACAAAACTTGTCCCTGAACACAACTGAACGAAACCTAGTCCGAAAAGCCCTCCAGCGCAAAGCCAACCTCATATGCCTATAATCACTTATTTATCCCGGATACATGCATACCCCCCACCAGTCCCCAATCCTCTAACCACAATCAGCCCATCCACATCTCATACATGATCCCACTCACCTCACTTACACACACCCCTTCTCACCCTCGCGAAACCTCAAACCTCACCGCATCCCAAAACACACAATAACATACGTCCTCCGGTCGGGCGATGCTCATAAGATGAAGAAGGGAAACCTGACACCAAAGGTAAGGGGGTTAAGAAAAAGACGAATTTTCCCCCCAAATGATGAGAACCTCCTGAACTGACAACACCCCCCTTCCCCATAGACCATCACGGCCCCTCTAGCCGCCTTCACGATGGCCTGTATCCTCTTCGCGTAAGTCTTACACTTGGGGTCATCTGTCTCAGGGTTCACATGACGATACGTCTTCTCCGGATGTCTGCTGTTCAGAAGGATCGTGAGGTGAAAGCTAATATCGAACCAGATACACCCGCTCATCAATCCGCTCGGCGCGTGATCAGGCCGTACGTCTACCCATCTTCCATCCCCCCTTGGAAAGCGCTATACAGCAGTGGGAACTTCGGGATGAAGAAACTGACGTTTGTGCAGAGACATCCCCACGGCCCGAGCCATGGACCCGGCAACGGTAGCCCGTCTTGAGGTTCCCAATGCATTGGATGTTGTGAGCGTGGCGCTAAAACCGCGCTGTGCTGAACGAACGCAGCGCGGCAAGTTCACCGGATAGACACAGTGAAAGGCCACATCTCCCACAGGATCGATCACTGGCCCTCTGTATCAAGAGTTGCAGACCAAAAAGCTAGTTCAATGGCAAGGAGGAAAGCAGTAGGGCTTTCGCGGGTTAATTTTCGTTATTCTTTTTTGGAGTTTGTTTCACGGTTTTCTAATGTAGTTATACCCCCTCCCTTCTCTGCCCACATTTCTGACTCTGGCAACTGCAGACTGCTCAATACCAAAAGAGAGTGAAAACACAAACATGGCTTCAGTGTGTTTTCGTATCAAACTCCTTGAATACTCCGCGCCAAACAAGTGTAATGCTACAAGAGTGAGCCGCCCTACTTCCCGTCGGTAGGAATAAACAATGCCATGCTCCCCCCGCTTCTCAACTATGAACTACCATAGGTGTCCGAAATCGGTTGTGAACTAGGAAAGAAAACCATCCTTTGCATGTGATGAAGATGAGGGAGGGATAGGTCGAAGGTGCCATCTCTCAAGTAAAGAAAGGGGAACTATTGCTAGGTTTCCGTGACCTGAATCGAGTTTGTCTATACCTGACGACCAAAGTTAAGGGTATCTGGAAAATCCCATCCCCATTTCCTAATCTCAACATCTTCTCTTTTCCCCTCGAGACTGCTAAAACGCACATATTGCCTTGACAAGTTTCTCTCTCTCCACTTCTGTCTTCTTCAAAATGAGACCGCTCTCTCTGGCTTCTGCCCTACCAGATCATGGCTCGGCAGGTGTACCCCTTCCTAATTTCCTCTTGCCCTCGCTCCTCGCATGATTCAAATGTTTCATCGCAAACTCATATGTCAGCATCGTCACTGTCGCGGCCGGCACCGCTCGCATCATGTTAGTGCCCATGCCAGCGTAGAAGGCCCTCCAGCCCTCCTCTTTGAGGATCGTCCGGAAGGTGCTGACCACGCCGCGATACTTTGGTGATAACGGTTGCTGTGGTTTGCCGTCCTCGGATAAAGGGACTTTGATTCCCAGACCCTGTAGATACTCGGCTCCTCCCACGGGCTTTCTCTGTGTCTGCAGTCTCGTACGGATCACCTCGTGAGGGTATGTGGCACTGCTCGCCATGATCTTCGATAATATCGAAGCACCCAGCACTCCCATCCATTGCGACTCTTGAGAATCGCCCTGAGTCGGCTCTCCCATACCCTGGCCAGTGAACCTAGTTTTCAGATACTCATATGCTGGGAACTGCACTGCCACGTGCGTAAGTCCCAGCAAGGCGGGCGTGAGACCAGAGTAGAAGGAAAGGATGCCCTCGGAAGTGTACATCTTGCGTGCCGCATCGATTGTTGACCGGTAGTGCCATGAGCTGTGATTTGTCGGTCTGGAAGTTGGTGTGTTGCCCGATCTCGGGAACTGCGAATGATACTTGCCCGGGTCATGGGCAACGCTTTGCGACATCAAGCGAGTCTTGATTACCCAAATGGGATTCGTGACGACAGTGCTACTGGCACCAGCGATGATGGATGACCAAAAGTTGATCAACACCGTGTTGTCTGTATCTCGAGTCAGCCAACATGACTCCCACAACGCCCCAATAACAGAGACTTCCACTTACCATGACGGTGTTTCAACCAGTCCTTGCTCTTATTGTAGACGGTAAACCATACAGCCCAGGTGGGCAAATAACCCAGTACTATCGGGCCGAGTCCCCTATACATGCCGCGTATTCCCTCGTCCTTCCAAATCACACGGGCGGTGCCAAGCAGTCCATTGTAAAGCTTCGGGCCATGTCCGACATGTCTTCCCTTCTCAACCGGATTGAAGCCACCCTGGGCCTGCAATTTGGTCTTGATAACGTCGAGCGGGCACGTAACAACGCCCGAGGTAAATCCTCCCACAGCACCGGACAGGGCGTTGAACTGGGCGTCGGAGGCGCCAGCTGCCCACCGCTCAAAGGCAGTAATCGTCTCGTTGGTGGGCATGACAGCAACGGCCTCTTCAATAGCAGCTATCGCTGCGCGGGCAGGAGCTGTGGCTGGGTACGCTCTCGAGCTGCTGTAGTTGGGATATGTCGAGGTCGGGTAAGGCCCATATTCTTCGTCGTTGGGGTGCGGTGCGCCTCGTTCAGCGTCGGGTTGTTCGTCGTGAGACATCCCCTCTCACTGTTGAGGATGATCGGGATTCAGAAGTGCGGAGGTTAGGCGTAAGCTAGGTAAGGTATCAGCAAGGAAAAGGCGGCGATGTCCCGCTATGTGTGCTGGTTCTCGGAGAACTGGATGCGAAGCAAAGCGCGGGTAGACTATAGCCGGTTCTCTCGGTGTATTCGTCGTGATTTGTTCGACGTTCGTGCTGCTTCTTTGGTGTCTTTTCTCTTTGGCCGTCTCTCCGTTTGTGTCTGTCAGGTACGTCTCAGTCTGGTAGTTGGATAGATGCTGGACCTTCCCAAGTGTCCCGGTATGCGGGGAACGCTCCCACGCCGCCGTGACACTGAACGACTAGCGGTTATCGCAGCCCATTGGCCTTGCCGGGGAACAGTTGTCTAGGGCAGGTATTCGAGAACGGTTCTGGCGAGAAGGAGGCTCCCAAGCACACGGGATCGGGAAGTGAGGGGTGAGAAAGGAGGCGGGCGGCGGAGAAGGGGAGCAGGACGAGAGGTGGTGGTGGTGGTAGTCGGTACGGTACGCAGTAAGAGCGCAGTCGGGGAAGTTGGAGATTGGATATTGCGAAAAAGCGCCGAGGTGGAGCGGGACGGAGCACGAGAGCAAAATGATGCGAGCTATCGGCTGTCTTTTTGGCAGGAGGTCCCCACGCTCAGGGTACTCTTACAGGTGGAGGCAGGCGCAATCTAGTGGGCTGGGAGGGAGGAAGGAGCAGTTGGAGCGCTGGATAAGATGTGCCGGAGCAGGTCCACGGGTGAAATGGGCTGCTGAAGGAAGGGACCTGTGCGATGACGCGCCCGTTGCTTTTCTGCCGTTAAGCAAAGAGTACCACTACGAATAAACCACCGAGGAAGACGGGAAGCTTCCCTCGGGTGCTGGCTCAAACCCCGGGAGCAGCCGATATTCCCAATTCTTGTTTACAGCCCTGGATGATCAGCAACAGAAGATGACGCAGTGTCGTTTGTCTCACGTTAATGACTGGCAGCTATGTAGTCTGGTAAGATGTATATTTCGCTCCAAACAGTTGCCAATGTCCTTGTGAGAAGAGCTGCGATTAAAAAGACAAGAGACACCAAGTGTCCAAAAGACATCCCAGACGACGTCCAAAGTCTCTGAATCGCAATCCCAAAAAGCCCAGAATGAAAAGTTTCAAGCTTCCAGACCATCGAAGGGGAGCTCCACCTCCGCCGGTTCCCTGCGGCTTTGCCCAGCACCACGAAATGCAATTCCCAATCATTCGCAGCAGGGTCTGCAGTGCTATCGTGGGCGGGCATCCCGTTGGTAGCTCCAATTACCTCATCGGGCCCGGGATCCAATCACGAAATCTGCACCTCTGCCTCTGGGTGGTCCGTGCTGCCGGGTCTTCTCATCAGCCACATTGTAGTCATGAGCCACACCTAATGTGGCGCGTGCCGGAATCTGAAGGATGATCACATGACCTATCCGTCCCGAATCGTTGCGCATCTCCGGGATGCTCCACGAATTTCCCATAGAGTCCCAACCTCAGGCGATCCGCAAAACCGTACTCCGCGGCATTATATCGAAACCTCTCCTCTCCGCGCCCACCACGCACCACATAGCCGCCACAATGACTTCGCTCATTTCTAAGCAGCTCGCCGACGGCATTCTTGCCCGCCCCTTCCTGAAGAGCATCTTCGTCCCCTTCTCCAACTGGTACGCCAACGCTGCCGGCCACCGCAAGCTCGGCTTGAGGTAAGCAACTCTTCGACAACCCGACCACAACAATTGCCACCGAGGCTCCGGAAGACAACACAGAAACTAATTGCCAATTTTTCCTTCGACTGCAGATTCGACGACCTCATCGAGGAGGAGACCGATATCGTCCAGAAGGCCCTGAAGCGCCTCTCCCCCAAGGAGTCCTACGACCGCGTCTACCGCATCCGCCGCGCCGTCCAGCTCTCCTACCAGCACAAGCTCCTGCCCAAGAACGAGTGGACCAAGCCCGAGGAGGTGCGCATCCCGGACGATTGAATCGAAGAGACACATGAGGACTGACCCTCGACTATAGGACTACCCCTACCTCGGACCCATCATCCAGCAGATCCAGGCTGAGGAGGCCGAGAGGCTGGCCTTTGAGACCATGGAGGTCCAGAAGAAGCACCACTAAACTACATCTTCCTGGTGGGGGATCACGTTTGGACTGAAAGGAGGCGGAGAGAGCGAGCCGCGCGCACGATGCTGTAAAGTATGACGAAGGGGAACCGCCTGGCCGGGCGCGCGACAGAAATTTAGACCAGGGGGGCGAACGAGTTTAGAGAGAACCAAGGCCAGGCGGTTCGTGTACCTTATGTATAGACCTTTGGAGGGGGTTGCTTTCTCGTCAATTGGAACTCCCTGCTACACTTACAGGTTCCGCTGCGCTCGAATAGCACCAATTGATGACACTTTTTTTTGGCCTTGGAATATCAATGTTCTCAAGGTTGCCCCCCCCGGCCCGGGTTCGCGGAAGCTAGCTGACATTGTACGCACTCTCACTGGTCGCAACCCACAGACCCACTGCAGTGCATCAACATCATGAGTAACTACTTTCTTTGACGGCTTACTGCGTTGAAGGTCGTTGAATACACTGATGCTGTCGCTGCCGAATTTCCTCAAAACTGTCGCTATATGGGAACCCGCATCTCAATCTTTTTATAGTCTAGGTTCATTGAACTATTTATCATGTCAATTGATCGCAATCACTTTTCGCATACGGATACATCATCTGCGAGATTCAGTTGGCGGTGCCTTGCTATCAATGAGGTTGCAAAGATATGGTCGACAATCGGAATCAACATTACATCAGCACTTAAGAAGATACAATCGAATCCTGGGGCGTACTTCTTGAATCAGTGAACTCATAGTGATCATGTATCGAGAAGACTTTACTACTGGACTGCGCTGGCGACCCACAGGTAAAGACTATCATTATAAGGAGATGGTGTAGCACTGCCCGTCAGTGCAGCTATTGACGAATTGAGGTGCAATCATGGTGGGCTTCTTGGCTACGTAACGCCTTCCACAAAGTATTCAGTTCTCAATTTGGATTCTTGGTAGATCAGGTGGAGCACCAAGCTTTCGTTCCTGCGAATATTTAATAGTAAGGGTGACTACGAACAGATACGCATACGCCCGCAAGACGGATTAGTGAAAGATGATCTCACGTTGCCAGTTAGCTACAATTCTTTGCATTCCCCTCTGTTATACGAGCAACTATCTTAGGAGAAGGGCTGACGTGTAACTCTTCTCACTCATGCCTAAAAAGACTGCACAACAGTAGTAAAATTCACGAATTCATGGTTCCCTACTCACTTGCAGCAGATTCGTAATTCCGCCAGTGTTGAATATCTTGAGAGAGGATCCGAGGATGCAAAGGCAATTCAAGATATGGTCAACATCACTTCACATCAAAACAATCTTCACTCCCGACGACTAAAGGCGAGACTCCGTAACTTGCCGCTCATTGCTAGAGCAAAGTGACAATAGCCAGTGAGCTTATCCCCCTAAGACCTGTTACGGATCTAGTATACCTCGGTTGTTGCGTGAACCCTCATAGGCTAAGTATGAAGGCAAGCATGGGCACTCCGAGGCTGTCCAATGGCCTCCAAAGAGCAATAAATGTATGGCCACGCTCCCAGGGCGAAGCGCCCCTTTCCAGGTATCTTCAACTCTACCGCCGCTGGACTTTAACAAAAGTAGCACTCCATTCAAAGACAACGGAAGAAAACCAGACACCAGCGAGTTCAATAATGGCAATTTGCGGGCGGTCTCCATCTTGGTGTTCGTCATAAGCTAACAGTACAGCTAGAAACGACAATACACAGGGCCATTGCCGAATGCAAGAACACCATCAAGATGAAGAGGCTTATGGAGCTGACTACATTATCTTCCAAGCAAGTGGACATGGTTTCTCGCGTGTTCTCGACTGCACCAAGCTGCATGCAAAGGACACCTTGAGATTCCTTCCAGGCCGGACAGAAAAGCTACACCAAAGCCCCATTCGAATAAAAATAGAATTATGTAGAAAGGAAGGAGTGGGAACACTAAACTCATAATTCACGCCCAACCCAGACCCAAACAGCGCGCCCTTCAGTCAACCCAGAAACTCTGACCTCATTGGAGCATTTGTTTTATGAACCACTCGACCACTTCGCACATAGCTTGACCTGACCCGCCGACCTACACGGACGCTGATGTGCGGGTGACAGGAGCGACGTTGGGGGTGGTATATATAACCTTGGATGCCATGAAAGGTAAGGCAAGGTAAGTCCGTCACCTAGATGACCACCTGAGAGGGAACGAGGGACCTCGTTCATGGGAAGGAAAGGTCCGGGTGAGGGGCTACTACAATTGAGCGCCAAACGTTGTTCGGATTTGATTCGTAGATTGCTCCGTCAAACTCGAGAACCCTGTATTACTTTTAGGAAAGAATAGTGACATGATGAAAAGTGTCTTCCCGTCTACGAGGCAAGATAAGCGCCCCTCCCTCCCCTTCCCCCGGTCCCACCCTCCGCCCAGTAACACGAGAAGAGAAAAGGGACGACGGCTATTGCAAGACTTTTCACGCATCAGTCAAGGCCTTGGCCTGACGAGTACTCCTGCTTGCCCTAAGCCATGGCACGGCGCGCTGATCTGAGAGTGAGAGTGAGAGTGAGATAAGCTAGGACACAGGTGCGTAGTTATCGTATAGACGGAGAGGCTAGGCCAACCGCAGCCCTGTGTCCAACAAGGTTCTGAATGATATACAGTCGACTGAACTCAGTCTATGGCCCTGGCCAGCCGCCATCAGACTATAGACCAAGGGAACGAGTTCACAGCACGACAGACGATAGAGAGTAGTTTCGGGACAAATCAAAATGTATAAATTACGCCTCTTTGAACTCCATAGTTTCCTCATACCCTAGCTATCACACTCATTCGTCGAGAGGAAACTTCAACAAGCAATTCTTCTCTCGATAAAGTGCTGCTTTCGTCACCACATACCAAAGTCCGAGGCCGAATAGGGGGCTCCCCTTCCTATGTTGGGCGTTACCTTTCCCCCTCCTATGCTAACGGGTGATGTAACCAAGTCTATTATTACAGCGAGGCATCCTTTCATGCGGTATGAGTCGCCAAAGGAGCATCCCTCTTCTCTCCGTCCGTCTTGCGTTTCATGGCCAGCTCATTCAAGTAGTCGACGTCGAGCCAAAGAAAGGTCAGGTTGTCGTCGGATATATATGTGGCGCAAAGTCGAGCTCGTGGTTACCAGAGCAGCCGGGGCATTTACCAACACTTTGGCCTCCCACCCATCATTCGTGGGCCAAGAAGCTTGGGACCAGTATCCGGAAATGCCTCCTCGTGAAACGCTCCCAAGTACCATGTGTGTGTATCGTTACGTGGTCATACAGTGCTGTGCTCCGCCAGCCGCATTCCGCGGACCAAGTCGGAAAAAATCGTCGTACAATCGAAAGGAATTAGGCTAAAAACGCATCCTTGATGGGATCATGCGTTTCCGGGCTTCTCCTCAGTGTCAATGTGCCATACGACGTAGTTGGGCAGACCGACGACTCGGTAACCAGCGCGCTTGGCCATCTTGGCAAAGCCCTCTGTCTCGGCCTGGTTCTCGAAGGCGTAGCACGGGAAGTTGATTCCTGCAAAGATTAGAAAAAAGCTCGGTATTTCAGGCACAAGGTGAACAAACCTGATCTGTGGACATCTCCCTTTACGAGAATGTTGACGCCACCAATACCATCGAGGTCGAGCTCATCATCCTTATTGTTGCGCCAGTCGCCCTCCTTGGCCATGTATCTGCGTCCGGTATCGTACTCCTTGTAACCTAGTGGCTTGTGGTTAGCACCCGCTTACAGGTACTAGGAGCAGCATCCCTTACCTTCGGCGAGGACGACGTCCTTGTCCAAGCTAGCTGACAGTCTACGGCCCTTGTCAGACTCAACCCAAGAGTTGTAGTCAAAGCGACCCTCGATGTCACGGCCATCGCGGTAGCGGTGGAACCAAATGTCTGCCATATCGTCAGCATTTTCCATGTCGTGGCCATACGGAATATGCACTTACTCGGCACGAGGATGTCGGTATCGTGGGCAATGAAATCTTCCAGAATCTTCTTGGGGCTGTCGACGATATCCACGTCACGCCAGTAGATCCAAGAGTGCTCGGGCTTCATGGCAGCAGAAAGGAGGTAGTTGCGAGCCTTGCCCATGGCCTTTCGTCGGGGACCCTGGGCCTTGAACGAGTGGCGTTCCTCAACGCTCTGGCTAAGCTCGAAACCAAAGTCTTTCTCGACAACCATGGCGCTGTTGAAGGGGATCTTGTCAGGACGGCGCTGGATGCGGTCCAGCTCGGAAGCGAGAACGGCGAGGGTATCGTCCTTGGAGTCACCGACAAGGAAGGCGAGATCGATCAGGTGGTGAGGGTACGTCAGCTCGGCAATCAGCTCAAAGTACTTTGACAGGTACGGAGCAGCATCCTTGAGAGGCGTGAGAATCAGAACGCGCTCCTCGTTGGTAACGGCTTTGCGCGTGGACTTGATAGGGTTGAGGTCGACGTGGATGATGGAGGTATGGTTGATCTCCAGGGGCTCGTGGTGGTTGAAGATGACGGGGGTTTGAAGGTGGCCGGCCCACGAAGCTTGCTCATTGAGCGACATCTCCATGGGGGGTTTCGCGGGGCCCCAGCAGTAGAAGCTGCGCAAAGTCGCAAGTTAGCAAGCCATTATTTTCGCGGCGCATCGCAGGAAAATATCGCGCCCCTTAAGGAGGGAGAATGGCTACGTAGGTGAAAACTTACCTCTGCATTTCCGAAGCTGACGAGCGAATACCGCGCCATAATAGCAGAATGGTGCCGGTCAGGGCAACAAGAAGAAGAAAGCGCGTTCTAGTCAAGAAAGACCATACTGCTCTGGTGGGAGGTAGTCTTGCCTGGGCGGACTTCCAGTTGATTCCGCCTTTAGGAAGAAGCATGGCTCCTGAGAATGAAAGGGTGGTCTTTGACACCACCCGAAAAACACGTCTTTATAGAAAGAAGAAAGTGACCGATAGGTACCCCGGCACGACGAGTGTCCACAGTCGCAGAATTGCAGACGTGAGAGTGTCCTCTAGAGGTCGTAGCTGTTGACTTATCGTCGCTGTCGTTGCGCCAGGTAGGAGCTGCAAGTATCGCTTAAGGGCGGCCAACGGTCGGTGATGTCGCGCAAACAAAAGACGAAGTAGCACAAGCCTCCCCAAGACAAGTCCGAGTCGACAATCGAATTGCTGAGGCAGACAAAAGCAGGAGGTTAACTGATTGGGCAGTTTCGTGTCGTCCGATAGACAGCACTGTTTGCAGCACACAGTCTCCAGAAGGGGGTGGGCCAAGGCTGACGAAAGCCAAAAGGTCGTCGATTGAGTTGATAAGGGTTGAGAGGTCCAGAGATAGGTAGCAGGGCGACTCAGTATCAGGGATCCCGTTGAAGGATAAGGTGGTATGCAGTGCGATGCAGTTCGCGCTCTCAAGGCGGGTGTGCAAAGGTGTACTTTGGTGCTCTTCCAACCTTGTTGAGGTCCTCAAAGGGAATGCGAGATGAATTCGGCCAGAAGTTTTGTCGAGGGCAAGAAGACCAAAAGCGAGGGACGTTCGGGTAAGCCCAGCAGGAAGGGGAAGGAATTGAGAAAGGAGCCACGCCAATGCTGAAAGGGCCCCGAAAAAAAAAGGGTCGACCGGGAGGAAGAGCGACTGGTGTGGCAGGCTTGGATGGTATAGGCTAAGGCACGTCGAGGCAAGGCAGGCGCAGGCAGGCTTGGGTTGGAGGGAGGCAGGGTACATGCAAGTACGCGGGAGATGGAGGGCAGGCACACTCAACTTGGAGATTACAACAAGTACCTCACCACCTCTCACACCTTACTCTCCGAATTCAAGCGTACAGACCACAGCTTATTGCCTCAATCCGCGGTAGGCGAGTGAGAAAGACAGAGAGGAGAGAACACATTGGCCTGAACCACGGAACCCGCCAACTTTGCCTGCTGGACCCTTACCTTAGCACCCGTATCATGACTGTTCTATAAAGTAATACTTGTCTGCCTGCCCATTGAGGTAGGTACTTTGGCTGACCTTGGAACAGGTGCAAAAGCAGCTGCAACCCGCGGCTCGACAGCAGCAGAATACGAAGAATGAGCCAATGGCAAAGCCTCAAAAAGTTTAATCAGGTTAGCAGAGGTATCGTCTTGTACCGACAGCCCTCAGCACGCGAGATTGCCGGAGCTGCCAAGCGCTTCTGGACTCAGGAGACACTGTGCCGCAACCTGAAGGTACTTCGCCCTTTTCTCTGGTCTCTCTGTTTCTCTCCTTGTCCTACGGATACTATTCTCCCGTCCATTTCCCAGGACCTCATAACTGCAATTCAATTCCACAACGTGTCTCCCCGCTCATCTTTCCAGGATTAACACACGGGGGCTTCGTGGGAAGCACGCGCCCCCTTTCTACCGTTCATCTGTCAGCAAGTCAACCTAGAATCCCGGATGCTTGCGGCTTGTGGCCTGCCATCGAATTCAGACTTTAGACTTCAGCATGAAGGAGCGGGAGCCTGAGTAGCCAGCGGGAAATCAGCTGAATGACACAACCGCTCGCCAAGGGACAGGTTATCTCTCGGAGAGCAGAAAAACTTGCAGGCCTACCCCAGTGTTCTCCAGGGTGCCCGGCCGCATCCCCAAGCACGGAACACCTAACGACAACAGTGTGGTGTCCTCACGCGGTAGAGAAACCACCATACCCTCCCCGGCGTTCTTGGTGCAAATGGGAGGCTGTAGAATCGCTAACCGGACTGAGTACAGAAAGCACCCAATGTCAAGAACTCGCTCGTCTACCGAGGCCTAAGAAGCTAGACGTCCTCGAACTGGCCCGGAAGCCTGACAGCGAACTACTTCTTTTGTTCGACTGCTGTCACTCTGTCGGTTCAACGGCGCTACGAACCCTAGGCCCGATAGACGATGGCTTACGGCTCTCTCCCCCGTCGTTCAAGACCTCACTTCCTCAGTTTCTAATGTTATTTTACTGATAGATGGCGCCGATGGCACGCAGCTCCACCCTTGCTTTGCCCAATATCCGATGTTACGGCACCACATACCAACGCAGGTAGCGACTCCCCGATGCTGGCCTGTGCGAATGCCTGGGCTAGAACCGCTATCCGCATCTCGATTCGTCCAACCGTTATTATTGACCGTGGCACGCTGCACACCACACTCACATGGCACGCTCAATTCCTATTACCCGCAACAAGAAAGTTCAAGCTCTTCTTGCAGCTGTACTACTGTATGCTAGGATTCGCGAGAAACAGAGACGAATCGGCCCAAGATAATTCTTCGTCAAAACAACAAGCTAGGCCATTCCAGCCAACCCACTACCCCCTGAAAAGTCTTAGGAAAAGCATGGCACGGGAAGACGGCGAGAATCGAGAGATGGATGGAGACTTGACAGAGAGGGGGGGGGGGGAAGGGAAAGGCAGGGATCGCTGTCAATCTCCAACCCGCCACATCCACTATCCCACTCACGCACGCACGCGATTGTCACACCCGGAAGACAGAAAAATGGAGATATTTCCAGCTGTTCAACTCTCCGACCGCCAATGCACAGCAAACTTTCTAGATTTCGTCTCCAGCGTCCCTCTCTCCCCTCTCTTTTCGTTTGTTCCGCTCCGCGACTGTCTCCTCACGGGCAGCGAAAGGGACAATGCTTTTCCCCTCCGGCCTTCCAAAGGCCCAGGCCGCGTGCCGGCCATGGATCAGATGGAGCAACAGTCGTCGTCATCCGGCATCATCACGGGCATAGACGATGGATCCTATCCCCCCACAGTTCCGCCGTTGCGTGTGCATTTTGTCAACTCCTGATTCAGCTTACAAGGTGCGCTTACAGGAGGTAGGGGAAACCAATGGATGCAAAAGATGTTGCTCTTCGAATGCTGTCTTGCTGATCGTCCTACTCCCCGCCCGCCTGGTCAGGCCGTTGGTCGCGTGCACCGCATGCTGTCCACAACTCCCGGGGGCGACGGCCCAATTATGCACACAGCACCATCGAATCATCGATTCGACGGTGATCTGTCACCCTTAAATATAGCAACATGTCACCGGCCATCTTGTGGGAGCTCTCCATCCTACATTTAAGCAAGGAACTGGGCTACTATTTATCACACACCAGGCAGCATGGTGACTGATTGTCAGTCATTTACCTATCCTCGTCTGGTAGATGAAGGGCATAAAGCCGGATTTCGCATTCGATTTCGTATACACATGAAATAGTCCTCGTCGACCGTTGGCCACATGATATATGTTAGCAAAACCAGCCCAAGCTACAACTCGTATATAACGAATACGACCCCGGGTGTAAAAACGGGACCACGTCATAGCACTGGCATCATGTCATTCCCATGTTCGCACAGCCAACACGGCAAGAGACCTGCGTTGCCACTGGTATATCGGATGAGCATCATTCAATCCGATCAGCGTCCGGCACAGGCTGCCTCCAGCTTCACGGGACTGTGCTCTGCCGCAGGATCTGACCTTGACCGAGTCGGTTCATCCGACCATGATAATATAGTACTGCGTACGGGATAAACCAAGCCTCGGCTGAGTAAGCTGCTCTCTCCAAAAGGCAGGCGCATGTCGATCCAAGCGGGAAGCTCTCTTTCCCAGAAGCAGTGAAGCACTTCATCGTCGTCCCCGTGCGCCCCCAAACTCAAGATGACAAAGCACTAAGTGGTGCCAGCCGACTGGGGGCTCCGGAGCCTCAATCACTGGCGAACCTCGTTGTTGCCGTGAATGCCAACGACATTGCTACCGATGCAACTGCGACGTACTGCTGCTGCAACCAAGTGAACAACATATTCGATACCCAGGTTTCGACTCTACGTCGACTAGAGAATTCAATAATCACTTTTTTGAAAGCCAATGGCGTCTGAATGAGGGTTCATTTCATCCGTCTTTCTGTGAGCTCCGTTTTTGCTGCACGGGGATTTGTACGTTTACGACATCACTCGATATTCACCTTGAGCGGCTCGCACTTCACCCACGGCAGCCGGACAACAACTCACATCACTCAAATATCACCTGAGAACATACGAAGTCACTCTCCATCATCGAAGTCGTCAACAGAAAAGACATCACGAACAATGGCGTCCCGGCGATCAGCGCGACTGAGCGCCCAAACGGACATCAAGATTCCGCCGCCTCCCACAATCATAGCGCCTTCCGCAGCGTCCACGGCGCCAAAAGGCCGGAAGAGAAAGGTCCTGGCAGAACCCGCACCTATAGATTCAGCTCCGTCCTCGGACCCGGTCACACCGCCGAGAAAACGGAGCTCCAAGGCCGACCCGGTGACACCCGTTCCGCCTCCGCCAATGACACCCACCCCGAGCGCCGTCGGCCTCATCGCCGAACGCGTCAACGGCACCGTAAAGAAGCCCAAGTCCAAGGCTATTAGCCGGCTCGCTGACCCGAAACTTACCAACGCGCCCGTCATCTCACCCGAGACGTCGAGGGTGATCGCGTCTCGGTCCGCCGAGGCCGCATCGCCTTCCAAGGCACCGACGAGTAGTGTTCCAGGAGCAGGCGGGAGTGCGAAAAGAACAACCACGGACAACATCCTCGAGGAAGCATGCCGCCATCTCATCGAGGTCGACGAACGCATGAAGCCCCTCATTGAGAAAAACTACTGCCGCGTCTTCTCACCCGAAGGCCTCGCCGAAAAAGTGGACCCCTTTGAGAGTCTCTGCAGCGGCATCATCTCCCAGCAGGTCTCGGGCGCCGCGGCACGATCCATCAAGAACAAGTTCGTCGCTCTTTTCACAACAGATGAAGAACCCGAAATCAAAATCGAAGCCGCTGAGTCGACCGAGTCCGGGTCTTCCTCCAACAAGTTTCCCCAGCCGTCAGAGGTAGCTGCCCGCTCGATCGAGAACCTCCGCACCGCCGGCCTCTCACAGCGGAAAGCCGAGTACATCAAGGGCCTGGCCGAGAAATTTGCGTCGGGGGAGCTGAGCGCCCAGATGCTGGCGGAGGCCCCCTACGAAGAGGTGCGGGACAAGCTCATCGCCGTCCGGGGCCTGGGCTTGTGGTCGGTTGAGATGTTTGCGTGCTTCGGCCTCAAGAGGATGGACGTGTTCTCGCTGGGCGATCTGGGCGTACAGAGGGGCATGGCGGCCTTTGTCGGGCGGGACGTGGCCAAGCTCAAGGCCAAGGGCGGCGGCAAGTGGAAGTACATGTCGGAGAAGGACATGACAGAGATGGCGAGCCCTTTTGCGCCGTATCGTAGTGTGTTCATGTGGTATATGTGGAGGGTCGAGGAGACTGATATAAGCACACTGGAGTAGTAGTCGGGTTACGTATTACACAGGAAATAGCCTTTTCTCTCTCGGAAAACATGCCCACTCTTGCGATATTCAGAGTCCCCATCTCGAATATCGCGAAATTGCAGACATCACCAATGAGGCATGTGGGGTGTCCGGGAAGGATACGAAATCCCCGGCGATACGAGATATCGATTCTGCCGCACACCCAGAAGGGCCAGAACCAGACGAGAACGTAGCCAAACTTCCCCAACGAACGCTCTCGGCAGTGGAAACAAAATTATCTTCAATCTCTTAGTAATGGTCAAGCGGACTGCGGGATAGATCACGACGAACCTACCCACGTCATCCCTCAACTACTCAGGACCATTTAGGATTACCCCCAATGCCGCACATCGATCAAGCTTTCAGGCTTGACAGCCTTGTGCGTCAGTCAGAATTAGACTTGCACTTTCAGGGTTTTGCCTGCCCCCCAAGAGTACGGCGCGCGGACGATCCCAACGTTCAGCCTCAGAGGGAAAGCGGCGCAGCTTTCCATTTGTGTTTGGAGTTGCGAGGCGTTGCGAGTTGACTGGACGCACCGGCCCTGAGTGCCACAAGCAAATGACGGGTCTGCGACAACGACAGCGACACCGAAACCCGACGGGAGGCCTACGGCAGCTTGCAGCTGCCCCGGGCCGTGTTAAGGCAGAACGAAAGCGGTTTGTGGCAGGAACGGGAAAGCTTTCTCCACGCGGATGCTCCGTCTCGGCCATCGTGACTGTGAAATGGGGGTTGAACGTGCGTCAGCCAAGGATGTCGATGTTTGAAGTCTTGTCGCAGGATGAACATGTTGTTACTAAAAGTCTAGAACCTGACCAGCTGAAGAGCGTCAGGTATTATCCGCGTTACAAAGTGAAGAGTAACACATGACGCTCGTGCTCGAGGCCCTACGACAGAAATTAAGACTGTAGAGTCTAGGACTTTGCGTTGGAAGCTGCGAGTGACATCACAAGGCGATATACAGAGTAATACCAAGCAGCCGTCTGAGTCCAGATGCCTGTCCCAGATTTCCGTTGTGCGGCATACGGCCACCCGTGACATAGATCAGCCGCGATGGAAGATCGGTCGTTGCACTCTTTGTGCTTCGGAAGCACTCTGTTTGGCCAGCGCCGTTCGTGCCGTTGACGGTTTTCAGAAACGGCAGCCACAGCAGCTGGCAGAGCCATTGGAAAACCTGGCAGTCTTGGGTATCCCCCCTGCAAGCCTGAGAGATTATGAAGCTAGGATGAGCGCGGACAAGCCGGGGGTGACGGGTGTGTCACTAGCGTAGGATGGGACGCGCGAGCCGTCCGGGAACAAGATGCAGCAAGAGATATCGAAAATGAAGACTGGCATGTGGTAATATGGTGCGTAGCAGCGATGTAATCTTGCTGCGTTGCTAGTTCTTTCGTTTATCGCTTGTATCCGTATTGCCATTCCGACCTCCTATTTCTGGTGGATTTCTATCGGCTGATCATCAGACTGCATTGAACACAGAGATGGCAAATCTCGGGGGAGCGAGACAGGCACTGGTGGTTGGGGCAAAAAGACAGCAAGCATGCCATCGAGTATTCGTATATTGATTTGTACATGTGTGCCTGTATCCGTATACCAATTTGACTCATTGTCTCGGTGCGGCATCGTGGCAGAACATAACCTTGGAGGCAGCTTCAGTTCCGACCAGTCGCGGCTGAGTGTGCTGTCGCGGGCCGCTGAACAACCCAGCCGAGAATGGACCAGTGGGAGGCAAATAGTCGTCAGCGCTCAGCCGCCATTTGCAAGTTCGGGCTCGCTGGTTTCGTAGAACAGTGTTGGCGTATTCTTGGAAGGGCCTTAGCGTTAGTGTAAGTAGACGTCGAAATGGCTAGCGACGCGACACGACTGTGAAATGTCGTGCCATCGCCGTGGTTGGTTCCGGGTATCGACTCCGTCTCATCCACCATCGTACTGCTGCAGCAACACTGCGGATAGGATTAACTGACAGAGCCGATGATTGCAGATGGACCACAGCAAGCCCCCGTATGCCCGCATTCTGCTGCCGTCAGTGTTGAGCCGTCGACGAATGGCAGCGACCAATGACACAGCCAAGCTCTTGTTGAACGCGTCGCGCTATATGCACTGCCAACTTCTTGTCTGTGGGTTGCAGTCCTGACCGAGGCCGCCGTGCAAAGCCTGAAGTGAAGGCCTGGGCGACTCGCGAGCCAGGCATGATTTGATATCTGCCTGCGAGTGGCCATCCGTACTCTGTACACTATGTTTGAGCCGAAGTTATTAACGTGCTTTAAACTTGCTTCTTCCCGAGCCTCGTCACAGTTTTTGTCGAGTCCAGGCCATGGCCGTGCCCACAATCATTCGGATGGCCGAGCAACTGCGTCATTGACTGCAGCGGCTCCTGGCGGTGCCAGCAGTCCTGAACTGATGGATCTGTAAATCAAAACATTGTGCCGCTCAGGGAGATGAAACAATTTGTGGGTGGATGGCCGACATAGCCTGCGGTTTTTTTTCTTTCTTGTTCGCGGCAGCCGGTAGTGGCGTGCTGGGTAATGTACCTGGTACAAACTTGGCACCATTTGCGATGGTTTTTCTCTGGGATGGAGGCGATCAACGATGGGGATTCGATGCCAGCTGAGCAAGGCCTCGATGATTCGAGCAGGAGCTTTTGGGCAGCGGGTTGTTGGCGGCACCCATCGGTACCAATACGGACTGGGTGTCGTGGGTGTGTGAACAAAAAAGGTCGGACCGCAGATTGATTGCCAGAAGAAGCCTGGCTCGAGACGGTGGGTGTTGATTGGTGGCGGAAGGAGGGCCAATTGTGGATTGGGAGTCCTTGAGTTGTGACACTTTTGCGAGAGAAAGGAAGTCCCGGCTGGAGCCTCACTGCCAACTGGGCCTCAGGCGCTATCAACACAGCAGTAGATTGGTGGTGGGTGGTCACTATCTGCGAGGTGGTCGTGGTGGTTCAGGCTTTCCAGCATCCGCGGTGCAAAGTCTCAGAGTCTCGGTCAGTGGATACTGGGGCTGGTTCTCGCGTCTGACCTTGGCAGGGCCTTGTGCGGGATAACTGTAGAGTGGGAGAATCCGTCGGCCATTCCCATGTCCATCCATCTCCATTTTGGGAGGCCTGACCTTACTGCGCAGGGCCAAGTGCAGCAACTTATGTAAGGTACAGACATGATCTGTGGAGGCACGGGGAGGCGAGACGAGGCGAGGCGGATGATCATTCATGACTGCTGCGTGTTGTTGTTTGTTTTGCTTGTGCTTGTTGCTTTAGTGTGGTTGTGCTGCCATTACCAACTACTTATTTTGCATAGGTAATAGGTGTTCGTGCCTAGGCACTCGATGATGTAAAAATGTGAGCGCTCGTGTCGAAAATGGTCCAGAGACCACACAATAAGTGGAAGGTTTCGCATCGGCTGGCCTAGCGCATTGACTTTCGGACAGAATTTTCGGTCGAGGCGTGACAGAGAGAATGGAAAGTCGGATCAATCATGTCCTTGGGCAATGAACGAATTGGACGAGGAATGCCTCTGTGCTCGCCTCTGTGCTTGAGGGATTTCGTAGGGGCGAGAGTCTGGCGATTCATGTTTGACTGCGCATCCGCATGTTCGTCCTACATATCAGCAGAGACGTCAGCTCTCGCAAGTACTCCGTATAGGCAGTCGAATTGCCTTTCTAGAGGAGACAGATGTAAGGTTCTCGCTGACTGTTGTCAACTGAGGTGTCTGACTGACGGGAAGCTGTGTGTCTGCATAAGGTATGTTGGTGTGTCAAAGTGTATGAGAGTGTGTGTGTGTGGTGATTATTCGCTCTGGCCGTGCCTCTTTGGAAGACGGAGAGAATTGTGTGTACGCAGTATTGTGTGTGTTGTGTGTGTACGTATCTTCTTCACAAGGAACACCCCCCCTTTCCTGAAGAGACCCACCTAAACAGTACAATTGGTACCCACTCTTCATCTCTGCCCCTTGCCCCTGTACTAGTGCAAAGAGGGAGATGGATTGCTCCAAAGTGGTTCCCGATGGGCGGAGCTAGGCCAGAAACCAAGACCTTCAAATCTCGCCAGACCGGTGGAAGCAGGGTTATTTGCAGAAACTTGATGCCATGGCGGCCGGCTTTTGTGTCCATTGCGATTCCATCATCACTCTAATCAGATTATAAGCCATTCAATATTTGCTACGGCCATTTGCTCCATCCTGATGCGTCAAGGAAGGAAAGAAAAGTCTTGATAGCAGATCCCCCCATGCAGAGGCTCCAGAGATTTTTCTACCTTGGTACCTTGTGAGAGGAAGGAGGCTCAGGCTTCGGGACCGGCAGATAAACTCTGGCGGAAAAAGGGGGCCGGGAGGCGTGTCTGTAAATGGCGAGAAAAAACACGGACTTTTGTTGCTCAGAATACTGGAGGAAATCCTCCCAGAATTCCTGCCAAAGACGCAGCCCACTGACTGCTGCAGCCATGACAGATTAAACAGACAGACAAATGATCAGATAAACGTATAACACAGACTCTGCCAATGCCAGTGTGTCTGTCTGCAACCTGCCAGCGTCAAACGCAAAAGACCTGCAAGTCGCGACACCATATCCACAGCAGCGGCAGCTCACGGGGATTCCGTCTACGCCGTAGCACATTAATGAGTCTCAAGTTCCCAACTGACTTGAGTAGCTCGGCGCCGTACCAGCTGAGATACCTACAGGACTTGACTCTAGTTTGAGGTAGAGCGTCTTCGTTGACCAAACCCGAGAGACTAACACGGCAGACTAAATACTTGGTAGCTTCTCCAGACACCGGTCTACATGTATTACCGCACCGAACCTTCCATGGTGACGATGCCGATGCTGGTGCTGCATGAGTGCTCAACTACAGAGTACCACCACCATCTTCAGTCTCAATTCTCCCTCTCTCTCTCTCTCTCTCTTTCACTCGCTCCCTAATGGAGCTGGGCTACAGTCTACTGCGTACACTACAGACTACGGATACCTTGGACTGCTGGAGGCGCCGGTCCGTCAGTTCTTGGTCCCAGTTCCAGTCTTGACCACACCCTCGCCGGCCCTGGCCCCTGTCTTGGTTACTTTGTACCCGCAGCGTGCACCACGAATAGCAGCGTGATAATTGCCTTGACCCCCCTTCTTTCGGGCCATTCCTTGCCTCCCTCTCTGTTGCTGTACCTATTCATACACAAAGTTGTATGGAAGAACGGCGGGATACTTTTTCTACACACCCCCTTCTCCAAAAAAGAGTGTTTCCCCTCCAGCCACACCCTCCGGGATCCTGGGTCTGCCTCTCTACCTGACTACGGATACGGATACCTCTATTACCCTTCATAGCGCCAGTCCACGCCAACCAGCGGCACCACTCAAAGTCCAGTCCTCCTCCATCCCTCCCTTCCCCCAGATCATTTTCTTCCTCTTCCCTTTCCGTGACAGCTTCATTTCTGTTCGTTTTGACATTCAATTCCCGTCTCTCGTTCACTCCTCTGTACGCAACAAAAGGCTTATATCTCCTGCCTTCAACAAAAGCTTCCCTATTCTACATCATCAAGAAAGAGAAGAGGAATCACACGTGGATTCAAGGTACGTAACTGTCGTGGAACGATCCGGAAAACAAGACCCAACACGAGGAAGGAGGCCACGGGCGAGAAGGAAGAGCGGAGAGCGGCTGCCAATGCTCGGCAGGAAATCGCCATCCATTGCTTGCCGCGTCGTGGAATGCCTTCTCGCCTCCTCTTCACTTCCTCCTGCCCCAAAAACACATTGCCCAATTCCATCTCGTCCCACCAGCCTCTCCTTCTGCCCTACTACACCTCTTCTCCACCGTCGCTTGCCTTGCCCATCGTCGACATCTGGGGGAAAAAAAGGAGTCGCTCGCCGGTTCCTTCAGAAACACACAAGAAACACCGGGGCCCCATATCCAACCAATTCTTTCGACCCGCGGACGTCAACTTCCTTCACTCCCTTCCCTCCTCTCCCTCTACAACCAACGTCGAGCTTTTTGGAACACCGCTTCAGAAATACCGACCTGGAGTAGACTCCAATTCATCAACGCCTCCATTATCTTTCCGTTCAAACGACCATCGCGAGCCATCGATTCTTAACAGATAAACTGACCCCGAAATCCACAGCCTCCAAATCAATCACAATGTACTCCAAGCTCATCACCGCCCTCGCGGCCGTCGGTGCTGGTGTTGCCTCTGGTATGTTCTGTTCGAAGCCCTCTTTCGGGATGGACGTTTTCTAACCACAATTCGCTTTGTCCAGCCCAGAGCAGCAACATCTGCTCATCGGCCACCGTTACCGTCACCGATGCCGCCATGGCTACCGCCCTTCCCTGCACCACCTTCACCGGTTCCGTAAAGATCTCCGAGAGCATCACCGGCAACATCGATATCAACGGCCCCAAGACCATCAAGGGCGACCTGATCGTTACCAACGTCACTCAGCTTGTTGGCCTTACCTCCTCCACCCTCGCCTCCGTTGAGGGCACCTTCCAGATGCAGGGTCTGACCCTCCTTTCTGACCTGCGCTTCACCTCGCTCGCCACCGTCGGCTCTATCAACTGGGTCACTCTGCCCGCCCTCGGCTCCCTAGTGTTCGGTACCGCCGGTGTCACCAAGGTTAACGACATTCTCATCAGCGACACCTTCCTGAAGAGCTTGGACGGCCTGAACGTCGCCTCTGTCGACTCCCTCCGCATCAACAACAACAACCAGCTTGTTTCTTACAGCAACCAGCTGGCCAACGCCACCAAGACCATCGAGATCAACTCCAACGGCCCCGACCTGGGCATCACCCTCCCCAACCTTATCTGGGCTGGTGAGATCATCATTGCCGATGCCGCCAAGGTCCAGATGAACTCCCTCGAGGTCGTCAACGGCTCCATCAAGTTCGACAAGAACACCTTCACCGAGTTCATCGCCCCCAACTTGACCCAGACCACCGATGGCGATGTCTCCTTCATCAACAACGTCGAGCTCACCAACCTGTCTCTGCCCCTTCTTGCCAAGACTGGTGGTGGTCTTACCATCCAGAACAACACCCTTCTCCAGAAGATTGACGGTCTTCCCAAGCTTAAGCAGATTGGCGGTGCTGTTCTCCTCCGTGGCAACTTCACTGAGTAAGTTTTACGGTTCTTGTGGTTCTGTGACAAATCTGACATATAATACAGGGTCGACCTTCCCGCTCTCGAGGACGTCAAGGGTGCCTTCGACACTCAGTCCACTGGCAACATTGACACCTCTTGCGACGTCTTCAACAAGATGAAGGGCCGCCAGATCCAGGGTGACTACAAGTGCCGCAGCAACAACACCAACGCCAACAAGGACGGCGACAGCAACGGCGGCTCCGCCGGTGGCTCCACCAACAACAACAATGGCGCCGCTGGCAACGTTGCTGTCAACACCGCCATCCTTGGCGCTGCTGTTCTCTTCGGTCTCACTCAGCTGTTGTAAACGACTGGCACTGGAAATACGGGCTCGGATAATGGTGGCGTTCTCCATACATCTTTCACTGTTTGTGCAATTTCTTTACAGCAACTCTGTCTCAACAGCTTGCGAAAACCCTCACGCATTCCCTAGACTGGGAACCTCCTGCGTATAGGAGAACCTCTAGACTTAATACTGGACGATGGGTGGAGATGCCACGGACCCTCGTCGACTTTTTACTCTCTTTTGCGTGACGAACCAAAAGCACTTACAGACCAACGCGTCGCGTCGTTTCTACCGCATCATTCGGTTCCGACCTTGCTGCGCTACATATCCCGCCTAGACGATTTTGGGAAAAGGGTTCGGTCGAGCGGCATGTCGAGAGCTTGGATGACGGGTGGTTAAACACGGGCGGTGGCAACGGCAGATACCTGGCGAAGGCGTGAGATTGATGGCGGACAAGAAGGCGATAGGCAACGAAGATAGAGAGGGCTGTAGTGTGTATTGAGGATCCATGATGTGTATACCTTTTTCTACTTTCAACGTTTCACTGTGTCTTATTGCCCTGAAGTGCCATGTCTGATGTGAAGTTACTATATGAGTAGACGTAATGCCAAAGCCGTTCGCGGAATGACGTTTTCTGGGCCCTTTGACAGCGAGCTTCCAATTGTTCGTATCTTCATCAAGTGTTTGCAACTTTATGAGGTAGCCATTTATTGTTTTCTATATTCTACGTCATTGGTAGATACCTTTATCGAATTTCTCAGTATCGAAGAACTTTGGCACTATAACATTGCCGTTGAATACGCGTCCATCCAGCTCATTGACCGCCTGTTTTAGTGATTATGTTAGAAAACGCCCTGCTGTGTGTGGAACGTGGCCGGGAGGGGAAAGACTTACACGAAGGGCAGAGACTTGGTCGGTAAACCTGATAAAGACCTGCCTCTTTTCAACGTCGATGTATAATCGCTCGACCCTGCCGTACTATAAGAGAGGACGTGATTAGCATTTGGGAAAACGGCAAGTGATATTCTTCATCTTTGGGTACACAAAGCAGGCAGGGTCCCTTTCTGTCGCTCCGGGAGAGCTTGAAGCATGGATCACTTACCTTTTCACCGCATTCCTCGCCAATCTCCTGCCCCAGCCCATTGGCGATCTCGCCCTGCAGGTCCTCCATGTTATCCAGCATGCGCTGCAGAACAATGACCTCGCTCATGGGCCCGCCAAACTTGCCGCCGCTGCCGCCATCGGTCTCGTCCTTGCGCTTCCCGCCAATGACTTTGGCGCGGTTGCCCGGCTCAGCCCACCCGCCGCCCTCGGCGTCCGACTTCTTCTTGCGCTTCTCGACCTGTACGCGCAGCGGGTTGACGATGCCGGACTCGTCTGCGCCCAGGCCGGAGCCCTTTGTCCAGCCGTACTTGCTCATGAGGCGTTGGGCGAAGCCGGCTTGGCCTGGGCGGGAGGATCGCGGGGCCTGAGCTTCTTCTGATGCGGCCGGTGGTGGTGGTGGTGCCCTGCTGGCGCCGAGGCCGAGGGTTGGTGGTGGGGAGTCTGGGTCTGAGGGCTCTTCTTCGTCTGCGGGTGGTTGCTTGGTGGAGGATGGAGTATAGCGGACGGGTGCACGGGATATCGTTGCTTCGTCGGTCACTGCCGGGGGAGGAGGGGGAGGAGGTGGTGCGGACGCGGAGAGAGCTTGACGGCGGGCATATGCGTCGTCTCCGATTGCTGCTTCCGTGGCTCGTGGTTCGGCTGGGGGTGGTGATGTTGGAGGCGGGGGGACGAAGGAGTATTCGGCTGGAGGGGCGAACTGATCTGAGGAGAGCGTTTAAGTAACGTGCCGTCTCTGCGCAAAGAAGATTGAGGCGGGGGGAAGACTCACTCATCGCCGGCCGGCGCTCCGTCTCTTCGTCGCTGTCATCGCTCAGACTCTTGCGTCTGCGGTGGCGGTAGAGCAGCCTCTTCCACTCCTGCACCTCGTGGATCCGCTCGTCGCTGCGCAGATACTCCTCGACATTGGTGGGCTTCGTTGGGTCGTAGATGTCGTCCCAGTTGGTCTCGGCGGGCTGGTCGTTGTTTCCCTTCTTCTTCTTCTTTCTGCGGCCGCCGCGCTGATGGCCTCCGCCTCCGGCACCGGCGCCTGCGTTGGCGCTGTAGCGCCACTCGTCTTCCTCTGTCACGGCCCAGTCGGCGAGGGTGCTCTTTGGCGGCGGTGGTTGTTGGGCGGCTGCCGTCGAGGATGTTGGCGCGGAAGAAGCTGCTGTGGAGGTGGCCGCGGCTAACGTGTTCGCGCTTGGTATCGTCTTGGGGAAGTTTGGCTTTGGTTTCGCTGTCTTTGCTTGTGGTCTGCGTATGGGCTGGAAGCGGAGGGCTGTTGGAGTGAGGTAAGTTTCTGGTGAACCTGAAAAAGAATATGGTCTAGAGGAGAGCGGCGGTAGTACATGGGTCTATGGGCTTTTTCACAGCTGTCCCATCCTTCGGGTCGGCGACCGTGCCGTCTTGGTTGTAGCGGACGGGAGCGCTCGAGATCGTGGCCGAGGGGTCGGCGACTGGGTCAAGGAGGTTTGCGTAGAGCGACAAGCCTCCTCGCGCGGGCGGAGGCGGAGGCGGCGGCGCGGCCATTGAGCTTATTTTGGCCGCGGAGGGGTAATTTTAAAGGATTGATATGGTGGTCAATGGTTGTGGGGAAGGTTATCAGAGGTGTTCTGCGTGATGGGCGAGTACCAGCAGCGAGGGTTGAGTGCGTCGCAAAAGAGACGACGAGATACGTTCAGCCTGGTTCCGCACAGCGAAGTTGAAGCTGCTGGGAAGCTTGCCTGATGGACCCACTCGTGGGGAGCGCACCTCGAATGTCAATGTGCAGATTGCACCTTAAAGTGCCAGGTGCCTGACGTAAAGAACGGATACGAATACCTGGGCTTACCTAAGGCGAATCAGCCAAACCCACCGGTTCGCTGCCGTTCGTCCGTCAGTAAAGCGGAGCCTGGCCGCCTGGGTTTCAGCACCTCAATGGCCGCTGGGCCACTGAAAACCTACCCCTGCGCGTTCCGGCACAGCGCCCAGCCCGCCGCGCAAGCGCAGTTCCATGTTTCTTCGGGGGTCTTCGTGGGGGACGAGCCACCGGTTGATCTGGGAAGGGCGGGTATTACAGTGGTTCAGTCAACTTCAGTGGGCAAATGTGGCAGCGGGCTAAGAAAAAGCCGACCGGGGTGATCCGGCTTGTCCCAGGCTGGGCTGGCCCCGAGCACATCATCGTCCTAGTCAGGTTTCCCTATCAGTCGACCATTGTGCCTCAACTTTTGTTTCCAACGTAGACTTGTATTTTACCTCTATCTAAGATTGTTACCGTTGAACGGCTCACTCACACAAGCTCCTTGAATATCCTAATTGCCTACCCCGGACGAATCCTCTGGGTTCTATCCTTGTCTAGACAAGTTCATCTGATAGTCCACCACCTTACCTCACCTTACTCCAAAAGCTTCTCCGAATTCGCTGGTGGTTGCAACTCTTCAACTGCCGTCCGGTCAGGCACAATCACACCCTGTCATCCAATAGAGTGAGAGATAAAATTCATACGTCAAGTACGCAAAGATGGCGTTGACTCTCCAAACCGCCATCAACGGCCCGGCCAACTCCACGGCCGTCATTGTGCCGTCCAAGCCCAATGCTCTCACAGCCACGTACGGCGACCTGGTGAGGGAGACCTCGGCCTTCCAGCAGAAGCTGGCCGCCATTGGCATCACAAAGGCCTCGCCCGTTTCCATCGCGACCGTCAACTCCTATGAGTTCATCGTCTCCTTCCTGGCCGCCTCATGGCAGCGTGGCATCGCTGCGCCCCTGAACCCGGCCTACAAGCAGGACGAGTTTGAGTTCTACATTGAGGACGTCAAGTCCGCCATCGTGTTGGTTCCCAAGGGTGCCTATGCCGCCGGTGCACCTGCCGTCAAGGCCGCCAAGAAGTTCAACGCCGCCATCGCTGAGACGTACTGGGATGAGGCCAGGAAGGAGGTCGCGCTTGATGTAAAGGATCTGGGACAGCTCAAGGGCAAGGGGCCTGAGAAGGTGTTGCAGGCTGAGGCCGACGACGTTGCCTTGGTTCTGCACACCAGCGGCACCACCTCCAGACCCAAAGTTGTAAGTCGTAGTCGGTCTACTTAGAGTTGAGGAACATGGGAAAGCTAACATCCTGTATAGGTCCCTCTTACACACCGCAACCTGACCAGAACAATGAGTAAGTCCAAGTCTCGCAGGAGAGAGGAGCTGAGATGCAAGGCTAACACCAGTGATAGAGAACATCCAGAACACATACCAGCTTACAAGCGAGGACCGCACTATGCTGGTCATGCCCCTGTTCCATGTCCATGGCCTTCTCTGCGGCCTTCTCGCACCCCTAGCCTGCGGCGGCTCCATGGTCGTCCCGAACAAATTCTCGGCCACCGAGTTCTGGGGAGACTTCATCACCCACAAGGCCAACTGGTACACCGCCGTGCCCACGATCCACCAGATCCTCCTCAAGAACCCGACGCCCAGCCCGCTGCCCGCCATTCGCTTCATCCGCTCCTGCTCCTCCCCTCTGTCGCCCACCGTCTTCCACCAGCTCGAGGAGACGTACAAGGCGCCCGTCCTCGAGGCCTACGCCATGACCGAGGCTGCCCATCAGATGACCTCCAACCCCCTCCCGCCCGCGAAGCGCAAGCCCGGCACTGTCGGCCTCGGCCAGGGCGTCGACGTGCGCATCCTCAACGACGCTGGTGACGAGCTCGCTCAGGGCCAGGAGGGCGAGATTTGCATTCGTGGTGAGAACGTCACAAAGGGGTACCTCAACAACGACGCCGCCAACGCCTCGTCGTACACCAAGGGCGGCTTCTTCCGCACGGGCGACCAAGGCAAGAAGGACGAGGACGGCTACATTGTCATCACGGGCCGCATCAAGGAGCTCATCAATAAGGGCGGCGAGAAGATTAGCCCCATTGAGCTTGACAACGTCTTGACCCGCCACCCTGCCGTCTCCGAGGCCGTCAGCTTCGCCATCCCCGACGACATGTACGGTCAGGATATCGGTGTTGCCGTTGTTCTCAAGCCAGGACAGCAGCTCAAGGGCGAGGATTTGAAGGGCTGGGTGCAGGAGAAGCTGGCCAAGTTTAAGGTTCCTAAGAAGGTTAGTTGATAAACTCTTACGAGACTGTTTGGAAATTCAGACTAACAAGATCTCAGATTTATTTCACCGAGACGATGCCCAAGACAGCCACGGGCAAGATCCAGCGCCGCATCGTCGCCGAGAAGATGCAGCAACAAGAGGCCCCCAAGGCCAAGTTGTAGACCAGCCGATTAGTAGACCATAAAGATTCGGCCATGCTCATGGCGGACCTAGATGATTGTAAGACAGTAGAAAGGGGTATTCTCGTAGACTTCACATACATCTGGCGTGAAAGACACTGTAGAGAGAGAGAGAAGAGAGATATTGTGTGTTATTTTAGATACCTAGAAAGAAGGATAGAATAGAGGGATTTCCAATATCTATAATAACGCCCCGCCGCATATACATGTAACGTAATAACCATAATGACTGACCGATTCTTCATGAATCTCATCAGATAGAGCCGCACACTCATGGGGCCTTCGTCTCGCCAGCCATGAACTTCAACCCTTCCTAGGCGTAAAACCCAAGGAGCCCTCCAGTCCCAAACAACTCGAGCGTGAAAAGAGAAAACGGAAAGAAACATCTTTCTTCAGTCGTAGTGACCGCCCTCATCCAACTCATCATCAAGATCAGGATCCTCCCCCTCATCAGAGTCGTAAAGCTTCTTCTGCTGCTGATCGCCTCCCTGCTTCTGCTGCGGCGACGCAGACGCGCTCTTCGGCACAATGCTCTTTGGCGTCACGGCATGAAGCTCAACCCAGCACGAGTTCCCCTCAGGCCCATTCCACCGCACGGGATTCACGTCCTTCCCGGCGTTGTCCGCTGCGGGCTCCGGCAGACCGTCTCCCCCGTGGAGCGCGTACTCCCTCGATATCCTCCTCACCTCGGCATTGGCGTCCGCCAGCGCGGCGAAAGCGCCCATGACGGTCGTGGCGGCTGTGATGTCGCCGTCGGCGCCGCCGTCGCTGTAGAGGACGAGGGCGATTGTATGGGGGAATTCGCGGCGAGATGGGGGCAAGGAAGCGACTGAGGAGGATGCCGTGGGAGGAGGAAGGCGTTTTGCGGGTGGTGGTGTGGTTTGGACTGCGCTTGTTGCCGAGGCGTTGCGCTTGTGCGCCGAGGTGTCTTCTGTGGATGACATCCTGACTGTCATTTGCCTTTTGGGTGGTTGTGTGAGGTTGTGTTGATGTGTGGTGAGATGGAAGGTTAGATGTGTAGCTTTATCGATGAGAGTTTGGGGGTTGCTGGTATAGGTAGGGTGATGTGTAAGGTGAGGTATGTATGTAGTTGTGAGACCTCTATCGGTGAGATGTCAATGGCTTGCAGAGGTGTGATGCAAGGGATGGGAATGTCAAGCTTATTTGGTCGTAAGTTGTGTAAAGTTAAGTAGTAACAGATCATAGGAAGCACATTCAGGTTCTTTCAGTACCCTCCCAATCCTCTTTTATATCAAAGACGGAAATCCCATCTCACGCGATATGTGGATGAGTGATTATATGACTGATCCCAAGTGTCACTAACAAAGATACGGGAACTCGGTGGAGACCGCCCGCCCGCTTCACCCACCTCCAGCTCCAACTCCGCCCCGTCTCGCCGTTTCGCTCTTCACCTCGGAGCTGTGCAAGCCCGTACTGCCCATTGAGTCAAGGTAAGGTACGAAATAAGGTACCCATCTGTCGCTGCGCCGGTATGTAGAGCTCAGCAATCATGCTCGGCACTGGCCTGATATGGATCGATTCAATTGCCTCGGTGGAGCGGCAAGTGCATCACAAGACGGCAGCGGGGTGGTCGGGATGGGATCTTGGAAGGAAAAAATGAAAGTCTCGGCTGGTCCGATGACCGGCGCAGGTCCCCATTGAGGTGCTCGCGCCGCCCGGGGGCAGAGAGGCTGAGAAGCTGCCCTGTGATGACATAGCACCTTACCTAGCTTTCTTGACCCAGACCAACAAACCGGGACCTTGGACGCCCCCCCCCCCCCAGCTTCGGGGTTGAGCTCGAATGCGCGAAGGGCGCGAACCCGGCGTGAACCGACTGTAGCCAGCTGTCTGCCCCGCTGCGGGCGGGATTTCTCCCCCAGCGCTGTTGAGGAGGAGGAGGCCTTGGCTTCTGGAGCATTTTAAATTCCTTCTCAATTGGCATTCGGAAGGGGGAAGAGGAGCTCGGGAGCTGGGCCGAGGGGAGGACGGGAATTTCGCCATTTTCGGGGGTAGGTGATAAAGATCCCTTGGGGTGGGAAAGCTGGAGCCGATGCCCCGATGGCACTGGGGGTTTGGGGGAATTGGGTGACTCAACAACACGGTCGAGGTTTCACCACCTTTTCACCTACTCACTCCGTACCAGTCCCAGATATTTGGTGGGGGCCGTGTCAGTCAGGTACTTGCCTTTTAAATTGCGCCCGACCTAGATATTCTCGACCAGCAGCTGCTAGGTTAGGCTACCTCCCGAACACCAACTCGTGTTCCCTCTTGTGACATCGCCATTGTCGAACGAGACGATGGTAAGGTCCCTAAGCCATATTGAGCTTCCAAAGTCAACTGTCTTAAACGAAACTCAGGAGTCTGGTACGTGAGTATGGAAAACCAACATCCACTGCGGGCTCTCTGTAAAGCACCGACCTCACGCCAATATCAAGGACAGTGCCATCCTGTCTATAGCCCTTCAAGAGAAGGGAAGGAAGCCTGGCCATTCTCAAAAGGCATGCATATTTGGGAACAGGGATTTACAGTCTCGATAGTCTCCCGGTGTAGCTTCTAGGCCTGAACATGGCCACTCCACGATATTGCATGGCTAATTGGCGTGCTACCAGGTGTGATGTACTTCAGGCCCCCGTGAGTCGGGAGCAGCGTCTGACCATCACTCTGTAGCCATCTGAGGTGCCATCCGATCTCTGGCAGAAAGGGAGCTCCGAGCTCAGGTTCCCAAATGTGAAAAGAAATCATGTCATTGGTCCATAATTGAGTACACTTGAGTTTGCCTCGCCCCGTTTAACCATTTCCCATTAAACTGCGTCCATCACAGTTTCACTGGCCAGAAGAGAAACCCCACAAAGACCGACATGATACAAATCGCTAGTCCGTTTACGCCAAACAAAACAGGTCTCTTCCTCATCGTCATCAAGCCTCGGCTTGCTCTTCAGCAGCGACTCTGAGCTCATAGTTGAGCTCGAAGCATTCAGCAAGAAGCTCCGTTACACTGCCCTGCCCTTCCGGGATATCGTCGTTGATCATGAATTTGCCATCTTGACGCATGTTGTCGATCGAGTGCAGCTGCAAGTGAATTGTTAGTCTGGTTCGACTTATTGATGAAGCACATCATACCTTCATGCTGTAAGGGTACAGCTCTCTCACGGACTGCACACCGCCGCTGTTCTTGACCTCGATGAGACATCGCTTGAGTGTTTGGAGCTGGTTGTAGATCGGCAGCAAGGCTTCGGAAACGGGCTCTGACGAAATCATCAACGAGTAGATGTAGGCGTAGCTTCTTCTGATGAGATAGAGCATCGTCTGTCGTCGGTGTCAGTAGAGCTCAGTCAAAAACATAGGTTCGTCCGACTTACACGCTGAACGTAGAGCTCTGCAGGCTTGCCTTCGTCATCCACCCAGTTGCCGTCGATTCGGCTCTCGTCGATCTTGTCCAACTGTCTCTGGAAGTCAAAGAGATCCGCCTCTCGAAGGGACCATGCTTGCGTGATCGAGAGTTTCTCCAGCTCGTTGCGAATGCGGAATAAGATGTCGTATGTTGGCTTGAAAGAGTCGGGAATTACTCCTTTCCTGAGCAAAGGTTAGAGACGTTATCATGGGCGATGGCGTATCCCGTACCTCTGAAGAACGAAATCAGACCACAAGAGGCATTTCTCCAGCAAAGCGGTCACCTCATCAAATCCGCCGGGTGTCTTTCCGTCCGCAGTCAGCAGCTTGCCCTCCTGTCTCTTCTCCTCGATCTCCCGCAATTGAGCTTGCAGCTTCTGGACCTCTGATGGCGAGAACTATATCACTGTCAGCTTTGTCGCGTCACATTCCTCTTGACGCTGGCCATACCTTTGTTCGGGTGTTTGCTAGAGACATGGATCTCAGGATAGAGATCAGCTTCTCATATGTCTTTGGCAGGGGGTCCTCGAATCGCTCCAATCGCTTCCGAAGGTTTGCCAGAGACTTGTCACAGAGCTCCAGTCGGTTCGAAAGCAGGGTGATGAGATATGGAGGGTACTCGGTCTCGGTAGTCTTGACATTCTGCTCGAGCTTTGTCAGGGTGTGTGAGATGCTCTCCAAGTCCTTGATGGAATACAAGTCGACTTCGGTGAGGTGGTCCAACAATCTTCGGACGGTCGAGGTCAGGGCATAGGCAGCTGGAGCTTCGTTGTTTCGTCCGATGGTCATGAAAAAGAGCGAAAGTAGTTGGAAGCAGCTCTCTAAGACTCTGTCCACTGCAGCGCGGGTTAGCCGTTGACCCCGCACAGTCGGGACGATAGCGCGTTACCTCTATTCTCCTCCCTTCGGTCAGACGTCCGGGCTTCATTGAGCAGGCGAACCTGCTCGATCGTCTCTTCGTAGAGCGGGAGAACGTCCTGGCTTCGAATATAAGTGGTACGATCCTGCTTCAGGAGCAGAAGTCTGTCGCGGATCGTAACCAGCTTATCGAGAATCTCCTTTTCGCGGTCGTCCCGCGGCGGGGGGCATGTAGGGGTATCCATCTCGCGTGACGTAACTCAAGACGGGCGTTGGTTGCTGGGAGGGTTGTAGAGCTGGAATATGGGCGACTGCCGAGTGTTCGAGATCATGGACGGCCAAGGGATGCACCTCTTGCGCTGGAAGTCGATACCGTTGCAGGTCTGCCAATGATCCAACATTCAACGAAGCACGATAGCGGGGCCAAAGGTGAATCACAGGTCGGGACCGGGAAGCTAAAGTCCGATCGTCGGTAGTGTAAGGTATATAATTCCCCGTTGCACTGGGGTTGTTGTGTGCTGGTGAACAGAGTTGTATTGGTAAGAAGCCTGTGACAAAGAATGGGCTGCCGTGGCATCCGTAGAAGCTGCGCAGATGGGATTGCGTATGTAAGTAAAATGCGGATGATGCGCTCGTTGGCTTGGCCGGAAACCAATGGAAAGGTGCACCTCAACCAGCGACGCTTCTGATAGAGAAGGTGGGGGTGACTGACCTGCTTGGAAAGTCAAATCGAGGTATCGATGTGGGGCATGACCCAAGTGTCACCGACGGCAGCGGGGCAGGCATGCCCAGGTCGTCGATCCGGGATCCTATTGGCTCGCACCTATGTCCAATCACATATCTTGAAGATAGACCCACTGCAGGCGGGCTTTAACCGAAACCGCCGAATGTTCATTAGGTCTTGAAAGCCCTGCCAAATTTTGACTCGGTGGATGACCTCGCGATACCATATTGACTGCTCCTTTGCAAATCACACTCACCATCCGCGAAGACAACCTCCAGTCGCAAACGCCCAAATCAGTCACAATGTCCACCGCCGAGCTCGCCTCTTCCTACGCGGCCCTCATCCTCGCCGATGATGGTGTCGAGATCACTGTGCGTCCGCCCCTCGAGTCACCCCGCCACGAAAATAAATAAATCACATCAAATAATACCAAAATATCACGACAAGGAACGAGACTAACAGTGTTGGAATTTTAGGCCGACAAGCTCCAGACCCTGATCAAGGCTGCCAAGATCGAGGACGTCGAGCCCATCTGGACCTCCCTGTTCGCCAAGGTACGACGCGACGACAATATCCTCCACCGATTCGAGGAAGGACAACGAAGGCTGATTTGAGATTTCACATAGGCTCTTGAGGGCAAGGACGTCAAGGACCTGCTCTCCAACGTTGGCTCCGGTGGTGGCGCTGCTGCCCCCGCTGCCGGCGGCGCTGCCGCTGGCGGTGCTACCGAGGCTGCCGCCGAGGAGGCACCCAAGGAGGAGGGTACGTTGAAATCCCACAACTATGGACACGACGTTGTGCACAAAACAAATACTGACACCCGCTACAGAGAAGGAGGAGTCCGACGAGGACATGGGCTTCGGTCTCTTCGACTAAGCGATTTTTCCTGCGACGATTTCCTTCCCTTTGTAACTTCAACTGCATGGATCCGGGGGTTCTACGATTCGCGCGATCATAAAGGATTGGGTGGAGGCACGATATCCTGCTGCCTGGACAGAGTAGCTCTCATACGATAATGTGAAGACGCTCTCTACGCGGAGTTCACTGGACATCCTCAAAAAATGAAAGTGGAATTTGGCATGCTTTGAAAATATCGGGACCCGCGCGGTGAATGGAGTGAGCCGTGGACGTCGACATGATACACCAGCTTAGTTCGAGTTGGAATGGCTTATGACTCTACCTTGGCTTCTCGACTTCCCGACTTCTCGAAAGTGGTGACTGTGATTCCTACTTAGCCGAAAACCAACACCTATACGGGGTAGTCGGCACATATATGTCACCATTCCCCACGTCATCGGCATGCCCCAATCGGGATATGTTGATGGGTGAGAGTGAGGCAGACTACACCCTACATGTTGAGCCTTGCCAGGGTTATCATGTCTGTCAAGTCGATGAGTCCCATGGTTACTGGTGCTCGTGTCGTGGGTAAGGCTATGTAATTCAGACCTTATCAATTGACGGCTACAGTCTCGATACTGTGTCTTCGTCATTGCCCACCCAGTTTTCGCGTATCATTGAATTTCGGTAAACAGTCGGGTCAGCCCCACCGTCCATGATACTCCGACATACGCTATCTCACCCTTATGTAGTCCACGATTCCACTGCTGACCTTGCTAAGTTCAAGCTCACGCTCCTTCCAGCTTCGGCTGGACGTGTATTAATTGCAGTCACATCAGAAAAGGAGGAGAGCGGAAAAACTGTAGGAAGATATCGTTGACTGTTTCTCAATTCTTTTCACACTCAATGAGTGTTTTTTGACTAACCCCCTGACATCCGCAACGCCATCATCTAATGCAATCTTCCGGATCCTCGATTTCCTGGGCTCTGGGTCCTTTAAGAAACCTGGGAGACTAAAACTCCCGAATCTGCTCATCCTAGAACGCTTATTTGACGATGAGAACGGCGCTGGGAGTGAGCCCTGCCTCCTTCAAGGTCTTGCTAAGATCCATGTGGCCCTCGAACGTCTTGCGAGGGAACGTGGTCGAGAAGCTCGTGACTGTCGTTCCGGTCTCGGACCGGAGCATCTCCGCCACCTCGAACAACGTGGTCTCAGCCGGCAGGGTCTTGACGACGTTGCCGCCGGCGGTCTGTAAGCGCAAGCGAGCCTCGTTGTGATTGGCGACCGTCTTCGGGCCAGCAGATGCGGCGGCGGCGGCGGCCGGGGCAGATTCGGGGGCTCTTCCCTCTCTCGCGGCCTTGGCCTCCTCGGCCTTGCGGCGACGCTCCTCCTTGTCGGCCTCGATCTTTGCCTTGATGCGGCGCTTCGCCTCGATGTCGTCCTGCTTCTCCTGGCGCTTCTTGGCGGCCTCCTTGATCTGCTCCTTGCGCGCCAGCTCTTCTTTGGCCTCCTGGGTCTCCTTTGTGGCCTTCATGCGAATCTTCTCATTACGCTTGGCGTCTTCCTTGTCGAGGAGGGCCTGCTTCGCCTTCTTCTCCTTGAGCTGCTCTCGGAGCTGGACGAGTTTCTCCTTCTTCTGGTCCTCTGTCAGTGGAGCAATCTCCTCAGTCGACTCTGAGAAGTCGGTGTGATCCCTGGTATTCGGTGTAAGTACTCAGCATGCCCAGTCTGTCCTGTAACGATGGAGACTTGAGTGTAGCGAATAGAATTCAATGGTGGTGGTGATTGGATCATGGCAACTTACGTCTTTGTTGCGTGGTATGAGGCAGTATCCTGAGATCTGAAGCGCTTGCCGCATTCGTTGCAGACGAGAGACTTTGCCGTACCGCCGTTCTCAAGAGCCTCGATGTTGGCTTGGACTTCAGCGGCATCATCGTCATCATCGTCCTTCTTAGCTTCAGTAGCGGTAGCAAGCTCTTCGAGGGGCTTGTCTTGGTTGGTCTCGAGCCACTCGAGAGCTCCGTTCACTGTGATCAGTCAGCAACACCATCTCACACTTTCTTGTCACAATGCTTGATGAATCTTTGTCGGATAGTATAGGTCAGGCACTCACGGTTTCCAGTCTTCTTCACGGCAAGCTCGGCCCGGGCCTTCTCAAAGCCCATGTCGAGCAGCTGGTCGAGATCTGACTGTGTCATTTTGGTGGATAGTGGTGGTGGTGGATGGCGGGGTTGTTTTTCTCGGGTGGTGAGGGAATCTGTCTGCTTGAATGAGGACAAAAAGTCTTTAATAAAGAGTATGTGAAAGCGATGTGTGAATCGCAATTTGTATCCTCCTCGGCTTACCTATCGGAGATGAGGTGAGTTGTGAATAAGATTCGAGATATTCCCGTTGCTGTATGAACAAAGCTGGCACGGCAGGCACTGTTGAGTGGTTGTTTCCCGAGACGTCATCTGCAGGTGCCTTCTCCGATGAGAGCTGTGGATAGAGGGGCGACCTGGCAGTGGCTGGAGCGCGGGAGGGACCGACAACACGGACTCTGGAGCTCTTTATTCCTCATGCTTTGTCAGGTAACGTAAGTACTCCGTATCTAATTGATGTTCCTCTCTGTCCCTATCTCTTCGTTGGATTATATCTTGAGTTTAGAACCAGGTCTACTTTGTCCAGAGCTGTCAAGGCAGCAATAAGTTTCTTCCTCCAAAGACTGAAGACAATACAGGTACTGCATAGGTTCGTCGACAGAGCCAAGTACCGTCATAGTACCTGGTATAATTAGAAGCGCCACATGAAGGGGTCCCTTCCACTTTTAGTGGATGAACATGATCAATCAAACCCCCGGGCCCGGATTAACCACCCCTGCCCCAAGTTCCCAAGGGAAGCTGCGAGTGGAGGCCCGAGGCCCCAGAGCGCGACTCCGATTGACCGTCCGCTAAACTTGTAAGGGGGCCACTGGGGGGCTAGAGAGTCTAGAGTGTACCTTAATGAAACCTGGCCTGGACTGCCCGAGACTGAGAGTGAGAGTGGGAGTCTGGGAGAGGAATTGGTTTGCCCAGAAGCCGGACTTTGTGTGCGCATCCTCCCTATCCCAATCGAGTCCAGCCCAGTTTGTCGTTGGTTAGGTACCTTAGCTGCCACGCTGCTTAGGTACCTTGCCTTACGGTGGTGTGTATTACGTCGTGGGCTCTTGCGTGCGAAACACCTGCTTTTCTGCCCGTACTTCGTACCCGTCCCGAACCGTGGTCAATTACCCTGCTTGCCTTTCTTACCTCACCATACCTTACCTACCTTACCACAGGTTCCCTCCTTACGTTCGTACTCTTTCAAGAAACCTTGACCTTACCTTACAACCCATCGACTTTTCTAATATCGCCCCGCGCGCAACACTCCTTCGACATCGTCTCGCCCCCTCACATTTATCTCGCAAATTCTCTTCCTCCCGTTAGCCCAGGCCGAGGCCTGTTTCGATTGCGCCGGACTCTCCTAATCTACTCTACATCATCACCCACTAGTTTCGCACCCGCCCCAAACCCACCATGTCGGTCGAAATCGAGCCCACCGAGTTGAGCTTCAAGCGTAGGTCCTTCTTGCGCGCATCCCATCTTGCGTCGTGCTGACAATTCTCTTCTTCCCAGGTCCCTTCACTGTCGAAGTCGCTCGGATTCTGCGGATCAAGAACCCGAACCAGTCCCCCATCGCCTTCAAGGTATGCGGCCACCCAATCCCTCGGCTGTCACGTCACCCTTTGCTCACAGATTATGCGACCAGGTCAAAACCACCGCCCCGAAGCAGTACGATCCCTTGCATGCCGTGCAGCCTTCGTAAGCGACTGACGATATCTCCAGGTACTGCGTTCGCCCCAACTCGGGTCGTGTTGAACCTGGACAAGATGTCGAGGTTACAGGTTGGTGCTCTGCGCAAACGCCAGGTGGTCACATGTCACTCACAGTATTCAGTCCTTCTCCAGGCCATGAAGGCAGAGCCGGCTCTCGACACCAAGTGCCGCGACAAGTTCCTGGTCCAATCCGTCTCCATCACTGCTGACAAGGAGTTTGCGAGCATTGCAAACATTGTACGAAAACCCCCACATTGATTCCGAAGGTCTGGCGCACAAGCTAACGCAACGCCTGATAACACAGCTCGACCAGACTGACAAGTCTTCACTCATCGAGCGCAAGATCCGCGTCAACTGGCTCGCCGCCGAAGACTCGGTGTCCCTTAATGGTGGCAGCGCTTCTGCTGTCGCATCCACACCCAATCGCCAGTCCGTGGTCAACGGCGTATGTTCTCTGACAGCTCGTCGACTCTGAAACGAAATGCTAACAAACCGCAGGACTATACCCCCGATGTCTCCAACGTCTACTCGTCTCCCCAGCCGGATGCCGACTCCGGCAGCCCTGCGCCTGCAGCTCGACCATCGACCTCCGATGTGAAGGAGGATACTGTTTCCGAGAAGGCACAGTCTACAGTCAGCGCTGCGAGTCACGTTGTCGCCAATACCGCCCAGGTCACCTACGAAGAGTTGAAGCAAAAACTTTCCCAGGCCGAGGCCAAGATTGCAAGCCTGCAGGACACCAGCGGCCTCCGGCAACGCGTCAAGACCGAGACTGAGAAGCTCCCTACTGCCCAAGAGGCTGCCGCGGCGGTGAGGCAGGGAGCTGAAGGTGTCTCGGTACAAATTGTTGCCATTCTGTGCTTGTTCAGTTTCCTCCTTGCTTACTTCTTCTTCTAAACCATTTTTGGTTTTCCCTGACAATTCCCCCTTACACGACCTTTCTACTGGAGGACTTATGAAGCGCTAAGTAGCACCGGGTTGAGGCAGCATAGTCGTTGACGCCCCTGTAGTTACTTGCCAAAACACAATGGCACGATGAGCGGAAGTTTGGCGATGCGGTGAGGTGGATGGAGAGGAGGACCATCGACAGACATGGAACGGAGTCAAATCACATGTAACCATAAGGATTCTTTTTGTCGTAACGGCGTGGCGTCCCGGACGCGAAGTAGTTGATTTCAGAGACTGATCTCATGACGATGTTCATCTTTTTGGTGTTCTGTGACTTTGTCGACTCGATGTTATGAATAGAGCCGCTTTCAACAACCTGAGCAGTGTATCTCACACCACACAACTGACTAACACAGGAGGCTGTACAGTACGAGACTTCTCGTAGCTTTGCCATGATGTTTGGTCGAGCACCACCCACATCGGTCAATCTCCTCGAGGAAAGACAGCCTTTATGATATTTGGGAATTGGGTCCGTGGCGGAGAGATGGGGAGTAGGGAGTAGTGCATTGAGCATTTCCATGCGTTGGTCACCGTCACTTTGGTCAGGGGATACATATCTGATGTTGGCCTTTTTCTTTTCGTTCTTGTCGTTTATATCAGGCGGACAACGACCTTGTGGACTATTGGGGGAATTGGAATGGGAAGGAGTATATATACTTGGAGCCACATTCTCCCGTCCAGATAGTGTTGACCTCTTAAGCTATCTTTGCCTCGCGTTTATGCATTTTTGAGTCGTCTCACGTCGTCCAATCCAAGGAACTGTGTTCATGTGCCCAGTTGGAGGGCGATCTTTGAATAGGAGCCACCTAAGCGAGATAAAACATGGCTCATGTGGTTGAAATGCGATCTTTCCTGGAACCCTTTCGGTCATGACTTGTAGTAAAGCAAGTTCGGCACTTTGTTTTTCGTTGAAAGAGACACAGATAGAATGGCATTTTCTCATTTGTATTTCGACTTGATGCTTCATTAAACTTTCTTCATATCTAAAGGGGGGCGTCTTTCATCCGCACCCGGTTCGTGAGCTAAATATATATAGTGCCACTTGTTCGTCAGATAACTTTTTTCTTTATACACAGATTTTGTCTTCCAGATTGAAAACAACATTCATTCAGTCTCTCTCTTTCTACACCGTTTTCCCCTCCTCATGCCTCAATCTCCTCACGCGTCCAGTGGGCCACGGCACCGCCGCCAACCTTGCGACCGCCCTGCTTCCTCTTGACGCGGGAGGTGATGCCGACGTTGGGGTCGAGGATGAAGCGCCAAATGACATAGGTCCAGCTCTCGTGGCGGGGCAGCTCGTCGTAGAACTCGCTGGCGATGGCGCGGAGCTTGGGCAGGCGGGTCCAGGGGACGGCGGGGAAGTCGTGGTGCTCGTTGTGCAGGCCGACGTTGTAGGTCAAGAAGTTGAGGGGGCCGTAGTAGGAGAAGGTCTCGGGGACGGGGATGTTGTTGGCGGCGTCGCGCTGGGCGGGGGTGACGGTCTCGTAGACGTAGTGCTCCGCGATGAAGTGGCCGGCGAGCGGGTGGAGGGAGCCGGCGAGGAAGGAGGAGAGGAGGAAGTAGAGGATGGTGTTGAAGCCAAAGGCCGAGTAAAGGGCGTAGTCGAAGGCGAGCTGGACGGCGATGTTGAGGTAGTGGACCCAGGTGAAGGGGACGCTGTAGACGAGGGTCGGGCGGACGGCGTAAAAGAAGATTTGGAAGGTGCAGAAGAAGGCCTTGCCGAGGATGGAGTCGAAGAAGACGACTTCGAGGGCGGTGGGGAGGTCGGTGTCGAGGCCGTCGACGCCGAGGGACTTGTGGTGCGTCAGGTGGTAGGGCTGGAGGGTATGAATGTCAGTGATTGTCCTTCTTCGTTCTTCTTCTTGAACAATGGAGGCTTTCAGAGACTTACACGGAAGGAAGCGCTGTAGGGCACGCCAATGGGCAGGTTGGCAAAGATGGCGAACAGGCGGTTGGCGAGCGGGGAGCGGAAGGCGAGGTTGTGGGAGATTTCGTGGATGGCGAGGAAGAGGTTCTGGTTGGCGGTGGCGCCGAAGACGTAGCCGACGAGCCAGAACTTCCAGGAGAAGAAGGAGGTGTCGCGGAGGTACCAGGCCCAGAAGATTTGCATGGCGACGACGCCGGCGACGACGTACTTTGTCAGTGGCTCCGGCCCGCAGAGCTTGGTGACCTGGTGATGCGGTTGTTAGCCATTGAGCATTTTACAGAGGAGATATTGGCCACTGTTATAGAGCATTGCGGTTTGTAGAGTGGGAGAAAGGAGACATGTGGAAGGTTGTGTCGTTTGGTGAAAGGACATACCTCAGGGTGAGCCTTGATGATGGCCAGTCGGCGAGTTCGGTGCGGTTCCTCGGTGTAGGTCCAGAAGAAGTCCTTCTCTTTGGGGGTCTCGGTCGGCGCATCGGTCGTCAGCTTACCGGCGGCGACGCCATCGGGCGCGGCGGCGGACTTGCGCTTGGACGGCTGCGTCACGGTCGAGGCAGCGGACGAAGCCATTGTGCTGCGGTGTCTGAGGGTGGTGGTGGTGGTGGTGCTTGTTCGTGGGTGTCGTGTTGAGGTGTGGCGCGCGCGAACAGTTGTATCGAAGAGAAAAAAAAAGGCCAATATCGATCTGTCCTGACCGACAGAGAGATAGAGGGGAGGGGCGAAAAGAGAACGAGTGTCGAATCACCGGCTCTGGGACATTTAATTTATAAAAAAAAAATGTCAAGGTCTCGAGGAGAAAGAGGTTGTCCGTGAAGAAACGAGAGTTTTCCACCGAGCGCACTTGTCAATGAGGAAAAAGAGACGAAAACAAAAAGTCTTATGTGTTTCCCCCTTTGCGCAACAGGAAATGGAGTGTTGGTGGGAGAAAGATCATGCCTCGAAAATGGCAAATCTCCTGATGGCGGGCTGTTAGAAGTTAGGGGTATGGAGAGGTACCTGGGCCCTGGGCGCTGGGGGCGTGTTCCGAAGCGGTCAAGCGGTGTAACAAGGTCGCCTCTCCAGGTACCGCATTTCTGCTTTCTGCTCTCTGCTTTCCATCTGTTCTCTCAGGTTTCTGCAACTTGAGGTGTGGCGCAGTGGATAGCAGTGGGGGTGGATGCTGGAATGAAAATGGAAGGGCTCAAGGGGTCCCCTTCCCTTGCCCCGCTGTGGCCAATCGTTCGGAACATGTGGTTTACGGTTTCTGGCTGCATCTCCCACCTATCCATACTCCCTCACCTGTCTGGATTACCTACTCGGTAAAGATAGGCTTTGGCAAAGCTCTCTCCAGCTGGCCGGGATGAGCAAGGGATTGCTGAAATTTTCTCTGGTTTTTTTCTTGGGACGTTGTTGGGGGCCCTTGGGGGAGATTTGGGGAAATCCAAATCCTCCATTGAATCCCCACACACCACACTTCTTCCCCTTCCCCTTCCCCTCCACTCAAGCCTCAGGGTAAGATGGCCCCTGTCAAGCTTGTGCTTGGTTGCGCATCTCGACTTTTTCCATGCCGTGCAACCATCCAAGCTTAGTTGATCCGTAGATCAACGATGATGGCCATGCTCCATCTCGCAAGTTTTCGAGGTACCACGAAGCTGTAAGTTGCGTTTTCGTCGCCTACGAGAAGCCAATGGCGACGATATGGCAGTGCATCACTTGACCAGCTTCTTTCTTTGTGTACCTATTCGTACACCCATTCTGTCGTGTCGAGTCTTCGACAGCTTTGATGCCGTGATAAGATGGGATCAACCATGCACTCACCTTTCGCTCTGTACCTTGCGTGGTCTTATCCCGTCAGGTACAGATATCTCACGTTACACACCCGATGCATCCGCGCAATGCGTGTTTTCTGCGTGCTCCATGAGCAAAGAGCACGAATGAAGAACATCGCCTCCCGCCTGGTTGTCCAAAGTCAAGACTCGAGACAGAGGTCCGTGGTGTATGGCAAAGGGACGGAGGCTTTATGCCGAAGCGAACCCCACGTTTTCTTCTTTTTTTTCTCCGTGCCAACTTAATCGGACAGGATTGCCGCGGGCCGTCAGAGACATAGTGCTCTTATATGGTGGCATCGTTACATTGGCGCACTAGATTGGCTCGTTCAACGTGCCGTCCTTGCTCCTTTTCATTTACCCGTCATATACAAACTGCCGTATAGCCATAAATTTCTGCTCATCGAGCAGGTCTTCGGAGGGAGATGGACCGCAAGAGGGGTTGTAACGGTTGAACATAAGAAGCACTTAACAGAAGGGAACTTGGCATCATGACAGTTTTGGCACTCGAAATCTTGACGTCTCGGTGATCAGCCTCTGCAAAATCGCAAATCCTCAAAAAGCATCATCTAGAATCCAAAGAGCAACGTTTCAAAAGCCAAAAACATGCGCTTCGTCCTACTCGCCACGTCCCTGGCATCCCTCACCGGCATCGTTCTCGCCAAGCCAGAGAAGATCAGGGGCGTGACCGATCCCGTCTACCACCTGTACCTCCAAGCCTACTCAAAAGACAAGTCGATCCCCGTTCTGGGGCCTGAGGCGTCGGCAGAATTCTTCAATATTGCGGGAACCATCCAGAGCGCCAACTCGAGCTCGTATCTCAACATTGGCGGCGATGCTACGTCGTACAAGACTCTTTCGTTGAGCAACGCCTCCGGCACCAGCGCGTGGGGGCTCGAGGGTGATACTATCATCACTACCCAGAGTAGTAGCTGGGGACGACGTATGTAGTTCCCTCGTTCACCACGGAGATTCAAACTGGACATAGATGATACCTACTAACACCTGACAGAGCTGAATTTCTTGGTGTGTCAGCTGGATACAAGCTATTGGCAACTCTATCTGCAGACCGGAAGTGATGTGCCAACTGGCAGGAACTGCAGCAATTATCAGACCATCCATCTGCCTTGCCTCTGCTAGAAAGCCTTGATCTGACATCGGCTTTTGTGGCACAGAGAAGGAAGTCTGGGTAGACGATGTCTGGCTACGTTGCATGTAGATAATAGATAGTCGTCAAAACTAGAGTCACACGAGCTGCTTTAGGCATGGATGATCACACAAGGGACTAGCGATTGAAGAAACAATGCTCACGAAGCACGCGTCTTTGTGTGACCAACAATGCTTGGTTTCATGGCCCGGCACAATGGAGAATGTATCTCGCCGCGATCGGCGGCGTAAGGGTCGAGAGCCAAGCAGTCAAGTCTGCTACCTAAGTATCATCATCAGCTACTCGGAATAAGAACTGGTCTAAACTTACTAGGTCTGCCTTCAATATTATTCGACATTCTAGGCACCAAACCCTTCTTGGCGATACAATAACTAGCCTTGGCATGTTGTCGTTCATAGTAAACCCTAAGAAGGCAATGGGGAAATGTAATATTGAATTCAACTCAAGTTGCATCTAAGTCCAAAGAACGCCTGTTCGATGGTTCGCTGTATTTCAGAGGCGAAGGGCTCGAATGAATACAGGCAGTTGATTCAAGAGAAACATCAAGGTAAAACTTGGGTTGTAACTATGATCATTTGCGCAGCAAGTCCAACCATAGTCTTGTCGACTGAGCTGGATTGAGAGTGCGTTGCCCACTGCCTGCTCACTGTTGTATCGAGAACCCCGCTTTGAGGCACGGCAAGATAAGATGAACCAAGACCAAAAGGCCTGGCAAGCTTCAGGTAGACATGTTAAGTTGACGCTGAAGGATGAAAATGGTCTTCAAAACGTTCGTGTGACTTGCAGTAGCTTCTGCACATCATGATGACCAGTTGAGAGAGGTTGAGGTAGAGACATTGGTACCATGGCTTTGAAGGAGGGGTTCCCGTGATTGGCTGTCACATGCAGATAAGTCGAGCTCACAAGTTCAGGTTTTGGCAGATGGAGACAGAAGCAAAAGGGACCAGGGCAGGGATGGCACCAGAGGGGGCTAGAATGGCACCAGCACCTCCCCAAGTGGAGGCCGGCCGTTTAGCTGCAGAGCGCCTCTGCAACGCTGCAATAATACGGTTAATTCCAAGAACTTGTCAGCTTGTCAGGCCCTGGGTCCTCTCGTCGGATCCTGCTGGGATTCCAAGGCTCGGGGAAAGATGGGATGGGACGGACTGGACCTGCGTAGCTACCTTAACCTACCTTGAGGGCTGAGTACGTCTGCGCGATAGGGGCACGCGACCTGAGAGACACCCACTGATGAATTAACTTGTGATTTTTAGTGTGTTCCATGTGGTGACGGCTGGTTCCTCTGCTCAACTCTTTGTGCATGTGAGGTGTTGCATGCAGTCTGTGGCCTTATGTCTTGCAGATCATGATGTCTCATTTCTGCCTGCCACAGCAAGTAGAAATGCAACGCCGTCACGGTTTTCTTCTCTTTATTGCAACCAAGGTCGGAGAGAAACAGAATTAAACAGGATTAAATAGAGAACCAGAGATGAGAAGGGGAAGCTTGGGCCTTGTCACATCATCCTACGAGCTGCAGCTTCACCGCTCATAAGGTAGGCTTAAAGTGCTTAAGGTACCTAAGGTACGGTACCTAAGTAGAGATGGCATCTTAGCAGGTAACGCCACGTGAAGATAAGGAGGTAGGCGAGCAGAACCGCCTTTAACGATAAGCCCAAGCTCCCACTTGCGGTCCGCTTCCTGCCACCTCGCCCAAAAATCTACCGGCAGGTTGGCACATTCTGCTTCTATCACCCAGCTTTCTTTCCCGACCGCCGGACTTTGCACCGACTTCGCACCTCCTCTGCTTTGAGTTGTCTGCATGCCATATTTCGCAACAGCATCCGTCGATATCCTCTGAATACCTTACTCCTGCCGAGTTCCTGCCATCGACCAGCGAGACGAGACGATCCAACTTTGCTCTGATATTATACAAACACCATCTACGGTCCCCTCACCGTCTCGCGTGCTCCCCACCACCAAACTTAGCTCGGCCCTCTCCAAGTTTGCGACGACATTTACGAGCGCCTCTCTTTGTCGCTTCCCTCGACCGTTCGCGACCACGCCGACCTGTCGTCCAAAGTGGCCGGTCATCGCCAGAAACATACCCCTTTGTCGGCGCGGCTCCAGCAAGCCAGCTCGTCGCGCCGATGTGGTGGTTCCTCCGAATCGTCGCCAGTGCCATCTTCCTGCTGAGCATAGTCCTCTCCATACCTGTCGCCTTTGATGTCGGCGGTAGGGACAGTGGACTGGCCTACAGTCTTGCCCTCTCCGCCTTCTACTTTGTCTACTCGACCATCGCCGTCGTCACCCCCGCAAAGTCGCGCGTTCGCTGGGCCATATCCGTCATCCTTCGCCTCTCCCAGTGGGTTGTCATTCCCGGACTTTTGATCTGGGCCCTCAGCCGCTTCGCCGTCGACGCTGGAGCTACCAACTGGGTGGAGCGGACACTGCAAGGCATCACCACTTCCAAGTCGACGTCATGGGGCGAATGGGTATTTGGCGAGGGTGGTGTTATTGAGACCATAACCTTGGGCGGTTGGGATAAGACGTTGAGGTACTCAAGTCCCGTTTTCCAGCTTCTCGAGGGATTCTGCACGCTCCTTGTCATTCAAGCTGCCGGACAGATCACCAAATGGCTCGTCAACAGAGGACGAAGCGACACTTGGATTGTACGTGGAACCCCTCTCCTGTGCCCCCGACTCTGTGAGACCCAAGCCCGTTCACGGACAGCCTGGCCGTGTCCTAGTCTCACACATCCGGATCGCATACTTTGACTTTTTGCGAGACTTACTGATGGCTTTGACAGATTATCCTGCTCGTTATCTCTGGCAGCGTGCTTGCGAGCGCCGTTTACTTTCTCTGGCGTGTCGCCCACTTCCCTTGGATTGACAACTCGGATGCTATCTTGATCGGTGTCACCATGACTTCAGCCTTCTTCCTGGGCGCGTATGGAATTGGCAGCGGGCGCGGCAACCCTATCGAGTCGTCCCTGCTTTTCGCATACGTCGTCCTCTGCGTCTACCAGATCTTCACCGATTACCTCCCCTCGGAGTCCACCGAGGCGGATCAACACCAGTCCTCACAGCCCGACTTCCCACCCTTGCCTCCGATTATCATGGCGTCTTACTCGACTCTGCTCCACATGCTCGGCTCCCTTCCCCATGCCGTCCACTCGTCTCTCAGTCTTCTCTACGCGGCGTTCCAGACCATTACGCCTTCTGTCATCATTTCGCTCGCCTTCCGACTTCTTGTCTTTTACTGCGCTACACGCATTATTCCTGCCGTCCGTGAATCGGGAGCCAGGGCTCTCATGGAGGAACCGACTCTGGAAGAATCAGACGCTGCCAACTGGCTCCTTGGGATTATCACCTACTTCTCGCCTTCGATTCTCATTGCCATGTACACAAGCTTGCTTCTGCAACACTTCTCAACAAACGATGGGCCAGATGGATGGACGCTGAGAGGAGGCGACCCCGGCGGCAACGTCTGGCGCTGGACGAACGTAGCAGCAACAATGACCCTGTACGCAATTGAGTTGTACTTGGGTAACGAGGATCACGATGGTGGTCTGACAAATCACTGGAAGATGGATTGAGAGCGAGGTTATTAACACTTGCGGAACAATTCGACAACATCTGCTTCTCGATGACATGGGGGCTTACTCCATGTTATCAGGATTTAATGAGTGCAGTCTGCCTAGGCAGGTTAACAATAAAACTGATCGATCAACGTACATAGGTCGTAATGACACACGGGCTAAGGGCACGGAAAGGGGATAGGACAGGCACAGAAATACGGCGTTTAAGGGGTGGAAGTCTGCATGCTCGAACGGCGATTCTTTTACTTACGGACTCGGCTGAATAGCCAAAGGGAATTTTGACGATTATTGCTTGAGAGCACTGCCGGTGCCTGGGCTTTTCCAAACTACCCACATTAGGAAACTCATCTTTAAAATCGATGGTCTTGGAAATATGTCCATTGTTGGTGACCTGCGCCTGATGGTTCCTGATGCAAGTTAAGTCTCTACATGATCAGAGTTGAGGCCCGGACGGGCTGCAGGCCGCTGGGCCATAACCACCGGGCGCATCCACTTTGACGTTGCGCTCGCTCCGTTGCGACTCCGTCTTTTCTGGGGCCTCGGCAACTCCAACCTCACCTCCTCTCTCTCACTTACACCTCTCCATCCCACACAACCTCCACTTCTCTCGGTGGTCTCTCAACGTCGTTTTCTCTTTGGAGATATCCGGTTCCATAACATTATACTTATCCCATTTCAAAGTTGACTCGGCACACTGCTGTAGGTAACGGCAAACGTCGTTGCATCCCCCCAACAGTAGCCATGGCAGCAACGCACAACCCGATGCGGGCGTCCACCCCGCCGCCCGCCGTCTCCAGGACGACGATCCACATGTCTGGCCTCTTATGCGACGTCTACGGTCTCGAGGAGCTCGTCGCGCGCGAGAAGCGGCCGTCGGCGGCGTCGTGTCTGTGGCTTCATCACCCGCGGTTGCGGGCCAAGGAGGATATGGAGGATATCGCGAGCCGTGTGATTTCCCGGTGGGAGGAGAAGTCTTCTTCTTCGTCGTCATCTTCTGTGTCTGGCGGCGGCAGAGCCCTCATCGCCGTGGCGTTTGATCAGCAGAACCACGGCACCAGGACGGCGTCGGCGACGGCGAGGGATAGCTGGCGCGAGGGGAACAAGACGCACGCGCTGGACATGTGGGGGATGGTTTCGGGTATGGTGGCGGATACCAAGGGGCTTCTGGACGTCGTGGAGGGGTACGTGAAGATGGAGCTGGGACAGAGGGATGGGAAGGCGGCGGAGGGTTGGGAGATTGATCAGCATCTCGTGCTCGGGGTGAGTTTGGGCGGGCATAGTGCGTGGCAGACTATGTTTAGGGAGGAGAGGGTTGAGGCTGGGGTTGTGATTATTGGGTGTCCTGATTATATGGGTGAGTCTTTTCTTCTTCTTCTTCTTCGTCTTTCTCTTCCTGGGGATGGGGAGATACGTTGTTTTGAGAGGTGAGTGGTGAGAAGGGAAGAAACCGGGCTGATTCGATGTGATGGAAAACAAACAGCTCTCTTGTCGGACCGGGCAAGGTTATCCAAGCTGGCAACCTTTTCCGCGCAAGACAACGGCGCCTCGTTCCTGGGTAGCAGAGACTTCCCGCCCGACCTCGTGGCCTCTTGTCTGCGCCACGATCCGAAGGGCATCCTCTTTGGCACCGGTGCCGTTCCCGCCCCGGACAGTCTCACCACCGAAGACAATGCCGAAGAGCAGAAGCGTCTCCGCGGCGTCCTGGACGGCCTACGCCTGCACGGTAAGAAATTCCTGGTCTGCTCCGGCGGCGAGGATAAGCTCGTCCCATACGCCATGTCTGCGCCGTTTTTGGAGTTCTTGACGGCTGTGACGGGGACGTGGTACCGTGATGGTGGGGTTGAGGTCGAGAATAAGGTGTACGAGGGGGTCGGGCACGCATTTAGCGAGGGGATGGTGGAGGATTCGGTCAGGTTTTTGGTTGATGCTGTTGCTGGGAAGGATGCCGGCGGCGTGGGGGCTGAGGCTGGTGAGAAGTCGAAGATTTGAGGCACTGGCAGCAGAGTAATGCTTAACAGAGGGGGTGGTCAAGGAGGTTGAAGACAAGGGTTGAATATGTATACACGTATATAACTGTGTCTGTATACCTAGGTATCTTCTAAGCCCACGGCCTCTTTGCATCTTCCACGAGTGCCTCGTGCCCGTCTATGATCCTAGTGACGAGACCACTCTGTCTCCTCTCCTCCTCGCTCGCGAAAAGGGTATCTTCCAAACCCCACGGATTCCTCGCTCTCCTCTTGCCCGCTAAACTCAGGCCCACGCCGTGCGGGTCAACCGTCCACTCGTCCGCGGCGTGCTTTACGCCCGCGATGGCTCCTGCTTTGAAACCATTACCAACACCGTCGTTGCCGTCGTCCTCTCCATTGGTCTCCGCCTCGGGGGCGCCGGTTGTGGTGATCGAGGCAGCACCAGCACCAGCACCAGCTCCCTTCATCCCGGGCGGATCGATCCCGACATACCTCACCCGATCCAAGGGAAACCCTATAGCAGCGCAGTGGCCGTCGAGGATGCGCGGCCTCTTGAAGGCGTGGCTTACGATTGTTAGGGTCCGAGGGTAGGTTAAGTAGAGGCGGCGGAAGAGGAGGACGGAGTGGAGGATGTTGTGGTAGGAGTCTAGAGCGAGGGTGTCGGTGTGGATGAGGGATGTTATGGGAGGTGATGATGATGAGGAGGGGGAGGGACAAGTAGGAGAGGAAGACGAGGGGGGAGGGAGGATGCCAAAGTAGGCGTTTGCGGCGGCGAGGTTGGCGTAGGATTCTGCTTCGGAGAGGCGTGTTTCTTTGCGTGTCGGGCCTCTTTGTAATCGAACGAGTCGTTAGTCTTGATACTTGGTAGTTTTCTTCATATCTACAAGACGTTGCTGCGGCAAAGAATAAACCAAAGATGCGTGGGAACGGCAAGTCACGAAATGATAACGAGCGTGAGCAATGACACTGCCAATACTCGAACAGGAACAAATCATTACTTTAAGGCAAGGTAGGTAATCGCTGGAGGTAGTACAAGGAAAGGTCGGGGTTTGGCTGCATCTATAGTTACGTACCCCGAAAACACGAGCGCGGAATCCGGGTACCCGTCCCGCAGCGCCGTCAGCCCGGCCTTGATGTGCTCGATAAACGTCGGGGTCTCGCCGGTCTGGAAGTCGGCGATGAGCCACTCGGACTCGGCGCGGCCGTTGGTGGGGCCGCCGGTCCAGATGCCGTGGCAGCAGACGACGATGAGGTTGGTTGGTGCTGCTGTTGATGTCATGGCTTCGATCCTTTTGCTGTGCTCCCCTTTTAGTAATATATCTCCTCGATATGTGTGATGGAAGGGTGCTGGTGTGTTTTGGGGATTGGGATTTGATGTGCATTAGATTGTGGATCATGTGATGTTGTGGCGGTGAAAGTTGAGACTTCCCGTCTCCATTGCATAGGTATCAAGGATTGCAAGGTATTAAATACTATTACCTTGTGCTATGAAGCCGTCGCCACTGTTGGCGTGTTATTACATGAAACTCTAAACGCATTGAAAATCCATGATGTACATTATACTCATGAGGTTGCGAATTCATAATTACTTTTGATATCCCGTGACTGCTCACGACAAGATTCTATATGCGTCACCAACCAGGTAGAGACTCCCCGTCAAGACAACCGGGCCATCTTTGGCGGTCTCAACAGCCCATCTCGTAGCCTCTTCGAGACCATCTTTGCTTTCAAACACCTCTTTGGCGCCCGCGTTCGAGGCCATCTCCCTCAAGGTCTGAAGCGGCAAAGGCTCGACCCAGGGCATCGTCTCCCGCCGAGAAAAGCTCACGCAGGCGACGTTGTCTCCGGGTCTGAGCAACGTGCGCAGCATACCGCCGGCATCCTTTCCGTCCTGCTTCGATACCGACACGATCCACGTCACAGGCCTATCGGCTTCTCGCAGACGTCGCTCGACGTATGTGGACAATGTCTCGGCTGACTGTGGGTTGTGAGCACCGTCGATGAGGATGGGCTTTTCCTTCCGCGACGGATGCTTCGCCTCGACATTTAACCACGATAGCCTCCCCAGGTGACTGACGTCCTTCAGAATCGGCAGGGCCTTTTCCACAGAAAGATTAAGGTGCGGGTAGGCGAGTTGGAAAGCCGCAATGGCGCACGCCATGTTCTGCGCCTGATGCGGCATTAGCTCCGAGTCGTACAGAGCCTCGAGCAGACCGGGCTGGCTCGTGGTGAGGTGCAGCGGCGCCGAGACGCTGGCGGCATGTTGCCGGAAGACCTCGAGGACCTCGGGCGGGTTGCTGCCGTCGACGACACACGGAACGCCGGCCATCATGATGCCGGCCTTTTCCTTGGCGATCTCGGGCAAGGTGTTGCCAAGGAAGGCCTGGTGGTCGAGGCCGATCTTTGTGATGACGGTGACGGTCTTGCGGCGGAGGGCGTTTGTGGAGTCGAGGCGGCCGCCGAGACCAACCTCGACGATGCCCATCTGCACATCAGCGCGGCTAAAGACGCCAAAGGCGATGAGGGTGGTCACCTCAAAGAGGCTGAGGGCTTCCTGGGCGGCATCCTGTGATAGGCGAGCCTGGTCGTCGGCGATGATCTTGCGGTTGACGTCGGCGTAGACGTCTTGGGCCACGGGCGTGCCATTGATCTTGATGGCGTCGCGCGGCTCTATTAGGTAAGGGGAGGTGAAGAGGCCGTTTGAGATGCCAAAAGATTTGCACAGGGCTGATAGGTACGTGCAAGTGGTGCCTTTGCCGTTTGTGCCGGCGACATGAATAGCATCCCATTTCTGGGGGACACCTTCGAGGGCCCGCGAGATGCGGTGCAGGCCTAGGCTGATGCCTTTCATTGCCATGATGTCTGTCCTTTACCCCAGCGAGGTCTTGGATTTGGTGGAACGGAAGATGACGGAGTGATGGCAGTATCCGGATGTTAAAGCCCGGAGGATCACCAACGGCCTATCCGTATCTCGGTTTCGGCTCTGGATCCGACGGACACTTTTCGCATAGGGCTATTCGGACTTCGTAGTCCGGCAACAGCTGGTTGTTGCTTTTCTAACCCCTCAGAAGTGAGTCACTGAAAGTCTGTGGGAATGATGGGTCTTTGATCATGAGAGTCGTGATAGGTGCCGAACGATGTCAGCGAATGAATATGACTGAGCATTCCAGATCTTCCATTTACACCTGATCCTGAAAGTTAACGGAGCGGCTGCCGTTAGGTGGGAGTAGGCACGCAGCGGGAACGAAGCTCAACCTAAGCAGGTGCGCCGGGCAGGGTTCCTGCTGGAACGGCAATGCCAGGAGTACGTACCTGAGCAGGAGCCAAGGCAGGTACGTACTCCGAATCGAAATGCATTGGATCCAATGGAAGTTGGCAAGTGCCGCTCCAGCCACACTTCAATTGGAGGCAGGCATGCAGATAATGGAAGGCAGAAGTGAGTGGCAGGCTCACCACGGACCAGTGACCATGAAATGGGAAGCCCCCGTGATTGGCCAAAGATGACTTGCTTGATGAAGCCGCGCCACAGGGGAAAGAGAAAGACGCAGACAGCCAGAACTCCGTGACTGCGACTGCGACCGGGGAGGTATGGCGTGGCCAGCCACTCACAAAAAAGAAGTAAAGCGGCTATTCCCCAAAGACCCGCGCTTTTCCAATTTTCCTTCCTGTTCCTTTTTTGCGTTTTTTAATTGTCCCGGAGCCTTTCTGCCTTTTACCCCCCTCCCGACTCCCGTCCTCGTCTCGCTCCATTTCCTTCTTGACCGTCAATTCACGTCCAGTCCCAGTGGCCCCGTCCCCGTCATTCACTGACCTGACCTAATACATACCCCAACCTAAGTCCAAAAGTCCCCGGGCAATCCTCGCTCCCGCCTTCCCGCCTATCCGCCCCACGAAGAAAAGCCATTTCCGCTTCGCGCAACTCGCCAATTCCATCGCGAATCCATCGCGAAACACGGTACCGCGGCCCCATCGTCCATCACTCTCATCACGACCACAATCGCATCAATCTTGCCATCTTGCGATCAAGTCGAAACTTTGCGCCACCGACCTATCGTCCCCGCTGCCTTTGAATTCATTCGTCGGGCGCGCGTCATTAGTCGGTCAAAATGGGCCTCCCGTAAGTTTCTCGCCTACCCCTGCGGCTTTCCTGGTCGCGCTGCATTGCCTTTGCCTTTGCGCCTGGCCTGTGGGACGCTGGCTCAATCTCGGCCTGCCCAGTCGCATCGCGTAATCGCAATCGCTTCCACTCCAATGCCTCCATCTATATCCATCTCGTTCATCATAAATCCTCCGCATACTCTCGTTTGCGATTCGTCAACTGCCTTCAAAGACTGCCTTAGCTACGTCGTCGTCGTCCCCGCCGCCGCCGCCGAGTTGCAATCCAGTCGCGGTGAACGCATACTGCTTCATACCCTGGCCTCGCATCCCATCACTAACATCGCATTTTCCCAACCGCAGATTGTTCATCGCTCCCGTCGAGTCAGATGTTCCCGCTCAAATCGGCGACAAGTCTGCAGCCACTCGACATCCTCGCTCTACCATTCGCCGCAGCCGCCGAAGCGACGACACGCGCCCCTTCCGCCGTCGCGCCGCTCTCCTCCGCGACAACTACCCCACTCCCGGCCCCGAGCCTATCCCGCGCGCCCGGTATCCATGGATCGAGTCTGGCCACCCTCCGCCTCCGGAGGCATATGTTGCGCCCCCCTCGCGATCGACACCTCCGGTGCCCGAGCGCCGCAATCCGGCTGCTGAAATCATCGAACGTGTAAACGAAGCACGCAATCGTCAAGCCGATAGCAATGAACCCAGTGAAGCTCGTCTGATTTCCATGTACGGCGATGAATGGGTATTGAACCGTATGCCCAGGCTCTCCAACGGGGTTACCGTCACACCCCCGACCGGGGAAGAGGATGCCAATTGGCAGGAACCAGACCGGGCCCAGCTTGAGGGCTCAACATCATACGCCAACTATAGAGAACGACGGAGGTTCCGTCGGGCGCAGCTCGATCGCATGTCAATGGTAGGCTTTGTCGGATTGTAACTTAGGATTACGCTGTTGACTAACATACCAAGTAGCCCGCCCCACCAGTTGCAGCACGCTTCGACCGCAGTCCCGAGCATGCAACTTCCGCCAGGTTTGCGGGACGTATGCGTAGACCGGACTTGGAATCGCAACCAGACCGCGCATCTTTATCGCGGCGGGTACGCCGAATTCGTCCTTTTGGGCACTTGATTGAGGCTTCTCTTGCAGACGGCCTTGGCGACCGTAACAGAAGCATCAGCCCTGATGAGGATGGCGTCTGGGACACACTGTTGACTACTCTTACGCCTGACCCGCAGCCTCCAAGCGCTGGGTCGTCTTTCGCCTCTGCTTCGGCGTCTGCGTCTGCTTCTGCATCGCAATCACAGAGCGCCGGCGCATCATCTCGCACGTCTGTAGACAGACCCGAAAGGGCTGAGGAGTCTACTGAGCAACCTTGCGAATCCGGACTTGAAAACTCGGATAGTGAGGGCCATGAAGACTTGCACATGGGAAGGGGCTGGCCCGATCACTGGACGATGAACTACCCGTCCAGACACCGGCGGTTTGTCGCCGACTTGGATGCGAATGATCCGAGCAGAATATCCTTTGTTCGGGGAGACGGGGCTATGAGGGCTATGAGTAGCCGCGATATCGAAGAGATGCGAAGTCGTCGGCGACTGGAGCTCGCTCGCCACTACAGGATCGCAACTCGTGATCCCACCCCGCTACCGGAGCTGCTCGACCACATTGTCAGAGATTCAAGCGAGGAGTCCCGCGATGCAGGCGGTCAAGGGGATGGCGACGGTGACGCAGGGCCCCCGAGCCGCACCGAATCGTCCAACGACAACGCGCTGGAGGGCATGCAGGAAATTGTACGGCATCTTGCGCGGCGGCAAGACATTCCCGACGAGTGGTGGGCAGGTGCCGGGCTTTCCCGGACTCTGCCTGAGGAATCTTGAAGAAGGCGGGACTATGCATGATTTTTTTTTCCACGTTTGAAACGAAAAAAGCGAAAAGCCTGGGAACTAGAAGAAGCTTCCCAAGGCATGATGTTTGGAGTACAAGGGGCTTATAAGGGGCTTATAGGATCTGCCATGGGCGGCGGTTAGGGTCACTGTTGGGTTTTCAACGGGCGCCATGCAGGTATCTGGGCGGGCCATCTGTATAATACGTGTATCGTGATGGAAGCGTGACGGGACAGGTCCAGATCCACAGGATCTATACTATTCTTGAGGCGAGAACCATCAAGACAAAATGGAGTGGCCGTTGGTCACATGTTCTTCCTGAAGAGTTCTTCTGTTTTGTTGATTGACGTGTCGTGGTATGCTTTGTAACATTGGACGTGAATACCGTAAGATGGAGGGGGGTTCAAGAAGTGATCTCCCCATGTCTCAGTCGAGAAAGTGAGACCGCGAGGGGTATGTTCATGTCTCTGCTGTTTTCTCTTTTCGGTCATCCGGCTGGTGGATCTACGGATCTACGGAGTATGGGAGTCTATTTATTTCTTAACTCCAGAGCGGGGAGAGGGTTTGGGGAGCTCAGGAATGTATTATGTGACCCAATATGGAAGACTCCGTGTTGTGTTATTTGGATGCTTGTTTGGGATAATATTGGCAGCGTGCTTGGGCAGTTGAGATGAGATGAGACGGGATGAGATTAGATCTTGGAGCATTAAAGGGAGACATTCCGTACGGATGACCAGTTCAAGGATGATGACGCAAATCAACTTTGGTAAGGATAGGATCATGAAAGAAAAAGAGTCGTGGTTCTTGGGATCTGGTGCAGACGTTCGCGGCTCGGCACGGGTTCACTGAGACTGGCCACTCACATGTCACGACGAAGGTGGCGGCGTGCCTTAGTGTGTTTTGTTCCCGCGCTGATCACCTTAACCTCAGCCCTTGGGTGTGTGTGTGTGGATGTATTGAGCGAGCGCGGTTAGTGTCATTCTTTTGTCCTTGTCTGGTAGGCGAGTTCTCATAAGCGCTTGGATGGGGCAGTATTCGTACGAATACCAAACGAGAAGAGTGTGTGATAATTAATACGGAGTAGATTCCACGAGAAATTTAGAAAAAACGACGTCAGGTAAGGTAAGGTAATGAGAGGGGGAGTTGGTGGCCCTGTCGCTGACATGGGGGAAGGTAGGGGTAGGTATCCGTATTACCGCAACGGGAATTGTTGATCTGTCTAGACGAGACACTGTCACGCCGTTACCACGGCGAAGAGCGGTTCTCACAAAACAATGCTGGTAGTCTGGGTTCGTGTATTTTACTGTTTATAGATTGTAAATCATCTGAAGGGGGGCTCAAGAATGCAAGGTATCTATCTCGTAGGCGCGTGCCATATCTGGGGAAGATCAGGCACTGGATAAAATGTTAGCTGTCTGTGTAAGACGTTGGCAAGACATGGAGCGCATTGACCATGGAGAACCAAGAAAACATGAAAGTTCAGAGTCAACAGCCGAGGAATTGAGCTAGGTCCACCTATGTTCATTACCTTATTATGTCGTTCATAAATGGCCAAGGCGAGGTGACGATGAGAGAGGAAGAAGGTTGAAGCTCAGGTCGGAACGTTCCTTTGGTTGTTTCCAGTTCAGGTCGGGTGCGTGTTAGCGCGCTGGCGGAGCCTTGGGGCGACGTGCGAGAGCTTCTAGCGTTGCTAGCGCGAGAAGTTGGAATGGAAGCGTGCCGGACTGCCCAGGGCAAGACTCTTGAGGTGTCCCACCTTCCAAGGGCCCCCGCCTGCTCCTCAGCACCGATGGCACCTGGGCTCAAATTGTGGACAAGGGCCAGCTGGGAAGTATGTAATCCCAGAGGCAGCCAAGACATGCCATCACACTGCATCGATCTGCTTTTCCCGGGGATTGGTGATTGTGATAATACCGTAAGTAATGGCGAGGTGGTGTTTGTGATAGTGACGGGACCTGGAGCCGTTAATCAGTTACCTTAAGGAACATTGTGCCTGAATGGATAGTGGTAAGATACCGGGTGCATCGCTGCCCTGCGGCTACCTGACCAGTGATAGCACACGCCCAGTGCCACTCCTACTGGACCTGGCCTGACCCGACCTGACGTTTCTACCATCCCTTCCCACACTTGTACAGCGAAGTGCCTTGGAGAGAGCCAAATGCGGTTGCGCGCGTCAGCACCAGCAAGTCGAATTTCTCCGGGCAGCTCTCATCTCGCTCTCCCGTCCCGTACCTTACCATTTGTTCTGGCCCAGGCGCCTGTACCTGATGTGTTTGTGTGCATGATGTGCGCGCGTTGTATGTGTAAAACTACCTAATCCTAGACTCACACATCACCTCTCACAAAATACATCATTTCCCCCAAAAGCTCCAGCTTCAGCTCAGAAAGTGCTGTGCTGACATTTGTCTCGTGTGGTTTTTTCCCCCCTCCTTCCCTTCCATTTGTCTGTTGATGTCCACATCGTCCCTCCCACACCCCGGGAACCCCTCCGACATCATATCTGCCAGACCAACCCACCACCCACCCGACGACTTCGCCGCCCGCCCGCCGCCCAATTCCCCGTCCGCTCATTTACTCGACCTTTGCACCCCAAACCCCTCCACCGCTCCCGACCGGCAGACCGACCGCCTCTGACCCCATCGACCGGCTGTCGTTGACGACTGCAGCGACGACGACGACGACGACGACGTGGAAATCCGACAGCAGACGGCAAACCGAATTCCTTTGCCCCTCTGCCTGCCCTACCGAATCGCGGAGCGGAGGCACTAGCTGGCTGGCCTTTGCAACCTCCAAGAGTAGCCTACGACACCCACGATTGTTTTCTTTGTGTGTTTTCGCTGCCGTCATTTCGCACCAGTCTGGGCCTCCCGCGTTTGGGGAAATCACTCCCACCAGTTGCGCGCCCGCCCTCACGTCACCACCGCCCTCGTTCGACTGGCTTTCTCTCTCTCCTCACCCGCCGCATGCCCACCGACATTTTTGTGGTCTAAACGACTATTCGACCGCAAGCGCCAAAGAAGAACGGAGCCCAAAGAACCGAGAATAACGTGCCCCGAACTGCATCCGACTGGCATGCCGTCCTGCTGCCGGGCAATGTGCAGCGCACCCTCACTTTTGCCGTAACCGCCGCTCGCTTGAGCTCACGATCGATCCTTTTGCTCGGCTTCCCTTCTTTCGAAAAGGCCAGGTCCTTCCTATACGGAGTCGCTTCTGCTTTGCGACGGTTCATGCCGACACCCTCGAAACCCCCGACTACGAGATATCAGCCTGGTGATTGCGCCAAGCTTCCCGTCCGCCGACCACCATGCCCAATCCCTCGCCGCCGTCGTCGGCCTCGTCCTCTGTCGAGCGTCAGTACCATGTAAACGGCAGAGCCGCCGTGGTTGCCTCCCGTGAGAGGAGTTCAGGAACACCGCGAAAGGAAAAACAGGGCCCAAGAGAGAGCTCCGCGCTGCAAGACCCGGGTTTGAAGGATTATGTGCGTATACCCGGCTCTGAGGACTCGTTCAAGAGTGAGAGAAGGGGAGATTGGGGCGAGGAGAAACTATGCTTGAAGGCCGCAAAAGCTGACCAGTTTCTCGATACAGCGTCTGGGAGAATGTCTCGGCAAGGGAGCCTTTGGATCCGTCTACAAGGCTTTCAATTGGGGAACGGGCGAGGCTGTTGCCGTCAAGCAGATTAAGCTCGCTGATCTGCCCAAGAGCGAGTTGCGCATGATTGAGGTATACTCTGCCCCTCACTCGCTTGCCTTGTTGGTGGGATGCCGAGACTGACCTTGTCCTACCTAGTCTGAAATCGATCTTTTGAAGAACTTGCATGTAGGTGCTTCCAACTCAAGAAACTATACAGGGTCCTTTGAGCTAACAGTGCTTGTAGCATGACAACATTGTCAAGTACATTGGCTTCGTCAAATCGGCAGACTGTCTCAACATCATTCTCGAGTAGGTCAAGCTCCGGTTTCTGACTTCATCCGATCATAGCTGATATGTTGGCTCAGGTACTGTGAAAATGGCTCTCTGCACTCAATATGCAAGTCATATGGCAAATTCCCCGAGAACTTGGTCGGCGTCTACACAACACAGGTTCTGCAAGGATTGCAATATCTTCACGATCAGGGTGTTATCCACCGAGACATCAAAGGTGCCAACATCCTCACCACCAAGGACGGCAAAGTCAAGCTCGCAGACTTTGGAGTTTCGACAAGCACACTCGCAGGCGGGCAAGACAAGGAAGCACAGGTCGTTGGTACCCCCTACTGGATGGCACCAGAAATCATTCAACTTTCCGGCGCCAGCCCTGCGTCTGATATCTGGAGTGTTGGCTGCACGGTCATTGAGTTGTTGCAGGGCAGGCCGCCGTACCATAACCTTGCGGCTATGCCCGCGCTTTTTGCCATTGTCAACGATGACCATCCGCCATTGCCTGAGGGCATTTCACCGGTTTGCGCCCCGTGCCCCCCCTATTCTACGCCTGGGGCACCTGTGACTAACACGACGTAGGCATCTCGCGACTTTTTGATGCAGTGCTTCCAGAAAGATCCGAACCTAAGAGTCACAGCGCGAAAACTTTTACGACACGCGTGGATCATCGGATGCCGAAGAAGCGATGCCCCCGTTTCCAAGGCGCCAGCTAATTTCAGTCAAGCCGTGGAGGAAGTGAAACAGTGGAATAAGGCTCTCAAGTCGTCCGAAAGCTCACTTAGGGCGTCCACCGGTTCCGACAGCGGGGTTCCCGGGATGCAAGGTCATCCCGGGTCGAGATACAGTGCCAACGAACCACTCCGACCGAGCCTGATCACTCAGCCCAAAGGTCCTCTGGCTCTCGCGAAACCGAGACGAACACCTGAAGCCTTCAGGTCTCCAGAGCTTGCTGGTAAGCATTCATTTTGGTGTGGTTTAAGTCCGATCGAAGACGGCATATTGACTTGCTCGTAGATGACGACAATTGGGACAACGACTTCGCGACGGCCATTTCACCGAGCGCACTGCACTTGCCTCATTTGAAGCCGCAGGACAACTTTGGCGGATTGCTCTCCGCAGATAAGCTAAAAGCATTCGCTTCGCTTACGGATGCTCGCAACGACTCGGAAAGTTACGATGACGACTTTGAAGGGGAACTGTTGACTATCAAGGGGCCGGGGCAATTTACAGATTTCGACTTCCAGGAACAGACAATTCGTCCGACACCTCGCAAGAAGAGCGACAAGTACCCAGAGCCGATGAAGCAGCAATCTCCGCCCAAGCCAAGTCCGCGAAAGGCTGGCCATACGAGAAACCCGTCTCGTCCTAAATCTCCTGTCAAGCCGCAGCTAGGCCCCAGCAAGTTTGAGATACCAGCTCCTCCAGATCTGGCCTTCAGAGAGCAGAACACAGAAGACTACTCGGATTTGTTCATGGAAAACGATTTCAACGATGGTGGACTTAACCCTTTTATCAAAAAGGTCGACTCTCCTCAACTATTCCACCCTTCAGATCTCACGAGCCTGCCTCGTTCGACACAATCGCCCGTTCCAGGAAGCTCGAGAAGGCCGCCTAGCGCGAAGCTGCGGCCCTCAGTTTTGCCAGATCGGCCCATGCGAAGGACGAGATCATCGATTGAGATTCAGAAATTTGCCGAGGACGAAGGCGACGAAGATTTCTCCGACATTTTCGGCCCAGAAGATGCAGTCACAGAGAGGGAGGAGAGTGACAGGGGCTCAGAAGATGGCGGCCTCATGGTGTTATCCAAGTATTCCAACAACTCATGGCTCGGAGACGACGAGGACGAGGATGACCCTTTTGCTTCAATGGACCCAGGGTGGGACGAAATGGATCTGGAAGCAAACATTGCCAGGGACAGACACGCCAGGCTGGCGGGAAAGGTGGAAGAGCTCGTGCGGTCTTTGAAAACCTCGGAAGGCGAGGAAAAGCTGTGCGAGCTATCTGAAGACTTGGTAGGTCCACTATGTCTGTGCCCTGAGAGGCGTCTTACTGACGTATGTAGCTCGCCCTGCTTTGGGAGAACACCGAGATCAAAGATCTCATCCTTAGTGCTCATGGCCTCTTGCCGATTTTGGAGCTTCTCGAGCCGTGTACAGTCAAGAGCAGGCAGCAGATGATTCTGTCTCTCTTGAAGGTCGTCAATACTGTACGTAGCTTCCCCCTTGTCGCGTAACTGGGCACCATGCTAATTCGTTGATAGATTATTTTGGACGATGTCGAGATTCAGGAAAACCTCTGCTTCGTCGGTGGCATTCCAATCATTACAAAATTCTCTGCCCGGCAATATTCCAACGAAATTAGACTCGAAGCAGCAGCGTTTGTTCGGCAAATGTACCAGACGTCCACGTTGACCTTGCAGATGTTCGTCAGCGCTGGTGGTTTGAATGTCCTAGTCGAGTTCCTCGACGAAGACTTTGACGATGCTAGGGATCTAGTCTTGATCGGCGTCAATGGCATCTGGAACGTCTTTGAGCTTCAGGGCCCCACGCCAAAGAACGACTTTTGCAGAATCTTTTCGAGAAGCAAGATTCTCTATCCTCTTGCTCTGGTACTCCACAGAGTCCTCGATGAGGAGGGAGAAGATGAGCTTTCCGAACTGATAGAGGGCCGAATTGTCAACATCTTTTACCTATTTTCTCAAGCTGAGAACTATGTCAAGGAGGTTGTCGCTGATCGGCAAGTGTTGAAGAGTAAGTCTTGTGTTAGATGAAGCGATGTCTCATTACTAACAGCTCCACAGGCGTTTTGAAGGATTTGCGACGAATGACACCAAATCATCAGATCACAATGCTGAAATTTATCAAAAACCTTTCCATGCTGTCTACGACGATAGAAACGCTGCACACAGCTGACGCCATTGAGTTTTTGATTGACGTTCTTGGCTATAGCATGAAGAGGGGACACCAGCATTTCCGAGAGATCTCCAATCAGGTCCTCAACACCCTGTTCAACCTCTGCCGTCTGAGTAAGGAGCGGCAGGAGGACGCTGCTGTTGGTGGCATCATTCCCTTGCTCATGAAGATCATGAACACAGATCGGCCACCAAAGGAGTTCGCGTTGCCCATACTATGCGACATGGCCCACTCGGGAAGCAAGGGTCGCAGATACCTCTGGCAGAATAAGGGGCTGGACTTTTACGTCTCGCTGTTGGCCGACCAATACTGGCAGGTTACGGCGCTGGATGCAATTTTTATATGGCTTCAGGAAGAAACGGCAAAGGTCGAGAGTCACTTGCTCGACGGCAAGTTTACAGACGCAATCGTTGCCTGTTTCCACACCAACAAGCTCAACTCTTTTGATGCCAACCTATTGGAGCCCCTATTGAAGCTCCTGCGCTTGAGCCCCTCGATATCAGGCTCACTGGCCAAGCCGGAGATGTTTGCCGGCATCGGCCAGAGACTAGGCCACAAAAAGGCCGTTGTGCGACTGAATTTACTACGTCTCGTCCGCAACATTATGGACGCATGCGAGCCGGAGATGCTGGGCATGGGCAACGGAAGCAGCTCCTTGAACGTCAAGCAAGTTAGGTCTCTGTTTGATACGATCCAAATGCTGGCCGACAAGGACACTGCTGTGCTGGTTCGCAACCTCGCGTCTGAACTTGTCAAGTCGCACAACGAGAGCGAACTTTATGATATGCCCTCGGAGAGAAAGGGCTCCTCTGGATCGGTAGCCTCCCGGCGCTCGGGGTCCGGACCCAGACGGAAATCATCATATACCCCGCCCGGACTTCACCATGCCATGTCGATGCCTGCCACACCGACGCAATCCCAGTCCCGCCATCATCGGCTTTCACAAATACCACCAGGGTCGGGAGGCGCGTATATTGAAGTGGCCGCGAGCCCGAGAAGGACCGCTGTTCAGGAGCGCGAGGCCATCTTGTACCGCCCCAGGAGCAGGGATGGTGCCACAAGCATTCCCAGGCGGGTCAGCGGCGAGATGTCGTCAAGCATGCCTACAGGGCCATCCTCGGGCAAGAGCAGGTTGCCTCGTCACTCGTTTGCAAGACCCAGCAGCGCATCTGGGCAACCCCCCTTAATCAGATCCGAGAGTTCTCTGTCGAATAAAGAGAACCTCAGCAGAAACACATCAGCCGTGTCAGCACCGGCTGCGTCACCTGTGCTACCGACGAGTATGGCCAACAAGCGGCGAAGCAGAGCTCCAAGTTCGGACGTCAAATGGTCATCATAGTAGGGGCCATAACATCTCAGCCATCACCGGGCTGTACATTCATTTTAGGCTTTTTTCTCTTTTCTTTTTCCTGTTTTGCATGTGCGGGTTGTCGGCTCGCAGGGCTTGGGCAAATGATACCTCGTGGGTATACACACGGCTGGCTGGGATGGGGAGAAGGAGGCATGATTTATAACGTTGCACACGTTTTTCTCTTTTCTGATACGAGATGAAGGCTGCTATGAGTCTTGGACGGGGGAAAGATGAAATGCAAAAAGGGGACCGCACTGAGATTCCTTGTGCAAACGTTGGCTTTGCGGTGGTAAAAAGTCCTCTAGGAGGGGAAAAGAATCTTTTGTCCTTTTTTGTTTGCAACTCGGATCATGAGAGGGAGCTTCAGTTTTGAGCTCCCTGCGATAGCGGATGGCATTAGAAACAAATTCATGGCAAGCAATTGCACCCCCATCTAACGGCTGCGGCCGACTATAGTTTCCTATGTCTGACTCCTTGATGCTGACGTTTCTGATCTCTCTTCTTACTTTCATGATGAGATGTCTCCCGTAGAAACCTGTCAAGCAAGCAACCAACCAACCGCTTCCCCCATCATCAGAAGACGTCAAGATGACCCGGAAAGAGAATTCCTCTTCTTGATACCACCTCCCCCCATCCTCAGACAAGCCACGCATCGCCGCCCAGAACCTCACTCCACACCTGTCCCTCGGCCCTCTCGAACCCCTTTGCGTCCTCCACGTCGGCGGCGCCAAAGTTGCGTCCGTACAGGTGCGGGAAGGCGGAGGGGAATTTGCCCGAGGGGGGGAACTCCCACTTCATTGAGCCTGAGGCGGCGAGGGGTGCGTAGGGGAGTTTGAGGAGGTATAAGCTTGTGGCGGATGAGAAGAAGAGGTTTGCTGTGTTGAGGACCTGGTGATGTTTCCAGTGTGAGATTTTTTTTGGTTTAGGTAGTTTGATTGAGTGTATATTAGGCAGGTGTGGAAAGTCGTGCTGTGTAATAGTGTGTGGTGGTGGGTGGTTATGCGTATATGTATGAGAGCGAAAAGGCGAGTGTGAGGGAAATCGAGAGCGGAGGGATGTGAGATGTAGACTCGAGAGGACAGTACATGGAGAGAAGAACGGAGATAGAGAGCAAAGGAACATGACCACGGAGAATCCGGGTATGAAGAGAAGGAGAGGAAGCAAGAGAGATCATTCGTACCTGTTCCGCCGTACTCAGATGAATAAAGCCATCGTTACGATCGAGGTCCGAGAGGGGGAACTCGGTCGGCAGCGGCGACGGCGGCGCCTCGGGGACGATTTTGTAAATGTATTGCGGGGTTTGCGCGGGTTCGGCCATATTTGCAATCTTGACGGGAGGTCCGATATAAAAATCTGAAGGTGGGTGCTGGAAGTGTATGTCTACTGGAATGCCGATGCTGTGTGAGAGGAGACGAATGACTTGTGAGTGGTTTGTGTGCAAACTGCTTATTTCATCATCCCACCTACTAAGGTAAGGTAAGAGTCGAAAAGCCTCTCCCCACTTTCCTCTTCTGGAAGACGTACAGGCTTCAGCTCCGACGGCTTACACCAAAGAAAGATGGAAACAACACACCTTTCTTCATCTCTCACACACATGTCACCAACGAGCGATCAAGACACCACCAAGATCGTCATCAATGGTTTTTTATTGTTACAGAGACCTCCCGGTCCGTGTTTCCTTATCTCATTGATCCCTTTCCACAGCTTTCCCATACTCCGGGACGAAACCACGCCCCAAAGACAAAAAAACCGCCCCCCTCCACCCTTGGCCGCCCCGCCGCGCCCCCAAAGTTCCAACCCAACCTCCATCTCACACCTAGCTTGGATCACTAACTGTTGTAAAAAAAGACATCTACAAAATTTTGCAGATGACTAGTAAACTTTTGCTTTTTTCCCTTGTCTCTCTCCCCCTTCAATCCCACCAGAGATGCTGAAATACCGCTTCGAGTGTGTAGTCAAATTAGATTTGAGACAACCATAGCACCCCCAGCTGCATCCTCTCTATCTCTCTCTCACTCCCCTCTTCGACTTTTTCTGCTTTGTAGACTTCAAACTCTTGCTTGATATGGCTCAGTCTGCGCCTTTTGAAGCAGGTTCACCACCACCTTACGTGCTCATCCCCACGCGCGCCTATCGACGCGACGATTACTGTTGAATGTTGGGATCCCAGACTACCCTTTCGTCGGCTCAGACTCGCTGGTAGAATAGCAGGTAGGCAACCTTGTTGTCCTTGATGTTGTCCTTGGCCGGCTTTCCCTTGGACGCGGTGCCATTGCCGTTGGCCACGGCGCTCCACTTCTTCTCGCCGCCCTTATCACCGCCCTTCGCAGAGGTGGTGACCTCCTTCCAATCATCACCCTCGTCGTCGTCTGCCATGGCGCCGAACCGGTTGGTCGACGCGTCGCGCGACGCGGGACCTGATCGGCCCGTGTCCTTGGCATCCTCCTCCGCACCAGCCTCGGCCACGTCCTCACTGCGGACACGTCGGATGATCGTATCATCCAGGCGGATCCACTCATTTTCGTCTTGCCGTCGCACATCCACTGTGTAGTGACCGCCGTTGGCTTGCTTGCCGTGGTGGTAGACGACACCGATGAGCCTGTACTTGGGCATGCCGGCACCCTCGGAGACAAGAGCGTTGCGTCGTCGCTTCGAGAGAACTTCCGCGGGGAGCTGCAAGTCGAGAGGGTAACCGACCTTCTTGCCGATCTTGGTCGTTCCTTCAGTGTCGAACTTGAAGCGCTTCAGGTGAAGGATGAGAATCGGGGGCAAAGTCTCAATCAGAGTCTGCTTCGTCATGGGGGCAGCATCGCCCTGTAGCCTCTCGGGCACCGTTAGACCCTTTATCGCGTCGACAACGTTGTGAATGTACGGGGCGCCAATGTCCAACTGCAGGGACTGGAAAGGCTCCGTAGTCACCGAGTCCTTCACACCAGGACGGCGAAGCTCTGATCGATACTGTCCACTAAACAAACGAGTGATGGGCGTCGTCGAGCTGGCTCCGGACGAGCGCGTCTCAACTGCCCTTTGTCTCGATCCAACTTCAAACCACCCGTCCGCGCCGTCGTTCGACTCAACAACGCTGGCGGCGGAGGATGTAGGCCGGGTTTCAGCGGCCCCATTGGAAGAGCCACTCGTTGACATTACTTGGGCGCATTCTTCGTCGATGGCATTGAGAATCAAACCCAGGAACTCCTGAGCATCTTGCTGGTGTCCACGCTGTAGAAAAAGGTTAGCGACAAGTAAGGGAATGAGCCACAGAACGACATACTCTCATGCTAGCAAACGCCGGGAGAGGCTGGATGGCCTTGTACACAAACTCGGGAATGAACGAATCACCATATTGCTCCAGCTGCTCGCTCTTGAGCTTCCGGCGCAATTTCTCGACCGTTTCAGTCGAGTCGATGACCCGGAATTCCCTCATAAACATAATCATGGCATCTATGACGGGCGTGTCGCTCTTGAACTTGTGCACAGCCTTCTTGCTGACCTGATCCAAGAAGTTGTAGAATGGCGCACAGAAAAGAAGGACTTGCAAAACCTAGACTGGCGTTAGTGGATTTCTCCGCTTGTGGATTCAAGATACTGACTGAATTCATGTAGCACATATTGCCGGTATTGATCAGGCCTCTCGGCTCGATGAACTGAACCCTGGCAGCATTGCTAACCCGGAAGTCTTGGATGGCAGATGCCAGAGAGTTAGTGTTTCCTGCAGAAAAGGTGGGTGCGCTGCCGTTGACAGCACCATCGCCATTTGTGGTGGCACCGTTGGCCGCGGCCGGAGCAATAGGGCCATTAGCAGCGGGCTGCGCCTTGGGAGCAGCAGCGGCGGCGGCTGCGGAGAACAGTCCACTCCATGACTTCGGGCCCGCCTTGGCGGGAGCTGCCGGAGGAGCCTCGAGCTTCTCTTGCTCCGCGCCAGCAACTTCCGTGCCCTCTGTTGCTTCAGCAGGCTTCGCCTCTCGAGATGCAACTTGCTTGGGCTCTTCTGCGAGCTGGCTGACGCTTGTTGCCTTAGCCTCCTTGGGGCTGCTCTTTGGAAGAGCTGGAATGACTGGGACAACAGGAACGGCAGGGCGGGACGCCGAGGCGTTCGAGTTGCTTGTCGTGGGTCTGGCCTCAGACCCCGGTACATTCACCTTCGGGCTGCCCATGTTTGAGACGCTAGTCGCTGACCTGTCACTCTCCTTAGGAGTTTCAGACGCCAGGGAGTCTGCTCTCACGGTGGCACTCTCGGAGTCGGTGTCCTTGGAGTTCCAGAGCGCCACCTTCTTCGCATCGGCCTTCACTTGGAGGCTGTCCTCCGTGCCGCTTTTGGTGGCCGACTCGAGAGCGCCCTCGTGCTGCTCCACAGGCAGTGTCAGATTCTGAGCATTCGCGCTCATCAATCTTCTGCTTCGCCTTGACTTGGGAGCCCTTCTAGGGAACGGTGCTTGGTCGGGAGGTGTCCAAGGGAGCTTTCTTTGTTTAGCTACGAAGCCAACATGAATAGGATCTGCTGGACTTACTGGTGCGCGAAATTCCTTTACATCTTTGGGAAGCTCTGGGCTCTCGGGAGCAGGGGCAGAGGCAGGGGCTGGGGGCGCCGCGGCCGGGTGGAATGGCTCAGCGAAAGGCGTGACGACTGATGAAGACACGACCGAGGACACTACAGAAGGTGTGACGACTGAAGGCTCGGGCGTAGGTTCAACGTGCGGAGGCGGAGGAGGCGGCGGCGTCTGAACAGGGTTGACAGCAGGGACGGGAGGTGGGTGATACGGCGTTGAGAGAGCAGGCGACGGTTGCGAATACGGCTGAGGAACGCTCACGCCGGCCATGGGGACATATTGAGGTTGAGGCATGGCCTGTGGTGATCGCACGTAGGGCTGCTGTTGCTGATAGTGCATGTAGCCAGAGGGCATGCCTCCGTTCTGGTACTGATGCGGCAGCTGATGGTAATACGGCGTCGGCTGAGCGTAGGGGTTCATGTAGTTTGGATACATGGGCTGCTGCTGATACTGTTGATATTGCTGGTATTGCGCATACGTCGGCTGTTGCTGCATCCTCCGTCTGTTACCCCCTCCGGGACCACCACCCATATCGACACCTCCTCCTGGCCCTCCGCCCCCCGGCATGGCTTGCCCAGCCGGCAGATGACGATTGTTCATCCTGCCGGCTTGGGAGTCGTGTATTTGCAGTGATCGTCCACGGCTGGAACTATCACTGCCTTGAATCTGCGGCTTCCTTCAACACGGTTGTCGGCGCGTTCGCAATGGAGCGTCGACAGATTAGTCTGAGATCGGTTCGAGTATCGAATATTAGGTTGTTTGATCGTGTGGGATGCACGAGAAGGTAATATTTCCAATCACCTTCAGTCGTGCGTCGCTCTCGTAGGGGTTGCGGGGAATCGTTGGGAAGAAAATGGGCCCGACTAAAGTATTCCGAACGAGCAAAGGGGGGAGAAATAAAATGAACAAGTTGCTCGACACAGGTGATTAATCGCGCAGACACGGAGGGGCGAGCTGCGATGAAGGCAGCAACGGTGAAGGGTCGAGGATTGGGACGGGGCGACGGCTGCGAAGTTAGCTGTGCGGTTGCTTCCAATGGAGATGACAAAAAATTAAGCCGCGCGCGGGAGAGGTAGAACCGTAAACCTGGAGCTAGCGGGCAGCGGGCTCCGGGCTTTGTTGGCGCAATGCGATTGCCTGAGCCGAAGCCTCGCGCACAGATCACTATTCGATCATCGCAGGCTGGTATTGGGTCTCTTCTTCCGCAATTTGCCCGAAATCGGCCCCACTATAGCTGGCTGGGCCGGTGAACACACCTCAGACGCTTAGAGGTGAGCTCGGTGAGGCTGGAAAGCATTCACTCTTCCGTGTCCCGGCGGGACTCTAGCATATACGCGTTGCGGGTAATCCATAGCTCGAGTCTGCACAGCTCCCTTTTCAGCTTCTCATTGCTTCTTATTGGTATTGGAGCCTTGAATATCCCAGTCGCTCATCCCTCTGAAATGAACAATGCATGCTAGCTTAGCCTCGACGCTATTGTAAGTCTTGTTACGACGACTCAGTATACGCCCGGAACATGTACACCTGCTGGTTTAAACAAAATGCTCCTGTGCGCCTCGCTGAGGACCCATCATCGACAGCTGATTCACTCGTCCTTGAAGATCCAGCGTCCCCCTCCTCTCATTGCTTCCCGATATCGTTCTTGAATCATTTGCTTCTCCCTCTTCTCGCCTTCTGCCCTCTCAGCCTCGTCTTCCTGCGTAGTAGGGAAATCCGCGTTCCAGAAGCCCGGAGGAGATGCCCTTCGAGCGTAACGATGACGATGTTTGCCCAACTCGTTCGCGAGTTGCCATGTTTTAGCCTCTATCCACAAGTCTTCCCTCTCTGCCTTGGACATCCCCAGAATGATAGTGATTCTGTCACCGAGATAATCCTCAAACAATTTGGTGTCTGATGCCGGGGTACGATGGACATTGTTCTTTTGAGCCAAAGCCATGCCGCGAAATTGAGGGCCACAGCAGTTCATGTCTGTACAACCAGGCAAACAGGCTCTGTCTTCTCTGTTCCTGACCACCTCCGAGAATGCGTAGTCGGAACCGCCGTTGAACTTTGGATTGACCTTGAAATCTTCAAGCCGTAGGGAAGTGGCAGGCTTTGACCTTAATGCCCCCTTCTGGGGTAGCGACTGTGCCCCGACCGTCGCACGATTTCTGGGTTGCCCGCGGGCTGTGGCGGGCTCCGTGTTCTCCTCGTGCTCCCTCCGGCCGATTGGAGCTTCCGTCGACCTGTCCCGGCGTTCTTTATTGAATGGCAATTCCCGACGCTCGGGAAACTGTGGTCCATCCTCCACCGCTCGACCTGTATCCCGAATACGAGGTGTTGACCGTACTATGGCAGGGGCTTGTTCTGGAGATGGTGCGTTCAATAGCGTACTCAAGCGACCGGGAGGTTGCGGGGTGCGGAAAAGCCCCGCCGGCTCTTCGCGGCCCGTTTCATCATAAACAAAGCCGTCCTCAGCCAAGCTCCTTATGCCTTGAGCGAGCCCTTTCCTTTTTGGCTTCTCCACGGTGTTCAACTCATACGGGCGCACCGGACGAGCGTTAGGGTTGATCGGTGTCAGAACCGCTGTTGAGTTGGGTATCCTGGTAGTCGGAGTGTTGGTGTTGTCGTGCCTGACAAAGACGGGAGCGGCTGTCTGAGCTTGCTCCTTGTCAATTTGACCGGGCGTGGCCAGGGCATCAGCCCATAACCTATTCTTCCGTGGCGTGCTTAGTCTCTGACCGACCTCATCCAGGTCCATGCTCTCTTGTTGAAGCTGACTAGTAATAGGGCCAGTAGTAAGATTCGAGCTCTCAATCTTCACCCTACGTCGTCCTTGTTGTTCTGAGGAGGAATCGGCGTGCTTTCTCTTGCCTACAAGGCGCTCAGAGACGATAATAGGCCCGTCGGAGGAAGGCTCTGGTTTGATGCGAAAGTCTGAATCCGTTTTGGCGGTCTGTCTCAATGGTGGAAGAGTAACAGCATCGGCGTCCTTACTACCCTCTGTCGTCTCCCCCTCCGTGGTATCTGCGGCAGACAGATCCTGCGTCTCGACATCTGATTGCACGGGAGCTCTCTCGGCAGAATATTGTCGCAAAGCCCGCGAATTGCTGAGTGTCGTCAAGATCCCGGTATCAGGATCGATTGTCAACCTCGAAGCCAAGTGAGCGCGCGGCCTGCTTTGCTCTTGAAGGCCTTCTGCTGTGTACGCAGCCGCATAGGCGTCACCATCACGTTGCTCCAAGACTTTGATCTTCGTCTCCAATTCTGTCGCATAGTCTTCCCATTTCTTGATCTCCTCCTTCCTCTCGTCCCTTCTCTTATTGAATTCTGCTTTAAGTATCCTGAAATTCTGGTCCAGGGCAGTGTATTTCCGTCGCAGCTTGTGGCTTTCCCGCAGCACGTTCTCTAGGTCGCCTCCATTCTCAGGACCATCTGCAGAGGCGGGGTCTGTGTTGGTGGCTTGGTCGTTGGTGACATAACTCGGCCGAGGGCTTCCTCGAGATGACTCGACAGAGCGATTTTGGTGATGAATTTGGAGGAGTTTCGTCCTCAGCTTCCGGTTTTCCTCTTCCAAGCGATCAACCTCGTCGGACCGAGACTTCAATATTTCGAGCTCATCTGTGAGGAATGCGCGGGATCGATCGTCCTCCTTAAGCCTCTGCTCGACCTCTGTTGAGAAGCTAGTATCACATTGTCATTACGTCAGGGCATCTGCGTGTACATACCGCTGTCAAGTTGCTTGCTAACTGTTTCACACAATGCTTCGAAGGCATCTTGGATAGCCGCCCGGCCTTCCGGCGACCAGTTTTCCATGATTTACAACGGCAGCTACCAGGACACCTTGAAGCCTGCTTGGGGTTGTGTGGACGTCAGTTAGGCTGAAGCTGGGTTTCACGTGGGTGCGCGGTACGCCAAACTACCTAAGACGCGCCTTCCCTGAAGCGCGCCGTGCCAAGACATTTCCAGATCGATCTACCCGCCACAAAATGATCCGTGCGTCTGTGGCTGAATTCCCCACCAGCCACTTCTCAACTTACAGAGCTCCTGCTTCAGCCACCTAACATCAACATGCTCTCCTCTAATATCAACTTATGCAGACTTCCTCAACGAGGATTTCTGGATCTCACATTCGAACTTTACGTTATCATACAATCTTTTCAAATTGAAAATGCCCTATTTGCTACTCCTCATTGATTCGCAGTTCCCGGTACCGGGGTGACCCAAGCACAAAGGCCGGCGGTCTGATTCCTTGCACAAACCTTGCGATGGAGACTGACTGCATCGGAGCCACTTCCGCAGTGAGAATACCTTGGGCGGGGCGCAGGAGGAAAATGCAGAGCAACATGCCTTCGAGGCTTCGATCAATTGGTACGGCTGGAATGGCTCGTGATACGGGTACTGGTGGGCCTGCACGGCTACTCCGATATATCTACTTATGAACGTTTCAAAGCTACTAAGATTGAAGACACGCTCTGGTCAGTGGGCCCCCGAAATTCCCCACGGGCTACGGTCGTCCGGCCCGGCAGCTCTTCAACGGTCACCGACCCTAGCGAATGATCGTCGTGGGAGACTGCGACATGGGTTGATTCGTCGACCACACAGCTGTCTTGTCTCTGACTCTGCAAGAGCTCGGTTGAGGCTCGAATTGGCAATGCCGGGCTTCACATATATCTCGCCCCTCGACCATGCATACCCGCGGGAACACCGGATCACGGATAAATCTGATGACCACAAAGCGCCACGTTTGCAATACCTGACTAGAGGGAAACCGACTTATCACAGATGAGGCTAAAGGTACCGCCATCTGCTGTTGAAAGCATATGCGGAAGCTTGGAGATATCTGGTGCTCAAGCTGACTATCGCATTGTGCTTACTTAGGATGGACGAGAATTGCTCTCGGCACCATATGCGCAACTCAGAGCCAAGCTTTGAGAAGCATATTGCACGTGGTCAGCGACTCTTCCTGCATGGCCTGGTGAAGGTGCTCGGTGTTCCGTTGCTGACAGAAGCGGCAAATACTTTCCAGTAGCCCACAAGATCTTTCACATCCGATGCCTGTTTGGCTACAGCAATCAGCGGGACTCGCAACGCTTGTCGATGCCACGTCTCCGCTCGAGAGATATGTGGCAGACAATCTAGCGGACAAATGCCGGTATCCATGAGCAGGCCCCATTGCTGGTCTCCGCGCCGCCCCTATGACTTACGGGCTCTCCTGCATATCACTGCGGTGGTTTGTGGTTACATGCCGTTCTAGCGTCTTGGGTCGCAGGTGCGGCCTCGAAGAGGCCAGTGGTCCGGTAGAGACTCCACACAAGTCGCATTCGAAAATGCTTCACATTTGCAGAGATGCAATGGCGCCGTCATGTTTTCCCGGCGTCCGCCCATGAAGCTGTTTCGGGAAGGTCGCGACCATCGCCGCTTCATTTCTCGGGTGACAAGCCTGCGGACTATGCGCCTGGAGCCCACGAGGTCCGCGAGGAAGCCCGTCTGCTGCGTTGCAGCGGTTGGACACAAACCGCAGTTAACGATACCTAGCTTGCAGCTGCAGCAGACATGCATTTAGTTGCACAGTGCACCCAATTCGTTGCGCGTTTGTTGCGTAATGGCTGGCTAAGCGAGAGAACATTCGATGGAATATCGTTGCCAACCAACAATTGCGGCGACAACGAGCACAAGCGAAGACCATCGAATTGAACGACGTGCGGAAGACCAGCAGGCCAGGGCAAGTTTCTTGGCAGTTGTGCAAGCGTCGCGGATAAGGGAAGGGTTGCCGGCGAAGCAAAGTACGAAGCGAAGTGGCCGTCGGTTGAAATGGGTGACCGGGTTCATCCGGTCTACATGATTTCACAGGCCCGGGCGAAAAGCTTACCACCAACCTGAAAGGGAAGACTGGCCGAGATTGAACGCGGCAGATCTGACCGGACCGGAGGTGCATCTCGATGGAACGAACCAATCCTCTACTCTGGTTCGCCTGGATGAGCATGGCTAAATGCGTTTCCGAAACTCGAAAGTGAAATGAAACTCGTGGGATTTGTGCGTTTATTCCTCCAGTGAGATATCACGAAAAGGAGTTTGGGGTGAGGAGGATGTTGAAAAGGAGGTTGAAAAGCACGGAGCCGATGATCTAGGCTTTTTTGTCATTTTGGTCTTCTCTCTTTCGTGAATGGGGTTTGCCTTTTGATGAGGGGGACGCTGTCGATCTGGAGGGGCCGTCCAAGCCTCGGTTCGGTTTAAACCTACTTTGATGGCATCTCCGACAGGGCTGTTTATCAGCTTGCGTACCTGTGCCCTTGGGTAGCAGGTGGGCTGAACGTCCAAGGTAGATGACTCTTGAGTTGAATGAAAGTGTGACGACTAGACACCATGACACGGGAAGCTTTCTGAGAGCCATCCTCGAGTGTCGGTGTTCCGCCAATGATCTGCAGCAGGTTCACGAGCTTCTCGAAGCTAAAGCCGGAGCTGGAGCTAGAACCAGCACAAACCACTGACACCAGCAGTGCGAAGGGACCACACTGAGGCATGTGTCATCCCACGGACGCACAACCATCTACAGCAACCACTTACCAGTGGTCAGGCCGGGATCGCGGGGTACGAAACTGAGGCATATGTAGCCGAGACTTCCTAACACAGGGTTAACAATACGCGGATTATGGGCATGCAAAGAGCGCTCGTACGGTGTAACCTCAGGTTGATTATTCAGACATTACATGGACAGCCAAAGCCCGCTGCCCAGGACGCCCGACGGCTGCTAGAGACAAAACTCACCAGCGACCATCCCTCATTCAAGCGCAAGCAAGGCTGACCTTGCCTGATTGTCGACACAGTGTGAGCCAGTATATCCGCGATTCCGCAGTGTACGAGATTCACCCCTCTTTCATTCTCATCCGTCCAGGCTGCATAAGAGGGGCAGCAACTGTGGCAGTCTGGCAGAGGATTGTGAGACGAGAGACTTATCAGAGCCCACTCATCGGGTGAGGTGGGAGCGTAATGAGTGAGAGACCACTGAGATGAGCAGCATGAGCATGAGAGGAGCGTGTGATGAGGGGCTGCTCAGGATAGGACAGGGAGAGATGCAAGGGACGGGAGCACAGTGGCACGAAGTCAAGGATTTCCGACCCCTCGTAGGGATGGAAGGGGTTTAGCGAGGTTTGGGGCATCGCATTTCACAGTGCCTTGGGGCCTTGGGTAACTTTGGGGCCAGGCCTGGCCTGCCACTTTGGCCTGCCAGTGCTGCCATTTGACCTGCCTCTCGGCGATTTTTAGAATCTTACACAGGGGTACCCCACCTGCCTGCCTTCGACATGCTGAATTTTTCTGATTGGTATTTTTGTTTTCCCCATGGCAGAAAAAAAAGTGTCGAAAAAAATGGAGGGGCAAAAATGAAATACGGACTGCGCGAGGACAGCGACCGGATGGTGGGGAGGAGGGGGTCTCATGAGCAACTCTACTACGTAGACTCTAGCAGTCCACTTCATTCGATCGACTGGAGTGAAAGAAAAGACACCTTACTCTTACCGTGACCAACCCGGTCTAGAGCATCGACGATGTGAAATTGAATTTGTAGAGTCGCCTGCCTTTGAGTTCGCCGTCCCTGGAGTTTGTGAAGAGAAGGGCTCGAACGAAGCGCTTCCATTGCCCCCGACGGCTTATTCTTCGTTCCCCTTCCCCCCACCATCAGAAATGTTAAAGTTTGGTGTCCCGTCCTGTCCGGCCTTATTGGAAGGTTCTTTAGGCTATCAGAAACCCGAGCTTCAAGTATCTTCATCTCAACTTTTTGAACCTTCATCGTCATAGAAGGGGGGCACCCAGGTCTCTAGGGAATTCTGACTACCTACGTAATGCGGTGTGAATATGGCCATGACCGTAGTAGCCCTTAATGGCAAGCCCAGTCCGGGTCGGTTCCCGACGCTGCATTTGTGAGGCAAACTAGCTGCCGCCCCTTTTGGCTGGCCTGATTCTGCCCAAGGAGTTCCAACTGTGTGATTGTGCCCTGCCGGTACCTATCTGAAGCTGACAGACAGCACAATCTCATCTTCGGCTATGGGAAAAAGGCGCCGGCGCATTTCGGGCATTGATGGCCAGGTTATGAGAGCTGTGGGCTGTAGCTAGGCACAGGCATATGAGGCAAGGCAGGCCGGCCACGATCAGAGATACGTATGAGGGGAACGGGAGATGAACAGGCACCTTATTGGAGTGCTCGACAAACGTAGGCAAGTACCTATGTCACAACCATATCGAACTGGCCATTGTCTAGATGTACCTGTTGTAAGACTGAGGAGTAAGCCTGTCAGATCTATAACGACTTTATGACAACATCAAGGGCGTTCACCAGCTGAATAGTATTACGGCAAGTGAGTATACTGAGAGAATCGAAGTGAGAGGTGAGGTGAGGTGAGCCAACCGTGTCAATCTCCGTCACACACACATACTACTCCGTACACACGCTCATCTTTCATGGACAGTCCCGTCACCAAGTTGCAATCAAACACAAATGCCGCCAGCCCGGTCCAAGCCAGAAAAGCCCAAGGAAAGGTCAGAAGGGGGCATCCAGAGTCTAGAGACGGGCTCTTCCCCTTATGAGAAGGGACTTGCCTATCTGATTGGTGCTCCGGCGCCTGCCCATCTACCAGATTTTCTTGGGCTCCACAAGGCGGTCTGACAATCCAAATTCGCTGCCTTTTCTTTTTTAACCTTGGCCACTCCCTGGCCGCAACGACCGCTTCCCTCCCCTTCTCTCCCACAACACAAAACCACCACCACCCATCGCAAACCTCGCAAAACCATTACGGAAAAAACACCCCTCCTTTTTTTTCTCTTTCGAGCAGAGATTTTGATCACGGCTCGATTATCCGCCCTTCATACGTGAGTATAGCCCTTTTCCTGACCGTCATCCGCGGGGAGAGGAGAGAGAGCCCCTCCATTCACCAATATGGGATATTATTCAACTCGACTGGGACCCCGTCATCGACATGAACAAAAAACCCCCCAGAGCTTGCCAGCTGCCAACCACAAATTCACCTCTTGCATCTGACGAAGGCGGCGCACACACACACGCACCTCCATCTCCAACTTCCCCACATCGCGCACCGCACACACACAACAGACAAGCGCACACACACAAGCACACACATGCCACTTGCCCCTCCCCACGTCAACCACATTGCGACAAGGCCGTCTTTCGCCTCCCAGCTCTTTTCCCCTTCTCACACGAAAAGCTTGAATCAATTCCTCCTCTCGACAATCTCAAATCATCTCATCGACTTTGCCGTTATTCTAACGCCTTTCTTCCAGTTCTAAACACCACCGTTACTACTCCTTACCAACCCACCATCAATCGCAATGGATTTCCAGGGATCTGCCGGCGCCCCCCAGGCTCGCACCTGCTTCACCTGTGAGTAGCCTTCCCAGCTTCGGCGCTTCCCCCGTCTCACCACTTTTTCCAACCTACGCGCTGCTTTTCATACTTTTCAATTTTTCCACTTTCGTTTCTGTGGGTGGCTTTGTGGCTTTCGGTATCGACTGGCACCTTCATCCGAGATTTGGTTGCCATTGGTTCACCGAGTCTCACCGCTTCCACACTGAACTTTTTCCACCAGCTATTGGTGGTTGTTTCATTTGTGCAGCTTACCTTTGGGCCCCTCCTCCCGAGTTTATATTATCATGTGTCCACTGGATCTTGAGGTTGCTGGCATATGCGGGCGTCGAGAGCTCTATCAAGCAACTACATGACTTTCAAGTTGGTGTTTGGTGGGGTCTTCTCAGTACGAAGCTGGAATTATCACTTGGAAAGAGGCTTGGCAAAGCATTCGCGTTGGTGTGATTGCTTCGCTAGGTTCGTATCTCTGGACCCAGATCTGTCAAAGAAGCCGCGTGTATGCCCTTACTGCGTCGTCTTACTGACTCTGAGCCGGTGTGCCAGTGACACCTTGATCATGCCTTTCCCTCCAAACGTCGTTACAATTCATGAGCGCAAGAGTCTGACCAGAGATATTTAGGCGGTGCTGCTGGTCACCAGGTACGACTTGCTGAAGGATGTTACGACGCCTAGCCCTCGACTTACTGACTCTTTCTAGGCCCGCGAGTGCCCTAACCGTGGCGCCGCCAAGTGGTACGTTGATATGATCTTGTTAGCCTGATATGCCCCATACTGACTTGGACATAGCTACAACTGCGGCAGTGAGTTTTGATGTATCTGTGTGTTACCGACGAGATGACTGATTGACGTTCGCTTTAGACGAGGGTCACATGAGTAAGTCCTTTTCGAGATCTTCATGAGGTTGATTGTTGACTTACATCCTTCAAGGCCGTGACTGCCCCGAGGGCCCCAAGGACACCAAGTCCTGCTACCGCTGCGGCCAGGCTGGCCACATCAGCCGTGACTGCCCCCAGGGCGGCAACGTCGGTGGTGGTGGTGGTCCGTCCAGCTCCGAGTGCTACAAGGTTCGCTTCGCCTTATCTTGAACGCGCCGAATGCCAGTACTAACACGATATAACAGTGCGGTGAGGTTGGTCACATTGCCCGCAACTGCCCCAAGGCCGGCGGTGGCTACGGTGGCGGCTACGGTGGTGGTTACTCCGGCGGTGGTGGCTACGGCGGTGCCAGCCAGAAGACCTGCTACTCTTGCGGTGGCTACGGCCACATGTCTCGTGAGTGCCCGAGATGGTTTCCAGATTGCCAGTTTGACCGTGCTAACATACCATGAAGGCGACTGCACCAACGGCTCCAAGTGCTACAACTGCGGCGAGAACGGCCACTTCTCCCGCGATTGCCCTAAGGAGTCTTCTGGCGGCGAGAAGATCTGCTACAAGTGCCAGCAGCCCGGACACGTCCAGTCCCAGTGCCCCAACAACTAAGTCTGCGATGACTATCGGCGATGAGTGGTCTGCCTTCATGGCAGATTCGGTTTCGAGACGGTTCGACGGCTTCGAGGCCACCGTGGCTCACTTTTGCGATATCAACTAGGCATTGCGGATGCTTTGTACATCTCCTTTTTTCACCCTCGTCTTTTTTCGTCTTTTCTTCCTTGCTCTCATGTTCTCACGGCAAACAACTCTGGGACTCGGCCCGCGGAAAAGTTTTACACGGACAACGGCATATGAATCACGGCTTTTTCTTAACGCACCAAGATACACCTTTCGCATTGGGTCCGCTACAACCTCGGCAAAATGCGGGGTTTGGTTCGGATCGTTTGGATGACGATGGCACAGCAACGCAATAGGGAGACACAAACTTTTGCGCTTACCTCTTCTCCGGTTTTCTTATGGAAAAGAAACTGGGAGGAGGGGAGTAAGCAGGCAGAGTGGGAGGGCCTCTTTTTTGTGGGCCGGAATAGCTTTCGACCTCTGATAGACTTGGTCTTCGTTGCATATGAGCGGTCTGCGAAAAGAAAGGACTCTCAATAGTAACGACGACCTGGGCAGTGTGGGCCGTTCTAAGCGGTCATGGCTGTCGTTCAGGGCAGGGAATGGAAAGTTTGCGTCGTAACCTCTTTTTTGCTCTCCAGTGTCCGTTACAGTGTCTGTGATGTGTGTGTGTCGTCTTGCTGGACTGTGGGCTTACCCGGCGTACTTATGTAAAAGGGGGGCTACGGTCTCTCTAGAAGCATTTCTGCCGTGAGCGTTGACGGTGAACGTTGACGACCACGGCCCAAACTCCGTCTTAAACAGAAAAGACAAAATGTTTTTGAAACTTGGAGGTAAGCGCGTCGTCCCAACACTGGAAAGTCTCCCCGTTGTCAGACTCGCCCGGTGCAAACTTTCGTCGCGCGTTTGGATTCACATCCGTACTGAGGTGTTATGGGTACTGATTTTCCAAGTTTTGTGCTCCGTGCTTTTTTGTGTGGTCTACTGCCCTCGGGTGTCGTTGACCGTCACACTGTGAATGTGTACGAAAGAGTTCCGAGGGCCCTTGAGATGTTGGAATTTATTGCGTTTAGATACCATCAGTGTGTTGTTATCTCTCTAGGCGTCCAACGTGGTGTATTTGAACCCCCCTTTGAGAGGGAATTCGAGTATCTTGGGCTTAGATACGCAATACTTGTCTTGGTCAACTGCCCCCCTCGCGCCCCTTTTCCCTCTTACCCCCCTCGGAAAAGGTGCAAAGCAAGCCCCCCCCGTTCGAAACGAAACCCTATTGTCTGTCTATGTCTGACTACCTTGCCTCTGACTTTGCCTTTCAGCAGAGCACACGGGTTGTCTCGTCTCGTTCCCGGTGTATATCCGAACTCTGTTTACGCTGTTCAAACTCACGAGAGACGAGGAGGGGGGTGAAGGGGGGTTGGCTGGGACAAGGGATTGAGACTTGGGAGAGAGGCATGGTTCAGGTGAAAGATTTGCCGTGAAGGGAGAAGGGTGGGGGGGGGCTTGTTGACTATGAGGATTGAGGGGGTTATAGGTGGGCGATCATCCAATGTTGACTTGTTTCTTTCTTCCGAGTTTTCGTCCAAGAAAAGGGTTTGTGTGAGGTATTCCAGAATGATTTCTTTTACAGTACATATATATATAGCTGACAAATGAGCCCCGTTCTTCATCCCGTGTCCGTCACGAGGACGGCGTCCCAGTGTAGTGTAGTATAGTGTAGCCTATTCTCACAGCAACAAAAACCCCGGAACATAATACCGATACCGTTTGTCCATGCCCAAAAGACCTCCCTTATAACCTCGACTTGGGCATAAACTTCATAGCCTGCCTAACTCCCAAGTCGCCCAGCACCTCCTCCGCGCCACCGAGGATAGCATCGAACTTGTACGTGCGGTTGAACATCTCAATCACGCGGCCCATGCCCGTCCGTGTGAGGCCGCGGCCGCCCCAGATCTGGACCGACTCGTCGGCGATCTCGTGCGCGGCGCGGGTGGCGCTCATCTTGAGGAGGCCGATGGGCCCGCCGAGATGCTTTGCTTGTTCCTTGTAGGGCATCGAGTTCATCTGGTAGGTGATTGTTTCGAGCCAGGATTGGTGGGATTCTACGAGGGCAATCATCTTTGCGAGTCTGTTTTGGGGCAGACGTGTAAGTGGACGGTCAGGGTTGCAGAAAGGGGATTTGGATACTTACTTGAGACGGATGACGGGTTGGTCAATGAGACGCTTTCCGAAGACGAGACGCTGGTTTGCCCACAGGAGACATTCTTCGACGACGGCTCTGCATTGGCGGATTGTGGCGCCTAGTTGATAAACGGTCAGCACTATCCGGATCTAAAAGGCGGAACGACTGGGGATGAAGACTTACAAGCCATGGTCCACCGCTCGTGGTTGAAGTTGCTCAGGATGACGTGGATGCCCTTGTTCTCCTGGCCCAGCAAGTTCTCTACCGGGACCTTGACATTGTCAAAGGTTACAAAACCTGTTCCTGCGGCTGGAGAGTAGGATGTCTTAATAGGCCTGGTCTCAACCCCTTCGCCTCTCTCTATAAGGAGGACACTGAGGCCCTTGTCTGTCTTCACACCAACAACAAAAAGCGAACAGTACGTAGCGTTCGTTATCCATTTTTTGGTTCCATTGACGATCTATTCCATGGTTTAATTAGTTAATGATCAACTTGTGTTGTGGCGTTAATGTTATTGTGGTTGTGGTTGAGGGAGTTGTGATGGTTGCGCGGAGTGGTGGATGTGGTTGTGGCCTAAAAGGATGGGAACAGAAAGTTGGTAGACTCACATAGTGTTTTCCGTCAGGTGTCTTTTCCGCAGTGGTTCTAATGCCTGCAACATCACTCCCAGCAAATGCTTCGGTAATGGCCAAGCAAATCTTGTCTTTGCCGCTGAAAACCGAATCCGCAACGCGCTTGCGCAGCGACTCGGAGTTTGCAAAGTTGAGAACGACAGGCAGGCCAATCGTCATACCCGCAAGCATACCGTCCTGAAAACCGCGGCAGTTGGTCCGGGCCATCTCTTGGCTGAGAATCATGTCGTGGAAGTAATCAAACTCCTCGCCATTAACGGCGCCGCCCAAGAGGTCCACGCCATGTAGGTGCTTGCCAGGCCCGAGACGCATGTGTAGCACTCCCGCCTTGGACATCTTATCAATGAGCTCCTGGGGAATGACTTCGCCCTTTTCCTCGCATTCAAGTGCCACAGGGGTGATGTGCTCGTCGGTGAACTTGCGAATGGCCTTTTGCAGGGAGCGATGCGAGTCGTTGAAGTAGGGGGACTTGAACTGCGGCGTAAGCCAAGTGGGCTCGGCGTACGGCACGGGAGACAGCTCGCCGGGGCCGGTGACGATGACCTGGGGCTTCTCGCCCTCGACGGTGCCGATGACGAGGGTCTTGTCGTACTTTGTGAGGACATCCTGACGGTGAAGGTTGTAGAACTGGGTTGTGGCGTCTTGGCCTGCGACCTGACGAAGGACGGCTTCGCCACCGGGATGACCCATGGCGAAGTCGGTCAGATCATAGACCTTAGAGTCGATGATGCACCAGAGGGAATCCTCCGTGTTGTTCTTTGCGACCTCGTCGCGAGAGAACGTCTTTGCGGCCATGGTGGGCGGTTTGGAGTTCGTTCTTGAACTCCTTTATTATTCGGACTAACGAGGAAGAATCGAGGGGACAAGCTGACGGCGGGGTCTAGCAGTCGAATTGGAGGCTCGATTCGTCTATGAGAGATGGGATATCCGTCGAGGTAGAAGGAGGAGGAGATGAGGTTGGCTCTCCAGAGTGCGGGTTCACGAGGATAAAGAGAGAGTTTGAGCAGGTCGCCCCGGCGGTCAGGTCATTCTAGTTGAGGAGGCAGTGCGTCTCTCGGTTGACATCGGTCTGGGGGGTTAGGGGGAATGGACGGCGTCCAGCTATGTCTGGAAATCGTGCCGCGAGCCTCGGCTCTTGTGGAGCGTGGGCGACCTTCCGGGTTCGTGCTGATATTCGGCGGAGCTGTGATTGGATGGCGGGAGGCTGGGGAATGAGACGGCGTCTGGGGGATGCCATTTTAGCCTGGCCGGGGGCGGCGGGGGCAGGTCGAGGACTAGAAGCTTTGTGTTTGCACTTCGGAGTCTACCGCGGACTTTGTTAACTAATCACTCCAGAGTCCAATGAAACCAAAAGACCCTGAATAGAAATTGACTTTTGTCGTTTGATGGGAATTCGAGGGAAATACTGCTGCGAGACTTTGCTCCAAAGTAGACATGATCGCTGGTTGAGACGTCTGAAAGACTGCGCGACGCGACAGAGCCCCCTGTTGATGCTCCCCACAAAGGCGGGAAGCTTTTACCCCGCAGAGGGGCCGTCTCCCCCGTACAGTTGCATCCCTCAAGTCAATAATGAGATTCCGAGGTTGGAGGGCCCCTTTCAGTAAACAAAAATCCGGCCGAGTCTGCTCACACGTAGCGGCTCAACCATGAGCCACGAGGCTCCAAGCGCTTCATGGGTATACGTTGCCAATAATGCAACCTTCCAGAACAATTGACCAAGAACGCGTATGTTGCAACTCGTAGCTTGGAGATGTTAGCCCCAGAGCTCTCAGTGACTTCCGTGATCAGACGGCGAACATCACGCTGACCTTGACATCAGACCATACGAATAACTTTGACGAACATCGGACTGTCGTAGGTAGGCGAATATATCCTTTGTGAACATCTTCTTTCCTGCTTATGTACTGTAGACACGAGTAAGTCCGCTTTCTCCTACTTGGCTGGTCCCTGGCTCGTCATGGCGTGATCTCATCCCAGCACATCGGTCCAAGCCGGTTTGTAGGTACGACTCGGATCATACGCAAAGTTAAACATGGCCAGTGCAACCACAACATGCGCACTCGCCCAGAGTGGAAGAATGACGTCCACGGGCTTTGGGATCCCGTATCGATTGCTAGTTGTGAGGTGCAACCGGGCCCATCGGGATATCTCCAGAGTCCACAGGACCATTCCGATTTTCCAGGCCCATTGACTGGCAGAGCCTTGGGCGTTGAAGTCTATGATACCGTTGCCCTGTATCACTGCCAGCTCCTGGCACTTTTCTCCTATGGCAAGCACAAGTCCAGTTGGCCATATGACGTTTCCAACGCCATACAGGGCGTCTAACAAGACTTGCGGCATCGAAAGATGCTTTTTGTAGGAACGCAAGCCGCAAAGGATACCTGACACGATGCTGCCAAGAAAAGTCGTTCCGAGCATGCTAAATATAACGGCATGAAAGTGCGTCATGTATGCTCCGGTAATAGTTTCGACCAAAAACCATCCTAGCAGCAAGTGGGAGGCGATAATGGCCAGAGCTTGTCTCAAATTTGTGTGGCTGTCTCGAAGTTGGTCGTTCTCGTCCATAGCCGCACCGCTCCCAAGTCTAAGGAGCGGGAAGTGGACCGGAGGACGGATTCGACTCCCCGCAACGGCTTCGACCAGCCCGATGACCCTGTTCCGGCTCTCCGCGGGTCCGGCTATCCATACAAGGCCGAGCAACAACTCATCGCAGAGGAAACTGGCGAGATAGATGGATGCTAGAAATTGAACCCAGAAGGTGCCCCAGCAAGCGTACAATTTGGTTGCTTGTAATAGAGGGCCCAAGATGAAGGCGACAATACGGATCAAAGTGTTGCGCTGCAAGTTGGCCACGTCACTATGGGAGATATCTATTTCTGTGTCGTATTTGTGCGGTGCGACAACCAGAGTCCATTTAGAGTCGTGACGGTGGAGGCGGAGGCAGCTGAGGGCTTCAAGTGAGTTTATGACGCAGACAACGGGCGACCACCTGAGGCAAAAGCCCCATTCCGAGGGGAACCCGCAGATCTTCCCGCACGGTTGGGTCGCGGTATTGAGGACAAGGGCGAGGAGGGCCCAAAAGGCAGATTGCCATGACAGGTGATTCTCTGAGGTGTCTGCGGGTGGTGGTGGCTGGAATGGCTGGCTGTCATCCTGCGGCTGGCCGGCACCGATGTGCACTAGTAGAAAGAAAAGTAGGACGAGTGATGATGGCGGATGCATCGTGACCTTTGGGATGAGGCTCTGTCTGGTCAGGCCCGGCAAGTGGGAAGGAGGATTGGTAGTCCGTGGTCCGCACCTCGAAGAACTAGAGGGTACGCAGTAATAGAAGGAATCTAGAAAGATGGCATGATCGGCGGCAATGTGTCTTAGTCGCGGTCAGCAAGGCCCGATTGGGCGTGTAAAAGGGCCTATCAGCATCAGGTGTGGCTCCTTTGAGGAAAAGATGCAGCAAGTTGGATGTTGGCACTTGGCATTGTGTTTGCTGTCAAGGTAGGTCAGAAAGCTTGAGGGTATCGTCGGCTCCTCTTATCTGCAGTTTCAGTGCGATTCCTGGCAGAGCATCGAGTCAGTTGGTCGGCGTCGTGACAGGGTGGGCATAACAGGACGTGTGTCAGTCGAGGAGAGGTTCAGGTAGGCGGCGGAGAGGGATGCGGTGGTGACAAAGTGGAAGGGGAGAGCGTGGAAGGGTGGAAGGGTACTTCTCTCGCAGTAAAAAAAAAAAAGGAGCGGAGAGAGTTGGATGGAGATTAAGGTGGAGGAATGACGCTGTTGGTGGAGAAGGAGCAGTGAAGTGTCACCGGTCCCAAGGAGAAAGTGCCCCTCGTTCCTTTTCGTCCACACCTTCCTTCATTCTCTGCCATTCCTGCCATTCTCTATTAGGCGCAGTTTCTCTAAGGAAGGTACGGAGTTTCGATACGGAAAGCACGGAAGGTATCATCTGAGGTACCTTGAGGTAGGTAGTCCTTCCCTGCTGTTCGTGGAAGTGTACGGAGTTGGTAGGCACCTTAGCCAAGTAGCATTTTCATTTCTCACGACGGAACGCTTTTGCGCCGTCTACCTGACGGGTTTCCCACGAGGTTCCACCATTTTCAGTTCCACCGCACACCAGTACAACTTTCATTATCCGATCCCGCCCTTTCCTGGCAACTGGGATCTGACCCAAGACCCAAGACCAAGACCCAGCAGGAAAGACCCTGAACGCCCAGGTTGACTGCCAAAAAATTCATGACGGGAGCTGCAGCTCACCGAAAATCCAAACTGGAACCAAACCAGCAACCTCGACTTTCTCCCATTCTCTCATCCGGGCTTCTCTCTCTCTCCCGTCTTCCCTGGGCGTTTCTCGTCTGCATCTGCGTCTGCGACTTCTTTTACGTCCACGCCCACGCCCTCGTTCTTCTCTGCCTCTTTCCTTCGTTATCCCGGATGATATCGAGGCTTAGCGCGCGTGCAGTCTCCCGCCCGATCGTGTATTGCATTGTAAGTTCTAAGTTCTCATCGTCGATGCCGATGTTCTCCTTAGTATCTTGTTCACACTGCCCTCTACCTCTCAATTTCCTCAGTTCAATTTTCAGTTCTCTCTTTGCCGCCCCTCATTTCTCCGTTACACAAACACGAAACTGCCCTACGTCGTCTCCCAATGGTGTACTTAGTGCAGCCAACCGTCAATTCTTCCCCGCGGAAAGCCTCAAGAGCAATGGTGTCGCTGAACCGGTCGTGGGCAAGCGTCATTACGTTCCACGTGCTGGCGGCTTGATTACAAGTTGAGCCAAAATGCACAAAAGCGTCCTGTCGGAATACAACGGCGTCTACCCCCAACTACTTGTATGAACCATCTATTACGCCGCTTCTACGCGAGCCTAGTCGGCGACAGTCCCGAGTACTTACTTGTTACTGGCATTGCCTCAAGAGGGGGAAGGTGATCTGGAGGTGTAGTTGGAACTTGCTGTGCGTTGAACAGCATCTGCATGACAACCTTTGTCGGAAGAAAGAAGATTAAAGTGGTTTTGGCAAGCTGCAGATTCTGGAATGGCAAACATCCAATGTTCCCAGTATCTTCCTTCCTCCGCCACCTTCTCCGTCCGATGCGCCTTTCATGTCTTTCATAAACCTGTTCAGCCACGCAAGGTATCAATCTCACCTCCAATCGGTACTACTACATGGCGCATACCTTGGCTTAATCAAAGGCACTTCCGTCATCAACCTACAACCTACATGGGGAATCCGTCACCTTCACCATACCTTATCTGGACTATCCTCGCGCTTAACCTTCCCGGCCGCTGCACCCAGATCCACGGGTCCTGTTATATATCAACTTTACCACCCTGGATCCTGACCAGAACGTCTTAGCTGCTGCGAGCTAGACATTTCACCACGTTCCTCCTCCCCCTTCTCCTCCCCACAATCCTTCTGCTGCCTCTTCCACCTGACCTCTTCCCCCAGCCCACAAGATCGCAATAGCTCCTTTTTCTCTGTCTCACTCAGTCTGGGGCTCTCACAAAACCAGACGCGGGCTCATATCCTGTGACTTCACTTATTTCTGCTGTGGATCAGCACTGAACCAGCAGCGTTGCGGCATAGTTCGCCCGCGCTTCCCCCAATCAATCAACTTTCGTGACCAGATTGTCAAATACTACCACAATACCCTCACTCTCTTTCTGTTGCATTTCCTCGAATACTTGCCGCCATGGACGCTTACTCAGTCTCTTACACCAGCCCTGCCAACCGGAGCACATCTCGCATTTACCAGGATTTAGAGTCCTGCCGAGCCCAAAGCCTTTTTGGGTCCGGACAAGACAAGCTGTTGCTTAGATCGCTGACCATGGACTCACTTCTGCGGGTAAGTCTGCTGCTTCCTGTCAAACACGTGCCCAAGACCATTAGTGGGACGCCTCGGGCCGGGGCCACCGACTGTCTCTTTTGACGCGATGGGCAAACCCGTCCGATTCGTACCACGACCGTACCTTTGCTAGTATACACGCCTCAGTGTACAAGACGAAAATTACTTGTCAATGTTCGTCAAGGCAATTTCCTCCTGACACGTCACAGCGCAAACAATCAGAGTCGGGCCCAAAACCCCATATTGCTGTCGTCGGTGCTGGCCTCGCCGGTCTGCGCTGCGCTGATATCTTGATTCAACATGGCCTGCTGGTGACCATTATTGAGGGCCGAGAGCGACTTGGAGGGCGTATGTTCCAGGAAACACTACCCAACGGCCACACTGTAGACCTCGGTCCGAATTGGATCCACGGCACAGACGACAACCCCATCAATGACTTGGCCAAAGAGACTGGAACGGCCGTGGGAAGCTGGGATCACCGGTCGTATGTGTTTGATGATTCAGGAAACTTATTTAAACTGGACGAGAGCGAGATCTATTCGAGTTTGATGTGGGACATTGTCCAGGACGCCTTCCAACACTCTAACAAGAACACGGCTACTATACATCCTGATGAGAGTCTCTGGGACTTCTTCCAGGAAAGAGTGATTGAGAAAATTCCCGATACCGAGGAGAACTTTGCTGAAAAGCGAAAAACCGTTCTCCAGATTGCAGAGCTCTGGGGTGCTTTTTCCGGCAGTCCAATCACAACCCAAAGTCTGAAGTTCTTTTGGCTTGAGGAATGCATAGACGGAGGTGAGAATTATTCTGATCTGAAGTCCTGCAGACTTCTGGCTAACTTGCGGAAGAAAACTTGTTCTGCGCTGGTACATACGAAAAAATCTTTGAGAGAGTTGCAGAGCCCGTCAGGCACAATGCCGATGTCAAGTACGATACTATCGTTACCAAGGTAGAGCTCAAAACCGAGGAGCGGCCGAAACCGAGGGTTTACACCAATACGGGCGAGATTTTGGAGTTTGACGACGTCGTCATGACGACACCCTTGGGCTGGCTGAAGAAGAACCTTCAAGCATTCGAACCACCGCTCCCTGAGAGAGTCGAGCGTGGAATCCAAGCCATCGGATATGGATGCCTGGAGAAGGTATACATCAGCTTCCCCAAAGCGTTTTGGCTCGAGCCCGACGCAGAGGGCCGCGTGGTGCAGGGCTTCTGCCAATGGCTTGCGCCGACATATGCTCAAGAGACGAACCCAAAGAGATGGAACCAGGAAATTGTTGATCTTGCCTCGATGGGCGAGAACTCGCACCCGACGCTCCTGTTCTACATTTTCGGAGACGAGTCCAAGTACATTACCGAAGGCGTGTCGAGGTTGAAGACGATACCGGAAAGAAACTATTTCTTGTATGACTTTTTCAAGCCTTACTACTCCCGTCTGCCACATTACGACGAGAATTCGCCCGACTGCAAGCCGACGGGGAGTCTGTCGACAGACTGGCTGCGAGACGATTTGGCGGGCAACGGCAGCTACAGCAACTTCCCAACCGGATTATTGGAGGGCAACAAGGACATTGAGGCGATGCGGGAAGGCGTACCGGAAGGCGGTCTGTGGCTGGCGGGCGAACACACGGCGCCGTTCGTGGCGCTAGGGACGGCGACGGGAGCTTACTGGAGCGGTGAGAGTGTCGGCCGAAGGGTTGCCGAGGCCCATGGGCGGGCGAGCAGCAAAACTCTGGAAGAGGAACAGTAATCGGGATGCTGAACGAGTCGTCTCGCGCTCAGCCTTGATGTGGTGGTTATATGGCTCGGAATTGGGCGATTCATACGGCGCATCCTGCATGGCCTGGTGGTTGATGGAGTCACTGGTGGTATCTTGCATTCTGGCCAGGGCCTCTCCGTACCGGGGTGCCTTTGGTGCTGCATTCTCTTTTGTTGTAGATGCAACGACCCACGACGATGACGGCTGTCATTTGATTCTTAACGAATTATTTACAATAAGTATATTTTTTTGGGGCGAAGACTTTGTACTTCTGGATTTGCATCTGAGCGCTGATGGCCTGAAACAATGTCACTCTGATGAAATAGGCTGAGGTAACACTTGGCAGGACATCGTTTCTCTGTCTTTGTTTTCTTCTCTTTGTTGATTCCGAGTCTTGTAATGGGGATTGTGTTGAAATTTGGTCAAGACGTCAGGAATAGGTGTTAGACATCGATGGCTGTGGAACGTGGGGCCTGTCTGCCACTCTCTCATGGCAACTTCACATGCAGAAGGGAAAGACAGAGTACCTTATGTAATAAGGCAGGTATGTATGCTTTTGGGTACCCAATTTGCCAAACCCCAAGACTGACTGAAGCATGCTCATGACTGGGATGCTAAGCGAGGTATTTCAGAGCCGATAGAATAGACCATGATAGAAGAGACCTGTTCGAGATAGGTTTCTGGTGATGTAGTCTCTGTGTTCGTGTTTGGTGTTTGGAGACAACCTGTACCCTAGGCATAGAGGTAAGGTACGTACTGAGATGGGAATAAGGCGTGGCGGGTTCTGCATCAATCAGGTGGAACAGACGCACGGCTATGGAGGGGACATTCCTCACAGTCACAAGCGATGACCTGAAGCCCCTCCTCTCCCCTCCCAGTGGCCCCCAGTGGCCCCCAGTGATGCTTGTCTGGTCCCCCCAACATCAAACCATCCTATCGGCTTCAGCCACGGTCATTCCTCCCACTGCCACCCCACCTTATCGATAAAGGCCATTTTGGAGCAAGTCAACTGATAGAGGACCCCTGCACACCCTGTCGGTGACGGTGACGTGAACCCGGCCAGAGTCACGCGCTGTTAGAGGCAGTGGGGGGAACCAATCTCTAGTGCATTTGCTTGGCTGGGAGTGGATGGGAGTGACCTGGATGCCTGTGTCCCGCCTTTCCTCCTCTTCATTGCGGCATGCTTCGTTGCTCTGCTCATGCTCATGCTCATGCTTTTGTGTCTGAGGCAGACCTCCTTTTTGCCTCCCGTCTGTACGTCTGTACGGCCCAGTCAACCAGTACCCTTTGCCTCACCTTACCTAAGGTAGTCACGGCTTGCCTCATCACAACGTCCGGGCATCAGTGACCTATCTGCCTTAGGTTCTACCCTTCTGTCACCATCACCCGTTGCCGCTGTCCAAGAGCACCTCATACCAAGGTCTCTCTGCATTTGCCTTTGCCCAACTAAGGCGCTTGGGTCCAAACTTGAACGACCTTACACCTTCTTGTCCTTCTTGTTTCTTTTCCTCCTTGTACATTTCCAACCTCTTTCATTCCACCTCTCCGGCCCTTGTCGGCCTTTGCCTCCTCACTTGTACCTAGTTACAATTCCATCTACGATCTATCTCGACATCCGAACCTCCTTAGTAGCGAAACCTTTCTCTGGATGACCAGCACATCATGAACTACGTCCCCGCCTCGGGCAGGGTGTCTTCTGATAACACGGCGATCGCAGCCTGCATTACCCATGCCCGGTGAACCGCAGCCTATTGACCTCCGAACTCGCTCCAAAGACCAGCGTATTCCTACTTTCCGCAGCCTAAGGACCACATTCCGGCCAACCTATTGTAACTTGGAGAGGCCATCCTCCTCCTTCCTACCTTACTCCTCCGAGACCTCCAAGCCGATCGATCGATAAGCCAATACCGTCGCTCTTCTCCCCCCCAGCGAGCAACCCGCCGAAGGTTGCGAATACCGAGCTCAACATGGCGACGATATTCCAGAGCTTCAGAAGCTCGACTCTGTCGAAGCGCCTACTCATCTACGCCCTCCGGCGTCTGGAACTGCTAGACGAGGAGACGCTGGATATGGAAAACTTGCAGTTTGCGCTGGGCAGGACAACAACGGCAGAGTTCAAGGATGTTGGAGTGCGCCTCAAGGTATGTCCCGTACTGCAGTCAGCCACTTGATGTAAGGTGCCATGCCCAAAGCCGGAGGGCTAACAAGATCCTGTGTACGCCTCTAGAAACTTGAACGACTTCTCCAGCTCCCCGCTTCGTTCCAGGTCCAGAAAGCCAAAGTGCTGAAACTCAACGTTACCATTCCGGTCGACTTTTACACGAGCCCTATCATTATCGAAATCGATGGTGTTGACGTCCGATTGAAGGTGTCGACTCTCGGCGATGACAAAAAGACAAAGGCCGCGGCGAGGAGTGACGATGCTCAAGGCCTACCGAACACGGTCAACCTTGCGCAGTCGTTTCTGAACGAAGATGCGGCGCTCAAAGATGCAAAACTTGCCGAAGAGAAGAGGAGGCTGGAGGATGCTCTTGCAGCCGAGACACAGGATCTAGGCGGTTCCACAATGAGTGAAAGCTCGATGAGCGATGACGGGAGCCAGTTCGGTACAGGGCAGCCGTTGTCTTTGCCGGGTTTTCTGGCCGGGTTCCTTCAGGGCATCGTCGACCGCATCCAAGTGCGCATCCGAGGAGTCACGTTTCAAATAGACGTCGAAGTTCCCCTCGAGCCGACCTCGACAACGCCGGAGCTCGTCACTTTTCAGCTCGCGTTAGATCGCATAGACGTTGAAGGTGTTACCGCGGAGGCGCACAACGACGAAGGTGCGCCGACGATTGTGCCGAAAGATGGGAAGCGGCACATTGCACTATCGAAGATACGGGCCTATCTGATTTCAGAGGCGACCGTCTTCTCGCAGTTTGCACGCTCTCCGTCCGTCTCATCGCCATCCATTTCTCAATCACCATCTTTCAGCGAGCGCAACTCAGCATCGAGGCACAGCACCTTCCGACCAACCATGCAGGAGAGCTTCCTGTCCGATTCAGCAGACTTGTCTGAGGTTGACGATGCGCTACTACAGGACAGCGAAGAAGCCTTTAATATCCCGTATGATTTCTCGAGTCAACCAGAAGAACAAGCAGAAGAGGAGGAGCCGACAACACCCAGGGCATCTATATATCAAGACTTTTCCCCTCAGAGACACATTCCACTATCTCAGTCCACTATCCAAGGAGACGAAGATGAGCCTGTCCCGTGGGCCAGTTTTCAAAGAGAAGCGAGGTCAGAGCCGTCGCTACAATCAGCAGACAATGACATGCTAAATGACGTGGGTTATTTTGCACCTACCGAGGCGTTACAACAATCTGTTGCAGCCTCTCAGAGTTCGAGCTCCGGCGAGGTCGATGATCTGGCACAATCTCACGTATTCACCCACGAAGAAGCTGAGAGTATGTACATGAGTGCCTTTTCGCAGGCCGAGCCAACTGGATCGCGGATGCCAGGAGGGTGGGATGCGGATTCGAGCCCAGAGGCGTCGCCCAAGCTCAAAAAGTTGAGCCCTGTGCCGAGACAACAAACTCCACCAGCATTCGAAGCTGCTCCGAGCATTCCGGAGTCAAAACCTTTCGACAATATGGATGCGCCGGCATCGCAGAGGTCTCAATCGCCGCCTCCGGCAGATCAGCCGGATCTTAGATTCGAGGACGCAAAGGAGCCCCTACCGGCGAGTTCCACACGAGATCGGGATGAGTTCGAAGACGCGCCAGCACCGGCAGACGACGTGGCAACCCCAAGAGGACCCACGAGACTGGTCAAAGAACTGGTTTCGCTACAAAACATTTCCCTCTACGTTCCATCGCTGCACCAGCATATACATGTGCCAGCCGACGCCCAAGCCTCCGTCCTGAGCCAAACACCGGGGTCACCTGGCTTGGCGAGATCAGTCGCGCCTCAACTTCCTGGAGCGTTCTCCGTCTATTCCCCTCCGTCAGCGTCGAGGTCGGGCTTCGCGCCAACGCCAACCGACCTTCACTTCACCGAGCCAGATGATGATAGGGCGTTAGAGGTTCTTCTATCGCCTTTGGAAATCAGATTCGACGCTTCACTGGCATATCTGCTTGCGGTCGTAGCTGGAAAGTTGCTGGACGCATTGAAGAGTAAAGACAGTCCTGCTCCCGCTCTAAAGACGGCTGCAAAGCCGCAGCAAGAATCGACGATGCCCGATATCAACATTGTGTTTGAAAAGATTTCACTACATTTTCTTCACCAACTGGGTGGTGTTGCTGATACAGCCGAGAGAATACTGGGCTCTCCCAATTTGCAGATGCAACCCGAAATTCTCCTTCGAACGGATCTTGATAAACTTAAGATATCACTCAAGTCATCGAAAAAGGGCCTTGAAACAACCGTGGATCTCGAAAAGTTCCGCTTCGGCTATGCAAGAGACGATATCATCTCATTCGACCAGAACCTCCAGATGAGGGCCTCTGTTATGGACAAGTTTCCTTCAGCCGGCTCTGACGTGACTGTGAAGGTAGTCAAGTCAGCCATATCAACTCGGACTGAAGTAACTACTTTGCCGTTACTGATACAGCTCGATTTGCAAAGACTGGACGAGACATTCAGTTGGTTTGGTGGCTTGAGCAGTTTCCTCAACATGAGCTCCTCAATGTCATCGAATGCGTCACCGTCCGTCAGAGCACCAGTACAACCACCCCCCAAGCCTCGAGGAGTTCGATTTGATGCTCCAATCAACCCGGACGACAAGTCGGCCTCAGCAGAAAACAAGATTGATATGCGAATAGGTGGCTTCAATCTGGAACTGAAGGGCAGAGAGTGCAGTGTTGGTTTGGAGACGAGCGCAGTCAAGATGGTAAGCCGAGATTTGGGAATCGGTTTCGCAATCAGCAAAGTGCGTTTGGCAGGGCCATATATCAGGAATTCCCGAGCAGAACCGCCCATTTCTGCCGAAATTGGAGGTGTACGCTTCGAGTACCTTGCGACGCCAAAGGACAAGGACCTCGAAAGGCTCCTCGAACTCATCATCCCGTCCAAGGTCAAGTTCGACCAGGGCGATGACGAAATCATGGTGGACACGCTCCTACGACAAAGGCGCAAGGGCGGGGTTCTGCGGGTGACTTTCGACCAGTTGAACGTAAGGGTCGATCGCATACATCAACTGAACTGCCTCCCCGCGCTAGGCGAAGAGGTTGCCCGACTGGCGACCGTTGCAAAATATCTCCCAGAAGATGACAGGCCAGGCATCCTGCTTCTGGCTGAGGTCAAGGAGCTCGGTGCGGTCATCGATTTGGGCGGCAAGCTCGGCATGATCAATGCGAACCTGAAGAACTTCGAAGTCGCTCAGATTACAGTCCCCTCGCTGGTGGCATTCGGCATCCATGCCATCTCCGTGGATCGCAACCACCGAGAAGAACTCGTGAGCTCTTCAACAACATTGCCGCCGGGAACGCTCCCCCAAGGCCCCGTCCTCATGGTACGCATGATAGGAGACGAAATGGAGCCGGTGATCAAAATCAAGATGCGCGATATCACAGTCGACTATCGAGTGCCGACGATCATGGACGTCCTTGGACTCGGGGAGGATGCTACACCACAGGATTTCGAGGCCAGCCTTACTGCCTCTGTGGCCAATCTCGGCGAACAAGCACACTCTGCCTTGACCGGCAAGAAGCCTCAACCCGCCTGCGTGACTGACCCTGCCCGACCGAATAGTAAGCCTATGACGGTCGACTTGGTCTTCCGCGATTGTTTGATTGGTCTCAACCCGCTGGGGCTGCCCTCGAAACTCCTCATCGCCCTGACTGATGCTCGGCTTCAAGTGGTTCTTCCAAAAGACGTGGATACCACGGCCAATTTGGATCTCAATAAGGCCTCGATCTTGCTCATTGATGACGTTACTAATATAGGAGCGAGTTCTACCGTAAACCGTCGGCAGTCCGCGGATATGTCTTCCCAACAGGTCTCGCGACTCGTTTCTCAAGGCTACGTGAGCATCTGCTACATCTCATCTGCAAAGGCAGTCGTCAAGGTGTCGGAAAGCCGTGACGATGGTGAAAAACATGTCGATGTCGAACTCCGTGATGATCTACTTGTACTGGAGACATGCGCCGATTCGACCCAGACCCTCATCACTTTGGCCAACGCGCTGACGCCACCTACTCCACCGAGCAAGGAAAACAAGTATCGCACCTCAGTCGTCCCTGTCCAAGACCTCTTGGCTTCGATTTCTGCCGAGGCTTTTGGGCGAGCAGAAGGTGATTATGACTTTGACAAAGACTTTGAGCTCGCTCAGGAGCTCGGGGGCAGTGATGAAGACGATATGTCAGGCGATGGCAGCCCATTACAAATTGACTCAAGATACTATGAGGACGCCGGCCCCTCGGAGCCCCTCTTCGACGCCGAGGGCTCCATCACATCGAATGCTACAACGACTCAAGATACACATGACGGGGTCTTGCTTACGAGTTTCAATGCAAGTGCATCACACCATTCCGATGACGGCAGCGACCTGGTGATACACGAGAATTTCTTCGATAAGGGCCCCGAGACCGACGGTAGAGCCCAGGTCTGGAACTCATCGAAGAACAGCTATGACCAAGCGCCGAAGGAGCTTGTTAAGAAAAGCCCACTTCGAGTTTCGGTCCGCGACGTGCACGTCATTTGGAACTTGTTCGACGGATACGACTGGGAACGCACACGCGATGTCATCTCCAAGGCTGTACGAGATGTTGAGGATAAGGCCTACGAACGTCGCCGCAGATCAGAGCGTGCTGTTTTTGAAGACGATGCCGAGGAAGATGAGACAGTAATTGGGGATTTCCTCTTCAACTCCATCTACATCGGCATCTCCACAAAACAAGATCCCCGAGAGCTCGCGCAGATGGTCAATCAGGAGTTGAATGACAACGCCACGGAGACCGAGTCTCTCGCCACAACAGCCTTCACAACTACGACCGGCCGAACGGGAGCAGCTAGGCCTAAGAAGAGATTGAGATTGAACCGAAGCAAGCACCACAAGATCACGTTCGAGTTGCAGGGAGTCAATGTTGACCTGATTGCCTTCCCGCCCGACTCTGGCGAGACTCAGAGTTCTATCGATGTACGGATCCAGACTCTGGATGTATTTGACCACGTCCCAACCTCTACCTGGAAGAAGTTTGCAACCTATGACCAAGACGCCGGCGAACGGGAGATGGGTACCAGCATGGCCCACCTTGAATTGCTAACCGTCAAGCCGCAGCCGGATCTTGCAGCTTCAGAGATGGTTCTGAGAGTCACTCTGTTGCCACTTCGACTCCATGTTGACCAAGATGCGCTCGACTTCATTACGAGATTCTTCGAATTCAAGGACGACAGCGCCCCCGTCCACAGTTCGACAAGTGATGTACCGTTCCTCCAGAGAGTCGAGGTTCACGACATTCCCGTCAAGCTGGACTTCAAGCCCAAGCGAGTCGACTATGCAGGCCTTAAATCGGGCCGAACTACGGAGTTCATGAACTTTATCATCTTGGACGAAGCACGTCTGACACTGAGACACACCATTATTTATGGTGTTTCTGGTTTTGACAGAATGGGCAAGATCCTCAATGACATCTGGATGCCGGACGTCAAGGGCACTCAGTTGGCTAGTGTTCTTGCAGGTCTCGCGCCAGTGAGAGGCATTGTCAACATTGGTAGTGGATTCAAGGAGCTCATCGAGGTTCCCATCAAGGAGTACAAGAAAGACGGACGCATCGTTCGAAGCATTGGAAAGGGTGCAGCGGCGTTTGCTCGCACCACCGGCACTGAGATGGTCAAATTCGGAGCCAAATTGGCCATCGGAACGCAATATGCACTGCAGGGCGCCGAGGGCCTCCTCAACAAGCCCCAGACTGACAACACGTGGGAAGAGGCTGATCTCGATCCAGAAGAGAAGAAGCAGATCTCTCTGTACGCGGATCAGCCCACCGGTGTCATTCAGGGCTTGCGCGGGGGCTACTCGAGCTTAACAAGAGACTTGAACATGGCCCGCGATGCCATCATTGCGGTTCCGGGCGAGGTGATGGATAGCTCAAGCGCGCAAGGTCTCGCCAAGGCCGTATTGAAACGGGCGCCTACCATTATTTTCCGGCCGGCCATTGGAGCTACCAAGGCCATCGGACAGACGCTCATGGGCGCGACGAATAGCCTGGACCCGCAGAACAGGCGGAGAGCCGAGGAGGTGAGTTATCTTAAACCGCGTTATATCTTTGTCAAGATGTCTTTACTAACTCTGCCATTAGAAATACAAGAGGCATTAAAGACTACTGTGGAGATTCTTTCTTTACAAGAAATGCACACGCATTACATACACCAGATACCAGGAATTAGGCATTCGGTGCTTTTTTCACGACCAACTCCTTTTTTCCAATTGTTTATTGAAATCATTTGCGGCGTTATCGTCAGACAACAAGTCCGATACGACCGCATGAGACCGCATCATAGACTGGCGAAGGAGGACTTTCATTTTTCAACTGCAGAGATCAAACAGGTTGCTATCGTGAATTGGTCATTATCATCAGTCTAGGTCTCTCTCCCTTTCTTTTTGCCATTGATTCAGCCTGGGGATTTGGGGGAATCGGGAATGGGAAAGGTTTTTGGATTTTGTTGTTCGTGGAGGGAGAAGGGGGAAAGCAGTTGGAGCGAAAAGAGGGTTGTAGACTGTCTCCTGAATCATTGTAGTTCCTGTAGGGTGTTGATAATCATACGTTTATTGAAGAAGTAAGAGATATCCTTCCAACGTGATGAGGAAAGCTTTGAACTTGGGCAGTATTTTGTCATTTTGAGAGAGTCCGAAGATGGAGTGTATCTACTCTTACTGCGAGTCGGGTCCTTGAGGCAATATGGAATGATGGATGTCGCGGGGACAGTGAGATGAAGTATCGTCAAATTTGCTGTGACTATGATGTATGGTTGTATGAAGGTTGAGCCATCAACAGCCAGGAGGAGATTGAGTCTCGTTGATAAATAAATCCGCCCCGATCAATGTGCTTTTCAGAATGCGATCAATACCCCGGGTATTATATTTTGCAAAACCTGTCGTCGACGAAGACATGTATCTAATGAGCCCCATTACTCATGGCCGGTTATCCCAAACAAATTCTCAGAAATCTGAACAGCACAATAAATATCAAAGCCAATAAGAGCCATCAAGGCAACAAGACGGTCTTCTTCCCATCATTAACTCCCCATACCGATGTCACTCTTTGCAATTCTCAAAACTTATCATCAACCCCCTGGGCAATCTCAATCGCCTTCCTCTCCCGGTTGAAGTCAACCCACCACCGATGACTCTCCTCCGTCCCCGTCCACTCCCCCGTCACGGCATCAATCTCGTCCCACGGCTTGGGCGCCAAAATGTAATGCACGTTCTTCACCTCCTCGTCCCGCCAAATCTCCCCGTGCACCCCGTCCCACCGCAGCGTCTTGAGCGCGTTGTACACGTACGGCAGCGCCACCCATCGGCCCCGGTACAGATCCGACAGCAGGCTCTGGTCGGCGAAATCCATGTCCATGGCGCCCTGCTCCATGTGCTTCACAATCTGCCGGAACAGCGCCTCGGACGGGTTCACGACCTGCAGGCCGCCGTTCATGAAGCCCAAGGGGGAGGCCGTGACGGGGTCCGGGCCCGTGTGCTGCGCCGTGTCCGGGTCGGCGTGCTGCGTGCTGAAGGCGCAGTTCTCGGGCGTCCAGTCGGAGGGGTAGTGCGGCTTCTTGAGCGGGTTGCACACGCAGGCGTGGCCGGCGGCGAAGACGCGGGTGCTCGGGTTCTTGACGGCCAGGTCGTCGAGCGTCGGGCTCTTTGGGGGGCTGCCACCGCCGATGGCGGCGCCGGGGGTCTGCTCGGCGGCGAAGTCGCCGTCGTCGAGCTCGAGCTCCATGAGCTCGTCCATGTTGCGCAGGACGAGCATGTCCGAGTCGAGCTGGACGACGCGGGAGTACTGCGTCAGGGAGAAGGGGGAGAGCTTGCTCCAGCAGTCGTAGAAGCGCGGGTCGTTGGAGTAGTCGCGGCCCTTTGTCGGGAGGAGGTACTCGATGCGCTGGGCGGGGATGCCGCGGCGCTCGAGGGCGGCGAGGCCCTCGGCGGGGAAGGTGTCTGTATAGAGGGCGACGAGGGGGTAGGCTGAGCCGGACTTGATGAGGGAGTGGTTGAGGGTGAGGAGGCCTGAGAGGTAGTCGAGGTTGGTGATGAGGGTCGTCCAGACTGTGTGTTGCGGTTAGCTTTTGGTGTTCGTAGGGGAAATTCATCGTTTGCGACAATGCGACAGCGTTGGGAGCATTGGCCTTTGAGAAAGCAAGTGAGATGGCGGAGGAACCAAGAGGAAACAATGTTCCAGTCTCATGTTATCTTGCGTTGTGACAAGAGAGGTGTAAAGGCGCAAAAAGAAAAGGGATTACAAACCCTTGTCCGACTCTACGGCGCGTTTCCCGTCCGACATATTGGCGGCAGTAGTAGGAGTGGTGGTGTCGGTGATGATCGCCACGATTGCGACTTTAGCCTCACTTTTTCAGAGAGACCTTATCTTCTGCGACTGTTTGCTCTGTATGTATGCGCGCCGCGCGTGCGTATGTGAGTGTGCGTGCGAATCTGGCGGGGCAGATTCCGATGGTGGAGGCGGGGTAGGTTTCGAGATAACACGCTCTCTCTCGAATGGCTAGCAGCTTCTGTCGGAATCACCGGGATAGTTTTACCTGGTGAGCTTCTTTCTGCGGAATCGCGTTGCTCCTTTGCGTTTGTTGGCGTTCGGTGTCCGTCGTCGTCAAGCTTCCTCAGTGATGTCAAGCAGGAGTATGAGAGGGAGAGAGATAAGAGAAGAAGGAGAAGGAAAGGAAAAGAGAAAGGTAGATGAGGGAAGGGAACGGGAAAGGGAAAAAGTCGATTCACGAGATTAGCATTTTCACAGGAATGCAAAGTAGTACTCAATGGCAACTGCTAATTTAGTGTTTAGTCAAAGGTACCTCAGCTTCCCGTCCCTCCTTCTCCTCCATCAGCTAGCTATTCTCGTTACGGGATTACGGATACAAAGAAAAAAGTAACAAAGCGCAAGCAGAGCAACAAAATAAAAGCCCCGAACGGACCACGAGTCATCCCAACGATGTGGTATTGGACACGCCCAAAAGGACCTGAAGGGAACTTTTTGCCAAAATAGGTCCCCTCCACCTCACGGAGTCTTCGCCGGGCCTGCCTCCTGGTCGTGGCTCACGGTCCTAGGCTGAACCGGGGGGTTGGAAGAGAGAAATCGCTGATAAACAGCGACTGATTCCGATCGGCCGTCATATCGATGACGCCATCGTTCTTTGGAAAATCGCGGATGCCCGAGAGCACGTACCTGAACAGCTTGGGGAAAACACTATTACCGCTGAGATTGCTTACAAAACAAAACGGAGACAGATAGCAAAAGAGGTACCCGTAAGGAGAGCGGGCCGGAGAGATTCGGACTTACTCCTCTTTGGGTCCTCCACTCAACCTGAACTCTGTCTAGGTAGGTGGTGGTCAGAGAGAGTGACTCGTCAATGGTGGTTGGTGTAGTTTGCGACACAAGGGCGTGGAGCGAATGAATCTTAGCATCTTCTATCCTGTTGTCTCGCAGGGATTAACATGGCACAATAAGAAATTGCCCATGTTCATAAAAGAGGGGTCGCTTTCCCATGACTTCCGGCTTTGCCAATGTATGAGAGTCATAGACTTTCCGGTGTACACTCGTGTATTGCTCAGAAATATTACGGCAAAACACATAAACACGGCAACTTATCATAGAGTTCATCCCTGCATCTGATACCTCTAACCTAATGCAACTGCGTTGTTTCCCGGACCGGACCTGGAGCAAACAAAGGGCTGGGCAACAACTAACTCACTTCTCAACAAAAAGATTGCAACATTGTCAGCCCTATTTTCAGCATATGTGTCCCCCGAGACGATTATTAACGTCTTCTACGGTTACTCCCATCTACCTGACCCTTTTGGTTTTACCTGATCTCCGCTGCCCACCATCCTATAGCTCCCGCGTTGCGAAAGAAGTCGGCGCAAAGAAACTTGTCGCAAAAGAGCTTCGGGAACCCCCCCCCCCCCCAAATCCTTGCAACGAGCTTCGTCAACGCGCAGCTTAGATCGGACGGCGCAACCAATGACAGAGCTCGATGCCAGTTGACGTGCTTTTTGCGATCCCGGGCCACCTAGCCCAGCAGCCAGCTGCATCCAGCATGTGCACTGCGCGCGCGCGAGAGAGAGAGCGAGGTGCATCTGCTGGTATTTGCATAAGCTACCTTACGGATCAGGTACTTCGTACCCCTCCCCTCCTCTCTGTGGAGAAACATCGGTTTCCGAGATTCCGGTCCGATTATCGTCGCGGTGGTTATCTCGGCCTCGTTCAGACTCGCGCGGTAATGGCTCGCTATTCACACACACACGCGCGCGTACAGGGGTTGTTCGAATCGAAGTCACCTTCCTCTAAAAGAAGAAAACACTCACCCTTCCCATGAGTGCCGTCAAAGTCCACTTTGCCATCTGGGGTATGTAGTTGACTGAAGACGGCCAGCTAGGCCGACCAGCAATCACCATTGCACAATTCCTTGTCATACCGCAAATGGACTCACAAGTGAGACATTTGCGAAATACTGAGGTTGTTGTCGTGAATAATGTATAGCGGCAACGATGCCACTCTCACCTGTCTCCTAAGTGTCAATACTCACGACAAGGACACCGAAGATTGTACGTCTCGAGCCTCTTGTTTCTTTCGACGGTATGCGTCTTTTGGGGAGACGGTTTGCTGGTAATGGCGGCGACAAGACAGCCGCGACAAGTATATGGTGTCTCTTAGTATTCTGCTAGATCCAGACGAGGTTTTATTGCTGAAAAGGTACTCTTCACAGCGGGACTGGGACAACCATCAAATTGGAAGTGAAGATGTTTTTGAAAGCAGTGCTCAAGCAGGGGCTAGATTGTCTAAACCGGGGAAGGGAGAAGGGGGGGTTTGCGTGACTGGGACCCTTGATACCGAGGCTGTGAAGCCCATCTCTATTACTCTTGATAGATATTTCTAAAGATCCTAAACGCCGTGGGGTATCTCATAGCCATCGCCTAAACGCCATCAAAGCTCATCATCATCACTGTCGTAGATGAAAATTGGCGTCCGCTTGGGACCACCGCCGTTCTCGAACTTAACCGTCGACTTCCTCTCCGCGTCATCTTCCTTCTTGACGTCCTCTTCTTCCGTCTCCGTGCTGCTGTCATCAATCATCAGGTTCTCCTGTTTAGCCTCCACCTTGACCACAGTCCCAGGCTCATCCTTCACCTCGGCCTTAACCTCCTCCTTCACAGCCGCCTCCTCCGCCTGCGTCTCCGCCTTGACAGTCTCCTCCGCCAACAACTTGCCCTCGCGAATCTTGTAGAACGATTCCAGGCAATTCCGCCTCTGCGCCTGCGTCCAGCTCCCAACGACCAGCGCAAACTCCGTAGCCGTCGCGAACCCGAACTCGCGCGCCATGGAGCAGAATTGCCGTTGCATGGCGTCTTCTGGCGGATTGTAAACATACGAGAAACCCTTGAGCTTCTGCGCCTGCACGTCAAATACCTGACTATCCGCAAACAGCGCGCTGTCGCCCTCCCCTTCGATATCGGAGCTGGCGGCCATCTCCGCCTTGCGCGAGAGCTGTTCCTCAATCTTGGACGTGCCAATCACTTCCGAGTTCTCGTGCGTATACTCGACGCCTGCCGAAGACAGGATAGCCTGGACGGCGTCGCTCTTGGCCTGTTGATTCTTTGCTTTTTCGCCACCAGCTTTTGCGGCGAGGAAAGCTGCGAGCTGGCCCATGTCGCCGTCTTCCGACGCGTCCGCACCCTCTAGCTTCACCTTGCCCAGCTCCTCGCCTTCCTCCTTGGCGAGCTTCTCCATGTCGACGGTGGTCATTGCGATACCGCTCCCGGCTTTCGCTTCGGCGATGTTGGTCTTGTTGACAATGTCGCGGATCACAAGCTGGTTCTCGCGGTACGTGAAGAGGTTCTCCAACCCAAAGATCTCACCTTTGCGCTCAGAGTCCTGCTGGACACCTTTGAAGTAGCGTCGTTCGGATGAAGCTGTGTAGCCAATGTTTGCTTGCTGCTGCTTGTAAATCTGTCTCGCGTAGACAATCTCCTCAATGGTTCCGGTAGAGACGAGCCGAAAGACGTCAACATCCCGAACTTGACCGATACGGTATGCTCGATCTTGGGCCTGGAGATCGTATGACGGATTCCAATGAGGATCGACAATGACTACCTTGTTCGCAGAAGTGATGTTCAAACCAACACCACCAGCTTTGGTCGAGATCAAGAAGACGAACTGAGTCGGGTCAGAGTTGAAGTCATCCACAGCCTTTTGTCTGTCCTCGTAACTAATCGACCCGTCCAGATATGTGACACTGTAGCTGGTGTTGTGGAAGAGATGTTGAAGAATGCGAAGCAAGCGAACGCTGTGCGAGAAGACCAATACTTTGTCGCCGCTGTCATGCCAGAACTTGAGGAGCTTCTTCAAGACCTTCCACTTGCCGCAAAATTCCGGGTTAGCCAGGTTCATGATCGCGTCTCTATTTTTGTAGAGGTATTTCCACGTGTCTGGGCAGCAAGTCTGTAGCGTGCGCATTTCTCTTTTGTGCTTGTCGTCTTGCTCGTTTCCCGTAGCCGGAATTAGAAGGGTGAGGTGATTCGACAGTTTCTGCAAGGTCGTCACGCAGGGGAAGATGATGGACTGCCACCCCGTACCATCGTCAAGAGTCTTGCGACAACACCAGCCTTGCTTGTTGCCGGAGCCACATTCACATGGGTCGGACAGGGTGCGCAGAAGTTCGACTTCAGGCCTACTGATGAAGTTCTTGTACGCTTCCTGCTGCTGGTCCGTGAGAGGGCAAAAGACGACTCGGTCGCTCTTCTTGGGCAGCTGGTGAGCGATCAGTGTCTTCATTCTGCGCAAGAAGAAGCCCGGGAGCAGATTCGTGACGAGCTTCCTAGCGGTAGTTCGAGCGTCCCGCAACTGGTTCAGAGTCGCATCGTGGGATTGACCCCGTGTCAGAGGTCTGGTGATGGTGGTGTTCCATTCCGATAGTGTGCCAAAATGGCCAGGGTTGGTCCAGTTCAGGAGAGTCCACAGCTCCTCGTATTTGTTTTGGATCGCTGTACCTGTCAAGCCGATGCGACACAGCGCATTCACGTCGTTCATTGCTTTGGTGACCTCGGAGCTCCTTTCCTTCATTTGGTGACATTCGTCGGCGACAACCGCGTCCCACTTGACGGTGTTGACCAAGCTCTTGTGGTTCTTGTACGTCGAATAGGTCGTTATCATGATCTCAATCCGGCCTGCTCTGGCAGCGGACAGCACGTCCTCTTTTCCCGCGCCGTGGAAAACGTCGACCTTCCACCATCCCCAGCGAGTCAACTCATTCTTCCAATTCTCAATGATGGAGCCTGGACAGATGATTAGGACGGTCGGATACCAGCGACCGGACACATCACGAATCTTCTTGAGCCGCTTCTTGTCCCGCTCATCGGCGGTTTTGCCAAAAGCTGCCGTAAGGAACGTCACAACCTGGACAGTCTTGCCGAGGCCCATGTCATCTCCGAGAATCCCTCCCCTCTGGTAGACGAACAGACGGTGCAGGAACCTGATACCAACGATCTGGTACTCACGCAAGTACTGCGCGATAGACGCCGGTATTATACCTGCCGAATACTCGAGCTCGACATCTTCGTACGGCCTGCAGGGCTTGATCTTGGTGCTCTCGTCGAAATGTGGACGCCGCTCGAGGTTTTCCGGTCGATCGTCTTCGGAGAATACAACGTCTGAGTAGTCCGGTGGTAGCAACAGTCCTGCTTCCTGCAGTCGTTCCCGGGTCTGGTCGAATTGTTTCCTTCGCTCCTTCAAATAGTCGGGCGCTTCCGCAACATCTAGATCGTCCTCCTCTTCGGTACCATCGATCTTGACTACTCCGTTCTTCTTGGATGGACGGCCCTTGCCCTTCCCCTTATCTTTCTTTCCCTTGTCAGTTGCGGCTCGCCGCCCCCTCTGTTTCTTGGGCTTGGGGAGCTCCAAGTCGGAATCGGCGTCCCAAACCTCCTTCTCCTCAAAATCGACGTCAACCTTTCGTTTCCCGAGGGCTTTATTGCTAGGATGCTGAGGTTCGTCGACTTCCGATACTGTCTCGCCATCTGATATTACTATCGCGTTTTCCTCGACCGGTCGGGTCATTGTGGTTGCGATCGCATGAATCGCATGGCGTCATGGGTGTGAAGACAAGAGGTGAGGATGGTGGGGGTTTGTGAGTGACGCGACGGGACGCGACAGACAAGGTATTAGCACCTTGGAGGAAAGTTTCCAGGTGCTACAGGCCTAGGCAGCGCTGAAGGATGCGGAGCATGCAACTGGAGATGTCACCACCTCGTTTAAACGATACTACTGTATTAGTACGTATTCTGAAAACTATATATTATAAACCGCTTCAATCATCGGTTTACTCCACAACTCCGTGGGGGGGGGGGGGGTCCGGGATTATGGGGTGAGTGGAAGTCATTCTGCCGGCCAAGATGCCACCGAGGTTTTCGGCGAGTTTCTTTATACTCCTCGCAACTCCTGCTCTGCTCGTATGAGTTGGTGAACCATGGTTGCGTTTCATCTGCACAGCACATCTCAGAAAGACGATCTCACTCTGGCGTCACGCCTGAAACTGAGTCTGCTTGGCTCTACGTGCCTCTGAGATGGGTAATATCGTACGAGCACGTATGCGGAGACTTCTACTCAACTGTGTCTAATATTGGCTCTGCAGTCGTTAGGATCCAATATCTGAGTTCTCTCCAGGATTGAAAAGTGCAGAGAGGATATAATCGTTTGGATCTCCCCTCAGGCACGCAAGACTTGCCATAACCCAATTGGAAGACAATTAGTTATTGGAAGTCTATGTAGAAGCCAGTCCCTTAACCTGGGACCTTGTTGCGGAAGATGACATTGTTAAATCAGCACAGCATTTTTTTTCTGCACATACACTCTCCAGTTCTCAACCCATCCTTTTGCTCCATTTGGGTATCAGTGTATACAAAGTCAGACATGATGGGGCATGCTTCAATGCTCCAATGCCAAATTACGCGCCAACCACCATGTGCCCACGGTTGTGTCACTCATACCGTCTCAATGCCTTTCAAGCTTTTCGTGCTCGTATCGCCGCTCTGCGTTCCCAACTCATAGGTATCCCCTTTACTGTAGGAACCCGCACGCTCGGCACATTCCCTTCGGTACCCCGCCTCTTCCAACTGCTTTGCCGCGCTGGGGCTGCGTAATACATCCCCTTCCTCCTCATCAATATACTTGAGAACCATCGTCCCCAGCCAGTTCCCAAACCTGGCGTTATTAGGAGGCGTCCTCGGACCGCGCAGCCGATCGTAGTAGTCGCGAATATATGGACCGCGGCGCCAAAACGCCCTTGTGAACAGCGGGCTCAGGACCGGCAAGGTGACGGTGATGAGTCCGACGGCGGTCTCGCGGAACCCCCAGCGGTTGATGTTGATGACGGACGGCGCACCGCCCAAGGTCGTGACCGCACGAACGATGGCAGTCGAAATGACAAAAACGCCGGACGAGAGCAGGATGCCGACGCCGATCTTGCGTCTAAGGGACACGCGGAGGTGCCAGAGAATCGGAACGGGGATGGAGAGGAGGGCGGCGTCGGTTAGAACGTTGAGCCATAGCAGCATCCAGAAGTTTTGTGGTCGAAATGTGCACTCTGGGCCTGGTAGAGGTCGGATTCGCCAGTTGTCGGAATAGCTATTCAAAAGTGTCAGGAAAGCGATCGCGGTTGGCATTGGGGCCACGTACGGTTGGCAGCTGAGTGTCACGGTGAGACACAGCACGACGTAGGATAATCCGCAGATCCAGAACAATGCGACAAGACTCCGTCTTCGTAGAATTCCGAGTGTTAGACGCTTGTAGAAGAATAGTACGGTGAACTTCAAGACCCCTAAGAGTTACGGGTCAGGCCGGAGTGTCAACTTGGGTGTAGGTGAAGCTTCTTACAGATGCAACCTTTGATTCACGTTAGTAATCTCGAATGATTCGAACAAGTTCCGATGCGTCAGGTATTACTTACCAGGGTACGTGTACCATGACATGAACTCCAATTTCGATCCCAGCTGAAGAACTGCAACATCGTGATCCGACAGCGACGGTACTGCATCTGAAGTAATGTCGATATTGGCCCCTGTGTAATAGCAGATTTGGACTACGTAAACATTGATGCTGTATAACACGAGATACTGTGGCGCATCAATACCAATGACAACTTTGAAAGATGTGCTCTTCCAGTAACTCACAGGTAAAGCCAAATAATCATCGCCGCGGAAGCCTCGAATCCCGACGGTACGAACACGAACTGCGAATCGTAGGAGAATTATGAAGACGCCGATGGCGTACCAGGCCTGCCAAGCAATACCCATTAGCTCCAGGCGTGTTGATTGTAGGCCGGGGAAACAAGAGGAGAGCTTACCCAGACTTCGGGCAGATAGCTGTCGTCTTTTTCCAAGTGCACATTTGGACTTGGCTCCAACATGATCTCGTGTTGATTGTGGCGAGCATCCGCATCTCGGTCGGTGGATGGTCAATTACAATCGATGGGAAAGCTGTGGTGGAGTAAAGAGGGCAGACAGGCGATTCAGAGGAACGATCCAAGGGCATCCCCCCTCACACATAAGGAAGAAAAAAGAGCTCGTTGCAGTTCCGGGTTAACCCCCTCTCCGGCGATCCCAAGCCGAATAAGACAATGAGCATGGGGGGATCTTGCGGGCGGGACAAAGAATAGCTTCCTTGCGAAGAAATCCAAATCGAGCAACGCTAATCGGAGGGCGCCCGGACAGAAACTCTAATTATTTAGTGAGGTTGCCATTGGCACGTTGCTGCCACCGGCAAGTGATCAAAGATCCAAGGGAGCTAAGACTTGGGACGCGGCACTCGGACCTCTTCGATCTCAAATAGCAACGTGGGTGCGAGAGTCATGGTATACTGGGTATTAGGCACTCTTCTTGAGGCTGAAGGTGCAATTCGACCGAGCCCGTCGTCTGGAGATGTGACCCCCGGCTCGCCGGCTTTGTCCTTTCCGTCGTTGATCGATTGGTGATCGACTTAGTGTAGATCGGGCGGATAGACCAGTCTCCCACATCACGGACCTTTCGGGACGCCACGTGGGAATCTCCTGAGATGGTTTGCGTCCTTTCACAAGAGGCTTGAACGATGACACGTTGAACTTTATTATTCTTGCATATGGGCAACTGCAGCCTCCTAGAGCTTTGAGAGAGGCGCTTTGCTTGAGCCCGATCTACCATAGACGATGGTGAAGTTCCTTTCCAGTCTGTCTTGTGTGCCAAGCTGCGGCTCATCTGAAGTTCCTGGAGTCGGTCTCCCAAATGTCTGACCACCACAGCGAGCTTGGTGGCGGGAGAGAACGTCGAATGCTGCTTGGCTTCCGTCTTTCCCATAGTCTTTGTGGAGCAGCACGCCAATGAGCGCTTCTGCCACGGCCCAGAGGATGTGTCTTGCATCCCCAATGAGATCTGCTTGTGACTTTTCCATCAGGGAGGATTTGACTGCACTCCACGAGTCTACCGGTTTCCAACCATTGGGCTCTCCTACCGCATGGTTTTGGGCAAAGAAAGCATCGAGGGCGTCCATGGACTCCTGTCCTCCCTTTGGATGCTTCAACGCTCGCAAGAAGTCCGTTGCGAGGACATCCGTAGTGCCCTCCCAGATCGACAGCACGCAGCAGTCACGGTATAGTCTGGCGATGTTCAGATACTCGGTCTCCTCGTTCAGCATGTACCCGACACCTCCGAGAGCCTCCATGCAACTGTACAGCAGCGGGATCGACTTCTTGCAGACATATGCCTTGCAGAGCGGTGTCAGGATGCGCAAAAGGGGCGCAATGTGCTTCTGGTCTGGCGTGATCGCAGCAAGAGCATTCGATAGGCCAGATCCGTCCGCTTGAGGATTCTCGTCCAGTCCCAATATGTATGCCGTGAAAAACGTCAGCAGCATGAGACCGTGATACTCCCCAGTCATCTCCGCCAAAGTCTGCATATGTAGCGGGCTTTCCGCCAGAAGCATCCGCTGGCCCCTTCCTGCGCCGACTTGTCTGACTTTGGCGTACGCCCTCGCGATAGCTAGTCCTCGGCCCACGTATCCTACAGCACCTACGGCGGAGTGTATGCGCGTGAGCGTGAGAATGGTGCTGATCTCGTTGATGCCGCGGCCCTCCTGGCCCAGGAGCCACCCTCGCATGCCATCAAGCTCGAGCTCGGCCGTGGGGAGCGACTGCGTACCAGACTTGTTCTTCAGTCGTTGGATCCGGACACCGTTCAGCTCCGTTCCGGCGGCGCCCTTGGGCCGCCCCGTCATTGTGACTGCCGTGGGGTTGTGTCGCCTCATTGGTGCGAAGAAGGCACTGATGCCGCTTTGCGTCCTCGCAAGGAGGACGGTCATGGCAGAGTCGGTGGCGCTGGAAAACCACTTGAATCCAGAAATTGACCACGGGCCTAGAGGGATGTTCTCCGCCGCGTTTGCCAGCGCCGTTTCCGAGGATGGAGTGTGCTGGGCAACTGTTTCGGTGAGGGATACATCGCTTCCGCCGGTTCGCTCCGTCATCCACTGCCCGCTAGTCCAGGCAGTTGTTGGATCCCGTGACAGGAGATGTTGAAGAGCATTCTCTAGTGCCATTCGTTGCGTTGGTTCGATGTCTCTAGATAGGTGAAGGTGCAGGAGCCGAGCGGCGCCATCTTGCATAGCCGATGGGCAGGTGACGTTCGAAGCCGAACTCCCCCATAAGTGAATCCTCAAGAACTGCACTACGCGGGCGGAGGAGCCGAGTGAGGCGTCGTACCCTGTAGCGACGATGCCCTTTCGAATGCCAAAGTCTTGCAAGCTGCGCCAGCCTTCGCCGACGACCAGCTCGGAGGTTGGCCGCCCAAAGGAGTCACGGCCGCTGCCCTTTAAGTACGGCTTGTTCTTCTCCGAGTCTGTAATCCAGGAGAAGACTTGGTCGGATAGCACATCCTCGCCGAGTTGCGCAATGTCGACTTCGACACGCTCGATGATATCCTTTGGTAGGAATACTAGATAGGTTCAGAGACATGGGACGAAAAGAGTTTACTGGGTCAGTTACGTACACCTCAAGGCCCTTTGAAAGCTGGCATCATCGAAGAATTGGTTCGGCAGAACCGGGAGTTCCTGGAAATAGCCGGTATTCGAAGTGGATGGTTTCATGGCGGCGTATCTCGGACACTAAGATCTTTGGCAGACGGTCACGGTGGTTGAGAGGCTTCAAAAACCTGAAGACTGCCCTGAAGCTCCTAAAACCTCAGGTGAATTAGGAACAGATGTATGGCCACAGAGCCCCAGATTCAAACCAAGATGTACCCCGGATTTGGGCCATGTGAGACATCCGCGGGGCCGGTAATTTGTGGGGTTACCGAGGGACCCCACAAAGCATAAGCCGACGATGGACCCACAAAGTGCCGAGAAAGGCTTTCCTGGCCCGAAAGCTGTCTCGGCCGAGTCTCCGCCACGATCCCATCTCTGCGAAGCATCTCCATCCCATCTTCAATGGAAAGCCAAGCCTCCCGGTGGTCGGCTCAACAATGATCCATCAAGCTGACTTCCACTGGCAAGCTCGGCACGGAAGCTCACATTGCTAGTCTTGGACAACATCATATCCCCAATCGAACGCGTGGACGCGATCCACTCACCGCCAGATCGAGCCGACAAGCCTCAATCTCACAAACTAGGACCATCGCCGGACATGCGCTTGGCCCTACGTAACAGCGAAGAGCCAGCTCTTGCCTGCATACCGGCATTCTAGTAAGGTAGCGTCGCTTAGCGCTCTCAGAGGCCTGCATGAAGATTAGCAACGCCGGTACAACGAAACGATGCTACCAGAAGCAAGCGCAATAGTCCTGAAATCAATCACCAATGTCCGACCGGGCATCCAGAGCTAAGGCAGGAGAGATTGGTTTCATTTGCGGGCTGGGAGACAGCCCATGAGGCTTGCCGTGTGGCTGAAGCGGTGGTTGGGCGAGAACGGGGGACGCCCTACAATATTGGATGTGACTGTGACGTCACACTCACCTTGTTCGGTGAGTCTTGATTTCTGGTCCCATCTTGGACAAAACGACACGACACAACGTTCATCAATGATCAGCCACATCTGGCCAAACATGTCGCAAGGCGCTGGCCGCGTGATGGCCCCCCCCCCCCCCTCAAAATGGCACCTAATCCTGCTTTCTTCCTTGCTGATCTGGGGGAGTCTGGAACCAGTTGAGCCACAGCGATCGCCACACACGTCGCAAGCCAATTCGAAGGGCGGCCTCTTGTAAGTCACATTCTAGACGATGCCGCAGTCCCGATGTTGCGCAAGTATTACTCATTCTTGCGTCTGCTACTCCGAAGAAATTACGGCAGAGAATGCTTCCATCAGTCGATGAAGTCACGCTGTTTAGATTCCATCCTTCCAAGAAGCCCCAAGCCGCGATATGCTTCGGCCTACACGAATACTATTGTTTTCAACCGTAGTAGTTGGACCTAGTGGTCTCGGCCTTGTTAGCCTTACAATTTACTTTCCTTTGCCCAGGAAGCCGTCGCATTGGCTGACGGCATTCGAAATTTCGCCAATCTTACACCAACAAGCCTAACCGCCAGCCAGAAACCCAACAGTTATCTAAAGAAAAAAAAAGCTCGACAAAGGGGCAATCACCGCGCTTCCTGCAGTGCAGGGCAAGGATCGTAAGTATTACAGCCCCGGGAAAAGGCTTGTTTCAAACTTCACGACCGGGTTGGTAGACAACCACATCCTATCAGAGTCATGCTAGCCTGACATTGTCTATTCCTCTGAGCCATTCCAGCCCCCGGTCTGATGACCTCACAAGGCTGGGCAGAGAGAGAAAGCAAAGCCAACACGGACTCCCGACAGCGTGCCACGAAGCCCAAACCCCGGTGACGTTTCTTTTCTAGCCAGTCTCGCCCTTGTCCCCTCCCTTTTCTCGCGTGTGCTACGATGCCGGTAGAGGAGGAGCTTAGGAAGTATCGTATCTTGGCAGGGACTATGCGCATGTACTGCCGCCGTCCTGCAGCAAAGGTCTCGGGACTTGTGTAGTTACACGTTTTTCCTAGTCAGATAACACCTTTTTTGTTCCCCTTGCAAGATGTTGTTTGTCACAAAATGGGTAAGCCCAGCGGTTTAGTCAAAAAGTATCGGCACATCCAAGCCGTGATCCAGACGCATCTGCTGTGCTCGGCGGTGACGAGAAAGTCTGCAGACCCAGACCTCCAGGACCATGGCCTACCTATCCGTACCCAAACCTGCTTTCCCACCAGATCGTCATCCTGATGTGACTCTCTCCCTACTGGCCCGTGTCGCACAACTCTTCTTTAGCCTATCCTGAGGAGAGGTTGATAAATAGAGTAATATCATCTCATACATTTCCCTTTCACTCTGGTTCTTCATCCATCCGACAACAAGATCAGCAGACTTTTCCCGTGCGACAAACCCTCCCATCATCCCAAACCGCTCCAAATTTCTCATACCAGCTTCTAAGCTTGTAAAGGAACCGCCGTCACCAATCACAATGGCGATCGACCGTATTGTGCAGTTCGTCCTCCGCGGAGCTCAGCTCGTGTTCGCAGCCATCGTGGCTGGTATCACCGGTGCCTACCTCCACGCGACCCAAAACACCTCGTCGTGGGACAATGGCCGGTACATCTACACCATCGTGGTGGCCAGCTTGTCGCTTCTCTTCGCCTTGATATGGCTCCTCCCCTTCTCGGGAAGCTTCATCCATTGGCCCATGGACATCTTCCTCAGCATCCTCTGGTTCGTCGCTTTTGGTCTGCTTGTCAACGTAAGTTTAACATACACCGCCATTGTCCTACAAGTTAAATTCCCGATCAGAGCTAACATGCCATCTCCAGCTTGTCGGTGATGGTTGCGGTCCCATCTTTGATTGGAGTAATGTCAGCCCCCGCGGTGACGCCTGCGGTCGCAACAAGGCCAACATCGCTTTCTGCTTCCTGTCCGCCATCGTCTGGCTCGCCTCTGCCCTCGTCGGTCTCTTTTGGGTCCGTCGTCGCACCGCCGTCGCCGATAGCCGCCCCGCTCACACCGGCCGCCGCCGCTGGTACCGCTCTTCGCGTGTCTAAAGGCAGCGCGTGCGTAGCTTTTCGAATGCCTACTTAACTTTGATACCCTTGGCAAACTGCTGCTCCTAGGCTTGTACAAGTCAAACGAGATCAAGTGGCAAATCCCCATCGCTGCCTACTCACGGTGTCCTGTTTCCACTTCCTTGATGGATGATGGGAGGAGGAAGGGGTTGGAGGGCTCGTTACTTTTTACCCTTTCCTGTTTTGCTTTGTTTACGAACGTATGAGAGAATGGCTTGACTCTTCACTGGAAGACCTGATACCCGATAATACCCTACCTCCTGTATCATATATCTAAGTACCTTAATATCACCGAATTGTGTTCTCGCTACAAGCTGATTGGGACATGCGACTTATCTGTTCCTGTCCCTTCTGTCAAACCTGTCGAAGATGGAAACGCTACTGACATTTACGAACACCTATGATGTATATTATGATGCGTTCCTCTCTCAGCTTCACTGGTTCTACGAATTGATCCAAGCGGTATGATGGCTATAATCGCGCCCACACAATGGGATTTATACATATATTTACCCATATGATATACGTATGGGTGCCTACACGTCTATCACTGGTCGATACAGCCACAAGTCAAGCCACAACCTACAGAAAACACTCGGACAACCCCTGATAACCTTATTCCCAATTCAGAGTGTCTTTTCAGTCTAGCATCACCACCCGATCCGGTTGCCGACAGCCGGCGCGAGGGAAAAAAGCTCCGCGGTCTTGGCAAATAGGCGATCCGGGGCAAGTGGGGTCTCCCGTCGGGGCCGCAGCCCTAGGAAGCCCGGATGAGTGCCGCGACGTTTCGGGATGCTGACTGGCAACTGCAGCCCACTTTGAGCGCTGATGGGACGATACCTTGGTATCACAATCTCTCTGAATTCTAAGTAGATCCATAGATGACCCTTTGATGTTAGAATACTACTCGCGCGAAAGAGGCAAGCGAGTTGCAGCTCAAGGACGATTTTCTACAGCATTTTCTCTGCCGATCGAAGCTTGAACATTGGCGTTATTGACGCAATTTTGGCCTTCTAATACCACCTATCTAGGTCTTTTGGACGATCTCGCAGCTCAAGTATGTGGAATTGTCTCTTTTGTCTACAATAATGAGCCTGCAGCAGTGCTATCAGGTACTCAGGTAACTACGTCAAGTAATCTGCCGACGCGAGACAAGCTCCTAAAACGTGTGCAACGGCGCAGAACCGTTTGACTCTCGATGAGACCGGTCTCATTCGGCAGTCAACGGGGTTCAACACTCGTTTAGCCAGACCAGCGAGTTTATGGCGGCACATGTCAGCTATCATGGACACTAGAGGTCTGCGCAGTAGTGCGCAAAGTTGACTCCAAGCCCTTAGATCGTGAGATGTGCGGGATCGCCACCACTACTGCCAACATTTTCGTCTCGAAAAGGCCTCAATTCAACTATGAAGGTGGGATCATCCGGCCCATGAATCTGGACCAGTTGCCGACTTCAAGCGAGCCTAGGCTGTTAGCCCATTGCCGCTCCAATGGCAGCACCACAGTGACAGCGGCCCAATCTCTAACACATGAGAGACAACACTGGTGCTAGGAGAGGTATCGGGATGTGGTGAGAGACATTTAAAACAGGCGATCGCGGACGCTAGAAGTGAGAAGACGACTAAGGCTCGTGAATGACGTAGTTTTTGGGCAAACTGGGAACGAAGGATCAGACAACGTGGGAAGACTAGGCAAAGAAGTGCCGCAGCGCCCATCTGATGAATTCCGCAGATATACTCCCAGAGATTGGGGAAAATAGAACCGTTGGAAGCGAGATGAAGGGAAGCGGGCAAACCAGACTACCTAGCCAAGATCTCACCAACAGCGCGAAAGCCCAGCCTCGGTTACTGACCGCCTCCTGGGAGCCTGGGGTCTCTTCTCACCTCACTTATGCAAGCCGCAGCCACCGCTTTTGCCCGTTCCGAAAACAGATGTGTGCTCCGCGAAGAAGCGTTTGAGAAGAGCCCCTCGTGATCCTTGATCACTGATGGACCGTGATGGCCTTGTGGGAATCTGCGGTTCTGGACCGCTCCAGAACGAGACAGAACCACAGACCATGGCCCGTGTCTCGGGGGGCGTGAGGCGTCAAGCAGGTTTCCCCATACTCTGTTACTCCGTACCTCGTTCGAAACTCCCCAAGCCACTGCAGTCTGATGCTCCCGTGAGCGGGGTTGGGACGGGGGCATCGGGAACCATTGGGTCGAAAGCATTGTACCATTGGCAATTGAAATTACGTAGGATCCCGCCTCCGAAGCTCTTCCCTGACGATAAGTGAGATCTCTCTAAAATTTCACGATCCGCGATCCCAAGAGGACGGGGGACCCGCGACGTCTGAACTCTTACTCTAACCCCCGCCCCAGACCGCTTTCGAGCTAGGTACGGTTGCCCGTATCACCTTTGGGCTTTAGCTTCAACTGGGATTAGACTCTCCCTCTCTCCCCGAGTTACCACGGCAGAGAGAGCTTTCGAACTTTTTGGCTCGTTTCGTAAAAACGTGTGGTTGAAGAGGAGGGGCGCCGCGCCAGACTTTGCGGGAAGACCAGCGTGTTTTTGCTTCTTTCTCACTAGCTTGGCGTCAAAAAACAGGTCACGCATACCCCAAAGGAGAAGATGACTTAATTAGTGCGGGGGTTTTCTTTGCAGAAAGAGTTTTTATTTTTTGGCAGATCACTGTAAGGGACGGCGGCAAAGTTTACGAGGCTTGAGGTGTTGTGACTGTGTGCGAGGATGGGAATTGCGCAAATATGCCTTTGGTATGACCGAATTTCCCGGCGATCTTTCACCTTGGAGGGATGTTATCACGGTTATTTCTGGAGGTTATTTCGATGAGAGGGGGCCAAAAATGTAAGGGCGGTACGGCGGCAAGGGGCGGTTGGGTTTTCTGCATCCAGGTTCCTTGTCAGGATCTTCCAACCGGGACGGGGGTTGTCATGTTGTTCGGGTCTCTGTGTTGTCACCCTAGAAACAAACAGAGACATGGAGGGGTAAAAGGCAGCAAGACAGACGGACAGAAAGGTCGAGCTACTTGAGCTCAGTAAGAGATGTGGTGGGAAGGACAAGTCTCCGTATGTCTCACTCTGCGTGTCTACCCACCTCCCACCACACCTCCTTTGCGCTTCCTCCGGCTTCCTCCTGGCTGTCCGATGAGAGCCGCATGGCGTAATGCCCCGCAAAGCCGCGTTGAGGCGGGGTCAAGTAAGAAGGTCAGAGCAGGTTACATGCAGGCGTTCAGGCCCAGCTAGCGCCACGGGCTTTCGAAAGGAGCTGAGCAGTCGATGACCGCATTTTGTGGAGTAGGTGACGCCACACTACGGCACAAATCTTACAATGAAGAAACACGAAAACACGAAAAGGATCAGAGGTCACTAGCCACATCACAATCTCCCATCATCTCCGGTCTGCAGTCCGGCTGTCCAATCATCGAGCTAACGCCACACGCGGGGCCGTCCAGCCGAGCTCTTGATGCTGCGTCATTGGAGGGGGCTTCCTTTCCGTTGCCTTGGTTCTGTGGATATCACATCACATCCCTGGCCGAGGCTGGAGCCACATACATACGCTTTCGGGAACGTCAAACCTCGATCCATGTCACATCACTCCACAAGTCCACTGGGTACGGCTCTGCACCTCCAGTTCTCAACCTCTCAGACCTCTCGCTCCCAGAGGAACACGACACGACACGAACGAGAAAGCTCGGATCACGTCTTTTCCCCTCGTATGTACAACCGCCACCACGGATTGCGTTTGCCCGGTTCTGGCCCGTAGGTACCTTTGTAGGGCCATTGAGAGGTCTGCAATGTCTCACAGCTCCCACTCAATGGCTCGTAGCTGTTGGAAAACTTGCGACTTTCTCGCCGAATAGGCTGTGAGACACGACGCGCGGCGGCGCAGTCCGTCTCTCGTTTTGTCTCCAATGCTGCGCTACCCCAGTCAGATGCCAGCTCAGCTTGGCAACTCTGTCACGCTTGGACGAAACGGAAAGACGAACAGGAGCGCCAGGCGGAACAGCTGCGTACCTAGTTTCTAGTTCTCTCTGAAGCTTTCCCCTTCCTCCACCACGTGCGGTAGCGTACCTGAGCAAACGCAAAGAGACATGCTTTTCCAGGTTACAGTCGTTACTCCAGTCCGAGCCAAAATAACCACACGTCTCCAATTCTTCTCCATTTGTCTTCGCCACATTTGCTGTCCATCTCGCAGCCCTATAACGTCACCAGCCACAGATCTTCATCCCCTCTCGAACCGTCGTGGCCCCGCCGTTCCTTTGGCCTATGACGACGAATCCTTGACATGTTACGTGCTGTTGAGCTCTTGGGAGCCCTCTTTGGGAACCCTGAGTACCTCTGTACCTTCATTCTCCATTGCCAAACCGGAGATTCCTCTGAAGCAAAGTAAAAAGGCTTGACGGAAACAAGCACAGTGTCACGCCAGACAATGCTTCTGGGTCGTCATCCAGCCATGGCAAACTGGGTCTAGTTCACCGGTTCCCCATTGGCCTGGGTTAGGGGGAGGGACCCCGGTCTGCCCTCCGGAGAAGATGTACCGCACTACAGACTGATGCTAGTCCTGGGGCCCAACGCCTCACCCCGACTGGCTGACAATTTCTGAAGCTTGTAGTCCCGAATGAGACACCTGCGTCCAAGACCTATGACGATGTATGAAGTAAGTGCCCAAGCTGTCCCTCACCTCTGCGGCCACTTTCTCCTCCAAACCAAATCCATGCCGGCATGTACTGTGTGTATGGGCATTGGCGCTGGACTGGCCTAGACAAGCAGGCAAGCAGGCACGGTGATGCAGGTTCCTTGATTGTTGTCAGTCACAGCGTAGGCGTTGCAAGGGTGGTCACAGAGAGGAGTGAGAGAAGGACCAGCCACGGGGCTTGCTTTGCTTGCTGGATCGCGATCGTAATTGTATGATCTACCATCGGAAAGGAGTTTCGAAGATGCAGCTTCTCGATGTGTCTTTAATTCTATATAACCTTCAGAACCTCCTCTCCTCAGCCTGGTCTTTTCTTCTCCTCTCTCCTCATCATAACACAAGATACCCAACAATAACCAACGCTCACAACCAACTAACAACAAACCACCTCTTTCATAACCCATACTTGATTTCATTTTGATACCCCAAATCATCAGATAGCCCAATATGTCTTCCATTGTCAACAAGGTTAAGGATGCTCTGTCTTCGGACAAGAAGCACGAGCAGCCTGAGGGAACCCACGGTCACCACGACAGCCGCGCAGCAAACGCCGCCGACCCCCGCATCGACTCTGACCGCGACCACCGCGCCAACCCCGCTGGCACCACCGGCACTCACACCGGAACCCACACTGGCACCTCTGGCCTCACCGGTACCACTGGTACCCACACCACCGGCACCCACGGCACACACACTGGCACCACCGGTGGGCTCACTGGCTCCAACGTGACGGGCACCCACACCGGCCACACCGGCGTTGGCGGCTATGATGGCCCTGCCCCTACCACTGCTGGCCCGTAAGCTTCACCCTCTCTGTCTTATACCTTGATTCTCATTTAACACCTCCCAGTCACAAGTCAGACGCCCTGAACAAGGCCGACCCCCGTGTCGACTCTGACCACTCCAAGGACCACCACAACACTCACACCACCGGCGGCCTGACTGGCAACCCCGCTGGCGCCGGCCACCACACCACCGGTGCTCACGCCGGTACCCACGGCACCCACACTGGCACCACCGGCGGCCTTACTGGCTCCAACACTGCCACCGGCTACGATGACCCCACCGGCACTCACGGCACCCACAACTCTCGCGTCGCTAACGCTGCCGATCCTCGCATCGACTCTGACCGTGACCACCGCGGTGCCCCCGGCCACACCGGCATCGGCGGCGCTGGCGTTGGTGGTGTCGGCAGCACTGGCACTCACACCGGAACCCACACCGGCACCTCCGGTTTGACCGGCACCTCCGGTTTGACCGGCACCCATGGCACCCATGGCACCCACGGCACTCACACCGGTACCACCGGCGGTCTGACCGGCTCCAACACTGCCACCGGCTACGATGACCCCACCGGCACTCACGGCACCCACAACTCTCGCGTCGCTAACGCTGCCGATCCTCGCATCGACTCTGACCGCGACCACCGCGGCGCCCCCGGCCACACTGGTGTCGGCGCTGGTGTTGGATCTACCGGCACCCACACCGGCACTCATACCACCGGCACCCACACTGGTGCTCACACCGGTGCCCACACTGGTGTCGGCCACACTGGCGTCGGTGCCAACACCCACAGCGCCACCACCGGTCCCGCCCCCGGCACCGCTGGCCCCCACAAGAGCGACTTCCTGAACAAGGCCGACCCCAGAGTCGACTCCGATCTTGATGGCAGCAAGACCATCGGTGGCAACAAGTAAGCCATTTGCCTACAACTAGCGCAAGAGCACGATCTCGGATGATGGGTGGCTGACGAAACGCGCCCCAGGACTGGAACTTCCGGAACGACTAGTCACGCAAAGGACCCTACCGACGCTGCTCAGGTTCCTCCCTCCGTGCTTGCTAAGCACATTGGTGAGCCCGAGACTGCGCACGGCGGTGTTCACGGAGACCACGGAAGACGGAACTCGATTCCTTCCCACCAAGAAACTCACCGTGGATTGTAAAGGGGGATGTTGAATGCGGAGGATTGAATTGAATGATACCTAGTACAGCTGTACCATAGCGATATGACTTAATGAAACTATCATTGCTGAAAATTTTGGACTTTAAGTGGTGATTGCGATCAGTGAAAAGAATTAGCCGTCTAAGGGTTGTTGATGCCGTCGCAACATCCCATACAATCGATATCGATACTCTATCAAGTTAAGTGAATGTGAATATTTAACCTTCGGTTTAGGGCTTAATAGGTATACAGTAGAATGCCACATACGACCCTTCCTTTCACTTTCATATTCATCGGTTTCGATTCGTCTCTGCTCTTTTTTCCCTTTCCATTCCGTCTCCAATCCCTTCACTCAGTGTTCCCTCGCCCTTAAAAAATCCGTGTTCAGCTTTCCAAATCACGCAGCAACAAGCCACCAGTCTACGCCTCCTCGAGGGGTCGTTCTATGGGATCCCTTCCTCGACTGCCTGAGACAGGCGATGTGAGGTTAAGTACAAGTTTCGATAGAAACGTAAGAATCGGATTGGAACCTATTGGCCCTGTACTTCAGTTCTATATTCGCCAACGAATACTTTGCAGAAAGTTGCCGGCGGTGACAAACTCTTCTTGGTTTTTCACCCCTGTTTTCAAGGAAGACTTATCTGGTTTTTCTGTGAACCCCTTCTTCATGAATTTGCGCGAGGACGCGCCAGCACAAAAGAAGGGGGGGGGGGGGCGGCAACTGTTAGCCAGGGCCCACGACGGGCTACCTTTGAAACCGATCGTCTTTCGGTCTCCTGGCATATTAATGATCATCAGAGCTCAGTATGCCCATTCAGTCCGAGGCCGCAACTTACCAGTGGCCTCGAGTCAACATCAGGCGGGCCAAGGCCCTGATGGCGAGCAGAGCAAACCCCGCCATATGTGGCTGCGCCCACGAATATAGTATATCACAAGACATTCAAGCCGTCAGGCAATAGGAATATAACCTGGGATCACATCACATTCGCGTCCCATGCGTGGCGAATCAGTGCATGCCTCACTATTCTAGAGGAAGACGGCACATAACAAAGCTTATATTCTACTCTGTTAGGCAAAACGTGATGTCGTATTTTCTTCCCGTCTATTCTTTTCCAAGCTCGTAGTAGCCTCCTCTTGCGCAAATACTCACCTTCGTAGTTGCTACTTGCTCAAGTATGGATGTAGACACATTTTGAGGTTCTCTTGTCTTTCACCTAATCAAGAGAACAAACCTTCTCATTTTCGTTCGCTATATTATCGTAACGACACGTTTTGATACATCAAGTACTCGATAGGTCAAGGCTGCTTTGTGGCCAGAAAAATTTGGTCTTGTATCAATCGCTAGTCCTAGGTTCACCAGGAACCAACAGCGCCTGATATGCCTCTGGTAACATGCAGACATAGACTTGTACATGATCCCACCGGATACTTCCTCTCGCCAATGCATAATGCACATGGGAAGAACTCAAGTACTCGAGCTCAGTGTCCACACCTTTCTTGCAAACCAATAGGTGTCGCGACATACAAGAGTCTGCTTCCTGCTTCCCTCCTGGTTCCGTGTCGGCGAGCATTGGAATTCCACGACCAACGCTACCACACCTTAACTAAACTGTTGTTGATACCGCCTAACAGTCGCAAAATCGGGCAAGGCCTGTGACGTTTCGTGATCACTCAGTCTCCATCGAACGAGAACTTGAAAGGAGCTTCAAGAGTTGAGACCTAATAGGTCATTGACCAGACGGGCGACTCTAGCATCGCCAAGAAGAATCAACTCAATGTCCCTGTCTTCAACAGTTTTCTAGATGCCTTGGACGTTCATAGTCCTCCCAAAGCCCAGACAACTAGCCTCTTCCCCGACATTGCCGAAGACGCTGGTCTTCTCTTCGACTTCTCCTCGTTGCCATCAGACTGGTCAGGCTGCCTCACATAGGTAAGTGTATAAGTGGTAGGTGGGCCCGATTGATACTTGTCTTCCCAGCCACTCGGATCTCAGTCGAATGTAGTATTACCAGGTTAGGACCAAGTCACTCATCCGGCAGCTGGTGAATCGGCTCTTGTGTTGCATGTAGGAGCGATGCATGTCGTCTCTGACATCTATCCATGGGCCTGAACATGCGTCTATGTCTTCAAATCACCGTCGTCAAAGTATTCTCTTCAACATAATCTGCCATGGAGGGAAAGAGAGTGATAGCATGAGGAGCTCTAAGAATTGTAGAAGCTGATTAGGAAGGCATCCTGGAAGTTCACAAGACCTTGGAAAGGCATGAGAGCAAGGCAACGCAGTGATTTTCAATACCTATAGGTTTCGCTCCCTAACGGAAACGGCATGGCTTGCAGAAACAAAATCCCCCATCTCATCATGTACAAGGCTTATATAAGATGGATAGCTCGAAATTAAAGTTGAGGTCTCTAACCAACCTAGCTCTGAAACAAAAGCGCTTTCGGGACGTCTCTTACGCTGTGGAATATGGACAAGCTGATAGAAATCCATTGTATCTCTTGTCTACAGTCTCACAACATCAGTCACCTAAAACTGAATGAGTTCCACTGATGGAAAAATCGGCATTGATAACTTCTCTCTATTCAGAAGAGGAATGTTTGCACCGAATTCGTTACGAACGTCCAATGTATAGTACGTGTAGGTAAAAAGAGATAACAGTTATGTTAACGCCCTTCAAAGCTGAGCTCATGCAGCACGTATAAGTTATTATTTCACGGGAGAACCCAGATACATCTGAGCACCTCCACCAAGCTGTTGTACTCAACAGCTTATCAATGTTTAGTTCAAGAGTCTCTACGGGGTCGTCAATAACATGAATTCATCAAGGGCGCACGTTGGTATGACGACTGACTGCTGGCAGATACCGTCAGAGCTTGAGCAGACGTCAACCAAGCTCTCCTCCGGCCTCCGTTCCTTCGCCAGCCCAACACAGCCGCGCCCTCCGGGCCCGGCCGCAACGCCGAAACCCTGGGATGTATCAGACCCCCAGCGACCGGCTTCACGTGCGGGGAGGCGGTCGCCCATCCGCCACTCTCCTCAACTCCCGAAACTCAAATGGACAACCTTTCTCGTTTGATTACGTTTTGCCAGTTAACAAGTAACCCCCTTTCCCCTATTCGCAATAATTTGACTACCTACCTTATGCGAATTGCCTTCCTAGTACACCAATATGGACAACTCACAACGTGCCATCAAAGCGGACAGTTCTCCATCACAACCGGAACTACCACCAAATAGAGAACTTGCCCGCGCACGCCACGACGGACATCATGGCAAAACTAGAGGGATTGCCTCTGGACTCTACTTGGAGGAAACGGGGGAAGCTAAACCATATATCGAGCATGTCGCGGGCGTCCGCGGGCGTCCAGGTGATCTCCCCAATCCACTGCACGCCCGAACATTTCTATTTCCTGGGTCGGAGCACAAGTATCCCGCCGGCTTGAACTCCAAATACCACCCCGGCACAGCTCCGAGAGGAGGGAAGGAAAGGAAGGGGGAAGGAAGGGGATATGACGTCCTTTCGGGATGTAGTACCCGAACCCTCTTGCGCCATTCTGCGTCTCCTACTCAAATCACGATCTCGATACCGTCACAAGCGTGGCCTCCTTTTTCTAAACCACGAGCCGGCGCGCCCGCTTTCCCACGAGTCAAGAGCGCCCCCAAGGCTTGCGTCGTAGGAGTATCGAATCTAGAACGCTTGAGCGCCCTACCTCGCCCACCCCCTGGAAGCGCGCCATCGAAAAAAGGGAAGTGGGGGCCCCGAAAATGATGTTCTGACGCCGTCTGTAGATCCTCTTGCTCGGGCGCACGCGGCGGCGCACGCGGGAGAGGCAATCATACCGCATTCATAGGCATATAGGCAAAAGGGCCCCCTACATTATCCGCCTCGTGCTAATTCAAGTCAGGGGGAGGATAGTTTCGTGGGGCTGGCACGGAAAGAAATGTCTAGTGTATAAGGCACATGGGTTTGATAGCCCAAGCCGTGCGTAGGACGGTTGGCTTGCAGGAAGGCGAGACCATGTGAGTTGCTTGGGACGATCTTCCATTGGGTCTTGGGGATAGGACGGACTGGGCGTAACAAGGCGAGGAGATGGTGCACAGTCGGTGAGGTTTGGACGTCGCAGCGCTATGCGAGCTAGCACCGTCATCTTTGCAGTAGAGCGGATTTCCGCAGACGCATTCGAACCAAGGACGGCAGGGTGGCCAGATTCTTACGACGTGACGACTAGCCCCCATGGGCGGAGGACGACAGACGTCGATTTTGTCAAATCCTTGGCTAGCTAGGCGCCCATAACATGTTTGATGCCGTTGAGCCACTAGGCCGCAATGGCAAATTCGCCCAGTACAAACCAAAACGTTCAGCTTTGACGTCGAGGGAACCCCCCGGCTGTTGTTGCGAATCATCGGGTTACTCATTTCGTGCATCTGATCTTCGACAACCCCGTCTGTCCCTCCCCCATCCCCAGGTCCCGATCCGACGATAGTGGTGTTCTGGATCGCTCATGACCACTGACCACCGACCGATCCCTGGTGGTTCACCAACCCCTGCCGCATCCGAGGGTTTTGCTAATTTGCCCGTCTCGATGCACACCTAAGCCAGCCCCAAGAAGAAAAGAGCTTAATTGCACGGTCCTACAAATCTGGTTGCGTGAACGAGAGGCCTTCCCCCTCCACGGCGAGTAAGATGCGTTCTAAGAACCATGATGCTGGGACGGCGCGGGAGCTAATGCAGGAGGTCGAAAAAGGAGCGACGGGGAAGCCTTCCGGTGTGGTCCGGGCTGGCCGGGGGTAGGTTAGGTCGGGAGCCTCTAGTGCCGGGCGAATGACGGAGGAGAAGAGGGCGGCGAAAGGGCGAAATGGACCTGTTCCAGCCCTGTACGGATACTTGCAATGTGAGGTAGCTGGGGCGATGTAACAGCACTACACAGAGTGTTCCTATGGTTCAATGGATTGATTGAGGGGTGCGCGGTGCTATTGATGCATGGACATCTGGGCGGTGATGATCCGAGTGATCCCCACAGGGTGACTGTGTAGTAATTAGAAGATGGTAGCCGCCACAGGCACGAAGTGCCGATGGTACTGATGTCGGCAACTCGAGGGTGCAACCAGGCCCGCTACTTTCGATTATCGGGTTGTCCTCAGCACAAGGCCGCAACGAGTTTTGCGTCGAGCATGATTGCCAAGTAGTCTACCACGAAGCTGAATAGCAGCGCTAAAGAAAATGTAACATTCCCACTGCTGAGAGAGAGGTAAGTCCTCTGAGGAGGTGGCCTTTGGCTTTGACAAGTCGTCGGCTCACCCCCCTTTCTCGCATGTCAAAGTCCGAGTTGACAAGCATGGGAGAGCCCAGGAGCTACGAATAGCGGCTACGTGATGACGAGTTTCAGCCTCCCAGTAAGCCACCCAGTAAGCTCCTCAGTAGAGGTGGGATGCGGATGCCGATGCGCCTGAAGTGGTTCAGAAATACAAGCTACACGACCTTCAGTAGACACTGAGGTATGAGTGCTATTGCTATCGGCCATGTCGAATACGAGACTCTAGAGTCCCTTCTCTTGTCTAAAATTGGGGTTGAATGGGGTGGACGAACCAACGAGGCGTCAAAGCCAGACAGCGTCAACTAAACGTAATCTGCTTGCCCATGAGACTCTTAAAGGCGTCATCTAGTGCCTTGCGCTTGCGACTTCTTTCCTCCTCATTGGAATCCTGGGGATCCGGGGTATCATCGTCGTCTTCAGGCCCGGGCAGCCGGGGCATCCAGGAACGAATCTGGCCGTCCAAGTGAGCCGTGTAGACGGCACCAAAAGAGGTCCCGCCTCCCATTATAGGCCCCTTTTGCAAACCGGAACCACCACTACCACGCCACACCATACTCATTGTGCGATTCTTGACATTCAAGCCATTGTTCTGATATACGGCCGCCGCATGAGGTCCAGGAACTCGTAGACGCGTTACCAGGGTGCCCTCATGTAGGTCCATGACCAGGATTTCTTGCTCGTTGGGATAAAATAGGAGATCCCGACGTGATGGCGTCAAACGAGCGGGCGTCACAAACATGTTGACGGTCTTTGGCTGTTGATTTTGTATCAGGGAGCCAAAACTAGCTAGCGTATTCGCGCCAGTAGCAGCATCCCAGACACGGATTCGACAATCCAAGCCGGCTGAGACGATGTACTTGCCATCGTCGGTCCAGGTCAAGCCGTTGACACCCTCATTGTGAGCTCGAGCTGAGTTGCGGAAATGAGGCATACGCTTCCAATGAAGACCAGAAGACATGGCATGGTCGAAGCGGTGTACAATGCCGAGGCTATCCTCCTGATCGAGCTGGCCGACCAAGCCAGAGGCGCGCCGTATGTCCCAGACGCGGACTTTCCCGTCGACATGTCCGGTTGCGAAAGCATGCTCCTGACGAGGACTCCAGGCTGCCGATAAAACAGCGCCCCCATGTGCTACCAGCGAGCGAATCGACGTTCCTGACCTGAGGTCGACCAAGCGAACCGACGAATGCTGGGTCGCGCAGGCGACCAAGAGATGATTGGCAATGGGGCTGGTGGCATGGGTGTAGATATTGGCATTGAGATCGAAATTGGCGGATACAGTCATGCGTTGAGTAGACCATAGCTTGAGCGAGCGGTCAAAGGAACTGGAGAGAAAGGCCTCGTTGTCGAAAGGGTAGAAATCAAGATGAGTAATGCCGTGCTTGTGGGTGTTTGTCTCATCTCCAATAGACCGGGAAATATTGGCAATGGGTTGAAAGATGTGAGATTTGTGAGGATTGCTCTCTTGATGAAGGTCCCAGAGCTTCACAGATCCGTCTGCGCCGCCAGAAAGAAGTCTACCATGAAGTATCTAGTATTAGAAAACGCAGAGCGGTAGAGAGTGGAAGTGTAGATAGATGAGATACGTACAAACGACCATCAAACTTGTCCAAGGCCAGTGCGTTGACACCAATGCGGTGAGCCCAAAGATTCACATGTCGGCCCTCTTCTTCGGGTTCGGCTCCTTCTCCGTCGAACCGGTGCTGTGGAGCGGCGGCAAAGGATCGGACAAGCCCCGAGGCGGTCGCTTGCGCAAAGCCGTCCGGGCTCAGCTCACCTGTTGAGCGGGCAAATAAACGGGACTGCATTCATCTGGGACTGGGCCTTGAAGTGACAAGGTGACCCGAGATGAGAAGCCGTTTTGGAGAATGTCAGGCGAGTTTGACGTAAGGTGTCTGGTCGAAGTTTAACATGGGATGTTGATGAGGCTGAGACTGAGGCTAAGGCTGAGGTACCGAAGGAAGGTACCTACCAGGTAAGACTGGTGAATGGGAAGATGAGGTTGCCAGAGACAGTAGTGATGATGTCAGCAATGGACTCTGTACTCTGTCCAGCGCAACTACCCCCTGTGGCTACCATGTGGCTGCCCTACGGACGGTTGCCTTTCCAGGTGCACTTGCCCACCTGGGAGAGAGGAAGGAACCAGATAGAGGCCCGTTCATTGGCCAGACTGTACTCGAGCCCCACCCTTCAGAACCTTTCATTCTCTCAGACTCTGCGCAAGAACGGCAAGGTCAGCCAGGACATTCCTGCCCAACTTGAGAAATTGAATTTGAAGGGTAAAGACTCAAATCTGCCTCTCGGCTTTCAGGCAACGCCCTCCCCAACGTCTTCATAACTTCCTCAAGACTCATGCCACTGACGGCGTAGACGACAACCCAATACTCGTCCTCTTTTTGGCCAGCTGCAGAGAACCAGATCTGTTGTATCGAGAGCCAACGACTACGGAGTATAGGTGCCATCATCCATCTACCAAGACAATACTCGGCGCTTCCGCTCTCTCAAGTGTGTTTGTATGCCAGCTTTCGTCGGCGACAACAACGTCCCAGGACCTACCTATAGGGGAACAACCAGAGACCTTGTCATCATGGAAGAACAACTGGCAGACCAGCGCTCAGACATGTACGAACAGTCTGATGCACATGGCCCTGAGCTTGTTCAACGTCCACCAGAAGAAGCTAAGCGGTCGCAAAGACATGCCAGCGTCTACGATGCTGTTGCAGGTAAGCATGGCCCAAGCCTAGGCTTCTCTATTTGAATTAGTACCAACTCACTACCAGGAAGAATCATATTTGACACCGCATTGAATGCCGCTGTTCAAGATGAGAAGACGCCTCACGCCAGCTCCAAACCGCCCAGGCTGACTAGACATCCCATCAACGCTTCCGCGTTAGCCCCGGAGGAGGTTCTGTTCCGCCGCAAGTCAGCACCCGAGCGCTTTGCCGAGTTCGATGTCTACATGGCACATGACCGGAACCTCACAGACGGTGGTCGCACATCCCTGCCGGACTCTGATCTTCTCAAATCCGTACACACCTATGCGAGCTACTTTTATTCTGCCCTTGGCGGCCCAAAGCGCAATCTTTCGTACCAAGTTGGCGCTCGCAATATTGACGAGAGAAGTATGGATGAGTCGGCCTTAATCGCCTTGGGCATTTTGCTCGAAGAGGCTGGCAGAGACGTCTTAGGAAGCAAAGGAGACATGGTCTTCACCGAGGGCCTCCAACTACCCGAGGACAGCAACCCGACGTATCAAGAACCACGCACCGCGACCAACACGCCAACTTATCCTGTGCTTGGACACGTGAGCCGGGAGACAGCCCATGTCGGTTTCGCTGACGTTGGGTCCTGGAAAAGGGCAACCAAACGACAAAAACTGAGCGATCCCGACAATGCCTAGAACCTCTCTGGATCTCTCACTTTCCGAGATGTTGGTTCCAACACTCCCCGCCAAACCCTTGCCACCGCTCGACTTGCTGGCACTTTTGCACTTGGCGACCGTTGCCAGCAACCCGGAACAAGTATGGATCCTCATTTAGCGATCGGGTGAGCAATCGAGACACGGCAACTCGGCATCTGGTACTTACGTGCACGGGGACAGTTGTGGACTTGCACAGCCTTGTTCATTGTGTGCTCTTGTAAGAAAGAGTAGCAAATATATCGGTCACAAGATCCACGGCGCGCTCGACATGAATATTCGGGCTATTCGGGTGTGGTCAGCGACGGCATATCTCAATGATGACCGAATGCAGAAGGCCGTTCCATAATGAAGCACCCATCGAATCAGCCGCCGCTAGACACCCAGTCACTGCCAGGATCCGTCATCTAACCTCTAAGCTGCCTCGATCCCACACATGGAGCGCTTGGAACAACCGGCTCATTGACGGATTGGCCCTGACTTCGCAAACGCTCTACGCCCGACAACGCCGCATGTTTTCTCCTTTCGTTTGTTCAAAAGACATAGCAGGCTTATCTTGCCTACCACGGATGAGTGTCCCGCTGTATCTATGTATTTCTCGTGGGTTCCAGTTTCTTTTTTCCGCGACTTTGTATGGAGGAAACACATCGTGGCCGAGTCCGATGAAGTTTGTTGGAACACAGGTTTCGCTTAGCAAGATACCCACCAAGACTCGGAACAGAAACTAAGATTTGTTTGCGATAGACTCTCAGCGCCTGCCATACCCACCAGTTTGCGCGCCAACCGTCTGCTGTCGACCGCTTTGGTACGACATCATCTATGCTCGAGCGAATTTTGACGAATTGAAGCAGCTGGCGACGCTAGGCGCTATGTAGTCTATTTCTAGGACTAGACGAAAGGCTTTTTTGTCAAGTTTACGAAGCGCAGCAGAAACAAGGGGAGCCGCCCAGGGTCATTCACAATTTGACTCATGTCGGCATAGAAAGTGAAGAGTGCGAGGTCGGGGTGAAAGTCCCATTCAAACCTTGGAAGTCTACGTCGATACCAAGTCAGAGCAGGCGATGGAAAATGGCGTCGGCACAATCTCTCCGCCCACCGTCGGCGACCTTTCACCATAGACCGCAGAGCTCATACCTGTAACCAACTGCCGACGAGATTGAATACATTACACGTCAAGCCCAAGGGGAAAGAAATCTAGACATCGCACAATCCTGACGCTGATGACAACTCTTAATTCTGCAGGTATGGAACATACGTCCGCCCAATGATTCTACCCCTGATAGCCGTTGGTACTCAACTGAGAATCTTATATCACAACGGATCGCAAATCGTACGTCAATGTGAAGCGAGAGACTCCATTTCGGTGATATGGCCGACTCCCCGGCTTTACTGGGGTATGCATACATACTGTTGGCCTCCGGGACAGCTCTCAATGCATAACCGGCCATCGGTTCACTGAAAGACGACAAGGTGACGAAGTATGAGGACAGCGAATGCTGTAGAATGTCATCCAAACCAAGTTCAGTCGTTACGAAGGCATATGTTCAGGCATGAACAGAACACCGCCCGAGTCTCACAGACGCAGCTTACTAATCAACACTTTTTGACCGCTTTCGTACACGGTTGGTGCCTCGCTCCGACTTGGGGTCGCATCCGACACACCGGACCGGAATGGAGGCGGGTACGGATCTAGATGTCCGGCTGCCGGTGTGGGGGTCTCATCCGGCAGGTCACCCGATCACCTCACCCGCTCCGAGAGAGCTTCACTGAAGGGTTCAGACTCTATTTTTGCCGCTGATATCGGAATGCGCGATGGGCTCAGCACACATGTTCTGTCAGTCAGCGAGTTCGATTCTAATGCCGGACATGCTTGTGCAAGACCGCAACTCATATCAGGCTCACACATTGTCATGTTCGCCAATTTTGAGCAACCTACTTACAATGCCCAAGGACACGCATCAGAAGAAATTTTGAGAGCCGATGAGGGCAAGCTCCAGGACCCCCCGACACATAGAAAAGGAAATCTCAATCCAGCTTGGCGTATCGCGACCAGGGCTTTGGTTGAAATCGGAAATCGGAGATCGGCTTGACTCCCTTGCAACACAAGAAAAGTCAGTTCCGTGAGCTCTGTGCCTCTGGCAATCTGGACGATATAGAATCTTGCTCTTACGGTCCACCCACCTCAGCTGTTAGCACTGAGCATGGCCTGCGCTGCAACGTAACAGAACCCCTTTTCGGCGCCCGCTGTGTGTAAACTGGAACACGAAAAATTTGCCTCTGGCGGCGACACTAGGCCGGCGGAGATATTTAGGGGTACACTATCAGAATAAGGCATTGTGCCGTCAGCAATAGAGATGGAAGTCGGAAACGCCGTTCATGGTTGTGGTTGGGCATCGAGATCAACATTCATCGACCTTGCGACGAAAGTCTGTTCAGCCATGTGCAACCCGCTTTGACCGCTTGACAGTCCTCGCACAGCAGAACCCTTGGGCTGCTTGATGACATTTCCCACCTAGATTTGCAACATTCAGGCATCAGGCTCAACTTGGAGTTTGATCTATCCCTGAGGGCCACGCGATCCGCAAGGGGGCGTATCACAGTTTCGGTGTCGCTCTCGTCATGTGACTGATGATGCAACGGTACACCGATGTTGTAGTTGGCAGCACATCGCTTGTGCCAACAACTTTTTCGACCTGCATACGGATACTGCGTGCAATAGCTGTATTAGGCAAAAGTATTCCTCACTTAAGGATTTCCCTAGACCGCGAAGGCTTTCATGGCGGACTGCGCAAGCTTGAGAGATCTTCGGATATGATAAGCATGAACCGGAGGCGACGCGATCAGACATGGTCGTATTATCCACTAACATGTGTACCGCACCGCTCAGTACTCTTCATCGCTGGCAGCACTGGGGCCACTGTCCCTCGAAGGCTCGAAACACTGCAAAAGGGGCCAGGATTTCGTTGAAGAATATCACGGCAGATCGTTCGCAAAAAAGGATGTACTCTGTTACAGCCAGAAGAGTGCCTATCCCGGTCTAGCGCTAGTATCTCCTTTCCAACTTGTCATTGACAAATTTCCCCGGCCGTTGGAGTTCGTGGCCACCTAATATACGCACGGAGAACGGGGACGATGTCTGTCAGACTGCCAGACCGGCATCTACCGACGAGCTGAAGAAAAAGGAAGCAAAGGAAGAAGCGGAGCACGCCAAAAAAGAAAAAATCAACAACTGTCTGGACCAACGACCACCGTGTTGCAATATGTCCATGCTCACCGACAGCCCACCGATGGATCCGACGTGCCAACCTCATGTCCAGGATCTCGACGTGACTGGATGGAGCAATCCCCTTCATTATGACGGTGGCTTCGTTTCAGCTTCTGGCTAAGCGACTACTTGATCTTAGTCTCGGGGGATGGAACGGCGGTTCAACCTTCTCGAGCTCTTGGCCCCGGATCTAAATTGGAAATTGTCTCCAGCAACGGAACGCCAGAAGCGTTGTTCGACGGGGAACTGATTCGGCCCGGACGCTATGAAAGCTGGACGTACCGAATACACGGCAGTATGTACTCACACAAGTCATTGTCGTTTCCGACAACTGCCTAGAACGTTTTAAGTAACCTTGAGGGCGAAGTTCTATCAACAAAGCACCTGCGCCACGTGGCTTCCAGCTGGTGCAATTTTCTTGACCGACATACGTATCAGCCGCCTACGGTAGGAGGCACGTTTATTCCAAGCGCTTGTTTGCAAAGAAGACTGGTTCAGCAAGCAATGCGGCTGCTATTCTAAGACACAACGCGCTCCGTTCCCGTTGCGGTGCTTGCCTTCCCGCCTGTGGCGCTGCCTCTGAAATTTCGAATGATATGCGAGGGCCCCCAACGCAGCTCGGGATGATCGACGCAATGCCGGCCGAAAAGCATTGCCACAGCTCAAGTCACGAAGCCTTTTCTAACGACCACGTCTCGAGTCTCTTGACTGGCCAACTCGCACACACGGAACTCGCAAGGAAACTACCGGAGACGCCTGCTAGTTTGACCGGTCAAGACGAACAATGTTGATCCTTGGTCTCGGTGTGACAGTACGAATAATGGCCTGATTAAAGTGCGTGATCGGAAAATGAACCAAGCTCGGACCACTGTCGAATATCTTACACCGCCAACCGAGGTTCCGAATTCTTCAAGAGTCAGGAAAGCGCGTTTTGATTATCAGATTTGAAGGTGTCATTGCTTGTGGGCAGCCTGGTGTGTCAGCTCGTGAGAACACAACGGCCCAAAACCTGAGGGGTTGCTGTTGAAATCCGAAGGCATCTTGATACAAGGTTCGGAGAACAGGTCCTGTGCGCTGCAGACCGAAAGATCCTGAGAAATGACAAAAGCGAGGGGCACCCAGCGGGTCTGCGCTGTTACTCTAATCCTACGGATTGGCTTTCAACCCTCACCTATCCGTCTAATGGAAGTGAATCCTCGCTTTTCAGCCGCAGCTGTGTATACGCATACCGTCGCTTCAGAGTAACTACGAATAAGCTATCGGATATTGCAGGGAACAAGGTCGATTGTTTCCCTTACGAGCGAGCGCCCTGCGGCTCAGGCACTCTCTCGGGTAGTTTTTGGGCTGAAAGAAAACCTTCTGCGGCAACACATGCTGGCCTCAAAACAGGATTGCCAGAAACCAAACAGTCCATATGACTGGCGCTCCTATGATAACAGTGCAACATATCTAGGCCAGGTGTGCTTTGTACTTCTGACGGCCATCCCACCCCGCCCGTTGCGACCTAAGCCGTAATCGGCACGGCTGTTCTTCTCATCGCCAATGTTCAGATGTCATTTTCGATAGACCGACCGTCAGCACAACGGTAGTATTCTGTGGAACAGTGGAACAGGTTCGTTCTAACGCACCAAGCCGACGCCTGCCGCCGCCCGAAGCATCAAGAGAATGAGGAGTCAAGGACTCAAGAGGCTTGCCGCCTGCGTCTTATCTACAATGCGTTGAATCTTGCGACATGGCCGCCTGGTTCTCTCAGATACCTACCCTAGCAAACCCTGGTAAACCTTCGTCTCCAGTCGGCGGTGCACCAATCTCCGAACCTCCAACATCTCCTCGGGTTGCTCTTTTGGGCCCTTTGGGAAAGCGACCGCACCAGCCAGAATCGGAGAAGGAGCTCATTCGCAATCACCGATACTGATCCAAGCTGCAAGGCTTGCTGCCGAAGGCGATGCCAGCCGGGCATGCACGTCGCCTATGTGTGGCGGCTCCCGCCCAAGTCATCAGCCATTACGAATATCAAACCCCCCCCCCCCCATGGAGATGAAGAACAATGGCTGTGCGGACTTCGAAGCAGTCACGGCAGGCTAGTTTCGGGTCAGTCAGGAACAGCGGCAGGCGTCGTGGAGGACAAACTTCGGTCGTCAATGCGACTATTGAAGGCGAACCCTGTCGATCCTCCAACTAGATTTGTTCCCCGCATCCCGCGTTCCATGGAAGACAGCCACTTCCTTCGTGGACACGCCTTTGAGTTCCTTAACCCTCCAACGGCTGCCTCGCATTTGGTCGAGCCGCTCTACACTACACTACGGGCAGTTTTGAGACGAGACGAACAGAAGTCTAGCTTCCGTCTTCCCCGGCGCAACTCGCCGACCTGCTATCCCTACAAGGGCACCTTCGCGGATAAGTCTGCCACAGACTTCTGGTGGTTGTGTGCGCCCGTCATGCTGTCTCTGACGACACTGTATCCTTTCTTGCACAATAATGGATGGGAGACATCGACTTCCTATCTCGAAACCTCATGGTGGGCTTGTGCTCGGACGCTTTGCCCAGGACCCTACCTGTCCGGCGTGCTTGATACGCAGCTCATAATGCCGCCGCGCCGCCCTTCTGCACGGCTTCCTGCAACTAAGCCCACGGACGTTGAGAGCAAGTCGGCAGGCTTATGCTACAGGGAACAGCCTAGCAATGCAACCTTCGAGTCAAAGTCACCCCATCCCCGATACTGCCCTGTCCGCTACTTGGTGCAGAACGGAATAGCTGCTTCGATGGCTGTCATTGTGCAGCGTCTGCCTATAGCGGCTACTGGGTAGGCAACAGGTTGAGCCCGAAGATCATTCAGTCACTTCGGGATAGAGGAGCTGAAGCCATACATACAAAGCAAGTGATATTCTCATCGAGGGTAAGGATTTCACAGGATAACATCTGCGCCCCAGAACCTTACTTGGCGATCATGGCAGCCCAAGAGGAAAGTTGTGATACGGTTACAGATCTAGCCAGCACATCTCGCGACGCGACAGTTTACTCACCGTTTCCCGAACGAAACCCCAGGGGCGAGCAGCCGCCTATGCTGCGGCAGTTGCAGCCAGCGCGGAATTGTGCGTAATCCTCTGACGAAATGAGGATTTATGACCTCAAGCTTACTGACATGGCGGGGGTTTGTGGACTAACAACGTTCTGCTGATTAGACTTGGAACCTAATAGGAATCAGCCAATTTGGACGTATAGCCATCGTCGTCAACCACACCGGCCCACTGATGGTCGTCAGCGTCTGCAGATCAAGAACTCTACTCACTACCGCAGGCTACAAAAGGCGGTGACTGATTTGAAAGCAATATTGGCAGGCGACTTTGTCCTTTTGATGGAGTCTCTCAGATACGAGACGAAGCTGGATGTCATCAAACAACGCTGGCGCCTTGTTGGGTGGGTCGTATCGGCTCATATCTTGTGTCACTTGCACGGTCGATTGACATATCAAAACCGTCCAGTCATTCATGGCAGCAAACGGTGTTTATTGGACTTTATGTGAGAAGCCTGGGTGCCGGAAACCTAAATCATTGGCGAAGTGATCTCATCTCGAAGGGCCCGGCCGTGAGGTATTCTGCCCAGCGTTGAGCCCGGGGACTTTGGAGAAGACAAGTGACCAGGCACTGCCAACGGAGCGAACTCCGACATCATTTTACCAGCTCAACCGCCTTTGCCCTTGTCCGCAAGAGAGACGCTCGGCACTTTCAATCTTATTGTCCTCGATGAGAGGCCGCAATAGCTGCGAATGCACATTAATCAAGGCATGGGGTGCGTTCTATTATATATGATATCGGCAGCGGCAGAGGAGAAAAAGATATGTACTGCTTATTTTTGGGTGTTGCTGAAGACTTCCAGGGAAAGCCTTGTGAGGACCCTGCAACACAGCTGGCAGAGAACGAGTACCTCCTGTTACAGCTGTTTGCCATGAATATCTCGAGGGCATACTTCACTGGCTACTCGGTTGTGCCCCTTTCGGACGTAGCCCCAGGCCATGGGGTCGCATTTATCTCTCAGAGACCACAGTCGGGCATTTATTGAGACGGTTCGAGTGCGACGGGTGCTTCCATGACTCCCGACAACGAAATGGAGATGCCGACAGCCCGCCCAGGGAACAAGCTTGAATACAGTTCATTGGCGTAACGGCGTTGTAAATTGCTTTACACTATCCGTACGACGAGTGGCTAGGCATTGGTGGAGATTTATGGATGTGATAACTTTGTGATCGGGACTGGCAACAATTGCTATGGCTATGACGACGACCTCAGCAATACTTTTACCAGAGCGGCACACCGCTTGCATGCCACCATGTCCCGTGATACCACTGACGACCGCACGCCTCACTTGTCCAGCCTCGCATGCAGAGTTGTCACGACCAAAAGCGCGCTTGTACTAGAGTCGGCTGTTTTGCGCTGGTCATGTTGACCATACCCCAAATGTCAGTCGCTGGACGAGGTAGGGATCTTCCACAGGATTTTCCTCGGTACCTTGTGCTCGGGCTGGGCTCGGTAGCCTTTGACCCGTTTTCGAAGCTAAAGAGATTTGGAGGCGTGGCTCTTTTCTCTCTCCTCTCATCCCCCCTGCTGGATGACGAGCCTCTCACTAACAAGCAAGATGCGGCAATGAACTTGGAGTAAGTCGGAGGGGGCCGCTCTTTCGCTCGAGGCTGGAGGGTACTAAGCCATGTACTTGCGGACCATATCCGCCGCATCTTATATCAGCACTCGCATCTGTCGCACGCAGCTATCTCGCGTTGGCCGCCGCAGCCCCAAAAAGCCCCCGATGAGCTGTCAATTATCGATAATCCGAGGCTCGTCGATGGGGTTTTCGGCCTCCGACATGTTCTTGGGACAAGCATCCAGGGACAAGGTAGCTGTACCTGCAACTGCATATCCAAGCTCGAGCCTGAAGTGTTGGACATGACGTACTTGAGCACCGACAATGACAGAAATGTCGTTGTCGTACAGTGACGGATTCGCGCTGTGTAACGATGCGCAAAGGACCTCCGTTCAGAGTAGTAAGCGAGACAATGCACAGTACCTGGACAAGAGGGCAACATGGTAGCGTGCCTGGCCCACGTTGCCTTACGAAACCTTGTTACAGACGACACGACAAATAACCAATGTTTGGTTCTGTCGATATGGACATACTTTCGACACACGGCCGATGATTCCACGTGCCTTTGAAGCTCGCCGGTGCTGCCGAATCCGAATCCGGGACGGACTTGAGGCGATTATCACTTGCCGAGCACGCAAAATGGTCCCTTGGCGCTGTTGCCCTCCCGTTTGAATTAGGTCGAGGTTGAAGGGGTCTTTCAAGAGAACGAGTCAACTCGAGATGGAGCAATCGACATCTTCACAAGTCTTGACAAGCTCTCAGCCAGACAAGCAACGGATCCTGCTGCAAGGAGTTACACCACCCACAAGTGACAGCCAACAAACTCCGAGACACTTTCCTCTGTTTTCTGGAAGTTACAGGGCAGCATTCGATGCTCATTGGAAGTCCTCACAAACTACAAAACCGTAGAGGTGGGAAGAGGGGGGACCACCGCGACTTGAGGGTGGGGGAGAAGAAAGAAAATTTCAAACCGTTCTGGGGTCAAAACCCACTAACCAGCTCCACAGCGATGGGTTCCTCTTTGCCGAATTGCAGACGACTCACGGCGCGTATTGAAGACTTGAGGCCCCACGATCTGCTCAAGTTGAAAGTCGGTGCGCTCGAGTGGTTCCTCAAGAGTCGAATGGTTCGGAGAGACCAAGATCATGTTGCAGAACCGAAGAGCATTGATGTGGAACATGAGCTGCCCGACAATGGTCTGCTCTGTACTGTGTATACCAGTGGTCAGCCATGAATCGCAGACTGATGTATCGAGTACGAGCCGGCGCATTCGAGGTGTGCCGCATGTTGCGCCTCAACCGCCAGGCAAAGCGGTATCGAGTACGCGGACCTTCGGCGCGGACTGTCGGCCAGCGATCCACCCCTCCAAAAGAAAGTGAGGGGCTGACAGTACTTGAAAGCTACCTGGTTCTCTCACTGCGACGTCACCGCAACACGAGTACACTTGTGTGTCGCTTGTCGAGGCCACCGCTGCCGCCCAGGTGACTTGAAGTCTTGACCGTCCCGGCCGACAGGAGCGGCCTTTCTACTGCGCCCCGCAAGGGAAGAGCTCCAACAGCTCCATCGACCCCGTTGCGAAGGCCGCCGTTGTCCAGAAGAGGCTTGAAGTGTTGCGACGAGACCTAAGACGTGCAAGACTAGGACCAAGAATCAGAATCAGACTCAAACAGCCAGCTGGTCAGCAGACCAAGAGCAAACATCGCGCCCCTAGTGGGTAGCAGAACAAGAGCACCCATGAGCGTGATGGAAGACATTCTTGGTACATATCAACGAACGGAATCACGTACGGATGCACGAGCATGTCGACGATGATAGGCGGCGATACCCGTGTCCGTACAGCACGCTTTTGGACTTCAACTCTGTTGGTCAACTCTACCGTACTCTCGCCAACCTTCGGCTGGCACTCATCACACACATACCGTACACACACTTTCTTCAAAGTTTGACCTCTCCGTCACCGCCGACATCAGGATAGGGCGGGCAATCCGCAGGCAAGACTGCTTCTGTCAGTCTGTCTCGGGCCCCTCACCTCCATTTCGGCAGCTAACCACGACTGACGGGCAGCATCCATCCTTGCTCCCTTACTTCCTCTCAAGCGGGCATCAGCGAGCAAATGGACTTTGCCCACCACCCTCAGCTCTACTGGCTCTTTCGCTCGTGAGTGACTTCGGTAGTGGTTAACCTAACCTCTCCCCTCCATCCCTCCATCCTCGAGCAAGGAAAAAAAAAAGGCATCACAGACCACCACTTGCACCAACAAACAACAAGCAAATCTGGACAAGCTGGTGTCATCTTTTGCTTTCCACACACCCCCTGTCCCTCGCCCGCCTGCCGAGGACCCCTCCCATCCCATCTCATCCCACATCTCCAAAAAGCTGCTCAGACCGACATCAAGGCTCAGTCACCCCAGTCGAGCGCGAGCAAGGCAGGTCCCTCGGCGCTCCGAGTCTTTCCAGGCACCCTCCGTGCTTCCCAGGTACCGGTCCCTTGGACCACGGCGTCGGAGCAAGTTTTCTGCTCTAAGACGGTTCACCGTCTCTGCGAATGAATCGTTACTACTGGGCAGCAGTTCGACATACAGTATCCGTATCCCACACTATCAAAAGATGCTTGCCAACAACTAGCCGGCTTGGCTCTGGTTTGACTTTGGCGAGTCGCATACTTTCGTCCGTCCTGCGGCAACATTGCGCCCACCACACCATGTTTCTCTCTCTTGACATTCGTCAGTCACAGTGACGGAGGCCAGCTCCGATCTTCAGCTCTTCTGTTCCGGCCTTTTCCGCCTTGACTTTGACGTAGTCAGCAAACGAACGGGCCTTTTCGTCCATGCATTTGGGTTTTATATCGCCGATGGGGAACGTTATTCGTCAGATTTAGGGTCAACCCCAGACCTGGGGGGACGGGCGAGCGAGCGAGCGAGAAATGAAGAGAGATAATGAGAGAGGTTGAGAGAGAGCGACGAAGAAAGGGAGAGTAAAAAAAAAGAGGCTTTTTGCACTTCCCCTGGTACTCTTCGCCTCGCGCCCGCCACCAAGGAAGGGCCCTGTGTACGACATTCAAGCCGCTAAAATAACGTCGACGCTTGTTTCTCTTCACGACTCACGTCGAATCGCTTGAGGATGGCAAAGTGTTGGGAAGAATTGCCCGCCACGTCCGCCACGCCCGCCACGAACAGCCTCGTCCAATCCAACCGTGGCCCAGTCTAGCGGTCGGCACCCGCGAAGCACCAAAGATAGTATCTTGCGCGCAGCAGCACCGGCATGGCAGCAAGCAGCACAGCAAAGCAAAGTACAGCACAGCGCAGCGGTCAAGTGACGAGTCGAGGCGGCGCACTGCGAACGGATACTACTTGACTGCTTGGGCGAGTTGGAGCATGGATTGCATGTCGCTGCTCCGCACTCGTTTTGTTTGCCTGCCCATCCCGTTCCTTCGCATAGCATCGCATCGCACGCCCGCGGGTTTCCAAACCGAGAGAAAACCTAATAATACAGCAGACCCTTCTTTTGCAAGGACCTGCCATCTTGCTATCACACCGCAACCATACGTCAGCTCACCGTACATTACACCGGCCAGCTGGCCCCTCGTGGACCACCAGCGACGTAATGATCAAGACAAGACAAGAGGGGGACCAGAGCCCCAGAAAAAGCGGAACTTGGACATTCCTTTGCACGGCCGTTGCTGAATAGCAAATTTCCTTCTCGAATCCCGTGACCACTTTTCCCCAGTTGCCTGGCACTCTGGCATGGAGTATGATCCAGAATGCGCCGGTCCATGACTCCATGAGCAAGTATCGGACGGAACACACCGAGAGATTCGGAGAGAATGGCAAAAAACCAGGAGAGAGAAAGAGAGGGCATGAAAATGGTCTCGTCTCTGAGGTTCGGTTATCCATGAGTCTTTCGCGCGCCGGGCCCCCTCCCCCCTTTTCTCCCGACAGCATCTTCCTGCGGCGCGTCCCGTCCGGAACTGGCAATGTGCCTTGGAAAGCCGACGAGAACTGGTGCTGCATCGGATCCAAACAAGCTTGGGAAGTGGTGTCGGGAATGGGAATGGGAATGGCATTGGGGAATGCCTTGAGTCGGTCTGCTAGCCGGGCACTACCCATCCCTGACAGTCGCCAACTTGTCGCTACCGCAGTATCCGTACGACTAGCCCTGACTGCTGCGCAAGTGTAGGCATTCTGTTTGTGTGCGCGTGGTTGATGTGGGAGAAGAGAGTTTCTAGCTACTATGCTTAGCACCGCATATCCGCCGCCCAGGTACGCAGTGCAGTTTCTCAACAAGCGACCAAACAACCGAGCAAGCCATCGGCAACACAAGAACAGATTCCCAGGCTGTTGGAAGACTTCCTAAGACAAGCATACCGACTGGGGCATACGTGCTTCAACCCAAATGGTACTCTTCGCGGCACAGTACACGAGGAGTACCATACCTCTGTCTGTACATGCGCGTGTATATGAGGATTTACCTGTACGTAGGCTGTGGGAGGAAGCAGATCAAGTTGGGCCAGCAGCAGCTTCACACGCAAGACACGCGCTCGCTCCAACCCCCCATGTCACTAGGAACGCACGCACGCACGCACTTCCACCCTCTTTCACGTCCATTTCCAGGGCGGCGCGCGTGGGAGAAACGGCGGAGGCTGTCGATGGGGGGATGTTAAGAACACGCCCCTCCTTTCGTCTTCATTTTTCCCACACCGCGCAAAGCAAAGCTCCAAGAACGACTACAATGAGGACCACGACGTGCTGCGGAGTAATCGGTACCTACTCGTAGACGGTAGAGGGAAAAGTACTGGAGACACACACACCCACACCCCCCCTCGTTCGCCCACGAAGATCCCTCGTCCTAGCTCAACTCCCCCAATCCTAGACTTATCCAGATAGTGTAAAGTCACCGCGCTGCTGCTGCGGTTTTTTTTTTTTTTTTTCTTTTCCCTTTTATCCCCCCTTCTCGTCCCTCCTAACCCACCCTTGCTATTTTTCATAGACCCCCCCTTGGCCCTGCTAGCTTTCTGAGACTTTTCGACTTGGCAGGGTCGATTGGATTTCCCAGGTGGTCCTCTCTGTGTCTCTCTCTCCCACTCTCTTTTCTCCGGAAGAAGAGTCCAAGAGTGATGGACTTGTCGCGAAAGTAATTCCCTGCCTTGTCTCTCTCAGTCACTCTCACCCCTGTCACCACCGTATCCCACACACATCCAGGAGCTTGAGATACTTTCAGATACCACATCGCGTACCCCTCGGCCAAGCTCCAGAGCTCCAAGAAGCATAGAGGACCGAAGAGAAGGATAGGTACTTGCATACGGGTAGTCAACAAGAGTCAGACCAGGCCACCAAAAGCAGACCGCCTTGGGACGGGTGGTGCCCGTTTTCTGCCTTTGCCTCCAACTTTTCCTCTTGCACCCTACATCCGAGTCTACACACCCAACCCGCCATCGTACATTAGAGTAAAGGATACCTACTCCGTCGAGCAAGCGTACCGAGTACCTCGTGCCGACACCTCCACTTCGTGCGTGTACCTTGTAGCCGTGGCGCTCGTCTACTCTCTGCGCGGGAGCAAGGTATATGGCGACCGGGACATCATCATCCATCCGTCTCGCCGCCGCTTGAGAATTTGACGTTTTTCTCGACCTTCTTTTTCTTCCCTCCTCTACGCGCAAGTCAACAGTCGGAGAGAAAGAGAGAGAGATCCCCCTCCCCACCTCGCTCACACCGTCATCCCCGTCAAACCTCCAAGGCAGCGCAACCCGAAGAAAGAGGAGAGAGAGCAAAAATAGCGGAAGCTCCATCTCTGCCCAACGCGCTGATCCCCGCCCCCTTCGAGTTCCAAGCCGACCCTTTGGGCATCCGGGCGCATTCGCAGAGTGGGAAAATCCCATTTCCCAAGTTTCAAGAACCACACAGCCGGGAACACTTCAAACCGCTCACCACATTGGGTTCCCAAAGTCGAGTAAGAAGACTTCTTGAGCCGACTCCAATCGAGCTTCCCGTCCCTCGCCGCGCGCCGCCGCCGCCGCGCCTCCTCTTCCGCCCTTCCACTCCCAGCAGACTCCTAGTCCCTACCCTACTACTACGGATACCTTCCTTGGTCCTTGGTCCTTGACACCCAAGATAGGTTCTACAGATACATCCCCAGGTCTACGGATACGAACACCTCGACTCCCAACGACTTAGATCCCCGGCATTGGGTTGCCAAGTACCTCTTCCTCCTCCTACCTGACCACACTACTCCTCACCCTCACCCTCCTCTACTTGGTACTATCCGTACCTCTCCGACTTTCACACCGACCTACCCTTCTTGTGCGTACTTCGTACACTTACGTTGCACTTCTCCGTACCGGTATACCGTGGACCACCACTCTGTACCGTACATACAACGTACAGACACGCCGCCATCAGGAAGAGGAACCACCACGGCCCCATGCTTTCATCCAAACACTGAGAGCCTCCAATTGTTGCTGCCCCAGACCCAGAACCCAACCTGATCTCCGTTCCCCGTCCCGGCTTCCCTCAACTCACACAGGCTTCCTGCTTGATTGATTGATTGCTTGCTTGGTCGCTTGGTTGCTCGCTTGTCCTTCTCGCTCCCTCCTATCCTCATCCCCGTCTACTGCTGCTCCCGTCTCTGCGTCGCGTTGCGTTGCGCTGGCCCAGCTTTGAGAGAGACTACTGGACTGGACCGGACCGGAACTGGACGTCTGGCTCTTCCTCCTCGTTGCCCATAGCTTTTCCATGGCCGCCACCTTCTCCTCCTCCTCGGATCTGGCCTGACCCTATTTTCGCTTCGTCTCTTGTTTTTTCATAGGCATTTGTACGTATGTACATATATATCAAGCATGGATCCTCCGGGGCAGCCTGACAACAAACGCCCCCGTCTCTCGAGCACCAACTCGTGGTCACCACCTGGCGGACCGCAACACCATCTACCACCACTCCACCCGCCGCCCTCGCACCCGTCGACGCCGCACCAACAACATCCTCTTCCGCCTCACCAGCAACACGCGCCGCCGCCTGCGCCATATAACCACCAGCAGCAGCCGCCCCCGTACCCTCCTCGCTCCGTCGAGCCTCATCACCCTCCTCACCCGGCGCCGCAACATCATCCCGACGACCGACGACACCATGAGCCAGAGTCTCCTTACACGCCCATGCAGGACCACTATCGACACCCGCCCTCACCTGCGCACCCGCCTTACCCACCGTTCCCAAACCGAGACCCTGGCGGCGTGAAGAGGGAGCCGCACGACGAGAACCTCTCTCACCCAAGAAGGCCTCACTCGACAGGAGGCGGGCCACAGGACGGCCTCCCTCCTCCGCCGCACTCTGCGCCGCCGCACCCTTCCCACCAACCGTACCCCGACGACTCTCGACGACACATGAGCTACGATAACGGGCCACAGCAGATGCCCCCCACGCCGGGGGGCTACCGAAGCAGCTTTCCTCCTCCTCCCATGGCTCAACCGCCTCCACCACCGCAACATTATGAACAGCAACCGCAGTACCAACCGCAACCCCCTCCCGAGTCGATATACGCACAATTCTCTTCCACCGCCAAGCGCAAGGCAACAAGAGCCTCTCAGGTGCGACTGCGCGAGCCGCCTCTCAACTATATGAGTTTGCGCTGATCATGTGTTTTGTAGGCTTGTGACAGCTGTCGGCAGCTCAAGGCGAAATGTGACGAAACTAAGCCTTGCAAAAGTTGCAGAGAAAAGGGTGTCGAGTGTAAATATCGTGATCCTATTCCAAAGGCGTCAGTCGAGTTTGCCTCCCCTCCCTCAAATAATGTTTCTTGCTGATATTGGAAAACAGGATTGACAAGGGCCAAACCGACATTTTGGAAGCGATTTCTGAGATGAAGAGCGCGATGGAGGCCAAATTCGAGGCGCAGATCGCCGCCCAGCAAAGGTGGATGCAAAATATGGAGCAGAGGCTGAACATGCACAACATCAAGATGGAAGCCGAAGCACCGCCGCTTTCAGATGATTCTCCCGACAAGTCGCTTGTCAAGTCACCGTCGCCAGTTGCCGCGCCGCCTGTGGAAACGTACCCTCAACCCGACGAAGAGATGCACGAGCCGCAGCCCATGGCTGTTGGCGAGACGGACCTGGCCCACCAGATCCACGATACAGATATGGACAATGACGACGCGCCCGACAACCCTCCTGGACCACCTGTAGCGCCGGGTCCCCCTTCGATCCCGGTAAACCACACAACCAGAGCCGACACCATCTTGTTCTGGCCGGGCGTCAAGGAGATGACCCAGGGAATTCTGGAGAGGGAGAATGTCAAGTACCCGCAAGAGTACCCCATCGCCCAGGAGGAGAAGCGCGGTGTTCTGCGACTGTACGGGCGCGGAGAAGGAAGCGGACAAGACTCCAGCCGCGGCGTTACAAGCATTGCAGCCTCGGAGGCCTTCGGCACAATGGATGTCATGGAAGATAACTTCTCCGAGACTGGAAACTCGCCCTCCCCGGGTGAGGCTTGGGGCCAAGTCGGAGGACTGAGCCCGCCAACGAGCATGGGATACATCAGCGGAACGCTTACACCCGATGGTGCACCTGACTTTTCTGAAGAAAAGGTCAAGGCATACATTAACAGCTTTGAGACTCATGTCCTCACCTTGCATCCAATCATTCTCCCCGGCGACCTGAGAGTCCTTGTCAAACGCTTCTTGGACAACATTGCGCAAACTGAGAAGAAGCCCAAGCCGACTGCACCTGGCGTCGCCAAGTTCGTTGCGCCGACGAGCAGCTACCCAGAAATGTCAAACAAGCGGAAGCGGTCTTCGCCAGCAGTAGATCAGCAGCAGGAAGAGACGATACAGCTTCCCAAGAAGCCGGGCAGGCCGCATAGGACCATTGAAAACGCCCTTGTGTTGGTCATTCTCGCCTTGGGCAAGATCTGCCTACACCAGTCAAAGATTCCGGACCTCCCCCGGGACATGGTAGAACACAGCCAGAACTCTCCCATGAACAGGAACGGTTATCCATCTTCCCCCGGTGCGCAGGCTTCGCCTCCGTCATATTCCTCGCATTCGCATTCCTCAGGGTTACCTTCGCCAAAGGAGCAGGCCAATAGTCTCCCCAGCAGACGGCCTTCACTGCAGGGCAGCGGCGCCGGCAGCATGAAGTCCAACACGATGAAGCGCAACTACGACATTATTCCTGGTTTAGAATACTTCGCCTATGCCTCTGACATTATGGGCAACCATATGGCTGGCTGGACGATGAAGCACGCGCAGACTTTCATCTTTGCTGGTCTGTACCATGGTCAATTAGGCAGAGTATTGGAGAGTGACGCCATGTTCTTCAATGCCGCACGAGCTCTGAACATGATCATGCGCCGGTAAGTTGACCGAACACGGATACCAGATGATGGAAACTAATACCCATGCAGTGACATGGACCGCTTCTCAAAGATGAGCCTCGAGAATCCCGTCGAGAAGAAGCGCGACAACATGGTCCTCCTCGCATACTGGAGCTGCCTGCAACTCGAAAAGTAGGTCTCATGACACCAGATTGTTGGTCAATGCTAACAACTCTCAAGCGATATCATTGCGGAACTTGAACTTCCACGATCAAGATGTCTCGACTACGAGCACATTATGCCGTGGCCTAATATGAAGCTCATAGAGAACGAGACATCTGTTAGAGTGCGAGACTCTTACATCGGACAGTTGTACCTGCGAAAGACGCTAAACACCATTCACAACTTGCTCTACGATCCCCAGGACATCCACGTTTCGATCAACGAGAAGATGGCTAAAGTGCAGAACTTGGAGGAGCAGCTGAGAAGCATGCAGTGGGTATCAAAGGACTTCCACTTCAACGAGGACGATGAACCAGCCAAGGAACTCATCGATGCGCGGTTGCGTGCCAAGTACTGGGGCGCTCGAGTCATCATCTACCGGCCCTTTGTCAGATTCGTATTGGAGGTTTCGGACAGGCTGAAGCAGCGCTCTGATGGCTCAGGCATGCTCAACAAGGAGACTGTGGGACACATTGGCGTCTTCACCCAACACGACGCGACTGCGTTCGTGGGGCAAGGCTCTCATGGAATCCGTCGGCACGATGAGCTTGACCCAGAAGTCAAGGCATACGCCGAAAGAGGTATCAAGGCCCTCATTCAGAGTACCCGGGCCTTCCACGGTGTCGACAGCAAGCGTCTTCTCGTCACCAACATTTTTGGCACAGCCCATGCGTAAGTTGTGACTTTCTCCGTGGTGTTTTGGGACAATACTAACGACCACAGGCAATGGGGCAACCTCTTGATCTTGGCAGCAGCTTTCAAGGACCCGTACTTGCACCATCTCGTGTCTGCTGAAGAACTGAAGATGCTGTTCCGACGCACCATTAGCATGCTCGATATGCATGCCCAGTCATCTAGCTCGCTAACGATTGATATGCATATCCTTCAACACATCGAGAAGGAGCTCTTCACCGAAAACCCGAGGGTTGGCTCCAGCAGCTTCGGCAGCACCAACAGCCACACGGGGCCTACGATCCCCCCGCCTCCGCCACCCTCGTCCGCACCGCCGGCCCATCACCACCACCATCCGGGCCCCATGTCCATGGCATCCTTCATCGAACCTCACCACCGCAGCGCGAACAACTCTCCAAACCAGGGACACCGCTCGTTGAGCAACGGATCGGGTCACGGTCACCCGCAGAACCACGGACACGGCTACCACGGGCATCCTGGACACCCCGGGCACCCTGGACACCCTATGCAGATGTAAAGAACGGGGAACCTCCCCACACGCAGCGACCTCTACCAAAGCGGAGAAACAGTACACGAAGAAGACTCCCCTGCGCGCGCTCGCGATTTTCAAATGACGACAGAAACACCGGGGACCGGGATGGAAATATTTTGGTATTATGGAAAGCTTTTACAAAAGGCAACAAACTAATTGGGAGGAATCAAAATCTTGGGCGGAACGAAATGCCAATGTGTGTGCGCGGGCCAGAGGAAAAAGGAGACGGGACAGACGCTTCCCACCCTCTGCTCTTGGTCATGAAATTCTTCATACCCCAAACAACAAACATCCATGAACCGGCGTTTTGCGAATTCGAAATTCATTTTTCAACTTCATTTCTCGTACCTACTTGGAGATCACCTTGACCCCTGGAAACCCCCGGAAACCGGAAAAAACACTTTTTGTTATAAAGGAACCGCTATACGATTACGCAGTACAAAAAATATAACCCTCGAATTTATCACCTTTCACGGTATTTTGACCGGATCTCCCTTGGTTTTGTGACAGCTTATATTGCCTCCGTATACGCACTGGCGAGATGGTGCTCTACCGGACCGAAAGTCTTTCATCAATTACGGCCGACGTGTCAGCGACGCAATATATACACCTACGCTCGAACCTGGACAATGAAGCCGACGGATAAGGGAGGAAGGAAAGGGGATGGATGCGGAGGGGCAGCATTCTGGAGTGGTAGGCCGGCGGTTAAAGGGGGTGATGGGGCCAAGCAGGAGAGAGAGGGGGGCAACGGGGAGAGGAGAAGATGGGATTTGGACAAGTGCTTTTGTTCTTTTACTGCCACTCTCTGTCGTTATCAGACGGCGCTGGACCTCCGCAGGGTCGTTTTTGAAATTGGTTCGGTGGACAAAAGGGAGGGGGGGAAAGGAAAGAAGGAGGGTGGATTAGGGGGCGAGCAGGCAGGTGGAGGAAGGATTTTGCATATAAAAGACAAGACTCGTAGCCGAGTTCTTTGGTTCGCGCCCTCTTGTTGTTTATCTTTTTTTTTTCTTGTCCTTTTTCTCTCTCTGCTTCTGGTTGGTTGTTGAAACAACACACCTCCCTCCAAACAAAGCATTGCGTTTGCGTTTGCGTATTTGTTTTTTGGTACTACGTTTTTTTGGCAGCATTTGCAAAAACCTTTTTTCTATATATATTTATCCTATTTCCATGGGGACTTTTTTCATTTTTTTCATCATCGTCCGTGTTGTTATCGAGGTCGTGGCCGTTGTGGTTTGTCCCCCCTCCCCCTCATTCTCGGAGAACTGGATTCACCTAAATGTTGGTTCTGCTTTTTTCGGTTCTGGTTGTCATGGCGGGGTCTGGAAGTTGGTGGTTTCAACTGGAAAGGTTTGAGGGCGGGAAGTGCAGTTTTGTCTATGAATTGATGGCTCGTTCTATTTCCAGGGTGAGATTATTATTAGTATTTGTTCTCAGTGGAGGAGATACCAAACGAGGAGATTGAGAGAGAAAGAGAGAGAAAGAGGCGTGGTGGGAAGTGCTTCTTCATTCTCTTTTGAATTATGTTTTTGTTCCTTAGTATATTAGTACTATCATGAAAACTATTGCCCTGGAATGTGGTTTCTCCTCTTGATACGGTGAATATGGTGATGAATGATTTAACATGGTTATTTACGCGCTTCTGTGGCACAGTATCTACAGATTGATCCAAATAGAACAGCGGTTCGACTCGTGGCCCCAGGTCAGGGAGCTTGGAGAAACAGAGCAGCCTTTCGCCAGTCACCTCCAAACTCCTAAGGAACATTGATCCGTGGGAGAAGGAGGGCGAATTTGTTTGCAATGTCCGTCCGTCACGTCCGTTCGCGACGTTCCAAGAAAGACAAAAAAAAAATCAATGAGAACTGAGCGATGGCGAGGTCTGCAACCTCTTCATATATCGACACAGTCCAATGCCATCGAACCCCCCCGGGAAACCGAATGAGCGCAAACCCCACACCGACACCCACGCAATCCGCAGGTGTGGTACTCCGTATAGTAGTAGTAGTAATAGTACCATTGTATAAAAACTGACGTGACAAGTAACGTCCCCGTCACACCACACTCAGCTAATTGAAGAATACATGTACTTCGTACAATCAATTAATCACATATCCGTTACTCTCTGGGACGACGAAAAAAATTACAGATACATCAGATTTGCTTTCGCCTCACCTGTTTCAGGGCAAAGATGTGGGAACAATAACAAGCCGTAAATACTAAATGTAGGATAAACCAACAATAGGCCAGCACCCAGCACCCAGCACCCAGGCCCCCTCCGCCTCCCCGGTCTCGGGTATCCTGATCGCTGATGGAATAGTTTACTTGTGTATGCCGTATATCGTGCCGCTTTGCATTGCGGCCGAAGATTTTACGTCCGAAAGGACGCCGAAAGGCAGCCCAGGTGCAACACACATACGCACACGCTCACACGTGCAGGACAGGGACCACGAAAAGAGGCATCCGCATTAGTAGAGAAATTCACCCCCTTCGCCTTACTACCCAACTTACCAAAACTTTTGCCGCGCCGCCTTACTACACCTCACCAAGACTCATGTCTCCTGTTACCGTGACCGCAAGTTGTGAATGCCGTCCGTCCGTCCGTCCAAGTAAGGAAATAACCTCCCGTGCCTGGGCTAATTGGGGTCATAACTTCTATCACCTATAACATTACCACTCTTGAACAAACCCCCTTCCCCCTCCCCCTTGCACTTTGCGCTTTGCCCCCCCCCCCCCATGGTGTAAGTTGTAACCTAGCACACATAGGTATCCGTAAAACCGGTGTGAGAGCAATTCGACAAAAATGTGATCGATTTTAGGAACGAGACTTGGCGGGTTGGGAATCGGGATTGCATCAGTCATCAATCACTTTTTTTTTTCTTTCTCTTTCGCACACTAGGCTTTTCGGTTTCCCTGTCAAACGGACGGACGGTTTGCGACTTTGACACTTTGACAGCTACTGAACCCCCTTTTCTTCATTTTACATTGTATTTCAACTAGGTTCACCAAAACGACGGCAAAATATCCCCAACGAGGTAGGTAGTGATAGTAGGAACCCGGAACGGCAGAGCAGGGAATACGCGCACACGGCTTGGCAAGCTAAATGATACTACCTTTTGGTACCTTATGCCCTTGAGTAAAAGGTAAGTTAAAAGGGCAAAAGCACATTCAGCAATTCCCGAGGCCGCCATATGCTGGGCCTGGAGGAGAGAGAGAGGGAGAGTGTGATCGGGCCTGGCTGGCGTAGCATTCCCGCCCTCTCCCGCACTTTTCACACGATTAACGACCTAGAACACTCCAAAGCCGCCCCAACAGATCCAAGGAACCGGTAGATAGGGGATGAGGGGATGTGTTTGTGGCGGTCTGCTGGGTGTCACCGAGTCCTGTCATCTGCTGCGTGGCGGCGGCGTCGTCGTGTTCTACAGCTCAAAGTGCCAGATCAACGTTTCGACACAACGTCAAAAAACCTGAAATAAGGGATCGAGGCCTGGTGCCTGCTACCCGTAGGGGGGGCGGACGCCGCGGGACTGACGGACCGGGACCCAGTGCCATGGGATCAGTTCTCTCGAGCCGTGTGGCTCCCCCCTTCTGCCTTCTCCCAGGGGCATGGGTACGGGAGCGGTAGTAGAGCACATCCCAGGTTGATGTGATAAGTGCGGTTGTTGGCAATAGTACTCGGTAGTAAGTGACGGGGAGGGGGGAAGGGGGTCCTTGCACCTTCACTTGGGTTACCGGAAGAAAAGGTGCGCCCTTTCTTCTGCACGGTCGGACGGGATGGACGGACACGGCGATGGGGGACGTAGGGTATGTGGCTGACGGGGGAGGAAGGCTGGGCAAGGCGAGGCCGGCGGCGGCGGCGCGGGCGGTTTGACACGCAGGTGGAACGCGGGGCGTGGGAAAGAGGTGGTGGTCGCGATGGCCGTGATGGTCGTCTTTGAACGCACACACGGCGCGCTAAGGGGTGTAGGACGAGGGCAGCGGGAGAGAACCAGAACCAGAACCAAAGGTACGGGGAGGGGAGGGCTGCGGGCACGGGATGAGGCGGTAAGGCAACGGGAAGACCATACTCTGTTTGGGAGGTTGTGCCGGGTTAGGGGTTTATGAAATGTGATTTTTGGTGGTTTTGGCTTGGGCACCTGGGTCAGTCAACATTACTTGGAGACTCGGAGTTGGAGGTGCTAAGATTGGATTTGGGGTGGTTGCGTTGCAATTCTTGGGCGATTTTGAGATTCCCGGCCTTCTGCGGTCATCGTAGGATATGGGGAAAACGGCAAAAATGTGATGGGAAAGTGACGGGAACAAGCATAGGTAATACAACCTGGCAAAGGGGGGGCGTGTGAGCAAGGCAGAGAGGTTGACGACAAGGGTAGCTTTGCGGGTTTGGATGAGAAGGTGGTGAGAACCTCGAGTTTTTTGGAGACTAAAACTGATGATTGGGCTCTGCAGAGAAGCTCTTTCGTCGTTCTGGCTGACGTTGTCACTCACAAGTCACTCGACCTCAAAGGTACTTTGGGACGGCACGGACTGAGATACTAATCGAGAGGGAGTAAGAGCAGGGCGGCGTCAGCGGCAGAGAGAGGGTGAGGTGATGCAAGGACATGAAAGAAGGTCGCAGCGCATGTGCTGCTGCTGCTGCTGCTGCGTTGTGCTGCGCAGCCATCTCGTTTGAGTGATTCTATCAGGAATGAGAAGTGACGAAAGGAGAGGGGGAGCGTGGAGGGGGGCGTCGACCAAGTATTATGTAGACTCTACAAAGTAACGCATAGAAAGTCTGGAAATGGGGGCGGGAAGAGCAGAACATGCCAGATATAGGTAATCCATTGCCGGTATGAGACCTGTACAGGAAGAAGAAGAAAAAGCAAAGAAACAGAAGCCAGACAGAGTTACCCAAAGTTACGTTACTAAGGTAGTGTAAAAGGAGGTGCTAGACTCGCTTTCGACTTTAAATATCGTAAAACCCTGGATAGCATTCCAAGAGACTTGTTGAAGTGTGTGTGTGAGAGTGAAGTGTGTACACGAATAGAGGTGCCTAGCCAGCAGCGCGACGCTGACAGGGATGCGTTTGCTGGTGCTAACGCGCAGTATTCTCTGTAAATCTGATAGCTCGCCTCGATTGCCGATTAGTGAACTGCGCTAGGACGGCATTAAAGCGCCATTATGGAATCCCCTCCTGGTGATGGTAAAATTGAGATGAGAAAGCGTGAAAGTACGCGTTAAGAAAGGAAAAAAAAAAAAAAGGGTTTCGCTCTAGTTTGGTCTTGGGGGTATTGACTCGTCACCACCCCCCTCCGTCTGAATCCGCGGCGGTTTGACCGCTCTGGGATATGGAGATGGTAAGAGATATGGTGAGATATACGGATAGATTGAGTCGCTCATGTGAGATACTGCAGTCGCAACTTGTTATGGACGCGGATATATTTTGACGAAAGACCCTGGCATTTTGATCTCCAAAGGATTATTGGTCCCCTCCCCGCCCCACGCCTTGTGAACGCATCAGTGATCACCCAACCTCGTGGTCTAACGGTCAGACTGGGTTGGTGAGATTTATTCCGGGGAAATATTGTCCATAATGTGCTGTGGCCACCGACACGGTCCCGAATGCGACCAAGGCCTGCCCCCAAGACTGGGGAAAATAAAGAGGTTTTGCAAAGGAAAGAAAAAAAGCAAATAAAGGAAAAGGAATGTCTTGGGAAGAAGTTGTATGAGATGGCGGCGGAGGCTGGAGCTTGTTGGCAGAAAAGCTCAACGAAGGAGGGGTGTGCGAGTTGTGTAAGCTCCTGGTTGGTGGATAACACCCCCAGATGGAGAGAGCTTAGAGAGCCAAAGAGCCAAAGAGAGTGAGATTCTGAGAGATGCCTGAACATCATAGGAGAGAGAGAGACACAGAGGGTGGGGGCCTTTGGTTCATTCTCGTGTAACCAAACCTCTTGTCTCGGAGCTACAGCGTGGCACGCGGTGTATCTTTGCTTTTTCCTTTACCTGCGTCCTATGCCCTGCCTGCGTGTGCGGCGTGTTGCCTGCCGCGTAGCATCGGCCGCCGGGTCGAAGACAAGTGAAGGCCAAGGGGTGTGCGAGGAGTGACAGTCTATATCCCATAGCGTGGTAGTGGACGAAAAGTAGTGCGAATAGTGGTCGGCGATTCAAATTATTGACGACTCAGTGAGCAGAAAAAACCAGAAGACAGCTCCCCGAGAGATAGCTTTGGTCCTTGGATAGGTCCTATGTCCCTGCTCGTCGGTAGCCGGTTTGGGAACCAGTGGATACGGGACAGCAGTATCCGTAAGACGGCAGACATTGGACAAGGCGGGCAAAATTGGCCAAGCAGCGTGTTGAAAATAGCGATGGGTGTAGGTATCCATACGAAAATGACGAGACGCATGTACTCCGTAAGCGACGACGATTCGGCGGTCGACGCGAAGCGAGGATGATCGGCCGGGTCATGTGCAACCATCGAGTCTCGACCGACCACGACGTGCCGCTGAAGTGATTTTCCAGGATTTTTTGCATGCCGACTCCTTTGGGCGCGCCGCACGCGCTTGAGGCGGACGACGAATCATGGCTGGATCGTACAGTAATCTTGGAAGGCTGGACCTCTATCCCGTATTCGTTCTCATGGAAAGATCCGCAGGCAACAAGGCTCAAAGACGGATTCTTCGAGGCGATTCGACGCTCGCGGGCGGACGGCGTGTGCGGAGTGTACGGAGTGTGCGAAGTACGCGCAATAAGAGCGAGATGGTGATGCCTGATATGCGATGTGATGTCTGGCTCGCCTTGCCGGACATGCTTCCAAAGTTTTGCCGCGGGCTTCATGGTGGTCAACATCTCGCCGTGATAGCACCGTCCACCATGGTGTTTTAGTTGCCTCAAGTCAACCATCGATGAGTATGTCTCGGTTCTGATGCTGGAAAAGCATGACCAACAGAAATGCGCGTAGTTGTTGAGGTTGAAACCACATCCAAATGAAAAGAAGTGAGGTGCAGTTGCAGTAGGATCTTCTCAGCTCAGCGCCCCAGCGCCCCCTAGTGCCGCCCGGAAGGCATGGACTCCAAGGAGGGACGTTCCCTGTGGACATGGAAGGAGCCGCTGTCAGGCAGAGGAAATCCCCCGACCACGTCCTGCTATCCGTACGCCGTACTGGGAGTCTGGGGCCTAAGCTGAGGGTTACACAACACAGTAAGCCAAGGTAGGACGAAAGAATGCCGATGGTGTGCGAGCTGGGAGCTGGAGGTGTGCAGGGTGAGCTCTGTGGGAGCTCCAGGGATGGCCCGGGTAACTTAAAGAGGCAATGCGGTGCTGCTGCTGGTCGTACCTTGGTACTCTGTAGCTTAGGTAATCATCGGATGGCGGGGCTTTGTTTCGGCCGGGCTCTGGTGCCTTCCTGACGGACAAGGTGCCCCACCTCCGCCTCCGTCCCGACCGTCACTTGTTCAACGCCGGACAATCTGTAACGTCACTCCTCAGAGCCTCCGCGCCGGACTCCCGTCGTGCTTTCTCTGGCATACAAACACATTGTGTACCTGCAAGCTCGTCACCGGCCGCATAGAAGACCCGATCCAGCATCAAACACAACCACCTACGATGACTCCCTGACCCGTCTCTCATCCGCCTCTCATCTCACTACACCACCGAGACGCCTAAACCCTTCATCCCAACCTCACTCCCACCACAATCTCCCCCATCTACAACAATGTCATCCATCCCCCAAACCCTCTGGTCCGCCCAGATCCCCCTCCACATAATCCACCCCTCCGCCCCAAACACCCCGCTCGTCACCTCCCTGCCGCGCTTCTCCTACCTAGCCCTCCTCGTCCCCCGCTGCTCCGCCTTCTTCCGCCACCCCGTCTCCGCCTTCCACCACGAGGACCTCCTCCTCCGCAACCTACCCCTCGGCCTCCTCGTCGACCTCTACCAGCCGACGTTACCGTGGCGCCTGACCGTCAGCGATGGCGATAGCTGGGATATCGGCGACACCTTTCTCAACTGCGTCAAAGAGGTGAGTAGAGTTACGAAAGAGACATGTCTTGTCTCTTTCTCCAACCTCTTTTCAGTGTCTTTCATCAACCTCTTTCATTGTCTCTGTTTCTAGAACCCCCGCTCCCTTCCCGTCATGTCTTCACTATCGCTCCCTTGTCTCATCCTATACATTGAGAATCAAATTTACCCATCTTCTCGGCTACATGCCCATTCCACGCTACCTGAACATATGTCTCTCATCCCAAAGCTGTTTTTTTGCTTTTACACAACGCCACGAGACAAACACATCATCACCTGCCCCTCCATCTTTCCACTTTCCACATTCTCCTCCGTCATCACCTCACACTGGAACACACACCCACATCGAACAAAGAATGCTCCAGACCTTCTTCTCCAGATCCCAGTTCTTAACCTTGCCTCACCTGACTCAAAAATGCCCCTAATACACTCTAATTTACCCCCCAAAAACAGGCAGATTTCGTCCGCTACGGCAACGCCAAACGCATAATGTCCCTCTCCAAAGCAGACACCTCGTCCCTCTGGAACGCAGTCCAAGACAACGACTACGCCTCCTTTGCAAAAATAAACGCCCTCCTCCTCAACGCGCCCACCCCCCTCCGCAACGTGCCCCTGCGCGTCTACATCCCGTCCTCGCCCCCGCCCGGGATCGGCAGCAACACCGTCACCAACACCGATACCACATCACCACCACCAACCTCCTCACAACAGGTCCCTCCAGCAACATCACCACCACCAACACCAGCACAAGCAGGAGACACCCCCGGAGCAGGCGCCTTCAAAGTCCTCCAAACCCTCGTCCCCCCCGTCATCCCCGGCACCCGCACCCGCCAGACCCTAGGCCGCGCGCTGCAGGCCCACCTGCCCAGCTTATTCCCCTCCAGCCGGGACCCCGTCCTCGCCAACGTCGTGCTGCACGGCTCGCCCGTGCCGTTTTCGGCGCCGTTGGAGGATTTGATGCGCGAGGCGGCGTATCCGGATGGTTGGCTTTGTTTGGCTGTCGTGTTGCTGTGAGAAGAAACGAGTTAGAGAGAGGGGGTTGGGGGGGGGGGGGGGCGGCTAAGGATATGGGAGATGGTTGTGTGGAGGGTCTATGGATAGCACGTAGCATGGAGGGCGTCTTAAGGATTAGGCTGGGGTATTGGAGTTCATTGGAGTTCGCAACTAAATGCAGCATTTTCCGCGTCAAAGGTTATGAGGGTTGGTTTCCCGATACATGTTTGCTATAAACCCTCGTGTTTCCTAAGTTTTCCCGTGATAGTGCTTGACATACGAGTCGTTGGGGAATAGCAGCCAGCGGAGGAATACTCACTCCATTCTGAGATCTTATCCTTCTTTATTAAATATAGTAGTGGTAATCAAGAGAGCTATTCTATAAACATTCTCGTAGACCAGGTTTGCGATAAGGTCACACTATAGAACAAACCGAGCCGGCCGGAAGCACGAAACATCAAAAATCAAATCTACTCAGCCGTCTACCTTACCTTACATATGGCGGTCCAAACCCACCCTGGTCAAATTCAGACCGGCCAGCACCAGGCAACAAGCCATTCAAATCAGCAAACAACGCCTGCGTATGCGTGTCATAATACATATCATCGCGACTGAAATCAGCCTCCCCAAAATCCTGGCCCGTAAACTGCACAGCCACATCCGGCGGCACGGGCGTAGGCTGGATCATCGCCGTCGTCTCCTCCTGTGAACTTTGGTGCTGCTGCAGCAGCTGCGGCGGCGTCTGTGTCTGCATCCGCTGCTGTTGTGCCGGATCGTCTTCGCGCCTGGAAGAGGAAACCCCGTTGGCTGGGGATGCACGACTTGCTTCATCGGACTCTGTGCGCGGCGGCGTCGTGGAGATGTTGGCATCGTGGATCTGTCGGAGACCGCGACGCGCCATCCATGCCTCGTAAATCCTTTCCTGGAGCTGGTTGAATGCAACGCGGTCGTACATGGCGGCCCTTCTTTCGTCGTTTGCGAAGTCAGGATCTCGCGAGGCTAGGTAATCCAGCATCATATCCGTCCCAATACTGGTCTGGAACTCTCGTAAGCTGCAGAGGTCCTCCGATAGCACTCCATCGATATACGGCGACGACGGCCGCGGCTTTGAAGGGAATACAATATCCCAGATAGTGAACCATTGCTCCTCCGGGCTGTGGCTTGGGTTCGCGCGCTTCGAGACCTGTCGCATTCGACCCTGGGAGAGGCCCTCGTGGCTGGGAATGTACCCCTCGCTAACTACCTCACAGCGCCGTGCACGCGCGTGCTGGTCCCGCGTCTCCTCGTCCTGGAAGGCGGCGCCGCAGCAGGGGCAAGTGATGGGTGCGGCGTGGAACCGGTAGAGGTGGCTTTTGACATACTTTATCTGGCTGAGAACTTTCTTATAGCATTGGCGGTGGTTATCGGGGTCATTCTTCCAAAAGGGGCACGCAAACATCAACTTCGATGGGTTCGATGGGACTTTTGGCTTCTTGAATCCCGGTATCACGTTCGAGTCCCCGCCATCTGAGGCGTCTTGGTCAGGTAGGTCGTCGGAGTGCGAGCGTTTCCTCGACGAACGACCGGAGTCGGGCGTGTTGGTGTTGACGCGTTGGCCCGAGGCTCGTCGGCCTTGTCCACCCCTTTCGCGGATGTTCCATTCTTGGTAGCGTTGGAAGATGTTGCCGACAATGACGTCCATGTGCGATGCTAATGGATCATCCCGATTCAGTTGACACGGCTCCACGGGGGAGTCCGGGACTGAGAAGACGCTCGACTCGATGGATGATTCATCTCCACTATCGTTGGCAGAGTCGGACTGCTCCTCGACGGCAAGGAAGGATGACCGAGGTGTCAGGTTTGCGTGCCAGTTGAGAGGGAGGTTGGGCGGTCCGGAGACAGGTCGCGCCAATTTAAGTGAGGTGGGCTGAAGGGGCCGTTCAAGCTGTGCGCGAGGTTCAATTGAAGTGTCGAGATGTAGGCTCGGCCTAGCGGCGCGTGGGTCTGTAAAGGAGACGGGGTGGCCATCTGCGTCCTCGAAAAGGGATAAGCGATTCATAGCCCTCCGAGTGAGGTCATCTCCAAACGTAGAACTTCTCCGGATTGATGGTGATCCGATGAGCGAAGGCTGTTGTTTTGGAGCATTATCCTCGGGGACAGGCGGAATGTCCGTTGAAGTGATGCTGGGTGCCCTCATGGCCCTAGGCGCTCTCATGACCCTGATACTCGATGTTGGGGGTCGTGGGCTACCAACTGGGTCGCGCAGAGCCGTGGTTCCCTTCATTCGTCGCAGGCCTTTGACGGAAACGGAAAGATCACTGCCATATATATGCGTCTCTGCGTCCAGACTTTCCCTGCTGATCGCCACTCTTTCGCCTTGCTTCGATAGTGCCTCGCATATTTTCGTCTTCTGCGTTGGAAGTCTAATCTCTTTCGGTGCAGGAGTCGGATCATCAGGTGAATGAGTAACGACAACAGCGCTATGTCTACGTAGATGCCTCTTGCGTCGTCGCGGCACACCCAAGGTCCCGTCGCTGTCCGACTGAGGTGATGGGCATCGGCGTATGAGGATGTTGGACCCCGGTCGCTGATAGATCTTGACGTCTCTGGTCCTCACGTCCTGATACTCAGAAGAGTCTCCGCTCCTGTCACGACTTCGTCGCCGCGTATCCGACCCATAGCCGGAATCACCCGAGATCCTCTTGCAGTGTCTCTCCTCTGTCGAACCCGGCCGCTCTTCCAAGCTGTCAACTGACGGGCTTCCCCTCTGGTGTTTCCTCGGGTTATGTGGCTGTGGTTGTTGTGGTTTGACACGATATGCCAGGCTAGGCATGTTTTCCGATTCAAAGGACGAGTGACGCCGGTCTCCAGATTGCAGCGGAGTGTCGAAGGTCCAAGAAAGCGGACGCTCAAAGGAGACTGCACAAGGTGAAGGCATCTCGGAAACTTCGGTGTTGTGGTTGACGATGGATGCGCGGCGGGATGAGCGATTCATGTGAAGGAATTGATATGCAAGGTCTCTGGAGGCCTCATCGACCCTTGCTGATGCGACAGCGGATGGCCTCGATGATGCAACACCATCGTGTACTTGTGTTGCATCAAGCCTGGTCATACGGCTGCTTGCAATTGTCTTATGTCCCATGCTGCCCAGAAAGGAAATGTCAAAAATTGCAAGTACCGATGGGAAATCCGCAATTGCGAAGCAGAAAAATGTGGAAAAAAGGCGTCAGAAACAACGAGAAGAATGAGAGAGGGAGAAAGGAGGGGGGAGAGCAGGCTCTGAAATGCCCTCGAACTAAAGCCACAGCGACAATTCGAAAGAGCGCATTTGCGCTGTTGTTCAAGTATGCAGGCTGCGCCATGCCAGGGGGGTCGACGATCCGCACCAAAATCTAGGCAATCGTATGCAGGTGTAGCCAATGATGACGATCATGGTGACCGAAAATATCCTTTCGCTCCTTTGGACACGACTCAAAGATGGTAGTCTGCGAGACTGAAGGATTGCGCAGCGTCGCGCAGATGATGCGCGAGGTGTTCTTTCCCCTTCCCCACGATTTATCAACTGAGATTCATGAGAGATCTGGAAAGCCTCACTGAGGCCAACCGTAGGCTAAACAGCGCATCCGTGCCTTTGCGATTCCCTCAATTGAGCAGAACTTGCTGCTGGCCAACCGCGCAGGTCGACGGTTGAAATGGCATCCTCAGGTTCCCTATATGTATTGAAGCTGTTCCGTGCTGCGATCTGAGGCATCTCGTAGATACTATCGCGAACATTCATCCTCGTACAACTGTAGTCGTGCATTGCAACCTGCAAGAAATCAATCAAACCAAATACCAATAGTCTCTTACCCCTTTTCTTCCCCACGATGTCTCAACGATCCGCACCGTCTGGTACCACCACCTCAAATGGCGGGTAAGCTTTTGCCTCTTTGCCTCTCTGGCCCTGATCAGTGTGGCCGCAGGATTATGAATGCTGACGGTTCGGTGGGTTGGTGTGTGTGTGTAGGGCCGGTGTCTATTACACGGCGCCAGCGCCTCAGATGGACAGGTATCTTCGAAGCCCGATGGAGCTGCCCGAGAGACTTGTCTCCATTGGGAACGGCACCTCGTCAACGCGGACGGGTTCGAGCAGTCGCCAGCAGACGCAACGCTCCTTGAAGGCGTGGGAAGCGGGATGGACGCAAACTGGCCAATCGTCGTGAACGGGACCCCCTAGCTTGCATGACGTTGGAGGACCAGGGCTGTCAGGCACGATGTCAGCATTTCGCGAGACGTAGATAAGGAACCAACAGGACTAGCCGAATGAGCGAAGACGGGTGGAAGTGTTCGGAGGATATGAAGCGCTGTTGAAGGCACTATTAAAGTCGTGTGAGCGCGAGACGAGAAAGGCTTGGGGACGCAATAGATGTACAGATGAGACATGAAACAAGAAGAGTAGGAAAGAAAAAAGAGAGAGACAGAGAAGAGACAGAGATAGCTGTCAAAGGAAGCTGTCTAGATTTAGACGCCGAGGGGAGCATGGTGGGGTTGGTGGGGTTGCTATGTACGATAATGGCATCGACAGCTCGTCACTGTAGTCGATAGATGCATATACCCACTTCACTATCTGCAATACCTCTTTTCTAAGTCCCCCGGCATTTCGGCCGTTCCTTGCGCGAAGCTCCCACTTATAAACCGGCCAGCCCTCGCCGGGACACACCACTTTCCAGGCCCCTCGGGTATTTCGTTCCTCTAACTGTGTATATAACCTGTTGTTCAGTCTGTAAGCTCCCCCGAGCCCCTGAGCTCATGCCCCCTCTCACTTTCCATTTCTAACATACCATAGGCACTCCTCATTCTCTCTCACCCACACTCTCTCTCCGGATCGAGGGGTAAAAGTCATGTCTTCCCTAACAGAAGCAACCGCAATCTTCTGGGCCCTCGTAGGCCCCTGGATGTTCCTCCTAAACGCCTTCTCCTACCTCCCCCCCACCATCCTCCGCCTCTTCCGCGAAGGCGACTACGCAGCCCTTACGACCCCGTCCCGCGTCCAAGACGCCTGGTTCTCCGCCTTTTGGGCCTGGCTCGGCCCCAACATCCGCGTGGGCAGGTCGGACATGATGGTCGCCCTCCTTGAGGGCCGCGTCACGGACGGCAAGGTCGTAGAAGAGCCCGTCCACCCGCCCGTCAGCGGTGTCGTGCTGGAGATCGGGCCCGGGTCCGGGATGTGGGTGGACATCTTCGCCAAGGGCCGCGACGGCGACGAGAAGAAGAAGGCTGCCGACGCAGGGGCTGGTATGGCGCGCGGCGGCGTCAGAAGGCGCGTCGCGGAGGGCGTGACGAGAGTCTACGGCATCGAGCCCAATACCGAGGCGCACCCCGCACTGAGGAAGAATGTCCAGGCCGCCGGGCTCGAGGGCACCTACGAGATCGTCCCCACCGGCATCGAGTCTCTCTCCGACCCCACGGCGTGGAACGGCAAGATTGAAAAGGGCAGCGTCGACTGCATTGTTTCCATTCTCTGCCTCTGCAGCATCCCCGAGCCCGAGAAGAACATTGCCGAGCTCTACTCCTATCTCAAGAAAGGGGGCAGGTGGTATTTGTACGAACACGTAGAGGTGATGCAGAGCCGTCCCATCCGTCTCTATCAGCGTAAGTCAACCACAAGGAGCGCGACTGAACGGGTCGACATCGATGCTAATTATGTTAGGTATCGTCAATCTGGTTTGGCCGCGGGCTTTGAACGGCTGCCAGCTGTGCCGCAACACTGGTAACAACCTTAGGTCTGCAGGGCCATGGACAAATATTGACATTCGCCAACCTCATGATGAGACATGGTTCCAAGTAGTACCACACATTTTCGGAACTTTTACCAAGTGATTCATCGAACAGGCAAGCGCCCAGGCGTTGGCCCAGCCATCCGATTACTAGTCTACGATCCGATGTGTCAACCTATAGTGCTATAATGTTTGCTACCGGTCGGAGGTTTGGTCGTGTCACAATTGCATTTGAGGTGCATTCATTCATGTTGGGCGTAAGCGATGCTCTTATCAATTGACTTAGGTAGCTAGCTATACTGCTCATCCCCAGTCACCATTCGCGTGTAGTCCTTCAACCGGTCGCTCATGATCAATGTACCCTGGATCACTGAGACTTCCACCAACCGATGCAACATTGTGATCTGTGTAGTGCGTGTACTAATCGCTCTCTTGTCTATTGATCGTATCGTCAAACTCCCGCAAACCCTTGGATACCCTTCACATCAAGTTCCTATGGTCTAGCTCGAAGCACCGGAGGCATCAAAACGGGTAATGATGTCTCCAAGTGTTCGAAGTAGATTGTGTTCGTCCGACGGAGAGAGACGGAAGTAAATGGATAGACCAGCTCGGAGCAGTCTCCAAGTGCCGTCAAGGCCGAGCGTTCCCAAATCGGTTTTGATAGCGTCAATCAGATTCTCCAGTTTTGAAGGCGTGGCGACGAAGATGTCGTAGATATCCTCAGCTCCTTCTGTCAGGGTCTGGACGTCAGCTGGGGTGATTCTAGCAAGGTAATACTGCAATGCATTGGTAAGTTCCTGTAGGTCCGCATTGCCCCTCAATATCGAATCAACAATCCTCATAATTGAGGGAATGTGATCGCACAAGGGGCTGCAGAGCTCCTCGCAGATGAACTCCAGAGTAGCTGAACGGAGGGCATTGTCGACAACACTAAGACTGCCTTGGCTGTCTGAATGCCCGATGCGAGCGGGGGCGCCGTGGCTGGTCTCGGAAGATTTTGGCAAGGCTGGGCGACTGTAGTCCTCAAGACCATGGCCGGTGAAGAAAGCTGTGGCTAGCCTTGAGACGTCGGCAATGACTTCCATGGAAGATAGGACGACCTCCATGACAGGAGGGATGAAGGGACACGTGGGCGGATACCTCGTGCAGACGTGTTCCAGGGCGTTTTGAATTACTTGGACGGTCTTTGGTGGCGTTATTGCGGAAATATCGGAATGTTGACACCGACCAAGGAGATTACACCAGATGAAGCCAATGGCATTGTTGAATGCGTTGTCTGAATGAATTGTCTTTGAATTCAAAGTCCACGGCAGATAGGGGCATCTGATCGACTCGGGGTGATCTCGACACCATCTCAAATACTGGTGCCAAGCAGGGAGGAAAGGCTTGCCTCCTGTGCACCGGCTTCCATCGTATACCGGAGTGGGAGAGGGCGAGGGCGAGCTGGAGAGGCCGTATTTGGGACTCAAACGACATGGACAGAAGGTAGCTTTGTGACATTCAGGATCCGTAGTGTGATGAGAGCACCAAGCGCACTGGGCTTTCACCTTTTCCAAGCATACGGCTCTCAACAGAGAGGTACACGGCGTCATTTTAGGGCGTACCGATATCTTGGAGTAATCGACGGCTGGTGGTTGGCGAACGGTCAGGTCAAATTTGGTCTTAGGAGATTCGGCAGAGCAACTGAGGTTGCTGACTGTATCGTCGAAGACACAATCATTCCCTTGGCTGTCTTGGACGACTTTGGTAGCATGATTGTAGCAGAAGCCATTGGCTAGATGCCCGTCGACAGATTCATCGACCAGAGATACATCATACTCGCCGAAATGAGAGTCGAAAGTACCAAGGGTGAAACAAAGACGACCATCGTTCTTCTGATCGACGTCGGTGCCTTGAAGGTTGATGCTGGAGATGCCTCGGGGAATAGCCTGATCCAGTGGTACAGAAGGAGACACTGCGGTGGCGAGTGAAGCTGAGCCAAGCAACAGCGGAGACGTAGCGATAGTGGTGAACTTCATGATGAATATTGGTGATGATGGGGAACCCAAGAAAAGAACGATAGAATGAATGGGTGTTGATTGGATTGAACTTGGGATGGATGGTAGGCGTAGATGATGTTATCTGGGAGTGAGATGACGTGGGAAGAATCGAGGTCTGGTTTACCAAAAGTCCCCGAGTACATCAACAGTCTGTTTTGCGGCAGCTACATTTTGGAAAGAAGTTTCCGCTGCGAATTGAGTGTCACTTCTTCAAACAAAAGTTTTGGCGAAGAAGGGAAGGCGTGGTTAAAGATTCGGTTTTCCAGGAAAGGGGCCGAGCTGACTCTCCTGCCAAGTCTGTAAGAATGGGAACTTGTCTTGTAGAAAGTAAGAAGGAGCCACGCGTAACTCACCAAAGCAATCTCAGGTACTTGATGTCCATACGTTGGATCGATTGATCTTGGAGGAATATGGAAGAGGGTATCTATGGCCTTGGGAAAAATATAAAAAACACCGCTCGTACCAGTGACCGCCAGGATACTCTTCTGAGTATCGTCAATTTTAGAGTTATAGATTGAATCTACGATCATCTCTACCTTTCTCTCCTCAATATTGAATGCCAAATAGAATACGTATGAGGTGATGATGACTTGAACACAAGGAAGTTTGCTGGTCTCGGCACTTCAGCCTGGTCAACTGCCATTACTAGGCGTCTCAAGATCACCTTAGGCCAAGGACAAACTTCCCTGAAATGTCATCCAGTTCCATTCTGACTGGAAGCCATGACCAAAAAAAAAGGCCTCGCTAGACCCCGTTCGAAGAATGACAGCGATTCGATGAAACATGGAGTGCTTTCCTAAGAGTGGCGTAAAGCGATATAGTTCATGCAGCTACCTGGGTTACCAATGGCTTGGCGCCAACTTTTGTTGCCTCCTCGTTGAGGGCATCAATCTCAGCCTGTACCAAGGGTATGCCTGACTTTTCCCGCTCCTGCTGTTGCAACTGCTCAATCTCACCCGGAAAGTATATCCTGTCTACTCCTGCCGCCTTATCTGACCCAACAACACGCTGGTACAAATAGTCCATCCTTTCACGGAAGTCGTCCAGACTCATAAAGAGGTCTGGCTTGATGGCGACTAGGAAGTGGCCGACGTCCGCTGGTTTTGAGGGGTCGTACGGGTTAGTGACGTGACCAGCGAAAGCAGAGCCAGAGAAGACACCAGAGAACACATCCATCATGATTGCTAATGCCGAACCCTTAGGACCACCCATCGGTAGCATGACACCTCCCAATGCTGCGGTGGGATCATCCGTAGGACGTCCCTCAGCATCTAGCGCCCAGTCAAGAGGAATCTTTTCGCCGCGTCTCTTGGCCTTGTAAATCTTGCCCCTGGCTGCGACTGACGGGGCCATGTCTAGGATGAAAGGCTTGTCCTTCCCCGGCGCACCACAAGCAATCGGCGAAACACCCATGAGCTTGCTCTGCCCGCCCCACGCCGGGAGCGCAGGACTCGAGTTGGTGAACACCAAACTCATCATGTCCGCATCAAGAGCCTGCTGCACCACCCACGCACTCATGCCAAAGTGGTTGGAATGCGACACACTTGCCATGCCGATGCCGAAAGTCTTGGCAGATTCGATGGCAGCTGCCATCCCCATCTCTGCCGCAACGAAGCCGAAGCCGTTTTTGCCGTCGACGTGCGCCACAACCGGTGTGACTTGCTTCAGCTCGGGCTGGGCTGTGGCGTTGAGCACACCCTGGCGGACACGCTCCATGTAGGAAGGAATGCGGTTCATGCCGTGAGTGTCGACACCGCGAAGGTCGGCAGCGACGAGGCACCGGGCGACTATCTTTGAGTTTTCTTCGGGAACGCCATTGCCTTTGAGGATGTCTTCAACCAGACGACGGGCCTCCGAAGCGGCCACTGGTATCTTTTGGGACTCGTCGGCCATCTTGCTGAATGGCAATGCGGAGTTTGAGGCGCAGAATTGCGGAAGACGTGCCGTGCAAGGTTAGGAGATGATGTGGAGTATTGCACGGCAATATCTGTCGTATGAATGGCTACAGGGTTGATTGGATATGAGGTACGATTTTCGAACCTAGTATGGCCTCTCTTGATATACCAAGGCAAGTGAATGGCGTCGCCAGGAAGAGAGCAGTGAAGCACACGCATCCGGACGGAATTCAGCCGATAGTGCGGGCAAACCCCGGCACAGCAAACTAACAAAGGATCTGACGCCACGGGGTTTCCCCGCACGGCCTGGGGCCACTACTGTCAACCAACTTCATCCTCTGTTCCACCTCGGAGAATTTCCGCCTCGTTCCCTTCAACCTACCCAAACACCACATCGCTCTCCTAATGTTATGACGGAAACCAGCCAAGCACTGGCTGCCCCGAAAAACGCAATATGCCCGAAGATACCAGCTCCCGGCCGACACCCCGTCAGGCCCGCAGAACCGCGCGATTGAGGCTCGCTTGCTCTCGGTGCCAGCGGCGGAAGATCCGTGTAAGTGGACCTCCGAACCTCAATTGAAGATGGCATGGTACTAAGTGGGTGTCTGATAGTGCGACGGGCAATTGCCTGCGTGCAACAATTGCAAGAAGGCCGGAGTTACTTGCACTGACGGCGAAAGTGTCCGTCTTCGGGATCTTCCCAGAGCGTATGGCTGTTCTCAAAGTTCCCACCTTCGCACATGTTTCTGACATTCAGCTAGTCAAATTTCGAACTTGATCGAGAGAGTCAAGTGGCTCGAGAGCATTGTAAGGGAAAGATGCCCCGAAGTCGACCTAAGTCAAGGCCCGTCTGGGGATTTTGACATGGAACTTGATGGTGATGAAACCTTTGCAAGGGACTCAACAATCAGAGTCAACAGTGCATCGCCCGAGGATAGTCTGAACCTCACAGGGAGTCAGCCTCCACAAGCACAGCCGCTTCAACCTTCAGAGCCAGTGCAAGCCACTCAGGCTATCCGTTCAGGACCTCGTTTGGTCGATCCCATTGCCAGCAGTACGCTATCACACGAGATTGGCATGGTGTCATTGGGTAGTAGCCAAGACCCAAAGTATATCGGGCCGTCGAGCGGATACTTCCTCGCCCGACTGATGTTGACTTCGAACCGGCAGGATGACCAATCTTGGCCAATCAAAACCGGAGTATCGAACCCGTCCATACCAACTGCTCTCGTTGAGGCGATGCATGGCCCAATGACACTGCCAAGCAGACATCATGCGAAGCAGCTAGCAGATAACTACTTTGACGTTATTAACTGCCAGTTCCCCGTTTTGCATCAGCCTAGCTTCATGGCTTTGATGGATCAAATGTACGAGAACAGGATCGATGTGGAATCTGCTCCCACAGCTGCCTTCCAAGTATTTATGGTCCTCGCTTTGGGGTCCACGGTGCTCTCTCGTCGAGTGAGGGCACGTCTTCCCGGAGAGTCATATTGCCTATCTGCGATGCAGAGTTTCGATCGAATCAGCATCGACAGCTCGATTCCTGGACTGCAATGTCTTCTTTTGCTCACGATATTCACAATGCACAGTTCCAACATGCGTCTCAACGTATGGTACCTGAACTATCAGTGCATCGCTGCTGTCCTTGACTTGGGCTTGCAGCGTGACATCAACACTAACGCAGGTATCTCCCTTCTTGAACAGGAAATGAGGACTAGGATATTCTGGGTGGTTTTCACTTTGGATAGGATGATCGCGACTATGATGGGTCGCCCGATTGGACTGCGAGACGAGGCATGCGATCTTCGGGTATGTCCGCCCCAGTATATGGTCCTTCAGCCAACCCATCCTAACAGTCTCTTAGCTTCCACAGCATATAGAAGATGCTTCCTTGCAAGGATCACTCCAGCCACCTGCCAATCAACCCCCGGGTCACATGGCCTTCTCGATACATCTGTTCCGTCTAGCCAAACTTAACTCGGAGTTCAAATACGTTGCGAACAGCATTGTCCGAGACACACCGCGTTACGCCTACCCGGCGGTTATTGACATAAATGAGTGGCAGCAAGGAATGTTGGAACAGCTAGACGAGTGGTACAGCCAAATCCCCAACACACCCGACTCCGACTACATCCGCACCATCTGTCAGATCCGATGCTACGGTCTGCGGATGCTCGTTCTCCGGCCTAGCCCCGCCATCCCGAATCCATCGCCCGAGATCCTCAAGAAGTGCTTTAAAGCCGCTCTTGAGGTCATCCGTCTTTTTGATCAGCTGTACAAGAAGAACTTACTCATACATACGTGGAATACTTGTCACTCAGCAGTTCTCAGCATTATCACTATGCTTTACTGTCTGAAGATGGTGCCCGAGATAGCAAAGCAGACGGCTTTGGATGCCCTCATGTCTGACTTCAGCGCCGGGTTAGGAGTCTTGGCTGCAACGGGCGAGCACTGGTCCGGAGCAAAACGTTGCCGGGATATCTTGGATGACATGATCCGGGCGACCATCCGATGGGTCAAAGATATTTCTAGCCAGACCTTCGATGTAGAACCCCCTGCTCAACGTCGATCTCTGCGACTAGATCCCGCGCATTCGCATACAATGAGCTCGTACAACGAGGGTGCCAGCCTTGTTGGGGCGGAACCCCACAGACTGAACTTCTCAGAAGGCTTTGCCCAACCACTGCCATTGGGCTCTGCGACTGAAAGTGGCTCAGAAAGCTTCCTGCATCAAGATCCATTCGAATCGTTTCTCGCCAATACTGCGTTTGGTGACCCAATGCACACCGGCGACAACGCGAATCTGGATAGCATCATGCGAGGCCTGTTTGATGACTTTATACCAACTTATCCGAGCTTCACCTGATATCCAGTCCTGTTCATGAGCATGTATTATACAAGAGTCATTTGCATCTTGATTGTCTAAGACTATTGGGGTGGACCATTCGCCGTCAGGAAGTCAAAATCGGCTCCCCCCTCTGCCTGCATGACGGAACGCAGATACAGTCCTCGATAACCGCGAATTCTCTTCTTTGCCACCCAAGGCGCATTGCTGCCGCCACTTTCCTCTTCCTTGGCCAAGGCTTCCTTTTTCGCGACAATTCTCCTCTTAATCTCCTCGTCGGATATCTCGACTTTGATGAGACGTTGTTCCACGTCGCAGGTTATGATGTCGCCAGTTCTGACGATGCCGAGAACCGATTCGGGGTCTGCCGCTTCGGGAGAAATGTGCAGAACGATAGTCCCGCCCGCCGTACCGCTCATACGGCCGTCAGATAGGCGGAGCATGTCCTCGACTCCTTGAGCTGCGAGCTTTCGGGGAATCGGGATAAGGCCTGCTTCTGGCATACCTGGGTTGCCCACAGGCCCGATGTTTTGGAGTACAAGCACGCTATTTGGCGTCACCTCGAGATCCGGGTCATCAATTCGGAGAGCCATGTCTGCGGAGCCAGCGAAGACGACTGCTGGGCCGGAGTGCTTCAATAGCCGGCGATATTTTGACGCACTCTGCTTCGTTACAGCTCCGCCTGGAGCAATGTTGCCACGGAGCACGGCCAGGGCCGAAGCTGGGTATAGGGGATCGTTGAAAGGCTGAAGACAGTTGACCAAGCTATCCCGTGGAATAGGGGTGAATGGCGTACGTTCCAACTCTTCTCCCAGCGTCTTGCCTGTTACTGTCATGGCGTTCAGATGCAAAAGGGGCTTGAGTTGGTGCAAAAGCGCCAGCATGCCGCCAGAATTGTGGAAATCGTCCATGTAGTTTTGTCCGCTAGGCTTCAGATCGACCAACAACGGGGTCTTTCTTCCGATTTCATCAAATGTGTCGAGCGTGATTGTGCCGGCTACAGCAGGGTGACGACCAATGATGGCCATCATGTGTACAACGGCGTTGGTCGACCCGCCAATGGCTTGCAAGACGGTGATTGCGTTCAGAAAAGACTCGCGGGTAAGCAGATCTTGCGGTTTGAGCTTCTTCTGATGGAGGGCCACAGCTAGGCCTCCAGTCTGTTCGGCGATACGCAGTCTTGTTGATGAGACCGCTGGAGCTGTAGCACCTTTAAACGGCATCATTCCTAGACCGACGAGGATACAGGCCATCGTCGATGCGGTGCCCATCACACCACAAGTACCTCCCTGTCACGGAGGTCAGCAGGTGAGACTTTCATTCGAGTGACGGAGTATCCTTACCGTGGGTGCCAGCTCGTCGTTAATAGCCGAGATATCTTCGATATCAATCTTGCCAGCTCTATAAGCAGCCCAGTTGTTACGGCAGTCTGTGCAAGCACCGATTCTCACACCTTTATGGCTTCCCGGCATCATGGGGCCAGTGACCAGATGTAGGATAGGCTTGTTCGCAGATATGCCGCCCATCAACTGCGCAGGAGTTGTCTTATCGCAACCTGTCCAAATCAGTCAATACTCATCTCGTCTTCCAATCTAGTTTAATAGAGCTCACGTACCTCCGATGAGGACCACCGCATCACACGGCTGCGCCTTGATCATCTCCTCCGTATCCATACTCATGAGATTCCGCAGATACATGCTCGTCGGCGACGCAAAGCTCTCATGGATACTGATAGTGGGGAAATCAATCGCCAGCCCGCCATTGAGTTGGACGCCGCGTTTCACGGCCTCGATCAGCTGTGGGACGTTTGCATGGCACGGGTTGAAGCTTGAGTAGGTGTTGACGATGCCAATAATGGGCCTCGAGAGCGCGTCTTCACTGTAGCCAAGAGCCTTGATAAATACCTTGCGCAGAAACAGCGAGAAATGAGCGTCGCCATAGGATGTCAGGCCCTGCCTCAACCCCGGGGCGTTGGGGTCAATTGGTGTCGAGAGGTCATAGTCTCCCGTCACCGGGGCCTTGCCGTCTTCTTTCTTTGGGGTTGCTGTTTGGTCGCTCATGTCTGCTGTGATTTTCTTGTCTTCGAGTGTAAAGAGACACCTCGAAAGAACGATGTAATGCGACGGCGGGAATTACAATTCCTCATCTTATGGTTGGTCCGAACCAGACTTATCCGGAGTCGTGTTGTAGATGCGGGGACTCCGCATGTCGTAATCGCCCGGTCCAATTCGGTAATAAGACGACGGGAGCAAAGCGGCCGCATCGTCTTCGGCGCCGTCGGGATTTCTCCGTCTAAGTGGTCACGGACAACGGTACCGTCGACGGACATGTCCTCATAGGACCTTGAGATATGCCTGATGCATAGAACATGTAGTTACATGCATCATTGTTACTTATATCCAGCTTCAAGATGACTTTTTGTTCGGTATCTCAGCACATTCGCCGAAGGCATCTCGCTGCAGCTTGAACATTACCACCCGCTTTTCCGCTTCAGCAAAACCTTTTCCGCCCCGAAATCCAACCATCGCCATGCTCAACCTCCAAGGAAAAGTCGCCCTGGTCATCGGCCTCGGCCAATCAGGCACAGACGGCTGGGGCATCGGCGCCGCCTGCGCCGTGACCTTCGCCGCCCAAGGCGCCGCAATCTTCGGCGGCAATCGCACCGTCGAATCCACCACCAAGACTCAAACCACCATCGAGCAAGCCGGCGGCGTATGTGACGTCGTCGCGACCGACGCCACGTCCTCCGCGTCCGTCAAAGGGCTCGTGGACGCGTGCGTCGCGAAGCACGGCCGCATCGATATTCTGCTCGCCAACGTCGGCGGGTCGCAACCGGGTTGTGCGGCAAGTATGGAAGAAGAGACGTGGGATGCGCAGGTGGAGTTGAATCTGAAGAGCGTGTATCTCGCGTGTCACCACGTTCTGCCTGTCATGGAGGCGCAGGAGGGGGGTGGAAGTATTGTTTGTGTGTCGAGTATTGCGGGTTTGCGGTATATTGGTAAGCCGCAGGTTGCGTATAATACGACCAAAGCGGCTGTGATGCAGTTTGTCAAGGCGACGGCTGTAGTGTATGCGAAGCGAGGGGTGCGGTTGAATACGGTTGTGCCTGGGTTGATGGAGACGCCGTATACGAGGCAGTTGGCGGAGAGGTTTGCGCCCAAGGACGGGCAGCCTGGTGGTGGCGGCGGGTATGATGCGTTCAAGAGGATGAGGGAGGAGCAGGTGCCGATGGGACGGGTGGGGGATGCGTGGGATGTTGCGAATGCGGCGGCGTTTTTGGCGTCTGATGAAGCGAGATATATCACGGGCCAGAAGATTGTTGTTGATGGGGGGATTACTTCGTCTACGGGGCGTACCTAGAGTTGCAATTCATCATATTATGTATAAGTACTGTATCACTTAAGACCTTGTCACGCAGGATCGAGAAGTCGTTTCTGCGACCTGAGGGAGTAGTTCCAAGACCGAAGTCACATCAGAAATGGTAATATGGGCCAGCGCAAAAAAACTACTTTACGCGCCTGGACAACAGAAGTTTAACATCATTTAATAGTATTGATGAGAATCTTATGCTTGAGCTTGGATTTCTAACAAGTCTTTATTCTGATTACGATCCGACCTGTATCTGGACGCCAGTCCTCTTAGCCTACGCCGACCCATTTGCCAGCCCTTTGGCCATAAACTCGCACATATACTCGTCCTCCTGATCAACCTCAAAGTCAAATCTGGTTACATCCTCCTTGAAAGGCCACAAATATGTACTCGTTACTCTATAAAATTGCGAAAGATTTCCTTGGTTCAGCTTCATATTCATCTCGAGGCTCCTTAAAGAAAACGCGGGGTGAGCTGCTTCTTACCTGTGATGCTCCGGACTAGCTTGATACGTCTCCAGCGCTTCTCGGTCTTGATGAAAGCTCAGTAGCGCAAAGTGGTAGCCTTTGCTCCTCTCGATGGGATCCGTGATGGAGGGCCCGCCGACGATGAGGCGTTGGTCTTTGACGCAGGGGAGGGATTTGAGGGATTTGAGTTCGCGGACGAATGTGGATTTGTGGTCTTCCGAGACATCGGAGCGGAACTTGAATAAAACTTCGAGGGGATTAAGATTAGAATTTGTTTCGACGGTGTGAGGCGTGGGAAGCGAGTATTGGGGGGTTACCTATGTGGACGACTGTCATTGTAGATATGTTGCGAGTGAACGACGTAGGCTAAGTCCTTGAGTTTCTTCTTTCGCTGGAAAATTTGATGTCGTCTTTGAGAACCGAGAGTAAGAGCCGTGATACTGATACGTTTGGATACCTAATAATTCAGTCAACGGTCCTGTGGTTGAATCAATTCCAGACCGAGTTGCGTTGTGCCCGGTGGGAGGACACTAACGGACGAATCCCGCGACCTTAGCCCACAGGCTCCACGTACTGAACGGACGAACCCCGTAGCAGCGGCTTTGTCGACGGACCTCCACTCCGTGTAAGTCATTCAATTGACGACATGAAGATGTTGAACTGTGTATCAAAAAAAGGACTGAAGAATCAGAATTTGGTGGTCAAGATGGGTTGAATTCCACTTCGGTATGTTAGGCGGGGAGAGATGCGAAACCCCTTAGAAGATGGGCACTTTCGCCCCGTTCTCAGGCAGCTCCAGATCATGGGACCAACCACCTCCGTCACAAGCGCACGGAGTACAGATACACCTCAGAGCATTCTCAGCCGGTTAGATCATTAATTGCTCACTGTTTCCTCCGAGACTACACAGAAGCATACCACTTTAACACCCTCTCAGTCGGGGAAAAAATCTACACCTTGGAGTCCTTCTCGCTAGAGACCTCGACATGCATCATGTCGTCTCCTTTGATGTCCTGAACGCTGCCAGAGTCCGTCTCGGTCGTCTTGTACTTCCCCTTCTTAATATCGCGACGCCACAGGTACTGTCCAAGCATGAAGAGAGTCCACCAGATGGCTACGAACGTGGTATTGACAGTGAAACCTTTCCGCCATTTAGGAGCTAGATGGAGGAGTTGAGATATCAGCATGAATTTTTCCAATCGCTTGGATATGGTGATGGTGTATAGTCACTTACCCTCTAGTTTTGGGAAGACCGTGATTGGGTAGAAGCTGAAGAAGATCCAACCGCAAGTCATCTGAGCGAAGAGACTATTAGCAGGCGGTTCCGACAATGACGGATGTGGATGATGTAGTCTAATGCCTTACCATGGCACCAGTAGTGAAGGCTCTGGCTTCGTTGTCGTCTTTCATAATCATGTTGATCCAAGGGAAGAAGATTGGTGTGAACTTTGCGAGAATAAGCATTCGTAATCGTGTTGTTTTACAAGTGAGCAGGGACTTACGCAGCTAGTCAATCCAAGCATGTAGTAGGCGGCAACTGTTTTTCAATGAGCAAGAAAATTCTCCATGTCAGATCGATGTAAAAGACTTACAGTGCAACCCAGTTGGAATGTCCCAAATCAGGAGACAGACGTTCGCGAAGAAGAGAATACCCGCTACGACGCACATGACGGCCCAGATGGGGTAGATCATACACAGCGAAGTGGCAACGACACCGGCCACGATGGAAATTGCTTGGACGCCAGTGGGGATGACGTTGATCTCCGCAACGGTGTAGGTGCCGTGCAGGGTGGCCTCATGCTTGAGCCAGAGTGCCATCTGGCCAGCGACGTAAGAGGTGCATTGGAAGCTACGGAGATCATAGTGTCAGTTTCATGCAAAGTCGGCCCGAGACACTGCTCGTGACTTACAAGACGTAGGTGAAGACGGCGAGGTAAAAGTGCCAATGAGTAAAGACGCGCTTCAGCATCCTCTTGCCAATCCTCTTGCTCTCCTTGACCCCGTCATCTCTCATCCGCGCCTGAGCAAGCTTCTGCTCCGCATCTGTGAGCCACCAGACCTTGGGACTCGTCGGCAAACCAGGGAACAGAAAGAACCCCGCAATCGAGATGGGCAAGCTTATGATGCCGTCAATGATAAAAAGCCACCGCCAGCCGGCCATGCCGGCGACGCCGTTTAGGTTGTTGTACGCCGCGGCCTGGAGGTACCCGCCAAACATGGCGCCAATGTTGGACGAGACGTACCACACGCCCGCGCGCTTGAAGAGCTCGTCGCTGCGGTACCACGAGGTTAGGAGGTAGATTGCGCCCGTGGCGGCCGGGGTCTCGAGGACGCCGAGGAGAAAGCGGATGCCGTAAATGTCGTACTCGTTGCGGAGCTTGCACTGAACGAAGGTCGTGATGGACCAGAGGCATTCCATTGCGGGGAGATACCAGCGGGTGAGGTGTGGGCGGGAGATGATCATCATGGAGGGGATCTCGAAGATGAGGTAGCCGATGTTGTAGAATGTTCCGAAGAGCGAGTATCTGGCAAAATTCATTAGACACAAGCAGACTCGGGGGCAGTAATATCAACTGGAGGCTCACTTACTGGTTTCCTGTAAGTTTCAGGTCCTCTTCCATGCCTGAGACGTAGGCGTGGTTGATATTGGCTGAGTCGAGCCATTTCAAAAAGACTGCTCTCATGTTAGTGTTTACACGAACAGACAGGTTGACAGCAAAGTCATACACATCAAACAGCACAGGGAGAGAAGAATACTGTCTGCTCAGAACCGTCATTAGCATCTACTCAAACATATGGATCAGTGGAACTATACCAAGCTTTCGAAGCAACTTCTTCTCTTCCTTGGAGTAGTGGCTGGGGTACCAATCAAAGATGTAGAGCCAAGCGACCCACAATGATCTCGTCTGTGGCTTGGGCGTCGAAGAGCTTACAACCAGCTCTTGGTCATCGAGAGGCTTCATCGTGGCAGCTGGATTCGCATTTCGAGCAGTCCTGTCGAAACTGACTCTATCCGCCATAGTGGACTGTAATCAGATCCCTGTGAGATTGAGAGGCAGTCCAGGTTGTAAATCGTTGCTAAGGTTAAGAATGGCGAGTGAAGAAGTCCCGTCTCTCTGAAGATCTCAACTGTCCGAGTGAAGTTCTTGGTGATGTAACCCCACACTTTATATCACTTCGAAATAAGCCATCACTCTCAGAGCTATGTTGACAGGCTGGAGTAGTCCGCCGACGGTAGCAAAGGCCAAGCAATGTTGTCTTTGATGTCTTCCCCGCAATCCCTACCCCAGTCTACGCATGCCCGACTCTAAGAATGGGGTGTGGAGAAGTTCCTTGTGGTCGACCGCCGTACTTAGCCAACGACACTTGCTCGGAGGATTGTCCTCGGGGATGAGGGGCATCAATACCCCGACTGTTGCGTCGCAAATGGGCGGTCCAACACAGGATGCATCGCGAGGATCTTTCACCGAGACATCAGCCGCGGGACCGATTCAATGGAATAGATGCCTTCGCTTCCGACGGGCCGTTGACGTTGATGGTTTGCATCAAGGTCTTGGTGATTATCAATCATGTGATGGCTCGGGTTTCTGAAAGATGTACAAAATGACAACTTTGGCATATGTCACGTCTATCCTATGAGCAAAACATCGTTTGGAACCCCAAATTCGGATTTCGAAGCAAAGAAGTATTCAGCATGGCCGCTTCTGTTATGAAAAGCTTACCGGCCATGACAAAGCACGCCCACTCTCAGGAGGCCGTTGTGGACAAGCTGTCTACGATTCCGCGTCCCGACAGCATGTCTTCCGAACCACCTCTTTCAATATCAACTCTGCCACCAGAAGAGCTGTCTGCAGACATCACCAGTGAAACCTCATGGTCTGATGCCGCGGTAGAAATAAGCGAATGGCCAGCCTTCCAACCATCCATATCGCTCTCTACCTACCTCGCCGAACTGTTCGAAGAGAATATCACAGCCAAACTCTGCCGCACCGCGACCAAGTCTCTCCGAGAGCAAGTATCCTCAACTTTTGGCGAGATTCGGAAGATCCCGATCGCCTTCCCAGAGATCGTACCCCAGAATGGCCCCAATGCGGGCCAGTACGAGTTCCGAGATCCAGAGTTCTGGACCTGCGGGTTCTTCCCGGGAACGCTGTATGCCCTATTGGAGCGAAGCGTCAAGCACCCGCAAACGATGGGACTCGCCAATGCCGGGCCCAGGCCCAGTGTCGCCAGTCTCCGCCAGCATCTGCGGGGACTATGCAAGATCTGGGCCGATCCCTTGCACGACATGGCCGGCCGAACGGACACGCACGATATCGGATTTATCATTATGCCAGCGCTGCAGAGGGACTGGGAGCTGAACGGTAACGAGAAAAGCCTCGCTTCCATCGTCAGGGCTGCGCATTCTCTCGCAACGCGTTATGTCCCCGCCGCTGGAGCTATTCGCAGCTGGGACTGCCTCTTGAAGAAGGACATCACAGTGACCGACATGACGACGAATCTCCTCGCAATCATTGACAGCCTATGCAATCTGGACCTGCTCTTCTACGCTGCAGCACATACTGGCGACAGTACCCTCTCCGACATCGCCACAACGCACGCCCGTACACTGTTACACACGCACCTCCGACCAGAATCCGTGAGCACGCTGAAGAAAAACGGATACAGAGGTCAGCTCTACTCAACATGCCACGTTGCCAATATCGATCCGGCTACCGGAGATCTCAAGTGGCGCTGGACGGCACAGGGATACGCAAACGATTCCACGTGGGCCCGTGGCCAGGCGTGGGCGATCCTGGGGTATGCTCAGACCTACCAGTGGACTCGAGACAGAGCTTTCCTCGAGGCTGCCATGGGTGCTGCAGAGTACTTCCTTTACAGGCTCGACACGGCGCCGTCGTGTGTGGATACACCAGTGGCTGACGAGGAGACGAACTGTTGCTCTCGAGATGGGCAGCGAAAGAAGACCAAAGGCCGAAGAGTCCCTCTTTGGGACTTTGATGCCCCGATACAAAACGCCGCGGAGCCTCTGCGAGATTCATCGGCCGCGGTGATTGCTGCTAACGGCATGTTGGTGTTGTCACAAGCACTCAAAGGCATTCAAGAACATGCCTTGTCGCGGCGCTTCTTCGACGCGGCGATTGAGATCGTCCGAGACACCCTCGATTACTCACTCGCAGATGAAAAATCTCAGTTCACCAGAGCTAGCAGCGAGGCGGGATTGGAAGTGGAAGATGCCATCGCTGGCCGATGTTTCGATGGCATCATCAAGCACGGAACGGCCAATAACAACGAGAATGCTAGACGAAGATACTGGAATCATGGCCTCGTTTACGGTGATTACTATCTCGTTGATTTTGGAAACAGGCTTTTGAATATGGGTTTGGCGTAGAGTGTTAGTGCCGTTTCCCGATTATAGACCTGGCTTGCTTTAAACCAATAGAGACTCTTGCTTTTTACCATCCTCCACCATCGTATTCAGTTTCGAAAATGCCGTCATCATAGCTGATGATTCTATCCATGTCCATGAATTGCTGGTCAAGGAGCATCTGGGAAATATTGCTCAAATCGCCACTACCGACGCTGCTTCTGTGGTACAGGGAGGGCTGAGCCATTGGCTCAGCGCCATTGACGCCTAGCCCTGGGGTTAGGAGCATTGCGCTCTGCGTTGGATTGGTAAATGATGCGGGAATGTTGGATGGGAGTGGTTGAGCCACGACGATGGTGTCGAGACTTCCTGCAGCGGGCCCGACCTGTGTATCTGCGAAGCGCCTGTTTCGTCCATTGGTAGTGGTTCCCTCGTGTCCCCCGGTCCCATCACGTCTGATGTGGGCAGACAACGGAGGCTCCTGAGCAGCTGTGTGATCGATTTCTGTGGTGTAGCCTAGGACGTTGATGTTGAAAGTTGCATCATCGCGGCAACGTGAATGCATCTCTGTGAGCTTCCTCGAATACTTCCCAGCCAAGTTGTCTCTCGCAGGCTCTAAGCTGTGCGGGCCAGCCCATCGCGTCGCCATATCATTCACAATCTGAACCAGCGACCAGAACTCGGAAGCCAATTCAGTCCCGAGATCATACCGCCATTGAAGGAGGAGCACTCTGGCGGCCACATAGATACAGAACACAAACTGGCTCGAAACAGGCATCACCGCAGGCGCGTGCTTCAAGTAATTCTCCGCAATGATAGCAATCTCCACGGCGGCAGCCTGGCACGTGTCCGCGCTCAGAATACTCGGCAGCCGGGCCCTGAAAGGCCACTCCCTCGGAGGGAAGGCAATCAGCTGATGGAGCAGAATCATGGACGTATTGTGCGTGACGTGCGCCAGCGTGAGGTTGGGATCCATCCGCGTCGACTGCCGCGCCATATTGGCCTTCCATTTCTGGGGCAGGAGCATCTTCCAGTGGACCAGGCGCAGGTCGAGCTCCTTGAAGCGTGTGAGCCAGCTACTGATGTCGCGTTGGTCCCGCATGTTGATCTTTTGCTGAAGGAAGTAGCTCGTGACCCTGCTCAGGGACTCGGTCGCCTCGATGCAGTAGGCAAAGGCGCCGACGGTGGACATGTCGACGTTGGCGGCCGGCGCCCCCGGTGACGTGCCGGCGTCGGAGGGCGTATGGGTTTCTTCCTCTGAGGCACCTACTTGCAATGCCGGCGCGTAGTGGGACGGGATGAAGGCAATGGGGTTGCCTATTCTGCCGGCGGCTTTGTCCCATATCCCGAAATAGGGTGTCACGACTTCGTCTTCTTTACGCCAGAGAACGCCGTCGCAGGGGAGACGGCAGTGCACGTCGTCTGAGGTTAGACTTGTGTTCCAGCCCATGGTGACTGAGATGAGTCTATCGAGCTTGAAGACGTTCCAAAAGACCCGGCGCCTCTCTTCGGCCTCGGTCCAGCTTTCTGGCGGAGCGAGTGAAACGAAAGGTTGAGATAGTGATGGCCGGTCGACGTCGTCGTGTTCGACGGTGAGTTGAAGATACTCGACGGTCCGGGTCAGTGAACCAACGAGAGACCAGGCTTTTGCAGCCTCACCACTTCCAATCTATCTATGTCAGCGCGTGCCATGCGAGAAGATTCGGATATCAAAACACCCACATCGTTGAATGCGACAATGATGAGAGCTTGGTGGCTTTCTACGTTGAACGTTTTCATCGATGTTGACACGATCCAATCACGGGTGATGCTTCTTTGCTGGAGCGCGCCGAACAAGTTGGTCGCAACATCTTCGTCAGATATGTATCTTGACGCAGAAAGGACCATGGCATGTAATACTGCAAGCAAAAGTTTGGCTTCTCCGGGCTCTCGAAGTCGACGGCGGAATCTCGCCTCGTGTATAATCGGAATCCATGGATGAATGTGTGCAAAATAAGCCTTGAGTACAATCTCAAGGTCCTCTTCATCTGGCAGGACAGGCGAAGTAGGGCTGGAATTACACGTGAAGGCAATATTTAAAGGTTCATGATCATCAAGTCGACGCCGCTTAGCTCGTACTGATGACTCAGTCTCCGCACGCTCTTCGCTGGGTGAGCTTCCGCTTTTAGTGTTGAACTTTTGTAGCTCTTTGGCGAAGAATGCCATGATGCTATATGCATTCTTTTCGAGGCCGCCATTGGAGCCACTGGCATCATCTTGATGGGGTGAGTGATTTGAATCGGATTGTCTGCAGTCTTTTGATGAATTCTTAGTCCGTTGTTGGTGAACAGTCCTTTCTAACGCATCTTCGACGTTGTGATCAGTAACGATCAAAGAAGGGCAACTCGGCATATCGAGACGAACCAAGTCTCCGATGCAGGTTCTCAATGGCCCCAGCCTTCATCCCCGGCTTGGACCGTTTCGATTCATAAACACAATCGCTTCCTATCGCAAGTCAACTCCTGGAAAGAGGAAGATTCATAATCTGCACGGTAGGAAAAAGGGACCCACCTGTCTTGCGGCACTGCTGACATGTTGGCACCTCTCGGGAACATCGCAGCTTCCGGCGCCGGCAACAGTTGCAAGCGAGGGCCGCCGCAGCCTCCGAAGCGCCCCCCGAGTCATCGTGGCCCGCATCGGCGGCTTCGCCCTGGTGGCTCGGCTCAGGACCGTTATCCATGATTAGGCATTGGTCGGGCGTAGATCATGGCGCCAAGTGTAGGCTTTAGTTTCTGCGACTTACGCGTGAAGTAGAGCGGAGGCTGGCATAGTTATGGTTCCACGGCCAATAGCCCACGCCGCCGCTCGACATAACCCGAAGACCGAGGCGGCCCCGCACCGTCTTCCCCCGCATTGTACATCGGCGGCTGCATGAGCTGGAGCTGCCCGGGGTTGCGGGGGGAAGAAAGTTGGAAACGATCAAAAAGAGACAATCTTCCCCTAGAAATGCTAGTATTTCCTCGGTCGAGCGCAATGTAACGTACAGGACCAAGTGATACGCGTCACTTCTTGCCATGTAGGCGATGACAATTGCGAAACTCCCGCTCAGTCGTAGAACCTCCACTGAGCCTCCATGTCCGGACTCAGGGGCTGGTTCAGGAGAAGCGCTCGAAGCAACTCTATTGGCATCGTATTCGCCCTCAGGATCTTATCGTGGAGTTCCTTTTCACCCATTAACCCTTTTGTCAGCACCTCCTCCCGCAAACCTTGCATCTGCAACGCCCCCAGCATGTATCCGGCCTGATACAACGGGGAGTAGTCGCCGCCGAACGATCTCGTGACTTCTCCCTCTGCGTTGGAACGCTCGTGACCGACCCAGTCTACCAGCAGGTCGACGCACTCTTGGGGCGTCATCTCGCCGAGGTGGTACTTAAGGGAGAAGATGATTCTCGCGCATCGGTGCATCCGCCAGAAGAGTGTTCCGATCTTGTCCTCGGGGCTCACGAAAAAGTCTCCCCGGTTCCAAAAGACGAACTCCCAATACATGGCCCAACCCTCGACGAAGAAGGGCGTCGAAAAGAGCTCGCGGTACGGATGGTGACGCTTGCCCATGAACAGCTGCAAACGATGGCCGGGTATTAATTCGTGGCTGTGGTCATGTCAGTAGTGAACGTCTCTAAAATAGAAACAAAGGAATATGCTAACAATGCCGTCGCCCGTGAGAAGTGAGGGTTGTTGCCGCGCATCACCATCATCTTGAGGTCATGGTCCATGGCGGCGGTGGGGTAAGAAACCCAGAAAGAGGAGCCTCCGAGGAAGAATGGGGACTCCTTTTGACGTTCTGCGTCAATCATAAACATACGCCACGTCTCGCCTGGAGGAAGTCAGCTTGTCATTCTCGCCGAGAGGCGCACACAGAGAGACTTGCCCGCAATTTCTGGGACCGTGACCAGGTCATGCTTCTTCACAAAAGCCATGCCCTCATAGGCCAGCTGCCGCACCATCTCAGGCTGTTGACCGGGCTCAACATATGAATTCTTGACATATTCCTGCGCCGCCTTCCAGTCGTCGCCGAAGTCAGCGCCAGGAGCCTCGAGACTAGAGAAGTGAGAGTCAGTTCCTAATCTGGGGCAAAGGGCCAGTCGGCTTTACATACCCCGATACGCTCCCATGACTCCCCCCCGGTCGAACGGAACCCACCTTGATGCTGCGTGAAGCCTTCTTCATCTCCTTTTCGCACCAATCGTACTGTTCCTGCGCCAGCTTGAGGAGCTCCTCGGGCGTGTAGGGTATCATTTCCGCTTCGAGCTCAGTGATCAGCCCGGAGCGCCCGATGGGTTCTACTGCAGCACGGATAGACCCGGACCCGTTTTTCTCAATAAGTTTGGTGTCTATCGCCGTCTTGATACCGGTGAGGGCCTCGTCCAGTTCCTTTTTAGGCGCGTCGCACCAGAAAGGGAACAAGGGGTCGTAAGGGGCGTAGAAGCTGTAGGTCTCATCCACGTGGCCTCTAATTTGGTCAATGGTGCTCATAGCACGTGAGAGTGTTGAGTCATTGGCCTTGATACCATTCGTTTTGATGGCCTTTGTTGTTGCAATTATGTTCTTTGCTGTTTCGTTTAATATCATGGCCGTCTTTTTGCTGTCGACGGGAACCATGCTCTGACGAGCTTCACATATCTCGATGAGCGGCTGGATAAATGGAAGAACCGGCTTTACCAGTTCGTCTCGCTCACGATCCAGAAGTAAGACGCGGAGATTGCGCCTCAAATAGTTGCGCAGAAGTAAGAAGTCTACCTTATCCTCTTGGCTGTAGGTATTGAACGGAGCTTTAAACAGACTGTCGAGCTCTTCATTGTAGTATCGTTCCAACCGATGAGATCTCGTGGCTGAGAACTTGATATTGTAAAACTTGTTGAGATTCTTTTCATCCGTGGTAACACGTATAATACGCTCCGGCATAAACTCCGAGATGGTTGTAGCTGCGTGTTGTTCGCGGCTGTCGCTCACATGAACCCAATCGCCGTCAGAAACGCCGCCTTGATGTGACCGGGTAGCGAGACGATGTGTGGCCATGGCGATGACGTGAAGCCCGTGATTCTGTGATTGAATGAAGTGCTGATTTGATGTGGTAAGATTGGATACCAAGCTGTAGCATCCGGCAGTGATGATTACATTGAAAGAATGCGGGGAAAGCTTCGTTCTTGAAGCAGCAACCGAGACACGAGGCGTGAACTCCGGACGGGAGGCCGCGGGGGTCTTATCTCGGCCCCAGTTGCCGAGAGGGAACGTTGCAGCGGTATTCCTTCAGTGGGTCCGATAACATCTTGAGTGGGAAGGTGCGCTGAAGAGAAGCTTTTTGATGGCAGCGGGTTCCTTGCATCTTGTTTCCCCTCACCAACCATCATGCCAAGCTCATTCGCGATTTATGCACGACTCATCTATATTTACGCCAGGCTTATTCGTGAGAGATCATTTGAAAATTACATTATTGAGCTAAGCAATTGATCCTGCTTGGTGTAGGTGAATTTGTTATCAATCCCAAGCGAGTGCGTTAAAATGAAAACCACACTACTCTAGCACTGGCTCTCGACGGCGACAACCTCACTGACGCCAGTCTCAATGCCCTGACCAGCGCTCTCAACGCGCACAAACTGAGCCGAGCCGGAGAAGGTGGCCTTGGTCTCGAAGCCAGTCTTCTCAACAGAAGCCTTCTCAGTCAGCGCATCCTCCGAAGCGCCGGCGAAGACGGTCCACTTGTTGTTCTCCGTCGCGCCGTTCCAGCTCATGTACACCTCGGTCTGGTTACCAGCGTCGCAGGCGAAAGCCTTGGGCGCGTAGTAGGGCTTGCCAATCCAGGGGTAGCGGTGGTTGCGGTAGCTCTGGACTATCTTGTCCTCGCCAAACTGCGCGGTGAAGACGCACTCGCCCTCGGCGTTGAACTCCTTGATCTTGGGCGTGCTGCCGTAGCCGATGACGGTGTGACCGCTGCCGTCATTGAGGACCTGGACGTTGCCCTGGGAGACGGCAAAGATTGTGTCGTTGGGGTCGATGAGCTCCTGCTTGAGGGTGGCCTCCCAGGTGGCGGTGTTGACGGTGAGGAAGATGCCCGAGGTCTCGTTGACGCCGCTGCGGATGCCGCTGTTGTCGTTGTTGAAGAGGGAAATGAGGGCGGTGCCGTTGCCCTCGGCGTGGATGCGAGCGTCGTGCTGGTAGCAGAAGGACAGGCCGTTCTTGAGGGCGAAGGAACCACCGGTTTGGCCCTTTAGCATTGTTAGCTGAAGCTCGTATTCAGACAAAGGTTGAGCAGGTACTTACGTTCAGGGTCCACTCAACAGATCCATCCTTGGCGATCTTGAAGATGGAGCAGTAGTGGCGGGAGGAGATGAGGAAACCACCATCAGCGAATCTTTCGATCGAGTTGATGTGGAAAGGTCCCCAGGGGTAGGTCTGATTGAGTCCAAGATCCTCCAAGGGGTAGGTAGGGGCAGCAGAAGCCAGAGAGATCTCGTCCAAGTGGTCCAGGTGGCTCCACTGGAAGAGGATCTCGTTCGTCTTGATGTCGATCTCGAAGAAGAGCGAGTCCACGATCCAGCCATCGACAGGGCCGCCGACGGAGGTGAGGTCCGTCTGGGTGACGTTCACAGCAGGAGCAAACATGGTACCCTCAGTGGTGATGTAGTCCTCGTGCATGTCCAGCCAGCTGCCGCCGGTGAGACCGGACGAGTCCCAGCCGGTGAAGGTCTGGAGGTTCAGGCCGTTGGCGTACTGATCCAGAGTAACATTGTAAATGTTCTTGTAAGTCTGGTCGTAGATGAAGACAGCTCCGTATCCGAAGCCGTAGGGCTCCGGCATGGTGATTCCGGTGTAGAAGGTGAGGACAGGCTCTCCGAAGAGAGTCTGGGCGCGCCACGCGGAGATGTCGCCGTAAGGGCCCTCCCAGATCAGCTCGTTCTCATTGCTCATGATGAATACGGAGTAGTTGTGGCCGCCGGAGCCGGACTGGTCAAAGAAGAGGTGACCCTCGGCGATGTCGCCGGTCTGGGTGATCTTCAGAGAAGGGGGCTGCAGAGCAGGCTCGGAACGGTAGGTCTGCCACGGCCAGGGGCTGGTGGTGCTGTTCTGGGCCGCCGCGGCCTGGCTCAGGCCGAGCAAGGCGGTGGCCTTGAGAAGGGAGGTAGAGCGGACCATGATGACTGTAGGCTGAGGGGGTATGATTGACAGGAAGCGAGGCCTTGAGAAACAGAACAAGGCAGACTCAAAGGGAGGAGTGCCATCGAGGCTTTTGTACTCTGCAGTTCACACATCTTCAATGGCATTCCTGTGTTTCCCGACATCGGTCGATTGACTCTAGCTTCACGTCCGATTTTTTCTTCAACAAACACTCTAGATTGCCATCGCCCCTGTCATAACACCAAGGCTTTCGACCGTTTTTCTCGCGATCTTGCATGGTGTGTGGGTCTGTTCCGAGAAGTACGCCGGCTGTACCTGAGAGATCATCGTCATTCGTCTCCATCCTACGGCCATCAAGGATCTGATAAGATGAGATTGATAAAATTCATCACCACCAAATTCCCTCAAAGTGCCGGCTTGTGGGGGATCTTCGTATGTTTTTGGTTACATTGGGTCCCAGTCTATGAATCAACGAATCCACCGTGGGGGCTTATTTGCTAAAATTTCTACAGCCTGGAGGAGCCAACCCGCAGCGGAATTCGGTGGTCGGTGCCGTTTGCAGAAAGTGAGATCCGGCTTCCGCTGAAGCCAAATGTACGCCTAAGGTAAGAATGACTAGCAAGCTGTAACGACCTGGGTAAGGGTATCTGAGAGTATGCTTTAGTTCGCTCAACTTCATGGTTTTCGAATGGTTGATAAGGATCTGTAAAGTTCGAGAATAAAGAACGTCTGATAAACTGAAGTTGAATAGGTACCCCAGGATTCTGCGAGAGAGTGGGCAACAAATGCCGCTGCCAAGTGAGTGCCAAGTTGAGTCGGACTTTTCCCGACGCGCGGGACGGAAAGTAGTTAAGCATGGATAGTAGTGGATCCTAGTTCAAGTTACTACCTTACTAGTCCCGGGACCAAGCTCGTTCTTGGGCAGTCAATTCTCGGGGATCGAGGTGGACCAACGGTCTTCGATTTCGCTCCTTCACAGACTAGCCGTCTGCCGGATCCTCTTTCACGATGGTGTTGAGCTATCTATGCTATCTATGACGTCCGGTGCAGACGAGAATCGCAACTTAAGTATGTCTAGAAAGCCAAGATAATTTCAAGCAGATTCCACGGCCAAAAGTCGTCGAAAGTATCGCATTAATTTGGCAATTCGTTTTAAATGAGCGAGACAATCTTCAGGTCTGCATGGTGGATCAGCTCAAGAGTTTCTCCAACGCTTCGGAACAAAATGGGAGGATTGGCAAGCCTATCATGCGTGCGTCAAGTCCCAAGACTCTGATAGCAATGTGAGCCAGAATGGCATCTGCATATAAGTGTTCCAGAACAAGCCATGCAAGGTCAAAAATAAGCTTATCCTCTGGGTTGGGACAACCACATGGCGTGCTTGGTCCACTGTATGGCGCAATGTAGGGCTCGATGCATTCTGGAGCAACGGCATACGTCCATGAGCTTTAGAGATGATTAACAACTTGAGTCATGCCTGAACCGCTGCACCTAGGTTGTAGAGACCATACAGTACAGCGAATAACTTTCATTGCTTGAGCAAAGACCAGAACACTTTGTGGACGCTCAAGCGAGGTCTTCATATCGATACATATAACATCATGCCACAATTCAGCTTCTGCTCGTCACCTTTCACTGCTAATTCTTGAACAGGGCCAAGTTTTGATGATGAGTCGACTCAGGCGCATATAGAATTCCGTTCCAATCTGCATCACTTGCCCACCAACATCTATGTCATGCCAAGCCAACTTATCACAAGTTAATAAACGCTTCACTATTCATAGACTACCTTTGATCAATACCGGCCAACTTCTAAGCAATCTTCTCCACATCGAGATCAAAATCACCATCGCCTCTCATGATGCAACTTTCACCTTCCTTGGCCCAATCAGAGTCCCGACACAGAAGGGCAGAAGCATGACTCTCACACTCCTGTCGAGGATTACACTTGCCCTCGGCACAACACGTCCACTTAGCCTCAACATGGGCGTTGCAAGACGGTGCCGTCGACTGAAAAGAAGACTTCTTGCCCGACTTTGACACTATCACGGGCTTTCCCGTGCCGGAGCAGGTCTTGCACTGAATGCGCGAGTTGGTCTCCAGCTCCATGATGTGCTTCGAAGCGACCTGCGAGAGGACGAGCTGGAAATTGTAGTTCTCGAGCAGGTCGGGGCAGTTTCTGGGGACGGAGGACATGACGGGGAGGTCCATGAAAAAGCGGTCGCTGACGTAGCCGAGGTCAAGAGCCTGGCCGCAAAGGACGAATGCTGTTTCGGGGTGGGGAATGAGACGCATCTGAGGCTTTCGGAGGCCGTTGTTGTAGACGTTTGAGCAGTTTTGCTCGCAACAAACGATCAGAATCTCGACTTTTTGACACATTTTGGCTGCTTGGTGCAATTTGGGTGCTTGAGATAACTCGACGTTGATGAGTAGTTGTCTTGATAGATTTGACGATCAGGACGCTGTCAATCTTGGCGAGATGATCAAACTCGAACTGTGACTTATCAAGTACCGTTGGAGATTGGGAATCGAAGGCGTGTTTATTACGAGAACCAGTAAGATATATAGGCAAGTGACTCAACAGCTGGTGTTGCCTATTGAGTGTTCATATGAAAGGACTCGCGAGGCAGCGTAACCGCTTGCGTTCAAAGAGTACTTGGTCGAGTCGCCTAGAACATGAATATTTCTAAGAAACAGCCATACTGGCTTCGGACTTGACGAGAACAATCAAGTGTCAGGTCGACATCGGACAAATCCTTTGGTGGAATAAGGATTCGGTTCGACTTTCCAATCCGGGACGTGTTCGAAAACTTGGCTCTTGTACGAATTATCGAAGTCCAGCAATGAGAGAACCGAAATCGAAGAATCAGACAAAGAGACTCGAAAACCTCCAACTTAGAGTCATCAAAGGCTTCATGCTTCATCTGCACCCGCCGTCATGTAGTGTCATTTGAGACCATAACTGGGTAGATACAGAGTTTCGGGTAAAGTAGATACCTTTAAGCCGTTTGGCATCTCCCAGCTCAACACAACTACACCTGCTCTTACAATCTTGACTGTCATTTACCTGAGCGTATGCTTTGACGACTTGTCGGAAGTTCTGAACAGAATGCTTTCCATCTTCGTGACCTTTTTCTCCTGCTGATATGCTCAAACATTTCTCTCACCCATGATATCGGTGTACCCTTTACCTAGGAGCGAATGAAAGCTCTGCCACAACTTGAAGTGGTTCGCCCGACAGATATCTTACGTTCTATTCCAATATAGTTCCAGTCCTTCTTTGGATCTGCATATGATTCGTTCATTTGTTCATGTAGCCCCTGCAATTGATCCAACACTCTTTGAGATATTTCGAAAATCGGAGTAATCATGGAGCAACTCAAGACTCGAACTACCGAGAAGAATATGCCGAAATTCCGACAAACGAAAGCGGACCCATACAGCCTCGACAGGGTAGAGGCTCAAGTCCATTTGTTCCGACTTTGCTGTTTTCGTAAGCACTTTGGGTAACACGCTTCCGAAGGGCTTTAGCGGTTGAGCATTGACCTCTCCCTTGTTGATCAGACAAACATGCGTGCAGCGAATTCATATGCAGAGACTTGATCGATAGCTAGAAACGTACGCGACCAGTCTTGTAGCGCCTCGATGTCGAGCCCACAACCAAGTTTCATTGTTCCGAGGAGGACTCGAGCCCTGACTTACCTTAGTACACGTACTCGCAAGGGGCCTGAGGTGTCATGTCGTCATTCCCTTGGCCGGCTATCAAGAACGTCCCTGTTGAACGGCTATTCTGGTGTCTAGACTTTGAAAGTCAAGGTAGGTATGGCAGGGATTCTCACTCAGCGATTTACGCATAATGAAATTTAATTCGCAAAACAAACAGCTGTTGGGACTTTGGGCCACTCACGCCACTACGCTTGCTTTTCGTATTACCGGTACCTGCAGCAAGGAATTAGCATACGAAGCCCCAGCAAATAGGATCGAGGAGACCCAAAGTCCCATTGGAGGGGGGGAAAACATGAGCAATGCAAGGATTGAGATCCCGGCGCGGTGGTCCGCGCCGTATTCGCCCGTTCGAGACCGGTGGACTACCGTCAAAGGGGCGGTGCAGTTTTCACGACTGGAGGATTATTTTTGGCGCGTCTTAGTGTGTTGAGGTACGTTTTCATCCACGGAACAAGAAAGAAAAAAGGCTTTCCCTCATAGAACGATGGATGGATCTGCGACAAGAAAAAATCTGACCGGAACGGCTGCAACGGCATCTCAAAATGGGCCATCTATGAGACATACCAAACAGCCACAGGATCGCGGAGCCGTTGGGATCGGGCGTTTGTAGGATGGCCTTAATGACCGCTAGGGCGGCTTCCGAGATGAAGTGGCGCAAGATTCCCGTCTCAGACCCCGCTTAGCTCCGTCCAGGGGCGTTGTTTAGACCCGGGGTTAAGGCAGCCGTTGTTGGGAACTTGGAATTGTCTGGACATACAAAAGTCTGTGAGGGAGAGATCTTTCGACGACGAGGCGTGTTTTGATTTTCTTCTCTCTCTCTCTCTCTCTCTTCATCCTGATAACGGTCATCGACTTCGAAGCCTTCACTCGCCCTCGGGTCATTCCATTCGTTCATAATCAACACAATCGTTTGCACTGCTCTTACATCGCTACCGGAGCTATTATACCGCCTTAATACCCGACAACATCAAACCAAATAACACCAAATCAAAACCCACAGCAAAAATGTCTCTCAGATACATCACCTCCTTCGCCATCATGGCCACCGCTGTCCTGGCAAAGACCGACCTCGCCGGCTGCGTCTCCTCAGACTCCGTCGTCACACCCACCCAGGGCGGCACACCCTACGCAACCCGCGTCTGGTTCGTCCCCGGCACCGGCGAGATCTGCGCCGCCCTCGACTGCGGCGGCGGCCGCGCCCCTCCCAAGACCACCGTTCCCGGCTGCCCTTCCTACGAGGGCACCGAGACCTACTCGCCCTCCTTCCTGCCCCTGCAGACCAGCGCCGCGCCCGTGGTCTCGACGACTGTGGCAGCCGTCACCACCACTGCCGCCCCGGAGACTACCGCCAGTGCCTCTGACAGCGCTTCTGTCGCCACCGTGACCACGTCGACGGACTCTGCCGCTGTTGAGAGCGAGACGGCTGCGTCTGCGACGGCTGTTGTTGTTACTTCGAGCGGCTTCAGCAATGCTACCATGACTACCCTGACAACGAGTGCTGGGTCGGTATCCGGAAGCCAGTCTGCTCGTAGCACGCGGGCTGTTGGTTCTGCTGCGACTACTGCTGCTACTACCAACAGCCCTAACGCCGCTGTTCCTACCGGCGCGTCTCGCGAGCTGTTTGGATTGGTGGCTGGTGTTGCTATCGGCGCCGCCTTGTTGTAAAGCGTATGAAGATACATGTATATATGGACGTGGCACGAATAGACCTCCACAGGTGATGCTATGAAGATGGCCATGACTTTGGTTTTTAGGACGCAATATCATAATGATGTAATAGACAATGAATAATTCTCCCATGATCACATATGTTTTGCTCTCCAACGTTTGAGGTCGCGAGTCCTGACCCGAGTACGATATACACACTCAAAGTTCGTCAGAAGAAGCAGCATTCCGTACATGCACTGACGTTTGCTCTACTGATTTTTCTGATCATTGGTGACTCTCACAATGGACGGGAAGTCCATGTTAGGCTGGGATGTCCAGAGACTCATGCCAAACATCGCAAGAGATGGCCTTGGTATGAGAGGCATATGAAGCTGGTTCACCTCATTTGGCCATTGAGACAGCGACCGTGTTATTGCTGGCATTGCCATCCAACGTGCTGCTGCACCTCAAGCAGGTGAGAGGAAACAGCTCAGCTAAGTTCCCAGTATTGTTTATTGTTCTGCAATACGTCGAGTTATGACATTCAGTCACGGATCCGTCCTATTAATCGAAATCTTCAACGCCTCCGACTTGCCCACAGTCGCTAAATCACCGGCAACAAGACCTGCGACTCCCGTCCATGCGTAAGCCAGACCTACCATGGAACCTGCATGAACTCCCACAACGTTGGCCCATGAGACCGCCTACACAGATTGATCCTGTCAGGACATACACAAAGCTGCATCATAGTATGCGTCCAATACGGCGACAGCAACTGGTAGCCCCCATCGGGATGCTGCCTAGGAATCCACGACTCCCACTCCCTCATCTCCCCGGCCCACGCACCCACGTCGCTCTTGCTGTCATGACCAATGAACTTCCCCCAGCTTTTGTTTAAGAACCCGAAATACCCTTGCTTCTCGACGCAATACCACATGGTGGCGGGATCGCGGACGCCTTGGAGGTCCATGAGAACTGGCCTGTCATCAACGAGTGTGATGGCTTTGCCGGTCTCCTTTTCGATGATGTAGAAGTGCTTGCCGGGCCACGGTATGTCGCTTACATGATCGTCCTCGACATCTTCGCCTGCTACGGATGTTGTTGCAGGCGTCAAGATTGGGGTGTGGAACTCTGAAGCTGTATCAGAGCCTGTGTCGTCGTGCTTATCTTGGGAGGCCATGATGGCCCGAATGATGTGATGGCACTGGCGTAACTAAGTAGAAAAAGTGGGACGGGCCAATGACTTTGCAGACTTCGATTGAAGGAATCGAAGGGATCCAAGTTTTTAAGATATAGAGAAGCTGTCGTCGCTTTCACTGAGATGAAGTTGGATTATCTGTACTGTACAGTGATGAGATGAGTGCGTCAAGGTAGCATGACGTGCGCCACATGAGTTGTTCCGCTTACGGAACGGAAGCTCAGTGTGGATTCTCATTGGTTGGGCTGTCTCAGTTCCCAGTGTGTCAATCGAGTTTAGCTCACTGAAGGCCTCCAGCATGAGGGTTCAGCTGGTATCTTACAACCGCAGACTGAAGCCGTGCCTGCATTGTCGAATTGTTTTCCTACTCTAAATATCCTGAAATGAGATATAGCCGAGTCTACGGCGGCTATTTCCTTCCTGATGTTGCGCTCGTGGGCCCTTCCTCATTCAATGAGTGTGAACAAGACAGATTGCGGTGGAGTCTATGCAACATCAAGCTCCCTACGAAAGTACACCCTCTCGTACCCATCCTCCGTCCTCCTCTCTGTCTCGACGAACCCCATCTTGGGATACAGAATGAGATTTTCATACATTTTGACATTGGTGTAGAGTTGGAGAGATATGCATTGCGAATCTCTCGCCACATCCTCGGCGCATTTCATCAAGACTCGACCGTATCCGCGGCCTTGAGCCTCTGGGGCTACGACAAGGTTGTTGATGTGCAGTGCACTCGCTGAAGGATCAAGGCGAAGTAGAATGGCGCCTACTACTGTGTCATTCTCATCATCGTGAAGTATGTAGACCAGCTGCGTCTTGATGAGCTCGTGGTAGTCGGCTTTCATGGGTGCTGGTTCTTTGCCGATGCGGTCGATGTACTTGGAGTACGCTGCTCTGGTCATTGATTGAATGTGAGGTACATGTTCCGCATTGGCTCTCGCGAGAGTGCAGCCTTTACGAGATGAGATTGGTTCGAATTGTTGACGCATGACACAGGATTGATGAAAACATACAAGATTGAGTTGCAGATAACTCAGTTCACCATTTTATCTCTTCGCACGAGATATCACGTTCAATTAGTCACTTTAGGTGACTCTCACTTCCTGCTGTCAGGTAAGACGGGAGGTACATCTCCGAATTGGGCCAATGACGAGATAACGCCGACAGTGGAGACCTCTGACCCCACTGGCCAATCGGAGAAGGCGACATGCGATAAGATAACAAATCAGACGAAAAAGTCCGCCGTCGGAGAAATCATTCACGACACCCGTCGCATCCTGACCCGCCGTAGCCACCCAAGCATCACCAAAATCGCATCTCGAACCTGGTTTTTCACCACCCACGTCGACCATCACCCAGCGAACCCACGTCGAACCGTCGCGTCTCAAAGCTCCACGCTTCACGCCAACCATCATACGACCTCTCGACCGCACATCAAACTTTTCACAATGGACCACACCCGCGATCCCTGCCCCTGGGTCATCCTCAATGGTAACGTCCTCAGCCGACCATCATCACCCCCTGGGAGCAGAAGACTAATGATCCTGTAGACTTTGGCGGTGCTTTTGCTATGGGAGGTGAGTAATCTAGCCATTTGCGATCACGAACATCGATGCACTCCTCGAATCTCGAATACAACTCCATTTCGAACCTCAAGCTCCCGAGTCGATCAACCTCGCCCCGAAACTTGCATTCTGACACATGCCTAGCTATCGGTGGAACGGTATGGCACGGTATCAAGGGCTACCGTAACTCGCCCTATGGTAATGACACCCCTCTGCGCGATCTCGGAGATGGCGGTGATGATTAACAGCGCATCAGGTGAAAGAAGAATTGGTGCCATCTCAGCCATCAAGATGCGCGCTCCCGTACTGGGAGGAAACTTTGGAGGTAAGCATACGACTCTTCGGGAGACTTTTGATCTCGTAGAAAACGCTGACACGGTATTCTCTAGTTTGGGGAGGTCTTTTCTCGTGAGTGGACTCCTATGCCGAGACTCGAAATCTCGATCCCGAATGCCACACCGTTACAAACCCTCCTGGAGATTTCGAGTAACTTACTGACTGACTTGATGAAAAACAGAACATTCGACTGCTCCGTAAAAAGTATGAACCATCTCCTCAAACTCCGTAAAGCTCTAAGATACGAGGGGAAATCGCTTGGCGTACTGGCGAAGATGGTGTTGCAACATGGCGCATTAGCCTGAGCTATCACCTCGAAACGCCAGCGCTCGCAGGGCTAGCAATGTTCCTTTGCATCTTATGGCGCGATCTATGTCTTGGGCACTAACATTCTATGTTCAGGTCTTCGTGGACACAAGGAGGATCCTTGGAACAGTATCGCCGCTGGTTTCCTCACAGGTGGTGCGCTAGCCATCCGTGGAGGATACAAGGTTAGCCAACTTGCACATACGGCCGATTCCTACATGTCGCTAACTTGACTTATTAGGCCGCCCGAAACGGTGCCATTGGTTGCGCGCTGCTTCTTGCCGTTATCGAGGGTGTCGGTATCGGTTTCCAGAAGATGTTCGCGGGTAGCACAAAGCTGGAGGTGAGTTGAAACGGTCGCAGGCGCTCGACCGGCGAAACGAAGCTGACAATTCCCGTGATAGATGCCGGCGCCTCCTCCTTCCGACGAGAGAGCTCTTGCATAAACGATCGATCCTTCACGAAGCATCCATTTTACCGTAGAACGGCTTGTGATCGAGGCTACCGCCTTGCCGACGAAAAGAATAACTCGGACCCCTCTCTACTCCTCAACGCTCGAAGTCTGTTATTCGTCATATTGACGAGGGCTCGACAATTTGTTTTCCACATCACCAGGGAGCGAAGCAATTTGATCCTGTTTTTGTAATTCATTGAAAAAATCGCAACATCGGAGAGGGTGGCGTTATATGTAGAATAGGGGCAAAAAGTCTGCACCAGTCGCCGGAGACTGGACTGGAGATGAGGGGTGGACAGCCATTATGATCTTAGAGGGGGGGTTCCAACTCACCAAAGACGAGAGGCGGCTTCCGACTAGGCAGCATGGTCAGGGGCAAAACCTGCATTTGTTCTCGATATGGCTGGGGTTTTGGATTCGAGGAGAGAGGCAGTCTCTCTTCTCCCTTTTTTGACACGAGTACTGAGCCTGTGTGGGATAGAGGTGTTCATAATTGTACCATCAACTCGCTGATTTCTTCTCAAAATCTTGGTTCTATTCCGTATCTTGAATCTCCTCGACTGACTCTAGAACATTTCCAATCTGGAAATGTCGTATCCGGTTTGGGGCTCACCACTTCTCAGAATACTCCCTCACATCAACCCCCTCAACACCATCCCGATAAATCTTCGCATACGCCTTGCCATCATCGGCGATCCAAGCCCTGTACATCCCATTACAGTTGAAATCCTGCAGAATCTCCGACCTTACACCCACCACTTCCCCCCCCTCGTCCCTCGTGACCGCAACCTCGATCCCGATAATACCGCCCTCACCCTCGCCGGTGACCTTCCACCGCGGACCCGCACTACTCTGCAACTCCCCGCCCGGACCAGAAACAAACGACACGGCGTCAGCCCCGGAAAGAGGCTTCCACCTCGCCACGGCGCCGACGGTCCGACCTGCGGCGACGCGCATGAACGAGTCCCCGTTACCCGTCCCGGAGGCCGCAATCGCCCTCGTCGTCTTGACACCCTTGCGCAGACTAGCCATGCCGCCAGGTACGGGGGAGTAGGTTCTCAGCGAGGGGAGACAATCCGCCATCAGCCCCTTCAGACTCTCACTCAGCACAAGGAACCCGTCCCCAGCACCACCAGCACGCGCAAACGCCCCCGTCGGATCCCCCTCCTCAACCCACTCCTCGGTCCAGAACCCGGCCCCGACGACAGGCGTATCCCCGATCCGACCCGTCAACTTATTCGTCAGCCCGCCTGTGCTCGTTGCGGCGCAGACGACCCCATGTTCGTCTAGGGCTACGGCGCCGACGGTGCCTTGCGGGAGGAACTCTGTCGTGCTGTACGTGCTCGAGCCCTGGCCTGCCCTCTCCCGTTCGAGGGCGCGGATGTGTTCGTCCCACCGCCGCTGGGTGAAGAAGTAGTCCGTAGATACCAAGTCCAGCCCGTACCTTTTCGCGAGGGTCTCGGCTGTTGGGCCGTGGAGTAGTGTGTGGCCTTGTGCCGAGGGAGCGTCGATGCTGGCGGCAGCAGCAGCAGCAGCATGAATATCAGAGGATGAAGAAGGATGACTACTCTCAGGGTTGCCCCCCAAATCCTCATCCCCGTGCTCCAAAATCGCTTTTGCCAACAAAATCGGGTTCCGGACGTGCCTCAGCCCCGTGACGCCGACACCGCGCTTCGCGAAGCCGCGGGAGACCATGACGGAGGCCTCGAGCTCGTTGATGCCGTCGCGGGTGAAGACTGCGCCGTGGCCGCTGTTGAAGAGGGGGTTGTTCTCTAGCAGGGTGACGGCGTGGGTTGCTGTTTCTAGGGCTGTGGGGAGGGCGCTGGTGGATGTGCCCGTGGGGGAGGGAGTGTTTTGGTAGGCGTTTGTCTTGCTGACCTGTGTTGTTGTGTGAGTACCATGTATGGAGGAGTTGAAGTGTTGTTGATGAGAGGTGTGAGAGGGTCTCTATGGGATTCTCAAACTAGAAGCAAGGGAGAGCTTGCGATGTTTGAACTTACAATCGTCAGCAAGGCGTGGCGGTACTCCGCATACTCTGGCGGCTGCAGATTCGACGGCTTGATGTTACCCGCGCCGCCGTGGATGATGAGGCGCGGCTTCACCTTCACGGCGGCCGGAGACTGACGCTTGTACTCCATCTTCCTTTCTCACTGTCTTGTCCTTTGTCTATCTTCTCGATTCCAAAGCCCGACGGTGTACACCCAGTAAGCTTCCGAGAATTGATCTCTTGCAAGTATTCCGTATGAGATGTTTTATGATGCGAATTCAAAGTGCCCTCTCATGTGAGACGTGAGGTGGGAGAGAGTCGTCGTGAATGATAAGATAAGAACTGTCCGAACCGGCGTGCCGAATGGGGAAGCCCCAACGGCCGACGCTCGGCTCCTGCTTGCCGATGGTCGGATCACGTCAACGGAGGGGTTGAAAGTGTCATCTTTTCCCATGTTATAAACGAGTCAGGTCCTGCACATGACCGACGGAGATACTTTTACTAATGACATACTGGTGAACAATGCAATGACTAGAAATGCTTTGATTTTTGGGGTATCCCTCTACTTTTCTGTTTATTTGTACAATGTGCCCTTGGACATGCCGCTGCCCAGTACCCAAAACGCCTCCCGAATAATATTGTAGATAGCGCCCGGAATGTCTCGCAATCTACAAACGAGCAAACACGGACCCAATGATTTCCCGGCTCCTGAGGAGGTTCAGAACCCTCAACCTTTCATTGTCCAAGTGGGCGGAATCCGACGACTGTCCGCAAGGGAGGTGCGCGGCCGGGGCGCCGAACTCCTTCTCGAGGAAGCGGATGGCGGGAATAGAGCCGCCTTCACGAATGTACAGAGGCTTCTTGGGCTTCTGCGTATTCGTGTCCGCTGTCTCCGCGGACTCCACCCCTGTACCTTCACCCGCAAACACGGACGACCACGACTGCATAATAGCCTCCTCGAGCGTCTGGAAAATGGCGTTTGTGGGATCGCCCAGCCACGGCTCGGCCTTATTATCAATCTTGATGGTCAGCGAGTTTTTGGACTCGAGCTGCGCGAACTCGCTCTCGAGGTACGAGCCCAGCGAGGCAATGACGTCGTTGACCTCCTGGCCCGGCACCAGACGCAAGCTGATGTTAGCACTCGCGTGGCTGCTGACCAGGCTGCCGTCTGGTCCTGATACCTTGTATCGATGGATCGTCAAGTTGGGTTCTCTCCAGCGCGCCATCAGTGCGGCCTTGAGCTTGTCGGCGGGCCCCTTTTCTGGGTTCTGGCGCATGAGCGTGGCTGCAATGTCGTCGTAGCGCGTCTCCTCCTCGGCTGTGACGGGAAGGATATCGTCGTAGAAGCCGGGGATGAGCACCTTGTTACCGGGCCCCTTCAGCTTTGACAGGGTGGAGGTTAGATCTGACAGGGGCTCGTCGTTCATGTAGGAGCCGTCTACACCAGAATGCTGGTCAGGCAGATGTGAGTCGACGCAAACAGTGGCGTGCAAAACGCCACGCAGGCCGTAGGTCAGGCAGGGGACCTCATCGTCGAGCCAGTAACTGTTGGCAAGCAGGATGTAGTCGACGTCGCCGATGAGGTCCTTGTTCTTGCGAACAATCTCCCTGAATCCGCGAGAAGCCGATTCTTCCTCTCCCTCGATCAGGAAGATGACGTCGTTGGCAAGTTTCTTAGCTTGCAGCAAGTCTGTCACAGCGAACAACGCAGCCATGATCGGGCCCTTATTGTCACTAACGCCTCTGCCGTAGAGGTATCCATTGACGCCCTTCATTTGGAATGGGTCAGTCTCCCACTTGCCCTTCTTGGTATCTGCCGGGACGACATCGTAGTGGCCGTAGAACAGGATCTTCTTCCGCTTCTCAGCCGGCTCCAAAACACCATCAAACTTGGCAAGAACAACGGGGTTGTGGGGGCTGCTCTCGGTGCTCAGCATCTCGACATGGCCGCCAAGCCTCTTGAACAAGGACCCAAGGAACGTTGCACCTCTTCGGCAGTCCTCTGCGAATTCTGGGCGTGACGATACTGTCCGGTAGGACACGAACTCCCCTAGTGTTTTAATCATCACGTCGTTGGCTTCCTCTACCTCCTTTTGTTGGTCCTCGTAAGACGAACAGTCAATGTTCCAGATGGCAACATCATCGTCGTTGCCGCCGGTGATGTAGTACTGTCTGTTGTTGTATGTTGTCACTGCTGACGAGAGAATCTTGCCCTCGTGAGCCTTCCAGCGCGCCACGCATTGGTACTTCTGGCTAATATTCGCCACCTGCTTGTCTTGGTACTGGCCGTAGTGGGCAGTGGTGTGTTTCTAAGGGTTATTAGCGATGAACGAAATGAGGAAACCAAAGACCTTACACTCGCAGAACCAGAGCGAGAGGCGCTGAGGAGATAGCCCCAACCCATTTGCAGTGTCATGACATCGCCCCTATGCCCCTTGATCACTCGCAGCTTGGATTTTGTATCGAGGTCCCACAGTTCAATGACTCCTTGCAGCTTCCCAGCATACAAGAAAGAGCCGTCAATCGCAAGAGACATGACCGACTCCGCATCGTCGGTGCCGAGCGACATAAGCTCTTGAAGGCCAGGTTCGCGGTCGTTATCGGCCGCCTGATCGTCTCCCTCAGCACCAAGCTTCCACAACTTGATGGTGCCGTCTCCGCCGCCCGAGATGAGCACCTCCTCTTCAGGTTCCACTAGAACGGTAGGGCCCTTGGCCATGAGCATCGAGTAGACATAGCCGTAGTGGGCAAACATTTGCACAGCCCCCGGATGAATTTCCACCACCTTTTCAGATCGCGGGATCAATGTCCACCTCTCATCGTTACGGCGCGGCGTCGTTGTCCCTCCTACAGCTCGGGAGTCGAAGAACCTGTGATTCCGACGGTCGGGGTGTTGTGATGAGTCGTGAGTGGTACGATTATTCGGGTCGGTGAGGCTGACCCATTGAATCGAGGTGTTTTGCGCCCCAACGTACACCGTCTCGTGCTGGGCGCTGTAGGCCACGGAAAAGATGTCGCCAACGTCGTATGTGCTGTAAATCTCGTACAGGCGTTTCATCGTCTTGGGACACCAGACGTTGATGAGGGGATCTCCGGCGCTCGAGAACAGCATGGAGCCGTCGGGGGTAAGGAACAGGCTCAGCACGCTGCGCTTGTGAGCCTGGACGATGCGCTCCTGGTGGAAGGTGGCCAGCGACCACACGACAATCTCGCCATCTTGGGTGCCGGCGTATATGCGTTCGTTCTCGGCGCTGACGGTGAGGGCGAGGACGGAGCTGTCGTGCTTGAGGTTGTGAAGGAGTTCGGGGGCGACCTGGGGGCAGTCGTCCGTGTCGCTCAGGTTCGTGGACAGGTCGGAGGCCGCAATGGCGGAGGGCATTGTGTCTTCTGTCGCGCGAGAAGGGACGGGGGACAGCTTGTCAGCGGAGGTGCTCAGGCGAAAGAATGCGACCGGTCGACCCAACAGAGAGAATGGAATGGGTCGATCGAAATTGAAGGAAAGGGAAACGTTATGTGGCGTGTTGAGACAGGAAAGCAAGAAGCAGACGTTGGATTGTGACGCATTTCCCAAGATGAATCGGCCAAATTGGCTGCGAACTCGCAACGAAAATGGCGAATGACGAAATGCGCTAAAAAAGGGAGTCACTCCGCCCACCATTCCCCCGGGCAGCGTGGATCTCCCCGTAAGGGACCTCTCCCTTAGGGGTGGACACTGTGGACGTCCCAAGATTTTGGGCTGAGTGGATCGTCCCTAGGTGCAGTTGCTGCCAGCCCAAGTGCTCTAGCTCCCGTAGCTACAAGGTCCACTGCTGTTTTCTCAGGGGAACTACAGGGACTAATGCGACACGAATTGTCACTCTGAAGCATCCCGCCCACGTCTTGTGACACTTGTCCCCTTTTGAACTTTCCTCGAAGCCCAGCAAGTTTGATCAAGTTACGATAAGAGACAGAGGCAACTCACCATCTTCATACTCTTCAGAAGACTCGGAGCCAATCGATAGTTCGACTAGATCCCGGTGTATCTTCCGGCACCCTTCGCAGTCGTCCTCGCCCGGGGCGTGGGGCTCACCAGATTTGTAGACCACGGCCATCTCTTCGAGATGGGAACGGTAGCGTCCGCGGTTCTGACTCGGAGTATCCGTACGCCACAAGAGGATAAGAGCTCGTAGACGGGCTGAATCCGCTTCGATCCTGGGGTAACTTGCCACAAGTCAAAGGTGGGGAGGGGGGTTTTCTCTATTTGTACGGAAGTCCTGATGGCTTTGACTCTCTCACCGCTTCATGACGCAACATTGGAGGGGATGGTATCATAGGCCCGTGATAGCAAATATAGGAGACTGCAAAAACGCAGGTATGATTAGGTATGATTCAGTTGAAGGAAACGAGATTAAGAAAAACCGGGCGGCCGGGAGTGACCTTAAGCATTAAGGAAGAACTGTCCGCAGGGCCGAGATCGGTTGCGTGATTTCACATTTCACATCTTCGTACAAACTACGAGCCGTCAGGTGGGTGCCAAGCACTATTATCGCCTGGACCTCTCTTCTAATCCTTACGGACGTGGAGTCTGTCCGCTTCGGCATCCATCCATCCAAGCCAGCCATGATCCTCCTCAGCAAGTGACACCTAGCTGAGACAGCCCGGGATGGTCGCCGACCTCCCTGTGAGCCTGTGAGATATGGAGGAAGAAGGCCTCAGCAGCGGGCAGCAGCGTAGCTCACCGCAAGATTGGTGTCCAGATGTGCCAGACTGGCAGACCCCCAATCCACATCCAGGGTGCGCGTGGTGATCTTCCGAAGCCACGGTCCCCAGCAATCTGTGTTCTGTCCTATTGGAGGGCACCACGCTCCCGGCGACGAAAACGGAGCACCGGTGAACGGCCAAGTGTGCCCAAACAAGGGGACACAGGCCGGCAAGGGTGTTATCGAAGTAGCTGTCCGTTGGATTAACCCGATAGGCCTCACTTCTCACCCGTGGTCTCAAGCTACCTGCAGATCCGTCGGGTAGGAGTCTGCCGTAAGCCGTGTATCATTGTTTGGTTGAACAGACGGCGGGACGAGATATCACTGCACCAACATTTTTACCTAAGGTATGTTAAGGTGCGCACAGCTATATTGCAGTACGACTGGGTGGTGGAGCAGTAGCTGAATATGGGGCTCAAACTTTCGCCTTGCTCCCTAAAGTTTTCACCATCGATCAACTATTCAGGGAATGCAAGGGATCTTGGGAAGTTGAGCAATGCGAAACCGTCATGTCAACAGCAGACCAGGAAGAAACATGGGCGTCGGCCTGGGCAGAAGCCGTGGCTGAAAAGGCGTTTGTGTAATTGCGGCAAACAAGACCAAGATACCCGTTGCTTTAAACTGCCTTCATTTGGGAGCCCACTACAGCAGTGGCCAATGACCGAGCTGCATGATGACTGTCATCCGTCTTAAGGCTGACTAGCAGGATGGAGATATCCCACACACCAACTTCTTCCAGAAGACAGAGTCACCAAATCCAAGTGTATCCTGGAAGATCGCCTTCACTTTACACGAAGCCATCGACAAGCTTGAGTCAAGAGTCTGGAGTCTTGCAGACGTTGTCTCGAGACACGCCCGTTGCTGCCATGAGCACCGCGACACAAAGGAAGAGCAGGGTCATCCATCCTCTGACGAGGGAACAGACAATCCGCGAAAGGGCAATCTTCCTCGCAGGCACAACAAGCAAGAGAGACTGGCGCAAGGATGTCGCCGACTCACTGGCTCATCTGCCGGTGGTCATATTTAACCCCTTCCGGCCGGACTGGGACAGCACCTGGAAGGAGGATATTTCGGATGAGAGATTCAGCAACCAGGTTAACTGGGAGCTGGATATGCAAGAGAGAGCCGACATCATCGTTGTTTACTTTGAATCGGAGACAGAAGGCCACATCAGCTTGCTCGAGTTGGGACTTTGTGCTCGCTCAAAGGGAAAGGTCATTGTCGCTTGTTCTGAAGGGTATAAGAAGAGGGGCAATGTTCAAGTCGTCTGTTCGAGATATGGAATTCCATTCGTGGAGAGCTATGAAGAGCTGGTTGTGAAGCTGATCCAGAAATTAGAGGCAACCGACGTTAAGGCTTGAGGAAAATACTTTTATCAGTTTTGAGAATCACTTCGCGCCGTGATGTGCGGCCAAGATGATTCACGATCGGGGGAGAGGCCGCCGCCATTCATGTACCAAACACTGTGGAGGAACAGCCCCACTAACTCCGATACTCGATTGCCTTTCTCCGATACGGCGGGCCGAAGGTATTTCCTTCCAGTGCCTCCAGACTCGACTTGCGCTTGGCAACCCCACTTGCCTAATCCGACATGGTTCGCAGGCCCTCCAAACACCCAGAGCTTCGAGGGCAACTCCTTCGCAAACCAACCTCGTGCTTCTGCTCCAAATATCTTAGCTTCCCTTGCTAGACATTCTCTCCTTCGTACCTTTTTGTCTAGTATAATTGTCAGAACACATATCCTTCACAATGGACGACCAATTTGGAGGCCGCACAGACGACGACCTCTTCTTTGACGACTTTGAGCCTGTAAGCAATCCCCAGGCCATCGAGACAGTCGAAACCGTCGTCGCCCCTCCACCCCCTCCTCCCGCCGCTGTCGCGACGCCGCCAGTCGAGCCACCAAAACCAGCACCAGCGCCCGCGCCCGTCGCGCCCAAGGCTGCAGAGCAACAGCAGCAGAAGCCGCAAAAGCAAGCCCCGGCCAACAAGAAACCGCCCACGGCGCCGAGGGGTGGTCTCGCAAACTCCAGATTCGCCGACCCCAAGCCGGCCCCTGCTGCCCCGCGCGGCCCTCGCCAGGCAGCCCCCGCCGCCGTCTCGACTCCCCCTCCGGCCGCGACCGCGACCACGCCCGCGCCTAAGCCGCCCACCGGTCCCGCGGCGCAAAACTCACCTGCTCCCGCCGTTGCACCGACTGCCCCTGCCGCCGATGATGCTGCTGTCGCCCCTCCCCCGGCGGCCGCAGCCCCAAGCGACGCGGCCTCTCCCAAGAGCAACTCGCCCGCTCCGGCAGCAGTACCTCACGCACCCCGCGAAAAGAACGCCGCCGCCGCTCCCGGCGCAAACACAGCCCTCAACGCAGAAGCGCGCCTCGGCTCGGGCGCGAACCCACGTACCAAACTAAGCGAATCCCAACTCGCCGCCAAAATGGAACAGATGCGCATCCTCAACGCCGAAAAGACGCGCAAGTTCGAGCAGGCGGAGCAGGACGAGCGCAGCCACGCGGAGGCCTACGCGCGCGGCATGGAGGAGGCGCGGCAGCGCAAGAAAGCCGACGAGGAGAGGCGGCGGCGCGGCGAGGAGGAGCGTCGGCGCATGGACGACGAGCGCGCCAAGAACCGCGAGAGGAAGCTCAAGGCGATGAGTATCAAGGAGGGCGGGTGGGACGAGGGCAAGGAGGCGCTCGCTGCTGAGGAGGAGAGGAGGGGGTTCCGGGGCGCGAATGGCGGGGTTAGGGGGACGAGGTCTGCGGGGCTTGCCGGGAGCCGGTTTGCTTCGAGGGAGGATGAGGCGCCGCAGGGTGATCGGTATGCTGGTGGGGGTGAAGAGCGGAGAGGTGGTAGGGGCCGTGGAAGAGGTCGTGGGCAGGGGCGGGGTGGACGCGGCGGTCGTGGCGGGTTTGGGAATGATCATGAACGGGGGGATTCGAACGGCGCTCGGGAAGCTAAGGCTCCTGCCGCCCAGGCTCCCGCACCGGCGCCGGTCATCAGCACTGAGGAATTCCCTGCCCTGCCTGGTAAGGCTACGAGCGGTGCCATTTCGCCCCCTGTCCTGTCGCCTCTTGGTAGGTGGGACGACGAGATGGAGGCCTTTGACGAGAAGCTCAAGAACGCCGCCGCGCAGTCTTCTTCTTGAGGACTATGCCTGAGCGGACAGTAAAGCTTTACGACGAGGAGAAGCATCACGGATTGGATCACAAAATTACAGCGACGACGCATTTTGAATACGCCACTATGAGGGGAATGAAGAGGAATTGGAGTACATTATAGTTCGCTTCTAAGCATGGTTCCTCACTAAGCGGGCATCTAGGGTTTGCGAGTCTCGTCTTCAGCAGGTACCGTTACGAGCGTGAATACAGAATGCCGTCCGGGACTGCCCAACGCCGCCGTCTATGTTCCCTTGAGTTGGGTCCTTCGCAATCTTGACCCGTGATGCTGGCCATCGTGGAATCAATGCCGTTGCCGACTGGATCAGTTGTGATCGTAGGCCTAAAAGACTTAGTATGAAGCAAATCAACCTCCAGTGGTATCGTCACCCACGTTTTACATCCTTCAAGTATCATGCTGAACGTCTGTGTGTTTGGGTTCCACAAGCTTGGCTCGTGGATCGAAGAGTATTGGCGGTCGGTTCCTTTCGCAATACTCAGTCATATTTCAAGTGCTCAGGGTAGTATGCTGCTCTTTTTCGAGATCTGACGGGCAACGTCGACATAGGCTCCTAATTCGGATCGCCGCCCATCAACTCTTCATCCTCTGGTTCGGGTTGAGCTGCGATCATCTTCAAAGCGTTCCACCTCCCCGGATGAGCCTACCATCCACCGCCGCCACCGCCACGGTATCCCCTGCCACCACGCCCGCGGTACCCTCCACCGCTCCTGGGACCTCTGGGACCGCCGGGTCCCATGTTGTCGTCGTCCATCGGTGCGCGTTGGCGGTGGCGCATCTCCTTGGGGAACGCGTCAAAGGTCTTGCGCATCTGGGCGTAGCCAAGATGCATCTTTCCGTAAAAGTGATCCGCTAGACGTCGGTCGTTGTCCAGCCTACTGAGGTAGGCGCCGCAAACGTCGCAAACTTGCAGCTTCTGGTGGCCGGACGGGCCCGAGGTGTCTGACAGGGCCTTGAGTTCCTTCTCGCGGTCCAATTTTGTTTGCTGTGCTTGGCGTACTCGGTAGAATTCGTCGATCGCGCGGGATACTTCGGCCATTTCTCCGAGGATTTCGACTTCGAGGGTGCCGTTGTGGATTGTGGAGGAGAGTTCAGCGATGCTTTTCAGCTGTGACATCGTTAGCTATTAACTAGTGCAGTGCGAGGGAGTGTTGAGGCCATACCAAGGCATTTGTTTGGCGGATCTCGTCGGGCGTCTTCTCGAGTCTGCGCTGTGCTGAGTCTATCCTCCTGTTGCAGTCGTCGATGTACTTTTGAAGGTCGCGCATGTAGTCGTACTCAAAGCCGTACTTTTGCTTCTCCTTATCTGACAGTCCCTCGTATTCGGCCTTGAGTGCTTCAGAGTGCTGCTTTGGGCAAGGGCCGAGATCTTGCTTGGTATTCGTGAAGAGGTCGTGAGGGCATGTGCCGACAAGGAATGATCTGCAGACTTTAGGATCTGTCATGGAGAGCGAGGCCGCCCGCGTACTAGCCGAGCCGCCCATGAGCTGCTCCAGCAGCTTTCTCTGTTCTGCTGCCATTGTATGTGATGCTCGATAGTGTCTGTCGAGATTTGTTGAGTATACGATATATCGTGGCTTGGCGTGGAGTTTTGTGGACGGGTCAATTGGGTATCTTAAATTGAAGGTAAGGAAATTCGCGAAGTTCTGGGGAAGAAGGCGTGTCGCGCGGGATGAACCATGGGCGGAATGTGGAGAGCTGTAAAAGGTACTTTCCCCAAGGCGTGGTTACATAAGAAGGATTCTGCCGGGATCCACCGCCCAGACATCCCTCATACGACCACCTACACGACCTCACCTCCAACGGCATTACATGCGCCGCCGTGCAGGGGAGAGACCGCAGCAGACGCGAATCTCGTTCTTTTGCGCTGCGACACTCCCTTCATGATGCGCCAATTTCTGGCGGCCATTCTTTTCTTTTGCCTCGCCTCCTTTGGCCTGGCTGCGGATTACCACGAGCAGCTGAACCTCCGCCCGCTGCCCCTGTCCGCCCTCCTTGCGAGCTTCAACTTCCGATCCAATACATCGCTATCTGATTTCGACTTGCAGAACTTCCGATACTTCCCTCGGTCGCTGGGTCAGATTCTTCAATATGCCGGGACGAGAGAGCTTCATCTTAGATTCAGCTTGGGAAGATGGGATGCCGAGAGCTGGGGAAGTCGGCCTTGGGATGGTCAGCGCGAAGGCGGGACGGGCGTGGAGCTATGGGCATGGCTTGAGGCCGAGACGGACGAGGAGTATGTCACTCACTTGTCATACTGTAGATGGATTATACTTACACGCATGCAGGGCGGATCAGAAGTGGTTGACCCTCACCAATGCCCTTTCAGGACTCTTCTGCGCATCGCTTAACTTCGTCGACGGAACCCGAACCACCCGACCGGTCATGTCATTCCAACCCGAGGGCGACCACCCCGAAGCGTCCATCCCGAATATGCAGCTCCTCCACGGCGTTCTGCCAAAGGAGGTGGTGTGTACAGAGAACTTGACACCCTTCTTGAAGCTGCTCCCTTGCAAGGGAAAGGCGGGCATCTCGAGTCTGCTAGACGGCCACAAGCTCTTCGATTCCTCCTTCCAAAGCATGGCCATCGATATCAAGCCTGTCTGCCCCGAGGGCCAGGAGTGTATTCTACAAATAGAGCAGACTATTGACATGGTTCTCGACATTGACCGATCCAAGCGACCAAGAGACAACCCGATTCCCCGTCCACCCCCTGGACACGAGTTGAAGTGCGATACCTCCAAGCCTTATCACAACGACGAAACATGCTATCCTACCGGCCTTACCACTGGTCAGGAATGGACACTGTCCCAAATTTTCGGAAAGTCGATCAAAGGCACATGCCCTCTGACAGACGAGGATGTACCTCCAGTCTGTATTGAGGTTCCCCACACCCGAGGTGTGTATACGTCTGGCGGAGCTACGGAGATCTTGAACCCCAATGGAGCATCGCGCTGCTTCAAATTTGGTGCAGATTCAGAGCTAGAAATTGTTCTCCCCTTGGAAGACAAGGAGGGGCAGGATCCTACCAAGGAATTGGTCGAACCGCCCACTCCTCTCATCTACGCTGAGCGCAGCTTCACTGGACACGGACAAGAGCATGGCGGTATGCAAGCCATTCTTACGAACCCAAGCAAGGACACGGAGGTCGAGTTCATCTACATGGAATCGCTTCCTTGGTTTATGCGAGTTTACCTCCATACTCTCAACGCGCGTATCGAGGGATCGTCAGGTTCGCAGCCGTCGATTGTCGAGGACATTTACTACCGCCCGGCTGTCGACCGTGCCAGAGGCACACAGCTTGAGCTGCGGATGCGTATCCCTCCCGCTTCTACAGTCTTTCTCACCTACGACTTTGAAAAGTCAATTCTTCGTTACACCGAGTACCCACCCGACGCCAATCGCGGTTTCGACATTGCCGCGGCAGTCATTACTACTCTCAGCCCCCGTACGCAAAGTACACGCACTACCACGCTGCTGTTGAATCTGCCCACACCAGACTTTAGCATGCCTTACAATGTCATCATCTTCACCTCGACGGCGATCGCACTCGCTTTCGGCGGCATGTATAATATCCTAGTTCGAAGACTGGTTGGCGCTGATGAAGGCCCCAGTCCAGTCCTCAAGGCCAAAATAGCTGGTCTCTTGGCGAAGCTCAAGGGCATTCGGTCAGCCAAGAAATAAAGAGATGTGTTTGTGTTATTCGTTCCGATATTCATGTTGTCAGCCTTCCCTTTAACTCGTATGGTTGTCTTCTCGTTCAGGTAGACGCGTGTCGTGTAATGATTGCTGTCCAAGCTTACAGTCCGTTTGCTGTACTTTCCGTCCCGACTTCGTCTGCCACGAGGTTTGCAATACGGAAATTTGGACTTGATCCAGGGGCTGTGGAACATCCTCATCCCGCCGTGAAACCTAGGCTCTGCTATCTCTATCGACTACCTGGCGTCTGCAACTGCTGTCATGCTCTCTGACCACAAAATGACAGGCAGATAAACGGGTTAGGCGACATCCCGGCGGATTCAGTCGCTCCGCCAAACCCTATCAATTATACCCGTCGGCATCGTGACTCCAAAAACGGCATGATCTTCTTACCTTCGGCCGTACCTGCAAACTCATCTGTGTCTTTGCCTTACTGCCTGTTTGCCCCTGCTGGTACCCGACTAACCGCTTGAATCAGGTTCATTGCCGCCTACTGATGTTCATTTGGATGAGGTACGTGGTGCTGCTAGAGGATCTCACTGCTACTCATCATCGCCTGTTCCACACGAATACTGTGAACAGAACAGGTCATGCGGGTAGCCAAGATCTGCCAGGCTGTCTGCCCCATATTGCAGACGGAAGGATATGCGAAAGAGAGGCTGCCGTATTTTCGTGTCTTGTGAACCGAAGTCCATCACCAAGTGCCGCTTGACCACCAATGGTCAACGTGAAGAACAATAATGTACCTTACTGCCAAACTTTTGAACTGACCCGCTGCCTCTTGAAGTACTTCAGCTGCAGAGCCACCTGAAACCCCGTTCTGAGGCATGTCTTGAGACTGGTGGCACGTTTATCACCATCTCACCGCTCCGGACCGGACAAAGAAAGTGTCGGAGAACCTGTTTGCCGTGTAAACGGGTATTATGTTTGTTTTCAATATGAATCTTGAACGAGGCAAGCATGCAGGTGCCCTCGCACCCGGTATCTCACATGGGTCTGCTAGAACAGCATGCCCATTCACCTTTCAGGGCGCAGCAGAACTTTCAGCAATACATATGATGAGAGTAAGGCCTTCTCCTCCACCTAATCTCTCAGTGCTCTACTTGACAACTTCAAGAGCTACCTTTCGTTCCAAGCTAGCCATCATGCGCCTGACAACTGCAGTCGCGATCTTGTCCTTCACGGGCGCGAGTCTGGCTCGTTTTGGACGACAGCAGCAGACTCCGAACGGGAATCGATCCTCCGGAACGAGACGCTTCATCGTGGAGCTCGCGAAAGTAAGTTGTAATTATTCTGGTGGCTCCGAGACATCGCTGAGATCAATCATCATAGGACTCGGATCTCAAGCAGCTCGAGACACAGCTATCCGCTTTCACCGGTGCGACAGTGTACAGAAGTTTCCGCAGTCCTGTCTTTACCGGAGTCAGCGTCGAGTTGACGGGCAACGACGAGGAGGACCTGCGTTTTCTCCGGGGTGCGAGCAACGTTTGGCCATCGCGCAGAGTCCAGAGGGCCGTGGTCGAGAATGGCCAGGAGTTCAGTGGAGGTGTCTCGGGGAACAACTACAACATTCACGGCATCACTGGTGTTCAAAGGCTTCATGAGAGAGGAATCCTAGGCAAGGGTGTCAAAGTGGCTGTTGTTGATGCTGGTGTTGACTATACACATCCCGCTGTGAGTTCCGGTTCCCTTCCTGACTAGCGATTGCCAGCTGACATCCTAGCTTGGTGGTGGTTTCGGTGAGGGCTTCAAGGTCATGGGCGGATATGATCTCGTCGGCGACTCAGGTGAGATCAGGATCACCAGCACATCTTCACACAGCATGGGCTTACAAGGAAACGTGATAAGACTGGCCTAGTGGTGATGGACACAAACGGCCTGACAAGAACCCATACGAACAAGATTCTCTCGGTGGGCATGGCACCCATGTCTCTGGGATCGTTGCCGGACAGTCAGATACGTTAGTAAGCGCTTGCGATGCTTGGATCAGGAGACTAACAAGGTCATAGCTGGCAGGGAGTTGCTCCTGAAGCTAACATCTTGTCTTACAAGGTCTTTTCCGGGACGGTAAGAAAAAGACCATGGCTTTCAGGCCCATGCTGACTGTGACTACAGAGTGGCGATACAGATGAAGAGACGCTGATTGAGGCGTTCTTAATGGCTCATAATGATGGCGTAAATTTGGTCACAATTATCAACCGGTTGTTCTCTCATCTGACCCCATGCTAGGCCGACATCATCACCGCCTCGATCGGAGGTCGTGGAGGGTTCTCGTCCAACGCCTGGGCCGAGATTGCTTCCCGTCTCGTGGATCAAGGCGTTGTCGTGACGATTTCCGCGGGCAACACGGGTGAAGGCGGTGCTTTCCTCGGGGAAAACGGTCAAGCCGGACGAAGCGTACTCTCAGTGGCGTCTACTGAGCCCTCTTACGTCCCTGGGATGCCCTTTGAGGTGACATTTGACTACGGAAACGGCGACGTCAACAAGTCGAGGTACGGATTCTTCTATGGTGGCCTCACACACAGCTTCCCCCTCAACTCGAGTCTTCCCATCACCGCGCTGTCCTTTGACCCTCTCAACACCACAATCGGATGCCGCTTCTTGCCACCGGGGACGGTAAACTTGACTGGTGCTCTTGCTATGGTTCCCCGTGGTGGCTGTAACGGTTTCAACAAACGATATGCCCTTCAGTCTGCCGGCGCCAAGTACATGCTGCTGTTCAACGACAACGAAACTTTCCCGATGCCCAACAGCTATGACGTTTATCGTACAGAGGGCATCACGGAGCATGCTGTTGGGGTCGAGATCCTTGCCGCGCTCGCAAAAGGGGCTAGGGTTACGGCCCGGTTCTTCAACGAGTCCGGTTCGGGTCTGGTTAACTTGAAGAACCCCGCCGTTGTCAGCTCCTACTTCACTTCCATGGGTGGACTGTACGATCTCCAGATCAAACCAGATATTGCAGCTCCAGGAAGCAACATCTTTTCCACCATCCCGCAGGGGAAATATGGCTTAAAGTCGGGCACGTCAATGGCTACGCCGTACGTGGCAGGTATAGCTGCACTCTTCATCTCGAAGCACGGCGGCAGAAAGGTCCACGGCACCGGGTTCGGCAAGATGCTCTCAGCCAGAATCCTGTCCAGTGGCGATTCGCTTCCGTGGAATAATGGGCTGAACATGACAGACTATGGGACGACGCGTGCCCCAATCTTCCAACTAGGCAACGGCTTGGTCAACGCTACCAAGGTTCTGGACTACCGGACCGAGCTCTCGTACGCCAAGTTTGCGCTCAACGACACAACAAACTTCCGCGCTTTGCACTCTCTCATGATTACGAACAATTGCACTGGTCCGATTACGTACAGCTTTTGCGTCGAGACTGCAGGGACGTACGAGGTCCTCGGTGATAGGGACAACATCAAGGTGGGCCCCCAGTATACGGGGTTGGTTCCATTGGCTACGCCGTTGGTCCCGAACGTGACGTTTCCCAAGGAGTTAACCGTTGGTCCAGGAGAGACCAGAGAGGCAAAGTAGGTACACCACGTCGCGTTCTCTTATTACCACCGTCAACTAATGCCTTGGTCCAGATTCACATTCGAACACCCCAAAGGCGGAAACCATTCAGCCATGCCCCTTTACAGCGGCAAGATTCGCATCCACGGCTCCAACGGGGAGCAGCTCTCGGTGCCTTACATGGGCATCGCCTCCGATCTACGCAAGACCTTTAAGAAGATGTTTGTCGACGAATACCCGTATATCAACTCGGGAACGGATGACACTCCTATGGTATACAAGACCAAGTAAGACCCTGCTGATATACCCCTTCCAGTAACCTCGCTGATGTATTGCTCGCTAGCTTCTCCTTTGACCTTTCCCTGGAATCACAGGATTTTCCGAAACTCTACATGAACTTCCGATGGGGTTGCTCTGTTCTACGCTGGGATATCTTTGGGCGCGGATGGGAAGAGAAGAGCTGGGGGACGTATCCGCCGGTTCCTGGAAAAGGTGGATTTGTTGGACATGCTGCGACCTGGGTAAGTTCATCTCATCTGATAACACCACGCCTTCACTATGCGGCACATTCGCACCTGAATAGCGCTTATTTGTACACAGGACAACGAAAGGCACGCTACCGTCTTTGACCCCGATAACGACAACGAATTCGACCTCATCCGGGGTCCCCTGGGAGAGCTCTCGAGGGAAGATTACAACTATGCACCCTGGAGGGCTTGGTGGCTTGGTAGGTTCTCTGACGGCTCGAAGATCAAACCTGGAAACTACACGTAAGTCTCTCGGATGGTTACATTTCTCGATGTAGAGATCTAACGAGGCATCGACAGTATGCGAGTTGCTGCGCTGAGTCCCTTTGGAGACCCGACGAAGAGCGATCACTGGGATATTTGGAGGCGAGACTTCATGGTTGTTGGCAATCAAACATCGCCTGACAGTTCAGTCCCAGATGTTGGTTTACAACACGGCTGAGCTTATAACTCCTGAAGCTGGGGACGCCCTGCGTGAGAGCTGGAAGTCGCCAAGCAAGGATTAGCCGGTATCTCATCTGCGAGGGTGCTCGTCGCACTTTTTTCAATTCAAGTACATAGATAGTAGTCGGGTGCAAAAATAGATCAAAGGATTGAAGTGTTTGCGGGTAAACCATCCCATGAAAGCGTCAACTGCAGCCTGTGATGAGGTCCGCCAAGTCTCTGTATTGAATGATTCATCCAAATTCATAGGCCCCGGCGCCTTGGATCTTCCTGCTTACAATCCATAATCTATGTGTAGGATGCGCATTATCTCGACCTGGCGTTGGATCAGGGCATATAAAAAGATGAAAGAAAGTAGAGGAGAAAACCGTAGTAAGGAGTAGGTTTGCATTAATGCCGCCACGAAATCCCTGTTCGGCGCGCTCAGCGAATGGGAACAGTGCCGATTGCCAAATTAGGCCTCTGTCTGCCAAGTCTCTAGACAGCGTTTTCACGGGTTCATCCAGTCTTCTGTGTAACCTCACACCATACTCACACATGATCGCACTGGATGATTGATCGTTTAGAGGAGACGTCAAGACAGGTTGCCCGGCATAGAAATGGCTAGCAGACGCACAGGAGGCACCGTCGACCCGAATTGCAGCCAGAATGAGGCAGTCGGACGGCAGTCGTCGCCGACCAAGATCCGACCGAGCCCTCAGGTTAGCGTAGGGTCGTGCCCTACGTTACTTATTGCCTCAACTCAGATCCGCTCCCAACCAACTATCACTGGATGTCAACATCCACCCATCCCCGATAGTCTAGTGGTGAGGATATCTGCTTGTCACCGGGGAAATCCCACGATTCGCAGGGGACCGGGGTTCAATTCCCCGTCGAGGAGTCTCTCTTTTGCTCTGTCTCATTATTTTTTGAGTTGTTATGAAGAGAGGGTGGCGATGATGAGTTGTTATGATGAGAGGGTGGTGATCATGAGTTTTTGGAGCAAGGTGGTGTAGGTGAGAAGTTGGGAGTTCTGCATGTGGCCCGGGCGCTGCTGCCAACTGGCAACCGGTCGCCCTCTCCTGCAGCTTATGGTACTTGGCTCTTCGGAGCTTTTTCACATCTGACGTATTCGACGAGTGAGTGAAGGGAGACGAGATGAGGTGGATTACCGGGCTTGCATGCCTTTTTATTTCACGAATACCTGATTATACACAGCGAGCTTCTCCCCGTACGTTTTGTCTCTGTAATTTTCTTTGGGTCCCCACGCCCAGGGCGATCAATCATCGAGCATCGAGCAGTAGTACAATATTATACATAAATAGCAAGTCAAACAAACGCAAAACTTCTTCCCAAGTCATTAGTACTCATACAAATCCCCTGTCCGTAAAATCCATCTTAGTTGGCACATATCATTTGTCAAATGTGATCACCGAAATGCTCGGCTGGCCATCTCCTGCGCCAAGCAGGCCCGTAGAAATACACCACGGGAACGAAAACAGCAAAGGCGCTGATCAGCCCGGTGTAAATCATCATCGCGTCAAAGTAGCCCATATCCACCACCCAGTCGGAGATCTTGAATGACAGAATAAAAGCCAGCAAGCCTCTGAACGAGGCGATGTTGACCAGTGCTGGGCCGGCGAGGTGAGGGTAGCACTCAAGGACGTAGACCGCGCCAATGGTGTTGGCGCCCAAAAAGCCGAACGCCATGAGGCCAAGGCCTGTGAGAAACGTGAAGTAGGAATACTCTGCCTGGTTCGAGCCAGCCAGACCAAAGATGATGGAGCCAACAATACCGGCGAGAGTCGGGATGATGAGGTTCACAAGTTGGTTTTCAGGGACGCGGACTCCCCGTTTCTTCGCGATGCGGTTCGCCATCCAGTCGGCAGCACTTCCAGTGACCAAGGCAACAGCGATAGCGGCGATGAGGACCGGCACGAGGCAGAGGCCAAGGTTCATGAAGTCCCATCTGTATCGGCGTTAGTCGGGGCTCTCATCCAAGTTTGAGAATTGATTACTTACGACCAGGGTGCTGTCAAGAGAGCTGGGGCCACGGTATAACCAGCAGCGAAAGCACACGCAATCATCACACTGTTAAGCATGGTGATGAAGAAGATTTGAGGGTAGAAAAACGTGCGAAGAGTGTCAACAAAAGCATTCCAGCCCTTGCGCCAGTCCATCTTGCCATGGAAGAGAGCAATGTTGTAACGGAACGTCCTAGGACTGCGCTCATGGCCGATCTCGTTGCGGGGAATGCCATCTAAAAGTTCATGGTCAGCCGATACCCCCAAAGAATCTGAATGCTTCTGACTTACTCATCTCGGCACGTGTTCGTTGCCATCTGGTCTCAGGCATGAAGAAGTAAACACCAACGAGGAAGACTGCCGCGCCAATGGCCGTGATGTAGTACATCCACCGCCAGCTCAAGTCGATAATCATGTATGGCGCCGCGATCCCAAGAACAATGATGATAAGACCCTGAGCGGCAAAGATGCTGGAAATCCACGCATTGCGCTGGTGCACAAAGACCATATCCTGGATAATGAACGGAATCAAGCTCTCAACCGTGCCAGCGCCAACAGCTTGGACGCAACGAGCGAAAAGATGTGACTGCAGCGACTGACTGCTGCCTGCCCAGAGACATCCAATGATGGCAACAACACCGGTGCTGAGAACAACTGGACGACGGCCGACAGAGATGGCCATTGGAACGAGAACCAAGTTGGCCAAACCAATGACCAGAACCGGTAGTGAAGCCAAGAGGTAGATTTGAAAGATTGGCGGCGCACTCGGCAGATTCGAAAGGACCTTTAGGGGGTCGAGGCCCGCCGGAAGACCACCGCTGTCGGTCAGGGGCTTGAGGATCTTCGGATCGAGGCCGGCGTATTCGAGAGCAAAGACGGGCAACATGGCACCGAGAATCAGCTCAGCGGCAGCGGCCAGCGCGCCGAAGCAGCAGAGACAGAAGCATCCTAGGACTTTGCGGGACATTGGTAGGTTGAGGGGATCCCGCGGATCCTTAGTTGGCGCCGGCTGGAGGATAAGCTGTCCATTTCTATACAGGATACCCTCGGGTGCATCCACTTCAAAGCTCGTCTGGAAAGTCTCTCCATGCTTTACCCTCCTGTCAATGTCTGTCACCGAGCTGCTGCGGCTGCTGAAGTGGGATTTCTGGTTACCCTCGAAGCCTCGGTTGCCACTCTTCTCGTCGTTGCGTCGCCAGAGTGGTTCGAAGAAGCTGGAACCCGCTGATGATCTCGCGGCCTGCACGGGAGCGGGTTGCGTGGCTTCTTGTGGCTGATAGTCCATACTTTCTGGGTTGACCTGTCGAGAATTATGTGTGGCTGTAGCGTTGAGCTCCATGTTGGGCCTTGATTGTGTGAGTAGGCAGGAAATAGTGACCAGATCCAAAAGTCGGAAGACAGCTTCACATTGAAGCAACTCAGAGGAATGGCTCTGAATAACATGCAAAAGCCACGACGGGTCTGGCCATCTTGGAACCCTGATTTGAACACAGACGAAGACGCTATGGCGCAGCGAAACACGGAACGCGTTCAGAACAATGCATCCACACAGACGTCGGCCACGATATTTAACATTACCCCGCAAGATATCGCCAATGGCTAGCCTTGTAGGGCAGCACTGCGTCTCTGAACGTCTTTGAATTAGGCTACAATTTGAATTTTCATCATTGTTGGATGTTTCGTTGACGTCGCCGGGTCTGTGTTGATGCATCTCTGCTTCCGGTTTGCCTCCGTATGCTGTTTTGCTAACAAACAAAGAACGGACGAACAGGCGCCCGTGCCGAGCCGGCCGATCTTCCTCACTACGGAACTGCTTTGAAGACCGAAATCTGGATGAACGAGACCATGAAGGTGTCGAAGTGGTAACCTTGACCAGGCCCAACGACTCGAAATAACGGACACGCACTGAGGCGATGATAGCCAAAAAAAAGTAGGTGATGCATTAACTTATAAACCCCTCTTTTGCTATCACAACGACCATCCTTATCTCTCTCTCACCAAGACTTTTTAAATCTACTCAACAAACATATTACTTATGGAAGAGGCGTTTTTATCCAGATAGAACACTGAGGTATCTGTCCATAAAAGACCGTTATCAGTTAGTCAATATCTATTCTTAGCATAAGAAGTGAAGGAATCCATCGCAGCTAGATAGTTTGGGAATGAGGCCCCTATTTGTTCTATGAAACAAGAGACATGCCCCCATGATCAAGTCGATTGCAGACTCTTTGGAACTGAGATAAGTATCTCCCGCATTCAATAAATCACAACGATTCGGCGTCAAGAAGGCCACTTCTAAGAGACTAAGATGAGTTGAATTAATCCCTTGTAAGAGAAGGTGCTATGTCTAAATTGAGTCTATATCATCCGAACATTCAAAGCAAACATAACACACTATACAATGGTCTCGATGCAGAATCCAATAACTCCATGTTATGCTGGGTATCAAGCGTACCGTCCGCTGTGACGTCGCATAAATCTTCAATTACATCAGCAGCCAAATTCGACTCCGTTTCTAAGAAATCTCTTGCGGCTCCATCATTCATTTCTCGTTTCTGACTTGCTCTTCATCGGACTGCAAAGTCACTTCCGTGCTAGCAGAGCGAGGAGGGATAGAGACGGTGTCGTCTTGCTGGGCCGGCGCCTTTGCAGCAGCGGCAGCGGCAGCACCGGCCGCAACAATGGCCGCGGCGTCAGCGCAACGCTTGCGGATGGAGAAGACGGAGCCGACGTGACCCACGAGCCACCAGGAGAAGAGAACAGGCAGGGCCACGCGCGTCTGATCAGCGCAACCAGTCCACGCCTGCACCAGGAGAGAGTAGATCTCGTGCGCCGGGAAGGCGTAGCCGATCCTGTAGAAGCCCGCCATGATCTCAAAGGGGAACACGCTACTCGCGACGTTGGTGAGCATCCAGGTGAGGAAGAAGAACGGGATGAGCTGCATGGGCACAAAGGATCCGATGAGAGACTCGAGGACCTGCCACTGCACATCCATGTAGAGCCAGAAGACGAGGAGAGTCTTGCCGAACTCGGGGCCGCCGACGGCCCAGTTCTCCCTAAAAGCCCAGAGATATCCCGTGACAGTGACGGCGGTGAGGAAGCCGTAGATCTTGCCAATGGTGAAGCGGATGAGCCAGACGTCGCGGACTCTCATCTTGGCGAGGAGGCCGGAGCTCATGCCGATGCCGTTCAGGGCCAAGATGAAGAAGAACTGGGCGAGGGTGGGGACGATGATGTTGACGGTGTTGAAGAAGACGCGACTCGCTTGCGTCTGGGCGCCAATGAGGTCGGGGGTGGACGAGATCGGGTTTAGGTAGGCGGCGATGGCTGCCGGGTTGGTAGTATTCAGGGATCGGAGGGCAGCCGTGCCGTTGGGCGACTGGTAGTAGAAGGCCCTCGATGCGCCGACGACCTTTTGAATGTTGCTGTTAATGGTGGAATCGGCGATCGCAGGGTATCGGGCCTGGTTGTAGGTGTATGTGACTGAGTCGGCGGCATTGTAGGCTGCGGTCGAGGTGCCGTTGATGGCGCTGGCGAGCTTCGCAGACGCGCCCACGTTGATATAGATGGCTCCCCAATAGTCTCCTTTGCATACCGCGTTCTTGACCGCTGCGGGAGTTGAGTATTTCGAGGCGGAACCAAACTCGATGGTTGGGAAGTTGGCAGCTTGGAGGCTCTTGGATGCGCCTACAATTGCTGAACCAATGGCGCCCCCATCCAGGTCAACGGCCAGAATCTTGAGTGCATGTGAGCGCTTCCCTTGCTCGAATGTTGCTCCAAAGAGATATGACATGTTGGCAAGGACGAGAACCAAGATCAGTATCGATGACATGACCATAGGTATGATGATACCCTTCCGTTGAGCAGCGCTCCATTGTGAGAGTGGTGTCCTCTGTGGGACGTTGTTGGGTGACATGGCTATCGAGTTTTTCGTTCTGATTCGTCTGGCAAGTTACAATAGAGAGGCGATATCGCACAGCTGGGTTAGATATGCTGAGGGCCGAATCAAGTGTAGTTGGGTAGTCGATCTCCTGAGGACGTCGTGTGAAAGGAAAAGAACTGGTAATGTGCCAAGGGGTAGGGCTGAATTTAACAATGGGGAGATTCGTAGTCTTAAAGAGGACCATAAAAACGAAGATCCTATGTTTGCCCATGTGGCTCCCTATGTGGCGCCAGGAGATAAAGGAAGACCCATTGGTTCAAGAGCGCGGAGGCCGGCCGAGACGGACGGTTAACGGGGTACGGCAAACTCGCCGGGGCTCGGAGCGCTCTGTATGCCATTATTCGTCATCATCCTCTTCGTCGTGACTCTTATTGAGTCTAAAGCGACATGGATGGCTTCGAGTTTCTTCCAGGCTGCCGTATATGATCTCGGAGCTAAGTCCAAGATGCGAGGTAGCGAAGGGCCGAAGCTACCTCGTTGACAACCTAGCCTCCTCTTCAGGTATGGAAGCACCCACGATTGAACTGGGAAGTGGGTTGGCTTGGGCGTTGGTGTGGCCGCAAAGTCTTCCGATGCGTCGGTAGAGGGCGCAAGGGGTGGCCCCCTTAGTTGGAGTTATCTAATATGGATCCGGCCGCTAGACGGCGTATCGGTGCTTACGTTCGCCGAGCACCGGACTTTTTTTTTCATTAGCATCTGGCCGTTCCCCGGCCTGTTGGTTCTGTTGGTCGTCCACGTTCGCTCTGTGTCTTGACCGTTCCTTAAGTGCTGACCAAGTTCCAGACTCATTAATAATCAGGTTATCCCCCGTCCCCCAGATTAGAGAGACGTTCTCGGGCAATAGTATTATCCGTAACATGAGCAACGTCAATCTTGGATTTTACGAAGTCCGAATTTATGCCAAAATCAACACTGTCAACGCACAGACATTTGTCACTGAACAACCGGGACACTAAATCGCGGGCGCTACTGAGCTCATGACAGGTCTCAGTGCATCAATACATCATTGCACTGATCATCTCACGACAACATACCATGAGCACACTGCACTGCGGAATTTGGAGTGTTGCTGCATAGGCAACGTTCTTGAGAATTGCTCTAGGGGTAGGCGGGTTGCTACAGGAGGTATGGTTGCGCGTCCATTCCACAGGCCTTGTTTGTCTTTGATGATTGGTCTTTGGTGGCGGCAACGCAAACATCGTCCACCGCTCGCTCTCGGGTAGCAAATTGGGGCTTCGGTCCCGACTAATCTAGGCTCTGGGCCAGACGATCCAACAGAACTTATGGTATGATCTCCCAGGTCGCGACAGCCCCGGAAGCGATCCACCCAGCTGTCGGATTTACAAAAAAACCTCCGGCCGAAGCATAAACTCCAGCCCCAAAATCTCACAGCCACTCGGCGATGAGCTTTGATGCCTAGTCTTCCCATCAACCAACGACTCCAATGGAATATGCATTAGCTGGGCAATTTGCTGCATCTAGGGAAACGGCCCCTCACTTTTCGCTCGTTGACCCTCCATCAACCTTGTTTCTCACTATTGACTGAGTTGTGCACGGCCTACGGGCAAACGCTACTCAATCGACGCATTATCTCCGGAGGTGTTCCGGCCCGGCCGAGAAAATTGCCAAGTCGGGACGGTATGCTCATGGTCGCCGGAGCATGACCCGCACGCCTGATTATCGTTCGATCGGTAGCTGGTCGCGGGACACTGTGAGAACAACACATTTACCGCAGTCTGGAACTCTGGTCTCATTGAAAGTCCGACACTGAGCGCACTGATACAGCAAAATTTTGTGGGATCTCGACTTTGCTGACGCATCAATGTTCAAGTAAGGCAGTTGCTATACCTTGTGACTTGGTTACGTGGTGTACTTCGCTCGGAGGAGGCTTTGGCCAACTGAAAGCCCTCTATTATCTGCGGCTTTGATTCTCATTAATGAGAAAGCCCACTGAAGCTATCCTGACTTGGGAGATGTCTGCCGCCTGTAGGTATTACTTCAGGTGAGAAAGTACTTCGTACGAATACGGATGGCCCATGTCAACCGACACAATGTCGGATTCGCCCCACTCGCGCAGACAAAGTCACGAATAGCACGTAGCAGATTGCACATCAACCAAGTAAGTAGGTTTAAATAGCTTATGCTATTCCAATCACAACAGAGAAAAAGAAGCGGTCTGTAGGAGTGAAAAATGCGCAACTCACCTGATAGCGCATGTGAAAAGCCGTTTCCAGAGGTCCAATGTTTATGTCTGGTCCGTGACAAAAAGCAACATACGCGCCTTTGCCTTTACCAACTCGCTTGTAGATGTCGGCCACTATCGCAGGAAGCTTCCCATCACAAATATAAATCTAGGAAAAGATCCCGCTCCATTCTGTGACGCCATGAAGACTAAAGAGATCACTTGTTCTTGTCAGTGAGGGCCGGAGCAGGCTCAGACTTCTCGAAATATTCAAGACACCGGCATACCGTTCACGGACGGGATACATAGGTGCAGCTGAACTTGCCTAGGTCCTTGAAGTTTCAAACAGATCGGCTTGGCGATGTGGTGGTCGTCGATCTAGTTGCTGTGCCGGTAGCTATTAGTTGCGGAACCCACTTTGGCCGAAGACAAGCGACAGAAAGCTTTGTGGTTTTGAATAATCCTTGTCCAAATCCTACTTCTATCCAACTTGGATATCAGAAACACCACTGATTCCCCTAGTTCCGTCCAGACCAGCGAACCTGACTTCTTTCTCAGGATCCTTCTCAGAAAGACAAATGACTTTGCCGCTGCCATTGATGGAGAATGTCTGCAGGAAAGACTACATGGGGGTGTCTGTCCAACAGACAACAGAGTTCGCTTCGCTGACAAAGGCATCCGTCATCAAGTCGAGTTCGCTAAGTCCGTCGAGATGGCCTAGTTTTGCTATAGCCCTGACTCAAATGGCGATGTATGGTCGAGAACACGCAACGCCCGACTTATCATGAGCAATAACATGATTGTCTAACATGGTTTCTGAGAACTGCTGAACTACAAGCCGTCCTAACATTGCGACTGCAGGAACATATCGCGAGTTCGCCTACCTTTATCTCGACGTGCGCTACTTTAATGGGTTAGCCTGTGCTGTCGCCGATTATTGTACTCAACTATACCATGAACTTGACCTCTGACCCGAAGTTTTCCTTGCGGAGGAGGCTGGTGACAACAATTCTGATGCGACATTGGAATCCATTGTGGCAAATGAAGTCAGATATGCGGTCACGGACGATTACGGAAAGAATATCCACCTCGAGAGCCTAATAGCCGGGCAGTCCTCAATAGCGACATAGCTATTCGTTCTTCTCTTAATTTTCACCGAAATTCTGGAGACAAAAAAGCGAATAGATACTACGAACGCTGCTTTGAGGTTCAAGGAGTTGGACACATCAGATCGAAATGGCCTCCAAAACTTAGCTACAGTCGAATGGAGGATATGTTTGACCAAGACGGTATCGACTTCTTCAGAAAGGCCATCAATTCCCGCTTCAACTTGAACAATGCTTTACCGCGCGTAACACCTAAGGCTAATGGGAAAACGCTGCCATAGCATAGATGTTCTGGTCGCCACAGCGGCCACATGAGGATACTGTGAGACAATTGGTATGGCGACGTTCCGACCTAAAGCATCCATGTGCCATTTCTTGTGTTGTTGACAATTAACACCATAATCTCTTCGAGAACCTTCGGGTTTTGCCATCTCGTTTGCAATGGATTGCGGTCTGCTAGAACCTAAACCCATGGTGCAGAAATGATCTAGAGAACGCGCAAAGGCTGCTGGCATTGGAATCGGAGTAAAGCACGCAGGCTTCATCCAAGGCATTCCCAGAGATGGTAGCTGGATTTCTAGATTTATATGGCGAGAAAGGGAGCCATCCGGAGATTCAGAGATGCCCAAGGTGCTTGAGTGCAATGTTGAGAGAAGATCTGATAGCACGTATAATTGTGAGGAGGAAATCGATCCGGGTGGCTTCCTCAACGAACCCATGCAGCAGCGGTTGGGGGCGTAGAGATTTGTTTAAGCGCAACGGACGAGGCAAAGAATGCCATGCAATTAGGTTTTATGTACTTTCCTCATTGAGAGGCTTTGGATTGGCGTCAAGGAAGTCCACCGACCCCAAGAGGCCCTTTGGTCAAGGGATTCGAGGACTTCCCCTCAAGTAGAATTGTCGCTATATGCTCATCCGAGGAAATAAAGAAGCAAAAGATTGAAAGGTTTGGTCGTCAAACTAGATTCCTAGACCATACTCTGGAAGATCGAAAGGCAGCCGTCGCAACTTGAGTGGCCTGATCCTCAAATGAAGTGTATTCGTTCTCCTATAAGTATCACATACAAGACTGAGTCGTAACTAATTGTCAAGACTGGTCACAGAACAAGGGCCAGGACTAGCACTGGTAAAAATATAATAACGCCAGAGGTGAAGGATTCAGCTTGTAAACATAGACAGCGTATGCTGACGAAGACGGCGATATGCTCGCCGCGATGCTATTCGAAAATTCGCGACAAAGCGATTCTGCATGAAACTCGAGCAGCGCTGGTGCAAATTGTCAGTCATTTGTGTCGATTAAGCTAACTTGGATCATTGAGCAGTCTTTCTCATCTGCAACACCAGACTTAGCTCGGCTTCGCAACAGGCCTGGGCCCTGGCCAATTTGTTGAAGCTTTGATTCCGAGATTGAGTTTAATATGTGGTGTAACTTATGGCGTGTTTGTCCTCTTTCTCAGAACAAGGAGCTTCTGAACTCTGTCGGGAAGAAATGAAATCAATATTGCGAACAGGCAGAATTTTCTTTTGGCATGGGCAGTCGTCAACCAAGTCACGTAACGCCAGCTGAACATAGCGCTTGGCACGGGGACAGATGTTGCGCGGCCCAGGCCCTTTTTCTTCTCTCACCCGTCCGTTTGTACCTGAAACTAAGCCTCAATTTCCAATGTTTCACCACGGGCCATAACTAGCAGGGGCAGTCCACGATGGGCAGAAAAGAAGCTCAATCTTTTCTCGCGGGATTTTGGGGCAGTGGACGCGTAGTAACTCGTTTTTGAGTTTGCTATTTCTGTCGGTGAACAGCGCCGGCGATCGCGGGGACGAGTCAGTGCACGCTGCATCACGGATGCCGAGGGAATCATGCCACAAGCGGAAGTGAAGTTACACCGGGACAATATACGACATAAGAGGTAGATATTCACAAAAGTTCCAATCGGAACTGGAGGATATATTCGGTGGAAGAATATGTACGAAGAAAATGAGTATGGTCCTGCCCAGCAACCCAAAGCATTTCCAGCCCAGGGAATCCTGATCACCCCTTACATGTAAGCGGAGTCGTAGTAAGCCGCGCTGGTGTAGCTGCTGCCCAGAATGCTGGCGGGAGTGACGGCAGCGCTCAACTTCTTGGAGAAGCTGGCGCGAGTGCCCTGGGATCCGATGCCGGTGTTCTGGTACTCTCCGAACAGAACGTTGGCGGTGCGAGGGTCGCCGTCGTTCCACTGCTTCCAGCCCGCGGAGTTGATGACGCCGGTCATGGAGGTCTTCTGGAAGACAACCTGGGCATACTGGCCCCAGGGACGGCCAAGGTAGTAGGCGCCATCGGCAACGGTGTTTCCGGAGGCGGCGGCGATGCTGCAGCTGTTGAAGACGTATTCGGACTTATCGGACGAGCTGGCACGGCCGTTGGCTATTATTTTTTATTAGCGTCTTGTCCCTTGATATCGGTGTGAAGCTGGTTTCTTACCAGTGACATAGCCGAGAGAAGCAGCCACAACGCGAAGGTCGCACTTCTCAAACCAGGCCATGGCCTTCTGACCGAAGATGAAGTCCGTAGCACCCTGGATGAGGCACTTGGAGTAAAGCTGGTTACCCTGCTGGGCAAGAAGGGTATCCTGGAACCCGGTGAAAGCGCTGGCGTAGAATGCGCTGTCAGAGTAGGCGCTGAGAGCCACGGCCTGGCTGCCCTTGCCGTAAGTGTTGGCTACGTTGACGTTGTAGAGCTTGAAGTTTTTGGCCTTGATGCGGAGGGTGGCGCTGCCGTCATTGTCGAGGCCGTCAGCCTGGCTCTTCTTGGCGGTGATGGTCACCTTGTTGCCGGCGTAGCTGCTCGTATCGGCCGTGTATCCGTAGATGGTGAGCTGAGCCGTCCGCGCGGGGACGAGGACCTGCTCGCTGTAGGTGCCTTGGTCAATGAAGATGCATTGCTTGGCGGAGTCGGTGGTGGAGAGGGCGTCGACGGCCTTCTGGATGGTGCTGTATTGGCCACCAGACTTCTTGACAGTCAAGCATCCAGAAGGTGCGGAGGTGCGGCTGGCTGCCAGAGCCGCCGTGACGAAGGTAAGAGCGGTAAGAAAGGACTTCATTGTGTCGAGTAAAAAGAAGAAGATTGGAAAAGAATGTGGTCTTGGTTCGTCCCAAGGTTGGCCTAAGAGTAGATCATCCGGACTAGCAACTATAGAGCGGCTTGGCTCACCCTTATGTACTTCAATCAAGAGGCCCACAAGGCTTCTAGTGCCGACGGGCTGGATGCGAAAGTTCAGAGCCACGAGAGCTTCGTCTTCCCTCCCTTCTCCGCGTGTTCAGCTAGATGCTGGGCTCCTGGAGTAGCCGGGCATGATTGGTGGAGACGGCCATCGGCAGACAGGAGGTGCTCCGTAGATTAAACCCGATTAAACAACCAATCCCGAGCTTTTGAACTTTAACAAGGATAGACTGCTAGCTGGGGTGCACCCCGCAGCGGCAGTCCGCGGCCACAAGGGGTTCATTACTTTGGAACCGAGCCTTCTAGACCGGCCTCATCCTGTTGGCGGATTAATTTACCGATGACCCCATCTTGTACCGCCACGGAGGTTGACTGTGCAGTTCGCCAAAGCGTTGACGGTGGAGATCATGAAATTTGCGGGGTGGCCAGCCCAGCAATGGACAAAGAGGTTCAGTGATCCGAGAGCGATTTCGGCTTGGTATCGTTTCTAGAACAGTGCTCGCTGCAACGCAGGGGACCGACGAGTCAGATTGTCGGCATGAGCCCAGAGCGTCGTAGCATCTTCATCCCACCAGGGGAGATAGGGGTTGTGTGGATCGTCTAATGTGAAGCTGACGAAACATTTGGGCTTTTAAACTACATACTAAAGAAAGCTTGGCCGAACGGAAGCACTAAAATTTCCATCGTGTTTCTGCTGTCGTCACCTATAATCGGCATCGGGTCCGATTTATGGCCTTTTCGTCCTTCGCCACAACCTTGCTAAACTTAACAGAGAGTGGGAGAGTTTTGACGCTATTAATGCGTATTGGCGACTCTCGAGGGTGGGGACAGTAGTTGAAATCGACCGAGTGACAGTCGATTGGCCCTCCACGCCTCCGTGCCGCCTCGGTCTACTTTACTCATCGATAGTTTGTCTTCGTGATGGGCTTTGACAACCCGCTCTGCAGAGGTATCCATCAACATGAAGCTACATAGTGGCTGAGCGCTTGGCATTGTGTTGAAAAAGCAAAGAGTGATCAAATCGCACCTGGTGATTGTTTGCATCAAGTGACACAGCTCATACGGGCAAGATAGTTGGGACTTATGAGGACCATACCCGGCCGATGTAACTATTAGGCTCAAATGCGACTGTAGTCTCCTCTGATCATCCAAAGACCTGCTGGCTCCCTTCCACCAATCAAGTTAATTGACATGGAGAGCACGGCCGGCAGTGGCACGTTACGGCAAGCTGCAATGGTGGCCGTAAGACGGGTTTCTACAGTACTAAAAGACTGAGACCTTCTAGGCCTTTAAGTTACCAATTATTACATAAGATACTGCCCCCATGCAGTGACTGCAATTTTCGCAGCCAGCCGCCGAAAACCAGTATTTACTCGATCGGGTTACTCTCGGCTAAGTGTCGTGTTTATTGCTTGTATTGTTGGACTAGACTGAGCCCCCGGTCGCGGTTACAAAGTCAAATCAAATCACTGCAAACATGCTTCCTTGTGTCGTATTGACAAACTCGCACGTAACACAGCCGCCATCTATCTAGGACCAACAACTAGCAAATACTGAATGTCCCTACAGCTAAGCACTCCATTCCAGGTCAATACGGCTTCGTGAAGGAGATGCTTCCGCAGTCATCATGGAAAATGCGACTCCTCGATGTTTTTGCTCAGCAATCCCATCCAGCCTGGGAAACTTTCGAGTTGCATGCACTCTGGGGCGCAGCAGGCCCAGGGGTTGCGGGTATCTCGGCCTCAAAAATTCCACGCTACCGGACAATCGGCAAAGCTTAGAGTCTAAGAAGACCCCAATTCCGGTCGTATTGCTCAATTGATTGTTGAAGGACTTTTAGCAAGTTTCACGTCATATTTGCACTTGAGGGTTCTCAGGCCATAAGTTCACGCGACATGGATGATTTGCTGCCGACACCCGATTGATATTGAGTGAGACGAAAATGTCGAGCTCGACTTCATTTTGACCACTCATGGGTTTCTGAGATGACGAAATTTGATTAATTTATACCGCAAAGATTCCTCGCAAGTTGTGTTCTTGCGTATGTTAGTGGTAAGTCACTCGGAGTATGAAGAACTCAACATGCAGGCGCTTAGAGAGTCAGTCTCTGAAACCAAATCAGCCGTTGTAAGCTTTCTCTGCATAGAGACTTCGTAGGAACTCTAATCTAGCAAGCGAACAGTCTTATATACTTGTTTCACCTGCCGAGTGGAAGTATGATACTGCTCGGAGTAGCTGCGCCATTCTTTGGATAAGTAGGTTTATCAAGTCCAACTTGCAAAAGTACCTGGCTTGAGTGAAGCGAATTTACCTACAAATGAAATTTCTTCCCGCGTCTTAACTTTTATCAATCATGTATCCATGAAAGACGGAGGCTCTGCAATTTCCAGTTGTTTACGATTAGAAAACTGTCGCAGCGCCGCATGCGGCGCTGCCCACTACTGCCGTACGATACTGACTACCGCGAGACGACTGCCCGTCTCGTACAGTATTGAGACACGACCCCTAATGGGTCGCGCACCTAGAGGAATCAAGCCACTATCTGCTAAATTCCCTTCCACTTAAATCCTCGCTTTGTAGCAGAAATCCTTCATAGCGATGCCAACGCTGCAGGCGTGAATAGCACGTAAGGCCTTGATGGACGGACGAAGTCGCAGCATCGAGTATCTAATTTTACAATCCGGTTATCCCTACCTTACACTACCGATTTCCGTAACCTAGGTGAAGCTTTCTTCAAAATATGTGGTCATGTTCAAGACTTGCCCATGGGTGGCGGGCCTGATGTACTTGACATTGGCAGTAAATGTATTGAACGTCAACAGGGCGGCTTTCACAGACGCCAATCTTTATTCTCAAGCTACGATCATTTTCAGACGAGATCAGGTTCAATCTTATCTTACTATCTAAAAGTCGAGGAACAGGCGACAAACACCACCAAACCACAACGTGCTAGACTAATTATCCCACGTCCTTTCGTAATTTTACGGAATGGTATCAAAAGAACACAGGGACAAAAGCAGGTCCAACAGGCTTTCGGTCTTTTTGTGAAAGAGCCAGCTGCCTTTGAGTTGTGAAGTCGTCAGATAATTTGGAAGCCTATCAAAAAAGGAGTCTCAAATAGAAGAGCTGATATCGGACAAGACTCTATCCGGGTGTTTAATGACGGATTGTCAAAACGTGGTAGCGTTCGCATTGAGAATGTTTGTCGCAGGAACGACGCCATCAATTGTGAGCAGCAGATGATGCCTGATCTTTTACGAGAACATTCGTTCACAGGGTGCTCATTTTCCTCCCAAATGCCTGGGTGTCGTCAAAGCGGGCACAACCACGCAAAGCGTCCGCTCTACTTCTCAGAGTTGATGCAGCTGGGAAAGCCTGCGGGTTGCTTCGCTGAGCAACTGCATCGGGATCCCGGGGATCACTTTTTATTGGACACGAATGCTTCACAAACGATTTTGCCAGGGTTTCCGGGTCGACCTGCAGGATGCGGTGTATCTTGAGGCGATCTTGGGCCTCACTTTATGGGCAATTGTCCTCAACGATCAATACAGACTTGGGGAACAATCTGCGACTGAACTAGTTGAGAATGCCAGAATAATCTCCTTTCATGAGCACAGGGAGTTCGAGGAAAGCCTCTGGTACCCCATCAATGCTCGATGGGAATCGAGTACTGCGATCTTTCGGTTTGAAGAGCAAGAGAAACTTGGCCTCTTGAATCTGTGGCTGAGTTCCTAAGACAATAAGAAATCTCCAACCTGGACCACTATGGAGAAGGAGAGGTCGAACGACATGAGTGGTCAAACAAGCTGTGCTTTCAAACCTGGACAAGTTTTTCGACCTTGGGGTTAGTCCACTTTCGTAGAACATCTCATAAAGGCAAACGCCCAGGATCGCCAAGTCGATGCCATGTCAGCTGAAATCAAATTCATTCGTACAAAAAGCTCACTCGTCGATATCTGCGCTCAAAAGCTTCTCACCTGTCTGCTTCTCGGGCTCAAGGATGCATTGATGAGAAGCCCTTGCCCAAACGAATTCAACAATGCCAAATCAACTATAGACCATGTCTATCGGAACTGGAGGATGGGAAGTTCTTTGGTCACGAAAGTGGTGGATATGTTCGTAGACACCGGTCTGGGAACACATACAGAGGCTTTGCTCTGCGTGGTTCCCGCGTTGAGGAGTCAATTCCCTACTGATACCCTTGAGCTCAAGGCTTTGGGTGTCCTTGCATTGAACGGAAGTAGAAAATCAGGCGTGGAGCTCGAATTTGTAAGTGCGAGTATTGAGTCTCGTCTGAACACTCGTTCAATCAGCCCCTTCCTACGGCTCCTATGTGATGATCTACAATTACTTCACCCTACACAACAACATATATCCCAACTGTTGATCTTCTCAAGTTTGTACGAGCAACGCAAGTCTATTATAAGCTACAGAGCCGACATCAAAACTATACTTAAAGACTACAACGAATTCCTCGACCAGCTCAAGATTTTGAACCAACAAGCCGTCATTCATGACAAAGCCGTGCATTCTACCCTTGACGCTACCAAACCAGTAGTCTCTCTGGAGTCGAACAATCTGTATAGCGTATTGTGTTTTCTGGCGAAAGCAACCACAGCCGAGTTTGGGGCAGAAAAGAGCTTGCCATCTTCAAAGGAGATGTCTAATGCTTTGATAGTAGCTGCGAGGCAAGGTTCAGTTGGCGTGCTTTGCATTCTAATGAATCTTGGCCTCGATCCGAACCAGGCTGGGGACGGAGCTAAATCAACTCTTGACGTCTGTCTCGAACATGGTCACGAAGTCTGCGCACGAGTTCTGACCAGCTTTGGAGCTTCCGTACGCATGCCAGGGGACCAGGGACTGGTCCTATTATATGCGGCTATTCGAAGGGACCAAACGGCGCAAGTCGACCTGTTGTTAGAGATGTTGAACATCCAACCTTATGACTACGTGATAGCAATAGGGGAAGCCTGGCAATGTTGGAGAATTTCTGATCGATATTCATCCATCCTCTCAAAGCTTATCAAGCGTGGGTCCCATATCGGAGTCAGTCCAGCAACGATTTTCTCTGGAGAGTCCTATAATCCAGGCTGTTCTCTCGTCCACGAGAGTGGGTTTTTTATTACTGTCTTAAGATGGAGGAGGAGGTCATCGCCATATATGGGCATCATCTGATACTTTGGGTACTGCATAGCTGGAGAGGAATGGACTAGTCCACAGCCCGAGGGTTGGTTCGAGCTGGTGTACGGCCTGACCAACCACTTGCAACCCCTTATAGTAACACGGCACTTCACCTTACTGTCAAATGGCCGGCTACCCTGGAAATCCTCATCTCGGACGACAATATACATCCCAATACTGAAGTGAAGAACGGTGCGGGCCATACGCCCTTATGCAAGGCTGTTTGCGAAGGCCAGTATGAATCAACGACCTTGCTTCTGGAAAGAGGGGCTTCCCCGGAACTCATCGGCCGTGGACAGAGGCCCATGGACTGTGCGATTCACAACAAGGATGAGTAGATGGTGAGACTTCTTTGGGATCGTGGTGCAAGAATCAAGTCTGTTGGTAGCAGGTGCCAGCAAAGGGTGGTGAAAGCGACAAGCCCGGGGGAGGTGGAAAAGTTGTTGAGTTCAGGGAAGCAGAACAACAACCCGAGTTGAGTCGGGAAGCTTTTAGGAGTTGATGATCCCCAGACCGGAGTACCTGACGTATATTGACAGGGCATGGATGCAGTTGAGGAATATGGGAAAAGAAATTCTTAAGCTGAAGGGGCGTCCATGCCGGTGGACGGTGTTGTCATGATCTCAGGGATACTACTGGTGTGGGAAAGGGGTTGTCGGCGCCTTTATCATTGAAGCCACGGATGTAGGCGCTACATAAGTCGCTGGACCAAAGCCAAGTTGCTACTGGGGTCAAGCTGGCGGCTATGTAAGGGCGATGCGATGGGGTCTCGATACAATTGTCCTTCAGTTTCGTTTGAATCTCGGCCAGCAACAATCACGTACACGGAGAGTACGAGTCTGTATGCTTACCATTCTATTCGACTGCTCCTCAATTCTATCCTTGGTGAACCGTGAAGTAGTTCGCACCGCATGAAAATCGCATACTTAACTAAATACCTGGGCTATATGTTGAAAATTCATTCATTGCGGAAAAGTGACCCTGACTATACCGATAAGTCTCAGCTTGCTCTCCCGCGGAACGCGATATGCTGTCATATCCTTGCCGCATGTAGCAGGCCGCAGTGTTGACAAAGAGTCATCTATCAGAAGCAAGATTCCAGACCACCCCTCAGAATATCTACTTGAAGCTTAGAAGACGGAAGGCTCCATGTTACGAGCCGATTTCCCTTCCAGTTAAGATGGTAAACTAAATGAACGAATTAATGGACCACTGTGCTGCCATATCGTCATCATCTCACGGACGTTCTGCGTCCTTGTGGACGAGTCTCTATCGTTAAAACAATAGTCGCTGACGCGGAATCAATGGCTTGCTTTTTATTGATGAAGAGCGGCAAGCATCTGTTCCGATTTTTCCGACCAGTTCCTACCAGAGCTGTCCACAGCCTGTCAAATGCAAGCAGAAACAAAACAGCCAGGCCAACGGGTGGCCAGGCGCCGTGGTGGAAGACCAAAAGTGTCGTTGTCTGTTGTTCAGAGCGGGTCAGGGGTGAAGGCGCCAACAGGGGTCGCCAAGCTTTGTGTCAAGTAACGGGCAGAGTGTGCCCAGCCGGCCGCGAGCGAGAGATGGATTGAAATGCTGGACTGGTTGACTGGAGCTATCCAACACACTGGGCCCTCAGCCGGGCCAGGATGGGAGCGGCCAGGACGTTTGTGAATGGCAATGGTTTTCGTGGTCGGGGGAAGCCGAGGTACTCCGTAGGGTACCGATGACTCGTCCGTGCCGGTGGCCCGGTATCCCTGACCCACCCCCGTCGCAGATATATCGGTAAAGTGGCCGTCCCTTCCGCTTGGGTGTAGATACTCGAGTCATCATTCCAGCAGCCAATGGTTTACTTCACTTCGGACGGCCGAGATATTCGCGATGTTCTCGGGCAGTCTTTGGGCACCTTGCTAGGTAGATCAGCTTGTATTGGAAAGATTCGTCTTAAAAGAGTGTGATAATTCGCACTAGCCCAAACTGCGCCCTCAATATCCCCAAGAAAACATGCTTAAACGAAGGGGAGAGAAAATCAAATAGTCAAAAACGTAAACCACACAGCCTCCCGCGGCTAATGGAAACGAGTCTTGCCATACTTGTCAATATGAGGCCTCTCACCAGCAAGGCAAGTAACCCAACCGTCCAACTGCTGCTCGGTGTCCATGCCATTAGGCCACTCGTTCTCCATCTCCTCTCTCTTCTTGGTCCCTCTCTCTTCTTGGTCTTGGGCTTGCCATCCCTCACACGAAGCTTCTCAAAAAAGACATAGGCTGCATAAAAGACACTGCTGGTGTTGCCAGACGCGGGTCCCTTCTTGTTCATGAAATTGGTGAGCAAGTTGGGAGCAATCTTGTGGTCCGATCCAGCGGGGTACGCGGCCTTGACGATGGCGCGTAGGAAGGCTGCCTTTGTGACGCCTTCTTTTTCAAGGATGGCGCGGATCTGGGTGCGGACTATGTCGCAAGTGTCGAAGACGGGGACTTTCATCTCACCGTCACCCGGGAGCTGGATTTCAGAGAGGTCCGGGAGGGGATCCTGCTTGTTAGCGGCCTTCTTGGTTGCCTGCTTCTTGGGAGCTGGCGCAGCGGCGCCGGTGTCACCATCACCGTCGGCAGCGGCGTCCGACTTGCGCTTGCGGGACTTTGGCGCCGGCTTCTCGGCGGGCTGGACGTGTCACGGTGTCAGCTTTGGGAGCTGTGTCACGGCATTGGCTTCTGAAGGCGATAGAAAAGAGAATCCTGGCATCCGACTCGTGACAGACGATAATCATGAGACGGCATAATGAGACACATATTCTTTCAAGAATGTCGAGATATCTGCGCAATTGCGTACCTTTGCGACCGTGTTTTGGCCCACGACGCGGTTCGCGTCAGCCTCACCCAACGGGCTGGGAGCGGCGGCAGTGGCTTTCTTGGGCGGCATTATCAAGAATGTTGCGGAATACGGAGACGGACACGGCTCCGGTGAAGTGGACGGAAGAGGTCTCTGAGTCGGACAATGTTTGCTAGGCAAATGGTAACAATTACGGCGCGTCTCTAAGTGTCTGAAGGAAGTGGTTCTATCCCTGTGTGGAAGCTTCTACCCAAAAAAGTTGCCTACGTAAGAGACGCGTCGAGTGGGACGGTGTCGGTAAGTGGCCGGCAGGGGCCCCCAAAAGTCACGGTAGGTGGGAGGGACGGGGCCTGGAGGGGGAAAGAAGATTGATGGAAGCATAACGTCATCGGATAAACAGCACGGGACGAGACATGGGAGCACGGAGATATTGATCCATTTGCACTTTAGACAGATTGGCAGGAAGAGGTGAGACAGGGAAGTACCTCCTTTTTCGATCCAATATCCGTCCCATCAGAGGAGAATTAGGAAAGAATTGGCAAAAGGCTCGAAAAATTGGAAATGGGTAAGATGCACGGGCCAGATCAAGCGAAGGTCTCGGAAGGCAGAAGCTGGCGATGCCGTGCAGGACACTTGGAAGGAACAATCAAAATAAATTGAACAGGGGAGAAAAGGAAGGAAGAAAGGGACATTTTTGGCCCATGGCTGCCAAGAATTGATGATGGGTGGATCCATCGAGGAGGGAAATCCACTGACCGAGATCCATGGATTCATCTAGCTCCACCCCTGTGGCGGTACGTACCCACGAGAACGTGGAGTGGAAGGAGGTGGAAGTGGAGGTTGCAGTTTCAGGCCGCGCGAATTTGGGTCTCCGGGAAGGCACATGGATGGCTATCAGTGATTTCGACAAGCAACGATTTGTTTGCTGGCAGGAAGGAACTTCCTCCATCATCAATGGCTGTTTCTTAGGAGAGGCGCGGGTGAGATGAGCCCTGGTTGGGCCATCTGAACTTGCGCTCAGCGGCAGGAGCCCATGCGGTCATGCTTTCACGCAACTGCCTACCCGGCGTGCCTGCTGCGTGCCCCTGGAGCCTCTGCGGACATGACGGACCAGAAGAGGAGGAGCCCTGCAACACTATTGGTCACTCCTTCTCGTCGAGTTCGGATGTCCCTTGGGATCCAGATGAGTCAGCAGTGGGAGTCCGAAGAAATGTCGAGAATGGGAAAAAAGAGGGTTTTGGTCCAGGCACAGAGTTGCGGCTGCACCCTGCGGGAACCAGGAGGCGACGATCGCCAAGAAAACAGACTCCTCTTCCGGCTGCACCCCTGACCAGACCGAGTTCATCGACCAGCAGCAATGAGCATGGCATGGCTGCATGGCCAGCATCCCCCCTTGATGACACCACACGGAGTCCTGCGCTGCACTGCAGGCACACATCAAGAAGACAAAATTTTTACGCGCCTGAACCCCGTCGAGCACAGATCGAGACCATTCACAAAGTTGCAAATAGATTGCTGTCCCGAAGCCCAACGACATGCACTCACCACCTAGTGTAGAGTCCCAGACTCTCCCTGTCATCCAGACCTGCGCTGTCGAAACTTGGCGGCAGTTGACCCTTTCCTTTCCACTTGTTCATTTCGATTCTCGGCTTTTCCACCATTTTTATCGTCGAGATTCTCACCGCTCGCACAAGCACCGCTCGCACAAGCGCCCACCGGCAGTCCCACTGGGCCCCGTGAAGTTCGAACCAGAAAGGCAATGGCTACGGGGGCAAATGGCCTGTCGCCCGTTATTGATACGAAGCTTGCATACAAATCCGTATCGAGGTTGATCAGCTCCCAAATCGAGCTTGAGGCCAGTCAGGCTCCACGACCAGATCCGCTGCTTCGAGAACAGATACCAGGGGGCTTGACGATGTTCACAGTTCGGCTCCGTCGTCCAAGATTCCAAGTCGGAGTTCAAGTGGGAAGCCAGACATTGGATTGAGGACTCGAGATGAAAACCAAGCATCGCCAAGCCTGCCATGCTTGCTTGTTGTGAACAGCTGGATATGCTGGATCACCCATCAAGCAAGGCGTCAAGCCCTAAGAATTACGGCCTGCATCCCTCCTCGCCTCATCACAGACGTGCCAACCCGTTTCCTCCACCGCTATCCACCCCAGTTTGCTTATTTACCCGCTTCGACTCGTCATCCCTCCAGGGCTTCAATCTCCAAGTCTCCAGTCAATCGGGTATCGGCTCACACTGGAACTCGTCCAGACCTGGCTGCATGTGCCCAGTAAGCCAGCCAGCCGAGGGTCACTCGCTGTTGCCAGCCAAGCACTGCCCTGCTGCCAGTATCAGCGGCAGAAGCAAACTCGACAAGCCAGCACTGACCACCCACCTCCCCTTTCCAACGCTCAGACGAACTGCCATCCCGTCACCCTCAATCTCATTTCTTCTCCTCACTGCCACTTATGCTTACTGCAAGCTTGGCTTAACCTTTGCTGACTGACCCAATATGATGTGGGCGTAAGTGCGCTTCGGCTCACTGACTCCGAACTAACATGCCAATCCACGATTTAATGCCTCTGTCAATCCCAAGAAGGCTTGCCGGTCCCTAAGCTTAACCTTGGGTGGATCATTCACAGATCTTCACAGCAGATGCTACTATGATTTTCGATGTCGCTCATATGCCACCTTAGAACCAACAGACAGATCTTACCACTCTCGACAAGCGAGCAACAAGATGCCCGCCATAACTGCGCTGCTTTGGCGCCTCAGATCTGTTTACCGCGCCGCCAGCGGCCAACGTGCACTAGGTCACCTTGCTTCAACCCTGCACTACGGGATACAACAAGTCACCACCTTCATTTATGCTGAAACGGCTTGATCTCGCCATGGCTGCTCGGCATGGCCACCACCCCCGCTTGTTTCCCGCCTTTCCACCTATGGGCACGTTTCCAGCCGCGATGGCCTCGCTTCGGCTTCTGCTTGCGGTTCTAGATCCCGGGATAACAACGGGGGGTAGACGCCGGCCCCACGACCCCCTTCCTTTTCGATGCAGGGTGGGCGCCTCCTGCTTCAACGTCGAACCCCCCCCCGCCTTACGATTCCACTCGATCACATTCACAACCCATTCGCAATCAACTTGTGCCTGGCCAACGCAGCCTGGACACCGCCCGGCCATGGATTTGCACAGGGACTCCTTGGACATGACCCCTGGCTCTGCTCCGTGAGGGACGGAGACGGGGCCGCAGTGGTCCTAGCATGGCTTACATGGGATGAGAATCGATACTGTCTCCTGATGGGCGTGGTCGAAATTGCTTGCATCCACGCAACGCAGGTATGCGCCACGACCCACGACCATGAGCGCTACTCTGGGCTATCTCGAGATATAAGGTCCTCTTCTCTTCGTTCACATCGTCTGCTCCTACTCTTTTTCTCCTCATCCAACAGGCTCATTCCCGCAGCTTTCCATTCCCACACTCTTTTCCGCTTTTCAGCACATTTCTTTCATTTGAACACTTCATTGATTGAAGTTCACTATCTTTACGACTTGAAGTCAGAATCCACTCTTTCCACGAACGAAAACTACATCCAACAACACCAAACTTAACACTTTTGGAAAATCTGCAAAAATGCCTTCCTTCAAGAACTCCGCTGTCCTTTCCGCCATTGCCGGCGCCGCCTCTGTCATGGCCCACGGTCACGTCAACTACTTCACCGATGGCTCTGAGCAGTTCGCCGGTTACGACGTCACCTCGCTCCCTTACATGAGCAGCCCCCCCGACGTGTAAGTGGGACACCATGTGATTCAAAGCAACTTTGACATTGACAATATTGTAGCTACGGCTGGAAGAACACCGCCACTGACAACGGCTTCGTCGACCCCTCCTCCTACGCCGCTGCCGACATCATCTGCCACAAGAACTCCGAGAACGCCAAGCTCACCGCAAAGGTCGCCGCTGGTGACAAGCTCCAGATCTTCTGGAACACCTGGCCCGAGTCCCACAAGGGTCCCGTTATCGACTACCTCGCCTCTTGCGGCACTGACTGCTCTACCGTCGACAAGACCTCCCTCGAGTTCTTCAAGATCGCTGAGGCCGGTCTCGTTGACGCCTCTGCCAACAAGTGGGCTTCCGATGAGCTCATTGCTGCCAACAACTCCTGGGCTGTCACCATCCCCACTTCCCTGAAGCCCGGCAACTACGTTCTCCGTCACGAGATCATTGCCCTTCACTCCGCTGGCCAGGAGAACGGTGCCCAGAACTACCCCCAGTGCCTCAACATTGAGGTTACCGGCTCCGGCTCTGACCTTCCCGCTGGTACCAAGGGTGAGGCCCTCTACAAGGCCACCGACGCCGGTATCCTCATCTCCATCTACAACTCCCTGACCAGCTACTCCATCCCTGGCCCTGCCCTTCCCTCCGTCTTCGGTGGCTCTGGCTCCGGCTCCGGCTCTGGCTCTGCTTCCTCCGCCGCTCCCGCCGCCACCACCACTGCTGCCGCCACCTCTGCCGCCGCCGCTTCTTCCACCGCCCCCGCCGTCACCTCTGCTGCTGCTGCCACCACCACCGCTGCTGCTGAGGCCGTCGCTACCTCCGCCCCTGCCTCCAGCTCCGTCTCTGCCCAGCAGCCTGCCGCCACTGGCAAGCCCTCCTGCGCCGAGAAGCGCAAGCGCAGCCTGGCCCGCCGCATGGCCCGCCAGCACGCCCGTGACGTCGTCCGCCGCGTTTAAATTTCGCGTCTCAACTGAGAGCGAGAGGCGAGGACTCACTTCGAGCCAACCCCGAGCCGCTTTGGCGAAAGAGGGTAGCTCAACCCACTAGGCTCATGAAGACATGATTGCTTTGTTGGACTTTTTCACTTGTATATACTATAACGACACTTGTTGGTTTTCGTGTACAACACCGACGTGGATCTTGGACAAAAAGACTTCTACCTTTACTACCTAGCTACGTACGGCCGTGCCGGAGTATACTAGACGAATGGAAAGGGCGGACTAGAATGGTCCTGCTTATACACTTCACTTAATCATTACTCGCCTATGTGACTGGATTTGTTCTGTGCTTGAATCGCGATGAAGAGTTCCTAATGTCAGTGTTAGGATTGCGCTTCGACTCCTTCCTGAATGCAGTTTAATTCGCCTTAATTATATTACTAATCACCCCAGAAGACATGGACAAGCCGGAGAGGCGAGTAATCAGCCCGGCAGGTCTGTGGGGCTTTCTCTCAGGAATGGAGAGGGATCCCTCTTCTGGCAGCTCGGTGCCTGTTCCCTCGTCATATAGAGCATCGAGGATCCTGTATCAGGTGAACACTATGTTGGAAACGATGACTGTTTTTCTCAATCCATGTCTCGTCCGAACTTTGTTTCCCTTTCCGTTCCCTTTCGGGTTCCCCCCTTGGGGCTGGAACGTGCTGGACTGATGGTCTGTGGGCGCCGGGTCACCCGAAGACTTGATTAAGGAGTTTGTGAGTCGGTGATTTATGAATTTTGGGAGGTTTAATATTTTCTCCTGATTGGGATACATTTCGCCGGGTTGTTGAGTGTTGGGTAATTGTATCTTATGCATATATAACTACTCCGTCCTGTTCGGGTTGAGCCTTGAGGGATCTATCCACTCATATTAGTCTCATTACCAAGCTAACGTTGTAAAGCATCTTGGTGCTTACGATCCAATGTTGTCGCAGCCCCACCTATGGCGCTGCCTCTTACTGCCGTACGATACCGCTGAATTACCTACTGCGGGACAACAACCCGTCCCGTATGATATAGATGCTGCTACCTCTGACGTATCCCCACTGAGAAGAATCAAGAGATTTTCTACACTGCATTCTACTTAATTTCTCTTTTTGTGTTAGTTGTACTGCAGCATCTTTCAAGTAAAAAACGTATCAAAACTCTACGAAAAAGATCATGATTCACAATGCAGGCCATGCAGCATGCTCTCATGAGTGAGCGGGCAGCGCGGTCTTCTTTCTCAATAATCATGTGGACATAGTGGACTACTTGAGAACATCAAGGCCATACATTCTGTGCCGGAGAGCCTTTGGTATCGATTTATCGATCAACAAAGTACTCAATTTCAATCCTGTCTAAGTGAAGGTGACAACAAGCAGATTCTTATATCTGGGTCCAAGCTTGCGTTGGGCGTCTCGTTGCGCCCCTGGATGGGATACTTTGGCAGAGTAAAAAGATTGGTAGACGACAGCATTCATAGGGATTTCTCACTCAAAGGATGCTCATCAGATGATCTACACTTCGCCTCTCATGGACCTTTTGAATTTACCACATCAAGGCTCCTGACTGGTTGAAGAGTGATAGAATTCCAGGCAGCACTTTACTCGAGCAACATAAACGACTAGGTAGCGCTGATAGCTAGAGTAACCTTCAACACTAAGATTAGCCAAGCAATTGAAGGGCCAAGGTGAAGTTTGATTGCGGTGAGTGGAGCGCTGGTTGCGTGCCTCGAATTCTCGATCTCTTGAGATAGGTCCATGTTGTAGACGCCTATCACATCTCCAACGAACTTCACGATAGGAGAGTTGGTTGTAGTGGGTTTCTGGGATTTTGATTGATTTATGGATGATACACAAAGCCACTCATAGAGGTCGGACTTAATCACATAGCCACAACATTCTTTCATGCGCCGCATCGCTCTCCTGCAGGTCTTAATAGGTAATGTGGCGTAGGGAGGATGATAATGCCTGACAACAGTCCGACCTGCAGTCGCTATTGGCTCCTTTGAAAGATTTCGCTTATCGCCCGGCATGAAGATGTTGCATGGTTTTTAATCATCGGTATTGCTCAAACACACTTCATCTTAGCCCAATCATTGTCGAATGGTCGACTCACCACAAGCACGGCAGACTTTGATAGACTTTTGACCCCATATTCCGGTCTACGTCGCACATTAGTGACATGATTTTGAGACTCATAGGATCCCCAAGTTCGATTGCAATACAAATGCGAGTGTGAGACTTGAGCCCAGTGAGTCTTGCCAGTCCTAGTCCCGCCAAGGGAGGCAGTGAGCTGCTTGCCTACCCCGGCCTCACACAGAAAGTCGCGCTCGCTTAGAAATGAAGACAGCTCAAGTGCCGAGTTTGTAATTCCTAGAGAAGGATCGGTCTCGACGCCGAAACGAGATCTGCCATGCCACGACAGAACGAAGGCTCGCCCGCGCCAAGATAAGCCCTAAGGCAGTCGCGAGATGAGATGTGTAAATTCGTCGATTAATCGCTCACGCGTTGCTTGATACCGCATCGCCGGCATTTCAAACGATTAAAAGCTGAAGAATCAAAGCAATGAAGTCATCATGAGACCCGGTAATAAGGCAATGAGCGACACAACTGTGAGACTCGGACCGCCACGCGAGGCGGATTGAAGATTCCCCGCAAAATATTGAAGTAGGTAGCTGCACGTCGTGCGACAGACTTTCTGTATTGAGACAAGAAACGTCAGTTCCAGCATCTTGGGACGCGGCATCTTATCAGTCGAACGGCAGAAAATCTGACTAGGAAGCGTCATCTTCAGCGGTAATGCCAGTTTTGGCGAAGCGTGGGGAGTTGGGATGGGAGAAAGGAGGGAGAGGGCTTGCTGCTTGAGAGGGAGGAGATAAGGACTTGAAGAGCTGCCGTTGCATTCTTTCTTATCTCTTGGCGGGTCCTCCCCTCGCCCCGGCACACTCCCGTGCCTCCGAAGCCCCCTTCCCTTTTTCTCCACCCCGCGGCCTTATCTTTTGACGTTCTACGACCACTTACCGGGTAGAGATGCTCGATTGCAGTACACGCCAGGGCAGCAAACCAGGAATCGACCAATGAGACTCGAGGGAGGAATTATTCAATGGCATTGACTAACACTACTTTTGGGGGGAAGGTGCTCGATGGCAGGGGGTTTGTTATGGTGCCTTGATGCTGCTGCAAGACTTGTGCCCATCCGAAAGCTTGTCTCCCAGAGTCCTAGTTCGATGTCTGCAGTGGAATATGGTGCAGACAAGGCTACAAGGATGCGGATAGTCGATTGATCATTGACTTCTATAGATAGGGGAGGGTGGTGGTGCAGGGTTTTTGATATACATATGCGCAGGTCCATCCCATTATCGCGTCGATGAAAGAATGCTCTGAATCACCGTGGTTTTGGAGGTTGTTTTTGTCTTTCTAACGATACCCCTAGTGTTTTTCATTGTTCTAATAACCTTCAATTCCAAGCCACTTGGATCATTTGCTTGCGCCACAACATCGAGCCATTACGAAAGACTACAAGTCTGCAAGTCACAATGGCAGACTCGGTGAATGAGAAGGAAAAGATTGGCTCATCGCCACGACCTGAGGAGAACGGCATCGGCAAGACGACACAGGAGGTCACATTGACCAAAGATGGCTTCAGCGTACATCCTCAGCCCGTCGCGGGCGACGCCATGGATCCCCTCAACTGGTCCGCCTTCCAGAAGAACACAATTCTCGCCATCGTGATGGCATTGTATGTCTAGTCTCACACAGCTCCGCGGCGAATATTGAGACTGACTTGGTTCAAACACAGATACTTCATGTTCACCTACATCACGACTACAACGGTCCCCTCTTTTCCCGAGCTACAGGAGCAATACTCCCTCACTCTCGAAATGGTCAACTGGACCGTCGCCATCCCGGCTCTCGGCCTCGCCATCGGCCCCTTAATATGGTCCTCCCCCGCGGACATCATCGGCCGTCGGCCTATCTTCATCGCAGGCACCGTCGTCGCCTTCGCCGCGACCATCGGCGCCGCAAAGGCCCCTTCGTACGGGGGTTACATGGCGGCTCGCCTCTTCCAGGGGCTTGGCGTCAGTCCCGCCGCGACGGTCGGCCTGGCCATCATCAATGACATGTTCTTCGAGCACGAGCGCGGACAAAAGGTCGGCCTTTGGGTTCTGGCCATCGATTTGGGTCTCCTTGCAGGCCCGCTGATTGGTGGGTTCGTGGATTTGATCGACCACTACTGGATCCAGTGGATGACGGCCATCTTCTTCGCTGTCATCCTCGTCGCAGAGCTTACTTTCTTGCCCGAGACGCTGTATCCGAGGGACTATATGCTTTCCAAGACCAAAGGTGTCGTGTCTGGCGCCACAGACGGCTTCATAGACGAGAAGGCTGTGGGACCGACGGCAGCACCAGAGGCAGTGAATGTTACGAGGACCAAGAAGTTGGGATTCTTGAATGTGAAGCCCGTGCCGGCGATGAAGCATCCCAAGCCGTGGGCGTCGATTGTGCGCTTCGGGAAGTTGTTCAAGTTCTCTGTGGTGCCCATCGCAACGGGAGTGTACTGCTTCGGGTGGTATTGGTGGGTGCTGTCGGTCATCACGATGATTCCCGTGGCCTACATTGATTATTCGCCGCAAGTCCAGGGGTAGGTTACATAGATTGAAGATTTCCTAAATCGGGCAACGGAAGCTAACAACAGATGTTACAGACTCTTCTTCATCGGGCTGATTGTCGGAACTCTGATCTCGGAAATTTTCTTCTCAGGACAGCTAAGCGACTGGCTTGTGATAAAGCTGGCAAAGCGCAATGGAGGCGTCAAAACAGCCGAGATGCGTCTGTGGCTGGCTTATCCCGCGGCTCTTCTCACCTCCATCGGCCTCATCATCTGGGGTGTGAGTATCGACAAGGCATACCACTGGATGGTGGGCCAGGTGGCCTTTGCTCTTTGTATGTTGAACCAAGTACCTTTCTCAAAAAGCGAAAGCCTCAAAAGTATATACTGACCTTGCTATCCAATTACAGTCGGCGCGGGAATTCAAATGGGCAACACGGCCATCTGCTCGTACATTGTCGACGCGTACCCGCTTCAGAGCATGGCTGTGATTACCTTTTACGCGGTGCTCCTCAACTTCAGCGCCTTCATCGATCCCTTCTTCATCGCGCCTTGGGTGACGAATGTGGGCTACACTTGGACGTTTGCAGGACACGGTATCATTACCATCTTTTTCTGCATACCGGCGCTGGGTCTATTGCATAGGTTTGGAGGCGCACTTAGAGCAAAGGCTGGAGAGCCGGATTGGGTTAACCCCGAGTATGATCATGATATTGTGCGGGAAGCTTGATTGCAGACTGTAGGCTTTCTGTATAAATGCATCAATGAAGCTTTTTGGGGATCGAATACGCGTATTCACTGAATTTACCGCTGTTTTGCCTGTAACGGAAGTAGAAGTGCCGAGAACGAGAGTGTGATGTTAGCTTTCCAATCTCTACGGTACACACTATGATTTTTTCCGTTGACAAAGTCTAAACTATTTCACTTGGCTAGATCTCGAACTAAATTTTTCATAAGCACTCCGCATGCATCTATAGCAGTCACGGGCGAGTGGGACTTGGCGTCGTCCTGTTTTACCACACGTGTTGACCAAGTGGTATTGCTAGTTTGTCATTGTTTTCTCAATCGCGCTACATCAAGACAACCATATTTCCACTAACCGGAGGTGGTATTCTAACTTTGTGCGGATCTCCTGCCCCATGGTCCCCATTGCATTCACCAAACAGTCCGAATCCAAATAGGCAGACGCATCGGCCGGATCCTTCTGTGTTTCGCCACCTATCCCATTGAGTATCCGCACAAGTCTCCGAAGTCGGCCCTTGAGCAATTCGTAAATACAAAGGTTTGGGATCTCGCCGTTTCCGCCGCTTAGACCCGAGTCGCCGACCTGCGGCGCACTTTTGGTTGGTTGCTCGTATGGTGGTGATACGCTGCCGGGAGCAGCTCCGCGGAGGAGAACCTTGCCTAAGCTATCGACGACCCAGTCGATGACGGGGCATAGCATCATCATGAAGTGAGATGAACGCGGCCTACAATCCTGGCAGTGTCGGATGGTTTCTTCAGTCTGGTGTATTGAGCTCTCAATGTCGAGAAGTATGCCGAGTGGCACTTGTGAGTCCATCTCACTTGAAAGTTGCGTGTGGTGGTACACTGACTCCTGCAATTGGCAGACGAGAGAGAAGCAGTTGCATTCCTTGGTCATTGTGGAATGAGATGTGTGCTCAGGGACGCTCATTGGAATAGATAGTTGCTGGTGTGTCTCGCTCCCTTGGCTCACATCAGGTGTTGATACTGGGCTTAACTTTGTTTGTTCGGTTCTTGGGGTGTGATTTGGATACGACATTCCAAGTTCCGGTAGTGAGTCCGGCGTTGAGATGCCCATGTACTGGTGCATTGACTGAGAAGGTGATGATTGTTCCATTGAGAAGCATGATGAAGTGAACGTGGGGCTAGGCATTTCCAGAGCGAGGAGGTCTTCCATGGGAAAGTTTGTGTCGTAAAGGGGGCTGTTGATGTCGATACTGTAAGGTAGCAACCAGTCAAGATCTTGAGGTGCAGGTAAGCATCCCGGACGGTTGTTCCAGTCAGATGGCACGCCGTCAAAATAGTTGAGAAGCTTCGCCTCCATGTTTTCGCCAGTTGACGGGGTCGAAGTTCTGCTGTCAGAAAAATCGGTTACCGACGTGTCTGCCATGCAGTCGATGCTGCCGATACGACTGCTGATGCTGCTGCTGCTAATGCTGCCGAAAGAAGCATCACTCGGGCTGGGCGTGCACGGGAGAAAGTCCATTCTGTTGTGGTCTGCTGGGTGTTCCCACATTGGGGCGACGGCGTTATGTCTTTTATTTGGAACTTTGGGTGGCCGGCCAGCTTTCCGTACCCGGCTGTAGACGCAATCTCGCCCACGGCGGAGACAGCGATGACATGCCGGCTTTGACTGATCGCATTTCAGCTTTGATCGAGTACAGAAATCACAAGAGTTTCGTAGCCTCCGGGTGTTGACGTCGATACGATGCGCCGAGTTTGGGGCTGTGTTCATGTTTGTCATGATTGCGTTGATATGGAGTGGTGTTTGTCCGAAATGCCAAGTCAATGTGAGTTGAGTCTTCAAGAGTTCAGCTGGGTAAGTCAGACCGGTAAACGTAGAGCCAAGACAATTGGTGGCGGGGCTACTAGTTTTTGAGTACGGCGGGACAGGTGTCAATTAGTTCTCGGGTCGACTCAGGTCAGTACACTAGCGCGTCTCCTCCTTGTGCCTACGGAAACTTTAACGGTCTTTCAAACAGGATTAGAGTTGATAAACGCGACTAGAATGCCAGGTAGCTCTCAGTGGTGGGTAAACGTCCCGGCTGCCCGGCATGGAGCGCAACTCTGCTGATATAGGGTAAGGCTGTGGGTCACATTGGTGGGCAAGAGACAACTGCTAGTTGGAAAGTCTGAAAACGTGATTCAGATAAGAGGATTCAGGGCGTAGTAGCAATAGGAGCAGCTGGAGCCTAGGCCGGCGTCTCGAGGGATGTATGAGAGTATGTGACAGTGTGTGAGCCTCGGTGCGTGTAAACAAACCGAAAGACCGGGAAACCTGGATAGGTACCTTTGGTACGAGCTATCCACGATTAGGGTAGGCAGGCTAGAAGCAGGGCCATCTGTGGGGTGGTGGTGGTGTGCAGGACGGCCGCCAACGATCGACGGCCTGCTTCTGGTGTCGAGCAGAAATTCGAGGTAATGGGCCCAGGTGGAAGAACATTCGCGTGTTCCACGGTAACCTTCTGAACCGTAGGTAGTCTACATCGTATCGTCCAGTGTTCCTCCACGGGCCAGAGCAGTACGCGCGGCCAAGTCATTTCCGTCTCCCTAGGGCTGAGAAAGCTGTGTAGATGTCGATGAGGGCCAGAGGGACTTTTGCGGTTGCCGATTTGCATGGTACCGAGGTCTTGGTTCGCCGACACTTGTGACAAGGAGAACACTGAGAGGATTGTACACATAGTTCTTCCTGCTAGAGATGATGGATGCGATAAGGTTTGTGGGGGGGTATGTGGTAGCTGACGCCGGCAGGCAGAGTTATGCTAGTTTGTCGCCGGGGATCCAAACCGCTCGATGTCGCGAATACCATGAACCTTCCGCGCGGAAGTTTTATCCACAAAAAGTCGCCTAGCAGTGGTAGACTGTGACTTGCTCGGGAATCTTCTGCCCATAGCTTCTCTGCATCGTTTCACGGCACTGGCGGGGCAGAGAATGCTCGATGTGCTTTTGCCAAGATGGTCCGAGCTGTCCCCGATAAAGTTGGGAGAGTTGGCCTGCATGCAGGTATCTTACTGGAAATGACGGGCAGAATACGTGGCAGATGATTGTTCGGCGCTCACACATAAAGGTCCTGCTTCACACAACTACAATTCAATTCTTTAGTCTTCGTTTCCGCGCGGGAACTGTTGCAAACACTTGCCTACGACGACGTCTGAACTCAGAGAGTCTCACAGAACCCAAATATCTCTCAGAGTGAGTGCGCAAGTGGGTCCAATGCGAGCCGATACCGAGCCGATTGCTGCTGCCGGCCGGAGTCTGCAGGAAACCCGGTACGACGGAACTTTAAGTGGTCCTCAATATTTCCTAATCGGGTCTACGTTCGAAGTCGTCCGTACCTCAGCCGCCAGCCTTAGATGGCCTCAAATGTGATCGGGTCACCTCCCGTCGGTCTGCATTGGACGAAGCTCGAGCAAGCGTATACAAAGGTTGCCCATCTTCACATTGCCAATCACTTGGCAACAGTTGCTCAAAAGTGAAAATTCATCAGGCAAGTCATCCGAAATGATGGTGGCAAACCCAGATCTCGTCTCTCTTTCATAGTGAGCCAATCAATTCCCAGTAGCACCATCGTGGAGGAAGATCTCATACACTCAGGTCGCGGCACTGCATGCGAACGGTTGCCGCTACGGCAGAGAAAGGAGTGGTTGACACTTATGCAGGAATCAGTCAAGCGTTACGGCTTGCACTTATCGTGAAAGCGTCAATGACGCATCGATTATGTGTGCAAAGTAATCAACGCCGACTCTGGGAACCGATCAAAACACCTCACACACGCTACGGTAGCTTGAACATTCACACAACTTCACGAGAAAAAAGAGCAACACTTGAAGTCCACGAAGCTTCCGTGCGGGCTGTTGTTTGGATGCAATGCTAATTGCCCACGGGCCGTAGTTGGGCGTGATGGGAAGAGCTTCTGCTCTCGACACTTGCCTTGTTTGGACTATTATGGTTGCACAGATATGTTGATCGTCATGGTCTGTGGGCTGATATCTTGAGCCCCATCGATGTATCCCATTGAATCATGAACGATGTTTTACTCTCGTGGTAGATTATTTGAGATGCCCTAACCCTAACCCTAACCCTAACCCTAACCCTAACCCTAACCCTAACCCTAACCCTAACCCTAACCCTAACCCTAACCCTAACCCTAACCCTAACCCTAAGACTTCTTATAGCTTTTTAATAATTAACTTAATATTAGATCTTACGATCGCTTTTAGCTATTTTTATTAAGAACCCCTTTTAATAAAAACTACGATTAATTATCGAAGCCTTATTTACCTTACGACTTATAGATATAGTATTAGGGAAGCTATTTACGACTACGATACTATTTACTTAGTACTCGTAGCCTTAACTTCTATTAATATACTTATTACGACTAGCTAGCCGTAATAATAGGATTTTAATAAAAAAGAATCCTAAGATAATAAAGGCTTTATAATAAATTTAAAAAGGAAAGTTAAAACGAAAAGTAATAGATTTACTATTATTTTTATTTATTAAGGGGATTAAAATAGGAAATATAATTAAAGTTAACTAAGTATTTAATACTAAAATTCTTTTATTTATTATTAATAAGTGAAAGGTTAGTTCGAGTATTTAGTACTTAAATTCTTTTACTTATTAATAATAAGTAAAAGGTTAGCTCGAGTATTTAGTACTCAAACTTTTTTACTTATTATTAATAAATAAAAAGTTAGCTCGAGTATTTAGTACTTAAATTCTTTTACTTGCTAATAATAAGTAAAAAGCTAGTAAAAGTAGTAATTATTTAGGGTTTATAAATCTTAAATTATTCTTTAATTTACTAATAATAAATAAAAAGTTAGCTAAAGTAATAAGTATTTAAAATTTATAAATTTTAAAATTTCCATTTAAGCCTAACCCTTCGGCACTTAATTAATATAGCCGATTCTATTTAAATCGCTTGCGAATAATACTTAAGTATAGATCTTTTTAACCGAGGCGCCTCTAGGAAGACCGAGCTTCTTACTAAGATACTTGGCTATCCTCGTTAAGAGTGTCGACCCCGGTTTGGCATCTATTTCGTTCTTAGATAAGAAGTCTTCGATATTTCTATCTAATCCTATCGCGGCCAGGCTCGACTAATGATCCCATTCACGGACGAGCGACACCTTCATATCGACCAGTCGAATGTCGTCGATCGTTAATATATTGTGGCAGTCGTGTTGAGCGGCCTGAGCCCAGCGTAGGGTGAAGCTAGATATTGTCGCCGGTCCGCCCTAGTAGCCATCCCCCGCGTCGTCTGGCAACCGACGAATCTCTTTTGGTGGGAAATGAAAGGGCGCTAGCACGACATGGGGCAGCCGACGAACTAAATCTGGGGTAACCGACGAACTCCAGATCAGGACTGACAAGCAATAAGATAGCCGCGAAAACTTACAGGATTATAGAATTCCACGTTAGAATCCTTTCAAAATGTTTTCTCCTACAAGAAATCGCCGTAGGTATGGAAAATCGCTGGATTCTTCTGTGGACTCTGGTTTTGATGCTCCTCAGCTAACAAGGGTGGCCTGCATAGAGCACCCAATCAGGATCTGACATTAATTGCCTTATATAAATCATGAGCGTCTTATACCCCTCGCCATTCTTCCTCTCAATTACGCTTCACAATCCAGTGTCTAAGATTAGGATCTCAATTAAGTCTGGATCTTATCTTGGGAGTAAGTGCTACAAACGCCATTTGATCTCCGAGATACACGCATGTTTAAGTTACGGAACACTTACGCGGGTTTAATCCTATAGGTATTGCGAAATTAAGATAGCTCAATGGACACGATGGATGAGTTCTTCCATGTCCCGTGACGGTGAATTCCACTTTCTCTCAAAAGGTATAATCAGTCAATGTATTTGAACTTGACGTGTTCGTGTGTTCTGGTTCTCCGTCCAGGGCCCAAGACCGCCAAACCCCAGAACCAAAGTAAGAAGCTTAACAACGTATATTTATTTAGGCATTACGTATTTAAAAGGCTCTAATTAGGTACATAGCAATGCATTACAAAACGTTTAGCTTAAAGTTGATGGCCTAGCTTAATCTCCATATCCGGGTGACGCTCGTTCAATCCCTTTAGCGCTAAGAGACTCTGGCGGCTAGGATCCCGGTCTTTTAAAAAGCTTCCAGGTTCGACAGCGTTGTCCCAGCCCCAGCGGGTGTGGCACACATCACCTGTCATAAGCACTGGCCCTGATGGCGTTCGAGCAACAAGAGCAATGTGTCCTGTTGTGTGACCAGGGCTGTGGATAGCGAATAACGTGCTGTCTCCGAACACATCAATAACACCCTCAAACTTGTTGTCCGCATCCTTGGGTATGTTGAATTCCTGTAGAGGCGGCCGTCCGGCGAGGAGACGATCGTTTGTGCCTTGGACAGCAGCGTTCATGACCAACTCCGAATCGGCCTCATGTGGCCCGATGTAGATAGGCACATCCTTCGGAATGTCGGGCAGCCCAGAGACATGATCGAGATGGAGATGCGTCATGAAGACACCTTTGAGATCGACACCTTCGGCTTCAATGATCTCCTTCGTACTTTGTCGAACCTTCATCTCACTGATTCCGGCGTATTTCCGCAAGATCCAACCCACTCCTACCTCTGCAGGCTCTTCCACAAAACGACGCGATACGCCTGTATCAACCAGATAGAAGCCTTCGGATGGATGTCGAATAACGTGAGTAAAGATCTTAATTGGCTCGCGGCGTTCTTTCAGACCTGCTGCTTTTGCCTTGGGGTGATTCAAGTTGAGCACACCCGATAAATCAGCCATCCAGTCAGCGCTGACAGTCTTGACCTGAATCGGTCCCGCCTGATCCATCAAGTGCTCCATATGTCCTGATGCCACTCGATTTCCGAGTCTTGCCGGGGCAGTCGGGTGGCTTGTCGCTTTAAAACCGAATGGACTCATAATGCTTGATTGTCCAGTTTGCTACCTCGCTTTAATCCTAGCTTCGTGATTGGGTGTTAAATGCGACTAACCTTTCTGAGGTACACTGACTACTTTGTTGTTTCCTTCCAGTGACGTAGAATTTAGGCTCGGTGTATAAAGGTATGTAGGATGTGTGAGATCTGAACAGAGAGTTATATACTGCCACGGATTGCTGGAGCATGATTTTTTGTGTCAACGGCCTCGACTGATTATTTGTACTCGAACGACTCGCTATGTTAGGAATGTTTTCGCTTCGAAAGGAGCGCCGGCCTCGGCCTAACATCGCATACTTCTTTCACGGCTCAATAGAAATTTAATACACCTTCGCCGTATAGCGTATCTATTTGCCCTGGCCCATCCACAATATGGGTCAAACTCCGATGAGAATTCAGGGATCAAGGTCTTTGATAGTTGGTCGTACGCATGTGGTGTTGTTAACATGTAGTTCTTAGTCATTAGTTTTTCTTACGAAGATGCGCCTAAATGCCTGTCTAGAGCTACTACCTGAAACAGTCTTGAATGTTGACCCATGTCACAGGAGCGCGCGTAAGCGTAATGCGTAATAGTAGCGCATCACGAGTCATGGCTTTGCCGTGATCCCTTCTTCTTTGCGGTGTCACCTCTCTTTTTCTGTTCTTCGCGCTACGTCTTGTACTGTATCCAGACCTTACGGGTCATCTAAATTTACTAAATGCCTCGAGCACTCACTCTGGGGACCCCTGACCCTCATAAGCCTACTGCATTGGTCCTACTTCGCTTCTCTAGCTTGGTAAGCTGGTGGGACTTTGAACAATGACATGCCATGCCATGCCATGCCAGGCAAACCTTCATTTTGCTCGGGATAACTTTTGGCCGTCTCGGCGACTTTTAGATAGGGCACCCACCTCATGGATGCCTTCACGAATGCGCTGGCTCTCTACACTCCTCTATAGCCCTTGACTTTTGCACAAGACGGCACATATGGTAGAGATGGAGTGCGGGATAATGCGGCGTACAGTAGACGCCAAAGTTCCACCTGCGGAGTTGCCAATGTCCGCAGTGGCACAGTTACCTTTCTTGCGTAGCACTGGGAGTTCGAAGATGGTTAGTACCACACGTCATGGCTCCAAAAGCTAGCTGCTCCCGCCTCTAGATATGGCCAGCGCCCTGCTTGGAGAACTAGGCCGGATGGCTGGGAGTCGGGGCCACCCTTGTCTGCCTTCGTAGGCATCTTCTCTAGCAGAAATACTTAATTGCGCCCAGGCGGAGGCCGTCTAATCAGCCAGAATGTTAATACTGGATCTTGAATAAAATAGTGAGGATCCGAGGACAAAAACGAGGATTGCTTGGATGCCTCTCTGTACATTCGAAATCTGGTGAAGGCAACATGTAGTATTGAGGAATGTTTGTAGCGGTGGGCGATGGATCCTCGGACGCTTCGAACTATGTCAAGCACTGAAAACCAATAAGAGGGCAACTTTTGCATTCGATTTTCTCAACGAGGGATGTCCCCAGAATAGATCTATACCTTCCCTTTCTTCGTTGACATAGATAGCTTTATCCAATATCAGAACCCTCTCGTATGAAAACACTCCATTCAAAACTTCCAACAGTATACCCGGAGGTCCCTGTGCCGGTTTTGCAATGTTTACAACAGAATACTCTAATGACATCACGCAGGCGGTGAAATGATCAACGGAGAAGATGCCGACAACGACTATAGCCCAGAATTAGTGGCATACAGAATAATTTCAAGGGCTCCAGCGTTGGGGCCAAGCAGCCGGACTTAAGAAGCGCGAGCTGTGTCATTTGGTTCGACTTGACTGGACTAGTTCTAAAGGTTAAAATTGCCTATTACGAAAGATGCCTCGCTCAGTTCCACGTCGCCTCGCGCATACGTCGAGTTTATAGTCGGGTGTCGATATAGACTATACTCCGCTATAGCCACGTTCGCGCTCTACCTTACGAGATGACACTAATGCTCGGTCATCCTGAGATGGTGTGCAAAACTTTACTCCAAATGCTTTCAAGCTACTGAGAGGACTACCCTGACGTTGTGGGAGCCGCGTTCTTCGGCAGGAGGATGCATAAAGATGCCCGGGCGTATTGAGGACAAGTTCCAACGAAGGGTGAGGAAGAGATTTACTCCTCGTCTCTTATCATCGGCTGGAAACCGGGATTTGATACCAAGCTGAAAGTCCCCTCTAATCATAGCGCCACTTCAGGTCAGGAGTACTCAGACAAGACGAAGTACTCCTTCTCGAGTCCCTCAGGATTACTCACTTAGGGTTACCAAAGTGAGAAAGGAGTATAGTTGCATTTTGCCGTGTGTCAATTGAAAGTGTGTCCCGGTCTTGGAGTGTTTGGTATCTCGACCGTCTATGTTTTGCTAGGACTAGCACTCTCTGACTGGATGCCAGCAATGCGTTGAAGTGGGCCAAGGGAATGAGAGCAACGACGAGCGCCCATGGCCTGTCGACGACCGCGACTTTGTACTAAGGTAGGCCAGCAAGCCCACAGACTGTTTGACAAGGTTCTCGTTCCTAACAAGGGTCATCTCACTTTCATAGCTCTAGGGCAGAAAGTTGGAGTTTCATAGAAGACCAAAGCTTTACATGTCACGATAGTGCCAACGTGGCGGGCTTCCTCACAGGCGTCACACTACCTACAGAGCGGCAGATGAGGCCCGACTATTAAAGACAGTTTCACCAGAATGCGAATTTAATGCACCACCAATACCGTCATTTTCCCACGTCCGCCGGCATAACGAATAGATACCAGTCTCCCTTTGGCAAGCTTGCCCAATTTCGCACCAGAGGCGTCAAACTGCCTTTGAGCATGAACGGACTCCCTCCAGATCGCACATCACGAGACATTCGCTTCTCAGGCTTGCATATGTGTTGTATGTCAGTATCAGATTCTCATTGGCAGTCCTCCCACGTTCCTGATGAGACAGAGCGCGTCACTGATCCAGGCTCTAGTGGCAGGGTCGCTATACTACAACTCACCGAACGACAGCACCGCGCTTATCCATCAAGGCGGAGTTCTGTTTTAATTATTGATAACGGAACACGAATATGGGTTGACCAATGATTGTATTACGAAACTAAGACAGCTTAGTATCATCCATCAATTAGCTCGTCCTTGCTTCGTGACGGCAAACCCCAATTTTTTCACCCATAAGTAGTCAAGGTGTTCGAATCTGACATTCCCTGTGTTCTGGTTCTCCATCCAAGGCCCGAGACCGCCAGAACCCAGAACCAAGGTAAGGAGCTTAACAAGTGTCGCTCTTGCCCTGACCGTTATCCTTGCAGCTGCCCCCGCAGAAGGTAACAAACTTGATAGCACCGCCCTCGCCGCCGAGGCAGTTGAAAATGGAGTAGTTGATGTGGTTGTAGTCAGTTGACTGACCAGCGACGAGGAGAGCCTGAAGTATCTGGTCGTTGTATCTCCCTGTGAATAGAATGATAAGCAAAGAGACGAAAAAAAGCTCCGTGAGAGATGCCCAAGTGACTGATGATTGACTAACCCTTCTTCAGTAGGCTGGAGCCGCAGTAGTTAAGAGGCGCATTGCAATTGTCGGCGGCAGCAAGAGGAGCTGCGACAAGGACAGCGATAGAGACGAGAACAGAGCTGAACTGCATAGTGAATGATATGAGTTTTACTCAAGGATGTTCTTTGATCAATAGAAAGGTATTAGATGATGAGGTTGAGGATGAAGAAAGGTTCATGTTATCGAGGCGGACAGCAACGTCCTTATATACTTGTGAAGAAGAACGGAACCATTACTTCTCCGATCTTCATTGGCTTCTTTACGTAGCTTAGCCGTCTGCTTTGCCTCTTCCATGACTGCATGCGTGAAGCCAGCGTCCCGTCCCTATGACCCGAGGCCATCAGGAGATTTACCATTATCACTATCACGCTCCGTCTGCTTTGCCTCTTACGTGACTAAACCTGTATAGCCGCCATATTATCCCTGTGAACTCATATACAGACCCACCATCATCACCATCATCCCTATCATCTTCGGTCTAGGCTTAAATAGGAAAATGCTCAATAGTACAGAATCTCATAGGCAGCGAATATCGCAACGTACTAGATAACTCCTATCAACTCTGTCACCTTCCCAAAGAAAATAATTTTGAGTAATGCCGAGGCTATCATAGCTACTTTCTCCATACTATTCAGTCTGTCCGCCCATTTTCCCTCTGACTTCAGGACATCATCAATAGGAAGGAAGTGTGCGAACATTACCAAGATCACTTGGTTACTGTGAACAAACCCGTGGAGTCTGTTCTTCCCCGGACAGAATCTCTCGGGGGGTCTTATTTGACCCAATCATGCTGGCTCTTCGATAAACTAGGAAGGCTTGGTCGCGTCGCCGATCGTCGCCGCGGTAGCACCGCACGGGAAGTCGATCTTTGCCGAGAACGGAATTTTGTTAGCGCAGATGTCCTTGACGACGTTGAACCGTCTGGCTTACTGGTTGGCTCTACAAGCCGACAGAGATGCTGAGAAAAGCTTGGCAGCATATGACGTAAGCCGACAAACTTGTGCTGATATAAGAGCAGTAGCGTGCGGTCCTGTACTCTCCAAGTTGGGGAACTCGTAAGGTCTTGACGGTAATGTGGAAGGAGACCTGGTCGGCGACGACGTTGAGGGTAGAGGGGCTGATGGTGATGTGGGGGCTACGACAGATGTCCTAGCAGGCAACACTACTATCTAGGGTATCGTGATCCTCGATCTGGCAAGATTTAAATATTGTTCTTCTATATCGGCCCCGCTGACTTTGATAAATTGTTGTGGAGGTTTCCTGTTTCCTGCTATATAATGGTCACTAAAGTGGTCGTCACTTCAAGCACGGTGGTATATGACGAAGCCCCATGTGTATTCACCTGTCTGAGTCATGCCACTATATAACGTCTGAAAAACCGAAAATTGTGACTCGATCTAGCCCTCGACATCTCGTCAAGTTTCCGGGCGGGAAAGGTGGTGGCCACGTGGGCAAGATTGGTAGGTTGGCTGAGTTGGTGGCGAGACGTTGGAGCCTGGGGTAGCCGATCAAGGGTAAGGCTTACGGCCTTCATAGGAGTTTTCAACTGGTCAATTAGGCGGGACTTAAGAGCAGCCTCTTGAAGCTGCGGAGGTCCTTCATGGCGCACCTTGAAGTGGTACGACATCATTATCTACTCGTCTACAGAGTGGGTCTCGAGTGAAGAGAACATAAGGAAAAATATCTCGATAGATAGACTTCTAGTAAATTGAAAATTTGAGTCTCGGCCGCCAACACACTCTTGGTTTATGTGGTTTATGTGCACATCGTATAGACCTTGATCTTCCGGTGGCTCTTACGGAATGGCTGTTCGTGTAATTGGCTTGTCTACCTACGATGTACCTCATGCCGGGCGAGCCAGGGTCCACCCAATGCGCTGATTGACTACATTCATCTCTGCGAGAATGAGACTTGAAAGAAGATCGAAGTAGGCGGAACGATGGAATATGTGCTAAAGTAGACAGACCTCGACGTTAATTACTAATTCCAAGACTGAGATCACTTAAACCTTCAAGAAGGCTCGACCAATCATTGCGAGACAGTGCCAAACTTGCCCCAAGATTATTCCAGTCTTCAACAAACTTCATATGTCCTACGTCTTCATTTGTGACCATGCCGTCCAGCTCTGCGGATGACGTGGAGATGACTGCGATTCCATGAAAGATGCCATCTGTCGATTGAGGGCTGAACATTCCATCGTCGAAGGGTAGCACACGATATCTCCTCATGACGTCACGAAGAGGCTCAATGAGGACCTCTGCCTGTTGTAGCTGTGTTTTGGCTTCATCCAAAATCTTCCACCCTGCGGCCAGCTCGGGACAGTTGTTTAAATGTACCGATGCCGGGGCATCTAGGCAAAAGTCGAAGAGGAGGACGACGAATGCCAAGTAAATATGGTGAAGAATAATGGACAGTCTTAATCGTGATGAAGCAAACTCAACTTCTCTTTGCTGCAGCTGTTCCTCTAAGCGGATAATAAACCGGGCAGACTCGACGCAAGCTATTCGAGATGCCGCGTACTAGGCGCCGCGGGCGAGAAACGGGAGGTGGATCCTGCATCTTTGACTATGAACGAAAACTTGTAGCACGCACCGCTGAATTCTCATTCTCGCTTGATCATCCTTTATGCCTCCCGAGACATGGTTAAGTCGTAAGAACGCGGGAGTGTTATCCTAAAAGCGAATAAGCTGGGTGTCGAGCTCTTGTACCTGCTGATAACCGATGGCCTCTGGACTTAACCCTGCACACTGCGTTTGTTCAAGCGATGCCCGGAAAACCTCGGCAAGGCGGATGCGCTGGAATGCAAAAGACATACAAGTTGGCTGGTCCATCGGTCTTGTAATGATCTCCTTGCCTTCCATAAGATCATCGTCATCAATGTTCTTAGGCTTGTTGACGGCCATCTGCGAAGGGTTGATTAAACAAACGTTTCCGAGCGTGCCGGACAGTCCTGCAACTATCCTGTAGAATTCAAGTTGTTAGCGAGAATATTGACGCAAAGATGACAAGTTGACTGACCAATCAGTATAACAGAGATACCACTAAACTCTGCGTCCAATTTCTGCCTCAAGAAGTGAGTGCTTTGGCGTGACCAGGCTTAGAAGCCGCTTCGGCAGGTCGATACATTGTAGCCCAAGCTCACGCGCCATAGCAACAGCTCTTGAAAAGATGTTTCTGAATTTTATCGTGACGCCTTCGAGATTAACGATGGAATAGCAAAGAAGGACCATTGCCTGTGTAGCCTCGAGAGACACATGTGAGTCTCTTTGAAGATGGTTTAAAACATCAAGCCCAGCTGTCTGCCACGACAGAGCTTGCGAATAAGCGTTAGACACGATGCTGAAGACATTTCTCGACACACCGTGAGTGCCCCACTGGCTGGTAGAATTCGCAAAGATAGCCAGCAGCAGCGCGATCGTTTCAATTGAGGTACACCGGCCTAAGTCAATGGCGCTGTAAACCTCATCCGCTCGACGTTCTACGCTATTTGCATGAGTGACTTGGTGAATAAAGGAGATGTCGTCGAGGTACTTGTCAATGAGCTGCCTAGCTTCTTCTCGAAGAGGCAACAATACGCACTTGACCGTCTCATGGGAATTGAAGCTTTCGTTCTGTAACATGAACGAACTTGGTTTCCTGATAAGTCGAATCTGGGCTGTGCCGAACAGAATAGGACTTGACACGTTGCAGTCCTTGGGGCTATGTTAGTCAGAGAACACCAAAGAGTCCTCAAGTCAGACTTTCCTTAGCCTTGGAGCCCATAGATTGCCTTTCTAGAATCAAAGCATCCGATAACATGTATAAAATATCCGGCGAGGACGCTAGACCAGCGCGGGCGTCAGTCGTCACAAGGCACCGTAATTGTGATGCTCCCGAGTTGCTGATTTTGGCGGCGAGAAGAGCTTCTAGTGATTCTAGACGTCGAATCAAATCTATACCAGTCTCTGGCGGCACGCTTGGTTATGTCTGCCCGATTGCACCGCGTTGCGCATCTCCTTTCTGAACTGCGGGAGCTAGGCACTTCACCCCGCGAGCAGTGCAATTGAAGCACGGGAATTGGCGGTTGCATCGCAATTTTCGCGCTCGGCAGAGCTCGCACGACACAGTCTTTGAGCGACGCCGGGCTTGTTGACGTTTGCCTTGGTACATGTTGATTAGATTCAACTGGTGTTCGCGATGCTTTGCAATAAGAGGAAGAAGGCAGTGATCTCGGGTTTGAGTACATACGTCAAAGTCGGCGGACTTTGGGCGGATTTGGCGACTAGTTCGGCTCATCTCCGCGGAGATGAGTGGAGACATATATACCAAGCCCAGTCTAGATTGTCAATTCGAACTCATGGTGCAGATTTAGCGTGTTTGCGTTACCCCGAACTGACCCGTATCATTTTTTCAGTTACGACAAATTGCCCCATCGCCTTGTTTCTTGATGATATTCTCAATAGCTCAAGTCGAGAGTCTACTTACTGCCGGGATCAGAAGTGAAATTGTTTCATGTAGTTGCGAACTTACATCAATGTTAATAAGGATACGTTGTCATACAATTGTTTGTAAAATCTGCTTGACCTACGAAATGATTCTCAAGGCGCATTTGGCCCTCGAGGTGCTTGCCTTGCAGATGAGGATGATCCAACGTCCAAAGAACGCACGTTATTGATCCTCACTCCTTTCCCACTTCCACAATGAGTTTCTTACCAAACACTTTTCCATCTCGAAGCCTCGTGAGGGCTTCTCCTAGACCCTGCAAACCACCCTGCGCGATTTCAATGGGGTGCGCGGTGAGCCATCCATTTGCCATGCCATATGTGAATAAGTGACTCATGAGAGATCCAAAGCAACGCTGCTTCTTACTGCCAGTATGAGCCAGTATGAACCAGCATGACGTTGATGTAATCCCCATCTACAAGGCCACAAACTCTGGCACCACCTTGGACAGTGGCAACACGAGGTCGATTACCGCTCAATCCCCACTGAGTGCCCAGTGCTTCGATGAGTATTCCTGTATATTCGGGAGCACCGTCTTCGCTGGTGGCAGCATCAAGTCCATACCAGGCAGGTCCGCTTCCAGCCTTGAAAATGGCCGACTGGATGTCTGCGACCACCCTCTTGGTTGACTGGCGATAGTCAATTATGGCATCACATTGACCGAAGTCAAGAAGCCCGCGAATGTCTTCAGCTGAATTGCCTGCAGTCACAATGATCGGTCGGATATTGGAAGCTTTGGCAAGTTTTATGGCAAAAGTCCCGATAGCAGTCCCCACGCCATGGATAACGATAGGATTGCTTAGACTTCCTGGAGAAAGCCATCGTGATGGAAGTTGAAGAACATCATACAAGCCAAAGCTTGCCACCAGGCAAGCCATTGGGATAGTCGCCGTCTAGTTGCTGAGGTTAGCAATTTGTAATATAGTTGTAACTTGGTCATCGATCGGAGGTATGACACGACGAAAACGTTGAGCTCACCTCGGGAAAGCTAATTTTATCCGGGATAATCAAGGTAGTTGCGGCCGGGAAATCGCATGTTCAGCAAAAGAGCCACCAGGTGTTCCAATTTGATGCAGTGCTGCCACACGGTCCCCTAGTTTGAATTCAAACACATCTTCCGCAACTTGTTCGACAACGCTGGCAAAGTCGTCTCCCGAATTCAAAGGATGTTGGATAGATGTAAGGTACTTTCAAGTCTTTAGAATTTGTGCCTGCATCTGTTAAGTAAGATACGGAGGCGTATGACACGTCATGGATAACTAACCAGACACAACCACTCGGACAAGGACTTCTCCGGCTTTGGGCACGGGAGTTGGTACATCGCGAATTTCGACCTGGATGTCGGGAGTAATGACAGCTTCTCTCATATTTGCGTGTAAATAGGAGCCGAGCAAGTGGGATAGAGATCAACAAACCCAAGGAAAATGACCGATATGCAAAGTGGTGGGGGTTGTTGAATGGAGCCAAAAGTACCTGAGTAGCAATGCGAGAGCTCCGGGTTCCATTCACTGGGTTAAGATTGACGAGAATTCCTTACTAAAAGAGTCACATGGGCTTGATTTACATACTGGTCTTCTTGAGAAAGAATGCCGTAGTCCATTGCTACCCCTCTACAGTGGGTCGCTTCCAAGCTTCTCCGAGATCCGCGGAGTGTGAGAGTTTAGGACTCCGAATCAGCCAACTCATTCGTTCGTCTAGAGCTAAGTATTGGATATCTACAAACATGACAGTCACCCGGATTACCAATCAGTCAGCCCAAAAGATTGCCCGCTCATCTGAATGAGTATCATATGGACCAACCCATATTACAGACGGAGCTCGAGACTGCTGCCGAGGACGTGGTTTTGGCACGATGGCGAGGGAACAAGTTTTCGCCAACAATGGTCCACCCCTCTACACTGGCTAACACATGGCAGAAAATAGACTACGTTAGGCAGAAGATGGCGAAGCCTCGGCTGTTCTAGTTTTGGCTGCGCCGAAAAAGCCCTGGAGGCTGACGATTGACGAGTAGCCCAATACATCATAATTACGTTTCGATATGACGGTGATGAAGAAAGAATTGTCGATACCGGAGAACGTAGGAAGATAAACAAGGAAATTACTCGTGCATAGGGGGCATTCGGTCGAAGTTTATATGACGCCTGGGAGATTTTCAATGATAGTTTTGCGTAACACTATCTTCTAGAAACTTTTTCTAGAAACATTAAAAACTTAAAGACGTATGGCTGTAGGAACTGATCTACCTTGCATGCTCGAGGGTCACTTGGATATCCCGCTCAAAATAAAGGTCTAAGCTACCCTTGGCCAGAATCTTTTCAAGCGCGTTTCGGGCCATCTATAGACGCCATTTGGTGATTAGATATCAAGACGACTCTGGCACTAGGGGAGTAAAGAATACTAGCGACAAAGTGGCTAGTCGCTGTGAGATCACTGCTGCCTTTTACAACCAGCAATAGTCGATATGACTTGTACCTTGCAGAACGCACAAGTTCATTAAAGAATTAAAAATGATCCAGAACTGAGAAAGCAAAAGCGTGAGCCCGCGGTTTTCGGCTGTTGCGGCTTCAGATACGACGGTCTCTGTTCTGGCTCCTATTAACCCTCTCCCGGCGCCATTGAGCAACCTGGCAAGCACTTTTGAACTGTAAGACGAGAGCTCGTATACGAGCCTAGCGAAGGTCAAACTAAGGAGTGTTACCGTCGTGTGCCTTTATTGATTTCTCAAGCCATTCCAGAGGGGGATGGGGGCGGGTTCGATCTTAGTCAATTGAGAAAGAAGCAGAAACGATGTCACGAGTTATGGCACGCAGCAATGGGCATACGGAGTGTGGTAAAAGTGGCTTAACCTATTACAGTAGAAATAGACAAAAGGAAAAGGTCTATATACACGATGTCTGAGATAGACACGTGATTCAGCACGTGACGGGCACTTCGTGAGATGCGGTTACTATCCCTGTTACGTGACAAACGACAACTGAGAAGTTTGTTGAGCTGCCCGGAGCTCAGTGCACTGAAACTGGCTGCAGCTTTACCAATGACAGCCCATATAAGCTGCCAATTCGCAGTCATGTCCAGGCACCAATATCCTCGTCAAAAATCCCGAGGATTCCAAAGTAGCTTAAATTGGTCTCACAAGATCAGTTGGGGGCAGAAGATAGTTCGGCCTAGACCTCCACGTCGACAAGCTGCAGGCCAACGTGGCTGCCCTTCCTGTCGTCTAGGAAAGACACGGTATTCAGCTGGCGAAGTAGATCCGCAGGTTGGTTAGAAAAAGAAATGTCTCCCTACTTGACTGTTATTGGCAAGACAAAAAAAAAGGGACTCAACAACGGGTATTCGTGCTCCATCCCCGGACATTTATTGCAGTCCTTGTACCCTTGCGCTAGCTCAATTTTCTACATACCTGGTGCCCTGGATTTCTCATGTGGCAGATGGCATCTGGTCACAAAATTGATGAACATAAAGAGGGCAATTACTCAATTTCACACCTAGGTAGCATAAAATACACGGACAGGAAATAATCGCTTGACTAGGGTAGAAATAAATCCGAGCGGAATACGCTTCACGCTCGATGTTGTTGGTGTCGGAAGTGCCTAGACCTGTGGGTGTCATTCATATTACCGCAACTCAATGGTTCCCGCAAGCTGAATGTAGTATATAATCCCGAGTCATGTGTTCCTCGTCTGGTCAATGCTCAGCTGAAGTCGTGAATTTCAACGTCAAAGATCAGTTAATTAAGGCCAAGACCAATCGCCGCTATCAGTGACGATGCCAACCCATCAGGCAGACTTCCAGTTACCTTGCCTCGGGACATTAACGAATGCGCAGCATACTTCTCATTCCATGATGAACAACAAGAGAAACAAATTACTCTCAACGCATCTTTGTCGGCTATCAATTTTGGAAACTCATCGAAGTCAAGCCGCAGTACCTAATCGGCTCCAGCCCGTCATACAATAGCTTCCCTGTCCTTACGAGCACAATAAAGCCTGTGTGCTTACCGAGAATATTTCTGGTTTAAAACGTGCTTGTAAAGAACGAGGATGGTCTTTATGATTCTGAAATGGAAACAGTTTTACTATTGAGCATGTAAACTTTAACGAGGCGTCTAATTATGCTCGACAAGCAGGTTTGCAGTTTCCCAACACATTTGATCAGAAGACTGACGAGAAGCAATTTATGGAGTTTGATTTTGATGCCTATTCCTTGGGTATTTTCGACACAGTCAAGAGTGCGAGCGTAAACGACGCTGGGTCAGAGTTTGTCATCTGGGTTGGAAAAGATGCGCTACCAGCAAAAGGTACGTGGCGTCGTAAAGCTATACAGAAAATCAGCTGACTGCACACTCTCTGCGCAAAAATCATATTATTATGGTTGAAGCAGGATAGAATTTGGCCAGCACCTATTAGATCATACTTTATACATTGCGCCCGAACATGCGAAAGTTGGCATATGAAGACAGACGGGCGCGGCGGGAATCAGTTGCTCCTGAGGTGGCTCAGACGGCTGCTATTGCGTCCAGGGCTGGGAAGTATCGCTAATCTGACAGGATCAAATGCTTTGAGTTCTACTGTAGAGAGGTTGGGTTTACTATGTAATTACCCTCATCGAACAACTATTTATAATCCTTGATGTGTTCTCCGTCATTTCCTGCATCGATCTTATGATATTGGTAACTAATTTCTGGGACGTCAGGAACAGGCAGCGCAACCTCGGCCATCATCCTCAAAAGCCTCTTGAACAGGGGAGATTCCGGCCCTCCAATGAGATGCAGTGTGTTTTGGAGCGCGTAAAGCACATCCCTCGGACCCACCATCATGCTTCCGCCCTTGACTCGAGTGGAATCAAGCAGGTATCTGTTACAGGCCAACAGGTCGACCAGTGCGTCCGTAATACGGAATACCTTGAGCTCCTGTAAAAGCCCCCGCCTACCGCGTTAGATCCTAGTTAAGGACAATATCGCTCGTATTTCTATCATTTACATACCATGCCGAACCCGTGGGTCGTAATTGAGTCTCTGGAGACAGACGCGAAAAGTCGCATAGCCTTCTGGGCCACCAATGCAGGTTCCAATATTGAGAATGCAGCGTCACTTTCTCCGCGGCTGGACATTTGGATATGGCGAAGCGCGTATTGCCACCAAAGGATTTGGATCCAATTGCCCGTCATCAAGACGTTAACACGTTGTGTTTCCGGGAGCCTAGGCGCCACAGCTGCAATGTTGTCCATGGCTGACAGGGCATATTGAAGGTGGTCTACACTTTTAGCATCCATGTAGGCCCCTCTTCTATCCCCTGCCATGATGATATTGTTATCAAGTAGTGTGAAGAGCTGTGCCAAGAGTTGAAAAGATTGGTCAAGATCTCCAACCCCCGGAATGTGGAATTCCGAAGACGGCCAAGCCTGAATCGGCGAAAGTGACGTCGGAAAGCAATTCTGTACGCAAAAAGTCCTTGGTATAATGTCAGACTTTGCCATCGTTGGAAATACCAATGACCACAAGCAAACGGTTGACTCACTTCTCAGACACGAAGACCAGCCAGTAGATGCGGAGGACCAACTCTTTCTGCTCATCGGCCAGGCTGGCCAATGTTTCGGTGAGGTGCAAATCTTGGAGGTGTAGCTGTGCAATTGTCTCATGCAAGTATAGAATCGCGGTTCTTATTCTCCCAGTAATAGCGAAGTAGATATGCAGAAAAAATGCTGTCAACAAAGACTCGGTCGAGAAATCTTCCCGGTAAATGAACTGATCTCGCAGGCGCTGAGCGTGACGGGCAAAGCTTTCGGCAACGGAGCTGAGGTCTGTAGTTGCAGTGTCTTGCTTTGCTAAGCGTATCTGAGAAAGTCGCAATTGGGCGATGACCGTCGCACAGACAGCGCCAGCTAGTGCCCAGGCACTTCGATCACCCAGGGGATTATGGACGAGTCTGGACTTCAGATCTTCAATATTAAGAATGGGCCAGACGCAGGTAAGAGATTCTCGGAACTTGTCTAAATACTCGATGTATAGACGCAATGGCATCTGGCCGCTCTCGTGATCAACAACGGGGCTTACAAGTTCTTGTGAGATAGAACCAAGACTTTGAGATTGACGGATTTCGTTTTGATAGTGTGCCACCTTCTGGGATGTACATTGGCGAGGCCCTTTGGGACCTCGCTTTCGTGGAACTCTCAGAAAGGTACACTCTACAGAGTGTTTCTGGCACTCGAGACAAGGCGGATTACCTTGCATGCGACATCGTACCCGCCTTAAAGAGCAGCCATCGCATGGGTTTGCGGTGCGAGTCCTCCGCTTCTCCATAGCTGTTTGAAGATTTAACGAATGACAGAATTAACCAGCGTAGATGGAAGTCGAGGTAAGGTGAAGGAATGAGAGGACAAAGCTTGGCCAGCAGCAATTGAGCCGAGTAAATTAGACGATGCTCTTATGAGGGGGGGATTTCAGGTGATTTTGCTGCCCACCACTGCCGGCGGCAACGTAAAATAGGTAGCATGCCAGCTAGGTCAAAACTTTGCTAGAGATTTCCGCGAAGATTGCCCCGAAGGCGACAGTTAGACTTCGACACCACCATCATTCTCCCTATCAATTGCGTTTCTTGGCATTGCGCATGGATAGGAATTTGCGAGGGCGAAACTGGCAAGATGGTAGCCGTCTCAGGATTGCCGGCTTGCCGGCTTGCCGATAATTAATAAGTACATGAACCAACTTCAACTGCAAGGCAACCAACCGCCAGCATGAACAAAACTTACCCCTTGTCCGGTTTGCTATAACTTCAACATCACTTGTGAAGTACGGAGTACACTATTCATATCTTAGACTTAGCTCCCAGCAATAGCTGAATTGATGGGTGAAAATCCAATTTCGTGAAGAGCAACGTCAGGATAAACAGAGCAGGCTTAATAGAGACCCCGTGTCACTCCGTGGTGGTTTAGTCTCTGAAATTCCCGAATATTGGGAAAACGATCAAAGCCAAAGTTGGAGTATAAAGCAGTTGCCGCCAATATCTGCCCCGCGTAAGATGGTTGAGGTTTACTTCACCTTGACAGCCTGTCCAGACTATGCCAGCCGTTTCGAGAGCGCGATGGTTTTTATGGGGCTTACAATTGGGAATCCGCGGGCTTGGTGGATTACACCTACACAGGCTATCTGGGTGTCTTGACCGCTTTTGTCATAGCGCGAGGCTCGTGAACAGGCTGGGCCGTAAGACGTGATTCAATCTGCGCGTTAGCGCGCGTATGTCACATCACTCAGGTCCATGGCCCGGGTGCGAGGGAATCTTACCTAAATTGGCATGCGACACAGTGCTCTTCTTTTCACCACATGACGAAATGGTCGGAGTGGGAGGAAGAAGCAAAGCCTGCGACCATTGTCGGCGTCGGCGTGTCAAGTGTGGTAAGGTCGCCCCCTCTCCTGTAGATACTCACCGGCATGCCCTCTAATCCAAGTGATACAGATCTTGCCGCGCCCGAGTGCGCAAGATGCGTCAAGGCGCAATTGAAATGCGGGGGCTGTCGCGGCCTCAGCTTCATCCAATACAACGGACCCAGGGCCGCGACCCCCGGCACCGATGTCAGTGACATCTCTCAGGCAGCACCGATCATAGGATCAAAGACAACTGCGCACTCAGTTGTAGTGCCCCGGAAAAACGAGATCATTCCAACCCAGATTGGAAAACAATACTTGACGCTAGGTTCTATGGATGATGTTTACGCCTCTTACGCGATGAATCATCTACTGCACGAGAGCGAGGAGGTCGTGGTCAATCCCGACATAAATCGAACATTGACCAACAAGTGCTTTGTCGCGCTTTCCACGACGATTTTTGGCATCGATAAGAAAGAGCCGCATGTCTTGCAACATGGTCTTTATAGATACGGTACTGCTCTCAAGGCCCTCAACAGGGCGTTAAGTGACCCCCGGGAAAGTCGATCTTTCGACGTTCTAGAGGCCATCACAGTGATGGCCGTTTTCGAAGTGAGTGGCACTACAAGGCTATACGACAGAATATGGCTCAAATCAATGGTTGTGGGTGTTGCAGCTAACCTCAAATGGTCAAGATGATTGCTGGAAACCGCGAAGACGGATGGATAGAACACGCGCGAGGCCTGGAAAGGCTTCTTGACTTCCGAGGACCGACATCGATGCAGCCATTGCCATGTTTGGCACTGTTCGAGAAGGCGCGGCCGTCAATGATTTTCGCTGCTCTTGTCACCCGCAAAACTACCATTCTTTCGAGTACTCTGTGGAAAGGTCTCCCGTGGTTGCAATACCCCGAACGGAAGAATCCACTCCAACTGCTTCTTGATATTGTTGCAGATTGCCCCGAACTATTTGTTTTGCGAGAGGATATCTTCGGTAAAGGTGAAGGGCTTCCTCGCAATTCAGCGCTGATATCTCTGCTTGAAATGGCACAAAAGGTTCTAAACGATCTCGAGACATGGGAGAATTGCTGGTCATCCACTGAGTTGGATCAGTATGATCTAGTCCCAGCGCCGGCCGCTACTACACCAATGCGCTCCGGATACGGCAGGTCCAGTGAACCAGTTTGGGACACCGTTTTTGAATTTCACAGTCTGTATCATGCCAGTACCTTGACTCTGTTTCACGGGACCTTGATCTTACTATTACTTCTGATTCATGGTTTGCAGCTTGCGCTACGAGATCCAGAAGGTCATAGTCCCGAACCTGGGCCTGTACCAATCAGGATACATGAATCTGGCATTCTTATATGCCGCAGTGTGGACTACCATCTTGATAAACTGCGAAACATTGCGAGTTCATCCATTCTATTTCCAATAAGAATGGCGTACGAGGCCGTAGGCAAGTCGGACGAAGTCCTTGGGCTGTGGCTAATGTTCCAACTCAGGCACATTTCGTCCAGCTCTAGCGGTAGATGGGCCATGGCTCGACACGTACTCCGCTTGAACCCTGTCTCGAACATCACGTCAGATAGACTCATACGTGACTACTCAAATTGATAACTTCGATGACATCCATTATATAGGTATTGAGGGAACTCCTTGCCGCTGCCACAATGCTTCTAGTCTGTCCAAGACTCTATCAATAGAAACTCCATCTTCTCTGACTTCTTCCGGTCTTTTGCCTGACTCTTGGTCATTTTGTCTGCGCGCCTTGAATTGGCTTCTTTCTCATGTTCGTCCAATCTCTGACATTTCTTCTCAGCTTTCCTCATTTTCTTTTCTTCCTTCCTCTTGATTTTTTTGGACTCAAGTGGCTCTTTCTTGTCCAATTTCTCGGCGGCTTTCCTTTCATCCTTTCCCATCTTTCGTTGGTTCCTCTCGTACCGCTTCTCCAATTTTGGCACCTTTTTGTCAGTAAGGCTGCCATCTAAACATTGAACATATTCGAATTTATCGAGCGGCTGATCCTGGTTGCTGTTCCTGATTTTGCTTCTTTTCCTTTCTCTCTGCTTTTCTTTCTTCTTAACAGCCCGCTCAATCTGTTTTTCGGTCATTCTGTCAACGATATTTCTTTCTTTGCTAGGTGGCGGGACTTCAAAGCTAAGAGGGGCGACATATGGAGCAAGAGTCCGCATTCGGCGGTCTTGCAAACTCATCTCATATGTCTCTGGTGTGGTAGGCCTATGGATGGAGACGGTCAGCAGGATGGCACTTTTGCGCTGGATAAAGTGACTCTTACCAGAGCTCTGGGAGTCTCTCACCGCATCCCACTCTGGCGGCCAGAGTTTTGGATTTACATATCGACGCCTTGAGGCCTCGAGGCTCGAAGTAGTCACGGTTGACCTTATCTAGAAACAGCTTGGTCCGAATAATCCGACTAGCAGCTGTCCCTAGTCCTGCAGTCACATTTGCTATGCCTCCTGCCAATTGTGCCCAATGATAGGGTCTGGGAAAAAAAGTCAGCTTCATTTAGAGCGTCGTGTGAGGAACGTGAAAATCGCTTACACGAGCCCTGCAATGCTACCCGCTGTGTTTAACATCGCCAAAGGAGCAGGCGGGCCTTGAGCCACGGTCAAATTGTCAAGGAATGCCACAAAGTCTTCTTCGTAAATCCCATGAGCCTGCAGAACTGGACTATATGATCTCGTGAAAGGCAATGGGACTTTGAGAGGTCCAGCAAAGTCTACTCTAGGGATAACTACTGGTTTCTTTAAGTCATCAGTATCAGGCAGGACCCAGCAGTCTGACAGGGAGAGGAAATTTGCTGACTTCGAGCAGGCACTGCGAGCGCCTCGGATCTCTGGGCTCTTGAGGTATCCAGCTTGTTTTGGGCTCAATCTCATATTCCTCATCTCGAAGAGAGGAATGCAAAGATACCATATCCATAGAAAGTGCTGCCGAGGATGGCGAGCCAGAAGATACGGAGTTAGAGGATGACGAGTTTGCGGGCAGTCTCCGGACATTATCTGATTCAACGACGGAATAAGAAGGGGGTGCAGTACCATGAACGGCGTTCATTGTGGGGAAATCACTTGAGCCTAGCTGTGTATTGCCCATTTTTGACGTTGATGTATGCAAGTGTGACTGACGTTCGTGTCTTGTCGGATTAAATGATGTGTCTGCTTAGAGAACATGATGTGAGGACTTCCAGTGTTGGGCCCGAGGTATTTATAACATCACGACAGGAGAGGCTGATGATGGAAGTTTCGGAAGGCCACAGGTAACAGACGGAAGATTGTAGTAAACGATACCTAATTCGGTTCATTCCTCGAGATGACGACTGTTTCTGTCTAGATCTTCAGCTACTCTAGATTCCATATTCGTATACTAAACGGTCGGGAAGGCGCCATCGACAGTGTGATGCAGAGGACCACCATTCTTCGATATCCTTCGCCATGATTTACAAGATGACCCGGGCTGCCGATCAATCACTAGATATGGCGCAATCCTCGAGGCACTAAGAATCCCCGCTAATCCCCACCCCTTCCCGACGATCAGTCATCGACCATACTCTATTAGGACCATTCCTCGAGATTGCCAGTTGCTAAAAGCGTGCGAACTGCAGAGTTGACCAAACACCTTCAAGGGCGGGACACTACTCACTTTTGCTCTAACACCTTTCTACAGGCGGGCACTAATTACTTTTGCTATCATCACTTGTAGCTTATTTATTCCGTCAAGCATTAGGTAACGTCAAGGTGTTACACCTTGAGTATCCTTTGTCGCTGACCTCGATTGGGGCTTTTCAACTGACCGTAGGAGAAGGAAACGAGGCAGCTTTGAAACAGGACACGCGGAAATGATACGTATTTAGCGCTGTGCCTCACACGAGGCACATGGCTCCATGTTCAACGGTTTTTAGCACTCGATTCGACATTCGCATGATCACGCAGTAGCACATTTCTCAAGTTCTACCTCCGCTCGGATCAATGGAATCGTCCTAGACCTCATGGGAAAACACAAGCGGCAAGAAATGCTCATGCTTTCGATTGGATTTCAGGTAGCAACACGCACCAAGATACCACGACTTGTCTTCATTCATTTTTCACTAGTCGTGCTAGCACCCTCGTCCTCCCACGTCACAGCTATTGGTTCGTGATTTCCCGAGAACTTCTGACCTGCGAACCAAAGCTCGAATCGCAAATCCGCAGGCGCAACAATGACTCGTATATCGAATTGGCATATATAGAACTTGAAGCCTCGGGAGAAACACGTGCCTCGCTTCTCTTTGAGTATGAGTTGCTCCTGCTGTACGCCCGTGAGGTTGCTCTTAACTTCGCAAAGCTTGAATGCTCCAGCTAAGTATGCACAAAATCAGTCATGTCCTCTCCTCTAGATGTTGACAATGCTGCGTTGTACAGTTTGCAGACTTACCATGCTTCATACTGCTTGGTAAAAAGGATACTTCATTGTGGGAGGTCACGATCTTAGCGTCCCATGACCTGGTTGTCTCGGCTGCTTTGAGACGAATATCAAATGACTTCACTAACGGCTTCGCTGGATTGATGACATCCCCCTGTGGTTGTGTCAGTGAGCTTACCGGTATTATCATGGGGTCAAGGGACTTACCTTTCGAATGAGCCATTCTATTTGGTTGATTGCCCACTTTTGCTTGTGTTCAAACTGGTCGTCAACAATATCCTCGTTAAAGTGCTTGGCTGGCGAGTAGATCTCTCGAACAATGATCCCGTAGCTAGCTCGCGCTATTCGAGTCGCCAACACCGCCAGATTACCAGATATCATCTTCTGCTGGTGATCAAGGAGTAGGCCGCGCACGACAACGAGTTGTGGGTCCTGGCAAGGGATGACTGCGATCTGGCTCGCATTCGGATGTGGGTAGCTGGTGAACTGTTGCTGGAGCCTATCTCGAACATATGCCGAACTCCCGAGGCCACCGGACAGAATCATATGATCCTATTCATGTCAGAATTCACATCTTGTTCAGTATCATAGTCATGCGGGACATACGACTTGCTGAGGCCGGTCATTTACGCCCAACCAATCCAACTGCTCCTTGATTCTCCTCATTATGCCTTCGATTTGAACCTCAAACAAGGAGGTGATCTCTTGCCTGAATTCTGTCAGTCAAGATGAAAATTTGACAGCTAGTTAACCAAGTTACTTAGTGAATGCCATCCTCCCGTTTTCAACCCGCAATCCAGGATGGCTAAAGTCATGCGAAACACCATCCATCTGGATTCTGTAGACGGACTGCATGTAGGCTCTCTCTCCAAACTTGTGTTTCACTGTCCTGAAATGGTGGCTCCTTGCCATTCTATTGGCGCAATCGGTGGGCAGTCGATCGTGGGCATCAGGGCAGATGGAGAGTCGCTGAGCTACCAATCGAACGAATGCCCTATCAATGAGGGAGGCACCAATGCCAACCCCCCTCACAGCTGCCATTTGCGACATTTGTGGGAAATCACCATCAGTTGATGTAATTTGCATCAAGGCTAGGTCAGTAGTTCCACCGCCTGCGTCAACCGTTAAAAAGAGATTTCCCAATCGAAACTCCACGGGGCTCGTCTTTAGAGTTGCGACTGCAGCTGCTTCTGCCTCCGTTAGATCAAGCTGTGCCATATGGCATGGTCCTTCGATGCCAAATCCCGCATCGCGTATTGCATTCTTGAATGCGTTCACGACTCCCATTTTAGTCCATGTAGTCGGAGCGCTAAACAAGAAGGTAACTGTCATACTTGCCCAACCACCAAAATGACGTCGACCGCACTGAGTTTCTATGCTCTCTTTGATGTGTCCATATACTTGTTTTAAGTAGTCCGTAATGTATCTTTGCGCGTCAGAAGTGCTGCGTGGAACATGTTCCAGGCCTTGTTTCTGCGCTGCCGCCAACGTATCATCGTCCAGAAAGATCTTGAAGAACTCCCGCCGAGTCTTACCGGGAACATTTTCGTCATCGTCTGCGCACATGAAACCCCACGAAGAGATACTGCCATCAGCATTGTAGATGATGGTTGTCGGGACTTTTCTTTCTCCCCGATCACCGCTCCCTGGCCAGTCGTTAATGACTTGGATGGGTGTCCTGGGTGTCATCCAGGCAACCCCTTAGATATCAGTTAGCATATTCTATGAGACCAAAATATGAGCGACTTGCCAGTGTAAGTGGTGCCGAGGTCAATAGATACAAGAATGTCGGGTTTGGCAGCCATCGTAAGAGCAGAACCTGTTCGATGTGCATAAGGTAAGGTACGTAGGTCAAGCTGATCTCTGATTTCTGCGTTGGAACCCCTCTCTCGAGGAAGAATGGCGAGGCAAGTCTCACGGCGGAAGCCCTCTTTGATTGAAACTCATGGTTCATTCCTTTCATGGTCCAAGGGGGATGGCGCGGGGCTAGTAGCCGGAAACCAGGAAGGCGCGTGTTGGTTGTCCTTATCCATCACCTGATATTCTCCCCACTTGGCTTGCGTCCATCCCTGGCCCAGGTAGGAAGGCTGGCTGCATGTAGGTGGCCTAGTCAACTTGCACCTTCGATGCCTCCGGCAACCCAGACCCAACATCTGAGAAAATAGCTTCCGAAGTCTGCCTGAAACCAATTTAATGCGGTCAAATTGCACAGGCGTTGAGTTCTGCTGCGGACTGCCGCGCATTCTAGAGGCCACAGGGATGTGGCGATTAAATGACTCTACCGTCCGTCTCTTGGTACTGTGAGGTCCCTCCAGTTGGCTGAGCTTGATGATTGACCACCGGAAAGTAAGTGATTTACAAGGAATGCAAATAAGGCAATTCCGCCTCCTACCACCCTGCCAGCGTTTGCGTCTCAGCCTGCCTCCCAACTTCTCTATCTTCACACCCAACCACCGAGTGGGCTGTTCACCTGAAATGGCAAGTATTGCGGTCTCAGTGTAAGACGAGGACTTTTGTGACTCTGCGTGTGGGGGGTCATCTCTTTTTAAGCGTAACGATGAAGAAATATTGTGTGTTGATTTCAGACCGTATTTGAGCTTGCAAAGCCCACTTCACCGCCGTCGCACGTCAACCTACTCTTAACCTCCTCCATTTGTCTCAATACGGGGACAGTCTGTTCTCAGCAGTCAAGATGTCTGATTCTTCCACCACGCAAAACTCAGCTGCGGCGGCTGGTAGCCTTTCAGGAAGTATAGCATCTGCTACCTCATCAACCTTTCCAGCCTCAGTTGGATCAAGCCAGCTTTCAACGCCGACTCTCAGCACACCTGCTCTGCCACTTGCAGAAATCACCTTAACATTATCTGGGGCCCAGCCTGGTATTGACAGAGGCACACCAACGCAAGTAGCCAACACAATTTTCACGGCTACCCCATACACAAATGCAGCTGCACAAGCACCCATCGCAGTGGCGGTTACTATCTTTGAGTATCCTTTAGCTCATACTACTAGCATCAAGCCAGCGACCAATTCAAGTGCTTCGACGCATTGTCCTCGTCCATCTTCGACCGGTATATCTACTGGGACTATCGCCGGGGCATCAGTAGGTTGTCTGCTGGGCGGCCTTCTGATCGGGGCAATTGTGGCACTAGCGATTTTGCGTCGAAAGCACCAGAAAGATGGAAAGAATATCAAGAAGGAGAATTTCGTGCTGACAACGGAGTCAAAGATTTACGGAGAGCCCAGTTCTGGTCAGTCAAGTAAGGATGTTGACCTCAGCCAATTCCTCCTAGATGCAACTCCCGACAAGGAAATCGGCGACGAATTCCGTTCACTAAGCGAACTGGTACGGTCTCACATTGAGAGTCATTACCATCTACAACCATTGCACTCTTCGGCTTCACTAGTTCCGAGCATTCGCGACTTGGAATTGCCCCAGACTCCAGGGTCAACTCCCGAAAGCGTGGCCGCTATCTGTGCCAATCCGGTCAGTCGACAAGTCGGGCTTCAGCACGTTGTTTCCACGGCCATTCTCAACAGTATCGACTTCCCCTCAGGGGGCCGATTTTCTGTGCTTCCCGAACCAGTGACAAACTTTCTCCGCTCCGTCCCAAGGGATACCCAATACGACAACTCTAGTGGTGAGAATTTGATAGCTCCAGGCCTCTCAGATCACTGAGATTTGCAAAGCTAACTTTGGTAACTAGCGAAAATGCTCGCGTTGTCACAATGGCGTAAATTATCGGCGTTTCTACTGCACCCAAGTCGCAACCAACGGACTCCACTTTCAATGCCAGACTCGGCGGCAGCTCAGCATGCTGCTGATCTCACCGCGGCTCTTCAGGTCTTCCTTAGGCCTTTCGTTCCTGCAGACCAGACCAGACTAGAGGAGCAAACGGAACACCTCCAGGCGGTCATTCTGGAATGTGCAAAGTTTGGTTGGTTGGTCATGTCACAACCCAGCGACTGGCATTTCAAGTATGGCCAGGGTGGAGAAAACTCGGGGGTCCGGATGCTCCTCGTTTTTCCTGGTCTTGATAAGTTAAGTGGCAAGGATGGAAAGTTGTATCGGTCACCTCATCAGGTCGTGGCGCCTGTGGTAACACAAGTTTAGGCAGTTAGATGTTTGGTCCGGTTGGCTGCAGACTGTATCGACACAAGCAAGCTACTTACTTCAAGTCAGTAACATGACTCAAACCAACATGCAGGCGGGGAAAATTACAAAAGGACCCTGTAGTGTGGCAAGTTGTAAGATGAAGATGTGGATATTGACTGTGTGAGCTATCTTCAGCTCAGCCTGCTCTACCCCTAGAAAAGTCGTGCCGTCACACTGACCCTGGTGAAACCCCATGGACTGTTAGGCGCTAAGACTGTGCTGTTGGTTCAAAATGTGTTGCTTTTTTTTTTCCAAGCACCAATCAGGCTGTTCATCACATTCCCAAGAGAGAAAGCCCAACCGCTAATTACTGTGCCACATGCATGTTGGCTCTCCGTGAGTGCATCTACCCACCCCACCCCCTTCACCACGGCTCAGATAGCCTAGCTAGCCTTTAACTCCGTATTCAGCCCCAGCCTGATGGTTCATATTTAGGCACTTGCAGATTGAAGATAGGGGCTCGTCTTGTTGCATCCTTTGATGCCACAGCGGAGTGTCCTACTTAAGTCGGTTAGTGACTACTGATTGCCCAGGTTCACAGACGACACATAGGCAAGTGAGGAAGCCTTCTGGGTAACATCACCGAATCCCCTCCAACGCAAACGCAGAATATCCACGCGAGAAGCATGATACCATGTACTTGAAGGCGGTGGGTTCATACCGCAGCCTGCTTGCTATGGCGAAAGCTTGGCCCCAGCAATCAATACGCCTCCTCCAAAATTAGGACATGCACTATGCATTTGCTTACTTTGTGCTGCTAGACAAGAAAACCTGGGTCGCGTCCGCTAGGTCCATGATCACGGTCGAGCTCGGTACAGAGCCCCTTCTGTTATCTCAATTATGCACATTGTCTCGCTGATGTGGTGTCGAACTGGCAAGAAACACAGTCTATGGTAACCCTCCTGGTTCTGTTGCTTTCGTGTTAGCTTTTCTAAGGCGTCTTGTTGGATCATGATTTGCTACATCTTCAACAGCTTGCTGATTTGACATTCGGTTGAGTGCATGCAAAGTTAAGCACTGGCGTTTCTCTATGGATCCCCTCAGCGCTCTACGTGCAACTTACTACATTGTTCTCTTTGGTATCGAACTGGATCAAGTCCCACAAGAAGTCAGAAACAGCCTAGAACTTGTGCGTACCTGCCACACCGACTTGCAGTATCTTATCGAAATCCGCAATGAGCTGCTGCCCCTTCTTCAGAGACGCCCCAAAGTCCTTGAGCGTGTCAACAGCATCGTCGAAACAACACACAAGGGCTTGGTCGAGGTCTGTGAGATCGTGGAAAAGAGTCGCCCTCGGCTGAACAATGGAAGGACCCCCTTCAGGAGTAGGCTGTCCTGGATTCTTTTCGACTCCGCACAGTTCAAAGCACAAAGACCGGTCATCAGTCGTCATCATGCTTCCGTTCTCGCAGAATTGAATTTCCTGCGACAGATTGCGCTGCTTGCGCCAACCCCGCAACGCGGTAATGGCGATGATGATGCCTCCAAGAAACCGACGATGTTGTTTGACAACGTTGCACTCTTGGAGGACTTGATCGGGAAGGCCAATACCTCAGGTACCGTACCCACTGTACCCCTTTGTGAACTTAATCCACCATGTATATTGACGTTGGCTCAGGATCCGTGACCTCATTACCGGCCTACTCAAGCGATATCAACCCCCCCGAGCAGCGTCAACCAGCCGATTCAATAACAAGTCAGGCCTTCTTTGCTTTATCCTCCGGCCCTTCTACTGTGTACTCGGCTCTATCTCCTCTGCCTGTACCTACAGATTGTCCTAAACTCCCTTCCGACTTCCTTTCTTCCTCTTTGTCGAAGATTGACATACCCGAGCACATCCTCGACCAACATCAAGATGCGCCGAGTATACTTGGATATGAGGAAACAGGAGGCGAAGTCCTAGATTCGTCTGATGGAAACGGAATTTCTCTTTTGTTCGGAGATTATGCGAACATGACACCACTTTTATCATCAACGCCATCTGTGTCGAGCGCATCTACATCCATGTCACCGTGGTCTCCTAGTGCTGAGCATCTCCATCGACCAGCCTCCGTGGTGTCTTCCTTGTCGTCTATGCATGGAACACCCGGGTTTTCCAACTCGGAGACCACATTGGTAGTTCGATCCACCTCGGCAATGTCTTTGGAAAATACAGCCCAGAGGCAACGACCGCCGTCATTCCGTAAACAACATCAATCTGAGGAGTTCGATCATCGGAACCTTGACAGTCCGCCTGTTCCGGGCATGATTCAGGACTTAACATCACCACGAAGCACTTCATCTCCCTCTTCGGCTTCCACACCTATCTCATCTTCAGCACGTCAGTTTCGCTCGTGGTCGTCGCCATCGTCTTCACAACTAGGTCGACACAGACCTAAAGGCCCCCACCAGTCCAACCCTCCAGATGCGTCATCATCGCCAGATGTAGGAAAGAACCCCAAGGTTGCATATCCTGCTTCCTTTCCTCTAGATGCTAAGGATGATCAAAACGCCGTCTCAAATGGCCGTTTTCGCGCATATAGTCCCATATATCGCAACGAGGATGTCACCAGTCATCTCAACTCTCCATCTCAGCCTCGTCGGCTACAAGACCAGGCATTCAATACAGACTTTACGCACGAACAGCAACCATTGCCGTCACGGGCCCATCTCGCTTGTTACGCCCAAGAGAGGGCTCCTCATCCGCTTTCGCAGGCTATTTCTATCAATTCTCTGCGGGGTAGCCATGTATCACAATTCCAGGATAATGTAGTACCCCAGCGAGAGTCTGAGCAAGTTCAAGTTTTCGAGATGCTGGGTTCGATTCCAAGCTTGGATCAATTCACCAGCTATCAACGTCCAAGTAATCAGAGAGACTTCATTGATGAGGCGTCTTACATGACCAATTGGGGGAAGGAGGGCCCAAGTTCTGTTCCTTCCGACTCGGGGATATTCGAGCTGCCGTAAGCCTACAAGCAAGCACCGATCGAAATGCCTAGGAGGAGGCAATCAGATGGAATTGAACCTTTCAGTCTTGAAAACGTATAGCAGTGACAGCCAGTGTCTATTCGGCGGAGACGAGTGACGAAAACGATGCCCAATGCCAGTGTTCATACCTTCAATAATTACGATTGTGATGCTTGAGACTCACTTGGATGAAAGGTGGAATTGAGCAGTAGATCTTGTCATCTGCTCAGTTGTTTGCGAGGCAGTCTGAGGTGGAAATGTGTCAAGGACACATGAGCATGGTGAAGATAGATCTGGCACACTATCACGAACATCGCGGGTCTTTTGCGCATCGGATCGTATGGTCATTGAAGAGGCAAAGTAAGTCAATTCACGTGTCATGATTCGTATCTAGTTCATGGGGGATTAGTTTATTAAGTACAACTTCGTGGCACTCTTGTTTGGTATCTCGGTTTGGTGTATGTCCTTCCCCTGGGGCCTGGTCGACTTCGCCCTTCACCTTTGTACACAGATCTTCCCAGTCATCAATGGAATTCCAGTAACACTTATGCAGCAACAGCCTCCTCCTTGGGCTTGGCTTCCTCCACTGCAGGCTCGGCGGCGGGCTTGTCGCCATTAACGCTGGCAGCCTTTGTGAGCTCCTCACGCAGCTTCTGCAGTTCAGCGGCGTGCTTCGCCTCGGCGGCAGCCAGATCCTTCTTGGAGTCCTCGAGGTCCTTCGTCAATGAGTCAACAGCAGAGGTCGACTTCTCGGCCTTCTCCTGCCAGCTGGCAGCTTCCCTCTTAGCGCTCTCCAGCTCAGTAGATGCGTCCTTTTTGACGCTCTCGCTAGACTTTTCAAGGTCGGCATACTTGCTCTGCAAGTCCGCCAGCTCCTTGCTCAAACGCGAGGACTCCTCGGCTGACTCGGTCTTCGTCTTGTCGTGGGTTTGCTGCAGAGCGGCATGCTGCTCTTCGAGATCAGAGAGAGACTTCTTTGTGGTAGTGTGCTCCGCCTCAATATCGGCCTTGGCCTTCTCGTGGGACTCCTGCTCTGACTTGTGCTTGGTCTCGGCATCGGCCAGGCTCTGCCTGATGGAGGCGAGCTCAGATCCAGCATCGGATTGTGCCTTGTCGTGCGACTCCTGGAGAACCTTGTACTTCTCCTCCCACTCCGCAACGCTCTTCTTCGCGGCCTCGACTTCAGCGCTAGATTCGGCTTGGGCCTTCTCCTGTCCTTGCTTGAGGACGTTGAACTTCTCCTCCCACTCCGTCACGCTCTTCTTCGCGGCATCAATCTCGGCACTGGAGTCAGACGCAGCCTTCTCCTGGGCCTGCTGCAAGGTGGTGTACTTCTCCTCCCACTCGGCAGCAGTCTTCTTGGCGGCGTCAACTTCAGCGCTGCTTTCAGACTGGGCTTTCTCCTGTGTCTGCTTGAGAGCGTTGAACTTCTCTTCCCACTCTGCAACACTCTTCTTGGTAGCCTCCAACTCTGCGCTGGATTCTGACTGGGTCTGTGCTTGCGCCTCCTGCAGCGTCTTGTACTTTTCCTCGGACTCGGCTAGGCTCTTCTTCACGGATTCCAACTCTGCGGTGGCAGCGGATTGCGTTTCCTTCTGAGTCTTTTCCAAGCCACTGTACTTTTCCTCCCATTCGGAAACGCCCTTCTTGGCAGCCGCCAGTTCGGCGTCATGAATCTCCTGTAACTTGGTGTACTTCTCTTCGGACTCAGCCAGAGACTTCTTTGCAGATTCAAGCTCGGTACCAGAGGCAGACTGAGCATCCTTGTGCGACTGCTCCAGCTTGTTGTATTTGTCCTCCCACTCGGCAACACTCTTCTTGGCTGACTCGAGCTCCGCCACGCTCGACTCCTGCAGCTTCGCGTACTTGTCTTCGCTCTGAGCGAGGGAGCTCTTGGCAGTCGCCAGGTCTGCATCCGCCTCAGCCTTGATCTTGTCGTTGGTTTGCTGGAGAGCAGTAAGCTTCTCCTGGGCGTCGGCAAGCTCCTTCTGGGTGGACGACAAGACGGATGCGGAGTCGGACTTGAGGCCATCGAGGGTCTGTTGAAGGCTGGCAACCTTGTCCTGCGCTTCGGCCAGCTCCTTCTTGGTGGCAGCGACCTGCTCCTCGGAACCGATCTTGAGCTTGTTGTGATTATCCTCGAGCTCGACAAACTTTGTCTGGGCGTCGAGCAGCTCCTTCTTGGCGGCCTCGAGGTCCGCATCAGCTTCCGTCTTACGTTGGTCAAGGGTCAACTGGAGAGCGACAAGCTTTTCTTGGGCATCGGTGAGGTCCTTTTGGGCGGCAGATACGTTGGCGCTGGAACCGCTCTGGAGATCGTCGTGGGTTTTCTGGAGAGCGGTGAACTTTTCTTGGGCATCGCTCAACTCCTTCTTGGCAGCGGCGAGATCGGAATCGGTGTCGGCCTTGAGCTTGTCGAGAGCCTCCTGAAGGGCGGTGTATTTGCTGCCGGCGGTGGCGAGCTCGGCTTCGGTGTCGGACTTGAGCTTGGAGTGCTGGCCTTCGAGGTCGGAAAGTTTGCCCTCGAGGGTGGTAACGGCAGCAACCTTTTCGCCGAGGGACTTGTTCGCGGACTCGGCCTCGGCCTTGATCTTGTCGAGGGTCTCCTGCAAGGTGAATCGGGCCTGGTCGGCATCGGTCAGGCGCTCCTGGAGGGCCTTGAGCTCGTCGCGGAGGGAGACTTCGAGGGTCTCGCGCTCCTTCTTGGCCTCAGCCAGCTGCTCCTTCACGGCGGCAAGATCATCCTCAAGAGCCTTCTTCTCCTGCTGAACCTTATCGAGCTGCTCCTGGAGAGCGGCAAGCTTCTTGTTCGCGTTGTCAAGCTCCTGGGCGCGCTGGGTGTTGGCGTCGCCGTTGGCCTGAAGGTGGTGGTTGATCTTGTCGTTGCTGGTGGCAAGCTCGGACTCGAGAGTGGCGATGCGAGATTTGTTCTCTTGCTTGGTTGATGTCAATTGGGCATCGAGCTCCTGAATCTTTTTGCGCAAGTCTTCGGCCTCCTCGGAAAGGGAGGTGTACTGCTTCTCCTTCTTGGAAAGATCCTCCTCGAGGACAGTGATGGTCTCCTCACGGTCGGCAAGCTTCTGCTCGAGCTCTGCAGCAGAGCCCTCAAGCTGGTGGCCGTTGCTGGGTGAGAAGACTGAGACAACGTTGCCCATGATGGAGAATTCTCGTCAGACTGAACTCAGTGGAAGGGGGGCCTGTTGTCGGTTCAGTCGAGGGAAGGTAGAGAGGCGGGCAGGGCAGTTGATGGGATAAGATTGGTTAATGGTTGAAGATTTTGGGGGAAAGGTGCAATGCAGGCAAGACCCATGAACGTCGGTGAGTCGACTTTCCTCGAGGTTTCCTTGGGGAGTGAGGCAACGGTGAGGAGTAGGAGGAGGAGGAGTACGGGATAGTAGGACCGGAAGGGAATTGTCGGTAAAAGGTGAGGCAAGGTAAACAAAGAAAGGCGGTCAAGGGGATTTTCTGCACAGCATAGCACCTGCCTGGCCAGGGTGCTCTTTTTTTTTCTACATGGCAATCGCTCTTTCTGTGTTTTTTTTTGGGCCGTTATCGTGGGTCACTGATTTTGCACCTGCTGCTTCACTCGTTCATGTGGTGATGGAAATGAGCGACCTGCTTTCTAAGTGGCTGGACCCCTGCTTTGGACCCTCCAAATTATTGGCAGCCCGGCCGTTGGGCCCACTCAAGCTATTCTAATTGGGTGTAGTGACGGCATCCCCATGGATGTACTATCTAGCAGGCCACAGTCCACAAAGATACCTCTGTATGGCCTGAGGTCACACTTTGGGCGCTCAGGGACCTGTCATTGTGTGACCATTGACCAACGGGCCCGTCAAGGATTTTCCTGCCAAAGACGTGGGGGCCTCTCAATGGCTGCTAATTACTGCTGTTTCTTTACCGTTGGGCGCAAAGTTTTTTTTTTTTTTTTTTTTTTCTTTTTTTTTCAGGTGGTACTGGCACATGGCGGCGGCAAAGAGAAACAATGTGTGTCCCGTATGATACCTTCCATTGGATATAAACAAACACATTGTGTCTGAATCCGTACTTACTCTGTACAGCTTGGGAAGGTGCTTGGGTGACTACCTTCCCTCAATGCTTCTGCCTCGGAGGGGAGAAGATGGCAGAATCCAATGGAGAAGAGGGGAAATATCTGCTGCCTCAGGTATGAAGCTATTTTACCTTGTCTTGGGCATGAGGGGTCTCCCCTCCGTACATCGCATGGTACCTTACCTGCTTACTTAGGTACGGTCCACGAAGACCTACATACCTTAGTAAGAGAAGTTCAAGCACATGTAAAGCAATTGAGTCGTCCCCCTCATCATCTTCTCATGCAATCTCCCACCGTCAATACCTCAGCGAAGGCTGCGGCTGCTTCTGCGGAACATCTCACTGGATCCACATGTTCAGATCTTACTTGAGTCATTGGCACCCAAGCTTAGGCCGGGTTGGACGTCACGATCCAGCCATATAGCAACGGAAACACCCCTGACATGCCAACTCATTGAAGATAAGCACGTCAACGCGTCACGGCATCGCTTTACTCGAGCATCGTCATCCGCCTTCTTCACTTGTAATTCCAAAGCAAAAGATGCCAATTGGACCATGGCTACCATACTACCTACTGAGGTAAGGTACCTAGGTAGGTTACTTCGTAGGTACCAAGCCTGTGCATCTTCTGCAGACCGCCTGGATGACGGACTCGACATAAGGCCCGCGGCACGGATACCTTACTGTCGGTCACATCACGCAACCCTTGTCACAATCTCCGTCCTGCCCTTCTCATCCACCGTCTGTGCGATTCACCGGACTCTCATTAGAAGCGCCACCAAACACCAAATTTCGGGTGAGTAAATGACATTCATCCACACTGCGCTTTTCTACAAATCCAAATACGACAATTTCAACCATATGTCTTCCACCTTGTTTATTTCTCACCAGTCTTCACACACTGATCAACGTGTGGGTACGGATACCATTCCTCACAACCGAGCGCAACCACGCTTCCCCTCATTGGCGCAGAATGCATCCTTGGACGTCCGATCGACACACACCGACGACGGCGGTACCCAAAGTCCTGGGTTCTTCTCAAAAAAGTTGGACGCCCGCAGCATCACGCTCACCGGCTCTGCTGGCATAATTGGGAAGTCCTCCGTCCGGGGAAAGTGCGTGAGACCAAATTGAATGTAGCACACAATATCTGTGTTTTCGATAGACTCGTTCCGAGCCACCCAATCCACGATTGTCTGGTTATGCGGATGCTCCTCTCCCGTCGACTGACAGACGTAGTCCCCAGCCGGGAAAAGCTCGTAGTCTTTGTACGGCACTACCCAAAGACTCTTGCGAGCAAACGCCGCCCGTTTGTACACCATGCTCCCTGGTTTGGCCAGAAGAGGCGGGCAATTGGGATTGATGATTTTGTACCCAACCGGCTTTTTGGCTGAAGGGTTGATGCTATTCGGATTGATGATATCCCACGCCCGACTCGTCTCGTGGCAATACACTGCAGCACCCTCCTCAGAAGTACGCAAAGGTGTCTTTTTGCAGTAGAAACCATTGCCAAAGGGGTTTTCTTGTGATCCCACGGGCGCGTCCGATGGTACCGCGTCGCTTTGTAGCACTGAATTGTTTCGCCCATCAATCTCGGGATCAATTCTCAACGAGAAGATATGCTGGTGATTATGGGCATTCAATCGGGACGCAACCTCGGTGCCGTACGGAGCTGCCGACTCGGATGGGTGCATGCAATACGTGTTCAACATGCCCGTGAGCTTGATCTCGAGTTTATATGTGCCGTCGAGAGTAAAGGTATGGTAGAAAGCATACTCGTAATTGGCCGCCGTGATGATCTGGGAAATGACGAGCTTCCGATCACGGGCTGAAATAACACTGCCATCACGAAAGTCCGTATGCTTGTAGAGAAGTCCGTTATCCTCCTCGTGGATGCAAATCGCGTTTTTGATCATTGCTGGTTCGCCTTTGGATGTCGTCATGACTGCGTCGAGATAATGGATCTCGCCCTTGCAATCGCAGCCAAGCTTGAGCGAGTTCGTCATAAGGCCGCTGCCGTATTCACCAACGTCAAAGGCGTGCTTCCGCTGGTGTGGTGGATCAGGGTTGCCGTACGGGACAACCATTTCGACAACGCTAATGCGGTTGAACAGTGTTCGATCTTGTTGTTGTTGTTGGTCGTGGATGCGCACGTCTGAGATCACGATGCCTTCCCGGTAATTGAAACCGATATGCATCTTGTAGCCCGCCCAGAAAAGCTCGTTCCCCTGCATGCGAAACGAAACGCCTTGCGGCTGGGTGATGTCGATAGGCTTGAGCCTAGTGCCATCGTATGACTCTTGAATGAAGTCTGGTAGGTAGTTGTGTTCGTCCAGCGGGACCTTGGTCCGTTCTCCGTTGACATGTCGGACGTCAATAGCGAGGACCTCTTCCGTCTCGGTGTCCACAACCACGGAAAAGTCCAAGGGGTGTGCGTACTGGTTGTCCATTGATGACTTTCGGTAGTAGGGCAGACCTTGCTGCAGACGCCGTTCAAACCCCCAACGGTGGTCGAATCCAATGGCCCAGGCGTCGAAGAACACTTTGGACATATCGGTAATGCCAATCTCACGGCAAACCTCAATGATTTTGGGGTTCAGCCGGGCAACTCGTTCCGTAACGTCGAGGTCTTCAAGAGTCAGGGTCGGTGCGACCTCCGATACTGCTTTCCAGGTCTCAACCTCGCCTTTGGCCAGATTGACAATGACCTCGGCAACCTTGCTTGAACCACGCTCTGCCAGTATGATAGCAAAGGCACGCCGTTCGGGTCGCGGCCCTCGCCCTGCACGGAACTCTGCATACTCGCTCTTGGTAGGTTCACGTAGAGTCAGACAATTGAATTTGACCGAACCAGCGTTTCTGTGCTCACGGATGAGCCTGGCAGCAACTCGTAATTCGTCGATTGACAGCGGATCTGGAATATTACATTAGCTTCACAATATCGCAATTGAACCTGCCAGCAACCGTCTCAGGTACGCAGGCATTGCCGTACGTCAGAAATCAAGACTTTGACATACCAAGAGGATGCATCACTGCTTGCTTAGACAAGTCAGGGGCTTGGTCGCCTTCTTCATGATGGAAGATTGTGTAACCAGGAAGAGAACTTGTGTCTTTGATCATGTTGACGGAAATATCGTATAAAAGCACAGGGGGGCGAACACAGGCTTCTAACGCCGTCTTAGAATTGAGAGACAACGGCTATACTTATACTCATGGTCACTCGACTGACGAATGGTATTTACGTAAAATGTCGTGCCATCTACGAAGTCCACTGGGGCTTTTGCTCGCCGGCCCGTTCAAGCTTTGGTCAGATGGGTATCAGCTTTACGATCCAGATCTCTGACGCACGCGGGGATGACCGGGACAAGGGATGTTGTTAGACTCGTTGTCGTTGATGACTAGTGGGACCGGCCCGGCTGGTGGGGGCGAGAGAACCATGAGTTACCGGCATAACGAGTCGACCACTCCTCAGTAGATGAATCTACCCGGATGATGCGTATCTCCGGCCCCAAAAAGATTAGGTTGTTATTATATGCCAACACTAATCACTCACTCCGAGTGTTATCGACTCCAAAAGGGGGAAGATCCGACATCAGGATGAGGGGAAATAATTATAAGAAGTAGTGCACTGCCGTGAAAGAGGGTATTGGCCGAGACACGCCAACCAACTACCACAAGAGAATGTCACAATCTCGTCTTTTCAACCAAGCTTTTCCCCTGCTTCTACCTCTGTTGTCCAAAGCCTCACGAGCGTCCCTGTCCACGCGATCAATATGGATGCTGAGCAAGGTCCCACGTTGAAGCCCTCAACCATGTCGCATCAGGCAGCTCAAGATGCAGTAGATCTCGCCGAACTTGGTCATTCGCAAGCTCTCAGTCGCAAATTCGACACGTGGAGCATGTTGTCGCTCGCCTTTGTCGTTCTAGGCACCTGGTCAGTCTTTGCACAAAGCCTGGCCAGCGGCCTCACCAACGGTGGTCCGATAACCATCCTCTGGGGCCTGTGTTTGGTCACTTTTTGCAATACTTGCATCGGCGTTTCCCTAGGAGAGATGTGCAGCAGTATGCCAACGGCTATGGGTCAGGCATACTGGGTCTCACGGTTATGGCCTACCTCAGCTGGTCGCTTTTTGTCGTACCTCTGCGCCTGGATCAATACCTTTGGATGGTGGACTTTGTCAGCTTCCACCGTAGCGTTTATGACCGAGTTCATCTTGGGGATGAACTTGCTTTTCGACGAAACTTCGACGGCACCTCAAACTGGCTGGGTCCAGTTTCTGGTTTACCTTGGCACGACAATACTCCTGACTCTATTAAATATGATTTCTTGTCGAAGGGACAAGATTCTCCCCATTTTTAACAACTTTGTTGGGATCACGTTTGTCGGGTTATTTTTTGTTTTCGGACTTGCCCTACTCATATCGGTTGGGACCAGGGACGGACTCCATTTCCAATCCGCATCGTTTGTGTTCGGAGCGTGGATCAATCGCACGGGATGGGGCGATGGTATCGTGTGGTTCATGGGCCTCGTCCAGAGCGCCTACGGACTCACGGCTTTCGACGCCGCCATCCATCTCGTAGAGGAGATACCTGCACCACGAAAGAACATCCCCCGGGTCATCTGGTTGTCTATTATTTGTGGTGCAGGTACTGGATTCTTGTTCATGGTTGTCTGTCTCTTTTCCATTCAAGACCTCGAACAGGTCCTCGACCCGACAACAGGCCTCCCCTTTATGGATCTTGTCAAAAGCACGGTTGGGCTGCAAGGGGCAGCCGTCCTTATTGCTCTTTTCATCATCAATGGCTTGGGCCAGGGAGTCACTGTCTTGACGACAGCGTCCAGACTCACATGGAGTTTTGCGCGCGACGGAGGAATCCCGTGGAGTCCCTACTTCTCTCATGTGGACGAAACTTGGAAGGCACCAGTTCGCGCGCTTGGGCTACAAGGAATCATCATCGGTCTCGTCGGTCTACTTTACACCTTCTCCAACACAGTTCTGGAGGCCATCGTCGGCGTCAGTACCATTGCCCTTACGATATCCTACGCTATTCCCATACTCACGCTTCTTCTGGTTGGGAGAAACAAATTGCCCCCAGCGGAATTCCGTCTTGGTCGATATGGGGCTGTCATCAATTGGGTTTCGATTGTTTATTGCTTGGTTACGACTGTTTTCTTCTTTTTCCCCGCCGAGCCCAACCCAGCTATCGCTGACATGAACTATGCTATCGCTGTCTTTGGAATTATCCTCTTATTCAGCATTAGCTTTTGGTTCATCAAAGGAAGGCAGACGTATTTGCAAGTTGAAGACATTGCTGGACGGGTCATATATGGCACGGCTGAGCATCAGCCCGAAGTCACGGCTGAATCCAACATAAAGAGAGACTGAACCTTTGTACTTACGCTGTTATCTGTAAACATGTCGAAATAGTTGCGAATCAAGAGAAGCAAATAAGTCTTCATCTAACTCACTTCATGCTATCCCACAACCCCCATGTGCTACTTCGACACCGGTTTGCCAACGCAAGTACTTGACAAAAAGGCGGATACTCACTGACAAGAGTATTCGTTAATGAGGTTATCGTTTGCATCTATCGAGGTGATAAGCAGAGGTGCGTTTCAAGTTCTCAGAACGCACACGAATGGGTGAACATATGGGCCGGGAAGTGGATGAATTCGCAGTTCCCCAGATGCCAAGTGCTAGCGCTCTCGGCTAAAGTCTTGGCCATAAAACTAGCCGCTTCTGGATTGATGCAGACCCGCCACAAAAGCTTGGCCAAGAATCTAGCCTCTCTTAGACTAGGTACGGAGCCCTTCCAGTCTGTCACTCTGGCACAGTCCCCCTTATCTTGATGTCTTTGTAACGAATTTACATCTCTACCAACAGGCAACACTCCTGAATGTCTTGCGAGGCGCTTGCAGGGTGACTGCCATTCTGCTGATAGTACTGCTACATATTAATGGCAATTTCCGCATTGATAAGGTTCTGAACTATGCCCGGAACCGGGAAGAGTCCCTGATAACTGACGCTGGAGCATGGTCGAGAGGCTGTAGGATGCAAAGAACCTCAAGGCGTTTGGCGCCTCAATGCATGGCATCCTTTCTTGCTGAATGTGAAGTCGCTCGTACTGCCTTGGTGAAATAGTCTGCTTGTCAGAATCTATTTGGATATTGTTAGCCGTCGTGGTGAGCTCTACCGTTGAATCTTCTATCCAACGGACTTTCGAAGCGGCGCTGGTGTGTAACGAGCTGCACACTTTCCTGACAAAGGAATATTCCCAAGATCCGATTTCAACAACGATCGACTACGATATTGTCTCTCGAAACCGGTAACTGATCCGGATAGAGGTGGGTATAGAAGTCAGTGCCAGTCGATCCCGACGTCGGAGCCGGCTGTTGGCCCGGTGTACTAGGTAGGCTGCGAACTTCATTATTAAAATACAACTACCTAGATCTTGGGGCTAGATCTCATGCCTCCACGTGGCCAGCAAGATCGCAATGTCGGAAAGTAGCCAGCACAGCCAGTATTGTTGGCTCAATTTCAGCGTGCATGAGCTGGGTGACCCGTGCCTGTTTGCCTGGAGCCGAGCCTACTCTAGTGGGGCTATTGGAAAGGATGGGCTCCCGAGCCAAGTACTGTTTAACAACCCCGAGACGGCCCGCGGGGATACTGCGTGTCGTGGGGTTATCGGCAATCCCAATTGGGATTAGCAGAGAGTCGAACCTCGCGGTCAATTGCCAATTTCCATGTCAGAGACAGCTCTCACCGGATGAACGACTGCTTATTAATAAATGAAAGGATTCTCAGATCTCGAGCCTTTCGTGAATCAGTTTGGTGGCTCTCGGTGGTTAAGTGAATCGGTTCAGAAACGCCCAAGAAGCCCGCCGCCACAATGTTGTTCGTCCCTGACCAATCTCTTCCCCAACTCCCAAGCATTCCCGACACAGTGCCCCTCTGCGATTTCATGTTTGATGAGCAGTATGGACGGCACCCCGTTGCGACATCTCTTGATCCCTATACTTGTGGACTGAGTGGTAGCAGTATCTCGGCCCAGGAACAGAAAGGTCGTGTTGAGGCCCTTGCGAGATCATTGGCTCAGGAATTCGGATGGAGTGTCAATCAGGGCAGTGAGTTCGACAAGGTGGTCGGCATATTTGCTCTCAACACTGTAAGTTCTATGATGATTGGAAATTCAAGATTTCTAAAGATGACGCGCGTACTGACGTTCTTCTGCAAAACAGGTGGACATAATGGGATTATCCTGGGCCGTCCATCGCTTGAATGGCATCTCTTCCCCTGCAAACGCGATGTACAATGCAGAAGAGCTCACACATCAACTCGTGACATCAAAGTGCAAAGCGCTCTTCACCGTTCAGTCTCTTCTGCCCGTCGCACTGAAAGCTGCTAAAGCTGCCGGTATTCCAGAGTGCTGCATCTACCTCTGCGACATGCCTGGCCAGCAGGAGGCGAAGTTCGAACAGTACGAAACGGTCGCTGAGCTTATTCTTCGAGGCCAAACTTTGCCACAACTTGAGCCAATCAAGTGGAATCGTGGTCAAGGACAAAGACAGACAGCATTTCTCTGCTACTCCAGTGGTACCTCTGGTCTACCGGTGAGTGATGCCTCCAAAGATCTGTCTCCTTTGTTGAACTTGCGTACTGATGCTACTTAACAGAAAGCGGTCATGATCTCACACCAAAATGTCATTGCCAACATTATCCAATTGTCACTTTTTGATCAAGCAGACCGAGACGCCATTGCTCCGGCGTATCGCGACATTGGACTTGGCCTTCTACCTCAATCCCACATCTACAGCCTGATCATTATATGTCACGCCTCAACATATAGGGGCGACTCGGTAATCGTGCTACCAAAGTTCGACTTGAACACATACCTCCGCACAATAGAGTATTTCAAAATTAACACCCTCTATCTCGTTCCGCCGTTGGTTATCGCAATGATCAACAATCTTGAAACACTAAAGAAATACGATCTTTCATCCGTCAAGCGGGTGTGGGTCGGGGCGGCACCGTTAGGGCTGGAGGCAACTAATGCACTGCTCTCCGCGTATCCCTCCTGGAAGATAACTCTCGGATATGGCATGACAGAAACATGTGTCGTTGTCACTTCCGGTACGCCTAGGGACATTGTCGTTGGCAGTTCCGGCCTGATTTTGCCAGGCTTTGAGATCATGCTCGTTGACCCGGACGGCAAGCGGGTGGACACATACAACGAGCCGGGCGAGGTGTGGGTGAAATCGCCAAGTGTTGTGCTCGGCTACCTGAATAACGAGTCTGCAAATCGCGACACTTTCGTTCACACGGAGAATGGTCGGTTCATCAAGACAGGAGACGTCGGGGAAATGCGGAAGGCACCCAGCGGAAAGGAGCACCTCTGGATCGTGGACCGAATCAAAGAACTCATCAAAGTCAAGGTACGAGCTTCGAACATTCAATGAGTATTTGCGGTCACTGACTAAAGCCATCTAGGGTCATCAAGTTGCTCCGGCTGAACTAGAGGCGTGCCTATTGGGCCATTCAAGCGTGGCGGATTGTGCCGTCATTTCTGTGCCGGATGATCGTGCCGGGGAAGTCCCAAAGGCTTACATTGTCAAGTCGGGGCCATGTTCCGAGAAGGATATCCAGGAGTACGTGCAGGCCAGGAAAGCTCCCCACAAATGGATCAAGGGAGGCATCGAGTTTGTGGATGCGATTCCCAAGTCTCCTTCGGGCAAGATACTAAGACGGTTGTTGAGAGACCGTGAGAAGCAGCGGCGTGCAGCAAAGCTATGAGTGAATCAAAGGGTCAGGTTTGTTTGGGAGACATCTTGCTGAGGGTTTCAGATTAGATGACAAGTTTCGTTAGTGTTGGAACCGTGATGAATAGAGTACCTTCGAGACATCAGGAACGTGTGAACTCCTCATCCTCATTTCAATTTCTCTCGTTTTCACTCACTAGCTTGCTGCTTAGGCACTTGGTGACCAAAGGTAGTCTGTCGGCAAACTTCGGGTATGCCTATATGAGTAAGCCGGTCACAGCGTTGGTGGTCTGGGTGGAGAGGAACCCAGATGAACCCTGCCAGAGTGCAAACATGTCATACTCAAATACTTAATTCGACATCATCGTTGCAGAACAATCTCAAGTATCGAATCACAGCATCAGCTTTCGATATTCACTACAAGCAAGCCCATAGCCATGCAGATCCCCGAGACTATGTTTGCTTGGAGAAAGCACAAGGGCAATCCAAATCCTGTGCGTGTACTGGAAACACTGGATCTGGACCTCAGAGCTAATGATTCGAATGTGCAAAATTAGGTCTGGGAAGAGGTACCCGTACCCATGCCCTCGCCGACGGGCGTATTGTGCAAGATGCTCGCCTCCGGGGGTAAGCTCAAAACAATTGCATAGGTGTTGATCATGGTGACTCACTACATAACAACCATAGTCTGTCGTAGTGACCACTCGCTTCTCACCATCGAAAAGCAGCCCGGCTGGTTTCAGGATAAATTCATTCTTGTACGACGGTTCAAGTCACTTGCCGTCTAATCCTACGTCTTTCTAATTTCATATCAGGGCCACGAGGGGTGCGGTCAAATTATCAAGCTTGGAGATCAAGTTCTTGACTCAGAATTCAAAGTGGTAAGCATTAATGAAGGTTTTTCACAATCATTGCATCCCAATACTTAATATGGCCAGGGCGACATTGTGGCTTTGAACGCTGTTCCAGGATGTGGCGCTTCCCACTGCGATGAATGTTCGCGGGACTTAGCTCAGATATGCGAAGTTGGCCATCATTCCGGCATCGGTCAGGATGGATTCTATGCTCCGTACGCGGCTATCGATGTCCGTGGACTTGCCTATGTTCCTCAAGGAGTCTCACCCGCTGAGGCTGCGGTGGCCACTGACGCCGTTACCACCGCTTACCACGCTGTTCATCGAAGAGGCGAAGTCAAAGCAGATGAGACCGTTTTTCTATTCGGCCTGGGAGGCCTGGGATTCAATGCTCTTCAAATTGTCCTGAACATTGGGGCAAGAGTCATTGTCTCTGATATCAGAGAAAGTCTGCTCGAAGAGGCTGCCGCCATTGGGGTCCCTCGGGCAGACTTGGTTCCGCCAGGGAAGAAGGTTCAAGAATTTGTCATTGAACAAGGATTGACCGGTAAAATCGACACCGTCCTCGATTTTGTCGGCACTCATCAGACCTTTGAGGATGCTCAGCAGATAGGTAAGAAAAACCACATCTTAACGATTCACCTAACTCGGGAAATCTGTCTCACACGAAGCTTTAGTTCGTCGAGGTGGGAAGCTGCTATGCATTGGTAGTCTCGACACCGAAAACACTATACATATGAAGATTGGAACCAGGAAGCGACTCAGCTACATCTTCTCTTATGGAGGTCAGGTAAAGGACCTGAAGGAAGTTTTGCAACTCATTGCCAAAGGCAACATTAGGCCCAGAGTTGAGACGGCGAAATTGAGTGACTTTCCCGATGTCTTGGAACGCTTGGAAAGAGGGGAAATCAAAGCCAGAGTTGCTTTGATGCACGGATGATCCACCATACGAATTGCATCTTTCAACTCTTGGGAGTTGAGTCAAACATTGATACCTTATGCTTTCCCCAAGGCTTCAGTAATTCCATTTGACTTTTGAAGTTCATTCAAGTATTGAGAAGTACACATTTACTAGCCGTTCACACTAGCAGCCTTGGTCATCCCAATTCCAACAGCTGCAGTAGTGCCGGCGTCGACTGGTAGAATCACACCAGTCATCCATCTTGCATGATTACTGGCCAGAAAGACAACCGCACAAGCAGCATCCCAGCCGTTCCCTTCCGTTCCTAGCAGGCTCCTTCCCTTCCTTGCAGCTCTGGCTTCCTCACTCATTCCACCAGCGTACATCATGGGTGTATACAGCATCTGTGAACCCAATAGAACACGCCACGTCGTTAGCTTTGTCATGTTCTTGGGTGAGAGTATAAGGTATGAAGATGAAGACTCACCCCGGGGCAGACGCAGTTCACGCGAATTCCATCTTTCGCATGGTGTGCCGCCATTGCTCGCGTCATGTTGACAATTGCGCCTTTGCTCGTCGGATATAAAAGGTGCGGGGTGCCTCCCTTCAGGCCAGCGACGCTGCCCATGTTGACAATTGCACCTTTGCTTTCCCCGTCATTTTTGAGCATAGCTGGGATGGCATACTTCGCCATGAGAACCATGCTGGAAACGTTGACATCGAGACCCGTTGCCCATTGTTCCATGTCCACCTCGACTGCGGTACCTGCGGCTCCAGCAATTCCAACGTTGTTGACTAGAATATCAACCCGACCAAATTTCTCCAATGCCGTTTGAACGATGTTTTCGCAATCTGTGGAAGAAGTCACATCCCCTTGAACAGCCAGAGCTTCGCCTCTCCCAGGTTTCGCAGCTACCAAGTCGCAGGTTTTGCGCGCCCATGACAGGTCTCTATCGACGCAAACAACATGACAGCCGTCATCGGCCAGGAGAATAGAAATGGCACGCCCGTTTCCAATGCCATCTCCTGCACACCCAGCTCCAGTGACAATGGCCACCTTGCCTTTGAGGGATCGGGATGGTGGTTCGCTAGGAATTTCTGACATGGCTGTGGTGTATGATGCGTTGTTCGGCAAAGAATTGAGTGACTGTTGGATATAACAAACTATCGCGTGACTCACGATTATACTACATCTACCCAACATCTCATATAAAATAGCTTAACAAGAGTTTGACCTCTAAGTTCCCGTGATGTATTACGCGACAGTAGCTGGACCGGCAACGCGGATAACTCGTTTGGGGAAACCCGGGCAGCATGATTTCGGCGGGGTTGCACTAGAACAACAAGGACCCATGTAATGACTGCATTAGAGGGTGGGCATGTTGCCGAAAGGTTCACTCAGCTTGACAATACCCTGTGGGTTGTGGTAATTAGCGGCTACCAGGCGAATGAGCACCAAGCATGGCGCAAATTCCAGAACGGCACGCCCTGCCCGGTAATTAGGTATTGTTCGCTGAGCCGCTGGCAGCAGACCTAGTGCATTGCCGGTTTTACCCAAAGCCGAATCTCAGCATGACGGGACCCTAATCAGCAAACATGAGGCGCATGGTTGGTCTTATTTCCCCGCAGAACCTCGGCACGCTGTCCTTGTTATGAGGCTAAATTAGTCTTGAGGCTCATTGCCCCTCCTCATCATTACTAATTGCGTTGGCTTTACCGAACCTCGGCCTATGCTCTGCTTTTGAGAACCTAGTCGCTCGCGATCAGACATAGAGAACTTGGAGGGAACATCTCAATTAGCCATTTTCGATTCAAACAACATCGGGTACCTCTGTTGAAGCCTCTCACGGACAGACGCAAGAAAGTATGTGTGACTTTTCGAGATACGGCGGCCCCAGCGAAGAGTGGCTAGCGGTGGAAGCTGGTCTTCCTCCTCCCCAAACCGACCTCTCTCCGTCGGAACGCAAGAATGTCATGAATAAAGTCCGCGATGAGTTGGCAGTGGAAGCCATGAAGCCTATGGCAGACAAAGTCCAAGTACGCGACTGGACAATCCCTACACGTGATGGGGCAACACTCGAAGCCCGAACCTATCGACCCAAGGCGGCGGGTGATGGGCCTCTGCCAGTCTACCTCTATTTCCATGGAGGCGGATTTCTTTTCGGTACCTTGACCTCCGAAGATGCAACTTGTTCTCGCATTGCCATCAGCACAAATGCGCTTGTTGTTAACGTAAACTATCGCCATACGCCTGAATACGTCTACCCAACAGCATGGAATGATGCGGAAGATGCCTTCATCTGGTTGCATGCCAATATCAAGGAGCTCGATGGCGACGCGGCCAAAATTGTCGTTGGAGGTATATCGGCTGGTGGACAGTTGACAGCTTCACTCACACTCGCTCAGCACCTTGGAAAGCTCCCCTCGGGGTTGCCCTCTATCGCAGGCCAGGTTCTGATGATCCCTTGTCTGGCGCATGTTGATTGTTACGATGGCTTGTTGAAGAAGATGAAAAATCCGTCGGTCTCATCGTACCCCGAGAACGAAAGCGCCCCAATCTTGCCGCGACCCATGATCGACCTTTTCGTTGGCCTTCTCAAGGTTGAGAACCCAGACCCCAACGACCTGAGACTTAACCCTGGTAACGCAACACCAGACCAGGTGAAAGGACTACCCCCGACGACATTTGGAATTTGCGGCTTGGATGCATTGAGAGATGAGGGTTTGCTATACGCCAAGATGCTTACAGAGGCTGGGTGAGTGGTTCTTACGCTTGGGACCCCGGACAAGTGATCGCTGAAATATAGCACAGTGTTCCCACGGATATTCATGTCTACAAGGGCGTTCCCCACGGATTTAGGCGGTTTGGAGACAAGTTATCAGCGTCGAAACACTGGGACGACACTACGGACAGTGGGATTACTTGGGCATTGACTAACCCAACGGCCACGGGAGAGTTCAAGATTCATGAACATTAGAAAGGCGCCGTTGCTTGGAATAATCTGAAGGACTAGCACTGTTTAAGCTCAAGGCGCGGGGAACTTCAATACATCTAGACGTGAAACAGTTAACAGAAAGCGTATTACCTGTCAGCGCATGTACGTCTTCTGTTGCGATCTTAGAGATTCCACTTTCAACATCTAGAGGTCTTCACTCAGAGGGCTTGATGATTTTGATCAAGGATAAGACACCAGCCTCAGGTTACATAGCACAGCCTCATTGTACAAACGCGTTGGTACTTGTAAAATGATCTCATGTGTTTGATAAATCCTCAAGTAAATGCCACCTCAGCCAACATTCTCTTACAATCAGATCATCCAAGCACAAAATCAGAATAATTCCTGGCCTTCACCTCGTCGCACCGCTTTCTATAGCCAGGTGCAGGCCCATTATACCGTGTCATAGACCTCTTCTGCTTATGAGCGAGGTTCTTGTTGACACCTGTCATCCAAGAGTCCACCTCGTTAGCCAGAAGACCTTCTCCGCATTTCCATACATGATCCGTCCACATGCGGACACCTTCATCTGTAGCCTCAACAGATGTGATGTTATTGTCTCGAGCATACCGGATGAAGTCTGCAACCCACTCTACGGCATACTCGATGCTGCGGGGGATGTTGCCAAACATCTGGTGCGGTCCCATAACCATGAACATGTTAGGGAATCCCTTGACAGTTAAGCCAAGGAAAGTTTGGATCCCCTCGCTCCAAACATCTGTGAGTTGTTTGCCCCCGATACCTTGGAAGTCTACAGCCCGGAACGATCCAGTGATGGCGTCGAACCCTGTTGCGTAGATGATGACATCAAATTCAAAGTCTTCCTCGCTCGTCTTGATTCCCTTTTCCGTGATGTGATCGATAGGGGTCTCTGTGATATCAACCAAGCTGACATTCGGTCTGTTGAATGCCTCATAGTAGCCACTTTCAAGCGGGACTCGACGAGTGCCGAAACCGTGATTCTTCGGAATAAGTTTCTCTGCAACTTTGGGGTCGTTGACGCGTTGGCGGATTTTGTTTGCGTGGAAATCACTGTACAGTTTGTTCGCTTCGCGGTTGGTATAAATGTCGCCTGAGATGCCGAGCACCTTTGCAAACCCAGGCTGTGCATAAAGTTCCTCCCAATGGTCCAGGCGCTCTTTTTCTTCCATGTCAAAGACACTTCTTGTGTCACCGACATGTATGAAACACGAGTAAGAGTCCAAGCACTGACGGAAGATCTCAGGATACCGCCTCCGAATATCGGCCATCTCCTTTGGACTAATCTTTGTATTCCGTAGTGGTGCAGTCCAATTGGGCGTCCTCTGGAATACAGTCAAAGAGCCAACTGTCTTGACAATTTCCTGGATCGTCTGGATGGCAGTTGCGCCTGTGCCGATGATGGCCACGCGCTTGCCGTCAAGACTGGCGCCGTCTCCAGGCCAGCGGGCCGTGTGCCATGCTTCTCCCTTGTAGTTGTGAACTCCGGCAATATTTGGCAGAGTGGGTTCGTTGAGAATACCCATCGCTGTCACCAGGTAACGGCATGTGTAAGTGGCACCGTTTCCATCGGTCAAAAGCCAAGACCTTGTGTCTTCCTGGAAGCGAGCTGACCGGATACGCGTGTTGAATTGCATGTCCTTTTTCAGGTCGAACTTCTTGGTGAGGTACTGGATGTAGCGTAGAGTCTCCGTCTGAGGCGAGAAATGCTCAGTCCAATCCCACTCATCCAACACTTCTTGAGAGAAGGAAAATATGTAGGAATAGCTCTCTGAATCAAATCGAGCTCCAGGATATCGGTTCCTACAGTCAAGTTAGCTCAATTTTCACATATCGTTACTGCAAAGTGGCCATACCAGAACCAAGTGCCTCCTTCGGCAGAACCGGCTTCAAGGACTTTTACTCTCAACCCCAGTTCCCGCACTCGATAAAGTGAAAAGATCCCACTGAGGCCGCCACCAACTATCAAGACATCGTAATCGAGGTCTTGATTAGCAGATTGGAAGCTTGATGGCGATGTGCCATTGGGCTTCGATTCGGACCCCTGTGCCATGGTTGGTGTAATGCTTTGTGCGAAGTCCTGGCTTGACTTGAACTCTGACGCGCGTCTGTATTCACGACAGTTCCGAATCTGGGCTTGAAGTACTATCGATATAAAAGTAGGACTCGATGCTCTGTGGTCTTTTGTGGATTAGGGTGTTTGCACAATTATAATGAACAGTGAGCAACGCAGTTGGTCTAGAGAGATCTGAGGCTTGGAATTGGGTGGAGACGGAAGAGGGGATTCGCGGGGATGCCGGCGGTAGAATGTCACCCAACCTTACCGCGGAAGACAAACAAACTTCGGCTCGGCGCGCTCGGTGGGTTCGGCTACCCCAATCAGGAAAGTGCCGAAATGCTCCAGTTGTAATACCGCAATGCAGCCCTTAGGTGAATTGCCAACCATAGTTAAAGGGGCTAGCAGGCGACTCAGAGTATTCAGACCATGTAAATACTGCCTCCCCCGTTCTTCAGCCGCTACGGTACTGATTACGGCACAGAATGAAGTTGCCGAAGAGGTTTCTCTGCAGCGAGCTGTCGTCAAGTGACTAAACTTTCAGTGTCTACTGAGTACTTAGTGTTCAATGACACAAATGGGATGTGAGGATTCACATGACTTCGGGACACCAAGTCGCGGATTAATAGAGTGCTGGAGCCAAGCGAAAGTTAAATAAAGGTTGACTCTGCAGGTGCCTTAGTAAGTTTTCAGGACAGTCTGGTGGGTAACTGCAGGACGATGCGTATTCTATAAATTAGGCCCGATAACTACAGCAGCCCCTTCGAGTCCCAGTACGACTCTAGGTCGCGAAAGAAAGACCATTTGACTTTCTCCCCCCAGCCGTTTGATTTCCAGTCGTTAAGGTCACTTGGAAAATGAGGCACACCGTCTCTGACTGTCGAGTCATGTGCTATAATGACAAAGATGTTCTCGTCACAATCCAATTCTTGGAGACATCCCACTGTCCTTCCCACCATAGGAAGGTCCAAACCAAACGTTGCATCGAAGAGCGTATCTGTGGAGGCTCTGCCCCGAGACTGCTGGAGCTCGTTCCAAGCGCTGCCAGGACAAAGTGCGGTGTCTTCGTGTGGCCGGCAAGGATGTGGAGAGATTGACGCGGGAACGGGCAGATGCTTCGAAGGTCGGAATATTCCTGCGTAGTGACAGACATCACCTCCAAGAAGAATGAATGTGTCCGGACTTTGTGTTGTCCGGGCTAGTCCGCAAAGATGGCCCACGGCATGGCCTGGGCTGTCTAACAGGTAGAACGAGCCGTCTCCAAAGTAGTCGAATGCCGGAAACCGCCCGATGCGTATGGTCTGAGGCCCTTCTTCGAATGAGATTTCTCTCAAGTTCCGGCCACTTGAATGCGTAAGTTTCGATTTGTTACAAGTTCTGATTGATCGTATCCAGGGGTGCTTCAACAACTTACGCATAGTCCTTCTCGAGTATAGGAGATTCGGGATTTGCAGGTGCGCCCGGAAGCATCGCCGCCTTGAACCCTGGCCCAACAATCAAGTCGGTTGTTTTCGGGAATGTGGATGGGTCGCCAATATGATCCCAATGCCAGTGGCTACACAGTAGGTTAGAGAACTGTAGTAAACCTCATGTAAAGAATGTTTTGAAGGAGAAACAAGACTTTTTCTCTACGTACCTCCAGATTACTGCTTCGACATCCTCCGTAGCAACACCACTTTCTTCCAAAATGTCCGCCACATTTTTCTTCACCTGTATGTCGTAATTTGTTGTTGGCAAGTAACTGGTTATCGAAGGCGCGTAGTTGTTGTAATCTTTCTTGATCCCTAGATCCCACACAAGCTTCCGACCTGAAGGATGCTCCAGAAGGAAGCAGAGAGAAGGAGACGTCCTGAAAGTTTCCAGGCCCGGAACATCTGGAGCCATGAAACGCTTGAGGATAGCCGGCCCAAAGTTGACAGGGTTGATCATCTTGACAACCACCGTCTCCCTCCCTCCTGGCAACGTAACAACAGGAGCTTTCAGTGACATGTTGACGCTTCGCTTGTGGATTTACGGGTTTGAAATGTGAGGTGCTGTTAGAATACTAGTCAATGGCAAGCCAACTTTGTCTGACTTCAAGCAGGTCTCAAGTACCTATGCAATTGTTTGTTCGGGTTGTTTGCTTCGGTCATGAGAAAGAAAGCCGTCAACAAGGGGCTTGATAGGAACCACAGAAAGATCTGCCGGCCCCTCAGTAGCGCCGAGCTATGGCCTTGCGGGGGAGAATTTCCAACTTGTTTACGGGCGCTTTCGGCGGTCGGTTACCCCTAAGCGGTGTAGTTGTTCCCCAACATCGCAAGGTCTCTTGTGGCCGGTAACCCGTATTGAATTACCGAGATGCCGTGTCAGTGAGACAGCCACCCAACCCACTGAGTGCCACGCTGTGATCCAGACCCCCGGGATTGGGGGGCCACGTTCTCGATGCAGGCCGACTGATCCAGCGCCCTCCCCCAGTCAACTACTCCTGCCTGCATTGCAGTCTGTCAATGGAGAAGTCTCGTTAGCTCGCGGTTCCCCGGATTACAGGTCGCGCTAAGGCAGACCTGCTTCTTTTATAACATTGCCTTGGTTTCCCTCGTACGATGTTGCCATCTGTTCGGGATCCTACAAGTTGACATCCGATTTCAAGTTTCAGCAAACATGTCTGATCCCGCTAAGTCTGCAGAGAGTGTTCAGCAAGTGGAGCGCCCTGAAGGTGTTGCAGAGATGAAGACGAGCGCCGCTGTTGACACAGTCCACAATGACGAGGCACTCAAGGTGCTCGAAGGCTACACCGGCGACTATGAATGGACAGAGAAAGAAGAGAAGAAACTCAGAAGAAAGATAGACTGGAGATTGATGCCAGTGCTATGCATGACATACGGTCTCCAGTATTATGACAAGGCCATGCTTTCGCAGGCGGTAAGTAAAGACTCCGTGCTATCCAGTCAGGTCCTTGACCTTGTGTCCCATCGTGCCGCTAATTTGCTGTTACACAGGCTCTCTTCGGATTGCGAACCGACTTGGACCTGACGGTCGGTGATCGATACTCGATGTCGGCCGCCATCTTTTACCTTGGTTTCATTGTTGGTGCCTATCCGACTATGATTTTGGCCCAACGATTTCCAATCGAGCGAGTCGCCTCGGTTATTGTCACTCTTTGGGGTCTCACCTTGATCCTTACCACTGTATGCAGAAACTATCGCGACCTTTACGCTCAGCGGTTCTGCCTTGGACTACTGGAGAGCGGCATCAGCCCAATGTTTATGCTCATTGTCGGAAGTTGGTACAAGAAGAACGAGCAAGCCATGCGAATGGGGTACGTCAGTCACCTACGACATATAGGCCTGAGAGGTTCGAGGAGAGTTTGAGAGTATACTAACATTCATACACAGTATTTGGTACAGCTGCACGGGCTATGTTTCGATCTTCTCTCCCCTAATCAACTTCGGTTTCGGCAAGCTCAATGGCGGAGTCTCTTCGTGGAGATACATGTTCTACTTTGCCGGGTCGCTGACAATTGTCTGGGGTCTGCTCCTGTACTTTGTCCTCCCTCCCGACCCCATTCGCGCAAAGGGCTTCAACGATAGAGAAAGGTACATCTTGGTAGCCCGGTTGCGAAGCAATAACTCGGGCGTGCGCAACACTCACTACAAGATGGAGCAGGTCGGCGAGCTCGGTCTTGACATCAAGTTTTGGCTGGTTTTCGCCATCGCATTCCTCTGCATGATTGCAAATGGACCCATCTCGACATTTGTTCCCATCATCATCAACGGCTTTGGATTCAGCACTCTCAATTCCCTCTTACTTACTATGCCGGCGGGTGCGTATGGAGGCACTGTACAACTCCTCATGCCATACCTGGCATACAAGTTCAAGAACTGCCGCACTTGGATTGTGTTTGGTGCTCAGATGGGAACCACTCTCGCTGCCCTCTTGTTGTGGCTATTGCCGCGGTCAGCCAAAGGTGCTCTTCTCTTTGCTGCCTACATTTTGCCGTCCGTTGGAGGAGGATATGCCGTTCTTATGGGCCTGCAGATCGCCAACACTTCGGGTTACACCAAACGATCGATTGCTTCGTCCGGCCTTTATATTGGTTACTGCCTTGGTATGTCAAATCTGTCTTCGGCTAGACTACAACTTCACGATGGCTAATTCCACGAGCAGGTAACTTTGTCGGACCCTTGGTGTTTCGGAAGGAAGATGCGCCTAATTATGCTCCTGGCTTTATCGTTGTTGTGATTACATCTTTGGCTGCAGGAGTTCTCGGCCTTGTCTATCGATTTGTCTGCATTTGGTACAACAATAAGCGTGACAAGGCTGGTATCATGGAGGGCTTTGACCACGCCTATGAGGACGATCTCACCGACATGAAGGTACGTTTACTTCCTGGCTCTCGAACGGGTTCAAGTATGCTGATCAAGTGGCAGAACCCCCAGTTCAGATATATCCTCTAGGTGGATATCGCGTCGGTTCTCCTTTCTATCACGGAGATTTTAACTATTGCTTTCTGCTGCCTGTGTTGTTTTGTTGTGATGCTCTTTGTAATGGAGGAACGGAACGTGGTCAATCCAGAATGGTTTAGTTACACCAGAATATTACCGAGTTCCCTGAATACACCATCCGCTCTTTGAAGAGTTCTGCAAATTCACATTCGGCCATTTAAAATGCCATTTACAGGAGTAGATCTTGTGAAAATCGTGATTTCGAAAACCTGGTCACTACAGTCGTGAACAATGACTGGAGACACTCGTGACTCTCGTGTAGCCTATTAGCGTTCCATCTCAGCATTGGAGACGAGTTGAACAGCAACAGTACTTGAACAAGAGACACGCTTCAAGTCAAAGTCTGCTTCCGAAGTGTCCGGTTCGTACGACTCACGTGGCAGTTTAAGTGAGATGCTAGGAATCGGTGGTTCTGTCCGATTATCTCTGCTGGAACCACGGCCACCAGCCACCCAAACTGAACCCCACGACGTGGGAACGCCATCCTCGATGTGGAAAGCCACGTACGAATCACATTTTGTTCTCAGGCTCCATCTACCCAATGGTTCGAAGCCCCATCGACCTAGTAAACCCCCTAAGATATTAGCCTGGAGTCCCCCAAGTGTCCCTCCTTCGCGCCCTCTCTCCTCCCTTGTCCGACATCCCCCCCAAGAACCCAAGATCCTTCACTAATCAATAGCACACAAGCGTGACAGGGTGCTGGAGCCTGGGCACCTAGTGACTACCCCGTTCCCCGCATTTCTCCGCAGCCGGCCCAAGCTCCAGCGCTCCCTCTCCGCCCTCTCGGGTTCTGGGCCCAGGCTCAGATGCAGACTTCCCTCATCTCACTGTAACCTCATCTCAAATCCGTTCAAGGGAGTGTCAGGATTAGACTTTGTCTTTCATCAGCAACCTTGCCCGAACGATCTGTCCAAATCCCACGAGTTGCCATGCCGGAGACTATCAGTGAATGGCTCCCTTTCGATGCGTCGCAGCCCAAGCGCCGGCGAGCTGAGCTCGTCTGTGTGGTTTGCCACGGCAAAAAGGTCAAATGCGACCTTCAGGTTTGTCTGAGAGACGCGCAATATTTTCGAATTGCTCTGACCATACTCAGGCTAGGACCTCTGAAGGCTACGAAAGCTGCACGAATTGTGATGCCTGGGAGAAAGAATGCCATCTTCGCCCTTCGAAGCGTACAAAACGGCGACGTCTTGTACGACCAGGCCATTCAAGTCGTGTCCCGACACCACCAGCGACATCGGCTTCTGGTGATGAAGCAACCGTATCACAGACAGACGCGGTGGCCGATGCTATTCATGTTCTATCCACAGGCTTCAATGATTTTGTTCCGCCGCCTCCGCCTTCCCGCTCTCGCCACTCAATATCAGAGCAGCATAGACATGCCTCATCCCCTCATTCAGCTGCTACGGCTGTGCGATCTCAGGAAATTCACCTCGCACCGTCGCCATCACAGAGGTCACAGAGCAGTGATGCACGCACTGAAGGTGTTGCTGAGAGCCACACTGGTGATATAGACACTGGATTCTTACAGGTCTATGCACCTGAGAATCAGTCTGACGCTGAGAAACAGGCATTGAAGGCATGCCTGGACCATAAGTATAGTCTCTCAAACCCCCATGAGCAGGATCTCCAGGAAAGCTTTGCCGAGACCTATTTCGAATACTGTTATGCCTGGTGTCCAGTTCTTGATTCAGACACCCTTGCCAGCGATATTGCGCGATCTCCTCTCCTTGCAAATGCGTTGGCAACTGCCGCAAGCAACGTGCAGCCTCCACTAGTGCCTTATGAAGGACCGGCCGAGTACTACAAGAAGGCACGCACAATATTCTACGAGGATGAAGAGGCAGATGGTTTGACTACCCTCATGGCCGTTTCTCTATTCTACTGGTGGGCACCACGCCCCCCAAGCACAGTTCATCGGCACTCATCATGGTGGTGGACGTCGGTCCTGATTCGTCATGCGCAGCAAATGAATCTACACCGTGAGCCAACAGCGAGCCAAGTCGTTTCGGGCAACTTGAACTTAGGATTACGAAGGAGAATCTGGTGGACGGCATTTGTAAGTGGCTTGAGAACTATCGTCTTTCCCGTCGAGTTTTGCTAAGAGATGTATTAGGCTCGGGAACGTTTGACTGCGTTGTGTCAGAGTAAGCCAGCCATCATCGATCTCGATGACTGCAATATACAGGAACCCACCCTATCCGACTTTCCAAGCGATCTCAGATCTCAGAGGAAAGGAGAGATATTTATATACTGGGTTCGCCTTTGTGTCATCATCGGGAGGATTGCAAAAACACTCTCACGTTCGACGCTGCCCACGGCAGAAATATCACCAGACCACCACAGACAGGAGTTGGTAGACTGGGTCAACTCTCTTCCTCCTCACCTGCAACTTCCCATCGGCTCGGCTCGCACCCAGAACTTTGACAAAGACGTGCATCAGTTACATCTTCCATATCTCACCACAATCATTGTCCTTCATCTTAAACGCTCAGCCAACACTCTGCCAGAAGCGCTTCCCCCAGCCATATTAGCAGCATCCTGTATTGCCAGAATATTGCGCGATGTCTTATCTCGAGGCAACACTCGCTTTTTAATGGCAATTACCTGCTGGTACACTGGAACGGCATTCATACCACTACTTCAGGCCTGTCAAATCCCTCACTTAGCCAAAGATGCCAATGACTGTCTTGACATCCTCGTGAGGGCAGCAGACCAGCTTCAGATCATGTGGGGTTCCGCGAACGTCATCAGGCAGGGCTTCTCACGTCTGAGGGGTACCAACTCAGGTGCGATACGAGTTACAAGTCCGGAGGCAGAGAACATTGAGCCCATCCATGATCAAACTGGCGTTGTTATGCCCGATCCACCAAATGTCGAGACAGTGCCATTGGACAGAGGAGGCTTCGATGACTTTGACTGGACTGCCCTGTTCCCATTCGCTACACAACATACTGGAGGAATCGCTGACAGTCTGCTGACTGGTCGGGCCCATGGCACAGCAACAAGGGGCTTCCCGTCTCCGGATAATGCGCTGTTCCATGAGACACTCGTTAATCAGTTTGAGGATTTGTTCGAACCTTTCGTAGATTACCGGCTGGACTTCATGGTTCCTGGGTGAAGGCCACGAAGGCAGGTCCATACAGGCTTTGCACAGTGACTGGAGTAAGCTAAGGTACTAGTAAGGTAGTCTAACAATAGAAGTAAATCAATACTGCCAGCGCATCATACTAGACAACTAAACACTCTGTTACCTAAAATGCTAGTACTAATTTAATGATTCGACCTCGAGCATGGACTCAAACCTTGCCCAAAACCTCGGCTTTCTCTACATACCAAGACAAGTCGCTCTTTGAATCCATTTCCCATTCCGTAAACCCGTTGCCCATGAACCTAAAAGGATTTGATGTACGATAGCAAATGTTGAAATCTTCACCGCGGATGTTGCTGAGCATCCGGTTGAAAAGGTGAGCACTGCCACCGAACAGAGCTGTAACCCTGCCATCGACACGGTTCCTCTTGTACCAACTCTTGCAGCCACCGCTCCATACAAGTGTCTTGTGTACTTGGTCGCTGTACTTGATAAACGCATCAACAACCTCTTGCTTGGGCTCAACGTATTTGATGTCCTCTGTAGCCATTTTCTTCACCCACTTCACAAAGTAGTCTCCTGTCCAGTTCAGAGACTCCACTAAGGACCCATGGCCACCTAGGCAGTTGGGTCCCATCATCATGAAGTAGTTGGGATAGTCTGGTACAGCAACTGAGACATAGGAATCAGGGTCCTCAGCCCATCTCGTGGCAAGGTCGATGTTCTCCTTTCCAACAATTGGGTATCTTGGACGATGGGAGACGTCAAAACCAGTTGCACAGACAACTAGAGACCTGTCAGGTACGCCGCAAAACAGACACTTCATGCCATAGTAGATAGTCTTTTTACTTACTGACGTCACACTCATAGAACTTGCCATCGGCTGTGTGAACACCATTCTTCGAAACGCTGGTGATGGCACTGTTGGTGATGTTGCAGTTTGGTCGCAAGAATGACTCGAGGTAGCCGGGCCCAGGCGTGATGCGCCGGCACCCCAACTCCCATTTTGGAATGAGCTTCTCGCACAGCTCGGGGTCATGGCCTAGCTTTTCTGCCATTTGCGCTGCTGCCAATCTCATGCCCTCTTTGTTGTTCTCGCCCTTCATGAAGATGTAGAAGGACTTGTTGGTGCGTGAAATAATTCCCTTCCTGTGCTCGAGGTGGTACTCTGGATCATGGAACTTCTTCCTCTCCTCGTCAGTGTATCGTGGGTTGGGATCCGGGTCATCCCTCCCAAGGTGCTTGGATGGAGGAGCGCGATAGTATACCCAAGCAGGTCCTCGGATGAAGTTCAGCACATCCGTACCAGGTAGCTTGGCCATTTGAGGAACGATCTGAATGCCAGAAGAGCCGTTTCCAATGACAGCAATTCGTTTGTTGGAGTAGTCAAAATCATGATCCCAGCGAGCGGAGTGAGTAATGTGGCCCTCAAAATCTCGTAGACCCGGGACGTCTGGCCAGGATTCGTGAACAAGTACACCTTGGGCAGAGATCAGGACGTGACAGAATTCATCACGCTGTTCACCCTGGTGTTCTACCGTAACTTTCCACTGGCCAAGCTCTTCCTGCCATGTAGCGCCAACAACCTTGGTGTTCAACTGAAGATCACGATCAAGATTCCACTTCTTGACTGTGTCTTTAATGTATTGGAGGATTTCAGCTCCACTGGCGTAAAAACGACTCCAGTCTGGGTTGGGGTCAAATGGAAATGCCTAAAGACATGATTAGCCCACGGAGGCTTCGTTGAATGCTTGACGCAGGGTACTCACATAAATGTGCGCTGGAACATCGCACTGCACGCCGGGATAGTTGTTGACAAGCCAGGTACCACCGACCTCGCTATGCGCCTCAAAAATTGTGTGTTCAACGATATCTCGCATCTCTGGAAACCTGTGCTGAAACTTATGGGCCATGAGGAGTCCGGAGAAGCCAGCACCAATGGTGAATACTTTGATCTTCCGTGGGGTGTAGGCGAATTTGGTGTCGAGCTTGAAAGGATCGTCGCTGACGCCATTGTGATTGCTTACTGAAGGTTGTTGCGGAAATTTCGCATTGCCCTGGACAACCTCTGGTAGTTCTGGTGCCGGCATTCGTGGCACATCATTGGGAACGCGAGATGTTGCAACTGGGCCAGGGTCGACCGGTGCGGTGGCCGGTGCTTCGACGGAAGCAGTCATGTTAATAAGAGGGCAATGTTAAAAGATGCTGTAAGGCCTCAAGGAAATGCGAAAGCTAAGGTTGACCCAGGCGGTTCAATAGAACAGGAGCACACGATGTCAAGTGGTTGAGCGGAAAGGTGAAGTCTCTGATGAGCAATCCTCTTCCTCGTCTTTATGGTTGAGAGATGTTGTTTGAAGACAAACGCTCCGCGCCAGTGATCTCCGAGATAGCCCAGTCCGCATTATCTTTATTGGACCCGGCACATACTATGGCAATTCCAACGGAGAATGGCCTCATCGGATTAACATGATTCTCAGCTAAACGAGTGTGCCAGTCGCGCTATAGACTCATTAGGCCTAACCGTCCTCTTAGGGTTGCCGTGTCTAAGGTTGCCGAAGCCTACACGCCAAATCAACCATCTTCAGAATTGCCATCGGCTATCCCAAAACGGTTTCCCAGCGGGGGATCCAGGGGGTTTGGGGCAATGGCCGGGAGCTTGGGGGCGTTCACGGGTCTAATGCTTACTCCAATTTTCCCCTCCCTCCTGTCTCGGCCCCGGTTGTGTAGAGCCGGGAACACCAGGTAACATCGTACATTTGAAAGAGACAAAGACATCGATTAAGAGCTTGGGCTTCTGCACATCATCAGAATACTCGAACGTTTGAAGTATATTCGATTCCATACTGAACGCTCAAACTCTTCTCGTCTCTCCCTCACTAGTTTCTTCCCTGACGAGTCGATCTAAGCTCTTAGCTCAAGACAAATCGCAGCTATGCCCCTCCCACAGTACACCTACAACGGTCCAATCGACCACACTATCATCCCTGATCGCCACAACGTCAAGGGAAAATCAGTCATTATCACGGGCGGTGCCAATGGCATGGGCGAGACATGTGTGCGAGCCTTCGTCGCAGCCGGTGCTTTTGTTACGTTCGGCGATGTCAATGCCAGGGGCAAAAACATCGAGAAAGAGCTGAATGCAAACGGCGCGTGTTGTACGTTTGTGGAGTGCGATATCAGGGACTGGAATCAGCAGAAGGCAATGTTCGAGACCGCCAAAAGCCAAAGTCCTTCCAAAAGCGTAGACATCGTCATTGCGAACGCTGGTATTAGTCGAAGTTCGGGGGACAGCCTATGGAATCTGGATGATCCAAATGGAGAGCCGGTCAAGCCTAATCTCAATATCGTGGATGTCAACCTCAAGGGCTCCTTCTACACATGGAAACTCGCAGTGCACTACTTCAGACAACAGCCAGAAACCGACGACAGGGACAGATGCTTCATTATCACAGGAAGCATGGTTGGATGGATCGACTCCCCCGGGAATTGGGAGTACACCTCTACCAAGTACGGTCTCCATGGGTTCATGAGAACTGCCAGACGCTCTAGTTGGGAGCAAGGCATCCGGATCGTCTACGTAGCTCCGTGCTGGATCAAGAGTGCGATTCGTACTGCCGAGTATGAAAAATGGTTGATTGACCACGGAGTCGAATTTGGGGAGCAAGAGGATGTTGCCAACTGCATGATGAGAGTTGCTTGCGACAAGTCTATCAACGGTCAGTCCCAGAAACCAAACTATCTGCAAGCTTACCCTCTAACAGAATCTATGTTACAGGACGCTCGTTGATGATTACACCAAGAACTGTTGCGAAGGAGGGCTACATGGATATTGACCGAGACGACTACAAGGATGTTCCAGAAGACCGATACCTAGACAAGGTGCAGAAGGCTCAACTAGTCATAATCGAGGACAAATGGAGAGACGATTACAAGGTTAGAGTGTACAAAGATTAATGTAGAACCAGCGGACCGTCTTCGAAGCACTATTTCCCATCTTCTTCGCAAGCAAGTTGTGCAACTATTAGCCACGCAACTAGGCTCAAGGGCGCCAATCGAAAGACATCTAGACTGAGAGGCCTTCCTGACTACTTTGTGCGGCTCGAGTTCATGCTTTCTGACCGATGTGTATATAAGAATCATCTTCTTGACAGTGATTCTGATTCTAACTCAGCTGGTGGAGGTTCGGATGCCAGCTCAACCGGGTTTGGCTTGACTGGGAGCTCGTGGCGGTACTGGAGTTGAGCCGATGAAGCCGGCCAATTCTTGGCGTTTTGCTTCTCGGGGCTTGCTTCAAACTTCGCTGTTTCTGTGTTCCTCTTCTTTTTCTTGTACCAAAAGAAGGCAGCCACGATGCCAACTATCGCCAGACCAACACCTCCACCCACAGCGCCACCAATGATCCCATTTCGATTGTCCCAAGTTGAGTTGGTGTTGCTTGTGGCGGATTCAGCAGGATTCGATGGGGTAAGTAGAGATGTTGAGCTTGCATCAGCAGAATGAGACGCAGAGGTGATCGCAGAAGTGATCGCAGAAGAGATCGCGGATGTGATTCCAACTGTCGCTAGAGAGGTTGTGAGGGCAATCGTGCTGGACGAAGAAGCGGCAGAGGAGGTGATTATTTTGCCATCGACGATGTACACTCCTCTCCCAGCCATGCAGCAGATTGAGGCATTCTGGCCCTCGCCGCAGCAATAGCTGCCATCGCTACATTTGGTAATAACAACATCCATTCCGCTTCCTGGTATACCGTCGTCTGATTCTTGGTGGTTGTCAGCACTCACGTCGCTCTCGCTAGTCAGTTGCTTTCTGAGACAGCCAGTGTCTGACAATTGAAATTCCGTGTTACTATGCTTGATTTCTGAAGAAAGGAAGCTTACCGTAATCATCTGTGACACACAGTTTCAAACATTTGGGTGATTCCCAAGTAGGGTCTGTACAGCTTTCCCGCCAGAGCTGCTTGTGCTCCTCATTCCAACACAGGCCATCCGCCTGACACTTGTCTCCTGCGATATTGCAACACATACCGTGTCCAGAACTTTCGCAAGACGCATACTTTTGGATGTTGGCGTTGGTCAAATCATGTCTGTTGGTACCGTTGGGCACGAAACATGCCCCTTGGCAGGCAACCGTCCGGATTAGAGTCGTGAGAATAGCTGCGAGAACATGAAGCATGGTGACTGACAATGGGGCGTATGGCAACTTCTTCTGTGTAGAGTATGAAGAAAGAGTGATCAAAACGGATGAGAATGAAAATTCCAGGCTGAAATTAGAGACCCATATCGCCGTATGTAGCTGTGCGGCGTGGAGTGGCTGTGAGATGTACATCGGACTCCATAAGTAAGATGCAATTACCTTCAGCTTAATGTCGTCGCAACAAGGTGGTTGTCGATACGCCGAATCAAGAAGAGTCTTCGAAATTTCTTCCCCACTGTATAGAAATCCTTAATTCTCGGCGCCTATTTCCTATTTGCTGGTGACCCTAGTAGTTGCTTTGTTTGCTCGTTGGTTGCGACCAGTATACATCACTTTTTTTTTTTTTTTTTTTTTTTTTTTTTTTTTTTTTTGCAAATCAGGCTCTTGCTCCAGTGCGAACCCCATGCAAACTGGTGTACTGTGCTGACTGCCAAGAGCTGGGTTTTCTTCTTTGAGTAGGAAAGCCGCGTGATCCAGTCTGAAATGGGAACGTTTAAGTAGCCCATTGTGCCTCATTGAGTGTCTTTTAGAGGAATAAAAAAATTGACGTGGATTTATCACGAATGCATGCGGGCCGTCCCTTATAAGTTACCCATCAGGCACCTGACCTATCATGTACACTTGAGAGGCATTGAGCGGCAATGCCCACACTTCAGCATGGCAACTGACACTCAGAATGAGGTAAGTGGGTAATGGTGAGCATGTCTTGGCTGGTGCCTATCAACTTAAGGGCTTGCCAATTGGCAGCAGGAGAATATCAGCCGGGCCAGAGCACCATTAGCAGCTTGACGGGTTCAGCAACTTAGTGGACTATACACAGATGGAAGACCATATCTGATCATAAGATTTATTTGAAATTTCGGCGTAGGACAACGGCAATAGTTCGTTGGTGATTCTGTGGGTGTTGATCGTCCGGGAAAGGCTCAAGAAAAATGACCAAACTGCTCTTGGATTGTCAACCCCCACACTCGATTAGCAAATGCTTTATCTCAGAGGGCCTGCGAGAAGGGGGACGAATGAAAGCTCTTCTACTATGTTGGCGGATATGACTGGTCGGGATTCTGCGCCGGCTATCCGTAATCCAACCCTACATTGTATAGCAACCGTGATCGTCTAGTCACTGATCACAATAAGATTTAGACGTAGTGGAACCTGAGGGAAACACTCAACAAACGTTGATGAAAATAGCGTTGAATTAAGCTCTTAGTAGGCATTCGAGGCAGGACGTTCTACAAGATTCACCTCACGAGTCATAAAGGTGGCGATTGATCAATGAGAGGGAAGATGCTCGAGGCGTCGATGTCCTAGTTTTGATTCAGTGGTACGAAGACGGTCGGTCTTGTTGATGGTATGAATCATCGCATGGCAAAGTCACGTTGATTGCAGTACTCTTTATTGACAGCTTTCTTCGCGGTCATTGATGCAAATGTGCAACTGTGCAGCGGATCGTACATAGCCACAGTCATAGCCTGGCGTCAGCTCGAAGGCCCGAGCTGTAGGCAATTGCCCAGGAAATAGGGCGTTCGTCCAAGAAATACCCAATTGAGATTACTAGACTTGACTCAGGATTGCCGATACTGTTTACCGGTCAAGTTCGGTACGAATTCAAAGCCACACTCAAGATTGAACTTTCATGTAGAAGCCACCAACTTGCTGGAGGCTTCGATCCATGTTCTTCCCCTCAGCCCTTCTACAGTGGGCCGCTCCCGGTGGGATATAAGGTAGTAGCGGGGCATTACGATTATTTTAGGTCATGTTCAAAAAGTCACCTGTCATGTACCGGGCATCACAACCCACTCACTATGTACAGGTAAATTAGGTAGGGAGAATGCTACCTGATCGCTGATCAAATTCACGTAAATTGCAGGCGCCAAACCAAGGACTAGCGCCTCTACTCTGTAGGTTTCACACATGACTATGATACACTCCCCTTGTATCTTCCGGTTTTCTACCGGCAGATGGATATAACGAAATTGCTTGAGACCCTTGATATATCACGTGAATCTTTACTTCCATGAGATGTCCCAAGCATTCAATCTTGGTCAATCCATTAGGTAGCCGAAGTAGAAAGAATCAGAAAAATTGAACTGAGGAACAGAATCTTGAAGGCTTCACTCGAGCCGGGTCGGTGCTGCCGAGGAGACACCAAAAATATGTCGGCGGTGCCGGATTGCCGGCCCACCTTGGCGCCGCGTCAATGTGCCGTTCGGGCCGGCCCCACCGAGGCACCAGCCACGCGTCGACCGCGAGCCAAGTTGGACGATGAAGTCACCGTGGAGCTAGGCGTAGCACCAGACGGCACTTCTACCGTTCACTGGCTTGGGATCTGATTTACTGAGTGCAACTTTGGGGCTACGGGGACGGTGAGAACCTTGCTCCTTGAGCTACCAAACAACGACTTTTCTTGGAATGCGCCACACCGAGCTCCCCTGCTGACGTGTTTTGACCACCATAGCGCTCTCAGCCATGTTCATGACGTGACACTATTCGACATGGCCAGGAAGGGACAAGCCAAGTATGTCGTGTGCCCAGAAGTCGTAACGGGTAGGATTGATATAAGGCTGCCTACCATCGTGATGGAACACTAAGTACAGTGCACTCAGCTCACAATACTTCTCTATCTACACAGACTCTCCGTTTGTCAGCCAATTCGCCCACATCATCCACCAGCAGAGATTCAGACGACTCAGTAATTTTACTATCAATACCGCACCCGTCTACCTAAGCAATGGTTGGTCTCCCCTTGAAGTCCACTTCTTGATGGCAATATATTGACTAAGGAACCAGGCTGGACGCGGAAGACGCCTTGCCACTGGCGCCATCATCGGCATTGCTATTGCCGGCTTTATCTTTATTGCTTTCTGGGTCCTATGCTGCTACTGCTGCTGCTTCCGAAACAAACGTAAGCAGCGCGGTCGTCAACCGCATCCAGTCGGCGGCGGAGGTGGAGGCATGTTCTCTCGCTTCGGTCGCCAGCGCCGCGGCGGTCCGGCAATGATGGAGTCCGGCTACGGACACGGGCCAGGTTACGGGCATGGTCATCAAGGTCACCACGGCGTGGCGAGACCAGCACCAACACACGGTTACAGATAAAGGGCAGACGACCGCGGGTGGACGTCAAACAATACGGAGTACCATCACTTAGAAGGAGAATGGGAAGGTCGGTTGTTGGCTACGAGGTGGGCATGGCGTTAGGAACCATGATTGTGTACAAGTATACCCAATGTGCGAAGGATCGACTCATTTTGGTTTTTGATAAAGCGTCAAACTGGATCTACAGTCAGACCAGTGCGCTAAATGTTACATTAAGTACTATGTGTGCCTGGGTATTATGGGAGTGTTTGTGTGTCTGTGTGAGTGAGGCCTATTGACGAATCAAATGTGCTCGCTTCCATGCTCCTCGCGTTTCTGCTCAACCGCCTCAACCCTGCGCTCGAGGTCGTGGGACTCAACAGTCGACATGTCCAAGGTCGGGATGAAGAGAGGAGCCTCAGTGAAGAGATATCTCATCTCTTCCAGAGGACGCTTAGCGGTCTCGGGGAGGAATGCCCAGAAGAAGAGGGCGTTAGTAAAGTTGCAAACCTATGAGAATGCGTGTTAGACACTTGCATGTGTTGAACTTTGCGCCAGCCTTTGTGGTAACTTACAATGAACAGAATATACCAGCGCCAGCCAATGCCGTGCTTGTCATCGAGAGCCACAGAGGTGGTCTGACCGATGAGAGTGTTGAAGGCGTACGAAGTCATGGTAGCGATGGAGACACCCTTGGAACGAGTCTTCATGTCAAAGATCTCGGCAGGGATAATCCACGATAGAGGACCGCAGGTGGCGCTGAAGCTGAAGTTGTAGAGCCATGTCATGGCAATGAAGCCCCAGGCGGTGGCTCCGCTAGCATGAGGAGAGCCGGGAGGGAACTTGGCCAGAAGGATGGTGGCAATGATGAAGGTAACGCAGTTGCCAAGGTTACCGAAGATCAAGGGCCAGCGGCGACCAGTCTTGTCGATGAGCATCATACAGAGGAACTGAGCGACGAGGGCAATGACGGAGGAGATGGCCTGGTAGCGAAGGGTCTCGTCACCGGCGATGCCGATCTTCTCGTAGATTGCGACGGAGTAGTACTGGATGGCACTGACGCCGGTCATCTGAATGGAAGCCTGGAGAGCGCAAGCGAGGAAGAGACGACGGAAGCAAGACTTGTCGGTGAAGAGCTCCTTGTAAGACTTTGCGGAGCCCTCGTGCTCAGCGGCGATGGAATCTTGGATTTGGTCGAACTCGGCGCGGACCCAGGCGTCGTTGATGTCGCCGTGAGCGTGGAGCTTGGCCAAAGTGGCAAGACCCTCGTCAAGGCGGCCATGGTCGATGAGCCAACGAGGAGATTCGGGGAAGAGGAGAATAAGCAAAGCCAGAATGCCACCAGGAATACACTGGATACCCAAACTGACGCGCCATTGGTTGTTGTCGTTCTCGGCAAACCCAATGTATGTTCCGTATGAGATCCAAGCAGCAGCCAAAGCACCGACACCGAGCATGAATTGTTGCAGAGCAGTGACTCGTCCACGAATGCTAGGGTGGCAGAGTTCGGCCTGGTACATGGGAATGATCATCGTCAACATACCGACACTGGATGGAATGCAGTCAGCACATGTATCGTCCCGTCAGATTGGCATTTTTGGGTTGAGGGATTGACGTACCCGATACCAGCGAGCGCACGACCGGCGTAGAGGAAAGCGAGAGACTGGGCAGCGGCCTGGAGAGCACCACCGAGAACGAAGATGGAAGCACCGATAAGAATGGTTTTCTTACGGCCTAGTCTGTCACCGGTGGGACCGGCGACACCAGCGCCGATGAAGCCACCTCCAGTGAAGACGGAGACGACAGCGCCACTGAGAGGGAGAAAGAGTCAGTCGTGATGCCCCTGGATTCGTGCAGGTTGATGGTTGACCACAGATTCCAGTCCGTAGCAACTCTACGCTAGGCGGTGACTTACATCTCATTAGGGTCTTCGCCAAACTTGGTCTTGAAGGAAGCCGAGGCAATGGCAGAGGCAATGACACCCAAATCATAACCGTAGTTGAAGGAACCGAGTGAGGCGAAGACGCTCACAAGAAACTGGTACCACTTGGGAGGGAGCGCCATGATGGGCTTGGTTTTGGGGGGTTTTGTTGGTGAAGGACTCTCCAGCAAGGTGTTGGGTAGGTAGTCGTCGCGGGCTCGTCAGGAAGTAGGCAACGTCCAAGCCTGGGCTGTAGAATCTAATGATTCGAGGGTTCAGGGTCAAACCGACTCGTCGAGCTGCAATGGAACGGTCTCGCATGTTGCATCAGCACGAAGGGATCGTCGCGTCTTTATAGAATGTTTGAGCGACCCCATGTTTCCCCGTATCCACTTTGGCCCGAAGGTCGCATCGGATGGGAGCGTGGGAGCATCGAAGAGATTAAGCCCGTCTGCCTCTCTGAGTCTCTCCCTCACGCTCTCCCAGAAGCGTGGGCGAGTTTGGATACAACAGGCTAGCGCAGGCGAAACATCAAGCAATGCTGCCGTGGTGCGTTCGGTTGGTGGTAAAGTTACCGGGGGATATGCGAGAGTGGAGAGGCATTCGAATCCCTGGCTTGCCTTTTCCGGGGCCACTCAGCCCGTTGAAAGACGGCATCGGTGATGGTTGCCCCGGCCCCAGACTAACCCCCTTGCCCCAGGTTACGCTGGGATGCGGAGATATCGCGCTAGTTTGTCAGGTGTTGGTGAATTCTGGAGGTGTTTGTTTGGTGTATGCATGTGCGTGTGTGTGTGCCAGGTACTGCGCTTGTCAAAGACGAGGTACTGGTAGGCAGGCAGTGAGGCAGAGGTAACAAAGTTGAGGTCGACTTGGAGAGGCGCCCGTTAAGGTTCACGGTCAGGACCTTCTCCAATCTCCATAATTTTGAGCAACGTGGGCACGCGGGGAAAGTTGCTAGGGTTGGGAGTCTCAAGGCGGAGTTTGCGGGTATGTTGTGTATGTACTGTGTCTGCGTGGTAGACTGTGGGCGTTCGGCTCATCAATACCGACGAGCGACACGGCAATGAATGGAGACGTCGAGGGCGTATGTGCTGCGCCATTCCATGATGATCAGGTTGTTGGCTGAAGTATTTTGGCGATCCGAGCTGCTGGAACTGGCGGCGAAGGAGGAAGACCCATGTTGACAAGAATCAGTCACATGGCAACTCGGGCAGTATTGTCTGAAAGTTGGATACCTAGCCTTGTCGAGAGCGCAGGTGTGGCCTCTGAACTTTCACTTCCTTCAACCACATGGAAAAGAACGATTCATGAAACTCGTTTGGCGGGAAGTGACTGGACGCTCTCGAACATACACTAGGCACATTGGCGTGTCATTGTCCACCGAAGCTAGGCAACGCGCTTCATAAGAAGATGTCAATTGCGCTTCATCTCCGCCCTAGTATGACTTTTGTAATCCTCTATCCGTAGTTTCTACTCTATTTCTCTAGCATGGGTATCCATTCCATCTTGGTCTTTGTCTCTGATTCCGCGATGGCCCGTCTGCTCCAATATTGTTAGCCGGGCAACTTTTCTCCATCAAGTACCCCCGTACCCCCGTACCTTGCGATATTGCTCAGGTACCTCAGGTAGGTACGTACTCTCGGATGCAAACAAAGCAAAACGATACGTTCCCAGAAAAGACCACTTTGATTGGATCATCAGACACCAACACTCCGCTTATTACAGCCAATGTCGTCACTGGCAAAACTGGCACAAGATTGGAGGAGAATCAAGCTTTAACTTTTGGCCTATGCGCTCCAATGAGAAACGATGCTGAAGAAGAGAAACCCCATATTAACAGTTTATGGTTCCACTATTTCTTTTTCCTCTCCTCACCTTACTCATGGGTACGTACCTCGACCACTTCGCCTCGGGACTTGGCCTCTCAAAAAGCAAAAGAAATGGCTGGAAAATGTTCCGCATTGTCTCGGTCCTCTCCGCAAACTCACTCGGGTCACTCCAGCCGCCAGGTTCATAGACACTCCTTCTTCTGGGTCTTCTCTTTGTTGTTTGTGCTTCGTTCTTGCTCGGGCCCGTCTCGACCGTTTTCGCGCTTCGCACCTAGGTAGTTCGGCCTGCTTTTCCGTTCTTCGGCAGCCGGCCCAACCAGCACTCATTTACTCCTCGTTGCTCTCCGGCTTCGCTTCAGCCTTCGTATATTCTTCAACCGCTTGTCCTTGCAAATGTACGGACATCGGTGACAACTAGGCGATAATCTTCGCATCTGATATTCTTGGCAGCCTACAGTACGCGCCTCCATCGCGATGTTCCAAGTCCATACCCATTGTCCATCACCCTGGCTGTTACCTGCGTGCCAAGTTGTTAGTCAGGCCTGAAATGGGTTCTGGCCTGACTGTGACAACCAATGTCGAAGCAAAAGTAAGGATCGCGGCAACCCACCTGAAATGCTCTCCATCTTCACACCTCGGCTACTATCCGTACTGATCCATAGTCTGGATATGGCTAGGCAAAAGTCCATGCCAAAAGAGACAATGGAGACATTTGCTTGGAAGCCCTTCCCTTCGATGCGTGCCCATACGTGGTACATGTAGATATCGTATGCTTCCCCAAGAGCCAACCATACAATACGGAGTACACATGATGCCAGCATGGGCAACATGCAGCCCCAAGCAACAAAAGGGCCGGCTCATGATTCCCCATCCATCAATATCTCCAACTATTTCCCCATTATCCCCAAGAGACCCTGTTCCAACCCCACCATCCCATCCTAAGCTAGCATCCCCTCCCATCCTCATCCCCCATCCCTCAGCAGACCATCCCACACAGTCATGCCGCATGCCCAATCCTGTACCAGTCGGAGCCGACTACCCCACTCCGATGCCCCGGCACCCGCATTATCGTCGACTTTCTCCGCATGGTATCCTCTATGATTCGCGCGCCTGTTGCACCACCTGCCTTTCACTTGTCGCTGTTGGAGTCGAGATTTGAGAGCCGCACTTTCTCTCCGCTCCAATATGTCTAGTAACTGGTCAATATCGAGTGTGCCGTTGGTGTCGGTAACCAAGGCGAATCGGGGGCACCCACCCCTTCTCACATAGCCCCAGTCCCATGTCTTGGCCCGGGTATCCCATCTCTGTGAAGGCGATTGTGACGGAAACTGATGCCCAAAACCGAGTAGTCAGATCCTGCTATGCGATCCCTCCTCTGCCGGCCCAATATCCTCCTCCCTTGCCTTTCTGCCACTCTGCAGCCCGTCTCCGTTGTTTCACCGCTTGCCCCCGCCCCTGACGAGTTCAAATTCCGGCCTCAATCCCGTGCATTTGCGGTCATGGTACACACGTCCTGTCCATTTTCCACCACTCATCGACTAGCTGTTCTTTTTGCATAAAATTACCAGCTACCGGTTGATCGGACCACCACTACCGCACTCACCCTCGGACAGGAAGAGCGTGCTTTCACCACACCTTACCACACCGCAAAACCAGTTCCAGCCATGGCGACCTTCACCAAGATCGCAGAGGATGCTCGCCCCAGCATCACGCTGAACCCCTCCCATGTCGTCTCCAAAATCGATGACAATGTCTATGGTGGCTTCACAGAGTAAGCTTGTGCTGCGCCGCCTACGCCGCCTGCTTCTCATCCCGGGCTCCTCGCGTCTGAACATGCAAACCCACTAACACGCATCTCGTAGGCACATGGGAAGATGTATCTACGGTGGCATCTACGACCCCGGCAACCCTCTTTCTGATGAGAACGGTTTCCGAAAGGACGTTATTGAGGCGTTCAAGGAACTCAACTGCCCCGTTGTGAGGTACCCAGGTGGTAATTTTGTTGCTACCTACCACTGGATTGACGGCGTCGGTCCCAAGGAAAACCGTCCCAAGAGGTATGAGGGAACTCCCAACCCGAAATTCCGGCCGCCAGCATGCAAATTGAGACCCCTCGACACCGAATCCTTCGGGGGTCTAGACCCCTGCGTAAGCGGCCCGCGTTTGGAGTGCAGCGAGTGGCTAACATGCAGCCACCATTTAGGCCTGAGCTGGCTTGGATCGGCGTCGAGAGCAATGAATTCGGAACAGACGAGTTCATGAAGTGGTGTGAGGTTGTTGGCGCTGAGCCTTACCTGGCCCTCAACTTTGGCACTGGCACGCTTGATGAGGGTAAGTTGATCTTCCAGTAGCACCGACCTGGACTCGGTCCGGACTCGGTCCGGACTCGGTCCTGGTCGATGGGTACGGTTGGCTAATATTGACACGTTCAGCTCTTGCTTGGGTTGAGTACTGTAACTCTGATAAGGACACCTACTATGCCAACCTCCGCCGTAAGAACGGACGTGAGAAGCCTTACAACGTAAGTCCGACCCATTCAAAGACTGCACAAGTGCGTGCACAGGGTCATCTCGCTCACCTTTCAACAACAGGTCAAATACTGGGCCTTGGGCAATGAGTGTTGGGGCCCCTGGCAGGTCATGCAAATGACCAAGGAGGACTACGCCAAGCAGGCTTACCAGTGGGCGAAGGCGCTCAAGCTTCTCGATCCCTCTTTGGAACTGATCCTCTGCGGCGAAACTGGGTTCAGCAGCTGGGACACATATGTGATTAAGGAGTGCATCACATGGAGTTTGCATGGTCTTGGTGGTAGCACCACTGCGTCGTTGATCGACATGCACAGCATCCACCTTTACACTGCATCGGAAGACCATCTGAAGAATGCCACAGGTAAGTTATCTCCGCCTGTCTACTTGTCACATTGCTAGATGCCAGCCATAAGATAGACGACTGACATTGCCTCCTCTCTCCGACACAGCACCCAGAGCCGCCGAGCGCGCCATTGAAATCACTGGCAGCCTTATTGATCTGGCCCGCATTGAGAATAAGGTGCCGCCCACATGCAAGAGACAAAAGATTTGCTTCGACGAGTGGAATGTCTGGGATCCCGTCAGAGCACCTGGTGAAGAGGGTGCTGAGGAGGCGTAAGTCGACACCTCCTTTATTCCGACCTTTGTGATTCATGTCAGCAATACTAACGATAAGCCGCAGATACACACTTTCTGACGCTCTGGCCGTCGGTGTTTGGCTCAACGTATTTGTTCGTCAGGCAAAGTACGTTGGCATGGCCAATATTGCTCAATCTGTTAACGTCATCTCTCCCTTGATGACCACGAAGGAAGGTATCACCAAGCAAACTACTTGGTGGCCTCTGTTGTTGTTCAGCAAGTACATGAGAGGATCTACCATCGCCACCCACGTGCGCGCTCCCGAGTACGAGGGCGCCACCGAGCCCGTCTGGATCCGTGGCGCCATCGAGACTCCTTACCTCGACGTCAGTGCCACCATCGACGACAACGGCTTTGTCAACTTGGCTGTCGTCAACGTCCATGAGACCAAGGGATTCTCCGTCGATCTCGAGGGTGTGAAAGAGGGTGTCGATGTTCAGGTTTACACCGTCACTGGCGAGAATGTCAAGGTCGTTAACACCGGCGACAAGAACCCTGTCGGCATCACTGAGAGCAAATGGGATGGCAAGGGCCCGTACGAATTCGCCAAGGCCTCAGTCACCCTGTTGAGATGGAAGCACTAGAGGGGCAACCTTGAAGGAGACGGTCAGTGGGAAATGAGGCATAGCTCCTCACATGATACCATTTGGAAGGGAACTTGCGCATGATGAGATATGATACGTCATCATAGCAAACTCGAGACTGCAAGGGAGGTGGCTGGCAGGTCCAGCATCACGAGGTACCTATGCATACTTCTGCGCTTATCCGTACATATCGGACCAAACAGACAGCTCCAATCGATGCAAAAGTGCCTCATATTGAGGCAGCGTAGTGAAAATGGCCTGCTCTGAAATGAAGGTGTTGTATTTTTCTGCTCATAGCAACTGTCGTTTAAGCGGATGCGCCTCTGTGTTCAAGACATACTCGTCAAGATTAACTAGGCTAGGAGGCGAGAAGATGAGATAGAAATACTTCAGCGTTTCCGCCATCCAGAAGCTCTGTAGTATCGTTAGTCTGCGTCCTATACTTGCCTTTGGCTCCTCGCAGATGTTGTGACTTACTTCCATTGAATCAAGCTTCTTCGTCTCTCCTCTGACAGTGACGTCCTCAATAGCCGAGTTGGCAATCTCAGTTTCTGTCGCATTCACAATAGACTGAAACATTGTCCACGCTATTTCCTGGTACTCCGGGTTTCCGGTCATCCTATACATCAGGAAGATACTTTCAATCGCCTCTGGACGCAGAATATAACGGGGGTCCCGCGCGTGTGAGAACCCCTTTTTCAACCCTGATGCACCTTCGCGCTTCCACCGCCCCTCGTCCCAATTACAGCCATCCAGTGTCTCGCAAGGAACCATGCCAAAGATCTCCGGCATCAGACCTGTTGGGAATGAGTTGTACGCCCACCCACAGCCGCGGGCCAGCCTTTCGGCGAGACCCATGTGCTCTTTGATACCGAAAAGCTTGCCGCCCAGCCCAAACATCCCGCCAACGAAGCACGACAAATGCTGGCTCTCGGGGTTGCGCCGCACATCGCCTTCGGCAAACGCTGTCCCAGAGAATAGGATATCCTCGTTGTCGGGGAGCATTGGACGGAATAGGAGGTACTGCTCAACGACGTGCATCGCATGTCGATACATCTTCTCGTAGGCTGGGTCCGTCCCTCCGAGCAGAGCATGCATCTTGGGCAGATACTCATACAGAGAGTCGGCGAGCGCTCCCAACGTGAACTCGTTGTGTTGCAAAACACTCTCATCCCGGAAGTTGATGAGCGCCGGCCACATACCTGGAAGTTGAGTCTCCCGCTGCGTGCTCTCGAGAAACAGCTTGACTCTCTCGATTGCGTCAAAGTACTTGTGGTCCCCGGTCACTTGCGAGAGTCTTGTGAACTCAAGCGATAGCGAACATGGCGATGCTGAAGGATCCGATGTACCAGCCACGAGCTTTCCCTCCTTAGCAAGCTGGAAATCCAACCAGAAAGGAGGCATCCTATTCGGTGTGTCAAAGGCCGCATACAGCATGTCGCCGAGCTCAATGGCCTTGAGCAACAATACGGGTTCCCCGCTAAGGTCGTACGCGCTCAATAATCCTCCGAGATGACGGATAGTAGTCTCAAAGACATTGACAGCCGTCTCCTTTGTATCATCCCAATCCATGGCCCCAATGACAGACAAGGCAAGGTCAAAATCATCGCGCAAGTCCATTATCCACAGGGAATCGAGCGCGTCAACCAGAGTTGCTGCATAACCGCCGAAGGTGTCTTTCCCCTTGGCCGTAACCGGCGTCAGCTCGTCAAAGCCCCACGCGTACTCCTTGTAACTATTCCAGCTCTTGACAAAGACTTCTCGGACCGCCGTTCGTCGCGATTCAGATTTCGCATCGTTCTTGCGCATTCGCTTGGCGCCAAAATTGAATTGGACTCGCGGGAGAGTCTTTGGCCGCTGTGTAGGTAGATGGTGCATTCGTGATGGGGATACGGGGTACTTGTGACGATGGTTGGCCCAGTCGAAGCTACTCTTAACGAGGCGGATGTTGACATGTTCGCGGACGACGGGAGGCGTTTCCCTGCTGTAACGAAGACTGTGGAAAGCAAAGAGACCGAAAAGGATTACGGCGATGATTATGACACGCCGTTGTCGTCGATTGGCCATCTTGTCATGTCGAACGGGGGTTTGTCGACTATTCGTATAGTTGTTCAGGATACTCCAAGGGAGCTTTGACTGGAGAGTTCGCGACGGGAAGCCATGGTGTAGGGCCACAGCAGCTCAATGTCAGCTTCAGACAAAGCATATAACCGAGGGGACATTGTGTCTCAGGAGCCGCCACGTAGCGCGTTGAGCTAGGTCCCTTGAGACGAAAGTGACCGTTGTGGCTCTCAAGGTTTAAGCGTTTTGAGGGGCGTAGGTAGTGCAACCAGCAATGCGAGCCTTCAGAAAAGAAATGGGGTTCAAATCAGGGGTAAGGGGTAGTCCGTACCGGTTAGGTGGAGTTCGGGGCCGATACTTTCTCCATGTTTGGCGCCGGGCTCCATCCGGGCTTAACTGTTCCGCCCTGAATCCCCGCCATGCAGATAACTCGAAGTCATCAGGTTATGGCACCTTGGCTTCGGCTTGCAAACCCTTGGGGGTTGTTACTAGCAACAAGCTCAGAACATCAGGACGACAGCCCTTGATGTCTCCTCTTTAAATACCTTACGTGCCTAGAAGTGCAGGCCATGATCTTCCAGCCTTCTTTCAAGGGAGCAGGCAGTCTCTCCCCACCAACACCCTTGGAAGATCCCTCGCCCTCTACAGTTCGCAGCCATCTGACAAAAGCTGTCAATAGTAGTGGCGGAACTTCGTTGAGATAAGCTACTGTACAGGTATTTTGGGCGAACACCACTGAGAACTGATCGAGGGGAGGCAGGCTTCAGACGTTGGTCCTGCGACCTAGTTAAATTTCGGTGAGGCAGCGCGTTTTTAGTAATACTTGGTAAGAATGCGAAGCAGCTGCATGCAAAAAGGGAAGGAACAAGAAGGGAAACCCCCCCCCCCCCCAAAAAAAAAAAAAAAAAAAAAAAAAAAAAAAAAAAAGAAAAAAAAAAAAAAAAAAAAAAAAAAAAAAAAAAAAAAAAGAAAAAAAAAAAAACCCCCCCCCCCCCCAAAAAAAAAAAAAAAAAAAAAAAAAAAAAAAAAAAGAAGAAGAAGAAGAAGAAGAGAAAACTCCATTGGACCTTGGTTGTTCGAAGCCTAACTCCGCGCAGAGACCCTAGCGATTCCCAACCAGGAGCTCAAGCAAGCGACATGCCAATCCAACCAAATCTGTGTATTTAGAACCTTAGTGGTGATTTTAATTCTAAGAAAAACAGAGGGAGGCTGAACACCGTCCCTCTCTCTCTCTCTCTCTCTCTCTCTCTCTCTCTCTCTCTCTCTCTCTCTCTCTCTCTCTCTCTCTTCATTTTCTTTTTTTTGGCCGCAGTCTTTTTTTTTCTCGATCGTCAACGACATTCTCTGAGACGGGCGGAGCGAGAGGAGCCAATTGACTTCGACGACAATAGACTTCTTCCGCAAATCAAAGAACAGTCATCAAAGCCTCCAGCCACTCGGATGACAGCCCGAAGCGCTAGAGGGGTCCTTGAAGTCAAGGACCAAGTTCAGCTACATCCATTTTGTTGCCCACGGGCAAAAACCTGCCGATGACAACCACGTTGGCTTGACTGAGTTTAAGTTGTCACTGATCGCAAAGTATCGGTACTTGAGAGTGGTGTGAACCACACCCGTTAGTGGACTGCCCTAAATGTAATAGACAAGAGCCATACAAAATAGTATTTGACAGCCGGCCATGCTCCCATGGTGGTTTTGCATCCTCGCAACAAGTGGTTCCATTTTTACTGCAAACATCTCATAGTGTTCGATCTGGTATTTCCAAGTTTCGTCTACCTTCCCTGACTTGTCACGCTGTCTAATGTGCTAACGCAGAGACATTGCGGTGGTTCATCAGCATCAGCTAAACTAGATCGTCCGTCATCCTTTGTGCGTCCACGCATACCCAATTGCCACCCTCCTTGTACCACACAGTCGGGTCTCAGGTAGGATAAGATCGAGCAGCAGCGGATCTGCGACTTGAACTAGCTTGTCACATCCACGTACCGCTCTCTGAGAGTCTCATCATCTTTTTGCGATTTTGTGCAACCACTCTCATTTCACTCGATTTCATCATCACGAGGGCTTTGTACAAGATCAGAGACCACGGCAAGTCAGTAACATGATGGATGTTAAAGCGCCACCGCCGTCATCCGCGAATCAGCAACTACACGCATAACTTGAAGGGAAGAGCTATCAATTAGTCATTACCAAACCACAATATGGACACAATAAGCGCGATGGCTTACTTCACAACCTTCTGCGTCTGGGCTGAGTTGAAGAACAAGGCATTGAGCCGATTCCGCTGGGGGAGCGCAAATCAACTCGATACTTCAATGCATTTACTGTTTGGTGCTCTATGAATGCCAGTATTCTTCCGTGTATTAGACTAACTATCAAGGGTGCGAATGTTGTCTGTTAACAGCACTCAAGGATCACGTTCGGTATGCTGGGTCCTTCGCTCTTTGGTTCCAATCTCCGCGACTCGTCTCTGATTGTCCTCTTCTTCATGTTGCTGTCAACGTTGGCCCCGGCCCTTCTCGCAATGCTTGGTCCCAAAACGGGTATGCGCTCGACGATACAAGCGCGATGCAGCTTCGGGTCAGTCATCTCGCCAGCCAAGGTAACTAGGGATTGCTGACCTCTTTCCCCAGGCGCTACCTTGTATCGGTGCTAGTCATCCTCAAGCTCGCTACATGGATTAGATTTTTTATCATTGTTTGCGTCGTTGGTGACCAGTGTTCATCGGCCGGCACCAATGGTGCTCTCAGCCGGCTTGTAGTTCAATGTTTAGATCCTGAGAACCACAATAAATTTCACATGATCTGAAGACAGCAGTGCAGTTAAAAATGCCTTTATGTACCTAATTCGCTATTAGCCACATAATCTTGTGTCAAGTCTTCTTATGGGATCGACGCCTTCCTCTTAATCACAAGAGAACCTGGTTCTAACTTAGGTTGTTGAAGTTATCGCGCAGCCACGGTGACATCAAGAGGACGGAATGGTTCCTGTATTATTATCAATGCGAGATTTTATATTGAGATTGCGAATGATTCCAGTAATTTGTTCCAAGGCGTTCAATCGCAAAGGCAGAAGTCAAGTCCCATCTCGTCACTAGCATGGCTAAAAAAGTTTGATAGCAGGCGGAACGGGATATTCTGCGAATTGTACGATGGGATCTGCCCAGGTATACATAATCGATCGTCACACAAGACGAGAAGACGAGCTTGTCTTCTAAAAAAGAACTTTGACGTGGGCCTGGATTTGACAACTGGGGGTCCAAGTTTAAACTTCCGTCACACGGTTCGGACAAGGCGTCATGCGATTCATTCTCGAGCAACATGAAACAGGGGGCCTAGAGCCCAACTCCCCGTGAATAGCAGCACACCTGAAAGGCAAGCCCAGTGAGAAAATCATAGTTGATGATTTATTGAACGCTCAGCAGGTCGGCTCGCGCGGCAGATGATTTACGCAACACCCAGATCGGCCGGGGTTACCCGCGTGTTTCACGCCTGACTTTTACAGCCCTTTAACTCGCTCACCTATTGAGCTCCTCGGCCATGCCGGTCCTACAATACGCACGAGTACTACGAGGTACTTACCGGCATCCGTCATGTGATAAGTCTCCGATGAATCTATCTGAAGCAATCGACAGCCCATTTAGCGGGGCCACGTCAGGCACCGCAACATCACCAACTATGGCAGTCGTTTACTCTCGACACAGCGGTAGTATGACTGCGGCAAGCAGGCAGTGCTCAGATGGCAAAACAATGATGTCCGAACCCGGGGGGAATACTAGGGTCAGATCCCACTGCGCTGCTTCCCCGCTGCATATCATCCGGTCACTACCCCAGGCTGCTGGACTGTCTTGATGGCAGTAGTCATCTCTTCCATTCATTCCCTTCCGAAAACACTCGCTTAGCTATCTACCGGAGCTTCTCATGAGACCAGGGTGTGGAACCTAGGCCCAATGGCTTCCACCCAAGGAGACCATGCGGGAACGGGGCAACACGAGCCACGGTATCCAGAGCCAGTGGCATCAGCGGAGAGACGATCCAGGGTCAGCAGTGAATCTTCACGACACTCACGGACATCGGGCTTTTCTTGGTTTCGGCTCAGCGCGGACGGTCGTCCCTGGGGCCCAGTTGACGAGCTCAACCTCTACATGGGCACCGCCTTCAGCAGCATTCCTGACGACAATGAGTCGGCTCGATCGCCTTACTTTGCCCCTTCGGCCAGTGATTGTTCAACGATCTCGGAGAAAGATTCATCATACATCGTCGACTGGAAGAAGCCGCAACATTCCGAAAATTCGATGCATTGGGCAATGAGGTCAAGATTGGTGCAGATCCTACTTGTGGGTATTTTTCCATGCTAAATGCGTGAACAGCTTAGTTTAGGCTCGAGGCGACTTGATTGTCTCATCGTGCAATTACTGACGTGTTTCTCTACGTAGGGCAGTTGCCTCACCCGCTCACGCTCACGCCGTACCGAGCATTCTTAGGCAGTTCAGCGCCTTAAGGGGAGTTCTGACTTCACGCATTATGTCTATGTTTAGGGTACGGAAGATATCCAGCATGTCCCATCTCAAATCGACTCCATGACAGCAACCAAGCCTGTGCTGTCTCGCACAGCCTTGGCGTCTTGCTTGTCTTTCGCTTTATCAGCTGATGTGCCGGTGCCTGCCCACTTTCTATCGGAGGCCGTAGGATCATTTGGTATAGCCATCATCTTGGTCCACACAGAGACCTCTGTGAAGAAACTGCTCGAGAAACGCCGTAGAAAGATCAGAACAGCCACATGAGATTACAAGTAATATAAATCTCGGCTGTAGACGATGGGGGTTCGACAGCGGAGATTTCCTCCAGGGTTACGAAGAGGCATCACGGCTTTTTGTTCTACATTGAGTGGTCCTCGCACATTCTTCTTATGTCGCGTTCTACATGGATACCTGGTATGTTTTCTGCCCATCTACACCTAAGAGTTCTTTGTACCTTTCTAATATGCTATTCAGTTACCTCTTCTCCATAGCATTACTGGTGGCCTTCATAGGCTAGTCGGCTTTCAGCCACCTCTTCTCGTCTCACGTGTATGAGGATAGAGATAGGGAATGTATTTGAATAATACCCGTCTCAATCAGGGGTGGCCGTTTTGCCGCAACGTTGCTTCACAAATATGGAGTCAGGAGACCTGAATTTGTCTACCCCTCATGGCATACTCCGTATCCATGGTTCGACTCGGGGTGCTTTTATATGGGTATTTGGTGGAGAAAGCTGTCGTTTTGATGGTTCCAACAATCGGCATAAGTATCGTTGGCGTCGGTATCATATATGTCTTCATAGGTAAAGGTTACCCTAAACTCGCTAGTCATGCGAGTCTCGATTATCAGAATCTGGGTATACTGACAAGTCTTCTAGACCCCCCTTGCGTCCTACCTTGTTGACACGATCAGCACACATGTCGCCTCCGCACCCGCTGCTTCTACTGTTTTGCGGAGTGTTGGAGCAATCTTACCCCTCGCTGGCCCTCCATTGTATTCTACTCTAGGGCTGTGACGGGAAAACACGTTTCTTGCTGCAATTCCAATCATTATGGCAGCAGTACCGTGGGTAATTTTGAATAGAGGGCTGCATCTAGGGAGAAATATGCCCATTTTGTACATCAGAAAGCGTTGCTCAAGCGAATCTATTCAATATGCTGGTAGACTGCCTCATCAACGGTGATTTTCGATATGATACGGTCATTACACTCTCAGAGTCTATGAAGTTATTTTCAAAGTCGACAAGACGATCTTCGGCTCCGGCGCTAATTTCGAAGCTTAGAGTCAAAGTGAACAAGACGTTTATTCAAGGTGTTCTATTTTTCTCATGGCACATGACCGCTCAACTATCTACATGGAGCTCAACATTGTGTCGAGCCATCGTACGAGATAATGCTGATGCTCAAATGAGGATTAGCATCGTCGGTACAAGTACTGTTTGGCAGATGTCCTGGGTTCCTTCGCATGCTCACCTTCTCTGTCCGATACGAGATCTTTATACGAAATGGGGGTTTTCCCCAGCCGTTGCCGTCTGGAGGGAACGTTATTGCTTCGTCTTGTCCTTACCGGGCCATCACCAGTTGACAAGAACTGGTAACAAAGAGGGGTACACTACGGCCTAGAGTATGAATTATGTCCGAGAATTTGCCCGTCGGACAAGACAGACGACTCGCCGGAGTCAAGCGTCGGCCGATCGACTTCTCCAAGTTGAAGGATTCGGCAAAAGCTACGTCGCGTCAAACATTTTGAGACTCTGCATGATTTTTGGGTGCGAAGAGATGAGGCTAGAAAAGCATCTTTGCATTCAAAGCGCCTTGAATGATTCCAAATGGACTGGCTTGTCATGTACATTATCGTCGTAACATCATCGCGATGATCCGGATCACCGCAGGGCCTACACAGCAGCATCAAAAACACGGAAACCACTGTCAGCCTTGTGCGTCCGAGGAGTCGCATATTCCGAAGCCATCAGAGGGTGGGCGAAGCCCACATCCAACGACACCCACCTGAGACTGTACAACCTCCCCAGTGATAGTTGCGCGTCCAGCTGATCAAAGTACAAACAAATGTCGTGGCAAATCACAAGGCCGCATTCTAATGTTGACTCTACTCGGAGGGTTGCCTAGTCTCCCCGACCTTCTGGCTCTCATTGCATTCTTCCATTGCGTCAAGTGAGTTGTCAAGCCTGCATACATTGCGTGTATCGGGATTAGTCGCCCCTGCAGTTTCCTCGGACAACCTTTGGCAAACGGCCATGGAGGTCGAAACGAGATGTGAAGGCAGCCTATTGAAGAATAGTCGGTCGAAGAATGAACATGCCGGCTTATCTACGATACGAAGCGGCAGCGGCTCCCCAGCCCCGAGCAGACGCGTCAATAGTCCTCGCACTGGAGACCAAGGACTCTGAGACATCCACCCACACCGCTTGGCCGCAGGCTTGGAGTCACATGGCAAGTCACAACCCCAGGCTACTAAACAAACGGGCGTTCCTTCCGTGACCGCGTAGCCGCCGCCCAGTCCGTACGGATCCCAGAGCTCGGGATTGTGGCTTGATCTGATAGTTAGGCTGCTAGCGTCCCATTGGGCAAATTCAAAGCGATTTTGTACATAACAGGTTTGGTTTTGACTAACAACAAACCATGGAGCTACCTAATATGAGAGCTGAACCACCGTACGCTATCCTCTAACGCAAGAGGATCAAACGTAAAATAGTGAATCAAGCTCTTGATAATTTGTGTAGCTTCATAATATTGTGTTGGTGATGGAAAGATGACGGGACTTACGCTCCGGAAGGCATGCATGACCTTGAAGTTCCTGTCCTTACCCCCACGAAAAGCATAAGAGCCAGCCGCGTCGAATGGAATAGCGGACGTCACGATGGCAAGGGACACCACGCATCTACACCTTGGTCAGCAGACCCCTCAGATCCACCTTGGATTGTCAGACCCTCATTATCGATCTTTCGGAGCCAGAGTTTAAGAGAAAGATCCGTAGTACGATGGAAGAATGTCACTCTGTGGCCTGTAACGCAGCGGGTATGTCTGAAACCTGGGGCGAGAGCTCACGTAAAACCGAGTCTCTAGAATTTACGCGTCGTGATGGCAAGATCCGAGACTACCGGGCGCCACACGAAGAAAGACGATAGGTAAACCAACCTGCTTGCCACAGGCGGACTGGAACGCGCCGGGAAGGAGGGGTGGGTGGGGATCATGGGGTTCGAGATGATGTGCCAAAGATATCTAGAGCAAGACGATCTTATGAAAGAGGGTGTGCAGATGGTGGCTGCCAATGAGACCGTCCTACCCTAACCAGAACTTGTTCCCTGCTCAGAGGACGCCATGTTCGATAACAGGGTCAGTGCTACAGCAGAGACTTGGCTGAGGTTGGTTCGGGATGACTGTTAAGCATAAGACAATAGCAGGGCATTCTTATTCGCTCAGACGAAGGAGTCGGAAGTCGGAATGGCAGTTGGGTAGTGACAAGGGACCCAAATGGTACGATGTGGCTTCTTCTATATCCGCAATATGGCACTTGCAGATTCGCATGTCTTCGATGAACATTGTACATCTCTGTCAGTTCAACGGTCAAAGAGGAGGAAGAGATCAACTCCGTAGGTCTGACATGACGCCGTCATAGGGCTACTAGTAGACTAGCTCCGTGGCTGGCCGTGGCTTCTCGGCCAGCATGGTAATAATATGGGGTAGTGGCTTGAAAGCAAGAAAAGAGATGCAGGCTCTCGGGGGGCGAGGTTGGATTAGCCAAGGGGTAAGTCATGCGGCATTCCTCTGGGTCCATCAAGAGCAGCAAGCACAATACGAGAAAGATTGGGGTGATATTCAACTTCATCGAGAGAGGATTGGGAGTGGGGTGTTGGAGGACGTACATGATGGTGTGAAGGATCGGGAAGGGTGAGCGGAGACTAGCAGTGATTTGTCTGACTTCTTTCTCATGCGGCCGCCACGATGACCGCCTTTTCGTGCCAAATCGGACAGATGAGTGAACGTGAGCGCTTTATGCCAAGGATATCTGCCATTTCCTGTCATGTTTGTTCAGCGTGCTTCTCACTAAGAAAAAGGCGGACATTTTGTAGGTTTCTCCGGACTACAGGTTGTGCTCCTGGCAAGCGACTGGGATTCGAGCTGCGAACTGCTGCGAGTAACACCGGTCGCATACATAGCCGTCCGATGCTAGCGATAAAAAGTTGGCCAGTCGGACAACACTTGAACATGGCAGTGGACCAGCTGGAAAGTTCATGAGAGTTCAGCCACTCGACGTGACGCCACATTTGGAGCCGGGAACTGACCACCGTTTGATTTGGTCGATTGGGGAATGCATGGTGAGAAATGTGAGTGGGTGTAGCTAGTGAACATGGTACCTATTGATGTGATGGGGTGAACGGAACGGGCGGACAAGTTGAGAAATCGACCTAGGTCTTGAAGGAGGGGGGTCGTGATGGAGGGTGGGGGTTGGCCGTGAAGTCGTCAAGAGCAAACGGCGGGGAGGCTGAGGAGAGATCGGCGTAGGGAATGAGAACCCTTACATCCTTGCTGCGCTGGGGTCCGAGGATTATGAGTCTTTGAGTGCCTGCAAGGTCTAGAAGCAGTGGTGGACTAGGGCGAAAAGGGATTCACTGGTCCAGACCGGGAAGAGTGTGGCTTGACCCGGGAATGTTGATGGAGCAATGACGAGGCAGCTAGTGGTGCCGAGCGAGAACTTGGTTTACTTGGATATGGACGACTGTGTGCGTGAAACAGAGGTCCGAGGCGGTGAGCTGATGAGAGTGATTCGCCAGTCGGGGAGAGAGTGAGAAAAAAGTGAGAGGGAGAGGGTGCGTAACCGTTCAAGTCACCAGGAGAGTCGTTTGGGGCGGTCCATGATTCATGATTTGATGTGTCTGTAGAGGCATCACGTCTAATTTGGAATACCGAGCTTGTTCGGAGTGCGAGGAGTGTCAAGAACATGTCAAGAATGATGGCAGAGCCAAGGTGTTAGTTACTAAAGGAATGGAGACATGTAGCTTTCCCATTTCATTTTTAGGCGTAGACGCGCGATGCGCCGGCCTTTCGCGTTTGGCTCCGCCAGTCTTTAAAGAGCATGCCTGGTTCAGACGACATGGAGCTTCCATTAGAAGATGCGGGCTCTACTGGGATGTTTCACTCGAGCAGCGAGCTGCAAAGCTTGGAGGATGTATCCGTATCCGCAGGTGTCGAGTAAAGTCCCTAGGGTATCTTGGGGGGCAAAGAAAGGAAAAGGACAAGCGGGCAAACCTGGTCGATGCAGGGATCAGCATGGACGATGGCGGACGGCGGGCCGCGCGGAGAGGTGGACGAGCCTTGCGAGCTTCAAGGTCAAGGTTCAAGCTACCCTTATCCATGAAGCGATTGCGACGACGAAGGGGGGGGGGGGGAGATGACTGGAAACCCATACTGTTTACGGAGTACGGTGGTTTGACAGGAAGTTGAACGACGTTGGCGTAGCAGCCTCCCTGCAGCATCGGACCTTTCCCGGACATCTTTGTACGATGTGACTGTGCGCCCACGGGGTAGAGTTTGTGCGAGAAAGCACGACAGCTACGATTTCGTCTTGGCTCGCAATCAACGCGGGTTCAAGGGAAGCCGACGATGGAGGGGACAGGATGTGGCTTGCTGCTGCTGCTGCTGCTGCTGGGGCGCTGCGCTGCCATCTACTCCCAAGGCACAGATATGGCTGGCGTCATCGGGTTGAGCCAGCCCTGGCCGATGCGGTTCACCGAAAGAAGGCGACTGTCGTCGGGTAGCTGCATCATGCTGACCTTGTCCCAAAAGGAGCCGGTGAGACGGGTGGCTACTGGCCGAAGCTGCAACGGGGTCTCAAAGAGGAGGCAGATGCAGGTTTGACTGGGGCAGAACGGGTTCGGAGGGACCGCCACGGAAGAGAAACAGGTCAGGGAAAACTGTACAATGAGCAACAAAATCCTTTAGAGAAGAGAGGCACTGGGGCACTGCCGGCCGGGGCAAAGATGACAAAAACCGCACCTAGCCACTTGCTGGAGGTGTCGTTGTCTCGGCAGCTGAACCCCTGCGAGGCGAGCCAGCCAGATGGCAGAGGTTGGCGGACAGGAGTGTCAACTTCTCAAGAATAGCCGTCATGCAAATAGGCAGCGAAGAAGGGATATCTATGTCTGCGGGTTTGACAGACTCGCCGGGCTGCTTGATAACACGCCCTCTGATATTACAGGAGAGACATGCGTCCGTCGGAAGCTGAAGACGCCGTCGGCCGGGAATCGGGCTGGGCAAGGTCACTAGGACTTTGCGATGCTGAGAAGGCACTGTGACATCGCGAGGTGAAGTCTTTAAAAACCACCGGGTTGGTAAAGAGTAAAAAACACACTGAACGGTCCATGGTCGGCGTGGGGGACGTTGAAATGTAAGAAGAATAACCAGATCAGTACGTACGCACGAACAGGGCGGGAGGGAGCCAAGACAACGATCGGACTGAGCAATGCGCCGGTCTCGTATGGCCCTGGGGTAACTAGCAATTACCAACTACTTTGCTACTTGACCTATTCGTACATGTTCATTACTTGCTACTTCTTACTCGTTGAGCTTTGCTGCAGCGATCAACCCTATCTTTCTCGTCTAGCCTAGTCTTGTCTCTTCCCTTCTGTCTCGTCTGTGTGTCTCTCCCGTCACTGGGCACTGAGGTATTCCCCGTCGAGCGGCTGCATGCGTAAACAGACTCTAATACTGCGTAGCACGAGCAGCATGCGGGTGTGTGTCTGCGTGGGGTGGGATTCATCGCATCGGGTTGCGTTTGATGTCGCACAGCTTCAACCCTGGAGCGGCGACGACTCGCGCGCGGCCCCGCGCCTTGCCCGACATGGCAGGTTAAGCTTGTAGGGAGCAGGTCGCAATTGAACTGCCATGGCCCTTCTCGATTGCTTTTCTCACGTCTGACTGACGAGTCAAGATTGTCGAGTGACGGGCTTTGATGTAACTCTCTGTGTCCTTGGGACGAGACGTCGCTCTGCAGTTGAAGGGTGAGGTAGTAACGCAGCAGGTCAAAGACAAAGACCCGTGATGCTAGATGGGCTCGAGATAGGCGAGACACTGGGCAGACCCCTTCGGCTTTGCCATGGGCATTGAATGAACCCTGCGATGCAAGATCAGAGAGATGAGAAAAAGCAAGTTATTGAGAGACACGGGCGGCTTTAGGGGTTCGTCGGCATGGACCATGATTGGTGCCGATGATGTTATTGACGGACTCTGATATCGAATATTCCCGCCATTTGAGGTCTCGGAACTCAAGTATGACCCTAATGCGTCGAACATCTGAGATGCGAATCCAAGATGCACATCATCGACTGAGACGCTCATCGATACGAGTGAGTTGAGTCAACGCAGTTATGAAAACACGAGGCAAGCAGACAAATGTTTGCTGAGGGTCCAATCGTCAAGATGTCGCACAGGGCGCCAGGCGCCTGAAAAGGATCCCAGCATGCTGGTTGCTACTGTGACACGAGTGCTTAGTGCAGCAGATGGCCTCACCATCGTTGACAAACGTGCGATGGATGATTGATGTAGAACTTGATGAGAATGAAGGTGGGACTCATGGAAATCTCATACGAAGACTGAGTGAGATGAGACGAGGCAGGCGGTATAAGCTCTTCCCGATCGCCTTTGAAAATCTCCAGAGAAACCTCAGAAGCTGCGTGTGTCTACAAGATTTCGCTAGTACTTTAGGCTTCACAGACGACCGGTATGTAGCAAAGCGGCAGCAATCCTGGTGTGGGTGGGCATAAGTGGTTGGCGATCCCACGGCTCATGATCCATCCAACACTGACACCCGCTTTTGGCACCCTGGCTCGCCTCCTCCCGACGCACAGCGGTGATGGGAGGTGCGGCATGTGTCGAGAAGGGAACCGGTATTTCCAACCACACTCCTCCCGCACGGCTGACTGCACTTCACACCGTATCCTTTCCCCATTCATTCTTACAAGTGTATGTATCATTGAGAGGTGGCCCCCTTGTTGGACCCCTCCGTGACGGTGAGCCCAAATGTCTTGACCTGGACAAGATGGGTGGCTGAGGGGTACAGAGTAGAGGATGAGTGTATCATGGGGTCGCCGCGTGATGGAGGCACGCCACCTGCTTTCTGAACGGATGGTGGTGAAAGGGGGGTTGACAATGACAAGAAATGAAGTAGAGACATTTGAACATTAGGTGTGGTGGGTGCGTACTCGTGTGTATCTCTGCAGGCCTTGAAGAGTCGAAGAAGGAAGGGATCAAATGTTTGCTCGTACGAGAAACAAGGTGAATGTCTTGGGGTGCGAGGAGTGAGGTTCGACTAACACGGCGTTCGGGCGTGGCTTGGCGTGGATATGGATATGAACATGGGGTTGGAAGAGGTGAGGAGGAGTGCGGCAAAATGGATGGCAGCATGGGTGAAGCGAAGAGGGGGCGAAGGCGTGTTCATCAGATACCCTTGATGTAGATGCCTACGGCAGATACGGCATATGGATACTGTTGCGTGTGGTTGGGATACTGAGAGGAGTGTATAACTTGCTTGGGATGAAGGGCTAGACTACCTCGCTTCAATAGAAGTGAGGTATCGTGGGCGTACTGTTGTGGAGCGAGACCTACATTACTTAGTATGAGGCGAGCATGAAAAGAGGGTGCTGCTTGAGAACTGAGCTTCATGCTGCCGGCATGTCCATGTAGGTATTATTTTGCTGTTTGCTTGTACTTTTACTCAGCTCAAAGCAAGAGAGAGAGAGAGGCAGGTATGTTGTGAGATGGGGTATATGAGGGTGGGTGATTCCGAGTCTGCCGTTAGAAGGTATCCATCCTTCAGTCCCACGGTCCCATTCCTCTCACCTTTCGCACCATCTGAATCTCATTATTAATAGGAGCAACGCCGTCTCTTGAAGCTGCCTAGCTTAGCGGCTTCAAAGTTGGCTGCCCGCACCTCACCCCATCTCAAAGCCCTTTTGGGAGTAAGAGGAAACCAAAGCTCCAGCCTCCAACCAGCTCATCAGAGCATCAACACCGTCGATTGCTTACCGAACCCTCCACCGCTCCGAGTGAAGCGCCACGGTCCGCCAGGCCTGAAAGATGACCCCTGAGCGTCGGCAGTGCTTTATCTGGATACTGGACCTTTGCCGCAACATAGCTGGGATTGCCATCGCCTCCTTGACAACCTGAACCCCCGCTTCAACGCCCGCTGGGGCAATTCACTTCCCTCCTGTTCGCTACAGAACTACTCGGCAGCACATGGAGAGAAACACCCATCAGCACATCGTCACTGCTTCTGGAGTTTACCTACTAGGTCTTGCAGCTTAGCACTTGCTCCTTCGAGGTACGTACATAATCTTGATTACGTTCTGCCAGCCGCGAGATACTCGCCTCTCCGTCCTCCAGCAAGATCCTGGCACGTTGAGGCTGTCTGGTCCAGTTGATCTAATCTCCAACCTCCCAGGTCAAGGCTCCAGAGAGGGCCGAACATCTGATTCGCCGATTGGGTCATCTGGCGGTATCTTGGTATCAGCTTCCGCCATCACCGACCCCAGTTGCGACTCTGAGCATAGAACCTCGAACCTCGACCCTCGCTGGACCTGAATCAACTTTGACTCTCTGGTCACGGACCGTTCACTGTGTTCACTATTACTATTTCCTCTTTGCTTGTTCCACTTCACTCGCGTCACCCGCAACGATATCCAGCAAGTCTGACACTGCAAACCCCCTCCATCTTATCTTGATACCTCACCCTACCTTACCTTACCTTACCTTACCTTACCTTACCTCACCTTACCTTACCCCCGGATCCCTCAGTTATATCTGTCTGGTCGCCCCCTCTTAACCCCTTCTCATCCAGCCGCCTATCTGTGCTGGATACTCCGCCGTACAAGAGCGCGTCAGATCACCCTTTGGATCGACTACCTATCTCAAGACCATCACTGGCGCCATCGTTGCACACTTGAGCAGAGAAAAGAAAGACGGTCCCTTCCTTTGCGCTGCGCTACATAACGCTACCGAGACCACCGCCGCGCCCCGCCGCCTCCTGTCCCACTTGGAATTTCCCCTCCATCGCGTGCTCCAGCGTCCGACTCTTACAATAGTCCTTACCTAGCACCTCCGGCCCGGTAGCATCGTCGCCCGTCTCTCACCTTGCAGACGATACTCACTACTGGACCTTGACATCTTACGGATCCCCAAGGCAAGGTCGGCAGCAGCCTATCCACCAAGGTTCTCCGTTGAAGATACCAACGACGGAATCCTGACTCGAGACGACGACGGACGCAGCTCGGCTTCAGCACCAGACACCGGGATATCCCCCCCCCCTTCAAGTGTTCTTGCTGCTCACTCACTCACTCAATCACCTCACCTAAGCAACGCTCTGCGTGCTAGGTAATCATTCCCATTGCCGCTGTCCCTGTTGACCTGAGTTATTCCCGATCAGAGTGGAGCAGATTGCAACATTCATCACACATACTCATCAACAACATCACTCACTCACACGCTGTCATCGTCCTTCACCTTTGCAAACCGCATCTGACCGAGGCGCACCGCTTTTGCCGCCCGCACGGCATCCTTGTCGCACCTCACACCTCATACCTTGCATCTCACATTTCACACATTCCGCCTCACACACACACACATACACACACACATCCATCACACACCCACTATTACTATTAGCTTCTTGCCCGTTCTCACATCGCACACCACTCGCTTCTCCAAGGCCGCTGACATTGCTGTCTTTCTGCCCACCTCAGGTACCGACCGTGTGGACTGGGCCTGGACTGCTGCGTGATCCTCAGGGACCAAGACCTCGAACCAAGGAGACCTGGAGAGCTCGTGTTGTCGTCTCGCCTCTCACCTCTCACCTCACTAAATTCTCTCTCATATCTGGCCTACACTATCGCCAGGCCATCAGCTACGCGTACTCGATACAGCATACCTACCCCGTGCTGCTTGGACCGGTTTCAATCGCAGTGCTAGCCATCACTGGTCACCACTGGTCACCTGTTGACCTCATCTCAGTGAGAGCACTCGACCTCAGTGACCTCAGTAACTTCCACTCAGTGAGAGTGAAAGTGAGGAGTGAGGACCGCCCCCCCCCCCCCACCACCGACCGTCTCCGGCCGGCGAAAGCAGCCCGCTCGCTGCCCTGCAACTGGGGCTCTTCGGCGAGTCCATAGCGCTCTCTGCCCACTGAAGGCGCAGCGCCCGCAGCTCCCGCGCTCTTCCCCCTCCACTATCTGCGCCTGCGTCCTTCCCGCCTCTTCCACTTCGCTCCTCTTTTTTCCCTCTTCTTCCTCCTCGTCCTTGAATCTCCCCCTCCACACTTCCTCCACCTCCCCTCCTCCAGCCAAAATGCCTTCGACCAACGGCTCCGAATATCGCCATATGCGAAGTAACAGTCTCAACATCCAACAACAGAATGGCCATCCCAGTCCTATCTTGAGCCCAATGGCCTCCAACGCATCTACCGCTTCCGCTGCTAGATTCGATGGCCCGCGCAGTCCACCGAGTACGTCACCTTGCCTCTCTGCCTCTACTCCTCCTTCTCTCCATCGTCGTATTCCTCTGCAGCTATTCCCTTCTGTCTCTCTGTCTCTCTCCGCTTCGCTTCCGATATCGCCAATGCCCGTCGGTGTCTCACGTCGGCTCTGCTACGATGGCACGCCGCTGAAGCTCGTCGGCATGATCGCCTCGTCTTCCCTCCCGCCGGTGGTGTCGCCTGCAACACGTCGCACCGCACCCGTCCTAGGGAAACCGGCGATTGCCCCTCTGTCTCTGTTCTGTCCTGCATCAAGTACTTTATCCTCGGCTGACTTATCTCTTCTCTTGCGCTACAGATACTTCCCACGTTCCCTGCAAATTCTTCCGGCAAGGAGCCTGTCAAGCCGGCAATGCCTGCCCCTTCAGTCACGACCTAGGCTCGGCCGCCGAGAACATCTGCAAGTACTTTGCAAAGGTGCGTCATTTCTCTCCCTCAGCCGGGCAGCTTCGCGACAACTCCCTCATCCTCATGTGTTCCGCCCCTCCATCCTGTCGGGCTGCTCTGCTCTACTGTTACCCCTCGGCTACACAGACCACCCAACCCATCCCACCCTCGAGCCCGTGCCCCTCGCATCCTAGCAACCCCTGCCTACTATAACATCATCTCCGCTGCTTTGCTTACTGAGCGTGGAGCGACACGGACAAGAGTGCTAATGTGGTTGATTTGATGACAGGGCAACTGCAAGTTCGGTCCCAAATGCGCAAACATTCACGTTCTCCCCGACGGCCGGCGAATCAACTATGGCAAGAATGGTGTCACGATTGGAAATTCTCCGATAGCCCTCGGCGGACGAATTAATCCCACAGCAGCCTCCAACTACCACCCAACCAGTGCTCTCACCTCTGGCTTATACCGCGAAGGCGTCCCTCCCTATACATCGGCATACCCTTACGGCGGTGACGAGAGACAACAATCACTGGGTCGCCAACCTAGCCTCGAAAGCGGCCTGCCTACGATCGATACCACCTATTCCCACCCCGGTTCCAATTACGGCTCGCCCCGCGATGACGATGCTTCTAGATTCGGCCTCGGCTTGTCTCCTGTCAATGCCAACGGACTGTCAGTACTCGACGCGCCGCTCCCCGCATCCTTCGACTCGCAGGGCATGTCTAATGCCGCCCGATTCCCCGCTGCGCCGTGGCCTTCCTCCGTCCCTTCCAAATTCGGCATCGAGTCTCCCTCGCCCTCTCTGAGTAACGCCAAAGATTCCCGAACTTCCGAAACTCTCAAGATGCTTCACACCTCGGCATTTGGTGGCAGTGAGTATCTTGCTGCGGCAAACGTCACCGCTTCCAGCAGCCCTCCCGGTCAGCCCGAGGAATACTTTGGCAAGCGGGCCATGCATTCGAGCCGATACGCAAAGCCAAAGATGCTCAGCTCGAGCATGCCCAAGACATCCGCCGTCGATCACGATTGGGAGGCTAATTTTGGGTTCTTGGAAGAGGATTGTGTGCCGTCCAACTTGCAGGATCTCTTGACGCCGACTGAGAAGGCCCGTCGCGGCTCTTTGCGCACTGTTGACGGTGAGCCGGGCAGCGAGAATGGCACCAAGTTCGGCAGCCCCATCGGCGGCGCGAGCCCGAGCAGGTGGGGCCCGCTATTCCAGCGCCAGAAGGAAGAAGAGCTTGGCCACAAGCATGGACCGTCGGTTTTTGGACATGTTGGAAGCCCTCTCCGAAACTCGGTGCTCTCGAACGAGATGGGTCACGGCGGTGCCATGGCCCGACCAATCGGCTCCCGTGCCGGCAGCGAGACCATGTCGGCACTCACACAGCAGCTCCAGCGCACACGGCTGGGTGACGACGGAAGCAGCAGCCCCCACTTGCATCCTTTGGCGGCAACGGGCCGAGCCCCGAGCAACAACGGTGCTGGGCCCATTGGCAAGGAACGGGACCGCGCGATGGAACGTCATGTCTCGAGCGGCTCCATCAGCTCCTCCGTGACGGGACGATACACGACGCCCATCGACGAGGAGGATCCTGCCTTCGTGTTCAACATGGAGGAAGAGGAAGATCAGTCGTCGGCGCGGCTCCGGAAGCGTGGCTCGGCCGGTTTTGGGATCGGTGGTGGTGGATGGAGCTACGCCAACGCTCTGTCCAACAAAGGTGCACCCTCCGGTTCCGGCTTGGCCAAGGAACAGCGAGAGCCATCGGTCAGCGTTGAAACCGTTGGCGGGCGTTGATTGCTAGCTATGCTTCATGGCGGAACGAAGGAAGTCTTCAAAACACCGGCACCTAGAAAAAGCATAGCGACAGCCTTGCAAATTGTCACGCTTTTCAGTGGCATTCTTTTCACAACTCTCAACATTTACACCCTGACGACACTCTACGACACACGCAACAAATACATAGTTCAGCCACGATTTTCACAGCATGCATGGGCAAAAGCCAAACGGAAAACGAAAATTTCAACCGGTCTACAAAATCAATGGGACACGAGTAAGGGATCGGATCTACACGGTGGCTTGCTTATACAACAGGGTAGGGAGTTTGTTGGAGTTTTTGTCGATGCCGAGCCACTTTTGGCTTTTGAGGATTGAATATTGGAGGATTAATACTACCAAACTGGCTCAACATAGGATGGCCTTGCAAACATGGAGAATCCACTGTCAGAATCTTAGGACCGGTGGTTTCCTTCGCCTTGCGCTAGGTGAAGTGTAGCCTCTCGATGCTTGGGGTAGGCAGGGAATGCTCGATACGTCAAGCAGAAGATGGCATCAATTTGTGATCCTTGGCTAGAGGAGGTAACAAATGACCGAGGAAAAACATCTGGCTTTGGCTGGCACAAAAGTCACAGGTCGGCTGGCTGCGCGACTTGGTACCGCATTAGAGACGCCTGGAAGAGGAAAAGCAGATACCACCGTCTGATTTCCGTTCATTATATAAAAGCTGATTTTCTGAGAGACTGGCAATGGCCGTACGAATAGTATTATCTGTTGTTGAATTAAATGCACCACAATCCCGAGGCAATACGCGTGACACCTTTTGTATGCATAATAAACACAACCCGGTTTAACCTTTGCCGTGGTAAGGTCGGCTGGCCTGCATTCCGCTCGCTGTATCTGACGATCCCGAGCTGTTCCGATATTCTCTTGGAGACCGCGGAGACCAAGCAGATTGAGTTGACAGATGACTGGGACGGACGCAAAAGTAAGATGAACAGTCACAACGAAAACCCCGCCAATGGGTGACGAAAATCTATACACTAATACAAGGCAAACGTCAACAGGGCCCAGAGATTGTCCAACTCCAGATCATGTCGGCATGCCGTTTTTGCGCGGAGGCCGCGCCGTGGGCTATCGTACGAAACCGTCCACCCACAAACACTCAAAGATAAGCCGGTATGCCTCTCGCTCTCTCTCTCTCTCTCCGTCCCTCTTTTTGCCCCCAATCCCGAAAACAAAGAGTTCCTCAAGAGCACAGACGCAGCGTCTTTCGTTTCCTTCCCGTTGTAGTTGCGAGTGGCGTGGTCGATGCCCCAGGGAGGGCAGATTATTGTACAGACCGCCGGGGAGACGGATTCAGTGGAGGAATGGGATGGGGATATTTAGTGGGCGTCGGGCTGGCTAACAATGTACTCGACCGCCTTGTCGACTGTAGATGGTAGATTAGTAGTTGAACTACTCAAGATGGTAAGGGCTGTAGGAGAAGCATACTTGAGTGGATGGTGTCGGCATCCTTGTCGGGGATCTCAATGCTGAACTCCTCCTCAATGGCCATGACGACCTCGACAGTGTCCAAGCTGTCCAAGCCAAGGTCGTTGGCGAAGTGGGCGTTGGACTTGATCTATATTTGCGGACAGACTACGGTCAGCTCTACTATCCTCGCTAAGAATAGAAGCGCATCTCAATTGATGCGGTTGAGAGGTAGGTAGATGCTGGCAAGGTTTGGTTTGGGTAAAGCGAGAGGAAGGGGCGAAGAGCGAAGGAGGTGACGTACGTTGGCCGGGTCGTTGACCTTGTCGAAACCCTGGAGCAGAGCAAAGATGCGGCCCTCAACCTCCTGCTTGTTCAGGCCGGTGGCGGCAGAGTACATGCGAACGGAAATGGCCTTGGGAGCGGCACGGAAGGCAGCTTGGGGCGCGACGAGGGATCTCCGGGCGAGGGGAGCAGACTGCTGGACGGCGGGACGGATGGCGCGCGTGGCGGCGGCCGCGGAACGGAGGACTGCTGTGCGGAACATTTTGAGGTATGTGTTTAGACGTGAGAGAGGCGAGACTTTCGGGGGCTCTGGCGATTGGAGTTGAGATCGGGATGGAGGAGATGGGAGGATCGGTTGGTTGACGGCTACAGCTGGGATTTGATGGGAGCTTGCTTCGGGGGTAGTGGAGGAGGGTGCTACGAGGTGCCAGTGATGATGATAAATTTCTCGTCACCCCCCGAGGTGTCCCTGGCTAGCTCTCGGGAGGTGCACGTGCTTAGTCATGTGATCTCTCAAGTATCTTCATTTTGATGCATCACCAGACCAGATGGAGAGAGATGAATAAAAGTCACCCGAAATAACTATGAACAGATTGAAATGTTCTCATAAAATTGTATATCGTTAATTGACTTGCCTCGCCAAGTGAGGCCGTCATTGTCGAGTCTGAGGAGCTTTTCTTCCGTTCCCTCCAAGTCCCCGGCCAGACCACGTGATCCACACACAGCCAATCAATCGCCGCCCTTTGTAATCCCGCACCAAAGCTCGCGCTCTCTGCGGATGGCCCGAATTGTCCATAACGTCAAGCTCTCTCTCAACGCCGCCCCGGAACATCCTACTCCCTCACCACACGCCGTATCCTCGCCCCTCCCCCGTTCGTCGTCAAATCCTCGATCCGACCCCCGGAAACCCCCTCCAATTTGCCCGGTCAATTGGCGCCGACGCATCTCTTTTCTTCCTCGAGGAAAACCATAGCACAATGCCTCCCGCGGCCCAGCTTCCCGTCACCATGTTGGCCCTGGCGTCAACAAGGCCGGTCGCGAGAAATTCGTCGGCTGCCATGCAGCACGTCGGCAGATTGATGGCTGTCAACGCCATGCGCACCTACGCCACGCCCGCTGGTCCCCCGCCTGCCAACTTCCGCATGAAGAGACACCAGACCTGGGACGAGGACCAGGAGTCCACATTGAACAAGCTCGGTCGTTATTTCCTGCTCTCCGAGATGGCCAGAGGAATGTACATCTTGATGGAGCAGTTCTTCCGCCCGCCCTACACCATCTACTATCCCTTTGAGAAGGTGAGCAAACCATTTTTCTCGACATTGGCGACCATACTGGAAGACATACTGGAGGAATTGAGCATCAGAGATGGATAATGGGGTGGCCCATACGGGAAACGCAGGAAGAGCCGGACCATTGCCGAGAGTAGGAGGACACGCATCACCCGCTGTCACCGCACACGAAATCACGAATGCAACGAAGAAGAGGGGACTACTGTTTGCGACAGAACAGACATATCGGAGAGCAAGCCGGCTAACAGGAATTTCTCTATAGGGTCCCATCTCCCCCCGCTTCCGTGGCGAGCACGCCCTTCGCCGCTACCCTTCCGGTGAGGAGCGCTGTATCGCCTGCAAGCTTTGCGAGGCCATTTGCCCTGCCCAGGCCATCACCATCGAGGCCGAAGAGCGCGCCGACGGCTCCCGCCGCACCACAAAGTACGATATTGACATGACCAAGTGCATTTACTGCGGTTTCTGCCAAGAGTCGTGCCCCGTCGACGCCATCGTCGAATCCCCCAACGCCGAGTACGCCACCGAGACCCGTGAGGAGTTGCTGTACAACAAGGAGAAGCTGCTGTCCAACGGTGACAAGTGGGAGCCCGAGCTGGCTGCTGTTATCCGGGCCGATGCCCCTTACAGATAAGACTGGGTTTCTTCACCTACACGCAAGAAAGACAGAAATAAATTTCTCTGGTCGAGGGCTTGGTGGGGACGGTCGTGGTGAAGAGCGGGAAGTCGAGGAATCACACCTTTTTTTGGGCCTTTTTGCAACTTTAATGCCTAAAGGATGGACACATCAAGGCGGACGCGAGGGGACGATGGCCGCAGGACAATGAGGGCAATGAAGGGCCGCGGCAGCAGTGATCTTGGCATGTTGTGTATTTCTACAGACAGGTCGGGGTTGGTTAGACTTGTGTAAATATCTCTCGCGAAAAGCAACCTTTTTTCTTTGTCTGTTGACCACCGTCGCCCCCGATCTTGTGTGATGGCATCGCAAAAAAGGCATCACATTGACAATGTCATTGCGTTTCATACCAGATATTTTCTTCTTCATGTATGTCATGTAGTTTCGCATCACGTTAGGACGGGGCGTTTAGGTTGAATTTCGAAAATACGATTATTAGTGCAGCTTTATAAACAATTGTCTCTACCAAGTGCTGTTCATCACGCGTGACCTCGTGGGTTGACATTCACGGCGAAAAGATACAATCCAACCAACGCCTTGCTCTGATATCATGGGCCAAGCTTCAGCAACGCCAGCGACCTTTGAAATGACACGCTTCCGTTTCTTTCGTGTTTCCCCCGGCTTGATACCGTGAGGATATCCTTTCTTTTAATGTCTTCCTCATCATCGCCATGGCCACGTCCTTTACATCCTTATGCCTCTACGCAAATCTCATCATCATCAAAACGTCTTCTCCCAAGCCCCCCACCAAACACCCATGTTTGCGGCCACGACCAGATCCAACATCTTCAGCCCCTCGGGGTAGATGATCAGCTTGCCCAACTTGGCCCTCTTTCCCCTGTTGCCGCCCCCGGCCCTCTCCTTGCCGAGCTTCAGATCAAACGGGCTAGGCGGCTCGTCCTCGTCGCTATACTCGCCGGTTCGGTTACCGACGTTGAGAAGTCGGCTAAAGTGCCCGCTCAGCTGCTCCCTCTTGCCCTCCTGTTTGAAAATCTCCGTGCTGGGCAGATTAAACCGCAACTCGCTCACGCTAGCCGAGTACGACGACGAACTCGACGGCGCGAGCGGGTTACTCAGTCCGCCGGCCGTGGGGAGGACGTGTCTGCACTTAACACTACGCCCGGCGTTCCCCGTACGGAACTCGCAGCGGCCGTCCCAGGGCGAGACAAACACATAACCCTGAGGCCGGAGGCCGTGGCCTGGCTGGGTGATGATGGGCCCCGAGTCGCTTCCGTTAGAAGAGGCGGAGCCCGTCGAGTGTGCGCTCAACTGGCGTGAGTGGCGGTGAGTAGACCTCGCTGGCGGCGAACCAAGGGGGACTGAGTCGCCTTCGTCCATCAAGCTGCCTGAGCGCGACCGGGAGCTGAACTTTTCGCGAATGTTGGAGGACCAGGATTTGGCGTAGGACATGACGACTTGGCGTGAGAAGCCACCCTCGGGAGACTGCTGTTGCTGTTGCTGTTGCAGGTGGTTGAGCGCGTCTTCCGAGTTGGCAAAAGGGGGAGCAGTTGTCGTCGATGTCCGTGGCATATCCACGCTCTGGCGCAGAGGCATGTGGCGGAACTTTGCGTAGCCCGAGGACTCGAGGCGGATGTTGATGGGAGGCTGAGGGGCGTTTGCGCGCCGGCGGTCGTGAGCCGAGAGGCCTGCCGAGTCGAAGGAGAAGTACTCGTACCCGTCGTCGCCAGAGTCCTCGAGCTGGTGGGAGGCGACGCGGCCTACGTTCCACTGGTTCCCCGTGCTCGGGTCGCGGCGGATGAGGGAAAGGGTATAGGGGACCTCTTTTGTGTTGTGGAAGCGGTTCGGTGAGGGAGAGCGAGATTGTTGGCGATAGACGGAGGTCGGACGGGAGTAACGACGCGAACGCGCCGGCGACGAGGAGAGTTCCTGCTGCGGCGGCATACGGGACGGGGACTGGGAGGGAGAAGCGCGGTGGAGGTCTGTCGGAGGAGGTTGAGGGGGTCTGGAGGCAAAGGGCGCGTCGTAGTCGGGTGCCGGGGTCGGGATAGCTCGCGGGCCGACGGGTTTGCGTACGGGAGGGGCCGGAGGTGAGTGGGATGTTGGTCGCGGAGGAAGCTCCGGGCGGTCATCTGTCCACCGGGGTTGGCGGGGGTCGTTGCCCGTGCCGTAGCCGATGCCGTACCCCGTCGCATTCCCGGTGCCGTAGCCGTAGAGGCCTGAGTTGCGGTTGCCGGCGGCCGCTGGATGTGAGCCTGGCGTCGGAGGTTGCGCCTGAGTTTGTGCCTGTGTCTGAGGGGGCAGATGAGCGCGGGCTGGATCGGCTGGCGGTGAGGGCACCTTTACGCCTGCGACGGGTTTCCTCCGGATCTGAGCCGTGCTGCGGGTGCTATCCATGCTAGACCTAGGCGTGTCCGGGTTCCGTAGATGGTGAGGCTGCTGAGACCCAGCAGCCGCTAAGTTTGGGTGGTATGGGTGGCTACCGTCACTGGGCAGTTCCAGGTGGATGTAGTAAAATGAGTTTGCGACATCTTCGCTGGTGACATTTTTGAGATGCGGTTTTGAGGTTGTCAAGATGACGTCTGCGGGGGTTGATGCGTTAGAAGTTTGTGATTATGAGATTTGACTTGAGAAAGTGAGATCGAAGATGAGAGAGAGGCTTACCTCGCGTGCCAGGCACCCGTGAGATGTAGAGTGTGAGGGGATCTTGACGTTGCTCGGCTGGTCTGTGAGGATATTGCGGGGGGTTTGCGGCGAGATAATTGAGCGAGGCCAGAGACCTAGCCTCAACTTGTGTAGACATATTTTTTCAAAAGAATGAAGACTCCTTTTGTTCCGCTTCGAGTGTGCCCAAGCAGAGGGGCAGGAGGGGGAAGTTGTGAGTATATCTGGCTCGACGCAGGTCGGCGGAAGGATTCCCGGGTGGTTAAGTGTTTGTTGTGGTGGTGTGGTGTGTGAGTGAAAAGGGTGGCTGAGCCAAGAGGTGATGTGAGGCGGGAGGTTCACAGCCCACCCGCACTTGAAGGGTACTCGCGGTACGGAGAGTATTCCCTTGTGCCTTATGGATACTCAACTCAAGGGCCAAATGCCGTGGACGACGGGGGAGACCAGGGAGCTGGCGCTGTCAAATGTCACGGCTGGAGCTGGTGTGGGTCGGGAAAACGGGGTTGTGATGGAGAGAGTTTGTAAAAACGTTGAGCTTAAATGAGGGAAAAGATTTACTTCATCTGGTAAATCTCACTTGGCTCGGTCTCTCTCTCTTTCGGTTTGTATACGGCGGTGGCTAGGTGAGGGTGTTGGTGGTGAATCTTTTTTTTTTTTTTGTACAATGCGAGTGAGATTGGTGAGCGTGACGAATTTGGCGATGCAAAAGTGAATATTGAATGCAGAGCGCTGTAAAGAGTATCGCGTGGTTGGTGATGGTGGTGGATGAAATCTGAGCGAGATGTGATCGACCTGCAGCTACAGGAAGGGTGGTTGGGGGCGTTTGAATTAAAGACGGCGAGGGCTGGACGTGGACGCAGTCTTGCAGGAAGATGAGCAAGAAGAGGAAGAGGGGCGAATAAGAGATACTAATATCGCGCGTGTTGCCTGGTGGGTACGCAGCGTATACGGGTATCTTGCTGCTCGTTGCTCCAGTTGTTTGCTCGCGTGTCTTCGTAAAGAGTGGGAGCAAAGCGAGGGAGTGAGAAGTGGTTGGCTCGTTGTGCTGGCGATGAGGTGTACCTTACTTTCGTACTTCTATTGTAAGTGCTGTGAGGCGAGTCGACCCTCGAAGAAGAAACGAGAAAAATAGAAACGACGGGCAGGACAAGGGAAGCAAGTCCCCGGATCTGCAATAGCGGCGCGGAAGGGATGTACGGGAATATGGTGCCTGGCGAGCCGCAAGAAAGGGGGCCTGTCGTGTGGTCTTCTCTCTTCTTCCAAGTTGACAAGACAGACAAGCACAAAAGTTGCTGGGGTGCGTCGGCACTGTTTGGATCGCTTTCAACTGCGGAGACCGACGGTTCCTTGGTAAGAAGCGTGGAAGCGAGCTTTCTGCTTGATGTTTGTCTCTCTCTCTCTCTCTTTCTCTCTCTGTCTGTCGACTTGGCGGGCTGAGACTTATCCAATGGCAAAAACGAGTCGTAAGCTGGATGTGGCTGTGCTGTGCTGTGTTGTGCTATGCTGAGCTGCGCTGCACTGCGATATGATCCAAAGGTAGCGAGATGGCGGCGCTGGTGACCTTGCAGCGCGGTGCCGTGTACGTGTCCGTTCCGTAACCTTGGTGATGAAAGGTCTCGAAGGCCTTCTTCTTTCTTGGTGCCGGGGCCGGTGCGCAGTTATTTGATTCCTTCTGAAGCTTTTCTAAAGCTCGGGAGTAAAGCCCAGTAGGGAGACTTTGCACCAATGCCGTGACGGGTTCGGAGTCAGCGACGGCACCTGAAAAGGCTGAAATTAATGATCTGGGCTTGACAGGGTCCAGAGCTTTGTCTTGTGAAATGAGAGTGGGCAGTGGGTGGTTTGTGCTGTTCTTGGCATGAGATGGGGAAAATGAGGTTTGAGCAGAAGTGAAGATGCTCTGCCAACGATTTTGGTGGGAGGCAAAGCTGTTTCCCCTCTTTTCACGTCTCGATGCTTCAGAAGTTCGGTCTGAACTCTGTATGCATCGGAGAGTTGCGATATGCATGGAAGATCTTCTCGGGAGGATTTTGGGGGACTCGAAGCGGGAGGAGAGGGGGATTGTGCTATTTTTCGCATGCTTTTTTGTCGCGGAACTCTGCAGAATCCTCGTGTGGGTGGCCTTCTGTACACCAATACATGGGTAGCAGTAAGTGGGATGGATAGACTATCCGTACGTACACGACTACCTACCTTATGGATACAGACATTAGACAACGGCCATCCAGCCTGCCTGAGAAGTAAGTGAGCACTGAACAGCCCTGCCACCTCGCATACCTCAGCTCTTGCTCGAACTAGCTCCAGAGCTTGATCGAGGCTGTTTGTGCTCCGCGACTGGCTACGAATTGTCTCGCCTCCTACACGGGATGACGACCAAAGGTCTCGGATTCCCTCCTGACGGTCCCACGAACGCCTGAGATTGTCCTCGACTGAAACAAAACTTCCAAGTGATCGTGCCGCAGCCGCATTGAAGATCGCTCTCTAGTGGTCCCTATTCCATACATGAGTATATGTCGATGAGGGGATGTTGCGGTCTATATAGGGTTACATTCCTATGCGGGTAGGGCCAGGAGATGCTGGAGACAAAGGGGCCCGAGCTGTGAGGAGCTTTCCGTTACGAGGATGTCCTCTGCACAAGAGGTTTGCAGCCCATTCGACTCTGACGAATAAGCACATGCGCATGAAGATGAACGTCACTTGAAGGGCATCCACAGGCTCTTTGGAGCTGGGCAGTTAAAGCGGTCTCAATCTCAAGAGTCAGCTATCGTAGGGCTCCAACGGGGGGCATCCTTTCATTAGCACGCCCAATCCCATCCCCGTCCCATCCCCGTCCCATGGAAGGCCTTGCGAGCCGTTACCGAACAACACAGTCATCTCTTAAATACTTCCAAGTTCCTGAGTGGCACAGTGGTTGATGAAATGTGGCAGGGCTATACAAAGATTGGTTCAACAACCAATGCCCGTATACCCGTACACATAGTCAAAAGCCGCCTCAAAAGATCAAGCTTCACACGACTGTGACGCACCGCACCGGATCTTCGGTCGTGTCCACGTCAACTTCAAGGGTCCAGGTCCGCTGTGGCGTCGATGAGACTACACGCAGTACTGTGAAACTGTCCACAAGCGCCCGCGCATGCCGCGAGACCCTGGAGACGGCAGCGCCAGGGACCTCGACCGACGTCGCGGGTGTTATCCCCTGTGCCTGGGCCTTTAGCTGGCTGACTGTGCCGTGGGAATGTCAAAAGACTTTGCGCTGAGCCACACTCGTGCCCCTGGAAAACTCGCCGTGTGCCAACTTTGCTTGTCTCCAAAGCCCTTAAGTAAGCTGAGACTCTTCCCTACTGTGTATGTACATAGAGTCTAGCTTCGGCCTCTTCGCTGACTCGGAACTGAACATGCTGCCGACGAGCGAGGCATGTCCATGCCGGCCAGCTGGCAGGTGGGAACTCGTCAACCTCGAAGGCTTGGGTCTCCCAGCTTCGTCTCGCGGACGTGGCTGACTGCTCACCTGTCAACCGTTCCAAGGCTTGATGCCCCCTTATTTCCGCGCCAGCCGTTCTGTCAATAATTTTGGTTGCACTACCTTCGCGCACACGATCATGATCATGGTGGGCGACGTTGACGATGATGCGTACGAGGGAGGTTAAGGTTGATAGTGATGTCACTCACCCCAGCTAGATGAATATCAATGGAGACGGCCAACTAGATTTTCTTGTCTCTCTCTCTCTCTCTCTCTCTCTCTCTCTCTGTGCGTATCTGTGCTATTTTTCGCAGTGTTCGTCACCAAGGATGTTGATCCATGACGAATCCTATGATCTCACGCGACGAACACCTCCACCATGGCGGTAACTATGTGAATCCTCATGATCCAATGCCCAGGTTGAGAGCTTTTAGCATAGCCGGGCGTCCAAATGAAATCCTCACCTTCTTGGCATGGAGACTGCGATGGGTTCATACTGTGATGACTGTGTACACATGTCAGAACGGTCGAGTTGTCGGCTACAGACCGGTAAGAAGATCTGGCCATTGACATCGTCTGCTCGTCATTCCGGAGGATTCAACGGTCAATCTACGGCGATCTTGGAGTCTGGGGGATCCAAAATAGGTGGGATGAAAACCCAAGCAGACGGCACGGCAGTTCCCAAGTTTCCACCGGTCGCCAAGGAGGTTCCAAGACCGGTCCCGTCACCCCGCAACCAACTCGACTTGTGAAAAGATGGCCGTGTGCAGATGCATCCGGCCCCGTGCGTGCGCGACTACCGAAGACCGAGAGAGAGAAGAGAAAAACAGAGTTTCGGCACCCGACGATGCGAGGTTGAAAATCTGCCCAGCACCAACACTTTAACTTTCTCTCTTGACTTATATCGTTGTTCGAGTACGAATCGAGTGCGAAAACGTCCTCTAAAAGGAATTGAATACCGCCTCGTTGGATTCATCGTTTCCAAACGCTCACCGGCTGTTTTTCCCCATTCAGTCCTCCTGACTCTACCCCTTTGTTTTAAAGAAATTGATTGCTTACGTCACATGGCGGTTATGCGGCAGACGCCCACTTACAAGACCGGATTACGGATAGTCCGCCATATCCCGTTCGACTTTTCACTCGAGAAGGTCAGGGGCTCACTTTGTTTATCAGTACTCACTGCGATTCATGACTCTTTACTCGTGTTGATGTGCTTGGCAACCCAGTCGTGGGAATCGCTGCCACCAGATTTTACCTCAAACGCAAACTCAACAGACTATCAACTTCATCTACTACGTACGATTATTCATCGTTAAAGCCAAAAGCCAACGCATAGTCCTTCAGACCAAAATGTAACATGCCCATTACTGACAATTGATCAGATACCACCCCGATATCCATGGTCCCTGCTGACCCAAGAGCCGCGCTACCACTGGTGGGAGAATGTATGACTCCAAAAGTAGATTGGCTTCGTGACATCGTGGTTCGGTCCAACTGCCGACTTGGCTTGTGGAGGATCCCAAAGAAGAATTTCTCCTTCAGACTTCTCCAGCATGAAGCTAAAGTCATGAGCCCTCTTCGGATCCGCTTTCCTTGATATGGCCAACCGGCAATCCGGGAGAAAAAGGTCATTCGCCTACGAGGCTCGAGATCCATTATATATTGTTTCTAACTTTCTAGAGTCTGCAAATAAGAGCGTAGTATCCGCCATAAAAGCCTACCTTGAGACTTTTTGAAAGGGCAGTAATTTCCCGCCTATCGTACTCGGTTTGCCGCCACTGACCCGACAAGTTGGGCGTTTGGAAGCTATAATGGTCTCAAATAAGGGGCCACCTTATTCCAGACTCGGCCGAGCATGGCAGGGCTCGACTCGGCTAGTGTTTCCAACAAACAACTACAACGCCATTTTTGGCCCCTCTTTCACGACGATGGACCAACAGGAAAGATTCTTCCATCGAATCCAACGATGTTCCTCCGGAATTTTACATCCCATGTTCTTGTCGTCCGAACCGATCCACCACTCTACTCCGGGCCCCTCAACGTAGCATCCTCTGCCGTGACCCTAGTCTTGGACGACAAACATACGCGATGGACTACTCCGTGTACTGCTGTACCCATCAGGAATCCGAATGGAGAACATCCCCGTCCATGCCAAAGTCGGCGGGCCAGAACACACTCCCTCTCCTTTTGGGAATCAACTGCGTTGCATCAAACTCCTCTCATCTCGTCAAGCGGCTCCCACGCTAGGAAAGTTGGGGACTGAATGGCCAAGACTCTGAATGTCCTGTATAAAGATGCCTCTCCTCGATCACCAGCCTCTCTGACCATGATTCTGTTCTCCAGCACATACGTTCACTTCTTCAGCCCTTTTAACAAACCTCTTACATTCGTTCTCCAATCCAGTCCTTCGCTTCTTCAAAACAGCCCACTACCGCAACCATGCAGTTCGCTACTTTCCTCTTGGCCGCCCTCCCGGCCACCACCATGGCCTTCCCCGGCCTCTTCCGCCGTGAGGAGCCCTCCAACAACGTCGCCAAGCGCGACTCCTGGGGCGGCGCCGTCTCCCTCGGCCCCACCACCTCCACCATCATCAACGCCGTCACCTACCTGACCCCCGGCGCCGCTCCTCCCACCCAGGCTGGTGTCCTCTTCCTCTGGCCCGGCATGTCCAACGGCACCGGCAACCTCGTCCAGACCACCCTCGAGTCGTGGCCCGACAACAGCTGGTGCGGTGCCGTCGCCGGCGAGTGGTGCGTCCGCGCCTCCGTCTTTGGCTCTTTCGGCCAGATCGACAGCACGACCTCTGCCCCCGTCAAGGGAACCCAGAAGATCAAGATCGAGTACGACCTCCTCGACGACAACGACACCTGGCGCCAGACCGTCACCGACACTGCCACCAACAAGGTCATCAGCACCCTCGACCACAAGGACGGCCCCTTCATGAGAGGCTACGGAACCGGCACCGAGTGCAACGACGGCTGCACCGGCACCATTGCTGAGCAGATCTACTCCGACACCACCATCACCCTCTCCAGCGCCGATGCCAACTTTGGCAAGACCATTGGTGTCAGCCAGGGTGCCACCTACACCGGACTCGCTGCCAGCAACGGCAACAAGGTCTGGAAGATCGCCACCATCAAGGTCCCCAAGATGCAGTAAATGCGTTTGCAACGTAAGCCTGCGGCTACTACAAGAAGGATTGGTTTCACTGTACATACTACATAGTCTTTGACAGACTAGGAAGACGTGCCCATGGCTGCTTCCAGGTTCCATAATTCAACCTCTTGCCATGCAATACTTTGCTCCATCGCTATGACTGTGACTTTTGATGACAAATCGCCAACAGTAGAGACCAAACCATGTGATATAGAGTAAGCAGAATATAATAGTTTGAATGGCATGAATGATGTGTGGATTAAGCTTATGTTGTGTACCCCAGCTGTGCTAAACTCAAAATAAGGTTTGCGCGAAGGAGTGTGCGCTGGTGATAATATTTGGGTTATGCCTCAGTGAATCGTGTAGTAGGCAGTGCTATGACGTCTCAAGCAAGGGCAGTCTTAATTAGAAAGCTGGTTTGTGAAACTCGGGATTTAGGAAGCAGATCACCATGTTGCTTCAAGAGATAACTTCTTGCCATCGGCCAGCCCGAACATTGTGTTTCTGAATTTCTTGAAAATAGCGGCGACGATGGCGATGACTCGAATCGGGTTTTCAGTTCGGATCGGGTTATTTCTATTGCAGGCAACAGATTCTGTACCAAAATCATATTTATTACATGCATTATCCATATGAATGTAAATTTTCTTGTCTTTCAACTTTTCAGCAAAAATGGATAACCACGGTTATAGACATAGGTGAATACTTTCCAGATAATTGTTTCATCTACTTTTATTACTCACCAAAAAAAACCCTTTTTACTCGAAAAAATGCACTGAAGGATACAACTTAGAAGTCAAGTCCACAACTCCGCACCTAGTACAAGCATTTGACATGCATTTAAATCGACCTTGAATCCAAATCAGACAGAGAGCAGAAGCCTCAATCAAGATAATCCATGTTCGTCTCTGCTTAAACCAAGACGGCTGTTTGGAAACCACATAATGTGTCTTGGGCATTTTGGTTGGCTACGGCAACGAAGTCAACCTCTGTCACTGCCCTCCATCGTTCATCGATACCAATAATAGATAGTCTGAAGTACACAGTAGAATAACTGGTTTAGGTGGCCTGCAATTGCTGTGGTAAACTCAGAGAGAGTGATCAGGACAGTTTGAAAGTATCTACAGCCATTCCAGTTGATGGGATATGGGAATGATCACCCCAAAAGAAAAAAGAGAAATGTCAAGGGCGACTTTGGCTGGTCTTGTTCAATGTATAGTCCGTGAGTTGAAGAGTCCTTCTCCATGTGCTGTATAGGCCCTCAAACAGGGTTACGGTTGATGTAAGCCATCAATATCTCGGCATCTCGGTGTGGTGGTGAGGTGAGGACCTCGGTGTGTTGATATGCACGGTCAGCGGCCAAGATGTCGTCAGACCATTAGCCGGTACGTACCGTTCGGCTTTCCAGAGTCTCCACACCCCGCGATCTCGGACGCAGGACTGCACCTGCACGTCAAGCTTCCTCCAAAAAAAAAAAGTGCCCGTCCAGCAGACAAACTCCAACACGCTCCGCAGATCCTCCCTCCTCCAAAATGTCGACCGCGACGAGTGCCACCGCGGCGACCAAGGATGAGTCGCAGCCCGTCAAGAAGGGCGGACCGACGGTCCTGCGATCCATTCTGGCTGGATCTACGGCCGGCGCTGTTGAGATTGGTGAGTCCCTCCACTCTTTGCGGTCCCCCGATGACGCACCAGCAAACAATGAAGACAGAAGACTAACTCTCCGGGCATAGCCATCACGTACCCTGCCGAATGTAAGACGACCACGATCGATCCCCGATTGCGATTGACTCTCTGACCCTTCCTCGACAGTTGCCAAGACCCGGTCGCAATTGAACCGAAACCTGGGTGCCGGACAGAAGCTGCCATGGCCGCCATTCGGAGCGCAATGGTACGCGGGATGCACCACGTTGATCATTGGCAACTCGCTCAAGGCGGGCATTCGTATGTGAAGCAGCTATCCTGGAGCAATTGCCTCGTGCTAGCTGACGCCCGATGTACAGGATTCGTTGCCTTTGACCAGTACAAGACGCTCCTTTCCGACGCCGACGGCAATATCTCTGGGCCGAAGACGGTCATCGCCGGCTTCGGCGCCGGTGTGACGGAGTCGGCCCTTGCCGTCACTCCCTTTGAGAGCATCAAGACTACGCTGTGAGTCTTTTGCTCTGCTACATCAACGGCAATGCATTATTACTGACACTACTGCCGCAGTATCGACGACAAGAAGTCCGGCAAGCCCCGAATGAAGGGTTTCCTCAGCGCCGTCCCCATCATTGCCCGCGAGCGCGGCCTCCGCGGGTTCTTCCAGGGCTTCGTGCCGACGACGGCCCGCCAGGCGGCCAACAGCGCGGTCCGGTTCAGCGCGTACAATGCGCTCAAGCAGATGGCCGAGTCCTACACGGCGCCCGGAGAGAAGCTGGGCGCCGTAGGCACGTTTGCGATGGGCGGCATCGCGGGATTGATCACCGTGTACGCCACGCAGCCCCTCGACACGATCAAGACGCGCATGCAGAGCATCACGGCACGACAGCAGTACGGCAACTCGTTCCGGTGTGCGGCCATGATCCTGAAGCAAGAGGGCGTCCTGACGTTGTGGAGTGGTGCGCTGCCGCGTTTGGCGCGTCTTGTGGTGAGCGGCGGTCTTGTTTTCACCATGTACGAGAAGAGCATGGATCTGATGAACAAGGTGGACCCTGAGGGAAGATACATCTAAGAAGGATTGCTACAAGATACAATGGCGTTGAGGTTCTACGTTTTTGTTTTGGTATAGATAGTTACACTATACAGGGTACAGATTTTGTACAAGATATGATACATAGGGCCTTGACCGTTACGTCAAGCATGCCCATGCTATTTAGATGGCTTCCTTTTCGCCGTGCGACGCCATTATATGGATGGCGTCTCGTGTGGGTGTTTGTGTTGTGTGGTAGTTTGGTTTTGCGTCGTTCCTTGCTTATTCTATCATCATTGAAGTCTGAACATGCCTGACAACTTCTTGGACATGTTTTGCAGCCATCCTCGTGTCGGGGCCTCCTCGAGCTCTCTCAACAGGTCTTGAAAGTATGTGGGCTGGCTTTCGGGCTTCAAGAGTTCGCCATTGAGGGGGAACTGCGGGATGTATGTCAGAGGATTACGATGAGGCGAGGCCGTGGAGGTTGGTGCAGCTTACCCTCTTCTTGAAGCGATCGTCGGTGAGGGCGAACATGGCGTTGGCCTGCTTCAGCTCCTTGGCCTCGTCGACGACATTGGGCTTGGTATACCTCCTCTCGATGCCTCTCTGGATGATTTCGCTGAACTGGGTCTCGGGGCGGAGGTTGTCCTTGGGCCACAAGGCAAGGGCAGACCTCATGTGCTTGTACGCTTGCTGTGGCAGGATAGTGTTAGTGACGGTGATGCGATAGTTGGAAGGGCGGGAAGGGAGGCAGAGAGGAGAGACATACGCTCGTTGTCCGCGACATTGCGGCGATATTGGCAGTAATTAGAGAATGGAGGTGAGTCTACCGAGTGCCGTCTACCTTATCATGGTCTCACCGCGGGGCAATGAGGCAGCAGTGGTGGATAGAGGGGTGTGGGCGCGGCGGTGGAGGGCGAAAGTCGCGGTAGCTTCAGAATCCCATCAACGACGTCAAGGATTTCGCATCAGATGGCAGGCCCGGTCGCAGACGTCCAAGAAATTCATTTCGTCGGAGCTAAGGGACTGCGCTGCATCGGCGCTTGCGGGACTGGTCAGAGTGGAGATGAAATCGCCAAAGACGTGAATGACATTGGGTGGATTACTCAGAGGACTGTGATTGGAGCAAAAGATCTCGAGTGGTCAGGGGGTCCCGATGGGCCGAAGAGAGTGGGGCATCCACTACGTACACAGTATGCATATGGGGCTACCTTGGTGAGCTGGCTTACCTTATGCGCATGACTCTGGCCTGAGGCATTATAAGGTACGGCACCGTAGGCACCTTATTCCCCGGTTGTCTTTGTCAGCCACTCAGGCCACCCAAGAGGCAGCCGTTGGCAGTCACCACTGTGGCAGCGGACTCGGAGCAACACAGAATTGACCCCCCGTGCCCCCCTCAGTCTCAATTTGTTCCAGCACATTCCCGCGGGTAAGGTACGAGTACGTATACGTAACCCCCCCTACCAGCGATGGCTGCGATACTGAGAACCGTCTCCACCTCCACTGCCACAGGGGCTTTCTAGCGTTAGAGCCGTATCTTAGGTAATCCACTTCACCGCAGCGAGACGAGGCGAAGCGAAGCGAACCAGCGACAGACAGCGCCCGGGTCGTGCGACAATCCCGACACTCCTGACCTCCTGTATTCGTACTTCGTTCACTACCTAGGTACCTACACTATCTTACAGCGTACTCCTCCCAAGTTACGCCTGGACTGACTCTCCGACGTTCATCACCGCAGACAAACCGAGCCAACGTTGATGGCGTAGTCCTCTTTTCCTCCGAACCAACACCCTTTTTTTTTTCTTCAGCACAACACCGCCATCGCCGTTCCTTTTTGTCGCCTCACCCCTCCGATTTCTCCTACGATCCTCGCGAAACACTTCCTCGCCTTTTTTCTTTTCGTTTTTCGCCTGGTTCCTTTCGAATAACCGCCTCCGTATTCCCCGACTTCTCCTTACCTCCAACGCCTCTTCCCCCCAATTACCTACGACGCTGCGCTAGCCGTCTTCTCCCCCGGTGGCGAAAGGGGCGCCCCGAGTCCTACGGTTTCAAGACAACAGAATAGAGAGAAAGAGAAAACAAACAACATTACACAACATTCGTCAAGATGGCTGGACGTTATGAGCGGGTATGTTGTGTCCCAAACCAGACACCATTCATTTCCCCTTTTCTCCATGGTTCGCTGACAGTGTACTCTTTCCAGGTAAACGCCCAGGACGAGGACGACTTCAATAGCCCCAACTCCGCACCGCCAAGTCACGCGCAAACAGTGCCAAACTCTCCGCCCCCGTCCTTTCACTCGAGAGCATCATCGCGCGATCGTGCCGCCCACGGAGTCGACTCTACCCTTGCCGACGCATTCGATACCGATGGCGACGAAAGCGATGACGACGCCGACGACAGGCAAAGATTAGTCCGCGCCGACTCCACCCTGACCTCCCGCGACACATCCCGCACCGTTTCCTCCGAGTCAAGACCCCAGCCCGATAGGCAGGTCACCCAGCTTCCTCCTACCACTGCATCGGCAGCAGGCGGACCTACGACGCCCTTCCGCATCTACGGCAGCGGTATCCAGAATGAGGGCGTCTTTTCCAACCTGACGGCGAAGCCTGAGCGGGGAGGCGAGACGAAGGAGGAGCAACCACCGGTATGTTCAATCCCCACTGTCACTATCCATGTCTTGCATGCGGAAAGACGGCATACGTTGCCCAAGAACACGATGTACTAACCAGTCTCTAGACATATGAGCAAGCCGCTGCGGATGCGGCACCCCCATACTGGGAGACGACTATCCTGGCTCCAGGCCTCGGCGGACCCGACGAGGTCTACATTGATGGGATGCCCGTCGGATCTCTCTTCAGTTTTGTCTGGAACGGCATGATTTCCATGTCCTTCCAGGTTGTCGGCTTTATCCTCACATACCTCCTCCACTCGACTCACGCGGCCAAGAACGGGTCCCGCGCCGGCCTGGGCATCACGTTAATTCAGTACGGTTTCTACATGAAGGGCACAACAGAGGGCGACCACCCGCCCAAGATGAACGGCCAAGACGGATACGCGGCACCACCGGACCCCAACTCGCACAGCTTCGACCCCAACGCGGTAACGGGAGAGGGCGGCGGCGGTGTTTCGGACATAACCGGACAAGAGTGGATTGCGTACATTCTGATGGTTGTTGGATGGTTCGTCCTCATTAGGTCTGTTAGCGACTACCTCAAGGCACGGCGCCACGAGCAGCTCGTCTTGCAGAGCCCCGACCGTGGACTGCCTGTGCCCATTATCGCAGATGGCGAGTCGTCCGAGAGAGTGGTATAGCATTGGCGTTTTCGTGTGTCACAGCGTGACGAAGCGCAGTGGGTTATTTTTTCGTGTCACAAAGTGGTTATTGGTCTGGGCCACGAGTCTACGACATTTGGCATCTCGCGCCTTTTCTTTGCGTCGTCCAGTGGGTCTTGGGTGTTTTACGGGAACGGAAATGGGAGCAGGGTAATCTACATAGGAAGCACAGCAGCAGCTTTCATTCTCGGCATCAATACTGAGGTTTTTCTTGGGTACATTCTATCCGTTCGTGTCTGTTCCTCACTCACACAACCGTGATAACGAAATCCTATTCTTCCAGGCTTAGGCACATGATGATCCTAGAATTCAAGATGGCGCAAACGAAAGCGACGTCTTTTAGTGCTTGCAGCGGGATGATCCGCTTAGTAGGCGGGGTCAGTGAGAGAGTTTCCAGGTTACCTTGTGAGCTCCCACTTGCCCGGGCAGTCTGAACTCCCTGGGTCGCTTATCGACAAGGTTTGAGAGCGCGGGGGATCAACCCACCTCCACCGCATTCGCGCCATAACAGGCGCTGTACATAGCTCAAGTTGTAGCGGTTCAAGACATGCTGAGGTGGATATCTCGTGCTGGAAATGGAACTGAATCACCGTCACCTGTGATAGTCACCTCTGATGTTTACAACACACTCAATTTCCTTCCTTTAACAACATCATCTCGCATGCCCTCTTCCGAGAGAACTCTTCGCTTGCCTTACTAGATAACGCAAACCAACAGTCCACCATTTCAACCCAAGCAGAGCACCCGCCACAACGAATACCAGACGCCCTTCAGTCCGGAGAGCTCTCAAGCTTCTCCCGAGCTCAACACGACGACAGACCCCTCGCTTTCTACACCAAACCCCCGCCCCCAACTTCAAGATGGCCTGGCGAAGCTCCGGCGCGACAAACAAAGACCTGGTCGAGAACATGTGGCGGCATGGCCTCATCAAAGACCAACGAGTCAAAGACGCCTTTCTCAAGGTATCTTCAACCACTGTCACTGCCAGAGCATCTCTGACCTGCTGCCTAGGTTGACCGGGCACACTACGCTCCCGCTGCACCGTACGAAGACTCGCCCCAGTCCATAGGCCATGAGGCCACCATCTCGGCACCTCACATGCACGCCAGTGCCACCGAGTCTCTCCTCCCGCACATCCTGCCCTCCGAAACTAGGCCCGCGCCGCGGGTGCTGGATGTCGGTTCGGGATCGGGATACTTGACGCACCTGCTTGCCGAGCTCGTGGGTGATAAAGGGCTCGTTGTCGGGCTGGAGCATATCCAGGCGCTCAAAGACATGGGCGAGACCAATATGGCCAAAAGTGCCGAGGGGAGGGCACTCTTGGATAGCGGCAAGGTCAAGTTCCGGGTCGGTGACGGACGGAAGGGCTGGGTGGAGGCGCCGCGGGGCGGGGAGACGGGTGATTCCACGGGGTGGGATGCCATCCATGTTGGTGCTGCCGCGGTGGAGCTTCACCAGGAGTTGGTGGACCAGCTACGGGCGCCTGGCAGGTTAGCTGGGCGAACGCTTTTATCTGACGCGGAATGCTAACTTTGGGCAGGATGTTTATTCCTGTCGAGGATGACAACGGCTACGATCAATACGTTTGGGCCATTGACAAGAAGGAGGACGGGTCCGTTGTGAAGGAGAAGCTATTTGGGGTTCGATATGTGCCACTGACTGATGCTCCCAAGGCGTGATTGTACGATACCGAATCAAGTTGCAACATTTATATTCGAGATACCTCATGAACAATAATACTGGGATTTTCTCTTCACCTTGCGTACCAGGAACAACGGCTCTCAAGTAAGATTTAGACTTACACCGCATACCATACTTTGCCCGACACACGACTCAATCGGCCTACAGAGCATCCACACCCGTAGGTTTAGTATTTCGGCGGGTGTTGACCCTGGCAAATAGTATCGAAAAGTGCCAGGGTTGCTCTAATGGATCCCAAAGACAGTTAATCTATCTAGGGCCTGCGGGGACCTAAGCTGCATTAGTGGCCACCAGGAACACCGCCAGCAACCTGCCTTCACCTCCGCATCGGCCCAGTCATGTCCTGTGTAGTACAAACACAGAGAGACAATGAGACTCTTGGAAACTGCCCACGGGTCACAGCCACTTGGGAACTTCGTCATCTACGAAGGAGACAATGCGCCAGACTTTGCTATTCTCTCCCATACGTGGGGAGCAGAGGAGGTTACATTGCAAGATGTGCACGATGCCCAGAAGGACATCACACTGATGGCCGGATACCCCAAGATCACGGGAGCCTGCCGATTTGCTCAAAGTCAGGGGTACGACTACATCTGGATCGATACGTGCTGCATCGACAAGACGAGCAGCGCCGAATTGTCCGAGGCCATCAACTCCATGTTCAACTGGTACGAGCAGGCTAGTATTTGCTACGTCTACCTCTCCGACTTGGACTACTCGATATACCAGCAGCCAGGTATGACTGCTCCGTTGGAACTGGCGCTGCGCGAATGCCGATGGTTTACTCGTGGCTGGACGCTCCAGGAGCTCATCGCCCCCGACAACGTCGACTTTTACGACAAGAACTGGCATCTTGTTGGCTCCAAACTCGACGAGTCACTCGGTCCCGCGCTCGCAAACGTCACGGGAATCAGTCTCGACATCCTGAACAAGACTGTTCCCCTGGAGTCGTCGAGCGTCGCCGAGCGCATGCACTGGGCCTCGTCGAGAGTCACGACCCGCAAGGAGGACCTGGCCTACAGCCTTATGGGCATCTTTGGCGTCAACATGCCGCTGCTGTACGGCGAGGGGATGAAGGCTTTTGCGCGGCTGCAGGAGGCCATACTCCAGGATACGGGAGACCATTCCATTTTCGCGTGGCACAGCAACTACGAGACGTCTACGCAGGAGGCGGCGTTTGACCAACATATCCTCAGCGGCCTGCTCGCTCCGTCGCCGGTTGAGTTTTCCCAGTTTCAGTACCTTCGCCCGTTGCCGGCGTTCGGGACGACGGGGCAGCAGCCGATCCAGCTTACGAACCAGGGGATTAGGATTTCCATGTACCTTGAGCCCGTGGACGATGACCAAGGGGGTGATGACGGCAGCGCGGCGGACGACTTTTACGCTGTTTTGGACTGCGCTATCCAGGGCGAGAACGGGGATCAGTGCCCGCGCATCATGCTGAGGAAGTTGTCGGGGAACCAGTACGCCCGGGTCCGGACGGGGAGTGTCTGCACGGTGATCCCGGCGCCGGATTCGACGAGGCCGGGGCGGGGAAGCTACAAGACTGTTTTCGTCAAACGGAGCCCGGCGTATGTTTTACCGGATATTTCTATCCTCAAGGCGGGTTGGAAGGCGGGTGGCGCCCGGGAGGCGTATCGGGTTGTCGATTCATATCCCACGGGGCCGTGGGTGCCGAGTTTGGGGATTTTGAGGACGGGGAACCCGTATTTTGAGCCGGTGCTTGCTGGGTTGCGGTTTGAGTCGCTGACGAACGCGCGGATTCAAGTGGATGTTGTTGTCGGGTGGAGGAGGGTGGATGGGGAGTGGAAGGTGTGGTGTCATGCTTGTGAGGCGCAGGCTGATTTGGAGGTTGATGTGCTGTGGGGGGATACGCAGTTTGCCGTGTCTGGTGGGCTGGATCAGTTTGTTGAGACGGATGTGGAGGTCAAGGTCCAAGTCGAGGGAGATGTTGCACGGAATTGGAGGAGTAGAGGGTTCGCTCAGGTCAAGAGGCATGAGGTTCCTGTGCGCGTGAGGTTGGTGGAGGTTGATAGGCTTGGGAGGAAGGGGGTTAGGATTGAGTGTTGTGCGCCGTTGCAGCCGCATATTCCTGGCTATCAGAAGACGGGGCTCTTGCCGTGGGACGAATATGATTAACTGATGATGAAATCTGGATGTGGTGACTGTGATAATGTAAAGGATTTGTCGAGGTTCAAATGTGGTCATAGGTTGCGAAGCGGAAACGCCATCACGGGTTTTGATCAGATATCCTTACATCTGATGCTATGAGGCTAGCATCATACTAACATTCCAAAGGTCACAGGGTAATCAGAGACAGCGATATAAAAGAGAGGAAGAGGGTCAAACATAATACATGTTGCAAAATAATAAAGATGAGGGCAGGTTCCCAGACCATCCACTCCTCAGCCACGTCGCAAGAAGAACGCACGTAGCCTGCCCATCCAGGAGTAACCGAAAAACGCCTCATAAATCATCACACCGTCTCAAATCTGGTTCTGTTCTTCCTCCTTGGCGACATCCGCTTGCCTCGAGTCCATGACCCCGCTAAGGTGCGTATAGGCTATTACAACGTTACCAATCTGCGGCATATGCTTGATGCTCAAAAAGGCCTGGCCGTGATCCATGCCGGCCAGGTACATGAGCTCCAGCTCTCCTTTCCCGCTCCATCTCTGAGGCGTCGTCGCCCACTCGGGCTTGTCGTGCCGCGTGTAGTTGAGATCGCCAAAGTAGACGTAGCTCGCCACGGCATCTGGGTCGGTGACGCAGTCCTCGCCGCCGAGGACGACGGTGGTGCGCTTTCCCTGTAGCTGGGGCGTCCATAGGATAAAGTCTTGCCAACGGAAACGGCGGGCAAGGGTGTGTGCAACCATAGGATCTGTGGCGACGAACCAGATTTCCCATTCGTTGCCCCATTTCGGTGTGCGCCGCGTGAAGTTGTAGGCTACGGCGGGGAGGTGGAGGAGCAGTGACACGGGGTCGATGAGAACGATGGAGTTGATCTTTGTCGCGATGTCGGGTCTTTGTAGCAGCGGAGAAACGAAGAGCGTGCCAAAGGAGTTTCCAACAAAGACAAAGTCATTATAGTTTTGCTGTTTGATGATGGCGTCTATGCCGTCGACGAGCTCCTTGGTCGTCTGCAGAGGGGGGCAAATACGCGAGGAGACAGGGAGAATCTCGATGCAGAGCACGCCGACGTCCTTGGGAATGCTCCAGAGCCATAGTAGATACGGGAGCATGCCGACGCCGACGCCGTGCATGAAGAGGATGGGACGCTTGGTCTCCGACGTGTGCGGGCGGCAGAAGTAGCTTAGCTTCGGGTCGGCAGACTCGTTGGGTGAGAAGAGGGTCATGGGCCGCCATGGGAAGACGGAGAAGAAGGTGTTGCGTGGTTGACGGTAGAATTTGAAGCCTCTGATAAAGAGGACAAGGGTTGCGAAGAAGTCGAGGGTGCCAGTAGTCTTTTGAATGCGTTAGTCTCCAACTCCGGCTAAGCTGAGGATAATGTTGACTACAGAGACACTTACAAGGTAATACATCAGGCTCCGGTGGGTGATTGTGATGGAATCAAAACTGAGTCGCATCGGTGTTGCGTCTCCAAAGCCTCTCTTGATATTGACTCCAGCCCGCTCTTCGGTTTCCGCAATGTACTCCTCGAGTTCTTCGTCATGCTCTTGCGGGTTGCCTTGCTTGTCGAACAATGCCCACATCAGCCAGTCTTTGACATTCTCCCTGCGAATATCGCCGAGCTGGGCGTTACAGTGCCATTTTCGGATATACTGCTCGATATCTGGTGCGTGATCCAGTCCCTGGTAGAAGAACCGCCGGCGTTCTTCCTGGTTCAGAGGCTCTGGTTGTAGGCCGGGTTTCTGTAGACGACGGCGATACGGTACGAACCAGGCAAAATAAAAGACGATTTCGACGATGCCAATGACTTCGATGAGGATGGATATGGGATGAGCGATGCCGGGTACACCAGCGAGGGCGAATATGAACCAAAAGTAGAGGAAGCAGAGAAACCCGAGGTACTGAAAGTATATGACCATAGACCTCACGAGGATGAGTTCCGGAACCGACCTTCCCACGAGCATTTTTGGATTAGAGAATGCTGGACGGCGCGAGTGCCTAGTTGTGTAGTAGAGAGGCTCTCTTCGATCTGTCCGAGTCCCTTGGCGTTGACGACGTCTGTCAAGGCTACGACGAGATGACTGTGCAGCGGCATGCCGCGATCTTAATACGACGGAGAGTTCTCATCGACAAGCTTGGGACCCGCGTCAGAGATCTACGAAACGGCATGGGCCTGGCCTGCAACATGGGTTTATCTGGCCGAGGGTGGTTCCCTTTTGCTTTGTCTACGCTTGTGATTCGAACGGCACAACGGCCACTAGTAAGGGCCACAAACATGCTCAATCCGAAAAGAACTTTCCAGGTGCGTTCCTTGTTGTCCGGGCACTGCCTTGAAGCCTTGGACTGTGGAAAGGCAGAGTGCGAATGAAAGTTGGGTGATGGAATCGGACGAAACTCAAACGGAAGCGACATGGTGCCATCTCTCAACTGGGGGATTAGTCGTGCGGGCTCTTCTGCGGGCTGAGTGCCCTCTCTTTGGTTGTAGTCAAGTGTTCGGCGCTCCCACCAATGCCACGCCGAAACGTCACAGTCTGTGCTGTTGAGTTGGGTTGGGGAAGTGAGCAGCGAGATGCTGCAGGGACTTGCTTGTCTCGATGGTGGGTAGCAAAGTCGTTATAGATCAGGGAGTGATCGGTGAGCTCGAAGCCAATTGCCCGATTCAGTTCTGTACGATCCATTCGCGTGAGGGAGGCGACGGGGTCTGCTGGCTGAGTGTAAGTCGGGGACAGTAGTGGGACGTGGCAAGTCGGGTCGACATGTGCCATCTCGAGTCGCATAGGTGGTGTTGCATTGCAAAGACGAGCAGAACTTCATGATGCGTCAAATGTGCACGGATTCGAGAATACACTCTGGTGATGGAAGTCAGAGTTGGTCAAGTATGGTCAGTCACTGAGGAAGACGACAGGGTGAATAGACGTAGGTTCGGATACGATGGTCTGTGTTGGTGAACTATGGCCACTCTTCGAAAAGTGTGTTGGCCGCAGCAAACAGGGAAAGCTTCATCTTGGGAGGCGCAGGGTTTCGGTGATGGAGACTGAGAGGGTGGAAGATGTCAGTTGAAGATGTCAGTTGAAGATGTCAGTTGAAGATGTCAGTTGAAGAGCATTGGATGTTGATGATGGACCTCTCACCAGCCGGATTTGGAATGCGAGTCGACCCGCTGCCTCCCAACCAGGCGGCCCTGCCAGTCCGTGACCTAACTGGACTAAGACTAGCGTCAAGCCACATGGGTCGGATCCCGTGCAAAGACCCACATCCAAGATCCACTTCAAGGCCCGCAAACTCCGATAAGCAAAATGTGGCTTGACCCACTATGTCTATCAGAGCATTCTGACTGGACGCCCCCAGTTTGAGCGGAGGAACCTTCCAACCGTAGGTATTCCAGCCCCATAGCCGTGTGGCCTCTTTGGGTAGCATTCTCTCACCCCAAAACAAGCATTGTGACGGCTGGGCTTGATTCCTTCAACGCTGTCGCCTACCAACATGTAAGCCATACATGCACCACACACGGTGATTCGGCCTAACTATGCGCTCTCACGGCCCCATGTGGCTTACGGACTTTGCATCGCAATCGTGTCCTTCGAGGCCCCCAAGCGGTATTCACGCGGACTTCTGGTAGGATAAAAGGCGATGGAGTTCTCGCTTCCCAAGTTCAATATGAAGACTTGGTCATCATTCTATATCACTACTCTCATCTCTCACCAAATCAGTCTCACCTTCTAGGACACAAAGAATCTTCTTTTCATCTCTTCTCGATCTCAAACACCTCAGTGGAACCGATCTACCAACAAGCCCCCGGCCCCGATCCGCCATCCCGCACTCGGTCTCACCTCTCGCATCCGTACTCGGTTCCGTCCCGAAACCCCATCACCTAGGCGCTTACACGGCACGTCACGGATCACTCGACGATCATGTCTTCCGCAAAGACCATTCTCTTCCTTGGAGCCACTGGCGGCTGCGGACTCTCAGCTCTGCGCCGCTCCCTCGACGCCGGCTTCACGTGCATCGCCCTGTGCCGCACCCCGTCCAAGCTGACCTCCGTCCTCCCGTCCGAAAAGTACCCCAACCTCCGCATCGAACAAGGCAACGCCCACGACGCTGACGTGATTGCCCGATGCGTCGTCTCGCCCCTTGACGCAACCCGCTTCGTCGACGCTGTCGTATCCTCCATCGGCGCCTGGTTCGAGCTGCGCAAGATGAACCTCGAGGACGTCAACGTCTGCGAAAAGGGCATGACCGTCTTGCTCGACGCTATCAAGAAGCTGCGCACCGAAAAGGGCGTCTCTGGACGGCCGCGCGTCATTGGGCTCAGCAGCACTGGCATTTCCAAGTTTGGCAGAGACACGCCTCTTGTCATTCAGCCTCTCTACAAGGGCCTCTTGCACACCCCGCACATGGACAAGAAAGCCATGGAGGAACTCCTCTTCGCGAGTGGTGAAGCCTGGACGGTGGTGCGTGCCAGCTTCCTGACCAACGGAAAGGAGCAGCCCGCGGGCACAGTCCGGGTGGGCGTCGAGGACCCCGTCAAGGGTGTTGAGGAACTGGCCATTGGGTACAGCATTGCCCGTGAAGACGTTGGCAAGTGGATGTTTGACAACATCTTGCAAAAGAATGGAGACGACAAATATGTTGCCAAAGTTGCAACGGTCACCTACTAATCACCACTACCTTAGGCTGTTGTTTTGCTTTCACTTCTCACCATGTTTCTGCTTGGCTTCACACAGACATCTCCTTTCAATACCCTTGTTCCGTACGTTCTGCTCGTTTTGCTACAAGTTGTCGATTACGAATTACCTATAATATAACATTTGATACGCTTCCTGCTCCAAACTGTGCACTGATTCCGGGTTATAAAGGCCTGGAGCATGTCGCTGTTCGCTGGTTTCCAAACCAAGACTTTTCTACTCTCCGTCCCTCTACAACATCATCTCCCTTGACCAGCCCACCCTTCATCTTGAGTCATCTTCCAGGAGGCCCATATTGCGATGAATAAAGTAGACCAGCTGATCTATGTTATCAGGCTCGGTGATCCAGTGGCCGCCATATTCGTATTCGTGCCATTGAACTTCTTTCAAGCCAATGTTGTGTAGGGCCTTGCATAGGGCTCTTCCGTTCTTCACCGGAACCGTTGGGTCGTCGCGAGCGTGGGAAAGGAAAATTGGCGTGCGTGCCATCTGGTAGTTCACATCACCACACTTTATCTTCCACTTGCCATCATCACTGGCGAAAGGACCGGTTGTGACTTGGTATGGTGAAAGGCCTGGGTAGGCCCAGCTAGCGTAGCCAATAAGGCCGCCCAAGGCTTTACAACCTGTCAAGTAGGCCGCAACAGCTGTCGCAAATCCCTGGCTGATGCCGCCGAGGAAGATTTTGTCAGGTGACACCGCGTGGGATTCCCGGTCGATGAGGCGGTTGATGAAGTCGATGCTTTCAGACAGGCTCGGTTCTTGCAATTCTTCTTGCTCGTTTGGGTTCTCTGTAGACCACATATCAAACCATTGGGTCATGTCTGTTTTGAAACGTTTAGATGGGATCGACGGTGCGCTGGGGAAGACCCATTTGAAGGTTGGGTACAGGGCTTGGAGGGTTCGAGGGGGTGGTGGCGCTGGTGTGTCGTCCAGGGGGTTGTTGGGCTGTTCAGGGCCATCGTCCAGGATTCGTGCCAGGTGTTCCGAGACTTCGCATTCAAAGAACTCATCTGCAAATTCTTTGCCGTCACTGCCTCTGCCATGGAGGAGGATGACGGTGTGCGTGTGCTCGTGGCCCGGGGCAGGTTCAAGGTGGAAAACGTCCGTGAGAAATGTCATTGTACGGGTAGATACGTTGGCAATAATACCGTTCAAATTGATGTTGACCAAGAGTTGGGTCTTCCGTATTGCAAACGAATGGTGTTGGGTGTGGTGAATTTGCAGATACGTTGGCTGGTGGTTGGCGGACTGGCGGAAGGTCGTCCCCTAGGTACCTTAGTAGTTAATTGCCTGCCACTCCGTGCCTTCCTCCGCTAAAAATGCACCTGCCCCGCTGTGCCTCCCTGGCGCTTCTTGCCGACCACAACCTCCAGGTACCTTACTTATGCTGCGTACCTGCCGCAGAGACTCCCGTCATCAGACTGAAGGTACCTTGCGATGTATCTTCGACATGGAGAGTCACCGAAAAAGGGGTTGTAAACACATCAACCGAGTATTCCAGGAGCAGACATTTTAACAGATACTGGGAAAGTGATATCCTGAATTGGCTTTCTTTTTTTAGAAGTGATTGTCGAAAAGCAATCTCCCAGTCGCCTTTTGAGTTTACACAATAAAACCCACATACACGACCTCACCTTACGTAACTTGGACATGTGGTGTACTTTGCAAGCCATGTCATCCAGACGCGACAATCCTCCTCCCTCAACATCATCTGCGAATAACTCCAATAACTTCCTTCATTTTACGACTGAAAACAGTTCGGACGTCTTTTCATTTACGAAAGCGAACTCATAAGCACGTGAAACTGGCCAGTATGGTGTTGCTCGCGCCAGAGTTGTTGCGTATCATCGGACAATACCTTGCAAGTCAACATTTCGAACCTAAACATGGAGAACCTCTTTCGGATGTGGTCTAACTACCAGTACCCTTTAATAACAATAGGCGACCAACAAAAAGACACTGAGGGCTTTGTGTCGCGTCAACAAGGCATTCCGAGATGCTTTCAGTGAGTTCCTGTACGCCGAGGTCTATCTGGGCTACAATCACTTTGTCAAGGACGACCCTCCACAGAAATGGCTTGTCAAGGAATCCCCAGAAACCCGCCACATGAAAGTCATCCACTTCCGACCCAAGGGCTTCGAATGGAACAGCCATGAGATGGAACTTGACGATCATATTCGAAATTGCAACTCCCAGCTCAGACGACTGTTGGCAAACACCCCAAATGTCAAGAGATTTGTGTTCGTCACACCTTTAGCACTCAAGGCAGTACCCTCAAACCTGTAGAATTACACGCTAACGGCCGTTTTAAGCTTGGAAGACGGAGAATTCTTCCTCTCCTCCGCAACCTTGAAGGCGCTAAAGCACTGCTGCCCCAACTTGGAAGACATCTCCTTCGATTTGGAAGCCCACCCACATGAGCCCGGCGCTGGCAGGTACTGTCGCGACGATGACTCTTGGCGAGACCCGCAGCCCATCATGCCTGTTCCCGATGACTTGAAGTACAGCATCGCCGACTTCAACGTCTTTTCCGGCCTGACCGGACTTCACCTAACTGGGCTGCAGGGGCCTATCCCAAAGTGGATAGAAACCATAGCCTGTATCCTGGGTTCCTCCCCGAAGCTCACTGATTTGAGCCTGTCTCTTTCTCGACCAACGGCGGATAGCTTTGCTAATGTAGACGATCGTGATGAGCTTTACGACTTTCTCATGAATTTGGGAAATCGCTATGGAGATCTTGGTCACCCTCCCCTCCGCCTCAAATCTCTCAAATCATACTATCCCGTCCTTCTTTGCGAAGACGAGGATGGCGGGTTTGATTATCTCGACAAACTAACCGACTTAAACCATTTGCAAGAATTGCGACTCTTCAACCAGAGTGCCGTCATGCGAGGGAATAGCCCACCGGATGCCCCGGAGCTCGCATTCTACGCCATTGACCCGAGCACATTGCCGAATCTCCGCCAACTCACCATCGGGGCATGGGAAGCAGGCATAGAGAATTGCTTTGAAGAGCTCGACGAAGAATACGCAAGCCAACTCAGTCTCCGCGTGGACCCTCAAACATTCATCTTCGACCCAAACTACGAGAAAGGCATCTCCAGCATGCTCGACAATGAGATGATCCTGAGAGTTAAAGAGCTCATCATACCACAGACCTGGATTGGAAACGGAAAGGATGCACCTGACAACTGGGACATGTTCAAAGTCCTAGAGTCCTGCCACTGGATCACCTCCATCGGCTTCACTATCGACACCACGGTGGCACCTTACGGCCTGATTGACATCCTTGCGAACATGGAGGGCTTAAAAAAGCTTTCCATAGAGTACCCCAAGTTCAAAACCAACAGAGGGCACGGGGGAGACCCCCTTCAAAGATTTAAGAAAGTGGAATACCTCAAGCCAGAGATCGTCGCCGCAAAGTGCAAGCACTTGACCTACATGAGACTGCACGGCCATGGCATCAAGATATGGCGGCCGTCAGCGGGCACGGCAGAGTTCGAATATCTCGAAGATGCAGAGGACGCTGTCGTTGGAGCATTCTTCCGCAAAGAGACTCGGGAAGATAACCATTGGATCGCTGAAGCAATGGACAGCGACTACTTCGAGCCGCCGCGACCGCTGTAGCGGGTCGAGCAGATTGTAGATCAACTTGCTTGGGAGGAGAACGACTACAAGTGATAAAATCAACGTTAGTATGCCGATCTTTGGCTGGCGTACTGATTCTCATGTCAAAACATTCCTAGAGTTCTCTAGAAAGAAGTCTTGCTTATATAATATGATTTTCAGACCCTGAGTCTCTGTTACCAGCCAACTTGTCCGGCTACCAAGGTTGGATACCGTCCTTGTTCACAACCTTGCCAACGTCAGCGTCCCGTTCACCCTCAACAACCTGTTGAATCAGCCTGGCTCCCTGACTCGGCGCACCCGCGCCCATCTTCTTCAGCGCATCGGGATTTCCTCCCAACCCCGTAGCCAGGAAACCTGGGGAGATGCACCACACCTTGACCCCGTCTGCCTTGAGAAGCCAGTGCCAGTTCTGCATGACCATGTTCAGCGCGGTCTTACTAGACCGGTACCCGGCTTGAGGGGTATAAGGCTTGGGCCAGCCGGCAGCCGTTACGGTCCCTGGCTGGAATGGGAGCAGGCCGGCGCTTTCAATGCCATTGAGAGTGGACAGTCCGCTGGTAATGAAGAGAAGACGAGGGTCGGAGGATTTGATAAGAAGAGGGGCAAAGGCGTGGGTCATGACGTGTGTTCCGGATGTGTTGACGTCGTATGACTTGTTCATATTCTGGCGAATAGCTTTGATGTCCTCGGGGTTGTAATTGTGAGGCCCGAAATCATGAGAGGCGCCTACAAGTTATCTGTCAGACTTATTCTAGGTTCGTGATTCTCCTGGGATGTAGACGTACCAGCGTTGTTAATCAGGACATCGAGCAGCCCATGCTTTTCTTTGATACTCTTGAAAGCGCCAATGATTGAATCATCATCGGCTACATCCACTTGGATGACCTCCAACGAGCTTGCAGTGGATGGGAACTCCTTTGTGAGTTCAGCAAGGGCAGAATCGCCCTTTTCGAGTGACCTTGATCCAACAATGATGTGGTATGCCCTGTCGGATTGCAGCAGGATCTTGACTGTTTCATAGCCAATACCGGTGTTGGCTCCGGTGATAAGGACGATACGCTTGGAAGACATGGCTGATGATGTACTTCAGACGACTTGGATTATTGGTATAAGGGGACTGTATGTAGAACAATAAGAAGGTGTCCAGAAAACAAGTAGACTTCAAGCCCTTTTATTGCCTCCGCATAGCAGCATGTTTCTGGCCTGAGACAACTTCAGCCCTAGCCAACGCGCCCGGAGTTAGGCTTGACGGAGAGTTTTATACGACAGATGGTTAGATTGCGGGGCAACCATGTGGAAAATGGCGCCAAAAACCCCTGGGCATCTTTCAAAGCAGAGTATATAAACGCGAAGTCGCGACGACTTAGATCTCAACGTCAATGATCTTTAACTGCGTCCTCCGGCCCGGCGTGAGTGGATCTTACGTTGCCCGGAGCCGGGAGGGTCCCGATTTGGACATCTTTAACCCCGTTGGGGTCGTCAATGAGGGGTCTTGCGTGAGATGAGGTTGAGTACACCGAGCACTAACAGAACTTGGCTGCGAACGCTAAGAACCGCGATAACCTTCTCTGTTAGGAAGACACCAGCGGATGTTCTGCTCAATGTCCCGCCTAGACCGGCCCCCTACGGACCCCACCCCGACGGCAGACTGAAGGAACTCGGTAAGCTATCCCGAAAGCTGCTGAATGACGTGAGTCAGTGCTGAAGTCGCCTAATGTCCCCCCAAGCTGTCCATCTTGAGTTCGAGTACGGCGTACCTGATCTGATATCGGAAGTATCATTAACGAAACAAACAAAGAAGCGGCCATTCTTCTCTCAAGTTCAACTACGGAAATAACGTACACAACATACCTTTGAACATGGCACCGAAACCCGTTCTCCTCGTCGGCGCCAATGGCACGCTAGGCGCCAAAATCCTAGACTCCCTTGTGGCCGCCAAATCCTTCAAGCTCAGCGCCTTGAAGCGCGCTGGCTCCAAGAGCACCATCGCGTACCCCGCAGACCAAGTGCAAGTCATTGAAATCGACAACGACCTCTCCTACGAGGGTCTCAAAAAGGCATTTACCGGCCAAGAAGTCGTCATCGTCAGCTTCCGCCTGCGGGATCTCGACCAGCACCTGCGCATCGCCGAGGCGGCGTCCGCGGCGGGCGTGAAGCACTTTATCCCCGCCGACTTCGGCAGCATCGACGCCGATAACCCCCGCGCGAGGGAGCTCATCCCGCTGTACGGCTGGAAGCGCGCCGTGCGTCAAAAGGCGCAGGAACTGGCGGACAAGAACCCGGATTTCGCGTGGACGGGTATTGTCTGCGGGCACTTTTTCGACTGGGGTGTCAAGGAGGGTTTCTTGCACGCATACCTCGACACCAAGAAGATCGACGTCATTGACGGCGGCGATATCAAGGCCTCTGTCGCGACACTGCCGAGGGTCGGGGAGGCTGTCGTGCGTATTCTCAACTTGGGCGTTACCGAGGTGACGAAGAATAAGACGCTTTTCATTCAGAGCTTTTGCATCACGCAGAACGAGCTGCTTCAGAGTTTGGAGAAGGCGACGGGGGCCAAGTGGACTGTCAACAAGGTCGAATCCGAGAGCTTCATCGCGGAACACAAGGTCAAGGCCGATGCGGGTGACGCTGAGGCGATTGAGGACCTTGTCTTCGCTGTCGGGCAATTAGATGCAAACTGGACGAAGCGCGATGACTTTGCCATGAAGACTTTGGGGCTAGAGGATGAGGATTTGGACACTGTCATTGCGGATGTTGTCGCTAATCCAGCAGTTTAAGGGACACCACCTCTATCAGTGAAGGCCGATAGAACTGTCGCAGCTGCACCAAGCAAATTCATATTTTCTCACCTGAACTGAGCATCGTTCTTGCTGAGAAACATAGAGAGAGTTTATTGAATGTTGTTAGAAATAATATAGGCGAAGGTATAAGGGCATATCCGACTCCTGAATCACAAGTTACCGACTGCCTTGGGCAAGTCCGTCATGTCTTCCAGGAATACATCAAACTCGGACCGAACCTTTGCCATATCCTCATCGACATCATCAGTCCATCGATGAACATAGATGGTCCGCAACCCAACCTTCTGCGCCCCTCGCAAATCATATGCGTGCGCTGCAACCAACACCACTTCCTCAGGCTTGAGCTTGACAAGCTGCAATGCCTTTTCATACGCAGTGGGGCTAGGCTTGTAGACACCCAGAAGCTGACTGGAAAAGAGCATGTTGAAGCTCAGCCCTGAAAAACGGACGAGGTCAAGCTGCAAGCGAGTCGTGCCGTTGGCATGCACAAACACTTCAAGGCCGAGGTCGTTCCGCAGGCTCTCGATTGCCTTGGAAACTTCGGGCCAGGCAGGCTGCGAGTGCCATGCTTTTATCAACTCGGTCTTGATCTCGGGGCTGAAGTGGCTGGCGTACACGGGAGACTGGTCCAACAGGTTGTCGAGGACCCGCGCGAACGTAATGTCAATATCCTCAGGCTCAAGACCCTGCGCATGCCGGTTTGCAATCTCGATAAAGTATTGTCTGCGCCATTCGAGCGCGAACTTTGACGCCTCTTCCTTTGGAATGGTGGCGGGTAAGGCTTTGACTACACTGGCATGCCAGTTAAGGCAAGTTCCCATGAAGTCGAAGAAGACTGCCTTGACCTTTGTAGGTTGCTGAGACATGATGGTTGGTAGGAATTGGTTTAGGTACCCTTGGGGGTAGTGGGAAGCCATGGTCGAAGAAACAAGCTTTGCTTGGCAGGAACCTTGAATTATGAAGTCTTTGAATCCCAGTCGCTTTTAGAACGACAATTTCACTTCATTAAGCTGATATTAGTAATTCGAGGTCATTTTTGGGACTTTGGAAGGGCGCACTTTAGCGCAGCCATCCTTCGACAGGTTGTGCAATGTCAGCATGATCAGGTAAGCCGAGTACAATGGCGTGATTATCTGACCGAAAGTCAAGCGGCCATACGGAAATGCAAAAACTGAGACACAAGAAGCCAGCCAAGTTTCTCAAAGTAAAGAAGAAAATAGTTGAGGAACTTGAGCGTTTACAAAGTTGTCATTAGGTGAAAGTTTTAATACGGCCTCCTGCTTCTTCTCTCTTTACGACAATGCTGCACTGCTTTACGGCCTTTTCAGTTTTGAGAGTGCATCGAAGAATAGGTCGAACAAGGTGAAAAACAATTTATTTCAGGCACAGATTGTGTCAACAATCAAGGCATCAAGGATTCAATATGGCTTTGACCGACATCCCTATGTCGCTATGTCTAGACTGTTAAAAGACGAATACTAGAAGAAAGATTGACCACTCACGCAACTCGCTTCACAGCTTTCAGTCAGGCTTGTTTTCAAGTTCTGCAGCAACCAATATTGCTTCGTGACAAAAGTGCGTCTTGTGTCAAGTTACCTTCAGAAATCTCAACGTAAGACATTTGGCGTGACGTTTCCTCTCCAGGTCGGCTCCAAAACCTAAGACTGGTTTATGCCCAAACAAACTCATCTGAGAGGTTTTGGGAGTTCCATGAAACTTTTGTTTCTAAGTTGAACAAGTTTTTCTACCTATTTTAACGCCCACTAACCTACGGAGCCGACAATTTGTTGCCCATTTCTGTACTCTTGGGAGGAGCGGAAGGCCTTGTTGCGCGAGTGGCGTGAGTGACGGCCTTGGCTTGCAGTTAGCACAACTTCTATTCATGAATTTAGGGCGGAAAGCCAGTCTGCGTGCGACTGCGCCAATTCTCCAATTCTACAGGCCCGCTGTCGGTGCAACCAATATCTGCCGGCACTTATCAACCCCGAGCGGAGTGCATGAAACAAGCGCCACAGTTGGGACCATTGGGTTGATGGCTTCTTCACGTCTGAGAACTCCCAATAATGGATGATAAAGAAGAAACTTGCGCCTCGCAGTTAACCTATTTCTCATGACTGGGCACACTATGCAAGTGTTCGGGCGCCACACTACAATATGGGCAGTTTAGGCGAACAAGCCCCTGCTTGAGAGCGATGGTCCAGTCACCAAAGGCTGCTCAATGGCGGGGTTCCTGGGTGCCCCGATGGGTTGCGGTGACATGCCCGCGATACGGCCCCAGTAAAGGGCTCCGGACGGAACAGTTTTTGAGGAGCTCTGACTGGGGGAAATCTGCAGGACCGGGGACCCGGACCGGGGCGCACGGTAGTAGGCAATTTCTCCGTCCACATGGCTGTTCTTGGCACTATCAAGCAGATAATGTGACCTTTGACAAAATGCCATGGCAGGATCCTGATTAGATCTTGGCAACGCAAGTTGAATGCTCTATAATACCACACGAAACAAGGGCCAGCAGCTACAAACTACCATTGAAGGGGAAATAGCTCCAGAGTCCTTCCTATTTCGCGTGCGCCCCTTTGGCTTACCCCCTCAGCCATATCTCTGAGCCTTGAAATCGCAACGGTTTCTCATCGACTTTTGAACATGATTGGATCGCCTATGGAATCTCCTGTTTTTGTTGATCGTGTGTTCTTCTCAGCGTAGGATTCGGACAGTATCTTGGATCCAGTTCATGAGGCGTCAAGGAGTCAGGATCCTCCACCATAAGTCCACCAATCGATTATGCGTGATATCTTAAGCTTGTGTTTTGTCTTGACTCGGAATCTGCGAGAGTGGACAAAAAAGAATTGTCTTGAGTCTTCTATATAACGCGAGCTCATCGTCCGATGTTGTCATTTTGGGTAGAGTCTTAGAAGCTTCACTGAGCAAGAACATTACATTCTCATCACGATTGGCTACAACTCCGCCTTCCAGCATTGTGATCAATCAGGTTTTAGCCATCATGTACTTCTCCAAGGCTAGCATCGTGGCTTTGCTGGCGGCTGTACCCAGCACACTTGCCTGTCTCGGATACGAGGGCGGTGTTCCCACTGCGACTTCCACAAAGACCAACAGCAAGTACATTGAGGTTCCCGCTGGCACTGTCTATGACGGTGGTTGGGCTAGGTTCGACCGTGGTTCTGGTGCTTGCACCAGTGGTGAAGGAGGTATGCTATCTGTCTGACACCGTGATAAGCCTTAGTTGGGAACTGACAAAGCCACCCAGGCGATGCTGATGCCGTCTTCATTCTCCGCAAGGGCGCAACTCTGAAGAATGCCATTATTGGCAAGAACCAGAAGGAGGGCGTTCACTGCGACGGTCCTTGCACTCTCGAGTTTGTATGGTTTGAGGATGTTTGTGAGGATGCCATCACTGTTGTAAGTAATGAGTTGAGCAGTGAAAAAATCTCTTTGAATAGCATAGTTGACACCCGATGCAGAAGAACGATAAGGCTGGCGACCACACCTGGATCATTGGTGGTGGTGCCTACAAGGCCAGCGATAAGATTGTTCAACACAACGGTTGCGGCACCGTGAACATTATCAACTTCTGTGAGTTATTCTGAAGCAGTGCCCTATTGAGTTCCTTGAGTCAAATAGCTAACCACAATCGTGTAACACAGACGCGAATGAGTGAGTGATCTTCGTGTACTATCTAGGTGAAACCAAACTAACACTGAAGTAGCTACGGCAAGGTCTATCGCTCTTGCGGCAACGTAGGTTTTTTGCTGTCTAGTCTCATTATCTATGGAATGAATCATACTGACCTGAGTCTCTCCAAATCAGTGCAGCAGTCAGTGCAAGCGCAACGTCTACGTCGAGGGCACTACCGCCCGCAACGGAGGCGAAGTTGTTGGCATCAACTCCAACTACGGCGACACCGCCACCCTCAAGAACGTCTGCACCGACGCCAAGACCCCGTGCCAGATGTACACCGGATGTGCCGGTGGCTGCGAGCCCGTCAAGGCAGGTGCCTGCTCCGGATAAGATACCTCTACGATTCATCGCAAGCCGCACGGCATCGCCGAGCAACCACACGGGTCCCTCGGGGCCCAAAATCAATCCTGGACCGTATCTTATTCTCAAGTCGGAACCTTTGGCCAGATACTCTTGTACATATCATCTCATATTGCGGCCTGTGGTCGCTGCGCACATATTTAGCTTGACGTTGAATGAGGAATGATCATGTTCGCCGACCTTGGGTACATCGCGCAACGTAGCTGGTCCAATGAATGAAGTAAGAACCTTGAAGATTGAAAATCTGTGCACGTAGTTTCGCGCGGTATTTGAGGAGCACTTAGAATGGTATTTGGTCATATGACCTACATGAACGCGGGCAGATTCTCGCCACATGATGCGTGTTGAATCGAGACGGCCTACGTCACTCACAAAAGTAAGTAAACAAACACCCATATCTCGTCTACCTGATCTTCTCTCAAGACTCCCATTATGTCTACTCCTACAGACAAACTTTTGATGCGATTTGAAACTCTTAGCTACTTGTTACTTGTGTAGAAACAATGCCTTCAATCAGAGCTCAGCGTAATAATACCAGTCTGATCGCCACCGACCTTAAGACCAATGAATTCGGTAGAAAGCGTCGTGGATGTTTCTACATCGTTTATCTCTTGAGAATAGTCATGAAAATCGTGGTGATAATTTGAATTCCGCTCTCTGACCTCGAGCTAACATGATGTGATAGTTGATTAATTTCACTGCACCACCACATCCTCGACTTTCCCCAATGAGCATGATGATCACTTGGGTAGTTCAGCATGAAATATACGATCTTCTGGCTTCGGAACATGCGTTGAATAATGCATAGGTCCAGTGGCCGAAAGCACCTGTTCTTTTTACGGAAACATATCTAATACCAGGATTTCAAAATGTCCGTGACGCTGGGGTTGATCTGAACCTATCGGCTATTGCCAAACAACATCACTACGCTACCTCTATGTCTAGAAACTCACTGATCACATCACCATCAGGTGATGAAATGTCAAGCACCTTTTGGACATCATCAAGCGGACGTGCCGAAGTGATGACATGGTCGATGGATCACTCAACGATGGCCAACCTTTCTTATAAACAAAATGACATAGAGGGCGAGCAACTGAACATGAACTCGTCAACCTCATCACCAATCTCACCATCATCATAAACGTCATCAAATCTCGTCTACCTCATCGTAGACCGAACTCTAGAGCCATATCAAACAGATCTATCCGAAACTTCTATTCCAAGACCCACTCATTTCAAGCTCTCAATAACCCCTTCGATTTTCATCATGGCGCCTGAAGCAACCATCACCCAAGAGCCTCGAGGCTTTCTCAGGCTAAAAGCTCTGATTAAAAGCCTCAGGACTTTGATCCATCCAAAGAAACGCCTTCCGATCGAGAATCGAGAGCAACGCCAAGAAGCCACCATCAATAAAGAAGCAAAGGCGCTGAAGAAGGCCAAAGCAAAGAAAGCTAAGGTGGAAGCTCACCATGCTAGACGGGGAGAACGAAGTGTTGCTTATAGACCATCGAACTCGACATACAAATACGATTCAACACCGTGGTTGATGATGACTACGTTCGACACTTGTGGAGGGGGATGTTATGACAGTGGATGTTGTGACAGTGGAAGTTACTGTGATTAGTTGATGTCTCATGGGATTTGGTTGGCCCTTTCCCTTGATAAATATGGAAACGATGGCGAAGATGTTTGTGTGGCTGTGGTGTCATCACCTCACCAGAAGTCATTCCAATGTCACTTTTTAACTACTTCCTCTCAGAAAATGCGAACAAGGCTTCCTTCTTCATTGTGTCCTCCTTCGGCTCTTATAGCTTTCCGTCGAAAGCTTCCTAGTCAGGCAAGTGACTTCGACAAAAAAAATCACCATCTTGTCTGCTACTGGTCACCTCTAACGCTCTGTCAATTCCACGACACTCTCGATCATTTTAAGTGAGTAAGAACGGGAACGCCCGTTGCTTTTGACTTATCATTAGCTATATGCCACTGTTTCGTTATCGATCTGACCTCACACTTGGACTCTTTACAAGTGGTTGCACTGCGTGATAGTGAAAATTAATACTCGAGACACTCTTCAGAGGCAGGATCCTGTTCAAGTATGGACGTGAAGTGCTTGATCACTGGATATGAGAAGACCCATTTGGTCTGCCTGGCTTGTCCATCTTTCGCGTGTCTTTGCTACGATCAAGGGTATACCTGGCAGGGGAAAGCTTTCAGGCAAGGCTCCAAGGCTTTCTTGGTTGTGAGAAAATAACTCAGACTTCATTTGGTCTGATGATAGCATCGCGCAGCTTCGGCCCGAGCGCTGCCTGGTGACAGGAACTCTAAGTAAAGGTTTGGACGCGTTGCGGGGCGGCGACTTGCCTAAATCGTAACGTCGGGAGCAATTTGATTCGAGCGCGTGGTAACTTTGCCTCGGTACATCATTTCTGCGATGTCACGAACAGCTTTCCCCTGCTCAAATCACCCAGCCATCGTCCGTTTCCAACTTTCTTCCCCCTACCCAGCAGACCATGCCACTATTGCCGGTAAAATACGAGTTGTTATTGCACCATCCCTGGAGGCACGTGAAAGAATCTGACCGCATCTGGAAGATTCTCCATGACAAGTACCACCGCGATCAAGGGCACCATGCTTGTGCCAACTACGCCCGATTTGGAGACAAGAACAGGCACATCTCAGCCCGACGTCATGCTTGCCGCGACGGCTTTCAGTCGGATCAATTCTCTCGAAAGATCTTGTCAACCTCAAAGTCAAGAAGTCTGTCGTCGAAGAGTTTGACTTGATGTGTTCTATCTTCACTCAGTCACCTGAGCACCGCCGGGCTGCCTGACTCGAGCGCATCGTGTCCTAGTCTCCTCACCGGCTGCGACTTCCCCGCAAACCAGCCATCAACAGCCGGGATGCGCATCATCGCCGGTTGTCTTTGGAGATTGTGGGGTATTCAAAGTGCGGAGAGACAAGGGTATTCGGGGTAGCTAATGTGACTACCGCAAGTTCCCGTTGGGCTTTCGGTGTAACCGTTCCACGACGCTTTGCCTTTACTGCTGCGCTTGCTCCTCACAAGTGAACTTGCAAATCTTCCATTGCTAGCATGAGGCTTGCGTAGTAGCAAGAGGCAATGATCGGCCATTGGGCTGTTTATGGGCGCAATATCCATCGCAGTGCTACCCAAGCCGGCCAGCCAAAGTCTCGGACGGTTTGTCTTGTCCTGACCCAGCGATGTGGGAGATCATCCCGCTCCTGCGTATGTCGGGGCCGGACTACAGGAATGCTACATATATAAAGTGAGAAGCAGATCCTATGATACATGTTCTGGCTTGATGTTCAAGGTGACGATTTGTGGCTCTCTGAGCAATCCCAGTCATGCGGTCGCTTCACTTCTGGCTCTCCTCCGCACTCGCCCTCGCGGCGACTGTGAGAGGCCAAGACGACAACACCGCAAAGGTTGAGGCAGCTCTTGCCGCTATCACCGTTACCAACCTTGACGATGTCCGTGGCAACCTGTACCTACCCTCCACCATTGACGGCCTCAATGTCACCTGGTCAAGCAACTCCTCGGTCATCTCAAGCAGTGGTGTTGTCGTAAGACAGGCCGATGATACCCAAGTGGCTCTCACCGCTTCCATCGACTACGAAGGCAGCTCTCAGACTCGAGAGCTTGTCGCTTCCGTCCGCAAAGCCGTGGCCCTTGATCCCTTTGCGGGCTACGCATTCTCTTACTTCACCGGAAACTCCATTGCTGGAGAGAAGATCTACTTCGCCGCTAGTCAAGGCAACGACGCCCTGAAGTGGACTGAGCTTAACGGAGGTCAGCCCGTGTTGACCTCAACATACGGCACCAAGGGCCTGCGCGACCCATTCCTCATCAGATCGCCCGAGGGCGATACCTTCTACCTCATTGCGACCGATCTCTCCATTGGTTCAGGCACATCTTGGGGCGACTCAGTTCGCATCGGTAGTCGGTATCTTGAGGTCTGGGAATCCAACGATCTCAAGACCTGGTCAGCACAGAGGCATGTCTTGGTTTCCCCTCCTGAGGCAGGAAACACATGGGCACCCGAGGCTTACTACGACGATGACCTTGGTGCCTATCTGGTCTTCTGGGCTTCGTCTCTCTACGAGGACAGCGATGTCAACCGCACTGGCAGCACCTACCACCGCATGCTGTACGCAACCACTCGCGACTTCGTAACCTTTTCCGAGACTTCTATCTGGCAGGATGCTGGCATGTCGAGAATTGACTCGACCGTCATCAAGTCGGCCGATACCTACTACCGATTCACAAAGGACGAAGGTGCTAGCGGTACGGGATGCAGTGATATCATTCAAGAGAGTTCTACATCTCTTCGCGCTACCCTGGACTCGTGGACCATCATCGACTCTTGCATCGGCAAGAAAGCTGGTACAAGCGCTGTTGAGGGCCCAACTACCTTCAAATCGAACCCGGACGACGTCCACGGTGAGAAGTTTTACCTCTTCGTTGATGAATACGGCGGACGCGGCTACATTCCCTTGGAGACTGCCGACATTGGCAACCCCAACTGGACCGTATCATCTTCCTACAGCCTGCCGGCCAGCCCGCGTCACGGAACCGTCATCCCTGTGACCGCTGCCGAGCTTGCCTCTATGACTGGTTCATCGGCCACACGCCGAGCAGTCGAGGCTGAAGGCGAGATCCTCCGCTACGACTTCTCGGCTGTTGATGGCACCCAGCTTCAAGATGCTTCCGGAAACGGTAACCACGCTGTGATAAATGGCGGTGCTACTATCGTGGATGGCGCTCTCACCTTCGACGGTGTCGATGACTTTGTCAAACTTCCCAACAATATCTTGTCGGGCGTTGAGGATATTGCCATCGAGGTCCAGGTTCTCCTAGATGCTTCTCGGACGACGCCGTACTTCATCTACGGCATTGGAAACACCGCTGCCGATGGCAACGGAAATGGCTATCTCTTCACCACCGGAAGCCCTTACAGAGCCAGCATCACAACAGGCAACTGGACGGGTGAGAAGTCAGCAGCATCCAGCTCCTCTCTTCCCATAGGGTCTTGGCTGCACCTTGTTTACACTATCTCGGGCCGCACGTCTGTCATTTACCTGAATGGCTACGAGGTGGCTCGTAACGAGGATGTCAACATCGACCCTGAGAACATTGGCAATGGCGTTACGACTGCGAACTACATCGGAAAGTCTGTTTACTCTAGCGACAAGCTTTTCAAGGGCCAGATTCGCGAGTTTGCGATTTTCAACAGATCCTTGACAGCTGCCGAAGTCCTCTCTCGCTCTGGAAACGTTGGGGCCATCACGGAGGTCTCTCTTTCTGATGCCTCAGTCTTGAAGGTCCCGGCCATCATCAACACCACTGACAGCAAAGTCTTGTTCCCTGTCAAGCCGGGCACTGACGTTACGGCTCTCGCCCCTGTCTTCACCACGACCGAGAGTGTGACCTCATCTCCTGCATCTGGCTCGACTGTCGACTTGAGTGCGCCAGTCAAGTACGTTCTTTCTAAGGGTGAAGAGGTCGTCGCGGAATGGACCATCAGCGCCGTGGAGATGGGTAGCCCCGTCCTGCCCGGTCTCTATGCTGACCCCAACGTCGCGGTCTTCAACGGCGTCTACTACATCTATGTCACCACCGACGGAGTTCCGGGCTGGGGTGGAAACACTTTCTACTCATGGAAGTCTACCGATCTCGTCACCTGGACCCGTAGCGCGGAACCCTTCCTCACTCTTGATGGAGCGAACGGCAACGTTCCCTGGGCGACCGGCAATGCTTGGGCTCCTACCATTGCCGAGCGCGACGGAAAGTACTACTTCTACTTTAGCGGCCAGAACGCAGCTCTGAACAGGAAGACAATTGGAGTTGCTGTAGCCGACTCCCCCGAGGGACCATTTACTGCTCAGCCGGAGGCCATGATCCTCAACAACGAGGCCGTCACCACGGGGCAGGCTATTGACCCGGCGGCTTTCCACGATCCGGTCTCTGGCAAATACTACATTTACTGGGGTAATGGCAACCCTCTGGTCGCACAGCTGAACGACGACATGGTCTCTGTCAAGTGGGACACCGCCCAACTTATGACTGGCCTCGTAGATTTCCGCGAGGGGCTTTTCATGGTTTACCGCGAGGGTCTCTACCACCTCACGTACTCCATCGACGATACCGGATCTGAAAACTACCGTGTCGGCTATGCTACTTCCAAGACTTTCAACGGTCCTTGGACGTATCAAGGCGTCATCCTGCAGAAGGATACGTCTCAAGGCATCCTCGGTACTGGCCACAACTCCATCCTCAACGTCCCCGGCACCGATGACTGGTACATTGTCTACCACCGCTTTGGTATCCCCGGTGGCGGTGGTTACAGACGCGAGACGACTATTGACCATCTGTATTTCAACGCTGATACGGGGTTGGCCATTCCGGTCATTCCTACTCTAACGAGCGTTGAGCCTCAGACTGTTCCTCAAAAGTTCCGGCGCATGTCGCGCGTGATGCGTCTTTGATTGATGAAGTATGATGATTTATGGAGAAATGTGGCGTAGCTATTGTATATCTAGGAAATATTTGTAGATGTTCGAAGTCTACTTTGTGAATATGACAAATTTCTTGAAGATTTTAGTTTTATTGACTACCTTACTCATATGACTTGAAAGATGTAGATCATCACGGTCCCCATATGCCTTTGGCCCGTTCAGTGCCACAAGACGCTATTTGAGTGTGTCGAAGTCAAGGCAATGCATCCCAGCCGGGATGTTCTGATATCTTGCCCCCTCATTGCTCGATATCACCTGTAAGTCTCTTAATCTGTTGACTCAAGCAGTCGGAGCGCACTCCGGCTTTGCAGTCTCGTACTCGTAGTAGGTGCCACATCCCGTAGGGCAATTGGGGCAGTCAATGTTCACGGTGACGGTGGGTACTGGCGTTGGGCAATGGCAAAGCTGAGAGATTTTCGACAACTGTACACACATAGGCCGTATGCAATTGTCACACATTTCTGTTGTGTAGACCGTTGGACATGCCTCGAGGCCGGCAGTAGTGGGAGTGGGAGTTGGCGCAATTGTGGGAACAGCCTCGGTGGTGAAAGTGACGCCCCCACAGGTTGGAGTTGCAGTCTCGTAGATATACGAAGTCCCCATGCAGCCACGTGGTGGGTTTCCACCACACGGGTAGTCGACTGATTTCGTTGGAACTGTCGATGGACATCCGCATTGGCTGGAGATGGTTGACAAGGCAAGACATGCCAACTGAACGAATGTGGGACAAACGGTACCAGTCGACGTTACAGTCTGACAGTAGACCGTGTCGGCTTGGACCTCAGCCGTGGCAAGTCTGCCGACTTATTAGCTAAACTTGGCCTGTTCGTGGGCATGGAATAGTTCTTACACTGCCATCGCGATGATTGCAACGCCTCTTGAAAAGACTCTCATGATAGCCGTTGGTCTTTGGCTTAGCGCTGTAGTGAGGCTTTGCTGAAGAAGATGTCGCCAAGGTTGTCGGAATGAACGCACCCTCCTCCCTTTAAATAGTGAGAGGTCAAGTAACAAGTCGCCCGGCTGACAACCCTTGTGAACGATCCACTGTCCTGTGTGATGCTGCTGAGACATGCCACAACTTCACGACGTAAGGCAATCGAGGTCCACAGCCCGTTACAAGTTCGCTCATTCGACAGACTCGAACAGGATTGGCCTATCACGAAGAATTTTTGCCATCGTAATCCCGTAAAAGCTCCGGGGATGCCTTGCCGAAGCCCGCAACCAGACGACTTCGGGGGATACAAACTGTGGGCGTACTTGGCCAACACCACCATGTTGTTTTCAGTATCTGCCCTCACATACCATGCCGATGATCTTTACAAGATTGACTACGCTAGCGCACTTTGTCGTACAGGAGAAAAAAGCCCCCTTCGTAGGAAGGAGCTTCCCCGCAAATAATCATTTCCGAGAACGGGCCGTTGCTGATAGCTGATAGCTGATAGCTTGAGTCCAAATATAGACATGCTACATAGCACCAGGCCACCGTGACACCGGCAGCCTCGAGTATCTTAAATTTTCTTTCATTCATCTTTCACGCATACAGAGAAGAGGTTGAAGTTCGCGATGAGACTTGACAGCGTTTTCACCAAGTTCGAAGCATCGACATCCTCTTGAGTAAACATGAAGTCGAGCAGAAAGCCGGCATTAACTCATTCAAGAAGAACCAAATAATAACTGGCATGGCATAAACGGCCTCGAAGAATGCTGAGCTCTGACGCTTCAAATTCCAAGACAAGGCTTCAAAGGGAAGGGGGAGCGGTATCTAAAGACGGATATGGAGCGTGATCAGCAGTGCGCCCCTTTTGTCCACTAAAGCAATCTGTGGCACGTTCGCTTTTCGGAACGTTGGACTCAGCTGAGCCTTGGCATTTTGCTGAGTGGCTTTGGCCAAGAGTAGGCAATCACTGTAACGTCAGAACTTCCGGTTGTAAGTCTAAGACATCCAAACCTCACTTACGAACTCCCTGGCAAGGTTGTTCAAGGCTGTTCAGGTGATCGGCGACTGAGTTTCCGATGTAGTGTTAGATAGCTGAAATCTTACTGCTGATCAATATAGGTACATTGGGATTGAGGCTTTCCTGTCGATGCTCACTTGTAGAAGCCGGCCGCCATTGCCTAACACGCTTGGGCATGTGAATCAGGATGTGATGAAGCTTGGCAATTTGAATTTACACGACCACCTCACTGCCCGTCATGACGTCCGTTCTGCTCTCATTTTGGACTCAGACGTACGAGGTCTAGTTTGCGTGATATACTATCGCACGGAGTATCCACAAACAAGGCATTGTGACCGTAACTCGACTTCACGCGTGCGACCTGGACTTGATGTTACCGCAATCTCTCAACCAACGTAGTCATAATTTGTGGCTTCGAGTTAGAGCTAATACTAAACACTCTTCTCGTTTTGAACTACGGCCCAATCCTGGAATTAGCGAGCATTGCCTGGTTTTTCTCAGCAAAAGGTTCTGCCGACGGATATGTGCCGCATCTGTTCAGAACGGCTCGATAGCCGTCGGCTGAGGCCAGTGCACCAGCCGGAATGAGTGTATCTGATTGTCGCGTATCTCGTACGAAGCGAAGAATCGAAAGGAAATCGGCTGGTGTTTCTTGAATGGGTGGATCAAGTTGTCCGGTGTGTCTTCAAAGGGCATGAAACACGCATCCAGCTCAGCCAAGATATGTTTATCGGTTTCCAACACATGAATAGGTCGCAACTCTTCTTTGACGCCAATGTGACCTTTGGCGAACATGGCCATGATTGACTTCCTTCCAGATAATTCCAAGTCGCCGAATTGGAAATGGCAGTCCTCGGCGTAAAAGTGTGATTTGGCGCTTTCATCGGGGCTGTTGTACGCCTCCAGGTAATCTTGGTACCGCATTCTTGGAGTAGGTAGGGACGCTCAGCGAGTGTTTTCGACTTTGTGGTATCAACCAGATATTCAACGGCTGTTCTAGAGTCACCTAGCAGGCAAACAAGATGAGCTGTTCTTCTGTGATGCTCAGATGCGCGATTGTTGTGGCGTTTGTGTCTCGTCTAAGTAGCACCCGTTTTCCGTGGAGAAACCTTTAAGATCGATCAGCTACCTCTCTCCTATATAAGTGAAGAGAAAGTATGATATGCTACGGAGTTCGGGTGGTAAAACATTGGCCGCTTAGGTGATGCTTGGCTCTATTATCCCCTAAGTCCCCGATGGAGCCGATCCCTCGATCTACATCTCCGATCAAAGATTGGATCATCAGACTAGTCAGTTCATGCTAGCAAATTGATTTCGTCTTATGCAATATTTTAGTGTTATTTGAGCTGCGGGATCCTGCTATTTCGTGGTCCTGTATCGCGAGAGCTCACTTATAGGACGGCAGTAGCATTCATCGCACTTGTAGTCTAGCAATTACCGGGCCAGACGGCCTGTCCCGATGTTGCTCATAAATTGTAGGTTATCATGAATATCACAAAGCGATGATTTAAGTGGTAGACATATACAGTAGAAAGTGGCTTGATTCTTTCAGGTGAGGGACCCTTAAGGGGTTGTATCTAAATACCGTACGAGGCGGGCAGCCGTCTCGTGCTAGGTAGTAAGCGATCTCGTACGGCAGTACGTGGGCAGCACCACGTGCGGCGTTGCGACGATAGATTCATTGACTCATAACTTGGCCTTCATTGTATAACGAAACCTCTGTAGGAGGGTAAACTCAACGCAGCCACGTGCGTAACGCTGAAGGACCTTGCAACATCCATATGAGAGTTTGCAGAAGTATGTGATCCAGAATTATTCATGGGTCCTTATCGTGGCCTGTCAAATATAGAACGGCTTCAAATGAGACTTGTACAAATATATTTTTGAAAGTGCAAGTTCTAGTCAACAGCGTCTGGGAATGCGGATGAAAGGCGGCAAACAGTCGACTTGGCCCTCACTGCTCATCATGTCTGTAAGAGGATTCGACTTTGCGTCTACTCTTAAAAGTGCAGCGGTCTCTTTATCTCTCTCATTCTCTCGGAGTCTTTGATTGGAAAATTCCGTGTCACAAATGTGGTCGAGTTGCCGTGTTGACTACAAGTACCGGATGTCTCTCAGCATCACGAGATATCGGCAGTAGAGAAAGACCGAGTTGATGAATTATGGGCCTCAGCTTAGATGCCAAGGTCCGCACTATCGAATAGGAAGCCCACGTGAGAGAGGCTTTCGCAAGCGGTGGGATTCGAGCTGAAAATATGCGATCTGCTACCAGGATACGAGACACTACCATGGCCTATCAACGAAAGCGAGCTCTTTTGGGACAAACCACCCCTCGTTGAATTCCCTCTTCTGGACGTTATGAGAAGATTCCATGCCGGTAGTTGGGCCATGTTAAGTCTGGCCTTCGAACCTGGGGCCTTGGAGAGTCTGGGAGTGAGTAGAGGCGGCCCCGGCACCCCGGCAAACCGGCCCCACGTCCGATATCTGGCAACTTATAGGCCGTGCTCCCGTTCCAAGTAAATTGCGCCAGTGCCGAACCACCGAAGGGGGCTCGCAGTGTGACCACTTCTTGCGACTCTTAACGCATGACGATACGAGATGGTGAGGTTTTTTATTCTTTGGTGCCGTATTGCCATGACGCCGAGCTAAGCCGGCAGGCCGGGTCCCCAAACCGTTGGTCTGTTGAACTTGGGTGGTCTGTTGCTTGCCACGGAGGCCGGCAGCACCATCTGTCGCCCATTGCCACAATCGTGCACCCTTGGAAGATGGGGCAGTGTCTCAGGTAGCCTTTCCAGTGTGCGAGGACGGCAAAGACGGTTCAACGGCACTACTGCGTAAGTAGGGAACGCGACGGGCATTAATGAAATAGACTACCTACACTACATAGTAGTACGCTAAGATCCCGCTCTGGGGAAGGCAGAGCCACAAAATCTGTCTACCACAGTCTACAGCACGCAATCTTTTGTCCGGCTCCGGGCCGAGTTAACCGTCGGTGTCGGCCGGAGTGGGCCCGCGTTAGAAGAAGTTGGGGGCGGATCGCAATCAATCTTATCTCGGTGCCCATCTTCCACTGGACTCTTTATTACTTTACCCGTTCCTTGCAGCACTTACTATGTGTTAGTGTGCTGTACGGATACCGGTCCCTCAGTTCTGGCCAACGTTGAATGGGCCCGAGCCTACTTTGATTTAGAGTTATCGTACACTTTGTTCTTCACCAAGTGGCCAATCCTTCTCTATTCGCACCTACTGGGCCTTCGGATAGCCCCTATTCACCCAAACACCGCCTCATTTGCTCGTGTAGATGAGGCGAGGAAAAAGGCTTGTCATGGTCGGGAGGTGAGCACACACGCACTCGTGCGGTAGATGCGCACATTTATGTCAAGGAACATCCATAGCACCTCACGGGAATTGCACAGAAATTATGCTATGTGCGTGTGGCGGAACAAGAACCCTCGTTCGTCACAGCACGTCGAGTCGGGCGTTGCTGTTTCACTCCGCCCAAAGTGACAAATCTGCCCCTCCAACACCACGAATGCCCCCGGCAAACCCCCCTTTCAAAAAGCTCAACCACCCGAAAAAGTCGGGCTGGTCGGTGCGTCGCTCGCGGCCTCGGTCTCGATGCGAGGACCGATGTTTGGACGAGGGGGAAAAAAAGTCAACGGTCCATGTCGTGCTAAACTCTGGACCTGGAGACTACGAGTGGGAGGCCAGGTGTTCGGCGACTGCGGACTGCGCTGCGTTGTTAGTCCAGAGACTTCCAGACCCGACTATTTCCCCTTCCCCTCCAAGAGAAGAGAGTTAACTAGTCAAGACTCAGGAGACGAAAGTCTGAGAGTGCAAAAATAGGTGTGTTGGTCGCCCACAATGACAGAAACCAACCCCCTAGAGAGTCCGGAAAGAGGCGCTCTGATGCTACCCAGCGAAACAGTCTGCACTCAAATCATCCAAACCCAACGCAGACACACCCTTTCTGTGGTGATGTGGTAGTCCACGGAGTAGTGCTTCAACCAACGCGCAGCCCAGCCTTCTAGGGAACTTCTATGGAATCCCCTTCTTGTTCCAAGGACCCCTTGTGCCGTCTCAGCCTGCCAGTTGATTCGCCATAGTTTTGGATATACGGCATCATCCCTGTGTCTCATCCGTGGAGCAGCTGGGGCTTCCCATCTCTTTGGGGTTTTGTCTTCGGGTGGAATGTCATCGCAGAGGCCCCCCAAGGCAGCCCAGAATCCCAGATGCACGACAGACTTGACAAGGGTACGTGGTTGAGACTTCTCTCCAACATGGCCCCCCTTCTCCACTGACATGATACCGGTGCCCAGATGCACATGGACATTGGTTCGTGCTCTCAACTTCGGATGTCTCTTGTGTTCGGTGTGTCGACATGGCCGCCGCATGGCGTGGGAATTAAGATGGCATGCCCGAACATTGAATCAACTATATAGTTCAGATCAAAGAACGTGTTGCCCAAAGTGTTTGGACCCCCCTCCCACCCTCCACCTCTACCGGCTCTCTGCTTCCATTCTCTTTGGTTGGTTGTCTTCTTTTCACTGATTTACTTGAACCGTTTCATCAACGACCTGGTATCATTTGTAAACCGCCAGCAGTTCGGTGTCGACACATCATCTCACACTCACTCTCTCACACACCATCACTTGTGCAAACTTGCAATCTGCAAATCAATTGTTCTGCTCTCGGTTTCTTGGATTTTCTCGTAGCCGACAGTCGTTTCAACCACGCCAAAATTTTAAATCAATTTTTCGTGTGTGATCTTTACAACACAACACATCACAACGCTCACTCTCATCGAGACAAAATAAAGAAAGATGCGTTTCTCAATCGTCTTCCTCGCCTTATCGGGCGGTGCATCGGCTCTGGTATGTTTTTCTTTTCTTTTCTTTCTTTTTTTCCTCTTCTTTCTATTGTCATGTCGCAACAACACCCGACAGATCTTGATACACCGAAACAACGCTCTGATACTAACACGTCTCAACACAGCCCGCTCTCAACGGTCTCACTGCCCGCCAACCCGTCGATCTCGTCAACCGCCGCGACATCGAATTCAAAGGTTCCGCCGCCCCCGCCCTCGTCGACGACATGAGTCTCTCCCGCGTCGAGACGGTAACAGCACGAGATGCAGAGGAAGAAGAGGAGGCAGAGGAGGAGAGTGCGGCAGCAGCAGCAGCAACGAAGACGAGGAGCCTGCCTCCAGCGGCAGTGGAGCCGAGACAAGCAAAGGCGTCGGGGAGCGGCACCGCCAAGACCACAAAGACCGCAAAGACGCCGAAAAAGGGCGATCCGCGCGTCGAGGCGATTGGTGACAACAAAGTCAACCCGACGACCGGGCTGACGGACTCGGAGGCGGCCGAGATCGTCACCGGCCTCGATCTCAAGGACAAGAAGGCGCCCGGGTCGATTGATTCCAAGGGCAAGCGGATCCCGCTTCCCGGGTTGAGCGCCGATGAGACGGATGCTATTGTGAAGCAGGGGCAGGCTGCTCTCAAGGACGCCGGTGCATAGTTTCGTGGGCCGAGGTTCTCGTGCGAGAAATGACTTATGAATACAAACCCTTTCCACTGGGATTATGTTGCACTGCGTTGAGTGACTTATTGAAGATGAGGCCGTGATGATCGCCGCGGTGCATCGAGTCTAAGGTCAGTAACACCAAGTGAGGTAGCATCACTTCAACAGCACCAACTTGAAGCCCATTTTGGATGATACTCCACGGCAACTCTACTCCTACCCGAACGATCTCCCGTGCCCCGTACCCGAATATCCCTCGCTGATGTCATCCATCCCGAGTCAGTCTCCCGTTGTAACTTTCAGACTTCGTTAAGCTTTCCTCTGCTCGGTGATGCCGCCCGCCGGCCCCGCAGTCACGGACCTGCGCCTGGCCGCTTCGGAAGTCTACCGGCCCCCTATGTGAGCGGGATGTGGGCCCGATCCGAGGTTCATTTGCCCATGTCCCGCGGTAGAACACGTTCTACAAAGGTCGACGGGTTTTCCGCGCCTCCTTTACTAATACCTTACCTACCTTACCTTACTTAAGATGTTGCCATTCCCTGCTCCGAGACCCGACCTGCCAGGCTGGAGCTCCCAAATTCAAGTTGTTCCAATCCTCCGCTCTTCCGTCTCCATCGGCGAACTGACTTGGAGCACTCAGCACCCCATGCTCGATTCTGGCCTTGGTCCGCGAACACCTTGCCTCGATGTCAGGTAATGATATCAGAAGCTGAGTCTACGTGGGTTGAGTGGGATCTAGCACTCATGTCGGCGCTTAAAGGTTGGACAGAGAGCCGCAATGCTTTGAACGCAATGGCACTGGGTATGCTGCACTGTAAGTGCGGCTATTAAGCACTAATCTATCATCATACTACACATAAAAGCGCAGAGCAATAATCCCTCGGGCGGCACGGCCTTTCTGACGAGAAAGTTGCCGTCATAGCACTCGTGCATTGCCACTCACGCAACATTCAGCCACGTCTCCATGGTCTGCATCTACATTATTCCAAGCCCCTTTACTTTGTTACCCTGCTTGGTCTTTACCCACTCTTTCCGTAGCCTTGACTTCCACTCCTCCAGTTTGCCCACCTGACCATCAACCAAAATCTCATTAGCCTGAAGATTGACTGTCAAGGGCGGCACCATGAGCCAGTCGTGGCTGGGCTTGCACACCGAGGTGTGGCCTGGCTCAAACTTCTGACTCTTGACGACGTCTAAGCAGGGCATGCAAAACTTCAAGTCGATGCAGTACCGACACACTGCGAACGTTTCCGACGGCTCAAACCTCTTGAGGCAGTGGTCGCAAGATACATCGTTGCCTTCTGAGAAGATCTTCGTGAGGAATATTTGCTTGCTCCGTCTGTTGGGTGACAACGACATCCTAGGTGACAACCCGCCGATCTTGGGCGAGCTCGATCGTCTTCGGTCAGCTTTCAAGTGACCAGAAATAGTAGCAGACAGCGACGGGGTTCTTGTCGACTGCCATAACGCTTTGGCATTGTCTTCGTCTCCGGCGGCAAGCAGACACCGCTGAAGGTGGCGGATGCTGATCTCGTCATTCTGAGGCTCCTCGTCCTCTAAGAGTTTGAGACATTCAGAGACAAGACCGTGGACGAGTTGCCGTAATTCCTCGTCTCTGTTGCGCAGACGATATAGCACTATCAGGGAGATGGATGGTTCATTGAAGTCGAAACCAGCCATGTGGAGCGGGACATTCTTGTTCTGGTACTTTTCCTGCTGCTGCATGAGCTTCTCCAGCTTTTTGACCCATAGACCACTGGCTTCGGATACCAATGTCTGGTCAGCCTCCAGCGCTTTGATGAAGTATGCTCTGGTAAGCTGCTTGAATGAAGCAATGTACTCGATCCGGACAGGCAGACTGCCCTTTGCTTTGTAATCGTGAAAGCAGATCCTCTCATGAATAGGGATAAGAGTAGTGTAATCCTGCGCCGCCAAAAATATGTTGCCGAGTGCGTTCTGCAGATAGAATTGTTTCCAAGAATCTTGGTCGTCTTGCGCGGATTGGATGGCACTACGGTAGCGTTCTGCCAAATCATCCGTCCTCCTTGGATCTGCGCGAGCCGCCGCCTGTGGAAACCAGTCCTTGATTGATGGATCAGGGATCTGGGTCAAGAGGAATTGTACGAAACGAGAGTTTCCTCTATCCGCATCCGAAAACCGGCCATCCATTTCATCAGAGAGCTTCATCAACTCTGGAAGACGGTTGTTCTCGGTGAGGACCTTGATATAGGCGATTTGGGGTTCAAAGTCAGGGGCGTCATAGACGTCCATAGCCTTGCGGCAATACTCGATCGATTCGTCGATGCGGCCCATGCGATTGTAGCACTCCGCAATCTGAGCCTGATTTCTGTAGAGTCTCCATTTGGCACCCTTAACCTCCTGGTCGGTAGTGTAAAGACCCTCAGCCATGCGCGTCTCCTCCAACGACTCGCATTCACGATGTAGTCTCAGGGCCTCTCCGTAGTTGCCATTCAGGCCGTGACACAATCCCATTCGGCCAAAGCTTTCTGCCTTGTTACCATCCTTTTCGAAAGCATTATTGAAGTATTCCAGTGCTTTGGTGTGCTCTCCCAAGTTCAAGAGAGTACTACCGATTCTCCGTAGCCAATGTCCCGTTTTAGGTTGGTTCGCCCAGTCGGCGGCTTGCTGGATCCTCGTTTCCAGTGACACATCCTGCCAGTGATATTCGGAATCAGACCATTTGCCGCCCCCCTCCAGCAGCGGCAGTGACTGGACGACACCGAAACAGAACAACGTCGTCATGTATACTCGAGAGCCTTCGCCAAGCCAAGCCTTGGCGAACGTCCTCCCCATAGGTTCAAGCAGTTTTGCAGGGCTTGCTGTCGCCGACTTGGTCCACTCCTTCTGCTCCGGAGTCAGAGAGCTTATGGCATCGGCATCTCTCAGCCACTGAGAAACAATCTCGATATTATGGTCAGTCCAGATGTCGAGACTTTCCTCAAACAGGTTCGTCCAGGTAAGAAGGATATCCGGGTCGGTCATCATGGTGAAGAGACGTATGCCGATGTCGGCCTTCTCAGATTTAGAGATAGCGGTGACATCGACGTCGTCCAAGTGCTCTTGCCAGTACCAGGCAGCGTACCTTTGCGCAGAGAGTCCATCCTTGCCCAAAGTAAAGTATGCTGGGTCAGTGAAGATCCGCAAACAGGTTTTGAGAACGTGCAGTCTCGCGTCGGCAAGATGGAACCCAATGGACGGGCACTGCGCGCCAGGTGCCTTGAGATTCGTTGACGAGTCTCCTCGGAAGAACTCCTTGACGGAATCATGAAAGAAGCTAACATAGGTTGTGCTCTTTTTTGAATCATACTGAATCTCCCTGATTACATCAGTGTCCAAGGAATCGAACCGGGGGTTTCTTTCGTGCTTTTCAATGAGATCAGCTGTCGAGAGCCCATCTTCCCGCTCGAGTGTGAAGAAGCAGGAAAGCTTGCCTCTCAGTAATCCTTCAAGGTCCAGCGGGGCGTCTCCCATCTTAAGGGCCAGAAAAGACTCGATTTGCTGGAGGGTCAGGCCCATCTCAGCAACCGAGACCCAACGCAAGATTTCGTTCAGATCGTCTGCATCTCTTTGGGTGAAGGATGTGCTGAAATCGAGTACGGTCTTTGTCAACATTCCATTCATCTCCTTGGGGTAGGTCTTCAAGCTGTTGGCAATGTCCGTTAGGTGTCTGTTTCTGTTGATCTCAGTCAACATGAACTTGGCCAGAATGAAAAGACCGTCGACTTGTTTTATCATGGCATCGATGATTTTATCCTTTTCTTTTTGTGTGGAACTTCGAAGAATGCGAGAATGATTGATGCCCTCCTTGATGTACGACTCAATGTCGGCCCCATTCCGGTCGGGTGTGACAAGAAGCGATCGGCTGATAGATTCGTCTCCCATCGATTCCTGAACTTCCTCTGTAAGAGTATTCCGTCCAACCAGAGCAACCTGCACTCTTGTTCCAGTCGATTGTTGCTTGTTCAGGCCGTACAGCAATGATAAGAACTCTGTGACTTCTCTCGGCTCGGCTTCATCTAGACCGTCCACAAGGAGATAAATGTGTCTCTTCCATTTGTCTGGCTTGCAGGGGTCTTCGAGTAATTTCCGAAAGGCGCTCGAGACAGTCTTGATCTCATCGCTGGAAGAGATGTTCTGGACGAGCTGTTTGCCGTAAAAGACATCTTGCTCACTGATTTGGTATGCCATGTCTTTGATAGCCTGGACCACGGATCTAGATTCAGGATTGTTCTGGCGGAAGAAGAAGTAACCCATCATGCTGGTAGTTTGCTGTTCGTCGAGCAGATCTCGGCCCCACGACACCATACGAGAGGTCAGGTATGACTTCCCTGTGCCGGGATTTCCAGAAATCCAGAGGAAACGAACATCGCCAGCTATCCAAGCCTGGAGAGCAGGGTCTTGCAGAATCCATTCACAGGTGCCAGCGGTGCGCGTCCTGTCTAGAGCAGTATAGGTATCCACGGGGTAAACGGAGGGTTGGAGAATCTTCTTGAGTTTGTCTCTATTGGAAGAAAGAGCTTGCTCTCTCGTTTGCGGCACGCGAGTCTCGTTGCGCAGGGTCTGGACGTTGACATCGACTCTTGACATCATCTCTAGGAGCTTCTGCTCATTTGAAAGGGACCGTTTGACGCCAGCACTGGTTTCTGCGATGACCAGGCGCTCTTCGCTCTCGGTGAGGGAAGCCAGCTTCGTCATGGCATCAGATACCTTGCTTCCCTTGCCGAACAAATCCTTGACAAAGCGCTTGAGACGGCCCATTTTTGCCTCGTGTGCGGCGATGACGAAAATTTCGAAGACGGTAACGAGAACCTCGACGAGCTTGTCCTGTAGTTCGGATGACATCTCCTCGGAGACGTAGAATCTGAATCTAATAGTGAAGTCCTTGACCTGTTCGAATAAAGTAATGATGACATCGTAGTTTTCTCTAATACCATTGGCGGTATTGATAAGGTAAGCGACGACTGCGAAGATGGTCTGACCTGGTGGGAAAACACTTTCGGCCGCCCCTGCTAATGCTTCGCCGGCAATCTCGAGAGGTTTGCAAGCGGCCGCTAGGTGGTCGAATATGTATTTGCGCTTGTCTCGAAACATTTGAAACTTTTTGTTCTCGTCGGCAATGAGTCCCATGAGGTCCTCGGTGGACTTGATGGGCGGGCTCATGTAAGCCGTGAGATCAATCCCCTGGGAATCAGCATACTGATTCTGAGCTTTATCTAGGACGTCGGCAAATCGCCGGTCGATGGCATCGGAGCCGCCCATATTCGCAAGGGATTTCTTCCGAGGTGAAGATGCAGAGGACAAAGCAATCACAACAACGCCAATAGTAGTGGAGGAGGAGGACGACGAAGAGGAGTAGTAGAAGTGAAGTTCGTCACCCACTTGGCGGGGTGTGGTTTCGGCCAGAAGTTGCAGCTCAGATTGGCCTAAGGCGGTACTTGAAAAGAGGCAGGGACGAGATGACGGTGGACGGGAAAGCAACTGCCCAAAAAAGTTGAAACCGCAAGCTAAGGCAACGGAAGGAGCGCGGGAGCGACCGAGTGGCTACAACTAAGGAAGTAAGCACCTAAGATCAAGTTGCTTTAAAGTACCAAGGCAAGGTAAAAGAAGGTGGTGGTGGTGGTGGTGGTGGTGGTGGTGAGACGTGCGTGAGAGAGATCGGGAGTGACGAGGGGTAGATCTACCTTACCTCGTACTCTACAAGTAGTAAGGTACGAGTAAGCTTGCGGAGACTTGGGCAGCTGTGCAATCAAACTCGACCAACCAGTCCGAGGCCAGGAAGACAGCTTGTTCAGTCTGTAAGGTCAGGTAGGCAGGCTCTTCAGAGTCAAGGCTGTTCAGGCCAGGCCAGACGAGGCGAAATGAGGCGGTGAATGCATGGCAAGCCGCAAGCTGCAAACCGTCACCGCGACGCGTGACATAACCGACAAGACGAAGCCCTGCTCAGGTCAAGGTCACTGAGGTCACCTCGTCAGCTCATTGGGGCCCGGTGGATATCGCGGCGAGACGGCGTATGCAGAGAATACTAGACGAGGTAGCGTAGGATTCTCACTATGGAACCTCAAAAACACCAGAACTGCGGGGTGTAAGGTAGGTAGGTAGGTAGCTATGCCACGTCGGCTCCCGCTGCGAGTGCCAGAGAGGGCTGGTGTACATCTCTGAGAGTCATGACAATCAGCTTCTTGTTCAGTGAGTGAGTGGCTGGTTCAATAGCCTGCCCGTCTCTCATGACGGCTCTCATGAACAGTGCTCAAGAGCCTCATTGTTTCGTTGCAGTGAGTCACGGGACAGACGCCATTTCAGGCAACCGAATTACGGTAGGGTAACACGAGGCCGCGAATTTGAACAGCAACAGTCGCATTTGAGGTGGGATGGAAAGAGGAAAATCAAGAATGAGATTCACTACGGCTTACGCCACTAAGGTACCGTTATGGGGATCAAGTGGGGGTGCCACAGGGGACTGGTGCCGTATGACTGCTGACATAACGATCCCCCTGCTGACATAACAGCAGAAGGCCTCTTGTCCAATGAGCTTGCAATATTCGCCGGAGTGCCGCTCCGGGAGTTAATGACGGGAGCTCCTTCCGCCGATGTTCTCCTATACTTCAAGCCAACGTTTAGTCGTTCCTTTATCAAATTAGTGGCTTTGCCTTTTGTAATTGTATAATTGCCGATTCTAGATTGACTCAGATGGAATGTCCTTTCATCAAGTATCTCTCAACTTTTTTTACTACTTGTCAAATGTTTTAGAATCGTGATTTGGAACTTGAAGAATTCGCAAACCCCCTGACCACCACAAATAAATCTTTTGCATATCCAGACTTGAGGGAACACTCTAGTACTACACAGATGCGGCGATACATGAAGGGCCCAAAAGGAGTCCACCACCCAGCTAGTTTGTCCTGATCCCCCGACCTAGGGTGCTGCCTGCAGGCTGGTGACAGGAACGCACTCGACGGTCTTTATATAGCCTCGCCGCTCGACCTGGAATACAATGCCATGATTCATCATTCCTCGCCTGCAGTCTACTGCCGCGGCCTGCGATACATTACTACAATTGCCGCGTTGCACTAGAAACTACATGATTCAACGCTGCCTACTACACCACGTGACCCTCATAAGGCCAGCCTCGACTTCTGTCGTTTCGAGACTCCCGTGATCAAGATCGATATTGTTGGAGCCCAGTACTTAGCTAAGTGTCCAGGGCTGCGCTCTGAGCGCATCCTTGCGCCCGGTAAGATTAGGCTGGGGTCTGGGAATAGATGGGAGGCTTATCTGGTGCTCCTACGTGTACTTCGGTTCAGTTGGCTTCCTCACGTGGACTTCATCATGACAGGAAAGTCGCCAGCCCATGAGCATATACGATACGGTCTATACGCTAGATAGTACACATCAATGATGCCAATGACGCCAACGAACCATCACGATGCTCCAGTCCTCTTCGACCGAAAGAACCCACTCAGGGCTCCCATCAGTTGAGGCAGCCCCTTCTCGTGACTATCACCATTCATACCGCCCCGAATCCACCCAGGAAGCTTGCCCCGGATCCTCTCCGTTCCATACCTGCGATCCACAAGTACGATGGCTGCATAGTCACCCATGTGCCTGATGGCCCGCCCGATACTCTGGTTGACGGCTCGCATACAAGCGTTCTCGTAAAAGTCCCTAGCCGCCTGTTTCGCGACCACCAACGCCTCGTCTCTCGACATCTTCGTCGCGCCGGCGGGATCCGTCAGTCGTTGGACAGTCGTGGTCTCGATGTATTCCGTCTTGGCCTTCCATTCGGGAGAGTTGATGTTTGGGTATGGCAGACCTACGATAATGACGCAGCGGCCCAGGCGATCGGAGAAGTTGATGCCCTCGCTCATCTTACCGCCGACTACACTGAGTAGCAGGGCACCTCGAGGTTTGGGTGGCGCTCCCGGTTTTCTGTCGGTTTCATCACCTAAAATGGCTTGGCTGTACGCCTCCAGCACCTCGTCGCTGGATCCGCCGCGGGTTTCTTTGAATGCCTGTTTTCTTTCCTGAAGGCGCTGCCACATTGACTTGGGCTCCCCAACAGTCCGGCTATCCCAAATTGCAACGACTTCATCGAGGTACCCATAACTGGGGAAGAACACGACCACGCCATCAGGCACGACGTTGCACATGTTCAAGATGGCCAGGCCCAGCTGGCTTACCATGGCCTTGTCAGCCCTGCGCTGGAAGCTGAACTCGAATGTGGAATTGGTGTCCCGATTTGGGCCGGGCTGTGTGCCTGCCAGGGTCCAGACACAGAGGTTAGAGGGGGGAATGACGTGCCCGCAGCTGAGAGTCGTGAGTTTTGAGGTGGAAAGATAGGGAAAGAGATGGTCCTTGTAGTCGTCAAAAGGAGACATAGTGCCGCCGGCGAGGATGACCGCTCTGGCGCTCGTGGCAATGGTTGAGAAGGCGTGCGTTGGTGACAGTAGCAGGTAGGAAAGTTGGATATCTGGCGGGTTCGTAGTGAGCTTCTCGTAGAAAATGCGTCCCTCGGAGCTAAGGTTGGTGAGAGATATCAGGAAGGAGGATAATATGTGTAGGACAGGCGTGGAAGATCTCGGTGATGCCTTGACGTGGCCTGTATCGGAGGCTTCCTCTTCGACATGGGCTACGTAGCTCTCAATCTTGTAGGCGAGTTTTGACTCCTGGATGTACTGAATCAGGCGGAACAGATTGATCTGATCTACTCCCTTGCAGCGGAGGAGAACTTTGAAGTCGACGATGCCCTGGGTACTCTGCAACATGTTAGTCAACGCAAATAGAAGGCCTCAAGCGTTGCGACTTACCTTGGCCTTCAATTGCCCGTCCATCCACTCGCTGAGACCCTCGACGACTCTGCCCACCTGCCCGACCATGACTCGGTTCTCTCCCTTCAGCTTCTTGCCAAACTTCTTGACGTAGACACCGAGCATCTGTCGTGCCCTCCTCAGCTCGCTCAGCTTCACCGCGGATGCATATACGTTGGCTACAGCGTCCATGATATTGTGCGCCTCGTCGACAATAACAACGTTGCCCTCTAGCTTGATGCCGAGTGCATCTCTTGCGTTCTTCTGTAGCAGCAAGGGGTATGGTAAAGTGATGATCTCGGCACCAGCAATCGCCGCGCGTGATGCATAGTACGGACAGATGGACAGCTTCTTCCCCAGATGATACAGGTCTTCGATGTCAGGCAACGTGGCGTGGGCGGTGTCCCTGAACTGATGCGTCTCGGCAATATTATCTTCTTTCAAGACGTGAGGGCACTTGTCCTTTGACTTTGGCTTTTGGAGTTCCGCACAACGGTCATTAATGGCGGATAAGCTGCCAAGGCGCGATACGGAGGGGTTGATGCAGAGTTTCTGGCGTGACGATAGGGGCAGGTGTTTGACTGCTTCTTTGGCAGGGTGGTCGTCTTCACTTTGGCGTCGCACAATCGACTGAGGTACGGATGATGGGAAGGATGGTCGTCGCAGTTCATGGATGAATTGGGTGAGTTGCGAGTGCGTTCTTGATGTGTAGTATATCTGATGTAATTCATGTTACTATGGTACCCGGCAACAACAGGGGCACTGCGCACCTTGACTCCGTCCTCGACCTTGTCCTCCTCTTGATCGGCGTTGAGACTTCCCAAGCCGAACCTGGACAGGATGTCTTTTGTCTCTTTGCTCAGACCACTCATGGCGTCGCCGCCATTGGCCGACCCGGCTGCGTCTGGCTCATCAAGCAACCATTCGTCATCCTCCTCAACTTCGAGAGCACGAGGCTTCGATCTCGAGAGGCCATTGTCAAAGCGGCGTCGCTTGGAGCTGCGAGCTTCAATAGCCTTTTCTTTTTGACGGATCTGTTCCAACAACTTCTCTCGCTCTTCCCAGGTGCGGGCGAGTTCATCTCTTTTCCGGCGCAGCATTTGCTCCACAATCCAGTCGGGCTCATCCTTGAAGTCGTCCATGTTGACTTTGAGGGATGCCTCGTGTTCCTCAACACGCTGATTCCGCAACCATGTTAATGAAGCGCAAATGAGCGAAAGCGATTTGCCCTGAAAGAGGTGTTAGCACCTGGGTGTCTAGAAGTGCTGTTGATCGCTTCTCACCGTGCCTGTTGGGCTCTCAAGGATGCCGACCTGTCCATTTCCCTGCTGCAATACGCCATAGGCCGCTTTCATGAAATCAGTCTGCACATCATAGGGTGTGTAAGGATGGTTGAAGTCAATGCCGTCCGGGACAGTCATGTCACTGGGGGCGCTGTCCGCCATGACGAAGTGACATCAGAGATAGGCAAGCAAGCGCCTTGAAGCCCTAGGAGCGAGCTATTACGCGATGAGATACAGGCCTTGGGTACTCCGATTGCAACTAGCATCCAAACATTCGTGGGTACAGTATTTTGAGTGTCAGATCGTCGACGAACGTACACGCATTTGCGGGATGCAAGTGCTCACGGTTGCCAGGTGCATTGGCCAGCATCAAAAGAAAACATACCAATCAAGCTCACCTCGGTGAGGAGGGGGCATGGACCAGTCCAAAGGTCAAGAGCTCGGTGAGCAATGGACTGGGCTGGATGCAGCAGAGTGGGGTCTTGGGAAAAACTGAGAGGAGCAGGCGAGAATGCGATGCTGACATAATACCCTCATTCCTAGTCCAGAGCCAGGGAAACAACCTTAGGGCTGGCTGCCCTCCGCCCCGCCAATTGCCCGAAGCTCTGCCGCCAGCCTGCCACCACCACCATCACAAATTTCCTGCTTGCGAACTTTTTGACAGGAAGTTCCTCAGCGATACTAACCACCAAAGTCGACCACTCCCACAGCCGACGCCATGCCTACCCGATTCTCGCGCACCCGCAAGCAGTACGTCTACCAATCCCGCTCCGCTCCGATTCTATAAATCTGCTCTTTATCCCTCGTCGACGGTATCGCGCGCGCGCAGTCTATTTCGATGGCTTGATACGGCCAGCGAACCGTCGTGAGGGATGGGAAGGATGAAAAAGAAGGAACACATACAATGATGTTTTTTTTTTGGCTTTATGCCATGCAGGCGCGATGGTTCAGAGGGGGTTTAGCATGTTGAAAACAAGGGCGTCAGCATTGCTTCCCCAGGAAAAAGGAGGTCATCATACCAGTTCTGGACTCTTCCCTCTGCGTTGAAACGCGCAGAGATGTGAGGACGGGACTGGCGTGGTACCACCAACTCTGCCATTCTGCGATCCTGGGAGAATTGTCTTCGTTTCCAAATGTACCCGGAAGCTGACTTTCTCTTTTTCTCTGTAGCCGCGGACACGTCTCCGCCGGTCACGGACGTGTTGGCAAGCACCGCAAGCACCCCGGTGGTCGTGGTCTGGCCGGTGGTCAGCACCACCACCGCACTAACCTCGACAAGTACCATCCCGGTATGTTTTCTGTCTCTCCAATGTCATTATGACCGCTTTGCTAACTCGCTCTTCCAGGTTACTTCGGTAAGGTTGGTATGCGTTACTTCCACAAGCAGCAAGCGTATGTTCTCCCGTCCTGATACCCCAAAGATCCCATCTAACATGTTTGCAGCCACTTCTGGAAGCCCGTCATCAACCTGGACAAGCTCTGGACCCTCGTCCCCGCTGAGAAGCGCGAGGAGTACCTCGCCGGCAAGGGCGACAAGGTCCCCGTCATCGACCTCCTCCCCTTCGGCTACTCCAAGGTCCTCGGCAAGGGCCGCCTCCCCGAGGTCCCCATTGTCGTCAAGGCCCGCTGGGTCTCCAAGCTGGCCGAGAAGAAGATCACCGAGGCCGGTGGTGTCGTTGAGCTCGTCGCATAAGTTCAGTCAAATCCAAATCATACCAACTTTTGGACGGATGATGTGCAGCACTCTTTGGGGGGTAAAATACAATGATGGCTACATGAGATAGTCCCGGGTCATCAAGCGGACGGCGTTCTGCGAATGCGTCACCCGCAGCTCAAAAGCTTTGCGGGTGCACGGGAAAAGGGCCAAGGAAAACGGTTCTTCATTTTTACATAATGATCCGACCTCCAAGGAGTTTGACGAATAAAAAAACGAAAGGCTCTTCCAAAATCAAAAAGTTCATGGCTTTGATGATATCCAGGGATCTTATGTTTAGTGGCGTGTCTGGGTTTTCCATAAGGCGGACGGGATACGATTTGAAATGGTATTACTTTTTACGTCTACTCGTCTCGTCTTGTCTTTGTATATGCGTGTTCCGCGTGTCTTATGCCGTTCAACATGATGTATGCTTTTCCCAAGCCCTTGCCTCTCCACCACCTTCAGGCATATACCTACCTCTGTACTCCCAAATCCCATGTGTTCGTCCAGTGTTTATACATATACTTGTCTGACTCCATCAACCATCCATTCCTCACTTAATGTGGCCTAAATCACTCACCATTGGTATCGAAATCTTTCTTTTCCTTTGGTGTCAAAACATTATCATTACGCCTCTAGCATATCCATCTCATCGTCATCGTGATCCACCTCCACCGACTGCTTGGGCTTAGGCTCCCGTAGGAACTCGTGCTCTAACGCATCCTTGGCACTGATGCGTCGCGCAGGATCGAGCTCCATGCATCGCTCTAGGAAATCGACGGCCAGCTTCTCCTCGTCAGTCAGGGGAATGCCAGGCTGACCGTCTTTACCGCCATCGGTGCGGCACGTAGACCAGAGAATGATCTTTCCCAGCGAGAATCCTGCGTTGCCGACGGTGGGAATGTTGGTCTCGAACATGCAGCCGTGGAGCAGGCCAGACTGCTTCATACGCTTGACACCAAAGATGGTGGCGATCTCAATCATGGCCTCGACGTCGTCGGCGCTGTTGAAAAAGGGGAATCGCTTGCTCATGATTGTCAAAAGGATAACCCCGGCTGACCAAATATCGATCTTGGTCGTCTGCTCGGTGCACTTGAAAAGCACCTCGGGGGCACGGAAACCTCTCGTGCCAGCACGGTTCGCCCTTCTGGACGGCCGAGTATCTGTCTTGGGGTAGCCCTGTTGAGGGCCGTTTTGGGATGCCGCGCTGTTGGTGATTCTCTGCTTGCGGACGTCTTTGCTCTCGTGGCAGAGACACGGTTTGCTGTCAGAACCTTCGCGTTCAGCGAGACCAAAGTCGACCAGCACACCGCGTCGCGACTGAGGGTCGTAGAGGAAATTTGTTGGTTTTATATCGCGGTGGAGAATCTTGTGTTCGTGGACAGCCTTGAGGGCGGTGAACAAGCTTCTAAGATAGATGGCCATGTCAGAGACCTTCATCTGGCGGAAGTAATCGCGGAAATCCTCGTGGCGGAAGTAGGGCAGTATAGCAATGACCTGGTCAGTGGACCGAAAAGCCGTGATCAGGGGGCAAACGGCGGCACAGTTTCTCAAGTCGTGGAGGAGCTCGAGCTCGTTGAGGATGCGGTTGGGGCTCGAGGTGACATAGATCTTTTTGATGGCGACGTATCGGGCGCGGCGACGTTCGCGAGTTACTGAGGTGTTGCTGGCGTTGGGCTTCAGAGGCGGGGATGTCCACTTTGCAGCGAGATTGTCCTTCTCTTCGAGATCCCAGCTGTTATCATAGAATTCGTATTGGAGGTCTTCTGCCTTGTAGACTGTCGAGAAGGTGCCTGCAGAGGGGAGCGGGGGTGTTAGTGAGAAACAACAGGCGGGGAGGGCGACATGAGAGTGACATACCTTCACCGATCCTCTTGATTAGGCGATATCTTTGGGGGAAACCGGGAAAGGTATCTTGTAAACGGTCCATGTCGCGTTGGACACCCGTGTCGACTACCTCGTCTTCATCGGAGCTCTCGTCGGAAGGATCCTCAGCCTCGACCTCGTCCTCCTCGTCCTCGACCTCTTCAGTGTGTTGTTCGGACTCGGCCATCATCTCGGTGTCTTCTGTGCGTGCGTGCGGGGGATCTTGGTGGATTTCAAAGTCGTCACGACTGCGTTTGCGCGTGGCAGTGGCAGTGGCCATGGAGTGCTGCTGTGGTCTCGATTCTGCGGTCATGGGGCGGTGGGCCAATCGCACGTCTGCCGGGGCGGTAGAGGTGAGTGCCGGGGCATGGAAGGGAGAGGGGGCGCGTGTATGGTTCGAGACAGTGTCTAGGGCTGGGACTGTCGTTGAAGAAGCTTGGTATGTCTGTGGGTGATGGGTACGTGATTGAGTTTGGTGGTGGTGGTGGTGGTGTTGAGAGTTTTGCTGCAGAAAGCTTTGGTGTTGTTGATGTGGTGGTTGTGATTGTGTTTGTGGTGGTGGTGGAGGAGGAAGAGGAGGAGCGTGGTGTGTCTGGCGGCTTTGGTGTTGTGGCGGCGGTGTTGGCGTTGGTGTTGTTGCCCAATCGTGCCGGTGCCAGGCCTGGACGTCGAGGGTCTGGCCAAAGCGAGTCAATTGATCGATGGCATCCAGGTTGGGTTGAGTGAGGCCAGCTGAGGAATCTCGCTGGGTCGTACACTGCGTCATCCGAGGCTGTTGTGGAAGGGAATTGAGAGAATGGTTTGTTGTATTATTCGGTAGAGTTTGGACAGCAGTCGACTTCTTTGCTGTTCAAACGAATCGGTACGGCGACGTAGGTATAGCGAGGTAGAGGTACCTGAGGTCGGTCCTGAGATAGGTAGGTGCTCTGCAGTCTGCAGCTGCGGCGTACAAGGCAAGGACTGTGATGTACGGTGAGGTGTCTGGGTGTCTTGGGAGGTGAACAAGGGTATAATTGGACGCTTCTTGTTTTTTTGAATTTCTTTTTCTTTGCATCTGGCAGCAGGTGAGCAGGTGAATAGATGAAGGTGGGAATCTTTTGGGATTTCTTTTGGTCTGGTGCGTCCCATCTGATGCACGTTGGCGGGCTCTTTTTTCTCTCTGGGCTCTCTTCGCATTCGTCCTTTTGCGGCTTGCCCCGAATACAAGTAAGGTACCTAGGTATCTACCACCTAAAAGGTACATCGCGGGTGGTCCCAGGATGAGCCCCGAATGGACCCAAATGGCACCAAACAGGAGCAATGGAGGGGCATAGCGGCCGTGGTCAGTGTGATGGTCCCCTGAAAAACAGTCCGCTGACCAATCATCTCGCTTATTTTGACCCCGCACCTCAGAAAAAAGTGACTTCCCCCCCAAGAAGTGGCAGATGGAACTGCCAGACACTGCCGGTCGCGTCGAAGCGCAAAAGAAAACAATAAACAAACTCCCACTTGGTTGCTAGGCGCATTCATCCCCTCCACTCTCCTCCCATCTGCAAATTAATTACCTACTTACAGAGTAGAGTACACTGACGGATTACACACCTAAGCAAGGCAAAAACACATCGTCAACATCACAGGCCGTTTTTTGCGCTTCCTTCGCCTTCTTTCGCTTCCTCTTTTGGCGCTGTGCATTACTAACCCACCAGCAACTTGCAACACCACATCAGGCCACACGAGAACACCACGGCTGGCCACAGACACCGACTGACCCTGACCTTGACCCCTCCTCTCGTTCTATTTCGTCCTTTTGATTTCCATCTTCTTTCCCCTCCTCCCCGCCTCTCGATCGCGTTACGTCGCTGGGTGCGCACACCTCGACTAGACCGCAGCCATGGACTCGGTCGCATTCGATATCAACGATGCGCTCAAGCATTATATGAGCGATCCCGCCAGTATTCCAACCCCAGAAGCCGATGGCTCACTCTTCGACTACGAAAATGATCCCGAAGGCCTTACCGCCGCTGTCATCAACCCGGTTCTCAACCCCATCGTTGATGCCGTTGCCGAGAACCCCGAGGCCATCACCCGCAGTGCCCATCTCGACTCACTGCAGTTCCTCCTAAAGTGCGCACCCGTCTCCCCTCATCCTTCAGATCCCTCTCTTTTGTTGTCCTCCTTTTCCTCTTCGTCTTCTACTTCCAGGTCCCGTAAAGAACGCCATTCTGAGCTCCTCAACTCCTCTAGGTACACCGCCTTCCTCCCGCCACAGGTTCTTAGCAAGATCTTCGACTTGATCATGTCAGGTCTGGCAGCCGAGGGTGATGCGATAAACCACGACCTCGAGTCTCCCGACGAACAGGAGACACTCGCCCACCACAAGCAGCTTCTCGAGATCTACGGCTTCCTCTTGCAGTGGACCATCGCCGCTGTCGAGACAAAGGCCGCCGAAAAGTCCTCAACAGCACCAGTCGCAAGAGGTCGCGGCAAGCCAAAGAAGAATGCGCCAAGAGACAAGGACGGCGTATGGGACTCGGCCACCCAACTGCAGTCTGCTCTTGACATCATGAGCAAAGTCCTCAAGCTTAAGCTAACCAAGATCTTCCTCACAACCTCCGAAAGGGATACCTTCATCGGCCTGTTGACCCGACCCGTCTACATGGTCCTCGAGAGCGAACAGCGCGTCAAGAGCACATCCATCCGCATGCACGCATTCAAGGTGCTCTGCATCGCCGTCAAGCACCACGGCCACGCATACGGTTCGTCGTTCCCTGCCGCGCTTTCTTGCGCACTCATGCTAACTCCCAACAGCCGCCCAGATCTCCATCGTCCAGAACCTCACATACTTCGAGCACCTTTCCGAGCCCATGGCTGAGTTCCTCCACATCCTCGCCGAGACCTACGACTACCCACAGCTTGCCGATGAAATCCTCCGCGAACTCAGTAACAAGGAGTTCAACTCCAACGACACCAAGGGACCCAAGTCTGTCTCGCAGTTCATCGTCAAGCTCTCTGAGCTAGCCCCCAGACTGGTCATCAAGCAAATGACCATGCTTGCAAAACAATTAGACAGCGAGGTAATTTCCTCCCCATTCGCACGCCAGTGGAGCGTTGCTAACCAAATCTCAAAGTCTTACACGCTACGCTGCTCTCTAATCGAGGTCTGCGGAAACATGGTTGCCCACCTGGTCAAGCAGGACGAGCGCGGCGAGAACCACAAGTCTCAACTCAACGCCTTCTTCGACGTCTTGGAAGAGCGCTTCCTCGATATCAACCCCTATTGCAGATGTAGAGCCATCCAAGTCTACGTCAAGCTATGCGACCTCGAACAAAAGTTCCCCAAGCGACGACAACGCGCTGCCGAAATGGCGTGCCGCAGCCTCGAAGACAAGAGCAGTCACGTCAGGAGGAACGCCATTAAGCTTCTGGGTGCTCTTATCAAGACACACCCCTTCACAGTTATGCACGGCGCTCAGCTTTCCCGCAAGGAGTGGCAGGCGCGTCTTGACAAGGTTGACGAGGAGTTGAATGCGCTCCAGCCGCCCGAAGGCGCACCAGGGCTCGGCGAAGGTGCCGACACCACTGTTGATCAGCAACTGCTTGACGATGCGACACAGATTGAGCAGTCGCCCCAGAAGCCCGCGCCCATGTCCGACGAGCAAAAGTTCGAGGCCGTCCGCAAGGCCCGCGAAGAGGCCGCCACATCCGAGGCCATCGAGAAGCTTACCCTTACCAAGCGTTACTACTCCGAGGCCTTGAAGTTCATCGACGTCCTTCACGAAGCTACCGGCACTGTCTGCCAGCTTCTGGGCTCACGCAACAAGAGCGAGGTCATCGAGGCCATGGACTACTTTGAAGTTGGTGACGCCTACAACATTGAGCAGAACAAGGTCGGCATCCGACGCATGTTGCGTCTCATCTGGACCAAGGGCAACAGTGATGAGGGCAAGGGTGTTCAGAGCCATCTCATTGATGTCTACAAGCGTCTGTTCTTCGAGGCACCCGACTCCTTTACCTCAAATGATGCGGCCAACTTCATCGCCCGCAACATGATCAGTCTGACATTTGGCGCGACTCCCGCCGAGTTGACATCGCTGGAGCAACTCCTCAGCACCATGATGAAGCAAGGCCTGGTTCCCGAAATTGTTATTGCCAAGCTCTGGCAGGTTTACGGCGTGCAAAAGCGCGAGATTTCTAGGACGCAACGTCGCGGTGCCATCATTGTGCTTGGTATGCTGGCGACTGCCAACCCCGAGATTGTTGTTGGAGAGATGGAAACTATGCTGCGCACTGGTCTAGGGTCCCATGGCCGCGCTGACCTCCAGCTGGCTAAGTACACTTGCATTGCCCTTCGTCGAATCAACCCTACTGGTCGTCAAGCAAAGGAGTCTACCGTAAAGTTCTCTAGACTGCCGAATGACCACGCTGTCTTGTCAAAGCTGGCTTCCATTACCGAGGTCCCATCTGAGAGCAAGGAGTGGTATGGTGTCGCTGAGCAGGCCATCAACGCGATATACGCCATCTCTAAGCACCCTGATACTCTCTGCTCCGATATCATTCGCCACAAGACAAAGCAAGTCTTTGCCGCTCCCCGGTCACGCTCAGCGTCGCAAGCAAGCTCCCAGCCTAGCTCCCGCCCAGTCTCACGAGACGAGGCCGACTCCGTTTCTGTCGACGAGGATGGTAACGAGACAATTGTTGCTCCGGCACCTCAGCCAAAGAAGCGAGACGCGGCTGTCGGCTTATCCCAGCTTCTTTTCATCGTTGGCCATGTTGCCATTAAGCAGATTGTGCACCTTGAACTCTGCGAGCTCGATTTCAAGCGCCGTAAGCAGGAGCAGGAGAAGGAGAAGACCGCAGACAAGTCCACGGCTCAGGCGGGCAAGAAGGACGAGCCCGATGACCTGGACTTGATTGGTGGCACGACTGAAGATGATTTTACCGAAGCCATGGCGCACATTCGTGAGCGGGAGCTTTTGTTTGGGCCCGAGTCTCTGTTGGCACAATTTGGACCTCTAGTGTCTGAAATCTGCGCCAACAACACCACGTATGCCGACAAGGGACTGCAGGCCGCCGCAACTCTTTGCTTGGCCAAGCTCATGTGCGTTAGCTCGGAATACTGCGAGGCCAACCTCCCCCTCCTCATCACCATCATGGAGCGCTCAGCCGACGCTACAGTTCGTTCCAACGCCGTCATCGCTCTCGGCGACATGGCTGTGTGCTTCAACCACCTCATCGACGAGAACACCGACTTCCTGTACCGTCGTCTTGCGGACAAGGACCAGTCTGTTAAACGCACATGCTTGATGACGCTCACGTTCCTCATTCTGGCCGGTCAAGTCAAGGTTAAGGGTCAGCTGGGCGAGATGGCCAAGTGCCTTGAGGATGAGGACCGTCGCATCGCTGATCTGGCGAGGATGTTCTTCACCGAGCTCAGCACCAAGGATAATGCCGTCTACAACCACTTTGTCGACATGTTTTCCCTGCTGTCTGCCGAGAAGGGCCTGGAGGAGGAGAGTTTCCGGAGAATCATCCGGTTCCTCCTGGGCTTTGTCGAGAAGGACAAGCACGCCAAGCAGCTGGCCGAGAAGCTCGCCGCCAGGCTTACGCGCTGCGAAACAGAGCGCCAATGGAACGATGTTGCCTTTGCTCTTGGGCTGTTGCAGCACAAGAACGAGGACATTACCAAGACTGTCTCCGAGGGCTTCAGGGTTGTTCAGCTCCAGGCATAAAGGGGAGTGGCAGAGATGTTGCGGGCTGGCCTTGTGGTCGTGTAGTACTAAGGTCATGGGTCGGCGTTGGGGGTTTTGCTGCTTCTGGTCGTTGGTTGGCTGTCTGACTTTGGGTATACCACTGCATGGATGATGAGACTTTACTTAATGATGCTGATGAATCGATTACTTGTTCACTTTAACATATGTTGATGATGGCTTGATGGTGACTATTACTATTGATGCCGTTCGTCCATCTTGGTGTTACATACACGCTCGACTGGACGTCTCAAGCCAGCAATCCTGCGCCCAAAGGTTCCTGCGTAAGCACAAACGCATCCCCTCCATTAACCTCAAACTGAGTCCCATTCTTGACAATTCCATCCACCCGGATAACAGACTTTTCAAGGCTCGTCACCAACGGCTCCGGCAGGTATATCGTCCCCTTGCTCCCAGCAGGACTCCCAACCTCCATCCTCAATATCCCGCCCTCGAATCTCCAGTCAACAACAATATCTCCACGCACAGTCGGATACCGTCCCTTAGCCCACTCCAGCCCCAACGTCTGCGGCTCAACCTTCCACTCCGCGAACCCGGGCGCAGTAGGCTGGATGCCCAAAACATACCGACTTAATTCCGCCGTTGGGCCTGCAGCCCAGCCGTGACAGAGGGAGGTCACGACGCCTAGACCGGGTGTGCCGTCTGGGTTCAGCGTCTCCCAGAAGCAGCCTGTGTAATTATCGCGTTGGGGGTCGGCCATGGGTGCCCAGAGGGTCTTAAGGAGGGTCATTGCTGTGGATGCGTCACGGGCGGAGAATGCAGCGCGGAGGTGGTATGATGATGCATAAGGGCTGATTTTCTGCGCGAAGCCGGCGGATGTGGTGGAATTTGAGAAGGCTAGGGGGCCGGCCGGGAGGATGAGATCTCTTGCGAGGGTTGAGAGGACCGAGGCGGTGGTGTTGGGCGAGGAGGGAACACCGGCTAGGATGGCGAGGGCGTTTGCGTCCTGTGCGAAGCCGGTTGTCAAGGTTGAGGAGAGGGCGTAGGCGTTTAGGTCTGGGTTCCAGAGGTTCGTGTTGATTGCTGACTGGAGGCTATCGAGGCGGGTTTGGTAGACTGTGGTGTTGAGACCTGCGTCTCGGAGGAGGGGGAGGGATTGTTGGAGGGCGTAGGCGTAGACTACGTTGAACTTTGTGACTACACCGGATTGCGGTGTGTCGTAGTAGTTCCAGTCGCCGCCAAAGGACTCGTCTGCGAGGTTGAAGAGGCCGTTGGAGAGGGTTTGGGAATCGGCCCAGTCGAGCATTCTGGAGACCTTTGGAGCCCACTGCTTTGCGAAAGTGAGGTTTCCTCTCATCTCGTAGTTCTGGGCGAGGGCGCTGAGGAAGTTGAAGGAGTAGCCGATGAGTCCTGTGAGGTTTGTATTCAGGGGTTCTCCCAGGGGTGCTTGCTGGATCTTGGCGGTGGGGATGAAGAAGCCTGGTGTAGCTTGGTAGGAACCCAGGAGGTCTAGAGAGCCGTCGATGAAGGACGTGCCAAAGGTGCTTGCGAAGGCGGCGCCGAGGGCGACGTCGAGGTCGCCCGTGTAGGCGATTCTGTCGCGGCGGGAGCCGTCTACGATTGTGTCGGCCGGGTTTGCGCCCATCATGAAGTCTGGGAGGAAGGAAGGGGATGTGAGCGGGTTCGTGTAGATGGTCTCGCCGGTGGGTGTGCTGGCGGTAAGGTTGCGGAAGTAGGCTGCGTGTCCGAAGGAGGCTCCGAACCCAAAGGACCCGAAGTAGCGGGAGGTTTGGGTAAGATTGAGAACAGGGAGGTTGTCGAGAGTTACGGCGACGGATTTCATTGCTACGTCGATGTGGACTGCGTGCCAGGTTTCAAGAGTGGTGGTAGCGGGTAAGGGAGATGTTGCGAGGAGGGTGTCTAGGCTTGTTGAGCCGGCGTGGGCTGTGATGGTGTGGCTGTCTAAGTTGAAGGAGAGGTAGACGCAGTTGTTGAGCGTGTCACATTGGACAGAGACCCCGAAGCCGCCTTTAACGGGTTTGGCTTGGAGATCGAGACGGTAATTGAGGAGTTGAGCGGCCATGGCACCAGCGAGTGCTTGCGGTGCTTGGCTCTCGGCGTACGCGCCTTCGTCTGAGACTTGAAGGAAGTCAGGGATGGACTTCTTGGGAATCTCGGTATGTTGGACTGTTCGCGCGCCAGTTGTCCAGATGCGTGTGAGATCTTCATCGGAGCATTCGAAGGATCCAGGGAGCTTCGTCACGGGTGTGGTGGATGTCGTGGGCTTGACGCCGATGTTGCGGAGTTGAAGGGAGCCGGCGGACGACAGGTTGAGTTTCTGGTAGCGGAAAGCGCCTTGGATGAGACGGTTTGTGATGATCGAGGGGGCGGTGATGTTGTATTGGTTCACTCTGTAGGTATCCATTGCCGCCGCAAGAGGTAGAGGACCATCGCTCTGTTTCTTATTAGTTATCTTTCGTTCCCAGACTCAAGGGTACTGATGGGAGCAAGCTATTCACCATGTATGAGTCAAGCGCGGATCTGCTTTCTGCAAAGGAAATCTCGAAGCTCGAGGTATCACCAGAGGTAGAGATGACCTCGAATGTAGGGAAGCCTTCAACATTGTGGCCATAGTCGAGGATCACGATAGAAGCAGTTGTCCCATCGGATGTGAGGGCTGTAGTCTCGTTTGAGCCGAAGACGACGGTTCCATTGGTGGACGAGCTTGAAGCTGACTTCTGAGCAAGATGGTGTCTCCGGGACCCATGCCGACCATCGGCTGAGCTCAATAGGCAGAAAATAATACCAGCTAGCCGGGCTCCTGTATTAGATGACATCAGCATGGCTGTGGTGTTATATGAGCTGAATGGAAAATGAAAAGGAGTGACAAAGGTGAGGCAAGCGAACGTGTTGCTAGAGTGAGAGACAGAATGCAATGAAGGCGATCAAATACCTTAGCGTTATATAAACGTCTTCTCTTCAATGGCTTTGAATATCCCCAGATTTTATGCCGTACTCGTCGTCCCTGATTCGACTTTGCACATGAACCAAGCCGGAGTTGACGATCTTGAGTGGATTCACCCGAGAAACGCGAGGGCCTCGGACTCGACTTTGGTACACTGACCGAATACGCGGACCGAGGCCAGTGGCTAGAGTGTGAAAGTTACGAGAAGACTGCGGAGCTTTGTGTGGCTTGGTCTTCTTCTTAGTTGGTCAAGTATGGAGCCTCAGCAATAGCTGCGAAGGTATGAATAGCTCGCCAGTGCTCTTTCATTTGGTAGATTCAGGCCAACCCCTCGGAGCTGACCCGCCATCACCAGAAACGAAGATTCCACCGCTCTCCAGCTAGACGTCATGGTTAAATTTTGCCTTTTGGATTAGAAGTTCATCTGAATTTGGCATGCCTGATTGTTCCTACACCTCACAAGGAATTGCCGACGACTCTTCCTACTTCTATCTTCCTAGCCAGGGCTATTTCCATTCCACAGACTTCGCTACTTCAATCACAATCGGTGTGTGCAGCTTAGTGCTAATCATCTACCAGAGTTCGCCAGATCTTGACTAAGAAATTCCCTTCAATTCGAAACTCTCAATAAGCTTAGGGCCATGAGAGTGGGAATCGGCACCATTTGCCGTGTCTCCGGCGTTTCCAACTTGAGATGACGGAGCGGCTCGGGGGCTTGGACCCACACCGCCGGTCGAGCTATCGGTGACTTTCAAGGCCTTAAATTCCTTCCTCAGTTTACTCTAATTTTTGAAGACTCCTGGGAAAAACTCGCTTTAGCCAACATCCCCATGAGGTGCCGTGGTGCTGTTTGTAAGATGATTATTAAAGTCATAAGCTTTCTTCTATGCCGAATCTAAGAACCTCCGCTCCGTCCAAAATATTTATGGGTGATAGCTACACTACACCATGCGATCCAACGTCCTCTCACGCGAGCCATTCGCCAACAACTGGGGCACCTCTTGTTTAATAGCGTACTCCCACTAATAGAGCCGGAGGGCAGTCAACTGCACGCCCTCGGGGCTAGCCAGCCTGGTGATAGCTCACTACAGACTGGCCAGCGTTGTCTTTACGGGTAAACCGAGGACGGCGACATTCATAGCAAAACTAACCCATCATGAGAGAACAACAAATCGTACTGACATTTCTTCTCGCTCACGATCAAGTTGACTTGACATTATGCTTTACCAACCTCTCTGGATGAACCATTTACGACAGCGGGGTCTATCAATTCTTTGCGGGAGAAACACACTCGAATGACCCCTCAAAGCAGGTAGGTTGAATCCAGAACTTCGGGCGCAGTAGAAGTGCCACTCTCTTTCTCACGTGTTTCATGTGATGTCTTTGGACTGCTTACAGAGTACGCGTGTATCTACGAGCCTCATAAAGCCAATTGACCAGCTCAAGCTTGGTTGAATGAGTTTGAACCACTTCGCCAATCTACTTGGTCTCGAGCGACTCCCCTCAACAAAGCTCTAAGGTGTCTCGCAGCAAGTCAAACGATTAAAAGAGATCTTGAACGCAACAGAGGTTTGACTTGCCACCGAACTGGTGCCCGGTACCTCATCAGCCTTGGCTGCATATATCCTTTTCAGCTACCGAAGAATATCTTATAGTATTCTTCCCATTGGCACGTTACGTTACAATAATCGTGCAAGCATTGGTGGTCGTACAACTAGATAGGCCTACTCTCTGCCCAACGTGTGGCGATCGCTGCGTGCTCGTCCTTAACAAGTGCAAAAATGTGTCGATTGCCTCACTTTCACGCATAGAACCACGCCCTCCAGCCGAAAATATCCAATAACATACACCGAGCCCCGCTTTTACCTCGAACGAACCCAAAAGCTGCACAGATGAGACAGCTCTCAGGTACGGGGAGTGCTGTTAAATACTGAGGGGTAGCTCTCTACACGTGGACAGACTGCGGTGGACGCGACAGGACGTAGTATGCCAAATCACATGGCTACTACATCTGCAGTGATTGAGGCCTCGTCGCCCGCATTTTTGACACCTAATACAGGATGTCACAGCTCAAATCGCTTGGCCTTTCACTGCAATCTTAACTCCCCTCGACGGCTTCACATTTTACAGCAAGGAATAGCTCGCTGTGGGCCATGTTTATACACTTCGATTTTGTTTCCTACCAAGGACTACGGAAAGGCTCGCTCGTCAGCCTGCAGGCCAGGCCAACACTCTCGACCAATGGCCACGTTGGTGGCAAGCGGTCTGCAGGCAGAGTAACGGGCGAAAGTTCACTGCAATTTAGACTCATCTCGAGGAATCGCAGACGCATAGGATAGCCATTTATTACTTTGTGCTTGACCCAGTTTGCCTGAATTACTGGTACCACAACGACTCACTTCATGCACCCGACAACTGAAGCCGTTGACGTGACCTTCGACCTGGAAGTTTATTTCTTGTTTGGTAGAAACGTGCCGATCAAAAGCGTAGGAAGTGATGAGGCCCAATCAGTAGCTCGCAGGATGATTGAACAAGTCGGCTTGATTCTCTCTATCCCGAAAAGTATCATATATACGCGTATCCGGATGCGGCCAACATGGAGAAGCGCCGAAACTCGACTGGTTGTGGGGATGCAGCTCAGTAATTTGCCTGTTCAAGATCGCGTAACGCAGGCTCAAAGTTTCACAAGAGAGTGAGCTTTAAGCCTTCTTCGGGCTCTATGCCGGGTGTACGGAGACCCGCTCGGCCCGGTGCGGTGCATTACATGGGCGGGTGAAGCCCGGGCCTAATCCCGGCGCAGGATTGTGAGGGAAACAACCTCCAACACTCTCGTAAGCTTGAGAAACTCAGAGGCAGTGAGCGGATGGGCAGTGATAATTGAGCAGGTAGGAAGAATTTTGGTGTGGTTATTGTGGGCTATCGGTAACAGTCATTGTCATTTAGGCATGTGGTAAACTGCAATTTCACCTGCCATGCTAGTTGGTCTCTATCTACAGTGGCTAGTACAACTCAATCCCAAAGTTTAATCGTATTGGCGACCCTGTCTCGACGGACTTCGGCTAATGAGCACACCGTGCCGACTAAACACAGGCTGCACACAGAGTACTTTAGTTACGGCCTCCCAATAACTTGCACGCAATGTACGCCGCTTATTGTGAGTTAAAAACGCCATCTATGATCGGCCGAGGTGTCGTCAACGACCGATCAATACTAAGTAACTCAACATGTCCTCGCAACTTTCGTTTACAATATTAATCGTTGGAGCGGGGCCATCCGGAAACACGGCAGCGGCGGCACTGGCTTCTGACGGGCACCAGGTGACCGTACTCGAACGCGGCTCTCGACTTCAAACACGGGGAGGGAATCTCATCGTACAACCTTCCGCTGTGAAATGCCTGAGCCTGATTGGCATCACAGAATCTCTGGACAAGGTGGCTGTGGAAACCGTCAGTGACATCCTTTGGAGATATAAGGACGATGAGCCGTTCACAGTCACAAAGGCAATTCCCACTGGGACGGTCCGGAAGCCTACCGATAGGCCATCACTGCAGCGAATAACCTACGATGCTGCCATTGCCGCAGGAGCCAGCTATCTATTCAACAAGAACGTTGCCCAAATTATTGAGGAGAAAAGTGGCAAACTTCGCGTGGTGATGGAGGATGGTAGCGATTACGAGGCTGATTTTGTTGTTGGCGCTGATGGCATCAAGTCACGCGTCCGGGAGCTCATGTTCCCCGGACAAAACGTGGATGCCACAGTAACAACCGAATGCATATTTCAGACAGAGGTTGATATCGCTAGCGTGCAGAACGACCCAGTCGCCGCTCCGCTTGGCGCTTGCTCGCACCATCTCATGTTCGGTCCCGGGCTTTACTGCGTCGGTCGGCCGACTGCTCATGGTACCGTTCGCATCCTTCTATGCAGTCTGCATTACGGGTTTCCGTCCGCCGACGCGGATCTGGGTGGAAACTGGAACTCGGATGGTAACCCTGAAGAGATCCGCGAAATGTTCAAAGGGTTCGGGGCGCCGCTGCGTGCCTACATCGAATGTGTAATACGTGGGGGTTACCCTATCGACAAGTGGCACATTGCCACAGCACCAAAGATAGAGACCTGGTTAGGATTTGACGGACGATGTCTTCTTCTAGGGGATGCTGCGCATGCCATGTTGCCGCATACTGCCCAAGGGGTGAGCCAAGGCATCGAGGACGGCTTGGCCCTCAGGACAGCCCTTCGCTGGTGTGACAGTCGAGACAAACTGGCTGCTACTCTGAAGAAATGGGAGGCTCTTAGAAAGCCACGCGCTGAAAAGATGTTTGATGTCGGCCACGAGAACATTGTCTTGTTCACCCTTCCTGATGGGCCAGAGCAAGAAGCGAGGGATGAGAAACTCCTAACTGGGGGTTTCACTGGTCACCCAACGGACTGGGAAAGCATTGAAATGGACGCGAATGCTCCAACTAGAACGCCGCAATTCACAAAATGGGCCATGTGCTACGATGTGGTTGCAGAGGTAAGTGGCAGTTCTACATTTTCCATGTCCTGGTGTTGAGGATATTATATTGACACGAAGTCTTGCTAGACCAACAAAATACTTACCACGGACCGCAGCTCTTGAAAGGCGGTGTTCAAAGCAAGCCAGAGGATGAATAAAAGTTTCTCAAGCGAGATTCCGTTAGCCGTGCTGAAGGCGCCATGGACGAGGAAACGCTTTCCGAGAAGCCAAGTAACACGACGATTGAACCCCTTAATGCGCATTCAGCTGGTATTACTGTATTCAGGTGGTAATAGAAAACCATGAGGCCTGTTCTGCTTACTTTGTGCCGCCGATTGAATCGATGAAGGGTTATTGAGTATCTGTTGCCTTGACATGGCTATCTTGACCAAGACCCTCGCTTTCTTCACCATCATAAGCCGGATTGAAATGCCTTTGTGAAGTTCGACATAAACCAGAAACACTCCTCCTTGTTTTTCTAAAAATCGCTGCTTAACATAGCTGGTTTCAGAGATAAGAAGTGCTTTCAGCTAGGAGCGACAGCAGTGGATTCTGCCTGTCACTTCAACGATCTTTACGACCACCCAAACAACTATCATCTACTTCTCCCTATACGCTCCTGAACGCTTTACGACTACAATGTCTAGCTTTACTCTGACTATCTTTAACTTCTAGGTTGTTGCGTTTACTGTAATCGGCTCCATCGCCCACCACTACGGTCTTGTAATCATGGGGCAAGTTTAGGTCCTGCATATCTAGCTTGTAGAGAGCTCTTACTATTCTCTTTGCTGGCATCAACTCGCTGACGTCGTTGAACCATAGGTGTCCTAGGGCAGCCTTCTTTCATGCATTCTTGAACCTGGCACCACCAGGTATCCTGGATTGTTTCCGACTTGTACTGTGTCCAATCATTTGGACAACCGCCTCATTCCATCATGTTCGCCTCTTTTCGTTCACTGCAATCTTAACTCCCCCCGAGCGCTCGAGGGTCAACGAGACGCCAAATCAAAGCCCAGCATTACTCGCAGAGCTGCAGCCAGGACAGGGATCACTCTCTACACTGCAATCTTAGCTGCCCCCGTTGGCTCTAAGTACAGCAGGAAACATACCACAGGTAACCTGTCCTGGAGTATGTTTTTACACTTCGTCTCTTGCCAAGGGCCACAAAGAGACGCAGCCGTCAGCCTGCATGATGAAATGTGTGGGTGATCCGCCTAAGTTCTTTCACTGCAACTTTTAACTCCTCTCAAGGGATCAGAGGTTGGCCCAAACCCCCTCAAGTAAGGCTCCTCTTAGAACCCGATTCCCTCTGCAATCTTCGAGAGGCATACTGCACACAGGGAGGCATGACCCCAAGGCAGTAACGTCGTTCTTCTATCTCACCAGAGGCATACCAACCAGATACCATGAGGCAGCCTAGGACTCGCTGGAAGAATCAGCATGATTGAACAAGTCGTCTTGATTCTCTCCATCCCGAAAAGTATCATATACACACGCCAGCGTTCTGCCAGCTTCTTTTGCCCCAACCCATCTTGCTCCCCAACATCTCCCCTCCAACCCTTGCTCTCTTCCGCCAGGTAAAAGTATGGAAATCTAGTTCTTGCTTTGCGGCGCAAGGGCAAAGGTAGGACGAACGAATCTGTGACATCAATTAGCCATCTTCCTCCAAATCCCAATAGACTCTCTTCTCCACCGGGCAATATTCGGCCACAGGGAAGGGATGTATCAACATACCTCTCGTTGTGGTAGACCTTGGTGTTCTCGCCCAACAGCTCCTTCTCTCTCGCCTGGTCGGCGTACCACCTACGAACCTGGTCGCGGTCCTCCTCGGCTTGGAGGAGGGGGATAAGGTGAATGCGCGCCCACATCTTCTCTCTCGCCAGCTCGCTGTGTCTTGTCAGCACTGTCCTCCTCAAAACCACGTGTCCCGTCTGATTGCTCCATTCCTCCCTAGGTGTATGTTCGTCGTTGCGTGCCTCTGGTGTCCATGCCTGCTGCCTCCCGTTGAGCAGTGCAGCATCTGTCTACCAGACCACTCGCAACTTTGTCCAATATCCGCCAGAAGAGGAGTAGCAATCGTCATGGCGGGGGCGAAGGGATTGTCACGTACTTGGCTTCCCGGATACCCTTGGTCAACTGATACCATCCGTATCCCATCACCAGTCCCATACCGATCAACATTGTGCCGGGGCGGAATCCACGGGCGGGCAAGTTGCGCTGTTTCCAATAATCAGCATGGTTCCTCCAGAAATCTATGGCTGCCCTTCGTCCCCATGTTCGTGGTCCTGAGTCCAAAGTGTCCCTGATCCCGAGTCCGAGTGTCCCTGGCCTAGCACCCTCTCATCGTCTCAGTTCGGTGTCCTCGGTCGGAGTGCCAATTCGATAGTCGATAGCGCTCAGTATTCCCGTATCTCAAATGCCTCCTCTTGCCATGTTGCTGCTCCCATAGCCAACCCGCTCGACCCGATCGTCCCTTCTCAATTCCTCCTCTTGCGACTCCCTCACCCTCCACGCACTCTCCCTCAATTTCTCCACCACGCCATAATCACTCACCTTGTACTGCACAGCCTGGTAACCCCCCACGGGCGGCATATCCTGAGGCATCCTGTCTCAATCGTTTCCTACCGACCCAACGCGGTCGGCTGCGCTCGTCTAGAGTGTGTATAAAGTGTCGTCGGGCGACTTTTGTCGGTCAATTGCCCCTTCGATGGATGGAGTCAATCGATTGCGTGTCGAACAAACAATCGTTTCGTTCGAGAGATCGGGAGGGGGTATCGGTGTCGATTCGACGGGGGTGTGTGGGTTGCGAGGCGATATGGTGGTCGTCGAGCTCGAGATTCGGGGACAAGCTTTGGCCTGGGGTGCCTGAGGTGATTGTTTTCAGGTCGATGATGATTCGCTCAATTGGCAAACCGCTTATGTAAGGCACATTGTGGATCCGTTTTCTCATCTTCACCGAGGTGTACTCCCCCTTTGATTTCGGCGAGGAATTGGAGCATGATTGAGAACTGTACATTGTCACTCAGCTTTAAAGAGATGTTGTTGAAATTGAGTCATAGAATAGGTCATAAATCTCAAGTGGCTAGATATGCACCGACCCAACACCTGATCGTCTATTCACCAACCGCCCCAACAAGCAGTACTGCACTTTGAATCCTACAAATATTTGCACATCTCAACTCCATGCCATGCTTCGCCAACGGAAAGGCTGGGGTATAAACCGAATGAACCATAGCCAACCAACTTTTTCTTTCTCACGTTCTTCCTGGTGGTCTTGCTCACTTTCGCGGCCTTCCCCTTTCTTAGCTCCTCCTTATATGCATCATGCCCCTCACTGTACGGCGGTAGGGATCACTAGTCCTCTCCAGCGGCAGCGAGCTCGGCCTCAAGGTCTGCCTCGAGATCGTCCTCGTCAAAGTCGTCAACTCCATTCGCCGCGACGTTGTCCGGTATGAGCGCAACGTCCTCCTCATCGCCAGTAACTTGAGGAGTAGGCAGGCTGCTCGACTCGTTATTGTCCTCGACGTTGGGAGTCCGTACTGAGCTCAACTTGGAAGCACCGCGGCTCTTGGCAATGCGTTGCTTCTTGGACAGTGCACTTCCACCTTCGTCGGAAGCCGTGTCATCGTCCATGGCTTTCCTCTTGGTACCGCCACTGGCCGCATTCGCAGACTCTTGGGATGAGGGCAGGTCCTCGCCAGCATCGGTATCGCCACTACGGCTTTCCGTATCGGCATCCGAGCTGTCGTCGTCGCTTCCGAGGAACTCCTTCATCTCGTCATCGACACCTTCCCAGTCAAACGACTTCAAGCCGTCTATCGGGCTGACTTGACCGTCCTCAAACTCGAGCATCATGTTCTCTTCATCGCCGTCCTGATCGCCTTCGTCTTCGTCCGAGGCATCATCATCTTCCTCGAGTACGCGTTGCTCGCCCGTTTCGTCAATAATTGTCAAGTGCGGCCGTGCATCATCGCCATCGGCGTCCGAAATTGTGTCCGCGTCGGTCGACTCGGACATGGCTAGCTGACGGCGGTCTGCTGGATGGACCTCGACCAGGTAGGGCGCTTCGTCGACACGCTGCCATTGACTGAGGCAATCAGACAGCCAATTTTGGCTGACAATCTTGATACTCGGGATCTTGGCTGCCTGTCTGACCTTCTGCGTCCGCGGGCGAGACGTCGAAATAACGAGATGGGTGACCTGCTTGGATACCCTGGTCGAAATTTGAGCGCCGAAGCTCATGGCTTGGACGCCAATCTCGGATTGCAGGACGTCGACGCCCAGGGGAACGAGGCCAGACAGGACAATCGTGGTGCCTTCAAGGGTCGCGGCCTTCATCGTATCGAGGACTTCGCCAACGTCTGGAACGGCATCAAGGTCGATGCCGTCGTCGCCCGTTTTCTTCCGCGGGGCAGACTGAGTAGGTGCAGCAGCGCGCTTCTCGTCGTATTCGGTGTAGAATTTGTGGTGTAATTGGGCAAGGTGTTGCTGTAGGTAATGCAGCTCAGCGTCGTCGTCGCGGAGGACTTGCGACCGATGTTGTACTGTCATGATGTGTGCGCCATTTTCGGTCTCCTGTGTCACCTTTTCGTTTTGTTCGTCTTCTTTATCAAGTGCCTCTTGCATGTGTAGCAGCGGCCTTTCCTTGATTTGCTGTTCCAACAGTCTCTCTTGCTCTCCGCTTTGTACTTCCTGCAGGACCTTGTCGTCGCCGCTGCTCATCTTTACCAGCTCGTCAATGGCAGACACCTTGCCATTTGGTTGGTCGGCTGCTGACGCCCCGCTCGTCTGTGCAGCGCTTGTCGTGGCGGCTGGCGTTGGCTTCGCTTCGGGTTCCGGCGGTGCGGGCAGGATGTCCTGTCTCTTGGGGAGGAAACTCGAGTTGATGTCACCGATACCCTTGAAGAAATCGTACGGCACAACCTTGATCAAGTTGGGGCGATTACTCGGCCACACATCTGCTCTGTCGTCGATAATGACCACCATGTTTGTGTTCACCGGGAATAACCGCTGGAGACTCTTTGAGATCATGCTGCCGTTCTCGTCACGGCTGATGACGCGGTTGCCAAAAAGCTTCTGCTGAGGATCGACGATCTTGGCAATGTTGAGAGCATATGCGCGTGTTCCCATTGTGTAGACGTGTAGCTCGTAAAGCTCGGCAACCTTCTCAAGGAACTCGGCGAGACCGGGCCGCATCTTGATGTAGTACCAGCAGCCGGATGTGACCATTCCTCGCGGGCCTTCATCATTGAGCTGAAATTTCTTGACATCCTTGACAGCATTATAATTAGGATTTGACGGGTCCTCCATCCATTCGCCAACCGTAGGTTCGATACAGGCGTGGATAATGGTCTGGTCGAGATCGACAACTAGGCTCAGCTTCCGTTGTCGTAGCAGACGCTTCTGGGTATCGGACTCGGCACGCGCAGCCAGGTCGCCGCTGACCATGAGGCCGGTCTGATCGTGTGTCATGTTGATAGTGGCGCGCTGAGTATCGCGTTCGGCGGTGGCCCAGTTCACCTCGGTCATGTCCTTTCCGCAGATGGCGCACAAGCCTTGGAACTGGATCTCGTGGGAGCAGGCCTCCTCGACCATCATACACGGGGCGTCACGGGTGAATGTCATGCCCTCCTTGAGACGCCATTCTTTGAGTGTGCCTTCGGCCGGACTATCCCAGCCTACGACGGTTGTTTCCTCCTCTTGCCAGGTGTTGCCAGCGATGGGGTCGCCGACTTCGCGCATCCATTTGAAAGAGTACTCGAGCACGCTCTCCTGTTTTTGGACGGCGTCGCCGGGGCGCTTGAGGAGTTTTGTAATGGTAATCGGGTAGCGCAGTCTCGCGCCGAGTGAAAGTAGCTTGCCCATGATGACGGCAGGCTACTGGGAGGGTTTGATCTAAAAGTCTGTCGCGGTAGGAAAGGGCCGAGGTTAGCAAGGTGAGCTTTGAAACACGCGCGTGCGCGCAAGTGGATGAAGAACTGAAAGATGCAAATAAGGGTTTTTCGAAAGGAGACGTGACACGAGGCGCGGTAGGCGGCAGCGAAGAGAGCCTTCAACGACGTCTCGGAAATGGAGGGAGGAGGTGCGACGAACCTAATGAGACTCCCCCAGTAACAATCGGAGAAGGTGCCGGTGTAGTGGCCAATCCCATTGCCCCGAAGCTGATGAGGGGAGTGTTTGACGAATACGCAACAGATGGGGAAGCTCTGGAGCGTTGCGATGGGATGAGGTGGACAGATAGGTGTGAGATGGGTAAGTAAGGTAAGGTAGCTCAGGTATGTAAAGCCGTCGCCGTGGTTGGTTGATGGTGGAGGATGGCAAGAGAGGGAAGAAGACGCGTGGGACGTCCGTATTCTTCTTAGCCTTGGGTCTTGACTGCCTTTGCCTTAGTCGAGTATTCCTCGAGTCGTAGGCGCAATTGAGTTTTTGGTGACGTGATGCAATTGGACGGAATGCTGGATGTCGTCGCGCGAGATGTCCGTTTGGCTTGACGCGTGATATCCGTAAAGTGCCCGTGGTGGGATGAAGTCAGAGCTGGTCTCGATGCGAGTCGCAACGGGAAGTCGAGCTGTGCTGCTGATGCTCTTACTCGCTTGGGGTTCGGGGGGTGTGGAGGTTTTGGAGCTCGGGGATTTCGAGTGGAGGCGGGTAGGTCTGGACCGAACCGTGACGTACACCGCAAGCAGGGCAAGGTGAAGGCAAGGTGAGCCGTGAGACGGAGTGGGGTCGGCTGTCGGTGAGCACTGACCACTTGGGTAACTGTGGAGTGAGGTGGGGCCGGTCGGTCGGCCTTTTGCAGGAATGCTTTTCCGAAAGTAGCTTTTAGGCGGCGGGGAGGTTCCGTTGAGTGGAGCAAAGTTTACCGAGGACTGGCAGCGGAAACACTGAACGGTGTGCGTTGGTAGTGTTGGTGTTGGTGCTGATGGTCTTGGTGTGTACCTGTTCTGGCGGGATCAAGTACCTCGGGGTCTTCGGCAGTCCGCTACTTTGCCAAGGCTTGAGTGTTTGGTGATGGAACGTTGAGGTACAGCAGCAGATGCAAGTTGATCTGACTTTTACGTCTGTGTTGGAGATGATATCGAAGTCGAATACAGTTGATTTATGCACTCTCTCTGTGGCAGCTTGCTTGTTGTAAGGTAGGTAGGTATCTGACAGACTGACAGAGCTGTGGTGTGTGATGGCCCTGGAGTGATACGATGCTGAGCAATATGGATCCAGGAGAGAAAAAGGTACAAGGCCTAACCTGTCGAGGTACAAGGTATAGTCGCTGGCGGAAGGGGGAAAAGGCAGCCTTTTTGGTATCCGTCGACCACTATCAGCCGGGCCACCCCCTTCTGAAAGAGTGGGATGCGATGGTCTATTTGTACCTGCTGTAGCACCCCAGCCTACTCCTCCGTGATGCAGCGATGCAGCAATGCAATGCTCCTCTTCCTCCTTCTCCTCTTCCCGCTCATGGCGCCAGTCGGCTCCAACTGGTGGCCCCCTGGTGACCCCTGCATGAGAGCTTCACGAATCACCCACCCCCTTGTTCATTCCCCAACTCGTCTCTCACTCACCCTCACCTCACTCCCCTCTCACTCACAGTCTGTCACTCTGTTTACTGTGCCTTACACCCTGTGCAGTGTGCAGTGCATGAGGCCTCTCTCTTATCCCAGCTGTGAGCACCCAGATCCATCATCCCACCTCTGCCAGCCAGTCATAACTTTCTGCTCTTCATCATTGAGTTACAGTAGGAAGCCTCTTCAAACAAGCACAACCAACAATGACTCACGTGAATACCGAGCAAGAAAGCTCTAATAAGTGAACCTGATGAGAAGAGTTCACAAAACTCATTGAATCTACCCTTCTCGAAGACTTTCAACATGACCTCAGCTATTCCCGTTCTCTATCACGCGCCCTGAAAATAAGCTCCACTGAGTACCTACCCAAGGCAGAGAGACCTGAGGGGCAAAATGCAGTAGTCAGCAAACACCAGTGACGGGACCACCTGCATCAGTGACTCCCTCTCCAAAGTGGCGTGAACTCGGCACCTCACATGAGCAGCAAACGCAGCCTCCCACCACCTAACCTTAACCTGCCTACCTCCCATTCTAGATCTATTTTGTCTCCTGATTTCTTCCAGCTTGTCGACAAATCCCTCTCGTCCGGCCCTGATCCAGCAGCTGCTTTCAGCTCTTCTCTCTGCCGGCATTGCCTTGATGCTGCCACCCTTCTCTGCCTACCCAAGGTATGGGGAGATGCTCCAATAGTGTGATGATCCATGTCAATCGTGATGCAGGTCGATCAAGGTAGTGTAGAGCGGAGAGAGCTTCCCCCAGACTTTACCTGCTCTCTGATTCTGTGCATGAGACCTCCACCTAAGAGCATCAAACAGAACTCAACACATCAAAGTCATTGGGGCCTTACTTGTACGCTTCTATTAGGTCTGCAGCAAACATTGCTCTTGTTCGTCTGTAATTTCCAGACAAGAATACTATTTCGTTACCAAGAAAAGTCATAATCGAGTATTAATGTACTCTCTATCCATGAGTATGGGTGCCGCGTTGTCCCGTGTCCCGTGTCCCCAGTGCCGTTCTGATCACGCCACAACCCCGTAAAACCAGTCAGTCAATCGTTGACTATCCCCCATCTCCCACCCCAGACTCCGAACCAGGAAAGTAGCAACTCTTCCCCAGAATCCTCTAGCAAAGTCCGTTAAACGCCGTGCCAGCCAATGTTCATTCATTTCCATCAGGTAACGTCCCAGAACCCCCAGCGCATTCCCATTCTGATAACATAGCATCCACCTCAGATGCTGGCCTCGGTGTCGAGTCGTGTAGAGTACTGTCCCATAACGCCTCGTTGAGTAACTCCTGGTTGACCCCCTAGGCCACCGGTTGCTGCGAGGGCGAGGGTGACACGCGCATTACTCTGTTTCCCAGAGGCTTGTCCCCCGGAAGTCCGGGGAGTGCTCCCATCTCGGAGAGCTTCTTGGTCGTCATGTCCGGATCGGGCTCGTCGCTCCCTATAAACGTCCAGCTCTCCTCGGCCTCTTCGTCTTCGTCTTCTTCGGCATGCGCGTGCTTGCCTGCCTTTCTCTTGATCAAGCTCGTCGCGTACTCCATATCGCGGTACAGGCACTGAATCGCGTTTTCCACGCCGCGTTCCTGTTGTTGTGTTAGTTGGTCATGAAGTTTAGCACTTGGACCGGGAGTTATGACTTACGCTGCGAATCTGCTCTCCCAGCACGCGAGCCTTGACAATCATACGGTCGTTATGCGTAGCTTCCCAAAGCGCGCGAGCAAAAGAGACTGCACCCCATTTCTTCAGACAGATACCGACACCGATATCCTCGACTCTGCCGCCAAAGAAGAATTGGTCACCAAAGAAGGGTCGAATGATGGTCGGAATACCGGCCCTCAAGCTAGCACCCGTCGTGCCGGATCCACCATGGTGGGCGGCTGCGTCAATCTGTGAAAACAGCCAGTCGTGAGGCGCACTCTTGATGACGAAAATCTCGGGCGGGATAACGGGCTCATCCTTTGCGCTCTCCGCCTCACCCTGCTTGGCCACACGATCCGACCAGCCCTTGGACAAGATGCAGCGCACATCGGCCTTTTGAACGGCGTCAATGACCTCTTGGGTCATCTTGGCCGTGTCATTCACGATAATAGATCCGAAGCCGACGTACACGAGCTTCTTCTCGTCCGCTCTAGCCTTGGCGATGAAGTCGACAAGTTCCTGAGGCGGCTTGAAATCCGTACCCTCCTCCAAGAACCAGTAGCCGGTGACGCGAATCCAGTCCGAAAAGTCTAGAGGCGGTGCGACGACGTACTCGGAGAAGTTATAGAGGAAAGGAACCTTATTGGGCTGCATCTTCTCGAGGCTGGTGTTGGGCAGCTTGAGTGTGTTGTTGCGCCAGCGATTGACCTGATGAGCAGTCGCCTTCCAGAAAATGTTGTCAAACATAACATACGTCATGTAATTGTACGCACCACCCATCTTGTACTCGGGCATAACGAATGCATGAGGGTAGGCTCTGGTCCGGGTCCACGGCATGGTGAAGGCTCTGAAGTAGGGAATCGAGAGCTTCTCTGCAATGTGAATGCCCGCCATGGCACTAGGGCTCTCAATGAGGAGATCAGAGCCCTGGCAAGCCTCCCACGCTGAAACCAGCAACTCATCCAGCCATCCGCGGAACATGGAGTTGGCCTCGCGCAGGAAAGCCCAAGTGAACGTGCCGTTCTCGATGCAGAGTCTCATGAGCTCACCAGGATCACCGTCGACCTTTGCGAATTCGATACCGTGGCCCTCGATCCAGTCCTTGAACTCGGCGTGAGTAGCGATCCGAGGCTTATGGCCTTCTGCAATCAAGCCCTTGCACAGCGCAATGTACGGCTGAACGTCACCTCTAGAGCCGATCGTCAAGCAAGTGATCTTCATCGAGTGAGGAGGCTTAAAGTTGAGGAACGAGGCTTTGGGGTCGTCGAACAATATAGTCGGAGCATCGCTAACGCCTGAGCCTTCCTTCGGCAAGCGAAGTTCGTGGTCGTGGAACTCCTCGACTTGGCGAGCCTCCTTCAACGCGTCGCGCTCGGCCATGGCGTTCTCCTCCTCTTCCTTCTCGTCCAGGTCCAGGTCTCCCGACTCCTTCAGGTACCGTGTTGTCTCCAGGCTTTGCAACAGAGTGACAGCGCAATCGTCTCGGAGTTCGGCCTGGCCAAACTCGAAAAAGACCTCCTCGTGGCCACGAATGACAACCACCAAGCCAGAGTAGCCGAACCGGAAGCCCTTCTCCTTGTCCACGTTTTCAATATCCTTCAATGGGAGAATGAGCTTGGTCCTCGTTCCAGGTAACAAGCTGCGGAAGCAGAAGGACTTGTCGCTGATGTAGATCTTGCCGTACAATGGCAAGACACGCAAGATGTAGCCGAAGTAGGTCGCTTGAAGCTTCTCCGTCTCGGGCAGCGCGAAATGTGCGCGGAATCGATCCATGGAAGTCTGGATCTTGCCCTCTGCATCCTCGTATAGATCTTCATCGTCCGTCTTGATTTCAGGAGGAGCGTCGTAGTGCTTCCGGCCGCCTCGCCACATGCCCGACACCTTTTCGACGTAGCCCATTGACTCCGTTGCCAGCATAGAGCCCAACTTACCACTAGTGCTGTTGAGATACTGGGCAAAGGCGCCCACACGCTGCAGAGGGAATGCGCCCATCTTGGTGATACTTTGCAGCGTAGGGGTCACGGGAGGTTTGTCGCCATCATTGATGGAACCTGTCGTTGCAGCATGCTGGCCACTGTATGCGGCCAATGCAGGTGGGCTCCTATTGTCGCGGCGCTGGTTCTTTTCGAGCTCTGTCCGGGAGGCAGAAGCTGAGCGTCGGACCGTGGGGTTCTGGAAGACGTCGCTGCCGCGCAATATTTGGCTTGCCGAGGGATCCTCGTTCGATGATGCCACCATGCCTGAATAGCTCGGATCTTCCATAGAAGACTGGACATAAGAGTCAGTAGAGCCCTGCTTGTGGGTCCCGTGACGAGAGTCGTCGAGACGGTTCCTGCTCATGGAGCGTCGGTTGCCGCTGAAGCTGCGCCGGGGCGAGGAATCGCGAATGATGGTCGACAGGTCCAAACTACGGCGGCGGAACCCCCTAAAGGCATCGAAACTAGCTCGCGCAGCATCCATGCTGGCGCGTGGACTGAGAGCCGAGGGGCTGTGAGCAGACAGCGGTGACAGCGTCGCCTTGACAGCATCGGGCAGCTTGGTCGTCCTGAGCTTCGGTGGCGCGATGCGTCTACTTGCGCTCATGGAGCTGCGGGCTGAAGCTGGCACCGGCTGCTTCTCCTGCCTCTCCTGCTCCTCCTGAGCTTGCGCTGCCTTGAGGAGGGCCGCATCCTTTGCGCTAGACGATGCGTCCTCGATAAGGATCTTGAGCACACTTATGGCATCCTTGCCAAAGCTGAAAAAGGAGAAAAAGTATTCGTCAATGGCGTAGGTCTCGTCATTATCAATGACACGAATCTTGCAAGTATCGGCAAACTCGAGCATCTGGGTGTCCTCGATATCAATGACGTTCTCGATGGGCAGCGAGATTTTTACACTGTCGCCCTCATTGTGAGAACGGAAGATGACTCTCTGCAGGCTCTTGACCCATTCCTTGGCACTGGGAGCACTATCGGCGCGGAAGTGGTAGGTCCGGTGGTGAGTAACGACGGTAAATGTGAGGCCATCCTTATTATTGTTCACGCTGGCCGAGATACCGTAGCGGAGGTCGATCTGGCCGCTTGGGAAGTAGACGTTGGAGGGGTCCTTGTAGTATGCTAGAACATCACCCTTGAGGCGGAACCAGTAGCGATTGTACTTTGGGTTGCGCTTGCCGCTCTTGGACAGATAGCCCGACTTGACGACCTCGTGCTGTTCTTCTGTCAGTATCAACTGTAGAAAGATGGGTTGTAGGTAAGTGGAATACGCACCGCCTTCTTGGGTAGGTAGGCATAGAAGCAAATGTGCTTTGCCGTGATGTACATGTAGCCCTGGAGTAATACGCTCTGAAGCAACCAACAAGGGTATTCTGCTTGGGTATCAGCGAATTGCGCCTGTGGTCGACGGAGCATTGTTCATGTACATACCCTCAATGACAGCTTCGGGATGGTCAAACTCAAAGATATCCTGCAGACGGCGAGCCAAGGCAGTGGAGTTTGAATCGGCCGAGTCGCTGTAGTTCAGCTGGTCGCTAGACCGGCGGTCAACGTCGAAGCTGGGTCTTGCGGACATTTCGGCCTTTGCCTCGAGCATCCTGCTCATAACGGGGGCCAGGCGGTGGCCGTCTTGGTCATCGTCTTCTCTTGTATCATCGGCGGGTTGTGACGGAGAGGGCTCGGAGGTGTCGCTAGCTTCCTCGGAGGTGGGCTCCAGCTTGGAGGGCTCCTTCTTGGACTTGTGTCGTGGCAGACGTGGGAGCGCCGGTAGCGATCGGAGGAGCTTGGAACCGGAGATCTTGCGCCGGTGTTTCTCGGTCTTGGAAGAGGAATCCTTCTTGAGGACGGTCGTCTTTGACAAGTCGGAGTCGTTCTGGCGGCGCTGTTTGCGATGCAAGAGGTGGCCGATGCCGTGGGCCTTGTCGTCGCCACCATCCAACTTATCGGCACCGTGACGGCGTGTGGGTTCGTCTTCGTCGGCGCTCTCCTCGTCGCTCGATTCGAAGCGGTCGTGGAAGTCCACCCGTGAGCCGGCGGCAGCAATGAGACCGAAGATGGACTGGTTCATGTTCATAAACATGGGCGGGCCCTGCTGCGGTACCAAATCCTCCTCTCTGCTATCGTCGCCCTCCTTTAACCTCTCTGGTAACTCCATGGTCGGGGTCTGTGATTCGTGCCGCTTCTTCTGCAACTTCCTGCCGACGCGCTTCTTGACATCGTCCTCGCCAAAGCTAACGCTCGCAGCGCCAGCTTGAGCGGGCGACGCCATCGCTATCAGGGTATTTCTTCGGTCGGTCGGTCGGTCGGTCGGTCGGATACAGTCAAACGAGTAGTAGGTGGCAAGCTACCTTGGCGAGGTAGGGCTTTGGGTATGTTTACAATCTCTTTGTCCGGGCGGCACGGATGGTGGAGAGGCGGGGAAGGGCGAAAGCGAAGTAGACGACGCTGCGGCAGCGGAAGCGACGCACTGCGGAAAGGAGGGTGGGAGGGTGGAGGAAGAGTCGTCTGGCTACAGCGGGTTCATTCGGGCGATGACGATAAGGTTCGAGGTCGCGGGAGGGTTACGAACTAAAAGACGAGGCAGGCCGGGCCCAAAGTCTTATGACGATAAAGTACAGAGTGAATGGTCAGGTAAGGTGAGCAAGGTAGCGAAGTAAGCAAGGTGAGGTAAGAAGGGTATCCGTGGGTTGGGCCGTTGGTTTGGGATGAAGACGGAAAGGCAGCCAGAGAGACACGGCGACAACCTTGAAGAATGTACTGTGTAAGAGAGAGACAACAGAAGTTGAGGAGTGTGGCACAAAGACCAGAGTCAAAAGGGTTAGGTAAGGCAGAGAAGGTAAGGTACTTTGCTCCCTGGGTACTTATCAGCTAGTAGTAGGTAGTACTCCGTACATAGAGAAGAAAGTGCAAAGCAATGAGAATGAGGCCTGCAGATTGTTTCCTAGGGAGTAGGCACCTCGCTGATCAGATAGGAAATGCAACAGTTGAACAAAGGTTATTGCTGCGCCTGAACCCCGGAAAAGACGGGGACTGGGATACAATTGACGGATGGATCAAATGGCAAGGGGGAAAAGGCGGCAATTCACAGCCATCTACGGAGTACTGAGTATGTACTAAGTAAGGTATTTGTTAGGCAGTTCGGTTCCGTTGCATTCACCCTTGAAGCTACCTCAAGTATTCATATGGTAAGTAGACAGTCGAGATAACCGGGAGCAGCCAGGCCTCTTCAGGTAGAATGAGAGTGTCTCGAGAGAGAGTCAGAGACTCATTCTCTCACAGTCTCACTTGCTCCATTGTCTTTCGGAAGTGCACTAGCAGCACCTTAGTAGCAGCTGGACTCCCCCAAGTTCTGTGCGCAGCTGCACGCGATGCTGCGCCAAAAGTACGCGCATTTCCTCCTCTCTATCCGCAATGTACCCGTACCTTGTGGACCTGGGATGCATGGGTTCTTTTCTCAGGGGTCCAGTCATTCCTCTCGTTTTCTCTCTGTTTACTTTCCCATTGGACCGGTGTCTTGGACGGAGTGGGTTCATCTTTGGTCGCCCCAATGTCTGATTGCATGAAGCTTGTGATGGCCCATGTAGGAGTGGCCCCTGCCTGTTTCTGCCTCTGCTTACCCAGTTGCCGTCTATGACTGGTCATAGACTGGGCAGGTAGGACATGTTGTATCTCATTACCGCTTCTCGCTCCTCAGGTCTCTTTACAGATGTGAGAGTGAGATGAGCAGGATGAGAGATGAGAGGCAACAGAAGAAAGGAAAAGGAAAGGAAGGCGCCGTGGGTGCCCACAAGTACAAAGGTACCTACCTTAGGTACGAGTGACTGCAACCAAGTCCCCTGTGGATCCCGGACATATCCCACCCCTCTCATTGGCCTCAGATTAAGCTCTCTTATCGATAAGTCACTCCCATGACGCCAAAGTGCCCCATCCGGGTCCCATCACAAGATCTTGATAAAAGACATGGATTGCCATGTGAGCCGACCACTCCGGTCCAGCGCCGCCAGCCTGACCTCGCTCCCGCCAGACCCGAGGCACACAGTACTGTGTATAGTCTTCATCAGCGGATGAATATCGAGACCACTCATTACTCGCCTTCACAACACGTTGATATCTACTGTTCTGAGGCCAAACACAGTCCATAGCTGCCGTCACTCAAGTAGGCTCAGACTCACACACAGACCCAAAATCAAGGTGAGAATGAGGGGACCAAGCCTAAAATGACATCAGCCCAGAGTGACCGCAAACGACACTCTCTGGCATGAGCATCTGCCCAAGCACTCAGATTCGCATCGCGGGGGCATCCCAGATCTCCCCCATATCAAGTCCCCTCTTTTGTTGAGAGCCGCTCAAGCTTTGACTGAGAAAAACAACCAAACGGAGCAGGAACCAGTCAATGTCGTCAAATTTCAATGTTTATTGTTTGACAAGACTTTTCATAAAAGATTCGCCATGGGCCTGTAGCCCTCACTTGAGGTGTTCTCCCTTGACAACAACATCATATTTATGTTGATTCTGAATGAGCGCAAGATAAAATTATCAAAATAATTCGCATCAGTACGAGCGAGCACCTTGACAATTTACTCCGTCATAATGTAGTTGTTATTCCCTTCGTCTCTTTTCCTTGCTTGATAATTGTCTCTTGGCCTTAACCCATGGGCTGAGGTCTTCCTTTCTTGCACAATGCCGAATTGAGGTGGGTTTCAATGTCTCACTTAAAACCCGACCACTCAAAAGTCACATAATTCTCATACGAAAGCTTCACTACCATGGGTGATGAATTCTTTGCTTCCCCGTCCTTGCTTGTGGCTTCCACTCTTCTAGCATCGTTTATTCTAATTGAAGCGATGTAAGTAATAAACTGAAGGCGCACTCACAAATGCCGAGACACAACAATTTTTTAATTTTCTTTTACCGCAGTGCTTGGACTTGACAGCTTCCACCATCCTCATGCAAGAGTAACCCATGGAAATGGCTAGCAGGAGTCCGTCTTGAAGTAGTCACGACACCAACGTGCACGATCGCAGAGCTTGACTGAAGCCGAGACCCGGACCCGAAATGCCGGTCACCATCGCCGAATCCTACTGCGGGGGCGGGGCATCAACACCCGCGCGAGAGGGGGAGACGGGAAGTGACGACGTTGCGCAGTATATAGAACTCAATCCGTTTCTTGACATCATTCCACATTTTCACTGAGCACTGAGTGTCTGTCCTCCGTCTCAAACTTTTCATCCCCGCTGTAAATCTCGGGCCTCCTCTTACTTTGAATACCACGGACCACCAAAGCGTATCTTAACGGTTTACCTCGAGATCCAGCCCAGCATGAGGTATCTCAGATCCCCTCACGCACTGCTCACCTTGCTCACCTTCTTAGCCTGTTTGGCGTAGGTGACTGCCTTTTTCTTTCTATCTCATGATGAAGAATCTCAAGGCTCGCATGAACAACAAGCTCCAATCACTAACTTCTGCCAGTCCCTCGTCGCAACAAAGCCCCCCCTTCAACGAGAGTAATCTCCCAGAAAACCGCACATCCGCCGCCTTCCCCCTCCCCGTTCCAACCCTCGACCTCGACTTCCGCATCGTCGTTGACCTCAACCCGCTCATCCCCGTCGGCGTTGGTCCGTTCGGTCAGCGGAACTGGATTTCCTTTTCCGGGGGCGCCTTCTCGGCCAAGTGGGGCACCGGCACTGTTGTCGCCGGCGGGCAGGACAGCCAGATTGTCGTCAACGAGACCCTCAGCACTGCCGTCGAGACGTCGTACCTGCTCAAGACGGATGACGAGACGCCGGCTTACATTACTGTAAAGACGACGGGGTGGCGGACTGGACCGAGGGAGGTCATGGAGAGGTTGTTTGATCCGGCTAGGGCGAGTGATGTCAAGCCCTCCGAGTACAGCTTCCGGTTGAATGTCAAGATGGAGACGGGAGATGAGAGGTACAAGGATATCGTTAACACTGCCATGTGGGTTGGTAGTGGTGCTCGGCTGGGAGCCACGGTCATCTACGATGCTTACCGGGTGGTTTAAGGCGCGGGTGAGTTCTGAGCAGCATGGAGACGATCAACAATACAACTTTTCCATCAAGGAGGTCCGTTTCATATGCCTTCATTTGTAGATAGATAACGCATAATCAACTATTTATACTTGTGCAGGATTTTGTCGTGGTGGTAACCGACACGAAGGTATTCGCTCAATGTAGCTACAAATTAGAACCTACGTGAAGTACACGGGAAAAATCAATACGACGCAAATCTACGTCTGAGATATGTTTTAATGGGCAAGAATCGTCTCGAGTACAATAGAATTCATCTTCATATTTGTAAACTACAGACAATTATCGAAAACCAGATACTAGCGATGACCCAGGCTCCTGCTCACCACGCCGAAGTTTCGCAAACAATCACGCAGTGGAAAGCCAAAGGCTGGCTGGACAAGTCATCATTCCAACTTTAATCAGGCTCTGAGATCCTTCTTGAATTACATAATACCAGAAACAAGACTTCCGTGCATTGATAAGAGGAAGTATGATGAAGGCCGCAAATGGAAGCAGACCTCTGCCAACTACATCCCCAGCAGCATGACTGATCACGTGTTAGAACTGCACGACCAACCTGAGTACTAAGGCCCATGGTAGAAGACTGATCAAGACCAAGGATAATTTCTGTTGGGTATACTGTGGGCCTCCTGATTCCTCTCCTCACAGGATCGTAGTGCCCACCACCTTCGTAGGTAGCAAGCAGCAAATGCTTGAAACAGTGGCCATGTCCCACCCAAGACAGCTTCACCCATCCAGTACTTCATCCAGCCGGGCTGTTTTGCATATCATTTTCGACAATTCGCCTTTTGTTTCCTTGTGTCTTCAGAGATAATGAGATACGGGTGTGTGTTGCTTTCACTCCTGGGCTGTCACATCATGACACAAATGGGTACCGCGGGCATGCACCTTTATGGCGGGCAGGCAGTCTGTTCAACGGCAAGCGGTCACCAGTCAAAGCAATGTAAACAAAAACTCTTTTGTCCAATTCTTTTTCCGAAATGCCCCAGCGTTATCCAAACAACACCTGGCCGAGATCTTGAAGACGGTTTCCAAGCCGCATAACAGGGTTCAGGACTACCCTGACCACCGTAACCGCATAGGGCTGACGGCGTCTGCCTATATACTGGATCGTAGACAAGCTCAAGTATTGCATCTTCCAGAACCCTCCAGAAAATAGTTATATTGTTGGCGGCCTGAAGCACCCGCCATAGCAGTAATGACCTCCTGTCCCCTAACGCCGCGCAAAATGACATGCCAACTCCTGTTCCTCCCCGGCGCCAAGAAGGCCGCCCAATGTACACGAAATTCCAGCGGTCCCGTATCTATACCTCCAGGCTTACTGCCACAAGCACAGCTTTCCACTTGCCGTACCACCGGCCACCCAGTCCATCGTCGGATGGAAGTGAGCGACAGCGGGGACAGCCGAGATGCCGTCTCCACCTAACTGCGCAAGTTGCTCGCCATTGGCGGCGTACACGTCGACGAAACGGTTCATGTTCCCAATCACAAATTTCTGGATGCCGTCCTTCGGGCGCTTTTGCCACTGGGGCTTGAGGATGGTCACCCAACGGCCAGTCTGGTTGTTGTGCTTTACAATATGCTTCGGCTCCATCTCGGTGGACTTGTCCCAGTCGGTATGGTCAGCCCAGTCATAGATCTTGATTGTGTCATCGTAGGAAGACGTGGCGATTTGTCCCCCGGGACTCCATGACGCGTGAGAGACTGATAGGCGGGAGTTGTGCTCGTAGAGCATGGCAGGGTGTCTCATATCTCCCTTGCCGGTGACCTTCCGCAAATCCCAGATCTTGACCGTTCTGTCGAGAGACGCCGTGGTAAGAAGGTGTGGCTCGCGCGGGTTCAAAGAGAAGCCTCCAATCTTGTTGTCGGACAACTGCCACATCTCTGTGGACTTGGGGTCGCGGATGTCGACCTTTCCAACGGCGCCGTTGAGGGTAGAGAAGTAAATGATGTTCTTGTCCGTCAATGGAATATCAATGGCAGACAGGGGGATATCTTCATTCTTGTCCTCGGGCTCCCAGACGGGCAAACAAACGTCCTTTCCTAAATCTAGCACTCGGACGGTAGAGTCGTATGAGGACGTGTAGACCTTTTGCTGCTCGAACGGAGAAACGATGATGGTCGTAATCGTTCTGGTGTGGATTTTGTAGGCACCAATCTTGGGGTCAAACCAGGCGTCTTCGTCATCATCGTTCTCCGGGGGGCCATCCTGAGAGGCGTCGAAAACACCTACAGCGCCTTCCTTATCACCGGCGAATACCAGGGGTTTGTCCTCTGTAGGATGGAAAGTGGCAGCGTAGATGCGCAAGGGACAGATCTTGATGTCTGGGAATACGTGAGCAACTACAACCAAAGATAAACACACCATGCCTGACGTACCTTGCGGGCTCCATTTCTCATAGAGCTCCAATTTGCCCATCTTCTTGCGCAACTCCTTCAGGTCCTTATCAGACGTGTTCTCCACGTCTTCATCCGTGAATGTGGGGACGCCGGGCTGGGCACCCCGAGGGACCAGTGCGCTCAATCCGGTGATTCCGTTGTTGAACTTCTTGCCATCGACGGCGATGTCTCCCAGACTAAGGTTGCCACCGATCCTCGTCTTTTTGGCCTTTTCTTGGGCAGCCTTTTCTTCAATCTCGACCTCGTACTTGCGCTTCAGGGTCTCGTTGTCGGCATCGAAGCCTGCAACGCGAGCACTGCGACGGACCGGGCCAGTGGGAGCGACAGGCTCCTTCTTTACTGGAGTCGACCGAGACTTTGGTGCTGGTTTGGGCTTGGGAGGCATGATCTTATTCGAAGCCTTGGCCAAGTCGTCCAACATGGTCTTGTTCTTCGCAATATTTGCGAGGCGCATCTTCTCGAATGCACTCATCCCCTGCTCCTCCTCGGCTTTGACCTTGGTGCGGGCCATGGTTGCGGTTTCCGAGATGGGTGTGAACAGGAAGATGTAAACGTATGCGATCTGATGGTAACAGACCCGGATATGAAGTGATTGATTCGGAGACTCGGTATGCGAGGGCGTATCAGGCGGTGTTCGTGGTCGTTCAGGGTAGGGCTGTTCACAATGTTAAACAGGTTGAAGTGGTAATGAAGAAGAAGTCTGCGACGTACTGTGAGAATTGCAACTCGGGGAATGCGATTGCAATACCGAACTTGTGTCTGACCTAAAGAAATCACAACCCTGAGCCAGATGTGGGAGTTGTGAAGCCAAGAGAAAGTTGGAAATAATGGTAATATTAGTGGAAAGAGAAAAGAGGCAATTCAGAAGGAGTAAATCATGACGGAAGGAGCGCGGTGGAGGCGAACCTGCCTAATTGAAAGCGCGTCGCAACGCGTCGAGGTTCCCGGCGGTTGCAGGGGGTTTAATGTCTATTACGTCAGCCAACAGCACCCTGTCACGCCCCTGTCGGTTGTCGGTCCCTGCATGGCCCGAGCTTCCCCTGTTGGATCTTTGGATGGAAATTTTGTTGCGTCGGCAGATACGCAACTTTTGACCATCGCAAAGTGAAGTGCATAGCTTGCGCTTCCAACCATACAACACACGCACACAATGGCTACAACATTGACGCCCTTTCTCTACCAAACGAGGACAATCCTAAGGGCCTCCGTCTCCGTTCGATCCCTCTCGACAACCGCAGGCCGGCTCCACGCCCACCCCCGAAGCCGCGGCGAACAGAGCATCCCCTTCGAATGGGACGGCCCTGCCCAAGAGCGAACTGATATCCCCAGCGGCCCAGACGGCGAGAGAAAGTCCACCATTACTCCGACCGAGAGACAAGTTTTCCGTGCAATCTTTGACGATATTGCGAAGCGCGGCGGCCAGGTCCCGCCACAGGCTGCTGTAGACGACGCCGCCTCCTCCTCCTCGCAAGTCGAACCCGAACCCGAGTCCGGATCTCGCGATGCCATCCTGCGAAAATACCCCCCTGCTCTGCGTCGCGCGGCTGAGGTCGCGCTTGGAATGCGCCAGGTGCAAGGCGACCAGCTGACCTCGTCGCGCATTTCCTTCAAGCCGGAAGAGGAGCTCGAATCAGACCTGGAAGAAGCCGCCAAGCTCGAAGCTGCGCGGAGGGACGCCCGCGCTCAAGAAGCTGTTCGTCTACAGGCCCTTCTGGACCAATGCAACACCGACGTTGAGGTCTGGAACGTTTTAGAACGCGACGTCTTCTCCATGGTCGCAAGGCTGGGTATCTCTGAAGACAAGCAGCGCCAGCCGGATCCGGAAAAGAAGGCCAAGCCTTCGTTGCACAAGAAGCCATCCAAAAAGGCCCAGCCAGACGCTCTCAGCATGGACTCACATGGTCCGCTGTACTCCATGCACCTCCTGCAGGGCCTCAAGACGCTCGACCAGTCCTTTGCGCACTCCTCCCCACTAGCGTTGAACGTCCTCCCGCGGGTTAAGGAGCTCGGCCTGGCCTCGTATGTCCTCGGCGTCTCTACGCCATTCTACAACGAGCTGGCCTCTATCCTCTGGTACCGCCACGGTGACACACAGGCTGTGCTCGCCGTGCTGGACGAGATGCAGTTCGCCGGTCTCTTCTACGACATGCAGACGCTGCGCCTCATCGATACCATTGAACTGGCCCTAGACTCGTTCCGTGGCGGCAAGCTGGGGGTGTTCTCCCAGGCTGTTGGCACCATGCCAGGCTACAATCTCGATGTCAAATCTAGGGTGGCGCGTTACGCGCGAAGGGTCCGCCATAGCCTCAGGGAGCGCAGAGGTAGTGCGCGATACTAGGACTCCCGGTGTATAGTAAAATGGTGATGGATAACTGCTGCCAAGGCCTGAGAGAGAGGCGAGGCTGCTTGTACAAGACGCTGTAACATATCTGTAAACATAACACTCCGCGTAGCGAATCCTCATCATAATTGGAACCATGGACAAGGCGCATGGCGCTCCTGGTTCACAAATGTAATCAAGATTCAAAAACACCAAAAGTTCCAACATTTCCAAGGCATAGACGCGCTATTTTGAGCATCTCGATGTTGGCTGAGACATTATCACCAGAGAATACGCGCCTTGCGATTTCCTCTCTAGAATAACAAGCAGATAGACAGGCTGAATAGGGCAGGACAGAATAGGAATCTACTATTCCACTTGCTTCCCAAGCGGGCAGCCGGACTTCAAACCGGACTTGTTGTGCTTCAAAGAAGATCGGTGGTCCCGAGGAATTGTTAAGCCTTTTAGGTATTTTTAAGCCTTCGGGAACTAAACAAGTGTGCTCACCCCCACGCCATAAATCCATTCCTGGCCATTCTTGAGCACTTTTCTCTCAATGTCTTTGTTCTCAGCCCTAGATGGGTGGACTTCACCCCCTTCCAAGATTCCAAATGGATTTGAGAAGGGCTTGGGCCTGGTCGACAGTTATTAGTTATTAGCCAGGGCGTCCCACAGCCATGTTGACGGGAAGGGCGTTATTTCGTCCTTTCTCACTACATGAACTTGTTAGAGACGGTGCAACGCCGCCAGGGGAGAGCGCTTGGCCTACTTGCTGCCACTTCTTGGATCGGATCTGAGATGTATGCTGGGATCGTCCGATGGAGAAGTCTTGTCTGAGGACACACCTCTGTGTGGAAGATTGAGGCTTCTGGTTCCTGAATGGAATCTCGTGAGCTGCTTGTATTACCCCTCGTTGCTGTCAAAGACGAAACGTGCTTTCTTTCGAAGCTTCACTGCGTGGGCGAAAAGCTTCAGGCTACATTCAACTCATGTGGTTTAGTCAGGCAGTCCAATTTGATGCTTACAACAAAGTGTTTCCTGAAGAACCAACCCGTGCAGAATTGACGTGCCAAGATGCTGGGCGTTCTTTGGCTTGCTTCATCTTCGTGACGATCCAACTCGAGGGCCTGGAAAAAACGTCATGGGCGACACTGGAGAAGAGACTTTGCGTCGGTGGATGTTGTCTAGATAGCTTCTACAGAAAGACGTTAAAGTAACATCGCCGATCTTTGGTCAAGATGGACAAGCTTGAGGTATTTTGGTCAATATGACTTCATTCTGAGAGGTAAATTAGTATAATTCTGAGGAATCCGGTAGGCGCCGTAAGGGATCAACCGAAAAGATGACTCAAAGAATATATCAAGGATTGGCGAAGATGAATGAGTGATCTTAGGTGGTCCTAAGTAAGTGTAAGCAGGAAGGCAATGTGTATACCCGTTTGAAGAACTGCAATCATGGTCAATTTGAATTTAAACCACGAGCACCATAAATGCCTCGCTCAGTATCAAAGAAAGGAAGTTTATCTGTAAGGTTAGTGGCGAGAGTCTGACGTTTATTTACAAAAGGCAAGAAACACGATGTACTTCGTTTTCTCATGAGCCAACTCCACATTTCACTCCGCAACGAAGACTACTTACTTACTTTATTTATGGTCACATTTTCAAGAATACATCAGAAGAAAAGGACAATAATTCAACAAGAAGTCACAAAATATAAGATAACCACAAAATGAAGTAAATGCGCCCTGAGCAAAATGTGAAGTTGCGGCCAGTGTGGATTGAACACACGACCTTCAGATTGATTGATTGAAGTTTCTAGGGTTCAGAACCCACTTCAGTCTGACGCTCTCCCAACTGAGCTATGTCCGCCGCTATCTTCGGGATCCACCTGGATGTGGTGCTTCTATGAAGCCGGAGCTGTTCGTCGCGAAGACTTGGTTGAGGTTGTGTGATTATTTACAATTGAAAGTTCTAGAACAATTCCTCGTTTGCATAGAACGTGTCAGAAACCTTAAACCAGAGTCATGAAGGTGGTGTGGTAGACACCAGGGATGGGTGCGTGCTCTTTGCTCATGGAATTACAGCGAGGCACTCTGAGACATCACCAAAAGAGAATGAATAACCAAAGATTCAGCCTCAAACGAGGTAGACTTTATTATACCCAAATTTTTCCAAATGCTCCGTAGAAGAAGGACTCCCTCGGCTTCGCTAGCTGATGCGGCCACAATGCCTCCATGTCTTGGTTGAAAAAGAAAATCACTGCTTTTCATATCGCAGAGTCATGAACCCATATGAACATCCCAAATCTCACACACACGCTGCCACCTAGCAGTCTAAGCTCCTGAGCATCTCAGCACCTCTGCTTACCACCCACGGGTGGCCAGCTTCTCCTCAGTCTTCAAGCTGTCGCAGTTGATGCCGACCATGGCCTCACCAAGTCCCTCACTGCACTCGGCAAGGACCTTGGCATCCTTGTAATGCGTCGTCGCTCTCACGATGGCCTTGGCGCGCTTGGCCGGGTCGCCAGACTTGAAGATACCGCTGCCGACAAAGACACCGTCGCAGCCGAGCTGCATCATCAGCGCCGCGTCCGCGGGGGTGGCGACACCGCCGGCGGCAAAGTTGACGACGGGGAGACGGCCGAGCTCGGCCGTCTGCTGGAGGAGCGTAGGGTCGACCTCGAGCTCTCTCGCCAGGGCGCGGATGCCCAAGATGCCCTCGGTCGCGAGAACACCCTTGGCGCGCGCAATGTCTCTGGTGACCTGCTTGACGTGGGTGACGGCCTCGACGACGTCGCCGGTGCCGGCCTCGCCCTTTGTGCGGATCATGGCGGCGCCCTCTGCGATTCTGCGCAGGGCCTCGCCGAGGTTGCGGCAGCCGCAGACGAAGGGGGCCTTGAAGTCGGCCTTTTCGACGTGGTAGACCTTGTCAGCCGGGGTGAGGACCTCGCTCTCGTCAATGTAGTCGACGCCGAGAGCCTCGAGAATCTGGCACTCGACAAAATGGCCGATGCGGGCCTTGGCCATGACGGGGATGGTGACGGCATTCTGGATCTCCCTGATGACGGCAGGGTCGGACATGCGGGCGACGCCGCCGTCCTTGCGGATGTCTGCCGGGACGCGCTCCAGGGCCATGACGGCGCAGGCGCCGGCCTCCTCGGCGATGCGGGCCTGGGCGGCGTCGGTCACGTCCATGATGACACCTCCCTTGAGCATCTGGGCGAGTCCGGCCTTGACGGCGAACGTATTCTTGGCGTCGCCGTTGGTGCCGTTAGGCTTGGTTGCGTCGTTGTTGGTCATTGTGATATGAGTTTGAGTAGTAACTTTTCGGGGGGTATCTTTGAGAAGGATGAACCGCTATGAGACAAGCGATAATACTGAGTCGAAGAGGTTGTGAGGTGGGATGATACAGAAGGTCTGAGTGAAAGAGACGGGAATAGAACGGCTCTGGAAGTGAGGGGTATCTTTTTTTTTCAATCAATCAGAGAGAAAGGAGGCCTCAAAATGGTTAACGAGGATTCAAGATGCTCCGCTTCACGATGGGTCTGGTTGTATGTCATGAAATCCGGGGAAAAGGGGTCTCGAGAATGAGATGTGAACGAAGGGGGGGCAAATATGTATATGGCGGCAGACAACAACTTCGATGATGACACGGCATGTTCAGCGAGGGGCCCAAGATTGGACGAAGGAGAGAGAAAAATTTTACACTTCTGCTGTACCGAGTCATCCCGTCTTTCCCGCGGATCGCTTCCATTTGCTTGGAGAACAAGACTGAACGGTGGTGGTACAGAAAAACCCCTCCGCCTAGGCGAGCCGAGCAAAGCAGCGCGTGGTCCGCGACTGAGTCGGCGGCGACACTTGGCCGTAGGGGACCCCTAGGGCCGAGCTTACCACCCAGCAAGTCTGCAGATAGTCATGACTATGGTGTACCTACTGCACAGTAGACTGCGACTCTGTGAGATGGATGGCCTGCAGCGAGCATGGAGGGGGGGGACGACGGGTCAGGGCCCGATCTCGGAAAGGCAAGATACGGTTACTCCGGGACCCGGTACATGGAGAACCTTAATGGAATGGCAGTGTCATCGAAGTATCCCCCGAAGGCAAAGTCGTAGGCCATGGCGGGCGCGCGGAGGGCGGCCCAGTCCCACGCACCGGTGTTTGAACGGGTGGCGGGAGACAGTTCTGGATGTCTGGACTCTTGACACGCTTCCCCTGGTATTGCCAGATAAGGAGAAAGCTGAGGGATTCGTGTTGTGGGACGTGTTCGTGTTGTGGATGGATCATGGCCCGACATATTCTCTTGATCATGGGTCACTCTGACAATGCGCGCATATAGCGTATGTAATCGTAATACCAATGTGCATCTCACCCTGGTAACTCGCAACCCGGCTGAGCCAAATGCTTCCTCCACAATTGGTGATAAGTTTCTACCGATCTTCCATATGCTCCGAACGGCGGCGACAGTTACCAAAGACTGAAGGGCGGGCGGAGAGCAGAGCGGTTGTCATCGGATGTAGATCCGAGCGATGCCCCTCGGCGCCCCCCTCCATGCCGCTCCCTTCAAGTTCTGTTCCGCGCGGGACAACACCCAGATCGCCCCATCTTGTTCCGCCCGAGCTGCAGAGTCAAGCTGGAATAAGCCCCGTATGCATGGAATCTTCTCTCGCCGCCGCCGCTGCAGTTCCATCATCCGTGCCTCCATCTGACGGACGCCTTTCCCTGTCCCGTTGCTCCGCCAGTCTTTGACATCAACTACCAAGTAGTATAACACCATTTGCATGGATCTTTGGTCTTGACATCAAGCAGTCCCGCGCCCTTTACGCCCTTTGCGCCCACAGCAGTTGGGACATACCTGGTCTACAATCTGTGGACTACCTACAGCGGAGCGAGTCGGCGGCGAACTACTGCTAAGCCCACCGTTACATGGCTGCCAGCCAACCTCTCTGACTAAACCGCCGATTACTGCAGTGCGGGCAACATAAAGTACCTTACTTTAGCTAGCAAGGGTCTTGAACGAGGCCGTTGTCGCCAAGGCCAACGAAGCAACCCCCAAATCCCCGTTATCCTAATTATCTTGCGCGGATAGCCCACAATCTTTCGCTGCTCTTCACCGGTCCGGGGCGTGGTGTCCGACTTCATTCAATCAGAGTCTGTGTAAATGACTCAAACACAACATTCGGATCCCTTTGCGACTCTATTACTACCCATCATCCTCAAGAACCCTGCTGAATGCTACAAGCCTTACAACGTTGAATCTCACAACACACTCCTCAAAATGCCTTCTCTCACTATCGGCGTTCTGGCTCTTCAAGGCGGCTTCCATGAACATGTCCAGCTCGTACGGAAGGCCGCCGTCTACCTCGCTACGGCCGAGTCTTCGGTGCCAAGCCCGAGACCCGAGATCGCTGCCATCGAGGTCCGCACCGAGGCAGAGCTCCGTAGTTGCGATGCCCTCATCATTCCAGGCGGAGAGAGCACAACCATCTCGTTTATCGCGGCGCAGTCCGGGTTGATGGAACCCCTCAAGGAATTCGTCAAGTAAGCCACCTCGCTCAACTCTCACCTACCAAAGATCCGAGTTTGCTTTCATGATGTCATGTGTGAAATTGAGTGAATTCCACACCTCATTCGGTTGCTTTTTCACTAGTATTCTCCCTCACTCACGCACTCACTCACTTTTTGCGAATACCTTGGAGGTCTTGGAGAGAGTTTTCCCGTGAGACAAGGTCTAATTCTTATTCTTCTTTTTAGAGTCGACCGTAAGCCAGTCTGGGGAACCTGCGCCGGCGCCATCCTTCTCGCTGATGAGGCAAATGCCACCAAGAAGGGCGGCCAAGAGCTCATCGGCGGCCTGGGCGTTCGCGTCCACCGCAACCACTTTGGTCGACAAATTGAGAGTTTCGTCGCGGACCTAGACCTGCCCTTCCTGACGCAGGGCGACGGCAACACGAAAACGGCGTCATCCCCTTACCCTGGCGTCTTCATCCGCGCCCCAATCGTTGAGGAGATCCTCTCCACCGAGGCGGGCGAGAAGGGCGACAAGCCGGCCTCCTCGGCTGTCGAGGTCCTTGCCGTTCTTCCGGGGCGAAAGAACAAGGCCGCTGAAGGCGTCAGCCAGAGCACTGCGGACGACTCGGTCGGTGATATTGTCGCTGTGAGGCAGCGCAATATCTTTGCCACGAGTTTCCACCCTGAGCTCACTGACGATGTCCGCATTCACGTTTGGTGGTTGGAGCAGGTGATGAAGGCTGCGGCACCGACATCATCTGCATGACTGGGGCCTTGACGGCGGTTTTTTTCTTCTTCACGAACGGAGCGAAGTGATGTCACGCCACATATTCGCAAAGGAGGAAAAATGAGAAAAGATCTACACAAAACCATTGACGGATTAACTTAGATAGTTACCCAGGGCGTACCTATCGTCTCTGCGTCGACGTTGAGGGGTGGCATACACCATCTATGCCACAATTATGCCACCAGAGATGTCACCGGGGGCGATAGTTTCAAGTCACATCTCATCACATTTCACATCCCACCCGGCTGGCAACAAGTAGAGAGAAGAGAGGGCCATCTCGCATCACGCACAGACGCAACGGGAGGAGATTTGCAGATCTTAGTGCTGGCCAGCCTGGTAGCAGCAACGGGTGGGCAGAGAGTTTGCGTAGCGCTGCCTTTGTCGATGGAATGAGGAGAAATGGGCTAGTGACATCCGTGGCTTGCGCGGAATTTGACCCTCCCGCCAATCCAGACACATCATCAGATCAGGCGCGAGCCGAGGGTTTGCCCGTGAGTACGGGCCGGTAAACAAGAAAAAAAGTGTGAGATAATAGCCTGTGTAGCTACGGCCGGGGTCCCACGGGAGGAGGAGGAGTGCGGCGAAACGGCCCCGCAAGAGAAGGGTAAAGATAGAATTCAGAATAGACCAGACGGAATCGCATATGATCAGCAGTCCTAGTTCCAGCCGCCGCGACATCCAGTCAGCAGGGTTCAAGATGGCTTCCAAAGTTCAACGAATGCAGACATTTCCAAGACTCCCAGATGTTCAGCTGTGCAGATCTAGGAGCCGAGCATGAGGTCAAACCTCACTCTCGGATTCATATGTGCCCATGTCCATGATCTCGGGATGGTTCCTGGGGGGGTCAATGGGGTCACAGGGGTTTGTCGTCACATCGAGACCCGATGGACAGGGCCGTGATGAAATGATCGCCCAGAAAATGACATGCAGACGAGACCCGACGACGCATATTTCTTTTGACAATGGGAAGCATGGCCAAGAGACGCAGATCACTCTTATTTTTTCCCAAAAGGGGGGATATTACTTCCAGACGAGGGAGGGGAGGCACTGGGCTCTCGAACCTTGGAATTCGCGTGTAACCCCAAAATGTGACTAATATCAGGGGGACCTCATGATCTGACTGCTACCCGCACCCTAATATTGCGGGATCTAGCATCTTTCAAAAGCGGTCTTTTCGTGAGTCGGATGTAGAATGGTGATAGTTACACAACTTTTATTAGTGGTGTTGGCACAAAGATTCATCTCCAACTAAGGCCAAGTAGTCGTGGTAGTGAAAGAAAACGAAGAATGCGCAGAATGTTCGCGATCAAGAAATGGAGCAAGTAATCTTATAATCAAATTTGATTTGAAGAAGAAGTACTCAGACCTCGTTGATTTTGTGTATATCTAATATCTACTAAATGGAACAAATGTTGAAGATCCTCTGGTGGATAAAGTACTATGATGAGGGTATATACTGGACCGAAGTAAGGTTATACAAGGAAATGAAAGTAAAAGCCCTCAAGGGCTCGTATTGAAAACAATTGGTATCAAGTATTGTCCTTAGAAGTAGTAGAGGCAACATGAAGCAATACGCAGGCTAAGAGTTCATGAGTCTTAATGGCCATCAACATCATCCACAATCTGTGGCACACACACATTTTCCCGCTCGATCCACCCGCTCGCTTGCTTATGAAGACATGATCAACAAAAGAACAAATGCGCTGACGCAAAGAACAAGAGACTTGTCTGAAGAGACGACGTGTCCGGCACCACTGTTGAAGTTGCCAGGACGGAAGGATGGATCAGCATCGGCAGTGACGGTTGCAGTTGACTTGTCGGTCACGGTGACTGAGACCGACACTGTAGCTGTTTGTGTAACCGGCTCAGCAAAGAGACCCCCATCGAAGGTAGAGACGCGTCCAGGGATATTGGTGATTTGAGGCAAGCAAGGCTCGCTCGCGCAGGTCTGGACGATTGTGCGCGTCGTGGTCAAGCCAGGCTCGGTGATGGTCTCGAGGAAGGTTGAGGTGACGACGGCATCGGTCGCTTGAGGAACAGTGAGGACGGCACTGAATGGTGTTGGGCAGTCGGTGCAAGTAGCTTGGGTTGTAGTGAAGCCCGGAGGAAGGACACTGCCTGATGGTTGGCATCCTGTGATGCCGGTGCAGGTCTGGGTGATGGTGTAAGTCTCTGGCCTCAGACCCTGAGAGCACTCCGGGCAGAAGGTGGGATAGACTGTTGTATAGACTGCGGTGAAGGGATCATTGTTGGTCCCTGTTGGTGCAAGTTGTTGAGGGAGGATATAGATCGAGATCGGCTCAACCCTGGTAACGGTGAGGGCATCTAACGTTGTGGTGGAGGAACAATCTTCTTGTCTGCGGTAGACCCTTGCGCCAGCCGCAACGGCAGCGAATGCAATGATGAATTGCAACATTTTTGTAAGAGGCGAGAGGTGAGCTGGAGTGAGCTGATGTTGGATGGTTCAAGATTGTCGCGGTTGGATTCAGGGTCCAAGAGTGGCAGGAATCTCGGGCTGAAGAAGGAATGCGGACAAACTCTATATCAGGACATCTTGATCTCAAGATGGATCGATATCGTATGCCTCCCGTGCCGCCTTCACTCCAGCCGCCAAGCCGTTTGTCGACATCTGACGTCCATCTCCGGAGCGTCATGTCCACTCGGGCGTCAATTCTATTGTTCATCCAACCCTATTGGGGCCTGCAAAGACGCCCCCCAAGGGCCTCTCGAGAGTCTCACGGCCGGAACAGACGCGATTCCCACAAAGCCCTCATAGAGCTGCAAAGGAACAGTATGAGGGGGTTTGCTCGAGAGAGCGGCTGAATGCATACTTGCCAAGGTCTTTGTGACTGCGATCGTGATGCCTTCTGATCAGAGACTCCAATACCTGGCCTCGCTCAGCGCCACTGTCCGCGTGCGGTCGTGTGTGAGGGTATCTGTAGTCTCCCAGGACTGCTTGTCTTGTTCGGGAAGACAGGTTGGGATAGCTTCAACTGTCACGGGCCGTCCTGGCCAAGGGCGAGTGGTAACCGGATCCGAACAAGTAGCAGAGATCGGAAATAAGAAAAACTGTCAAAGCTTCCGTGGGAACGGTGAGATTGAGTTCAAGGGTCTAGGCTCTTTGTAGGGTGTGTGTCTTGGAACTAGACGGGATGACGGCTGACCAACCGCGACGACTCCCCCGGGGAAAACCGCGCCAACTGTTGCGTAGATCTCTCGCATTCCCTTCCCGTCTTTAGTTGCGGTCTAACTCTGCTAGTGTGTTATTTGACAGCAACTCCTCACTCCTCCACTCCCACAGACCAGACCGACAGAGTTGACTAGGTAATGCACACACCCCCCTCGGGATGGGGGACCTCCGACTCACCGTCCACTTCCCGTCAGTTCGTTTCCGGGCTGTGGCGGTGATATTCCCAAAGAGGCACCACAGCAGGTTGAAAGAGGCGGCCGAAGGAGGAGGGCCTGCCACAACAAGTAGCCCACAACCAGCAACGGTTCGGCTGCATTGAACGCCTCCTGCTGGGGAGTTAGGAGAAGCTTGGACGGATTTGGTCAAGATGGACTTCAGCTCCCTCGAACCGTCTCGCACCTTATTGCGTCTGACTGACCTCCCACACACACACACACACACAAGCACACACAGAAACGACCAGATAGCTACCTATGACCCACAAGCAACGCTTTCGTACGGAGGCTGCAAGTCATCCTAGACCTGGGCGGCAGCTAGCGGAGAGAGCTTCTGCTAAGCATCTAATAAGTAAGGTTGGTAAGGTGCAAGAAAAGCTACTAAGAACGGGAGCAAATCCTCCCCTCTTTCAGACGACCCGCAAAGCAATAGGGCCAGGCGGATGTTGTCATCTCAACCGTCGTCGTTCCTGCGGGCGCGGAATCTGAGATGACGGGAGTCTAATGCTAGTCAAATCACCTTAGCTATGTGTTTTCTCACCTTGCCCGCATACCTAGGCTCCTGTGGCTCTCAACCACATCACCCACCACCGCTGACGCTACCGACGAACAAACAATGTGATTGTCTACAATGAGCCAACTCTGAGCATTTTTGAGTATTACCTAGTAGTAATCACAGCAGTCTCGCTCTCCATCTCACCTACGCCGAGCGCGGAAAATCCGCCGTGGGCTCCCGAAGCGGCTCTAGTTCCCTCTCGGTTGACGGTCTTGTCTTAGATCTCCAAAAACGCCAGACCCCATTCTCACCAATCGCTTCTGAACAGCATCACAACTTTGGCCGGAACGAGCAGAACTCGGCCAGATTCAGTCACAGAGTAGGTAACCATGAAGTCAGGCGAGGCATCAATCCTCCTGTTTTCGAATGAGATGGCTCTGGCCTCTCTCTCATGCCTCTGCCGTATCCTCGACGAGAGGCACTCGGCCCGGTAACAGGTTCGCCACGGTTTGCCCGCCATCTCTCCCTCCCTCTCGCCTCTTCTCTCGCTCTTCATTTGCCTCTCTTCGCTTCCGATATCTACCCTATTGTACATCTCGTCATTACTTGGACGTTGCAATCGAGTCCGAGGTAGAGTATCCATCGTCCTCATCACACAGAGACATTGTGAGCCAGCTTGGCATGCGCCTTGGGCCGAAGACAGATCCTGCCATCGTTCCGCATAGGATACGACATTCCACACGCCTTCGGCCCATTCTGTCGGTTAGGAACGCACCAGTCTCACGGCAACAAGCTACAGCAGAACCTCCCCATTAAAACAATCGAGCCATCTTCGTTGACCGTCGTACAAGAAACACATCTAGTATTTGTTTCACGGCGTCCACACACTTTGGCATTGCACGCTTCTCTTGTTTGCCTTTTCTCTCTTTTTCCTGCCCGCGTTGAAACAGCGGCGCCTCCCGTCTTCTCCGAGAGATGCTACTGCATGGTCAATAGTCGACCAGATATTTCCTTGTACGACTCTACTATACCTTAATATTCCGAAAGGAAACAAAAGAAAAGGATCGCCCTGATTAGCAACAACGACGTTACACAACTAAGGTTAATCTTGCTGCTGCTCGGCTTCCAGACCTGGTGTCTTGGACGGTCTTGAGACTATCGTGCTGGAATCACGCAGCGGCGCTTCATCATCACCATGAAGTTCAACACCATCCTGGGCCTGTTGGCCGCCGCCAGCCAGTACTGGCCGGCCATCGCATTGCCTCAGTTTCCCGATAATCCCGTCTGTGCTGCCGGCATCACATCTGTCGAAGTACAGCCGGTGCAGTTCATCGTCAGACAGCCCATCTACATCAGCGCCTACTTACCAGTCAACACTGTCCTGGTACTCGATGATGGGCTGACCCTCACCATCACTAATGCTCCATTGACCTTGGTCACCGAAATTGACAAGTTGGGAACACTTACGTCCCAAGTTACTAGGTAGGTTATTCGAGCTTCTCAAAGTTCATACCTAGACATTAAAGCTAACACGACCACTTAGAATCATTGACCAGGTCTCATCAATCCCAAACGCCTATGTCACCATCACAAGAGGTGGCCAGGCCGGATCTGAGGCAAGCACAATCACAATCTTCCCCTCTGGTCCTGACGGCGTCGGAACCTACTTGGTCTTTACCCCTTTTGCGAACATTGCGGCCACCACCGGCAGTAGTGTTCCAGAGACAGCAACTGTCCTGGGCACTCCCATCGACCCGAGTGGTTTTGTCACGCAGTCTGCGCCAGGGGCGAGCAGCGTCATCAACCCCGGACCTAGCCCTGCATCAGTTCCGGTCACAATCGCTCCCACAGCATCTGGAGGTGCTGCGGCTTTGCCTCAGATCTTTGCTACCGTCAACGTTGGTGGTGCCACGGGCGTGCCCAGGAACTTCACCGTCGTGGACTCGGCTGGATCTGCGGGTACGGTCTTTGCGCAGACTTTTGACAGCTTCTCCATCACTGTTACTGGTCCTCAGAACGTCATTACGGTTTTCGGTAACGCCGGTGTTACACCCGCTGCCATCACATTACCCGGTAACAGGGGTGTGACGCAGACCGGGGCCGATGCTGTGCTTCAGATTATCCAGACTCCGGGAGGCGAGGCCGATTTCCTTGCTAGGCTCACAACCGTGAGCATACAGGGCCAAAACGGCCAGACCGGAACCTTCACGCTTATCCCGACGGCTGGCAGTGTTGGTGCGGTAATCGTACAGACTGCGGCACCAGCTCTTGGTGCCATCTTCCAGACCATCAGCGTTGCCGGAGCCACGCCAACTACACTTTCCATCCCGGCACCCGAAGGACAGACCGGAACTGTTATTGTACAGACCACGGATGGCTTCACAGGCCCCGCTGCAGGTCCGTTCACGACCGTTACCGTTGGCGGCGGCCAGGGTGATGCTCCCGCGACTGTAACTATTCCCCCGGCCGCTGGTGCGACGGACGGCGTCTTCACCGTTCTCGTTCAAAGCCTGGATCCTACGGCCTTCAACGGACCTTTCCGAACTATCACGGCCGGCGGTAACACGGGAGGATCACCAGTCACCATCACTGTTCCTCCCTCAGGCACCGGCCAGACCGGCACTGTTGTTGTCCAGCCTGCCATCACCTCCTTCACCGGCCCTTTTACGACCATTACGACTGATGGCAACACTGGATCTCTTCCAGTCTCGCTCACCATCGTTCCCGCCGGCAACCCGACTCTGGGTACCATTATTGTGCAGACTCCCTCAATCACTGCTCGGCCTGCTCTCTTCAGAACCTTGGCCGCGCTCCCGATTGCCGGTCTCGGTGCCACAATCACCTTGCCCTTGTTAGGAAACTCTGCTTCTGCCCCCGGAACTATTGTAGTCGCCGTGGGACTGGGCGGAGATGATCCGGCCACGAGTGCACCAGCCGCTTTGGCTGCCAACCTCGTCACTATCCGAGGTGACTACAATGGCACAGATCCGTTGACTTTGACCCTCCCTTCTCAGGGTGACAACCCGGTTGCCACCATCGTCGAGCAATTGCCCGTCGGCTTCAGTGCGGGAGTCACCATTGGAAACCCTGCCGCAACTACGGCTGTGCCTCCTATCACGAACGCTGCTACGCAAGCTACCGCCCCTAGTGTATCCGCCGCAAACCCGGCGGCTTCGAACGCAGGTGTTCTCCCGAATATCCTCACTAGTGGCTACTCCGGATCTGTGCCGACCACGGTCACATTGCCTCCTCTGGGGACCCAAACGGCCTCTCAAGTCTTGGTCCTTACGCCATTGACCAACGCTGCCGGTTCTGCTGCGCCTGACCCTGCGGGATCTGCTGCGACTGTGGCTCCTAATGTGATCAACACCATCACCACTGGATTTGGCGGTTCTCAACCTACCACTGTTACCGTCCTCCCACAGGGCCTTGCATCTACTGCTCCCGTCGCCTTGGTGTTGACTCCGGACCCAGCTGCTGCGACTGCCGCGGCGTCCCAAGGGGCTCTGCCTGGTTCCTTCACCACCCTCACCGGACCAGCTGTTGGGTCAACTCCCACCACGCTGACTATCCCTCCTGTGGGAACCAACATTGTCGGCACGGTTGTGGTCCTGGGCGACCCCTTGGCCACTGCTACTGCTCAGCCAGGCCAGACGCAGACACAGGATCCTGGTGCCAACGGAGTCCCATCCAGTCTTGCACCTGGAGCTCTGGGGGCCTTTACCACCATCCAGAGCGGCTTCAACGGCCTTCAGCCCTCGACCTTTACCGTTCCTCCTGCTGTCAGCGGCGCTCCAGGAACGGTTGTCGTCCTTACTCCTACTAACCCAGCTGCTCCCCAATTGACCCTCCCTTCCGGAGTGCCATTCGTTACGGTAACTACTGCTGGTGATGTCCCTGCTGTGCTAACAAACGTGTTGCTTCCCACGGGAACAAACACTCTAGGAACTGTTCTCGTCCAGACCCCTGCCACTCCAGCTGCTTCTCAGCTGAACCTCCCCTCTGGTGTGCCCTTCGTGACGGTCACAACACCGGCTGACGTTCCCGCCGTGGAGACGAACGTGCTGTTGCCATCGGGAACAAACACTGTTGGCACTGTTCTCGTCCAGGTGCCTTCGTCCTTGTTCACAGCCCTGCCCACCGGTGCTGCTACCACTCCAGGCGCAGTCAACTCTGGCTTGGTGCTCCCTGGACTCACTATCCCACCCATTTCCATCGACTTGCCCACCATCATTCTGTCTATCCCCAGCCTCAGCCTGGGTTCCTTCATCACCCTGACCCAGGGCGGACCGGTAGCAACAACCGCCATTCTCCCTCCCTCCGGCACCAACTCGGTGGGCCTCGTGATTATCCAGACACCGACTGTCGCCGCGACTGCCGCTCCAGGCGCTGGTGTCTTCACGACTCTCTTCCAGGGCTTCTCCGGATCCGTTCCTCAAACTACCACCCTGCCACCGACGGGAACCAACACCCTCGGTGTCGTCTTGATCCAGACGCCCACGGTTTCTGTGGAGGTCAACATTCTTCAGACCACCACGATTGGCTTCACCGGATCACTCCCCACTACCGTCACCGTGCAGCCGTCTTCCGGTGGCTCTGGTCTCGTGGTCGTTCAGACCCCGTTTACGAACCCCTCGGTCTCTGCCACCAACGTGGCGGCCAATAGCTTCATCACTACTACCCAGGGATTCACTGGCATTGCGCCAACTACGATTACTTACTTCCCCGGTGGAACTGACACGGTTGGCACCGTGGTCGTTCAGACACCCATCTTCTCTGGAGGTGCTGTAACTTTGCCATCCATCTCGTTGGGTCTGCCGAACATTCAGATCACCATTTCCATCGGCGGACCTGTTGCGGCGACATCTACTGTCTTGCCCTCCGGCACCAACACTATCGGGACCGTGATTGTTCAGACCCCCACTGCTCCAGGAGCCGGAGGCGCAACGACTCCCATCGTTGACCCGGCTGTCACCGCGCCCGGCTTCGTCTCCGTCACCACTGGCTACACTGGATCCACGCCAACTACTTTTACTCTGCCGCCAACCGGCACCCAGCCCGGAGTTGTCGTTGTCCAGACTCCTACCTCTGGCGTTGCTGTTGCTCCCAACAGCTTCATCACGGCTGTCACTGGATTCACCGGCACTGAGCCGACAACGGTGACGATTCTTCCTACGGGAACCAACTCTGTTGGCATCGTTCTCATCCAGACTCCCACAAGAATCAGCACGACTGTTTTGATCAGCATTAGTGGTGATCCTCCACCACCTACTGTGCCCAGCGGCTTCATCCTGACCACGACTGTTGGCACCGGCACTCTGCCCACCACGGTCACTTTCCCTCCCTCGGGCACCAACCCTGGAAGTGTGGTTGTCCAGACTCCATCTGTTGGAACCGCGGCACCCGGCGTCACAAACGCCTTGCCCAACGTTATCGTCACGAGCGGATTTGCTGGCTCTGCCACGTCTACTCTTACGCTTACTCCCTCTTCCGCTGGCGACCCGACGACTTTGATCGTCTTGACGCCTACTTCTGCTGCTGCTCCTTCAGTCACCGTTGCTCCAGCATCGTTTATTACTTTGACAAGTGGATTCTTCGGCACTGCACCGGCGACTACAACCTTGGCACCTGTGAACGCTGGAGATCCAGGAACTGTCATTATCCAGACACCTCTTCCCACGTCTGGCCTTTCGTTCCTCACTACCACCGTTGGCTACACGGGAGCTGTGCCGACTACCGCCACAGTGTTCCCATCTGGAACCGAGACTGTCGGAGCCATCATTATCCAGACTCCCTTCTCTCCTTCTTCACCCACAGTTACGAATGTTGCCCCTACACCTACGGCTCCTGGCTTCTCGTTCATCACGGTTCAGACTGGATATTCTGGTACCGGAACTCAGATCACCACTATCCTGCCTACTGCTAGCGGCAGCGTTGGTCTTGTTCTTATCCAGACCCCCACTATTGGACAGGATCCTGCGACTTCAACCCCTGCGATCAACATTCCGACCACAGGGCCAGCTGCAACTCCGACTGTGGCACCCGCGTCGCTTGTGACTCTCATCAGCACATACACCGGAACGGTTCCATCGACAACTACGCTCGCTCCCGCTGGCACTGACAGCTTGGGGACCGTCATCGTCCTCCTTCCAAGCACCACGGCAACCCCTGGAACTACTCCAGGTGCTAACTTCGCGACGCTCATCAGCACCTACACCGGACCCGTGCCGTCGACCTCGACTATCCTTCCCACAGGAACCAACTCCCAAGGAACTTTCGTCATCCTTGTCCCAAGCTCTACAGTCGACCCTGGTACTCTCAGTGCTGGTGCTCCAGCTATTACATCCTCACCCAGTGCAGTGTTTGCCACTCTCACTTCCACCTACGATGGCTCGGTTACCTCATTCCAGACTGTGCTCCCATCGGGAACTGGCTCGACTGGCACCCTCGTTGTTCTCGTTCCGAGCAACGTGCTGGCTTCTCCCACAGCCACGCCCGCCATTTCTCTTACTACTGTCACGTCGACGTATGGTGGCTCTGTTGTCTCAACGGCCATTGCTTCGCCTGCAAACCCTGGAGACCCTGGCACTCTTATTGTATTGGTTCCAAGCAACGTTGCGAGCTCGACTGGTGGCACTGCTCCTGGTGTTGGCAACAATGTACTCACAACATTCCTGTCCACCTACACCGGCTCCGTTCCTTTGACTACCACTGTCGCCCCGATCAACTCCAACGACCCCGGAACGGTCATTGTTCTCGTCCCGAGTGCAACGAGCGGAGTAGGCGCCGCAACCCCCACTGCTGGCGGTGTTATTACCAGCTTCTACAGTGGCTTGGTGCCTTCGACATCCGTGTTGCCTCCAGGTCCCTCTGGCGAGCCTGGTGGCACCGTCATCTTCCTTCCGAGCAGCACCGGTCTGCCAACCGCCGCTACAACGGCTTTGGCTGCCGGTCTCTACACCAGCACATACGGAGGTTCAGTCACTCTTACTTCTACGCTCCCCGTCGGACCGTCTGGAGAGCCTGGTGCTACAGTCATCTTCGTTCCCAGCAACACCGCTGCGCCCAATCCCGCGACCACCGCATTGGCTGGAGTTCTCACCAGCTTCTACAGCGGACTGGTGCCATCGACTTCAGTCCTACCTGCTGGTCCTTCTGGCGAGCCGGGTGCCACAATCATCTTCCTCCCTAGTAACACGGTCACTCCATCTGCTACAGTGCCGACTGCCGGTGGTCTGTTCACCAGCTTCTATGGTGGTTCCGTCACCCTCACATCTACGCTGCCCACTGGGCCCTTCGGCGAGCCGGGGGCGACTGTCATTCTCATCCCGACTCCCACTGCCACGCCTAGCCCGGCTCTGCCGAACGTCTTGACTAGCACGTATGGAGGCTCCGTTACGTTGACCTCTGTCTTGCCTACCGGCACCAACGGAGACCCCGGCCAGACAATCATCTTGGTGCCGAGTAGCTCTGCTGCTCCGGGCTTGCCCAACATTCAAACTAGCACATATGCAGGCTCGGTCACCTTGACGTCGGTCGTTACTGATGGTGGTATCAACGTGCCCCCGCAGACCATTGTCTTTGTCCCGGGTGTGACCATTGTTCCCAGCAACACTGATCCTGCAGGACTTCCCAACATCTTGACCAGTACCTATGGAGGCTCGGTGACTCTGACTTCGGTCCTCCCTGTTGGTCCATCTGGAGATCCAGCTACCGTTATCTTCGTGCCAAGCGTGACTGGTGTTCCCAGCAACACTGGTGCCGCAGGTCTTCCCAATGTTTTGACCAGTGTTTATGACGGTTCAGTCACTCTGACTTCCGTCATCTCAACCGGCTCTGCTGGGGACCCTGCACAGACGATCATCTTCATTCCAAGTGCCCCTGGTGTCACTAGCAATACTGGTGTCGCTGGTCTCCCCAACATCCTGACAAGCACTTATGGAGGTTCGGTGACTTTGACTTCAGTCCTACCGGTTGGCCCATCTGGCGATCCTGCCACGGTCATCTTTGTACCGGGAACTCCTGGTGTTACCAGTAACACTGGTGCGGCTGGTCTACCTAATGTTTTGACCAGCACTTACGGAGGCTCCGTTACTTTGACTTCAGTTTTGCCAGTTGGTCCGTCCGGAGACCTAGCTACAGTCATCTTCGTACCAGGCACTCCCGGGATGACTAGCAACACTGGTGCTGCGGGCCTACCTAACATCCTCACGAGTACCTACGGAGGCTCAGTCACTTTGACCTCAGTCTTGCCCGTTGGTCCGTCTGGAGATCCCGCTACGGTCATCTTCGTACCGGGTGCTCCCAGCGCCACTCCGACCATCACTGCTGCTCCTACGCTGCCCAACGTCTTGACCCAGACCTATGGCGGCTCCGTTACGCTGACCACTGTTCTCCCCACAGGATCTGCGGGCGACCCTGGTGTGACTGTCATCTTCGTTCCCTCTGCTCCAGGCGCCTCGTCCGTTGACCCTACTCAGGCTCTCGGCAATGTGTTGACAAGCACGTACGACGGATCGGTCACGCTCACGACGACTTTGCCGGTTGGCCCATCTGGTGACCCAGCGACTGTGGTCTTGGTACCAAGCAACACCTTGGTACCAACAAGCACCGCAGCGGCAGGCCTTCCCAACATCCTGACGCAGACCTATGGTGGATCTGTGACTTTGACATCTGTTCTTCCCACCGGACCTTCAGGAGAGCCTGGCGCGACGGTCATCTTTGTTCCTGGCCTGCCATCTACAGCACCAACTGTTCCATCTGTTGGTGGCGTTTTGACGAGCACTTACGGCGGTTCAGTCACTTTGACGACTACTTTGCCCATCGGACCTTCTGGCGACCCAGCGACCGTCATCTTGGTGCCGAGCAGCACCGGAGCCGTTGGCCTTCCCAACATCCTTACTCAGACGTACGACGGTTCGGTTACCCTCACCACTGTTCTGCCTACTGGCCCGTCCGGCGAGCCCGGCGCGACGGTCATCTTCGTACCCAGCTCTCCTATTGCCACTCCTACCATTGCCCCTGGCGGAGTATTGACCAGTGTGTATGATGGCTCAGTCACGCTGACATCGACTTTGCCCGTCGGCCCATCTGGGGAGCCTGGCGCCACTATCATCCTCATCCCTACCAATACTGGGGTTCCGTCATTGCCCAACGTCTTCACTTCGACGTACGACGGCTCGGTCACGCTAACCACTACCCTCCCAGTCGGACCTTCTGGAGACCCGGCGACCGTTATCCTGGTACCGAGTCAGACTGCTGCCCCCGCTATCCCAAGCAATCTCTTCACCAGCACGTACGATGGATCTGTCACCTTGACCACGACCTTGCCCATTGGCACTGTTGTTCTGGTGCCCAGTCAGACTGCGGCCCCTGGCCTCCCCAACATCCTCACTTCTACGTACGGAGGTTCGGTCACTTTAACCACCACTTTGCCTGTTGGTCCTTCAGGAGACGTTGCCACGGTCATTCTCGTGCCCAGCCAGACTGGCGCTCCTGGTCTTCCCAATGTCTTGACATCGACATACGGTGGTTCGGTCACCCTCACTACCACCTTGCCCGTTGGGCCTTCTGGAGATGTCGCGACTGTCATCTTGGTTCCAAGTGCGACACCTGCTCCTGGCTTGCCAGATGTCCTCACTTCTACGTATGGAGGATCAATCACTCTCACAACCGTCTTGCCGGTTGGTCCTTCTGGTGACCCCGAGACGGTGATTTTGGTACCAGGCCCGACCGGCGCTGGTGGCCTACCCAATATCTTGACTAGCACCTATGGTGGCTCAGTCACGTTGACTACCACGCTTCCAGTCGGACCTTCGGGCGATATTGCAACAGTCATCCTGGTGCCCAGCACGACACCTGCTCCTGGCCTGCCTAATGTTCTGACGAGCACTTACGGCGGATCGATCACGTTGACCACTGCCTTGCCTGTTGGCCCGTCTGGAGATCCCGTCACGTTGATCCTTGTACCGAGCGAAACTGCGGCGCCTGATTTACCCAACGTGCTTACCAGCACGTACGACGGCTCGGTGACTCTCACGACAACTCTGCCAATTGGCCCCTCTGGGGATCCTGCCACAGTCATCTTGGTGCCCAGTTCTGGATCGAATGGTGCTGGCCTTCCTAATGTGCTCACAAGCACCTATGGAGGCTCAGTCACTCTCACAACAACGCTGCCTATCGGACCTTCAGGCGACCCAGCCACTGTCATTCTTGTGCCTAGTTCTGGAGCGAACAACGGCGGTCTTCCTAATATTTTCACCAGCACTTATGATGGCTCAGTGACCCTCACCACCACACTTCCCATTGGGCCCTCTGGCGATCCAGCAGAAGTCGTATTGGTGCCCAGCTCTGGATCCAACAACGGTGGTCTACCTAATGTGCTTACGAGCACTTATGACGGATCAGTCACCCTTACGACGACTCTGCCTATTGGACCTTCCGGTGATCCCGCCACGGTTGTGTTGGTTCCCAGCATCATTCCTTCTATCACGGCGGCTCCCGGCCTCCCTAATGCGCTTACAAGCACATATGGAGGCTCGGTTACTCTTACTACCGTCTTGCCCGTTGGACCTTCTGGGGACCCAGCAACTGTTGTTCTCGTGCCCGGCTCTGGTTCAACTGGCGCTGGTCTTCCCAATGTCTTTACCAGCACCTACGATGGTTCGGTCACTCTCACAACCACTCTCCCCATTGGCCCGTCGGGCGATCCGGCGACTGTCATCCTGGTCCCGAGCACGATTCTTTCCATCACAGCTGCTCCCGGTCTTCCTAACGTACTTACGAGCACATACGATGGTTCAGTCACTCTCACGACGGTTCTGCCTCTTGGCCCGTCTGGAGACCCGGCCACCATCATCTTAGTGCCGGGTGGTACCCCATCTACTACGCCGGCGCCTGCTCTTCCCAACGTGCTTACGAGCACATATGGAGGTTCGGCGACTCTTACTACCGTCTTGCCTCTCGGCCCCTCCGGTGACCCGGCTACTGTCATCTTGGTCCCGAGTGCCACTCCTACCATCACGCCTGCACCCGGTCTACCCAATGTGCTCACCAGCACGTATGGTGGTTCAGTCACTCTCACCACGGTCTTACCTTTGGGACCATCTGGAGATCCTGCCACCATCATCTTGGTACCCAGCAGCGCCGTTCCTCCACTCATCGATATTTCTATTGGAATCAACCTTCCAGGTCTGTTTACCAGCACTTATGGAGGTTCATCCACCATCACAACAGTCCTGCCAGTTGGCCCATCTGGAGATCCTGCCACCGTTATTCTGGTGCCAAGCACTCCTCCGCTCATCGACGTCTCGATTGGCATCAACCTCCCCAACCTGTTCACCAGTACCTATGGTGGTTCGGTCACCCTCACGACTACCCTTCCCATTGGGCCGTCTGGTGATCCGGCTACGGTCATTCTGGTACCCAGCAGTGTCCCTACCATCACGGCTGGACCTGGGTCGCCCAATATCTTGACGAGCACCTACGCTGGCTCTGTTACCTTGACCACTGTCTTGCCGGTTGGTCCCTCTGGCGATCCCGCCACCATCATCCTGGTGCCCGGAGCCACTATCACGGATGCCTCAGCACTGCCTAATGTGCTTACGAGCACTTACGCAGGCTCAGTCACTCTCACAACCGTACTTCCGATCGGTCCCTCTGGCGACCCAACTACAATCGTCTTGGTTCCTGGCGTCACTCCTACAGACGATCCAGGATTACCCAACGTTCTCACAAGCACATATGGCGGTTCTGTCACACTCACCACTGTCCTTCCAGCTGGTCCCTCCGGCGATCCGGCGACGATTGTGTTGGTTCCCAGTGCCCCTATCACCGATGCCCCAGGACTGCCTACTCTCCTCACGAGCACATATGGTGGCTCGGTCACTCTTACCACTGTGCTTCCAGCCGGCCCCTCCGGAGACCCGGCGACAATCGTCTTGGTTCCGGGAGCCTCCATCACGGATGCTCCCGGCCTGCCCAATGTGCTTACCAGCACCTATGCCGGCTCAGTCACTCTCACTACGGTGTTGCCCATCGGCCCTTCCGGGGATCCGGCTACGGTCATTCTGGTGCCTGGTGCGACGAGCGATGGCGCTGGTGGTCTTCCTAACATCCTCACCAGCACCTATGATGGCTCTGTGACGCTTACTACCACTTTGCCCATTGGTCCTTCTGGTGATCCGGCAACTGTTGTTTTGGTGCCATCTTCGATCGGCGCTGGCTTGCCCAACCTTCTCACCAGCACATATGACGGATCGGTCACCCTCACAACTACTCTGCCAATTGGACCTTCAGGCGATCCTGCGACAGTTGTTCTGGTGCCGTCTTCGATCGGCGCCGGTCTGCCCAATGTTCTCACGAGCACGTACGATGGATCAGTTACTCTCACGACCACCTTGCCTATCGGTCCATCTGGTGACCCGGCCACGGTTATCCTCGTACCTGGCGCGAGCAACACCGGTGCTGCTGGTCTTCCGAATATCTTGACAAGCACTTATGACGGCTCGGTCACGCTTACCACTACTTTGCCAATTGGCCCCTCTGGTGATCCGGCTACTGTGGTCTTGGTGCCCTCGTCTGGCGCTGCTGGCCTCCCAAATGTGCTCACCTCCACGTACGACGGCTCTGTTACTCTCACCACCACGCTTCCGATCGGCCCTTCAGGAGATCCCGCAGAGGTGGTCCTTGTCCCAAGTGTTGTACCGAGTGTCACCGCACCTGGACTGCCCAACTTGCTTACTTCGACTTACGATGGTTCCGTCACGTTGACGACTACCTTGCCTATCGGTCCCTCGGGTGACCCAGCGACGGTGATCCTGGTCCCAAGCGCCGTCCCAGGCGTGACTGCAACTGGCCTTCCCAATATCCTCACTTCTACGTACGATGGTTCCGTTACTCTCACTACGACCTTGCCCATTGGCCCGTCTGGCGATCCCGCAGAGGTGGTCCTTGTGCCGAGTGTGGTCCCAAGCGCCACTGTGCCTGGTCTCCCCAACCTTCTTACGTCCACGTACGATGGCTCAGTCACAATCACAACGACGCTGCCGATTGGGCCCTCTGGCGACCCAACTGCCGTCGTTTTGGTTCCTGGCATCACGGCTCCAGCACTTCCCAATGTGCTGACAAGCACATACGATGGCTCCGTCACCTTGACTACCACTCTGCCCATTGGCCCTTCGGGAGACCCTGCGACTGTGGTCCTGGTCCCGAGTATTCCTGGCTCTCCAGCCTTACCAAATGTCTTGACCAGTACGTACGATGGATCTGTCACTATCACAACTACCTTGCCTGCTGGACCAACACTTGTGCTGGTTCCAAGCGCCACCAATGTGGGAGGTGGTTTGTTCACGAGCACGTACGACGGCTCAGTTACTTTTACATCTACGCTTCCTGCTGGCCCATCTGGCGAGCCTGGAGCCACCATAATCTTTGTCCCGACGATTTCCGTCGGTGGTCTTCCCAACCTCTTCACGAGCACGTATGATGGATCAGTCACTCTCACGACTACGCTCCCTGCCGGTCCTTCTGGCGAGCCTGGTGCGACCATTATTCTGGTCCCAACCGTTTCTGTTGGCGGACTTCCCAACCTCTTCACCAGCACATACGATGGCTCGATTACCTTGACAACTACCCTTCCCGCTGGTCCATCTGGAGTGCCCGGACCTACCGTGGTCCTGGTTCCTGGCTTGACATCTGCTTTGCCGACGTCTGCCCTGCCGAACTTGTTCACCAGCACGTATGATGGCTCCATTACTCTCACCACTACCTTGCCTGCCGGTCCCTCTGGTGAGCCTGGCCCGACGGTCGTTCTCGTCCCCGGAGCCACATCGGCGTTGCCCAATCTCTTTACCAGCACGTACGATGGATCCATCACGCTTACCACCACACTCCCTGCCGGCCCATCGGGGGAGCCTGGCCCTACCGTCGTTTTGGTTCCTGGATTGACTTCAGCATTGCCCAACCTCTTTACTAGCACATATGACGGATCCATCACTCTCACTACCACGCTTCCGACTGGCCCCTCGGGAGAACCTGGCCCGACCGTTGTCTTGGTTCCTGGCGCTACTTCTGCGCTGGGAAGCTTCTTGACCAGCACATACGACGGTTCAGTCACCCTTACAACCACTTTGCCAGCTGGACCTTCAGGCGAGCCTGGTCCGACTGTTGTTCTGGTGCCAAGTCTCACTGGTGCCATTCCCACGCCTACTGCAGACTTGAACATCCTGACCAGCACCTATGATGGATCGGTTACTCTCACCACAACCCTTCCGGTTGGTCCTTCGGGAGAGCCTGGTGCTACCGTTATTTTGATCCCAAGCATCACCGATGCTTTGACTACTCCCACCGCGGCTCTGCCCAACGTGTTGACCAGCACTTACGATGGCTCAGTCACTTTGACTACCACTCTCCCCGCTGGACCCTCGGGCGAGCCTGGTGACGTTGTCGTCCTGGTCCCAAGCTCTGCTCTCGGAGCCTCTCCTGGCCAGTTCATCACGCTCACCAGTGGCTACTCCGGCATCGTACCCTCAACGTCGACGATTCTGCCCACGGGCACAGAGACAATTGGCGCGGTTGTCATTCTGGTACCCACGAGCAGTGCGGGCATCAGCTTCACCACCATTACGAGCTCGTACTCGGGTGCTATCCCATCTGCGACGACCATCTTCCCGACCGGATCGGATACCGAGGGAACTATCATCATTCTCAATCCTATCACGATCGACACCCCAGGCATCACCATTACGAGGCCGTACACCGGAACCGAAACCCTGACCTCTACGATTCCGCCCGCAGTCTCTGGAGACCCTGCGACTGTCATCATTCTGGATCCCGCTCTGCTTCTCACGACCTCCAACACTGGCTCTTTCACGACCATCACAAGCGGCTACGATGGTTCCGTCATCGCCACGTCCACTATCCCCGCGGTCGGCACCGATGGACTCGGAACAGTCGTCATTCTGGAGCCAACGGGCACCGCTGCGCCCAGCGTCACCGTTTCCTACACGACCATCATCAGCACATACGCAGGATCGTTGCTGGCGACCTCGACTCTGCCTCCCGCGGGCACCGATGCTGTGGGAACCGTCATCCTGCTGGTTCCCAGCTCGAGCGTTCAGATCCCTGGTGTTTCTTCTTACACCACGGTCACCAGCACGTACACTGGATTGTTGCCATCCTTCTCCACGCAGGCTCCCTCGGGAACTGACACTGTCGGCACCATCATCTTCTTCGAGCCCGAGGTCACCGCAACGCCTGATGTGCCCTTCACTACCATTTTCAGTGGATACGACGGGTCCATCATCCAGACCTCTACCATTGCACCCGGCGCGCCTGGTGAGACTGGCACAGTTGTCATTCTTCAGCCCAGCTCGGCTCTCACTGCGTTGCCAACATCGTCTGCCAACTCTGATGGCATCAGCTACACCACAATCTTCAGCACGTACACTGGCGACATTCCTCTCACGACGACCCTTGCTCCGGCTAGCGGCGACCCTGCCAACATTGGCACAGTCATCGTCCAGTTGCCCAATGTCCTGGCCACTTCGAGCCCGACCATCAGCGTCAGCATCACGTACACGACGATCGTCAGCTTCTTCTCGGGATCTGCTCCGATCACCACCACGATCGATCCCGCGGTTGGAGGCAGCATTGGTACTGTTGTTGTGCAGGTTCCTCTTACCACCTCGGATCTCTTGGCTTCGCCTGGCATCTTCTACACCACTATCGTGAGCAGCTACCCAGGATCGGTCACATTGACAACCACCATTCCTCCTACTGCCACGGATCCCGCCGGCCTCGCAACCGGAACGGTCATTATCCAGGTGCCCGACTCTCAGGTTACAGGTTCCAGCTCCTCTGGCGGTGCTCTGGCGGCCTCGTTCACCACAATTTTCAGCACGTATCCTGGATCCGTCACTTTGGCCACCACTTTGCCTCCTGATGCTACTGACCCTGCGGGTCTCGGCACAGTAATTATTCAGATCCCCGACACTGGAGTCATTCCCACAGCCACGAGTGCTCTGGGTGCGTTGTTCACCACGGTGTTCAGTACCTACCCTGGCTCAGTCACATTGACAACCACTATTCCCGCCGCGGACCCCACGGGCTTGGGAACAGTTGTCGTTCAAGTTCCTGACATCTTGGATACTTCGAGCCTCCCCACTGGCGGTCTTACCGCTTCGCCGGGTGGCTTCTTCACCACCCTCTTCAGCACCTATGACGGCTCGGTCACCCTGACCACCACTATTCCTCCTGCAGCGACTGATCCTTCCGGACTTGCCACGGTCATTATTCAGGTTCCCAGTAACGTGCTCAACACGGACAGCATCTCTTATACCACGGTCACCAGTCCATACACCGGCCTCATTCCTCAGACCACTACCGTGGCCCCTGGCGCTCCTGGCGACCTTGGAACCGTCATCGTCCAGGTTCCCACCAGCTCAGTCAGCGTGGATGTCATTTCTTACGTGACTGTCACGAGTGGTGGCTTCACCGGCCTGGGCCCATTGACCACGACCATTCCTCCGGCCAATCCCGGAGATCCCGGAACAGTCGTCATCCAGGTTCCAAGTGCCACCAGCGCTCTTGGAGCTGTGTATACGACCATCACCAGCGGCTACCCTGGATCTATCCTCGCAACCGAGACGGGCGTTCTCACTGGAGTGGATGGCCTCGTCACTGTGGTCGTTCTATCGCCGACCGGAACTGCCGCCTCATTGCCAACCATCACGGGAAGCATTGGCTTGTTCGTTACAGTCAGCATTGGATATGATGGATCTGTCATTGCCACATCGACCGGCTCAGTCACTGGTGTCGATGGTCTTATTACTGTTGTCGTTCAGACTCCCACCATTGCCGTCACTTCACCCACGGCCACCATTCCGGGTCTCTCCTATACCACAGTTACCAGCGGCTACGCTGGATCTCTCCTCCAGACCCTCATTGGAACGCAGACCGGAGCTGATGGGCTGGCCACAGTGGTCATTCAGACGCCCACAATTGCCATTACCTCGCCGACTGCTACTATTCCTGGCCTTTCTTACACCACTGTGACAAGTGGCTACGACGGCTCGCTTCTCCAGACTCTTATTGGAACGCAGACTGGTGCAGACGGCTTGGCGACGGTCGTCATCCAGACTCCAACTCTGGGACTCACCTCCCCGACTGCAACAATTCCCGGTCTTTCCTACACCACCGTCACAAGCGGCTACGCTGGATCTCTTCTCCAGACCCTCATCGGTACCGCTACTGGTGCTGATGGCCTCGCCACGGTTGTGATCCAGGTGCCAACAGCCTCCATCACATCTACCCCGACTGTCTCGGCTCCGGTCTCATACACCACAGTCACCAGCGGCTATGGAGGCTCATTCATCCAGACTCTCATCGGCTCTCTTCCCGGCATTGACGGCTACATCACCGTGGTCGTCAACATCCCCACTAGCACGGCATCTCTGCCCACGACCACTCTGCCCGGTCTTTCGTACACGACTGTTACGAGTGGATATGATGGCTCGCTTCTTCAGACTCTCATCGGCTCTGTCACTGGCGCAGATGGACTTGCGACCGTTGTGGTCCAGGTTCCCACTGCCACGGCCACAGCCACGACAACGCCCGCCATCTCGGTCACTCAGTCCATCATTTCGTACATCACCGTCACGACTGGCTACTCTGGCGCCTCAACTCTCTTCCAGACGCTCGCTCCCGCTGCCTCTGGTCTGCCAGGCACTGTCTTCATCCAAGTCCCGACCGCCGTGCCTTCGAGCACGCCTTCTCTCACCATCTCGGACGGCACTACGTACACAACCATTACTTCTTTCATCACGGCTTCAGCCACCCAGATCTCGACTCTTGTTCCGTCAAGGACTGGCGATGTGGTTACTGTTGTTCTTGGTCTCCCCCGTCGCTTGGTGCTCGTCACGACGACGATCCCTGGTCTCAGTGTTACTGCCACCTCAACTATGCCAATGGGCTCCGATGGTGCCCAGACGATCATGATCCAGGTTCCTGGCGTGGCCACAGCCACGGCGTCTCCCACGATTGGTGGCATCACAACCATCTTCAACACTTACAGCGGCTCCGTCACTCTCATCCAGACAGAAACTCCCGCTCAGCCTGGAGATCCAACCACGGTTCTTGTCAATATCCCCGGCGTCTTTGCCGAGGTTACTTCAACTCGCTTTGGCGCACCATCTGCCGGTACCACCACCATCGCTCCCGCCGGCACCGGCCTCCCAGCGACCGTCATCATCGATCTTCCTGCCATCTTCCAGACCGTCACCAGCGGCTACTCTGGTCTCGTTCCGGCAACGACGACTATTTTGCCAACGGATCCCACCGGAGTTGGTCTGGTCATCATCCAGACCCCGACCGTCTCCTCTGGCTTGCCGTCCATTACGCCTTCCACGGTCTTCACAACCGCGCCTGGAACTGGCTCACTCTTGGCCACTGCCACGATCACCGGCCCTGATGGCGTGGTTTCCGTCATTGTACAGACCCCAACGGCTCTTGGACAGATCCTCTCTACGGTCTTCACCACTCAGCCGGGCACTGGAGTCTTGCCTGCCACTACTACCGTCACCGGCCAAGACGGAATCGTCTCTGTCATTCTTCAGACTCCTACTCTTCCCTCAGGAGCTATTCCGACCACGGTCTTCACCACGCTTCCCGGAACTGCCGCTCTGCCAGCAACGACCACTATCACGGGAGCGGATGGAGTCGTTTCCGTCATCTTTTTGGAGCCTACAACCTCGGGCCAGAGCCCCGTTGTTCCTACCACGGTCTTCACCACCATTATTGGAACCGGTGCTCTCCCAACCACTACTACGGCCAGCGGCCTTGGTGGAATCGTCTCTGTCATCGTGGAGCTCCCGAGCACTACTTTGCCCCCAGGGGTCACTCCCTCGACCATCTTCACCACCGTTCCAGGCACCGGAGCTCTCCCGGTCACAGCCACGGTCACCGGACTGGATGGCATCGTCTCGGTCATCATCTCCGAGCCCACGTCAATTCTATCTGGCATCTTCACCACCATCACCACGGGAGGACCGGTTGCTGCGACCAGCACTATTCTACCCAATATCATTGGTGGCGTTGGCACGGTTGTGGTCCAGACACCGACCCTCACCGTCAGCCCCGGAGCCTTCTTCACGACTCTCACTTCTGGTGGCCCAGTCGCTTCCACTATCACGCTTCCAGCTGTTGATCCCACTGGCCTCGGCACGGTCATCATTCAGACACCTACTGTCAGCCCGGGAGCCCTGTTCACCACCATCACCTCTGGTGGCCCAGGTGCGTCGACCTTTACCATCCCAGCCGCCGACCCTACCGGCCTCGGAACCGTGGTCATCCAGACTCCGACTGCCCTCCTCGCGTCTTACACGACCCTCACCATCACCGGCTCTGTTGCGACGACCTTCTCAATCCCCCCTGTGGGATCTGGCATCGGAAGCGTCATTGTGCAGGTCCCGGAGATCACTGGCACGTCCGCCTCGCTGCCATCCATTACATCTGCTCCGACCTCGATTCTCAGCCGTGACCTCACCACCATATTCTCCCCTTACACCGGAACGACAAGAATCACCACCACAATTCTGGTCAGCATCAGCGGCGATCCTACCCTGCCCAACACGGTCATTGTCTACGTTCCCCTCACGGAGACGAGCAGCTCCGTTGCGACACCGACGATCACCGGCGGTATCTCGTACATCACTCTCATCACGGGTGTTCCTGGAACCTTTATTGGCACCCAGACAACTACCCTTCCCGCCGGCAATGATGGATCTGCCACCGTTCTCATCCAGACTGCCCTCCCTCTGGCCACGTCCAGCCCCAGCGTCACTGTCTCGTACACGACAATTGTCACGGGTATCATTGGCACCTTTGCTGGTCTTCAGACATCGACCCTTCCAGCAGGACCCGATGGACTGGCAACTGTCCTCGTCCAGAGCGCCGTTCCGTCTGCTGGTGTCTCTTTCACTACAGTCTTGACGGGAATTCCGGGCACATTCCTCGGAACCCAGGCGACAACTTTGCCTGTTGGTACCAACGGCATCGCAACCGTTCTTCTCCAGACTGCCCTGCCCACCGCAAGCCCGGTCTCGTACACCACCATCTTCTCTGGCGTGCCCGGCACGTTCGTCGGACCTCAAACCACGACCTTGCCCGCGGGCCCCGACGGTCTCGCTACTGTTGTCGTGCAAAGCGCTCTTCCTACCTCGGGTGTTTCCTACACGACTCGCTTTACCGGCGTCCCCGGTACTTTCATCGGAGCTCAGACAACCACGCTCCCCGCCGGTCCCGATGGAATCGTTACCGTACTTGTCCAGAGCGCGATCCCAACAGCAAGCGCCTCGTACACGACATTGCTTACTGGCATCCCTGGAACCTTCTTGGGCTCGCAGACCAGCACTCTTCCAGTTGGACCTGACGGCGTTGCTACTGTGATCATTCAAACCGCGCTGCCTATTGGTGTGCCGACGTCCTACACGACTCTGTTCTCTGGCATTCCCGGCACATTCATCGCGCCCATCACAACTACGTTGCCCGCTGGGCTTGACGGCATCGCGACCGTGCTCATTCAAACGGCGCTTCCAACTGCGACTGCAAGCCCTACGTCCTACACGACTGTTCTCACTGGTGTCCCGGGCACCTTCATCGGCGCTCAGACGAGCACATTGCCTGTTGGATCCAACGGCATCGCCACGGTGGTCATTCAGACCGCCCTGCCCACTGGCAACCCAACGTCGTACACGACCTTGTTCTCTGGTATTCCTGGCACTTTCACCGCGCCTTTGACAACAACTCTGCCAGCCGGAATCGACGGCATTGCAACTGTGGTCATTCAAACCGCACTCCCGACGGCCAGCCCGCTCTCGTACACCACCATCTTCAGCGGCGTTCCTGGCACTTTCTTGGGCGCCCAGACGACTACCCTTCCTGCTGGCCCCGGTGGTCTGGCAACCGTTCTTATCCAGACAGCTCTGCCAACATCGAGCCCTCTGTCGTACACCACGGTGCTCACGGGCGTCCCAGGAACATTCCTTGGTGCGCAGACTTCCACCTTGCCAGCCGGTACCAACGGAATCGCGACTGTGGTCATCCAGACTGCCCTTCCGACAGCCAGCCCTGTGTCCTACACTACCGTATTCACAGGACTTCCAGGAACCTTCTTGGGCCTGCAGACATCAACACTTCCTGCTGGCCCCGATGGCCTCGCCACCGTTGTCATTCAGTCAGCTCTGCCAACGGGAAGCCCAACTTCGTACACAACATTGCTCACTGGCATCCCGGGCACTTTCTTGGGCTCACAGACGACAACGCTGCCAGCCGGTCTCGATGGACTCGCAACTGTCATTGTCCAGACTGCTCTGCCTACAGCAAGCCCAGTCTCATACACCACCTTGCTCTCTGGAGTACCAGGAACCTTCTTGGGCGCGCAGACTACCACGCTCCCGGCTGGTTCTGATGGTCTTGCCACGGTCATTGTTCAGACCGCTGTTCCCACAGTACAAGCTGCTTCATATGTAACTATCGTCACGGGCATCCCGGGTACCTTTGTCGGCACCTTGGCCTCGACACTTCCCGCGGGAACCAACGGAGTTGGCACCGTCATTCTCCAGACCGCCGTTCCTACGCCGACTTCGAGCAGCGCTGGTATCATCTACACCACAATCCTGACTGGAGTCCCTGGCATCTTCACAGGTACCCAGACGACTACGCTCCCCCTTGTCACCGGAACTGTTGGCACCGTTCTCTTGGAGACCGCTCTCGCAACTCCAAGCCCAGTTCTCTCCTACGTCACATTGTTGACTGGTATTCCGGGAACTTTCATCGGTACGCAGGCGACCACGCTGCCAATTATCTCTGGCAGCGTCGGGACGGTTCTCTTGCAGACCGCTCTTCCTTCTGCCACCTCATCGCCCACAAGCAGCGTCAGCATCACGTACATCACCATTGTCACTGGTATCTTGGGAACCTTCACTGGCACTCAGACAAGCACCCTGCCCATTCCGTCCATCGGAGTCGGTATCGGCATCGGCATCACGGCTACCGTCGTCTTGCAGACCGCCATTCCCACATCAGCTGTACAATCGTACACGACCATCGTCTCCGGCGTTCCTGGCAGCTTCACCGGCACCCAGACCACTACTCTCCCCGGTGTTGGTCCGGACGGCCTGGCTACCGTGGTCCTCCAGACTGCCCTTCCCGCCATCACCTCTTACACGACAATCTTCAGCGGTGTCTTTGGCACTTTCACTGGAACCCAGACAACTACCCTTCTTGGGGTCGGCACCAACGGCCTTGGAACTGTTGTCTTGCAAACGGCCGTTCCCTCAACAACTGCGGCTTCCTACACCACGATCATCACGGGCGTCCCAGGCACTTTCATCGGCACGCAGACTTCCACCCTCCCTGGCACCGGCGCCAACGGCCTTGGAACAGTTGTTCTTCAGACTGCTCTCCCTGCCGCTACTTCGTACACTACGATCTTCAGTGGAATCGTTGGCACCTTCACCGGAACCCAGACTACCACTCTGCCTGGCACTGGCATCGACGGCCTCGGAACTGTTGTTCTTCAGACCCCCATTCCCACCACAAGTCTGTCATACACGACTGTGGTCACCGGCATCGCTGGAAGCTTCATTGGCACCCAGACGACTACCCTACCCGTTGTCGGCACCGGAAATGTGGCCACTGTTCTCCTCCAAACTGCACTTCCCAGCGTCTCGTACACTACCATCCTCACAGGTATCCCTGGAACGTTCGTCGGAACCCAGACCAGCACTTTGCCTGTTGTCGGTTCCAACGGCCTGGCAACTGTCGTCCTCCAGACTGCACTGCCCGCCATCTCCTACACCACGCTTCTCACAGGCATCCCGGGCAACTTTGCTGGATCTCAGACAACCACTCTTCCCATCGTTGGCACGGGCAACGTGGCGACCGTTCTCATCCAGACTGCTCTCCCATCGGTCAGCAGCACGTCTTCGAGCTCTTCGGTTATCGTGATCAACACTTCCTACGTCACCATTGTCACTGGCATCTTTGGTACATTCGCAGGAACCCAGACAACTACCTTGCCTGCCGCCGCCACGGCCCCCGAACTCGTCACCGTCGTCCTTCAGACGGCAATCCCGAGCCCCGGCACGACTTCGTACACTACGATCCTCACTGGTGTCACCGGAACCAGCTTCCCTGGTACGAGGGCAACCACTCTGCCTGTCATCGGTACTCTTGGAACTGTCCTTTTGGAGACGGCTATTCCGGACGTCCCGACAACTTCCTACACGACTATTCTCACTGGCATCGCTGGCGGGACATTTGCCGGCACCCGCGCCACAACTCTTCCAGTCACGGGAAGCATTGGAACCGTTTTGTTGGAGACGGCCATCCCAGCCGCCACCTCGTACATTACAATTCCCACGGGAGTCGCTGGTGCCACATTCACTGGCATCCAGCTGTCTACTCTTCCAGTCACGGGAACTATCGGAACTGTACTTCAACAAACAGCTCTGCCGGCGGCTACTTCATACATCACGATTCCCACCGGAGTTATTGGCGCCACCTTCACCGGTATCCAGCTTTCTACTTTGCCCTTCACCGGCACCATCGGTACGGTCCTTCAACAGACTGCTCTTCCGGCTGCCACCTCATACATCACGATCCCAACTGGAGTCATTGGTGGTACCTTCACCGGTATTCAACTCACGACACTGCCCGTTACTGGAACCATCGGCACCGTGCTCCAGCAGACAGCCCTTCCGGCAGCAACTTCGTACGTCACGATTCCTACTGGCATCGCGGGAGCTACCTTCACGGGTATCCAGCTTTCGACTTTGCCTGTTACCGGCACGATTGGAACCGTGTTGCAACAGACGGCTCTGCCCGCTGCCACTTCGTACATCACGGTACCGACCGGAATCTTGGGAGCCACGTTCCTTGGAACGCAACTCTCTACACTTCCTGTCACTGGAACCGTTGGCACCGTCCTTCAACAAACGGCCATTCCCAATCCCGTCACATCTTATGTTACGATTCCTACGGGAGTTCTGGGAGCAACATTCCTCGGCACCCAGCTCTCTACTCTTCCCGTCACAGGCACGATCGGAACCGTTCTTCAACAGACTGCAATTCCTGCCTTGTCCACTGGATACACCACCATCCTGTCCGGCATCGTTGGCACCTTTACAGGCACCCAGACTACGACTCTTCCAGTCACGGGAACTCTTGGCACTGTTATTCTGCAGACGGCCGTACCACCAGCCACGTCTTACACAACCATCGTCACTGGCGTCTTCGGAACCTTCCTTGGAACTTCGGCGACCACCCTACCAGCTACTGGAACCATCGGTACGGTACTGCTTCAGACCGCGATCCCGATCTCGTACACGACTCTCCTCACCGGAGTCGCGGGCAACTTCCTTGGCACCCAGACGTCGACGATTCCGGCCGTCAGCGGTCTCGGAACCGTCCTGCTTCAGACCGCCCTGCCCACTGGATACCTCACCGTCACCAGTGGAATTACTGGCAGCTTTACCGGCACTCAGACAACCACCTTGCCGGCTGTTGGAGGAGGCCTTGGAACCGTCGTTCTTCAGACCGCTATTCCCAGCTCCGTCATTGTCTCTTACACGACTATCATCACTGGTGTCATTGGTACTTTCACCGGCACCTCGGTAACCACCCTCCCGGCTACCGGAAGCGTCGGCACCGTGTTGTTGGAGACGGCCATCCGGCCCATTTCCTACGTCACCGTCACCAGTGGCATCGTGGGCAGCTTCACAGGCACTCAAACCGTCACTCTCCCTGCCACCGGAGCCGGACAGAGCATCGCTACTGTTGTCCTTCAGACTGCCATTCCGGCCATCTCGTACATCACTGTCACGAGCGGAGTGGTCGGCAGCTTTACCGGTACTCAGACTGTCACGCTTCCCACGACGGGAGCCGGCCAGAGCATCGGCACAGTCGTTCTCGAGACCGCTATCCCGGCCATTTCGTACATCACCATCCCCACTGGGGTTACTGGCACATTCACAGGCACCTCTACAGTCACTTTGCCTACCACTGGTCCAGGCCAGACTGTTGGCACCGTCTATCTGGAGACTGCTCTCCCAGTCATTTCTTACGTGACGATTCCCACTGGAGCGACCGGAACCTTTACAGGAACCCGTCTCAGCACCCTTCCAGTCACTGGCACCGTTGGTACTGTGCTCGCGCAGACGGCCCTCCCGGTCATCTCGTACATCACGATTCCTACTGGAGTTACAGGAACATTCACCGGCACTCAGACAACCACGTTACCGATCACGGGATCCATTGCGACGGTACTTCTGGAGACCGCATTGCCTGTGATTTCGTACATCACGATCCCAACTGGCGTGACCGGAACCTTTGCTGGCACTCAGCTATCGACTTTGCCCGTCACTGGCACCATTGGAACAGTGTTGGCACAGACTGCTCTACCTTCGGTCTCATACATCACCATCTCAACTGGCGTTACCGGAACCTTTGCGGGCACTCAACTTTCTACCTTGCCAGTCTCTGGTACCGTTGGAACCGTTCTCGCCCAGACTGCTCTGCCATCCATCTCGTACATCACTATCCCGACTGGTGTTACTGGAACATTCGCCGGCACGCAGCTTTCGACCTTGCCCGTTACCGGCACGATCGGAACTGTCCTTGCCCAGACCGCCCTCCCCTCCATCTCGTATCTCACGATCCCTACTGGCGTTACTGGAACCTTCACGGGTACCCAACTGTCGACTTTGCCAGTCTCTGGAACTATCGGAACCGTCTTGGCGCAGACCGCTCTCCCAGTCATCTCCTACATCACCGTCCCGACGGGAGTTACTGACAGTTTTACGGGCACGCAATTCTCAACCTTGCCCGCCGTTGGCAGTGTGGCCACCGTATTGGCACAGACCGCTCTCCCAGTTATCTCGTATACAACCGTCCCGACTGGCGTTACTGGCTGGTTCACAAGCACCCGTTTGTCGACGTTGCCGGCCGTTGGAAGCGTGGCCACGGTACTGGCGCAGACAGCTCTTCCAGTTGTCTCGTACGTGACTGTCCCAACAGGAGTCACAGGCACCTTTACCGGCACGCAATTCTCAACCCTCCCTGCTGTTGGCAGCGTTGCCACGGTCCTCGCCCAGACTGCCTTGCCCGTGGTGTCCTACGTCACGGTGCCCACGGGAGTTACCGGCACGTTCACTGGCACCCAGCTCTCAACATTTCCAGCTGTTGGAAGCGTGGCCACTGTTCTTGCTCAGACAGCCTTGCCTGTGGTATCGTATGTCACGGTGCCTACAGGCGTCACTGGCACCTTTACCGGAACCCAGTTCTCGACCCTCCCTGCTGTCGGCAGTGTGGCCACAGTATTGGCTCAAACAGCCTTGCCCGTCGTTTCCTACGTTACTGTTCCTACTGGCGTCACTGGTACCTTTACTGGAACGCAGTTCTCTACTTTACCCGCCGTCGGAAGCGTCGCGACCGTTCTCGCCCAAACGGCCTTGCCTGTGGTTTCGTACGTTACCGTGCCCACGGGAGTCACCGGCACCTTCACGGGAACGCAGCTATCAACGCTTCCCGCCGTCGGAAGCGTGGCCACGGTGCTCGCCCAAACAGCCTTGCCACAGATCTTCTACACCACGGTCGCCTCGGGAGTCGCAGGCACCTTTGCCGGTACTCAGCTGGTCACTCTCTCCGGAACCGGAGCCACCCGAACTGTCGTGGCAGAAACCGCCATTCCGTACACGACGGTCCTCACTGGAGTTTCTGGCACCTTTACCGGAACTTCCCTGTCCACGATCGGAAACACGGTTCTCGCTCAGACAGCCCTGCCTCAGATCTTCTACACGACCATCCCGTCAGGCGTGCCGGGCACCTTTGCCGGAACGTCTTTGGTCACTCTCTCGGGCTCTGGAGCTACTCGGACAGTCGTTGCCCAGACGGCCATTCCCTACACCACGGTCGTCACGGGAATTACTGGAACCTTTACCGGAACCTCTCTGTCTACTATCGGTAATACAGTCATCGCCCAGACGGCTCTGCCGCAGGTCTTCTACAACACGGTACCCACTGGTGTTCCGGGCACGTTTGCCGGAACCTCTCTTACTACCCTCGCGGGCTCCGGAGCAACGAGAACGGTCCTCGCTCAGACTGCCGTGCCGTATACCACAATCCTCACGGGAGTCTCGGGCACCTTTACCGGAACTGCAGTCACGACCATTGGCAACACCGTCCTTCAACAGACGGCCATTCCTCCAGTCTCCTACACGACGGTGGTCACCGGTGTGATCGGCACCTTTACTGGCACTCAGGTCACCACCATTGGCAACACGGTCGTCCAGCAGACCGCCCTCCCCTCAAGCACATCGTACACCACGATCCTCACGGGAGTCACTGGTGCCTTCACCGGCACGCGGACCACAACTGTTGGAAACACAGTACTGCAGCAGACGGCACTCGCATCAGCAAGTCGCGTCGTCACTAGCTCATACGCACCATCCGGCTGTGTCCCGACGCCCACCGGCGTCGCCGCCCCGACTTGCCTACCATCAACTGGATCCGCAATCACTTTGCCTTCTGCTTGCGCCAGTCTCACGGGTGTCATCTTGCAATCATACTCTCAGTCGACACTCGATGCTTGTACTGCAGCCTTGGGCGCGACTGCCAACATTGGAACCGTCAGCAACTGTCTCAACTTGCAACAAATTGCTCTGTTGGGAAACGTCCTGGGATTCAACCACGTCAGATGTATTCAGACTGCTCTGGCGGGTACCTGTCTCACCAGGCTTCCGTCAATTTGCGCCAACCTGGCGGCATCCAGCCAGACTCTTGCCAATGTCCAGACCAACGCCGCTCTATGCTTCGCCAACCTTGGAGCCTTTGGTTCCATCACGACAGCAGGCAACTGTATCATATCCAGCGTCACCAACCAAGGAGGCGCGGCCGTTCTCAACTGTTTCGAGCGAGCTCTCGGACTACCAGTCGGTCAAACAGTCGCCGGATTGGCAAGCACAGTATTGTGTCCTTCCGGCACAGCTTGCGCCCGCGCTCCGGCAGCCTGCGGTGCTCTACTGGATGTCACACTCTCAACGTCGGAAATCAATGCCAACCTCAATCTCTGCCAGGCTGGCCTCGTCGTCAGCGCCTTGGGAAGCACGGTATCAAACTTGGCTTCCGGTTTGGGCTGTACTCTCGGCAGCGTTACCGGCCTGGTGGGCAGTCTCCTCGGAGCCCAGACACAATCGTACGCTCAATGTATCCAGAACTCGCTGGCTTCGCAGTGTATCACGTCACTACCGCAGAGCTGTGTCAACCTGGGCGTCGACGCGACCGGTGGCGTGGCAGTGACTGTCAGCGCACCGAACCTCATCTCTTGCGTAACTTCGCTCGGCCTCTTGTCCAACGGCATCGCCTCGGATTGTTTGAACCTGTCCTTGACGGGCCCGAACATTGTGGCTTGCCTGAACTTGCGCCTCTTTGGCGTCGCCACGGTGAACGTGGCCGCCTAATAGTCCAAAAATGCTTCTACAGCACTCTTTCCTCTCTTTCTGTCGGTTTTTCCTATGTTTGATGGAGTTGCGGCAAAAACAAAACACACTATGAAATTGTCTACTATGGGTATCTGACCTCTAGCCTTTCTTTGTTCAGAAACTCGCTGGTTTCTTCTGCGCAAGTCGCGATGCAGGACGTTTCTTAAGCGAACACAAGACTGATAATCATGTAATACGTAATATCAATAATACCTTCCTTTGTTCACCAAACCAGAGCTCACCTAAATCATTGTGACAAAACTGCAAATTGAGATGAGAAAACCTGACAACCACTCGAAAAAGCCGTGTCCCGGATGCGATCTACAGAGCTTCAAGGCGCCATCGAATGCTATTCCATAGACTATGGCTGTGAGGTGAGAACTAATCTCTTATGGGTTACTGCTGAGCCTAGCTGTTTGTGGCTGTTGGTGCAACGTTTGATCGATCTCACTTCCAGGGCTTCCTTTGTTTTGGGCTCACGGCGCAACTTTTTCTGTCAGATGGTATTTTCTCCATGAACAACAAGAAATACGGATAGATCTGAACCAGAGCGAAATAGATAAAAAACAAAACAAGCAGAATCCCTTGAAATCTTAGAATCCGAAGCAGCCGGCAACCTGGTCGGGGCGGGAGACGGGCCCTGGTGCAAATCCGGGTTGGTTCCCCGGCGATGTCACCCCAAAATTCCTTGCTTTGGACTCTTTTGCAGCGTAGCCCCCATTTCTGCCAGGGGTTCGCGCCAATGCAAGGTTTAATGAGTTAATGAGGGCGGGGGGGGGGGGGGGACCTTTTGCTTCGTCCGCCCCCGAACACCGAAGGAAGGCGAAGGAGCCCAGATTTGATTGCTAGAAGCTTTGACAGAAGGAAATCAGCATGGTGACTATAGCAAAGCGGCGCAATCAACCCCAAGCACGCCGTCTTCTTATCTACTTAGTAGTCATCAAAGCAGCTGGTGCTTAGCTTAGGGCGAGTTCGTGTTGGCTGGACTGGGCTGAGTCGTTCGTCTGGGGGCGAACATATGGGCGTTGGTCCCCCTTTCTACCTTTTCTGCCGCTCATGATGCGACGCCCTAACGCATTCCTTTGCTCTCTTCCTCTACCTTGCTTGTGAATATTGTGTGTATATACTGTCGCTGAGCTGCGAGCTGATGAAATAGTTCCGCGCCAAGCCCGCTTCCCGTGCGACGAGAATTTGTCACCTCGTTTGCGTCCATTCATTCAAACCCAGCCGCTGTTTTGATTCTTGTTTCTACATTTCAATTGCGTTACTTCAGTTCTCCTGTCCAGGAGGGCCCTTAATTGTTCGTGTCCATCCCGGCGGAAGCTGGCCAGAGCACTGCGTTATCACACTGCAACCTTAAACCACGACAAACCTCTTTTCGCCGATCTTACCCCCAATTCGACTCGCTTCACCAAATTCCCACGATGCTTCCCTTCTCGAACCAGCACCGATACTCCCAAGACGACGCGGGGGAACCCGACCCGGAGTCAGACCAGCTCATCCCCACGAAGAAGCGCCGACACCGCGTCCGCGTTCAGGGCCGACTCGCTGTCGTTCGCAGCGTGTCCACAGTGAATTTGCGACCCACGCCGTCAGTGGCCCCGGAGCTGCCCTCGCCAGTTGTCGGCAACGGGTCGGGGGGCTCAGCGAGCGCAAAGTTCGAGTCGGGCGTAGCTGGGAGCACAGTGGCACCAGTGCGGAGGAGGAAGAGCTTGGATAATGCGAGCAGCGACACAGAGGAGGACGATGTCAAGGAGACTGCGGTGAGAGACCGCCAGTTTCGAGGATACGGGATTGGAGGGGCTGGAAACATTAGTAAGTTTGATGCCACCTTGGTCTCCTGCGTTGCGTTTTTGAACACAATTCTAACTGCTCTTTTGCCAGGGCGACCGACCGAAGTCTACGGCTCAGCCAAGTCAAGCTCGTCATCCTCTCGATTCTCCATATTTCCTTCATCCGGACCATCAGACGATTCAGACAGGAGGCACTGGAGCTTCAAGGACCTGTTCGCCCGGACAGGCGATCGCAAAGGAAAAGGGACTGCTTGACCAGGCCTCAAGTAAAGCAGCATCGGGCGGCTGCAGCATGCATTACATCTTTTGGTGGGGCGTTTGGGATCTTAAAAGGACATGGAAATATCGGAACATTCAATGGTTTCGAGAACAACGACGGTGATGGGGGGACATGCAGAGTGCCTTTGGTCAGGTCGCGCGCGCGAACCAAGACATTTGATCAAGCATCGAGAGTTGTCCAGCAAAGCGGATGAGACATAACGGCCGAGACCCATTAATAACGATACAACATTCCTTTCTTGGGGATCATCCCGCGCGCGCGAGAGCGTCGTCCCCGCGCGGCCTTTTGCTGTTTGCCGACGCCGATGCAGTGTTGATCAACGACGTCCATCAGCTCATTCTTCATCATCCGGGAACGCTTCATCCGCATTGTGTGAGGCTAAGGAAACGTTACAGGCCTCTGTGGTCCAATGGCCAAGACAATAGAACCTCACGAAGAGACGAACACAAATCAAACTGTCAACACTTTCACTATTGACATTGTTTGTCGCACAGGTTTGATCATTCGCTCGCAAGGGCCCCATCAATGGCTCGCATCGTCTTCTAGATCATCGAGAATCCATCAAACTCCCAAGAGCGCCAATGAGACTCTCGCAAGTGGCAGGATATCAGAGCGTCAGCTTACCTGCATGCGCCATCTTACTACTAGCCCTTCTCTCTACTTTACTCTTCTTCGAGACCTCGCAATCGCAAAGGCTGACAAACTTGTGAAGCGCGTACAAGGCAGCAGGCTGTTGTCCAGAGTATTTCGTCTTTCGATATGTGATTTACCTACGATTGTCAATACATCTCGATCGTGAAACCTCCCTTATGGTCTGACGACGAACCACGCGTCAACCCCCACCTCACATATGAACGTTTCTTTTTAAGCACTTATCCATGCCGGGCCCCTCTTTGCCGGTAGACTCTCTACCGGTGATGGCAGATGCCCCTTGGGCCCTGTCATCCGATGATCTCAGGTGGCTAAGAGCATTCTCAAGAGAAGCTGATCTGCCATGTCAGGACCTTTCCGGCGATGGCTCAAAGCTCGGCACTCGGATAGCCGCAAGACTGGAGCCTGAAGCTACAGAACGAAGCCAATCCGCCGACTTACATCATCCACGATGCTAGCACCGTTAGCCTCAATCCACGGCCACACTAGCTCGTTCGTTCTAGACGTCGCGCTGACGGGCTGAGACTTGGCTGCAAGGACCCTGATCCTGCAGTGTCCTTTCTCATCGCGCCGTAGAGACGTGGACCGTCGATAATCAGAGTATGACACCAATGGGCTTCAATACCGCCGGTAAGACCCTACAACATGCCCATTCGACTCCTCTTCACGTGGACACAGAGGTTGTGCAGCATCTCACAATGACTCGCTGCCTTACGCACACTGGTGTACGATATACGACTAGTGCATGCTGACTGGCTCTTTGATGGCCCCATACAACAAGCTTGAGGCTTAGAGACAGGCAGGATAGGGCCGTTTGACGTACTAAAATCTGCTGTCAGATTTCCCTTTCGCAATGCGGCCCGATGCAGCGTTGAACGCAATGAAGCCGGCGACTATTCGACCCAACGGCGCGCGTACGGATGGAAATCTCACCGAGATGAGTGACCGCATCGAGTTGAAGCTCCCCGCGTACTGCGTCTTCCCTAGAGATTCTCTTATTCATACATGTATAAATCACTGGGTGCTGCCGCTCATCTTGATGTCATCCTTCTCTCTGCTCTTAAGTAACGATTCGAGCATCTATTTACTCACCCCAAGAATCTCTTGAAAGAGACAAAGTACTGAGATCATGACACTGTCAGCAGACTCTATAGCTCAGGCTGCCGAAGCAGCGGCCAACAATGGTGTCAGCGACGGCAACAAGAAGCGGCCTTACCTTCTCTTCTGCGCGGCACCAGCAACAGGACACACCTATCCCCTCCTTCAGGTTGCTGATGAGATGATCCAACGCGGTTTTGAAAGCACATTCATCGCCGGCGAAGAATTCCACCCTCAAGTCAAGCGCATCGGTGCCCAGCATGTTAGCATTCCGCCCATGTTGAACCCCGAGGAGCAAGCCATTCGCGAAAAGATTCCTGTTGGCATACCCCGCCTGATGTACGACCTAAGCAACGTCTTCATCAAGGCTGTGACGCCTCACTTCCATGTCCTGATGGAAACCCTCGAGAAGATCCGTGTCGAGCATCCCGACAAGCAAGTCGTCATTGTCCACGAGACGTTCTACATGGGTCTTGCCCCTATGATGTACGGCACGCCTCTACCTAAGGGCTACACCACGAGACCGCCCGTCGTCGACATCAACATTGTCCCCGTCGTGACCACGAGCATTGACACTGCGCCGTTCGGACCCGGTCTGCCCCCCGACTCGACCGAGTCCGGCCGCGGGCGGAACAAGCTCCTCAATGAGATGTTCTTTAGCCCGATGGGCCCCTTTGGTGCGGCAGCAAAGGAGTACAACGACGTCGTCAAGGCTCTCGGCGGTACGCGCGAGCTGCCACCAGCCTTGTTCGAATCATGGCAAACCAGCTACGACGTTACCCTGCAAATGTGCTCGCCCAGCCTCGAGTACCCCAGATCGGATCTCCCCGATGTCATCAAGTACGCGGGATGTTTACCGCCCAAGCCCACCGACCCGAACTACAAGTACCCAGAATGGTGGGGTGAAATCACGGCCGGAAACAAGAAGGTTGTGGGAGTTGCCCAGGGTACCATCGCTATCAATTACACGGATCTCATCATCCCCACGATACAAGGTCTGGCTCACCGCGATGATATCATTCTCGTTGCCATCTTGGGTGTCAAGGGTGCGACACTTCCCGAGGAGCTCACGATTCCGGCCAACACCAAGGTCGTCGACTTCCTCTCGTACGACGCCCTGCTCAAGCACGCAGATGTTTGGGTCCTAAATGCTGGCTATGGAGGCTTCCTGCACGGAATAGTGAATGGGGTACCTATGGTGCTCGGAGGCGATACAGAAGACAAGCCGGAGATTTCCATGCGTGGGCAATGGACGGGTGTAGCTGTTAATCTCAAGACTGGTCGCCCAACGTCGCAACAAGTTGCAGAGGGAGTAGAGGAGGTGCTTGCTAATGACAAGTACAAGAAGCGGGTGATGGAGATCAAGAAGGAGAATGAGGATATGAAGGCCCTCGATTTTATAGAGAAGCACATCTGGGAGTACGCAGACTCGGCATAAATGATGGCATTTCATGTTTCCAGCGAGTTCAGTAAGCCAAGTGGGTGACACAATGAAGTATTTCGCCGCCAAATACCTCAGTTCTATTCTGACTATCACTACTGTTGCAGCAGCTGCTGCTATTTTTGGCACTATTGTTACCGCTCCTACTCTCTGTATCCTGCATATTCCTGTGAGAATACGCTTTAGAAAGCGCAGCACGTTAATCGTTGTCCTAATATGGGTTATGATAAGAAGACGGCGGAGATGTTTACATACACTCAAGCAAGAGCTTCTCTCAATCTCTGACACCTTCAATGATATTCTTAACTCCTTCGCCCCTTGCAGTTTTGTCCCAGGCCAGAGTGGCCGTCCCGAAGGGGGTCACACTCGACAGCATCGCGTTAGGCTTCACCTTGCCCTCTGCAATAAGCGACAAAGCCAACTCATAATCGCCAGAGGCGTATCGAAAACATCCTCGGACTCTGAGTTCCTTTTCGGACAGAACCAGCATGGGAACTTCAGGCTTGGCTTTACCCAACCCAGCTTGGACGTAACTGCCGCCACTCTTGAGCAGAAAGATGCCCGTCTGGATTGACGACTGTGCTCCCGACGCCTCAATGACAGCGTCCACTCCGCCGGTAATACCAACTGTCTCCAGTAGCTTCGCAGCAACATCTTCACTCGGAGTCCCAGGCTCAACCAAGAATGTCTGACAGTCGAGGAACGTATGCGCAAAGTCCAGCTTCGCCTGGATGATATCAGCCAAGATGACGCGTTGGGCGCCAAATGCCTTGGCTACAGCCGCGCAGAGCAATCCGATCGTCCCACACCCAGTCACGACGACATCTTGCCCGTACTTGATCTCAGCCAGACGTGCCGCGTGGACGGCGACGGCGGTGGGTTCCACGAGGACCGCCTCCTGGAGGCTCACCTCGTCAGGGACCTTGTAGACAAAGTCCTCCGGCATTACGAGATACTTTGTCAAGGCCCCATGGGAGTCCGGAGGGTCAGCGAAGAACCTCATCGAGACGCACAAATTATATTCGCCTCTCTTGCAGGCTGAGCAGCATCGGCAGGGAACCCCTGGCTCGATCGCTACGTTATCGCCTACTTTGACGTTGGTGACGGCGGAACCGACTGCTTCGATGGTACCGGAGGCTTCATGACCCATCACGATAGGCTTCTCGTCGCTGACTTTGCGCTGGAACCCTCCTTCTTTCCAGAAGTGCACCTAGTAGAGATCGATCAACATCAAGTCGATTGGGCTGAAAGGAGACATACATCAGATCCACACACGCCCACGTATTTGACCCTGAGAACCACTTCCTTTGCGTTCTTGAGAGTAGGAGTAGGCCGGTCCATGATCTTGGCTGAGCCTGGGCCATACAGAAACCAGGACGGGTTTTGCATCCCCGCTGTCGCCATGTTGAGACCAGATGTTTATGTCGTCGTGAGATTATATAATGGTCAAGAAGATAGAACTGAAGATGAGCCCGTGAATTTGACGAAATTTGTTCTCAGTTTCGGTAGAGATAATTATTGATTCATATCGAAAAGCTGTTTTCTTCTTCAATCTGAAAAACCCCCACGTATTGGATGTTTGGGAGGCGTTTCTCCTCGTCTTAAGTACTTCAGTGCCATCGGCCGAGTGTGGTCCGAAGCAACCCTCGTTCAGTGACGTATCGGCTTCATGTTGTCATTGAGATGAATGATCGTATGTGAAGAGCGCATTTCATCTCACATCACGAATCTACCTTCATTCTGTCTCTGGAGCATCAACCTGATGGTGTTTATCGAACGGCGAGAACAATTGCCTGCCTCAAAACATCGACGCGGCCCTTCTGAATAATTGAAATCATTAACAACATAAGAACAGAACGAGGGTATCAGCGGGACCAAGCGACCCCTCACGCGGTGTCGCGCCACCTTGCAGCGAGCCACTTTGGTGCCCCAACAGCCACAGCATTTACAAGTGGATTTGGAGTTGGGTCATGTCAGGGCTGTCGGGGAGGGGTAGCTGATATCTGACAGGGCCCATTGGGTTCTTGATGGCTTCTCAATGTTATTGGTCGTGATCGATGCGTTGGACGTGTCCATCAACCGATATGATGCAGGCGACAGCGGGCCGAGTCTTTTCGCTTTCGGCAATCAGATCCCAGGATCCTGCATGAAGCTGTGAACTTTGCAGCCGATCGCCAGAGCTACCGCGGTGCGGACTAATGTTGCCCGATCGTGCTCAGCTCCCATTTAAAGCCGAACGTCGTCATCCAAGTTTACCGTGATATTCATACCGGTATAGACGGCGAATACCCTGCTAATTCAAGGATAGAGATAGACCCATCATGGCGAAGAACGACTACATCATCAAACTCCCCACCCTCAGGGAACCTACTTCAAAAACACCCGAAAATGCACGGAAAATCATCAAGACTTGGACACAGGCGTTTGAGAAAGTGCTCGCCAACAACGTGAAAGACGGTCTATCGACTGTCTTCCGCGAAGATGCTTGGATCAGAGACTTTCTCGGTCTCTCATGGGAATTCAGGACCATCAACGGCCTCGACGAGATCGCGACATTTTTCAAGGAAAATCAGCCTCGGGCAGGTATCCGCCAAATCGTCCCCCGGGAGAAGGGCGCATTCCAGCCGTCTTTCGGGGACCCTGCGCCTGGTGTTCACTGGGTGGAGAGCATGTTTGACTTTCAGTCCAGCGTTGGCCGTGGCAAGGGTATGGTGAGACTGGCGTTGGAGGCGGACGATACCTGGAAAGCCTTCATGATCAACTTCACCCTCCTAGAACTGAAGGGGTTCGAGGAAGCGGTGGGAGTCAGCAGGCCTACGGGTCACGTGGATCCCAAGGGGGGAAACTGGAAGGAGAGGCGCGAACGACAGGTGGAATTTGTCGATGAAGACCCTACTGTGTTGGTCATTGGCGCCGGTGAGTTGCATATCCTCGATGCTGGTAGTCAAGAATTGCTGACTTATTTTTGTCTTGTCAGGGCATGCTGGGCTCAATATCGGCGTTCGTCTACGGAATCTTGGCCTCCCGACTCTGCTGGTGGATCGAAATGAGCACGTCGGGGACAGCTGGCGCAAGCGATACAGGGTCAGTCTTTCTGGTGTCTTCATCACAATCTCTAGTCTGCGATGGAATTAACGCTGATCTGAACACTCATCTCACATGCAGACTTTGATGACCCATGATCCGATTCAGTACTGTCATCTCCCCTTTATCCCATTCCCCGGAAACTGGCCCCAGTTCATGCCCAAGGACAAGCTTGCAGATTGGCTAGAGTCTTACGCAAAAATGATGGAGCTCAACATCTGGACCAGCACCAACATTGAGGAGACAAGCTACAACGAGCAGGAAAAGACATGGACCGTCAAGCTTCGACGGGCAGATGGCACCCTCCGCACCCTCAAGCCTCGTCACATCGTTCTGGCGACCGGCCAAGCCGGTGATCCCATCACGCCCACATTCCCCGGACAAGGCGACTTCAAGGGTATAGTATACCACGGCAGCCAGCACCAAGACGCCTCCCTCGTCAACAATCTCTCCAGCAAGAAGGTCCTCGTCGTGGGCTCCGGTAATTCGAGCCACGATATCTGCCAAAACTTTTACGAAGTCGGCGCGGCATAGGTGACGATGATCCAAAGGGGCGGTACCTATGTCATTACAGCGAATAAGGGAATCTTTGTGATGCACAAGGGAATGTACGAGGAGGGCGGGCCCCCAACCGAAGACTGTGACATCGTCGCGCAGAGCATCCCGATCCCCGTGCAATTCGCGCTGAGCACGCACGGTACCAAGGCCATCACCGCCGCCGACCAGGAGCTGCTAGACGGTCTGAACAAGGCGGGCTTCAAACTTGACTTTGGACCTGATGGAAGCGGTATCTACCGCAAATACATCACTCGCGGCGGAGGATATTACATTGACGTCGGTTGCAGTCAGCTGATAGTCGACGGGAAGGTCAAGGTTCATCATAGCCCTGAGGGCATCACCGGCTTCACGCCAAACGGTCTGAAGTTGGCGGACGGTACGACTTTGGATGCTGACATTGTTGTGCTGGCGACGGGATATGATGGCATGAGGTCTAGCACGCGTAATATTTTAGGCGACAAGGTGGCGGATCGAGTCAAGGAGTGTTGGGATCTTGATGAGCAAGGCGAGATCAACTCTGTAAGTTTTTCGATGTTGACCAGAACCTTGGAAAAGGCGACTAACCTCGGGCAGATCTGGAGAAGCAGCGGCCATCCGCGGTTCTACTACATGGGTGGGAATCTCGCCCTGTGTCGCTCTTATTCGCGGCTCTTAGCCCTACAAATTAAGGCCGTGGAAGAAGGTATCCTGATTTAGTAGATGGGAAGAGTCTGGACGAGCTTCATTTACACAGGTAAAAACCAGATCAGATACCCGAGTCCTTCGTCTTCCGATCGCCCATACTTGAGAAGCCTTGTGAACATCAAGTGACAGATACTGACAGTCCCAATATTCAACTGGACATCAGAATCTTGACCCATCTGAGTCAAATTCTCTCTTGAACGCTTAAACTCATAATTCAAGGCATAGGATAAGCGAGTATCAAGGACAAGCACCTGTCTATTGTTATGGAAACGACATCGTTATGTTATCCTTCTTTGGATCAATGAGGTCGACCTTTTGGATGAGGCTAATATCGCCGCTGCTGATTTATTCATTGCTGGATTGCTCTGTGTTAGCTTAATTTGACTTGCGGGATAACGGCATTCCTACCTGGTCCTCGTCTTCTTCCTGAGAGAGGCTGGAGCGGTACCCAACACCGCCGAGAACATTGACAGAATCCGCCGGCTTCAGCCAGTGATTCTTACTGTTGACGTTGCCTCGGTTCGCCTTCTCGCGCGCGTCCTTGATCTTGCGCTCGACCTTGTCAGCCTCGATGCGAATAAGCAGCTTTCGCCTAATTTCCTCATTCTCCTTCTTCTGCTCCAGGATCTCTTGGGCGTATCTCTGGGCGTCGCTGAGAGAATCACGGGGATCCCACTTCTTGGTCGGTTCTCGGTTCTTGGGAATGAGCATCTCGGTGCTCGTCTTCTTGATATCGAGACCGCGTTCCACGCCAATGGCTTCGAGGAAGCTAGCGAAATCATCGATGCGGTTGCCGTCCCAGGTTTTGTTCTGAATCTTGTAGCCGCCGTTGATGAACTTGTGAGGGGTCTGCGCGACGAGGGTAGCGTTGATCTTCTTCTTCGTTGTGGATACTTCCTTGGACAAGACGGCCATGCTTCTGACGTCGGATGTTATCTTGGCGTCCTGGGCGTGCATTCCCACGAAACCAGCGAGCTTGAGATGCTCAAGACTCGTGCAGTCGGCGTGGAAGGTCTTTCGAAGGAACGACGACATGTCGTCGGCATTATCGTAGGCATCCATCTTACACTCGGGAAAGGACGTCATCGCATCGTGAGCTGCCTCGGCAGTCTGTCCCATTCCACCAAGGATGATGCGATCGAGACCACCAGCCTTGTTTGCTTCCTGAAGGATGATTTGGGCGATGTAGGGGAGACTGCCAATGTTCATACCGACTGCAGTTCGATCTTCGGGCGTGAGGTTGTTCCAAGGACGAGCATGGGCTTTGGCGTAGGGGAAGACCCAGCGGACTGAGGGAAATTGTTCGCGGAGGGTCTTGTGATTCATCGTCAGCTTCTCGGACAGGACCTTTCGACTAAGGTCCTCCTCAGAGGTGGTCTCGGAGAAGCGATGGAGAAAGACGACGGTGTGGGTGTGGTCGTGGCCTTCGGTAGCATCAACCACCATGGGCTTGGTAAGATTCTGACGAAGAGACATCGTGATGACTACTGCAATAGAATTAATTTTCCAGGACCTGGTGATGGTTGTGTTGTCGGAGAAAGATTGAGATGGCCGCAAGGCCCAAGGAAACCTAGTGGTCAGGATTTAGGGAGGTGCGAAGCTGTTCCCTTCCACGATCGGGTACTTCTCCTATCTTTGTGTCTTTGGCAGGAGCTTCTCTAGTAGGCAGTTCCGTGATGCGATGATTCTGCTGGCAGAAGAGTGACCTTTAGGCCTCCATCTGGAGGTTCTTAGGGAGTCCAAGGTGCCCTGTGCCTGGATGGATGGCCTCCTGCAGGTTGCATCTTGGGTCTTGAACAAAAATCCCTTTGATTGGACCGTCTTGCTTCCCATCTCTCCCCCTCACTCAACGTCACGTATCCATCCAACAATTACAGCGTGTGAAGGGATGAAAGAGACCTCTCCTCTTTGACGGAGGATGATGATGTGTTGAGAATGATCTGGTATCGTTATTATCCGATGTCCTGTCCCACTTCCTCGGGATTACGCTTCTCTCTGCCACGCCTTCAAAGCCATTTCATCGACAAGGGTAACTGTTACCCATTTCGTTGCTCCCAGATTGAGAATTCCTATAGTTGAAACACTGATACATCCCACTGTCCCTCATCGATGCCGCTGTCGTTGGCAAAAGTAGACTCCATGGCTACTCATCAAATATTTCCAGCAAAACCACCATGGGCAGCAAAGCGCTGTTGGTAATCACGCAAATGAGCCCAGTTTCGCATCTCCTCTTCCTCATCCTGCGGTGTCATGTTCTCTCCAGCCATGTTGCTACCGCTTGGCCCTGTTCCCTCGAGCTTGAGAAGGACGTCAATGAGCTTCACGAGTGCTTCCTCCGACTTCATAGCTACCGGGCCTTTCCGCTCCGGGGCGTCATTGAGGAGGGTGGAGGCCACCTGTCGAACTTTGTTGATGAGGGAACCGCCGTTAGGCTCGAGGTTGCGCTGTGAGATGGAGCCCAGCACGTGAAGAAGATTTTGCACGATCAGCTCCCGCTCTGCCGTCATCAGCTCAAACACACGGGCTGCCTCTGCATCCTCGGCTCCCTTGGCAGCTTGTTCCTCGGCGTTATCCCCAACTTGCTCTTCTTTGTTGGGGTCGGACATGTGGACGTCGCGCAAGTTGAAGTACAACTCGACATAGAATGAACGCGTAGCCAGTTGAGAAATGTAGATGTTAGCCTTTTGAATCTCGTACTGAAGCTGCCGCCGGCGTTGGGGGTGGTTCTTGATCACATTTCGGACATCATTGGGAGGCTGGCTACTAGGGTACGCGGGAGGCACGTATTGGAGCTCGGCATCTTCAAGGGTACCGAATCCGCTGGACTGCTCATGAGAAGCACTGAGTTGAAGTTCGGGCGGAAGCCGGTCGATGATGTCCTTGGCGGCAATGAGAGCGTCTTTAAGCAGAGACCTCTGATCGGACCACGGAAGGGTGCTCATGCCGTAAACGAGTTCCACGCTGACAATGGCGTTCATGGTCGTGTAGATGTCGACGGCAAAGCGGAAACCAGTAAGCAGAGTGACAGAGCTTTCGGGAGGATACACGATTTCGTTGGCCATGATGTAAAGATCATCGACGTTCTCGGGCAGGGCAGGATATGGCAGTCCAGGGGTCGACGGGGCGATGACCAAGTCGGCATGAGAGGCGCCTAGTTGTGAGAAGGACCTTTGATGTGTGTGTGAGTAGATCTATACGTGACCTGCATGATAGAAGATAGGGAACTTACCTGACGCCGAGCAGCAAACACCAAAAAATGCGCTTGCCGATCTGGTCCTTTATGTGGTGGAAAGGTAGGGGATCGGGCGAGCAATTATCGTTGCCAAAGGTGGGAAGCTCATTGGGATGCTTGGGCCGGTGGAAGCCAAGCTCCCGAATGAGAGACAGACACTCAGACATGAAGTAGCGGAAGCGAGGGACTTGGAAAGTGTAGCCTGCCGCGAGCCCAAGAAAGTAGCTGGTGGCGGCATCATCCAACGTCTTCTGTTTCAGGGCCCATCGAGGACCCCGCGTATCGAGGGCAATATCTCGACATCTCTCAATCATGACTATGGCCCTCGGAAAGAGGTGGGTGCTGTGCTGGGTCTTGAGGTGCTGTCTGGCACACCGGGGGAAGGAAGACACTAGAGAGGCGATCATGGAGGACAGCAAGCCGAGAAACTCGGGATTCGTTCTATCCTCTCTGTTGGCAAAGGAGTGTCTGAATGTCGGCTCGTGGGGGAATGGGGCGAGCGGGTGGATGTAGGTGAAGAAGTCGTCGATCAAGAGCTCGAGAATGGGCAAGGGCGCGATGGCCTCTGCATCCAAACGACCCGGTCCCTCTGCTATCGAAACCAGAGCCTGCGCAGCGTTGTGCGGCGAAGGCGAGGGTGTAACGGCAGCGCCATACGAGGTGAAGGCGGCCGTGGTGGGCGAACCACTCATGCCAGGCTCGATTCTCTGCCTTCGAGCGGCCCTGGCAGCCTCGGCATGCTTGTTCGGGGGTCCTCGTCTCTTTAGCTCTCGGTTGAAGGTGCATTCGACATTGAGTTCGGAGCATGGCCTACACGGCGGACCGGACTCGTCGCACTTGACCTTGCGTTGGGAGCACATATCGCAGGCGCGTCGCAAGCGGGTCAGCTTCGGGTTGACTGTCGGGTCTCGTGGCATGGGCGGCATCGGGGCGAAGGCGTGAGGGAAGGCAGACATGGCGCTCTGTGACACGGCACCGAGAGAGCCATCGGTGGCCAGCGGAGATGCGGGCGGAGCGCCTGTGAGTGTCGAGGCATGAGAAGCCTGCGGCGGAAGTTGGTGAGGCGGCGCTTGGGACGGGGTGTGTGGAGGAGGGGGCGGCGGCGGCGGCGGCGGCTGGTGTTGCTGATGATGCTGGTCTTGGTCTTGCTCGACAGCCGAGGACATGGCCAGCTGTTCTTGTTGCTGTTGCTGTTGTTCCTCAACAGGCTGAGGCTCGTGTTGGTGTTGTTGCTGTAATTGCTGCTCATCGGCGGCGGCGGCAGCGGCTGCAACGGTACTCAGATGATGCTGGACATTTTGGATAGCCGCTGCAGCTGCAGCATCCGAAGCAGCTTGGAGGACCTGAAGTCCATTGCTGGCGTAGGCGTGAGCTGTCGCTTGCTGAGAGGCAGTTGGCGATGCAGGGGAATCGGATTGAGGGTCGGGCTGATGATCCGCCGGCTGCTGCTGGTCCTCTGGCTGAGGTTCCTGGTCGGCCAACGACGATGACATTTCGAAAAAAGAGAAGAGCAGGGCCCGGCGATGGCCCCCTTGGTCTTATCCCTCCTAATGCGATGGGCGGTGCTGAGTGGGAATGGCTGATTGTCGGAGAAGCTCCGGCTGCGATTCGGGACGGCCTGTCCTGTGTGCGCGTCCAAAGTGGGTGTGCGGAGGTTCTGGTGTTGCGCCGAGTCGACGTTCCAGGGCGGTGAGCTACCTTAGGTAACAGGGGGAACACCGAGAAAAGCGGGGATTTGTTTTCGCACAGTAAGAATGGCCAGGGTTTGTGCGAAGATGCACGTGAGATTTTGAGTGGGTCTTGAATTAAGCGATAGTTTTCACACGGCTCAAATTCTGCCACCCTAGAAAGGACTAGCGCAGCTCACCTAATGCCCCACTCTCATCCTGGGAACCCGGAGGTCTAGGGAAAGAGGAAAGTGCATGCCATCTAATATTTTGAAGGTCATCCTTGCGCTAAGATATATGAGCACTGTATCTCACTCTTTTAATAGCAGACAGGATGGTTCTGTGCCTTAGTACGTGAAAGACATTCTCCAAAGAATATACGTAAAGAATAAGCTAAAGGAATGCCAAACAAGACTAGTAATGCTTCATGTAAAAACAACGGGGATAATAGTAATCATCTCGACGTAGACAAATATCAAAGAGGTAATGGCCGTCACAAAATCTTGTCACACAAGGTCCGTGGCTAGTTTGATAAATGAAACGCAAGGCTGGGTGAGTATACTATCAGTAGCATCTAGATATCGACAAGCTTAAAAGAGTCTTGCTGCCATCTAGGATCCTCAAATCGCTTATTGAGATTCTCTCGAAACCCAACGAGAAGTGCCTTCCTTCATTGCACCTGGTAAGAAGTCTGTTCTAATATTCTAGAATCTGAGAGACTTCTTTTTAGTAAAACGAAATAGCGAAGCTTCCTAAAGACAGGATACGGCTAGCGATAAAAGCGTTAGTAACAAAAGCACGACACCACCTGGTTGAATCGCAACATGGCCAAGTCAAAGAAAATGAGACAAGTTCATAAACAGATACCCTCAGTAGCGATGTTCTCTCGCTCTGTTTCTGATAATCTGTATATCTACTCAAGACTTTTCTGGCGCAATCGAGTCGTGGAAGAAGCCCAACAAGCAAGGGACTCCCTTGATACACATACTGTATACTTCTGCTTCAACGGGCATGATAAAATGCTTCAGGACTGCATCTATAGGCAATTACCATGGCATCCAAGACAGGTTCTAGACACGCAGAGGCATGGCGTGGGAGAGCTTGAGAAACCAGTCCCCTTCATGGAGCTCGAAATTCGAAAATAGGCTCATAGTTGCTCAATATCAACTCATCGTCCTCGACATTAATCGAGTGAAGATGTCTCACAAAATGCTACCAGTCGCTTCAACTATTTTCTATGAAACTCGCCAAGGTCATAGAATGTGACAACGGGGTGGGATATTCCGATTTCTTTTCCCAAAAGCCACATCAGATGCATCTTTGGGTGCTGCTTACTTTGGAAAACACAATGTTTGCCGTATATCAACCAGCGACCAGGCCGATACTGGCAAGTCACATCCAAGCAACACCCCATTCTCACCTCATGGTTGAGCCACCGAGGCAAAAGCAATATCGGATTCCCATGGGAAAGTAATTGAGGTTGGATCAAAGACATTTATCCTATAATCACATCCCGTTTACCCCTCCTCGACTGCCGCCGCGTGACTGGTCCGCAGCGCTTCGCTCGTCGCTCATTTCGATCGTGTGTGGTGGAATGATTTATGCATGCCTCCGACCCCTGTTGGGGCTAATATAAATGCCGGCCTTTCAGGAGAATTACCCCAGACTAGGGTCCCATCCCGGTCCAAGTATGGCAAGTGCTTCAGCCCACATGACAACATCAACAGCGCTGCTTATGGAAATCAAAGCCGGGATTTCACCGTTGAGCCGAGCCCAGATTCACTGGGTGAGGTACGTGAAAGTTGGCGGCGGCGCGCTGGCGACGGAATCATCATTAGGAAAGAAGTTTGGGAATCGCAGAGAGTCATCAATCGACTTGTTGCTAGATCTTATCGATCGCGCTGTGACGCTTGAATAAGCTCCCTAGTGTGGTATTTCTTCTGAAGGGCGCGGGCAGATAATCTCCTAAAAGAGCTCAGGAATCAGGTATGAACTCTTGGTCCGGGGTGCTTACAGCCAGACTTCTCAAGACAAGCACCCATCACCCACCTTACCCACGTATCATCCGCAAGGCTTCTTCCGAAACACCTTCTCGGACATGTTGGTCGCCCAAGGCCTTCTTGCTAGACGCCGGTAGACCCAAGACGATCTAGACCTCATCTCTGCGACCATCCCTAGCCAGAAGAAGCCCTAAGACAGATAAGCCTACCAAGAGGCTTGGCAACGAGTGCTTATTCCGTATTGGCATCGTTGGCTTTGGCAAGCATGAGGTCTTGGGTGCAACTACGAGAAGATAAGTATATCGTAAATTGAACTTGTAGTTGGACCGGCAACAATCATGTTAACTTCAACGGAGTCCGTTAGAAAAAGGCATCTGGACTGGAAGGAAAAGTAGATGACCTATTCAAATCACGACTCAGGAAGAAAAAGTAGCTCACCTAGAGCTCGTGTGTCATACGATGCCGGGGCCCGATCCCGTCTAGTACCGTACACTCCGCGTTCTTGGGCTCGAAGACACGCCTCTCCTCCCCCGCACCTATACTAAGATGAGGATTGATTGCAATTTAAATTGCATCGAGCGATTGATGGAACGCTTTGCTGGTCGATGGGGGGACCTCCGGTTCCCGCAGCCTTCAGGGGCAAGTTGAAAGTTTCCCCTGGCATTTTGTCGAGGACCGTTGGATGCCTGTTTACCTAAGTCGGATCGATGCTGTTTACTGCTCAACGGATGAATGCCTCCGTTGTAGGCATGGAAGATCCCATCGGTCATGGGATGAAAGGGATGTTCGGTGCGCTTCCCGGTGATCCCTTGCCTGGCACTGAGGTCTTGGTCAATAATGCGAACGGAACTTGGATCTCCATGAAAGAGTATTCGTCAAGGTCTACTCCCCAAGAAGTCCCAGGAAGGGCTATAAGAAGTCCGACAGGATCACGCAAGATGTCGTGGAACTCATGATCTTCTTCACCAGCCAGAACATCCTCAGCTGTTGACATCTCATCTCAAGATGCTTTCACTCTCCGTTCTCCTCGCTGCAATCAGCGCCGTGTCTGCTCAGCAGGCAGGTACTCTACAGACTGAGACCCACCCGAAGTTGACCTGGCAGAAGTGCACCGCCTCCAGCTGCACCAACGTCAACGGTGAGGTTGTTATCGACCACAACTGGAGATGGCTTCACGATGCCTCCGGCACCAATTGCTACGACGGTAACAAGTGGACCAGTGCTTGCAGTTCCGCGACGGATTGCGCTTCCAAGTGCTCTCTCGAGGGCGCTGACTACGCTGCCACCTACGGTGTCACTACCTCTGGCAACGCTCTCAGCTTGAAGTTCGTCACGCAACACGCCTACGGCAAGAACATTGGCTCTCGTCATTATCTCATGAACTCGGCCTCGGCCTATGAGATGTTCACTTTGACAGGTTGGTCTGACCAATGAAGAGGCTTTCGTGTCAGTTACTAAACATCCAATAGGTAACGAGCTGGCCTTCGACGTCGACCTATCCCAGGTTGATTGTGGTCTGAATGGTGCCCTCTACTTTGTGCAAGTAAGTCAACAATCTTCGAGGATAATCATAATGTTGGAAAGACTTCCGTGTCAGCTACTTACTTTCAATAGATGGACGCGGACGGTGGCATGGCCAAGTACCCTACCAACAAGGCTGGTGCCAAGTACGGCACTGGATACTGCGACGCCCAGTGCGCCCGTGATCTCAAGTTCGTCGGCGGCAAGGCCAACATCGAGGGCTGGGTTCCGTCATCCAACGATGCTAACGCTGGCGTCGGTCCCTACGGTGCCTGCTGCGCCGAGATGGACGTCTGGGGTACGCAATTTCTCGGCCATATCTGCCATCCATCCCTTAGAGCTCTCTTGCTAACCCTTCGACAGAGTCCAACTCTCACTCCTTCGCCGTGACACCCCACGCATGCACGAACAACGCATATCACGTCTGCGAGACGTCCGGCTGTGGCGGCACCTACTCCGCGGACCGCTTCGCTGGCGACTGCGATGCCAACGGATGTGACTTCAACCCCTACCGTATGGGTGCCACCGGCTTCTATGGCAAGGGCAAGACGGTCGATACTTCCAAGAAGTTCACGTAAGTCATCCTTCTACTGCGTTGTCCTTCCTCTAGCCTTTGATAGGCGAGACCATGACTCAGTAGCTGATCATGAATACCCAGCGTTGTCACCCAGTTCTCCAACAACAAGGTCGCGCAATACTTCGTCCAGAACGGCGCCAAGATCAACATGCCCAACTCGACCATCAGCGGCGTGTCCGGCAACGCCGTCACCCCTGAGTTCTGCACCGCCCAATTCAAGGCCTTTGGTGACCGCGACCGCTTCTCCGAGGTCGGAGGCTTCTCCAAGCTCAACTCGGCCCTCAGCGGCAAGTGGGTGCTCGTGATGTCCCTCTGGGATGATCACTACGCCAACATGCTCTGGCTCGACTCTGTCTACCCTCCCGAGAAGGCTGGTCAGCCCGGCGCCGCCCGGGGAGACTGCCCCACCACCTCCGGTGTCCCTGCTGAGGTTGAGAACAGTCTTGCCAGTGTAAGTGACCCTTCGTTTCTCTTCCAAGTGAACGGCAAGTATAGGGCTGACGCCGACACCAACTAGGCCACTGTTACGTACTCCAACATCCGCTTCGGACCCATCGGCTCAACCGTCAAATAAGTTCGTTCGTAGAAACTTGTTGCTCGTCATGCTAGAGTGCTTAGGATGTGCAATTATCGTCTGGCCTGAGGCTCTGCATGTTCTGGTAACGGGGCGGCGAGGCGACGACAAGCCTGCAAGTAAACTTGGTCTTTCGTGATGGACACTTGTGTCTATAGCTAGAATATTGTCGGTCGTAGTGTAGGGTGTCGTTTTCTCTTCGTACGTAGTCGTTACTCTTGAAATCCGAAATTTTTGTTGCTCGTCTTTTGAGCCCCGTGTGCACAAGTCTCACCTCGTAGTATTCCTATCTTGTCTGTACATATGGGATTTGTCAATAAAGCCACCAAAACGAAACAACGCAGAAAACATGGGAGACGTACGTAGAACGGACAAAAACTCGTCTTCAACATACACTGTCTATGCTCAAAGCTCAATAGGCAACGAATGCTGGCGGCAAAGTGGACGGTCACCAGTCATGTATTACAGGTCGAGGCAGCCTAGTTCAGCTGCAGGGCTACGATTATTGGACAATGATCTTCAACGCTGATTGAATTGCCGACATTTCTCCTTCAATCAGAAATCCAACCTCCGACTGCTCTGAGTTTGCAAGGTTTTGATTTGAGATAGGACGGTCCCCTGGGCCCTGCCCACGCTCATCGGCCCGGTCTGGCCACAAACCGGTTTGGCTGCGCCCACATTTTTACCGTTGATTCAAGAGGCTATTAGTGTCGAGATGGTGTGACCAGGTTCATCAGACGGTCCTCTGCCCAATGAAAGGCCGTGGCACTCGCATGGAAATTCAGGCCTCCAATCCCATCAGAATCCCCGAACTCTCATGATGGTTACACAAACCAATCAGTCTGTCTTCATTTTCGACCCCAGCTTCGGTGACGCGTCCGAACCGTCACGGCTCGACCGGATTCCGGCAGAGAGGTGAGGAGAAAGCAGCCCGTGAAGTCCGTGATCCCACCGGCTGTCAGTGGTTGTCGGTGTTAAAGTTTATTGCACATGCAAGACATTCACGCCCACTCAGTTGGGTAATGTTGGGATGGGCTCGGACTCTTGCTTAAATGCATAATCGTTTATATGTGAATTAACGAATCGACCGTCTAAGGATCGTGGTGTAGAGATTGTAAAGGACAACGAGTACCTAGACAGCCCAGCCTAGAACGCGACTGAGAGACGCCAGACCGTCTGCTGATTTGATGGTGTTTAAATAGCAAGCACCCGCGGATTTGGCTGTGCTCTGGGGTTTGTAAACTTTCAGCGCCCGTTAAATACTGCTGATATTTGTTATACGCGCTGTCCTTCAACCTGGTACATCTGATATTCGCAAGGATTAATGATCACAGCCGCCAGTGGGACCCCTTACCTTACGCTATGATGAGTTTAACCTGGGGCTGGATGAATGGCCGCCACTATTCGAGAGGGCACAGGCGCGGTATTGATCCCACTCCAGTCTTCTACAGTGATGCTGTGGTACAACACCGGAGGCGAAGGGATCCATGATAGTAGATTAAACCTATCATGATCAACTAATTTACGCTGAAAAGCGCGCTGTTAACCAGGGTAAGTCTACACAGCGCAGTAAAAGGAGTTTGATATAAGTAACATGTTGGTCTCTGCGGCATCCGACTTCCACGGACCTTTGGTTCTGTCGCATACCTATATGCCAACGCACATCGCCAGTGATTTGCTTCTTATCTTAAGATCCTCATCATGATTCATCATCCTTGTGGGAACAGTCTTCCGAACGAAGTCCTATCTTCTGATAATGGCAATCATCTTGCCTTCCTGGACCTGGGAAACCGTTTGGTAATGATTGGGAGGGAATCATCTCGTCTCCGAAATGTGTATCCTTGGGCCTTTGCTTGCTAATTTTACCTCGAGGAACTTGACCTCTCATTCATTGCCTTGGGTTTAATGCTCATAAACGGATTCTATGTTGAGAAGTGGGGGACTGCGCACATTCTGTCTCGGGGGATATCGGGCACGCTGAATAGGGGTAAATCTTACCGTCCATTCAGATGGTTCTCGCTTGGCCAGTTGTACCTACCTACAACCTCTCATTTGATTCCTTTTGTTGTCATGCAGCCTCTCGAATCGTTCTCATATTCGCACCCAGATATCGGGATGCAAAAGGCGAGGAGACAGACCTCGCCACTTCATGCCTCAGATGCATGTGGACTGGACGTTCAAGGGGGAACACCGGCCTGCTGCAGCACAATGACTCTACAGGTTCCCGAAGCCCTACTACTCATGCCTGGAGCATAGAGCGTCTGATTTTTACAGAAGACCGTAGAAGCTTGCTTAGCTAGATGCCGGGCGACCCTTGAGCCCTGCAGCACCTGACAATGCTCTGGACTGGCTTCACGAGTAATGGCTTCGTTTTTGAAATCGGTGCTCACCGAACACTTTGCTCGAGTTGGAGGCGGGCGTTCTTCCTCGCATTCACCCAAGGTATGATAGATAGATCATTGGCCAAGACTGAGCTTCGTGTAGGGTATGCCTAGGGTTGCAACACCGCCTCAAGTAATTCATATCTCCGGTCATCAATTCTCCCTTACTCTTCTCCCTTAACTTGGATATCGAAACAGCCTTGTAAGGCAGTCATGGAAGGCTTCGCTGTATGATCGAATTTGGAGCAAAATCGGAATGGCTTGACCCAGGACTCCTGGCGGATTTGCAGACCCGTGAATCGACTGGGTGGCAACTTCTCGGGCCCCAGTAGTTGTAACTTGCAAGCTCGGTCAACATGGACTACGATTCATCTAGAGGGAGTGGGAAGCAAGGTCACAGTGGTCCTTTACCCCTGTATCCTGCCCGTTGGTGTTTGTGTCGCAGGGCAACATTCAGGTGCTGGAAAGGTTATCGCAAGTAACGGTCGTAGCTTCAGTGGCATCGAGGGATACGGAAGAGCGTCGTCATGTGAGGTGTATGAAGAACGCTGCCCGCGACAACTCAACAACTGTAACACACCTTTTCGCGGCAATTCCCGTGTCATCCGGAGGAGACTAGGGGTTCGTCGCGATGGTATTTCCCCTCCTGAAGTGGCAAAATGATTGATTGTGTCTAAAAACCAGAGACGAACATGTAGAAGGAAGTCTCCACCAGGTTTGTGCTACCATCGTACGGTGGGCGATGTTGGATCTGCTGTTTCTGTCCGAAACCTAGATCCCACATGCAGGTAGACACCCCAGCCATGCTGCCATGATGGTAGTCCCAGGTGCGACCTCAAATGAACCTTTTGCGCCTCTGAGCACTTTTCTCTGCGGTGTAAAGGTCTAGTTAACATTCTGAGAAGGATTACTGCGCTTGACTGAAAGGGGGGTTTGATACATGTGGCGCCGAACCACTGAATCGTGGAGTTGTTTGTAGAGCTTGCTTCACAAGTGCGCTGAGATTTCTGTACTGCCGAGCATTAAGTAAACTATCCTAACTTACAGACAGCTAGGAATGATCATTAGTCGTGGGTTACTCATCGCTGAATCGTTGCCAATGGCTACCTAAGTACCTTACTCAGGTGGCTGCTGCCACGGACTGCTCCGCGGAGCTGATCACGATCGACCATTGGGCGCCTTCGAAAAGCAAGATTGGCTCGCGTCAATATTCCTTGCCCCGTGATCAAGGAGGCAGCGCTGTAGGGCTTGGTGCGGCCAGCTTAGCATCGACTTCCGAAGCCCGAGGGGGTGACTTCTACCTTGATGAGTTGCCATGGCCCCCTCAAGCGAAGGTGAAAGGATAGGTGATTGGAATGTCCGCGAGAAAGACGGCATGTTTTCGGGGACTGTATTTGCGCTTGTGGTATGGGGTTGTAAGATTCGATTGCCCATAATAGTGTCAAAAATGTGATGGCCCTAAGATGAAGACACCATGGTTGGGTGGCCCATTGAGCTAGTAGTAAAATTTATTACCCTGAGTCGCAGCACATGGCGCCCACCACCTCCGGATTTCAGTAACTTCAAGTTTGATCAAGCTGGTTGAGTCGCACGGCTCTGCAGCTCGTGCAGTCAATGGCAGCGAGGTTCGAGAAAGGGGGCTTAACATTTCAGGTCGCGGTGCGAGGGAAGAAGGCCGATCCTCGAACTCGTCGACAGCAGCCCTTTTAATTCATTTGCTGATAGAGGGAGTTGGACAAATGATTACGAGACCAGGAGGGGTGAATGGTTCCGAAGGACTTTGGTGCTGTCAACTCATCGACCTGGACTCCTTCCGGGATGACAGCGACTTTGACCTTAATAGAATAGCAATTGGGTCTCAAATTGATAGCAAACCACAATTCATCCGTGATAATTATAAAGCCTTCTTGTGAATGGTGCATTGCCAGTTGTACAACTTTGACCTTGTTATCCAAGGTACGCAGTACCACTAGGCAATAACATGGGACGAGGGAAGCTCGTGAATCGAGGGGTCGGTCGCTTCATCAAGTACCAGAGTTTTGAGACACGCCCCTACATGTTGGTTGAGGGGCTTAGATCTTCTGACCTATCCACCAAATCACCATTGAGATTTCAACCTTTGCCATGTGTGTGCTGTGCAGTCTGCGCTTCGTGGTCCGTGGATCATGATGGCACGGCTTTCAGGGCACAAGCGAAAACCCACGCCATGGCTTCTCTCCTCTTTGCATGCTTCCCAACTTAACACCGGCTAAAGCTTTGTTCAAGTTCAACTCAAGCAAGAAGTGCGTGTCGATGGGAACTCTTCGAGCTAATGCTCTGTACGATGGGGTTCAAGGAGATGTAGACAAGAACCAGTTTGCCCTCTGCACACATTCATCAAATCGGAACGGATCCTCCGCTTCATCGTGACTGCAAAGCTGTGGCAAAGCCACACCAGAGTCGCTACAGGTACAATAGTACTGTAAAAAGCAAGCAGAAGACCCGCAGCATCTTCAGGGCCCGATTAACTTGCCACATCACGCCCACATGCGGATGACCATCGCGTTCGCACTATGGACCGTTTGAAGGGTAAGGTACTGAAGGGTGTAAGATTGGCTGCTGTGGAAGAACTAGCACTCCAAAGGGGGCTTCAATCGACAGGGCAAGTTCACTTTCTCGATGGCCCAGACCAGTGCAGACGGAAATCCTTCCAAACGCCAACAGGGATGGTACCACGCCTGCGGGGTGTATCAGTTGGGTATCCGTACTATGGCCGAGAGAAGAGATGTGCAGTGGCCAAGAGATGCTGTTGGAATATTGATTCCACTCAATAATGTCTGGCTATAAATACTCTTCCGAGGATATTAATGGGGAGAGTCGTGTTGCAATACCGCTGTCATCATTTCTTTCTTCTTCATCTTGGACAAATGTTGGGCTCGCAACACGACGATGACACAAGGGACGCTCCGAACCCAGATGCTCCTGCGACAGCCACAAGCTTCAGGCGTCTCTTGCCAGCCGGCGCTGGTCCTCGCGTGATCTCAACGGAACCTCCATTTCGACGGCAGAGACAGACTGTGCCAGCAGCTTGCCTTGAGTGTCGGAGAAGAAAAGTAAAGGTAAGTTGTAGACCCTATCGAAATTGACGTAGAGAGAAGAAGAGGGAAAACTCGCCCGCCTCTAGCTTCCTACCCCTGATGAAAAAAGTACCTTTTGCCACGACCTGGTGTACCACACATAGCGACGGTACTTATCCAGGTCGTTGACATCGCCGTTAAGGTGGGGCAAAGTGGCCAGAAGACTTGTCAAATCATGAATAGATTAGACAGTTAACCGTCAACCTTTTCCCCTCTTCATCCACCCCCTTAAGAAGTTCGAACAAGCCAAGCCGGACCCCTAATATCTCGATACGGCCAGCCACAAAGCTGACTAGTATTCAATAACACAGTGTTCCGCGACCCGACCGATCTGTTCGCGATGTTCCACGCAAAACGTCGAATGCGAGTGGGATACCCCAATTGAGACAACCAGAAGACAGGCGATTGTCAACCGACTGGAAGAACTTGAAAAAGAGAATAATGATCTCCACGAGCTGATAAGGGACCTTTATTCACGGCCCGAAGCAGAGGCAACCGAAATATTCAATCGACTACGATCGACAGGCGACCCGTTCCACGTCCTGGACCTCGTTCGCATGGGGGATCTTCTCCTGGGAAAGCAACCTATCGAGCAGGAAAACCTCGGTGACAGGAGGAATAAATCAAGCCCGTCATCTTCGAAACCGAATTCCGTGCGAGATAAAGCCGACAAGAGTCCCTTGGATCCGGAAGATTGATTGAATTGAGTCCTGTGCAAACGCGAGCTATGGCGGCCAGTCCGGAATTCCAGTCACGGGCGACGACGACAAGTTCAATCAACTCGACCGCGTCCATCTCGCAGTCTAGTCATCGACCGAGGCAAATTCCTCAAGACGCGATCTAATGATTCTACGCAAGTAGGCTACGATTCCTTCGGTATGATAGGACCATTCTTCCAACAATTCGAGACGCGACCGAAGCTGACTGGAATTGTCAAAAAGTGCAAGTCTTCCTCGATAGAGCAATGCGAACCCTCCAAGATGTGAGAGCCGCCAACAAACGATTAATAGTACTTAGTCTTGAGCATGGCTCCGGCCCAAAAGTGTCGAAAAGCTCGCCATGTTGCCCTACAATACTCAGTTACAATGGATAGAGGACCGAGGGCAAGCCCAACCACACGAGACGATTTGCTTGGGTACTGCGTGCCGAATACCGACTTCAGAATCGTTGTGCTTTTCAGAAGTCGGAGCCGAAATTGTAACGATATAATAGAATTGTTGAAGAAAATGGAGCAAATCGTCTGGTAGGTTCTCTAGATATCCCTCGCACCGGAGGCTTTTACTCAAATGCGTTACGTCGGACCCCGACCGCTAAACTTTTCTTTGCTTTATTAGTAACTTTGGAAAGAAGTCCAACTGCGAACGATATTAGTTGGCGTCGTCAGACCGAAGTCGACTGCGACCAAACAATGATTTCTGGCGTTAAAGTGACGAAACTCGTCCACATGCCTTCTCTAACAGACAGGCGCAGCCCGGACCGGAAGACCCATGCGAGCATGAACACTTGAACAGAGAAATGGCAGAGACAAGGCGAAGAGCAGGTATCATGACAGTTGCTATTGCATCAGGATGTTTGGATCTTGAACTCTAGGGTGAGCGGTCGAGTTTCCTATCAAACTTGTTTACCCAGTGCTATCGCATATCATTTCGTGGTCCGGCCTCTAGGCACCGAAGTCTTGCTCTATGCTGTATGGAATTGTGGAAACATTGCGAAAGACTACATGTACCAATGAACTGCTGGAATGGCATACATCTGTGGAATCACGGACATTCGCCTATGTCAAGTTGTGTTCGTTCAACCCCGGTGCTCAATTGTGCTTGTCTCTCTGCGACTCCATTTCTTCCCACTTGACTGCGAGCGTTACGAAACATGCGAGACTGTCGTTACCCTGAGTGAGAGTACCCACGCGCTTTTCCTGTGTGTCAGTTCAAAGACTGGTAGAATGGGCTGCCATAAGTCTGGGAGGTTAACGCTGGTGCTACTGGGGGCGATCGGTTAGAGCTAACCGCTAACGCTTGATACGATTTCCTCATAGTCCCATTACGAATATAGCCTCGAGTCTACGACCAAGACTAATTAAGGTTAACTTGCTAGCTGCTATTGTAGTGGTATGCTTGCTCATTTGCCCCTCAACGGTGGCCAATCGATCTGCCTCTTACGTCCGTACGCAGTTGCGCGTGTCCCCTCTTTCTACTTCAGGAAAGCCGACGATTCGAACCGAGGTCCCCAGGACTATACAGGTGGCAACATTGGTAGCGGATAAGCGAAAATTAGGCGAAGACTTGGGGGAAGAATCACATAGTCTAGTCAAGTTCTCAACGTAGGGCTTAATGGGGCTGGTGCCAGCTATCCTCTGACCGACCTGGACACCGTCGTCTGAAGGGGCTCCTGGAGTGCCTGAGGCTGAAGACAGGACGAGCATCAATTAAACACTGAAATGCTCAGAAGTCGTCAATGGACCGTCGACGCTGCGCAAGAGAAATTGGAAACCCACGAGTAGTCGATGCGGCACCAGGGACAACCTACCAGTTCAGCATCACAACATTCTGGAATGATAGATGGAGGGATAGCCAACAGACTTCCAATCTTGCAAGAGCTTCTGTTATTCTACAACTCAAAGGACAACTCTAAGTAAAGCGAATAGTTCCGTTACAGCCGTCACCGGCAACTGGGTTCCGTCGGTAAACACGCCTTCGCCTAATATTTTAACCGCGGCGCTTGAAGCGCGGCCACGTATTATATCGGCCAAGCGCAAGCACCTAATGAAGATGGCTTTAACGGTTTAAAGGAAGAGAGACTGTCGCCAGTCAATCAACATAATCAATGTAGACGGAGATAATGCCGATACACAGAGTCGCCAGCATGTCGCAATCGAAACCTCACATCCTTTTCTTCAACGCCGTCCGCCATGCACTACAGGAGTATGAGGCTTTGAAGCTGGTGGCCGATCCCGAAGTGGTCACTAGTACCTCGCGAGATCAGTTCTTCAGCGACTTGCGCAGCAAGTATCAGAATATCGAGGCTATTTTCAGAACGTCTTCTAGTGGAGCTGTAAATTATTTGTCACATCACCCTTCGAATTACTAACATTTGACAGGTTGCTGGAAAGTTTGACGAAGAGTTCGTGAACCAACTGCCTACGTCTTTGAAGTACATCTGCCATACTGGCGCCGGATACGATCAGATCGACGTGGATGCCTGCACACGGCGGAACATCATTGTCACTTATGCGCCAGACCCAGTCACGTCGGCCACTGCCGATCTGACCATTTTTCTTCTCCTCGGAGCCATCCGCCAGTTGAATCCCTCTTTTACTAGTCTAAGGAGTGGCAACTTCAAAAAGGGCCTCGACTTTGGCCATGATCCTCAAGGCAAGACATTGGGAATTCTCGGCATGGGCCGCATTGGTCGTGCAGTCAAGCGCCGGGCCGAGCCTTTTGGGCTCAAGACAATCTATCACAACCGGAAGCCGCTATCGGATGATCTCGCTGCAGGCTGTCAATATGTTTCTTTCGATGAACTTCTCAGCACCAGCGATATTATCTCTGTCCACGTTCCGCTATCAGCCAGTACTACGCACTTGATCGGAGCCGCAGAGATCGCCAAGATGAAGGCGGGTGTAGTCTTGATCAATACCGCCCGTGGTGCTGTCATTGATGAGGCAGCTATGGCCGCCGCCCTGGACGAGGGCCACATCGCAGCGGTTGGGCTGGATGTCTACGAAAAGGAGCCACTGGTTGACGAGCGACTAGTCAAGAACGAAAGAGCATTGCTCATACCTCACCTGGGAACCCACACCGTTGAGACACTTGGTCAGATGGAGTCGCTGGCCATAGAAAACGCACGTCGTGGCGTTTTAAAGGAGAGGTTGTTGACGGTCGTTCCTGAGCAGGCTGAGGCCTACGAGCAGTCCGCGTAGGAGAAACATAGCTATGAATCTATGAGGCACGTCGATAGGCCACACGATCTTGCGACGTAGAAAGGGAAAAATACAAAACTTCCAACCATGTTCGATTATCCATGATTCCCGTGTTGGCCGTGTTCAGTCGCAGGAGAGATCAGCGTGGGGCAATCGATGGGTACCCACATGTTTCTTCCCAAATTCGACTTTTCCGCGGAGCTTCCTTTGTCCGCGGCTCAAATATTACGCGCGTCTGGCCATCTCCTCCGTCTCTTAAGCCTTTCACCAACGTCTCTCCACGGCCAATTGAGCCCGATCTCGGCAAGAAGCAAAGTATACCGTCAATGCCTATGGCAGGCCAAGGAACCAAGAAAATAACTCGGAGTCGTGGGGCCTGCTTGGCCTGCAGAGCGCGAAAACACAAGGTGGGTTGAGAAGACTCACTCATCACCTACAACCAGCAGAGGTTGACTGACTCCTTGGGCAACCAACAGTGTAGTGGGGAGAGGTGCGCTCGTTCCCGTCTGGTTGATGTTTTGTAATAACAGGAAAACTCATCGCTGTAGGCCAAAATGTGCACAATGCGGTATCAACAAGGTGTCATGTCAGTGGCCTGAACAGAGAAAACGGTCAGTCTCAACCTTTGGTCGTCAAGCCAAGTCTCTTCTCCAGTCTTCCTCTTGAATTTCTATCTGACACGACTGACACTTAAGGCTTATGTAGTGGGCCCCCGAAGCACTACATCGTGACCATGGAAAAGCGTTTGATGGAAACCGAACAAGTTCTCTGCGCACTGTTGGCTCAAGTGTCAGGGGACCAACTGGAAAGAGCATTTCGTGATATTCCAAAAGCCGGCCTCCGATCGACTGGGGGTGCATCATCGGCCCATGGCGGAGCATCAATTGAGGTGGTCAAAGGAGAAAAGTTTGGCTCTGTGTACTGGGGCTCCCATCCTATCGACTCAGCAGAAGCTGTTCAGCGTTGGTGGGCAGACCGAACCTCGAAAGAACCAAGCGAGACGTCCAATCGAGATTCTCACGCGTCCGAGGTTGCTGCTACGAACGACACGCCCCCTGATAATACACCAGGCGGCGATGAGAGTTACGGGGATGATGATATCGAGGAGTCCGAGGGCACGACGCGCGCAGAAAGCATGGAAGAAGATGGAGAAACTCTCATGACAGACCCGGGTATGTCAAGCGCCTCGGGGATACGCGACACGGGCGGAGCAACTGTTGGGTTACTCGCAGCAGGGATGACGGGTTCTAGAGCCAACCTCGACACGAGAACGAGTGAAAAGAAGCGGCAGACGCGCCCGCCAGTTTTGGAAAGTTACGAAAGCGCATTCCTTTGGTAATTGCAGTTGCTAGGCCATGTCGCATCAAGGCTACCTCATGTGTGGCCATAGGTGAGGTACACAGCGATGAGAATACTTTCAGTAGGTCCGTAATACTATTATTATCTGGGTGTGGCTAGCCACGACCTCTTCTTATGAAGACACATGTAGATCATTGAAGTAATTCGTATCACGTCCTCAGAATCTCAAGAGCCTTTTGTTCTCCGTAGCATTATCATGGCCAACTGAGTAGGAGGTCCTTGTTGGGGGCAAATGAATCGCATTTAGCTTCCCTGGGCGGATATCTTCGGCAGACAGCCGGGGTAACCTAACTCCGCCGCACCCCACCCCTCAAGGCGTTGTGCGTCAGCGCGTCTTTGACGACATTTACACATTCCCAGGGCGGATGAGAGCAAGTAGCATCGACGGAGCGTGGCTCGGCTTCCCATCAGCTTGGCAACAGGTTTCTCAACATGGCACCAGAGATCGGAAGTCTCAGAGCTCTTGCCAACGGGGAAAGCCAGTTTGTTGGCAGTTCTTCAGGTGTCTTCTTCATCAACACCGTTCGAAGGGCCTTCTCAACAGCCGAAGGCCTCGAGGCAGACGATGGACGTCATGCTGCCGGAGCCGATACCCACGATGATCCATCTCCCGAAGATTGCATCGTGGGCGACATCGACCGAAATGACCCGGAGTCTTCGGGGGAGAGGCCAGGTTGCAGCAGCGCTAGTCGAGCGAACTATGAGTCGGATGCTGAGAGCTCACCGATGCCATCAGGGATGGATATCATGACTGATATGAGCTTATTGCCTGACTACACGATTGCTCGGGACCTCTTTCTCACATACTTCCGAATATGGCATCCTTTGGTTCCCTTTCTACAAGGGCCAGAGTGTCTAGCAGATTTGGAAAATCTCTACGCACCCGACTTCAACCGGCGCAGTTCAAGATCGCTCTGCCAATTTGTCATCTTCAAGTGCATCTTGAACGTTGCTAAGCTTGACACAGATGGGCCGCTCGACCTGGGGTCAGCAGCTATACGTTTACCTTCAGACCTCTTACCAACTCTTAGCATGCTAGCCCTTCGTTGCGACACAATTTCTATCCAAGCGTTGTTAGCATCTCAAGTTTATTTCGTTTCTACCATGGCGCTACGCCATGCGTCGTCTGTCAGTGGCTTGCTGTCCAAGTCAATCTTTCAATCTGGCATGCATAGATGCCCAGTACGATACGACCATCTGTCTCCGGATGAGCGCTCAATGCGTAAGCGCACCTTCTGGAGCTTTTACGTTCTCGACCGTTTCATCAGCCAGTCACTGGGGCACCCGAATGGCATTCAGGACTCAGACATCGACGTATGCCCGCCAGGCCAGCGAGACCTCCATGAACCAGTTGCAAAGTCAGATCTTCACGGCCAAGTGGAGAACACCTTCCTACACCTACCTGCAAACCACCCCGAACGGTTGGCATCATCTCCAGCGGTTCAAGATAAGACCACGGAGACCTCGCCTGACGTAGACGAGGAACCTGGTAGACATGAGAGAGCCAGTACCGACCCTCCGCCATCCAGCATATCACCCAAGGCTGCCGCGATTCTCCGCCACCGTCAAGAGACACAAGCTGTTCTAGAACATCATGTTCGGCACTCACAGCTAGTGGGAAGAGTTCTAGAAGTCTTCCACAAGTCTATCCATGCTAGAGAAATGGATAATCAAACAATTTTGTTCCTGAAGGCGGATGTGACGGCCTATGGCAACGATCTCACAGAGCCGCGGTTCACCCCAGCCTTACAAGACATACCACAGCTAACTCCGGACCCCACCGTCTTTCCCTTCGTCAGTTACTATTACACCATACTTTTACTTAATCGTCCCTCTCTTTCACTCGACTCAAGACGTGCAGAGTTCCGTGACGCATTACAGACTTGCATAAATGCTGCCTACGCGATACTCCGCATCATTGAGCAGTATTCAGAATTGGGAGGTCCTTTGTTTTGGCCTGGATACATGTCAGCTGTGTGGATGAGTGGTCTAGTGCTGGCTCTAGCAGCGCGACTCAAAGTTTGCAATGTTGAGAAAGCTATATTGTGCGTATCATCAAAGTTGCCAGCTGGAGTGTTTTACCAATTCGCTAATGGGAAAGTAGAGGAATCGAATCTTCGCTACGACTGTTAAACAAGTTGACAAAACGATGGGCAATGGCTCGACACTGCAGAGAAGTCCTATCTGTCCTGCTTCAGGGTATCACACAGGGACCCAAAACACATAAGAGAGTCCGAAAAGATACCACTGAGGGCTCAGATCATGAGGATGGTCAAGATGCAACACAAAAGTCTGCCAAGCGAAGCAAGAGGAGGATAAGAGGCACTAATGCGTCTGGGCGACAAGATCAGCCCATAAATCTTGGTACAATGTCTCCGCGACGGCAACTACCAATATCAAATACCAACCATAACACTCAAAGCCCGATTCCAGCCCAACGGCTAAGAGATAGCAATCCCGTTCCAAGGGTCTATGAAAGCCAAAGACAGAATCATTTCAACTTCGAGACATCCGACTTCAACCCAAACAGCCCCCGGCCAAACCAGAGTCAGACTCGTCCACCCGATGCCAGCCAGCTTTTCTCGCCGGCTGACTTCAATTTTCAAAACAACACCTCATCTATGAGTTTCTATTTTGCTCCCATACCCACAACATTTCCGGATCGCAACAGAAACCCATCCAATCAGGTCATGGATAGACAGTTTGGAGTCACTGACAACTTTATCGACATGTTCGATGGAGCTACATGGGGTTCACTGCTGGACATTGTGAACGATGCAGGTGCAGAAGCACAATGACCATACTAAGAGCGAAAGCTTCGTCGTTTGGCGCCTGTGAAGCCTTCAGTTGGACTTCGAATCTGATCAAGGGCGCGGCGGCTTACTGATTCTTTGAAGTTCAAAAGGCAACGTGGTCAGGCTACGTCATCGCTCAATCTTAGCTGAGAGAAGACTGGTCTAGGTAGGCAGTAAGAATCACATTAGAACCAATGTCGCTGTCAATTGTCTACCCTGGCAATGGCTGGTCCCTTTAAGCCTGTGACTGGATGAAAGCCTCTCCCTTTTTGATGTTTTCTCCGAGTTCATTAACGGCCACCTTCAAAAGACCCTTTTCATAATCAGACAAAGATCCAATGGGATGCGCGGTCTCGGCACCGCCAGGCCCGAAGGTCACCAGGACAGCAAAGTAGCTCACCCCGAGCTCGTGGGCAACAGCCTCACCTCCTTGCAACCCAGGGAGGTAGACATAGGCAGGCTCCACGATACCACTCTGACCTTGAGAAGCCTTGATAATGGCTTGAGAAAAGCTAAGAGGGTATCATGATAAGCAACTATTCATGGACTAAACAGAGGTATTTCTTAAAAGGACTGGACTTACCGGAAACCAGCGTACGCCATACATGTTGTCGCAGACCCAGCACCGGCCTTGGCTTTGACAATTTCGTCCCCGCCGAATTGGACTCCTGCAAATGCTACATCAGCTTGCGCGTTTACCATCTTCATGACGAATGAACTTACTGTTTGTGATTGCCTCAATCTGCTCTTGGCTAAGCTGTACTGAGGGCTGGGATTGGCTAATCAACGGCAAGATTGTTGCTCCGGAATGCCCGCCAACAACAGGTACCTTGAGATTCTGTGGGCTGATATTGCCAAGGACATCAGCAACAAACTTGGATCCGCGCACAACATCCAGTGTCGTGACGCCAAACAAGCGCTTGGGGTCGAAAACTCCGTGCTTCTTCAACACTTCGGCGGCAATGGGGACAGTGCTGTTGACTGGATTGGTGATAATTGCAACCAATGCCTTCGGGCAGAATTGGGCAACACCAGCAGCCAAGTCTGCAATGATGCTGGCGTTGGTCTTGAACAAGTCTAAAAGTGTGTAAGCCCAAAGATTCAGGTTGTGCTGGAGCTGAAGGCCTAACCATCACGAGTCATGCCCGGCTTGCGAGCAATGCCAGCAGAGATCAGTACGACTTCCGCTCCGCTAAGAGCCTTTTGAAGACCATCATTCTCGGGGAGATAGCCCTTAACGACTGAAGGAGTATCAATGTGGTTGAGATCCGTAGCTACGCCTACAGTGTGAACAACATCGTAAAGTCTAAGATCTGTCACAAGAAGTGACTATGATGAAGTATGTCAGTTGCCTTGCGCTGGATACCGTATGAATGAGGCTTTTGGAGTCATACCGATTTGAGTAGGAGACTTAAGGGTTGTCCAATCTGCCCCGAGGCACCCAAAACAGCGACTTTGACCATATTGAAAGAAGGTAAGGAGGTTTCTGCGTCTGAAAACGTTGAAATTGCACGATTTCGAGCGGCAAGATGTTTCAGTGGCGCTTAGGGAGATGATCGAGATGACTTGAGGTAACAGGAGCATGTGAGTCAGATATCACCAAACTAAATGTAGTAGCACACGTGCAGTACGCAAGAAATATGGCGCCAACCATTATAAAAATCACCCCGATACTATCTACCGATGTGCTCTCGATAATCCATACAATAGCCTCACGGATGAAGTGCCCCGGTAGAAGAAGGGTGTCGGCTTTCGAATCCCGCGGCTCATCATTTAAGCGAAAGCATTGCCGGTCTTCGCCCTGTCGCTAATACGACTCCTCCGACTTCAGGAGCTCTCTGAACTCTTGCCAAACGTCTTACACAAATTCATTCACATAAGTTGACGGTTCAGATCACGGTCATTTTGGTCTCATCACATCGGTTCAACCAGTCGGATCACTACCTACCGCCACAATGTCTCCTCAATCCCTCAAGATCGCAGTCATCCCTGGCGACGGCATCGGCGTTGAGGTCATGCCATGGGGTATCAAGAGTCTCGAGGCTGTCGCCAAAATCTTCGGACTTACGCTGGAGTTTGAGTGGTTCGACTTTGCCAGCTGCGCATACTACCACAAGCATGGGCAGATGATGCCTTCGGACTGGAAGGAGAAGCTTCTCAAGTTTGACGCCATCTACTTCGGCGCTGTGGGCATGCCAGACCAAGTTCCCGACGATGTCTCTCTCTGGGGTAGCTTGCTCAAGTTCCGCCGCGAGTTCGACCAATACATCAACCTGCGTCCCTGTCGTCTGATGCCCGGCGTCACCTCTCCCTTGGCCAATCGGAAGCCAGGCGATATTGACTTCTGGATTGTTCGTGAGAACACCGAGGGCGAGTACAGCAGTATTGGCGGCAAAATATTTGAGGGAACCGACCGGGAGACTGTTATCCAAGCGACTGTCATGACTAGAGTTGGTGTTGACAGGGTTCTTCGTTATGCGTTCGACCTCGCTCAAAGCCGTCCTCGCAAGTGTCTCACAAGTGCCACCAAGAGCAATGGTATCAGCATATCCATGCCTTATTGGGACTCTCGTGTGGTAGAGATGGCGAAGAACTATGAAGATGTTCAGGTTGACAAGTACCACATCGATATCCTCACTGCCCACTTCGTACAACGCCCAGACATCTTTGACGTTGTCGTTGGAAGTAATTTGTTTGGCGACATTCTATCGGACTTGGGACCTGCTTGCACAGGTACTATTGCCATTGCTCCTTCAGCAAACATCAACCCAGATGGCAATTTTCCTAGCTTGTTCGAGCCGGTGCATGGCAGCGCACCCGACATCGCTGGCAAAGGCGTTGCCAATCCTGTTGGCATGATCTGGGCTGGTCAGATGCTGCTCCAACACTTTGGCTTTACGGACGCTGCAAGCTTGGTACTGAAGGCCATTGAGAACGTGTTGGGACGCGCAGAAGCCACGGTTTTGACCCCAGATATGAAGGGCTCAGGCAACACGACGGCGTTTGGAGCAGCTATTGAGGCGGAAATTGTGGCACTGGGGGAGAGAAAGTGAGTAGAGCACACTTGTTTCATTATGCCGTGGAGACGAAGATATATATGGATGGCTGGAGCCTGAAGAAGACGTGGATTGAAGGAAAGTAACTAGAAAATGTCCGGCTCGGACCGCTAGGTCAATATCAACAATGGAAACAATTGATTATTTATTCTTCAGCTTGAAGTCAGAATGTTGGAACGATGAGAGTCACAATTAACTATGTAGCCTCTTCAGCAAACAGCGATCTCCTGGGATTTGCAATGTATATATCGGCTTCTCGGCTTCTGCACGAGCCTTTGAGAGACTACTGGCAGCTACAGGGGAAAAGGTTGCAAAACAGATGGTATTGTCTATGAAGTTCACATACAGAATTTGATAATTACTTCACCTACATTTATGTTCTTATCATGACTGAATATATTTGTTTCTCTTCTTTAAAGTTTCGTAGACATCATCACTCGGATTGGCAAATCATCTTCATTTGGGGGAATCTTGCTGGCGTCGAGGAAATGACCATTCCTCTTTCCACCCTAATCACGTCCACGAACATGACGTGATATTCATTCATGCCGTTTAGAGTTGGTGAGTTGCTGCAATCTACTGATACTCTTACTTTACGAATAGCCCGAATCTAGCACCAATAGTGGACCGCTCTTAGTGCAGTTGGTAAATGCCCTCGTACCGGAGCTGACTGGATTCTCGGCCGAGAGACGGAGCCGCTAATGTTGCCAAGATCTCATGGGGTCGAAGGATTCGTCCAATTTCCCAAACGAAGTTCCTCCTTTTCTGATGTGAGATGCACGAGTGGTTTCTTCCGTCAGCCCATTTCGACATTCATTCAATTCGCCTCTTCGAGGCGCTTTCGGGCGCACTATGGGTGCCCTCTACGGCATGGTCACGATCGTCTTTCTCTTTGTAACGCACTTAGCAACGGCTCAGCTACCGACCAATGCCATTGAGCTCGACCTCGTGTTCCCCCGCGCAGGTGGGAAATACTCCAAAACAAACGACGGCTTCCCGGTCCTCTTTTCACTGCAAAACCCCAATGTCGCCTATCATTTCGGCTGGGTTTTCTCATGGGATATCTACAAGAAGCCTCATGGACAAATACAGAGACTACCTTTCAACACCATTGGGTCCATCCTGAAGAACGACACAACCTATCCCGACAACCCGCACATAGAGGCCCGCTACGCAGATGTACTTGACGTGGGCGAGTACACCTTCTCCTGGACCATTCATACCGGACCTTGGTGTAATCTTTCCAAAACCTGGGTCGAGTATTCAGCCAACGAAAAGATCGGCAACGGCACTTTCGACTTCACCATTGAGCAGGGAGCCCCGACACCAACCTTCACTGGGACATGCCCAACTGCTTTGGGCATGATTAACTACGCGTCATTGACGACATATCACGGTCTTTATGATGGAGCGTACGACGATCCAGTCACCAGCCCGATGTCATGTGCCATCACGACCAATGTGACCTTCACAGCAGAGCCTTGTAGGGCAACAGTCAACGAAGCGCAGGCTACGAGTATCTCCAGTCTACTTCATTTGGGGACCTACGCAACTGCGTCAGCCACGGCTTCGCCGACGGGCTCCGCCGCTGCTGCCCAGCGAACGCTGAACAAGAGCCTAATATGGGCTGTCACGTCGGTCGTTGTTCTGTTTGGCGCTCATGTGGCCCAATGATGAATCATATGCCACGTATGGAAAGATGAGATTCTTTGAGCATGCCTGCGCGTGCTGAAGATTGGCCACGGCCCCGAACTACTATTACTGTTACCCCATCCTGGCCAGTTTCATGTGGAAAGTCCGATGTCAACAAACCTCTATCCCGGCAACCCGCGTCCTGAATGGGTAGAGCCCAGAGAGATTGTATGCATGCTGCAGGGTTAGTGGGGATTTAAGCGGGAACGCGACGGGGCAGGCGGAAGCTCACGGATCACAGTCTAGATCGGGGTGGCCTGCATCCTTGTGGGACTTGGGGATTAGAAAGAGATGAGGCTCACTAGTGTTCATGGTAAGTTTGACTCAAACAAACATCATCAATCTATGTTTTCATACTTTCGGCGTAGTCCGAACATCCAGTAACTTCATGACACTTTGCATCGAGTATGGATACGATGCCATTGATCTTGTCTAAAAGAAACTTCCAAATCGCGCCTAAAGTAGCCTTAACACAAGATCTTCGCCATTTTGGGTCTCAAGTGGATCTCAACTTGTTTTTGCCAACTCAAATGCTGTTGGCCAAGACGGCTGAGGTGCTTTCAGCCGGAGGAGATGCCGAATTAGCCATCACCTGCATTGAGTCTCACGCGGTCATTTATGACCATGTGTCAAAAGGAACGATCACCCACGTTTACGTGCGGCGCAGGAGATGACTTTCTTCATAACTCCGGGGCGACAGGGAAGTGATCTCGGGGTCTCAATCCTCATGCGGTCGTGTCATTGCTTTTGCCTCCAGAAGCGCGTGTCAGCGACACATGTGCTGCCTCTCTCGATCGTAGATCAATCATGACACCCCCCGATACTTTTCTCAAGGGTTTCTCAATCTTTTCCTGTAGATTCTCTCAATCCAAAACTCGCGCCGAGTTCCATCGATACTAATGGCGGCATCTGATGGATATTCCCTCGATACCAGATGACCCGAGTAGCCTCCCCTTGACGGGGACGTCGGCGTTCGTCGGAGAACCCCCCTCAACTCAGAATGATTATTTCATCGTCAAGGGTCTCTTCCGCATGGCCGGAATGACGACTGCCAACCCGATGACGGGTTATTCCCTCGTCGCCAAGCAACCTCCCGACTACTCCCACGAGACGAAGTTGCCCGGCGTTTTGGCAGGCCTCGTTTTCGTTATCCTAGCTGTTGTTGCGCCCACAGTTGCAAGAGCATGGCTTAGGTTGCGAAGAGGTTCGGTCATGCAGTTCGGCTGGGACGACTGGACCATCATCGTCGCTGCTGTACGTGCTAGACAGATGATAGATCGAGAATACCTCCATGAACTGACTCTGCCCCCGACAGCTTGTAGCTCTCGTTTACCCAATCGCGCAACTTCATTCCCTCGCAATCGGTGCAGCTTCCCTCCATGTCTGGGAAGTCACTTACGAACAATTCAACAACGGCGTCTTATTGGCCATGGTTTCCAAGACAGCATTCTTCGCTGCCGTGGGTATGATTAAGCTCTCCATAGCAACTTTCATGCGAAGACTAGCGGACAGACTCCCGAGGTGGTGGCGAATCGCATGCGACATTTTCATCGGATCGACTTTTGCATACATCTTACTCGCCATCTTCCTAAACATCTTTGCATGCAGTCCGCCGGCAACGCAGTGGAACCTGGCAACCCGTGGAAGACGAGAGTCAGCTCCTTCGTGTATCAACATGGAAAGCCAGTCAAAGATTCTGACCGGCTTTCATGTGGCCCAGGGGCTCATCTTGATGACCGCGCCTGCGGTTATACTGTGGAAAATCAGGATGGGAATGACAAAGAAGATTCGACTGTTCGCAATCTGGATGATTGGTGGTTTAGCAGTTTTGAGTGGTTTACTGCATCAGATTCTCCCTACGCTCACTAAAGACTACACTTGGGACTATACCGAAGCCCTGCTATGGGCATGCCTGGACTTGTCGTTAGGAGTTGTGACAGCTTCACTACCGGTATTGGACAGCTTGATGGAAGAGTACTGGAGAAGGGCGAAGACCACCATGGTCAAATCATACGGCGGAAATGCCTCATCCCTATCAAGAACCAGCGAAGATAGCGCATGGCCTTACACGAAGACTGCAGGCACAGACAAGAGTCGGAAACATGCGGCGAGGTCTCCTATCACCAACATCACAATCTCGATGGAACGCTCAGAGTCTAGGGAGAGCATCGTAAAGAGGGAGGAGTATCACGAAACCAAGGTTGGCGCGATCGAAATGGGCATCTTATGCACTCAAGAGATTGAAGTGCATGTCTCTGATGCGGATGATGTGGAAAAGGGCCGGGCGGAAAGTCGTGGACCAAGGTCACCATCACCATTTTACCACAATAGGCCAGAGTGGCACGATAACTCATACAAGTTCTAATCGAAAAATTACTTAAGCCCTTGCCAAATTCTATTGCCAGTGTGAAATGCTGCAATAGACGAGACCGGTAGTGGTAAGTTAAACATGCTTTGATCAATTTACCACGCATAGCTCTGAGTCAACCCTCCTTTCCAGTGTCTTGTTTCCGTGGACTTGAGCACTATTATGAAACATTTCCCATCAAAAGAGTTGAGACTTGGAAGTTGAAATTAACAAGAAATGATCAAATTGAATATCTCTGCATGCTGTTGAGCATCATCTCACAACATGTGGTCAAGAAACCTCGCTATGCCGCCTAGCCACTCACAACACCATCAACAACGCCCCTAGCCTCTTGCTTTTCAATATGACAACGGCCGCCGACTCCCCGAACCCCAAACACGTTCATATAGATTAGAAGCCGCCGTTGGGGTGGATCAGAACCTTCGTGTAGCCGTCGATTCTCTTGTCGAACTTCTCATACGCGACTTCTGCATCATCGATGTTGATCTCATGTGAGACAACAAAGCTGGGCTTGGCCTTGCCCGCAATGATCAAATCACGTAGGTATCGGTTGTACGCCTTGACGTTGCACTGTCCTGTTCCAAGGGAGAGTCCCTTCTCGAAGAGCTTACCGAAGCTCAAGCTGATCATGCCCTTTGCCGAAGCATCATCGGACGCCCCAGGGTCGCTATAAACGTGCATCGTTAGAGCCGCAAAACAAGTCAAGTGAAAGGACAGAATATTACCTCGGAACGTAAAGTCCTGGAATGCCAAGTCCACCGCAGGCTCGTGTGACCTTGATCATGTTCTCCAACACAATGTTGGGCTGCTCAGTGTTTCCACCGGCACTCACGGCCTGATATCCAACAGCATCCACAGATCGGTCAACTTCTCCGCCATTCAGCTTCTTAATTTGCTCGACAGCATCGCCTTGGGTAAAGTCCACTGGTGTACATCCGATCTTCTCGGCGGACTGAAGACGCTCGGGAACGCGATCGACTACATAAACTCTTGATGCGCCGCGGAGAACTGCCGAATAAGCGGCCATCAGTCCCACAGGGCCGGCACCGAAAACGGCGACGCTCTCGCCGGGCTTGAAGCCGGAGAGCTCGATGCCGTGCCAGCCAGTGGGAAAGATATCTGGTAGAGCGCACAAGGTCAGCAAAGTTTGGAGGACCAGTGAGATGGTAGATAATACGTACCTGCAAGCAAAATGAAATCTGACTCAAATTCTTTGCCAGCAGGAAGCTTCAGAGCGTTGAAATCGGCGTAAGGAACTCTGATATACTGTGCTTGCCCACCAGGGTAGGGGCCCATGGCAACATATCCTTCAAGACGTGTAAGCTCACATATTTTGTTGATATACACGAGATACTGGCTTACCATAAGCACCACCGGCGAATCCAGGGTTTACACCAGTGCAGAATGCTGTCCGTCCCTCTTCACAGTTGTGGCAGCGGCCATCGGCGACGTTGAATGGCATTACGACACGATCTCCCTTTTTGAGAAGAGTGACACCGGCGCCAAGCTCCTCCACGATTCCCATGTTCTCATGGCCTGCAACGTATCAGAAACTGTCCCATGATCGGTAAATAAATGTAATCAGTGACTAACCGAATGTGATGCCGGCCTCTGCGGCCGTTCTTCCCTCGTACATGCTATGAATAGTGAGTGACTGCGCGCTGATGTTGTTTCAATGTCAGTAGACTTACTGCAAGTCTGAGCCGCAGATAGCTGCCTGAATGTTTGCTTAGCTTCAGTCATGTGGGAGGAGAGAGGTCCATCTTACAGTGGTAACTTTGACGATGACATCGTCGGGGTGCTGAATCTTGGGCAACGACACCTCCGATACCTTGACCTTGTAAGGGCCCTGGTAGTTGACAGCTTTCATTGTTGGAGACGACATGATGGCGATTACTTTCTGGGCTAAAAGTGAAGGTTTGATGATTGAGGTCAACCTACGAAGCTCAAGCGCACCTTCGAGCAGCAAAGGACATATTTATCCCAAGAACCCCTCACGAAACCCATCTACCGAACAAATCACCAAGAATATCTTCCCCATATCTCAATAGGCCCCGGATGACCGGCTCCCAGTCAAGGACCGTCATCGCCGCGGGATATCTTTCTAGAACGAGATAGTGGGCTGCGCCGCTGCGGGGTAGTGCGGGAAACTTTCGCCAAGACGCGGGGATGCCGCCGCGATCCAATTTGTGTCCGGCATGTTTTGGCACTGGTTCACGCTGGTTGATGCGTGGGAAGATGACCGGGGGACTTGGTGTTTGCTCCCGAGTGGGTACACGAGGATGAACTCCGAACCCCCGAGAGTTCAGACTACGTAGTAAAGAGTCCCTCATCGGCGAATTACTGCCTTTTGTAGAGTGCGGGGGAAGGAGGGGACGCAAGGTGACCCCTACCTTAGCTATGAGATCTCACGTTGATGAACCATTCGATGAGGCTGCTGTCAAGTCCACAAGAGCTTCCCCGGCGCTTTGAGACGTCTGCAAGTGATACACATAGGATCCTTGATCCATCAGTCTTACCCCAAGTTTCATTTTTGCATGACGTATTTGGAGAATAAGAGGGTCTTTAGGGATGTGGTTTGGTGAGGAGACGGGCAAAGATGCACGGCACGCGCAGGAATCCAACTTGACTCCGCAATTCTCGCCGAACATTTCTCTTCTCGACCTGTTTCTGCAGCATGTCCGGCGCACTGGAACTAGAAATAGACTGCCGAGGCTCTGCATGGACTTGCGTCTATAGCCGCGAGATAGCTAAAGTAAGTGACAAGAACCCCACAACGCGTATCTCGCAGGATGCGCTGAACTGCTTATGATAATCGTCATGTTAACACCTTCCGAGTGCGCTGCTTGGCTGCATTATCATGGTATGAGCCTACATGCAAGCCCTCTTAAATCGAGCTCCGTCTTCTTCTACCCCTCGTCTATGATGCAACTCAGACGGAGACAACACCGCTGTGAGCGAGGACGTTTGCGCTCCCACTTCCCGAATTCCCTACAACGCCCTTGAATGCGAGCTCATTCAACTTCTCTACAACAGCTGCCGCATTCTCCAGGGGATACAATGCCTGGAGATAGGCAACGAGTCCGGCGACATGGGGTGTTGCCATGGACGTTCCAGAAACCACCGACACCTGTCCAGGCTGCCTCCAAAGCGATGGGATGTCGAGACCGGGCGCGAAGATGTTGACGTCGGCCCCAAAGTTGCTCCAGTCCGCACGAGTCCAATTCCAAGCGACCGCGCCGACAGTGATGGCTTTCTGAGCTGAGGCGGGAGACTTGATCGAAGCGTCTTTACCATCATTCCCGGCACCGACCACGGTTGCGACACCCAGATCGAAAGCTGCATCTACTGCAGAGTTCATCGCGTCGCTCTTTGGGAAAGCTTTGGTAAAGTCAGCCAATCTTTCACTGCATAGTCCAAGATCGCGTGTGCGTGTGCTTGTGTTCAACTCACCTAGGCTCATGTTAATGACAGCCTTGGAGACCCGTCCTGGGGTATTGGTGATATTGTTCACGGCCCAGCTGTACCCATCCAAGACATGAGCAACCGTTGAGTAGCCCTAGTACAGGTCCCAAAGTTAGCTAACGATGCAATTCCCAGGCCTCCACGAACCGGTGCACTTACAAGGCCCCGAACGACCTTGACGTCGACGACGGTCGCCTTCTTCGCCACGCCGTATGTAGCTGCGCCAATAATACCGGCAACATGAGAGCCGTGGCCGAATTCGTCTTCAAAAGGGTAATTCGGTTCCCAGGCGTTGTAGCCTCGAATGGCGCGCCCCCCGAGTTCTGCATGCTCAATGGTGACTCCTGAGTCAAGAACGTAGGCGTAGGTCCCTTCTCCAGCGGTGCTATCGAATATGTAAGGGCTGGAGCTGCTGCCGTCTGCTAGGGGAGTTTTCGAAGATAGGCTCGAAAGTCCCCACGGAGCAGCCGCTTGTGTGACCAAGGCTGCCGCCTCGACAACTCGGTCTGGCTCGATGCTGACGGCCTTGTATCCCGAGATCAGTCTTCGAGCATTTGGTTGCAGAAACACAAAGTCCACTCACATATCCGTCCTTTTCAATCTCCGCAATTGTCTCAGAGTCGAACTCGCCTGCGTAAGCTTTGAAGTCGCCGACGCTAAAGGTCTTCTCAACCCCAGTAGTGCTCCGACGAGACAGGCTGCGCTTATGGACGTTGGTAACCCAGCTCAAGTGGCTCTCAAAGTCTATGTCATGGGTGCCTGAAGCAACGCGAACGATGTACTTGTCGGGAATGATAGTGCCTTCGCTGGAAACCTTCGCGATCAACGGGCTGGCCAGAATACCCGATGAGAAACCTAATAAGACGACGATGCGCTTGACGTTAGACATTATGCGATGATGTGACTAGCTCAGTTGATCTTGAAGGACCACAATAGCAAGTGCTTGTCGTGGAGCAGGTAAGGGACGTTATGTACGTCGCTAGAATAGTCTGATTCCATCGTGTCATTCTACATGAAGAGCAAAATGGAGTTGATCATACACCGACGACCTTCTATTCAAAGCTGTGCTACGATCATCACCTCATCTCGTATCCAGGCCAAGACGGTCACTACTACTGCGATGGGAAGGTGATTGCGATATGCCCTGAACGCCAAGCAACGTCAAAGCAAGGGTTGTAACCCCATGGCCTCTGAAAGCTGCTGTTTACCGCGACTGAGTCTCGCTGAGTGGGAATTTGCAGGGGTTTTGATAGCGTCACCAGTCTATTTAATTATGTGATTTGGCAATCTAGGACTTCGGGTTTTCTATTCCCGATTCACTTAGTCCGTCCCGACGTGAATATATGATAAAGACAGAGACTCCATTGGATTGGATGTCTACAACTTCAAATCTCTCATATCAACTGTCACATTTAATATTGAGGTTCAGTCTTTGCTGCCTATACGTAAGTAGGCAAATCGCTGCATGGAGTTTGTCGTAACTCCTTGCTGTACTAGACGCACACTGAGTGGACTTGGGCCAATATTTCGTGGGAAAAGTAACATCACCTGGATTATGCTATTGATAGTAGCATGCTTGTCAGAGTAGCTGTTGACCCGAGAACTATCGTAAATGCTACAGAGTGGGTGCCTCTTTTCAATATTTCGGTGACAGCTACAACGGTATGGCTTCCCTTGGCCACTGTGGACACAGTAGCGTAAAGATATCGCGTAAGTCTCTAGAATCGTTCAGAACAGTTTTCGTTATTAGACCATTAAGCTAAAGTGATATTCAGTGGACAAAATTCCAGCATTGCGACTGGTAAATCGGCACATCGACCTCGTACAATTTCTTGGTGTAGAACTGCGTGACATATGCATCAACGCCCAAGTGGAAAGTGCTAGCAAACCAAGCGCCATTCTTGCACTGATCCTCAGTAGGCTTTGCAAAGGTAACACCACTGGCGCTGGTGTAAGCGAAGTCAAAGTCCACCGCAAATACGTTGACGACCTGAGGCTTCGCCTCGACTCCAGCAGACATGTCTAGGAGACCGTTGAAAAGCTTGACCCCCAGGGCAACGGTCAGGTCAGCAAACGGATTTAGCTGAAGCCCAACTTGAGCAGTGATATCCGTGGTGATGTTGGTCTGCGGCTTCCAGCCTGTTGTAGAGGTCTTGGCGGAGTCCAAAAAGTCAAGGTGAACTTGAGCATCGGTAATAGTTGAGACAACGTCCACAGACGCCTTGACAACACCGGATGCAGCAAATTCGATGCCGAGACCGAAGTTTACCATGGGGCCGACATCGATAATGCCGGGAATAGTGAAGGCTGAAACAGTGACGGAAAGAGGGTTGTAGTTGTACAAGTTGGTCGAATACTGGGCGTTGACTGCAGCAGAGATATTGAGGTTCAAAGCAGACGAGTAGTCTACATCAATGTAGAACTCGTCAACCTTGAACTTCCAAAAGCTGTAGTGAACATGGCCGGCCAAGGTGATTGTGCTTTCCAGCTTGGCTTCATTGGCGACAATATTCAAGGCGTCCGTCGCAACGAACGTGGAGCCAGAAAGGTCTGCGGAAATGGTTCCGGAGAGGTCACGCTTGGTCGTAGCAGTACCGGTGTGCTGGAAATCGATGACTGCGTCATTCATCTGATCACTAATCTCTGCTTTGGTAGACGAAGCAGTAAGAGTCAAGGTGGCATTGTCAAAGGTGTAGTTCTGGACCACGTAGACACCGCGCTCGTGCTCGCTGTCGCAAGTCCCATTGTGGTTCGTGATGATGATGAAGTCCTTTGCTGGCCATGCGCTCAAGCATGTGTTGTAGTCTTCGGTAACGCTAAATTTGAGAACAAGTCCAGCAGTCGAGCACTCAACATCGGTGATTGTCTCGATGTTCTCTAACAAGACGGCAGGTTGCTTCATCATAGCCCGGACGAGGGCGTTGGTAGCGTTGAGCCCTTCATAGGGCAAGGTGACGTTGGTCTTCGGGTTGAATTTGGCTGGTCCAAGGGGTGTAGATGGGATGGAGGCCTGTCGCTTCTGGACTGGTCGAAGAATGGCCTTTTCCGGCAAAGCAGCGGCTATGCTAGAGCTGACCAGTGCCTGGAAGGCCAAAAGAGTGGAAAACGAGAGTCTCATGATTGAGTTCAGTGAGCGACTGAAAATGAGAGAGCCGACGGAGTTTGAACGAGTGAGATCCGAGGTAGTCGTAACTAAGATAGAAGACTTTGTTGTTTCGCAATGTAAAGTGATACTTCCGACCAGGCTAAGTCACGCACTTTATATGCAATGATCGATCTACTCAAAGACTGGTCAAGGCGCACTTCACGAAGCATCTTGAGAACCCCTTAGAGACCCTTGAGACCCTTGGGCTAAAAAAGGGTCAGAGTCCACTTCGACCATCGTGAACTAGGGCTCGGAACATCGCCGCAGAGTGACAGTTGAGCTCAGCCGCGCCTTGTGGGACCGCGATATTGAACAGGTGTGTTTAAAAGCGCGAGCCAAAAATCGAATCCACCGCTTTTGCCCAAAGATGTTAATTGTTGGCCGGGGTATACCCTGTGAACTTGACGATGTTGAATGTTGGCAATGCCGTCGGCAAGAGAAAGTAGTCCATGTTCACAAAAGCTGCGAAATAATGAAGGTGTTGTTTGTAAAGTGTCGCAAATCTCAACGCTGCGATCCCTCAGCGTTTGGTTTCTGGGGATCCCCATATCTTCAAAAGCTCTCTGCCCAAAGTATCGCTTGTTAGTAGACAGAGAGATTGATTGACGAGGCTTCGAGTTTTGCGATTCAGTCGGTCGAGGCTCCAAAGTGCTTAATACTCAAAAAAGTGGATGAACACTCGGAGCTCGCTCTCGGCATTCGAACCCAAGTAGTTCTCAAGCTGGGGACGTCGCGGAGAAGGCCCCCAATTCGGCTGTATCCGATCTATCACGAGTCAGGAAACAAAGCCAAGTTCCTAGCACATTTCATCCCGAAGTCAGTGTTTCACTGAAAATTGTTCCCTCATGGCTTCGCGCGATCTCTATTCACGCAGTAAAGTTCCATCTCTGCTGAAAGCTACTCCCATGACGTTTGTCGCTGCACTAGCCCTTCGAACCTGTGAAAGACTCGTTCTTGGAGCATAAGCATCGTCATATACTTTTCTCAAAGATGGCATGTTATGGCCTGTCGTCGGTCTGACCGAGACTCGAAGACAAGGGTCCTACCTTCGTTCCAAGGTTGATGTCCCAATCTGGCTGGCCCCTTTCTTTCTCACCCCATACCAGGCTAGAATTTCTGCTTCCAGCGACAGTCTCCCCTTGTTTTAGCCCCTGGAGAACTGGAGGGCTGAGCTTATTTCGATGGATGACCAGAAAGTGATCCGTGTTGCTTTCTATCGAAGAGCCCTAAGCCTGGCTTGGGTCTCATTATTTGATAGAACTCCTCCAAATTATCAAGTAATGCTGAAAGCAAAGCTTCGCGCGGGCTCCGAGTGGTCAGTCAGGTCTCAGTCGTCCTAATCCAAACAAGGCAAGACTTTTGTTAGCAGTGGTGGGATTGAGTGCCGTCATTCGAGCCGAGAGACCGTGATGTTAGATAAAATGCAGCCGTTACTCAAGATGCTGGGTTTGTGACCAAGAGCAAGGTTCCTGTCGAGTGACTTAATTTCAAGGTTAACCATCTTCAACAACCCTCTAAACCTGCCTCTGTAACAACGGTGCCTCCCTCTGTGATTTTGACAGTTTCATTGTCTCGGTTTAATCTTAGTCTATTTAATAAAGAGAGCAATCAGTGCTTTGATTTATATGCGGAGTCATCAAGCTGGATGGAGATGACCGATTGTTTTACCGGGTAATTATTAATTTTCCAGATGTCGACAACGATGAACACGGTGTCAAATAATAGACTTACTGCTTCGGAGTAGAATCATGCGACTTGATGACCTCTATTCTCTCCAACCCAGCGTGGTAACTATGGGCCGCGACAAAAGTCCCAGATTTTGGTTCGTTCTTGAAACAAGAATCTGACAGCTTGCCACTTCCGTTCAAGTCTCGATCCTTCGGCTGTCAAAAGCATGACTATTGACTCCTGTGTCATAATGTTGTTAGATGACGCGATGTGACTCGATACATAATGCACATAATCGAGACCTGATTTATAAGCGGGATGATCCCCTCACGGTGTACAAAAGGCCAAGCAGAACTCCGGTCTCTCACATGCTTCAAGAGACCGTCTTTAGCACTCAAAGAAGTTTCGTCGGTAAGAACATGGCGAGCCTCTCCATCGTTCAACTTAGTGACGGGGCTAAAGTCCAGGTCAAACTCCTCGGCGACAGCGACGAAACTAAACCTCTCATCATAGTCTTGCATGGTGCGCCTGGTTTATCCGACCATAGAGAACCGATTTCATCGTTCGGCTTTTTAGCCTCTGATTGTCGAGTTTTGGTGTATGATGCGAGAGGCAGCGGCAAAAGCGAACTGAGGCCGCCTTACACTGATGAACGTTGGGTGGCTGATGTAGACGACTTGAGGTAAGGACTGAACTGTTGCTTATCGCGTTGATGGCGGCTCGACTAACATATTAGTTCAGATCCTGGGCGGGTGCAGATAAATTTGTTCTAGCCGGAGGCTCCTACGGAGGCTTTGTGGCCTTGCAGTATGCTCTTTCACATCCTGATCGTCTCCTGGCTCTCATCCTGAGAGACACATGGGCATGCGGCCTTCGTGGGGCCTTCAACTTCATTAAGACTATCCTCATCAGCGACCGAATCACACCAGACCCAGATAGGCAGGTCCGACTCAACAGCGGCAACATTCGAGACAACGAAGACTTTGCTGCTGCCTTTGCAGAGATTGTTGAAATCTACAAGCCAAAAGACGATTCCGCGAGTGTTGGCTCGAGAGACACAACCTTTGAGGGAAACGATGCACACGAGCACCTGCACTACGAGACGCACAATTTTGCCTTCTCTTACAACCTTCCGCGGCTTGATGTGCGGTCACAACTGAAGGATATCACTGCACCAACACTCGTTGCAACCGGGAGGCATGACGTTGTGGTACCTGTTGAATATGGAGAAGAAATCAGCAGGGGTATCCCAAATAGCGAGCTCGCGATCTTTGAGAAGTCCGGCCACAGTCCGCCAACCGATGAGCCGGAAGCCTTCCGTGAGACGGTCTCCAATTTTCTCTCAAGACGGCTCAAGTAAGATTCTAGATGGCTGCACGCGAATTTTAGTCAAGAGAGATCATGATTCGTGGCTAGAACATTTTAGTTGTTGGTATCTCTCTCCGAATACTCGACTCTAGTCATAAACTCTCTTTGAAAACCCAGCTTAGGTCTATAATGTGTCCTTCACAAGCCTGCCCTGCACGTACACTTGAGCAATATTACGATCATCTCCAGTCATCAAAAACTTTTCAAACACTGTCCGAAGGCTGTCTGTCTCTTCTCGGACTGTCATGACCCCAAATGCTTCATCAAGGGAGCTTGTAACCAGTATCGCGTCAAACGCTTTGCCGATGGCGAAGTTTCCAACCTTGTCTTCGAGACAACACACCTGAGCTCCACCGAGAGTCGAAAGGTAGAAAACCTCGTCTAGAGACAGCGCCTTGTCTTTGCCGCCTGACATGACCTCGCGTGCGTTGGAAGCTATGATTGCCTGACGGACGCTATCGAGCATGCTTGACGAAAATCCGCCACCGCTGTCGGTTCCAAGGCCAACCTTGATCCCCTTGGTCAGAAACTGACGTATGGAGGCCGCCATGAAGCCTCCTCCAACTGTCATGTTCGAAATGGGGCAGTGTGCAACACCGCACTGAAGCTCTTTGACCCTGTCCATCTCGTAGTCTGTCATGAAGGTGCAATGTGCAAGAATTGAACGCTGGTTCAGGAGACCATAGTGTTGGTAGAGGTCTGCCTCGCTGGAAAACTGTGGGAACAGCTCTCTTGTCGCCTTGATCTCCTGCTCGGCTTCATTGAAATGCGTTTGAATCGCTAGCTCTGGGTCTTGGGATGCCATCTGACCCAGACCTTCGAGCAAGTCGGGGGTGCAACAAATAGCGAATCTGGGAGTCAAGACAGGGCGAATCAGCTGTCCGGTCGGGTCAATCTGTCGAATGTGTTTGACGCATTCCTTCGTTTCCTTCAGAGACGATTCGGCTGATTCATCATGGAGGTAGCTTGGAGCGTTACGATCCATGTTACACTTTCCTACAAAGGCCCGCTGGTTCAGCTGATGGCAGATGTCGGCCAAAATCTTTGTTGCCTCGGCGTGTTTTGACCCGTAGTAGGAAGCGGTCGTAATGCCTTGCTTGAGGAAGCCCTTAACGCAGCTCTCGTAGACCTTGCGGGCGTATGTAGGGTCGGAGAAGCGAGCTTCGTGGGGAAATGTGACTTGATCAAGCCAGTCCAGGATATGAAGGCCCTGCCCCTGGCCTCTCATTGCCCATTGCGGAGCGTGGTTGTGCGTGTCGATGAAACCAGGGGATATGAATTGGCCTTTGGCAAGAACCTTGACTTTTTGATCGTCGGGCAGCTTTGCGGACAGCTCTTCGATGGATATTTGGGTGTAGAACTCAGAAATTAGTCCATCAGATCCAACAATGATTCCGGCGCTGTCAAGTATCTCAACTTGGTTTGGGCCAAGCGAGTGGATGACGGCTCCATGGAATGCTGAAGCCATGCTGAAGATGTGTTTCTCTTATGTGTTTGAGGTCCTTAAAATAAAGTGCTTGGCAGATTCTGTAGAGTCTATCGGCTCAAGAGCCTATTCTAGGCAATATCTCATTGAGAGTGATGTGGTGATGGTATCGAATCTGATAAAATTCGAGGGCCAGCAATGTGAGGGGACTCGGTGCACTTATAGTACGTACCGTTGTTCCTTCCGAGATAAGAACGGGCTTATCTTATCGCATCGCTGATAAGGAATACTCTCGGCTGAGTTCGGGTGAGTTTACGCCTTTCAACATCTCGTCTCGTACCTTTGTCTCATTTCTTGACGTACATGACGAGCCCGGAAAGTAAACAACATCAACATTACCCTTGAGTTCCTGTTGTTCGATTTCCATTCCAGGCTCGTGGCTGGAGAGAACGTCTCTATCGCCACTAACGTGGCCTCGGCCCAGACCGCTGCTCGACGCGTCCAAATGTGGAGTGATCTCTATCAAGAAACCCAGATATGTCGTCTGATACTCCGTCTTCATATCGCAAGACACAGCGCGCCCCACGAAGTTGTCGATCCTGCGCTGCTCGTAAGGTCAAGTGCGATAAAAGGTTACCGTGCTCAACTTGCATTCGCCAGGGTACGCCTGAAACATGCTCACGAGAGCTCGTGATGGTGCGGGGTGAAGTTACAAGGTCGCTTCTCAATCTAGGGCATATTCTGTCTAATAAGCTGACTGGTGTTTGAATCATAGAGGGAAAGATTCAGTCAAGTTGCCGACATATGATGAGCTGGTTCAGGAAAATCGGCGACTAAGAACAGCTCTTGAAGCCTCTCAGGTCCGCTCCGCTTCTGATTCGTCGTTTCGAAAGCCGAGGACTACGCAAAAGTTGTTGGAGTGCCATGACCCGCTGGAGGAGATGGTTTTCAAGTCTCCATCATCTTCACAGGTGTCTCGACATCGCCGAGGATGGAGTACGGTTGACGTACCCTGCCGAAAGTCTAGCGAGCTGCTAATCGCTTATGACAAGAAGTGGAATTCCTGGGTCCACTATGCCCTTGAATATCCCGAGTTCGATCAAGAACATACTCAGTTTATGGATAATTTAGAAAAGGGCACTGTCTTGTCTGATTGCGATCCTGGTTGGTTATCAGTGTATTTCAGTGTCATCACGGTCAGTCCCTACGTGAACCAATCTTTCCGAGGTCACAGCACTGATCTGACTGCCTCTAGTAGGCTGCCCTATTGATGATGGATGACAAGGAGGCTCGGGAGATACTTCCTGCAGGTGAAGCCATGCCCGCCTTCTCAACTTTATGCGCCCACGTCTGACTGTGTCCGTCGGCACTCAGAAGACATTGGAAGTATGCTACAACAGTGGTACAGGACTGCCTTGTTCTGTCTCGAAGAAGCAGATTATATGAGAAGTAGCACAATTCGCCCTGTTCAGGCGATTGCAGTACTTGGCATGTGCTTCCACAATTTCGGAGATTCTGATCTATACCGTCATCTCTGGAGCTGCGCAATACGAATCGCACGGAATCTCGGGCTGGACAGCACTCAAGCTCCACATCCCCCTACGGAGCTGGGCCTCGAAGCTCAAAGGCGTCTATGGTGGACCTTGATCGTTTGTGAATGGTAGGTCTTCGTTCAGAAGTGAGATGAGAGAGGCAGTGCTCATTCTCGACATAGGCTTGCGGTCCCTTACTATGTGCCTCAAGTAGACGAAGGAGACTTCAATGTTCCACTGCCTTCGGCAGAATCTGATCACGAAGGTCCCCACCCAGTGCTGTATCACATATTCATGGCACGAACCTCGACTGTCTATCATAGATTTAGATCAGCACTGCGGGAGGGCACGCGATCAGTGGCTGAAGTCGTTCGCCTAGCTGATGATGAACTAGCAGAGGTCATCAACACCTTGCCCAACCATCTCCAACCCGATAGTGGCAAAACCGAAGAAATGCAGGAGCTAGAGCTAACCCACCCCTGGATCAAATGGCAACGTTTCGACATCAGTCTCGTGCTTCTGCACCATCGTATGCGCATCAATCGTTCATTACAAAAGGAGTGGCTAGCAGCTCCCGGTCTGTATGATTGGGCACGGGCAGTGTGCATTCGTTCTGCTATGGATATCATCTGGATTACCCATAACTGGGATCAGCCAGTCGCAATGCGACGACAGTGGTAAGTCTCCGAATATCGTAATGCCCGAAGAGGCTCTAACTCGCTTTGAAGGGCTTTGTCGATGCACATCTTCGTTGCTGCCATCTTTCTTCTCAGAGAATCCCATAGAGCAAAAGCCGGGGCTGAAGTTGACTTTACGGACGAGGTGCAACTCGCCATTGAATACCTGGACGAGGTCAAATCACGCAACGCCATAGCAGAGACGGCAGTTGCCATTCTCAGGTCTTCACTGCATGAGGCTAACATGGAGTTACAGTGAGAATCATAGAAACAAGTAGTATTTTTCTTGTCTTGTCTTCAGGTTGGCCCCATGGACTTCACAACCCAAAACCAAACGCACGCTTTGCCTCAGCACTCAGATCCTGCAGTCCCACGTATCCCCTGAGTGTCCTTTCATCCAAGTCATTTCCTTCTTGCTGGTCTGGCGGTGGCCTTCCAGCAAGAGTCTCGGACAATTGCCTCTTCACATAAGTCTTGTTGTTTGTAGTCGTGGGGCATGCGGCAATGTATAAGACAGATGCGTTCTGTGATCCCTCGTGCACCGGATCAACTGCATGGCAGACCTACATAAACACGATTAGCGGCTGCTGAATCTAAAACACATCAAAACTTACATCAGCATGCCACCAGACAGTGTCGCCCGGCTCCATCTTCGGTACATGAATTAGGCACTCTGATAGTCTCAGATGTGGATGCGATGAGCGACTAAGCCGCTGGCTCTGGGTCTTGAACGTTCCAGGGAAAAAGCCGGAGTCATCGAGAGTCCACTTGGTCGCATCCATCATATCCGCAGAGTCGACAGGAGGCCTGAAAAACGGTCTCAGCACCATGTATGCAATGACAGTAGCCACGTTGGGGTAGACGAGCAGTGTTCCCTCGCTTGGGGCAGTCCGTGTCAAGGCAGTCCACCCCTGAAATGAGCGGAAGACCGATGAATGAGCAACGCCTGGATACAACTCTTGGTTCGCGACTTTTCGTAGGCTGAGGTCGTATGGATCGTGTAGCTCAAGTTTTCCAGAAAAGATGCTGCCGTACACCTCTCTATATGCGGCATCTGCCCATCGAGCTAGGCTCCCGGCGTCAATGTGCGGCCCGAGTCCGAGGAATTCTTGTCGCGGAGGTCTATCTCGTACTCCATCATAGTACACTAAAGGGTCTGGCGAAGTATCTTCACCATTTTCATCGTGCCAAAGCTGGTTGAGGAGGCGTTGAAGTTGAAGGTGGTTTGGGTGCGATCTTATAGCGTTCTGAGTGGGTGAATCGTACAGCATCAGCATCGAGGGAGTCTCTTTTGGCCATCCCTGGATCTTCTGCTTATTTTCGGCGACGTAGTTTTTAAGATCTGCGTAGTGTTGAACTATTTCGGTTTTGGGAACGACCCCACGAATGACAAATGTGCCGACTCTCTTCACCTCGTCCCTTTCGGCTTCCGTAAGACCCTTGTCGAGCAGCATTTGGGCGTCGAAGACTGGAATGATGCTTCGACCCTTGTCGACTATCTCATCCGTGACCGACTTGAGCTGTTCACAGACTCGAACCCAGCTTTCTCTCAACGCCTCGGCGCCATACTGGGATATGATTGCCTTCTTAGTGTCAAGAAAGTCGGGATCTTTTGGTTCAAGGGGATCCTTGTCGGTGTATTCCGGCCACGCGGGCCACTCTCGGACGCTTCCGGGCATCTTTGAAAGGAATCTTGTGCTGCTTCAGATTTCTGATGAGCTGGGTTTTGAATATGTTAGCGGCAAAAAGCATGAGAAATGCCATCTTAAGTAGCTTATCATTCACCGCCCGTCATCCCGCATTTTCGATGCGATCTTCCATGCCCCAAGACGGCCCATGTCAAGTCGCGCTGGCGGCCTAGCCGATAATTCAGTCTGTCAAGACCCGCCCGAGCTCGCCCGAGTGAATAAGCTCGTATGAAAGGTGACATTTCCCCGCGATGACAATCTGGGATAGTAACTCTGTGCCAGCCGGTAGTTACCAAGTGGGCCACGATAGGCTCGCCCGAACTCACCCGAGGCCTCGAGACAGCCAATCAACTTGAGCAGATCACAAATCACCACGACTCACAATTAATGGGATATAAGGGCGATCAAGAAGCCATGCGACAATATAGAATGATAATGAAGAGAAGTCAGGCAATTCATTTCCAAAGACACTCATTAGCAACATGGGTTTTGAGCGTAAACATGTCTCCAGGTTGGTACCGGCCAACTTGAAGGTGTTGTCTCCTTTGCTTCTGGCTGTAGCCATTGTTAACTCGGCAGTAGGTACAGTTCCCCAAAAACTGAAGCATTTTACTAACCAGGAGATGAAAGACTCTAGGATACGATGCCTCAGTCATGAACGGTCTCCTTATCCTCCCCTCGTACACCGAATACTTCCACTTGACCCCTGCATTGGAAGGTCTCAACAACGCTGCATCATGGATGGGAGGCATTCTGGGCGCCTTTTTGATGCAGCCGGTGCCAGATTACTTTGGACGTCGAAGAGCTATCCTCGTCGCATCGGTCATCACAGTAATCGGCATTATTCTCCAAGCCGCCGCGCAAAACATTGCCATGTTCGTCATCGCTCGAATCATCGTTGGCATCGGCTCTGCAATCAGCAACGGCGCTGCTCCCACTCTGCTCGGAGAACTTCTGCCAGCTCGCAAGCGCGGCCGAATTCTCGGTCTGTTCTTTTCTTGTTTCTATGTGGGAAGCTTGGCCTCAGCCATTGTCAACTACGGCAGCCAAAACATCCAGAGCACTTGGTCTTGGCGTCTTCCCTCTCTTCTTCAGTTCGTGCCAAGCTTGTTGGCAGTGATACTGGTGCCATTCGTTCCGGAGTCCCCACGCTGGCTGATTGCGAAAGGCCATGATGATGAGGCTCTTGAGGTTCTCGTGATCATGCAAGGTAAGGGCGTCGAGGATATTCAGCAAGGACGGGCGAGTTTGCATGAGATCAGAATCATTATGAAGAAGGAGGAAGAGGAGTATCCTCGAAGCCCATGGAGAGAGATCGTATCCACGCCCGCCAATCGAAAACGCCTCGCCATTCTTTGCACATTTGGCCCCATGATCAACATGTTTGGCAACTTCATCATCTCGTAAGTGCCATCCTTCAGATACCTTGACTTCTACTTTCGCTTACCCGGGGCTAGGTCTTACCTGACCAAGATCTTGAGTCAGGCTGGTATTAGGGACACAGTGAAGCAAACACAGATTCAAGTCATCCTGAACTGTTGGTCATTTGCTGTTGCGGTCTTTGGCAGCTTCATGCTCGACATTTTAGGCAGAAGGAAGCAAACCTTCGTTGGTGTGGGCGGTATGATTGCCATGCTCTACATTACGGGAGGCCTCATTAAGAGTGAGTTCTGATCCACGCCTTCGCCCGGCATAGCTGCCGTGAACGTGACCTGAGCGAGGGTCAATGGTTAATATCTCTGTAGCATATGGTGAATCAACCAATCAATCTGGAATCTACGGCACGATTGCAGTCATCTTCCTATTCCAAGGGTTCTACGCCTTTTCCATCACGCCAATGACCAGTCTATATCCCACGGAGGTTTCGCAGTACAAGCTTCGAGCTACGGGGATCGCAATTTTCCGCATGCTGGACTCTGGATTCGGGCAAGTTTACCACGCCATTTATTTCAAAACTCTCTGCTAACATAGGGTAGTCTGCTGGCTTCATTTACTATGGCATACGCTATGGCAGATTTGGGGTGGAAATTCTACTTCATCAATGCTTCCTGGAATGTAATCTTTCTTGTAATAGCATACTTTACCTTTGTGGAGACCAAAGGACTCAAGCTGGAAGAAATTGCTGCAAAGTTCGAAGGACCTAGGATTCTAGAGGCGAGCATGGAAGATTCGGCCTCACAAGAGATTTCAGTCACTGGAAAGGGGGTGCACAATGTTGATACGAAATCGATGTAGGCGTAATTGGCTATTTAGTATGAAATTCAGATCTATGAAAGACGGAGACATTAACACCCTGTTCCTCGCAGGAAATTAAGAAGTCTATCTAGATACAACCTTTGTCATTTAAGAGCTCACTCACTGTCCTTCGACTTGAGCAAGGACCGCATCCATCTCATCCGAAGTTGGGAGGTTGACGACCATCAGGTACAGAGCATCTTGCCGCATCAACTTCTTCAGCGGCCGGTTTCTCTTCCGCTTCTCGCGAGCTTCCTTTCCAAATTTCCGCTCTCTGCCTGACGCCTCGAAGCGTTCCTGGCGTCTCTGCTTCAGACGTCGAATGGGGCCCTTGTGTCCCTCCGTCGAACTCGAAGCCTCTAGACCTTCTTCTTCAGATGAATCCTCTTGCATGAGCTTTGAATCAGGATGTTCTTTCCTGAATCTGTCTGTCGCCTTTCGATCGTAGTACTTCGAGATGGAGTCTCCGAACTTCTTCACCATGTTTTGCTTTTGCCCTTCATCCATCTTGTCGAGTTGAGGAAAGACGAGCGGCGCTGGCTCGGGGATCTCGGCCTCGCTCTTTGTTGTACTCGAACCCGAGTGCAGTAGCTTCTTCCACTTGCTCTGTTTCTCGCTGCCTTCTACGGCCTGGGTGATATTGTGATCCAGATCGATGTTCTCCACGACTTCGCTGCTAGACGGCTTGTACTTTACAACAAGGGCATACAAGCCTCGAGGTTTGAAAAAGTTTTCGTTCATGACTTCGAGGTAGTTGTTTTGTTTGTAGTTCACGTAGCCCCTGCGCGACGCCTCAAGCCCCGTTTGCACTGAGAGCGTTACCAGCATTGTGATGGGTGCGAACCCGCCCACGATTGTGTGAGCGAGATCTGCACCCATGACGCCAGCGTTCACGACCCCGAACCACGGGCTTCCTTTGATACTGTTCTCGAAACCGTCGAGGAACTCCAGCCAGGCGGCTTGATCTATGCCGCATTCTTGTAGGACCGGGGCGTAAGCTCGCACGAAACCGCGGTGTCGAGACTCGGGGCGACGTTGCGGGAGTATGACTGGCATTGGCAGACCATGCTTCTCGCTTCCGAGGTTGGAGGTCTCTGGTGGCGGGTGGTGAACGATGAATTCGGTCAGCATTCCCTCGATGTCTTCAACTGGTACCCCATGCTGATTGCCGGAGGACTGCGACTGAGCTAGCTGGGCTTCATCTAGTGCTCGGGTCCAATCTTCGTCAACGTCGGAATCATCCCTCGTCGCTTGATGTTGCGCTACTGTTGTGTGGCCAGATGCGACTGATTGCCCTGCTTGGACTGGCTGTATGGGCACATTATTGGTTTTTTGCGTTGTTGACGGTTGTTTCTGATCTCCCTGGAATTTCTTTGCAGCATCGACAGCGCTGCCGACGATTTTTGAGATTGGCCCACGGCGGTTCAGCATGTTGGCAACGGTATCGGCACAGAGAAAGCGGTGGACTAAACGATTGAGCTAGCTCTCAGTAGGATGCTTGGTATGTCACTCGAAAGCCGAGAGAAATCCCAGAGAAACTTGCGCGAGACTAGTCATTTCGCACGGCACATTCTACCCGATATAACACGATTATAAAGAGATGGGCATTCCTCCGCGACCGAACGCCTCCATCAGGGACAGCCTCCATGATTTAGAAAGCTGGCGAAAGAATTTAGCGTAGGATTTCAGGCGGGGTAAAGAGACGCGAGAATCCCTCAAAGGCTGCTGTCTCGGGCGCAAGCTACGCACAACCCTTGCCAAGTCTGAACACGAAGGCATGCCATCGACGAACCAACGCTCATCAGATTTTGGCCTCAGAGGGCCCCCAAGTTACATTGTTTCGTATGCTGTACTGCTTGATAAGAAGTTAATGCAAGTGAGGAAGGCTGCCGCATGTCGTAGAATTGAGTTTGGTCGGAGAAAAGAAGATTGGGGTGGTGCCGCTGATCAGGAACAGCGACTGAGCAAATGAACCCATTCAACAGGGCAGGGTACATGGATTAACGGCTTAGCGCTTACAAGGCACAGCCAGAAGAAGCGATCGCAAAGGCCAGGCACCCAGAGAATGAAGAGACAGGCGGCAGGCAACTGAAGCATGGCAACGACAGGGACTTTGCCTGGCGATGGTCTCGAATCCACATAGCAGACGGTGTTGAACTCCTCAGATTCCTGGTTCCGCGCAATCTTGCGTAAGATTCAGCTGTCAAGGACGAAGAAGGAGCTTGTTTGCGTTAATCTTCATGTTGGTTGCACAACCGCGTCATAATTGGGCTTTCTGCTTGAGTGACACTAACTTCACAGACTGCCATTGTTGGCCGTGCAGTTTCCAGGATTTTTGTCAAGGACTTTGACAAATGAGAGACTCTCGCCGCGTCAGCCGGTGCCATTGACTGGGTCTCAAGCGTCAGAACCGTCAAGACTGAATACTGCACCCAGCAGATCCCCATCCATCAGACAACGCCACATATGACAGCCACTGTGGCACTAGCTAAACCTGAATTTCCTGGGGTAACGTAACCGTGTGGCGGGTATCCTTGTGGCGCCCCCTCCTAAATGACGACTGCCAATGGAGGGACATCCCACATCGTGAGTGGAGAGGCCGTTTCCCTGTTTTCAAGGGCGAACCTCCTCGGATCCGTGTGCCGGAGCGCGTCCAAGACCGGAGACAAGCTTCCACTACTGCGGGAGCGGATGGAAGCTCGATCACACATCCCCGCAGTTCACGTCATGAATCCCTCCCTCGCCGTCATGAAGGTGCTTCTCGAACCGAAGTTTTGCGCTCGGAAGCTGAGTCTTTTGCCAGTGGAACTCCACATGAGCTCATAGCAACAAAATTCGGAGCTGAGACATGGCCTGCTGATGCTGCGAAGACGGCGGCAAGACGGTCTGGACCTCTGGGCTAGAGAAGTTGACGAAGGTGACATCACGCTGGTTATTGGACGAGAATGGATGAACATCGTGCGTCGAGAAGCAGTATTTGATGCTCTCTGTCCCTCAGCTTAATCGACTCAGAAGAACCCTCAACAATACAATTTGATACCAACAACAAAACACAAGCTACTTTGATACCCCGAAAACCGAGCCTTAAACCTTATACTTTGTTATTACAATAACTCTTTGCTACCTCTACAACATCAATAAGTCAATCAGGAATCATGGGTTTGGGAGCTAAGATCAAGAACGCCCTCCACAGCGACGACCACCCTCAAAAGACCACATACGAGGGGGACCAGCCACCCGGAGCATTCCCCTCCGACTCTACCACAACCGGAACCTCCAAGCCCACAACCGGTGGCTACACCGGAGGCACCACCGGCACTACCGGAAGCCATATCCCTAGTACCACCGGTACCGGCACGCATCACACCAGCAACACCACTACTGGCTACAATGATCCCGATGGAGTTCACGGCCCCCATGCCGGAAGAGTAGCCAACAAGGCCGATCCGAGAGTGGACTCTGACCGGGACCACCGCGACGCGCCCACCTCCGGCTTGACCGGCAACACCCACGGCACCACTCACGGCACAACCACCGGCCATACTGGAGGCTTGACCGGCAGCAACACGGCAGGATACAGCAACATCACCACGGGCTACGATGACCCCGATGGCGTCCACGGCCCGCATGGAGGAAGAGCTGCCAACAAGCTCGACCCCAGAGTCGACTCCGATCGCGACCACCGTGGTGCTCCTACTGCTGGTCTGACTGGCAACAACACCTACGACAACACCACCGGCACCGGCCACGCCGGAGGTCTACACAGCAACCCCCACGGTACCACCGGAGGTGTCGGAGGTGTCGGTGGCAACACCACCACCGGCTACAACGACCCTGATGGCGTTCACGGTCCTCACTCCGGCAGAGCCGCCAACAAGCTGGATCCCAGAGTTGATTCGGACCGCGACCACCGCGGCGCGCCAGGCGCAGGTGTCGCTGGCACCCACCGTCCCCATGACTCCGGTGTCGAGGTCGGCCACGGTGTTGGCCACAACAAACCCTACAAGGGCGAGTACCTCGCCAACGCTGAGCGCGCCAACGCCCAGGACCCCTACTGGGGCGACGTCGGCCGTGATGGCTCTGCTCTCAACAAGGACTTGCCCCTGCGCCCCAATGAATCTGCCGTCGGCCATGGAGGTCCTCAGGCCGTTGGTGGAGGACATTACAATCCCGCGGCGTCAACACACCACGACCCTGCGTCCAGCGTCGACCGTTCTATGGAGGGTCGCGACTTTACTCACCCCCACGGCTCCGGTGCTGGAGTTGGCGGTGCCGGCAGTGACCCCTACAGCGGCGTCCACAGCGCTGCTCACAACCCCCAGGCGGCTTTGTCCGGCGGCAACGTCAATGACCCGTACGACACTCGCATGAGAGACAGAGACATGGGCCGTGAGCGCACCGGACATGGAGCTGCTGGTGCTGGTATCGGTGCTGGCGTTGGTGCTGGAGCCGCCGTGGCTGCTGGCCAGGCTGCTCACAGACATCACCGCGATGATTTGCATGAGTCTGGTCTCGGAGGTAATAACACTGTTGGCGGCGTTAACTCTCCTGTTGGGCACAACACCCACGGTACCCACGGCGGCGTCACCGGAACCCATGGTGGTGTCACTGGCACCCACGCTGGTGGCGTCCATGACCAGCACCGCTCCAGCCTTACCGGCAACGAGCCCGGTGTTCCCAAGACTAGCATGCTCGATCCCTACAACCAGTCTCCTACCGGCACTCACGGCACCACCCACAGCAACGTTGCTGGCACTGGTCTCGGAGGACACACTGGATCTTCCGGTCTGAACCAAGGTACGCACTCTTCTCATGTCCCTGGCACCACCGGCCCGGGACCCCAAGGAATGGGTCCTGACCATTACGGCCCAGGACATGATGGAGCCAAGGTCTTCCACACCTGCACTAAGTGCGGCGAGGACAACGATATCAGCAGATACTTCAAGAAGGATGCTGTTTACCGTATGAACTAAGGAATTTGTTTGATGAAAGCGAGCACTGTACCTATACCTTGTTGTATTCATTAGTTGACTCATAATGATCATGACCTTAATGGCACTATTTCAATCCTTTTCCTTCTCCTCAATGTGCACGTACAATCGATTGAGTCGTCCAACTCAAAATAGTGCGCAACGGCTTTGCTCATCTATGCCACTATTCGACGCGCTCTCGCAAAATTATCCACTGAAATAGATGGCCATATTCAATCGGATCCTAAACTGCTTACCACCGTTTCCTCCAGCGCATTCGCATGTCTCTGTCCGGCGGTACAGCTCCCGCACCTACATACGCCTTGTCATTCGTAGGAGGCCTCTCCGAATGCGACCCATCAAAGTTGACCCAATCTTCAAACTCAATATCAAACCGAGACGCAATCATAGCGACAGCCAGCATGATTTCCTGCTTAGCAAAGAAACGCCCTGGGCACATGGACACACCACCACCTGCCACACGTTTATTAGCCAGGGCCATGGAGATGACTGGGTGTATACGGCTTACCATATGGGAAGAAGTCGCTCGGTCTTCCGGCTACGGCAAACTCCTTGACTCTCTGAAGTTTGCCATCCTCATCCTCTTTCTCGACAAATTTGATATGACGTTCCGCCCAGAATTCCGACGCAGGGTGCCCCTCGACACCCCACACTGACTCTTCACGATGCCCAATCTGCGTCGGTGCCTGCACCAAAGAGCCTTTACTCAGATGATACCCATCCAATTCCATTGGTTCCATAACTTCACGAGTGATGTTGATGGACACGTGCATTCGTAGTGTCTCCACGTAGATGGACTGAAGCAAAGGCAGGGTAACTAGTTTTGCCACATCAAAGGTTGGCTTTCCAGTCTTGGGGTCAATGATAGACACCGAATCAACCTCTTGGCGGACCGCCTGGAAGAGCGACCGATCCTTTATCACTTCCATAACAGCCCAAGCCGTCTGGGGCACGGAATTCGAGTTAATGCTACACGGAAGTTTTCACGTCAGTCAGGTTACTTCCACAACCAGAGAGAAACTGCGTTTCATACCCTGTGATACTTCCAATGTACATCCCAGCACGCGATTGAAGCGAGAATCCTTTCTTCTCCCAAAATTTTGAGTGCTCACGTTGGAGTCTCGAGCCAAAGATCGGTTCCCAGTCCGCGTCGGCATCGGGCCCGTTCCAGTCAAACTTGGCCCAGGCATCAGTCAGGAAGTCTGACATCATGGCTAGGGTTTTGCGCTGAATGTGTTTTGGTTTTGGATTAATCCAAGTTGGAAGGCCATACATGAGCTGCATCGCAATCGTGTCGAATTCCCAGAAGATGTCGACGAATCCCGGATGGTCCTCAATCAGCTTTCGCCCTGCAAGCGAGACCGTCGCTGCTTCTGCCATATCCTTTTTAAGATACTTGAACAGTTGCAAGGTTTCCCACTCATCACGGGGCTGCTGGTCGAGCTTCTCGCCGAAAAAGGTGATGAACGACTCCGCCAACTTCGCGGTAGCCTCGGCGCGAAAGAGGTGCTCGTTGAAGACGTGATGCAAGCCGACCCAGAACCTCTGATTCTCAGGCATGCTCTCAGTTCCCGCAGCCGGGGTCTTTAGACGACCAGATCTATCGTTGTACATTACCGCCACGTCCTCGTCAGTCATCCCTTGCACCCGCCCATTGACCATGACGATGAACTTATCCGAGCTGAGCGTGTTATTCGAGCTGTTGCGAAACAGCTTCTGCACATTGTGAGAGCCTGCAACCAGGTACACAGTGTCGGCGCCGAGGTTGAACTTCACCACGCTGCTTTTCTTCAGTGCTTCGGTGGCGCGCTCGAGGAATCTACTGTTGTCGGTGATGTACTGATATGTGTTTGAGACATAGGGGATGAGACCCGGCAAGCTCGGGGGCTCGTTTGCCTTTGGTCGCAAGACATGGCGCAGGAAAGCTATACCAATAATTGGTAGCAACAGCCAGGTGATGATTGGTGATGTCGCATGTTGTTGGAGCGACTGCAAGAGTCCTTGGTTGCTGCCAAATGACTCGGAAGTATTTGTCGAAGCCATCGCCAGCTGTATAACAGGCAACCACCCCAAAGATATGTGAGGCACTTGATGATGATAAAAGAGATGTGGCGTCGGTGAGGGGTAGATAGACCGTTGTTTTTGTCTCGGAGGCGCACCATTCCATCATCCGAAGTTTGGCTTTGAGTTATCCTGCCGGTGCGTATCGCTAGATTGGGAATGTTACACTAGGCTCGTTCAACTCGTCATGAACATGGATAGCCAAGGTTGGACCTGAAGGATCGAAGAAAACATGCATATAACTGGCCAATCCTCAATGAGGGGTTCATAAGCCAGGAACGCGTGGACAGTCACCGCACATGGCAAACACAACGGCATCTTCACTCAAATCATCTCGCTCGTTTCTGTTTCCGATACAGCCAGTGAGGTGCGCACGAAGGATTGCGCTAATTCAGGGTGCACCCAGCCCGCGTCCTTATGAACGAACGGGTGTAAGCGCGTAAGCATCTTCCCCTTGATGACGTCCCAAGACCCTGGTCGAGCGGTTATCGTGCATCACATCGCATCCCATATTGTTGCGAATATCGTCTGATTTCTTGTAAAGCTCGTTGAAACCTGTCTATGCAATGTCCAGAGTCTTCAGGTGCTCGGTGTTGGTCGCGATGCTTTGCTCCAAAGAGATCCAACCCGGCCTGCCCAGCCTCTTCAGCAGGCTTTCTGCCCTCGCAATGGGCTTCACTGTCACAGGATATTCATCATTGTGGAAGTTATCGGCAAACTTCCTGCCTGGATTCTGCTTCCGAAGGATATTCAAGATGATGTCCCAGTTCATCGGGTAGGCAAATGCGAAGATGCGTTCACCCTCGACATCAGGCAGAATAGCCGCCGCAACGTGCAGGGCAGCATCATCCTCGACGTCGACAAAGAAGTGGGGAAGATGCCAAAGCTCAGGAAGAGTCTTTCCCTCAAAGAGTTCGACAATGAGGCCGAACGATGACGAGCCTCCAGTTTGAGACGGGTCGATGCTTCTTCCAAAGTTGAAGTCTGGAACAACTAGCAGAGAGGATGAGAGTAAGCATGTGCGGTCGTGTCATGATTGAGGCTTCTTCTATGTTGCCTCAGAGAGTATTGAACGCCGACTTACTCGAGTTCACCACGATATCTGGCCGATCGGATTTATTCTCTTCGTAGAACTTCCAGATGTTTTGCTCTTGCTCCATCTTACTCGCGCCGTAAATCGCTCCGCCGTGTTCAACACCCCAAGGAGGAGGTGCCCAAGCCAGTTCCTTGGCGTCGTGACCAAATGTGTCCACATCCACCGTCTGGCCCTTCAGGGCAAAGAAATTTTCCTTCTTGAGTGGCATGAGAGTTGAGGCTGATGAAGTTAGAATGAACCGTTTCATGTTTGGTTCCTTGTATGCTGCCTCGATAGCGACCATCCCGCATTTCACTGCACCTCCAATCACTTCGGCTGGGTCGCCGTTGAAATCGATGACGGTAGCAGTGTGCACGAAAATTGACGCCCCTATGATATTTAGTCAGATGATCCTACATAAAAACGGTGCACTCGAAAGTGCATGCATGAAGCAGGGCGGGTTCTCGGAGCTTGACGCCGTGCTTGAGGGCCACAACAGCACTTACCTTTGATAGCCTCATCATACGCGCCATCAACCTGCATATCAGGAACCACATGTAGTTCAAACTTCCCTACCCCGTACTTCTTCTCAAAGTGTGGGACAAGCCAAGCACTCTTCTTCGGGTTACGGACCGTTCCGCGGACTTTATATCCATATCGAATGAACTGGTCTGCGATGTGAGACGCAATGTAGCCATTAGCGCCAGTGATTACGGCAATTGATCCCTTAGGGACAGCAGGGTTCTCAATGAACGACATGCTCAATTCGGTAGTGGCAACTTGGTGTGTGTCTGTGTTGTTGCTTGAGTTCAGATGCCGTAACGTATAGCTGCGTTTAAATACGTATAATGTGGTGTGAACAAAAAGAAGGGGAAGTTGAATTCGAGAATAGTTCAGACGGCATATTCTTATATGATCTGGATTAGCATACATCATAGAGACTCTGCCGTTGAGAAATGTCTCGTTATGTGGCCGGCCGGAGAAAACAAACATCTCCGTGAAGTGGGTCGGTGACTCGGGCTCGACGTGATGCCGCCGAAACATGGTACGGATGCAGTGGGTTTTGTCCGCCGTCACCTTGAGCCGCAAGTCAATAGAAGTTGACTCGGGCGCCACTGCTGAACTAGTCTGAAGCATCATGGTTCCATCGATCTAACCTTAACAGTTTACAACCTAACGAGGAATTGTTGGATGTTGTGTGGGTTGAAAGCCTCGAATGCTGTTTGTTCCGATGAAAGCTATCATCTTCTTCTTAGACGAGTCCACAAGTACCCATCCTCAACGCGTCGACCATCCGTACAAGTGTTGACTCGAACCTCAATATGCTGCTCAGAATTTGAATAAAGTGGATGTGAAGTCAGCAACTTGTCTTGGCCCCTTACTTGTCATTAAAAAGCAAATATTATTGGGTTTCGCGGGAACGAGTTAGATTTGACCTCAGCGCCAATTTGCACGCAGAAATTTTCGTCTCCCTCCTTCAAAATATTGGTGATCTCCCGCCATCATTCTAAGCAGGCGGAATGAGCCCGATGCTACAATGGTGTGTGGAGGAAATGCACCAGAAGCTGCGTCATGATGCATGCAACCCTTGTCAAGCTGAACCCTAGCTGAGGTTAGCTCAAGCAGCGTCCTAAGTAAGCAAGGCTGCGAGAAATATGGCTATCGCAAAATCCATCAGCACTAAAATTATAGAGCTTCAATTATCACTGACCGCCGCGATGGGTTGGCCTCTGAGCCTTGCGTAGCGGAAGCCATCGGACCTACCAACGAACGGCTTCCAGCGCCAAAACATTTCATGCTTAGTACCTCTCCCTTGCCGCCGCAGACATGGCCACCAAGCCCAAGCAGATCCGTTTTGAAGAGGATGGGTTCGATGATTGGTCAGACTCACCGAAATCGCCTTCCCGGTCACCAACGCCCAGTGTCAGTTCCTTTCAACGTGACTCTCGCCCAAAACGTGGCACTACGCGGATTCCTTCACGGATTGTTTCCAAGCGCGCATTGATACATCTTGGATACTCCTTTGCCGAAGATGGAGACACCATTATTGTTCAGCTGGCGCTCGGACAGAACCACATCGAGGAGCTTCTTGAACTCAGCAAAAGAATCCGAAGCTCAGATCAAGGGACTTCTGAAGTCGGCGATAGCGGTGAGACGGGCCCCCGAGATGAAGATCAAGGCTTTGACTGGATCAACGTCAATGCACCTGATACAGAGACGCCGCATCTAGAGACGGGAGAAATCGGAGACTTCTCTGGGAACGAGGATGAAGAGTCGACGCTAGATGACACGGATTGGGATTGGGACGATCTTGAAGGTCCAGTGATCTACTCAGGGGTTCTAAACCTGAACAGCACAAAATCGTCCATGGACAATGACATGAACTCTACTGCCGGAAAGCTTCTGGCTTGGAATCAAGAAAAGTCAGATCTCATTAATGGAGCTAAGACGGAGCTCAATACAGTGCATGCAGCAGAGTTCTATATGGATCGAGCCGGTAACCAAAAGATCACTCTTGCCTGCCCGGAAGACTACGAGTTTGGGGCTACAGATGAGTCCCTTGTTCGGTTAAGATGGCTGTGAGAATGACCCAAATCATGAGGCAAATGTCAAAACTGACAGAAGAATACCTTAGACACGTACAGTCGGAGTCCTTGAATGTTGCGACTATGGAGGTAAGCTTTGAACAATCGTGAGCAACTTCACAAACACAGAAGCGTGGTCACTGACCGACAGGTAAAGACTCTGATATCAGACTGTCCATATTTATCCCAATCACTTAGACTAGTAGCCCTTACAGTTCTCAAAGAAGTCACTGCGAAATGTGAGAGATCTTCAGAAAATGGCTCTTACCTCGAACCTGGCTCAATGATCCAATACATTGGGAGATACAACAGCTCACTTGGGGTCTATGCAGACGAAGACGCCTCTGATACCGAACCTGTAGTCTTCATCTCTTCACCTCATCTTCTTCTTACCGACAGGCGCTCAGCCAACAGATTCCCCGGGAAGCACTATATGAGGAGTCTTCGAGAAGTTCTCTATGGCTATGACGACGAAGCACAGCCCAATAATGACTCTCGAGGACGAAATTTCAAGCTTGACGAGGATGGACCGCCCAAATTGAAGGTTCCGCAAATTTGGACCCTAATAGTTGGTGCAGGTAAGCTTTCCATTTACTAAATAAGGCACTCGCTTACACTTCCTGACTGTATCAGACCTGATCGTCACCTTCTCAGAACTCTTGTCGCCAGAGATACAACAAAATCTGATCAAGATTGACCGGACGAAATCATCTGCAGGACTTTACACCGTCAGGCTCATTAACGAACAAGACATGTGTCGGTATCATGTTGTCGTTAAAGCCGATTGGAAATATGCAGTGAGTTCACGGTTGACACCAGCTTCATCCTACTAGGAATTTTACTAAGAATTGGAGGACTTCCTCAAGCATGCGGTGGCACTGGCACTTAAGGGGCAAGGTCCTGTAAATGCAGCTGCTTACGTGCTAGTCAACGATTATTGGGGCATAATCACAGCAGATATCTGGCTGAACTTACTTGCGAGCGAGACGATCGAGGACTATGTCTTCGGAATCCGAGAGAAACACGAGGCGCAGCGGAGACCCAATGAGGAATTCCTTGCCCTGTCAGAAAAGCTCCTCACTGCGGGGAGCAGGAGCAATCTGGGCAGCCGCAGAGCGTCGCGCCGGAGGTAGGATATGAATGAGATCTTACGTTTTTGTACGCCATATGTACTGATGATTCTCCACCATTCACCTAGTTCATTCAGGTCCGACTCGAGAGCCACAAACCTGAATCCGATCGACATGGATATGCAGATGGTACTGCATCCCGGTATGTGGGAATATGGTGGTGACTCTCCGAGCCCTTCAGAAGACGGGTTAGACCAGGTAGGAAGCGACACGTTTGAAACTTCAACCCTGTCATTTGACTCACACTTGGGCGTTGATAATTCATCACTCGATGGCACTGTTGACTTGACTACATCCATGTCGGAAACAAGCTTTAGGATGAGAAACATGGCCAACTTTGAGTCATCTGTCTCGCTTGAGGGTGCTGAAGCCCCGAGGCTCTTCAAGCTTAAAAAGGAAACAGAAGAATCGGATCAGACGAGTCAAACAGTACGTAATTACATCATTTTCGTGACGAGACGAAGCTGACAATGGTTACCTCGTGCAGACTGTTAGCCCACGATTACAGCCTGGCCAGCCATATGTCGAGGTTGTTGAAGAAAGAAGATTTACTCTCCCACGAATTCACAGACAAACAACTCGATCTATGTCAACGAGGAGTTTGAGATCGAATCTCACGTTCGACGTTCCTGTATCACATCATAGACGACGTCGAAGCCGTTCAAGAACTCCAAGCTTTACTTATGCCCGCGAATCTCCTTTAGAAGCAGAGCCACTTCCATCTTGGCTCACTGATCAGGAGCAGTTCAGAAGAACACGCAGTGACGCAAGTTCTTTCAATGGCTCGTGGACCAGACAAACTCCCGATCGGGGATTTGGAACAAGTTTTCTCTCCACAAGCTTACCGCCACTGGATCTAGGCGATCTCAATTTTGTACCGTTTCTTGCCTGGAGACTAACATGGGACGACGACAAGAGATCACAGTCCGAGATTGAAAAGACCCTTACTCAGCTACTGGGTAATCTGAATGCGACTATCGAGTCGGATAGAATGGGAAAATGGTACAAGGCTTCTTTCGAATGTACCAAGGGCGAGCTTACGCAGCGGCTAGCTAGCATGCTACAATTATCTCCTCCCAAACCAACTGGAGAGGCAACTGAGGGCGTGGCGCAGACTAACTCGAGGCCGGACGTCAATCCAGGCTCAAACTCTGTAGTTGACGCCGTTCTACAGGAACCAGACCTAGAGACCAGCATTGAACATGAGGGGTCTACTGGAAGTCTTGTAGCTCCAGCGTCGACGTTGTTTGGGTCTACCGAGAACGAAGAAAATGAGTTGGACCCGAAGGTTGAACCCAACACACAATTCCGCCACCCTATACACAATTCATCAAGCGAAGATCTCCGATCTGGTAATGATCTTTGGAAACTGATGGATTCCAAAGAGGACCATGAATCATTCCTCCTGTCGAGAATATTTAGCGTTTCTCAAAGTATGCTCAGCGCCTTTCTTCCCGACGAGGGGCGTCTCGTCCATCATCCGGTCTGTAAACGATACTGGGGCTCAGTCGACGCAATATTGAGGGTGAGGGCTTCAAGCAAAATGCAAACGTTTGTGTCTAAACTAACATCCTTCAGGGGCTTCAGTGGTCGATCGATGAGATGAAAGGAACGGATCAGCTTTTCTGGTTTATAACACGGCCTACTACCCCCTTTCCGCCAGGAGAGTCAGCCTCAGTCTCAGGCTCAAGAGCTCTAGGCGATTGCGATGAGTGCGACAAGGTGAAACGATACTTGTCACCAGAAGAAGCACTCGACCATTGGCACAAGGTTCACATGAGAACTTCATGTCTGCACCAAGCGAGAAAGGACCGGGTATTTGATGATCCCTGTTTCGTTTGGATCCGCCGCCATACAGTCGAAGAATCCCGGACTGTCAGATCGAAGGAAGCTCCTAGGAACGAAGTGGTTTCGTGTCTAGAGCTATTCTATGAAGAGTTACTAGACATGGTTGACCGGACAGAGGAGCTGCACAAGCTGGTCATGAGCGTGACTAGCCTGGGAGACTCGGTCAACTGCCATGACAGCCGACCTCATCTGCCCAATAGCCTAGTTGAGGCCTTTGAGCGGATCGTTGGCCTTTTCGTACTGAAAGCTAAGGAGATTTCCTGGATGAACAGACTCACTGTCACTCCTGATTCGTTATACGGCCGTCATGCTGATCGACGCTTGATGGATCTCAAGAGGAATGCGGCAGCAATCTCAGAGCGTGTTCGCAATCACCTCGACCGAGCGAAGGAGGACATCATCCTATTGGGAACCAGTAGAGGTGACACGGACAGGATCATTATCGCACCAATAGGGCCCGAGTTCCTGGCAGTTGCGCTGATCAGCAATCTGCAGAATAACATCTCCAAGCGAGGCACCAACGAAAAGGTCGATCTCATCAGTCACTACCGGAACCACACTGCCAAACTCCGTTTCAACACCAACCGAAAGCCGAAGCGGCAGGCTTTTGTAGAGATCCATGCTCTTGAAGAGGAGTTGGAGGCTTTGCAGATGGTGGTCGCTTCGCAGCAAGGACTATTGAGGGCGTACCAGAGGCTCTTTTCCCCATTGAATTTCAAGTACCCCACGACCGACTGGATCTACTATAAGGAACGAAAATCTCTGTTCAGACTTGAGAGCAAGTGCGTGCGCAGACAGCAGCGACGCTTGGCGGAGCGCGATAGGGCACTTGGAGTTCTTCGGAAGAAGGTGAGGGTGTTGAGAGACGAGACGAAGCAGAGAATCGAAATCCTTGACGAGGGCCATGGAAAGGCGATTCGGGTGTTTACCATAGTTACCTTGTTCTTCTTGCCATTGTAGGTCAACTTTGACCTTGAGTTGTTGAACTTTTGGGGCTGATCACAAGATTTAGGTCATTCATCACGAGCTTTTTCGGAATGAATACGACCGACATCAGAGATACCAACTATGACCAAAAGATCTTCTGGATCTCGGCCCTCCCCGTCACGTTTGGGGTCATAGGGTTAGCATTTCTGTATGGCTACAAGTGGGATATGATCGCGGGATGGGCAAACAGGACGCTGAGATCGGCCGACAAGAGTACAGCCCCCCATGATTTCTTGAATGAGGAGATACCGACTTGGACGAGTACGGCGGAACCAAAAGATACCTGGGAGCCAAATCATGGACGAGCCAGCGTCACCGGGTGGAGGTATCGAATGTCGTATCTATCCGCACGGCAGCGGCGGCGAAAGGGCAGAGTTCCTAGGAAGAAGACGGACGATAGTCTCTTTCGGCCATAGCATTCACGAAGCAGAGGCAGTTTCTAGGTTGAGGTAAAGCGGGATGCTTGCTATGGTCTCGAATAAAAAACTGAATGGACATGGTATCTTTAGCGTGCCGCAGGTGGCTTCTTCGTATCCTCCTCTGGTTGCTCGCGTTCTTGGCCATCGGCATCGAACAGGGTTTCCTGAGCTACACAAGACGTCAGTCAGATTATCACCACCAATGCAGGCGAGCGACTTACCACTCCAGAGCTCAGCATAGAGTCCGCCCCTGTCAATAAGTTCACGATGGGTACCCATCTCGGCTACGTTACCCTCCTTCAGTACGATGATGAGGTCCGCGTCGAAAATGGTGCGCAGTCTGTGGGCTACGAATACACTGGTCCGTGCCTTTTCACGAAGAATGCTGTTAATGTTGAGCATAAGAGCCTGCTCGGTGTGGGTATCCAACGCGCTGGTGGCCTCATCGAAGAAGAGCAGAGGCGGGTCCTTAAGAAGGAGTCTGCTGACGGCCAGACGCTGCTTCTCTCCGCCGGAAATCATCAAGCCACGCTCTCCCACCTTCGTCTGGTATCCATCGGGGAACCGCTCAATGATTTCGTGGATGCGTGCGCGCTGAGCGGCGGCGATGACGCGCTCCGGGGGTGCTGACATGTCGCCATATCGGATGTTGTGCTCGATGGTGTCGTTAAAAAGCGGGGTGTCCTGGGGAACAACGCCAATGGCCCGGCGGAGAGAGTCCACCTGGACTTGGCGAATATCCTGATCGTCGACAAAGATGCGGCCAGACTGCGCGTCGTACGAACGGAAGAGGAGTCGGAGCAAGGTAGATTTTCCGCAGCCGCTAGGACCGACGACGGCGACCTTCTTGCCAGCCGGGATGGTAAGCGACAGGTTGCGGAGGATGGGGCGATCGGGGTGGTAGCCAAAGGTGACGTTTTCGAATCTAATTTGTCCACCCTTGGACAGAGCCAAGGGTTTGGAGTCGGGCGCGTCCTTGATGGAGACGTTGACCTTTTGCAGGTTGAACAGTGTCTCCATGTCAAGCAATGACTGGCGAAGCTCACGGTAGACGGAACCAAGGAAGTTGAGGGGTACGGAGAGCTGGAACACGAGCTGGTTGACCATGACGAGGTCACCGACAGTAAGCGTGCCTTGGGCAACACCGTTAGCAGCCAGATACATCATGGCTGTCAGCGCCGAGGAGAAGATGATGTTTTGTCCACTGTTGAGGAAGGCTAGCGAAGTTGCGACTTTGATGGAGCTCTTCTCGTAGACCTGGAGGGCCTGATCGTATCTCGCGACCTCGAACTTCTCGTTGTTGAAGTACTTGACAGCCTCGTAGTTGATCAGCGAGTCTACGGCAACTGTCGATGCCTTGTTATCGGCCGCGTTTGCTTGTCTCCTGAACTTTGTTCTCCAAGCTGTCGTCCAGATAGTAAAGGCCGTGTACCCAACCATGGTGAGTACCGTAATGGCGGCGAACTTGGCGCCATACTGGTACGTCAGGATACCGCAGACCATCGAGATTTCCAGTGCAGTGGGGAGAATATGGAAGACCATGCTCGTCAGCAAGAAGCTGATGCCCTTGGTACCGCGATCAATCGCCCTTGTCAGTCCACCAGTCTGCTTGGACAGATGGAAGCTGAGGTCCAGCCGCAGCAAATGATCAAAGACGTTGCAAGCGACTCGCCGGATGGCCTTCTGAGCAACGGAAGCAAAGACGGCGTTTCGGAGCTCCTGGAAGATTGTGGCGCCTATCCTCGTCGCACCGTATGCCAAGATCATACTCCCCGCGATTGTCACCGCCGTGCCGCCGGTTGCGCCAAAGTCGACATTCATAGAATCCACGATGCTCTTGAAGTAGAAGGGAACCTGCACGTTCAGGACCTTTGCGCCAATCAACAAGGAAACAGCCAGTCCAACGCGGAACTTTGTGCTCAAGCTGTCCTTGGGCCACAAGTATCGCGACATCTCCTTCATGATGGCCCAGTCGGCCTTGCGCTGCTCCTGTGTAGACTTTTCTGGCGTTGCGAGAGGATCGACGGCCGTACTCTTCTTCGCCTTGGCAGGTTCTGCCTTGGAGAGCTGTGCCGTGGTCTTGTCGGCGCCATTATCGTTCTTTGCCGTCGTCGGCGGCTTGGGTTGGTCGCGTCTCGAAGGTGCACTCGTTTGGAAGATGCGAATGGGGGCCCGGGGGCTTTGAGGAAGCCATGCCGGTCGGTAGAATTGGGTGTGGGAGATGCCTCGAGGGCAGGCCAAAGGAGCCTTGGTGACGGCTCGGATGATCATCGTAATCGTGCCCTGCGCCGCAACTCGATCATCTTCCTCGTGGAGTCTGCGGTGAGAGACGTGTCAGCGAATGGCGGGGTGACGGGGGCTGAGCCGAGCTATCGATAAACGATCCGATCACGGGCATGGACGGAGATCGGCGCAACTCACCACAATTGAAGAGTTCAGACAGCAAACATGAGGCCAATCGTGGTTTCCGGATGATGCGGGAGGGGAACGGCAACCGGATTGTACGTGGTTGGGTGTCAAACGCGGCGATGATGCACAACGAGGCGTAAAAGTCGCAAGCACCGGGCTCGGCATTGTCGAGCGCCTCGGCCGGGATGATGCAATCGCCGGCGCCTGAGGCACCTTGAGAGCCCGCCCGATTGGCTCCACACCAGGCACACCGAGCACACCGAGCACAGCAAGGTGCGCAATTTTTTACCGAGACTCACCAGTCACGGACCAAGGTCTGCAGGCACACCGAGAACGCTCACCGATCATTCCCGTGGCAGAATAGGAAGAAGAACCAGCCTAACTCAAACACGCGCCTTGTGAAAGAGCTTTGATAGTATGAATTATTCTTTCTGGCGCTTGTGAATCTTTAGGCCATAGAATTAAAATGCATCAACTCAGCACTGGCTCTGCTCAGCACTAACAACATCGCGGGCTACAAGTCTAGGTAGAGTGCAAAATATGCGAAAAGGTGAGCGCCAACGCAGTGCAGGTGATGTATGCATCGCCGCTCGGAGCATTCGTGCTCCTTAAAGCATTCTCAAAATCGCCAAGCTTCGGTTATCGCCCTTGAAGCGGGCCGGGGGGCTAGATTTTATGTCCGGCCGATGCGGCTCGCCCGTTCTTAGAGCCGTGCCTAGGTTTTAGTTCATCGCCTACGCGGCCGCCCTCTTCTAATTCTAGAGTCGGATCCTAAGACGCATGTTCGGGTTCACACGCCGTTCATCCGGTCCAAGGCGGTGCTGTGGCTCAGAAGCTTTCAATGTGTAACAATCTGCATAACAGTCAACAGTTATCACCAACGTCAGGGGCTCCGGAATGGTTGTGCCAGCGGGACTCTCTCCAAGCCGATTAGGAACTTTGGAAGTGAAGCAGCGGCATGGCGGCGACTCCTGTCAAAGATTGAGTGGGGGTACTATGTAAAGTTTTGATTGTTGTTGTCGGCCTAGCCCGCCCTCTCATCCCTATGTCTCGCCATCGACTCACTGTCACCCTATCATCAGCCCCTCGGACGCACCAAAAGCTTTGCCGCGTAACCACATGCACTGGTCTAGATATCCAGCCGTAGTAGGTAGACCTTGAGATATCTCAACGCCTCTGGCTGGGCTGACGGATCAGCTTCCATCAGGACCTGAGATTTGGAACTCAAAGAGTCCAACACTTCAGCTACCATTGTCCATCTGATAACATCGCCAAGCAAAATGGCGCACTTGTGAATTATGATTGTGATAGTCCAATGCTACCATCCACGTGGTTTAGCTCGCAGATGTCAAGATCGCCTCCGGGATCTGCGAGCAGAAAAATACCCCTTTTAGAACATTGCGCATTCTAGCCCGGTAGCCCCCAAGGGCGAGGCCGCTTCTTTTAGTTCCCTTTCCCAAGTCCATGGGCTCCGATTGCAGAGTTTCTAACTTTCTAGTGCGTCGAGCAGGGAATAGCATTATTCGAGGTCCCTCTACGGAGACAGCCACGCGTCGCCCACGTAGAGTTCGGATTTCCCGGTATGGGTCCCGGGTTTTCCGCTGCCCTGGAAAAGAATTCTCGCATACATTTGACCCTGGGAAATCGGAGTCTCCATGATAAAGACACTTAAACGCCATTAGAGATGTGGCTCAGATGTGGCCCGCTTCGCAGCCTTAATTTATCGTGAGTCTCCTGGCGACGCGCGATATCGCCTCCCGCCGCCGCTTACAAACTTCAACACCAGAGCTGTGATAGTAAACAGCTCAGCGTACAATAGTCCTCAAATCGTTAGAAAATATACAGAAAATATAGCGAGCTTTGATAATTCGAACGAATATGATTTCGACAATATCTACGTGAATTCCTTTGTCAATGAACAAGACTTTTAAGAATAAGGCCGAGATCTGAGCCCGGTGTCCGGGAGCATCCCCCACATGCCGGGTCGTGGAACTTCGCCGATGGATGGGGCTCACCGTGGATCATCATCACCACGAACTACGGAGGTAAACTCGGGACGTCGGCGCTATCGCCCCATCGGCCACGCAACGATGACGGCGGAGCATGAAACTGCAATCCATAGGAAACAGGAGGAAACATGGGAAAACATGGAAACACAACGTTGATATAAGTTCAGACGTTTCGCCAAGATGTAGACTTGAGATGAACACCCATCAACCAGTTTCATTCTTTTGCTTCAACCACTATTAGACGTTCGCTTTTCTTGCCCAGCATGAAGGTTTCTACTTCTGCGGGCGCGCTCGCCGCTCTTTCTTTCGCTTCTTCTGCATTTGCTGCCTCCAACTCTTCTTCCACCCTCACCAACGCCATTCTCGCCGACGGATATGGTACGTACTTACATCTCTTATAAGTGAAGTTTTTCACTTATACCTAACCTGTCATCAATAGTCTCCCTCGGCCGTTTCGATGATGCCTACCAGAAGGCCAAGGCCTTTGTTGCGACTCTCGACACCGCCGCCAAGGTTTCCATCATCACCGGCCAAAGCGTTACCGGCAACGCCACCTGGACCGCCCTGAACAACAAGGATGGTGTTTCCGGCATCAACTACCAGTTCTACGTCTCCGGCTTCAGCATGGCCAACGCCCTGACCATGAGCTGGAACCGTCAGCTCATCGAGGAGCAGTTCAAGGCCATCGGTGACGAATTCTACGGCATGGGCTACAACCTCATCAACGGACCCGAGGCCGGCCCGCTCGGCCGCACCCCTTACGGTGGAAGAACCCCCGAGACTTTTGGCTCCGACCCCTACCTCACGGGTATCGCCATGGGCAAGGCCATCTCCGGCATGAACTCCGCTGGTGTCATCGCCGGTGGCCGTCATTTCCTCCTCAACGAGCAGGAGACTAACCGATCTTCTGGTATCTCCGCCACCACCACCAACGTCTACTCCTCCAACGCCGACGACAAGACCATCCACGAGCTCTACTCCTGGCCCTTTGCCGATGGTGTCCAGGCCGGAATGATGGCCGTCATGTGCGGCATGACCCGCGTCAACGACACCCTCTCTTGCGAGAACAACGCCCTCGTCAGCAAGCTCCTCAAGAAGGAGTTCGGTTTCCTCGGTCTCGTCTTCCCCGATGTCAACTCTCAGTCTACCTCCTACGGCTCCGCCAACGCCGGTCTCGACTACGGCTCTAGCACCTACTGGACCGAGGACATCCTCACTGCCGGCATCAACAACGGCAGCTTCACCCAGGCCCGCCTCGACGACATGGTCGTCCGCAACGTCATTGGATACTACTACGTCGGTCTCGACGACGGCAAGCAGCCCTCCAAGGCCTCCACCACCGAGTACCGTGACGTCCGCGGCAACCACTCCAAGCTCATTCGCCAGGTCGCCGGCGAGTCCATCGTCCTGCTCAAGAACTCCAACACTTCCGGCCTTGGTCTCCCTCTCCAGAAGCCCCGTACCATCTCCCTCTTTGGTGCTCACGCCGGCCCTGCCCTCGCCGGCCCCAACCAGCCCTTCAGCGTTCAGGGTACCGACAGCGACGTCTACCAGGGTCACCTTGCTTCCGGCACCGGCTCCGGCCAGCTCTCGCTCCCCTACCTGGTCACCCCTTTCCAGGCCATCACCCAGCGCGCCATTGACGACAACAGCATGATCTGGTGGCTCCTTAACAACACCTACACCTCCACCTCTTCCGGCGGCATGTCTGGCGGCGGTGGCGGCGGCAGCCCTCCCGGCGGCTCTTCCAGCAACAGCACCGGTGGCGGCATGGGCGGAGGCATGGGCGGTAACAGCACCGGCGGAGGTATGACCGGCGGTGGCGGCGGTGGCCTCGGCAACCTTGGTCAGGGTACTGCTATGACTCCCTCCTTCACCAACTACGCCGAGAACTCCGAGGTCTGCATTGCCTTCATCAACTCCTACTCCGGCGAGGGAGGCGACCGTAGCCTCCTCTACGACGACGAGCAGGATGCCATGGTTACCTCCGTCGCTTCCAACTGCAACAACACCGTTGTCGTCGTCAACACCGCCGGCCCCCGCATCCTCGACGCCTGGATCGACAACGAGAACATTACCGCCGTCATCTACTCTGGTCTCCTCGGCCAGGAGAGCGGTAACGCCATCGCCGATGTCCTCTACGGCAACGTTAACCCCAGCGCCAAGCTGTCTCACACCATTGCCAAGAACGCCGACGACTACCCCGTCTCCATCTGCTACACCGAGGACTGCGACTTCACCGAGGGCGTCTTCATCGACTACCGCTACTTCGACTCCAAGAACATGACCGTCCGCTACCCCTTTGGCCACGGCCTCAGCTACACTGCCTTCACCTACGGCAAGGTCGACGCAAAGGTCACCAACCAGACCGCCGCCGACTCCACCTACCCGACCGGCACCCTCGTCCCTGGTGGCGAGGAGGATCTCTTCGAGGAGGTCATCAGCGTCAAGACCAACATCAAGAACGACGGTGGCGTCCAGGGCGCCGAGGTCGCCCAGTTGTACGTCAGCTTTCCCTCCGAGGCTGCCCAGCCCCCTCGCGTGCTCCGCGGTTTCGAGAAGATCGACCTCGCCCCCGGTGCTGCTGGTGACGTGACCTTCAGCGTCCGCAGACGTGATGTGAGCTACTGGGATACTGTTGCTCAGCAGTGGGCTATTGCCAAGGGCAAGTACACCTTCTCTGTCGGCTCCAGCTCGCGCGACATCCGCGCCTCGGCGGACATCACCATCTGAGGCAGAACGACTTTGCGCCTTGTTTTTCTTTGTACATACTCTTTTAGAAGTCAATTGTCCTTGACGTTCTGATTGGACTCGCTGTGCTATAGATATAGACTAGATACCTCTTGCTGCAATTCATCCTCTTCTACAACACGTTCTATCTTGATATCGAACTTGTGAATTCTTCAAGTATTCTTGTGCTCAGATCATTTCTCAAGAGAGGCGAATCGAGCATGAGCGTGAAGCAGATCTGATTCTCTCGTATACTATGGCCATGGCTTGGATACGTCTTAACAGATGCTTCTGTGACATTTATATTCCGTTTTTAAGCTGCCAGAAAAAGCAGGAATACACAAATTTATCATGAGGAAGGAGGCAGGAGCAACTCAGTCGGGCTCGGTCCTACCCCCAAAGGCTGTGATTCAGAGATATCGTCTTCGCATCAGCTACAAAAACTTCTCCAGATTCTCTTTCAACTTTGACTGCAAACTTTGGCTGCATTACATCTATACTACACACGCCATAGCGCATCACCATGACCTTCTCATCCGATGATTACGAGTAAGTCATCTGATGCAAGAACCATTTGAAAAAATCCGGGTTAGCCTCGTGTTCAGCCTCGGCTACTTCGATCAGAAATACATCAGCCCGCAATCTTCATTCGATAGGATGGAGCTGACGAAGGGGGACACACAGGCTCCTCAAGACTGGCATGCTCTCAGACTGCCAAATCAAGTGCGAAGGCAAGACATGGAATCTGCACAAGTCGATCTTGTGCGCGCGTTCCAAGTACTTCATGAGATGCTTGACGGGCGACTGGCCAGTATGTTTTTGTAAATGGAGACAATGGAGATTGTAAATGCACGATCTGACTTGTTAATAGGAGGCCAAGACTGGCATTGTCGAGATCACCTGCTTCACTGAGAAACAAATGGATCTCCTCTTCAACTACATCTACACCGGCGATAAGCAGACCTCCTTCGCCCCGCTCCTCCTGCTCCTTATTTCTCCCTGCATGCCTTTGATGATCTTGGGTGGGAAGGTTACACTATTGTCAATGAAATTCACTGGATACAATACACACTCCTTTCATAAGTCGAGCTTCACCCTTGAGGCACCTTGGAGGATATTGGCTAAGCGAACCGTCGAACAGTATTCGACTTTTACAGCGTCTGTCAGAACGACACCTTCCTGCACACCGCCATTCAGCTCTGAACACTAGGCGATTACTTCTTGGTGAGAGTCCTCTGCTCCGAAGTTGAGTCGGAGCTCACAGCCTACACATTATCCCGTACACAACGGGCAGCCATATTCACAGGCATGCACCAACCCAGCCCCCAAGATTGGGTCAATGCCGGCCGACTTCTCTATACAGACTACCAAGACGTGGACAACACACACATTCTCAAGGCAACATTCTTGGAGATCACGCTTGGCAAGCCATGGGCCCGGAAGCTGCATCTCCAGATGCCTGAGTTTAAGACTCTGTGCCAGGAGCAACCAGACTTTGGCAGCGATTGCATGATCAAGCTCGTCGATGACGGTGTCCAATGACTTCAGTAATCAGGAATCACTAGGAGGATCGGAGAAGAAAGGCTCAATTTTCCTCTCAGATAGTTTCGGAGTTCTATAAGAGGGCGTGGATGGACTGTGTACATGCTAGGGGCACTTATGAGTGGGCCTGCCACTAGACCTGAGATGGAACGACTGGCATAGAGACGAGGCACTTACTACAAGGACTTGCCCAAGCCAACGATGCACCTATGGGAACTTCGGGACAGTAAATCATTCACAATATTCTTACGGAGAACGCCCAGCTTCTCACCAGAATCCCCTTCTATTGATCGTGCTGTTCCCAATTTTCGGCAAGACTGTGAACTTGGTCGTCAACCCCTTCCAGCTCTCACTTAGCTGGGGATCAGCAAATGGTAGCAGCACCGCAAACCTCATTCTGTTTCTAAGTCAGCATCGTTTGATCCAAGGCACATCATCTGCTGGGGACGGTGGTGTAAGAACTCACGTGTAATTGCCCGGTGCCATGACACTCCCGTCGCCCAACTTGCCAAACCAATAGTACGCTGTCGTAAACCCGCCCGTCGTCAGTGCGTTTCTCGCGACATCAGTCTCTGGAAACGAGAAAGTATCGCTGGCGTTGTGACGAGCGGGGTTGAAGCTCGACGTCTTACCGGCAGAGGCCCAGGATGTGGCTGCGCCGACGTAGCCTCGTTGTCCGGACACGGGAGGGTACTCCCAGTCTCGCGCCTCGTTAAAGCTGGATTCATAGATCTGGTGCTTTGGGTTAGTATTAAGCCGTACTGCCAAAGGGTTGGGTGTTGAAGTTGGCTTACATCCCACCGAACCTCTCTTGTGCCCCATTTGGCCTTCATGAACATCATGGGGAAGTCTTGTATACCACTGGCGAGTTCAAAGCTGAAGCTGTAGTTCAAGTCAGCTTCATGTACCAACTGGTCCATGGCCACATCACACTCACGTCGTTTTGTTACTATACGCGCTCGTCGACCTCAACCATGGGTATGTCCCATGGAAGGGACTTTCCATCTGCTTCTGCAAGTCGAAAGCCAACCCTTGGTAGGGAACGGATACAGTCTTCCCGTTGTCGCCCTTGACCAAGAGACGACCACCGTAGGCCGGGAGCGCTGTTTCGTTAACCCCCCCTGGCGCCTCAAAGATGAATCTAGGGAAGTTAGCCTCATCCTCAACATCCGTTCTTCAAATAAGAAAACTCACTCTGCTCGTCTCTCCTCTCCAGGACCCAACACAAATTCCTCCGGCACCGTAACCCTCGCCGAGATATTGCTAGGCACGATTTCTGGCCTATACTTGATCCTCGGCGTCTCTCCCGGATCACGTCCATCAAACGCCTTAAGCATCTCAACCCCAGCCCAGCTCTCAACCTCGAAGGTATACCTCACCGTCTGATTACCTCCGTTTCTGACCAGAACTCCTTGATTCGCGCGGAAGTTGGCAGTATCATTCAACCCAAACCTCGTCAGCTCCAAGCTCGTTCGATATCCAACAACCTTGGCCGCATCAACAAGCCCACCACCAACCTGCTGCGACGGCGCCCGATACGCCTGATCCGCATCGCCACTATACAACAACCACGGCAACGAGGCCCCCGTCGAGATGATCCTCATACTTAGGTCCCTCGCAAATCCCTTGCCGTGAATACTCCTTCCGCCATGCTTACAGATATACAACGCTGCAACACCAGCAACATAAGGTGTAGCCATACTCGTCCCAGACAGCAACACAAACTCATTATCATCCCCACCAGGCCACGTACTAAACACATCCGTCCCTGGCGCAGCAACATCAGGTTTGACAGACAAATCATATAACCCGCCCCAACTCGTGAAATACGACGGCCGCAGGATATCTCCTCCCGTCACCTCATCACGCTTCACCTCCGCACTCGCAACACTGAGCACATTCTCGCCCGAACTCCCCGTGCTGGCGTAATACGCCCCTCCGTTCCCCGAGTTCCCGGCGCCAATGGTGACGACCACGCCCTCAGCAGCGATCCGGCTCGCAACGACAGCCCAGGCATTACTCGCGAATCCCCCTCGACCGCCGATACTAGCAGTAATAACATCCATCCCATCCTCGTACGCGCGGAGGAACGCATCGATAATAGTCGCCTGATCCGTCCCATCACCCGGACCAAAGACTTTATACGAATACAAACTCGCATCAGGCGCAACACCAACCCACCCGGAAGAAACATCCTCCCCGGCAAGGATCCCCGCGACATGCGTCCCGTGCCCTTGCTCATCAGCCGGGTCCGCATCGGGCTTCTTCTCGGTGCCGACGACCCACCCGTCCCCGACGAGGTCCCGGCCGCCGGCAACCTTGAACCCGGGGCCAAAACCCGCGCCGAGGGCGGTGTGTTTGTACCATATGCCCGTATCGACGATGCCGACTTTCACGCCCTGCCCGCGGACGCCTTGTTGGTGGAGTTCATCGACGCCCGTGGCCCAGTGTACTGCGTGGGCTGCTGCCGCGGTAGGGTCGACTGCGACTTGGCGCTTGACGGGGGCGATGAGGTATGCCTGCATGTTGGGCCAGACGGCTACGATGCCTGGGAGGATGAGGAGGGATTCGAGGGTGTGGTTGTTTGTTTCTAGACTCGCGCCGGAGAAGAGTGGTGAGTCAAAGGTTTTGAGGACGCGGATTCCTGTGGAGGAGAGTTCGTCGCGTTTGGTTTTGGCGTGGGTGCCCTGTTGTTGGTCAGTCTTGAGGAATTAGTTAGAGATGGTGAGAGGACTTGCGCTGGCGAATTCGATGATGAAGCGGTGTGCTTCAATCTTTGGAGAGTCGTCGTCGGTGATGTCTTGAGCGGCGGCCTCGGCGACCCAGGCGAGGGCGGACAAGATCCAAAGGCAGCGCATCGTGGTTCTCGGCCAAGTTCTTCACATTTACCGTCACGAGTTTGCTGTAACTGGTGGCTGCATCTTGTCGAGTATAGAGACAGCGAGCATACCGACCTTTAAACCATCGCGACAACTCATCATACGCTTCTCTGCGCACAATTCGCAGTCTCCAGCAATGCGTATCAATTGCCCCGCATCTCATGCGAGCAAGGGTTCTGTAATGTGCTCGTTCTCTTTTTGATAATCCAACGTCGGACCAGGAAGCTCAAAGAGGGAGGTCGAAAGCGGTGATGGGTCCGATCTCGCTATGGCAGGATGTGCCAAGACAGCGCTGGGTATGGCTGATGAGATAATGAACATAATGAGTAAGATCGAGTCTTGACGTTGTCCATGATTATATCTACCTACTCGCGGCAGGTGGTCACGTCAGTCATCAAATCGCGAGGTGCTCATAGTGATGGATGAGGCCATGTTTGCTCACTACTGAGCATCAAGAATCGCATCTCCAGCCCCGAGAATCGTAGCATTCGCCAAGAGATCCACACGACTAGGATCTTGAACCTGCGAAAACGTGCTCTTGGGGAGTCACCGACATGCTATTCAATAATGCTCCGAGAGGCAACGAGTCCGTGGTGTTGTCAATCTGAGAGTTGCGAGTCTCTCTGTGTACACGATCAGGTTACTTTTTCGTCCAAACATTTCCAATTGAAAACAAGTGATTCGTCCGTCCCAACGGAGCAAACAAGCTTCAATTGAGTTTCGGCCATTCCGCCCGAGCGTATGCCAGGAACCGGGCTGTAGATCCGACGATCTCGAGCACAGCCGCTGTCAATGTGACGTTGTTTTCTGGGGCCGTTACACACACCATCTTGGAGCTGCTAAGACATGTGAATAAGACATGTGAAGAGGGGGGCATCACCAAGATCACTAGAAGCATCACATTGTCATCGCATTGAAGCGAATGTGCAGATATGAAGTCCAATGTGTAGGATAAGAATATAGTCTATATGCATCTAGCCCGTCTCTCTGGGCTGTTCCGCTCCCATGCTGAGCCCATGCATCATGCCTCGTATCAACCACCTCCCATGTTGCTCGATGACTTTTCGCTCTGTTCATCGGCGAGTGTGTCTGTGTCTGTGTGAATATCAAAACAGGTGAAAAAAAAAAGGCAAATACCGGCGGCTGAGGTAATGACACTAAAATCAAAGAATGCCGCTTTCTATCCATACTCCCGGCTGTATGACTCCCCCCCGCTGTATGCTCTTCTTCCCTCATCACAGCTTACTTGGCTTCTTCTTTAGTCACTTCTCCGACTCGGGAATGTGTCCCTCGACCGTGCTCAGAGCGGCCAAGTTGACCTGGCCAAAGTGCTCGTGAGCCTCGCCGCCGAGACCGACTCCCGCCAGCAACGCGACACACTCGACCACGTCCTCGGGCTCTAGCAGATGCCATCTCGCCAAAGTGACCTTTGTGCTGGCACCGACAGTGACGGTGAAGATGTGCTCGTGCTGGACCTCGGTGCCCGACAGGCCGTTGAGGGCGCGGAACATGTCCTCGTCGGTAAAGTCGTCGCCCAGGCAGAGGACGAATTCGACGGGGCCGGGGTGCTTCTCGGACGCGGGCGCCGAGTTGTAGGTGTGTACGAGGCGCTTCGCAATCTCGCCCTTGTTGATAAACGTCGGCCTGACCTCGAGATTGGCCTTGCCTGCCATTACCTCGACATCCCACTTTTGCGCCACTGTTGACTCGAGCTCCTTTTGGCACTCGCGGGCCATGTGGATGCCCTGCTCGGGGTCGGCAAGACGGTAGTGCCATGTGAGGGCGCAGCGCTTGCGCTCGACAAAGGAACCTTGTTCATGTTAGCAAATGTTCTCGTGATTTACTCGTCAATAAAGGCAATCCAAACATACCGGGCACTCTGTCGGTGAAGGACTGGAAGCAGGCCATGACCTCGGCTTGCCAGCCCATATCGAACTCGTCGGCAAGGTTGACCCACTCGTCGGAGCCGGGATTTTTCATGAAGCTGCCGTGCTCAGCGCTGAAACCAAGACCGGCAATGTGGCCAAGGTGCTGGGTGAGGAACTCTTGATCGCGGCCCGAGATGATCCAAACAGCGTTCTGCTCATCGCTGGCGAGGGCCTTGAGGGTCTGCAGGACGCGCTCGGAGGGGACGGCAGCGCTGGGCTCGCGGACGATGGGGGTAAGGGTACCGTCGTAGTCGAACATGAAGAGGCGCTTGCCGGCTTCACGGTAGGTCTTGAGGAGGGTGGCGCGGTCGAGGAGAGGGGTGGCGGCTACGTTCTTCTGGGTGCCGAGAACGTGGACGTGCTTGCGGATGAAGTTATCGATCCAGCTCTGGACGTTTCGGGTGGTGACGTGGTTGTAGAGGTTGGCCTGCATGTTCATGCGCTTCTCGGGCGTCATTGTGAGGGCGTTGTTGATCTCGACGGCGACACCGCTGAGGTCCCAGGGGTTAATGTGGATGGCGTCCTTAAGGCTACCGGCAGTACCGCTGAACTCTGAGAGGATGAGGGGGCCGTGACCCTCGCGCTGGCAGATGACATACTCCATGCTCGTAGTGTTCATGCCGTCACGGACCGAGGTGATGAGGCCAATGTCGGCGGCGCGGAGGAGAGCAAAGTACTCGTCCTGGCTGAGGTACTGGGGGTAGTGCTGGACGGGGGAGAAGCCCAGGCTGCCGTACATGCCGTTGATGCGCATGACGAGCTCGTTGACGCGGGTCGCGATGCGGGACTCGGAACCATCGTCGTCCTTTTCCTCCTCGATGCTGGTGGGGGAGGTGACCTGGATGAGGACGACCTTTTCGCGCCAGTCGGGGTACATTTCGAGGAAGCGCTCAAAAGCCTGGAGCTTCTGGGCGACACCGCGAACGGAATCGAGGCGGTCGCGACCGACAATAATCTTCTTGCCCTCGTACAGCTTCTTGAGAGCGTCGTACTTTCCGGTGACGGCGTCGGTCCAGGCGTACATTTCGCACTTGTCGGCGTTAATACCAATGGGGAAGACACCGACCTGCACGCGCGCACCGTAGGCATCGACACCGCCGCTATCCGATGGGAAGCCGAGGACGCGGGTACAGCAGCTGGAGAAGTGGCGCGAGTAGCTGTAGGACTGGAAACCGACGAGGTTGGAGCCGAGGACGCCCTCGAGAACCTCCTTGCGACGGGGCAGGCAGCGCAAGAACTCGGAGGAGGGGAAGGGCGAGTGGAGGAAGAAGGAGATGTTCATATTGGGGACGCGCTGGCGGAGCATGCTGGGCAGCAGCATGAGGTAGTAGTCGTGAACAATGACAATGTCGCCAGGCTTGTAGAGGTCGATGATGCGGTTGGCAAACTTTTGGTTCATGCGGTAGTAGTCGGCCCATTGCAAGCGCTCCTTGCGACCGTCGGTGGGCTCGTGCTGCTTGTAGTGGAAGAGGGTGTAGAGGTCGTGTTCGGCGTAGCGGCGCCAGCGGCTCTGGTCCTTGAGGAGAACGCCCGCTTCTTGCTGCTCGTCGTCGTCGCAGAGCCAGACGGGCACCGTCTTGATGGTCTTGCTGTGGGCGAGCTGGGTCTCGAGGCGGGCCTGGTCCTCCTTGGGAAGCCAGAGGCCCTCGCTGGGAGGCGGCGTGGGCAGGCGAGCATCGCCATCGATCGGGACGGGCGCGGAGAGGGTGTTGAGAGAGGAGAAGTGTACAGTCGTAGCGGGCGGGGTGCCGGGCGGCGAGAGGACGTCTTGGGGGGTATCGATCTCGCCGGTCCAGGCGACGACGGTGTGGTTCCAGGGGGTCTCGTCGGAAGAGAGGTAGGCAAAGGAGTCGAAGAGGGCGGATTGGCCGCGGCGCGCCTTTAATTCCTGTGATGGCGATGATGTCAGCGGGGTTGTCCTGGTGAAGGATCGCGAATTGAGGGGATTTTGAACAGCAGAGATAGAGACGTTAACTCACCCAGTCGGAACCTTTGCGGTACTTGAGGGAATGGGGAATGTTGAAGGTGGCCGAGATGATGTTGCCGCTCAGCTGCAGGTCTGGGTTGGCGCTGCGAATCTGGGAGAGGGACTCGCGACGGCCCATGGCGGCGAGGGTCATGCGCTTGAGGATGTCGCCGGGGCCTGGCGACGGAGGGACTTTGGAGGTATTTGAGGCAGCTGTGTTTGCGGGAGACGAAGTGGGATTGCTCGTGATGAAGTTGCCGCTCGTGGGAGGTTGTTGTTGAGAGGAAGTCTGGTGATGGTGGTGAGAGTCGTGGGTGGTGTAGTTGGAGGGAGGAAAGTAGCTGTTCCCGCTGGGCGATTGGGCGCGCGAGCTGTCGGCAGAGTTGTACGTGTGCTGGTGGATGCCCGGCGTCACGGCGTCCGACAGGGCGATGCTTCGCAGCACGGGGTTGGCGGGGTTGACGCCCGTCGACTCTGGCGCGGGGGAGTGTTGCTCCATGACTCGTCTTTTCTCTCTTCTTCAGTCTCTTTACACTGTTCCTTTCTCTGTTCTTTGCTGCTCTTCTCTCGAAAGAGGTGGGTGGTGGTGCTGAGTGTGGTGTGCCGGGGAACGTGTAGAGTTTGGCTTAGCGGCTGTCCCAAGGAACAGGGGGAGACGAGAAAGAGGCCGAGAGGGGGGACACGGGCAGAAGATTCAGACGAGCCTCAAGTGGGAAATGTCACCCTACGTATGACCAGGGTTGAGATGAAGTGAAGGTGGTGATGCTGCGTCTAGTCGTGGAGGAGAAGGCAAAGGTGTATGTAAAGATGAGAATGTGACGAAGGGAAGAAAAGTAAAAGGATGGATGGATGGAAAGAGCAAGCACGGAAGGACTAGAGGCTCAGAAAGTGACGGACAAAGACAGACTAAAAGACGACGGTTGACCGCTTGGAGGCTGGACCTGACTGAGCTGGGGCTGGACCGGGGGATCTGGAGACGCAAGACGGAATACGGGGGAGGGATGCAGCAATGGAGAGGAATACACCAGAGACAAGACCAGAGACAATAGCTACAGTCTTTACGGATAGTGTAGAGAGCAAGCAGAGCCGAGCCGAACATCCAGACCAAGACCAGACAGAGACCAGGGCAACACAGCAAGCAGTAAGCAACCAGACGATATTGTCAGTCAAGTTTGAAGCAACCGTATCTGATCTGATCTGATGGCAAACCAAACCAATCCAACGGTGAGTTCAGAGTGACGGGGGAGACGCAAGGTGACGGGGGTTCTGAGCCGGGGTACGGAGTTGAAGGAGGTGGATTCCAAGCCTGGATGGAACGTGTCTGTTGAATGCAAGCAATGCAAGCAATGGACAGAATAGAATGCCGCGTATGCCTCTTAGTGGGTATTCTCTCGCTCTTGGGATTTCCTCTTGATGTATTCTTGGTAATGGTAACAATAATAATAACGTTGGTGCTGTGATACAATAGAAGGGATTATTCAAAGTACCTTTCAGCAGTAAACACACGCAACAGATACTTAGTACCAGAGAGTACGACAGCTGCAGGACGCTTTGCTCCTATCCTCTCACTCTCTTCTCAAGTCTGCAACACTACCAGTATAGTGAGCATGGGTGGTGGGTGGATGGTCTTCTCCGGCCCAGGCCAGTCTCCAAGAAAAAGTCTCCAGAAAACACAAAAGAGCGACGCCAGGGATCGCAGACTGACAGACCACGGCCTGAGCACCGCAGAACCCACTGCTGCTTTCTCATGAGCTCAATGATTGGCCTTGGTGGATGATGCCAATGCCGCCGTATTGCTTGGTAGAGGCTTGTACCGTTGCGTCAGGGGCCTCTTTCTTCTTTCCCACTGTCTCTTCTTCTCTCTTCTCCTCGCTGCAACTAGGTGCTGGATGATGAGATCAGATTGATAATGGAAGAGACAATTCAACAAGAGTTGAGCATTTGAAGTAGTCGCCTAGCCGACTGTCCGTGTCTCGGAGCTGAAAAATAGTGGTGAGTACCCCAAATCGAGATGCTCAAAGTGTTGAATCGACAGCGACGGGCAGCACATGTCACTGCGGCCTCTACCGCTATTGTACTATTAGACAGTACTCCGTAGCGTCCACTGTCTATTTTGGTGCTGCATAATCCTGGCAGATGCTGGGACTCTAGAGGATACCGTGGTCAAGCTCTGGCGTCTTCCAGCTTGTTCCTCTCTGCGCCCAGAGCATTGCCCGACCAGGACTCGATAACTAGGTACCTGTCCGTACGTATGTACTGCGCAGAACATACCAGGAGACTCCAAGGAGAGAGATCAGAGATGGATCATGGAGGTGGGGGAGGGAAGAATCGTTCCGGGATTGGGCGTGGAGACAGACACAACCACGACCATCTTGACCAAGGTCTTGAACATGTAACAGACCAAGTGGAAATGGCTGCGTCATAAGTCTCTCCACACCCCTTCGATGCGGCGGGATACACCGAGAATACCTCCTCGCGACTCGCCCGTTACCTGGACTTAGTCCCCCCCCCCCTGCCAGGCCACTCGCCTGGTTCGGATGGGACGAATTGTGTATGGCGGGATTGGCTCAATGCTTTTGAAAAGGGGCCATCAGAAGCAAAAGATCCAATAACTGTTCTGTCATTGCCTCCGGTCTATCGAGTGCTCCATACTGTTCATCAGGGCCAGCTTTAGAGTACCGGTGCTGTCTATCTTGTCTTAAGTCCATGGTAATCGGAGATGGACCCGAGTTGATGGGCTCTTTGGATGGTGGGATGTGCCCTGGTCGATGCCGCTGTCTCTGTCTGCTCTAAGCTCCGTGCTTTGTGACACCTTGCATTGCTTGCCGTTGTCTGTGTGCCCTATGATGTCTTTGTGATGCAACCCAAATTGCATCTCTCAAAAATCCCAATTGTTCGGACCCTCCAACAAGTCTTCAACAATTACAGTGTAGAAACATGGAAACATGGAAAAATCTCGGTGGGAAATGGGATACGGTCCAAGTACGTAAAAGCATTCAGGGGATCGGAAAGAATCAAACAAAAAAGATACAATAATTGACTCAAAACAACACCATAGCGGGATTGAGTAATGATCCTTCCACCCGTCCATAGCCCACAACCTTCTCGGCCCTCACCAGTTGATTGGATCTTGCACTAGCAGCATCCAGACAACACATTGTGAGCCGAGAAAAGGACGCCAGGCTACAACTAAGCAATTCATCATCTCGTGGCGTGAGCTGAGCTGAGCCCACTGGAACTGGCCGCTGGACTGACAGACCGGACACCATCCTATTCTCTACCAGCCTACTGCGGTACTAAACCCGCGGCTGATCCCCAACTGAAGCCATCCCCGACACCGTCTGATAGTGCCCGCCCTGCTGGGAGAGCCACGTTGAGCTGCCGCCGCGGTCATCCCGGATGGCGCAGACACCATCAGAACACGATAACAGAGCCGCCGTAAATTCGGGTCAAACATTGCTTGATGCAAAGGACTCTACACTACCTGTAAACTCTGGAAAGTTATGACCCACCTGACGTAATTCGAGGTAATTATTTGCCCCCTATTCTGCTACTCAGTGGCCAGTGCCAAAATAGTGACTCGAGTGAGGCTCTCTATGGATACTCTGTACTCTGCAATAAAGTTGCCTCAAAGCTGAAGCGTACTTTGTGTACAGACTTCGGTAACCGTAACGTTTCCCGTGCGTGTTCCGGCCTCGGGGTTGATAACTCTAACCGCCTGCTCTGCTCTGTTTTGGTTTCCGAAAAGACGGTGAGCGGCGCGGAATGCGGGCTAGGACGCCTTGAGCGACGAAACAACTGGCTTCCCTCAAGCTGGCTGCTGCAATGCGACTCCGACTTGCACTGGACTGACTGATGCGTTTCAAAAGGCAAAGGCAGACCACAAAGTCTGGTCTATCTCTATCAGGCCACGTCGGACGGCACAGAGACCAAGTGAGATCGTGACCGGATGCAACCACTCACCTACTGAGTTTAATTCAGAGCTGCAGAGGAATAGACTCGCTCGGAACTGTGAATGCTGTGTATAGAATGGTGATCCAATTCTGCCCATTCCGGGGCCATCATCAAGCACGCTGGGTTCCACCGCCTTTTTAAACGTCCTCCCCAATATGCAACTCGCGTTTCCAGTGACCACGGCTTGGCTCATGGATGAGCAATGACTGGATGGCTTGACGAGAAACGTGCTTCGAGACGGGTCAACTCTCTTCATTCCATGCATGAGAGTCATCGACGAAGTAGACTCCAACAGAACCACTAGACCAACAACGGCTGGGCAACCATGACTTCTTGCAGCCTGCAGAATGCAGAATGCAGACTACGGCGCCTGGAGATGCCATCATGCACCCTCGGCCAATTCCCTCTTCACCTGCATTACCTATCGCCCGCCGGCCTCGCTCCGTTCCCTCTCCAGAAACAGGAACCCGCATAGGTCATTACCGGATGGTCCAGTGGAAGAGGAGCACGTCCATCCCTATGTCATCGGATCAGGCTCACAATTGTGATACCCAGTACCTTAGGAGGATCTCTTATCAGCCTTTATGATCTGTATCGAGTTGGAACTTTGCCATGGCACAGACAGCTGGAGCTTCAGAGTTTTGGAACGCAACTGACGAGTGGCCCCTCCCCCTCATCTCGTCGTCCAGAATTCAGTCAAGAAGCCGCAAACGAGATAAAAGTCTGTACAGATTTAGACATGCAACTCTTTTGCTTCACTTCCTAGTGCGTTACGGCCCGCAGACGACGACGTCTAGACCGGTCTCAAAGCTCTTCGCGCTCTGCCCAGCATATCCACAAACCCCATGGGTCTGCTATCTCGTCCTCCCCATATCTTCATCCCATCTTCACTCCTCGTCGGGCATAGACCCAGCTTCCACCAAGCTACGCCGAGAGGTTGGGTTCCCGTCTCTCTCGGCCACTCTCTCTATTACGCTATAGTGCTCATGGCTGCACTATCCGACGCTCTCTAAAGCAGCTTCACCAGTGACCGCCCAATCCATCACATTAGGCTGAACGGCATCGCACAACATCTGAGCCATTTTCCTTCTCTTCTGCCACTCTACGGCACCCAATGCCACCGGCTCTGCCCGAAAGTCGATGCAGGGACGTAGTCCTCCGTCTGATCTCGACGCCCGATACAACTGCTACTGCATGCGACCACAGATAAGGCCTTCTTTTGGCCCGAACAGCGGGAGAATCTCCCCGCCACCAGGCCAGGCACATGGCGCCAATCCCGCCTCTCTAGTGGCTGTTGCTGTATCACTTCCATATTCGCATCGTGGGCGAAGAGTCCCGAAAAGGCCAGCCACGTTTCCTCATCGTCGGGGGCATGGTAGTTCAAGCCTGATTGCGTGCATCTTTGGTCCCGACAGCGCCATTTAGGAGCACTCTTACTGGTTGCCGTACGTGATCTTTCGGGTGATCGCGCCGAGAGTACATGATCTTGCGAGAGGTTCTCGCAAGTGGTGGAACTTTGCACTCTTCAACCACGATTGATCTCGACTCTACGCGCCATTTGCAGCCCGTTGTGAATGCCTATACTCTAATCAAGATCGTTACTGGACTCATGTGCTTCTATGGTTTGATCGCATCATAACCGCGTCATATCAATGATCCATGTTGCATATTGACACTTCTGGTAACCTTCTCGGTGAGCTAACCTGGTCTTGAAAACGAGTGGTGTTCTCAGAATATCCAGTTAGCATATCGTGAGCTTCCCCAGTAACATACTCGCAAACCCATGATATGTCACTCATCCCGATCTTTTACTATCAACGTGCGAGTACTCGATACTGTCTTTCTAACCAAGCCCCGACCTTCTTAGTTGCCCTCTTCGATTGAGCCGAGGTTTATATGAGCCCCCACAGCGATTGTGCACTCTCGCAGGGTTTGACTTGCGCTTTTTGAGGCTATCCCCATCACGGAAAATGTGCCTTTTCCCTTCATTGCGCGGCCCAACTTGTGACTAGGATTGATGGTCTCTTCATTTGTTCATTGTCGCCACTTTGAAGAGGGAAGACCAAACGTTCCACGTCGCAATCAACGAACAAGTACGGAAGTCCCTTCTTCTAGGCAGCCGTCTGACTGTCGCATTTTGTTGCCGTCCTGCCCGGGTTGGACACTTCCCCTGACGATAAGACTCACTCTCTGAAGAATTGCCAAATCACATCCAAGCCTGGTGTTAAGCCCAGCAAGGATTTTCGTCAGCGAATGTAGCTACGTAAGCATGAGAGATTGACCATTTACATCAACCCCGCGCTGACTGTCGCTTCAAGGGCGTCAATTCTCCCATCCTCTTTGATCAAGTACGTGAAGTAAAGACACCTTATAGCACGAGTGAGTGTAGCACTTCAGTCGACATGGAAACATCGTTACTTACAAATAATAGCACACAAATCCAACAGACAACTGAGCTTTCATCATGTCATCCCCTACAATCACTCTCTACTACAGACCCGGCTCATGCTCCCTCGTAGCCCACGCACTCCTCTACCACCTCGACATTCCCTTCAAGACCGTCAAATTGAGACCCAACGCCGAAAAGCGCTTCGAGGCCGCAGACGGCAGCTTCACGCACGAGGACTACTGCAAAATCAATCCCTCAGGCTACGTCCCGGCCCTCGTCCTCGACAGCGGCGAAGTCATCACAGAGCTCCCGGCCGTCCTGACCTACATCGCGTGCATCGCCCCGCCCGAGCAAACCGAAAAGTTCCTGGGCTCCAGTGCCCTCAACCGCGCAAAGGTGAATGAGTGGACTAACTGGCTGAGCGGGACGTTCCTCGGCGCGAGTCTCGCGGCGTGTGCGAGGCCGTACCGGTTCACTGACGGTGAGGAGGCTCGCAAGGCGGTTGCGGAGAAGGGGTGGGAGCATATCCTGGAGTGCTTCGAAAGAATTGAGTCCAGGCTGGAAGGGCGTGAATGGGCTGTAGGTGACGACTTGACGGTGGTTGACATGTATATGTATTATTTCCGGCGGTCGGCAGTGTACATGACCGACTTGGGCGAATATCCCAACTTTGAGCGCTTGCAAAAGAAGGTGGAGAAGTTGGCTGGGATTCAGAAAGTGTTGGAAGTGGAAGAGCTTAAGCCAGTCTTCGAGTGAAGGAATCATATTGATGATACATCTCATTGTCATGATGAATAACTTTCATTGCATTAGCTGCCCTACGAACGTGAACACACATTGGCTCAAACAACTTCAACATGCTCAGCATCCTTCTTATCCATCGCCCTTTCCTCACTCGTGCTATCTCTGGAGCTCAGTTGGGATCTCTTTCTCCAGATGAGCTTGTCTTTCAACGAATCGTTTTCAAATAGCTCATCCATCTTCTCCAATGCAAGGCCTGTGAAAGATTAGTATCACATATTCAACTCAACCAAGGTCATCGTCAAACTCACCGGCAGTCTCGGGCACAAAGAACCACGCAAATACCACCATGATGAAGCAGAATGTGCCGTACACAAAGTACGTCCCGAACCCGCCCTCACCGAGCGTGGCAAACATGCTCGGTGTGGCCTTAGCGACAACAAAGTTGAAGAGCCACTGGCTTGCTGTCGCCATGCCCATCATGACGGCGCGGAGGCGGGCCGGAGGGATCTCGGAGCTGTACGTCCATACGACAGGGCCCCATCCGAACTGGTACGTGGCAGCGAATATGTAGATGGCTACCAGAGCGACGTAACCCGGAGCGGTGACGGGCTCGCCGGCGATGGGCGGGTCAAAGCGGATGTAGAAGCCAACGTAGAAGAGAGCGATTCCCTTTAGAAAGTGCTTTGTTAGTACGTAGCTCCATGTTGGCATTTGTATCTGGTGCTCTGGCTTACCTGAACGATTCCAGTCCAGAGCAGACTCTTCCTTCGGCCGAGCGAGTCCGTGACGAATACGATGAAGACGGTACAGGCAACCATCTTGACAATACCATACACGCCAGTCGCAAAGAGCCCGGTCGAAGATCCCGTCAAGCCGACACTGGCGAAAATTCGACTTGAGTAGTATGTCATTGCATTGGTACCTGTGAGGTTGCTCCACATCATGAGTGTGATGCACAGCATGCTGCGTCTGCGGTAGGACTTGACAGTGAAGGCCTCCTTCAGGAGCGTGAAGTGATTGGCGTTGAGGGAGAGGGCCCTCTCTTCCTCGAGTTGCCGGGAGATGCCCTCCATCTCTTGCTGGATGTATGGATGATCGGCCGGTAGATTTTGGAGCTTTGCGAGAACCGCCAGTGCTTTGTCGGGAGATCGCTGGGCAAGGAAACGAGGAGATTCATTGGCGAGAAGCATGCCGATGAAGAGGATGACGGCCGGGAATGCTTGGAGTCTGGGGGTTGTCAGAGGATGTACTTGTCCATGTCAAGATGTAGTGCTTACGAGAGTGGAATGATGTATTGTGTATGGCCTTTGATGTGGAGGAGCGAGCCATAGTTGATCCAGAATGCAAGCTAATCGACATTCACATTAGCATCAAGGTCCATTTGCATACGCATCGTAGGCAAGGGTGGACCAACTGTCAGTCCAGTCACAATGCTGAGCTGGTATAGCCCAGTGAGGAGACCTCTGATACCCCGCGGTGCGTTCTCGGAGACGTAAAGCGGGTTGACAGATGAAGCAATTCCGATCGCGATTCCGGCAACAAGTCTATGAGATGAGTTAATTCTCCAGCGCCGAGACTTTTGTATTGCATTATGTATCGTCTGCTTACCTGCCCACGTACATGGCTTCGATATGGCCGCTCGCGGCGGCTTGAAGTGCCACCCCGATAAAAACAAGTATTGAGGCGATGATGAGAGAGAATCGTCGACCGACCCTGTTGGCGAGCCAAGTCGACAATAAGGCACCCGCGAAAGCTCCGGCTTGGATGACAGAAACGATGTTGGACTCAAGGTTTGCTAGGACGGTCTTGGGTTGATTCTCGAGGCCGTATTGCCTAGAGGGGCGCATCGTCAGCAAAGAAATAGGAATTCAAGACTGTGGCGATCACCGGCAACTCACTTCTTGAATGTGTCCATAGTCAAGACACCTCCAATGATGCCCATATCCATACCAAATAGGAGGGCACCGCCGCAAGCCTATGGGTGATCTCTGTAAGTGCCTTGCCATCTTTGGGCCGTTGAGTAGAAGTAACTTACGACTAAGCTGATGAGAATGACCCGGGCATTGTATATCTCGGGAGGATCGTTTCTTGTCGCTTCATTGCGAACGATCTTCTGCAAGATGCCCATCGTGATTGTGCTTCCGGTCCAAAGATGCAGTTGCCAGTTCTAAAGCCCGGCTGATGTATGTTTCGTCTCATTGAATGCGAAGAATCATGTTCGGATGGCCTAAATAAGTACTTTGAGACTCTTCGTACTGCGTATTCGCATCCTGTCATGTCAACACTCCCGCTCGACGTCCACGGCAATAGACGGAGGTCACTGGCATGGACCTCGGGGCAAAATCCGAGGCAGCGCGCCCTACTGCACCCATTTATTACCCCAGCCCTTCACCCCGCAACCCCAAATCCGGGGTACTGGGGAAGGGTCTACAGGGAAACAGGGGGTCACGTCCTGAAAGCTCCAGAGACACGTCGGGTGTTGGCGCCTACAGCGAGTCAGAATCTAGTTGATGACTAGGTAACTTAGCGTCGGCTGTAGATGGACGTGGCGTGCCACGCGAGGACGACTTGGAAGACCTTGTTTAGCGTTCTCCTGCGTGGAGCATATCTGGGTGTAGGACTAAATGAGCGGCTTGGGAAACTTGGTCCCAGAGCTGAGGTATGCTGGCGACGGCAAATGTAGCAAGGAATCAAGTAGTAACCCAGATACCAGGTTGTACCGACCACAAGGCCTTCAATCGCAGTCCAAGAAACCACTACGATGGTGACTCTGTTGAGGATACGTTTTGCCCAGAAGGGTACAATTGATTGAACATGCGCTTTGCGACTTGAGCTCCCTTACAGTGGGAGATGCATCGACATGAGTGGGCAAAGAGTTCAAGAGCACAAGATCGCATGGATGATGTCAAATTGTTATGCTAGAGAGCAATGCCCAAAAAGTAGTTTACATGTTGTGAGCTTCTACAGTGCCCTCCTCCAAACCCAATGTTTACAATCCATCAAGCGGCTTATATACCTTCATCCAGCGCTGTGGCGTGTTAGTCGCGGTCGCGATCACGGGGGGTTCGGAGAGCTCACCCTATCATAAGGTTTCTCGGGATCAACGAATCGCAGATCCGTAGCCAGACGGATTCTCGAGTCGGGATCCTTGTTCTTGCAGCTTGCATGCACCATGTAAGGGTTGTGGAAGATGACATCTCCAGTTTCATACTCGGCAATCAGCCATTTCCTCTTCGTCTCCTTCCCATAAGACACAGTGTCTCTGCTCAGAAAGCCGCCGTCATTCATGTTCTTATTGAAGGCGCTCACCCTTTCCTCGTCGGTAAGATTATGAGAATGCGCAGCAAAGTCATCTTCAGTCTTCATACCAATGTCGGTCGAACCTTCGAGGTACATCAAGCCGCCTCCCTCGAGCGACACGGGTCCAATAGGAACCCATGCAGTCAAGCTTGTCGGCGGTCCAGCTCGGAGATACATTTGATCAAAATGTACGGGCGTAAGCTCACTGTTGGGGACGAAGGCGCGAAGCATCGTTCGCTGGAGCATGTGCGGGGATGGCCAGTTGGTGAAGCGACTGACGAACTCGCGGAGCTCTGGGAACTTGCAGAAGTTGACGTAAAAGTCGGCTTCGTGCGCAGTGACCATAAGCTCGGCGTACTTGTCGCTTTCGGCGTCATCTTTCAATCCGAACAAGCGACGGAGATTTCCGGGTGGGAGGTATTTGCGAGTGTCCTTTCCTGAAAATGTGCCGTTGACTGGCTCACTACCTGGTTTAAGGAGGCCGCTTGGGCTCATATGGTCGAAGTAAGCTCGGCGACATTCGAGGACGGGTTCGTGTGGAAGAAGGTTCTTGATCTAATCATTGTTAGCAAACCTGAGCTGACTTTCAGCACCGTCATAACTCACAAAAAGGTACCCATCACGTTCGAAGCGTTCTCGCATTATATCAATGGGGGTATTAGCAGCAGTCGGTTGAAGATAGCCGATGGTTGTGGGATCCATAGGGCCAAAGTTGGACTCCAGACTGAGGGTCTCTGGATTGGCAGGATAATAGGTGCCGTAGATATCTTCTGTAGAGTTGGCGGGTGCATTCTTGCTTGGCTTCAGCTTCTCCTGAGGCAGGGTCGCTGGGACCAAGGTTGGAGATTCGGACTGAAGGATCCCGGGAGCCATAATGAGAGTAGAGATTGAGTGAAAGTAATGGATTCGTAGATTTTGAGAGTTGTCGTCGTGAAATCTTCTAAGATCTTTCAAACTAGGTAGATTACAGAACAACCAAGTCGAACAAGGGTCGGAGGATGCCTCGACTTGGATCCATACTGTTCTTTATAATAGACAACTCGTCGGCAGGCCAATCGGAGCACCGGCTCATGATTACCACTCATCTTCAGTTCTGACTTTAGCTATTCCCGTCGACCCCTCACACGTCTGCAAGTAACGAAGGGCGACATTGGAATGGTGGTGGCATAGGACCGTCGCCGTCTATTGCCGTACCCCGCGTGCCACTTTGTGACCCCGCCATCCATAGTCGTCTATAGCCGGTCATCGGCCGTCTAAAACCGTCTCTGGGCCCCCGCAGCACTCGTACGAGCAACCCCAGGATCGCACATCTGCCACCCCATCTCTTCCCCGGACGGGACCTAAGCCATGACGAAAGCTACTGGAGTCAGACAATACCGAGCATGCGTGAGATGCCGCGCTCGAAAGACGCGGTGCGACTTGTGGGTCACTTTCCTTACAGCAGTTACAACGCGTTCTGTTTGAGCCATCTCGAGAAGGGCATCATTCCTTAGAACCTTGTTCAAGCCCAACATTGTTCTCATTCTTGGCTTCCCTTGGGCTAATAAGAAGTAATAAATAGTATTGGAGACAGCGGGAAGCCGCCATGCGCAAAATGCGTCCGCGAGGGAGCCGAATGCTCACTCGCTGGCTCTCGGCGCGGGGGTGACTTCTCACAGTACCGGGGCAGCAAAAGACAACGACGAGACAGTGATATTCATCCAGCAATCTCAACAACACCAACGGCATCCTTCGCTGCTCCAGAGTCCGTGGCAGAAACTCCGAGAGTCCGGGAAGAGCCGTTGCATCGATCCCTTCAGAACCCCTCAGATGCGCTACTCATACTCGCCCGAGCAGCCGAGGATGAAGAAGGTGACGGGCCTCCCTTGGACAACCCTGCCGACTCGACTCCCGGCAACGCATCTTCAGCCCTAGGCTCGATACTTTCACCGGTTCAACAGACTCGCCAAGATCCGTTGTTGCCATTCGGCTCTCCGGTAAATCCAGCAACTATCGAGCGAGATATTGGGGAGTACCCACCAGTCAAGAATGGCGCTTTGGATGCGCCTCTTCTACACCATCTTTTACAACAGTGAGTTGAAATTGCTTGTCTCGCATGAGCATCGCTGACATGTGTAGCTATGCAACTAATTACCATCCCTACTTCCCGATAGTGCCATCCAACGTTGTCCTCCCGCAATACCTTCACGAGACGATAAAACACGAGTCTTTTCTCCTCACGGCGGCCCTCGTAGTGGCTTCGCGAGATCGATCAGATTTGGCAGAGCTACACCAATCAATATGGGCCCATATGCGACACCTGATACTCGATGTTGTGCTAGGAATGTCCACGATCCGCAGCGTCGGCTGCGTAGAGGGTCTCTTATTGCTGGGAGAGTGGACGCCCCTCACCCTCGGGCAGAATGATGATGGAGGTGAAGGGGCTGCTTGGTCTATAGTCGGCTTGGGCGTTCGGCTTGCGTATCTGCTACGGTTGGAAGAGAGCTCGTTTCGGGCAGACAAAGAGGCTGACCCTGCGATGCTTAGAAGGCGTCTTGCGTGGACGTGTTAGTACTCACCTCGGGAGACTAGAGACGCTCTGCTTACAAGCTTTTGTTCAGTTACCTACCTTTCCGACCGACAGATATCTATCCGCATGGGCCAGGCTTTCTGGTCCCGTGGCCCTGCGTTGTCAGCTCGGTTCACCGCGGAGGACTTCCCCTCCCTTCAGCCTCAATATGCATCCGGAGACGACTTTGCGTCCCTGCTTCAAGCGCAGGTTGAGCTCACTACTCTCTTCGGCAACGCCCATGACATCCTATTTGCTTCCAAGCAACGGACTGCTGAGCTCATGGTTCGTGGGGACTACACCAAGTACATTGATGATGCCAGTCGCGCTATCGTTGCCTGGGATTTGGTTTGGACTCAATTGACGGCTCCCTCCCACCTCAAGTGCTGTTTAAGAATGATGGAAAAGTACCTACGTCTCTACGTGAACGCATTTGCTTTTCAAGCTGTCCTCTACAGAGCATCGTTGTCTGGAATGGACGTGGCGAGAGTCTCGTGTTTTCCCCACTCTGCCATGGCAAGCCCGGATGCACGAATGGTTTATGAGGCTGTTGATGCTGCAGAGGCACTGCTCAGGATTGCAATTGAAGACATTGATCCGGAGAGACACCTGCGATACATGCCAGCTCGGTTTTACCTGTAAGTGCAGAACCGCCAGCCTCTCCAGCTCCAAGGTCGAAACTGACTTGTGAGATCAGATACGAGATCCACTCAGCTGTGTTTCTCTATAAAGCCCATGCCGCCGGCGCGATTTCGTCTGGGAAGCACGCCCAGACTGCCAGCCTGATGCGGCGATTTGTAGGAGTTCTAGAAACTGCAGCGACCGATACCGACCATATTGCGTCCAAGTACGCGAAGCTTCTCAATGGCTTGTGGTTTCATAAAGGAGGAGCCAGAGGTGATGCCACCAGAAGTCGGGGCTCAGAGGAAAGGGTGCAATCCGATGAGGTTGATGATGTGAGCGCCTTCAATCGAGTCGATGATGATGATGAGAACGACGATGACACAAGTCATCTGCCATCCTTTGACGAGATTGGTCTCCAGCCATTGGACTGGATTGAGTCGGTTGAAGGGCTGTTCTCCATGCCCGCCGCTTTTCCGTGGGACCAGTCGATATACTGAGAGTATGTTACCTTGACTACTCCAGGAAGTTGACGACAAATCCCGGGCCACGAAAGGCATCCGAGGCAACGAGTATGTTGTATGACAGTTTATCATTGGCCTCTCTTGACTGAGTCGTGTGATGCAACACTATTCCGACGCCACGTTGAATCCCTGCGTGGAGCTCCTCTTCCCCGCGCTACGTGGGAGGAGCTCCACGTCCACTTTCTCCACTGCCTCGTAAACCGCAAGCGATGCGGACGAGGCTACTGCAAGTGATCGGCAATCTCTAGGGCAGCTCCTCTTGATTTTGTCTTGGTTGACCTGACCCGTCAGCTAGGATTGTTAATGCCGCCACAAGCTCCACGTCTGGTTGAGCATCGAGTTTGAGGACATGGAGGGTGGTGTCTGTGGACGAACATCCCGCGGAGCATCGTTCCACGTCCTCCCAGCTCATTTGGAACGTATCTTACTGTCAACATCTTTGTCAATATTTGGTTGTTCTAGCAGACAGGGACAAGAGTTGGGTTCATATAATATCCTCAATTTCAACTGAGTTTAGTCCAAGTATACTCCAACAACAACAACAACAACAACAACAACATCCAGCAAACAGAACTAAAAAGACACAATAATATCGGTCTCCATTCCTTCAACGCTTCGTATAACTTTGAGACCAACTGAAAATTGCCCAGCATGGTCGCCGATATCAACCAACTCCCGCCGTACAGCCCGCCCCCGCCAACACAAGAGGACCGTAAGTTGCGCCCAACCAATGCATGTAAGAGCATGAGCTGACCTGTCCCGGCATAGTTGACTACGTCGACCTTGTCAACATTGATCTTTCAAAATTCGATACTCCTGAGGGCCGCCAACAGCTCGCCAAAGACCTCTACGAGGCCGCTACCGGCTATGGCTTCCTTTACCTGACAAACCACGGCATCTCCAATGAGACCTACGAACGCCAAATGCGCATCGCCAATGCGGCCATGACGCTCAAGCCTGAAGAGAAGGCTCCCTATGAAGGTACATACTCCATCACCACCGTCCCTAAAGAACCATGCTAATCTCGATCAAAGTAACTCCCGAAGAAGATGCTCGTGGACTTTACGCCGGATACAAGCCTGCAGGGCCCCTTGGTCACAAGGGTGGCTTCCCCAAGGCCCTGGACCACTACAACATGCTTGTCCATGATCCGTCAGTGATTTCCTGCACGTCGAGAAGCTAGACTGTGTACATGTACTGACCCGTCACCAGCAAGGACCGCCCCCATCCCGAGATCATCCGTCCGTTCATGGATGAGACGTACGAGGTCATGAGCTACATTCGAACCAACATCTTGGTCAAGCTGCTGAAGCTTGTGTCCATGGTTCTTGAAGTTCCCGAGGAGAAGGTCCTCTCCACACACGCCCCTGGTGGATCCAAGACGGAATACCTGAGATATATGATGTGCGAACCTCGATCAAAGGAGGAGAGTGAAAAATACCGTGATATCTTCCTTGCTGGACACACCGATTGGTAAGCTGTACCCATTACCGCCCCATCTGATGGGAAGCAGCCCTAATACCATGTCTAGGGGCACTTGGACATTCCTTTTCTCCCAGCCCGTCGCCGCACTGCAAGTTCTTTGCCACGAGACTGGCAGATACCGTCACGTCCGTCACGTTCCGCACGGAATCGTTGTCAACTTTGGCGAGGCCCTCGAGCGCCTCACCGGCGGCCTCTTCAAGGCTACAATCCACAGAGTCATCCGTAAGAAAACACCACAAACACACTATGCAATGTTCCAAAGCTAATACAAGCAAAACAGAGCCGCCCATGGACCAGCGCCACCTCCGCCGTATCGGCGTAATCTACTTCTCCCGCCCCGCCGACGAGCGCGAGCTCGTTCCCATCGAGGACTCGCCTCTCCTTCAGCGCATGGGCACCGACAAGCCCATCGACGAGCGCATCTTCTGCATGGCCGATTACCTCGACGCGAGAAAGCACGGATGGAAGCGCTACGACTTTGACATTGACCGCCCTCGTGAGGAGGGTGTTCACCAGGACCCCTTTGATGGCGAGTACACCGACCCCGAGGGCCACAAGTCGCTTGGAAAGTTTGATAATGTCCCACGTCTGCAGTATAGCTTGCCTACTGTCAAGACTGGCACTGCTTGAAGGAGGATGTTGAGCGTTGTTGTTAGGAGATGGGCTGTATAGTGTCTTGATCTTTTTTAAATGGGTTGGCGCACATTCTTGCACTGAATTGAAATGAATTATTATTCAAAACTCTAGGATCTCGCGTGATGAAGTTCTTAAATGATGTTGCGCAGGGGTACGCGGATCGTGGTCCGTAACTTGAAGTCTGGAAATTTCGCGCTCAGGTTACTTCCCTAAGCATACTGGCCAGTCGAACGTAATTTCAAACCTCAATAGATGAGTGGAAGTAAGAACAATTCCTTGTATGACTATCAATAAGTCTCTCTGTGCTGGATTATCGCAGTCTGATCCTCCCAAGGAAAAGGCACGCCTGCTTCAATCAGGTAAGATGGTATGCGAAGTCAAATTCATCACTTAGTAACTTATTCGATGCCGAGGATCGAGCATGGACAAGCGAAATAGGTCGGAGCCAATATTTTTCCGGTTTCTGCTACATAAAGCGTCGACGGCATCAAAGTCATTACTTCATTCACTAAGTGGTGCTGCATACGCTTCCCTCGCCTTGGAAAGGCTCTCCTCCATAACCGTAGACACCCACTTCCCAACCGGCCAAGTCGTGCGCTTGTTGAAGTTGGCAACGATCCATTCCAGGAACCGCACCTCACTCCGTGCAAGGTCAACAGGCCTGTCATCCAACATAGCCAGCGCAGCCGCCGCATTTTCGACATCATCGTCTCCGGCATTCCCGACACAGGCCATGATGGCATCCAGAACAAAGCGACTGGGGTTAGAGCGGCTGTTGGCATTGTTCCCCATTCCCATGCCCAGTCCCATACCCATCCCACCATGCCCAGTCATATCGCCGACGCTGCTGCGCTGAGCCGCGGGCATTGTGAGACGTACGAGGCGCCAGCCTACGAGGCAGATCTTGAAGCCGAGCAGTGTGATGAAGGGATTTTCGAGAGAAGGCGGTGCGGTCGACTTTATAGGGTTTAACAGATCGAGGGCCATTTCGAGATCGTTGAGCTGCAAGGGGAACCATTGTGAGTAAACGCGCAGCAGGAAAAATGGGTATAATGTCTCCTACTATTCTAAAAACATCCCTGTCTTCGTAAATATCTCGCTTGTCCTTGGAGCGTGGTGTTGCAAGGTGGCCGGCGGCTACCCAAAGTTAATCACATATCATAGATCAACTGCAGAAACGAAACTTACTAGCTATTGCCAGAGGAAGGTTAGACTCAACAACACCGCTCACCAAGAGCGAGTCCGGGTGTGATAAAGTTATGGATGTGTAGTACCATAGTATCCAAAACGTGTGCCATAGCGGAGTCTGATCCGAGCCGTCTGGAAGGACGTCCATGCGCCCAAAGTCAAAGAAACTGAAGACGGGCTTCTGGTTACGCGGTACCAACTCGGCAATCCCTTTCAGTGCCTGCGATATCTGTGCGTGCTGCTTGTCTGTCAAGATGGAAAGGGCTCGGCGCTGTGCTTTGGGCCGTTCCAGTAGACAACTAGCATGCGTGAGTTCGCGGGCCATCATCTGGAGCTGAGTGACAAGGATGACGGCGGCAAAAGGCGAAGCCCATAGAAGCCTAAGTTTCTTGGGCTGCCGTTTCCCTCCGCCATTGTCCTTGTCGTCCCCGCGTCCTGAATGCAGGAGCGTCTGCGAAGCTTCATAAAAGAAGCCTTGCGACGGGGGTGTCTCGTGTGAATAGGCATTGTCGTCGGGCTCGTCAAAGGATTTGAATCGTTGCCGGCGGCGCTCGTACCAATCTCTGTCGGAGCGGGCGAGCCAGATATCCTCGCAACAGGGCAAATCGTACTTGATCTCGAGCGAGGAGAGCATGGGTCTGAGGTTGCAGAGGATGGCGAGTTGCGAATCGAGAAGGTAGAGCATGTAGACACATCGTTTCTTGGATTCCTTCTTGATGAAGTCCTGCCATTGATCACTGAGCGCTTCGGCGCTGACCGGTTCGTTGATATCGTCTTCGTCGCCCTCCTCGCCATATCCACTGTCTTCACCACAGCTGGTAGACAGAGACTCTAGGGAACTGTCTTGGGACATCTGGAGAAGCCGTATCGCGTCAATTAGGTCCCGGTGAATGCGCTGAGCTTTGAGAAAATTCGTGTCGTTGCCGCCGTAGATGCCGAGGAACTCAAGGAGGAGAAAAGTTTGAAGAACCCATATTTCTTGGTATCGTGATCGGTTCTGCTCGACCTATGCATTCTGTCAGCCCGGCTTAGAGGGTAACAACAGTTTGGCATACTAACATATTGTTGTAGTGCAGATAGAGTAGACTCGAACACGGCCTTCCGAGCGGCCTCGTCGAACGGAGACTCGCAGTAGAGGCTTCCGACAGCGGTGATTACGTTCAACAAAGGAACTTGTGTCGATACGATATGGAATGATCCCTCGTGTAAAATGGGAAAGTTCCGGTGGAACCCATCGAAGAAAGCCTCGACGCATCGAATCTCGCTGGATATTCTGTGGGCGTAGCGTTAGTGCCAGACGAAGCTTGAGCTGTTCGCAAACTTACGCTGAAGATGGAGGCTCATAGGTCTGGGTGTGCTGCTGCATTGGCTCTGCTACTTCATTCTGAGCTGGCGGTGGGTGTGTCAATAAGACGTCCATCCAAGCGGTCGTGCTGGGCGAGTCGATATGTGGTGTATTAATGGCTGGAGGAGGAGGAGGTGCCGTCTTGGGTGGTGAAGCTTGGGAGGAGACATGGCAGTTTTCTACATGTCGTTTCCTCAGATCGCTATCATTGTTGTCAGCAAACCTGATCTGGAATGCTAGCAAAGTACTGGCTGCTGGGTTATGAAGCTGAGCAGGATCGCGATGGCTGGGCCGTACCTCCGCGCGAATCGTGCGCTGCACTGGTTGCATGGGAAACATGGCGCATTCCTGCCTCTGTGATCTTGACGGAGGTGAGCTTCTCATGCTGCGCTTTCGACAAAGATGGGCTGGCTCACGCGTATTTACATGGCGCTTGAGGTTCTCCTATGCGATGGAGCTGTCGTGTTAGTGACGACTAACAGCAGAGCACGATGCCAGAGGGTTTGCATACCTGACGGGTAAACCCCTTCTTACATGTGGCGCACTTGAAAGGACGAGGAAGACTTTCATCCATCGTGGAAAAGAAGAGAATATCGTGTTTGTTTGTTGGAGAATGCGAACGTGGACATCGCCATGGATTCTTGCCAAAGTCTGGGGGAAGAGGACGGCACCGAGGGGAACTTCACGGAATGGAAGTGGACGAGGACCCCTCGGAGGTACGTACCGAGTGGACGCCGGCGGCGACGGATAAGTAGATAAGATACATATTTCTCGATTGGGTTAAGCCTGTCCACCCACGTGACAGATAAGGTACCTCACTCATGTGGACAATTTGATTAGCTAAGTCAAACTCGCTACTATCCGCCTCCGCGCAGCCAATCAGGTCACCTCAATTGGCGATTCGGGCATCGATAACCGGCCCCGCTATTTCTCGGAAGCGGAGAACTCCCCGCTTCACCAGCTCCGGGTCCCCCCTTCAAACGCGTCTCTCTATCTTCCTCTGCCCCTCGCTGCCCCTCGCTGCCCCTCGGATATCGATTGGATTGCCGGGCCTGGACCCCTACAGTTTGTCACGTCTGAGTCGTTTTGTCCACCTTCAGATCGGCTTGCCTCCGGGCACGTCCAGCACGTACGGCTCGCCGTCAATCTTCTTCCAAATGTCATCGCTCTTGATGCGCCAGTACCACGCGTGGATGGCGGGGTGCTTTTCCGTCCACTCCTTGGCAAACACCTGCGACAATTTGTTATTAGCATTCGCAGTGACACTCTCCGAAGTCGGGTGAAGGACGTTGGTTTCCCGGGAATCTCTCCTCTGCAGCCAGAGGCGGGCACTCACAAATTGGTATCCTCTAGCAATGGCAGCAATCACAAACAGATCGGCTATCGTGAGCTCATCGCCAACGAGGAACTTCTTGTCCGTCAATGCCTTCTCCACCACACTGACCATTCCCTCACTGTTCTTCTCGGCCGCGGCAAGAATCTCTGGTGATGAAGGTGCCTTGCCGATAACCGGGTTAATCCACGCCATAATGGGAGGTAGAAGCTCGCTGTTTGCGAATGAGGCCCACTTCAGGATCGTGGCCTCCTCCTCGAGGGTGGAGCCGAGCAACTTGGTCTTGGGGTCCTGCTTCGCGACTGGCACACAATGTCAGCTTCCCAGCAAAAGCACCAGGGCAGTATCCTATGCTCACGGTAGATGGAAACAGGAATGCACTCGAATAATGTGAAGCCGTTGGGGCGCTCGAGGGCAGGCACCTTGCCCGGAGGGAACTTTGAGAGGTAATCTTCGCCAACGCCGCCCTTGCTAGCGTCCACCTTGATCGGCCATGCCTCGACGAACTCGATATCAAGCCTGGTAGTGACACCATGGTTAGCATCCGCGCATCGCGAATCTGGCTGATATTGCGTCAAGAACTCACTTGTTGTACTCTGCGATGTAGAGACACTGAGTGGCGCGAGGCGCCTTGGGGTACCAGTAAAGCTTTCCGAAAGACATGTTGCAAGATTGAGCCTTTGCAGTATTTGTGACACAAGAATAATGGTGTGAGGGCAGAGTTGGGAATGACGACAGCAACAGTGCTGAACAAGCAATTTCCAGCTCGGTATCTGGTTAATAAAACCAACAACTTGCCAACGCGGCAAGTTGACCGAGTCCATCTCCATTGTTTATGACGCAAGCTGCGACTCATACCGCATTCTCAACTCCACGATATCTGCGTCTATCATAGCCATCACGACGTGGAGCTCAAAACGAAAGACCCCTTCTCCACGTGGAGCACACCTTGGGGTAGCATGGTGCTAGGTCATCGCACCCACAAAAAACCGTCTGTGAGATCTGCAGGGACCGGGACCTCAACCGGCCAGTCACTTCGGAGGCGTCGCCCGGTGCTTCGGGCCTCGGCCGCCGCTATCGGCAAACTGGCCAAGTGTTTATCAACACAAATCGTCTGCAATAGCCACGAAGAGTCGGGCGAGGTGTTTGAGAGATATTCATGAATTCACATAGAGTCGGAGAGTATCGCGCGACTTGCATCAATCACTCAAATCTTCACAATGGCGCAAAAACAAGTGGGATGGGTTGGGCTTGGCTCAATGGGCATCGGCATGTCCACCAACCTGCAAAAGTTTCTCTCTTCATCCGGAGCACCAAACTTGATTTACACCAACCGGACATTATCACGCGGCGATTCCCTCAAGGAGTTGGGTGCCATTCCCGCAGAGACTGTTTCGGAGGTAGCTAAGAAGTCTGAGATCATCTTCTCTTGTGTAAGTGTAGTCTCTCTCCCGAGAACGCCCTATGCGATTGATTGTTCTGACGAATCCATCAAGGTGAGCAACGATGCCGTTCTCCAAGAGACAACGAATGAGATCATCAAGTCTGGAGATATCAAGAACAAGATATATGTCGACTGCTCAACCGTTCACCCCGATACTTCCGCCGCTGTTTCGAAACAAATCACCGAGGCCGGGGGCCAGTTTGTTGCTGGCAAGTTCACTTACGGTCGTTGTTTAGACGATTATTTCAATCTAACGCTGGATAGCCCCCGTCTTCGGAGCCTCAGCAATGGCCGCCGCCGGCAAACTCATCTTCGTCACGGCCGGACCCGAATCCGCAACCTCAGCCATCTCTCTATACCTTAACGGCGTCATGGGACGCTCCGTCATCCCCATGGGCACAGATGTAACCAAGTCAAGCTTGCTCAAGATTGCCGGGAACATCGTAGTTGTCTCCTTCATGGAGGTCCTCTCCGAAGCCCACGTCTTTGCCGAGAAAACGGGCCTCGGCTCGCCGGTGCTGGAGAACATGATCTCGGACATGTTCGGCCCCGTTCTTGAGAGCTACAGCAAGCGCATTACCAGTGGTTCCTACGCTCCGCCACCTGATGGCAAGGCTGGGTTCGATGTGGCGCTGGCGATGAAGGATTTGAGGCATGCACTCACGTGTGCCAAGGATGCGGGAACGAAGCTGGAAACTAGCGAGGCTGCATTGAGGCATATGGAAAAGGCTAGAGAGTTTGAAGCAGTGAGGCCGTTGGATAGTAGTTCCATGTATGGTGCAGTGCGTCTGGAGGCTGGTCTCGACTTTTACTCTGATGCTTGCAAGGAAAGAGATGCAAAGAAGTAGATGCAACTACACGCCCAAATGATACCAAGACAACTCGAATCATGGAATAGTGGCTCATGTCCTTCGCTCAATACCTGAAATTGACTGCCAACTTCTTCCCACGCAAAAATCTGGCGATATAGGTGCCGCACAGCAAAAGAGTTGCGTCGAGGGGGAATCGAACCCCCGGCTCCCCGACGCTGCTTGATGGCAACGGAGAATTTTACCACTAAACCATCGACGCGGTTGAAGCTGGTGATGCTTCAAGTGGATTGGGATGCAGGAGCTGGATGCGGATTCATGAAGCGACTAGGATGGTGGTGGATCATTGTGGAGGGGGTTGATGGGGCCCGAGAATGGTGTCGATGAGCCTCACTTTCTCGGACACGGAAAACGGCTTATGTAGCGAAGAAAGTGGGCTTTGGACAAGAACAAGTCTTCTTATTCAGATTGTAACCTCTAGACCATGAAGGGACGGAAGTGCATGTTCTCCATGCGGCGAACCTACATCAGCCTCAGCCCCCGGTCCCTCCAACCTTGACCGGGCATGGTCAAAGTCTAATCTCTTATATCCATGCTTTCTTGCATGTAGATATCGTGTCATTGTGAAAGTTTTCTCGTCGAGGTGCTCATGGATTCCCAGCCTTCGAAGCAGGGGACTGTCGAGGGGTTGAAGTTGTTGGTCGTCCTTTGGCCTGGCAAAGTAGATGATGCCCAGTCTTTTCGCTCTTTCCTGATCTGGCGGCGGCTTGACAACTCTATGTACGGTAGCCCGGAAGAGTCCACCTGTCATAAGTTCCAAGGCCTCACCGACATTAACGATGAGGGCCCCAGGGACGTAGCGCACCCACTTCCAGTCACCGGATGGTGGCAGTATCTGCAACGATGAAACTGGCTGAGAAAAGAGGAATGTGAAGGAGCCCAGATCAGTGTGACCTCCCAGCCATAAGTCTCGGTATTGCGTCCCACTTTCTGCAGGGCGTGGATGATACAGCAGATATCGTAGGTACTCTGAGCATGGCTGTGTGGCAGACGCGTGTGTGGAAAGAAGGTGGCCTTCTGGCACCTCTAGTACTATCGCTACGAGTGCCAAAAGTTTAGGCAGTAAGTCTTGACGAAAGTAACTTATAAGTTTCTCGACTTGAGCAAGGTGCGAATGCAAAAGTCCGGGATGCTCATCGTCACGAGAATATGTAGTAGCCGGGAAATCGTAATGATCCAAGGTCTTATGAAACCCTTGCTTATGTTTCTGGCTTCCCGAAGGCTTAAACCCAATGTTTAGTCCCTTCTTTTCTTGTTCGGGTGTCGTTTCGAAGGGCCACTTCTCCTCTGGTGGGAGAGTAAGTAGGGCATGGGCTAGATCGACCTGGGAGGAGTAGAGTGCTTCCGGAACGCCATAGTTGGTGATAGATAGGAAGCCGTGGCGGGTGACTCCTTTCAAGAGACTCGCAGCTAGTTGTTGGCGGTGGTTGTTGTCGTCAAAATTTGAGAGATCGAGGTTGACAAGGTCAACATAATCGAGGTCTTCTTTGGTCGGAGAGCACTGAGTGAAGCTTGGAATATTACAATCGAACTCTGCTGTCATATCTCGAAGTGTAGTGCTTGGATATAGATGATATGTATAATTCAACTTAATTATCACAATGCGCCATCTCGCAGCCAAAATTTCAGAGAAGCAAGGACGCTTTTCTGCATTCTACTGACTCGGTGATTTTGTCTCTTCCCCATGATGATTGTCTTTCGACAGCTAAATCCAAAGTCTTGGCTCCAGCTCCTCTTTCCAAAACATCTTCCTCCAGTTTCTCTATCAGAGTGGTGCTGATGCACTTCGGCCTTCGGACGTGGACTGGTGTGGTGTTTATGACAGCTGAGGACAATGCTCCACACTAACACCCACCCTAACGAGACCTCTCAACAAGAGCCGAATTGACTCGAGACAAATCGCCTCGTTTGTATTAGCAACACCCCCAACATCATGACATCCGACGCAGCAGGGGCCGCGGCGAGATCTCCGGCCGTCGTATGCCGTACCCCGCGAATGCTGTGGATCTCAGGAGAGGTGGAGGCGAGCGGAATAGTCAGGGCGTCTGAAGGGATTCAGACTTGAAAGATACGGGCATGGCTTGACAACTATGAGGAGCTCCACCATTTAGCTTCGTCTGATCCTTGCAACACACCAACGCTTATCCCCCCTCCTTATCTCCCAGCTTGATTACTTGACATGGTAATTAGTCTCTCTCTAGTCTCTCTGCAACCATCCCGCTTGTGTGGACGAAGGTGGAGCATGCCCTGTCAACTCCTTGGGCGTACTTTCACGACTCGCTTGGGTTGTCCGGTGATGCCTATCTCTGGCGCGCGTTGCAACACCACGTAACTACGTCCGGGGGGCAATGAAGGGCGCCACACCTCTCAATGTCAACCAACAACTCCCAAATCCGGTTGTGAATAGCCGAGACGTGCCTTTCGTGAGGAGCATGAGGAGAGAGATAGACGGGTGCATTGAGTATAATACGCGATCACGCCACTACTCCTCGTCCGCCTCTGCTTGTTCCGACCGCAGCAGCCCCCTACTCATCTGCTCCGCCTCTCATCAATTCCCCGTTGCCCTTTGACAGCATTCTGCTCGTCAGCTCCACCTCGACGAAGCTGCACAACACTTTCTCAGTGACCAATTTCGGTTGGTTGTACGGCTTACGTGTTGCTGAGCCTGAGTTTCCTTCGTGCGAATTGCCTCGGCGACCGGCGAACTACACCATGGCGGGCGACACCGTGGCTACGAGCGTCCGCGAGGAGCCAGTTACCAATGCCAGTTGGCTGGACAAGTGGCGCTGGTACGAGCGTAATACCTCCAAGGAAGAGAAGGTGTTGTTGCGCAAGCTTGTAGGTCCACTGGGTCTGAATGCGGAATAATCACGCAGCTTCTAACAAGTGCTAGGATTTCATGATCTTGACCTTTGGTTGCCTCACTTTCTTCACAAAGGTGGTTTAAAGTTGCGACCTTGATAGGGTTGTGTAATGTTGACTGACTTTGTCAATAGTTCCTCGACCTCCAAGCCTTCCAAAATGCCTACGTCAGTGGAATGAAAGAGGATGTTGGCATGCAAGGCAATGACTTGCAATATACCACTGGTGTTTTCCAAGCAGGATACTGCGCTGCCATGATTCCCTCCAACATCATTCTCACTCGTGTTCGGTAAGTCTAATAGGCCCAGGAAAATAGTTGGATATTTATATGTTCGAAATTGAGCCCAAAGACTGACACGGACACCTTTGCAGGCCCAACATTCTTATCCCAGCGTTCGAGATCCTCTGGGGCATCCTGACTCTTCTCACGGCTTTCGTCAAAGATATCAAGCATGTCTATATCATCCGATTCTTCAGTGGTGTGTTTGAATGTGTGGCCTATCCTGGCGTCATCTACTGTATCGGATGTTGGTACAAGAGCACCGAGATCTCACGTCGGCTGAGTTTGTTCTACGTTGCGGGTCCTCTGGGAACTGTGAGTGCATCTCTGTTTCATACTTTCAACGCTGCATGGCTAACATGACACAATCAGATGTTTGCCGGCTACTTCCAGACCGCCTGCTACACCAACCTCAACGGCGTCAATGGCCTCGAGGGATGGCGCTGGCTCTTCATCGTCTGCGGCTGCATCACCCTCCCCGTAGCCATCCTCGGCGCCGTCGTCTTCCCCGCTCGACCCGATTCCAAGAACCCCTCGTGGCTCCTGACATCCGACCAAATCGCCCTTGCTCGCCGCCGCGTCTCCGAGGGTGGATCCGAGGCCCCCAAGGTCAAGTTCGACCGCAAGGCCATCACCGACGTCTTCAAGGGCTGGCACTGGTACGCCTTTGTCGGCTTGTACTTTGTCTTCAACCAGGCCATGATCACCAACGGACAGCCTTTCAACCTGTATCTCAAGGCGAACAACGATCGTTACTCCATCAGTCAGATTAACAACCTTCCCACCGGACAGTCTGCAATTTCTATTGTGGCGGCGTTGGTTGGATGCTACTGGGCTGATGCGACGGGTAAGCGCTGGCTGCCTTCCATCTGGATCTGCGGTTGGATGACTGTCGGTTCGATCTGCATGGCCGTGTGGAATATTCCCGAGGGACTCAAGTTCTTTGCCTTTTATGTTGCCGGGCTCGGCGGTGCGCTCAACCCGCTGTTCATGTCTTGGGCTTCCGAGGTCACATTCCGATCTGCTGAAGAGCGTGCTGTCGTCGTCGCTTCCATGAACGCAGTCGGCCAGGCTCTTCTCGCAGGCTTGAACATTGTGACATTCCCTACACCTCTAGGTAAGAAACGCGTTCCCCATTGAGTCATTGATAGGACGACTCCTGACAGAAAAATAGCCCCCAGATTCAAGTTCGGTTGGTTCTGGGTCATGGCCAACAACATCCTCCAGGCCGGCTTGGTGATGGGCATCATGGTCTTGCACAACCGCGAGAAGCGAGCCATGCAGGTCCTCGAGGGCCAGGCAGAGGACGTGGAGCAGATCAAAATCGCCAATGCCACCAAGGGCGATGATGAATCGGCTTGATTGAGGTAATCTGTGGCCTCAGTGCCGGGAATTTGACGGGGCAGATGGGACTGCTCAGCCCATTTTCCCTTCTTAACCCCCCTGTTTTTGATTTTCTGTCTAATTAGCTACTCGGAAGCGCGGCGTCCTGGAGTCTGTCAGTTGGGGGGCTTCATGATACCCTGTGCCACACCGAGAACCAGCCGCCGGTTGGGGGCTGTGGCTACGATTTTTGGATTTGATGCTTGTGGAATTTTTTGACGGAATGAAATTTGTAGGAATATGACACTCGTTTGTGCATTTCTTTTCGATCACGTTGTATTAATATCAACTGGGAGCCCGTGATATCTTCATGCACTGAACGATCCAGATCTAGGTATATCCTTTACCTCTCAGGATCGTGCAGCCTAGATCAAACTGCCCCAAAGTCGGACTAAGAGATCACATGCCCCCGGGAGAGGTAAGACAGGGAAGGCGACGTCGCACTCGAAAGGCCTTTCTACGGAAGTTGATCCATGCATTCACGTAACATCCCGCTTCGTGCTGCACAGAGCTGCCCTAACGGAATAATCACGCTCTGGGGCTCTGGCTGGCTAGGCGAACCTGACTTCCCGAAATCTCGACTGTGAGTGATGGCTATCGGTACCCTTGAGAACTCGATGATTGGCCATAGTTTTCAATGGACCAAACTAGAGTTGCTCGGCACGGGAACTTGCATGAACGAGACTGGGAGTTAGGGACTCGAGAATCGCGGCATCACGGGTCTCATCAAATACCAAGCATTGTGGCGTCTTCAGTGGTAGCGACGGAACGATTCCGCTGAGCAGAACTCGGCCGTGAGCTATGGAAGAAAATGGTTGTGACATCTATCAGAATTACTATATGGTTCATATACCGACTATAATATCCTCCCAACGGCAAGTGCTGATGCTGCGTACCTGCTTTGTGGAGAAATGCTTTATTTACGATACAATATTACCTAGAGTACTCTAGGTAAAGTGCCTTGCTAGAGTCACGTTGATGTCAGGTCATTAAACAATAGGAGACACTGGGCTAGTTTGCTTCATTTTATCATAAAACATGTCTTCAGTACACCTACCTACCATATTCAGATAACCTGCCTCATCTAAACTTATCGCAGCCTTTTCACGCGACCTCTATGTCTTTACAACCACAATTGATTTTTCAAATGTGGCTTTGCAACGAAGATGGAATTGGCAGGTGCTCCGATAATGCGTAAGAATATTTGCTGTATCGTCTAATTGTTATTTGGCTGTTTGACATGCAGAAAGTCATGCTGACAGCAATCTGCATCAGAACAATGGTAGACTCCTGGTAATACAGCAAGGATACGCGATGGAGCCACGTGCGGGTCAGTGACCCAAGACAACACGGCGGTTCGTAAATGCGCCTAATATCACGCGAATGCGACAAGACCACCAAGACCCCAAGCGCAAACCGCATCCGCAGCAGCGTCGGCATGAACAGGTGGTGGCGTTTGGGGCCTTGTCTTGGGCAATGGGCCGGGAGCGTTTTGCGTTGACGCATGTGGCTCATGTGGAATTCGCCGTCATGGCAAAATCACATCCCATCATCCCACTCGGCCGCGTCCCTGGTCCACGTCGGCGGTCGTCCGCTAGACCGCCGTTGGGCCTGGGAGTTTGTCCGTGTTAGCGAGTGCGAAGAGCGGCATTCGTCATCTCGCACTAAAGCTGTCAGACCCTCCCAAACTGCTCCCCCAAAGCCGTCAATTGTCCCGGCTCATCGGTGACAAGGTTGTTCCTCCTCTTCGCTTGGCGTACTCTAGCTTCCGTTCCGTGTGGCTTTATTCGTACCAAGTACGGAGTACTCTAGTATTGTTTCTCAGTAAGAGAACGAGTGAGTGTCTCTTGCAGGTACAAGTACCTATCCCCATGTAAAAGGACTCAAGATGCTCCGCTCATGATTCCCAGGCTAACCCGCTCTCGTATGTTAGTCTACGACCTAGGGCCCTTCATCGACCGCCATCGCCAAACACGCGTGCCCATCTCGCCTGTTGTCCCGATCTAATCATCTAGCGCCGCTGCGCATTCGCTTCTTTTTTCCACTCTAAATCCAGGTGATCCACGTAGCCGGGACTCGGGCCTGAAGCTTTCAATTCATTCTTCCCCACCAAACCACGATATTCAGACAAGGGTTCAAGTGATTCACTCTCTCACTCATTCACCTTTGGCCTCTGGTGTGTTCAACCTAGGCTTGTCAACGGCTGTATTGGAAGGAGTCAAAAGGCGCTAACGAACGACCTTTTTCCAGGCTTCTCTTTTCTTTGACGAGATATTAAACCAAGGGACCGGCCTCTTCTTTCCCTCCTTCAACCCTTCAACCTTGTTCGAATCACACAGTTCCACGACAGCTTCAACCTCATCCTCATCGTCACTCTCGACCGTTACGCCTCATCTTCAAACTCACACTCTATTCGCACTCATATTCACACTTATCCCCCAATTCTTTCTCTCATCGCACTTGTATTCACGAACCGCCTTTGAATACACATCTCGTCGCTCGAATTATCCAAGCCTGCAATGGACACCGCTACCGAGTACCAGACCGCTGAGCGGTTCCACGGCATATTCAAGCCGACCGAGTCTCCCCAGTGGACCAAGCCGTACAACCATCTTCCTGTGAGTTCTTCTTCATTATCACACCCGAGTGTTACGTCACACTAAAGCAAATACTAATGACTTTGTATTTTCAGCTGCTCATCAAGGATGGCTTCAACCTCTCTACCCTCTTAGCCATCGGCGCCTTGATGCAGTGCTTCCTCTTCTCCACCATTCCCGCCAAGTACGCCGTCATTCCGGCTTTGGCCATGGGTCTCAGCTCTATTGTCTCGACCATCCTCGATACTCGCTCCGAGAAGTCCAACCCCTTCATGAAGGGTGTCGTCCGCGGTCGCACCAGCGCTCAGTTCCCCGATCCCTCCACTGGCGCCATCCCCGCTGTCGCCGCCTCCCAGTCCCTCGTCGTCTTCCACCTCGGTGTCCGCTTCAACCATCCCATGGGCCTCCTCTGCCCTGGCGGTCGCGAGATCGGCCAATACTTCCGGGAGATGAACAAGGACCTCGCCCAACGCGCTTCCGAGTACGGCCTCTACCACGTCTCCAACTGGCTCGGCGCCGACGGCCCGCGCAACAACTCCCTGCTCAACATCTACTACTTCCGCGACGTCGAGGGCCTCAACAAGTTCGCTCACGACCCCATCCACCGCAAGGGCTGGGACTGGTACAACGGCATCAAGCAGCAGTACAACCACATTGGCATCTACCACGAGAGCTTCGTTACCAACGCCGGCCAGTACGAGACCATCTACGGCAACATGAAGCCTCTTCTTCTTGGCGCCGCCAGCGTTGAGTGTCAGAGCGAGGAGACCAAGGATAATGTCTGGGTCAACACGCTCGTCGACGCCAACGTCGGTCCCCTTCGCGGTATGATGCGCCGCATGGGCAAGAGGGATGCTCCCCTCGCACACTATGCCTAGTCTTCTAGGTCTTGTGTCTTCTTCTTTGTCTTTCTCCCCCAAGGCGGGCACTGGAACTGATGTCCCGACGCCTGCTTGTCTGACTCAAGGGTAGCATTGGGCGGTGTTTGGCGTTAGGCTACGGCCTAGGTTACATGTGTTCATCATTGAGTTTTCAAAGGCTGGCAAGCCTCATCATCGGAGTGGTATTTTTGAAGACTACTGTGTCTTCTTGTGACCAGTTCACGGTCACATTTCCTTCCTGTACATACTTTCAATAAGCCACGCGGCACAGTCCCCGGATTAGAACAAGTTCAAAGCACAAGTTCCATCGCCAGACGCGCTCTCGTGCCTCGCAAACAATGCTCCTGCTTTCCCTGCCAAACAAGCGTTGATGATGGTTCCTTCCGCGACCAGCTTGAAGTAGCCTGCGCGATGGAACGATAGACTTCCTTTCCGACCGGCATCGTGCAATACCAAGCCTTCAATACACGGACTCGGGTCCGTTCCAGCAGCCTTGTAGGCGGGATGGGTTCCTATCGGAAGCAGGATGCTGCCTGCTGGCAGTTGATAGTTGGGTTTGCCATTCCCATCCCAGGTCCACTCGTCTGGACAAACAATGAAGGTGCGAATTCTAGGATCGAGGGATCTCATTCCGATGCCCTTGATGTGGCCGTCGCTCAACACTGCTTCTCCTTCCCAGGATATGGCACTCTTCAGAAGGCAACCTTCGAGCTGTAGACGAGCACTCTTGAGCTGTCCCGTCGTCACCCCGTCATACCCCTCCACGTAGTGCTTAATACTCTTGACAAGAGCTTCTCCTTCAAACACTTTCCGCCCAGCATATCTCCCAGTCAACGTTGCCTTCTTGACCGCCCCGCCGTCAATCGAAGCCCAGCTCCACGTAGGAGCGCGCCACGCCGTCTGACGCGAGTATGTCGCCCTCTCACCCGGCGCCGAACACACCCACAGCAAATCCTCAACCAGCCGGCTCTCCCACAGTCCTGCGACATAGCAATCGTCTACCGCCTCCTCCATAGCTTTCGCCAGCGCTTGTACTGCAATAAGCTTGTCCTCGCCCTTGGTCAAGTGCTGCGCCGTGTACGTCGTCACGACTTCTTCCCAAGGAAGGTACGCCTCTTCGAGGATGAACGGATCCTTCTTCTCCTTTGCCATGCCTTTCAGACGCCAAAGGACTTGAGAAAATGCGCGTGGATCACGATTGGTGTAGGCCTTGCCAAAGGATCCAATACGATCATTCGAGTACGCAAACTGTCCTATTCGGTAGTCCATGCCGCATTGCCAAAATAGCTGGTGACGTGAAAAGTGAACAACTCGCGGGGAGAAGAGGCGCTCCTGTAGAACCCAGCCGCGCGTGTTTAGAGGAGCCTCCTCGACGCCACGCTGCCAGATTTTGCTATTCAGAAGGAAGTAATCTCCAAATTCCACAACATTTGATCTTTCCCCGTTGCCCGTTTCCTCGGGGGAAGTGCCCTCAATGGGCCGAGTGAAGGATATTCGAAGATGCCTGGAGTGAATTGGGTGAGGTTTGAAATAAAGCCCATCATTTCCACCAGAAGCAGCCGTCGCGGCAATGTTGATGACGCCGTTGCGATAGACTTCAGCCATTGTGATGGACTCCTTTCGCCAGTCGTCAACTGAATCTTGGATAATGCCTACGTATGGCCGTCAGTCGCCTAGGTCCCGATCATCAATCAGACTTACAGAACGCCACTTACAAAGGGAATCGATCCAGAGATAACGCAGTCCAAGTTTCCTCAGGATGGAAATGGTATCTCGAAAGGTCTTGGGCAGCGTTTCAACTCGGATACCAGCCCGAAAAGATTTCATATTGGCTCGTCGCAACGTCAAGATCTGGGACTTGCCCCAGCAATGACTGAGAGTGGCATACTTCTCATGGGTGGGAACAGACGTTGACAGCCGCACTTCATCACTTCCTGGGCTCCCAAGGTCAAGCAGCCTCGTCGGAACAAACCCACTCGTATCCTTCCCGCAATAGTCTGCATGGTTTGAAATGCAATCTCCAAGCCAATTTCTCGCAGTGGTGAGAACTCTATCCTCCTGGACTATGTCACCTTCCACCAGGCGCAAAGACTCCGCGTGCTCATCGCCTGATCGCTGTTACTGACTCACTCGAAGCTTCAACGTCTCTACTCAAATGGTGTCTAACCTTGGTTCCTCAACAGGTAAAAGCTAGCTCCGGTTCGACAGACCCTATCAAGGATATGAGCAGTCAGTGGCTTTTATATCGACTTGCGTATCTCGAGAGCAGGTTTCCTACATGGACGGCGAGAACTCAAGGGTGCCACTTGGCATGCTTGTAGGCGCGTGAGCCTGCACATACAATCGCGCCGTATCGGGTTGGCTGTCAGGTATCAGACGCTCTGCAACCAGTTCCTCATGTATGGAGGTACACAGGTGGCAGCCAGCAGCGACGGCATCTTCGAATGAGGCCCACGTCGCGTGGTGGACGAGGACGCGGCTTGATGATGGCCCGCGAGCCTGTTCGGGATGTCGCTCGGCTTCTTTACTCCGTCCATCTGCCAGCTCGTTGCAGCTTTTGCACAGCATCTCGGATGACTGGCATGTCGCGAATGCGACTTGGTATGACACAGCATTGGAGGGGTGGAGGGGTAGAGCCTTGAGAAGGATTGGCGGGGCATGTTGGACAGGCACGACAGGGTGTATTCAACTAGGGCGCATTTGGCTAGACCCGGCGTGATCTCTGCCCGACGTGGTATTATTGGAGACAGACGCATTGTTGCTGATGTGATGTCACGGCAATGATCACCAGAAGCTCAACAACAAGGGTGACTGCTTGAAACCCCCAGTATTTTGAGTCAAGTGTATATGGGTCAACGAGTAAATCCCGCAGATTATGGTCAATATTGCTACGCGATAAGAGCCAGACCAGTATACTTGGTCTATAGGGGTATGTTAAAGCTCCCTACCAGGTAGCGTGGGTCTGGCTAGGGTAGAGCAGTGACTCTCAATGGCCAAATTTGTGTTCGACGTGCACAAGAATCTCGAAAGTAATGCTGCTAATGTAATCTCGAAAAGCACAGGCGAAGATCCCCGACAAGGGGGTTAAACTTTGGCCTGATACCGTAGTAAAATACCAACTAGAAGACACTCATAGAATTTCCCAGCTTCATATTATCAAGAACAATGATCAAATGTTGTGCTGCGCGCAATGCCACCCAAACAGAGCGTTCCAACAAAGACACCGAGAAGAATAGACAAGAAATATCCCAGATTCAGCGACATCACCGCCAGCATTCTGCAAACATTATTAAGGCTGTCCTATTTGATGCAGGGATTGGCTAGCACTTACAAGAGATACCCTAGAAGGGCAATGATAACCTCGTAGGCACCATGCGCAACTCTGAGAAGGATCGATCTTGTTGTAGGAGGAGACAACCTTTCTTTCCGCGCGGTCTCCTCGACAATTCTCGAGTGGCTCTTCTCATACTCCCCTGCCCACACTGTCGCTTCTAGCATGGGTTTGAAGGCAATCAGAGTACGTAGTATGATGGTAAAGACAATGAGAGCGAGGCAAGTACCGGCGTACTGTCCTGGCGTCCGCGGTGTCCATGATTCGGAAAACAGCGCAGTGGCCATCTTGGTGTGAAAGACGACTGGCATGGGCTCGGTGCCATGAGAATGGGACATAGTGCTGGGCATGTCCATCGTGAGATCTCGGTGGAAGAAATCGACTTCGTTTTTTCTGGGTGGGTGAGTTGTGTCTACAGTCTACTCCCAAGTCAAAGCGAAGACGGCGTTCTTTCGAGGATTATAGGTGTTGAAATGAGCAAATTACAACCTCGTGCGAGTCTTTGGCTATCGGAGATGGAAGCAAGGATGCAAGTCAAGAGTAGCATTTTGTCATCTCCGATGCGATCATGAAAGGGAGCGAACCTTTGCCAGCCACAGCCTCTATGGTCGCAACGGGATGGATCAAATGCCTAAATCAGCGCACGGTAATTCGATATTAAGGCATCAAATCGCGCAAGTGTTTAATAAGAAAGAGAGAGAGAGAGAGGCAGTCAGGCTGCCGCAATGTTCGCTAAGGTGAGGGGAAGGGGGGGGATGAGGCCGTTTGAGAAGGTTTCCAGAAGGAATTTCTTGGCTCCCTCGTTTAGTCCTGGCGTATTAGTGCACCATTGAGTACCTTGAGATCACTTTGGCTGCCAGTGAGCAACTTTTGTACGATTAAGTATTCATCTCAATTAGTTAAATATGCTATCCTCAACACAACAGCCTCCTGCTTATGGTAGGTAGTTTACAACAATCCCTTCCCACACAAGAAGATGAACTTCTCGCCATCAAGCAAGCTCAGTCAAGGGCAAAGCAACGCTCGGAACTCGCTGCATCGTTACCCCACCAATTCGGCATGGTGACGATCTTTCCAGCACCGAAGAAGAGGAAAGTAAGCAGCATGTTGAAGTTGAATCCTGCGTCGAAAGCAGCAGCCAGGATATAGTTCCATCTGGCCCACATATCGTACCGGTAGCGGTACGCCCAGAACATGACCACGAAGCCACCAATCAAGCTGCTCACGTATCCGGTGCTGATGTTACCGTAGAAGCTAGCCATGGCCGAGAAGAAGATGGTCGAGTTCCACAATTGGAACTTGGCGCGGGGGAAGGCGCGGTGAAGAGCGTAGATGAGAAGGGGAGTGAAGGCGCCGACGAGGAAGCCGTACGGGAGGACCTTGTAGATGTGCTGCTGGAAGAGCCTTCGGGGACCGATGAGGACGTATTGCACACCCATGGTGAGGTTGGAGGTGAGAGACTGGGCAGTCCACTGATGCGCGGGGTCCTCCTTTGCTCCCGTAAGGTAATCGAACTTGGTGTCCAAGACCCAGCGAACAACAGCATAGTTGATGGGAACACCCAGGAACGAGCCAAAGACCTGGGAGAAGAATACAGCCTTGGGGCTCAGATGCATGTAGTGCCCAACCTTCATATCCTGGAGGTTGAGCTGCGCGCGGTACCATGCATTTCCGGCAATGGCACCGTACGCCGAAGCACCAGTCGGGTTCTTAAATCCACTGACTGAGTTCACCATCAATCCATAAAGCAGCTCATTGACTGTACCAATAGCCAGCTGGAAATTGCTAAGCGCATACAGCCAGCCAAGCGGAACGACGAGAATCGCGCCAGTTCCGATGGCAACGAAGTAGGTCCACACGGGGATGAACATGTTTCCGGTGGCCGTGATGGTGATGAGAGCGATAGCCGAGGCAGCAAATAGTGCGGCAAACCAAGACAAGGGTACTTCCTGATAGCTTCGCTGTAGGATGCTGAGCTGGTCGTTGTACTGCGTGCTGATTTGCGATCCGTTTCTCATGCGGTCCATCATCTTCGAGAGACTGCTCTTGATGGTCTTGTAGCCGAAGAGAGCAGCCCAAGCAATCGCAGAAGTATAAGCAGCATAGTCACTAGAAGAAAAGGGGTCAGAATACGAGGGAACTTCCAGAGGCCGAGGGGGGGTTTCCTTACAAGAACATGGTCCACAGAACCTGGGTGCTGACGAACGGGGGACCGTACTCCGCGTAAGCCGTCTCGTTGAACGACACATCCGCAGTAAGCAGCTTCGTGATCGGGTACGACGTGCCGTTCTCGAGGAACAGTCTGTTTGACATCAAGTGCCCGTGCCACTCGCCGAGGTGGCCGTACTTGGCCGCCGGAATCAAGATCCAGCAGCTGCACGCGAAACCACAGAACATGACAACCTGCGTCCACCACGGAGTCAGGAAGAGAGATCCATTGGTCGAGATGTTGGACCAGTCCAGCGAAAGGTTCAAGAAGCCCATTCCTCCGAACCCGGAACCGACAAAGTTGGCCACCGCGTTGTTGGGTGCCACCCAGCAGAGGAAGGCCAGCGATCCGAGCATAGGGAAGATGTACTCGGGCAGGAACTGCCACATGGTCATACCGAGGAGAGCCCAGAAGAAGACTCTCGTCTGCTTGCGGGACGAAGCCGTCGGGGCCTCGCGCTGCTTCTTTTGCGTCTCGAACAGGGCGGTCTGGCAAAGCGCCGTAAACCACGGGAACTGAGGATCGTAGATCAAGAACTGTCTAGCCAGTGCGGCAAACGAGTAGCCAGTCCACACAATGCCCCACATGAAGAAAATTGCCGCCGCAGGATGAATCTTGGAGTTGAAGTAAAGCTCGGCCATCGCAACGGGGGTGTATCCCAAGTTGTAGGTAGCGCCCGATGCCGCGGAAATGGTAATCAGGACATGCTCTTTAACGTTGAACGGCCCCGGGTTGAGGTTGAAGCTGAATTTGGTAAATGGGACCTTGACCTCCCACGCCGGCAAGATCTTGGCAAGCCAGGCGCCGCAGTAACTCGAGGCAATCTGGACGAAGAAGATGGAGTAGGGCGCATACGTCGTGCGGAAATGGCTCATCATCGATAGGAACGCGCCGGGAATAACGAAAATGATGGTGAGGAGGAAGTATCGGAACGTAAGACAGGGCAAATCCGGGTCGTCGTGCAGCGAAACGATGCGGCGCACGTAGGCCGGGATGTCCTTCAGTCTCGGGTCGTCTTCGTCAAAGGCCTCTTCTTCGCCGTTGGCCTTGGTCGTGAATACAAAGGGCGGCTTCTCCATGTCGCTCTCAGTGTAGGGAGCAGCGGGCTCGCCGGACCGCTTCTCGGGCGTGCCGTTGCTGGGAGAGTCGACGGAAATGGCGTCGCCATCGTGAAGACCGCCAGTCTTTGGCTCACCGGCGGCCTGTTGTTGTTGGTTTTGGGATGGAGACATGGTGGAGGTCGTTCAGGGCGGCTGATCGCCAAGATGCTTGGAAGAGAACGCCACACGGGAGCCAAGTTGGCCAAGCCTCTGGGGATCAGGGACCTTCTTCTTCCGAACGCAACCCTCCGACAGCTGGGCGTTGCAACTTATATCAAGAAGTCGTCCATGGTTCAACTGCTTCGCCCACTCGCCGTTACTGACTCTAGACAACTCCCGAATGTGGGAGGTCAGTCGACCGTTACAGTTAGTTGGCGGAGCCATTGCGATGGTGTCATCGGCGTTTTTCATCTTTATATTACCTGCGTCGCGCGATGGCACGAGCTTTAGCGGATATGCGGCTTCTGAAGGTGGCTTTCGGTTCTAGGAATGTAACCCTACGGGGCCTTTCGAAATGCCCCGCAGGATCGCCGGCGCACTGCATCGTATTGCGGCAAAAGTGCCATCCCACTGCGACTCGGTTCAATCATCTCATAGGGGCGACTCGGGCGAGAGCGTGTTCACATATTGTGCCATAGTAAGCAGCAGAAGTTCCCGAGTTCTTCGTGGCAAACAAACACGATTGTGTTGCAGAAAAGTCTCTTCACCAATCCCGTACATAACAGCAATTGCGCCATCGCCAAAAGTCCCTACCTCGATCTTCACAACCACTAGGCTGATTAGCCGAGATGGATCCTGTGGAACACGGCCTTTGAACGGTGGGTAGGGTCGACAAGGAGTACGTAAAGCTTAAAAAATTCCTTCAATTGGGCAAAACGTTGCTCGGATCCGACATGTTACGTTGTGCTATTTGCCATTCTTCGATTTCAAATGCAAAATGTCAGAGACGGATGAACAAACACCGACTTCCAATCTCCTCACCATGACTCGTTCTATCGCAAAACACCCTGTATCGGTTTTCAAGAACAGCCAGCTATCAGCTCAATTCCACGGCTGAAGCTTTCCTCCGTTCTGCAAAGTGTACGTCCGGCCTTGGAGCCAGGAGCTCTCTGCGGCTTTCTGATCATACGCAACCGTGTACCCCTGGTCCTTGAGGCGTCCAAGATCCCCACCAACGACTGACAGACCTCGGACGAACGAGTTCTTTGCTACGATCCAGGTGCTTGTATCGTCAATCTGCACTGTCAAGCCCCCACGATTATTAATGAGAGATGCATTGGCGGAGCCCTGCCACGTGCTGTTGGCCAGAAGATTGACAGAGACGGTACAACCACCCCGGGTGACGATATCTCCGGAGATGCCTTCCGAGCCCATCAGCGTCAGGGAAGAGTTGGAAGAGATTGGACTCCCGCTCCAAAGCTGCGGCTCGACCCTCTCAAGGTCCCGGGATGCTGTGTTCGTATCCGCCAGAAGCAGAATTCCTGAAGGATTGTATATCCTTGCATTCATTAGAATGATCTCGGCGGAAAATGTTGCCAGGTAAAAGGCCGGGCCCTCGCGGACCGTCAGATTGAGGGACGTCGCCTCCAACGTGCCGGCATCATGTTGAGCCGTGATGGACCAATCGAAGAACAGGAAACCACTGATGGTTCCCGAAGTGATGGTTGAACCGTTTAGATGTACATACTGAGGCCCCTCCATGATTATGGCAGGGGACGCGTCGGCCCAACCGGTCAGATTGGATGACATGGTCCGCCCTAGTGAGTAAATCAATGGCGACCCCGGGTTGGTAGTGTGGGCGACGCCCCCACGGCTGTTGATGTTGAGGCCCGCGAGGGTAGGTGATCGGTAGCCACCCGAGCAATGGCGGAGATTGGTGACATCCAAATTGGCACCCCGGATGGCAAAAAGACCAATGGCTCCCGGACCGCTACTGTACAGTTGGGGTGCCTCCAGGGTGACCGTCGTCCCAGCTCCAGTTGCATACAGGTTGATTGCGCCATTGTGGGTTTCGATGCGACCAGAGAACCGTAGTGTTGAGCTTTCGCCCTTCTCAAAGTCAGTCATCTAGTAAGATCACGCAAGGCCCGAGGATACTATAGATCTTACGACAAGAATGGCACTATTATAACCTGTTCCGAGGGACCGTGGCAAGTCTTCAGGTGCTCCAGTCTTTTGCACATCAGCCTGCAGTAAGTCTACAATGACTCCCGTCATGTAGAGCACGCTGGTCTGCTCCAGACTAGTCACATAAGACTTGCCAGTCTCTGAAGTCTGGGGCTGGTCGAAGATTCTCTGAGCAATAACTATACTCGCATGTGTTACTTAGCGACATTGCGGGCTCCCCCACCGCTCGTGGAATATATTCTGCGGAAATAATGCATTGGGTATCACTGACTAGGCTTTTCTTCCGTCGTTGCTGGAACATAGTTTGGCCGGATCATGTTGTCGTCAAACCATTTCGAGGCAAGGACCCCAGGATCTAGGCACGGATCTTGATCCTCGGGGATCGGACTCTGTGCTCTGCATGTTAGAGTTAACACGCCAATAGTGAAGGTTAGGGAAGCTCGGAAGCCCATGATGGATTCTCCCACTGTGATGAATTGTGGTTTAGTCAGAAAAGTCAACATTCATCTCGGGGTGATTCTGGTATGAAATGGACCGAAATATCGCTCAGAGAGGATCTGAATGATCCTGACATCGCCTAAAACTCCTGTCAAATTTCAATCTAAGACAATGTTGGTCAAGTCCAACGAGAGACAGGCATGGATTCTGGAACTATCAACCGAGCAGATGAAGGCACTGGAGGTGGAGCCAACCTGTGATACACTTCAAGCTGAGGTGACTGTACTGTCCACAATGAGACACTTGGTAATTACACTACCTCCAAATTTGGTTCATAAGTAACAATGTCTGGTAGATTCTCCTCGTCAGTCAATGATAGTTCTTCTCACTCGTTGTAGCGGATCTGTTGATCAAAATCAGGACATACCAGTGTACACAAGCGTACTGTCCATGCCGACATACTTTAGACGAGGACATGTCAATGATTTTGAGGAGGATGTACATACCAAGCGGCTTCATCTCCCAGTCCGCGACACAAGCCTGTTTCTAACCCTCTCACCATGCTGAATAATTCCAGAACAGAACGAACCATTATGAGACATGGGAATCGAGTGTGATGAAATTAACGAAACACTTCAACAGCCAACTCCAGCCGAACAATTTGAGACATCCAGCAAGCTACCCTTCGTCTGAGTTACCTGTCATCCATTTTTGTCTCGCAAATGTGATGGGTCTGGATGTCATTCCAAGACCTCCGCATCAACCCCTTCACTCCCATCACGCGGACCCATGTACATAATGTCGTGAAAGATTTGCATCCAGTTGCCTTCCTCTCTACGCCACCAGTACTGCACCTTGACCAAAAGGTCTTCTTTCCTGTCTATTTCATTACCTAGCGATTCATCCCAAAGATCAACCCTCAATCCCACCCACCCCTCTCTTCTGGCCTTCTGTTCGACTTCCGACGCTGAAGAGAAGCCGGCAGGAGCAGTCTGCTCGTCGGCGCCGAACTCAAACTCCTCTTTTTCGAGTGGTCGTATCGTATAATATCCCTTCTTCGCTGGCTTTCCACTTGACCCCGATGCCCCGTTTTCGTCTTTGGGTGCATACTCGTGCAGGTAGCGCACGATTGTCTCACGATTGTGCGCAGCAAACGAGGGGTTTGGGCGATATATTTGGTAGCAAGATGGAGAAAAAAAGATCCCCTTCGCATCGATATCCGCGGTATGTCTATACGAAGCGTAGATCGCCTTCAAATGATTGACAAGGTCCGCGGTACTCATTTGTGAAGCCATAAGAGCCTGTTGATAAAGTGTCGTCGATGTTAGAATGGACTTTCTTCAGGCAACTAATGTTGATGATGATGGGAGCTTTGGACAGACCAGGCTCTTTAAGTTTATCCCCGTCAATCCACATCGCATCCCCGCCGCCAGTCTTTGACCAGCTGAAGTCAGCATTTAGCGCCATGCAGAATGAGTCAACCACACGGCTTTAGAATGTGTTCTGTCAGATTTTGCTGCCAATTGCTGAGGGGTTGAGATCAATAGCGTCATAATGACCGTGTCTAGATACAGTTCAATTCGTCCCATTCATTTGCTTCAACCCTTCCTGCCAGCAAAATAACATTCGTAGCCGACGAGTGCGATTTCTTGAGCTTTCTCAAGCCTGAAGGGCCCATGATCTTGACTCAATATTTGCGTTGATCGCTAATTCGAAGACCCGATTTCGGTTCAGCTGACTCTTCCACGAGACGGGGGAACCTTTGATCGGGGCTGTCTAGAACACCTCTCGTACCTGCAGCTGAATCAAAGACAGCAAGCGACGAGTCACCCGCTCCAAACATCTTGATGCCCTCATCTCAGCCGATACCATGGAACAGACTGTTCATCAGCCAATCGTTGCCGAGGATCCTACACGTTTTGATCAGCGCAGTTTGCCGTGACGAGGAAGTTGTCACACGGCGTTGGTTCAACTTAAATCGATGAGACACACTAAACAATACTCTTTGTAGAGTCGGGCGACCTCAAAGGAGTCCAAACTTAGAAAAGTTCAGTCGATATCATCGGGATACAAGGGCATCTCTAGACTAGACCTTGTTGTTCATAGAATTTACTGATTTCTTTCTTACGGAGTATTGCTACAATCTCAAGAGAATAAGGCAGCTAGCCAAAATAATAAGCTGAAAGCTGACCAGTCAGCCTGTATTGTACGAAGAACAATACCATCCGATCAGCAACCCTGACTTTAATTGACAGGCAAGCACAATGGCACCAATGAATAGTACAGGTGACTGGTATCCAAGGTCCGCAGCCGGCGCCGAGTTGAGGGCCGAGCGCCGGGCGGACTGTTCCGCACCCCTTGCTCATTCAGATCTCGGATCTGGCCCACAGACGGAGATGGAAATTTGTGCACACATCCCTGCTCGGTCTCCTCGGAGGCCGACACTACACTCCCACCGACGGGATGTCACTGAGTCCAGGCAATGGCGACCGAGGAGTCCGAGAGGAGATTCCACGACTCTTGCCCCAACAACTCGACACAGCTTGAGGCAGCTGCATTCAAGCCCGAATAGCTGACATGGACTCAAGGGCAACTGCGGTAAGCAAAGATCGATTGTGGTCCTACTTAAGTACATATCTAACAGAAATGTGTCTAGTGTGACTTATGCCGGTTGCGCAAAGTAAGTGGACGTGTTGCAATGATTCCAAGATGAGACGCAGCAATGTTCTAGGGGCACAAGTTTCTGCATCAGTATCTCTGTCTCTGTGATCAACACCAGTCATTAACAGCCACTCTGATAGGTTCGATGTGACAAAAGCGTACCTTGCTTCAACTGTCGACAGTCGTCACAGGACTGCACATTTACTGGCGCTGGTCAGAAGCCCAAGGTTCCCCGCCAGAGGGTTCATGTATCCCTGCAGTAGTGTGTTTCCCGATCAAGCCTTTCCTTCCCTCGCAGCATCTTCCAGGCTAACAGGCTCGCAGCGAGGAGAAGATTGACCTTTTGGATAAACGCTTAGCCAATATTGAGTCCTTGCTGCTCAAACTACAACAGAGTGCGGCGTCAACACAATGCTCATGCTCGGGGCTGACCCCTGAAAAGGCCCCTTTAGAAGTGCCGCTCTCCGTAAAGGATACGCCTCACGTCGCCACAGAATACGATGCAGGAGATGAAGCTCCGCCGGTTGAAGGCCCCTCCTCATTGAGGTTCCAGATGGCAGCAACAAGAAGACTCACAGAAAGTGCGGCCATTGAGTTGGGTACCTCATGCTACGTGAATGCCGTTGCTAGTGCGCATAGAGTCGCGGGATCTCAGAGTCCAGCAGGATCTGTCCAACGACACTTAGCCCAGAAGCCCGTAAGTTACCGAAACATGCCTCTGCCGCCAATAGCCGCTGTCGTTGGTGTGCTTAGACAACTGAAAGGTACGTGGATCAACTTGTATCTTGTGTCAAAGTCATTGTCCAAAGTCCTTTGCTAAGAATTCTGAGTTGATAGACAACCCTCCCAGCAGTTTCTTTGTTTTGAGGTGTTTTCTCCCATGTTCGGACTTCATTGACCTCTGCCGGAACGTCTACTTCTCCGTCGACGACTATACTGCCATTGACTTCATTATAGTGAACTCGGGCCTGCATTCTCTTTTCACAGAGTACTTTTGTCCTCCCAGTGTGGGACAGTCTGAGCCTCGGAAACAATCTCTCGCCTGGGGGGCAATGTGCAGGAACGCTCTCACGGCCGCAGTAGCAACGATAGATGCCAGTTTATCTGCAAAAGCCAAAAACGTACAAGCATTGATCCTCGGCGTATGTCAAGCCATCATATGTTGACCTTGTTCCACACTAACAACCCAGACAACGCACGCCATCGAGATGGCAAAACCGTGGCTGGCATGGAGGTTGATATGCTTCGCAGCGCAGCTTTGCATGGCTGCAGGCTTTCATGACGAGAGTCTTATTGTTGCTGATGACGAAAGTACGAGAAACGTCAAAGCCTTGTTGTTCTGGCACGTCTACGGGTTGGAAAAGAGTATTGCCTTGCGCGTGGGCAGAGCCTCCATGATTAGAGACTCTGATATTGACTTACCCAAGGGGCTCAATCTGGTCTGTCTACCAAGGCTGTGGGATAAAGTTGTGCCGTTCTGGGTCGAGAATGCCTCAATTCACAGCAAAATTTACGATCTGCTCTACAGTCGAAGCGCACAGCTCGTCTCCCAGGAAGACTTATCCGAGCGAGCAGATAGCCTGCTTGCTGATCTCAAGTTGATAGAGCCCGTTAATCTGGTATGTACGACCGTGGAGCTTGTTACTCAGTTCAAGTATGATGATGGTAACGTACAATCAGGTCAACTCAAGGATTTTCTCTGCCAATAGTACCGAACCGACGACGAAGTTGGATGATGTTCTTGCGATATCCGCCAAAGTCATGTACTATACGACAGGAACCCTGATATGCAGGGCAAGAACTTCTCGAGCTTCTGTGCCATCTTTCTCACCGGACTGCTTGGCATATGCACGCTCGACAATTGACGCCCATCTTGAGTGCGTCCCCTTGATGAGCGGCGACTTACATATTGTGAATCTCTACCTCCATTGGTAAGCCCAATACCACTATTCATGCCGATTTTCTAGATCATCCGTTGTGGAATTGACAGGTGCCATTGTGTATTCAGGAGACTACTCCAAACCCCTTTTATTCCACTCCTGGTGGTATTTTGCCACATAGTCGAGACTCAAGATTCGAGCGACGCGCAACGACTCAAATGCTTTGCAGACAGCCTTGAGCAGGGGGCCGATCTATCACCTTCTGCAAAGGACTTTTATGACATTACTCGACAGCTCTATATGATTGCAGAAAAGCACATCCAGACAAGCAGCGAGCAAGATTGGGCGTCTGTCCCGTCTCTGTCAACCCTGGGGCTCACCCAATTTTATCCGGCTAATGCTATGGCGGGCAATTATCATTTGGCGGCTGAACACGGGCAGTCTAATCAGGACATGGAGATGATGTTTGGTGGGGAGCAGGTCATGGGCTTCTTCTAGTCGGATTTCACCAGGCTATCCCAGCTCGAGGCTTGCGGCTGGGTGCGAGATCAACGATAGACACATAGAGTCGAGTACCATACTATTGTACTGGTTTTGTAACAAACAGAATGAAAATCTCCTAGAAGAAAAGATAACCGAACTTTTGAATCAAGAAGACTTGCGATTGGGATCGCGTAAAAGCGAACGATCTATCTCCGTCGGGAGGGGCGGGCCAAAAGACTCTTCGGTCCCCGAGAGCCCCGAAACCTACGAGATCCCGTGTCCGCGACAGCTGCACATCCCACCGCTAAACTCGGGGCAGACCATGTTAACGGAAGCTGCCGAGTTGAATTTCTAAGCTAGTTGGTCATGGCCTGCTCAGACTCTTGCGCTTCCGAAATCTTGTCCTTAATCTCCGGTTCATGACGCTGCTAGCCACAATACTGCCATGTGACGGACGCCTTGGCGTTGTCCGAAGAGCGAGATGAGTCTTCACTCTTGGCATGAGCAAGGCTCTTGATACACGCCGTCACTGATCCACAAACATATATAGGATGAAAAGTTCGAACAGTGTGGAGAGACTGAATTTTCTGGGCCCCTTCGCCATCACTGAGGAAAGGTTTTGTTTGTTGAAAGTAAGATAACGAAAGATAAGACCAATATGGCTGTGGCAATTGCTGGCGGAATCAGCGGCCCTGGCCGTGATCTTGTTGAAGCTATTTCGGCCCAAGGAACCCATGAGGTTATCGTGCTGACGAGAAAGGTAGTTATCAACAAGACAATGGTCCATGCATTTGAGCAATAAGACTGAATACTAACAGTCATGTTCTCACCTAGGTCTCAGGACAACCCGGAGGCGCAGCCCCAAATGTTCGCTTCGTGGCTGTAGACTATTCTGATATTGATTCTCTCACGGCCGTCCTTGAAAAATACAATGTCGACACCGTAATTTCAACAGTCTACAACATTACCAGGGAAAGCCAGTCAGAGTTAAATCTCGTTGCAGCTGCTGAGAGATCGAAGACAACGAGGAGGTTCATACCAAGCCATTTCGGCATCCCTTACCTACCCGAATATGGAGTCTCAACCGTTCCCCCTTACCTTGCATCGTCGCCAATCTAGGGGACCGCATCAACTCACTCATAAACATCACTCAGATCTGCGTAATACCTAGGGCCTGGGCGTCAATATCTCCAATTATCAGAAAGAAGACGGCCATTACGAAGATGAAGTTGATCTCACTGGGGCGAGTGACTTTCGGACACTTCCGCGACCACTTACTTACCCGACTTATGCTGCCCTGCCTCCTACCTCGAACAAATGGCGTTCTTTGTCAACACCGCTATCAACTCTGCGTCGATCCCTGAGTCAGAGGATAGTCCCACCCTCTTTGACCACACGTGTGGCATTGCTTGCTTCAATGTCGCCCTTGTTCAGAGTGTCAGTTCACATTCCAAGAGCTACCCACCCCATTGACGACAGGACCGTTTACAACCGTCTTGTCCAAGTCGCAGAAGGCATCAAAGGTAATTCCAAAATTCTTTTTTGGGTCACAAATCAAAGCTAACTTTTGCAAGGCAACAAGTTCTCCATCGCTGATGACTCGACATGATCTCGAGACCGCTTAGAGGAATCAATCGCGATCCTGCAAGGACTTGTTTAGATTGTAATCGAAACGATGCAACAGAGCTTCATTTTCCCCTTCGGGCCCTTCGGGTTAGATTGTGCACGTGGTTATGCTCACTTTGGGATGGCTCCCGTCGTAAGCTCGAGAAAGATTTCCCAAAAATCGAGCCTACGCCTGTACAAGACCTTGTAGACGGCAACTGAAGGTCACAGTGGTGGAGCTCAAGACATGAAGCGAGAGATCAAACAACCTCAACTGGTCTCAAATCATTGGATTCTTGTACTACGGAGGATGTTTGTCTCGTTCAAATCTAATGAAGACCTTGTAAGCCGCAGTCTTTGCGGTCTTCTGGAGCTCCGAAGAGTCGCAGAGATGGGGAACTCCGTCTCAATGATTACATGTAAACTGGTCGAGGCCATGTCGCTTGCAATCGCTGAAGCTTCATTGAAAAAATTCTCTGTCGCCTCCCGTTAGCCACATCTTAGCTACAGAAGCGTGAGCTTACATAGGATGTGTACGTAGGGAATCAAGCCCAGAGGTATTGGAGTCAGCAACGTTGTTTATTCCACCATTAACTAATATTCTATGTAAACTCTCTTTCATCGTTGTTTTTGCCATTGTTTCTTTCTATGTTTCCTCGCATGCAACCGGACACGGGAGAAAGAGGCGCAGCCGATCATGAGGTAGGATCGGGCACGGCTCATAAACGGCGCCGGAACGGAGCCGGCGATTAGAGTGGAGATCGGGGTTGCGGACATATCGGCCGGTAAACTCTCATTCTCCTGCTGACATGCAGTATGCCAGGATTAGACTTTCGCTTCGAACCCAGCGTAATTCCCATTAAACAACCTTTTTCAGCGTGAATCCCACCTGCACAGTCCTCGCCGCGATAAAAACACCAACCGCCGCCAGCATCGAGAAGCCGCAGAACAGCTGAAGCCCAAGATAGTTGGTGCCTCCTTGCGACGCGACAATGGCGCCGGCAATAGGGCTACCAGCCAAGGCTCCAAAGGACTGAACGGCGAACGCGGTCCCGGTGCGAACGCCAATCTGTCTAATGTCGGAGATTTGGGCAATGCAGGCCGGGCCTAGTGAGATGAAGCCGCCGGAGGAGAAGCCGAAGATGATGAGGAAGACGATGATTGCGGCGTTGCTCTTTCCGGGGATCCAGAGGCCGAGACAGAAGATTGCGCTGATGAAGGTAATGCAGATCATTACGTTGTACCGACCGACTTTGTCGGCGACAATGCCGGGAACGATGCGACCGAGGATGCTACGCGTTGTTAGTACCATGGTATAGATAATGATGGCGATAGGTGCTTACCTGACAGCGTTCATGATGGGCAAAAGGTAAATGACGAGGTTCTCATCCATACCTTGCGCACGCGCTTGGAGGATGACAAAGTTGAAAGGCAAAAACATGCCGAGGAAGAAGAGGAACAATGCGCATACTGTGATAGCCATGGGCGGCTCACGCAGACCATCGACGTATTCTTTGAAGACGAATGGGCGCGGGCGAGGCGGCAGCCGAGACTTGACGGTCAGACACGCGATACCGAGTAAGAACAGAAACAGGAATGCCACGGCGCGGATGGCCCATGGAAAGCCGACCTGGGGAATCATCTTGGACATCATGATGGGTAGGATGACGCCGCCGAGCGAGGAGCCGGAGACCATGATGCCAAATGCGGCTGCGCGTCTCCTGAAGAACCACGAGGTCACGGACGACATGCAGGCGTTGAAGCAGGCGCTCGAGCCGATGGACGAGACGAGACTCTGGGCAAGGATGAACTGGTAGTACTGCGTTGACAGCGAGGTCATCATCAGACCGAAGACGTAGACGACGGTACCGCAGTAGAGGAGGTACTTGGGGCCGAATGTGTCATACAAACGGCCAAACTAGAGCGAATCGTCAGCGATCGAGACAGCGGCGAAGAGGCTCTCCGGGGGAAACTCACAATGACGCCCATAAAGGTCATTACCCAGACCTGCAGACTGGTGATCCACGCGACAGTCGACGAAGGATACGAGCTGAGGGGACCAGACACATAATACGCCTGGAAGACGCCGACGCAGTTGATCAACCCAAAAGTACAGAACAACGCGCACCACCCTCCAAAGACGACAAGCCAAGCCTGGGCGCCGCCGTCGGGAAAGTCAGCCGGGTTCATCCCCGGCGGCGGGCCGGCCACGGACGGTGCCGGTGCATCACCACCGACCGGGCCATCGGTCTTGGCATCTTGCGTTGCTGTCGCGTGCGCCAAGCCGCCCTTTTCGAGATCAGCCTCGACGACGTTGGTGGGTTCTGGGTAGATGTTGGCCTCGGTGTCGCGCTGCTGCGAGGGAATGCGATCTAGGGATTGGCGGGCGGAGGAGGAGGACTCGTAGGGGATGTGGTCCGACTTTTCTGGGTCTGCAGGCGCGGTGGACCTGTCCATGACGGTTGACGAGTTGGACGATGTTGAGAGGGCGTGTTGAGAGCGCGGCATGGCCGTGGATTCTGGGGTTGAACTGGTGTTGTTGCGACTGTTTTCCTCAGCGAACTTTTGTGACACGGACGGGTTGCCGCTTCGTATTGGTTTGTATTGCTCCCTTTCTCAATATCTTCTCTCAAGTGGCTTCGAGTGAAGCGTCGATGGCCAGCGCCGCCTTTCAGTCCGTGGGCGCAGATCTTGTTGGCGAAAAGTTCCTTGATGAGATTAGAAAAGAAACTCCCTTGGGCCCCTTGGGTGCGAGCAATGCTTGTGGGGCGAACTATCGCGTCGTTTCGTATCGTTTGTGAATAGCTCAACGAGATTGCTTGCTTCTTGGTCGGCTAAACATGGGACTATATCAAGTAGTCCAAGGTAATACCAGCACGATCAGTAGCAGCAGTTCGTGTTGTTCTTATTCTCTGGGGCCCTGCCTATATCCGAATGAAGAAAGTATTTCCACACTCCACGACAAGTTCCATTGCGCGGCTCAAGTGACGGACAATTATTAATCGAACATAGACATGGAATCAACAAACGTTGGCATAAGGTCCTCTCGCGCAGTTTCCGCCCTTCAAGCGCAAAGAAACAAGATTGTTTTGGGGGGTTAGACTCGGAGAATGCAGAAGACTCCAGACAAACCCATGTTCGGTTCTAAACGCCATGCCGTTCTGGATCACCGCAATTCTGGATACCAAGATCCTGGGGAGGGGTAGACGACCCTTAGCTTAGCGGGCCGGATATAACAAGCGACTTACCGGCCGAAGGCCCCTTTGTCCACTCGAGAAATGTGAAAACCTAAGCCGTTAGGCAGAGAATGGGAAAAGGTTGGACCGCTTGCTTCCAAGCGGCTCAACTAAGGCATGGCCAGCTGTTGTGGTGACGAATGTTCTTCGGTAGTCATCTCTTAGCTTTGTGAGCTTGTCGCCTGTCGCAGTGTCATTTGGGAGTCTCGCGGTGGGAACGTGCGCTTGTGATTCACGGAAACGAATATCGGCCGCTAGGTCAGTCGCTTTTACCCCGTCTTAGATCAATCAACCAGTGCGGTTTCAACTTTCAAGTGAGCGAGGAGAACTTGGTTGCTGATCTTCGCTTAGCGTTTGGAGAGTCGGTGAGGCTTCATCCCATTTACAGCTAGGTGATCATCTTTTTCGTGCAACAGGGGAGCTTCTTCAATTACTCTTAGGCCAGTAGAGTGATTAATTCTACAAACTTGGAGAATGGCCAGGCTCATGCTCCTCATGATTCTTCATAGGTTCAATGTTCCTGATCCAGACTCTTGGCATCTTCAAAATCATCTTCTTCATGAGAACCCGCCTTGGCTGCAAGATCCCGCCTCGTACCCCAGCCCGGAGCCGTGTTCCGGGGTGGGGGTCCCGGAATGGGACTTTATGGCTCGGTCTTGAGATGAAAACGCGAAGCCCGAGAGACTCTGGATTGGAATGAGGGATGCTACAAGCTGTTCACCTTTGACCATTGAACCAATCACCACTGTTCTATTGTCTCAGAAGGGTGTGCTCGGCGCTCGGTCGGAAATCGAATTGTCATTTAGAACGTCAGGCTTGTCAATAATACCAGCCTCCGTGGCTGTTTACCACTAAGCCGGATTACATCAACGGCGCAAAACCACGTGGTTTTGTGACTTTGTATCCGAAGTTGTCATCCATCAAGTTTATTCTAGCGAAATGTCCAGGGATCGGACGACGAACGAACTCATATCTCCGAGATGATAACTATCCATACGGACACATCACGAGAATACGAGTAAAGAAGATCCGGCCGATACTAAAACATCCCACGGCGGAAATGTCCTACAGCAGCCGGACTTAACCTGCAGGTCGATTCACATGCAGCATTGTAACCTGACCGTTTCGTTGTCTATTACACAGTAAAGTTACATTTGTCAGCCTTGTGGCTGTCTGATCAAATTGCCATGGCAATTCTGCTTCGCGGCACAGGGGTGCCTGTATTTGATTCCGATTTTGGTTCCGCCTCTATCGCACAAACTCTTTGAGATCCTTCGCGTCCTCGAAGCTGACTTTTCCATCACGCGATACGCTGGCGACATGGATGGCTGATGGTGGCTGCTCGACCGATACGGGCTTTGCCTCGATCTTTGGCTTAGTGGTCAATTCAACAGCGTCTGGGACTACGCCAGCCGGCGCATCTGCAATCTCGTTGACCTCCTTATTGGTGAGAGCATCAGCAACTCTGACGCCTCTGCTGGACATGAGAAGGGTTGTCGGGCCGCGGAACTGGAGGAACAGGCGGTCGCCCCAAATCGTGCGTCTGAGCGACGTCCTCAAAGTGAACAACCACCGAGCAACATTCTTGTATGTACTGGTATCGCGCATCGCTTTCATGAAATTTGTCTCGGGGAAGAAGCGAGTGATGTTGGGAATTTGGAGACGGAGGATGTTCGACTTTAGGCGCATCGGCAAAGGAGGGTTGCGAGAGACGGCGTATGCGACGACGTGCGAGGGGTGAGCGACAAACTCTTCGCCTTCTGCGAGGGTAACTTCGTACACCTGACCGGGGGAGGACAGAGCAGCGAGGCCTCTGCCAGTGAGGTGAGTGCTTCCCCAGTGGGCAAGCGAAAGGCCACGGCTTATACGCGGCGATACGGAGAGTGTGTGGCCCGTCCAGGCAAGAAGCGCATTGCGCTGGGAGATCATGTAGTCGGTGGTACCATCGAGGTGAAGGACGGAAAAGGTCGTTGTGGGAGACTTTGTAGAAATCAGAGCCGTGAGGGGCGTTGAAGATGAAATGCGTTGGTACAGGAAAGGAACGCCGAGGAAGGCTCGTGTGAAGGGCGAAAGAATGGAAAGTGTCGATTGGGCCTGTAATTTCTTGATTAGATGTTGATCAGAGGGGCAGAGTGTGAACCGATGCTCACATTTTCAGCCTTGCCTGCAACTCCTACCAATGTTCCCCTTCTGGTGTAAAGCTGCTGCGACGGCGACAGAGAGACGGAAAGGAGGGAGTATGGTGATCCGAGGACCTCGAACCGAGCATCTGTTGTCATTCAGTCAGTATTCTTCCTGTACCAACTTCCATGCCACTGAACCATTGACCATACCGGCGGCATCCCGCGACGCTCCTCGAGCTCCAAAGACATCCCCGCCAACCTTGGGCGCTTCAGTCGTCGGCGCAGCGCTAATCTGGATGCCTCTACATTGCCTGCAGACGTAAGAAGGCAATTGACCAGCTCGCGCACCTTGCGCCGTCCTCAGCAAGGGCAATTGGGCGCGCATGGCGGACATCTGGGAGGCTGATGACGTCGGTCGTTCGGATCGTGACTTGGAAGCTCCAGCAGCTGTCGCCCTCTGCGGTGCTCCATCAGGAATTTGGAAGGCTGTCGACCTTGCGCTGAGCTGACGGCAAAATCCCGGAGCTTCATCCCGGGTCAATACCGTCCCGTGCCGAAGGGTACGTATCTGTAGGTCCTGGGGAATACCTACGTAGTGGCACGTGAGGTGGGGAGTACGTATCTGAATGTTCCTGCCAATGTCGAAGCTCGAAGGTTTTAATGGGGCTGGAGATTCGTTTCATTCGCTTAGAGGAGATTAGTGCAATCACCCCAGCAACAGCCCATGTCGATACCCCTGTTGACAAGGCCTCAGTGCAAACCTTCCATATTCCTTGCACAACATTGAATAAGTCACGAACACGGTTCAAACACCACAAAAGTCTTCTTGTCGAACCAACCTCGACACGTCGCGTCGACTCCAAACTCCGACATCACACCCCCGAGTATCGGCTTCGACATCTTCTCATTCCTGCTGGCTTGGGCTGCTGCCACCCTCACCTTCACCATCGAGTCGAAAGTCGGTCTGGCCTCACCATGTCGGTTCGTGTGGTCGCGCGTATCCGTCCCCTCCTCGAAAAGGAGCTGGATAAGGACGTCATTGTCCGCGCGGACAGCACTGAGCCGGGCAAGCCAGCCACGCTGGTCAAGATCCCGAGTCCGAAGAACGAGAGCGAGGAGTTCTCCTTCGCCTTCACCAGCGTCTACGACCAATCGACGACACAGGACGCACTCTTCACAGCAGAGGGTACGGATACCTTTACGCTAGATACGAATCATCGAGAGACATCGGTCATACTAACTTGAGCAGTGGCACCACACATTAAGGCACTCTTCCAAGGCCTCGATGTCACCATCTTTGCCTATGGAGTCACCGGAACAGGCAAGACGCACACAATGAGAGGTGGACTGAAGCTGGCAGATCGCGGTGTCATCCCGCGGCTATTGAGCGGTGTGTATCGGCGCGGAAAGAAGATCGCCAAGGACACCGGCGGCCAGACCACCGTCGACGTTGTCTTATCATACTACGAGATATACAACGACAAGGTTTTTGACCTATTCGAACCTCCCGAGAAACGTCAGCCCTCTGGCCTTCCCCTCCGCGAAAAAGATGGCAAGACGATGGTAGTGGGTCTGTCCGAACGCGCCTGCGAGGATCTTCAGGACTTTTCCCGACTCTATATCGAGGCGAATAACAACCGCGTCACGGCATCAACGAAACTCAACGCCCACAGCAGTCGAAGCCATGCCATCATGAGAATCAAGGTGACCCAAACGACGGGAGACCAGGTCCGCGAAAGCGTGGCCTCGGCCATTGACTTGGCTGGCTCAGAAGACAACCGCCGTACCGACAATGGAAAGGAGAGACTAGTAGAGTCTGCTGCCATCAACAAAAGTCTTTTCGTCCTGTCCCAGTGCATCGACGCCATCTCACGAGGGGACAAACGGATTCCTTACCGCGAGTCAAAGATGACGCGCATCCTCAGTCTAGGCCAGAACAACGGCATCACGGTCATGATCCTGAACCTGGCCCCAATCCGGAGCTACCATCTGGACACTCTGAGCAGCTTGAATGTCAGCTCGAGAGCCAAGCGCATCGAGGTCCGCGAAATTGAGAATGAAGTCGTCTTCAAGCAAGTCCCGCGTACGAACTCGGGAAGTTCTACATCCACCCTACGACAACCCCTCCGCCCCTTATCCAATGCCCACAACATTCACAGTGGCACTATTGCAGCCAAGGCAACCGAAAAAGCTGCCGATCCGACGCGACCGGTCAAGCTTTTTAATGTGTACACCGACCGTAGCAAGTCTGCTGTCCCCGTCCGACCGACTGCCAACATGACGCAGACCCGGAAGCCCCTCGTCGAACGCGAATTGCCAGCCAAGGCTAGCAAACTTGCACGGCCGTCGCAGTCCTCCCTGATTGCTCAACCAACCCAGCCAGCTCAACCAGCCGAACAAAAGCTTTCCATCTCCGCAGAGCAGTTGGAGGCCATCGTCGAGAAAAAGGTCAGCGAGATCCTCGCATCTAGGGAGAACAAAACGGCAGAGCCTGCACCTGCACCTGCTCACCCCGATATCAACGATGCCGTGCGGCGACGATTGGAAGCACTGGAGCGCCGGATTGCGAATGAGGAGCGGGAACGCGACGATGGTCGCTCAGAGGGCCTACGCTTCTTGCTGGCTGCTAGACAGGCCAAGGAGACTGGTAATGATGTTGTGGCGCTTCAGATGTACGAGGAGGCCCTTCCTTTCTTCCCAGGCCAGGCCAAGCTATTGGGCAAGATTGAGAAGTTGAGGGTCAAGCTTGGAAACATGCTTCCCACCGAGTCTCTGCCAGTGTCATCCTCTCCTCGGAACGGACACGAGAAGAAGCGTAGAAGAATCGCTGCCGAAGACAGTGACGAGGAGTACCAACAAGACAGAGGAGACGAAGACATGAGTTTTGTGGACGTTGCCGCGAAGACGAAGAGCCGAAAGGCAAAGCCCGCCAAGCCTCCCAAAATGGTCCTTCCCGACCCGGCCGGGCCAGCCTCTCCCCGAACCCAGAACTTGTTGAGCATCGTCAACTCGCGAGACCTTGCCCAGATCAAGGGCTTGCACGGATTCGGTTCGAAGAAGGCCCAGGACCTCGTTGATTACTTGGAACACTTGGCGGATGAGGAAGACGCCGAGATTGAGACCTTGGCGCAGCTGAAGACCATTCCTGGAATGGGTGGTCGGACCGTCGAGCGTGCTTACGACGGCCTTGTTGGACTAGCCATTTGAAGGCTGAAGCGAGTGATATCCTACCTAGCATGGCGCATCGGGCGGCTATAGGTGCATTGGGCATGGTGTTTCTGGAGTTCAGCATACAGGCCGCGGTGGCCTTGAGAAACAGGTTTGTTACAGAATGTTGCATATTGTGGCGAGAATCCTTCAGGTCAAAGCATACTAGATAAGCAATTCGTTCTCGTCAAGTCACTGTGCCATGCCTTTCATTGTGTGACGCCTTTCAATCTACTGGTTCTGTCTATGCATACACGTTGCAGTGTATGTCTTTCGTCACTATTCAAGGCGGCTGAGAGGCCGGGATCGCCTCCCTCATATGCGTGACATACTGTACACGTACGTCCTTAGGTAAAGGGTCTTCGGCTCTCTACCATGCGAAAGTCTAGGCTACCTCGCGATGGCCTTGAAAAAGACCTTACAATGTGATCTTCGATAGCTTGACGTAGCATTGCCGAGGCTTGACCGTCAAACCGTCGTAGCCTCTATAGTCGGACAACTCAGGAGGACACGACAAAAAGTCAAAGTTCCAGATCAGCAACGCGGTCAACATGCGGAGCTCCAGATACGCCAGTCTCCGCCCGAAGCATGCTCTAGGCCCGAGCCCAAAGGCCATCTGCGGCCCCGCCGTGGCATCATACAATGTCTTCTCGGGGTCCTTATCTGATTTGACCAGCCATCGCTCGGGTTTGAAGTCCTCCACAGGATAAGGCGATGACTCCCAGCTTCGAACCCGACTCGAAGCGTCGAGCGCTGTCTTGGACCGTAGAGTATCGGGAATTTCGAAGGCGGGTTTGAGGATGCTCTTGCCAACTGTCACCATCATCACGTTTGTGCCCTTGGGAATATGATGGCCGAGGATCGTCGTATCCTGCATCGCTTCACGGTCCGTGACCGAAGTCGTCCCAGCGAAGCGGAGGATTTCTTCGATGGTTGCATCGAGGTAGGGGATGATAGTCTTTATAATTTCTTCGTGGGTCGGGTTCCGTCTCTGTTCTACCGCGACGGGCAAGCACTGGCGGAGGGCTTCGCGCAGTCGTCGTTGGGCGTCTGGGTTGTCTGTGAGGTATTTGATGCCCCAGCCAAAGGTTGTAGCTGTCGTTTCATGCCCGGCTAGCAAGAAGCCAAACGCCTGGGCATCGTGATTAGTATGCTGGACCTCCTACATTGAATCGTGTGTCGATGCGGTGACTTACTTCGCTCTGCATACCAATAGACTTGTAGACAGGGGCCCTGCCTTCCTTCTCGGCTACCCGCTTCTCCCTATAAACCATGTGGTCAAGCGCCGAGCACGCAGATTCATTGGCCTCGAGTCTCTTCACGGCCGTCTCAAGTTCGTGATTGATAGATTCATCTCTAATTCTCTTGGCGGTCTTGATCCGAGGGGTCTGGTGGATGTACCAAGATCGAAGCCATGGCACAACCGCTTTTCTCGTTTCCTCGACCGTTTCGGCTAGTTGCAGCATTTCCCTAATGACTTCGCTTTGTTCACTCTCCGGAAAGACTACCGGTAAGCCGGCCATGGCTGGGCGTTCCATGCGGTCGAGGGCCGAGATCAGCTGCAGTCGACCCGGCAGCGTCATGTGTTGAAAGTTGCTGCTGTACGAGAATGCCAGGACGGCATCAAATGCTCCGAAATAAATGTCGTTGAAAGCTTCAAAGGGGTGGCCGTCGGCAAGGCGGGCCTTGTTCTCCCAAAGCTCAACCACCTGCTGAACGCTCTCATAGATGGGCTTAGCCACAACACCGTGCAGGAAAGCAGGAGTCATCAGGTCCTGTAGCCATTTCCGCTGCCTCTTGAACATGGGGTCGTCGCTCTTCATCATCATGTGAAACTGGGGCATTAGTGGCTGAGAGATGTACCGCAAGAAATCGGTTCGGTCGAATTCCTTGTACCGTCTCATGGATATGTCCTCTGCTTCGCGGAAGTCTGTGACGATAACCGTAGGGGGAGAAAGGGGCCTCATAAATAGCTGGATGATGGGCGATTGGAGGTTCTCGGCTTGGGCTGCGACCCATCTGAACATTGAGATGCCTTGTTTCTGGCTATCGAGGAAAGAGTCAATGTCTCCCATGATGTTCTTGGCCGCATGTTTGTTGTGAGGTATTCCTGGGATGGGTTTGGATAGAAGAGAGCGGTGCAAGAGATAAATTAGTGTCATTGCGAAAATGGCAACGACAACACAGTATTGCAGGCAAGAGTTGAGAGAAGACATCTTGGGCTTCGGCTCTTCAATGGTCAAGCTTGTAACTTTGGAGTTGGTTCAAGTCAGTCGCTACACTTCTTCGGGGTGGCAGATGCGCACCACGTTAAGTAGATACTGATGTAGTATGGGAATGAAAAGAATCTTTTCAGATGTCAAAAGGCAGCTGCCAAAAATCGCGGCAACTCTCCGAACTCTTTGTCCACTACCACTGTCCAAGCGGAACAACCACGGACACTTCATCGGTTCCGCTGCCGATGGAAAGCCACACGGTTGACTCAACTACAGGGTAGGTGTCTCAAATAATCCAGATTGTCTAGTGTCATCTACTTGCTCAAATGGTACTTAGATGAGGTAAGTAAGTATGCTATGGTAGGGCTTAGTCCGACTCCGATACCGAGTCCGAACTACGATACAGGCCTCCCAGTTGGCATACAGGTACCCATTATGAATCTATGTGCCCATTCGGCTCTCGAGGAGTCGCATAAAAAACAATCTATTGCGATTGCTGCTCAGAACGTGCACTCGTTCCATGTGACAACTGCCGTACTAGCCAGCAGTTCTTACACGTCGGAAATGTAGATCGAGCCAAGGGTTGGTGGGCACGCATATGTCTAAGCCTGTATTGACATTGATTTGACCACCAACGTTGCGAAGCCTTAACTTTTGACTGTAAACAAAGCTACAAATGATTGAGAAGTTAGGGAATAGGTTTCCGGGTTAAAGATGAAATTCCGAGATGAACCAAAGTGACGCATTGAACTATTTCGAAGACAATTAGATAGAGGAAGAAGAACTTCTCCAAGTCGGCTATTTGCGGCAACTTAGTCCCTCCGCATCGGGTACGTCATCCCCGGATATCTTACCCCGAGACCGGTGCTTACGCGGAGAACGACACCCACCAACCTCCGTCTACCACAAGGCCTCATTTCCGTCGGCCGGCTTTCAAGCAGAAACATCACGCTGAAGTTGCTCGTTGATTAAGTACTTAGAATAACTTATTACATTGCTTCCGAGCGACCTTCTTTTGACGCTTCAACAAAATGGCTTCTCGCAAGATCCTTGTTTTACCAGGCGACGGTGTTGGCCCCGAGATCATCGCCGAGGCTGTCAAGGTCCTCGAGGTGATCCAAAAGTCCTCTGGTGTTAAATTTGAGATCCGCTCGGAGTTGATGGGCGGATGCAGTATTGACAAGCACGGCGTAGCCCTGACCCAAGAAGTCCTGGACGTGGCCAAGGCAAGCGATGCGGTCTTGTTCGGTTCAGTCGGTGGGCCTAAGTGGTAAGTCAGACGGTCAACACTACTTTTCCAAGCGGCAATGACTGAGAATTCAATTACCCTCAGGGGTGCTGGCAAAGTGCGACCTGAACAGGGCGTCCTAGCCTTACGCCACGGACTGAACGCCTTTGCGAATCTGCGCCCATGCAAGTTTGCGAGCAAGTCTCTTGTCGACCGAGGCCCTATCCGACCCGAGCTCACAGAAGGAACCGACTTTATCCTTGTGCGAGAAAACTGCGGAGGTGCTTATTTCGGAGACAAGACTGAAGAGGAGGATTTTGCATCGGACGCCTGGGCGTACTCTCGGGCAGAAGTTGAGCGGGTTGCAAAGGTCGCTGCTGACTTGGCTATGGAGACGGAGCCGCCTCAGCAAGTCATCTCGTGTGACAAGGCCAATGTCCTTGCTGTTAGTCGACTTTGGCGTCGAGCCGTGACGGAATTTTTCGCGAGGGAGTATCCGCAGATCAAACTTTCTCACCAGCTTGCTGATAGCGCTGCCATGCTTATGGTCAAAGATCCTCGCTCATTCAACGGAGTGGTGCTCATGGATAACACGTGAGTATTGTCGCCCCAACAAGATTTCTGGTTCGAGTTAGCTCACTTAGTCGTTACGTGATTCACAGGTTCGGCGACATCTTGTCAGATGTGAGCAGCGTGGTCCCGGGATCGCTAGGCCTGCTCCCATCAGCGTCGATCTCAAGCACTACCCCTGGCTCGGGAGGAATCGGTCTCTACGAGCCTATCCACGGAAGCGCGCCCGATATTGCTGGCAAGGGTAATAATAGAGCCTTGTCCCAGTCACACCAGAGAGGTCAAACGATCAAAGGCTGATACTTTTCGTGTGCAGGGATCGCCAACCCAGTTGCCACTATTCTTGCAGCGGCAATGATGCTCAGGTACTCATTTGGAATGGTTGATGAGGCAAAGGCCATTGATAAAGCAGTCGGAAAGGTCTTGGACTCCAGGGATATTGGAGGACACGAGATACGGACCCCGTAAGTTTCACTCGCTGCTCATTGTTTTGCGCACGTCTGACTGGTTTCTTCAGTGACCTGGGCGGGAGTGCAACAACAGTTGAAGTCGGCAATGCAATTTGTAGACAACTTGAGAGCTTGTTGAAGTAAATTTTCACATGCAGTTATAACGCCACAATGCGTTGACTCTTGATAAGGAGGCACGATGGAGAAAGAGAATGAGGCACGCCCCAAGTCGATGTTGACGCGGCAGTCAATCATCCATGAAAACTAGCGATGCAAGTAGTGCAATGGTCCGGGAACTGACATGGGACATTTCTAAACATCAAGCGAACGAGCTCATAAAGATACCGATAGCTAAAATAGATCCACTACCATTTCTCAAAAGCCATTGTCTGAATACACGCACTCCCTTTGTCATTAGGCTCCACACAGACCTCTTGATCCAAGCCCGACCCCGAAGCATAGTCCGACCCCGAGCCCGACCCCGCGCCCGAACATGATCCCGTCACGATAGCTCAAGTCCATCAATCGACCTGACAACTCCGATTCTTTGCCTTCTGTCTAGATCTATCTCTCGATTCATTATACCCAGAAAGGTCTGACGCAATGGACGCCCGTCACCATGAAGAGACTAGGGTACGACGTCGAAGGGCCCTTGCCTGTATCGAGTGCCGGAAACGAAAGCTGCGGTGTGACCACAATCGCCCTTGTAGCAAATGTCAACGGGCGAAGAATCGGACATGTGTCTATCCTGCCAATGCTCCTCTTGCCAGTCCGGAAAACCATATCAACTACCGACAGGGTAGTCTGTCAAACATCCAACAGCGCCAGTCCGACCCGGAACATGGAATGTTAGCCCAAACACCACAGCCCGCGGACCGAGACCGGGTCTTCACCAGCAGCACCGATGGAACATGGCACTCGTCTTCATTCGGAAGCGTCTTGCTCAGTCAGATCTCGACTCCGGGGACTGTTTTCCCTCTCGCGATGACTGGAACTTCTACGCGCCGACCAGCACCAGAGCCACTCTATCCAGCCGAGAAGTCACCTACTATCTGCTCACTCACCGAGCTTACATCTTTACCGACTATAATGATTGTTAAATCACGATATATTTCACCAAGTCACTGGCTGTACTCAGTGATGCTAGTAAGTCATAGCAGTTTGTCGCGTTGACATGCAAGGCACCGTCCACTCACCGGCTTTACAGATGTTGCCTGCGCTGAAGTGGCTGGACAAGGAAATGGTCAAGCAGGAAGAGTGTTGGCAAGGCCTCATACACTGCAAAAGTCTGGGAGAATCCCTCAGAACACGGAGAATACTCGCAAACTCTCCCGGGCAATATGGCTCCTACATACTCGATCACGCCGTGTCAGCCGCGTTACTTCAGAATTACCTACGGAGCTTTGAGCAGATCTATCGGATTAATCATGTGCCGACGCTGTAGAGAGAACTCGAGACATTTCTACAAGATCGCGCTTCGGTCAACCACGAATGCATCGTTAGACTTCAGCTTTGCTTTGCACTTGGAGCTCTAACATACGATGATCTGTTCTCTCTTCGACCGTACGCTCTTCAATGGATATACGAGACCCAATCTTGGCTTACCAACGCTGAGAAATCACAGCCAAGTATCTCGGGCATTCAGATCATGTGTCTCTTGCAGCTGGCTCAACAGACGACAGAGTCACTCTATGGGGACCGGATCTCAGCTCTCTCAGGCAACCTTCTTCGGTCTGCGATATGCATCGGGTTGCACCGAGATCCGATTGGGCTGCCGCGGATGTTACCTTTTCAGATCGAGATTCGACGCCGTCTCTGGACTACTGTGTTAGAGCTGGTTCTGGAAGCAAGCATAGAGTCTGGCCAGCCCGTTCTCATCTCATCCGAGGACTTTGACTGTAGCTTACCCTCAAATCTGAACGACGACCAGCTGCACTGCGAGTCTACAGTCCGTCCCATTCCGAAGAACCCCAGTCTTCACACCGACAGCTCTCTGCAAATTGCTCTCGGTCAGTCCCTGACGTTGAGACTGACAATCGCTAAATTGTGGAACAAGGTCAAGCAGGAGGCGAACTACGCCACAGTCCTACAGCTTGGTCTGCAGCTTACTGCCACCCGCCAGATTTTGACAACTACGCTCAAGAACTTGGGCAAGAATACCTCGCTATTGACTTGTCATATGTGCGAGATGGTACTTATGCGATACGTCTTTGCGCTGCATTTGCCTTACATGCTTCTACCTGATTCTGTCTTTTCCCACTCACGACGCGAGTGCATAGATGCTGCGCTGCATCTTACATACAGGACTATGCCAGTATCCGACACGAACGAATCACTCTCGGAGCTTCTGCAGCAAGCAAATGACGAAGACTACTGTCCCGAATTTGGCCGATTGATAGTTTGCGGCTCGGGATCCTTGCGGTCGGCACAGCATATTGCTATCAGTGTGATCGCGGCAGATCTCAACACCATGATATCAGAAAGAGGCAAAATAGCGACAGGGTCGGCTCTACGTGTCGTGGAAGAGCGTTGGCTACTGAAGGCTGGTGTTGCATGGGCTAGACGGAGAATCGAGGCAGGGCAAGAGAATGTGAAAGATTATGTGTTCTTTGCAATAGTGCTTGCTGCAACAGAAGCTGTCTTGAAAGGCAAACCCGTCGAGGATGAGATGACAGAGCGATGTAAGGAGGCAATCGCGGACGCGAAGACGTTGCTATCGGATATGACTGGGGGAACAACCTTTGAGCCCGCTAGCGCTGTTCAAAATGCAGAGTGTGATAATTATTTGGAGGATATCGGAGCTTTCTGGGCAAGCGACTTACCGTCCCTTGACTGGGGTGGATTCATGCCAATGCCACACAGCTAAGGCTATTGGAGATTGTTTATTAGGTAGTAGAACGGTGTTGAAGTTAAGTAATGTTATGTTCAATTGGTGACGTTCCAAGTCATCCGGCCGTTCTATCGTCGTGGGAGGTCAAGGGCATAGTGATGAATGATTCAGAAACTCTATTCGTTATTCGAGGCCTCGGAGGTTATGTCACACTTATTTTCAACCATCTTTGAAGAAAAGGGCACGGAATTCTTAGGCCGAGTCCGAACCGTGAGTCCGAACCGTGAGTCCGAAGACTGCTCCCCAGCGCTGTTGCACATAAAGGTAGGGGGGACGGGTTCGACAATAGCGAATCTCGTCAAGTTTGACACTATCTCGAAGCACCAGCTACTGCAGGATATCATGACTCTCCGGTTCTAACTCTGCTCTCTGCACAATGAAGTCAACTCAGTCCCTGCGAAACGGCCCACATGTCCCAATTGGACAATATGGTGTGTGAGTGAAACCCCTTTTAGCCTCTCAAAAGTGCCAACGGCTCTTTGATATGCTATGGACCAATATGGAAGAGATTTATCATAATCACGTTAGCTAAATAATTTTCAATCAGATACAAAGGATGGTGGGGAAACATCGGTATGCGTTCTCGGTTTACAACTCATCGTTCATACCCAACCAAGTAAGGTACGCAGGGGTTCGTGATGATTGATCAACAATGTGTCTCAGGTGGCGAGAAGCAAAGAGGTATTATCACGTACGGAATCGCAACAAACCGTCTAAATCCTATGGCCCAGGCTGGTCATAATGCTGTCTTCAATATATGGCGACGCTTCGCGAGCCAGGTCTGGTATTTTGGGCCATCTCTGGCTGCGGCCTGGTACGTGATGTACTGGGCGGATAAGAGGTATGCCTATATGCGTGAACTAAACCCCGCTGATCCCTCTTTTATGCTAATCGAGGACTGTTGGCAGGAACAAGTTTCTCAATTCAAAGGTGGGCAGAGAAACATATGGGAGAGATGAGTAGCGACGGGTTCATTCACGATCATTATGCTGTACTCACCCGACCAGTCACTTTACTTGTTTTATTTATGTAGTACACTTCCCTCTGCACGGCTACTCAACTTCTGTAGTAGCACTCGCTCGAATTCTCGCTTTAACCGTAGCTAATCAAACCCATGCTTAATGGGAATTAAGCCGGGCCTCGAAGTATAACTCTCATGTCAACGATGATCGACGGGATCCTACCTGTTTGCTATAGTTTTCAAGACAGCAACAGCACCACTATCACGGCTTCAAAATAGTTCCGATAAGTTTGAGCGGACGATTTCACCTTCGAATTATGTAACTCTTAATGGATACCTGACCGCCATTCTGATTGCTTCAAACACCGACTTGGAACTCGAGCTGATCTTTACAGCCTAATGTGGGCCAGCTGAGCAGATGGCCCTCGCCTTACCTACCAAGCCGATGAAAATCTACAGCATCCTTATCAGCGATCTTCGGAGCCAAGGGAGTGTGCGCCGTACTAGTGAGGGTCACTTGTAATCCGGTCCGACTATTCTCAATCACCGAAAACCAGACGCTAGTGGATCTCTTCCGAGCAGCGACGCCGGAGCAAACCCCGAGATCCACACAACGGACCCCCGTGAGCCATCGGCACTGCAGTCGGTAGATGTGTACAGCCTTATCATAGATTATCATGATTAAACTAATCATGATAGGGATTTCTTCAATATCGAGCCACAATCTTCCATCGTTGTAAACTTGGCAAGTGGCCCAAGTGGCCCATCTCTGGGCTATCTTGATGCCATTCACCGAGCGGGTGATGTACGATAGTGGGATAATGAGCTCACTTTCAGGGTCCTCAACTTGCTTATCATGAATATCATTAATCAAGACCGATTGATTGTATTACGTATGAAGGCATCAATAAGGCCATGATGATGCAGGGCAGCTCGAGTTGAAGGCAGGTTGAGTTGTCATATAAGTCGACGAGGATAATGGACTACGCCGCATTTTTCTGTTCACCCAGACTACACCATTGTCAACCCAACTGGTCGACTCTAACTTCGGAAGAGACCCAACATAATGAAGTTTTCCCGCTATATCTTGGCACTCTCGGCCCTTGGCTCGGCGATTGCTGCTCCGACTTCAAATAGCAGCACCGTGGATCGATCAAACTTGACAATCGCGTTAATCCGTACGCCTCCGCCGAACTGGCCGCTGCCTCTCACGAACTACGACTACACCGACATCACTTTCAACATCAGCGAATGTGTAGATGTCGGAATCGAGTTGATCAAAGAGGCCAAGGCTAGCGGTTCCGATGTCGTCGTCTTTCCAGAGCTTTGGTTCCCCGGGTAAGTCCCAACTCAGCCTAAGGCTCAACCATCTAAACATCGAATGCAAGTATCTGAACCATCTCGAATAGATTCCCCAAGGGTTCGGACAGCCACTACAACTTCACGCGCGATTACCTTCCGTCGTACATTGAGAATGCCATCGTGATTGGCGATGCGCAGTGGAACCGCCTGATTGCCGCGATCCAGGCAGTGGGCATCTACGCCAACCTTAACTTTGCAGAAGTTGACGGCGACTACATGTACATGTCTCAGGCATTGATAGACCCTCAAGGAAATATCATGCACCACCGCCGTAAGCTTCGGCCGTCAGGCGCAGAACGATACTTCTTCAGTGACGGTGTGGCCGAGGATCTCAAAGTCTTAGAGACTGACTACGGCCGATGGGGAATGCTGGAGTGCGGAGAGTACGTCTACAAAGCCCACCTGACCCGACTGACTGCGCCTTGCTCCTACGAGTGCCGGAGCTGACCATACCACTTTCAATCTAGGCATATGTACCCCAGTATGACGTTTAACATGTACGTCCAGCGAGAAAATGTTCACTTCGCGCCTTTCCCCTATCTGGCCGGCGTCGGAGACGAGACTTCGCTTTGGTGGGAGAACGAATGGGTCAATACCGGCACCCTGAGCGTCTACTCTGTTCTCAGCGGTGCCTACTCCTTTGTCGCAGCTATCGGCGCGACTTTCGTGATAGACCCGTTCGGATCTCGCGTTGCTCACGTCAATGCCAACGCAAGCTTCGAGGAGTTCCCGATGCTGCACTACAACCTCAACACTAGCGGCTTCAACAGCTCTCAGACGTATGACATTAATGGGCAGGCTTCATGGGGGACGTTGAGCCAAATTGCGGATAGCTTTCCGGGGTATGTGCCAAAGGTGGAGGGGGAGTTCGTCAAACAAGAGAACGTCTCGATTGATTACTTGATGACGGGGGAGCTTGTCATCCCGTCTTAGAGGTAGATAAGGTAGAGTCATCTGATTCTAAATTTGGCTTCCCGAACAGTGGACTGCGGGTAGAAGTGGCACCGTCTCTCAGAATATCATCCCACGGTATGCCGTTCATCAATTCCGCGGTGATTACTCCTCAACTTGGTTGTGGTTCGAGGCCCCCTTCATTCCGGCTATTGTTGCTGTGCAGACATCAAACCCATCTCCAGAAGTTCTAATTATGGGAAGACAACGATGAGATACTGATGATAACCTAGTATAGCTCAAAGGAATAAACCATCAAGGTGTTCATCAGTGGATCACATTGAAGGTGTGGCTGTATGAGGCCTGGATTACTCCTGATGATCGGCCATGATCGTCCTACGTCGGGAACGCTCCAGGGTAAAGATTCATGCTTAATCGTATGCTGCCAAGATCTAATACATCTCAAACATGTCAACTGGGGGCTAGCTCTTTTGTTGGTTGGTTGTACCGATTTGGCAAAGGGTCGCGTGCTATCTGAGAGCGCGGTTGGCTGTGCGGCTGGTGCAGCTATTTTAAGGACAGGACCCATACGCGACGTTGCGAACTCGCACACCCTACAATCAAGAGGGGGAAACTTCGCTGATGGCTTTGCACAATAGATCAAAACCACTAAGCCGACCAGTTCCACCTTGAGTGATCCCCTCGGCGAGCAAAAATTCCTAGTATTCACCGAGCGTCGAGCGTAATTCGAACCCAAGAGCAGCAAATTCTGCAGTGGTTTCAGGTACATGGTGGTGTAGGAAGCTTGGAGGTCTTGGCTAATATCGAGCAATTGTATCAAACCATGTTCGGCAGTTCGACACTCCCTGTTCTCCAGCACTTTTAAAAACCGCTCAACCTTTTCTACAACCATCCAGGCTATCAGGTGAACAAATTTGCTGTTGAGTGCAGTTCAAGATTCGCAACGATGCTTGCCAACTTAAGTTGACTTGATTGGCTGGAAACTGGAGGCATGTTTCTCTGTATCCTCATCATGCACTGCTTGGGCCCCAGGACGCATCTAAAGTGTTAGTCATCTCCCGGGGACACTCAAATTAGTTGCGAGCTGCCCGGCCACCGGGCTACTCCGTCTCTCAGGTCTCTCCGGATCCGTGACCCATTGTAATGCTCCAAAAGAACCTCCGGCTTGTGGGGGTCTGTTCGGCCGACTCAAGGTTGCAGCACTAATAAGAGAGAAGGGAGTAGAATGAAGCTTGATGTTGAGCCTGGGCCACTTCTAAGCCTGCGTGCTCCGCGGCAGCGACTGATTCGCTGGCTAAAGACAATAAGCTTTCTCCTAAACACAGATGAAAATGTCAAGCAGCATCACCCATGCGTCTCATGAGTCGTGAGTGTCTATGCTCGACTTGTCTGCGACAAAAAAGCCGCCCCCTACAGCGCAGTCCAAAGCCTTGTGTGCTTACTTTCGAGGGATCTTTTCCATGAAATGAACTTTATTCGGTCGGGGATTCCCCGTGTTTACTACGACTGGCCAGCCTGTAAGCCTTGAAGGAAGCTTCTTAAATGGAGCTTTTTCGGAACTGATAATCATTCCCGTCGGATATTACGGTTGTTGCGTCCCATTCCGGGCGATGCAAATTGTGAAAAGCTTTCTTTGCCAAGTCCAAGTCCCAATTTTAGAGGGGATACAAAAAGTCCCATCGATTGAAGGCCCCTATTCCTGCCAATAATCATCCTCGAATAGCCACAAGATGGATCGGAACACAGAGCCCGAGTCTGCCCCCATATCCACACGAAGAAGAAGGAGCATTGTGACAACGACGGAGACACAGCTGCTATCAATAGACATCAGTCTCATGTCCACAGAGATGTTCCCGTCTGTCACCGAGAACGAGAAACATAGTCCAGGAACAACGATCACAGAAAAGGAGGCCGGTCCAAGCACGGAGAACGACCAAGAGAAGGGCAAAGGTCCGAACAATGATATACCAGTGACACCGATACCAAAGTACTTATCAGGTGACAAGCTTTGGATTGTCATCATATGTGTAATTGTTGTTGCCTGGTTGATGTTCCTTGACAGTTCTATCATTGTTCCCGTTAGAGCACCCCGAAAATAAGTGAAGCATGTTATTTGCTAATAGCATTGTAGGCTATTCCAGCGATAACTGACGAGTTTCATTCTTTGCAAGATATCGGTTGGTATGGCAGTGCCCATCACGTTTCTAATGCCGCTTTCCAGCCGCTCACAGGTAAAATCTACCGGTACTTCAGCTCAAAGGTGCGGCTTTCCCGGCTCTTAGTGAATATGTCTCCAAATCCAATCTAATCCATGCAGTGGTCTTTTTTCGACTTCCCAGTCTTGTTCGAGATTGGATCTCTTGTATGCGGGGCTACGCCTTCGTCCCTGATATTGATCATGGGCAGAGTCATCGCGGGGATAGGAAGTGCGGGCATGATGAGTGGTGGCCTGACGATCATCGCCGGATCAGTACCTCTAGAAAAAAGACCTGGTTAGATCAATCCTTGCGAGTTTTGTCTGACAAATGCTTGGCTAATTCAAGTTGTCTAATAGCTCTTATGGGACTGGTCATCGGACGTACGTATAGGCTATTGACCCTCAGAGCAGTAGCTAACGTCAAACTAAAGTTGCAAACTCTGGCAGCGTTTGCGGTCGTACGTGCAGAAAACCACCCTAGAAAGGAGAAAGTCTCGCCAAAAATACTAACGTTAACACATAGCTGTTCTTGGCGGAGTACTGACCGACTATGCCAATTGGCGTTGGAGTAAGATATGGAGTTCATCCGAGTTGAGACGACTCTAAGTATTACGGAGTACCTGCTAAACTCAAATAGCATTCTACATCAACCTCCCGATTGGCAGCGTCGTCCTTCTGTTTCTGGCATGGTGCGAGATTCCCGATCAGGTGCCGAAACCGAGTCCTATGGCGGTCATTGCGAAATTGCACACGTATCTAGATTTTACCGGCTTTTTGCTATTCGCTGGTGCTGCAGTGTCATTTCTCACGGCCCTCGAGCTTGGTGGGAACGAATATGCTTTCAACAGCCCCACGATAATAGAATTGTTCTGCGGCTCTGCTGTGGCTCTCGTAACATTCTTAGCCTGGAACTATCGTAAAAGAGATGACGGGCTCATCCCATCATCAATGGCCGGTAAGAGGCCCGTCTGGTCCGCAGCCGCTACAAACTTCACCTTTGTTGGCTCGGCGATGATTCAGATCTACCTGCTCCCGCTCTACTTCCAGGCAGTACAAGGCGCCACGCCGGTCCAGAGCGGGATCAACGTTTTGCCAAGCATCTTGTCACAGCTAGCTTTCGCCTACGGCGTAGGCGTGCTAGGTACGGAAGCCTATGGAATTATTCCATATATAATTTGAGTTTAGCTAACGTCCTTGTCACCCTTCAAGTCGGTAAGTTCGGGTATTATCTGCCGTGGGCTGTCGCAGGCACAGCGGCAACGATTATTGCTAGTGGCTTGTTCACATCGCTCACACCGACGACTTCGGTGGCCCAGTGGGTTGGTTATCAAATCATCACGGGTGGTGGACGAGGCATTGTTTTACAACCGGTGAGACCCGCTTGCCACATGCAGCGGTCACTGACCGCAAGCCCGACTAACAGAATGACTTTAAGCCAAGCAGTGCTATTCAGGCGAACTTACCTCCGGAACAGATTTCAGTAGGAATATCATTTATTACGTTTTCTCAGTTCATGGGTTCAGCTGTGGCCCTGGCAGTAAGTAACGCCATTTTTACAGGGGCACTGAAGCAAGACCTACCTAAATTCGCGCCGAATCTCGATACGTCGAAAATTCTTGAGGCCGGGGCAACCGGGTTCCGTAAAGTCGTGCCCGAGGAAAAACTGCCAGGAGTGTTTTTGGCATGTGTATCGAGTATCGACAAGGAGTTTATCCATCCCTCGGTCTGGCTATAGCATCATTCTGCTTCGCGTGGGGTATGGGGTGGAAAGACATTCGGCCAAAAAAGAATTAGGCAGTCAGCAGGTGAGGAAAAGAGAGAATGACTCGAGCCCGTGGATAACTGCCGAGAGCCCGAGGCTCAGGTTCATGGGCACTGACGTTTCTAAGATTGGACATTCTTATGGTGGCCCTTGCTAGTGTTGAGCGCCGTTATCAAGCTCTATCAAAAGTTCCTTGCTTAGAAAAGAGTGCAGAGGTCTTGAAAGTTGATCATACACGTTAGTAGTATCGAGATAATGACTACGGACTACTTACCTATACGAAAATACGTCGCTTGATTAATCGTTCCGACGGGGTCGAGGTGGTTCGATAGCGGCCCGCTTGCTCATCAAGAATCCTTGGGTTTAGAGTTGAGCCTAATGGATCACTCGCACTCGGAGCCGACGGGATGTTGCTGGTCCTGAGGAGAGAAAATGAGGCTTCAGTCGTCCCCCCCGTGGCGACTGAAAGAATCACAAGCTTCGCAATAGGGAACAATATTACGGCGTTCTCCGGTCCGATGTATCTAAGTTCACCTGAAGGAACCACCCGAATTATGACTGACGCGTCAATTAAAGACGAAAGGACGAAGCTTGCGAGACTAAAAGGGCTCGGGTTTCGCAGATGCTTCCGAATCATGCGACGAACAGCGATAGAGATTCAACATTTAGCGAGCGTGTGCCATGGCAGAAAAACAGGGCGTTTAATCAAGTGTCTGATTCCGTGTTGACTGGTCAAAGTGTCTAGGTAAAGCTAAGCTACACCTAGCCCACATCTTGCGAGGGTATAACATGATTGATTGCAGATCGCTCACGGTGCCACCGCCTTGCGCTACCGGAGCTCTGAACCTCGGGTTGTCCGGAGACGTCGCGCATGTACTCAAAGTAACGTGGCTGTTGCGAGCCTAGTCCATCATTCTATCCTATCTTGAAAGCAATCAGGTGCGAATACAGTATTTCGATGATACGCATGGCTACGGCTACCCAATGAGCTCATCTGGTATACGGATACGCTGGCGCACAGCATTCTGCCATAGCACGCATATCCATCGGGGATAGGAGGAACTACGAAATTCAAGCATAGCATGGTTTGTGCGATGCGGCCATATGTAACCCCGTTAAGAGGCCCCTTTAATAGTGGTTACCCTTGAAAAGGGACCCCTAACGACTCGTTCCTAGGCCTCATCGGTCGTACCCAAGTCCATACTTAGTTAGAAATGGTACCGCAAGGCAAGCTGAAACAAACCTGAGAGGTGTTCCGCGGGAGTAAAGGTAAAATTGGGCTGCCCAATGCGCTCGGGCCGTCTCGCTGGTCGACTTCAGTTAAGGACACAACATCGCTGGGCTTGACTCAAGGAGCAACGGCACGCCCGCAGCGTGAGATTGGAAGCACTGGACCGTGCTTCACAGGTTCACACTTCGCTGGCGAAAACGAGAGAGTCCAATGATAGAGTTCGCGCGATCTGCGAGTTCATCTTGTCGTCCCACAGCTTCTGATGCTGGCTTTTGCCGCTTTCGATATGCCCGAGACCAAATTCGCAATAAGTACTATTTCACAAGTCCGCAAGCGGAATCCACCATTATCAGTGTGTATACGGATACACACTGAACGCAACGCAACGCAACATTATGGCTGTTTCCCGATGGGAGAGAGCTTGATCATGGATTCGTACTCCGTACAGATAGACGCGAACCCCTCAAGGTTACCTCAGGCGCGTTTCCCTTTCCTAATGCCAAGGGGGGAACACTTGGTTGTTTCTTGAGCAATCTATTTTACTCTCGCCGCCAAGAGCCCCAGCCATGCTTCAACGTCACTTATTCTAGCCACAGCCTACAGACAAAGATTCACGTGCTGCAAGCGCCGATCAAGCGGCAGGAGAAGCCCGCTGCCCGCGCCCGCGGACACTAGCAGCCGTCGAGCACGTACGGCGGCTCGCCGGGCTCAAGGCTGGGCCCAGTCATGGGTAACCATCCCTGGAATTAATGGGAATATGACAGTCGGGTAAATAGAAACCCTATTTTACTTGCTCGCAACAGGACAGGGCCAACAATTTGGCGGGGCACACAGGCCAAAGGTGCCGACTCGAGCAGCTCAAACCCGCCAAGACTACCTACCGTACGAATAGTTGAGGCGTCCAAATAGGTCGGGCGTTTTGGACTCGCTGTCTTTTGTTGACCAAGTACGGAGTATGCTATGCACACACATGCAGTCTTCACCTCTTCCTATACCAAACCACTATCAATCTCTTGGCCAAGTCGATCCCCAAATAGGGACCCCACAGGAGGGGCTTTGGCCTTGGCGCTGGGTTGTTTTTAGAAGACGGGAAGCCATGAAGCTGTCACCAAACAACACCTGACTGATGATACACCGTGCCTTTGGCGAGATAGGTAACAAAACATGACATGATGGCGCGAGGAGCGTCGAAAGTTCGGTAATTACCAGGCAATCATAGGAAGCTTTTTCTGATCTGATTAGAACGCCTCACCGGGCCACACCACCTTTGTTACACACCACTGCGAGGTGGTGGACCCCAATTCCAAAGAGAGTTTGCATAGCATTCGCCGAGGTTGCAGAGCCCTGGGAACTCGTCAGAACTTTGAAGTCGAGCTAAGGGGAACGCGATCCCACTCAGCAGGTTAACCTGCACACCACCCACTTATCGAATGATTGGCACCTTTTCCAGAGTTGCGGTAAAGCCAATGTCTCTGCCAAGTCGAATTCGCAGTCTTGACAGCCATACTGGTACCAAAGTACTGAATCGACAATGTCATACGTGGGAAGTTTCCCTGAAACCTTAAAATAAGAAATCGACAATGCGCATGATGGTTAGTCCCCAAAGAGGGAGGGTAGGTTCAACCGAGACATCTCATCTAGATCTGACGTGTCCCCCGCGCCCCGCGCAAGACGCCAGAACCCTGACATGAGTCGAACGGCGCAGGTAACTTGGCGCGGCTAAGAGAATGTCTTGGCAAAATTGACTTATTTTGAGTAGTACGCAAGTCGCGGGAACGAAGTCATATAAACTTCGGCCGTTGTCACCTGGCGCTTCTGAGTTGAACTCGTCCCTTCGACCTTGTCGTGCATCTACATGAACGCTTTGCCAACATGCTGTTCTCTCAAAGAAGTGCCTGCGATCGCTGCCGTGCTCTCAAGAGCCGTTGCTCCAGAGAAACTGGAGCGGCCAAGTGCGAAAGATGTCAACGACTCCAGATCGACTGTTTCTATAGCCCTCCGCGGCGCATGGGAAGACCGGCAAAGAAGCGCTTGAACCCGGAACCTGCGCAGTCAACCCCTTCAACCACATTCCGACGATCCTCGACAATGTCGAGCAACACCACTGTTCAAACAATCACAAGCCCGCCCGAAGTGCTTCCATCCAACGTCCACGATGCGAGCGACTTCCAACAATATGGGATAGGAATTATACCGAGCCATCCGGAGGAAGATGGAACTTGGACTGGCAACTTCGAGGACCCTTTACTCGGACTCCTACAAAGCAATGACACGAAGCTGATGCCCACGGAGTGGATGGATACGGACACGCTAGGGTTCTTGGCTCATCAAGATGAAAGTCTTGTAGCACAACCTCACGACCTGCCACTTACACCCCCAACAACGATTGGCTCTTTACCTACCAACACAGAAGATAGCTGGATTCCAGGATGTGACCACCCATCCGAGTTCAGTCACGCCGAATCCTTTGCCGGCGATACTATGCCTTCATCACCAGAAGCAACTTCACGATCATCCGAGTCGGCAGCACAGCGGCTCATGGATCTTCAGTCTCTGCTGTTCTCACGGCACATCACCAGAGCACAGGACGCAGACGGGCTTACGACACTGATCAACACGACCGTGCACTCGACAGAAACTCTCATTGATGTCGTGGAAAGCTTGCCACTAGTGAGGCCGAGCGTGGAAGGACGACGATCTACTTCACCGCCATCCTGCTGGACCGGAGCACCCGACACTTCCGGCTTCGCCACACAAGTAGTACCACAGCTTCCGAAAGAGCCAGTACAACATCTACACCAACCACCAAACCTGACTCTCGTTATCTCTCTTTTTATGACAAATTATCTTCTTCTCCTGGATTCTTACGAAGAACTCCTCGGCGCTCTGAGGGGCCGTCTTCAATGTTCACGGCAGAGCCAGGGCCCGAGTCCCGGCAGTGACTTCAGCCTGGCACAACCATTTTTGGGCAGCAACACACCCAACGGAAACCTCAACAAATTTAACGTTGTGAGCTCTTTTGACTTGGACGTCAACTCGGTCGTATTCTTGTTGTCTCGAATGATGAAGAGACTACACAAATCTACGGAATGCCGCTTCAACTCCGTTTCCATGACACCACCTGCCGTTAGCCAGTCTCGAGGTCAGGGATTCTCGGCTTCAGCTACATCATACAACTTTGACTTCCAAGATGGGATAAGCCAGGATATAGACGGGTGCTCGGAAGCGTCAGGGGCCTTTTCTCCGATGGCTATGATGGGGGACTATGCACTGCGGGAAGTAAGCCAGAGGCACCAGGGCGTAATGGAGTCGCTCCGTGTGATTAGGTGGCTTGCGGACGAATTATGACAGAGCCTGCACGACAGATGTACACACTTTTGTGAAACTAAAGTTAAAGATACATCAATCAAATAAGCGAACAGCCACATGAGTCGTTCACGACTGCAAAGTTAGCTTCGTTGACTAACGAATTTCGATTCAAATCCACATTTGCTGAGCTCGGTCTCGGACTTTGTCTCCCCAGTGCCGCTCTCCCAGGGCTGATGATCATCCCATCATGTGTGATATTCTCGGGGAAAGCCGTTGTAGTATTGGTCCGAGGCTGCTTGCCCATTGGATATCAGATTTAGAAATTTCCCAAACATTTGGGATTTCATCCCATCATAGTCAAACTTCCACATTCGACTTCGGGCGACATCTCAAAATCAGCTCTGAAACGCTGTGGTCGGTATGGAATGTGGCCAGTGCTTCTAGAAAAGAAGCAGCATCTGGAGTGCTGGTTTTCAGGGTCCAGAAAGACTGGAATGACCCATCTGCAACAGCGTTTGCGACGCGGACGCCCGCTCGACATTTGGTGGCGACCTGACGAGGTCGCCATAGAACTTACTTAAGTCAAAGAGGATATCTGTTGAGAAAATGAGGATGTGAAACTATTTGTGGAATGAAGACTAGGCTTGGCATTTCAAGGCCAGCTTTCCAGAACCGGGCCTAGACTAGATTTGTTCTGCTTTCTAGCACTCTTTCATTAAACCTACATAGGCTGTGAGCTGAACTTTGACCCGTCTCATTAAACTATTTGTAAGAAGGTTTGGAACGTCGGGCGCGCTAGAGACATGATCTCTAAGCGTGGTTTGTGTATAATACGTACATTCTTCTCAATTGTATTCCATGTGATCACTGGTACTCTAGGAATACTATCGTCTCACTATTCCATTCAGCGAGGTTACTCTATGAGGTCATCAGAAAATGATTAGCAGCATAGTGTTGTTTTGTTCTTTATCTCTTCCTAAGTTTCGAGCCATGAGCTGCACTCGGACGTTACATATCAATTAAGAGTCACCTTAGATCTGAGGAGATGATGACCTTTGATGTTTTTTGAAAAGAGCTGACTCAACTTGTAGCCCGATCATCTGTAGCTTGCTGCCTGGTGCTAAATTATGGCCTTTTATTAATGCCCGCCAGGTAAATTGCACTGCTTGCTAAGTACTGCGAGCTCCGAATTCAGTGTGTGAGTCGGGAGAAACTTGTGTCCTCTACTGGGTCTGTCCAATCGGTCCACGACACTTGCGCAGTTCTAGACCAGAAACTCATCACTTTGTGTCGTAGAATACACATTCATTATCAATCATTGGTTTATAATTGATATAATAAGCACAAGAATACTAGAATTCTAGTATCGAAGTAGAAAAGTCGTCGCTGTAATGAAGGTCTGAGGTCTCCAAGTCCGAACCCCTACCAGCCATATGAAGATTTAGATCCAACGGCGTTGTGGAAGCTATCAACATTTCCTGGCGCATTGCTGAGCCTCAAAAAGATCTTTGCCTGCACGCTGTCTTGGTATTTGATTTTGATGTTAACGATTGGGGTTTCCATTTCCATCAACATGTTCCGCAGCGTTACATTCGGTTTCCGGCGGGGAAGACTTGTGCTTATCTAGAAAGCTTGGCCGTCTTGGCTTGACCACCTAAATGTCTTGTCTCCTTCCAGATCCATACTGGATCGTTACTTCTAGACCGATGGAAGGCGGGGTATCAACCCTGACAAAAACGAGGTTTTTTCCATGTCAAGAGTTGCCAACTCGGACACGGAGATAAACAGTGGTCTGAATGGCGCTGTCTTTGGAGACTTGCGAACACCGCTGTCTGCCAAGAGGTTCATTTCCTGCCTGTTTGGGAAACATGAGAGAAACCTATGGTCAATGTGTGATGTCACGGGGCTGGGAGTTCAACGAGTACATAATGAGTCTACGTCGCATTCAGAACCCGCCATGATCGGTCTGAAATGGCCGGCCTCTAGGGTAATTTTTCAGTATCCTCGACCCTGAACCTTCGAAGAGCCTCATCGTACCCGCATCCAAGTCGCAATAGTAACGACGAGTTGTGGTTGAGCATCATGCTGTCTACTTCAGTTATCGGAGCTATCGCTCTGACGGCAGTTGTGGTTCATGGAAGAGAGCTCCCCAAGGATGAGGCTCGTGCTGCCGGTAGGACTCATGAATCTTATAGTATCGATGGCCTTACTGACTCCATATAGAGCTCTATGACTCTGGTGTCATCCACGATAGACTCATGTCCGCGAAAATTGTAATCAATCGGCCAATGTGAGGCGACCGCAAACATGAAGCTAACACTGGTCCAGGCACACTGGGAAGCTGAAGAAGCTGTCGGCCTCATGAACTCATCTCAATGGCCCAGGCTAGGCTACACCAAGTGCGTCGATGGCTATGCCGAGGCCCTTCCTGATAGCCCGTTGCACAACTTTAGATGCAAAAACGTAGGTTTATCTCACGATAATTTTAACGGGCCATTTTGGCGCGACGGTCTTATTGACGATCTGTTGATTTAGATGGATCTCTATGACTTCATTAATCACGCCGAACTGGGCTCGCCAAATGCCGATTACCGTGGGAAGAGCGGAAGCTCTTCATGGGGATGGACTGATCCTGAATCTGGTCGCGAGTTCATTGGTGAGGAAGATCGATGACCAAACATCAATCAATCAGTTCGCTAACTCTTTGGTAAAAGTCAGCGGCATGTTTGACGGATGTGCATTTATCGAAATCCTGCCTGAGGGCAAGATGCTCAACCTTGGATTCCTGTGAGACCTTCTACTTGGGCAAAGGGAAGAATAACTTGACTAACTCTGTACGCTTTCAGGCCAACGTACTCGCCCGTCGGCAATAGAGCATACTGGCATGAAATCCGCCCGTATCACAACTACATGCTCATCGGCTCTGAGCTTGAGGGCCATGGTATACAGATCTTTGACATGACGAAGGTGAGGCTTCCCCCAATCACATCGGCGACTATAATTGTTAACTTGTCATGCTAGCTCTTGGATATCGATCCCACCGAAGCACCCATTCTGTTCACCAATGAGAATGACTTGACCGGCCACTTCATCGAATCTCTTCCACTGGGCCGCAGTCACAACGTTGTCGTCAATGAGGAGGCCAAGTACGCTGTTGCTGTCGGTGTTCAGCCTCGTGCGGAGGGCTGCATGGGTGGCCTGCACTTCTTCAGTCTTGAGGACCCTAGCAATCCCGTTGCCCTTGGCTGCGATGGCCAAGACGGATATGTCCACGACGTATGTCAAACCCCTGCCCAGCTGAAAGCCTCCGAGTAACTATGTTCATGTAAGCTGATATGATTGAGCATAGGCGCAATGCCTCATCTACAGAGGTCCTGATGCCAAATATCAAGGCCGCGATATCTGCTATGGCTACAACGAGGACACCTTGACTATCTACGACGTTTCCGACAAGAAGAACTCCAAGATTATTTCCCGCACGAGCTACGAGGGCGCAACATTCACGCACCAAGGTTGGGTCAACGACGTGAACTGGCAAGGTGAGACGCTTCGGACAGCGGGCTGACAGAGATTCGTGGCTGACCTTCCAACAGAGTGGCTCTTCATGGATGACGAGTACGATGAGGATGATCTGGCCGGCCCTGCCGCCGACGGGTACCCCGTCACGTACATTTGGGACATCAGATCCCTCGATTCTCCCAAACAGACCGGTCTGTTCAAGCACACCGTGAAGGGAATCGACCATAACCAATACGTCGTCGGCGACCTTCTCGTTCAATCCAACTACGGCGCCGGTGTCAGAGTGTGGGACGTCTCATCTGTACCCCAAGATCCCACAGGAGGAAGCGTCTGCGAGATTGCGTACTTTGACATCTACCCCGAGGATGACTCCCTTCCAGGGGGAGGAGCTATCCAGTTCTCTGGTACATGGTCATCCTACGCCTACTTCAAGTCGGGCTTCATCTTCGTCAATACAATTGAACGCGGAGCGTACTTGGTGAAGATGACGAAGAAGGAGGCTTGCAAGCCTAAGACGTGCAATGCAGACAACTGCTTCCGTGCTCTCAGAGCCTCCAGTGTTCCGGGTCGATTGGAGGAAAGCCAAAAGTTCTGTGGCGAGTTTACAAAGACTGTCATCGCCGATGTTACAGTGGTGCCTACTTATGCCGCTGAGGCATGCTCGACCAATGTCATCTCACGTGTGAGCTCGGCCTGCTCCTGTTTGCCCACACCTACCGCTTGAGTGAATTGATGCAGTGCTCAAGAGAAGCCCTATAGTATCAGTGTAGCACAGATGATCGAGAGCCAAATGAACACTTGTCAAACTATCTTTGCTCCATTGTGCCTGTCTAGTAAAAGTTACGGTTGAGAATATCTAGGCATTTTGAGGCAACGGTATCTGGAGTAGGTAGATCTTGGTCAAGGTTAAGGGGCAAATTTGTAAGACTGCTTAAAGAGAGCCCAGAAGATGTCCAAATGAATGGCGATGTCACAGTGAGAGGCAATGGAATCGGTTTACCAGCAATGAAATGGTTTGATTGGTATGAATGTACAAAGATGTTTTGGGATATACAGGAGCTAAACAACAACGCCGTTTCTATATGCAATTTCCAAGACAACCAATGCCCCGAGAAAATCTCTATGGGCAATTGCAGCGCAACGCTTACTTATGCATGTTCGCGACTCGATCGATCAAATTTTCCAAGCAGGTAATGATACGCTTAGCAAGAGGAAGCGGCATCAGTAGAGGCGGCAGCGGAAGTGGTGGCAACGGAAGAAGAAGAGGCACCGGGAGCGCCGCCGGGAGCAGTGCCGTTAGGGGGAGAGCCACCGGCACCGCCGGCACCGCCGCCAGAGTTGGAGTTGGCGACACCACCCTCAGCATAGAGAGAAGCAGCAGGGGTGATGGTCTGGGCCTGAGTAGTGTTGATACCGAAAGCCATCCAAGCGAAGAGACCGTCAGTGATGCTGTCGCCGAGAAGGGTGTACTCCATGACGGGGTCGACGCCATCGGTGGCAGCCTCCTCGCTCAGGATAGAGTCGTCAGCGTTGGTGGTGAGCTCCTGGGTGTTGGTGTTGTAGGGGGCGAAGGCCTCGACGGCAGAGATGAGGTCCTGGTCGAAGAAGGTCTGGCCGACGTGGGAGGCGGTAATAACGTTGCCGAGGGTGTTGTTGGAGTAGAGAGTAGCATTCTGGTGGACCATCAAGTGGATGTGGGTGGCACGGGAGGTGTAGTGACCGGGGAAGATAGACTCGAACTGGGCGACACCGTCGGAGTCGGTCTCCTGGATACCGCGGAGCCAGGTCTTGTCGATGTTGGTCTCGTCGGAGGAGTCACCGTTGCCGGAGGCGACGATGCCGGAGTAGACACCAGTGGAGTTGCAGTGCCACATCTCAAGGTAGACGTTGGGAACAGGCTCGCAAGTGTCAACATCGATGACCTGGTAGTCAAGGACGATGTCGACACCCTCCTGCTCCTCGATAATGTTGCGGCGGACATACTCGCCAGAGACGTCTGCAAGGGATCATTAGTGGCTGGTAAGAGATGTAGGCTTCAAGGGAGATGACTTACAGTAAGGGCCCTGGGTAACCTCAGGGGTCAAGACACAAGAGTTGTTGCCGGAGAAGAGAGTGGCGGCGTCGGTGTTAAGGGTGTAACCGAGGTCGGTAGAGTTGTGGCTCTCGGCGAGGACGGTGTCAGCATCGCGCTTGATGTTGCGCTTCTGGCGGGCCTGGTTAAGCTGAGCGGAGCGGCGGGCGACGTTGCGGGCGGTGACACCGCGAGCGGCGAGCTTATCGGCGCAGTGGGCAAGGTTGGAGCGCTTGATGGTGCTCAAGAAAGCGCGGCGCTCGGCGATCTCCTCGGTGAGGTCGTGGCCGGGGTGGGCAACGGCGCCGGAGAGGAGGGCGAGGCCGGAAGCGACGGTTGAGAAACGCATTGTGGTGGTTGTTGTGAGAGCTGAGGATGGAAAGCTTTGTTAAAGAAGGTGTTTATACGATTTGTCGAAGTGAACAAGAGGGTATTGTTGGAAGTGAAAGCGAAAGGTGTATTGGTGAAGAGTGAATGTGATGCTGGTGAAGAGCTTCCTTCTGGTTTCTCGGTGGCTTCGACCTTGGGTTATTATACTCGACGACATGACATTCTGATCTACGGTCAACGTCAACCTCCCTCCTCCCCCACGAACCGCGTCAGTGCCATAGCCATGATGGCAGTTCGTCGCACGAGTACAAGCTGTGGAGCTCAAGTCATATCGCCATCGCCGTACCAAGCCTCGTTGACTCGGGAGACGTAGACGGTGGCCCCGGAAGGCTTTCGATTGCGTGGGCTGCCCGTTGCGGCTACGGAGTTAGCGTAGTGTAAAGCCACCCCGGTAGCCCAATGTCAGGCCCAGCCAACGTCAACATCTTCTTCTGTGGGGTCATAGCAGCCTCGGTAGTATGACCGGTGCAGCGGTAGGTGGGATGGTAGTGTGTGTGGACGACGACTACGAGTACGTTGCCCCCTTTGCCCCTTACTCTCTCTGGAGCAAAGGCCATGCTCACATCGTCAATTGCTTCTAGGTCCAACGCCTTGGCAGGGGCTTAATCTCTACCGTTTGGGTGTAGTGGCCAGTGACGTCGTGTGCATAACAAATCAGCCCCGGGCTCATCTCCACATAGTCTAATTTTCTCTCCCTTTCATCCCGGTTCCTCAGTCACTCAGTGACCGGAGGGTCCCCGGTCTGCTCAGTCTAAGCATCCGGACGTGGCCCTACGCGCAAGCTTTCGGGAGACAGTGGAGTCGGGGCCGCCGTTTAAGCCTCCTTTTCTGCGTTGTCCTGGTCCGTCGACGGAGCCGTCCTCCCACATGCCGATGCAAATTCTCCCCGCCCTTGGACCAAAGCCGCCGTCGAGGCGCGTCCACACAAAGCCATTGTCCAATCAAAGCTGGCGTGTTGTTTAACTGACGCTGTAAAAATAGACTTCGACGCAGCATGGGCTTCCCGTCTTCGGGTTGTTTTCCCCTAACAACCCCCCTGATGCCTTTAACATCCGTCACGTTAAACTGTGTACATCAATGGGGTTCAAACTATCTGCCCAATGAGCTTATTCCATATGCGAAAAAGATGCCTTGCATCGAAGAGGCTTCTGTGCCCGGACCACAGGTAGAATTTCTTTTAGAAAGGCCAGCCGAGGTCTATGTTTGACGCAGGTGGTACCGTGGTTGTAGATTGCGGTGTTTTAACACGCAGCAAAGTCTTAAGTGGCTCAGCACGGGTTGCGGGGGGTCGGATAGACCAGCTGCACATTTGCCAGCAAAAACACTAACAGCAAGCATTCCAGTTCCCAACACAGTCAATGTTGCCGTTGGATTCACCCTGATTTCTTCGGGGTCTCCAGACTCTTGGCTACTTGGCACGCTCAAGTTAAGGAAGCGGAATAGAAGGCCAAGGCTTTCAGGATCCGGCATTACGATAGTTCAAGATTCTCTGAGTTCGCGTACATTTCAAGCCGTGAGAACGCCGGGGAGCTCCAGGTGGTCCAAAGAAGGTGGCAAACAGAACACAGTTGCCCAGTGTCTTGTTTCGTCCCATCTCAACACCGATCATCCGGTTCGAAGTACCGGATGGCAGACAATTTTGCATGTTTCCTGCACGCGCGTACACTCGCAGAGACCTTGATTCTAGTGTCCAATGAGCAAACAATGATGGATTGAACTAACAGCATCCCAGCGATACCCTGGGTCGAGGCCGTGCTGGCGAAGCATCTGGTGGGTGAACGGCCAATGAACCTCACGCAAATGTCAGCTGAACCGTTGACTCGTCATCCGAACTTTCTACATGCCATATTGTAAGTCCCTTGCGCACAGCCGAGGTGGCCTTTTTCATCTTGTCTGGTTGTTGACGATAGCCGATCAGTCGGTATGCACGGGTGGTGGGTGAGGAACACAACATTCCATTCAATGGCAAATGAGGTGCTCCCAAATCATCAGCTCTCCACGCAAGTTGGGCAACTGCCGATTGGCTTCCTCGAAATTGAGATACAAGCATATTCGGAAGGGAAGCGGGAGGCTTTCGATGGGGCTTGACTATGGACGAACCCGGCCTCGCCCACATGCAGTGCACCGGTGGACGAGCTGCTAAGAAGTTAGACTTTTTCCACGGAGGGACCTGGAACGCGCAATCACGATCCCTAATCCAGTGATTGCGTTACAGAAAGCCCCATTTTTATACAATCCTGCAGTCTAGCTCTACAGCCCAGTCTACTCTGTACGGTCTGTACGGATGCGAATAGTCGTGCCGGTACCTAGTTCATCACCTGCAGGTGTAGTGGGCTAGTCCATTCGTAGAAGTGATTCAGATTGCTGGAAGAGAAATGAGCCGTCTATGAGATTCTTGCGTCGACCATCCAAATGTGCGCCTGAAAATTTCTCTCAGAGAATCCGGCAGGGGAAGCAGACGACCCCAAGGCAAAGCAAAGAGTCAGGTCTGGACGGATTTGGGGGACGCTAAGCCTTCGAAGGCTGGACACTTTGCTTGGCAACTTGGCAAAAAGATCACCCCGTTCTCACTCAACAGAGCCTCTGCCTCTGCTACGACTTTGTCCACTGGGACAAAGATCCAGATCGGGAACATCCCGACAAGTGATGACTGATCCAGTCAACTAGAGAAGTCTTCGTGACGTATCCGTACTGACGGAACCAACAGTTGGTTAGCATAGCCCCCGAAAACACCCAACATTGGCGCATTGTCAAGAGTCAAGAATTTAGAGTAACAAGGTGCAAAATACAGGGATTCGACGGGAAGTGGGAACACAAACAGACTACGTACTCGGCACCTAAGCCACACCATCATGCGCTCCGTAGCCTCCGCTCCGTCGATCATCACTGGCGGCGGACGCTGAAAGGCCCAACGTTGACGCGTCGCGCTATCGGAGACTCTCCCTATTCCATCCATCCCACTCGGCCGAATGACGACGGACTGGAACTCGTCAAAGACTCTCGGGCTGGCTCTGAGAGAAAGCATTTGTAATACAGCAGTCGCCATGGCGGAGCCACGAATAGATGTGGACGATCAGGATCAACCATTATCTTCGATACAGTCGGCTGGTGGGCAGTCCTTAGTCCGCCAGCTCCTTGAGATCCAGACCGCTACTATCGAGCAATCGAAATCACTTCATTTCATCCAAAACCTCGACTGTCTGTATCTTGATAAAACCCGAGACCGAAAACGCCCCCCACAAACCCGCGATTCAGCATCTGAAGATGATCGCCCTGTGTGGCTCCGCCAAAGCGGCCTGAATGCCCTCAAAGACCTGAACTATGTAGCTGTGTCTTGGACATGGGGAGCTTCAGAACCATACGAGGATTCTACAGCCGGCCACCATCTAGTACAACTCTCTAATGGGAAACGCGAACCTTCTGGGGTCCGCAACCGGGTCTTCGACCGCATACGGCGATACCTGGAAGCCCAGTCTGGCCTGCAATACGTATGGATAGATATGCACTGCATCTCACAGGAGCCGGGCCCAGAGAAGACTCGGGGTATGCAGGCAATGGATATGGTCTACAAGCTGAGCAATCACCCCATTGCTCTGCTAGCGCGACCGATCGAATCGCACGAAGAGCTTTGCCTTCTCGCAGACGTTCTCCAGGGCAATTTTGTGTCAAAACATGCTTCTGGAGAGTTCTGCTTAAGTTCCTTCGCAGAGAGCGCCCTGGAAAGGCTTCGTAGAGCATTGTCCCTTCTCGACGCCATAACCTCCGATTTTTGGTGGACAAGAGCCTGGACTTTTCAGGAAAATTATCGTTGCGATGGACAAATGACGCTACTCATCCCTCATCCAGAAGATGGTGAAATATTCAGGGAGAAGACAAAGAAGGAAAAAGTTTTCGGTAACGTAGTGGGCGACATATCGATCTCATCTCGAGAGTTCCAGACGGAATCCACAAAACTATGCCAAGCCTGCATAATTGCAGAGGAGGATGGCAGCGTCTCCGGTCTGTCCGATGTTGCCGAACGAATTCTCAAGACAGCTCCTAATTACGAGTTCCTATTACGGGAGACCATGCCCGATGGACGATATTCTGCCCCCTGGTCACAGTCGCCGAGGATCATAAAGGATATCGAGTCCCGCGGCAGCAAATTCTGCCACGACAGATTGGCAATAGTCGCAAATTGCTGCCAATACTCCATCAGGCTAGATGACGCCATCTTGCGGCAAGGATCACACAGCATGAGTCTATCTATGCTCGCCCTTTACCTCTTGAACGGAGAGATCATGGAGAACACATGTGAAAAGAAGGAAGAGAACCGTCTTTGGATGAGATGTCGGAGGCAAACAGTCGCCGACTTCGTCACGGACCAGTCCTTCGATGACTTTTGTCCACCTCTGCTGAAGCGTCCTCTTGTCTTCAACAATGGGTGCCGATTCATTGATGTTCGGCTAACACATGAGGGCTTGAAGACCTTTGGTCATCTATGGAAGCTCGGTCGTGTCATACGGCCAGAACATTACGTGAAGTTTTATCCACATGCAAAGTACCGAAGACGACACACTCGGAGGAGCCGACGAACGCACGCCATAGAGCGTCTTACGCAGTTGCAATATGCCCTCAGTGATATCCGCAACTATCCTATAGTGGATGAGCTGACGCACTTTATTGATACCGTTTTACGACCGATGCAAGAGGCAACTTTCTCCATGAATTACATGCGGATGATGGCCGAGATAGTTGTTGCGGCAATGGATGCGGAGAAGCCGCTGGTACTTGGCGGCCTGCTCGATGATCAACCGTACAGCTACTGCGGTATTTTTGTACTAGAAGACATGGAAGGGGATGAAGAGCCAAAAGGGTATGAAGATGATGATGTTGTGCTATTTGATGACCGAAGCGACGATTCAGGTGCAAGCTCTCACACCAATTATCATCATATTGCTTCCGATTCTGTGAGTGGGGGCGACTTTGAGAAAGAGTCGGAGGGCTCTTCGGAGAGCAAAGACGACGATGTAGGTAAGAAAAGTACAACTCTGGTGGGATTCAATGTTGACCCGACTCAGTCAGGTACGTGTTCACTTCTTCCAAGCCGATGAAGGAGTCTTCGGAAACACTGTACCCGAACGATATTGATAAGCACGTGTCGATTGCTGTCGCTGGAGCTATCGCTGGAAGTAACTTGGAATCGGTCGACTTTCACAACGAGCCTGGGCCCGAGCTACTCATTCAGCGTTGGGTGAATGGGCTCTGTTTTTTCCGAGGCCATTCTCGTCGATCGGTTGTCTTCCCATGGCATCCTGCGTTGAGAGAAGACTTCAGGACCTAAACACTGTACTTGACCTTATCATGAACCACTCTGCAACTGATTAAACCCGGCGTCGGATTACTTTACTCAATGCACTTCCAATTTCCTGGACGGTTTTGACTCTCCATCATGGTTGCAGCCTTTTTCAATTAAGGTACAATGAATAATCTTAGAAAGCCAGGAAACGGCGATGCAATCTGGGGGAGAAGCTTGATTCTACATGTGTAATAATTGAGGAGCGATGCCAACCTTGACAATCGAATGTAGTCTCTCATACCATCATGCCTGGTTGCGAACCATCATCTTTCAACAAAGCCTTCGCTATCGAGCTATGTATAGGCAAAAGCTCGACCTCTAGGCTCCATGACATAGTGAGCTACGGGGAACAGGTCACGCTGCCGTTGTTCTCGATGCAGCGCCAATTGTTTGGGCAACGCTGTAGAACGACCCAGTTGCCAGAGGCGTCACAGACCGCGGGAAACACATTTGATCTATTTCAAGTGATGAGCTCGCATGAATGCTGGGTATTCAGAGTATGGGTTCAAGAGGCTAAAAGACTCACCTGCATTGGTAACGGCCGGGTGTGCATTGCTGCGCTTCAGCAAGTGCTGCGACGATGGTAAAGATGGAGACAACGGAGAAGCGCATTTTCGCTAAAATTCATGTCAATCTTGATGTTTGTAAAAATGAGTCACGTTGTCTTCTGTATGAATCACTTACTCTGTTGAGAATGTCGGTTTTGGAAACTATTCGCGAACCGCTGAGAAAGTTCAAGTCTGCGTGAGTCTGGTTAAGCACAAATCCGACTCTAGGGCATAAGCTACACTTTTATAATCCCACTGAAAGATGAGTATCCAGAGTTGAATCATATCATGATTGGAACGGCCGAGGTTACTCAATACATCACGACGCCCGTCTTCTCCCCTCTAGGCAGCATCACAGCAGTTGCCGTACGTTTACCAATGAAGCCTTGATCCTCGTTCAAAAATTTGCCACCAAACAGAAGTATGTGATGTGCCTTGCGATGAGTGGAAGTTACTAGGATATAGGTACGAGACGCTCAATTGCGCAATCGTTGCCAGTGTCTGGCTTGATGCAAGCCCGTCAGCATGTCGCAGCAGTAGTGGAAGTTGAAGCCGTTAGCCTCACCGCTCGAATGCGAATCGTCAAGTATGCTGAGGTCGCCGATATCTCTAAGAAGGTCCCCGAAGACCTGCCACTTCCAGGTATAAGAGAAAGCTTGGGTTCCACCATGCGCGGAGTGTTAATGTAGTTGAACGCCTAGTCCTTGGCTAACTCTAGGCAGCAGCTTCGTAACGCCCGAATCAGTATAGTCACCCGGTAAGCAGATCCTTCAATGCGGAATAACCCCCCATTCATTTTTACGAGATCGAACGTGCGTTTCGCTTTCTAGACTGAGAGTTCTGGGCAAATATCCCCCGATCGTAGATGTCTTTCATTGAAGTTGGGTTACATTGACATCGTGTGTGCAGCCAACAACTTCACCTATCGCCATCATGCAGCGTACGGGCTGACTGGATGATTAGGGAAAACCATCGACGTGCACTTGATTCTGTAAAAGGTTGTCTGAGCATTTGAATTTGCGTATGAATGAATGATTGTATTGCTCTTGAATTTGGCCAACGATACTACCTTTCTATACTTGTGATCACCTAAATCGGACAAATCCGAACTTATATCCATGGTGGGAAACCAGTTCTTCCAGTTTCTATTAGTCTCATAGTGGCTAATTCCATGAAAGTGACGTTCAGCGTTATCAGATCAGTACTGAATGTGGTTTAATGGCGAAAGTCAACGCCATTGATAGGTGTCGACTTATTGGTAGAAGATAAACGAACCTCTACAATTGTGCCCTAAACAAATACTTCGACATCACTTAACGAATTATTGTCAATCAATATTCAAGCGCAACGTAGTGAGAGGCTTGTAGAGATAGTATCGCAAGAGTACATGTGAGACGGTGCTTGAGGTAAGTCTACAAAGAGGCGTCTGAAGATGAATCACCGCACTTAATTTGTGATCTTCTTCAAGTTGGGGCCTTCGTCGAGCTGGAGCAGCTCGAGAGTATGCAAGAATAGCAGTTGCTAATGTAATTTTTCTCACGTTATTGCAACTACCGCGAGAACACGGCAGCTGAGTCCGCGCGAGCACGCATTGGGATAAGAGTGAACAACAGTCTTGCCACTCCACAGCCTCCTCTTGGTGTAGTTGGTTCATCACGTTCGACTGTAATGGTTTATCCACATCCATCGAAAGGTCTCTAGTTCGATTCTGGAAGAGGAGAGGTGTTCTTTTTTGTTTCTCATCCTTGAACCAGGCAGCTGATCATCATAGCTTTCGTACGGGACTAAAAAACCAAAAGGCTGAAGAGATTGAGAGTGATTTCTTCAATGTTCGGAATTTGATCCATGATTTTACAACAATATTGTGCAATGACCCAGCCAAAATAGGGAGAGTGGAACTATGTGGGCGGTCAAACTTTTGTTCATGTTGACTCCATCTACCTACCTTAAATAGCATCGTAGTGGGACTCAGGGCCACCATCCACTGCGTCTTATTTAAGACTCGTCGCACAAGATCCTAAGGGCATTTTAAGTCAGGCAACACGAGGTCAGCAGACCGAGCCTCCGAACAGCTTGAAGATTCCAAGAGCGCCATCAAGTACTTTACACTGAGAACCGTGGCTTGGTCCATGTTCAGTTTACTGGCTGTAATGCATCCAGGCACGTGCCAAGTTAACATCCAGCACAGTACCTTACTTATGGGACAAGTTTTGAAAAGTAATCTAATTTATCCACTTGGGGATGGCGGCTACACTTACCCAATGTGGTTAATGAATCCCTACATACTATGTAGACCGCGGTTGTTGAATTGTGCATCACTATTATGAAGAATTCATTATTTCCTCTGTTCCCTTGCTTTGTGGATACTGCTTAGATAATCGCGGTCAATGTGGTGCGGTACCGCCTGTCCCTGGTGGGTTCACGGAGTAAACCTGCTTGACCAAACTGGAGTCATCAACACGCTTCACGGATACTGTAGATCATATCACTCCATCAGGTTCTGTTGTTAGAGCCTTTTGAGGTCGGTTGGCGACCTAGTTTTCTGGGATTCTGCCCAAAAACATGTGATGCTCTATGCGATCAGTCTGGCGCGATAGCCTCGCGGAGACTCTGTTCCATCTCAAAATGAAGATCTGAAGCCAATTGCAACAAGTGTGACAAGACTTTAGTCCTATTCTTTGGTGATAGTAGGTGCCATGCTCTATTATCAGAGAAAGGAGCAAACACACGCAATACCATTTCGCTTCAACTATCTATCCTGAGCTGAAAGTTTTTCAATGTTTCTATTCGTGCTAGCCTCTACACTGAATCGCTGACTGGTTCTTTGTGGGCACTCCAGCTAATGAGAACTACGATAGACGCGTCCAACGTTCGGAATCTAACGCGGAACTTGTCGAGGCATCACCACATTGAAATGTTCAGCCAGCGAATGAGGGTTCTTCCCTCGCCTTGGCAAATGGTGGCTCTCGCGAGACCGATGAGTTTCTGAATTCCGAAAGCTGAGATCTTGCTGCAGCCGTCGGAATGGATTTATGGAGGATAAATCAGCAAGCGGTAATGCTATCCCAATTGGGCCATGAAGTGCGCCGCCAGCGCTATCAGATAATGTACAGAGGGGTGATTCGAAGGAAGAGGAGCAGCAAAGAGAGAAGAACTTCCGCAGAACATACTCCTTTTTTCCATAATTCTTCGTGTATATATCTCCTGCGTCATGTCCCTTATAATCAGGTCGCGAGTGCCTGTCATCCAGACTCGAACCCAACTTCATTGCAGATTGCCAACGCCCCTTTTCTTGATCCTCAACGACCTTCCTTTGATAGCCAAGAATGGCGGAATGGGAACAATTTGCTCGAAAGCACTTCGAGGAGCAGAAGAAGAAGATTCCCTCGGACTGGCTTTTGGACAATGACAAGTTAGAACAACTTCGCGGCGCCGGCACGGCACAGGAGGGCCTCCTCCTCGATCTTCAAGCAGCCAAGAAGTCAGGCATTCTCGACAGCAACGAAATGAAAATTACCGAGAATTACACAGCCCGTGAGCTTTTGGGACACCTTCGCCAAGGAACACTCAGCGCAGAGAGAGTGGTCACTGCTTACTGCAAGCGAGCAGCCGTTGCTCAGCAGTTGGTGAGTATTTGGACATTTGCTTGCAACTGACAGTCCGCTTCGCAGAAGTAACAGGCTGATTTTCTGTTGTGAATACTAGACATCCTGCCTCACCGAGATCTTTTTCGAAGAGGGAATCGAAAGGGCCCGGTGGCTCGACAGGCAGTTGCGAGAAACAGGCAAAGTTGTTGGTCCGCTCCACGGCTTGCCAATCAGTTTAAAGGTAGGACAACACTACATAGCCTCTGACTTTGAGCCGGCGACAAAGAATAGTCCAATTGACATCATTCAGGACAGCCTTCACGTAGATGGGCACTTCGCGTCTGTCGGATATGTCGCGTTTCTCAAGCAAGACCGTCCCAAAGGCAATGCTGCCCTTGTCAAGCTGCTTCTTGATGCAGGAGCAGTTCTCTAGTAAGTAGACTTAGCAGACGAATCGCTTCACCAAGCAGATCTGACGATAGGAGATCTTGCTAGTTGCAAGACCAATATTCCACAAACGATGATGGTAGGCGTCCTACGCAGACAAACCAACCCCTAGACAATATTTGCTAACGTAGTATCTCCAGACCTGCGATTCCGAGAACAACATCTTCGGCCGCACACTCAACCCACATAATACAAGGTTGACAGCTGGTGGCTCTAGCGGAGGCGAGGGAGCGCTTGTCGCGTTCCGCGGATCACCTCTGGGCATCGGTAGCGATCTGGCCGGTTCTGTACGCATCCCAGCTTTCTGCTGCGGCGTTTATGGCTTCAAGCCAACCGTGGATCGCATACCGTTCGCAGGACAGTCTCTCTCTCCATGGCCCATGAATTGGATGTCCGCTGTGATGCCTGCTCTTGGTCCGTTGGCCAACTCCGCCGACGACTTGTCGCTCCTCATGGAGGTCGTAACTAAGCTCAACCCATGGAGATACGACGGTAGCGCGATCAATCTCTCCTGGAGAACCCTAGACGAGCCTCGATCGAAGCCCTTGACGATTGGGATCTTGCCCGAAGATCCCGAATATACCCTACACCCTCCTGTACGCAGGAGCTTGGCTGAAGCCGCGTCCGCTCTTGAGAAAGCTGGACACAAAGTTGTCCATCTTGCAACGGATGCGAAGCGTAGCGTGGCCCTCGGCGCAAGGATCTCGTACCAATACTTTAGCATTTCAGCGCCAGCTGTTGCTGACTTTGGAGAGCCTTTTGTTGCCTCTGTCGCCAAAGGAATGCATCCCTTCTCTACTGGAGACTTTCCTGTCGACCCGAAGCTGGACATCCCAAGCCAGTTCACAGGACTGAACATGGCTCGCGCGGCCTATGCCCAGTCATGGAGCCAGACCTGGCAAGAACACGACCTCGACATTGTATTGGCTCCTGGGGCATCCTGCACTGCCGTGCCTCACGATACCTTTGGCCTCCCCGTGTATACAGTCATGTGGAGTTTAATTGACGTGAGTGTACAACTACCCCGTTGCTTAGAAATCCTTGGTAGTATTCTCATAGGTCGCTAATGTAACATTGAACAGTTCCCTGCAGCGGTCATTCCCTTTGGCACCGCGTCCGCGACGCAAGACTCTGAACCACAAAAGGCCATCGCAGACTTTGTGCCTGATTGTAAGATTCTTCCCCGATCTTCCGAACAGGAAACTTGCGCTGATGTTTCGAACCTTTGAACTTTCAAGACATCCCCGAAGCTACTGATGGTGCACCTTGTGCAATCCAGATTATCGCTCCGCGGTTCCGCGATGAAGAGTGTTTGGAAGCCGTGGGCGTCATTGACAAGATTCTCAATGCTTGACAATGAGAGCAACACCTGGGCAACATATAGAGTCTGCTGGCCCACTCTCCACCCTCAAGGTAGAAAGACAATACTACAGCAACTGCGCAAAATAACGTAATGCCCCAACAAGTACTACCGCAAGCTGCCGGAAAGGAACTTGTGACCCGACGACGCCATCCTTGCCAACCATCCTTTGTTGCTTGAATACCCGGAAATCTGCTATGCACCGTTTACCGTGCGTGGGGTTCGGCAGTGCTACGCTCGAGTAGCCACCTATACTCGCTAATCAGTGCGGTCTAACTCTATGTTCTTAGCCCTGAATCATGCTGGGAATTCCGGAGTCTGTGCTCCGTTTGGCCAGTCCCAATGTCCCCTGAATCGAAGCAGCCACAGAGGCTAAGCTCCCATGCCGGCATCTTTGTCCATTCTACGTCTCCGTGTGCGTGTGTGTATTTTGGACAAAACATCCATTTGTCAACGGCTATGAAGCCCATCTTGAGCTGCCACTCTATAGATTCGAGAGACCAAGATGCAACGCGCTCGCGGCGGTTGTATGAGCTGTCGGCGGCGGAAACGAAAGTGTGACCGCCGCCGTCCGTTTTGCGAAGCCTGTACTCAACGAGGGATCCAATGCCCTGGATACTCAACGCCACTGCGCTGGGTGGATGGTGCTGCGAATCACTCCTCTGCCGGCGAAGGTAGCAGCAATGCTACTATCAATTCAGCCGGATCCAACACTCTCGCAAGTCAGATCGCACTTCCGAATCGCCCCAGCCCTCAGGTACAGACGACGCATGTTACGGATGAGCTTTTCCATAAGTGTATGCCATAACTGCGCGTGTCCCAGTGCTGACTCGATGAGATATATCACGTTGAGCTCGCTAACAGGGAGTGACGCTTACAGTTCTCCGCACAGGCCTCATGAGCCTCTACAGCACATCAGTGTGCTCATGGGTCCAGCCGTTCTTTGTTGAGATGTCTGCCAAGAGCAAATCTCTAGTATTGCTATCTTCCACCATCCAAGCATATCTTGATGAAGGTAGCTCGGACATGTCTGTCTCCTCAATGGAGTACGTTGACACTGCTCTGAAGGAGTTTCGGCGCGAAATCGTGGCCCATTACGATGTTATGCCGGCTGCCACGGCATGCTCTGGCGTACTGCTATGTGTTCTTCAAGTAAGTGACCCCGATGATAGTCGACTAAGTCCGGCGGACGCTGGATCGCACCACTACCAGTCCCCTCCTTAGACCGCAGATGTCCAGACATGGCATAGATCTTTCAGCTAAGCGAATGGATCACATAGTTCCTTCAAGCCCAACCGTGTACACCCGTCATTGGACTACTCGCCGAAACCTTCCATCTGAATGCTCCTATATCATTTCTCAATCCCAATCCCGAGCATGACCTCTCAGTACGGCATGCCTTGGAATTCATCGGTCTCATGGACATGCCCTGTCTCGTACTAGGAAGAAAGTGTCCCTCTCTCGGTATTTGGAGACGCTTTCGACAAGTTCAAGACTCCTGGAAAGGGGGAAGAGTCAAGGCCTTGGAAGTCGTCACTGGTGTGCCGCATTCGCTGCTGGATATCTTCGCCGACACCCCATTCGAGACGGCGGAGGTCTCCATAAGTCGATTTTGGGGATGGCCAGGTGAAATGGGCGAGTACGTTCAGTGCTTGTTGTGGGATTGTTGGCGGTTTGCCGGCATGCTTCACATCCGCAGACGCGAGCAGCGTATTGTAAACGCGACACAAAAAGACGGCCAATTCGTTGGCGACGATCGGCAGGACGCACTGCCAAGTTCAGAAATTGTTCTATACCGTCTAGTATCAGGACTTCATCTCTTTTGTGTGGCGTGTCAGCTGCCCGAGAATCAGCATCTGTTGTGCCGCAATGGCATCGTCTTCCCTCTGATAACGGCATGCCTCGAAACTCGACTCCTTAAGCGGCATCCTGACTGGAAACATACTGTGGATGACGTGCTGTCGGCTGCTAAGAAGAGGTATCTCTTTCAGTTGGCACGATCTACATGGGAGCTGCTCGATGAAGCTTGGAAGGATGGTACAATGGAATTTGACCTAGATAAAGCAGCATCACGCAGAGGCCAGGAGGTTTCATTATTGTAGATTACGGGGAAGCTCTGCAGCGTCTTGCTGCGAGCGAAGTCAGAATTTTCTCATCCATTGCGACCATAGATGGTTGCGGTCCTGTAGCCACATGCAATGAAGACAATCAAGGCGAAGGAAGTTGAAGCAATACAGTCACCAGCACCTCAAACCAAATCGTGCGATAATCGTTCCTACAACCTGGCTACAAGCGTGACGATCTATACACTTACAAGTCCCCCCATCACTCTGCCCCTTGATCAAGTAACTCGAGTCTCCTTCAAGCTCTCTTCCCATCACCCATACGTCTTTCCACCTTATTCGTCAGATGCTTCTGAGCATCCTTGGAGAACAAGCATCCGACAATCGCGATTGCTCCGAAGCCCAGACTCGCCAGATAAACCGTCTCAAACGCCTTCGAGTACGCAGTCGGAAGCACCTTTGCCACGGCAGCTTTGACGGCACTCGTCAAGCCAGGGAATGCGGCCAGTTTTCCGGCCTGCACTGCCTTTGCAAGGGCCGGGAGCTGGCTTGAGGGCAAACCCGCAGCAACGGCTGGGCCGCGAATAGCTGCCGGGATCTCCGTTGCCAGGCGATTTGACAGGATCGTCGTGTAGACGGCGACGGCGATGGAGCCTCCGGCCGAGCGGATGGATGCGAGGAGACCCGAGGCGAGGCCGATATCTGAGGGTTTGCAGAATAGGGGCGCCAGAGCGAGAGATGCCAGCTCGATGAAGCCCACGAAGAACGGGCCGAGGATGGTGAGGGCGATTCCTGTGTTCAGTGTCTCAGGGGTCAGGGACGCGAGCGCCCCGACGAAGCCGACCATGCAGAAGGTCGCGAAGATGATCCAGTACCGGACGTTGCCTCCCCATTTCACGATGCCTCCTGCGCAAACTTGACCAAGCGCTGTAGCACTTGCCACAGTGGACTAATGACTGTTAGCTGCATGCGAGAGACGTTGGTCTGAGGTCTGCTTACCGAGAGCCAACCGCCGTAGGTGATATCAGTCGTGTACAAGGCCTGAACCTGCTGTGGCCATAGCAAGACAGCGGAGTAGTAAAACATCTTCGAATCTGTTAGCCACGCAGAACTTGTTGGAGGGGGTGGGGGATACTTACTGTAGCAACCGTTGCGCAGCACACAAGTGCCATGAAACCACGGTTGGCAAAGAACTTGATAGGGATGGCAGGATACTTCAGATCCGCAAAGGCCTCCCAGCAGAAGAGTGCCACCAGAAGAACGACACCAAGAACCAAGCTCGAGATGGTAGCTGCAGAGTCCCAAGGGAACATGACGCCTCCCCAAGATACACCCATGAGGAGAAGAGTGAGGCCAGCAGTCCACAGGAAGATGCCAAGATCTTTGCATCATGTTAGCATTGAGGGGATATGAGAGGCCAACCAGGAAAGTCAACTTACAGTCCAGTTCCTTGAGCAGCTCGCGCTTGGTCTTGCGATCATGGAGAAGCTCAAAGGTGGGTGGGTGGTAAAACAAGTACAAGAGAACGATGGCGAGTCCCACGGCGATGATGTTGACGTAGAAACACCATCTCCAGCTGAGATTGGGGTTCTCGACGAATTTCCGGGCTAAGATATAGTGAGCAACTACATGTATCCTCAAATGGGCCTCTCGCCATCAACTCACCAACGAAAGGGCCAAACGCGGAGATGGGGGCATTGGTCAAGAAGATGAGAGACAAGACGACAGGACGGTACTTGTTGGGAACCAGTTCGCCAACGGCAACGTTGAAGCTCAGCTGGACCGTCTCGCCCAGGCCATAGATGGCGGCACCAACGATGAGTGTCTCGACATTGTGCGCCACAGCACACACGACGATTCCGACGATGGCGACGACGTTGCCACCGATGAAGAACCATCGTCTTCCGAAAAGGTCTGACAAGCGGCCCAGGATCGTGTAGGTGAATGACAGCGAGAGAGTTCTGGCAATGTTGACCCAGGAGATATATGGGCTCGGACCTATCTAATGTAAGCATATGACATCTTTTACATCATTACCGGATGTACTAACCGATATCAGCGTTGATGAATGTCAGCACGTTGGTTGGCAGGATCAAGAAGATGTATGCCGACATTGCTGAAAGACAAAACCCCTAGATGATATTAGTGAACATCCAGGTCTTGGCAAAGGTGTCGACAAACCGCCATGGCCCCTAGGAACTGAGGAGAATAGTAGTAGCCTGGAGGGAGATCATCGCCGAGCGCCTCGGAACGGATCGAAGAAGCATCGTCTCGGTCGGTATCGCGGTCGAACTCACGGTATTTCTCCAGCGAAGCCCCATCGAACTCGCGATAGGACTCGTTCTTGGAGATATCCATGATGGATGATCGGTATATCGATATGCGGGAACCAGCTCGCAGTATGTCGGTATTTCGAATTGAAAGTCGTCACACGGGTTTCGACGGGCGGGATCTTGCGCGCTCTAGGCCGTGCTCGAGTCTTATACAACCTTTCTCGACCAACGTGCCATCTATAGACGTCGACGGAGGACTGTATATGTGCGGCGTAGTGTCGAATGAGGGTTGAGTGACGGGACAAGGTCAGCAGTAAGATGAACCCCAAGACATGCAATGCAAGTCTTGGTCTGACTTGCTTGCCGTCTGTCTGTCTGCCTGCATGTGTCCATCTGTTTCTCTGCCCGCCCGCCCCTCCCTCTTCACACGCAGTAACGCGGCTTCACCGTCCCACGGCATACGCATACCAAGGTGTCCCCCGGAAGACTCGAACCTCTTCGAAACTCTTTCACAGAGTCTGGTTGTGCAGTCGGGGCCTCTCCCTGCGCCGGCCTGCGGGGAAGACCACCCCACGACCTGAGCACAACAACTTTGGGATTTCAGCATCTGGCCGCGACAGTGGTTCGAATCATTAGCTCGCTGCTGACTCAAATTGTTGAATCGGGACGGGATATCAAGCTGGTGAAAGGCGCTGCACTGGACTGATAGTTGAAACCCGTTTTGGGGCCGGACCGATGGTACACCAGTCTGATGTGATGGGCGATATTGGTGATGGCTGCCCTCACTTCCCATCACCTGGTCTATCTGCAACGCTGACAAAAACGTGCAGTTGCCAGCGCATGCAACCCAAGTCCTGGTAGCCTTTTCAATACTTCGACTATATACAAAGAAGGACAAACCTGGCTGGTCGATCTCAACTGGTTTCGGACGACGGGTTTGATTAGTCTAGACGGTGGTCGAGCAAAAGCTTTGGGAGAGGAAGGCCACACAGATCTAGTTCGTCCGGGTTTCTCATCAGACGGGATCTTCTGCTTCCCCCCTTCGAACGGCATGTTTGGAATTAGATCCCGTCCATCTTACAATTTGCTACCTTTCCAATGGGGTTCTCGCTTCTCAGAGAATGCTTTGAGGCCCTCAAGGATGTTCTCGCCCTTTTGCAGCTCTGCAAACTCCTTCTCCAGCGTCCACTCAACTGCTCGCTCTACAGATGCCGTTTCCCAGCCCTGCCTCAATCCAGCTCGAGTGCATATAATGGCATCCGGGGAGTTGGCTGCAATCATCTTGGCATAACGCACCGCCTCCTCGACAACTTTCTCCTTGGACACTACCTTGTTCACGATACCCCATTGCTCCATCTCCCGCGCCGAGACGTTACGCCCCGTCAGCGCGAATTCGCTTGCTCTCTGAAGTCCGATGGTCCGTATGAGTCGCGGCAAAGCGCCGCCTATGGCCGCGATGCCCCTCTTGACTTCGGGAAGCCCAAAGTAAGCGTCTTCGGCGGCGACGACGAGGTCGCAGTTGACTACGAATTCGCACCCGCCACCCATGGCGAGACCGTTGACTGCGGCAATGACTGGTTTCTTGCCCAATCTCCTGCTCAAGGGCTTGAAAGCAGGCGCGTTGCCCATGCGCTGGCTTGGATCGGCGTCGTCGGCCATGCTGTTGTTCCACTCTTTGAGGTCTGCTCCCGCAGAAAAGGCCCTTCCCGTGCCTGTGATGATTGCGACGCTGAGATTTGGTTCCTGGTCATACCATTTCCAGACCGAGTCCATCTCCCACTGGGCTGCTGTAGACATGGCGTTGAGGTCTTTTGGCCTGTCCATTCGAACAAGCAATACCCGGGGAGCTGGGTATGAAAGCCTGAGAAAAACTGGCGTTGCTGGCTGCGGTGTTTCTGTCTTGAACCCCATCATGCCGAGGATTTTTCTGATACTACGGTCCGGTTTATTTCGAGCTTGTTGAAGCAGTCTTGATGATCTTGTGATGTGCCGTGATCACGTTGCGCACTTGGTGATACTATCACGATGTCAACTGCTTGTGTCGGAGTTCGTTTGCATACTCCCGCCCTCTATTAAGCTTCGCGGGCTCGAATAAAGTCGTAGAACACACGACAATCCTAGCATCCGGTCCTCGAAGGAAACATCCCGGATCCAAGATTCACCTAACCCCCACTCGGGCTATTTTCCGTGGCGCGTCCATCGGGGGAGGGTAAGAAGGCTTCCGCCTGCATGGCACACATCCCCGATGCTTTGGCCTTCCTCGACGGCCATTGCGCCAGGTTTCGCAGGGGCTTTGACTCGCTCTCCAATCGTGTTCAGCGGGACACACGTTTCTGGCGTCTTTACAGCGGTTGAAAGAGGGACAGCGAAATCGTGGGACACCCCGCAGTGATGGGCCACAGGGATGTTCCCGCCTGGATTGCCGAGGCGGCTTGCCTATGCGACTCGCTAGGGAGCATCCGTCAACGGATCGTTAGGGGAGGGGTTGCGCTCGTTCTCGTCTGTGGGCATTGGGCATGTGTGGCAGGTCACTGTGCACTACTCTGGCCGGGAAGTCAGGTATCATTACGTGACGAGGTGTGTCTACGACATCTTGTGATTGTCTGTTGATCAACTTGGCGAGAAGGATGATGGAGAGGTACTTCGACTCTTTGGAACACCAGAGTTAGGTATCGAAGCCTCGAAGGTACAGCAACAGGGTGATACGAGACAGATCACTACAGGTTGCGCAGCGTTCCACGGCATCGGCACCAAGTAACCCAAAGTAAGACTCACAGCCAAGCGAGCCACTCGATCACGAAGATGGCGACGCCAAGGACGAAGAAGCCAGTCCCTTCTTGGATTGAGAATCCCTACCCGCATATTGAACACAGTCTGATATCCTTTCCGCGGAAACACATCCTTCTTGTCAAGATAAACCGACCGGAGCATATGAATTGTCTCCTCGTGGAGGCGACGATAGAACTCGGTGCATTGTGGAAATGGTATGATACCGAACCGGAGCTGCGATGCGCCGTGTTCACGGGAGTTGGAACCAAGGCCTTTTGCGCCGGCATGGACCTGAAGCAGAGATTGGATATCATCAAGACAAACGACGTCGCCTTTGACTACCCACCAGGTCAATTTGCGGGCATGAGCAATCGGACAGGGAAGAAACCGATCATTGTCGCATGCAACGGCCACGCTCACGGTATGCTTGACATTGGAATTTGAGGACATTGCTGCGGATGCAGGTGCTAAGATAGAGCTAATACGGGCATGTAGGTGGTGGCTTTGAAGCCATTCTCAACGCCGATGTCATCTTTGCTTCACCAAACGCAACATTTCGTCTCCCCGAAGTCCTCCGCGGCGTATCTGCCCTCGCCGGCGCATTGCCCCGTTGCATGATGCTCTTTGGTAATCACCGGACGATGGATCTCATACTCACAGGCCGGACATTATCAGTAGAAGAGGCACACAACTGGGGATTGGTCAAGGAGATTGTGCCGCAAGAGAGGCTTCTGGAGAGAGCACTCGACTATGCTAGCCAGATCGCTGGACTGAGTCCCGACAGCGTCATTATCTCGCGATTGGCGGCGCGGGAAGCATGGGAGACTGGCGTTAGCAGAGCGACTATGCGCGGACAGGAGTTATGGGCCGAGGCAATGCTTCGGAGCAAGAACGCGACTGAAGGACTGGCGGCATATCGTGAGAAGAGAGACCCCAAGTGGTTTCCTTCGCATCTGTAGCTGGGAGGATTTGAACAAAATTTTGGCGGCCACGCAAGCTCGCTACAAGAGATCTTACAGCTCGCAATATCTTCATCCAACGAATCGCGTCGATGGTTTAGTGGTAAAATTCTCCGTTGCCATCAAGCAGCGTCGGGGAGCCGGGGGTTCGATTCCCCCTCGACGCAACTTTTGCTCTTTGTGCCCTCGTAGACTAATCCAACCTCATTTTTGATGCTATCTTGAGATATTTGCGTGGATGTGTGGCCTGCCGAGGTCAACTTTGGTCTTCTCCAACAGAAACTTTGACTACTTGACACTGGCCAGCATTGCCTGGTATGCCGATGAGATGCTTCGTTCAAACAGCACGCAATCTGCACGGACAAGCCTTACCTCAACCTGTTGGCCAGTGTCGTCGTTTCCTTCAATTGAACTCTGCCGACTCAAGAAGGACAACTCTTTCTCCTTCTTCTGACTCGAAAAGTCATAAGACGACCGGTATTGCAGCAGCACAGATGGACCTATATTCGCGACTGAGTCCGAGTTTGGACGAATATGATACACGGCGCAAACTCTGCCTCAAAGACGGAAACCTCCTCTGAAGGCCACGAGCTGTATCCCTGGAAAGCTTCCACGTGCGCGGCATAAAGATCACATCTTTGGTTTCGCTTGCAAAATCTTGGCGTAGCCATTGGACCTTCGTGATTGTCAGCGTCCCTTCTCGCAACAAGGAGGGTTTGGCGGTGAGGATGCCACCTGGAGTAGACTTACAGAGCAACTCGTCCATCATCCTTCACGATCGTCTCAAAGACAACATCGTCCACCCCGCCTCCGCTTTTGACAACCCACATGCGCGTCTCGAGGGTGTCTCCGGGATAAACGACGCTCTTGAACCTGGCCCCGTACGCTCTAAAACGACTTGGGTCGCCGCCGCCCAACTTCTGTAGCAAACCATGTGCAGCCATGTTCCAGGTGCCCAGGCCTTGGAGGATAGACCCCTTGAATCCGGCGCGCTGCCCAAATGCCTCGTCTGCGTGAAGTGGGTTGTAGTCGCCGCAGAGGCGGTAAAGAAGAGCTGCCTCCGGGGTGGTCTTGATGATGTGCACAGCGTCCGGGGCGCGATCTGGTGCTTTCACGGCCGGCTTTGTTGGGCCCCGGGGGCCGTTGTAGCCGCCTTGTCCTATGCCGAAGGCGGTGGATGTCATTTTGGTGTAAGCTGTGTTGGTCTTCTTGTCGACCAGCAGCTGTTCTGCTTCAAGAATCATTGCGCCGCCTATAGGCGAGTTAGCCTTGTATTTCGCGATTTCCTGCGAAACGCCTGCGCACCCTTGTCATAGACTCCGATGACCTTGCTTCGAACCTCCAAGTCAAGTCCATCCGAAGACACGGGGATGGGGCGGAGGATCTCAATGCCTCTCTCTCCGTCCACGGAACGCTGGGCGTCGAATGGCGGACAGCCCGGGACGTGGCCGGTCACGGTGCGGGCAATAAAGTCAAAGACATCTTGGTCCGTCTGCTTGAAGGCGAGATTGATTGGAAACGTGGGGAAGGCGGCAAAGTTTGGGTGCAATTCGTAGAGGAAATGTAACTCTTCCTTCTGGCAGCCGATGGCATTCGCCTAGCAAGTGGTTTAGCTGGCACTTTCATTGACCCAACATAATGGCAGCCACTCTTAGAACATGGCTTGAGCATAATCAAGAGATGCAGAGATGCTTCTTACGAAGAGTAGAACATCACGGCGGTTGTAGGCGCACTTGATGGGGGCATGTTCGTAGCCGGCGGCCTTGCGGAAATCAACATTGTCGTAGAGGCCAGATGCGTTCTTTACCGGCCTATCGTTCGAAGCCATGGCGTGTAGTCTTATTTCTATCGAGTTGAACCGAGTACTTAGTATGATGGTGAGTAATGAAGTTGCTGATAGAGAGGTTGACAAAGATTGACATGGCCTCAGCAACAGGCTGAAATGCCAGGGGACACAGACCGCTAAGTGAGACGACTGACCACGCTGTCGCACTGCCAAAATGGCGCTCTCAGGCGCTTAACCTTGACCGAGGTACTCCGCAGTCTATCCCCTCGGCCAGTCGTGGGTCACAAGTAATGTTGACACTGCGAAAGAGCCCTCCGCGAACTACTCAATCAAAGGTATTGTCGATCCTCTTTTAGTGACTTCTCAGAGAGAGGGCCTGTCTATTCACATATACAAAAAACTTTCGAGATTTCATAACCTTGATGATCGGGCACGGCTTTCAAATCTGTGTGGCCGGCGGTCATCCTCAACCTTGACCAAGTCAACCGGCAGGCCAACAACTCTGGCACGTAGAAACTCCCCGAGGCTTTTCGCAAACCCATCGAGCACGCTGCTGCTGCTAACGCCCTCCTGTAAGATCCCCTTGATCACAAAATGAACCGCCCAGAGCCCTGGGAACTCGCACCTTTCCACCACGTAACGAGCTTGCCAGTCATCTCCTAGCAGCTCAATGAGCCTCCGTCTTGTCATGAAAGCCTGCAGCCATGGCCACGCTAAAGCGTTGCGTACCCAGAAGCCCACGTTGGCGTTGCCCCCCTTGTCGCCGCTCCGCGCAAAGACGAGATCCCCCAGCGGTCTCCTCACTGTCCTGGACAGCTGGACTTTCGACAACGGCACTGTGGCATCGTAATCGGGCTGGCGAGGGGGTGTGCCGCCATCCTGACGTGCCTCGATGGTATGCTGTTTCTCACCACCAATGAAACTCACGAACAGGGGAATCCGGGACTGTGGTATCAGGGCCGGGAAGTACCTGACGTACGGCCTCGGTTCCATAGTCCTCCAGTCCATACCTAGATGAAGACCACAATAGCCTTGTAAGCCATTATAGAAGATTGCTTTCTTGAACTGCTCAAACGCTGCCTTGGTCCGAGACTGTGCAAACATGCGGAATTGCGTCGTACATAGCTTTTGTGACCGCGGATCTGCCACTGATGAACCGTACTTCTCTATGCTCAAAGTCGTAAAATCGGACTGGTTGATTTGGCCCAACACCTGGCTCTTAAGCACCTCGAACTTGAAGTCGGTGTCTAGGCCAGTCGCATACGCCGATATCTCGGCCTGGTACCCTCCCATCAAGCAGATGGACAGCTTGGTCGTAGACGGTGGCGGCAAACCCCTCACACCCGATAGTCGAACGCGACCTTTACCAAGCTGTGTGAAGGTTGCCTTCTCAATATTGGCTACAACATCCGGATTGAGATAGTAGACGCCCTGTATCTCATAAAGCAGTTGCGCCTTGCAAGTATCAACAGACACCAGCCCATTGGAACCCTCCGGCTTCGTGATGACAGCGCCGCCATCGGCTCCGATCTCCGCAATCGGGAACCCGGCATGATGGAGATCTGGCACCTCACGCTGACCGCAGTAGTTCCCTCCCGTCACATACGGTCCGCACTCAATCAAGTGACCGGCCATCAGACTCGCAGCAAGCACATCGTACTCCGTCGTCTTCCACCCATGCCACCACGTCGCAAGCCCCATTACGGGACTTGCATCGGTGCATCTCCCGCAGATGACGATGTCGGCGCCGAGCTCCAACGCACGCACGATGCCAGCCATGCCCGTATAGGCGTTGGCCGCGAGGAGATCGTCACCCTGCGAGTGCGGATCAAACTCGACGCCGGGCTGGTCGAGATGCATGACTCGCCCGAACGCGCCGCGTTTTACGGCATCGGTCACGTTGTCGCCGCTTACCCAGGCGATCTTGACGTCGCGGATGCCAAGGCTCTCAAAGTATGCGTGCGTCTTGTTGGCGAGGCCCCGGGGGTTCAGGGCTCCGCCATCGTGGACGATTTTGATGCCTTTCTCGGCGACGAGGCGCGCTGCATCGCCACTGTGCCAGGCGAGTTGCTCGAGGAAGTTTGGCTCGTATCCCAGCTCTGGTTGGGTCTGGAGCTCGATTGCCTTCCAGGCGATGTTAAACTCTGCGAGGTAGTCGGCAGTGATGGCGTCTACATTGCCGTACTTGGCCAGGCGGTATATCTGATCAATGCCGTCGTTGATGGCGCCAGAGCAATTGCCGATGCGTATAGGTCGTCGAGGCGGATCCATATGGCAGGATGAATGTTATTTAGTGTGACTTAACCTTGAATCGAAGAGCCCGCGGATATATCATTCGAGCACTAGAAACGTTCTTTCGACGTTGAGGCCATCGTATGACCCTCTCGCCCTTCAAAACACCGAACCGTGCCGACGGCGCCGCTCGAGCTGCCGCCTCGACGTTTTGACCTCGCACCTACAGCGTCCCACAAGGATCGCCGCAGAAAGTCTGTTTGGCAGAGTTGCGCCTGCGGATGCTCCCCGAGTGCGACCAAGACCATGGTGATTCAGAAGTTTCATGCAGAGGTGCTCTCTTCTCCGCACATCATTGTCTCGGTCTCCCCCCCTCCTCTACCTTGTGGAGGGTTGCTGATTGCATTTCGCCTTAGGGCGACGCTTGAAGGGATATCTGCCTTTCAGTAGCCAACCTATTCCCTGCTACTCCGCGCATTCCTTTTGCCTCATTATCCGACGCAGGGAATCGTCGAATAAGGTCCGCAGAAGCCGCTCACTCATCCCGCGCGGTAACTCTAGTTGTCTAGGAAAGGTGGGATGTAAGCGCGAGTTCAACAGCATAAGCGGCTCAGACAAAGTAAGGCTCTTTTGCTCGCCGTCATCGTCGGACTATTTCGTACCGACTGTTCCTGACGCTGATCGAGAATACGACTCTGCGACTATTCCTTTCATCCTGGGATCTTGTGGTTGTTCATGTCATTGTCGAGAGCTCGTTCATCCGACAGTGTGTTTGAGACCAAAACTCAAAAGAGAGAATGCACCGACCATCACGACCATGAGGATATACACATCTAAACGCATCGAGATTCCTCGCGAACTGAACCTCACCGAATTGCTTCACACAAACGCGAGCCCAATACCCGAGTCTCATGTCATCGCCGCCGATAGTTTGACAAACCGGAGCATCACTCTCGGCGAGCTACGGAACCGCGCTGGCCGAATTGCAAGGGGGCTTGCGGAAAAGCTGAATCCACCGGATCAGGCACGCTGGGTCATTGTGGTGCCAAATTGTGTCGAGTTTCTCGAGATCTTCCATGCCATCCTCTGGACAGGCGGTGTTGTGTGTCCCATTAACCATGCTCTCAAGGCATCTGAGATTGGCCACGGTATCGCGGTCTCAAGACCTCACTTCATCGTTGCGTATGGTTCAATATTAGAGACCGCCATCCGGGACGCCGTGGATGTGGCGGCGAGCGAGCTTCGTCAGGAAGGAGTACTCTGGAAACCACCGCCAATACTGTCTATCGTGGAACAAAGCAGACAAGCGAGACATATCCCGGATGACTTTATGGCTTCAAGGCAGCTCACCATACCACACTGGCCAGACACTTCGAAACGACTGGCCTCAATACACCTTTCATCTGGAACAACAGGGAAACCAAAAGGTGTCGAGCTGACGCACTACAACTTCGTCGCTAACGTCATGCAACTCGTCGCCCTAGACCACAAGCGCCAAATGTTCAACTCGGCCTGCAGAATCGTCGCATTCACACCCTGGGCTCACATCGCCATGACCACGGCTCCCCTCTTTCTCGGCCCGTATACCGGTATGTTCCATCACGCGATGCCGCAGTACAGCATCGAAGAATTTGGCGAGCTCGTGGGCTCTACACAAGCGACCATGTTCCAAGGCGTACCGAGCGTGGTGCTAGGCCTAGCAAACTCGGATGTGACGGAGCGATATGACTTCTCCAAGGCACAAGTCATTAATATCGGCGGCGTGCTGCTGAAGCCGGCGCAACTCTCGAGGCTACTCAGCCGAGCGCCGTGGAGGCTCATTCAGGCGTACGGGATGACGGAGGCGGCTGGGTATGTGGCCTACCAGGGGTTTGACGAAGTTGTCCCCGATGGATGTACTGGGAAGCTTTTGCCCGGTATAGAGGCCGCTCTTTACAAGGAAGGAACGACTGAAGACGCACCCCTGGGCGGTCCTGGGGAGTTATGGCTCCGGGGTCCGAATATCACGCGGGGCTACGCATTCAATCCGAGCGCGAACAGGGAGGCGTTCCCCGTCGAAGGGTGGTACAATACCGGGGACGTGTGCCGCATAGATGAGCAGGGACGGCTGTCAATTGTTGGGCGAACAAAGGATTTGATCAAGTACAAGGGCTTTCAGGTGAGTCCGACGGAACTCGAGCAGATTCTCAACTCTCATCCTCTTGTGAGGGAGTCTGGCGTCGGGGCCCTCTGGGATGAGAGCCAGTTGACGGAGGTCCCTGCCGCATGGGTAGTGCTGAAAGAAGACGACACAAACAAACTGGAGGGGCGCGAGATTGTTGGAGCTTTGAGGGAAATCCACAAAGCAATAGACGAGCAAGTCAGCGGTTACAAGAAGCTTAGAGGCGGTGTCTGGATTGTCGATAAGCTCCCGAGAAACGCCACGGGGAAGATTTTGAGGAGGGATCTGGTGCGGATGACCGACGGGTTGTGTTCTTTGGAGGGTGGCAAGAAGTTCGTCGCTAAGTTATGAAAGTGGACTTGATCTGACGATGGATTTGATCTGGACAACGTGAAGAAGTCAGCGTGCCTGTTCCCGAAGGGCCGATGCCACTCACTATACCCAAAGAGTGTCTATGGCTTTTACTCTCGGCACCTCAGTCTCCGTGGAATCAGTCACTCAGTGTATTTTGTAAGAAGCGGTTGATTTCGAGTGCATGTGGAGCTCGGGCAACTCGATATTTCTCCATTGTCACTGGAACGCACCTGTCCATATTGAAAGCCTATCTTCGCCTTACCTCACTGTGTGGTGGAATGAAGCAGAACGATCTTTGGAGGCCAAGCTCGAGGCCGCTCGAGGCCGATCTAGACTGGCTCAACCTTGCTGCCAGTCGCTCACCCTGCAACATGCCATGGACGGATGCTGATACCCAATCGTGACTAGCACTCTGTCCGTTTGGACCATGGTTCAGTTGGGTCATAGTTACTCCTACTTGACGGGCCAAATTCCCCCTCAAGTCAAAATTGTGGCAGCCGAGTTGAGCAACAGAAGGTTGCGAGTGGTGATAGATCCCTTGATACTCCACCAAGCGAACGGATCTCCGCGGCCACCCGCGGGTCCGATGCGGCCGGTAGTCCACCGCAGTAGATTGATCACCATGATGTTGGATCTCTATGGATACTCATTGCTGGAATTACCTTGGTCGACTAATGGACATGGTACTAGGCGGACAACGGTCATGATTTGCCTTTGAATCAGAGCAGTGGTTTCAACAAGGCCATTCTCTGTATACCGCTGAATGCAACGGTAGTAGTCAAGAGGTTGACTCTGGTAACCCGGCATTATGGCCGCCTGGGTACGTTGGGTTTGTTTAGTCAGACCTCACACACTGCATTTGATAGCATTAGCGCCGCCTTGTTGTTGAGGATGGAACATCAAAGTTGGGCGGTGGTACATCCCATCCGTCTCTTGATTCATGGTATGTAGATAGTCATAGATCCCGTGCCCTCATTTTGAGACGAGGATATCGCCGGAAAGTCGTTACCGAACGAAGTACCCCCTCCCTATTCCATCAAGTCTAAACGGATCTCCGCCAGACCAGGTTCCTGTCATTACCCGTTTCCAATGCCTGTGTCGTATCACTCATTCGTTACGCCCTCTCCCGCTCCTGTCTGCGGACTTCCTCCTGGAACACATTTCTCCCCGGCGTAGAACCCGGCGGCGGACTCGTCGGCTCAAGCTGGATATCCGCGCTGCCCTTCTGCCCATGCATGCTCCGCGGCTGTCCCGTGGGATGCGCCGCGTTCTGGCGTTCCACCGCGGCAGCGACGGCCGCGTGACGGCGGCGGCGCCTGATGTACAGCCATACCATGAAGGCGGCGATGGCGAGCGAGATGAGGATGACGGGTAATAGGATGGCCAGAAGGTTCGGTCTCGAGTTGGGTGCGTCGGTGTCCATTGCCATTCTCAGGGTGAATACGGGACCTGTGAGGTTTTTCTCTTCGCCCGTGTCCGGGTCGTTGTACATGAGGATGATGGTCATGTTGTTGGAGGTCTTGCTTTCGAGGTCGGTGAGGTGGGGGGTCCAAGGAACCCAGCCATCGCCGCCGCTGAGGTTTGTTACGGAGAATGCGGGTGCGTTGTCGGTGATGCCGTTGTCTACATCGAAGCCGACGATGCCAATGGGCGTAGCGGGGTCTGCGAAGAATGTCGTATCCCAAGTGACTTTTTAAGAATATCGTTAGCAAATCGGGGTTGAGGTACTAGAGGCCGTCCCGCGATTCAGACATGAACGGGACGGGATGAATTTAAGCTTACTGTAGTACGTCGACTCCACGTGTAGAGTGCTACCCCGTCGAGGTTGACAAAACGGCCCATCCTGGCCGACCCTGTTGTTGCACACGGCGAAAACTCCTCCAAACCCCTGGGTATTGCTTGCTTGCGGCGGCGGCGGTACGCCTGTGCTGGTTGTGAGTCCACCGGTGGTGGCCGTGACGGTGTAGACTGAGCCTGTTAATGAGTATGGGGGCGGGCTGATTGTTGTGCGTGCGCCATTGCTAGTGACGACTGATGGTGAGATGGTTCGGGCATTGCCATTTGAGTCAACGGAGATCCAGTCGTTGACCGGACCTGGACCTTGCCGGGGTTGGACGGCCGCGGCTGATGATGAGGTTGCGAACAAGAGAGCCGTCGCCGCAAAGGCTGACAGCAGTCGTTGTGTGTTTGTGAACATAGTGTTGAAAGATCTCTCGCTGCTGTGCGAAGCTTCAGATGTCGGGGGAGCACAGACGCAGTCGGTGAAAGTGCATGTAGAAGAATCCTCGCCCGTATATTCCTGAGTCGAGTCCACCTTTGTTCGCTCCAATATGATGAGAGGTCTCAAGTTGCAGGAGAGGGAAGGATATCTCGAGGGAAACTAGGTCGCAATGAGCTGCGTCTCTAAGAACAACAGATCGACATGGATCGTAAGAGAAAGCAGAGATCGGCTGGTGATGGACCACTTCGTCCCGGTCCTCTACAGCTCAGCGTGCCGTACCTTGCTGGGTATCAAATATTAAGCGGCACGGCTGAGCAAGGCGAATCCACAAGGAAAGAAAGGGCAAAAAACAAGGACCCAGAAGAAGCGGATGTTTGCCGGCTTGGGGTCTCGCAACGCGTCATACGAACATGGAATGGAGGGGCATTGGGCGTTGGTAGCAAAGCAGCGGTAGCGGTAGCGGATGCAGGCGGCAGTAAGTAAGCACGCAAATGTATCCGTATTCGTTCGCGATTCTCGAGTTCGAGCCGAGTCCCCAAAGTCCAGGGCTGGTTGCGCCAGTTGAGCTAGCGTAGCGCACCACTTTGTGTGTGCGTGTGTGTGTTGGGTGGCTGGAGAGTAGAGCAGATGGCGCTAGGAAACTTGAAGGCTTTAATGGAAGAGGAAGACTCGGACCAGTCAAGTTAGCGACGAGTGGGAAGAAGAGAAGGGGGTGAAATCTAAGGTGGAATGGCCTTTCTTCTTGTGCTCCGCATGTCCCGCTCCCTCAGGCCTAAAGGCCATTTTGGCGAGGGGACCAGCAGTCCAACGCTGGATCATGGGCAATACGGCACCCAATGAGGAGGATGCTGGGCGTGAGGAACGCATGCTTGGCAAGAGACAATCGCGGGCATGGCACGGCAGCGTGGCAACCAGTTGATCATGGGCGGAGAACGCCAAGGAGGTTGGTGATAGGGTGAAGGGCGCAGACAGATGGGCACCGTGGTCTTGGAAGATGGAGCTTGGACGGAGTCGACCATCAGTTCAGCACGTTGTTGTCTCGGCAAGCTCCAGAATCAATGGTTGGAACCCGGAACGCCCCTGTCGAGCAAGTGTTGGCGTGCTCTGGGCGCATGTCTCACGGCGTGCCATGGATTTGTGTGTTTGGTAATTAACATAAAGGCACTCACTTTATCTGTATGCCATGCCGCCATTCACGGTGCCGGAGTGCCGTAGTGTCCTCTGTTGAGTTTGCCGGTCTGTCTTGACATTTGAGTATCACAAACTTACGGTGTGGTGACTAGCATCTCTAAAGACTTCAGAAGATCGAACGCCGTCTCATCTGTTCTCCTCCTGAAGGATCCCAAACTTGACGTTTGACAGGCGAAACTAGAGACAGCTCTGTTTTAGCTCAGGTAAAGCAGACGAACACCACTTGCAACGCCTGTACTGCACAGTAGTGTAGGTAGGGCCGGTGTCTCTTGCGTTTCGCGTTCAGAGGGAAGTTCAGGGGAGGGGGTTTGATGGCTGGGCTGAACTTTCTGAAGCGACAGCTGCTAGAGCCAAGGCAAGGTGGACTTGGGATTCTCGTCGAGAAGAGGGGCGATACGACTCGGAGAAGACAGGGAACAGCCTCGATACGGGCCATGGGATGGGCGATGAGCCTATTACCGGCACCATCAGAGAGTGATTAGTGCGGGGTTGGTAGCAACTTTGCAAGCCCTGCCCTGCAGCCACCACTCAGCAGCAAAGTCTGATGGCCGCCAAGCAGTTTCTTTGCGTGACAGGAGGGCGGTGGTGCTGATTTATCTGTGCCGTTGCCGTGAAATAGCCTCTATCGCCATCCTCGGGATGCGAGATATGGACTCAGCCTCGTATTCCACTTTTTACAGAGTGACGAGGCATGATCGCGGTCTGCGGGCTATGAGGTGTAAAAACTTCATGTCCGCGACCATAGGTTGTCTAACTGGACAAGAGAAATCAAATGAGGATATCGGCTGGGCACATTCTCAGCGTCTTCGAAAGTCGACCATGATTGCAGTGCATGGTGTAACACGGGAGTGGTCTAGCTCAGACGCTTCAACGCTCTTGGCTTTGATTTGCTTGTGTCAAGACTCAGAAGATGGAGTGTAAGAAATGTTTGTCCGAAGTGGTGGGATGGCAGGATGGAGGATGGTTGCGATTGCGAAGCGTGAGCTCACACAGAGAGGTGGTTGGTCAACGGGCGTCAGGGCAAAGCAAAGGGACGAGTTCAGACACTACCAAGGCCTTGGCTCTTCTCGTACTTTTGCCAAGACTCATTCATGGTTAACAGAGCCGATATGCCGTGTGGTAAGTGTAACGATATGTGATGATCGATCTGTACTCCGTATGCAGAGAACGAGGCCTCGACAGATGCGCCGAGGAGAGGGCCGGAGAGTGGACTCGCCCTACGGAAATGGGGACTCTATGGGAGCGGAGGATTTCTTGCTTGCATTGCGGCCTTTCTTTTTGTTGATTATTAACAACATCGTGACTTCGGTCTATTCCCGTTGGCGAGAATTCAAATGCAAGCACAACCCGTATCTGTGGGCGCTACCAGAGTCCAGCCAAGACGCCGTTCAGGAACCAACATGTGTCATCCCAGATACGCCATACTAGCAGCGGTGAAGCTCAAGCTGGTGGTGCTAGCTTGAAGCTGAATCCGTCACCTTGAGAGACATGTGGACGCACATTCTCTCTTCACGCTCGTGACGGTGTATTGCCCGATCGTGTCAAACTCGGTGAAGACATATCAGCGACAGGCACACAGATAATGACTTGGGCTTTGCACCTCATGCTTGTGTTCCGTAAGTGCCTCTCAACATCATGGTGAAGTCTCGAGTCGCAACTTCTCGACGACGATCCTTGGCCACCACCACATGGGTTGCCCCTCATCGCCAGAATCACCACACCCGCGATCCGCCTAGACCCAGCTCCAAGCAGACGGAAATCCGACGACCTGCCTCCTTCGGCCACCGTCGGGTCGTGGATCCCGCTCCTGTGCCCACTGAACAGACGCAGCTAAGGTTGTCTTGCATGCTTATTCCCCCACATCGAACGTGAGCCGTCCGATAGCATGGCGCGACGACGCGACGCTACGAAGAGAATGTGCGCCTTTCGAACAACTTTTTTTTTTGGCGCCTTACTGAATCCGCCACACCAATCCAGATCTTGTTCGACCTGTGTCGCTGGGTGGGAAGCGATGCCTCGAGGCCGGATTCGGACCTTGTCTCTCACGATGTTAGATACTCTAGGAAGACTTCTCATTCCGCATCAGTCCATGTGTTGTCTTCAAGCAAGGTCCAATGCTCAGGGCAACAAATATGAACCATTCTAACTGCACGCCACAACACCAAAGCATCTTGAGGCCTGAGTAGTGAGCCCGTAGCCAGAGACCCAATGCTTCACCCTCGCGATACCCTCATTAACTGCCGTCTGCATCACTCAGCAGCAATGCCATGCAGAGTGGCTGGCCGCAAAAGCAACGCCGGCGCGTTGGCTCAATGCGAAGGACCCAACACGGCCAGACACACACATGTGAGGCGTCGTTCCATCCGTCCACCGTCATCGCAGTCATGCCATCCCTCTCAGGCTTTCTGATCCCTCCATCCAACGAAGACCCTAAGAGCTCCCATGGGTCGACTTACCCACCCATTCCGCCGCCCAGTCGCCGTACCGTCCACCGATTGCGCTAGAGCAGGTGAGCAGCTCCCAAAGAGGCACAGAGGATCGCCCGCTCGCGTACATGTCAACCACTCGCGAGCCGCCGCACAAGGAGGCGATGGAGGGGGGATGATGGAGGGGCATCTTATCCCGAACCAGAGAGCTTTGTCTCTCTCGTTTTTTAAGTGGAGTTTTGGACAGCCACCCTGAAAGTCGACAGATGCCTCGCTACCCGTCTCGCGGGACATGTTCCAATCTGCTCCGAAGCTATTTTGTGGCTAACTGATCTCTTCACCTTGCCACTGAGCTTCCCCTCACCTTGAATATATCAGGGGAATTTTATTTATGTACGCTCGACAGTTCTCAAAGGTGACAGCGTTGTAGCCTCTCGCGATTGCTTGAATCCAGATTTGCTCCTTTACCCCACCCCAGCCAAAATGAAGGGATTGACAACTGCCGCGCTCGCGGTAGCAGCCGCCACCACGGCGCTCGCGCAACAATGCGCCGATATCATTACCCCCAGCTACAATGCTCCTCAGGTCGCCGCTGGCTGGCAAGCACAGCTCGTCGCCAATGGCTTCAAGAAGCCTCGCACAATTCACGTTGACAGCGAGGGTGCTCTGCTCGTCCTGGACGCCGCTGTTGGTGTTTACCGCGTCACATTCAAGGACAATGGCGGTACATGTCTGACGTTGACCGAGAGCAAGCTACTTGTCAACAACACAAAAGTGAGGCTTCACTTCCTTGAATCCCCGGAGGCGGTAATAGTGCTAACATGTCATCCTCCAGCTCACACACGGCATGGCTTTCTCAGAAGATGGCAAGACCCTGTACGCTTCCTCCGTCTCCCAAGTCCTCGCCTGGGCCTACGACGCAAAGGCTGGCACCGTCAACGCCGAACCCGCTGTCGTCATCAACAACATGGCCAACAACGATCAAACTACGCGCACCCTGGTCATGTCCAAGGCCTCTAGCAACTGGCTTGTCGTGTCCCGCGGCGTCGACGAGAACTTTGACATTGACGCCCTCGATGCCAACAGCGGTCACGCTCAAGTCAAGGCCTTTGACCTGAGCAAGTCCGGCAACAACCCCTTCGACTTCAACACGGATGGCAAGCTTCTTGGCTGGGGTATTCGCAATGCTGTCGCCGTTGCTGAGGACCCGGCTACGGGCAACGTCTGGGCGATGGACAACTCCATTGACGATATCACGCGCAACGGCGTCGACATCCACGCCAACAACCCCGGCGAGGAGCTCAACCTGCTTGGTACCATTGCGAACGAGACCGACGCCGGCAACTACGGTTACCCGCGATGCTTCGCTGTCTGGGACACCAGTATCCCGCTCAACAGCTCTCTCAACGTCGGCGACCAGTTCTCCATGGAGCAGAACTCGACCATGAATGACACCCGCTGCCACAACGACTTCGTCGCTCCCCGCCTGACCTTCCAGTCTCACTCGTCCCCCGTCTTCCTCAAGTTCAACAACGACGGGTCAAAGGCATTCATGTCGTTCCGCGGCAGCTGTGAGTCTCCCCCCCCCCCTGGTCACAAGTCCATCAGAAAGCTAACATAGCGCGCAGTCAACCGCCCCAATCCCGTCGGCTACGCTCTCACCGCAGTCGACTTCTCGAACGGCGAACCTGTCGCCAAGAGCGACTCGACCGACGCGCTCAAGAATATCATGTACAACAAGGATCTCAGCACCTGCCCCGACCAGTGCTTTCGCCCCGTCGGTCTCGCTTGGGACGCCAAGAACCGCTTGTTCATGACCTCTGACTCCACGGGAGAGATCTACATCCTGCAGCAGACCGATGCTACGCCTACCTCGACGACACCTGGTACCATTGTCACTGGTACCGCGACCTCGAGTACCAAGCCTAATGCTGCGAGTGGCTTTGCGCCTTCGCTTGGTCTTGGACTTGCTGCGCTGGTGGCGGCATTGTTCTTCTCTTTCTAGCTTGACGCAGAAATGAACATGGGGAACGGGAAGTAAAATCTTCGAGGCCTAGGATGAGAGGTGGACTACATCCACCAAAGTTTGAATGATTCTCGGCGAGGCAGTGTCACGATACATGAATATACCTAACAGATTTTGATCGACGAAGAGGTGCAAACACACAGAGAGTGAGACCAACCTGCGTCCATGGCTTCTTATGGGTTTTTCCTCCCCAATACCCTTCTCACAAATGCACTAACTTGAGGACTTGATGATTGAGAAAAGCGTTTTGTCCGTTCTCTTTTAGGTAGGATCTGTAATCTTGAGCTCATCCCCCCTGTCGTCCTCTCCACCATAAATCTCTTCTGCTTCCTTCGAGCTATGCAGTCCGACCCCTCTGCTCTCCGACAACATTTTCAAAGGAATGAGTAGTAGGCTGACCAGCCGTAAGAGAGTGCCTCGGCTCAAATGCTACTTGATGTCCAAAACTTCGAACCTCAGACGCCTCTTCGAACACTCCTTTTAGCCTCCTTGATACCCTCACCCCCGTACTTGCTGCTCTTCGGTCTCTTCCCAGATCCACATCGATACTCTCACCTCCGTATCTCCTTCCCTTCGAAGCTTCACCATTGTCCATATCCATACCCTCAATCTTGTGTCTCCCATTATTCGAGCACTCCACACATCCATGTCGATACCCTCACCCCCGGAACTTCATCTTGAGAATGTCATCAGGAATGCGACGGCCCTCAGCCTAGCCAATAATTCTCAGACTCCAAGCATTGACGAAGACTTCAAGTATCCCGAGGATGATGTCGATGATGAGACTGACGGCTTGTGGTGAAATAACCATCGACATCATCCTGGGACAGGCTCCTCCCATTGAAACATGTTTTCGAACATAAACTCAAAGAATGATGCTTGCCAGATTCTAGCAGACGACCATTTCGACCCATATCTTCTTTATGATAGCAGACTCTCCGTGAGTGATCTTGATACGCTTCTTGGAGTCCTCTTGGCTGGGTCCTATGCCTCAGCGCGTTTGTTATTCGGAAAAGTAAGAAGCCGACGCCGTGTTTGTTGTACCGGACTGGGTGCGAACGACAGGGTTGTGGAGGACTGTACCCGTGACTCTCTGCCAATCGTCGACGAGACATTGCAGATTCCCAAATCGCTCCCTTGATGCCCTCGGGTGTGCCTTGGACCTCAACGATGCGCTCAGTTGACTGGGGCAGCATCTCCTTCTGTGCGGTCATCTCGCACAGAAGGAGCGAGAGACCATGAAGATACTCAATCTTCAAAACCTCGCGAGAGGTATCCGGCGCCCCCCTTCATTCGAACAACTTTTCGAGCAACGTTTTGAAGTCGAAATCATCAGGTCTCCCAGACGGCACCCTTGATGCCCTCGGGAGTGCCCTGAACACTCCTAAAGGATCAAGAGTCCACCGGGAGGATCCTGATGTGCTTAATCTTGAGACTCGACGAGAAGCGTTCCAGCGCTCCCTTCCATTCGAGCAGTCATTCCGAGCATAACTCTCTCACACTGCACCCTTGATACCCTCGGGGGCTCCTTTCCCCTCCCCAATGCATAGACGAGTATACAGAAGGGGCATCTCCTTCTGGGCGACTATGCGAACGCCCGACACAATCCGGGATGCTCCCCCAGTAGCAAATGGAGGCTTCCAGCACTCCTATTCGACTAATTCGAGCAGTGACGCCGCCGACATTCGAAAATCGAAGAAAACAAAGCGTCCAGCGCCGTGAAATGCCGCCCGCCTGCGGGGGTTGTTGAAAGCAAAGTTGAAAATTGCCTTGAAGCAGGCTTTCGAACAAGCTTTCGAGTAGGGTTGTCAAACCAGGGAATTCTGCGAGACCCCAAACGCCCCCCAAACATCGCCTTCCGGAAAACGCGGGGGCTAGTTGCAGCCAGCATTGCCCCGAGGATTGGTTTGATGTCGTTGATTCGAAATAACCGCGAGCGGTAATAGGCCCGGGGTGGGCTTGCTGAGCGTGATGGGCGATCATTGTGATAGTGTCAGTGACTTGGGCGTGTGCGAGAAATGTCCTCATCGTCGGCCGCGAGACCGTAGTAATTCATAATCTCTTTCATGTTCGCCGTGTCTTGTCCAGAAGTGTGGCAGTTAGAAGCGTTGCTACCGGACTGCTTCTGCTATGCTTGACAGTGTAAAATATCCACATGGCGGCGTGGCCAGTGGCGAGCCCATAGGCGAGAGGAGGAGCAGCGTTTGTAACTCCGTCTTGAAAATCAAGGTCATTGCTGTTGTTGTTGGCCTGTTCAGTTTCTGGGAGGGCTGTCGGGCCCAAGCCCTGGTCGGCCGGTCTGTTTGGGGGCATCCCCTCGAAACTCGTGTGGAAGTCGATACTCTGCTCAGGGCCCGTAGAAGCAAATGAGCTAGGATCCCCAAGGTCGGCGTAAGTATGTCCAAGGTGAGCGACAAGATCTTCGGGGTCAGGGAGATCTTCAAGATAACCACCGACAACCTGGTCGTTGCTGTTCTGCAAATCGTTTGAATGCCGTAACCATGGGCGTTCATGTTGCTGTCAGGAGTGTCGGCGTCAGAAGCGTTGTTGTCGAACTGATGCTGCTGTCAAGCATTCGAGCAAAAATAAATTTCCGCATTCGAGCACTGATTGAAGTATGGGTGGATGGTGTTCCCGACGTCGAGTCGTTTGAGAAGAGAAGGTAAGCTGAAATATCCCTGACGGGCGAAGTGAAGACGCGATGTTGTTTTCCGGATCGTCCCTCGGGCGGAAACCTCTTGATGATCTCCAGCTTTCTCTTGATGGCGTATCTTGAGCCAAAAGTCTCGCCCGTAAGCTGGGCTAGGCATAGCTATTCGAACAATGGAAGAGCGCGCATCTTGATTGTTCTGGTATTCGAGCAAGCCAGGACCGGCCCTCTTAGAGGAAGTACATGAGAATGGCCCGTCTGGGGGAAGTTGCCGGTGTAGCTGGTGGAAATACCCCCAGAATGGTTTTCTGAGGGCTCGAGAACGCCAGCCCATGTTCAGGTTGTCTTTGGAACAGGATTCTGAGTCGCCCGCTCAGGGTTCTTGGAGCATATTCGAACAAGTCTAATATTCTTCTCTGTGGGCTTGAATAGGGCTGCGTTGCCTCGAACGGGCGGTCCGTCATGGGCGGGAGTGTTGCTCGATGTATTGTCCAGTGAGTTGCTTCCGCAGTAAACAATGTCATCACCTCCGTCGACGTCGATGTCGCTGTACTTGTCTGCCATGATGATTGAAGGCGCTGGGCCATGATTAATGCCATCGACTCCCGGAAGGGAACGTCAACTTCGGTCTAGGGGGTCTTTTGGGCAGGATCTTGAATCGCCCATTGAGGTTTCTTGAAGCATTTTCGAACAAGTCTCTGCATTACCCCGAACGGGCGGTCCGCCATCGGCGGGAGTGTTGCTCGAGGTGTTGTCAAGTGAATTGCTTCCGCAGTAGACGATATCGTCACCTCGGTCGACGTCGATATCGCTGTACTTATCTGCCATAATGATGGAAATGGCAGGTCCCGGTTCGCCATTCGGCCCTCTCATGTACGAGATTCCCGCGTTGGACTCGCCGTGTCCGCCGTACCACATCGCAGACAGCTGACTGAGGTTTTTTGGCGGACACGGAGACTCCAACGCCGGTATGAGGGGCCGTGACGCACGCGGGGCGGTCGTCTCCCACGTCACCCCAAATGCGAGGCCAGGGTAGCAAGCCCCGACCTCGTTGATGCCACGTCGGTTGTTCGATGGCTTCAGGCATGCCTGGGACGCTAAGAAGTGCCGAAAGGCTGCTCAGAGCTGGAGCCGCTGGTGGAAACGTAGACTTATTCGAGCAGTTGGTTTCAACTTGGCCTCTTCTGGCTTGAAACAAGCTATGTCTTGAGAAGACAAACCAATAGAGAGAGCAGAGGCTCTATTGTCCCCATGCTCTTTTGAGAGGTCTGGCAAAGGCTATTGTTAGCAAACATTCATGACACCAATAAGAGGAATGATGAGAGAGAGACTGGACAGCCAGCTCGTTCTCAGATAAGTAATGTTCTACTTGAATGTGTAGTTAACATACCTAATTTCGAACAAACACATTCCAAGCCTTTTCTTATGGGCCATGGTTCGAGCAAGCCTTTGGAGACTGCAATTTCGCAAGAGCGATTGTAACCTCAATGGCAGCGCATACCTTGGTAGTGGTCAGGCGACATGTCGAGATGGCGATGTCCGTCGGAAGTTGCATTCGGACGAAACTGAGATAATCCTAGAGATGCGACGATACGTCCGAAGATGCGACGAAGGCATCGTCGTATCTCTCGTCGTATCTCTTCAGACGGTGAACGTCATCCGATTTGGGTATCTAGAACACGATGAGTTAGCCAAGAATTCCAGTAGGAATGTGAAGTCGTAGAGTAGGGCTAGAATGGTGTGCATTTGAGAGCTGGGATTCATGCTAGAGCAGAAAATTTGAATACCTTTGTAGTGTGACTGGTGGACTTAAGCATGTGAAGCTTGGGTCACTGAGGTAAAGAGCGATGAGTAAAGAGACTTGATGAATAGGTATTTCGAAAGCAATGAAGCATGAATTGGACGAAAAGCGATGAGCAAGAGAAGCGACGAACTACAAAGAGACGAATTGCGAAGAGACGAAGTGTGAAGAGACGAATTCCGACGGGACGAAGTATGAAACGATGAAGTATGAAGCGACGAAGTGCGAAGGGAGGAAGTGTGAAAAAACGAAGTATGAAGCGACGAATGTGAAAAGATGAAGTGCAACGGGACGAGGTGTGTAGAGGGAAAGTATGAAAGGACTGAGCGTGAAAGGACGAAGAGAGAAAAGACGAAGTGTTAAGAGACGAAGATTGTAGGGACGAAGGAGAGGCGGCTTTGTGCCAAAAGATCGGGGAGATGAGTACTTGCCTGGTGGGAAGGTGAGGTCAAGGGGAGAGAATTGGCAGGCTTCACACCGCCTTCAAGACAGACTTTTCAAGCAGCAAGAGCGATCAATTCTTTGGGCTCTAATTCTGAGGGAAGGAAGAGTAAGTATGGGACATTGTGAGAAGAGGTTGCTGGACCGATATTGGACAGTGATCGCGTAGACGGGGGCATTCCTCGAGAATCCGTTGGCGGACGACGGGTTCCAGGTCGCCTAGATCTGGGGATATCTTCGCACTTACCTGAGCTGTTGGTATTGGAGGGACCGCTTGAAGTCGTCGATGAGAGAGAAGAGTTGAAGATGCCGTGGCGCCAAGCTGGAGGTGAAGTAAGGATCAGAAGGGCGACGCGAGTGACGCGTTCCGGCAAGCTTGCCTCACTCGATAAGGCCCGCAGTCGTCATGAAAAGAATCTTTGAGGGAAGATGCGTGGAAATTCGAGCATTGTGAGATTTCGATATGGCGAATCGTCCAGGAAAGCTGTGATTGAAGCGATGAAGCTATTGGGTTGGTGGTGCTTTGATCGTGGGAAGAGGAGTGTGACGAGGATGGGCCGCGTTGGTTGTTGAATTGATAGTGAAAGAAAATAAAATCGGAAAGGAAAGGATTGGAAATTGTGTGCGGTAGGAAAGTAGAAAAGGTACTAGGGTAGAGTGGGAGAGGATGAGGTTGGTAGATGGAGGCTGCAAAATTTGGTTGCCGTGGAGAAATAAATCCCCCGGTGTTCATGAGCCTCATTTATTTTTTTCTGCCTATTCGGAAAGAAGGAGCAATCGGGTCAGGTGATCAAAGAGGAAAAAAAGAAGGAATGCCGCAGGGTCACAAAAACCTGGAAAAGTTCGGTACAAACACGAATATTTACGGGAGTATCTCGAGATGAGTGGTGATACACCTCAGTCCGGTCGGTTCGAGTGCCGTATATCGGCCGTCTTAGGTAGAGGACCCATACGAAAGATTTCAAACTCTGCTCCTTGCGCACCCATCAATGTCATTTGATGAGGCGGTCATGCCGGATCGAGTGGTTGGTTCTTTGGAGAGAGAACATCGACAGCTCTTGGCCTTCATGAGGTTCCGCAGAACAAAGGCGGTGTTCATAGCCAAGCCTGAAAACGCCGAAACCCGCTCCAATGAGCCTTCTCTGCTGGCAATGACGGTAAGTCTTGGTGATTTTTCTCTCCTGTTCCCTGGAAAAACAACATGCTGAGAAAGACGATGTGCATAGCACTTATTCACATGTTTATTACGAACCGTGAACAACCGCCTTTGAGGCATTCTGCAACCTATCAGAACCTCGATCACCTACTCAGAAGGCCAGGCCCCATATACATTAGAGATCAGTACAATAATCAGTGGTTCTTTCTATCACCATGTCTCCTCAGCCCCCAAATCGCACTTTCCCATGCTCCAATTGGGGGAGAAGACATCACGAGCTTCACCACCTCCCCCTTTGAGATCTGAGCAGTTTCCTTTCAGACACCGTCAACGTTCACCGCCCACTGCATGCTGACATTAAAACAAGAAAGGATGATAGAAATCATAGCGACCGTTCTTACCTTGCCATTCATACAGTGGTTTGACTACGGCCTCGTTACTAGGCTTGAAATAGGCCGGTATCCCAATGTCTACTCTTTGAACTTCCTCCTCTCGCTATCTCGCACTCATGTATCACACAACGGCCTCGCTATAGGAGACAGTCAATTGCAACAGTATTCGAATTTCGACCTGCTTCCCATTCACATTCCCCTACGACACAGTCTCATTCGCAATCGTCCTTCACGAGTAGCGAAAATGAAGCTCATGACCGGCATCATCACTGCAATTATTGCCTTCTTTGCAACAACCTCCTTCGCTGAATCTAAAGGTGGCTTCATGAAACCCTGCAAGTCAGTCAGTCTCAAGGAAGCATTCTATAAACCATGTAAAGAATGTCCGAGACGCGCCTTCTACAAAGTTTTGGCCGGGTGCACCGCATTGGACGGCAAGCCATATGATAACGAGCTAAATCTAAACTTATGCCTCGTCAACGACCATGGAAAAATACAATGGAGGAGACGGTTAGAATGCACACAGCCTCCCCTGAATTCTTCCCGCTAATCTTCTTCGTTTCACTCCAGAGGCGGTTTTGATAAGTCATGCGAAAAGTGTTCACTTGGTAAAGCCAACGAGAAAAAGGTCGAGATGACGTGCTATTGCGCCGATGGAGTCAATAAAGAATTGCGGATGAACATCATTGACCTTAGTAAGTTTTAAACTGGTTAAAAGAAAAACTATGTGGAAATAGCTGACATAGTATCTTACAGATAAACGTATTGAATTGAGAGGAAATACGATTTGGTGCGGTGAAGAGATGGGAATCGCAAGTACCCTGAAATGATTGTTAACTTTACTTTGTAAAGCAATCTCCTTTTGCGCGCATCTGCGCTGGGGATTCCGAGTAATGGATGATAAGCATATCAGGACGTTCGTCATGGCGGAACTGACTCAAGCCGTCTTCCTTGTGACGATTGGGCTGGCATTGAGACAGGAATGGCCAACCAAGTCCGAGTTTCGAAACTCGAGTTCGGATAATGTCAGGCACTTTCCTCGGTGTCTGACCATTCGAAAATCTGACCATTCGAAGACGCCGGCCGCTTAAGTTCTTCTTCCTGTGTTCCCACAAATATTGATTTCTCTCTCCCTCCACATCGTCTTTCTTTTACTCAAGTTACATGCACTTTCAATACCTCCACTGGGCTCTCTTACATAATGCCTTGCGCCTGACGCTTCTGCTGTCTACATGGCGTGTTTTATACATTGCAGCATGGCATGCGTACTAGTTGCCGTCCACAGAAGGCAGCCTTCAAGTCAATTTTATTATCAAAATCACTGACATAAATCTGCGCGATTGGGGAACTCCCAGACTCACATCAGCGGAAGACTCACACCAGCACTGATGACTGTTAGCAGATCTACATGTCTCGTTGTGTGTATGTATGGGCATGGAAAGCTATTCGGTTGAACGTTTGTGGACCAGAACGGCATCACTTCAAACTCGCCAGATTCACATAAAGTACACTGTACATTAGTGAAGCATGTCAATCTTATCGGACTTTGGATTGTTTCACTGGCATCGGGACGAAAAGTCTTGTTCAAGACAAAGAAGATGTATTTAAAGAGCCAAGTGGCTGAAACCTCGGTGAAGAGGGAGAAGGTTTTGGTATCTGAGAGGTAAAGAAAAGGTCGTTCGTCGTACTTCCCAACCAGTCATGTGGTTGAGGGGATATTGTCCGTGACATCGTGTTTCGTTGCATTGTTTTTTTGTCGTGAGTTTCGTTTCGTTATAGTCATGTCGTTCCTGTCGTAGATAGTTTGTTGTGTGACGGCTCATCTCTTTGAGCAGTCGGGCTCGGGACTTGCTTAGTGTGTAATATCATGGTACACCAAGCACACCCCGACGTGAGGGTTTAAGTGTGTCGGAGATCGTAGGTTCGAATCCAACACGGGTGAAGTAGTTCATCTCGTGTCGGCGGTTTGAGTGTTGGGCAAACCGCCATCGAGGTTATTTGGTTCGGATGTTCTGTAGGTGCATGTGCAGACTGGCGAAGCTGATGGGGAGTTCGATGAGGGAGCTCTTCATGCTGGGAGTGTTACATGAGGCAGGAATCTCGACTCGGAAAGCCTCGAAGCTGGATTGGGCGCCTGGGAAAGGAGTGTTAGTCTGTGGATCCAAGAACACATGGGATGTTGAGATGGAGCATACCCATGCCTTGCAAGCTGGTCGCCGCGAGCTTCTCGACGTGCGAGCGCTCTGCTTGAGTCTCAGCAACGTCGGTGCTGTTGTCGAAGCCGGCAGAAAAGGTGTGTTCCGGGGCCGAGGCGAGATCGGCGGGGCAGCCGGTGACAGCAGCACCGTGCTCCCCGGCCGAGACGCCGAGGATCAGTGCCAGAAGCACTGACAGCAGCCCCAACAGCCTTTGCCACGAAGGCGAGGCCTGAGCCATGTTGAATGATTGTTTTGGTGGTGTATCGAGGTGGACCTCGAAAGAGGATATCTTCCAAGAAAGAAACTCAGACAAGAGATGCGGCCACTGGCCAGTCTTTAATAGACAATAGACTGCCATCGTGAGGCGAACAACTGAGCACCCGGGCAACGGACGCCGAGCCGGGGCGCGTAAGAGGCGGTGGGCGTTGAGTTGGCCAGCCACTCGGTTTCCGTGGTTTTTTTCACGATCCCCTGCGATTCACAGGAACATCATCGGCGCACAAGACTCTTTCGTTGAAGAACGAACGGAATGGGTTTAGCACAACTGAGCTGGCCATGCATCTGTGGGCTAGAAGTTTGGCGGTAAGAACTCGCGTGGTTCGTCCAAAGACTCGATCGGGAGTTTTGCGCCATGGTTCGTTTGTTGAGGATCCGCTGCGAGTACGTTGCGACGAACCGGATCTTTCAAAAGACGACAAACCCTTGACTGGCATGTCGGGGGAGTGATTGGGTCGAACGGTCGCGAACGGGGTTGGGTGCGTATTCGACCGGGGAGCAAGCCCACACCGCAAGACTGCGAAGGAAGAAACTCCACGTGATGGTGGATTATTGGACCAGGATTGTCACAAGGGTGTCAGCGGCCGGGCCTGTTCGTGCCCAACCCTTTCTTCCATTCAAACAATGAGGCGATCCGGCCGGTGTTCCTCGGCGGTTGTGGTCCGTTGGCCGGAGAAGGTCCCGGCCGAGTCGGAGGAGAACCTTTGAGATGTCTCGGCCTAACGGCCTGAGGCGAAGAAAAGGAGCACCGAGATGCTGGCCTCAGGTGTGTCGTGTTGTGGAGGGAAACCGAGATTGCAGAGCGGATATCAGATGATCTGATAAGATGCCATCTACCAATCATAACATGCGCCCAGATCTTGTCCTACCACATCGGCATGGGAACCCTGTTTTAAAAGTTGGGTCTGACCGATGAGCATACCTCTATAGAATAGAAATGTAAGCAGTGAGTTTGTTGATGTAAGATGTCTTCTGAGTTGTTCAGTTGCCTCGGATTATGTTCATCATCGGGGAAGTGAACTGGGTTTCTAATAGCAACTTACCTTATTCAACTTACTGCAAACTGGTGTTTCGTCTGTGCCTCCTGCTGTAGAACGGTGACATTGCAGAAATCTGCTCGAAACTTTGCCCATCGCAACGTAACCATCCTTGATCCCCCACTTCAACCCGCGCCGATGCGACCTGAGCACATCGGCACTCTCGGCCGCTAGAACATGATTCGTCCTTCGGCTGAAGGCATCCAGCCAAGAACATCTAGCTGCGAGTTATCGATCCACCAAGAGGATTCCCGGGAGAGGTTGCGTATGCAAACAATCTGCTCGCTCGGGATGCTGCAGTGGTAAATACTATATAGATGCGGCGCAGCGCGTATTCTCTACCGCGCAGCCTTCTTGCTAGTTATTGCCTCGTCATTATTGATCGAGTTCATCCGCCACCTTTCGCATCTAGTCACCATTGTCGTCAATATGAAACTCGTCACAGCTGTCGCGCTCTTGGCCTCCACTGCCACGGCTTTGGAATGGCTCCCCATCGTGCCCCTTCACGCACGTCAGGTCACCAGCGGAGCCAAGTACGAGTGCCACGAGAACTGCGGTATGTGATTCGATGTGCTCCATACGCCGGATCAAACAGACTCATAACAATATCTAGGCTACGCCATCCTTGGAGCAGCTGAGGACGGCTACTGCACCAACTCCACTTGGACGGGCTACTTCGAGGGATGTCTTCAGTGTGCGAATACCTTTGACATCTGGCAATACTACGGAGACGGTGTCACAGAAGCCGCGGACGGATGTAACCTTGACGCGACGCCTGTCACTGCTTCCAATAGCACGACCAATGCAACTACCACGGCAGGGACATCCGGCACCGCTGGTGCATCTTCCACAGCATCTGCCACCGGCTCGAGCTCGGTAGGTCATTGGTCTGGGGCAACCATGGATCACGGTCAAGATATCTAACACGAGTCTAGTCTGCTACTTCGAGCACCGATGCCAGCGCTGCCAACAGCAATCAGCCCGCCACTATCGCCTTTGCGTTAGCTGCTGTTATGGCAGCAACTCAACTCCTGTGAGAAGACTGGAGCATGAGATACGATTACATGAGAAGATGAGGCAAGTGTAATATAAGTGGTCTGCCACCGCCATACATGATCTAGGTAGCTGGCAATGTGCCACAGAAGAAACATCGTGAGCCTGTAAATGGCTCGCGGACGGATATAGGGTTACATTAAAATGTTGTGTGAGGTTACAGACATTCCTATGTAGTCAGTCGTACAGGGTAAGTGAATGGAAACTAATGCTCTGAAAGGTACTTTGAGACTTTGGTTCAGAACTTAAGAAGCTAAATACGCACTGTACCTTCCTGGATCTGTGATCAAACCTTGTTGGACTGCTTCGCTTCGCGGACGTCGTTACTATTAGTCTACCATGCTTGTAGGAAAGGACAGAACAGCATGCAGATACAATTGAAAAATACAAAGCGCATCCCGAATTCATCTGCCAAAGTAGTTGCACTCAAATTGTAACTTCCAGGAAATGAAATAATCTCAGGATTGGCCAGCTAGCCAGCGGGCTCGCTAATTCAGTTCATCTCTTATAACTATTCGACTGCATCAAAAACAGTAACAGAGAAGTATTTACTCCGGGATCTAAGTTATATCGGTCCAAAAGCTTCTCAAAGGGGTGTCGGGGAAGCAACGAGAGAGGCCAAAGCAGTTGATGTGAATACATCTCTCAGTTAGCAATCACAGCAAATTCATGGCCCAGAAGTTTGAAAAAGACGGATGCTCTTATTTGATAAGTTTACAAAAAGCAAACGCCTATGCAATGTACCAGCCAGCTACTCCAAGTGGCTTTTGTATTTATACAATGAAAGCTCCACGTGGAGTAGTAAGAAAAGAAACACATCTTCCATCACTAGAAATCGTCCAAACACGCTCCAGATAAAGCCGTTTGCTGAACCAAGTGGTCCAAGTCAAACCCATAAGCCGAATTTGTCATCGTCGAAGTTGTTTTGTCGCTTAAGCGGAGGTGGGCTCAGCGGAGGGAGCGCCGGAGGGAGCATCGCCACCGAAGCCGGGGAAGTTGCCGCCGAAGCCGCCGGAGGGCTGAGCAGCACCGGGGACCTGGGTAGGGCGAACACCGGAGGGGAGAGCACCGGTGCCGTGGTTCTTGCCCTTGCCCTTGCCCTTACCCTTGCCGGTAGGGCGAGCGCCGCCGGACTGGGTGCCGGTGGGGAAGGGGGTCTCAGCAGCCTGGGCGCCGAAGCCAGCAGCCTCCTCGGAGGAGCCGCGGGTGCGGGTCAGGAAGCCGGAGTGGCCACCGAAGCCGGGGAAGTTGCCGCCGAAGCCGCCGGAGGGCTGAGCAGCGCCGGGAACCTGGGTAGGGCGGGCACCGCCGAAGCCAGTGGGGAAGCCACCGGAGGGGAAGCCGGGGAAGCCACCGCCGAAGCCGCCGGAGGGCTTAGCGGCGCCGGGGACCTGGGTAGGGAAGCCGGAGGGGAGGTCGGTAGGGAAGCCAGTGGGGAACTCGGCCTCCTGGTCCTGAGCGAAAGCGCCAGCCGAGAAGGCGGCAAGGATGGTAGCGGCGATAACGTTGGCCTTCATTTTGTCTGAGTTATGAGATTGACTGAGAGGTTGTTTTGTGAGGTGGGAAAGGTTGGTAATGAATGTGGTTCGAAGGAACGAATGAAAGGCTTGGTATCAAGAACGGAAAAAGAAGACTAGCTTCAATGTGTTTGGAATGAAAGTGATGAAGATGGAGTGGGATGGAGAGCAAAAAGAAGACTGGTCTTGGAAGGAGAAAAGCTGCATCTTATATCGATCTCGACGTCTGGGATCCCGGTTGCCATCCGTCACCGATTTGGCTCATGGTTTGCCAGGATGGTGTCAACTTGGTCGAGCAACATGGTGAACTGTTGCGCCATCGGACGACACAGATCGACAAGGGGAGCCGACCCAGCCCGGCGGGATGTGGGCGTTTAGCAGAGCAAGAACCATGTTTGGCGACTTTGGCCCCGGACGAGTTGCCACTATTCGGTAGTTGTCTGCGGCTCAAGGTCCAGCTTGGATAGAAGGGTGGCCCGACTTTCCCGCTTTCGATCAAGACAGAACAGTGGTGAGAAGCATGGGCGCCATATTGCTGTCAATTTCCAACGGGTGGGTTCTCAGGGGTAACAGGAGTTTGGCAACTGTTGGCCTAGCTTTCCGCGGCGGGATCAGGAGTATGGATGCCGCGTGGGTGGTGGATGGTGCAGATGGATGGGTGGATGCGCGCAGCTCAGCGAGTCAACAGTGCTGATACCGACAACTTGCTCGAGCCTCGAGGGTTCTAGACCAGACCAAGGAACAACAGATCTTCTCCAGGATAGGAACATGACTGGAGTGTGTGTGGGAGGCTCTGAGTGGTTGGCTTTCGATGTTCAACCCATCACGGCCGTGTGTTTCAAGGAAGACGGGTCCAGGGTCCCCACTGCTCCCTTATTTTCCGACCATGGGGCGTTTGCTGTAAATGAGGGACGTCGTCGTCTTCGTTTCACCTTTACATTTTAGGGCGAGGGGAACGGTGCCGTTGTTCCTAGTTCATGGGTTTTCACTTGTTTTTTTTTTACGGGGATGCAGAGTCCAGAGAGGTGATGGGACGCTGCTTAGTCTCCATGTCTACCGGGGCGGACCATGTCTTAGTTACGCGTCATCAGATGGCAGCACGTCGCGCTTAAATGAGGCCAGGGGACATGCCTGCACAGGGACCAGCCTTAACAAAACAATTCTGGGCGGCAACGTGGGATGGAAACTCCTGGGCCTCAGGAGAGTCGCGGCGTTAGGGAACACTCGACTAACTGCAAAGAACGCTTTCGGGAAGTCATGTCCGCATTATTGGCGAATTGCCCTGCCCTGCTTCAACGGCTTGTGACATTGATCGGTGAGACGCCTCCGAGATTGCTTCTCTTTTCGTCTGTTGTTGAGCCACATCACCAAATAACCATAACTTCATCCACCTTGGCCGGAAGTCCGGCTTCGGGAACGCAAGAGCGCTTAAAGCCAAATTGTTTCCACGTCATTGCGTTCAATTTTCCGCTTATCATGGGCAGAGAATAAGACGCGGCCACCAGCCCTGAATTTCGTACCGTGCTTTCTGTGACAACGAGCCTTGCCAAGACTTGTGGACCATGTCAAAATATTCTACTCGAAATTCGCCATCCAATATGGATGAATGGAGATCCATCGTACAAGTCCTAAGCATGAACATGCAGAAAGAATACCACCAAAATTAGTTCAATACTCTGAGCTTGTTTCTATCTTATCACAAATCATAGCTGATCCAGTTCAGTCTGTCTGACTTTTATGTAGCCATGGTCAGCACATCGGATTTCGTAGCAGCTTGACGATGAACCAAGAACTCCGCCCCTGAAGGATGCATCTTTGTCAGCGGCAACGGGCGGGACGCAGTATCCTCAGCTCACAAACAACTCGTCCGTGCTTGTTTGACACAGAGAGTTGGTGTCAACAATAGCCGGGTCAAGTGGAGTTGGCAGGGGAGGGTTGGGATGCCTTCGCCTCTTCAGGACAGACCTGCGGGGGATCCCCTGGTCTTGGACCGAAGTTGGAATTGGAACTTGGTATTGGCCCAGCGAGTTTGCTTCTTTCGTCTGATCCAATGTCTCGCTTTTGTTCATCGCTCTTTCTGTAAAACTGCTTCCAAGAAAACTTCTACGCTGCCCCCCGTATACTTGCATTCTTCCATTTATGCCGAAACCGACAACCTCGGAACTCCAACTTTCGCTCCCTCAACCACAAGAGGTAATCAGAACGGACCTCTCAGGACGTCTAGAACCTCCTTGGCAATCCACGAGTGTGTATGAGTTGTAGGACTGCACGACGTCAGAATGAGAGCTGAAGGCTGGGTAAACGGCAAGTCGGCTCGGAAAAGAAACGAAAAGAAGAGCCCAGCCAAAACTCACTGGTATTCGTCCCAGTATACCCGCCTATCTGGGTCTCCGCAGATCGTCACATTCGGCGTCTCGCCATATGCACCTTCGAGGCAACTGCCGTACTTTCCCAGTGGGTCAAATCCGTACGCCCGAGGAGAAGCATAGTACTCAAAGTCGTCGAAGAGCGGCCGAAGATCAAGGTTGACGGCTCCCGTCTTTGACCTGTCGAGTAGTTCTCCCAGCTGGTCTGTGAAAGCTCGCAACTGGTTTTTTGCCAGATTGTCTTCCAAGTAGAAGCCATACGGAAGTCTGGAGATATCGGGCGGCGTTAGAGTCAAGACTCTTGCACTTGGGTACGCATCGCGGAGCTGTGCTTCGGCTTGACGAAGAATTTGATACGACTGCGAAGCACTGATGTTGGCGTTAAACAGGATATCGTTGGCACCAGCAAACAATATCAGCAATGGGCTTTCCATTGCCAATGAATCGGACGCTTCGAAGGCTCCTCCTTGAGGATTTATCTTCGCCAAGCACGAGACGACTTGATCAATAACAGAAGGTACAGCGATATCACCCTTTGCGCCTGTGTAGCCCTGGATAAGGGCATTCGAAGTCGTTGCACCTCCTACCGCATAGTCGTAAAGGGGCAATGAGAGATTAGCTGCTACATATTCTGCCCAGACGATGCCGTTCGAAAAGCGACCCTTGTAGCTGAATTGGCTGTTACATGTATTGAACTAGAACAGACATAGCGGAAAGGGTTCACTGACTATTTGTCTGTAGGCCAGGCATTATTCGATACTCGAGCAGCCCCGTTCCCTGCAGCTCGCATCCCGTCAGTCATGTCCATCCTGAACGCAAGCCCGTCGAATTACCACCGATCGCTTACCGTTGTCGCTGAAAGAGTCACCGAATACTACAATGCTAGAGATGGAAGAGGCTTTGATCTCACGTGGCAAGTGCGTTGACGGCAGAACTGCAGCGTAAGCTGTTGCGAGGAACGCAATCCAAATTCCATGACTGAGCATCGTCATGTAGGCCGCTCTATGATTTCAGGCCTTTTTAAGGATGTTGGTCAAGCTTCCAGTCGTCTTGATGTACGAATCTTTGGAGCAATGGCGATTCATCAAGAGTTTGCATGTTCTCAGAAGAAGACATGCGACATCAAGGTTCACCCAAAGAAAATATCGACCTCAAAGTTCGTCCCGGATTGCCGGATCAATCGATTGGACGTACGCGTTCATCATGTTATGACGCGAACTTGGTTGGTAGCGTCACAAGCTCAAGCGTTAAAGAGCATTAATAATGCAGCTTAGATGTATCAGTCCAGCCTACGAGACTGGTATCGCACTAATGCACATAAGCTTACGGCTCGAAAGTAAGCACTTGAGGTGATCTGCTTCACGAGAGAGCTAGTCACAGTTATGCTTGAAGCTCCAGAACCGGGACCAACTGGAATGCAATGTTTCTAAGATTCCCCAACTGTGCACGGGTGCAGCAATACAGCACTCTTTGGCTCAAAATGAGCGTCCAGGTCTGAGACAACGCCTGTGCTTCTGAGGTTCGAAAGCAATTCTTTTCGGGTTTTCAAGATCTTACATTCGGAGATCTTCTCCGCATTCCCCGTCTCCTGAGTCCCGCAAAGCACACAGCCGGCGCGAATCACCTCTACACATTGCATGGTGAAATCGAGAGTACTCCATTTCGCTTGGCGACTGGCAAGATATTAATTACCACAACACTAGTGCTCTAGTATTTGTAGTCTCACCCTTGTTTCCCAAAATTCTCTGCCGGACTGCCGCGTTGTACTTGTGAACCCACAAGAGGTCCAGCAACATGCTGGAAAGAAAAACCCCCATGCAAGCTGTCCACATCAACGTAGCGTGCAGACAGCGGGACACCAAATCCCCATGGAACTAGATGAGGAGCCCATTTTCGGGAATTTAGGGAATGAGAGCCCAACATCTTTGGAATGAAATCCTGGGGTCGGAATTTGAGTACGTCCAAGGGCAGACTCTCGATGCGTCCAGAATATAGCCAAAGTGACTAGAGTCTAGGAACTCGTCTCTCACTCTTGAGATTTCAATGTTCATTGGCGTAAAAAGAAAGCCGGCTTCGCTGATGCGCTTGTGACAACTGGATTCTATCACAAATTGCCTCATATGCAGCACCCTTTGCGCCAGTTTTCAAGCTCAACCCGCGTCCGCTGGCCAGATTACAGGACCATTGCACCACGGGGTTCCGGCACACCAGAGCCGGTCCCTCCGGGTTGTGGGCGTCCGGGACCGGCCCGCGGATCCTCATTTCGGCCCCCAAACGTCCCCACGAGCGACAAAAGCCCTATTCCACCCACAAACACAACATAGTCTCGCATCTCGCCTTCGACCTCATCGATAAAAAGCTCAGTTCGAGTTCAACCGCCCTGATGGTCTAGCGGTATGATTCTCCCTTAGGGTCTCCACGACATGTCTGGGAGAGGTCCCAGGTTCGAATCCTGGTTAGGGCCCAATCCTTTTGCATTTCGAGGCAACAAGCTGCGGATCACCTCTCTTTTGCCTCGGAGCATTTCCGTACACGTCAATTGCTCTTGGAGAAGATTATTTGATACAATTTTTGCCATACTAGCTCTTATCTGTTGATATTTGTTGACCCAAGCCAAAGCGGTTTTCACATTCTCTTCCCCAACATGGGTTTGCTCGACTCTACTTGCTCGTAGTTTGAGGATACACTACCTCAAACCACTCGCATAGCACCTCAACGTCTTCACTGAAATCCTTTGAATCCTCTCTGCGCTCGAAATATCGTTTGTGCCCGTCTCTCCATTCTTGATAATTCCCCTCTCCCTCCGCAAGCGCGAATTCCTCCCTTACATCCCGAAACTTGCATCTCTCAAACGACGTTGTCTTGATGATAGCCTTTGGTTCTCCTTTGCCGTCAAGTATAACGGACAGGTCATCAACTCCCCAATGAAGCGCTTCAGGGATTGGCCAGGTTGTTGTAGATGTTTTCTTGCCCTGAAGCAGAAGATCCAGGAGCTCGTCTTTCAAGGCCGGATTGTCGCCGAAAGCTGTTACATCCTTGGGTGGCGAAAGAGGAATATTGAGCTCAGCGGAGACTTTGGCCATGAAGGTGGCAATATGTGGGCTTGAAGGGTCGATCTCCGACATTGTGGTTGTGTTCTGACGATAATTCCCAATTGCCTGTGGGTGCTTCTTGCTTAAGATTGGCAGTCCCTTAGGGATAAAACTGAGTTTACTAAGAAAAGATTACCCCAGTTGGTGAATTTAGTCCTTGGTCTCTTGAACCATAATTATTCTTCAGTAAGTATCTCGATTTAGAGAAGGGTCTTTGCCTCCTTCTTAAAGGTGTATTGGTGGCGCTGCTCAAATCGCGCTCTATGTGTTGAGTCTGATGGGGTTAGTTGCGTTTGCCGCATGACTCACCCCGAAATAGTATGAAGACACCTGGCGACATTTCCAGCCACAGAATGGGCTGAGCTAAATGACACTGCAACGAAATCTGGGTCGAGAAAAATAAACAGTGTCTCTCATAACATGAAAATTTGTATCAATTAAGGCCCGTTGATGAAATAGGTAGGATGTGCTCATCTTGGCACAAGCGACCATGTAGTTAATGCGGCAAGTGAAAGAAACAACGAGTTTCGTTGTACGCCGAGTAATTGTAATCACGTCAAGATACTTGTCACGTCAAGGTTGCTGTGGTACCAAGAAACTTTTCCGAGAACACCACTCGAAGTAAAGGCACTCAGAGCCACCTCGCGATGATTAAATGCTGTGCGACACCAACACCAGTACGGATATGCGAGCACATATCACGTATCCGCTGTCGATCGTTACACCATTACACTACATATACCAAAGAACCAAATTCAACCAACCGACCAACGGCGCAGTTACGATAAGTCAGGTTACCCTCGGAAGCCCTGCACAACCCTTGCTCGCAGATCCAGAAGCCGCCAGATCCCCGCCCAAAGTTCCCACAAAGCACCCGCAACGAACGGCTTTCTCGACCCGTTTCTGCAAAGCCAAGCCTGAAGAATGGAGAATCCCGATGCAGAGTCCCGCGGGGGCATGCACATATGAAGAAGGCGGCCGACTCTACATCAGTCTTGTTCCTCGGCCTGCGATACCACCGTTGGCCTGAGAGGGGTATTTGATCGTGGAACCAATGATGGCCCTGCCTTTTGTCATTTTACGACCGCGGCATATGTCAATCCTTGACGGGTCCTCCCGTTATACTTATGTATAAGAGAGACGGTGGTTCGGCACTCTTGTCGCTAGAGAGAGCTACGAAGGTGACTTGAGAGAGAACCCGCAGATTCTGCCGGAACATCAGAGAGGAGACCGCTCAAATGGGCTTTTTCGCAGCTTCGGGGGTCGAGAGCCCCATGGCAATGATGTTCCGCCTCTTGGGTCTGGCCGCAGCACTTGGCATCGGCTACGTTTTGGCTCGAATGGTCCAAGAGCGATTGAGGTTTCGCAAGCTTCAGAGACAAGGAGTCGTGAGTTTTCAAGCACACTTGGGAAGCCAGGCTTCTAACACGACATAGCCAATGATGCCTCACTCGCTTCTATTTGGCCACTTGCGCCTACTCATGAAGCTCACCTCGCACTTACCCAAAGACGTACACTTCAACTACTATGCTCAAGCCATCGTCGACAACTGGGAAACGCTCTTCCCCGGCCGGACATCGTGTCCCTCAGCAGTCTATGCCGACATGTGGCCTATGGGTCCTCCGCTAGTTTTCACTGTGCACCCGGAGGCAGCAGGCCACTACATGTTCGACGCCAGCGTGCCGCGTAGTGACTGGACCAAGAAGGCATTGGCCCCGATCACGGAAGCAATGGACCTCGCATGTTTGGTAGGCGAGCCGTGGAAGACGTGGCGCGCGAGGTTCAACCCCAGTTTCAGTAACAAAAACGTTCTTGGCCTTGTTCCCGGAATGTTGGAGGATGTCGAGGTGTTCGCCGATATTATGCGGGAAAAAGCTGGCGTCGACGGCTCTTGGGGTGATGTGTTTCCGCTCGTGGAGACCACGACCAACTTGACCATGGATGTCATCGGCCGAGCGGTGCTTGATATCGAGCTTCATGAGCAGACAAACGGACCTAGCAGATTCAGAAGTGCTCTCATGGACCAGATTTCTAGGGTGATTCTCCATCTTAACATTGTCACCATGTGGAAGTGGTACAGCCCGTGGCGGCTGGCTGCTATCAAAGAGAACAGGGAGACAATGTACAGCGAACTACTACCATCGATCGAGCGATCCCTCAAAGGAACAAAGAAGAAGGAGGGGCTGAAGACCATCATCGACTTGGCGCTGAAGCCCATGTCTGGTGTGGTCAATGTGGACCGGTTATTTTTAGAGACAGTCGTCTCCCAGCTCAAGATCTTCATGTTTGCCGGTTACGATACGACGGCCACGGCTCTTTGCTGGGCGATACACTGCATCGCCAAGAATCCCGAAGTTGGCCAAAAGCTACGGGCTGAACACGACGAAGTCTTGGGCAAAGACCCCGCAGATGCAACCGCCAAGATCAGAGAGTCGCCGCACTTGCTCAACTCCCTTCTCTACACAGGCGGAGTTATCAAGGAAGCACTGCGCTTGTTCCCCGGTCCTCCTGTCATTCGAGACGGACAATCGCATTATCGCATCACCGACAGCATCACAGGAGAGCAATATCCCACCGGCGGATTCCTCATATGGGACGGGTTACGTTCGCAGTCTCGCAACGAGGAATTGTGGCCGAGAGGCAACGAGGTCGTGCCGGAGCGATGGATGACGACAGACCCGGAAGATCCATTGCGCCCAAAGAAGCACGGCTGGAGGACCTTTGGACTTGGAAGCCGTGCCTGTATTGGCCAAGAGCTAGCCGTGGTTGAAATGAAGTTGGTCCTGGTCTCCCTCGCGCGCAACTTTGAGATTGACTGCGCCTGGGATGAGTGGGATGCCCTCAAGTAAGTTCCCGAGACCGCACACCTCAACAACTCGTTCCATCATGGGGACCTAAACGCTGACTCTGTGCGCAGCGGGAATACCAGGATTCCCAAAATGTTTGTGGAGGGAGACCGGTGCTACCAGACTGAGAAGGGCACACCGCAGATTTCTGACGGGATGCCGGTTCACGTCAAGCTGCGACAGAAGTCTGACTGAGCGTTTCGAGGTGTGTTGACAACTTGACAGAAGTGACATGCAGGGGAAACAGTTCGGGAAGGTCGGACATCGGTGTCATTGCAACCCCGCCTTATCCGCCATGGTGAAGCCGCGCGGGGAGAGTCTCGGCCAGGTCGAGAACTCAACGTTTGCCCGGCTCCAGCGGGGCCTCAAAGGTTAGCAAGCGACGGAGCGAAGAACATCGGACGGAGAGTCATATGTAGCATTGGCCGGATAAGTCGGAGTTGCGACGAGGACGTAGAAGCTGGAGGTCTGGTTCGTTGCTATCTTGCTGAGCGCTTTGGGAAGAGCTGGGAGTGTCGGACACGGCTTCGTGAGGCCGTCATCTACCAGAAGCCAGCTCGAGAATATGACTTGATGATTCACAATATCTGTGCTCGATCAGATCCGACGGCAGCGTGTTCACTTGTCGTGCCGCTGCTCCATCGCCGGCGTCTTCAAGATCGGCCGGTATGCCAAATGCCTCCCGGGCCCGATCTCGGATGCCCACGAAGCTTCCCGCATTCTTGCGGGCCGTTTTCCCGTTCTTTTAGTTCGACCTAGGAGCGGTGCTGATGATGAGCACCGACATTACTTATCAGCACAGTTTCGTGTTCATCGAGAGGTGATTCGTCGGACTGTAGACGCGCTTGACTTCGAGTAGGCTCGGCATCAATAGGTTGAATGCCACTATTGGAAGGTTCCTCTTGCTCGGTAACGCGGTAATGCGTCTGGACTCTGTAATGACGGAATCATGTAATGAGCCAAAGATGAAGGTGTCTTGTCATGTCATTGTTGAAGTTGAGATGACACTGAAGCGCAGGAAGAAGCTAGAGAGAACAACTTAGATAAGCAGACCTTATTTAGAGTCCATGGCGCCCGATTGGCCTGGTCGCATTTGCCCCGCAGAAAGTGGACTCTTACTTGAGGGATTCGGGGCTTATTTTCACAAGCGGCCGCCCGATCTTCTCTTGGTATGGTTGCGTGGATGGATGAGTGGGTGGCTGATGGTGACACGAGCGTGTGTGCAAGGGAGGGTGGTCACTGCGAACCTGGACACTAAGACACGTCGGGAAACTGTGTATTATGCTGCGTTTCTGGTCTCAGGCTCTCTTGTTCGCTTCTGAAACGAACACCGTCGAACGACAACGTCACGCTATGTGGCTCGGGATTCAGTTCCATGGCACATCACCTAGTCCGCCCACCTAGTCGACGCGACGGCGCGGGGACTATTCGTACGCAAGCTCACATTACTTGAGGAGGCTCGTTCCCTGACATCAAACATACCTTACTATCGACTCCCTGTCTCTTCATAGGCCACCTCGCATCTTTACGAGATAGGTGAGAAACGCGTCTCTCAGGGCGCATCTCCACCTCCATCACACAACAACCACACAGCCCTAACAACTCGCTTGCTTGCTTGCTTGTTCTTGTGGCGCGCAAATGGCTCGACTCGGGGTAGCAAAGGTTAAGACGGGCTGTGTAACCTGCAAGTGAGTCCAACAGCCCAGCCGCAAGCTCTAAGGCATCATTCATACCTACACGTACGTTAGAGCTAACCAACCTAGAATCCGAAGAGTCAAATGTGATGAAGCACGCCCGGCATGCAACAGGTGCGTCAGCACGGGCCGGAGGTGCGATGGCTATGTGACACCGCCAACGGGGACATATTCCTGGGCTCAGCTGCTCCGCATCCATCCGCCTCCGACCCAGGCCGCGTCGGACGCAGAACTCCGGGCCTTGAGTTTCTTCCGCAAAGTCGTCGCCCCCGTCTTGTCCGGGCCCTTGGATAGCTACTTCTGGACCCATCTTGTCTCTCAGGTCTCTCACCAGGAGCTTGCTGCGAAACATGCCGCATTGGCCATCAGTTCGCTGTACGAGAAGTTCAAGGAGGATCCCCTAGACCGGCATTCGGAGAAGAATTCCTTCGCGGTTGCGCATTACAACGAGGCGATCAAACACCTGCGAACAACAAACAACCAGGAGACGGTCCTATTTGTGTGCATTCTCTTCGTGTGTATCGATATGCTTCGTGGCGAATGCAAGGGTGCCATCGATCATTGCAGGCATGGCATCAACATCCTGAATGGTTCCAGGTCTACATCGCGATTTGTTCGAGAGCACCTCACGCCGGCCTTCTGTCGCCTTGGAGTGTTCCCTTTCTTCTTCGGTGCCCGACCGGAAACGTTTCCGGCCATACCAGAGTCGTATCCAGTTTCAGTACCCCCCTTCTACAACTTAAAGCAGGTTCAAGCAGCGCTGGATCCGTTACTCGTGCGCGCGATTCGCTTTGTACGGGCCGCTGACGAATATCGCCTCGGTGACGAGACGCATCCTAAGCCGGACATGTTAACAATGCAGGAAAGAGATGAGATGGATGAGTTGCTAGATGACTGGGCTGCGGCATTCCAAGCGTACATGGTGCAAAAGTCCCCGAATAATTGCCAGCGCGCCGCCATGCGAGAAGAGCTCGTTGAACGCCTACTTGAGATGAAGTGGCATGTAGGCAAGATTTGGCTCAGCACGTGTTTTTCTCGCGGCGAATTGGTATACGATCTACATCTGGACAAGTTCCAACGGATCATCGAGCTTGGCCGTGAAGTCGAAACTATCTTCCGAGAAATGTGGCAGAGGATCGGACGGGCCAAGTTCACCTTTGAGATGGGTTTCAGCCCACTGCTAGGGTTCGTCTTTATCAAGTGCCGGTCCTTGTCACTGCGAATCGCCGCCTTGAGTCTCATGAAGACGATTGCGCACGAGAGGGAGAACCTCTGGGACTTCAACACTGTTCTGGCGTTCGGACGCAAGATTGTCGAGTTTGAGCACGAGCTGGACCTCGGACACGATGAGCATATTGCCAATGTCGTCGATGACGGGACGTTACCACCGGAAGGACGGCGAATTAAAGATTCGGCTATGCAGGACGAGGTACGCTTCGTCCACGAGAAGAATGGCGGTATTGCCATGTGGAAGAAGGTCGCTCTCTTGATGAGGGAGCACGGAGGGCCTATCACTGTCCAGGAGGAGTGGTTTCGAGTACAATTGAAGCGCAAGCCATGATTATCTAGTTGCTATTTTTCGCCCAGGGCCTGCTTCCCTCTGCACGTCTCTCTCGATGACGCTAAACCTCTCGAAGGAAGGCTACGCCTCACACGCGGCCAGGTCTCAAGCTACTGTGCTGACATTACAGGGGTTCACACTCTACATTGTTATCATCGACAAGCTCCGCCCCTTGAGAGTCTACGATTGGTCGGCTCGCTTCTTTACATAACAGCTGCGAACATGGGGGGGCTGTGTCGCCAGGCACCGCGATTATCGACATTCACTTACACCAGCGATGAAGGCCTGAGAATCTCACTTATAAAGACGAGAATACCAGACTTCGTTGTGAAGATGAAGAAAATTCAACATCATCAAGCTCAATTCTCCTCGTCATTCCACATCTTTCGACACTCATCACGATGCACTTGTCTTGGATCACGCTGGCCGCGGCTGCGACCGCCCTGGCTTTGCCATCAGGACCTTCACCCACGCCCACTTTGCCGAATTCTTTGGCAAAACGTCAAGATTCCACTGTAACTTCTTCATCAACATCATCTATCCCGACGGGAGACTTCATCGCGACAAAGTACATCACCATTCCCGGCGTCACGAATAGCTACGTCACAGTCCCAGCAAAGACCATCGATATCGCCATCCCAACGTGTGTCCAGACGATCGAGCCCGATGCCAATGGGTACATCCCACCCGGCGAATGCGGTGCCATCTGGAACTACTATCCTAGCTTCGCGGCTGCGGCAGTGTTTGCGGCTCTCTTCGGCATTTTGACCGTCGTCCACATCTGGCAGGCCGCCAAGCACAAGAAGGTTCGTACGTTTTAGCATTGCTAGCAAATCAACGTGGGTTGTAAAGTATCTGACTAGCATTTAGAGATGGTGTTGGGTTATTATAATGGCGAGCATCTGGGAGACTCTGGCCTTCATCTTCCGAGCTGCAAGCAGCAAGAATCAGCAGAGTAACGGCATCTACCTCGTTTTTCAGATTTTCATCTTGCTTGCGCCTATCTGTAAGTACAAAGATCTAAGCTGCATTTCCACTGAAAGAAGTCTAACGCTTTCTCAGGGGTAAACGCCTTTGCATACATGACCTTGGGCCGCATGATTTACTTCTTTCACCCCTCGCGCTCTCTCCTCCGCATTCCCGCCGCAACATTCGCCGCGATCTTTGTCGCACTTGACATCATATCATTTGCTGTTCAACTCACTGGAGGCAGCATGGCCGGCCCAACAGCGCCACCCGCGGAACAGATGAAGGCGATTCATATCTACATGGGCGGTATCGGACTCCAAGAGTTCTTCATCCTCATCTTCGTCGCCCTGGCATTGAAGTTCCAGGTCGAGATGCAAAGCCTAGACAAGCTTTCCGGGAAGCAATCCCGCTCCTGGAAACCTCTGCTTTGGGCGCTTTACTTTTCCCTCGGCATGATCTCAGTACGGATCACTTACCGCCTGATTGAGTTTTCTTCGGGCCATGGGATTGACAATGTCTTGATTACACACGAGGCTTACTTCTACGTCTTGGAAGCTTTGCCGATGTTTCTCGCCATTGCGGTCTTCAACGTGGTACATCCGGCTATGATAATGAATGGTGAAGTGTCGGACATGCCCGGGTTTTTTGCAACCATGAAGCATGGGCTGTCTAGGAGGAGGGGAAGGATTCCACTGGGACAGGATCCGGAGGGACACGAGCTTACTAGGAGAAGCCCTAGTCCATGAGATGACAGAGAAGCAAGTGGTCGGGCAAGGAAACAGCAATCAACTAGAGAGAGCTCGGTGATGGGCTTTAGGAGTCTAGGCGTCGATGTTCGAAGCAAGTACTAATGGTTCAGGCTGCATTCACATTGCGGCGTCGGTTCGTTGTGGCTGGGAGCTAAGTGAATGCTGCAGATCGAGACACGTCACTGTGGCAGTGCACGCACAAAGTATATGAGATCAGGTTTTGGGAGGAATGTTCTTCAGTGATTTAGTGTTGGCTTTAAACGCCAAAGGGACACGATAAATATATTCAAAGCATGAAGTACTTCTAAGCTTGATTGCCTCTTTCTTTGCCTCACCCGAAGACTTCGAGTCTGTGCAGAAACTCTGCAGTACTACAGCGCCAGAGGAAACCTGGTCAGCAGCCCGCTTGGTAACAGACACGGTCAACTCAGCGTCTCAGCTATCGTAATGCCTTCTCAAGATTCTAGCCCGCCACGGCGGCTTTTCCTCCAGATGTCAGGAGCGCCGGGCGCGGGCAAAAGCACCACAGCAAATCTCCTAGCCCAGCCTCTTGATGCCGTCATCCTCGATCTTGACGTTATCAAGTCCTCTCTCCTCGATAATGGGGTACTATTTGAGCAGGCCGCAAAGCTAGCTTACTCAACGCTCTGGGCGCTCGCCGGCAGCATGCTCATACAGGGCCGCAATCTCATTGTAGACTGCACCTGCAACTACGAAGAAGTAATCACTAGTGGGAGAGCCCTGGCGGAAAAAGTAGATTTTGAGTACTGGTACATCGAGTGCAGACCTCAAGTCGACATTGATGTGCTAGATGAGAGATTGCAGAAGAGGGTAGCGATGAGAAGTCAGCGTACGGGGATATATAGTCCTCCGGTTGACAGCAATGCGTGCCAAGGACGAGACGAACAGGAGGCCTTGTTTCGAAGATGGATTGAGAACCCGTACAGACCCGACGGCAACGTGGTTGTCGTCGACACTTCGAAGCATCCAGACGAGTGCCGAGAGCAGGTATTGGAGGCAATGGAAAAGTGACCAAATCCAAAGCAGTCGAGGGAAACGAGGGTGAACTCAGATGACAAGGAGCTGGCCCTAGCAAGTGGACATGATCAGTTGCCATTTCAGATTGTATGTATCCTTGCTCCGTTTATGTCCAAAGGGTAAACCGACAGGACTATGAAATCCCTCCCATGAAGTCTAGTCCATCCATACCAGTCAAACCCATCAAGTACATCTGGTCATCATTCCATGCAAAAGATGGCAGCCAGGCTTCTTCTCCCGTGGGCAAGGGCATCAACGTGGTTTCATCAGCTGCCACCCCTTCCGGCGCTGGCATGCCGAAACTCGAGGCTGACATCTCTTGTAACTGGAGAGCTGCTGCTTCTTCCCATGGAGACGAGAGCATGATGTCTGGTGATATCAATGGGCCATGAGCAGGAGCCGGCGGCTGCCCCGACTGCTCCCCCTCGAGATCGGACTCGTCGCTCGAAGGGCTGCCAACCACCTCAGCAGTCGCCAGCCATTCTGCCCATCGTCCATAGCCCTCTGCCTGTCCTGATGAGGCTTCTTGAGCCTGACTCATCTCTCTTCTCCGAGCCATCACCAGCTTGGACCTAGCTTCATTCGTGATGAACTGTAGGGCCTCAACGAAGCGGACTCCCATCTTTGCTGTCGTGTTCCCGAAGCTGGACATCTTGCGGAGACAGTCAAGTCCAAAAGCCACCCGCCCCTCGTACCCAGAATCACGGTCCAGGATTCCGGCAAGGAGGACGATAATCGTGGCAATGCTGCATCCTTGGAAGTCTGTGAAGGAGAACCGCGCCATATTGCCCCCGCGACAAAGGCCCTCGAAAAGTTCCAGCATCTTCTTGGCTGCTTTGATGCATGCTTCTGAGGACTGCTCTACGTCTCTAGGCACATCGGATTGACCGGCGCTTGCGTGGAAAATCGTTTGCAGACGAGCGCGGACAACAGTCACCACGGAGACCTTGCCCATGTCGATCCAGGCGAAGTAGTAGTTGAGGTGCAGGTGGAAAACGGCGCGATAGCTGGATGACTTTGGATCGACATTTTGCAGCTTGAGTGATGACGGGAGCCCCTTTTTCCATGCCTTTAGAGATATTTGGGCATCTGTGGGACGTCTTAAAGCTCCTGTGTGCGAATGATTGGTATTCGACCATCCTCTGCTGAGCACATTAGCCTTGGGGCATTGTTTAGGACTACTCAAGTCAACTGACCCAGGCTCTGAAAGCTTGTCAATGATTCTGACGAACGCTGCATTTGCTATTTGATGCTGTAAGTTGTCAAACTTCTGAGACGCGTCCCGTGAAGTTGGTTTCGGCAGACCCGCTGTGATGATCTCCTGGTCTACGGATCGCGGTCGATTGAGCTTGATGGTGACCGTTCTATCGCTGTTAGCGCAAGTCTCCAGGCATGGTGCAGCAGAAGGAGACATACCTTTCAAGGGAGTAAATCGACCACCAGAGCCTCCGTCTGGTTTCCTTCTCGTCCTCGGTCAAAGAGGGGTCGTCAGGTTCTTGGTGGAGCCCAATAGCCAGAGCCTTTCGCAGTGCTAATCCCATGTACACATAGGAGGCACTGATGGCGCTGGCCGGCATTAGGTAAACGCCCAGAATGAAAGTCGCTTGAACTGACTTGATGCAAGGCCGGTCTAGTAGATCAGAGATCAAAATGCGAGCCTGATTGTAGAATATCCGGCCAGGATCAACGCTCCGATCTTCCGTCGAGGCTGCACTGCTCGGGTCTTCCGGTCTTGCCAGCGCTGTCCACTGGCTCCCTAGCGCGAAGACTGCCAAGACAAGACAAACAAAACCGGCATCTTCTCTCAAAGTCGACTGTTCGTCATTATACAGTTGATCGAGTTCTGCCATGAAGTGGCTCTGGTCAAGGTAGAAGAAAATATCGGTCCCGTAAGCGATGCAAACCGACACCAGAAAGTCGGCGACACCGCGCGGGGGAAAGCTCTTCACTGCTCTCTTGATGCGCCTACGCTCGGCAGGATCAGCTGGATATGTAACCGATATTCGAGGCTGCAGGCTTGCCAGATCCTGATCTCCCGATGGTGGCTGTGAGTCGAGACAAAAGGCATCCCGTAGACGGGATAGGAAGCGCGGCCACATGAAGGCTTCTGAAGGCGCGCTATCTGCGGGAGAGAACTCGTCGTTCATGCTTTGACCCAAAGGTGTATTGAGAGTAAAAGAGACATCGTTGTTTGTCCGATTCGACTCTCGCTCTGGAATGCCGATAGATCTTGTGCCCGCGGTTATTGAAGTTATTGTCGAAGTCGAGGCCTCATGTTCTTCACCAGCTGGGCTACGCTCCCGTTCGAAGCGGCATGGATGAGATCCCTCAGTACATCGCACACATACACCAGAAGGAGTTTCGATACATTTGTTCTTGCGTGCCTTACATCGATCACACGCCCGGGGTGCCCGCTTTCGAATTGCATCCGGGACTCTACGGCGGCGGCGGCGGCGCTCTGCGGGAGACTCCATTGGCGGAAGTGTCGCTTTCATATGACGAACATGGAAGCGTCATGATGGATGAGAGTCTATTTGGTCTTCGAGACTCGGATAACTCTGGGATGAGCGTTCAGTGCTGGGAGGAAGTTGGTGTGGAAGAAAGAAAGATGTCTGAAGCCAGATGGTTGTTCTTGGGGTCTCTCCGCATTTCGGACGCTTTGCCGATAAGAACAGACCCCACTGTGGCGGCAGGGATCACGCGTCAAGGTTAAGCTGTTCGGCGATGTGAAAGGAAGAAAATGTTTACCTCGCTCACCTCATTTAGGAGAGTACCATTGTGTTTCCAACCCCGTCCCATCCCGTCGGTATTGGAGAGGGATTCCGACTTTTCCTGTCACTGGCCTTTCTCGCGAATGAAGCCTGCCGGTCACGCGTTAGGGCACAAGTTCCATGGACTTTACGAGGTTACCTCGACGCGTCGCTGACTCTGCTATGCTCAGCTGATTGTACGTCATGGTTTCTATTGCCTTTTTTTTTTCCATCTCATTACGCAATTTGCTTGATTTCTGCGGTTCTATGAGCTGCTACTCTTCTCCTAAGTATCTCCAAATATTCCAAGTTCCAAATAGATCTCACAACGCCGGCTTGATTCTGACGGGTACTGTGGCATCCTCGACCAGACCGCTCCATCTGCTCTTGTATATCCTGCCTTCTTTCAAGACACCAAACACGTGAGCCTCGGGGTCATCAAATATGGATACATTCTCGACAGGGTTGGCGTCTATGATGAGAAGATCTGCCTCGAAGCCCTCCTTAATCTGACCCAGCGAATCCTTTCTGCCGGCCATCTTTGCGGCATTCAGCGTCGCACTCTGCAGCACAGCTAGCGATGGGACAGCTCTGCTTCTCAACGAGAACTCAAACGACTGCGCTGCTCCGAGCGGCCCAAGAAGGTCTGTACCGAAGCAAATGGTCACACCGGCGTCGTACGCAGTCTTGAGCGCCACCAACCCGGCATTGAGCACCTCCTCGTTCTTCGACATGGATTCGGGCGGCAAATAGCCCTTCCACTTCGGCGACGCCATCTGAGCGTATGTGATGAGGGTGGGAGTAAGATAGACGCCCTTCTCCGCCATGAGCTTCGCCGTAGGAGCATCGACAAAGTTGCCGTGCTCAATCCCCCGCACACCGTTATCGATACAATGCCGAATAGCTTTCGTTGTGTATGCGTGGGCTGTGACGTAGGTGCCCGCGTTCGAGGCACATTCGACCATGGCTCGGATCTCAGCGCCGGTGAATTGGAGGTGGTCGATTCTGTCGGTTGGTGTCGAAACACCGCCGGAGCCCATGATCTTGATAAAGTCGGCTCCGCCGCGGATCTCTTCTCGGACGGCGGTCATGCACTCCGGTACGCCGTTGCATAGCCTTCCGAGCCCGTTTGTTGACCCGCCGCAGCACTCGGAGTGATCGTGAACACCACGGATGTCCCCATGGCCGCCCGCTTGCGACAGGGCATGTCCCGCGATGAAGAGCCTCGGGCCGGGAAAGACACCGTCGTTGATAGCTTCCTTCAGTGCCTGCTGCGCACCGCCGCAGTCTCGCACACTCGTGAACCCGCGATGTAGCATCTGTGCGGCGACGTATGGTTGGCGAAGAAGTGAGACATCGTTGGCGTTGCCGAATGCTTTAGAAAGGTCGCCGAATCCAGGGACCGCGACGAAGTGGACGTGTGAGTCGATGAGGCCCGGGCAGATGAATTTGCCGGAGCAGTCAATCACCTCGAAGCCTTGTTCCACAGCGGTCTTGATTGCTGAGTCTGTCGAGTCGGTGATTGTATCTATGTAGCCATCTTTGAGCTGAATCGCCGCGTTGGGGCGCAGGCTGCCGTCTGTCACGTCGACGATGGTGGCGTTGGTGAGGACGTATCGTCGGACGGGGCTACGGAGCCAGGGCTTCAAGTCGGCTTCGGTGACCATGGTGAATGTCAGAAGACTTCTAAAAGGTTAGGTTGTCTACGCCAAGCTTGGAATGGAGGCGGAGGTGAGGGGAAAGTCAAAAAAAGGAGCGAAGAGTTTACAAATGCTGAATTCCAGTGCCTGCAACTCGGATATCTGCTCACTCTTTTCCACAGATGTTTATTTATCCGATTGGCTTCATTTCACGGCACTTCGTCATACTGCAATTATCAACCACTTACATTTGACATTACTAGACTTATCGGTAGCGTGGCAGTCTATCATCGGGAACCTGGTTAGCACGAAGCCATGTTGCCGATACCCGCGTCGGGTATCTGTCACGAACCTCCTTTGTCGTCGGCAACATGGCTCGCCCCACCTCCGGTATCACCGCTATCTTCACTAGTCACATCCAATCGAAGGGATTTCTGGAGAATGTCCTGATATGCATCTCTTAGTGCGGGGGATGGAAACATAACCCCGGGTCGACAGATGACATGCCATGCGACATGTGGAGACGACGAACTCGTGGATCTTAAAACCGGCACTTCTGCCGTTCTCCGAGAGGGTGGGATTTCTAGAGAGACAGTCGACGAAGGCTGTTTTGACTTTGACTTCAGACTTTCCAAACGAGCACTGGCAACAATGGCCTCGTCCGGCGATACCAAGATCGATGCGATGACCAAGCAACAAGGAGGCGGCGTCCCTTCAGAAGCAATGGAGGAGAAGACTGGACAAATTGTTGATCTTGCGGATGGCTATACCCCTGAAGAGGAAAAGGAAGTTCTCCGCAAGATCGACCTGGCCATCCTGCCAATGGTGAGTAACTAGTTTTAGCAACCATGACTGATGAACAACTCGACTGATTTGCTTGTCTAGATGTGCTTCGTCTTTTTTCTGCAATACTTGGACAAGCAAAGTCTTAGTTACGCCAGTGTAAGCTGCCTATGTTCTGGAACCATCAGATGTTGCCCCAACTTCAAGCTGCTAACCACAAGATGATAGGTGTTCGGCCTCATCACCGACCTGAACCTGACTAGCACGCAATACTCGTGGTGTTCATCTATCTTCTACGTCGGTAAGTACATCTGCGATGCTCCCCGAGCTATCCAGTTTCTAACCATCGCGGAACAGGTCAGCTGGTATCGGAATATCCTTTCATCTACTTGATGAGCAGATTCCACCTTACCAAGTTTGTCGGAGTCACCGTGTAAGTCTATCCCTTCCTGCAATCTCTTTATACAGCTGCTGACATCCCCTTTCGCAGCGTCATCTGGGGCATTATCTGCATGTGTCTCGCGGCCCCGCACAACTACGCCGGCTTTGCTGCCGTTCGATTCCTACTTGGCTTCGCCGAAGGGGCCGTCTCTCCCGCCTTCATCACAATCACAAGTATCTGGTACCGAAGCAACGAACATGCCCTCCGAACAGCGTAAGATCTCCCAAAGCCGACGTACATACCGTGTTATTGATAATGGATAGGCTTTGGATCACCATGAACGGCGTCGCTCAGATCTGTGGTTCCCTCCTGATGTACGGCATCGCCAAGAACACCCACGCCCTCGCCCCGTGGAGAGTGTTGTTCCTCGTCTGTGGTGCAATTACCTCTTTCGCCGGAGTTCTCTTCTACCTCTTCATGCCGAATGGCCCCAAGGATGCGTGGTTCTTGAACGAGCGCCAGAAACAAGTCCTGTCTATGCGCATGGCCAAGGACCGTGAAGGTGGCGACAAGACCTCCTTTTCTATGACGCAGCTCAAGGAGGCTGTATTTGATATCAGAACCTGGTTTGTGTTCTGGTTCGGTGTTCTGGTCACCATGCAGTCTCCGGTCCTCACGGTTCGTCTCATCTATATCTCAAAATTGCGATAACAGCTGACCGTGGATGCTCCAGTTCGCTTCACTTGTTATCAACAGCATTGGCTACGACAAGTACCAGACCATGCTATACACTGCTCCATCTGGTATGTCGTCGGATTACATTGACTAAGATTCGTATCTAATATCGTTTTATAGGCGCCGTTCAAATCGGGATGCTGTGGATTGGTGTCTGCGGCTGCATGCTCTTCCCCAAGCAACGAAGTCTGGTGGCTCTCGTCCTCATCCTGCCGCCCCTCATTGGCAACGTACTTCTTATGAAACTGTCCACCAATGCCGGATGGGGTATGATTGCTGCATCTTGGATCGTAAGTCAAACATTCTCGACGCTGTGTCCTGACATCTTACTGACCTTGTATGCTCAGGCATCGTGCATTACCGCCGTATGGTCGATCCTTCTCTCCCTTACGGCATCAAACGTGAAGGGAAACACAAAACGCGCCATCGTCAACGCAATGTTCTTCGTTGGGTACTGCGCAGGATGCATCGGCGCACCTCAGCTTTGGACCAAGAAGCCGCGCTATTTCAACGGCGTTGTCACAGCTATCGTCACGTGGTGCTTGCTGTTTGTCGAGATTGTCGTGTACAGATGGCTCTGTGCAAAGGACAACAAGAAGAGAGATGCTGCTCAATCTGATGGCCAGAATATCCAGAGCCAGGATGAGGTCGTCTTGGATGCAGGTGGTGCTCCTGAGAGTGACTTGACAGATAAACAGGACAAACTCTTCAGATACAGTATCTAAGTGCGCGATGGCATAAGGGAACTAAGTAGACACAGAGGTAATCTGGCAAGAATGATTTTGGGTACTCCGCTGTTTCATGGCTCTTTAGTAAAGCAAATGTTTAATCCCTATTCAATGGTTGATCATTGTTCAATGATCACAAAGGCCCATGAAGCACTCTTCTTTACAACACCATTAGGTAAACGTTAAACATGGGTTTCATGTGACTGGATTCCACAACAAACTAGAGAACATATATACATTTAAACAAATAGAATTATGAATGGTGAAAATGTTACCCGATCTTGTAGAACTCGCGATCCTTTGTTGTTGTCACGGAAACCACGACTGGCGTGGTGTGTAGGTCACTCTAGATATTCTTCCGCGCATGTCTGCTGTACTCTCTGCAAAGCTTCGGACCGACCTGTGTCTGCAATCAGCGATATGGCAAACCATTTAGCAGACTTGTGGCGACTTACCTTGTATAGTATGATAGGGATAGGGATGAACAGAATCGGCAAAAATCCCAGAAGCGAACTCGCCCATGCAGCCCCCAATTTGGTATACATTTCGTTTGCGAACAACGGGAACCCCGCACCAAAGACGCTTCTGAAAAAATCATTGCCCGCAAGGGCTGAAGCTGCAACATTCGGATAGGCGTCTGGCAAGTAGTTTACGACCGAGTTGAACAATAAGAACGACCCGATACTGAACCACGCGGAGCCGATGATGGGCATAATCCAGTGGACATCTGGTCTTGATGACCAACCGAACCAAAAGGGGCAGATGCAACCGCCGATGAGACCAGGGGCTCCAAGGGTGCCAGAATACGTTCTGAGACCTCAATGATTGCGGAGGTTCAGTTTTATGATATCAAGAATTGACACTTGAGGTGGCAGAATGGGATATGAAGGAGAACTTCTACGCAGCCGTCAATGTCACTGTCCCGTATCATATGAGCCACGACGATGCATATATGTTTGTCAGATAACAGCTAGAGGCGTTGGATGCCTCAGATGGGCTGTTAATTCCTAGCAACATATCCGTGTCAAACTAGAACTACTCAACCTTGCTATGTTGGCTCACTTGAGGACAAAAGCAATAACCCAGCCGGACTTTTACCCTCAATTGGTGAGATGCGCTGTCTCCATGTAAGTGCTGCATCCGCTCTGCAGAAGATCCAGATATTTGCTACAACTAAGCGCCGCCAAGCTACGTTGTTGCCAACATACGATAAACCTCAGAAATCCCGCTTCCTGGGATGGCATTATCTGAAGGCCTCCTGTACCTCGTTTGAATCCCCTCAGTTGTGTCAGAAAACAGTTGCAGCGCGTGCAGGTATCATCATGTCCAGCTCAATTAGTGAGGTCGAGGCACAACCCGTCCAGCCAACCGCGGCATCTACGGCAGACGTCCCATCAACATCAGCCGACATCGAAGTTGACAACGAAGTAAGAGTGATTAGGGTTCGTATCTTGAAGTAGTATAATAATCTGCCGTGACTGATGCGTTTCTTATGAACAGAACGATGCCTCGACCATGGATGATCGCATGTGAGTCCAGTCCGAATCCTGAAACCGTCAATTACAGGTTCGGTCTAAGCAGGACTAATGGGAATTTGGACCAGGTCTTTCTATACTGCCTCTCTGTCTTCATCAATGGTGGATTATCCGACTGAAAATGGTCTAACTTATCACGCGTTTCGAGCTGGCTGTGAGTAGCATTAGCTGATCCGTGTCGTCCCCATTGTGAGCGACATATCTGGTAACGACATACACAGCCTATAATTTTCCAAATGACGAGGTAAAGTTTTCACAATATCAGCTTCTTAAAGCTAGAGTCACTGATTGCAATATTCTTTATAGAGAGAATCCGATAGACTCGGAACAGCGCATACCGTGATGGTCAAGACCATTGGCAACACGCTCTTCCTTGCACCATTCGACGAAATTAAGACGCATCGCATACTAGACATAGGCACCGGGACCGGTAGTTGGATGCTTCTATGTGACCCCAATGCTCGTGAACGAGACTGATAATGTCATTGTAGGGGCAACCGAGATGGGAGATTTCTTCCCTAATGCCGAGGTAACCGGAATTGATTTGAGTCCCATTCAGCCGTCTTGGGTACCTCCAAACGTCAATTTCGAGGTCGACGACGTCGAAAGCCCCTAGGTAGGGAACAAGAAGTACACCTTCATCTTCAGCCGTTACATGGCTGGCTCTATCGCGGACTGGCAACTGTACATCAGCCGAATTTTTAAGTGAGCGGTCCCTTAACCATCTGCACTTGAAAGATGAATAGTAACAATGAGACTATTTAGGAACCTGACGTCTGGCGGCTGGGCGGAGTTCCAAGACTGGAGTCTGATGCTAGACCCAGACGATGGGTCCCTCAACAGTACCCAGACACACCGATGAGCCACCCTATTCATGGAAGCCTGCGCAAATCTTGGACGAGACGGAGCTCCTGGATCAAGTTTGAATGCATGGGTGAGAGACCTCGGCTTTCAAAACGTCGAGCATCGACACTACAAGATTCCCATCGGGCCTTGGGCAAAGGATCCTTCGCTCAAGGACATTGGCATGGGCAACCTTATCCAGATGCTCGAAGGGCTTGACGCATTTACCCTGAAGCTATTTTTCACCGCACTGGATTGGACTAGGGAGGAGGCGCTTGTGTTGCTCTCGCAGGTCCGCCAGGAGATGAAGGCCTGCAAGACTCACGTCTACCTGCACTTGTGAGTCTCACTGAAATACCCCCCTTGCCTGTTGCACTTGAGAAGAAAAGATTGGTTCTGACAAGTTTTACAGTCATGTTGTCTACGAGTAGAAGCTTGAGCAACGGGAATGAAAAGGGGCCGCTCAGTGTTCGTTATGGTAACAGCTGCTACTAAGAATAGAGTGCTTTAGTTCCTCTGTCCTCTGTTGTATTCAAGAACCCGACATTTCGTTCAGTTGCCAGCTATCCTGATGCAATGAATAATTTTGCCAACATCACAACTTGTCGGCAGCGCCCACCGCGTCTAATTCCGCCTCCCGACTTCTTGGGATGTTGCTTAGCCCCTCTGTGTAAGTCCTACTAAGGCAAGCGACGTTGCTCAAGCCAAAACGCAACAGGATGGACGTCATCCTGCAGCAACATAGTAGCGGCGAGATCATTGGCTTGGAAATCGGGTAAGATCTCTATGTTTTTCCAAAAGAAATGGCATTTCCCGCTAAACCCTGGAGACCAGGAAACCGAGATGGCTAAATTAGGGCGGGTTTCTCTTCTTGGCATCTCTCACCCCGCAAAGTGACAGCGTCGCATTTGACGATTTAAGGAAGCGGACGTCAACCCGCCGAGAAGTTCCTGCAGATGGCTGACACTCTCCTCCCGCACCAATGATTCCGAAGTAATCCATAAAGGCCAAAGGAGATGCCTCAAGAATATTCCAGTATATGTAGCTGAAAGAGTCCCGTGATAATCGATCAGATTCCCAAAGTCTGAACCAAGCTCTCAATTCCCCGGGCTGCCTCTGCCAGTGCTTCTTCGACGATGGTGCCGACTCGTCTTCTGCTGCTCTCAGCAGCCCTACTCCTCCTCACCTCGGCCGCAACCATCAAAAAATGCCGCGAGGAAACCTTCCAGAACCCAGTCCTCTACGAAGACTACCCTGACAACGACATCTCCGTCGGCCCAGACGGCGCCTTCTACTTCTCCGCCTCAAACTTCCATTACAGCCCCGGCGCCCCGATCCTCCGCTCCTTCGACCTCGTCAACTGGGAGCCCGTCGGGCACTCCATTCCCCGTCTCAATTTCGGCGACGGTTACGACCTCCCACCCGGCGGGCCCCGTGCCTACCGAGGTGGTACCTGGGCCTCGACGCTGCGGTACCGCGAGAGTGATGGGCTATGGTACTGGATTGGGTGCACCAACTTCTGGATCACCTGGGTCTTTACTGCTTCGTCCGTGGAGGGGCCTTGGTATAACCGCGCCAACTTTGGTGGTGGGAATTGCATGTATGACAACGGGTTGCTGATCGACGATGATGATACGATGTATGTGGTCTACGGCAACGGGAAAATCAGCGTTTCGCAGCTCGCTGCCGATGGTCTTAGTGTTGTGAAGACGCAGCAGGTTCTGCAGGCATCGGATGTCAATACCGAGACGGTGGAGGGTAACAGGATGTACAAAATCAACGGAACGTACTATATCCTCAATGACCAGCCCGGATCCACGACCTACATCTGGAAGTCGAGCAGTCCGTGGGGTCCTTACGAAGCGAAGATCCTGGGCCAAAACATTGCGCCGCCGCTAGAGGGAGGGAACTCACCCCATCAGGGAAGTCTCATTGAGACCGCGCAAGGAGACTGGTACTTCATGTCATTCACATGGGCGTATCCCGCGGGCCGCATGCCTGTGCTGGCACCCATTGTCTGGGGCGCGGATGGCTTCCCCGAGATCGTGAAAGGAAGCAACGGTGGTTGGGGCTCCTCCTACCCTCTACCTCTTCCATCTCAGCCCTTGTACAATTGGACGCGGACCTACACGTTTGAAAGCGAACTCGGTCCCACCTGGGAATGGAATCACAACCCCGACGTCGCGAGCTTCGAGGTCAACAACGGCGTGATCCTGCGCACCGCCAGCGTCACTGAAGACATTTACTCTGCGAGAAACACCCTCACCCACCGAATCCACGGAGAATTCCCCAAGGGAACCGTCGAAATCGACTTTAGCAACATGGCCGACGGCGACAGGTTCGGGCTGGCGGCGTTCCGCGACCAAACTGCGTACATCGGTATCCATCGCAACGGCAGCGAGTACACCCTCAAAGCAATCCAGGGTATCATCATCGACGCGGAGTCAGGTAATCCCGTTGACCCAGGCAAGGAGGTAGCCTCAGCCCCGGTGAGGAGCGGCGCTACCAAGGTATGGTTCCGGGCTGAACTGGATGCGCGGCCGACGGGGACTAGGGATGCCGACTTTTTCTACAGTTTCGATGGTGTTGAGTTTACTAAGCTTGGTGATGCGTATAAACTGAACTCTGGGTGGGAGTTCTTCATTGCGTATCGCTTTGGTATTTTCAACTTTGCTACTAAGCAGTTGGGAGGCTCGATCAAGGTGAACTCGTTCACTGCTGCTTGAGACGGCAGTCAAGACTCTCATGCATGTGTGCTCCATTCGAATGTATATCTTTACCAGAGTACATAGCTAGTTGCAACTATTTAGGAGTCTCATATTCCGTTCTTGGGTATCAGAATCTAGATGAGAACGACTCTCATTCGTCTAGCCATCCATCAAAATTCTCACTTACCAATGTATCTCGACTAGGCCAATACGAGAGATTGGAACCTCCAAGCACGGCAACTGCTGAGCAAATTCAAGAGCCCTTACTATAGTAAGGCGTGAAGCCCTCATCTTTTCGCTCGCGAAATCAAGGGCTCATCCAGGCCTGATCTCAACTTCGACGGTATCTCACCGAACCCCCGGAACCTTCGGCATCCTCACCGACTCAGGTGAGCGCAACGCCCTGCCATCCCGAGAAGAAAGTGGGGTGAAAACGATCAACACAAAGAAGCCCCCGAAACGGAAATCTTCTAGAAAACCTGAACGAAAGACGTCATCGCATCCCATCCCCCTCTCTCGCCGACTCCTCCGGCCCTGATTCGCCAGACCGTGAACACCCTTCAAGACTGCCACACTGGATCGACCCGTTGAAGAACATTCAGGTCCATGTATCGATACCTAGCACGTTCTGCCCAGGGACAAGCCCTGAGACCCTGGGTCTACACATTTGAGACTACATCAAGCAAAAAGAAAAACAAGGCTCTAAGATGCGAAAGGGACGTTTTACGTGTGAGTGGACTTTCATGCCGTAAGAATGAACAAGTTCCTTACCGTCCCACTCCCGTCCCTCGAGTCGAGAGTCCGCATATGTGTGTGTGTGTCCAAGTCACCGAGTGTCCCGAGCTCCTCACATCAAAATCAGGCTGAGCCACGAACATTGAAAAATCAAACACGACAAATCCACCGGACAAGTTCCGCTGACCGCGTTCCCCACCCCGTTCTGGACATGAAGGAGCGGTCGGCGTTTAAATGGGCAACCAAGGGCGGGGCCGGGTATGCAAAGGACGTTGGTTGAGTAAAGAGCTCCAACGTCACCGCCGTTGGTTGCTGGTCCCTTTACCCAAGGATTGTATGTATCTGAGGGACCGCGCGAGCCCACACCCAGGCACTGTTTCACACCACACACTCCATCCAATGCCGATGCTGCTCTCTCCAGATCAAAATTTTCCGGGACCTCCTCCCACCTTCACCTTGATTATATCCGAATTAGGCATAACAAAGAGAGGATCACAGATCATCTGACTACCCATCCTTTAAACCGCCTGTATTATCCCAGTCTGGTTTGGCTTGCCCCCGTGCCCCCATGGGGGCGGACGGGTGTGCAAGGCGGCCGGAATGGAGGTTCTTGGCAATTTGAAAAGTTCAACGCTTCTCTAACGGGGGACCCAGAAAAACAACTCCATTAAGAAGAGAGAAAATACTGCAGTAAAAATCTCCTCCCGAAAAAGGGGGGAAATGGAGGCACGGAGGAGTACTAAGGGTAGTTCCTGTCCACTTTGTACAGTCCAGTACAGTGTCGATTGTTTGGCTGGGCGCAAACTTCACAATGGGCTTTTGTTGATCAGACGAAAGCTGGAGGATTGGCTTTTGGTCGGATGTACCTCGGCGACGTGGTGTTTCAACAATACTCTACGCTTGGACGGCAAGGCTCGGCGAATTTGGGATAGGTAACTGCGAATGGCCTCAACGGTTTGTATTTTGAGGATGGGAATCTGTTTGGTGCTTAACTGACTGCAGCTGTTTTGCGAAATACATCACAATAGCAAATGACGACAGGTGGTTGTTGTAACTGAAAATTTGAATTTAAGCACTGGGGGTATCATTCCTATGTACATGACCGCCTTCGTTTCTCTCTCTTTTTTTTGTTGGTATCCTTGCCCGATGCGCCATAATCCATAGGCGCCTCCTGGCAAAATGCTGCCAATGGGTTGCTCCTAATTCACTGTTTCCAAGTGTGACAGGAAACCCATACGGATGCACATTGTTGCCAAGTGTATGTTGTCGATACTTTTAATTTTTCGACCCGAAGATGCTGGAAAGCTCAAAAACATTTCGGCCTTTGACCGTCGCAGATATCCTCGAGCTCAATTGTGTAGAGAGCTTAGAAAGCAGGCTCCTCGTTGGTAGGGGGCCCGGCGTAGTTCTTCTTGCCCCAGGCAAAGTACCATCCACCGGAAATGAGGCAGGCGGCGACGAAGACGGCGGGCGCGTAGTTGATGGTCGTGGGGGTGACGGGAACGAAGGTGGGCATGCAGAACAAGGGCATGGCAAGAGCAGACCAGGCTGTCAAAGAGTTAGCTTTGGACCTAATGATGAAATTTGTTTGGGAAAGTGTACTTACCGAGAGATATGACGTTGGCGGCGACACCAAACTTGCCGAGGTTGAAGGGGCTGCCGACAAGGTGGGTGCGGCCGTTGAAGAGACTGATACCGATGGGAATGGCGTACGAGGCAGTCAAGCAAATGACACCAACACCGGAAAAGGCGTTGAAAGCAGCGCTGGAGCCGAAGTAGATGACACCGAGAATGATCTGGACAACCATGCTGAGCATCATGGCGTTCAGGGGAACGTCCAGCTTGGGGTGGACCTCTTTCCACCAGCGGGAGCCAGGGATGGCACCATCACGAGCGAAGGCCCAGGTGCAACGAGAGGCGGCAGTGGTGCAGCCGATACCGCAAAGAATGGCCAGGACAATGAGAGGAAAGAGGAGTCCGAAGGCACCGCCGGATGTTCCCATGGCGTCCTTGACGATGGCGGGGACGGGCTGACCGGAAGCCAGGTTGATCAAATAGGTGATGTCGGGGAGCACGAAGACGAGAGGGATAAGGAACAGGAGACCGGCCAGGGTGTTGAGGCAGACGGTGAGGACGAGTGCCTTAGGGACCTGAGTAGCGGGCTTCTTGACCTCCTCGCACATGGAGATAACCATGCCAGTGGACGAAGTGGCGTATCCGGCGTGAAGGAGACCGACGCAGAAAGACCATCCATCGGGCCATCCGGAGTTGGCCTCGAAGTGGGTGAAGACGTATTTGGCATCATGACGGCCGTTCTTGGCGACGACGAGGACGGAGATGATTATGGCGAAGACACCAGCGAATGTCCAGAAAATAGCCGCGGACTAAGTCACGAAAAGTTTAGTATGCTTTCATTTCACAACTATACAACACCGGGCACGCGGGAGCAGAAGCATTCTTACATCAAGGATGGGCAGCCACCTATTGCCGAGCGAGGACACAATGTTGCAAATGAAGGTCAAACCCAGGAAGATGAGGAAAACCTGGTACGGCTCGCCAGCAAGGACGCCGACACCAGGTTCCGACTCGAAAACGTTGACGCATGCGACGATGAACAGAGCAGTTCCAAAGTTCACGGCCAGAGTAATGGTAATGTTTCCCACCACGTACAACCAGCCGCAAATCCAGCTGGCCACGCGGCGGTACTTGGGAGAGGACAGCATGAAGGCTTGGTAGTAGACACCTATCAGAGAGAAGTCGTCAGCATAAAGTCCGGATTTGGCGAATTTCGGAGCCGGCCGGCCGTCGCAACGGCAAACATGACGGAGAAGAAAAGCTGGTAAGTACCTCCGGCAGTAGGGTAGACACTGGTGATTTCACCGAGCGAGGCAGCGACACAGATGATGATCAAAGACACGCCGAGCCATCCCCAGATAATGTTCACAGGACCACCGCCAGCCAAGGGGTAGATCATGGTAGTGGCAAGACCGTAGGGGATAGCAGCGAGGACGAAGGACATGAAGGCAACCTGCAGCGTTGAGCGATTACGCTCGAGCTCGGGCTTGTAACCCAGAGACTCGAGCATGTTATCGGCACCGCCATCGTCGGAACGGGAGGGTCGGGTAGTGTAGCCATCCTTGATATCGCCCTTGTTGAAGCCGAGATCGTGCTCGCGAGCACCGGGGTCTTGCGAGAGCACATGCGCCATGATGAAAGCCCGTTTTGTTGTTTGACTATACTATCTGTCGAGTAGCAAGTCAAAATCGGGCTCCGAGGCGACGAGAGGGAGGACCGGAAAGGAGAGAAAGGTTAAAAAAGTGAGACGACTCTTCCAATTGACATGAGGGACAGTGAAGGCCTTATGTGATTTGGAAAGCCAAGAGGAAGGGAAGTTTATTTGGGGGAGGATCGGCCGTGTGTAACTGGAATTGAAGTATTCCAGAGCCGAGGAGATGGGAAGACGAAGAGTTTAAAAGGAAGGAGGAAAAGAAAAAGAGGCAAAAACCGGCAAGGGTCGAAAAAATAGACAAACGAGACAAATCAGACAGACAGGCTGCCGGAGAAAGATTGACAGACAGAACAGCCGGCAGGGAAGGTCTCGATTGAGTTGAGGCAGTCCTTACTCCTCACTGTACAACTTCCATTCAGTGCCGTCCCGTACTGGGCTATCAGTCGGTTCCTCTCTCACTCCTTGGTGTCGCGTTCGCCGGGATGGGTGAATGACGTCCATCTCATTGGACATGGACGTAGGCTGCGGGACCAAACTCCCAAAGAGTTGTAGTGTGCCTTCGACACCCCCATGCCCATGCCCATGTCCTTTGCCCCCCTCTCAGCCCCTTGTCCGTCCGTATGTAGTCGCATGTCTCGTCCTATCAGTGCTGTCCCTGTACCTATCTATCCATAGGATACAGGCGCCGTGTGCACTGCTGGGCGCGGGCGGGCTCGCACAATGTCGATGAAGGGTTTCTTAGCGTAGGTTCCCTCAACTTGTGTCTGTTTATCTCTCGCGGCCTCTTTGGTCTGACTCGGGGTCCCCGGTGGATTCGACCGGTGCCACAGCAATCTTGTTGCCCACACTCTGACCTCCCAAGACTTGCCGGGCAGTCAGCGCGGGTAGCATGGGCGCTCTCTCTCGCTTACGGACGACGTCCTGCGGCACAGTGAAGGGCAACGCAACGCCGTGCAAGGCAAGGCCGAGAAGATAGAGCTGAGGTGCCTGGCATGTGGCCAGCGTCAGCCGTATCGAAGCATTCAAGCATCGCATCGCTCGCAACAGCCGTATCTGGTGTGGTGCCAAGACCCAGGCCGAAGAAGTGAGCCTGTAAGAGCGCGTGTAGAGCCAGACGGTGTCGGCTCTGGGCCTGGTTGCGGTAATTTGTCCCGCGCTATCGACCGCAGGTCTAAAGCATATTGAGCCCATCGTTGGAACACCCGACCCAAGGTAAATGGGATTTATCGGCGGTACTTTGGGCTCTAGCCTGTCAGCCTGTCTTGCATTTGCATTTGCATTTCCTCTGCCCTGTATCCCTAATCATCAGCCGATTGGGCTGCGGCCCTTTGGACATTGGTCCGCGCCCCTTAGGACTTTGCTGCGCGCCTGTGTGTCGCACGACTTGGATTAGGCCTGAGAGTCCTATGGAGAGTGGCGGCGGGATGGCGAGACATTGAGACTTTGCAAATCCTTTTCCCGCACTACAGTGCCGCGGTTCGACAAGTGGTCAAGGTTTGGCTGTCCGCTAGCTGGCGCTAGGAACCCATGGAGGCATTATTCTTCGTGTGTTCTTCGCGGCTTCTTGCGCATGTGTGTTGTCCCGCACGGGTGGGTTGGGGGCGATGTACGAATAATCAAGCCATCCGTACTTGTTGGAAATGTGTAGGTACTTTGAGAATTGAGACCTTGTCAACACTCTCTTCCAGGTTTCTCCTCAAAAACTCTCCTCTTTTCCCCTCCCCCGTCGGCGCCGAAAGCGAAAGGGATGACCCCGAGGAGCCGTGAAGCCGCGAGGCGTCGGATGAGGCTCCAACGTTCCACGTTGTTACGCTTTGTGGTTGCGGCTTGCGCTCCACGTCTAATAATCCTCGTCGTGTCGAGGGGAAACAATCAGGGACCGAGTGCCTAGAGGCAGCGGCAGCGGCAGCACAAAAAAATCGTCAACCTCTGAGACAGCAAAGAAATGATCCATTTCTCCATCAGTCCTCATCCTCGACCTGCTCAATGCACATAATGCGTAATGACGTAGTGCTGTGGTCCCAGTTGCCCGACTAGCGCCGCATGCTCTCCACGCAAATGCAGACCGTTGGTTCGCTCGGTGCGAGTCGTGGAGTCTCTCAATCTTCCGTCTTGCCGTCTTGATCCCGACGACGGTGGAGGACGACACGGTTGGCGGTCGCAAAGCGAGCGAGTGAGCGTTTGAAAAGTGAGCCAAGTGGACGCGCTTGGATGGAGAGAGAATGGAGAGAAATGGAGGAAAATGGAGGAGACTGGAGCAGATGGGGGGAGAGACAGGGGCTCCCCCCGTTCTGCACAGGGAATCCCAAGGCTGTCTCTGCGCGCCAACACAGGGTCGGGGGGCACACCTTGAATAACTCCCTGATACAACCAAGCCCACTAGGATCGTGAGGCCTGCAAGCTCCCGTGGGAAGTGGTTCTGAAGTGGCTCTGAGGAGGCCCTGAATAGGTGCTGATGTCACAGATGGTACTCCAGTGATGATCCGCCCACCTACCGCACCAAGTTAGAGCCAAGCTGAGTCGTACGTAAGAGTATCTCTGCGCCGGCTTAACGCGGGTGAGATACTTGTCGGTGACAATCGTCGGTGGCTGTCAGTCTACCATTCATGTCTGTCGTCGGGATGTGAGGAAAGCGTTCGATTCCTTGATGGGAAAGACAGACGAGTCGTCAAGCCAAGAAATTTCTCCCTCAGCACCTATCGAGCCGGCTCAGCGCCAAACCCGGCTATTTGGTGGAGGGAAGCCAGGTCAGTCCGGGGGATGACACCCGATCGCAGCACGCGCGACAAGGACGTCGACGTTTGTCCCGCCATGCTGGGTCGTCCACTTGCGCTGAAGCCTGAAGGCTCGCTGATGGCGCAATTGGTACCCTTAGACCCTGGAGACCCTGTCCACTGCCAGGCTGAACAGGAGGGGCACACTCACGATACGTATATACGTATCGAATCCGGGGAAAGGCTGAGATGGCATGATGGAACAAATCGATAGCCTTGCATCATGATCAGCTCAATGGCTTTCCAATGAGGCCCAGCGAGGGCAGCAAAATGCGCAACGCCTCGCTTTTGATGGAAGCGGGTGTGGCGCGCGCGATGACGGTCGCTGGTGAAGTGGGGATGGCGAGAGCGAGATTTAACACACCGAGTGCAGACCGACAAATTGCTTGGCGGAGTCCCGAAAGAAAGCGTATGAATCGGGCAAAGTAAAAGGTTCGATTGCCTTTCCGGAGAGCCCGATACAACCACCACTAGAAGCCATTTAGACGAAGTGACGTTGAATTTGAGACCTCGTATGCAGAATAAGGATACCAGCGTACAGGTAGGTGTACCTGGTCAGTGACTTTGGTAAGGGTGATCGAACGCCCGCAGACACGCGCGCAGGGTCTCGAGAACGGTTCCTCCTCATCCTTCGCTCCCGTACGTCAAAACATTTAGGTGCCGCTGAGCCGCAGCTGGAAACGAATTAGCGAGGGCATCACATGGCGGTGACCAACAGCATCCATGAACCAACATTTGCCCTGGAAGAGATCTGCGTCTAGATTCTCCGTTGCAGTGCAGTGCAACAGTATGTAGATAGCCATGCGAGAGCCGAGAGGGCAAGGCAAGGTACATGGGGGAGTCGGGAGTGGTCCAGGACGGGAGGACGTCTAATAGGGAACCCCGCTGTAGGTCTTCAAGTGAGGAAGGTTGTTTAGAGGCGCCAAGACCACGGCAGCTGTTGATGAGAGCGGAATGCGACGTGGAGTTGAAGACCAAGAGAAACACGTTCGCTGGCGTATTTTGACATGAAGTTGAGTGGAGTGAACCTCGCGTCTGTACCTTACGGAGACATCCACCGCGGGCCTGAGAAATGCGGCAAGATGTCGTCGGATCGGAAGCACGTGGTTGCGTCCAGATGGAGTGGGCGGGAAGGTGCATCTCAAGAAGGGGGACATCGCACCTTCCTTTCCTTCCACCTGCAATATCTTAGAGAACAAATGGAAGGTGCGCAGGTTCCGTCGTCGCACCTGCCTCACATCGTGGCTTCCTCAAGGCTGACAGTGACCAGACCCACCCGTGCCTTCCTCCACCGACGCCTTGGATCCTCTCCAGCCTTGCGGCAACCGCATCTCTCTGACGCCTCCATCTTTCCTGGGCCATCGCCAAAGTCTCCCATTTTCCATTGACGAAGATCCTTACTCCTTGCTCTAGACATGGCCATGTTAGCTCGACTGCAGGATGCGAACTACGGCTGCATCAATCTTTGATTCTTGAATCCCTTGCCATCGACCGGGACCAAGGCACATCTCCTATGTATGTACGGATAAGCTATACTCTATGCCGGCTACACCACTCGTGCGATTAATTCACGGAGTAATGTCACCCAGCGAGACGAGAAAACGCTGACAGCCGGGGAAGCTCACATGGCTATGTACGGAGTAGACGAAGCAACCAACATCTCATCGGAACAGATCCTTGATACAGCGTGCTGGACGGCACAAGGGCATCGATACACCATGGGCTAAGGTACTGATAGGCAGAGAAACATCAGTTCCGACTCTACCAACTCCGTACCCTGTTAGCGAGGTACTTGCAAGAACGAAGGCGGCCGACAAGCAGGCCGCCCTGACAGGAGTGACGACGACGTTTAGCCCTGAACACATCTCCAACTACCGACTTCTAGCCCTCGGGAATAGCGATCCTACGCAGATCACGCGACGTCTTCCCAAATCCAGGAAACTCAGCCGGTATAGACTGAGCGAGACCAATGGCTATCCCGGCATTCACAGCCACGGGGCGGCCTACACGCCGGGAAACCGATTTGATAACGCCACAAGTGTCTCCTGACCAAGATGTCAACTTGTCGCAGACCGCGCCAGCGCGCCTCGAAGATAGGACTATAGCCGCCAAACACCACCCGCCTCGGTAAGGCATACGGCGTAGCTTACCATTCAGACTAGGGACTCGGGGAAAGACATCCTGCTCATCCGCGCAATGTACGACTATCCGAACTGATACGTTACGGGGACTTTGCTGACCGTGGCCATCAAGAAGCCCACTCGATGTAGGGGCGGAAAGGGGCCTCCTCCATCACTGCGTGGGGGACCTACCGAAACCCCAGACTGCTGTGGTTGCTTATCTCAAGGCTCAAGGATGGAATTGTGGACGCCGAGGAATCCCCTTGAACCCCTTGTCGCTCCTGGTTGCCTGGGTCGCCGTTCGAAAACAGCAATCGCCTATCGCCCAAGATAAGACGCAGTTAGCTTTACGAAACAAGTCTGCGGCCAGACCTTCGGAAACAATCCAAAGATACGACACCATTTGGAGGTTGACACTCGCAAGCCGTACTCTTATCTGGGCGGCATGCGCATCCGTCGAGCACCTTGATCGGAGACGATACTGCTTCCACCGCTCACGTGGTCGGTGTCTGCGAAAAGCATCCGACGTCCAATTTCTGGACCGATCGCGATGGGCAGCAAACGGCACAGCTGTGATCTTACGAGGCAAGATACGCTCAGATGCGCTGCGCATGGCCAGCTGTTGCTTACAGCTCCTAGGAACCCATATGGTCTGGTGTAGTTGACGATTACGAGAGGGAATTGGGACGCGCAGCAGTAGGATGATACGACGCAAGACAAGGCATTGCGGAGCAGAGCAAGTCCGCACGTGAAGAAGACCAGGTCGTCCAAGAGGCTCGAATCCACAAAGTTGCGTACTGCGTACTTGCAACGGCCGGCAACGATTGGCCAAGAACCGGACCACCAGTAACCAACAACTGTCGGGTCTCAACAATTGCTCTGCCGCTCTGACAGACATATCTCTTTGGCTTGATGTCTTCGTCAGTCCCAGTATTGAGTGCAAAATACCGCGTTTCACCTCGGTACATTGCACCTCTGGACCAGTGGACAGTGGACTACAGCGCTAGGCAGCGCTGCGCAGTGCGCACATGCCTGCAGCATCCATCGCCCCTGTATTTTGAGGACCTTGGGTCGCTTGGGTCCCCCGTTGCCCCCCGAAGCTAAGGCTGCAGCAGCGCAATCTTCATGAAATGATGGTGCGTTCCAACAATTTCAGCGAGTGTAACATCTGCGTGGAGACGAGTCGACAGCAGCTGGGAAGACCGGTCGGAGGACGTCCGGAATGGGGCAAACATCAATCCAGGCCCGGATCCACAGTCGGGGATGAATCGGGCGAGAAAGTGGCCTGTGCACGGAGAAAAACCGTCCCTGGTTGGTCCACGGCACATTGTCGGTGACGGCCCCACCGGTGCAGAGTTCTCACAGGTCCCTCGTATCCGAAGAACCCACTCTGAGCCGTTTCTGCCCCATCTACTGGTCCGTTCCGTTGCACTAACAATTTCTGCAGACGGAACTCAATTCTCGAGGTACGTACCCAAAAAAGACGCATCGGCGGAGTTCACCGAATTCGTCAAATCGCAACAAAAAAAATCATCGGACAATGGATATCAATATCACCACGACATGCAAAAAGACAATCTTGAAAGGGACGAGACTCGAACTCGCGCGGGTTGCCCCACCAGGAAACAGATGTTAAGCTGACCTTAACCTGGCGCCATAACCAACTCGGCCACCCTTCCAATACTGAGAAGATCTCTGGAAGTTGAGTGATGACCCGGAATTAGGGCTCATATTCTAAGCTTCTATACCTGTGCCAGCCCGATTGCCAAGCAACAGATGCCAGTGATCCTCAACTGCGTGTGATGAAGGCACTCTGGAGAACCACGCCTCTAGGTCCCAAGGTACGAACTGTGTCCTGTAGCACAGATCTCGGGGACGGGATGTTAGAACTTGATCGTCCATCTCCATACTCGACCGCATATCCGGGGAGGGTCTAGTACGATACTTGGAGTAGACTGCATTCAAGCAAGCTCTCATCTCAGCCATAGCAAGATTACAAAGCGCACATTGCGCAAGTTAGCGATTCACCCCTTGACCAAGAACCTCTAACTCGACGTGGATGAAGTATCCAAGCTTACTGCCGCCCGATGCAAGTCCGTGGGCCAAACCCAAAGGCAAGAAATGAACGTTGTCGATCAGTGTTGTCTTCTGAATCCAACCATCTCTCAGGAACGAATTGGCATACGTCCGGGAACGTACTCTCATCCAGGCGATGCATGCTAAAGGAGTTAAACGCCACGATCGAATTCTTGGGGATGAAATATCCATCAATAAAGGCGCTCTGTTTTGACGCGTAACGTGGAAGCGACATCGTTCCTAGGGCAAATAAACGCAAGCCCTCATGAACAACAGCGCTCAGATAGGGCAGTTTGTGAAGAGGCCGATCATTCTCTGCTTCGACAAGCTCGTTGTGAAGTTTTTGGACTCTTCCCTCGTGTTTGGGCCGAGAGAGTTCCCAAATGAGCCAACACAAGGTATCACCTATAGTTTCGATCCCAGCGCCAATGTGGTCGAGGCATTCAGCTTCTGCCAGGGGCCTGCTTACATGGCTCGATTCTGAAAGCTTTCGTGCCAAGGTGAAGTCGGAGTAGTCTCCGGTTCCCAACGAGCTCTGCACAAACCTTCGCAAAAAGTTGCTTCCTTGTTCCAGGTCGACCAGCTTCGAGAACACGGCCTCCCAGAGTGGTGATAGTAGGGGCAGATAATGGTGCAACAAGGTTACTGCGAGACTCGTTAGTGTTAAGAACGCATCCCGGAGAGTTTCTTGACTCTAAAGCGCGTTCGATGAGAATCTACGTTCTCCGGTTTTGGCATAAGGATAGCAGCTTGACCATCTGCTGGTCACCAGCGTCGAATAGTGAATCTGTTCTGCGAGGATGAAACAACATCCCAGTCACACAATCGAGAGCGTATGCATGCAGGTAAAACTAATATTTCAGCGCACACAGTCAGAAACCACATTCATGCGGGTGACCTCGGGTATCTCACGTAGATGTCTGCCGTATCTGGAACCGCACACACCGCCCCAAAGGCTCCTGCCCGCTCGTCTATCATCTCGATGATCTGAGGTCGCAGAACCGATGAGTTGGAGTACCGGCCAGCGAGATGGCGCCGTATAGTGCTATGCTATCATTGGTTACGTTAGCCATAGAGCACGGAACTTACATTTGGAAGAGAGTGTCATAGGTACGGTATTTGAGTCGAGGGCTGTGAACTGGTTGCTGCAGATGTCAGATCCATGATCACAACAGGCGTCAAAAACAAACCCGTGGCAAGGCACTTACATGTGACCGTCTTGCTGAACGAGAGAGTATAGCTCCATTTTTAGAAGTCCTTACTTCCCGAGCCGTAGATTTGCTTTGCTGCTATGTAGCTTGCGAACGAAACCTCGTTGCACGCGATTTGAACGACGGGTCCAAATCGAAGATGTAGGTTATCAAACCGTTCTCTTTTCTGACCGAACAGTTCACGATATTTGACAAATAGGCTTGTGAGCTTCAAGTGCCAAGGGCCAGGGATCTTAGCTGTCGCCTTGAGACGGAGGGTTCGTATCCAATGTACAAAAGAAACCTGCATTGATCGGGCAATTGGCATTAATCGCAACTTGTAGTGCCGAGGAACATTTGCGGAGAAGCCCGGAGCAAGACCAGTCCGTTTTAGGCAATTTTTCCACCGAGGCTCGTCGCATCCTTTTGCTGCGGCCGCGTGACCATCATGTACTGGTCGAAAGGAGCAGATTTTCCGCGTGCATGACGATAATGACGGATTCCAACGTTTCTCATATTTTCGGCTTGCTAGCTGAATAATGGCAGTCATGCTAGTGGCTTCTAATCGATACACTGACGAGCCTGCCTTCGTCGCCGAAGTCTATCGCATACCATGCCCGGTCGGTAAAATTCTGGCCGTCGATCGGGGGCAGCATAATCTTCTACATTTGCGTCCTTGCATTTCACTACCTACTCTGCAGCGAAGGACTAATATTGGGACATGGCCTATGAGATTTTGGTGGTAAGACTTCCCGATTGACACATTTCGATGTTTGAATCCGAGGCCCCCTTCATGGAGGTAGAATGAGGCCTGCATCAAATAAGTATTCTTGCACGCTATCTGAAAACCATATGAAATATGAATCTTGTTTGCAATCTTAAGATCGTCTTGCTCCAGCGAACCAAGCAGAGAGGTACATGCAGCCATGTTAGAGAGTGCCACTGCAACCAAAATTTCCCTCCCCCCTGCCGGCATCTGGCAGTGCACTGAACGAGATAAACAAGACTTACAGCGTCGGAGGGATCAACTCTTTGCCAGTGTACCTAGTCTCTGGGCAAGGTTCCCGAGTTCGCGTAAGATGCACCCCGCCCGGGATGTCTTTGTCCTTGAGACTAACTGCAGGTCAAGGATTCCGATGGGCGCGAGCTGATTGACTTCATCTGTGGATTCAGCGCCAGCAACCTTGGGCAATGTCATCCGAGGCTTCTTGAAGCGCAAGTCAACTCAGCCAAGAAAAGTCAGAAAACGATCTTCATCTATGCCGCTGATCATTCTGTGCTAACTTGTACCCAGTAACACTCGCCAATATTGCTGGCCAAGCAGAAGGATGGCCTCGTTTGGCCAAACGGTTGTATGATAAGTTTGGCTATGACAAAGTGTTGGCCATGACGTCGGGCTCTGAAGCTACAGATACGGCTTGCAAGTTGGCGCGTGGATGGGGAGTCGACATCAAGAAAATCGACCCTAGGAAGATTCTTGTCCTCGGAACGTCAGACAACTACCACGGTACGCTTTCTGGAGTGTGGCCTCTCATGGAGCCGGAGGCCGGCTGGGAAGGTAAGCCGCCACATCAAGCTTATCTTGATAAATGTTAAAATAGTAAAATGAAACCCAGAATTCGCGACATTCGGCAAAAGTATGACCAACATCAACCCTCAAACAGGAAAGGTTCTTCGCTACCTTCATGTCGAAGACTATGCAGAGATATTTGAGCAGATGCATGAGCGTATCGCTGCCATCATCATGGAGCCACTTCATGGACTTGCCAGGCGAGTTATCTTCCCAATGCCGCATCTAACATTGCGACACAATCGAACAATTTACTAACCCTTCCAAGGACCATGGAGGAAGAGATCGACTTTTGCATTGGCGTCTGGAAGCTATGCAAGCAGTACAATATTCTCTTCATCGCAGACGAAGTCCGGATGGGATCCTGCAAGACTGGCAGGTTCTTGAGTTCTGACTGGATGGGACCCGAGCACAAACCAGATATGGTGACCATGGGCAAGTCTATCTCCGGAGGTGTCTTGCCAACCTCATTCCTGCTTGGCCCCGATGAAGTCATGAAAAAAATGAAGCCATACCACTCAGTTAGCACGTTCTCAATGTCTTCGATGGCCGTCACAGGTGTGACCACCGCATTGGATATCTACGAGGAGGAGAACCTACAGCAGCGGGCCCGAGTCATCCATGCCAAATGGAGCACGCAAACATCGACATGGAATTTCCCCTGGCTGCGATACTGTCCAGCTTTCGGCGCGGACTTGATTATCTTGCTGGACACAGAGTACGAAAGTAAATCGGCGAACATTACTCCCCGCCGGTTCTCATTGCTGTGCGCTAGCAAGGGTCTACTTGTCTTTCCTGGCCCTGATGGCCGCATTCGTTTGGGAGTCGCCTTGACTATTCCCGAAGAAGATCTCTTCCAAGGCTTCAAGATTTCAAAAAAAAAAAAAGCGTTAGAAGAGTTGCCACGGTACGGCGAGATTGAAGGTTCTGAAGAAACCATGGGTGCTTTCTGATCTCCGTGCACCACTTTAGGAAGGAACTTGAAACTTTGATGCATTTGATTTCTGTATTACGAGGAAGAAGCGCAGAGTATGTCTTACCTCGACCATCATTGGTGACGAAGCTATCGCCACATACGTACACCAAAGCGAAAGCCTATTCTGACAAGATTTGTAGTGTAATAAAAAACGCCCGAAATGTTCACTTTGGTTGAAGGCTCATCTGGCCTGCGACCTCGAGGTTTTCAAGATATGGACACCCGAAGAACCCGAGAATCAGGAACCAGGCATGCAGAAACATGCTTCTAGCAGCCGAATAGTAGAGAGTCAACGTTTAGTTTCTGATTCAACGGCCCTTTGCACAGCTGAGGTCCCTTCAGAGACTCACAACGATGATCTTCTGACTGGAGATCCAACCGGTGACCTGTGGCTCGTAACCGGCCACACGGGTGATCGTGGGTTTCCGGGGTTCAATCTTCCTGGCAGTCAAGATGTCAACAATGGCGATCATCACTTTGAGACCCTTTTCATGGACGAAAACGCCATTGAGAGTGCGGAGTTGTACGGAGAGTAGGCTCCAAACGACGCACTACTCTCTGCCTTCGACGACATAGAAGTCGATACGCAGCTCCTGGACTCTCTAGACATGAACAACGTAATGGACTCCGTCTTGGATGATCTTGCAGTGAATACAAGCTTGCTCTCTTGTAATCCAATGACTGGGAATCGCCGAGATTTCATGCACGACTCTACATCAATGACTCACTGTCCGATGCCTTGGCCGCCGGACATGCTTGCATCACCCGAGAAACGTGAACAGCCCTGACATTGGGTATAGTCGGAGGATATGTTGTTGATGCTGGGATCTTGTGGGTGCATTTTCATGTTGCAATTGCCTTCGGAGTTCTCCTCTTACTCGAGATATCATTCTTACCGGAAACATTCTACCCACGAAAATCTATATCAGACAGTGTCTTACTGGACCAAGAGTGAAACATCGTCAAAACAACGAAGAATTTGAGGCTCTGGGTAAGTCTTTTTGCACCGTGGCTGTTTCAAAATCCTCACGATTTTGCAGGGAGTACGGCAGCTTCAAGTAGGGTCAAAGAGGCTGATGTTTATGACGGCCATCCACTTCATGAAGCTTGTGGCCCAGCCTCGATTTTTGTGTGCAGTCATTCCTTACATATTCTTCCAGTATTGGTGGTAAAATACACTGCCAAAATCAGGTGACAATGTTACGAGAGTCCTTTATCTAGCGGGATCTGTCCAGGGTCGTCTGTTTTCTCACAATGGGGCCAGTGGCATATGCCCAATTCAGCAGCCAAACTCAGGGTTTGCTTTGGCTTGGCCTCATCCTAGGCACTGGTACTATCGAAATGGTGTGTTCTAGTCGGATTCTTGACAAACTCGCGTCCCAGCTCGCCAGAAGCAAGAATGATATAATTGCACCCGCGATGTATCTATGGCTTGCATATCCCGCGGCACTACTCGGGGCGGGAGGATGCGTCTTGTGGGGTATTTTGATTGATCGCAGTTGGCATTTCATGATAGGAGAGGTCGCTTTGTTCATCTGTGAGAAGACAACCCCTCATCCGGGAACCCTTAACTAATGTATGGCGCAGTCGCTGCAGGATTCAAATGGGAAACGTAACAGTGATAACGTACTCGATCGCTGCTTTCCCAGATCAGGTCCTGGAAGTCATATCTTTGTATGGGTTTCTCTACAATGTGGGGCGATCTTTTTGTACATTATGTACTCTAGGAGATGCAAAAGGAACACAAGCTTACTCAATATTATGCGGCCTATAGATTTCTGCGTTCCTTGTCCCTTGGTTCATCAATACTTGGGTTGAAGCTGTTGGTATGGTACCCGCCTGCCTCTCAGCCCAACATAGACTAACAAGTGGGTTAGGTTTGACCTGGAGTTTTGTCACCCAAGCTCTTATCACTCTTTTGGTAATCCCATGCAACTTGATCCTTCAAACGTGCGGTAGAACGCGAGCAAAACACGGCCATAATGCGGCGTAGAATGCCGCCTTCCGTATATGAAGCGGTTTGACTCGGAGACACAGGGGGGGTGACAATGTCTTTCAAGTACGGGCGATTAGGGATAGTAGCTTCCGACTGCAACAAGTTGACTTAAATGCTCTGACAAGAGTAAGCGGGCGCCGGTCTAGCAGGATAGTTTGTAAACATTGCTTGATGGAAATTGAGGTCAAATTTTGAGTAAGATAACGCCGAATCCACAACTTCTCCCGGCGACTAGGCCCCATCAAGACGACCCCCGCCTACTTCTAGCTTGGATTTCGCTTCGCTGACCAGAATCAGCGAGTTCGTGAGAAGATAATCGTCGTTATCGGGCTCTGCTCGGTTTGGCGCATATCTTGGTGCAAACCCTTCTTCCCAACCAAGACATCGTGCCCTTTCGCGAGTCACGTTCGCGCCGTCGTGCGCTTCGAGCCCTACTCCGTGGCCACCAACTGCCATATAGTCGTCCTCCCGTTGGCAATCTGCGTTACCATAATCTTTCCACTCATCACCATACCGCCCGTCACCACCGAGGGTATCTTGCCGCGTTTCGCTATGCCTTGGGTCGACTGATCGAAGCACATGCCGTTGTTCGCGTCACGAATTCGCAGTTTTCCCCCGTCTGACTGAACCGTCGCCACGAATGCGCAATTTCCAGGAACGCATCCATATACGCATTCGTCCATCTCGAGTTCCGCCCTGTTACCGCTACTCGGCCACCATGTTGTCAACCTCCACTTTTGCGGAATTTCGCCATCTACGCCGCGGGAGACCATCATGACACGTCTGGCATCTGTGACGAGCTGCACTGGTTCCCACCCGCCGTCGTCCATCGCCGGCTGAGCCTTCGATTCGCCAATATACGTCCATGTTGCGACGTCCCAGCTCACCAGCCTCCCCGAACGATCCACCGTTGCGAGTCGACTTGAATCCGTCGAAAATGCGAACTTGGATACCGGCCGGCCGCTGGTCACTTTCTTGCTTTCGCTGATTGTCTGGACGTGCGTGTTGATAATTGTTTCCCAAACGTCCACACACCCGGCCGATATCCACGCGAGTAAACGACCATCAGGCGAAAATTGTGGTGAGTGGAAGTCCAAACCCGTCGTGAACATTGCCTCAGGGGCTTTGTCTGCCCAGTTGAACGTCCATACCTCCTCGCATTTGGACCCCGACCGGAACGACAGCGCGAGAACGTCGCTACTTGTCGGAGAGATGGCAATGCCCGTAATGTGGTCGAGGACTATGTCGATTTCGATGCGCTGAGGAGGCAAGTTGAGCTTGACATTCCAAATGAGGATGTCGCGCTCGCCGTGTACTGTCGCGAGAATGTCTTCTGATATACTCAGGAGTCTGATGTGCGACGCGATGCCTTGCCCTGACGGCACTGTTTGTGAAAATCTGTACTGCGCGTATATGGGCTCATCCAGGCTGTCCTCACGCCGCGTCATGACAGTGTCGTGAGGCATGGCCTGCGGACTGTCTGATGCGATTGGAAGTATTCACGCATCCCTTGGTGGGCTATGAGGCTGTGAGAGATCTCACTGAGGTATCCCACAACGGGCCAGTCTATTTTGGATGGGTGTCTCGCGGCGCTAGTAGCTGCAGCCTGTCAGACCGCCACGAGGTCGGCATCCGAAGCTGCCTGCATGCTCTCAGATACGCACGACCATCCCGGGTGGAACTACCTGCCATATTGGGGCTTACATGAGGTCTGAGCCAGAGACAAGAGACTCTGGTGGTCAATGAAACATCGGAGTGACAGCTTTTGGAGGGAAGCCTTTGTGCTGAGAGGCTTAGATTCAAGTTATCCGCCGAGGAGATTGAGAGGTGGTCGGCGATCATGGAGATCATGGGTTGTCAATGCCCAAGCACAGTAGAGACCTTAAATCTTATCAAAGGACTCATGTCATGATGTGAGTTCGTAGTTTTGTTTCCGAGTTCGGGCTCCCATGATTTTCAACTTTGCCTCTCCGCGATGTCACATGAACCGGAAGACTTCCATCACTTGACAGAGGTTTAGAGGATGCGAGTAAAAAGCTCATCGGTGTTAAGATCTTAGTGTATCATGGCCATAATTCTGAGGTCCATGAACTGCTTTCTACTCTGGGCCAAGTTCAAACATGATTGTAGCTACAATCTGTCAGGAGAATTTCTCCCCGTCTGTGGGTGCATGCCGGAGTTTGGAAGTCTCACCAGACGTGACTTGAAGACTTCGCGGAACCAAGGACGAGATGCAGCAGACGTATAGCTTTTCGCGTTGACGTTGACTGAATCTTATATTTTTCAGTACGGAGTGGAGGAGAAAGAGGTACACTCCCTGTTGTCCAGGCTGAGGGCACCTTGGCGCGGTTCAAACCGTTTCCTGCTTCGATGCAAAGGTTTCGAGTTGCTCTCAGTGATATTTGACGTGGGCTACCTCACTATGTTCCAGCCATGATGCCATATCACTTGATGCCGATACCATTATCAACATCTTTACTACCACGGTGCCCTCAACTTCTGAATCTATGTGGTCTCCCTTGATAAGCAAGAATATAAGCCTGGATACACTCACCTGTTGATCGGCTCAGGACAAAGACCTGACACCTCTCATGAAACTGCTTTCAGGACCTCGGCCTGGATGAGCCCCTCAACAAAGCGCACAATGCCCCTCACTGCAAGTCTAGCCACTGTATCGCCTCCCTCCAACTCTGCATTGAAAGAACACACGACCAAAGACGTCGGACTCGTCTTCGTCGGAATCGTCTCTAAGCACCCTATCAAATCTTGCTCATCCAACCCCCCTGGAGAAGGGAACTCATTCACTCTCCCGAACGACTCATCCAAAACATCGAGATCGAGATGAATATGCGTCTTCTCGAACCTCCTCCGCTCCAACAACACCCCCAGTTCCTTTGAGAAATCGACTTTACTCTTCTCGTCACCCCAGATAACATCCACACCAGCCTCCGTCACTGTCTTCCTCTGCAGCTCAGACACGTCCCTCAGGCCGCAATACGCCACTCGATCAAGACTCAAGGGTTTATGCCCCGGCACGGATTCCATCAGCTTATGCCAGCTCATCCCAGCCGCCATAGACAGCGCCATTGCATCAAGGTACCCATTCTCGTTTGTTGACGGTGTATCCAGGTCATCGTGTGCGTCTATCCACAGCAGGTTCAAGCCCGGAACGGAAGCGTTAAGACCTGCTGCCACGGCGGTGCTGGCGTAGCAGTTCCCCGAGAGGACAAGCGGGAAAGAGTGTGCGGCTACGGCCTCCGAGACGGCGGTGGATATGCGGCGGAGGAGTTCAAATGTGCGGCCGATCTCGCCTTCAAAGTCGTCTACGGGACCGATGTTGACGAAGCGGATTGGGGCTAGGGATTCGAGTTTGTCGGCTAGGCCGTGAGAGAGGATGCGGTGGGGGCCGGTGCCGACGCGGTGGTTGGGGATGCCGACGTGGTATGGCGAGACGACGATAGTGACCGAGGTGTAGGACATTATGTTTGTTTTGGTTTGACGATGACTAGAGATTTTGATATGTAATGCGGCCCTTTGGGTCTTCATCTTGGTTGGGGCCTGGACTACCTAGTTTATGTACCACGTCAAGGAGCCGGCAAGCTTTACCTCATAAACCGAAAGTAGCATTTCTTTCCCGCGTTCTTCTGGTTCCACTCTCTGCGTTGTATGTTGACGCAGCCGGAAAATATTTCACGCATTACAAAGCAGTCTTCTGTGTCGGTCCGTCTTGGTGTTACTGTCAGGGCATACTGAATTCTGTCCATATCATCAGCTAAGATTTGCTGAGCTCCAACATTGCGGAGGAGAGTGACAGCCTTGGGCCAATGGAGATGTCTTGGCAAAACCGCAAGTCTCTCTGCATCGCGTAGAGATATCAATTACTGTCAAGCTTGATTGTTCGAAATTCTTCTTTGTATCAACTTGCCCAACCTTTGCCCTGGCCATATCCCGGTGGATTGCTTTCGCCCCGTCCACGATATGTCGTCGGTGGTGTAGAACTCTGACACCAGCATCGGCCCCGTTGTGCATCGAAGTCGAGTTCATGTTCGCCTCACATGTAATCTCGAATTCCGTCAATAGGCATTTAAAACGCCTTCTACTACTGATAGCCACGTGTGCCAACGGTGACAGGTTGACCTACCGTCATCTTTGGTGGCTTTTCTGCCACGTCCGGGAAACGCGTACGATGAATCTAACACGGGTGGTCTATCGTCAACGGGATGTTATCAAATTAGGCAGTCGAGTTATTAAATTCGAGAGTTTTGAGGATGGCAGATTGAAGTTCGACACCACGCTTTTGTGCAAACGTTGTATGACCGATTTGAAATGTCTAAACCTAGCCCTCGTGTGACAATGCGGGCATATGGAATTATGAACTATACTCAGAAGATCAAGGGGGAGATGTGGAGTGGCATCAAATACACTACGCGAGGACTTTGAGAAAGAAATCTGTTCTTTGCGAGGATTCGTTGCTTTTGATAGACTGAAATCAAGACCAGCGTCGAGACCTGTATGAAAACGCAGACAACATCAGACAAGCCACATATCAAACTCATCTACAGACTACAATTCAAGCTGGACATCCTCCTGGGTTGAATTAACCATCCAAATAAAAGCATTTGGAACTCTAAAAGTTGGCCCCAACAGCCGTGCAGCTTCACGTTGTTTACGGTTCACCAAGGTAGGTACCTATACACAGGTAAGGCAGGTACATTGAGGCTGTTCTACCTTCACATCTCTAACTTCCTTTACTGGAAACAGCCAGCCTGGCAATCACTCATCGCACCTTCCTTCACGTTTCCCCCGGTTTCTGCCTCCTTCTATGCCACAAATATCAAAACAAACCCCCAACACGTGACGCCGATGTTCCTGGCCATACACCCTTTCCCACATTCTATGCAGTCAATATTCTTTTTCCTTTTCTGCCTATCACTCTTTTTCCCATCCAAACTTCCCACACACAAAACCTCTTCTCTTCTCTTTGTTCAAATAGCATTGTATGCGAGTTTACCACCCTTTTCTCCAGCCCCGACTGGAATCATCCACCCTGGATGCCATCCTCAGTACTGATAGTCTTTGGTATGCCTCTTTCATGACGACGGCAAGCCTCACCTGACATATAGGCACAGCCTAGTATTTTTCTTCCAAAGAGAACTGTTCGAAAGGTGAGCTGAGCCCTCTTCCGCACCTTGCTCTTTAAGCTTTACTAACGTCGTGAAAGCAGGAAGCTTCCATAACTGGAGTGCCCTGCGGCCTTCAGCAATTGGGGCAGATTATGCAAAGATCGACGAAGGATACTAATCCCAACTCCTCTTTTCGAGTGAATGACACAATTCTTACGACAGCAATCACAACAGACTAGAGACGATCACGAGAATCAATCAAGGAGGTACGAGCGAAGACTGCAACCGATGATTCACATTTGACTTCTCGCCACTGGCACTTCCAGGACTTGGTATCTCAGCTCCGGTATGTTCACTCTTCCAACTGTTCTTTGTTACACCTGTTTTGCCCCCTTGAAAGCCAAGTAATACCCATGCCTTCGGTCTGTCTGCCATGTAACCGCTTAATCTCGACATAGATACCATCATGAAGAAAGCATCTTCCAGTGGCATAATTCTTTATCTAATCCGCCCTGCAGAGTCCAGTCTTGGATATTTCTAAGCAAACGGAGGAGCTCACACGCGACAGGACCCTCCGTTGTGCGCTCCAACCATCCCAAAAATACTGTTCGAACAATACTCTCCTCAATCGTCAAAGGTCTTTCTCTGGACTACGGAATGGTTCTCGACTCAAAGCTACAGGCCCTGGCTTGCGTATCTCAGCCGGTCGTCACACTGAGGCGGCTCTCACTCACCCACTCAAGGGCCCGTAGCTTTGAGTCCGATCCATGTTTCAAGGACCAAGAGGCTCGAATATCCAACCTCCTCCTCCACCTGCCCACCGCCCCCAACCAGCTTGCTTGCATATGTGGGTGGCGGGGGGCGGGGGGGAGGACTTTCAGATCTCTGCAAAGAAGAGGTTTCAAACAACTCGTTTCCGGCTCGAAGACCACAGACTAGTCCGTCTTCACCCAATACCGCTCGTGTGTGTGCATCGCTAACTTGGTTACAGGAAGACTTTCTCTTCTATTTCAACCATCTGACCGGAGGATTTGGTGAGATCTGACCACGACTGAAAATCCGAGGGTATTTTCTGAATGCCTAGGACTGTTTCATACCTACCTCGGAGTCTCAGTCGTAGACTACCCTCACTCAGACCCTAGAGGCAGTGAATGCAACATCATCGACAAAAGCTTCATCGCTAACGCCGCACGCGGTGCCTTCATAATCCGACCTGCCCCTGCTCGAAACATCTACTGAGCAGTATCCTCTACATTCTATTCATATCGCGGGGGAGACGCTCTTGCACGGTCTTAACGACTAGAGCTCGTCGCAATGTCTACGATGACATTTCGGTTTCTGCTCCAAGGAGAGAAAATGCCTTCACAAGTCCATTTCTCCCCTTGGAGTAGGAAATAGTTCGAAGACTCAACGTCCCGGCTCGAAGAAATAGGGACTGGGGATCATACAGGCACCATTCGAACATCGGAAATCTGCTCGAACAATCACTTACATTTTCCAAGCGCAAGTTTGCGTCGCTCAGCCCAGCCTCAAACGCAATTGCCTTCAAAGGCATTCCCTTGGATGTCTCCCGGCCTCTGCCTCTCCGACTGGCGTTATTGTTCAAACGCCCTGATTACAAAGACATGTTCGAAAGACCAATTGAAAATTAATTGCTTCGCCTTGTCTTGTTGTCAGTAATCAAAGGCACGGCACCCGCATCAACCGCAGCTTCGTATGCGGGCTGTTGGTCTTGAGAATTCCTTTCGCTTGGGATCCTTTATTCTACTGTCCGGAAAGCTCTACTCAAAGAGGTTGGCCCCGCGAACCACGGCTGGGACCATCAGCCTGTTTCCAACTCTAGGCCAGGCCTGGCCTAAGAGCATTTTTCCTTTCCGCCTCCCAACCTCTCGAGCCTCTTACTCGAGAGGCATTTGTTGCCCCAGTTAACGCGCCGAGCGTCACGGCCTTGTCTTACACTCGGGGCCCGTGGGCTTAATTTCATGATCCTGGCGGTGGCTCTCCCTAGGCTTTGGTGGAGGTAACGGAGCTTCCGAGGTAAGAAGGTTAATTACTTACACATCCCCCTTTTGCCTTCCACCTTCTTGCCTCGGAAGCTTGATCCATTCCGCTCCCATTCCTCCATCCCCCAGAAGCAATCATTGATCCCCTGATGGTCAAGATGACCAAGGAGATTTCACTCCGACGCTGTCTCCCGACATTGAGTCTCGTTTTTGGCGACGGACAGCCAATGGGTTTTGAAGCTTCTGGACTCGGTTTTGCACCCCTCGGTAACCAGAAATACCACGCAAATCGCAATCCAGTTCCCGCGCACATCCATCGGGTGTGGTTTTGACGACAGACACACATGACAGGAAGGATTTTGCTGCAGGGCCACAACAAGAGCGAGATCGTAATCTCGGGGATCGGAAACCATATCGAACAGTCAATCGGGCTTGGAGCTTCTGGACTCATGCTTATTCACACACATCTCTGTGCTCACTTCACCGCCCCTTCCCAGGATTCAAGGATTTGTTGGGTTGGAAGTCCAATTCGACTGCGAGTCTAGGGCAGTGCAGAGGTCGATTTCACCTTCAACTAGACGACGATGGCCCCTTCAACTTACAGTTGGAATCTTCCTTCACATTGTTACGCAGAATCAATCAATAGACAGCAATTGGCCCTCCGTCACTCACAGAACCGGACGGTTCGAATTCCCTACCCTGTGATAGAGATACCAACAATCCTCCTTTATTGGGGAACTTCATGAACTCTCAACGAGGCTTAGAATTCTGGAACTGGACTTGTGGTACGGATGGAATGGTATGGGGAACGTTGCGTGGATTGATGCAGGGTGGTTAGCTACTGGACACCACAGCCTCGGGCCTGTGGCATAGCATATTGGAAGGGCAGATTCAAGACAATACACTTTGAAAACAGTGTTCTCGTTCCAAACAAAGAATTGAGCTCTTAAGAATCGTGCTGAGACAGTGAATGTCAGAAGGTGTTGTCTTGATGTCTATCTCGCTTCACTATGCCATTCCAACAGTAGCTCAGAGTACATGTAGTCAGGTTCATGTCATGTGTTCATCACTTGTGAAATGAGAATATCTGCTCTGAGATCAAGTGAAAGTTAAAATTGGGAATGTGGTATCAAAACTTTTAAAACACAGCTCTATAGGTACCCGACGCTCTATTTGGCGCATCTGGGATCCGAATCCGCTCCGAAATCCTTGCAAACCTCTCTACCAAGCGCCTTCAGGTTCTCAACCACCCACAACCGCTGGTTGGAGAAAACAAAGACCTTGCCCGGAGCAAACGCAAAGTTGTTCGACGTCTCGCCCAAGTGAATCTTTCCAAGCAAGACACCCTTAGGGTTCCAGACGTGGATACCATCGCCGCAGCCGCCCCAGACATTACCGTCGGTATCAGCGTGGACACCGTCGGGAAAGCCGTTATCCGCGTACGCGAACACGCGCTTGTTGGCGAGCTTCTTGTTGTCGATAATGTCAAAGGCGTAGATGGTGGCAGGACCGGACAGGTTAGGGGCGGTGGTGATGGCGCCCGTGTCGGAGACGTACAGCGTCTTTCCGTCCGGTGAGAACTCGACGCCGTTGGGCTGCTGGAAGCCGTCCGCTACGACTTGGACTGTACCCGTGGAGGGCTCAAAGCGGTAGACGTGCGTGGGGAGGACGGATTCGGGCCTGAACTTCTGGAAGAAGCCGTACTGGGGGTCGGTGAACCAAAGGTCTCCTGTTACCGGGTGCTGGCGGACATCATTGAGCGAGGTGAAGTTGCGGCCGTTGAAGCCGACGATGAGAGGCTCTGACTTGTTGGTGTTGGGGTCGACGGCGAGGAGCTGGGATTTTCTCGTAAGGTCGCCCTGGTCGCACCAGACCTGCATCGGCGGCGTGGCGGACTGGTCCGCGCCGGGCGGGTAGTATGAGCTTCCGCCGTTGGCCTCGGTGAGGCCGTCGAACTGGGTACTTCTGATGGAGAAGTCGTTGAGGTTGAGGACGGTGATGTTAATGTTGTCTGCAGGGTTGTAGTTGGAGGAGATGTACAGGGAGTTGTCCTTCTTGTTGTAGATGCCACCCTCGTGGAATGCCTGCCAGTCTACTTCTACGATCTTACGCGCCGTGGCGTTGGGGCCGAGGACGTCTGCGAAGGCGGGCTGATATGCCAGGAGGGAGATTGCCGGGGTGGGCAGTGTAGCGCCGGCGTTGATGGAGGCGAGATAGCCGGCGCCTCCTGTCGCCAGGGCGTGGAGGTCTACGTTGATGAGAGACATGCTTGCGGCTTGAGACCAGAGGACTGCAACTTGGCTGAGAGAAGGTACGAGGAGTTGCTGCCGCTTATATTTGTATCATCAAAGGAGTAAGGGAGGCCACAATGGTAGAGGAACCCTCGGCGGCGGTAGCGGGACGGGAAGCTTCTTTATGGTGCTGCTATTCTGTATCCGTACCCATCTTGCATCGGTTCGTCCGCGACAAGCCATTGGGCTTGGCGTCTATTAGTTCATAATATCCCACTCTACTGGAACAGGGACCATGAAGCTATGACGTTTTGAATCACACGTTAGTTAGGGGCCATGGTATCTTGTCAGAGCTGGCCACGGAACCGTTACTGGTGTTAACTAGCGTCGGCCGGTAGTTGGGCTGACACCGGGTGGATGGTAAGCTGGTCTTTGGTACGGACTGCGGACCATGCGGGCAGCGGAGATCATGGTAGAGCCGAACGAGTCGTGGGGACTGGGCAGTAGAGAAATGTGAGAGGGTAGTGAAATTTGATGAAGCCAAAAATGTCTGCTCTTTGGCTTGGCACTATGGGACCATTCCCCCGCAGAGATGGGCGCATCCCTGGCGACTATCCCTGGCTTGCAAGCCCAAAACACCAACGGGATGAAGTCCGGCTTCGGACGTCGTGGTCTCGGTGGATCTCCGCGAGTCGTTGCTCTAGTTCACGATGCAGCGGTACGACTGTATATGCGCTGCGGACAATTACCGGGAGTTTTCCCTTCTGCCTCTTGGCTCTGGAGTCTGGAGACCTTCAACCAGGGCTCTGGGGTGTACTACTTTTTTTCTTCGAGAACCCTTTTGGTGTTCTTTAACTCCGGTGCTCCTAGAATAGAGCCTACGAGAGTCAGGAGTTGATGACGGTGCGGAGACGCCAGAGAACGCCCAATAAGACTAAGACAGGAACGGCGATCGCCTTTAGGGGCTGGTAGGGCCGATCTTTGAATGATTGCGGAGATCATGTAACTCTAAACCCCACAAACAAGCTTATTGACAGCCACCCCTCGCGCGTACGGCATTGTACGGTATTGGGCTGCATGGTGGTCTCTCTCGAAGTGGACGAGACGAGTATGTGTTGATTGCTGGCGCTGAGGCGCATAGTCTTGGCTGCAAAATATCTTGTTTCGTTCATCCCAAGTCCCCCTTGCTAGAGCAAAACTCTGTTCAACTTGACACACGAGAGACGTAGGCTGGACAACGCCATCGCAACTACGGATGTTGACGGTCATACACATGGGATGCAAGGCAGCGAGAGATTGGGCGTGTGCGGGCCCGACAAAGCGGTCGTCTACTGTCCGTAGACAGTTGGGTCGTTCGAAATTTGAGCTTGTTTGGTGAGATTTCCCGAGTGTATGAGGTCTTTTTTGGGACGAAAAAGGGCCGAGAGAAGAGTGCCGGAGGGAGACCGTTACATGACTCTGCTGACGATGGTGGACCGTTTCGCCGGCCTGTGCTTGGCTTGGCGTGCCAATTTTGCCCAGCCGAGTTGTTGACTCGATCTCCGAGTCTCAGCGACGATTTGCATGAGCACTTGACGGCCGAGGACAGAAATCTCTGTTCGGCCGAGGGCTGGACCACATGATAAACATAAGAGAGCTTGTTCACGATACAAGCTGTAGCAAGAAACGAACGTCAAAAGGTCCAAAGCTGTCCTGAAACAGGCACGTTAGCGAATCCTTGGCCTGAGTACAAAAGATAATAGAATTTTCTCATCGTGAGGCGCGGCTCTCCTAGTCAAGATTCAGCCGGCAATCGGTTGTCTTGGGTCTACCCGTCTCGGCGATGGCTTGATGCACGCCAAGATGATCTCCGGCAGGAATGTCCCTTGACAATTGGATCAGCTCTGTCAGAACACCTGAGCCGGTTTCCCGGGTTTGAGGCATTGTAACGTCGCCACGTGAAGCCAGCTTCATTAGCTATTGGCTAAGCCAGCCCAAGGTATCATTTACAAACAACAGCAGGCACGTGGGAGTCTGGCATTTCATTACGGTCACGAAGTAAGATAATGTTGGCTGGATCCACCTCGGAAGGTAGTTGAGGAAAACAAAGCGCTTATTTGGCAACCTGACTATCCCCGGAGACTGCCAATGCATGAACATTAGACGTGGCACGGGCAAGAGTAATCTGCATCTCGCCAACGATGCTCCTTCCCATTCGAAATAATTTTGGGGCATACGGATTGTCTTATGTCTACGCCTCAATCAAGGTCAAAGAGCACCTGGTTGGAGTTGAGGTACTTCCGTCAGATGTAAGCCATGTCTGTGGTGTTGATGATGGTACCTTAGCTCGTGTTGCTCAGTAACTACCTTACTTTGCCTTATGGCATGAGACTCAAGTACGACCAACCCGCAACTACAACTGGACATGTCTATACGTATACCATGAATTAGAGAAGGAAACACAAGTCTCAAGAACTAGTTATTCGAGCTTTTGGATTTTATTAACTACGTAATTCCTCTGTGATGTTCCCTTGGCCCTCTCCTCGCCCCATGGTTGACCTATTGAGGCAGCCTTGTTTAGGCAGTCCGACCTGGGCGCTTGTCAGCCAGGCAAGAGCAAAGCTACAGCGCTTTACTCTTGATAAAAATGAGTAAACATCCTGAGAGATCCCCAGACGCATCAGAAAAGATCCACCAATGCCAGATAAGCAAGAGATCAATTTGAGGCAGGTGAAGGGCGATGGGCGGTGGTGATACTTTACTCACCTGGCCTTGTTTGAGGACACATATGATATATCGAATAATAGACCAACCAGAGGTTCTCATTAATTAGTGACTAAGATGATGGCAAGGCTAGCGTGCTTTGTGAGGCCATTCAGAGGTGGTTGCCAGCCTCACCCCCAATATTCCACCCAGTCACGTGTGCCCCTGAATAACCTCACCTTCTCGATCCCTCGATGCGTATTCCATCTCACCACCGACTCACATACTTCAGATCGCTCCTGCCTCATTCTTTCTTTCTTCTTCTTGCCTGAATAGAAAGGATCACAAAAGCTAGCCCTACCCACGGAAAATCTCTTGCCCTGCCCACCCACTGCCTTTCGACCGCCCACCTCTTCCACTCAGTCCTTTCTCGCTCATCCTCACACTCCCACTTTCTTCTCTTTTTCTCACACAAACCACACACTTTCTTCTTCACAAACAACTTTCACACTCACATTCACAAGCAAACAACAAAGCAATCCATCACTTCCAACCAACAAATCATCACCAACCAAGAATTCCAATTCTTCACTCATCTCAGTCACCATGAAGGTTCGTTTGTGATCTATTTCCGCTTCTTCCCGTGCCTCGTACCCCCCCCCCCCTCCTCCCCCAAAAGAAATATTGGCGTTCTGAAAACTCACAAATATTCCGCTTCCAGTCCTACGTTGCCATCACCGCCGCTGGCGCCATCATCGGTGCTGCCGTCAACGGTATGCCCGTTCTGGACAACCAGGCTGCTGTCAACGGCCTTGGCGCTCAGATTCCCGCTCAGGCTGGCATCGCTGGCTTCAAGCACAACATTCGCAAGGATCTTGGCTTCAACGCTTCCAAGCCCATCATGAGCATCAGCTCCGAGGCCTTGGTCGTTCACCAGACCACCACCATGGCCGACTACAAGCAGCCCATGGCTACTGAGGTCAACAAGTGCACCACTTTCCCGATCAGCGAGCCCGCTCTTGGCCTCACTGGCATCATGGAGATGTGTGCTCCCATGAAGACGACTCTCAACATGGGCATTGGAACCAAGACCACTCTCGAGCAGGTCAATGCTCCCATTGTCACCGCTCCTCACATTACCTCCGCTCTCTCCATCGAGATTGCCACCGCTGCTCCTGTCGAGCAGTCTACCACCATGGAGATCCACGAGCGCATCTCCAGCTGGTGCGTCACCGCGACTAGAACTGATGGCTCCAAGCCCTACATCTGCACCGCTGGTGTGGATAATTACCCTCGTCCCCCTGGCACTGCCACCTTCATCTACACTCCCTTCTCTGGTCCTACCCCCACTACCCCCTCCTTCTTCCTCACTACTTTCAGCGAGGACCCTGCGATGCCCTCGATCGCTCCCGACTACACTCCCTTCGCTCCTCCTACCACTTCGGAGCCCAGCTTCTTCCTTACTACTTTCAGCGAGGATCCCGAGATGGTCGCCGCTGCTTCTACCTCGACTCCTCTTGCCACCTCGTCCACTGAGTATAGCATCATCGGCGCCCCGATTGTTACTCGTGCCACCACTGTCGAGCCCGTCATCACTGAGACTCAGACTGTCATTGTTACAGCCTCGGCTTAGGTGTCATGTCACCTTTACATACATGTGATCTCAACATATTGAAAAGTTTGGGAAAGAACCTGGATCGGTGGATTTTGGGCATACTTGTGGGGGATTCGTTTCCATTCATGGGAACACTTGGGATTCAAGACGGACTGGGTTTGGGAACAGGCATCAAGGAGGGTTCAGGTCAATGGGTCATTCATTCTCCATTGTGATTAAACTTCGACCAGTATCAGGTTCTCATTCATCGTTGGCAGCTACAGGCTGCTCGTTGATATCAGCAGCAAAGGCTGCGTATCAGGTGTGACAAAGAATACACTGGCATTGAAAACAATCATCCTGTCCCTTCTCTTTGTGACTTTGTGACGTTCTGTCACCTGTGACGGCTTTCTGTGTTCATCTCCCCCATCCTAACGCTTTTGAGGCCCCGTGGTGAAGTCCTTGAAAGAAGTCACGATGATACCTTTGGTGGTCTCTCTTTCTCATTTTTTATTTGATGCCTACAGAATAGCTACTTGACCCGCTAGGTGTCCCGTTACAGGAGACCTTGTCATTTTCTTAATTTTCTCTTGGCTTCAATCCCCTCAGTGTCTTTAAGGTCGAGGATGTGTTTAACACCTGCCTCAACAGCTCTGGATAGTCCCACCCCAGTGCCTCAGCTGCCAAAAGCGTCAGACTCGCCTGGTCATCCCGCCCAGGCCGTCCAGGGCCGGTCATGTTCTGCATTGATGGCTTGTTAAAGTCTTTCGGATGACATACATAATCGCAAAGACAAGCTTACCGGCTTCATGTTTACGTCGAATAGAGCAAAGTCGGATCCAGACCTCTCAGAAAATCGCCGCACATCGATACGAATGGGGGCTGCGACGCCCAGTGCCCTCGCTGCTGCCTCACACTCCCTCGCGATCCGTCCATACGCAGGGTCCTCCTCCTCCTTTGCCGTTATCACTCTCGAGTTGGCAGTGACCGCTACCACGCCGTTGTAGGGAGCGATCCCGTCTTGATGATTGAAGCGTGTGACGACGGGCAAGGACCAGTAGTCTTTTTTCTGCCCATTCGGTGGCATCACGGTTATGGTGGCTTCTTCGCCAGAGAGGTATTCCTCCAGCATGATGCTCGGCGACTCTTGGAAGAGGACTTTGGTGTGGGCAATGAGATCCTCGAGATTTTGGCAGACTCGAACGCCGTGACTTCCCCGTCCGCGAATGGGTTTTGCGACGATCGGGAACGGCAATTGGAGCTGCTCAATCTTTGTTGCTACTGCTGGGTCGGAGTTGATTGTCCAGGAGCGAGGCATCGTAAAGCCACCGATGCGGCGAAGCAAATCATTCACATATTCCTTGTCATCGTACTTTTCAACAACAAGAGGCCCATGCCCGACCGCTTTGATTGTATCCTGGACATTCCCGAGGGACGTGGAAGTTTGGAGTGGGTGAGATGCGAATAAGATTGTGTTGGCCCAGAGATGAGTTGCTCCCTTCTTGATGGCGTCTAGAATCCCCTCTTCGGTATCCGGAAAGCACCACTCGGTATCTTTATCTGGCGAGGGCGTCGAAACTGGAGTAACCGCAATTAAAGACTTGCTGCCTTGGAGGTTGAAGGCGATATCGGCTCCTGAGTCGCGGTATCCTAAGATCTGTTAGTTGAAGTTGGGGCAAGCATGTTTACGAGATAAGACTGACCACCAGGCTTCATCGGCTTGCGCACCCCATTGATGATAGGAGGATCTATGGCTTGGTAGAGCACAGCGACTCTTTTCGACTCCATCTTATGTGAGTCTATCGATGAGTTCCGGGGTGAGGTGATGGCAAACAGCCTACGAGAGTTGACGTTGAGGGTGCGGGGTAGATGAGTCGCGATCCTGTATGGGAATTTAACTCTCAAGGGCCTGCCAACCGCGTTCATCATTCAAAGTACTGGGTCGCCTCTCTCAGCGCGGTAGTTGATATGCTGAAGTTGATGTACAATGGGATTGGGGCTCTTGCCAGTGTTAGGTATTGATGATGTGAAGTTGTGGACGGAGTAGTCCGTCGGATTAGTCCGTCCGCATTATTTCCGTCCGGAAGTCGGCATTGCCAATATGGGGTCTGGCGACGCAGCAGACTGCCATCGAAGATCACCCCATCATCTATTACTGGCCAAACATATCCCACAGACTAGGGAAGAGCTCATCAATGTCAGGCACGCTTGTCGACACGAACTCTTGAAGCTCGGGCATATCGACTGGCTGCTCGGAGAATTCTGCGCTCGATGTGGACGTAGCTAGCTTCTCAATGACCTCGGAATACTGCGCAATGCACAAGTCTCCCACGTCCCAGGCTTTTTGGCGATGAATTTGCAGCGCATTGATGAGATCGCGTGCCAGCTTCAGCGACATACTTTGCGCCAGTCCGCTGACGGTGTTCTCTGTTTCTAAAGCGCAGCGGAGGAGGAACTTGGTGGTGGACGTGAATGCAAAGGTGAGAAGCGGGAGCCAGTAGTCGCCAAGCTGGGGATCTTTAAGTTCTTGAACCAGAAGCACAATCTCCTCGGCCGCCCGTCGTACTTCAAGATAGCAACGCATGGGGATCGAAGATGTGTGGTCGGCGTTGGCTGCCTTCTCGGCGTCGAGTTCCCACTTCCGAAGCAATAGCCTGATGTAGAGATACGCCAGACGTAGGTTCGCTGAACCTGGTATGTCGAGACTCTCGCCCCCGCGGATGATCCTCCGCCTTATATTGCTATCCAGTGAGTCTTCCCACTGCGTGAGCAAGACCTCCAGGTCCCAAGGACCGGTAGTTGAGGTCTTTTCTAGGTCATATATGCGCTCCAAATATCTGTCGAGGAAACGGGACAGAGCGACGAATGCCAAGTATACAGACGTTGCCTCGTGGTCGACAGGATTCGGTGCCGAGCCGCATAGCTGCTCTACCGTAGGAAGAGCGACATCGTGCTGGCCGCTCCTGAGCTGCGGCGGCGTGCCGTACGCCAGACTCGACCTGGGTAATCGTTAGCCCAAGCGAATTGCACCTTTGCGTTGTGCTTGCACATACCACTTATCATACACAAAGATGGCCCACCAGATCTTTGTTCGCAGGAGCTTCTCGGCTTCTGGAATATCCCAATCGGAAGAGTCTCTGTTTAAGCCGAGTGAGTGAGCTAGAGAGATAGCGGAGCCAAGCTGAAGGCCGTTGCCAATAATCGAAGTCAATGGCCGGCCGGCGATATTGAGAAGGATGGCTAGCAAAGTCGAGATGCCTGGGGAAAGGTGCATTTCCGAGTAAAGGGCATCGTTGGCCTGGTTCCAAATGAACCTAGTATCGGGCCGATGTTGAGTGACGAGTTCAGGGGACTGCGCCCAGTAGGTCATTGTATGCGCATAGAGCGAGGCCAATAAGGCCGGCGATATGTGCCTCCTGTCCTCGGCGAACCGTTTCTCAAAGGACTGTCTATCCAACAAGGGGAAACAACGGTTGGGCTTTTCAAAGAAGCTAGGAACGCAAGTCAGGTCGCGACACGCATCAGTAGCAGCTGACTGCGACTTACAGCTGGACAACATCGGGTAGCATTGGCTCAAGAAGTTTCTCAATCATCTGGCACTTCAAGAAGGCTGGGTTGCGGTCGTCAGGAAGGCCGATAGGCTGCTTTCTCACCGTGGTAAAGACAACGGGTTTCCTTGAGCCACCTCCGTGCTCTTGCCGTGGGCTCGTCACCGATATCCTACCCCGGTTCAAACCAGACGAATCAGTAGACAAGTACGTGGACAAGACTTGAGTATCTTCAATGTCTGCTGGCCCTACAATATGTGCCTCATCCTCGCCGCCATCGCCAATGGGCTCTGGGTACCGCTTGTTCTGGGGTGAGAATATGGGAGGATGGCCATCTGAGGACTTTGACACACGCCGGTCTGCCTCGGCCAACGTAAGCTGGTTCGTCTGGTCATTGTACTGAGGCTCCGAGGAGAACGTCGGAGCCGGGGGCTGAGGTGGCGGGGACGGGCGGTGGCCCAGGTCCTTTGATGTACGGGCTTGGGCGTTTCTCCAAGCAGACTTCGGCCGCGGCGAAGCTCCACCAGGAGCCGGTGGGAACTCGCATTGTGTTCCGTGAGCTCGGCAAGTCAAGCATGTTCCTCCATTTTTGTCGACATTACACCGGGACTTGCGCTTCCGGCAGGCCAGGCACGCCGGGCGAAGGTGGGAGCGGTAGGGGCGCTCCGAGGGCAAGGAGCCGCTGTCAGCCTCGGACGCCATAGTTCTGATGTTCGAGGTGTCTCTCTGGTAATATCGAGACAAACTCGTTGCATAGTCTGCCGAATTGGTCGTGGCTATTGATGTTATTCATCCTTATCTCGAGGGGTTTGTGGTGTAAATGGCCGTTTCCCGCGGTGAACTTGGAGGTTTCCCGAGGAGACGTCTAGGATTATCTAATCGATAAGGCCCATAATCAAGATGACATAATCCCATATCGATAACGCACCTCGTCAAATCGGGACAGTGACTTTCTCCTGCCTTCAGGCCACTAACTACTCTTTCCTGTGTGTAATTGAGGCATCAACTTCTCATCTACCACTCCAACAGCCAACCTCATCGCTCACCATGTTCTTCCGCATACACATGCAACAAGTGATTCCGCTTCGCCGATTGCCTCGAGCAGACAAGTCGTCCAAATTTAGACAAGACACTTTGGAAGCTCGCATCAATGATGGGCCGAGAAGCGACACTATATCCCAATCAGCAGCTTTGCCACCTACCAAGGCGCTGAGAAGGAGGAGAGCCAAGCTGTAATGGACCAATTTAACAGACCGGCGTGCTGTCATGCCTCCCCGCGCACTGAGAAATATCTCGATCTCGATGCCCCAGCATTCTCTCATTCATCACGAAATGCGACTAGACTGCGACCTGTGAAATGGTACCAGCGCGGCCTCGAAGTATGCTGTCCACGATGTAACCGCAACGCTTAGGCAGGATGCAGCGTGCACTACTCCGTACCGAAGCAGGGACTCGATGTCTACAGAAGCGAGGGCTAGAGGCGTTCTCTTCGATGCTGGATACCACCTCCGGGAATTCCCCCTGACCGATGTTCAAAAAGAGTCCAAAGTTGCCTTATTCGTCGAATCAACGCGAAGAGCCTCGTCGCATACGTGGTCCAAGAGCACCATGTCTTGGTGGTTGCCGCAGTTGCAAAACTGAAGATGTGGATGGCCTCTCCTACCTGGTTGATTTTGGGCGAGCATCCAGTCAGATGTCTTGACAAACTGGACACGGTCACTCCGAATCTATCAAGGCCATCCCTGGACATGATACCCAGATGGACCATCTCCTCGCCGGCATGGTAACCCCTCCTGTCATCTCTCTTCTCTTCAACCTGCACCAGCGGGCCGCCAGGCATCGAGGCATCATTTGAACTGCAGCAACGCCGGGCCACGACTCCTTATGCAGTATTGATGCATCACCGAGAGCAAGTTTAGAATCAACGGCTTGAAGTCGAGCCTGCATTGTGTCGCATCCCGAGCATTAGGTGTGCAGTATCACCACGGTCGCAAAGGGTAGTTGCCGTGATGCCAGGCTGGGATGCGTTTGTGGCGCCGCATATCGCCAGTCCACCTTTCTACGATACGCAGGGAATCAACGTCTGAAAGCTCGAGTGAGACAGAGAACGGACGAAGACTGTTGACTGAAAACTTGTCTTTCGGTTGCAAATGTCGTGGAGTATTCTACTCCCAGTGGCACGCCCTTCTAATCGTGGAACGAATCCCAGCCTACAGCACGGGCATCGAACTGAATATTCCGTAATTGGCTGACTACTTCTCGAGTCTGGACGCAGTCGTGCCATTCTACCAGTCACGACTCACGAGCCGATGGAAAAATTTCCCTTGGGGGACTTTTGCTCGATACTACTCGTGCCAATGATCCTTTGGCTGCAGGAATACGAGTGACCAGGCCGTCGAAATCGTGGTGCGGGAAGACCTGGTCGGATTTTTGAGAGAATTAGGGATGCATCTCCATGAGGATCTGAAACGCCCACCAGGACTATACGGTTACATTTGTGATCTTTACCACCGAGGCTCAGCAGCTAGCGCTGAAATCACAGCATACTTTGTACAGGTTGCAGCCTTTACCAATACACTGGGTTCTGATCTCGACGCACGAAATCGAAGTTGGGCCCAATTGAGCAGTCTCTCCGGCTTTGGACGCTGGAGGAACGGAGTCGTCTCCAGAATCCCGCTGCCGATCACGATCGTCAAGGAGCAAATCGACTGGGGCAGAAAGATGTGCGATGCAGCTTCTTCAGCAGGTGAGTGAGCAGTCAGCACCATGAGCCGTCTTTATGCGCACATGCCAAAAGACTAGCAGTCAAGGGACGAACATGATAGCGGCATCAAATAAGGTGTTCATCTCCTGGATATCTTACCTGCAGGCAGTAGCGACACATGGCGCATTTGAAATACCTCGAGGGTTGACGCGTCGGCAGCTTACACAGTAAAGATTTCCATCTCCAGCCGGGTCGCAGCCAGCATAAAGAGGAAATAGGACCGAGGCGAAGCAAGATCGGGGATCGGCCGCGATGGAGTCAATATCCACTCAACGTATCCATAAGCCGACGGATCGCCGTGGGCCCTGAACAATAGTCCGCATGCAGAAGCTCTTTTCCCTCAGCTTTTCCCTGCCTTTTCGCAACCACAGGTCGAGCATGAATCCTGCAAAATCGGCTTCGTGTCCACCAAGGGACCCCATGACTCCAGACGAGCGCATGGGTCAGTTGTTCGCTGCTGCGGCACCGCGCTGAAAGCCAGGCTGACGAGAGCTTTCACGCGCGGGCGAGAGTGAGACGAGTCATCTGTGCTGTCGCCTTTTGCCGTTCACCAACGAACGCAACCGGGAGTTACCATATTTTGCCGTCTCCCAGCGAGAACGAGGGAGGATGCAAAGAAACTTCCGCGCTCGGGCAGAATATGTTGAAGAATAAGGGCAACAAGGTGGGAGAGGAAACACCCAAGGATTGGTGTGTTTGTCTATTTCCAGGCTTGCCAGGATATGATTAGTTTCTCTTCAACGAGATGATCAGATGGCTGCGGTAACCTTCAAAGTTCTATCAACCACGCGGGGTCTAGACCAATGAAAGGCAGAAATTGGCTTCTTGATGCTGTGCCCCCTCCGTCATACTCCAACGTCTCATCGACGTGAATCAGAAACTCACCTTCCCAGCCCCCGTCATCCTCGGTGGAGAGCAAAGGGATTCCAAGGAAGCATTTGTCGAAGCATCCAAGGCAACACCAGGAAGATGTGGCCAGCAGGCTGCGGCACAGGTCCGATTCGGGCCTAGGACAGGACGGCTTCCAGGATGGTGGAGAAGCTCAAGATTACAATTGTCGCGAGTCGTACCCTGCTGCGACGAATGGGAAGGGAAGCCAGTGCCCGATCGCCTCGAGGGCCGCAGCATGACGACAAGGCTACCCCATGTCCATCTCAAACTCTCTTTCCACGATCATTCTAGAACGCGACGTTTCATACGAGCTGAACTAAGAGGCCCCCTTCGTGTCCTTCGTGTCCTTCGTGTGGCTGTTCAACGCCGTTGGGTGGGCGGCTTGAAGGACGCTTGAAGGGGCTGTCTTACCACCATCTCAACGTCTCACTGGTCCAGGTCCCCCTCGTGCTAATCAACCAGGCCAACTTTAGCCAGCTTTAGCGTCCGACAATGGGACGCACCGGCAAGTATGAGCCCCGAGAATACGTTCTCCGCACGTTTAGGATGCGGCATGGTGGAAACCATTACCACAAAAGTTGGGTAAATGGCCAAAAAGGAGGCGCAAATATAACCCTGTTGTGCTTGTCGCCGACCACTCACGGCAGATGGCCTTTGAATCTTGGCCATGACCTGATCATGCCGCTGGAGATCTTAATGTTGAACCCCCCGGCCATTATCAGATTCTTCTTTTCTGCCTCCCTTCGGACCCTCCCCCCTTTCGCCATCACACAATGGGGCACCTGGGGACGTGCCAAGTCGGGAGTTATTAAAGAAAGAGGGGTCCCGCAAACCGCCAAGATAGGGCTGCGGCGGGTTTTGCGATATTAATATTCTTTTTTGACCTCTGGGTTCGTTTCTTTCTCACAGCGAGGGAGAGAAGGGATTCATGATCCTGTCGTTTCTTGGCCGTGGATCGGCTCAGCTTGCCCTCGACGACTCACAATGTCCGGCCTCGTCTTGGCCGCCGAAGGCGAAACTACACACAACGTAACGGCCGAATATCTCGCGGAAGATTCTGGCGGCACGCTAATAGGCATATCCATCGCCTTTGCCGTCCTCACGACCTTTTTCCTCGGCCTGCGACTATTTGCAAAACGGTTTACTGCTGGCGGGTATGGCTTGGACGACTATTTCCTGGCGGCGGCCTATGTGGTGGACTTGGGGATGTGCGCCGTCGGCATCGGTAGGTTTTCTGCCCAGCGTGGAAATGGCGTGGTTTTCGAGGTCCGAACTCTCGACTAACTCTGTATTCGTCAGTCATGGTTAAGGTCGGCGGTGTTGGACGACACGTTGAATTTGTCGAGGAGTTTCACCCAGCCCTCCTGACCGGGTGGGCGAAGTGCATCCTCGCGTTTGAGATCATCTACTTCACCTCAGTCGCGCTGCCCAAGATGGGCATCGTCTGCCTCTACCTGCGCGTCTTCAACTGGAAGGGGGCTATGCGAACCACGGCCTACGTGCTGCTGGTGACTCTGGCCGCGACGAGCTTCTCCTTCATCATCACTGCTTGCTTCCAGTGCCAGCCCATTGAATTCTGGTGGGACCGGACGATTCCAGGCGGAAAGTGTGTCGACGTTCAGGCCTTCTTCCATGCACAGAGCATTCCGGGCTTCGTGCTGGACTTTTTCATCATGACTTTACCGCTCAAGACTATTTGGGACCTGAAGCTGCCGACGCACAAGCGCGTTGCACTCATCGGCATCTTCATGATCGGCAGTTTGTAAGTTCATTCCGCGTTGGGCGGGAGCGGAGGTGTCCCCGAGACTGACGATTTCGCAGCGGCATTGTTGCCAGTATCATCAGGGCCATCATATTCTTTAGCAACTCTGCCTTTTCGGACCGTACATGTAAGTGATACCTGGTAGTGACTCTTGAAGATGCGCAAGTTGACTAACACTCCGACTAGGGGCATCCGTCGGTCTCGTCGGCTGGAGTATCATCGAAACAGGAACCTACATCATCGCCGCATGCCTCCCCCACCTGCGACCAATGATCTCACACTACACACCGCCATGGCTCAAGTCCATGGTCCGCAAGACGATATCACAAGCCAGCAACTCCATGTCCAAAGTGACCAACTCAAAGAACCACACACAACCGCGACGCGGCGATGACGAGGTGGAGCTCACCGCACGATCGAAGAAGCAGACGGTAGACACGGAAAGTGATATGGGCGGGGACGAGGAGCATGGATACGCCGGAGGGATACGATCGCCAGCATCAGGCATGACTGTCGAGGTGCGAAAGTCGGATGATTTGGTCGGCGGAGAATGGACCAGGCAGGGCCAGATCCGAGTGACGACGGAAGTCAAGATGGAGAGAGTGCGAACGTCGGCCTTCCTGAAGGGCCCAGACTCATGAAAGTTTTGCCATACCAAATGTTTGATAGTAATGATATCCACTCAAGTTTGAATGTTGACAACCCAAGACGTCCATCGCGCCCTTTTCATTCATTACAGACATTTGCTACACTTCATACTTTGACAATCACAAGTACGACTTTGGTCCCTTCGCCTCCGCTGGCCCCAAGAGCTCATCCGCCATCCCGCGTCCCGCTGCCCTTCCGGAAAAGATGCAGCCTCCCAAGAACGTGCCCTCTAAGCTGTTGTATCCGTGAACACCACCGCCGCCGAAGCCTGCTGCCTCACCGGCCGCATACAGACCAGGGAACTTCTCCCCATCCGCCTTCATGACGTTACTCTCTAGATTTGTCTCAATACCGCCCAGCGTCTTGCGCGTCAACAAATTCATCCGCACGGCGATCAGCGGACCATGCTTGGGATCCAGCAGCTTATGCGGCGGCGCGATGCGACTCCTCTTATCAGCCCAGTACGTCCGTCCATTATTGATGAGCATGGCCTGAGCATCCTTGGAGTAGGCATTATCAAACTGCCCGTCGCGGATCTCAATCGTCTCCTTGATGTCCTCCAGGCTCAGCACCGGCCCGCCGCGCTCGCGCTGCAGCTCGTTCATGCCCTGCACCAGGTCGGCGAGGTTATCTTTGACGACAAAGTCCTTGCCGTACTTTTGGAAATTCTGCACGGGGACGGTGCCTTTCTTGCCGAACACGCGCGTGAGGAGCTGCCACATGCTCTTGCCTGTGACGTCCGGGTTCTGCTCCGAGCCAGAGAGCGCAAACTCGCGCGCGATGATGCTCTGGTCGAGGATGAACCAGGTGTAGTCGTACCCCGTGGCGCAGATGTGCTTCAGCGTGCCGAGGGTGTCGGTGCCGGGGAAGAGAAAGGGCGGTAGACGCTTGCCCGTCGCGTCGAGCCACAACGAGCTCGGGGCCGGGAGGACGCGGATGCCGTGGCTGGGCCAGATTGGGTTCCAATTTTGCAGGCCTTCGGTGTAGTGCCACATGCGGTCGCGGTTGATGACGTTGGCGCCGACTGTCTCCGCGATACCAATCATGCGGCCGTCGACGTGGGCTGGGACGCCGACGACAAAGTTCTCGGGGACTTTGGGCCCGAGGCGGTCGATGGGCCACGCTGCTTTCACGGCTTCAACGTTTCCTCCGATACCGCCGGATGTTACTGCCACCGCGGACCCGAATATCTCGAAATCACCTGTGATGTCACGGTTGGACTTGACGCCGCGCGCAGAGTCATCGGGGGCGAGGACCTTTCCACGAACACCGATGGCGCGACCCGTCTCATCGGTGATGATCTCGTCAACGCGGTGTCGGAACCGGAACTGCACGACACCGTTCTTGGCCGCGCGCCTCACTGGCTCCTCAAACACCCTCACGACCTCCGGCCCCGTGCCCCAGGTAACGTGGAACCGCGGCACCGAGTTGCCGTGTCCCTCGGCCATACCTGCGCCTCTCTCAGCCCAGCCGACGTTGAAGAGGAAGCCCATGCCCCTGGCCTTGACGTACTGCTCCATCTCGTCCGAGGCGAAGTTGACAAAGGCCTCGGCCCACCTCCTCGGCCAGGTATCCTCCTTCTCGCGGTCAAACTGCGCGGAGCCGAACCAGTCCCGCATAGCGAGCTCCCTCGAATCCTTGATGCCCATCCTTCGCTGCTCCGTCGAGTCCACACAGAAGATGCCGCCGAGCGACCAGAAGGCCTGGCCGCCGAGATTCGCCTCGTTTTCCTGGTCGATGATGATGGTCGGCACGCCGCGCTCCGAGAGCTCGAACGCCGCGACGAGGCCCGCTAGACCGCCGCCGACGATGATGGCGGGCCGCTCGAGGAGTTCCTTCTTCTTGTCTGCGCTCATTGCGGCGAAAGTCGGGCCCGATGTGGAAGGAGAGCCGTGGGAGGGTTTCGCGGGGCTGCGGAGGAGGATGTGGCGGACGATGAGCTTGAGGAGCCAGGCCGAAGCGCCTAGGCCGGCGAGGGTGGCGAGGGTTTGGGCTGGTGTTTGGGGGAGGGGGAAGATGTCGCGCACGTTTTGCAGTTGAGGCGCCATGGCCCTTTTGTGAGTTTGAGTGTTTGCAGAGGAGGGAAGACGGGCTGTCTGTCAGCTTTATGAAGGAGTGAATGAATACGGTAGACCAGGTGAGATGGGAGGTCCAGGGGTGGGTTGGTCGGGATGTCAAGGTAGTATCTTGGCGGGCTGGGCGGACGAATTGCCTGATTCTCGGGTCACTGAAGACTGAAAAGAGATGTCCCGGCCGAATGGAGCTGTGTTCCCAGAGCTCGCAGATTGGCTTATGGTGTTACGACCTGCTAGAAAGAGGCACGAACGTGTATGTATGTGGTGGGACGATGTTCTCGGCTGCGGGGGGGATCCCACGGTTTCTATCTGCCTCTTGGAGCTTGGGTGCTTCACTGTTCTGGTCCGACGGCGTGAATTGAGGCGCAGGGGGGCAAAGTCCGCGGAAGACCGATCTGCGACGCCGTCTGTTCCGGCACGCGGGAGCTCAGGGAATGGTGCTTGAGGATCGGAAAGATTATTTGATTGCTTTTCTGTGAGATGGAGATGTTTTGTGATACGGAGCACAAGGTGGGGAGATGAGTGATGTGCTCACTCAGTAGACGAATGAGAGTGAGGTGAAGCATGAGATGAGGTTCACAGTGAAGCCAACGAAGCTCACTAAGCTGACGAGACGCACAGCTGACATGTGAGTTCCAATTGAGTGAGATGAGCTGCAGTACCATCGCATCCGGCGACACACAGCTGCAACGGGCGAGTTGCAGGGGATTCTGACAGCCCCCGAGTCAGCTAAACAGCTCAGGGTCCCTAACTTCCCCATGCTTCTTCTGCTTCCCCGGTGCGGGGTATCATTGTCCGAGTCCATCGGCTTGCGGGACATGCCTCGGCTCACCGAGCTGTCAACCCCGTATCCTCATTACACTATGCCACCCTCGTCAGTCTTCTTAATTCCGCATGAAAGCCATGAGTTCATCTTAATAGATCTCACGGATATCTGGCCATAGCTTCAATGTTACGCTCATTCTTGGACCTTGACGACAACCTTGCCAAAGTGTCCTCCGCTGTACAGGTAGTTGTACGCCTTATCCGCCTCCTTGAACTGGAAGACCCGGTCGACAACAGGCTTGATACCCTTCTCCTCGTAAAATTCAATCATCTCCTCGAACCGCTCCCTCGGACCATTGATGATACCCTTGAGCGTCACAGTTTTCTTGAGCGCGAGCAAGTTGACGTTCGTCCGGTCCTCCACATCGTCGACTTTACCAGAGAGATATCCAATGCACGCAATCTGCCCGCCGAAGCCAATCGCCTCAAAAGATTGTCGCAGCGTCTTGGCCCCGCCCGTTTCGAGGATGAGGTTGGCGCCCTCGCCCTTGGTGAATTCGTTGACTTTGTCGTCCCAATTGGGCGTGGTGCGGTAGTTGACGGTGTAATCCGCCCCGAGAGCCTTTGCCTTTTTCAATTTCTCGTCCGAGGAAGATGTAACGATGACTTATCGAGATCATTGTTAGCGACAATCAACAAAGCCGTAAGCCCTGGGCGCGTCCATCACTTACCCGTGGCCCCTGAAGCCTTTGCGATTTGCAGTCCCGAAATGGCTACACCACCAGTTCCCTGACATACCACAACCTCGCCCTGGCCACCAGGCTGGCCCAAAGGCCGGAACTGGTTGATTGACATCCAAGCCGTCACAGCAGCAATGGGAAGAGTCGCGGCCTCTTCGTCGCTCAGGTGCTTGGGCGCCCTGACCAACCCCTCAGCAGAGAAGACGCGGTACGTCTGCAAGACACCTTCCAACGGGAAACCGAGACCGCTCTTCATATCAACCGGCTTAATCTGGCCCTTGAGATGCGTCTGATTGAAAATCGACAAGACGCGATCCCCAGCCTTCCACCTGCTGACGCCATCACCTACAGAGACGACGGAGCCGCACATGTCCGAAGCCGGGACGATTGGGTCCGTCTCGGCCGGGTTGATTGTCTTGTGGTGGTTGTAGAGGCCCATGGCCACCTCCGTGTCTCGGTAGTTGAGAGACACGGCGCTGATCTTGACGAGCACCTCGCCGGGCCCGGGCTGCGGCAGGGACGCCGTGGCGAGGAAGAGCTTGTCCAGCCCGTCTTGACGGGTCTGCCAGCGTTGGACTTGCGTGTCGGTGCTCATAATTGCTTGTCGTTGTCTCTGTCCCTTCTATTTGGATGTATCCGTGACGTCTCACACTTCACTTGGTTCTTGCTTTGCTTTTGAAATCTCGACGAGGCGAAAAACAGCTCTTCGAGACCTGAAGGATGACGCATGTATTAGAAATCATCTTCAGATGATCCCCGCAACGGTGGAGCGCGGCGGGGCGTTGCTCTCGTCGTGGCACAAGTTCCACGGCAACGAAGCTCTGGATCGGCCTGGGAGTTCCGGGGCCGAGAATCACTTTCCGGGCTCTTTAGTAGCCGACTTGACCAGTCTCCGTGTGGAATAGGTTCACAAACCTTTCTACGTAATGCGGTCACCTTCTGCAGCAGGTAGCGTGCATGCCGTTCCGCCAGGCGTGCGAACCCAGTCTCTCTCAACATCCAAGCTTCGGAACCCTAAATACCGTATTCAAGCCAAGCGACTACTAATCCTGCTAAATATCATGTCAAGGTGGCACCATCAATTTACTTATTATGCTTGGTTTTCATGCGAAGTATTCGTCTTTTCATACTTTCATAGCTTAGAGTAGACACCAACGTTTACAAGACCTTTCAGCACCATCCTAACCGGTCTTCGGTCTCTCAAAGCACTGAATCAGGATGCAGGTTGGGATCGTCGGAGCAGACCACGCATCCCATCTTTCCCTTCAGTCCATCCATGAAATTACCCTCAGGTATAACCCCTCCGTGATAAATGAGCTGGCGGAAGGTAGACTGGCTCATCAGGGTTGGTATGTCACACTTCTTCGCACCAGAACTGGTCAAGTTGCATTCCATAGTCAGCTCTCTGATTCATGGCTTGGTGCTGTAAGGGCCTAAACACAACATACGCGTAAAAATTACAGCGATCGGACTTTGTGAAATATGTCGACATTGTGATCTCTCGCTGCTTCGCTTCTTCAAAGCTCTGAAGCTCTCCTTTGTAGTGGCACCAAAGGCTGCATTCCCCGGTGTGATTTGGACCCAGGCAGAGAACCAGGTCGCATATGCGTTGCACAGCTGCCTGGCCGGAAGTCTGAGTGCCTAAGCTAGCCTTGTATTTGAGATAATTTTCTCAGTCGTCCTTTCTAACGAGGGCCTCCTTTGGGTCTGTGGGTGTTGCGTCGTTGGATGGGGCCGGAGATGCCATCGCAGCTGCGGTGAGGCCGAGAGTCAGGAGGTGAAGGATAGCCATTTTGGATGGGGCAAGTTCGATTCAAAAACTCTGGGATGGCTTTGGCGAGTTGCGGCGATGTCTTCGAAGCATCAATCTTCGTGAGTGAGACGAATGCGCTTATGTGTGATTTTCGACATTGTGTATGGCTTGGTTGGATAGCCAGCAAATAGACTGGCGAACAGCCAGCCTTGACAACCTTCCCACATGACCGCCAAGACCGAAATACTGAACGATGCAAACACAAGATGTGCCAATGCAGCACGCGGATGATGATGGTGGAAGAGAGGATCCATTGAGCACTGCCGTGCAACATGGCAGGCTTATCGCTTATATCATTGAAGTTTGTCTGCATCACGGGGCTGACTGGACGGGCTGCCCACTCAAAGACTTTGTGAGAACGCCTCCCTGTAGCCGCGTCAAGGAAGGATTCTGGTAAATGAGTCTACGCGTATCAGATTCTGTTCGTTTCTTGCTTCCTTTCAGCTATCCTCAACACTGAACACAAACGAACACCGCACCAGATTCAGATCCATTCGTCAGCCATTGCTGACCGTCAGACAACAAAGTCAATCAAGCGGCCAAAGGCGGAGCCCATTGCAAGGCCAGGCTTTATCTCCAGAAAATCAAATTCACTTTACCATGTGTCTCAGGCGTAATCAATACTGTTATGGGCCTGTGTAACGGGTACGAAATGCTGGTCTCCCTTGCTTGACTGTGTTACGAACAGCAGCAGCCGTATCAAAGGAATGCCGCAAACTCGTAGCCAAAGCCAAGTGCTCACCGCATGCTGCTTCAGTCAACTGCGCGTCGGTTCTGCCAAAGCCTCACCCGGTGTCTCTGCCGCCTCTCCCATCAAATGAGTTTAGGGGCTGCTTTTGTGAGTACGCGTTACGGAATAAGGTCCGTCTACGGATGATGCCTAGCTGCCAATCAGGTGCAAGCAAGTACGACTGCGTCCCCGCAGAATGATTGATTCTAATCTCTCTTCCAAAGGCCGGTTGACCATCCTGAGTCGAGAAGTGATTAAGCTTAACCGGGGTCTGGCCTCAGGGGTGACTTGGTAAGCGAGAACGAAGTTCCAGAGCCTGAGCTCACAGCGGAATCGATTGAATAGCAAGTTTTACTGGAGATCATAGAGTTTAGGGAATCGCAGGCGTGAGAGAATAGGCCTGCTTCTGTGATTAACTCACATCCAGCAGCCACCGGATTCGAGCAGTAGGTCCGACAGAGTTTGCGCCACTGTTCCAACGTAACGATGCTTGGCGACAACCTCTGCCTGTACGTAGACGTAGACGGTCAAGTGTTGGATTCCTCGTCGAATCGTCAATTCCAGCGGCGGAAAAGTCCGCAGCCCTGTGCCTTTGGGGTCTCAGACTTCACTTAATGTGCGAGGACCGCTGTATAAAAGTGCTGGCAGATGCGACTACGTTTCATCTATGCTATCTTGGCATTCCACTCTCCATCAGAACCCACCTCCCACTCTCCGCCCCTACACGATACCATCCATAAGTTGTTCCGAGCATTCGGGTTCGCAATCGTACGTACTCTTAGTGAAGGTACATAGTGGTTGGCATTAACGTGAAACTCTAGTTGTCAATTTAGAGATCTCGGACTTTGTCTGATAGGTGAAGTCATTATTGCTGGCCCAATGGTGAAGACGATAGTGCGTTCACGGCACTCATCACATTTTTGGCCGCTATAAGTCTTTGGTGTTTGAGAGGATAAGTAATCTACTAAGCTCGGGATTTGACACAGTACCTCAGTTCTCAACTTCGTGGCCGCTCAGGGGTGGTGATTCTCTAGCAATCAGGCGAAGATCTAAGGTTCGTCCCATCTATTAAACTTCCGCTGTAGTGGGGTGGCATTACGGACTGCTCCGTGGCGTGCTAGCTCCAAGGAGCGCTACCGTCCGCAGCGTTTCAATTAGAGAGCGGAGACCTGACTCGAAAGCGTACAGTAGCACTGTAGACATGACCTTTCGGGGCTGTCAAGCCTCCAGATCTAGAGGAAGGAGATGTTGGAATAGGCTGAAGAGTCTGCATACAAGATGTATATAACCGCCGGAGTATGGACGTCCGTGACGGAATTGAAAGAATCCTGACTGACTTCTCATCTCTCTTTCGTCTTCTCGTTCGCAAGTGCTTGCACTACTTTCATTCTTTTCTCTAAGGTCGCTTTGCAAACCGTTCCATTCTTTCCTCGAGATTTCCTCGACTACATTCATTTCACCACCAAAAACCCCAGACTTACCAACAAGATGTGGCAAGGATCGCACTTGGCTTTTATCCTCACCGCAGCGGGTTTCCTCGCCTCCGGTGTCCAGGCCGTTGACACCCTCGTTGATGTCGGATACGCCAAGTTTCAAGGCGCCGTGACTGAAGCTGAGCTGGGCGTGACAACTTGGAAGGGAATCCAGTTTGCTGCCCCTCCGGTCGGCGACCTCCGCTTCGCCGCGCCGGCCGACCCGGTCCAGTCTGGACTTGTCAACGCCACGGCACACGGTCCCATCTGCCCTCCCCAACAGCCCACCGATTGGACCGTTTCCAGCACCAATCCGCGCTTCACCGTCGATGAGGACTGTCTCTACCTGAGTGTCACAGCCCCCTCAGATGCGCAGACCGACTCTAGACTGCCCGTTGTTTTCTTCCTCCAGGGCGGTGGATTTGGGTCCAACTCGAACGCAAACTGGGATGCCAGCGAGATTGCTTCGGATGGAAACGTCATTGTTGTTCAAATCAACTACAGAGTTGGCATGTATGGCTTCCTACAGGGCGAGGAGGTCCGCGCTAGCGGCGGTCTCAACGCCGGAGTCAAGGATATGGTGAAGGCTCTTGAGTGGGTTCAGACCAACATCGGCCACTTTGGCGGAAACCCTGAGCAGGTTGTTCTTGACGGTGTCAGTGCCGGCGGCTCAGCTGTCGGTCTTCTCATGACTGCCGATCTCGGCAGCAAGCAGCTCTTTGCAGGAGGTATCGCGGAGTCTGGCGGCTGGGTTACGATGCGCACCATGGAGCAGGGACAGGGCCAGTATGACTGCCTCGTTAAGGAGAAGAACTGCACCGAGGCCGCCGACTCTCTCACCTGCCTTCGCGCCTTGAACCAGTCTGAAGTCCGTTCTTCAAGCTGCTGGTTCAACCCGGGCATCGATGGCGAACTCTTCACCGACAGCATGGTCAACCTCTTCAAGCAAGGCAAGTACAACAAGGTCCCTACCATCTGGGGTTCTTGCGCTCAGGAGGGAACCATGTACTCTGCTCCTCAATCTACCAACTCTACCGAGGCAGCCAACACTTGGCTCCTGGGACAAGATCCCTCCCTGTCCAACGCCTCGCTCGCCATCCTTGACGACCTGTACATCAACACTCCTCGCACCGTCTACCCCGACTCCGGAACCAAGTGGAGGCAGACCGCCGACGCGATCGGTGACATTGGCAACCACTGCATTATCCGCAACATCCAGAACTACCTGGCCCGCGACGAAGCCATCACCTACAACTATAAGTTCGCCGTCCAGGACCCCAAGAACGAGGCCGAAGGTTTCGGCGCGTACCACACTGTGAACACCTACGCATTCTGGGGCAACAACAGGACCGATGGCCAAGCGCCCGAGTCGTACTTCACCATCAACAAGCCCATCATCTCGCAGTTCCGCAAGTACTGGGTCTCGTTCATCCGCAACCTGGACCCCAACACCGATCGCGAAAAGGGTGCCGCCGAGTGGAGACCATTCACTGGTCTTGAGGGCCGTGAGCGTCTTTTTGTGCAGACGAACAACACTCACATGGAGAGAATGAGCACTGCTCAAGCCTTGCGTTGCGACGTTGTTAGACCTATGTCGGAGAACTTGGGCAAGCCGGTTGACACGGGTGTTGTCACTGAGCTGGATGCTACCCTGGCGGCTAGCATCAACAACACCACTGAGGACACCAAGTTCAGGAAGAGACACGTTAGACAGTTCTCCCGGTACTACTAGACGTGTTATCGTACCACATTTCCATAGAGAATACTACCTTTATATTTAAAGAACACTATACAGTTGCCATCTACTAGTTTCCAATACTCGCATGATAGAGACTTTGGAGTTTCTCATCACAGCGAGCAACAAGAAGAAAAGAGGAATAAATTGCAAGAGGAAGTGAACCTTCGTGGCAAGTCCGCCTCTTCCAACGATCTTGTCGCCCCCCTACTTACGTGTTTCATTTGTTACATCATGCCATATTGCCAGGCTCTTAGAAGCCAAACACCAAGTGCTACGTTGGCTGGCTCACAACACAGAGTGGCCTGCTACATCGGCTTCGTGTCCACTAGTCAACAACCCACAGGAACGTTCGTTTCAATCATGTTTATTGATTCGCGTCAACGCGCAAGTCAGTTCATATACACACAAGCTCAGCCCGAGAGCCATGGCTGTCGTCATTTCTCATACTGCACGACCATCTCACTCCATTGAGGGATTCAACATCTCCCTACAGCAGTTGTCAGCAAACACTCGAAAAGCTGGTCCATGTTTTCGTCAACACTTACAAGAGCTGATCTGGTTGTCATAGTCTCCCGAGTAGCCCTGGTCATCTGCCACAGCGAGGTTGTAGTTGTAGCTAAGCGAAACACCACGGTCATCACCCTTGTTGTTGCAGTTGCTATTTGCCTGTCAGTTGAGAAATAGTGAGAACTAGTCTACGAGGATACTGACATGAACTTGTAGAACTGGCAAAGTCCGCCGGTGTTTGAGCTCAAAGAAGTAGTCTGATTCTCGTACTTGTCAAGGAAAGCCTGGGTCTTGTTGAAGCTGGAGTAGTTGACTAGATGGGATTCTGCATCAGCAATTGAGGCTTTGAGTGAGTCAGGCCACCGGCATATATCTAAATTTACCGCATCGTCCGGGAGGAGCACCCCACGAGAGGCACTCGCCGAGGAACCCGGCCTCAGAGCATTGGAGGAGGAAGATGTTCTCAGGAATCACGGGCGGGCGGTTGGGGTCGGGATTTCCATCTCCAGGAACTGCTTGCCGCTTCTCGTTGGTCGCTACGAGGTTAATCAGGTTCGACTTCTGGAACGCAGCGAATGCTTCGGGGTGCTTCTCCTGAACGCTCTGGGCAACAGTGATAATGTTGGTGTTCTCTTGGATCTCGGGAAGAGCAGCGACTTGCTGGAATGCCCAAGAAGCCAGCACGACCGACGTGAGAGATGTGAGCTGCATGATGTCTGTTGTATATAAAGAACGCTGGGTATGTACGTATGTACTCGAGAAATCGCGACTGAAGCAACTCAAGATCAAGGGTGGCGCAAAAGGGATGAAGAGTGAATACGGAGGAGGAGACCGTCTGTTTAAACAAGTTCGGGGGCTTTTCATTTCATTTACTATTGTTTTCAAAAAGCCCGTCTGCCAAGTGTCACCCCGCTCAAAAGAAACCACGCCGGTTAAGGTTCACGACTTGTTTACGAGGGTCGCCCATGTGCGAGTCATTATCGGAAGCGAAATAGTGCCCAGTGTCCACTCGATCCAGGGCGAGAGAAACGTTGATGAAATCAGTTCAGACCGTCAATTGGCCCGGCCCCATCTCCTGGAGTTGCATCAAGAAACCCAATTGTTCCGTTTTGCCAGAATTGCCTCGCTGTTCCTGTGATGGTTTTCAGGGAGTCGCGGTCAACCAAGTCCCTGAATCAATATCGAGAAGCATGGGAATCGTGACCTTGGCGCTATATCCGGTTCATCCGAAAAGTTATGCCCTGCAGGCTCACAGAACTCAATTTCACCAGCCACAACGTCTGCGATATTTACCTCCCTGGAACGGCAGTGAGTCAATATAATAGACTCTTTGAAACCGCAACGCCAAGACGTCGATTGGATCCGCATACATGGATATCCAAGGGAGCTTTGCCGGCGAAAAGGCTCGAAGAAGCTCCCGAGATGAGTTCAAATGCTTGAAGTCTCCTGTTCTCCAGTGCGTTGGAGAATATCTCCCTCGCTTCAGTAATAGAGAAATAACTAAAAAGCAGTGTCCGCATGCAACGGCCAAATGTTGAAAGACGTGGCAGGATTGGGCTTGTTGCAATCGTCCGTCTAAGCCGCCAGGTGCTTACAACTCGAAGCCAATCGATTCAAGGGGCCGATGGCTTAGCAGATGTCAGGAGAATAAGTTCATCACTTCTTCTGTCGTTAGATACTATGCATATTCGAGAGGATAGTCCTTGTATGCTTGTAGCCATGCAGTTACTTTGCCCAGCTGTCTCCACCACCGCCTAAAGGGGGACATCATATGCTTTCGGCCGTCGTGTCTCTCGTTAATGATTTAGATCTTGAGGAGCTTTTTAGCAGTAGCGAAATTACTCACATTAATTTTCTTTTGCCGACTCAAGATTGACCGTACACTAATATTGACTTTAGAAGAACGATGATAATGCAAGTTCTGGAGTCGGATACACCTGACCACTCAGACTTGGGACACCATACGGCTAATTGACATCTGTATACGTGTCATGGATATGCGAAAACTCATTTAGATCCGTAGCGGACTTTTCCTCTATGTTCTCGATTAGGATTATAGTCAAGATGGCGTACAGAAGTGTCAAATCTGCGCGGTAATTACATCATACACGAACATACCAATGGTTTTTATTTTTATTTTTTTTTACACTTAAAGTGCTTCTGTCGTTTGTAATTCACAGCTGCCTGACTCTTTCATGAAGTTCATCAACGTAAACGCTGATAATGCACGCTTCAACTCGACAAACGACGCCTACGCGAGAAGCCTTTATATTCACTCGGTTTGAACCACTGGCCATAGCTAGGCAGCCCAAGACAGCCCAGTTTATCCAGCCAGTCAGCGTCTTCGGCACTCCCAAACGTATAGTATCTGGACGGCGTTATTCCAGACTTCGATGTGGAGGCGAATTCTTTGAGAAAGTCTGCACTTCGAGTCTATATCGCCTTAAGCTAAGTCAATTCTGCCATAAGACACAGGCAACATGATTGTATCACTCACAACATAAACAGCACCTTCGGGGAGTATCACTGGCTGGACTGCTGATCTGAAGGGCTATGTACGTTTTGTCTCGAAAACTCAGATCGCGGTCTGGATCAAGCACCTTTGCCGGAATTGGACAAGTTGCAGAGATTTCATATCATGATGCACCGGGCAGGCGGATATAGGTTGACTGGAATCTACGACCAATTAAACCGAATTGGCATACACACTACCCAATGGTTCCAGCATGGAAATCAGACAGAAGAAAACATGGTATTGATTGGCTGTGAAGGGTTCCATTCTGTGTTCTAGAAGCCAACACCTGCATGTTTCAGCGTTGGACGGGTTTCTTCTTGTTTCCCGAGAGACCAAACGGAGCCCGTTTCGGGTAAACGTTGAGCGGCTTTGTAGTGCCGGCATCAGAAGAAAAGAGGAAATGAATTTATTTGAGAAATTGAGAATTACAGATAAACGTTCTTTCAGCTCAACGGCCTCCGATGCCGCCTCTCATGTGGGGTTTTCCTAGCCTTTACCATAGAAGCACCCTCTTTTTGCTTTCTTATCCTGCATGATACGGCAGGGAATGCCGGGAAGATTAGAAGCGGGCGTCAAGTTGAATGATACGAGACGATCATCGCATCAGGTCAGAAATTCGGGTCGAGAATTTTTAGGAATGGATTTAATGACCCGCGAGTAAGGGACATATGTTGGAATTATCATACGCACATTTCAAGTTTCTAAAAGAGCCTTATTTTATCTACCCAGCCTCATGCGCAGCGCGTGGCTGGAAGTTAAGATTAAGGACACATTAATGCTTGCACAAGCACTAGACAAACTACGTAAGGGGATATAGACATAACCGGCTACCAGCCTGTGCCCCGGCACCGAGGATCTACAGTCCTCCGCACGGAAGTTCCTCCGCGTGCTCCGGAACCCACACCGGGATCCTTCTTAATTCTCCGTGACGCGATTCCAAGTCGGGTCTGGTCGCAGATGTAGCTCGACCCCCACCGAGAGTTCCCCCCTTGCAGCCCTTCTGTGGCAGAGCACCGTTGTCCCTAAACTTGAAATAAGCAACAAAGCCCGGTCACCTCGTGGTCCCGAATGCCCCGTACGTGCTCTCGAGCTGCCCCCTCAAGCCTCCAACAACAGAAGGACCCGAGATCACTCCAACTCAAAGCTTCCAAGCCTTTTGCTTCTCCCGTGCTCTCCCAACTGTTAAGCTCCCAGATCGGCGCTGAGATCGTCCGAGTATGCGGTCCATGCGCCGAGATAGCAGCGACAGAAACCTTGCGGGACTGTGCGGCTGCAAGTCCCTTGAAACCAAACACCGCCCATCAGCTGTCACGCCAGCGGGTGTGAGCACAGCGCCCCAAGCTCTTGAGCTCATCTTTTGGTGTCTCGATAGGCGTTTCGCGGGCATAGCCAAGATACGTCCGTCCAGTATGCCTGGTCTACGACACCATGTATTGGGCCGCTTGCCGGCTTCCCTTTTCTTTGAGCTTCCCCGTCCTTAGTTCGTTTAGTTCTTGGAATATTCTCCAGAACTTTATCCAACTAGAACACACCGTATTGTCAGCAGGAAGCTTGTCTCTATAGCGACGAGTGTATCCTCATCCACCATGGCCACCGCCAACGATTCCTTTTCCAACCAGTCCTCCTGGGGACCCCTCGAGACATTGCAGGCATTCCCAAGCCCATTGGAGAAGCCAGTACCATACTTCATCACAGCTTTCTTGCTATTCGTCTTCTACTTCTCTATACAGCAAGCAGAGCAGGCGCCTCACACAGATCTGCCGATTGTCAACCCTAAGCACAAGTGGGATTTTACCGGGCTAAAAGTCAAGTATGACTTCATCACAAAGGTCCGGAATATCGTGTTGGAGAGGGCGAAAACAAACCCCGATGAGGCCTACCAGGTCTTGACGGACATGGGAGATATGACGATCCTTCCCGCGGTACCCTTTGCCAACGAGATTCGCAACCACGAGGACCTCAGCTTCGACCGCGTTCTTGATAAGGTAGGTATTCTCATTCGACAAGTTGTGTAGCCCATATTGATTATGGTGTAGAACTTCCATGCCCAGATGCCCGGCTTTGAGCCTTTGAAGGAGAATAACGCGCAAAAGTCCGTCCTCAAATACGTTATTCGCACAAGATTGACCCAGTTCCTTTGTGAGTCAAGGCATTGCTTCACCGATACCCATCACCCAAGCTAACATACCCGCAGCAAAGCTGACATCTCCCGTTTCCGACGAGACAACGCTGTCATTGACCGACGTTTTGGGAGAGGATAAGGGTAAGAACCCCAGTTTAGTGGCACTGGGATAGCCTGCTAACAGAACACAGAATGGTCCACCGTGGTAATCAAGGAGAACATGCTCAAGGTCGTAGCCCGAGTGTCCACCCGCGTCTTCGGCGGCGAGCAACTCTGTCGCAACCAGGATTGGATCAAGATTACCTCCGAATACGCCCGAACCAGCTTCCTCGCCTCAGAGTTTCTCCGAATGTTCCCCAAGTCTCTACGTAACCTTGCCCACCAGGTCCTTCCCATCTGTCGTCAACTCCAAGCGCAAGTCAAGGAGGCCAGAGAGATCATCAACCCCATTGTGGAGGAGCGCCGCAAGGAAAAGAAGGCAGCTTTGGATCGCGGCGAGGAGGAGCCTGAGTGGAATGACTGTCTTGACTGGTGTGAGGAAGCATCCGACGACGCCAAATCGGACCCTGCGATGATGCAGCTTGGACTTTCTTTCGCCGCTCTCCACACCACCTCTGATCTGATCACCCAGGTGATGCTCGACCTCGCCAAGTACCCCGACTACTTTGAGCCGCTTCGCAAGGAAATTACCGACGTTATTCGCACCGATGGCTGGGCTCGCATGGGTCTCTACAAGATGCGCCTCCTGGACTCCTTCTGCAAGGAGACTCAGCGTCTTCACCCCATTGGCATCGGTAAGTTTCCGCTTGACCTCCCTGATAACTATCACTAATATCAATCTTGTCTAGTTGCCATGCACCGTGAAGCCACCAAGCCCGTGACCCTCTCCAACGGACTGGAACTCCCTGAGGGCAGCCGCATCGCTGTCAGCTGTCAAAGAATGACCGATGGCTCCGTCTACTTGGACCCCAGCCGCTTTGACGGATACCGTTACCTGCGCATGCGCGAGTCCCTTGGCGCCGGAAACGATGGAGCCGCGCACTTTGTTAGCACCTCGCCCGAGCACCTTGGTTTCGGCCACGGTCAGCACGCCTGCCCTGGACGTTTCTTCGCCGCCAACGAGGTCAAGATTATTCTCTGCCACCTCCTTCTCAAGTACGACTGGAGACTGGCGGCTGAGCAGCAGCCCAACACAATCAACTTTGGATTCACTATGGAGGTTGACCCCAAGGCCAAGCTCGAGATCCGGCGGAGGACTGGCGACTTGGGCCTCAAGGCATGAGGGGGTTCCGTGCGCGGCGGTTGGGGACACACGCATCCTCGGGCATACTTGCATGTGTGATTTATTTCTGGTAAGGCATGCATTTGCTGGGTTTCACTGGGCTCATGTAATCAAGGTCGGACGATGGTCATAGCAATGAGCCAAACAAATTGGATTAGCTAGGCGTTGAATGCATTCTTTGAATCAGGATATCACCATTTGAACCCGTTCCCTCGTGAAAGACCTGATAAATTGTCGACTCCGTCAAGGGTGTTGATAACAATTTCTTGCCCAGTTGTTCGAAAATGAGTTCCAATACCGAGTAGCCTACCAGGAGGCACAACCTAATCAAATCACAACATGGTATCGACCGATTCTTGTTGGAAACATCATCCCACCTCCGGTCTGCTTCTCGGATTCACACAAGGATTCATCCTGTCTACGGCCCGCAAGCAAGTCTTTTGCCACGTTGCGCCGACCGGCTCCCTGTTCCGTCAGTTGGACCTCTCAAATACCCCGAAATTCGACACAGTTTACTGGTTTTTGGGCCCCCGTCTGAAGCCATGAAAGGGAGGTCGTCAGTGCATTAACCTTACGCATGATTTGGATGATCGTGTCGCCTCGTTAGACGATCAGCGTCCAGCCGTTGACGCAAAACGTTGGCAACGGCAGCCTTTTCTCGTCAACCGCCATCTTTCTATGGTTCTAGATCATCTGAGCCCCGCGCCTCTTCCATAGTCCTGAGTTTCGAGTAATATGGCCGAGGCAATCTTGACATAGCGCCTCGGGGGCCGATCTACAACGATGCTCGACTTATTCTTTCCATTCACTTCGAGAGAAACTTTCAATCTTGAGGACTAGCTGCAGACTTTCCCGGTCCGTAGCATAACTTGCCCTGCTTGTCTGAAGTATCACACCCAGTTCATATCGTCCTTGAACCGTCTGATGCAGAGCTGCTTGGAAATGGCCCTCCCTCTCTGCTAAAGGGGCCGTTTTCGCAAGCCTTCACCAGCTTAACTTAGAAAAACGTGGGGAGGGCGGAGAAATGACTTCTAAAAGTGGAAATTTAGGAGAACCACGTCTGAGAGTAACGATCTCGTTCAACGGGATGTCAAGAAGCCAAACAAGGGAATGCATTACACTTTTGATCGTACTATGACTGCTAGACGCAATCTAATAACCTAAATCAGAAGACCTCTGAGCGATTCCATCTGTTTCAACTCCTCCAGCAGGTCCGTAAAGTCTTTGACTCCGTGCTTTTCGCTCATCTCTTTGAAATACGGCAGTTGCTGCTTGAGCCACGCCTCCTCGTGGCCAGCGTCGGGAATAGCCATCCCGCCCTCCCTGATCGCCAACATCGGCGTAAACACGACCATCAAAAGCCGTTTTGCCTCATCAAACTCGGCCTCTTTACCCGGCTCTTTGACAGCGCCGTTCCAGGCGTCTTCGATCTTGGCTGCCAGTCCGTCAAAGTCATCTTTCGTGCGAGAAGCCGACGTTCGAACTAGCGCAACGATGCGGTTCGAGTTGCTGGTGTGCGACTTTCCGGCCATGAAGTACGTTCCATCATCGGACTTTGGCTCTTGTTTGATGAAGTTGACATGGACGAAAAAGGCGGGTGTGCTAAAGGTGCTACAATGGAGATTGGTGATGGACAGCGCAATGGATTCCCGCTGCTTCTGGGCAAGAGGATAGGTATGGTAAATTTGGTAGAAAGGCATGATATAGACGCGCTGATCAAAGACTGAAGTGTATCAACGGTGTAGTGTTCAGTGCTGAAGATCAAATAAGGGTATCAGACTTCCGATAATAACACTCTTCAGCGATGCATCGAATGAAGGGATTGACAGGTCTTTATTTCTCGTCAGCACCTCAATATCATTGATAACCCTAGACTTGAGCTAGATCAGTAATCTGATTACATCTTATGAGGGGTCTTGAACGTCGAAGCGTGTATATCGACGTCACAACCATCTACTTTGCGGGGTAACACGACCTAGGTCGCTCTACAGCTACATGCAGATCCCGCCGGCCGATCCCGACGCAGGCCGGTCAGTCGGGGACTAGCACGAGACATAATCCTAAGGGTACAGGCGGCGACCCGCAGCCACTGGGCGAAGAATACCTTCCTTCTCAAGATCACTAACCAGACTCGCAAGATGATGATCGCATCCCCTGGCCATTCTCAAAGCCATAGTCACTGGGAGATATTCCGTGTGCAGCGACTTGGTGCTGTTGTAAGGAACCTCTCCGATTGGAACCACTACTTCCGGTGCGCCGGCCATGACCGGGACTGAAGAGTCGTCAAAGCCCAGCGGCGGTATAGTTCGGGCCTGGATGTATACATCGCGATAGGATGGCTGGCCCACAGACCAAGGATAGATGTAGAGTCCCTCAGAGCATGACTCGGGATCATGTCGCCCATAACCCTCAGTTTCATACCAAGATCTGAAGAGGGAAATGTTGTGAAGACCTTGTGCGTAGACTTCTTCTGTCGAATGGATCTGGCCCCATTGCCATCTGGCGAGGGGTCCTGGGTTGATATATGGCTGACGCCCATCAAACTTGGCTGCGTAATCCTCGAAGAATGGCTTGCCGAGTTCTTGCCACTGATCATGAGAGACATAGACGCCGTAGGTGAGGTACAGCATCTCGTTGACATCTGCAGGTGCTTCTCCGTGAGTTTCGCTCCAGAGCTGCGTGTAGTTTGCTGGAGTTGACTTGGCTTGTAGGAAGCTTTCTAGCTTTCCTACGAAGTTTGTGATGACCTTGTTGGCGTCCTCGCTGACGTTTCCTCCGGACCAAGCGCCTCCTCTAGCCGTTGATCGGTATAGTGTCGTCGGGTAGGAAGTGTAGTTGGAAGCAAAGTCAGGGTACCAAGCCTGGGTGACCTTGGCCCAGAGGCTGCCACTGCGGGCGAACATTCCGGCGGTATCTGAGACGGGACTCAAGGGGATGACATTCACGAGGGAGATGGCGCCCGTAGAAGGCCGGTTTCCGAAGAGGCCTTGCGATCCCGCTGGACCGCGCATGGAACCACCAGTGTCGCTGCCGACAGCAAGATCAAGCCAGTCGTACGCACCTACTCCAGCTCCCGGGCCGGTGGACGAGCCGCTGGGGTCCTGATACCCGTCACCTCTGGGGTTGAAGGGGGCATGGAGATCAACCCAGTCAGCAGTGGGACGATCACCATTGGCAAACTGGACAGTGCCCATCTTGCCAACGAGGACAGCACCAAGGTCGATGAGCCGTTGCACTGCTGGTGCAGTCTTGTTTTGTCGTCCATACAGGTAGAAGTAAGCACGATTTCCACCACTCGTGCCTACCCCCTTGACGTGGAAAATGTCCTTGACTCCGAAGCGGAGGCCGGCGAGGGGTTGCTCCTCGGTCTCAGTATAATACAACCGCGAAGGGACCGCGATGCTCTTTGCCATTACATTCTCAGTAACAGCAGGAAGAGTAGTGAAAGCGCCCTCTTCATCGCTAATTACGCCTTGTACAAAAGCGAGGTGATCATCATCGTACAGCCGGTAGGCTTTGTACACGTTTCCAGTGTGGACCGAGACGAAGTTGGGTCCTCGAGGGAGACTCAAGACGGTTACGCCAGTCGCGACGCTACTTTTAAGGCCATGGATCTCCTTGGATGATAGAACCAAAGAGGTGCCATGACGTGATAGTTGGGAGTCAAGAGACATAGTACCGTTGGGCCCAACGGGAGCATTGGTTGTGCTTGGGCGGAGATAGATCGCATGTAGAAAGGCACATTGAAAGACGTCATCCGAGCTATCGTAAGCGGTAGTAAGATTCAGAAGCTCATCCCCTGAAGGGACGCTGCTCGAAGTGTCGATAATGGTCAGCGGGAACAGGTCCTGACCGGGAATCTGTGCAGCTGCAAGCGAGAGACTCGAGGCGTTTGTAGTCTCTATTTGGCCCACAGCAATCCCGCCGGCATAGTATGAGATGCCATGAAGACTCAACACTTGGCCCTGGTTGACGTAGTTGGCGCTGGCTAGGCGGAAAGAAGCCAATATGAAAACGAAGGACCACATTCTATGACAAGCACAGCTGCGAGCTGGTGACCGTTGCTGGTAAATCCCGGTGCAGTAACGCCGGCACTTGCCCTTCTACTGGGCAACATCGCGACCTGAGTAACTGTCTTATATGTGAGTAATATCACACAAACTCTTCCAAGGGATTCAACCACATCATTTCTGTGTGTCACCAACCTTCTGACTATCAAGAACATCAAGATGATAACCCGACGTCGATAAGACGCCGGCCATCCCTTATCAAAACTTGAGAATCCGGCTTTGAAGAATAGCGTCTTTTAGTGCCGAGAGCGGCCCCAACCTCTCCACATGGTCGGGTCCGAACCCCTGGCTGTGAACGGAGGTAATGGTCTTTATTTCCACGCAGAGTGACATTCTGGCTGTCGGCCAAGGACGACATGGTGCCGATTGTCAGCAAACCACATTGGCGCAGCTCCGCCGCTGTCATCCGTGATGTGCAATTGGTCGCATGAGCATCGGGGTAAACCCCAACATCCAAGGTGCTTTTCGTTGCATATGATGTCTAGGAGGAATTCTTGAGATAAGAGGGAAGCGAGACCGATCGCCGGATCAAGGCATTGGACGGAGGCTCTGATACGTAAAGCTAGTAACTACAAGCCTGGCAGATTAGACATGCTACCGAGATGATCGATCATTGGGGCTGGCCCATAAGTGCGTGTTAGTCTTTTAGTAACCACAAGTTTGAGGATAGTCCGATAGCGGGCGGTCCCATCAATCATCAACGATTACCAATTTGCTTTGCACTGAGATGAATTTACACAGTCCTCTTTCAAACTTCCCGTCACCCCATTTTCCACGTCTCAGACTCATTTGCAAGGTTGCGCGACCGCATGCTCCAGTATCCGCCGTCTCCCCCCTAAGTCCGAGTAGCAAGATCAGAGGCAGACCTTGTGATTTTGTAAATCTGATGGTCACAATTTTCATCATGGATGTGCTCTTCCACAGGATGACATTCCGCAATGTTGTGTTTGTGTTTCAAGCAGGGGAGCTGTCGACCACCGTGGTTGTTCTGCGGGCAGTACTTTGAGTCGTTCTTCAATCGCCAGAGAACAGACTCGTGGAGAACAGCATCTTTGGGAATGTCTCGCGTGCTGCCTTTGTTGAGCGGGAAACGAACATTTTCCCAGCCACTGTCCTCAAGCTCCCACCGAGTGATGAAAGGCAGCCATTCTGTTGGATGAAGTCAGTATTGTTGTATAGAGGCCATAGATGAAACTTGATCTTACCCATGAGCTTCCACAGGAGCACGCGGAAGAAGCTTGTACCTCGGCCATACGCCAATGAATCGTGGATGACACCCATCGTTGCCTTATCCTTCTTCTTTGCAAATCGCTTCTCAAATACTTCGAGGTTCTCGCGCCATTTCAGTGCCGCAACTTCCTCTCTTTGGCCGACAAGCTTCACCTCGCGGATCATCCAAGCAAGCGGAACATCACTCAATTGGAGCCGGTCGCAACCCAAAGCCTTGCTGGCTGCCTTCTCCTTCCGTGTCGTCCAAAAGTTCTTGACGCGCTCCCAGAAGGTCATCTCGATGCCATTGTCGAGCTTGCTTTCAGCAGACGCAGGCCACCCACCACCAACGTCACCGTGGCAGCCCGGGAACCAGACCTCCTTGATGTCTTCATGGTTGTGGTCTGACTCCTTCATGTCTTGGGCCAGGAGAGCTGCCTTGAACTTGACGCGTCGCTCGTCGACTGCTACAGCATGGCGCACATGGTGAGCAGTGCCAACAACAGGCACGGGTACCGGTGCAGTTCGCTCCAAGACAGCGACGGAGTTGACGCAGTCCCAGATGCCGAGGAAGAAGACCTTGATGTTGGACTCCTCCATCTTCCCACAGTGCATCGCCTTCTCCTTGCGGCAGAATGTGTCGCTGAAGGCGGCAATCTCGTCCCTAGCGACTGCGTACTTCGCCCCATGGGTTGCCGGGTCCTCATCATCGCGATGACCCTCATGCAACGGCTCTTCGTCTTCTAGCTCAGGTGGCGGTGTCGGTACATCTCCATTGGCGGGAGCTTTTTTGTTCTTCTTGTGCTTCTTCTCCTTCTTGGACCTCTTGGGGTGGGACACAATGAAGTCTTCGACCTCCCCAGCCAAGTAGCGCTGGTAGAGACGGTACGCGAAGGGGACCATCTCCTCGTTTCCCTTGCAAAGTAGCCCAACTGTATGAACCATGCGAGCAAGGAACTTGGCAGTGAAGGCGCCACGGCTAAATCCAAACATGTAGATCTTGTCACCCTTTAACGCACATTTGTTAGTCGTCAAGTTCCTCGCCATGCCAGGTAGGTAAGGACTTAGACGTACAGAATCATAGTAACGCATCAGGAACCGGTAGCCAGCCATAACGTGAGCATCGAAAGTCGTTCCGATTCCTTGGTCGATGGTCTGCGAGATGGAAGATTTGAATTCGCCAATTACACCCTTGTTAACAGACTCATCATTGATGTCGTATGTGCCGATGCCAGCTAGGCGAGTACATCTGTCAGCGGTAAAACAGTTGAGAGCGTGCTGGTACCAACTTACTCTGGTAGTAATGGTACTGATCAGGATCGTTGCGATCGAGTTTACTCAGAATCTTGACCACATTTGTGTCGGAGTTGGAACCGGTGAAGGTGTTGCCGGTGCCGTCAAAGCACAGAACTAGCTTTCTGGGAGTTCTCTTCTTTTCTGACTCGTGATTGGCATTGCCATTGAGGGTAGAAAAGTCGGCCATAACGACTCTGCGAAAGGAAGGAGGCAACTGAGTATAATTGATGTGGTGGATACTCAATAGAATTGGACTTGTATGCGAGAATAGGGTTGATTGCAAGCCAGAAAAGCTAAACTGGGCTTCATCCGTACCACTGGCAAGTGCCAAAGGCCTCGATATATGTCTTTACATATCGACACCTGAGGACATGTTCGACCATCTGCACGTTCAGCAACTCCCTGGTAATCATCGCAGCGCAGCCGTCAGGTTGCCAATCAAGCCTAAAGCGCGGCATTTCTCGCCAGGTACAGTACTAGAGAATATTGTCTCAAGGCGGCCGAGGGGCGGCGATCATGTTCATCTAGCTTTCATAGGGAGGGGAGAGTACGTCACCACGTCTCACGACATGGGACACGGCATCTGTTCGTTCAGTTCAAAAAGACTTGTTCGTGGCTTCGATGCGGCACCGAGACACTCGAACTAATACCGGTAGTAGCACGAAGCCACCGATAGTCAACCTTTTGCAGATCGGTTATCTATACTCGTGCTTTCAATACAGACTGATTTCCTATTCATCCCCATACCATTTGCCGTACAGACCATTTCACCGTGGGAATAGAAACCAGGAATTGCCTTAATTAAGGCTAACAGTCCGCTAGGGACAATGCTCCCTAGTTAAAGAGTAGAGCGGTTGTAACGATTCTTTCTGATTCGCAAATCAGTCCAGCATCGACCAGCAAGGGAAGTCAACCAGTCACCAGTGGCATGTAGTGATTCACCCATGAGCCGATGGTGTCACGCAACGGGCGGACGGATAACTAGCATCCGGGGCGGAATGTCTGTCCACTTTCGACCTGTCGTGCCCCCTGAGACCTCAGCGAGCCGCCCAATACGGAGATATTTCTCATGATGGCTGAGACTGATATGCGATGAAATGCCACCGGTGAACGCTATGTTGCGGTGAGGGCCAGATTTGTTCGTATCAGGCCAGGACAGCCCAGACATGAAGCCAAGCCACCTTTGCCCTAATTTGCTCCTGCGGTAAGGCCAAGAATGATCTGCCGTGTTAGCGAACATTGACCAATAGCGTTGTAGTAAATGAATCTGAATTCATCTGCGGTGAAAGCTCAAAAAGCTCTGCTTTGCGGGGAAAGCATATCAGATAGTATGTCTCAGACCAATCGTAGAGACATGCCCTCAACTCACATGAAATGTCTTGCCTCGTACTGTCCTGTACGACATGCCAGCAACAGGCGATCGGCATGTCATGTACCCTGTCGGCGATCTCCGTCTTCCAATGAATGAGGTTAGAATACTCATCATGTCCGAAATCCTGCAGGCGGTGCGGCCCGTCCGAAGGACGTTTGGAGCCGTTTGCACCAGCGTGCTACTTCGGGCATCAAACATCACACCCGGCCGATGTCTTTGCTTTTCTTGTGCGGCTGCGGAATGCTCCCTTTCCCCTCACCTTCGGAATTGCCCCCCGCCTGCTGACCGACATAACACAGCGCTAGATATGTCTCACGAGTGACAGCCCATGGCAAGAAGCGACGCTCCTACTCAGTTCTCAACCTCCACCATCTCAACCTCCTCCAAGCACAACGAGTCTGCCAAACTCACGGTTTGCGACGTGAACCTCAATCATGACTGGCTCCCTGTTAACATCCTCCCCTCACTTCAGGGCGCCACAATCTGCATGTCTCCGGCTGGCATAGGAAACAGGCACGACAGGCAATGCTGGCATTTTGGCTCCAGACATGTCGACGATGTGTCTCAGTCATTCTACCGCATTGGGAGGGTTTTTTCAGTACGGTTTCACATTCCACCTTGTATTCGAGGTCGAACGGAAATGCCTCGGTGCGCCGGCATACCCTTCGTGCTCATGCAGATCCGCAGTGAACATCCGTTTGACTGGACGCCACTCAAGTCTCCATCATGAAGTGAGGGGATCTTGGAAATCTCGAGGTGAGGGGGTATTTTGTATCTCTTGGCCAAGCGGTCAGCAGATATGGGTGCCATTTGATTGAGTGTTGAGATTGATATATGAGTACCATAGCAGAGCCTCTTGGTGTGGGCCATGGAGTCACGAACCTCACTTCTCATCCGCTTCCCCTCATCTATCACCCTTATACTCTGAGGCAGCGGGTGAATCATGGCTACCAACTTTACTCAGAAATTCCAGGCTGGAGAGTCTTATGGAGATGCGCGCCAAGACTCGGCTAACTTCTTCAATGACCCGGCGAAGATTGCAGCTGATATCCTGAAGGACTATGTCTCCGTACGCGGTCAAACCTCCCCGGCGGAGCTTGTCGGCCTCATCAAAGAGCTCCTCTCGAAGGGCGAGCCTCTTGATGATAAGAAAGGGTAGGAACGACCACCAATGAGCTTGATATGGCCCAATTCTAACGTCAAGCAGAACAACCGAGATCCTCATTGGCATTCTTACATCTCTGCCTGCCACGTCCAAGGCCAGGACAATGCTCACCAACAAGCTCATTGACACATTATGGGGAAATCTTCAGCATCCCCCACTGAGCTATGTCGGTGGTGACATCAAGTACGACGCTCTCAATGAAGAAGGCGTAGTCCTCGACAGCAACGGACAGCCACAGACAAAGGAGCCTCAAGCAACAGACTCGATCGAGTTCACTGCTCCTGGCACCAATATCCGTCTTCGCGAACAAGTACCGCAGGCGCCTGACGGCTTGCACCACTACCGCTCTCCCGATGGCAGTTTCAACAACATCCTCGAGCCAAATTTGGGCAAGGCTGGAACGCCTTACGCCAAGTCGGTCAGGACGTCCAAGAGACTTCACGGCGTCAAGCCTGACCCGGGTCTCCTGTTTGACCTGTTGATGGCTCGTGACGAGGGGTCTTTCAAGGAGAACCCGGCCGGTATCTCTTCGATGCTGTTCTACCACGCCTCTATCATTATTCACGACATCTTCAGAACCAACCGGACCGACATGAACAAGAGCGACACATCATCTTACCTCGACTTGGCACCCTTGTACGGCTCATCTCTCAAGGACCAGCTTGAGATCAGAACGATGAAGGAAGGAAAACTCAAGCCTGACACATTCCACGAGAAGCGTCTCCTTGGACAGCCCGCGGGAGTCAACGTCATGCTGGTCATGTACTCTCGTTTCCACAACTACGTTGCCGATATCCTGCTCAAGATCAATGAGAACGGGCGCTTCACACTGCAAACCAAACCCAACGCCACCGACATTGAGAAGGCCAAGGCTGTTGCCAAGCAAGACCATGACCTCTTCAACGTGGCACGTCTCATTGTGGGTGGTCTCTACATCAACATCTCGTTGCACGACTACTTGAGAGCCATCACCAACACGCACCACTCCAAGAGCGACTGGACCCTCGACCCTCGCGTTGAGATTAACAAGCAATTCGACAGCGATGGCGTGCCCCGCGGCGTTGGCAACCAAGTCAGTGTCGAGTTCAACCTGCTGTATCGCTTCCACTCCTGCATCTCCAAGAAGGATGAGAAGTGGATCGACGGGTTCTTTGGTAAGATCTTCAAGGGCAAGCAGCCTGCGGACCTCCAAAACATCAGCATCGAGGAGCTTGGCAAGGCCTTCGTTGATTACGAGCAGTCAATCCCCAAGGACCCAAGTGTTCGCACCTTTGACGACCTGAAGAGACAAGAAGACGGCACCTTCAAGGACGAGGATCTGGCTCGTATCCTCAAGGAGGCCATGAACGACCCGGCTGGATGCTTCGGTGCTCGCATGGTGCCCAAGGCCCTCAAGATCATCGAGGTTCTGGGTATCAACCAGGCGCGCAGGTGGCAGGTCGCGTCGCTGAACGAGTTCCGAGAGTTCTTTGGCTTGAAGAAGTATGACAAGTTCACCGACATCAACTCCAACCCCGATATTGCCAGCCTCCTTGAGAAGCTCTACACCGACCCTGACATGGTCGAGCTTTACCCTGGTAAGCTCATTCTGACAGAAGTTCATCCTTGAGACATATTTAACGCATCACAGGGCTCATGATTGAGGACATCAAGCCGGTACGCAACACTGGCAGCGGTATCTGCCCGACATACTCTGTCGGCCGAGCTGTCCTCTCTGACGCCGTGACTCTTGTCCGCTCAGATCGCTTCAACACCATTGACTACACCGTTAGCAACCTGACGGCATGGGGTTTCAACGAGGTCCAGCAGGACTACAAGACCCTCGGTGGCTCGATGCTGTACAAGCTCATCCAACGAGGACTGCCCAACTGGTTCCCCTACAACTCGGTAGCCGTCATGCAGCCCATGTACACCAAGAAGATGAACGAGACCATTGCAAGGGAGATTGGCACCTTCCACCTCTACACCTTGGAAGACCCAACACCTCCACGTAAGGCCATCATCACCCAATCAAGCGGGGCCATCAAGTATGTCTTGAGCAACCCTAAGCAATTCGTCTTGCCGTGGCTCCGGCCTCTCGAGGCCATGTTCACGAATTCCAAGCGGGACATCAGCTGGTTCATGCTCGCGGGTGACGAGCAGAAGAACTACCAACACCGCATCAACATCAAGAAGGCGCTCAGCAAGATTCCGACTCTGCACAACGCGATCCACGAGTTCATCGACCGCGTGGGCGCAGAGCTCGTCAAGAAGGAGACGTTCAAGATGAAGGAAGGCCTGCACCAGATGGACATCATCCGCGATGTTGCCATCCCCTTGAACGCTCAGCTTCTTGCTGACCTCTTCTACTTTGATCTGCGCACTGACGAGAACCCTGGTGGTACCCTTGGCCATGCTGAGCTCTACAACCATTTGCTGAATGTCCGTATTTGGGGAGTCAATGACAACGACCCAGCTCAGTCATGGAACCGTCGCCGCCGCGCGATTGAGAGCGTCAACGTTATTATCGAGTCGACGGCTGGCCCCGTCAAGGAGGTCCATGCCGGTCGTGGCCTTGGCTTTGGAATCGCCAACGCCATCTCCAGCGCGGTCGGTCGCAGGGCCAACTTCAAGAAGGATTCGCTGCGGTCGTGCGGCTACAAGTTTGTCGAGGAGCTCTTGGCGCAAGGAAACTCGGTCGATCAAGTCGTCGACAACATGTGGCTGACTGCTTTCGGCGGTATCGGTGTTCCTGTTACAACTGTAAGCCTTGCCCCTCTTTAACCACGGCGAAGATATCATGGACTAACCTTTGCTCCAGTTCTACGAAGTGTTGTCGTTCTTCTTGCGCCAAGAGAATGCCTCCATCTGGGCAGAGGTACAAAACCTAGCACAGAACAAGGACGACGCAGGACTCCACGCCTACGTCCGCGAGGCACAGCGTCTCACCAGCGGGCAGCGTAACGTGCGTGTTGCGACGGCACCGGCCGAGATCGACGGCAAGCCAGTCCAGCCGGGCACTGCAGTCGTGATGCTTCTTGTGAGTTTACTCTGTCCGCCCGTTATCTGATCATGTGCTGACAATGATCTTCTTTCCTAGGGCGGCGCTGGGCGAAACCCAGGGGAGATCGCCAACCCCGACAAGTTCGACGCGAACCGCAAGGCCGAGGAGGTTTCTGCCTTCAGCTACGGCCAACATGAGTGCTTGGCCAAGGACATTGCCACGACTTTCGTGGTGGGACTCGTCAAGCTCGCGGCTGATCTCAAGCAGCTGCGCCCGGCACCGGGCCAGATGGGCATCGTCAAGACCATCCAGGTCGGCAGCGAAAAGGCGTACCTGAACGACAGTTGGTCGTACCTTGGCTTTGATGCCAGCAGTAAGTGCACTCTTGAAGTTGCATGCAATCGTTTGTTTCTCAAAGAGCAATGCTAACAATCCGGACAGCCTGGAAGGTTCACTTTGATGGCCATGGAAAGGGCACATACAAGGGCGATGCTGCTGCACCAAATAACCAGATTGACTTGGGACAGTACTACTACCTTCTCAAGCAGCGCAAGGAGAACTTGCTCAGTGGCCTCGGTGGACCGGCCAGCATCCGTGCTCAATGAGCGAGGATTGCTCCATTGTCTTCAAACGTTGAGAAGGTCAGGTCAGATTGACAAAGGCATCGCCATGGGTTGACGATTGAGTATTACTCGCGGCGAAGACATGTAAGGGCATATTCTGAGCAAGAATAAAACAAAGTTTCCCACAGGCTTTACTTGGTGATTGTGTAAATCCACCAATTAATTGGGTCCCCCACACTTCCGGAAGCCGAGCAGAAATGATGCTTTTCCCTAGCTGTTGGCGTCAGCCGGTGCGCATCAGAGTTTCGGGTAATCGTAGTTAGCGGACTTACCTTAACTCAAAACGCTGCACCTGGAGCTCGGTCTTTGACGATTGTCAGCAATTGAGTTTAACAATCTCACAGCTTGTCAATCGAACCGCTTGTCGTAAGAATGAGCCAAGGACTAGTTTTCGAGATACGACTCTGAGGCTGAAAGGGTGCAGGAAATGCTAGCCGTCATCCGAATGAGGCAAGGAAAAGGCGAGAACCCTCAAGACGGGACTTCAGGGGAAAGTAGCGGAGATCGCCCTTGGCCGCTTGGCCAACGCCCAGTCTCCGTGAATCGTGGGGATTTCCTCCGGGAGACAACCATGCAAGCTCCCCATTCTGAGTACCGAGAACTGTGTACATTACCACTGCGTGCCCATGCCTCGCGAATAGAGGAACACTACTGATGAGACTGGGTCGCAAACGGAGTAGGGATTCTCGTATTGCCCCCTCGTTGACTGATTCTGTCGTTTCGGACGACTCCTGATGTGCTGCCAGTTCGTCCTGTGTCATCATCGCCTATCCACTTTGGCACTTTGTCAGCTCGAATCAATTTCGCTTGACACCGAACATGGAGTAGGGGCTTTGTGTGTTGTGTGTGTGGTGGTTCCAGTGGAGACAAAGGGGGCAACATTTCGCCGTACTGATGGGCACAGATGGCGCCTATTTCTGTTAGTCTCCGCGGCAAGTTGATTAAACTCGCGCGTCACGTTAATTGCCGTTGGGTTACTGTTGGCCTCTTACACGGCAACACGGCCCCCAACATGGCCAGCGCGTGCCTGTTTCCGAGGAGTATCATCCGTAGAGGAATGCAAAGTTTTTGCATCACACAGCAGTAAATCTGCTGCGTCACGTCCGTTGATGGCCAGCCAAGAAAGTCAAAATAAGCGTATAGCCTACCAAAACAGATACTTAAACGCCGCTTCTATAGGGTAGACACGAGACAGCTTCAATTTAGACGACCATCGATTAGTAACCCGCACCGACTTTGACTGAACCATTCCAGAGACTCAGTGTCATGTCATCTCATAGTAATTGGTCTCCGTCTCGTAAGGTGCATACGGATACTGTTTGTGGAGGCAATCTGGGCTACTCCGTCGAAGCCGTCCACAGGGAATCCCTGATCTAAGAACAAAAGGGCCCAGAGTTGTTACACCAGGCGCCGGCAACGTCCTCCGGGTCCATCAACCGTACATGTAGATCTCGCCAAAACGGGAAATACGCACTCGACTCCTGGCCCACGGATTTAGTGATCTCTCAAAGAGGAGCGAAAGCGAGCCAACATGTCCTACTGTAGTCTGTAATACTCCGTATGCCTGTAACCCTGCGTGTCCCGCGTCTGTCCAGCCCATTCGTAGTATCAAACCCACTAAAAAGCTGTATCGTTGAAACATTGCTGGATCCAGAGGCGAGAAAACCCATTTCGAGATGATATGAACCGCTATGGCAACTGTAAGTTTGGATGATTCCACCAATAAGGCAGCGTGGGTACATCATCACTGAAGCTTGTATATAAAGAAAGAAGATTAGCCTCTCTCGGCATTCGATCAGCCATTCGCAGCCCATTTCCAATTCACAAACAGTCATTCTTTTCACTTCACCAACTACCAACATTCACTTCTATCTTCCATCCACTATCACCGCCAAGATGCCTTCCACCACCCAGATGCTCTCCGCCCTGGCCGTCACGGCCGTCGCCGGCGTCCAGGCCGCCATGGGCCCGGCCTTCAGCACCGGTCCCGTCGCCTCCGACTCCTTCATCCGCGAAGCCACCTCCACCCTCGTCCTCCCCGCCGCCCCTTCCAACAACAAAGGCAGCGCCTCCCTCTGGGTTGGCATGGGCACCTCCAACGGCGACCTGATCCAGTCCATCGCCGACAACTCCAACTACGACAACACCGGCACCGACAAGTGGTCCATCTTCGCCTACACTCTTCTCAGCACCGGTGCCAACTCCCAGATGCCTGTTCAGACTGAGGGCACCGACGCCTCTGAGGGTGACAAGATCACCATGCACTGTAAGCTGCTCTCTTGAGGTTGATGAGGTTGTGGCTTGTTGCTAACGGAAAATCAACCTACAGACAAGTTCGATGATGCCTCCCAGAACTACACCCAGACCGTCTCCATCAACGACAAGGTCGTCGCCACCCTGTCCACCAAGGACGGTGAGGCCCAGGGCTGGGGCAGCGCCGTTGAGTGCGCCGCCGAGGACTGCGGCACCGTTGGTGCTCACTGTAAGTCCACATCCACTATAATTTCCATTTCTCCCAAACACCGAATCAGTGTGCTGACAATGACCTCCAATAGCCTGGATCAACACCAAGATCATCCTCGACAAGGCCGACGCCAACTACATCAACACCATGGGCAAGGGCAACGGCGTCACCGGCGACATGTCCACCAGCGACGGCGGCAAGACTTGGACCGTCACCACCATTGATATCCCCGAGTTCACCTTTGGACAGTAAATGTGCTAGGCCACTTCAAGAGCTGAGCTCGTTTGCCTCCGGAAGGGAAAGGTTTTTTCTTGTACTTTATACCATGTCTTCACACACGCATCGCTGTACATATGTAGTACCCTGCTAGCCAAGATACCAAGTTGCGACTGTAAAATAACAAAAGCTTTAATGATCAACCATGTAACTTGCCCATCTCTGACACCATCGAATCACTCATCTCGCAAAAGCCTTTGCAATACGTGGATACATGTTGTCACCCAGTCATTGCCCATATATGTACAGAGGGTCTGCAATGATGATTCTTTGAAGTCCTCAAATGCGATTCTTGCTCTCAGTTTGTACTTCTAGTCTCCTGACTCGTTGCCACCATTTGTGCTTCGCTACTGTCGAAACCCCATCGTGAATCTGCGTGATCCCCAGATGTTTCTGCCAGTGCAGGTCATAGGTCCAGCTCATTCTCCTCCACGATGCTTAATCCTCCATTCGAACATGCTACATTCCTTCGGCCTTCATGATGTGTTCCAGTAGCAGAGCAATGAATGGTTTTGCGGCTTTCTCACGCGAGAGACGGATTCCCCATTTGAAGAGGCCTTCGAAGACCTCTCAATAACTCCCAAGAAATATCAATGTTCTTGACCTTGGCATTGAAGAGCCCATCGAAGTCGTCTTCGGAATCATCCGTCTGGTGATGATGCACGCGAGACTTAGCCAAGAGAGATCTCGTCAGTACGAGGATTGATGTAGATGCAATCCACGCCCGGGACCGGGAAAGCCGCGGCGTTTCTTCAACGCAAATATCCAGCCGCGTTCTACGCAAGAGGCGATCACAGGTGAAATTGCGCCGGTTGATCTTTCTGCAAGCGGGAAGAACGTTAGCTTTTACTGTCATTTGGAGAGAGAGAGGGCCTTCGGCGAGAAGTTGACATACCTGAGTCATGCTGCCCTTCTTCGAGCACCTCTGTTTGAACAAGAGGAACTATCCTTGAGCCAAAGCCAGCCTGTCTTTGGAGATCATTTGAAGTAGGCTGTGGAGCGCATAGTGATGATGATGCTTGGAGCAAAAGATGGATCCACAGCAACACATGTGAGGGGTTTCCCACCACATCATGTGCATGCTGTCCTTGAATTAGGCTAGTGCCTGCATTCATGGCTGAAGTTTTGAACATGTTTCGAGATTCTTCGTCTCAGTGATTGGAATCGCCTGGCAGAGGCAGATTGTAGTCATCGAGCACATGGGCGAGGCGATGAAGGCAAAAACAATAAATATTTGTAGAAAGTGCGACAGTCTTAAGTCGTTTTGAGCAAAATATCCTGATCCAGTTGTCCTTGAATCAGGTAGGCCGAGCCGCGCGAGTGTGGGCATTGCCGGTCGAGGTGGCTCCAGAGGCCGGTCGGAAAGGGCGTTGAGCCATTCGACAAGGTCTCGGGCCCTGTTCTTCTCTGTCCCCAAAAAGAAGCGATGTCGCTTTTCCTGAAGACCCTCGAACGGCGTCTTCATGACGATCTCGAGCTTTCTCTTGATGCCGTATCTGGGCCGAAATATCTTGAGGGGATTCGCGACCGAACCCCCTCAAGCCATCGTATAAATAGGGCCACGTCCCTCCGGGCCATGACCATCTCGATGGTAGCAATGGTGCTCGCTGACCCCGTGGGCAGTGGCGGGCCCATAGGTAAGAGGAGAAGTAGTGTTGGTATCTCCGCCTGCAAAGGAAGAAAGATTGCCGTAGTCTTATACTCTCCGTTTTCCGGGAGAGCTGTCGGGCCAAACCCCTGGTTGAACGACGAGCATCGCGTTGAGCATAGCTTGGAGTAGGCGAAGAAGTAGAGTGTGCAATTGCCTTTGAGCACTCTAACGGCCAGGAGATCGCTGAAGTCATGGCCGAGGATGCATCCCCTTTTACTATTTGAGGTCCGCCACCGTTGTTGGATGGTTGAAAGTGTCGTTAGACTTGGTTCTTTGAACATTGTCTGAGCAAGAATTCAGGGCAGGGTAGTGTTTCCAACAGACTCTCCTCAGAACAACGTGAACTTGTGGTAAACACCACTCTTAATATTCTCGCCTTTCTTGCGCCCGCCACCCAGTGACAGTATAGAGGCCGTCGGAACCTGAGGAATGGAAATGGGCCAGTGTTTGAAGTCTTCCCCATGGGGGCAAAGGCGTAATTCGAACTAGATTGTGAGTAGAGATTAGTGCTAATTCTGGCCTTCAAATGCAAGGGGAGGGAGTTCACCATATCAGAACAGTGACTTTCCATGATAGGAGTGGTAAAAAGGAGCAACACCGACACCCCCCAGTACAACCTCGGCCTTGGAGGCCTCGGATCATTCTGTCCTTGATCCCTTATCGGCTGCAGACCGTTCGTGACGTGGTGAGTGTGGACGAATCTGGGCAGGCAGAAATAACCTCCCAGACAGCCACATTGCGGAAAATCGTGTAGTTGGCTGGGTTGGTAGTGAAACACCTACAAAAAGTCAGTCTGATACCATCTCGGGCGACACAAGCAGGACATCACACCAAATCGTTTTGCAGTTCCGCGCATGCTGCTGCTCTTTGCTAAGCAGACTGTCACCCAGTCGACGAGTCTTTGCAACAGCTGGTAGCTACAGGTGACGACCTGAGGGCTGCGGATGGTGATGGCGACCACCAGACTTGATGAAACTTGTCGAAGATATGCCACAGCGCCAGCGCTGAATGAAGCTATTGTTGGCTGTCGGTGCCTGTGGTAGACAGGCAATGAATGTTTGGAGCCAGCTCCAAGTTATGAAGCATGTATTCAAGCAAGCAACTCGGGGTTGGTGAGCTCTGCCGTCCAACATCAAGACTTGCGATGGAGTTAGCAATTGCTCAGACGAGGATGATAAAGGACGGAGGATGAGGTACTTACGGCTGACTTGATGTTCTCGAGGTGAACAAGTGTTCGAACAATGAAAGTGAAGAAAAGAAACTGTTTCACAAAGAGTGTTGAGTGGTGTGAAGGGGAGGTGCCAATTTCTTCCGTCTGACGACAAGACTTGCGATGGCAATCAGTAATTTCTCAGACGAAGGAAGGAACGAGGGGATAACCACATACAATTCTCTTGGTGCCGGACTCAAAGCGTTCAAGAAGACATCGAAGCGTTCATGAAGACACCTCGGAATGAGTGGAAGGAGACATGAGACGCTGCTGAAGGTCCCGAGTCCTTCCGTCCAAAGAGTAACCTTGCGATGGCGTTAGCGACTGCTCGGACGAATGTAGAGAACGCAGGTGAAGACTTACCAGCCTGCTTCGTGTTGAATTGGACGGAGGATTCGAACAAGGAATGGAAATAGTGAAAGAACTCCCCCGATTGTGGCTCCAGAAGCTGTTCGGGGTAGTGAGAGGGGAACCACTTTGAGCTCAAGGTCAAGGACCTCAGTCGGGGTGAAGAGGAAAGAAGAAAGGAAGGATGGGTGAAGTCGGGGAGAAAGGCTGGCCTTTTATATTGGGGAGGAGGGAGGGCCAGAAGATCTCAAAGGGTCGTTCAACCGCCCTCACGTGATGAACGACCGTCTGGAAGACCCGACGGAAGGAGCAGAACGGACGAAGTGAGGGAAGGGAAGGCTATGAAGCGCGATGAAATTTCGTCCAAAGAAGGGGGTGAGGTGGTGCACAAGAGGAAGGAGGGCCTCATGATAGAGCAGGAAGGGGCGGTTGAGCTTCCCACCGGCATATCTACGGAGCTTGTGATTGTAGTTTAGGAAAGAACAAAGTACACCTAGCACTATAGAACGATTGTTTCATTTGAGAAATAATGATGGGTAGCTATGAGGATGATGATTATCTGTCGAGTTTTACCTCAACACAAATACCCAGGCATAGATGCTATATAGCTTACTCATTCATAGATGAGGGCATCCACATGCATGCTTCCTCTAGAGACATGAGAGCTACATTGCCTCAATTCAGAACGGCACCATGGTCAACGATATGGGGCAAATGGATCCATGAAGGCGACGCTATGAGGAATCTTCTTCTTACAACTTGAGCACTTATCATTTATGTTAGCAGCTTGTGAGCAGCATGCAACAATAAGAGCTATATGTATTGAGGTTAATGTGACTTTTCTCCATTCAAATCACTCCAGAGAATTGGAAACCATCTTACATTTCAACACTATTCCCAAGCTTCCATTTAATCTGTCTGCTTATGACGAAGCTGAGGTCTCATGTTGTGGCTTCGTGACTGACGCTTAAATGAGAGACGATGATTGGTCAATGGGGGAATGACATCGATGACGTAGCTCACTGGTCAACAACCTCCGAGCCCCAAACTCGCTCCCTTCCCTTTGTCCATTTGCTCCAAAACACCATCGCTGTCCTCAAGATTCTCCTCTAGATGCTACTGCGACCACGACAGCTCAACATCGGCCTTCGACTCACCCACGGAGCTCCCATCGTCTCCACGACTCCCATCCTCCGGCCCCTCAACCACAGTCATCAACTCCCGCAACAAACACCCCTCCACACCACAACAATGAGCTGGATGGACTCCTGGTCCCGACCAGGCAAATCCCAAGCCACGCCAGCACCCTTTTACCTCCTCCCCAACGGCGACCAAACACCCTACTGCCGCACCTGCGGCCGCGTCATCTCCAGCCGCAAGACCGCAGCCACAAACACATCCTCCAAGTCAAACTCCAACAAGGACAAAGCCTCCGAAACCCAAAAACCCCCCGTCGAGGCGAAATACTGCTCCTCCCGCTGCCGCGCAAAGAAACCAAGCCGTCTAGACAAGGAAATCGAACAAGTATTCGTCCGCTTCCTCCAAGGCGAGGAAGAAATCCAAACCGAGGCAAAAACAAAACCCAAGAAAACAAAGGGCGACACCCGAATCCTCGTCCCCTGCGACATCGTCGAAGAAACCTTCTTCGGCGAGCGAAAAGCCCCTGACCAAATCTACGGCCGGGGCAAAAACCGCGCCTCGCGCGTCATCACCGCCAAATCATCCTCCTCTGACAACGAAGACGAGGGCATCTCCCTCCGCGAACGCCGCTCCTACGACGAAGACGGAGGCGAGGACATAATCGACGAGATGCTAGGCGTAGACCGCACCAAATCCACAGAGCTGGATCCTAGCGTGCAGGCGAGCCTCTCTGTGCGCAGCGGGACGAGGGTGAGGCCTCCGCAGACGCAGAGCCAGGTGAATGGGAGCGTGGGCGGGGAGAAGGGGCGGGCGGAGAGGGTTGAGGAGACGGAGGAGATGAGGGAGAAGAGGGCTGAAGGGCAGAGGAAGGCTCACGAGAGGGAGATGGTGAGGTGTGCTGCTAGGAGGGGGGTTGTGTTTGGGTTTCTGGTTGGGGATGGCGAGGAGAGGAGGAAGTGTGAGGCTGTTAGACAGGGCAAGGTTGTTGAGCCTAGCTTTGCAAAGGGGGATTGGTCTATTCGGTGGCGGGAGGATTGATTATCGGCGTTGAGAAGCATCGGGTGCATCACACATTGCACAAGGTAGACGAAAAAGATGAATGAACATGAATTCTACGCTGTATTAATTTCCTTTTCCGGTCGTAAACATATACATATACAAGCTCAAACGCTCCGGCATTCTCTGCTTTTTTTTCAACTCTAACAAATCTCTTCTCAAGTCTTTCAAGTCTTTACAAATCTTGTAACTCTGGACTCTCGGGCTCTACGCTTTCTACAGGAAGCTGGTGGCCACGGTGATAGCGGTGGTGTACACCATGCCGACAAGGCCGAGGGCCATGAGCGCGTAATCGCAAATCTTTTGGTTTCTCGTCTCGGCGATGCCCTTGAGATGCAGGTAGGGCGGGTAAATGTAGACCAAAGGCACGCACGCAAATGATCCAATGAGCGCGACAAAACGGTCGAGGTTGGCGGAGCCGGCAATGGAGATGGCGATGCAGAGGGCGACGAGGGAGGTGCGGAAGGCGTTCTTCTTCCACTTTGTCAGGAGATCCTTCTTGCCTGAGCGGTAGCCAAAGATCTTGGTCTCGATGATACGCATGGCGGGGAATAGCTGGACGGGGTTGCCGACGAGGACAGCGAGGGCGTACATGAACTGCACGGCGTTGACGAGGCGGCTGTCTTGCGGGTAGTTGTCGATAATTTCAATCTTTGTGCGGTCTCCGAACGTCGCGTAGCAGAGGGCGCCGACCGAGGTAAAGACGCAGGTGATGAGGAGCATGACGCCCGCCAACAGGGGCTCAAAGTGCTCCGGCTTCTTCATGCTGGCCTGGATGGGAATGATGAGGCCGATGCCCTCGAACGTGAAGATGGAGGCGCCAATCGTGAGGGTGTAGGAGCTCGGGTTGAAGAGCTTGACGGAGGGATCCATGCCGCGGGTAGCGAGGGCCGAGATGTCGTACCACCAGATGTATCCTACGCCAATGATGATGAAGACGTCGGCAAGGAGGGCAGCTGGACCGAGCTTGGAAATGTTGCGAATGAAGGCTAGGGGCACAATGACAATGGCCTGCAGAGCAATGAGGGCGGTTGAGTCGAGGGGATTCGCGCCGCCCGTTACTGCCTTCAAGAAGGAGAACCAGTTGTCGGCCACAAACACGAGACCCGTGCAAACGAAGCCAATCTGAGAGAGTGTGATAGACGCCAAGATGAGGGAGCGCATGCGCGGGCCCGAGATTTCCTTGCCGAGGTCACCGTAACCACCGCCGTAGCGGGTGCGGCACTGCAGGAGCAGGTGGAAGGCAACCATGGAGATTGCGGCCACGACGAGCATGGTCAGAGAGGAGAAGAGGATGCCGCCGTTCTTGAAGGCCTTGGGCAAGAACATGATGCCCGTGCCAATGAAGGCCTTGAGGGTTGTGAAGAAGGTCTTTGTGGTGCTGGCATCGCCGGCCTTCTTGGCGAAGCGCGAGGACCGGCGTCTTCCCAGCAGCGGACGGGTCTCGGTAGGTGCACCGCGGGGTCTATCTTGCGCCTCCTCTTCATCCTCGTCGTCCGAGACAATGGCCTCCTCGTCTGAATCGGCAAGATCCTCACCAGCGAAGGAGCCGTAGAAGTCGAGGAACTCTACAAAGTTGCGGGTAATGGGGAGTGTGGCGGCAGTATAATTGTGTTTTTGCATGACAAATTGGCGGCGAAAGCCCTGGGGCAGAAGCATCTCGGCGGCGGGCAGGTCGGATTCGTGGCCGGACTCGGTGCGGCGCGGGTGGGAGAATGTCTGGGCGCGCTTCAAGGTTTGTTCCCTAGCCGAAATCTTGAATAGATCGCGATGCATGTCGCCGCCGGGGAGAAGGAGGGAGGATGCCTCCTCGACGTTGTCGCCGTCGTCATTTTCGGTGGCGGGGAGGTTCGGGGCGGAATTGGAGTTTATGTGAGCGAGGTCACCGTTGGAGAGGTTTCGTGTGCCGTCGAAGCTTGTGCCGTATCCCGAGGGGAGGTGATTTGCGATTACGGCACTGCGCAAGCGGTCCTCTGTGGATGAGGGTGTGTCGGACATGGCGGTGGATGTTTTTGGGGGATGCTGATCAGAGATGGTGTCTATGATGATGTTGTGGTGATGCTATCGAGTGGTGGAAGGAATTGGGGTAAACAACCACGACGGATGCTGGGAACTGAGAGAAATTGGAGGTCAAGTCTATGCTTGTGAGCATCCCCAGGCCATGCAAAGATGCAATTGAAACGATGAAGAAAGATGCAGAAGAGGTGGACAGAGAGAGACAGAGAGAGCCGAACTCTGAGGAAGGGTTGCCTCGGTTCAAGTTTGGATGTTTGGGCTCGCGGACTACGAGGATGCGGTCGCAGCTCTAGTCATGGGATCGTGGGGAATTGGGAATTGGAGGAGATGGGAAGAAAGTGTGAAAAGCTTCAACGTTGTTTTTCAAGGTCGGTCAATGTCTGGTGTGGACACTTGACTTGGTGAAGCTCGAGCCGCTTGCGGACCCCACTGCGGATTTATGCATGGGTAGCCGAGTACACAGCTGGAAAAAGAAATAGAGGAATACTTGTGGTGGATGGGATGACTGGGCAGAAAGGGTCCGATGATGGTGGAGGGAAGAAGTTGTGTAGAGTCGACGTCTATCGCGGGGGTGGGGGGAGAGACAAAGTGGAAAAGAAATAGAACCAACGAGAGAAGAGCGGGAACACAGGAAAGACCCGGTTCGAAAGTACTGCAGATGCAGACGAGGAGGAGCTATGCCGCATGGGGTTTACTGCCTCTCTCACTCTCACTCTCACTTTCGCTGCTCTCTCTCACTCTCCACACTCACCCTTGAGACCAAGGATCGTGAGAAGGCGATACGTCAGTCCGCAGGAACAAGCGCGACTTCTGGGGCCGCGAGAACAGCACCAATGGTCACCAGAGGAGCCAGAGGAGGGGCGCCTAGCTTGACCAACTGTTCACCCTGCCACGCACCACACAAACTTGCCTCTCAGTGGAGATGTAAACGTTCAATGCTGGGCCCCCGGACAAGAGGAATTGCCGCCAGCTTATGGCGGTGAGAGAATCACATTGAACTCTGCAAGTCGCGAATGAGTGATGACAGGACTGAAGAAAAGAGTTCGACGCTCCGACTTCCCTCATGGGGTGAGACACCAAGCTCAAACAGGGCCCAGTGGAGAGACACGAGATCACGTTACCCTTCACAGACCTGTCTCGGTCTGCAGTAGATTACTCGTCATCATGGATCTGTCCCAGACATGTCTTCTACATGACACTTGCTATTCCGGGCGTTGGAAATGCATTCCTCTGAAGTTGTGTGTGTCAATGTCACTCTTGTTCTTCATTATGAGATTCACTCCGTGGCTCACTCTCACTCACTTTCCAGGTTCTCACACCAAATCTTCCAGCGGGGCCGCCAATGACGCCACCCGACGGACCCTTGAAAAAGAGACTAAAAAAATGAGAAAAGTCGAGGCCTGTAGGCTTGCCGGAGCAAATTCAAAAAATGATCCCAGCCCAACCCAATGCCCGAGCAACGATCGGGTCTCGTCCGATGCTAACCAGCGGCCAGCATCACGTGGTCCATGCCATCCAACAATATGATGACCAAATGGTCGCCTCTCAATGACCCACGTGGATTTGTTTTGATGGATCACGAACTGCCGGGAATAGCCTCACTCACTCACTTATTCATTCAGTCACCTGCCACGGTCCTCGTTTGCTCACTCACTCACCCGCCGACCGATTGCATGAAACATCAAATGGTGTCATTCAGAGCACTTCTTCACTCATCGGCCACTGTCTCATTCCGTCAGTCTCAAGTGAGACTGTGAGATCAAGACCTCATCGCGGTCCCCCTCTGCCGAGACACATGTTTTCTTTTTACCGCTGGAATGCTCATGTTTCGCGGAAAGGGTTTCTCCCCCAAATCTGAGACCTGGACTACCTAGACCCTCAATCGCCCTTTCAAAGCGACACCATCATAATAAGATGGCTGACGCTCGCTGCTGCACGGCCGCTTGCAGACCTCATCGCATTCCATCCTCATAGCCTCACCATCAATCCAGGAAAACACGTGCATCATGCGCCTGCGAGCAGCGTCATAAGGGAACAGCCAAGGCCAGCTGGATGCTTATTTCTTCTCTTCTCGTCTGTCTTCTAGAAGTCTAGACCTGGGCCTCGACGCTGAAAACAGGGGATTCTTTGTTTTTCATCAGCATTCCTCATCCTCGTCAATCTGCATCTCGACCCGACCTCCATGATCCTTTCCTGGTGATGCTCAGTTCAATCATCAACTCAACTGTCATGATCACTCCGCGCAACTACTGGCACTGCGAGTACCCTTCACACCCATTAGCACACTCAATCAGACTCACAGAAGCATCATCGGCACTCACAGTCATTGACCTTGACACACGTGAACGAACTCGCGCACTACCCCAATAATGTCAGCACCCAGCTCAGTCTCCTCATCACACCGCGGCAACATACCGCAGTCGGTCCCGTCCAGTTAATCCCGCCGCACTGACCCCACTGAGGTGCCGTCCCGGATCCTCCGGCTGCCGTGGTCGTTGTCGCTGCCGCCGTGGAGGTTCGCAGCGTCGTAGATGCGCGGCTCGTCGTCGCAGGAATCGTCGCAGGAGCTGATGAGCTCACCGGCGTCTAGAGCAGCAGTCAGCAGTCAGCTTGTCTACACCGGAACTCCAATCCTGTCTAGACTTACCACGAAACCGAACCACTTGAGGTCTTCTTCCGGAAACACATCAATCGAATGGGTCACGCCCGTACCCAGGAACGTCTTCCAAATCAAAGATCAACATGTTGTCTCAACCAGTGATTAGAGCATCAAGACTCACCTGCAACTTATCCCCAAACACGTACTTGGTATACGGGCTCCTGGGGAAGTTTGCCACCGACGACTGCGGCGTCGCAGAGTACCCAAGCACGCCCGTCCACTGCTTGATCGTCTCGTAGTAGTTCTGCACGTTCAACGTTTCGTCCGCCGCGCCGTGATAAATCTGCATCTTGGGCCGCGCCCCCGTGTACCCCGGGTACATGTTGTTCACGACGTTGGCCCACTGCTGCTGCGTCCAGATGGACTGGCCCGTCGAGCACGTCGAGTTCCAAAAGTCGGGGATGTCGTCCGCGGACATGAAGCAGCCGGCCGGAACGCCCGCGTAGGCGATGCCGGCCGCGAAGACGTCGGGATATGTTGCCGCCAGTACGTTCTTCAAGTTTACCAAAGATCACCTATCAGCATACTTGACAAGGAGAGGACGTGCAATGGTGAGCAAAAGTCGAGACATACCGTCATCATGGCACCAGACGAGATACCAGTCGCATACACCTTGCTCTTATCCGCCCCATACTGCGCAATCACAAAGCTCACCATATTCGCAATGGAGTTACTCGCGCCGCCCCCGCCGTGCGTCAGGGTCATCTTGCTCGCCACGTCCCAGCAGTTGTCGCGCGTGTACGGCGTCTGCGGGTAGATCACGATATACCCGTACGTCTCGGCGTACCGCGCCCACTGGCTGCCCTGGTAGTATGCCTGCGCGCTGCCGCTGCACCAGTGGATGCCCACGACGATGGCGGGCTTGGCGGCGAGATTCTGCGGCACGTAGAGCCACATGCGCGTGCCTGTGGGGTTCGAGCCGTAGTCTGTCACCTCGGTGAAGGTTGCGCGGGGGACGACTTCGGCGCCGAGGGCGATGTTGAGGAGGGTTAGGACCCAGAGGGCCATGCCTAGGATGAACTTCATCTCGGCGATGGGTTGATGGGGCGAGCGGGTGAACCACAAATCATCTCCTTTGAAGGGTCCGTGACGAGGCTTCTTTTGAGGATTTATCTATCTCTTCGCCGAGTCCTGTCCTACAGGTTTTCTGCAGACATGGCCTGCTTCAATGAGTGCCCCGGATCGTAAACCTCCGTATCCGTGAGTGAAGTGACATCGCGTCGATCAGGCTTGCACATCCTCCGCCACTTCTCGGCCGCATCCGTACCATTCTTTTCACTTCGAGTGCTTCATCGATGTACAGTCCCAGCTACTAAGCTTCTGTCCCTGTTCCTGCAGACCTGCCCTATCCTTACGTTAACCATCCCTCACCTATGGAGAACGTGTGCGTGCTCAAGGCGAGATGCGGCTGCTCTCTGCCCCTCCATCGCGGGCAGCGGGCCTCAGTTCCCAAATACAGTCAATTCCATTCGGAGGTATCTGCGGGAAGCCTCCTAGGAAAGACGGCTGTGAATTCCAGCTTGAAATCGTGTTCAAGATTAAGAAGTATCGGAAACGAGTAGCAAAAGTTACCCCCTCCGATGATGGTTGAGCTTCTCGAGCCAACCCCGCCATGCAGTCCTCAGCGCGGAAACTTCTTCCGCCAATCGCTTGGACGGAGATTCCCGTTCTTGGGAGTTTGACTGCTCAGAGGCTCCGCGATCAATTCGGGAAACAATATATCTTGCTTGGCTATGTGGTATTAGTGCTACCCAAAAGAGAAGCTTATTGACGAGAAATTTCTCGGTTTCGCATTGCTGCCCGTCGAGCCGATGTCCCAGATTTCTCGATATCGCACACGCTTTTCGTTCGAAGTAGCTCCTGAGATCATTCTGGGCTATTCCTGATTCCTAGGCGATTAATTGTCTCCACTAGTTTCATGACATGATTGCTTTAGGACGAGGCTTTGGACCGGGTCACCTCAACAAGGCGGTAGCTCCAACAGCCTTGTCGCCTGGCCGTATTGTCTTTCCTTTTACACCAGATATCCGCAGCACGCAAGCCTCAATAAAGTCTCCCTTCGTGCCTCAGACAGCATCCTTGCGACGCCTGATCAGGACCTTTGCCCTAGGATTCGCCAGAGTAGAAAACCCAAAACGCATAGGCTCAACACTACTCTTGTCCACATCATCAGCCAGCTTGAACTCGTACCCGAGCAAGATGTGCGACATGATCAGCTTCGCAGAGCTCGCGCCAAAGAACCGACCTGGGCACGCGTGCGAGCCGAGCCCGAAGCCCATGTGCTCCGGCGACACGCTCGCGAGCTGCGCGTTGTGCTCGTTGTTGCCGCCCTCGCGCATCCGGAGGAAGCGTCGGCCGTCAAAGGTTTCTGGGTTTGGATAGATCTCCTGTGTTCAGGAAGTTAGCGATCTGGTCGGCATAGACCGCCGACAAGAGATGGAATGTCTTACCGGATCCCACATGTTCGCGGATGATACGGCAACGCCTGTCGTCTTGGGCAGCACGGTGCCGTCACTCAGTTTCACGCCATCTTCCATCACGCGCCTCCCAAGAGCCACTATTTGCAAGTTAGCAATGACACAATGCGCAGTCAATGAAAGTCGCTGACCCGACGCAATGGGCTTGAGACGCAACGTCTCCTTCAGCACACTGTCCAAAAGCCTCAGATTATACAACGTCGAGCTCTTCCACCCACCCCTCGTCTCCCTCACAATCTCCCCCCTCAACGCCTCCGTCACCTCCGGATTCACACACAAATCCAGCAAATTCTGCGACACCATATCTGTACTCGAAGCATTCGCGAGAATCGACAACCCAAGCTGCTGAAACGCCGCATTCTGCGCCGTCCGATCTTGCTGCTTCTTCGCCAGCTTCTCGATCCACGCCAACGCGTTATCAAACACGACCCCACCCTTCTCGGCCTCCTGCTCGCGCCGCTTCTGCAGGATTGGCTCGATAGCCTGCCGCGCGGTGCGGAGCATCTGGCGCAGCTCACGGCAGCAGGGGAGGAACCAGTGGACGAAGCGGCGGACGGGGGCCGGGTAGGAGCGGAGGACTTTGGCGGCGGCCATGGCTTTTTGGGGGTAGTTCATGGTGATAGTGAGCCAGGTTGGGTCCCGGCAGAGTTCGGGGCCGAGGAAGACTAGGGCAGAGACGCGGGCGACGATTTGGGCGATTGTCGGGGCGAGAATGATTTCGTGCCATTCTGAGATGGTGTTAGAGAGGACATGAGTATCTCAAGTAAGGGTATGAGATGATTGGTTAGATGTACCTTCGTTATCCGTAAAGACGTCTTTCAGAGCGTTGGCTGCCTCGTCTGCGAGCGGTTGTGATAATTTGGCTGCGCGGCCTAGATGAGCAAGTTGTGAGACTGGACGGGTTCCAAAGACTCACCAACATCACTCTGAGTGAGATGAGTTCGGATCATCTCACGGATGAGCTCGCTTCCCGAGCTAAAGTACGGCTCGAACCCCGGTGTCCCGGCCTGCCAGTAGGCCAGGAGGAACTCGGTCGAGCTCAAGCGGTTATCATTCTTCACATCGTGGCAGAACTCAGGCGCCAGAACCGTGAGGGTGCTACCCTGACCGGTGAAGACTCTGAATGGCTTGCCGCCGTATTTCTTGGCTCCCTTGGCAAGGAGGGCTCTCCCGCCTTTCAGGTATTCCTCCTGAGTCTTGTTGATGACTGGGTAGATCTCGACATCTTGGAACTTGTGTCGAAGAGGTGCTGCGATGACTGAAGCTAGTACGAGTAAGGCTAGCCAATAGAAGCTGGAGTTGGACGCAGGAAGCGATGAGGATAGCTTTAGGCTTGCAAACTCTGCCCAGCTGGCTGATGTAGTTGATACGTTCGTATCCATGATATGGTGATCGGAACTGGGCCTGACACTATCTCAGAAGTGGCTTGCGGAAAACTATCTCCAGTACAGATGAGGGTTCACGAACTAAGGCTCAGTCTTTAGAGCCGAGATTTAAAAATTCTTTAAATTTGACCTATTCACTATGAGTTTGAATAAAGCTTCTCGTTCAATCCGACTGCTACTCTGACTCCAAAGGTGAGCTGGCTCAAAGTACCTACTTAACCTGTCGCCCAACATTTTCGCCGCGATTCTCATTGTGAAGACCACGAGGTGCTAGGGAGTACATAGATTTCTCTGTGGCATGGAAGCGAATGAGTCGATGAAGAAAGCTACTACGGAGCTGGGGCTCGGTCCGAAACCTTCGCGCGGATTGTCTTTCGGACCGCTACATTGGCTGCTGAGAGCATCATTCAAATGACACATTTTGTACTCTTTTTAATGTGTGTTAGTGTTTTTGCTGGTCGATGAAGGGTGCTTCAAGACGCCAGGTTGAAGGGAGAGACAGCGACTACGACCGCAGCGCTCGATAAATCCACCTGCTTGTGTGGGTGCGCTAATAGAAGGCGGAAACCCGGCATCATGGTTGCCGGCCGGCCCTATGATTAGTACTAACACATCCTTTAGCTCCGCGTCGTCGGGTCCGAGATCTAGTCGGAGGTCATCCCTACGGACATAACACAGCGGATTTGTAGGCGGCATTATTACGGATTATCTCTTGACTACTGTTGTAGTGCACTGGATATCAACGACTACTCTGCTCCAGTCGCGTCTCCATACGGAGCGTTACAGTAGTGCCCGGAGCGGTGATCAAAGCGTCAAATTCTTCTCTCGATCGGATGACTGACAAGCAGGCGGAATCTACCGCGGTGTAAAGTCTGCGATAGCCCTTGTATCAACGGACCGAAAGAGACAAAGTGCCTCACTCAGTACTCTATCGCTACGGCTTGGAAGTGATGATGGACGGCTGCGCCGACTTGGCTTCGGTCGGCGGGTCCCCAGATAGAAGAGATTGTTGAAGGGACATGACATGGAGGCCGGGTTTTCCGAGTCAGTCGGACTTTGCGTTCCTCACGGCTCGACTCCCCCCTCTTGGGGGCGCAAAACATCATGCAGCTAAGTCACGCAGCGTGCCGAAACCCCAAATACCCCTCTGCACTAAATCTTCGGGAAGCCAGCACGGGTTATGTCTAAAACCTCATGATCCGTGGTTGAAAGAAATCCAAAAGTGTCCATTTGGGGAATGCCAAGGTGTCATGTGTGCAACGTCGTAGATGGAAAAAAAAGATTAGATGACGCCGAGGATAATGCCGCAGGTATAGCCCTCTCACACGTCTCGTTTTGGCAGGCCGCTCTGAACGTCATTCGTTTCCCGATATTAAGGGGAGTAAAGGCCACCTGGACGCGTATGCAGGTAGGATCCATAAGCAAGAAATCAGCAAAAGGAAACAAATTGATTCCGTAGTAGAGAACTGTCAGTGTCGAGGAGTTCGAGAGGGTCAGATCTACAGGGACTCCCGCAAATGGTTGCAACGAAAGAGGCAACGTCAGATACATGGGTGTTGCTTGTCGGGCCGCCGCGCGACTCGAACGATCTGAGGACCTCTGTCAGCGGATTTTTGCGTGTTTTGTTCAGAGTCCTGACTCTTGAAACATCAAACTTTTTCACAGAGGCAATTTGAATGGATCTGCAAGAGAAACAACGAGGGAACACCCGTACAGTGATCTCTGAAGCTCTCGAAACACGCATATCACACTTCTCTCGAGTTGTGTAGATATCCGTAGGGATACGATTACTCAACAACCCGGTGCTCAATAACGGCCTTACATTCTCTTGGGAGATCGATTTCCAGCTCCTCCGTCACAAACGCTACCAATGTTGGGTTTCCAAGGCCCAGACTACCCAGCCCCCGGGTAAACCGGCGTCTCCCCGCACGTGGAGAAGCGTCTCCTTGCATCTAGTGACACTGGGGAAATGCGCTTCTCCAGTTCTTCCCCATCGCACAGGCTACGCTAATTCCACTCTCCGCTCTTCTCGTCAGCAAACGCCTCCACCATCCAAACAAGCTTCATCACAGTTTTAGAGTTGAACTGGCTCTAGATTCGTCGTCTCTTCCTTGCCTGCCGCGCGCGGCCCTACTTCCGCTTCAGAGCAAAGTGAGTTGACACGACTCTTGCTCACATGAGCAAAAGCCACAAAGTGAACATGACGAGTCCTGTCTTCCGCCCGGTAGAAGACTCTTCCGCCGCGATCAACCCCCGGAGAGCATACCCCAACCTGGTCGCCTTCTCCGCACTCGCCATTGCCGATGCATGGTTATCCCCTCAAGCTAACACGTGTAGTCTACCAGTGTGGGGAGAAAAAGGCAGGTCGCTATGCCTCATTCTATTGCTGTCAGAGCTCTCCCAGATGCTCGCCTTGAATCAGGCATAGACCGCCCAGTGTTTACTTTTGTCTGGAAGGTCGCCTTGTCCAGTCATGCCGTGGCTAACTGCCGTCACTCCACGCCGACCGGCACGCCACCCGAAGGGATCGCCGAGGGTGGGCATCGATTTGCTACTAGTCTTCTTGCCAGGGTTGTGTTGAGATGAACGGCCTGGCATCGTCACATTGGAGACTACCTTACTTCTGGATACCAGTTCGACTACAGTACCTACTCCATTGCCATTATAAAAGAAGCCATTGAGCCCCAACACCTCGGCGTAGAGGACCGCCAGTCTCGAATGGACCTTGGAATCTGTCCTATTCAACGCCCATTCGCCGACATGAAGTCCGTCAACCTTTCTGCGATGCTGCTGGTGCCAGCGGCTCAGTACGTCATGAGCGCTTTCGCCGACGACTGCAGCGCCCTCGCCAACAACTTGAAGCTCCCAAACACCACCGTCTGGTTTTCCACTCCCGTCTCTGCCGGAACCAATATTACCTTCCCAGAGAACCACCCGACATGTACCCGCCCTGGTCAGGTCGTCGGAGTCGACATTTGCCGTGTGTCCATGTTGACCACTACCGGACCCATCAGCAACGTTAGTATTGAGGCCTGGCTCCCGTCCAACTGGACCGGCCGTTTCTTAAGCACCGGCAATGGAGGCACTGGCGGATGTATCCAATACGAGGACATTGCCTACGCCGTCTCACGAGGCTTCGCTGCAGTCGGCGCCAACAATGGACACAACGGCACCATTGGCTCGCCCTTCCTCAACAACCCCGGCACCATTGAGGACTTTGCCTACCGATCCCTCCACACCGGCGTCGTCATTGGCAAGGAGACGACCAAAGCCCTCTACGGCAAGGAGCACACCAAGTCATACTACCTTGGATGCTCAACTGGTGGAAGGCAGGGCTTCAAGGAAGCCCAAGACTTCCCCGACGACTTTGACGGTATCGTGGCTGGTGCGCCCGCCTTCGCCTTCAACAACTTGACATCCTGGAGCGGTCACTTCTTCACCGCCACCGGCACCTCCGACAAGCCGACTTTCCTGTCGGCGGATCTCTGGACTCTCGTCTACAAGGACCTGCTTAACCAGTGCGACGGTCTCGACGGCCACGTCGACGGCATTATCGAGGACCCTGATCTGTGCCAGTACCGCCCCGAGTCTCTCATCTGCGGTGCCAACCAGACGGCAAACTGCTTGACCGGCATCCAGGCCCAGACGGTCCGCACCGTCTTCTCCGACCTGTACGGCCAGGACGGAAGTCTCGTCTACCCCCGCCTCCAACCCGGTGGCCAGCCCACCCAGATCCTGCTCGCAGGCCGCGCTTTCCCCTACACCACGGACTGGTTCCAAAACGTCATCTACAACGACACGACCTGGGACCCGGCCACCATCGGCCCCAAGGACTTCGCCGCCGCCGCCGCTCAGAACCCCGGCGGTATCGAGACCTGGAAGGGCGACCTCTCCGGCGTCAAGGACCGCGGCACCAAGGTGCTGCACTACCACGGCCTCCAGGACCCCATCATCAGCAGCGACAACAGCGCGCGCTACTACAACCACGTCTCGCGCACCATGGGCCTCACGTCCGCGCAGCTCGACGAGTTCTATCGGTACTTCCGCATCTCAGGCATGAACCACTGCAGCGGCGGTCCCGGCGCCAGCTTCATTGGCAACAAGGACTCTGCTGTTGCCGGGTTCGAGCCCGAACGCAATGTTCTCTCAGCCATTGTCCGGTGGGTTGAGGAGGGCGTCGCGCCGGATTCGATCCTCGGCACTGCTTTTGTCAATGGTACGCAGGGCGGCCAGGTTGCTTTCACGAGGAAGCACTGCAAATACCCCACGCGTAACGTGTACAAGTCCGGAGACCCCAACTCTCCTGATAGCTGGACTTGTGTATAACGTCCCTTGCTTGTGTTTAGTCTGCTTCTGATGTACATATTGCTTACTGCACATTACCATAATATGAATGACAAGATTACGTGTACTATAATTCAATTGAATGAATGACAGCAGTGATAATTAGTCTAGGGAGCTTGTCTCGTAATTGCCTCATGACTGCCTCAGTGTGCAACTGACGCTGTTCATGCTGAAAGCCCGGATCACTTGGTATTCCCACTGTTTCTCTTCCCGTAGAGGGACAGGGAAGAAAAGGGAAGGAAATCTCGACTCGAGCTCGCTACCATCTGGAAGTGTCCTCGTATTCCATCAGAAAGGTTACAAATATGAATACGCAGGTAACACGTGGTAACATTGCTCTGCACCAAAATTACTATGATGAAGAATGTTTGAAAAAAGAAGCTGTCCATGGCATTATGTAGGGCCGTGAGCCAACATATGCTCTCACCACTCAGGGCGAGAATCGTACCGCTCGGCCATCGACTACAACGGACGGTGCTTCTTGGAAAAAATGGTCGCGCTTCTGGCTCTAAGAGGGTATCACGTCCAACCCTCCCTCTACATTAAGGCAACCCAGTTCGATTACCCGCTCGAGGTATCCACAACAACCAAAGTGCAGCCTGCTATAGCGTCAGACCTGACGAAAATATTATGAATATTACGGATTTCTTTTTGACAGAGTCCAAATTCTTTATGCAACATTGACATCACGCACATATTAACCGAAACCATTGAAACCGAGGGAGACAACGTGTCTGTGACATATCTGACTCAACTTGCATCTCTAACCCTCGCTACGTAGTCTGATCCATGAATGGGAAGATTCTCTGGCCTGAAGTTTGAATAGGCTATTATAGCCAACTCTAAAAAGTTCTCAGCAAGTTTTAACTGCCGCCGCTTGTTGAGCATTGCCGCATGTAGTTCAAAGTTTCCTCACCTTCAAAGTTTCTTTCTCTCAACTCGCGTTCGCTTCACTAATTGAACAACTACGAGAGTTCCCGTCACTTCAGCACACACAGACCATTCTGCTTCTCACCAGACCTTTTCTACTGGTCGCCTCCAACTTGGCGATCTGAAAAGGACACTACTCGTGACGATCTATGATGGGCAGACATGAACAACACGAACGGAACGGCTCCTGCGCCTTTTAACCCGGCATGGGCAGCTGAGAGTAACACCGCGCGCATCATCGCTGTCGTAACTGTTTTTCATCTCCTGGCGCAGTTGAGCGTTACGCTGCGGATATACGCCAGAATATGGGTCATCAAGGCGCCGGGGTGGGACGATACGGTCATGGTCTTATCGGCGGTAAGTACACCGCATCGAGCTCCAATCCTGCTGCCCGCAGAGACTGACTTGGTCGAGTGTGTAGATCTGCGCCTGGGGAGGATGGATCTCATTCGTGATTCAGGCGCAATACGGTCTTGGCAAACACTTCTCGACCATCGACAAGAAGTATGACTACATCGTGTTCAACCACGTCGCCTTTTGGCAAGCGATCATCTCCGCCGCCGGCGCTCTCATGTTTCTTAAGGTCTCTATCGCCCTTAGTCTCTTGCGTCTGAGCAAGACTGGATGGTACAAGTGGGCGTTGTGGTCAACTATTGGTAGGTAAATCACACTCGTCGGCCTCTTCCGACAAGTATTGACGGTTCGAACAAGCTCTTGTCTCGTTCTACTCGATTGGCGGCATGTTTCCGTTCTTCCTTCACTGCAAACCCATGTCAGGATTTTGGGACAGGAGCACGACACCACCTCCAAAGTGTAAAGATAGCAATAACATCAATCTGTTTGGTCTCATAAACACAGGTAAGTCGGGTTCCTGTGTCTCATGGCCGCGACGCGATGGTGATATCGCTCACGCACTTTCAGGATTCAACATCTTCACCGACGTAATTCTAGCCACCCTACCTGTGCCAGTCATATGGAATTTGCAGATGAAGCGCAGACTTCGTCTCTACGCAATTGGAATCTTGAGCTTAGGTTACTTGTAAGTATCGAATGATTCAAAGTCATGATTGCTCGACTCCCGTGACTAATGAAATTCCAAGTGCTGTTGCGATGGGCATAGTCAAAGCAGTATACCAGCTCAACAACGACAGCGACCCTGATAAAACTTTCAACAGAAGTATCCAATTCTGGGGCTTGTAAGTACGATTACAGAAAGCTCGGTGGCTTGAAACTAATAATTATTTCGCGCCTAGCCTACAGTTGCAGGTCGGTATCATCGCAGCATGCGCACCGGCTTTGAAACCTCTTGTCAACAAGTTACTCAATCTATCAGCATATAATCAGCATATTCCAGACGCATGTGGCAAGCGGTCCCAACAGACAGGCTCTGGACCGAGGACGCTCGAGTACGACACCTTCCGCAGCCGTACTGACGGGATAACCAGAAGCGATCAGTACGAACTCGATGAATGGGCCTTGGATCCACGATATGGCACACAAACGGGTGAAATCAGACTGCAGACCATGCAACCTCCAGCAGGCATAATGCTCAGCGAGTATGATCGAGGTAAGGCCTTGCGCATAGAAGAAGAAACTGCGATACAAGTCCAGTCGAGCAACTTGCATGGGATCATCAGCAAGACTACTGAGTTTGCCAGGAGATCTGAACATCTTAACTAGCATTTCCAACCGTTTATGAGCGGCATACGAGAAAGGTGTCTCATAGACATTTCAGCATCTGGTTGCACATGAAGTGGAACAACACGTACGCACGTATGTGCCATGCCGCATACGTGAGCTGACTTCCCTCTCCGCACGAAGTTCTCAACGGTTCGCCAAAGGCACTTCACTTGTGATTATTTCCAGGCCAGCCTTGAAGTCTAACATACACACTCATGACCTGACAATGTCCAAGTGCGGTCCGACGGATGAGACAAAAGCTCGTACCATGGAGCCATTCTTGCGATCGCGTTCCGATGGGATGATACCCTGTTATTCTTCGGCCGAAATTGGCGCTTTTGTTGACAAGATCCTGGAACAGGGGCCCTTGTGAGCGGGTGGAGTGAGGCCCCAGCCCGATGCACTGCAGCTGGGGCTCGTTCCTTGCAGTCACATCAGGGATTCCCGGGATGCGATCCCGTTGAAGCACGTCTCCGACCCAAGAAATTTAGCAGATTCCACAACAGATGGCAGGTGGGCTGTAGAAAGTGGCGAGATTCCGGGCATTGCGGGCTTGCTAGATTGGCGGACTCCGCGGTTCAGTTTGAGGCGTGCAAACACTCCCACCGGTTCGTTATTGAGTTCACTCTGTTGCCGTGACGAGATCATGGACATCTGCAGCACCGGAGAGACTCTGTTGCCACCCAGCTCTGAAGTTTGCACTGCCTGCTCTATGTTGACTTTCTGGATAGCGAGATGGAATAACCACTTAAGCGTTGTCACTTCGACCTTGGCCCTTCTCGATAATGATATTATCCATCATTTTCTGGTCTAAGGTAGCGAAGTGTTCCTCAGCAACAGCCTTCAAAGCGACATTATGACCTTTCAAAACTCTGCCAGCAGCTTTGGTAGGAGATACTGGTTGTTGTACTCCCACAAGATGGTGGTGAACTGCGCAGACCATGCAGCTCCCGTGTAGTATGTGCTTCTACGACCCTGAAGAGCGTATTGCTCAGTAATATGTCCAGCTGCCAGCTCAGCGCCAGGCACACGCAGGCTCACGGCACCGTGGTTAGCCCAGGCTTTCACATTGAGCTGCTCGGCACCGAGGCTCGGGATCGTACCAGCGTCAGCTAGCAACTTGAGGGACTTTCTGACTAGAGCTTGTGCCTGAGTGCTATCGTAATTGGAGGAGCCGGTGATGAGCACGCGGAAGTTGTTGTCGCCGAGGTAATCGAAGCGTCCAACGAAGGGAGTCTTAGGAAGGGAGATCCAGTTTGTGGGAACGTTGTTAGTGAGGGAGTAGCTGATGGGCAAGGAAGGGTGGGAAACGATGCCGGCGTGGACGGTAGTCCATTCCCACTTCGAGAAGACAGCCGCCTCCTCGTCGCTGATATCTATGCCGTCAAAATTGGCAATTGTAGGCTCAAAAGAGAAAAGAAGCTTCTTGGCCCTAATCAGTGTCTGCTTGTTGTCGGGGCCACGAACAAGAACCTCCACGCCATCCTCGATACGGGAGGTATTGATAGCTGTGGACGAGTAGAGGACATCGTCGCCGAGGAGGTCTGCAATGGCATCATAAATGTCTTGGTTTCGCCTGGATACAGGCACGAAGGAACCAACTGTGCCCAGGAATGACCGAGTGATGGGTGCGCCGAAGCCCTGCATGACGTACAAAGTTGTCTGGTCGGCGATATTGCCCAGACCAAGACCGGTGGTCTGAAAGATGCGAGGAACAGCCGCCTGAAGGTTGTGCTTCTTGACGAAGTCGGAGAACTTGAGGGTGAGGTCTTCAGGAACACCAACGGTTGTGTTTGGGAAGTTTGCATAGGAGGGAAGAATCTACGATTCGTACTTCTCACACTGCTCGAGATAAGCCTTCAGGGCAGCTGTAGCGTCCGCGGAAGCCGGTAAGGAGTAGTTGGTTGTCTTTCCTGTGCTGAAGTCGGCATACGTGGTCGTCAATACCTGTCTGACTGGAGTCTGCACAGGGATATTGAAGCGGGCGAAGAAATCGCGGGCGCCGCCGTAATCCGTATATGAGTTTACACCAAAGTCATATGGATTTCCAGTTTCGGGGTCTGTGAAGGTTGCGACGCGACCGCCCTGAGTGGGCATTAGGCTCTTCACTCTTTTCAGATCCAGTTGATTTTCACTTACAATGCGGTTCTGTTTTTCCACGACGACAATTGTCTTGTTATAGTCTTCGCGGAGTCTTACGGCTGCGTGAGCTCCAGAAGCACCTCCGCCTAGAATCACAACATCTCTCTCGATGATAGTTGTCTTGTTACCCGTGGGTATGATTGCTGCTGACACCAATGACAGAGCGCCAAGAGCGACTCCGATGAGCGATGACATCTTGACCCTTGGTACCGGTAGTATTGGTGGCAACGGATAATAAACAAGATGCAGTGCCTTTACCAATCGCCACTGGTGAGCTGGTAATGCTAACTGAGACGATGAGGGCAACGAAAGAGTCCAAGGTGAATATTCGCGTTCGTAGATGAGTTCTTAAGTAGGACATAAGTACCGGTTTGCTACGCCGCATCAACGCATCGGACATTCGGAGGTGCTGCTGTTGGGAGAATGGGATATGGAGGCATGAGATGCAGAACATGGAAGTGACCCCGGCTTAGCGTAGAACATAGATTCCATGTGCAGCAAGTTCGCCGAGAGCCATTCGTTGGGTGTTGCCAATGGGGAGACCAGATGCACCTTGTCCAACAAGATGACAGGGTCTAGTCAGGAAGTGGTGTTCTCCAACTGAGGTTCTACATGCGTTGCGGCGAACCCAAGCCTGAGCCCGTCCTAGCCTGCTTGATTGTTGCTGACAGGCATATTGGCGCAGGCAAGTAGTGATACCTCAGGTTTCTTGACCTGAGTTGAAGTTGGTTGCAGTTTGTGTTATGGCTTAATTACTCGAGGTAGTTGATTGGCTTTGAAGGAGGGAGAGGCTAAGCATAGATACAATAGGCCTTCTATCAATTATTGGTAATTAAGATCTTCGGGATGGCGCATTCGGTCACTGACTGAACGGTTACACTGTACAGGTTTGCCGAGATCAACCCACAAAAATGGCAATCAGAGTCCACATCTGTCAGTTGATCGGATGAGGCGATCACGCCAGTGGGTTTCGACTCGGCAACTATGCCCGAAATCCATCCACTCGTTAGGGCAGGGGGTCAATCCCACGGCTGGAGTTTGCCGTTCCACTCCGTTCCACTCAGTTCCTCGTCGTAGGGTTTGAGGTAAGTCGGAGCGACGAGAAAGGTATGCAATTAATAACAGTCCCTCAATAACGTCTATAGGGTTTGTTATACAAGGTGAAAGGTTTTCGCCATGAATTCAATAAAATTACAGATATTGATTACATTAGAGTGTTCAGTGACACTTGTGGTATGTATCGCTCTTCTCGGAAGACATAATCTCATCTATGTGAAGTCTCTCGACTCTTTAGGACAAAAACCAACTCAGTATTTTTTAGTAACCGGCCAAAATCTGGGCAGAGATCTTCTCGGCCAAGACATATACAGTGCTCTGGGGGTGGCCAGGGGGCAAAAGCGCAAAGCTGCTAGCATCGACAACTCTCAGACCACTGACACCAATGACCTTGGCATCTTTGTCGACGACAGCCATGGGGTCGTCAGACTTGCCCATACGGCACGTGCAGCTGGCGTGCCAAATGGTCATGACAGTGTTGCGAATGTTCTGGAGGATCTGGGCATCAGTCTCGACCTTGGGACCGGGAAAGTACTCCTTGTTGTCGGCCAAGACGGGCTTCATGGCATTGCTAGCAAAGGCCTGACGGAGGCGCTTGAAGGTGGCAACGGCGACAGCAACGTCAGTTGGGTCGGTGAGCCACTTGGGGTCGATGAGAGGCAGGTCCTTGGTATCGGCGGAGGCGAGGGTGACGGTGCCCTTGGACATTGGAGCAACGAGACCTCCGAGAATGGTGGCGTACTGATAGCCGTCCTTGGGCTGGGTGAGGAGAAGGTTGGAGAAGTCACCGACGTAGCCAGGGGCGGTGAGATACTCGATCTCGGGCCAGTCAGCAGGGAAGTTGCTGTCGAGGATGGCAGCAGTATCAGAGGAGATGAGGTCGCGAGGGGTCTTCTCCCAGCCGAGGAAGTCACAGACGGGGTTGGTGAGGGGGCCGATCTTGCGGATCGAGTAGTCGAAGGCGAACTGGGCAGCAGTGTAGATGAGGTCGTTGGCCAGACGGGTCAGAGTCTGGACCTTGACGCGCCACGTGGGACCGAAGAAGACGTGGTCCTCCATGTTTTGGCCGACACCAGGGCGCTCAGCGACGATGGGGATCTTGAACTTGTTGAGCTGGTCCTTAGGGCCAACACCGGAGACCATGAGAAGCTGGGGGCTCTGGAAGGCACCGGCGGACAGGATGACCTCCTTGTTGGCCTTGAGGGTGTAGGTGGTGATGCCAGCATTGGAAGTAAGAACAACGCCAGTCGCCTTCTTGTTGCTGTCAAAGAGAATCTTCTTGGCCAGAGACAGCTGGTAAACCTTGAGGTTCTTGCGGCCAATGGCCTCGTTGAGGAACGAGGTCTGACTGGACTCGCGCTGCTGCTTGCTAGGCTGGATAGTGTCGGAGCAGTACTGCGCACCCATAAGCTCACCACTGTTGAAGTCCTGGGCCTGGGGAATGCCGATCTCATTGAGGGAGGGCTCGAGGTACGTGCTGAAAGGCTGAGCGTAGTTGGCGTAGGAGACGTCAAGAGGGCCTCCGGCAGCATCGAAAGCGTCAAGGTTGTACTCTGCGCTGGCGTTGGGGAAGCGAGTAGGACCGGGCGGGGTAAACTTGACACTCTTCTTGAAGTAGGGAAGAAGGGAGTCCCAGGTGTAGCTATCATCGCCGATGGCATCTGCCCACTTCTGGTAGGACTGCTTGGTACCGCGCTGGTAGATCATGAAGTTGCGAGCGGAACTGATGTTGCGTTAGACTATTTGCCAAATTAAATGTAACTTCACGACTTGGGAACTCACCTTCCACCGAGACACTTGCCACGAGCATAGTGAATCTTGCGGTTGTTGGCACCGGTTTGTGGCTGCGTGATGAAGTTCCAGTCCACGAGAGGGTTCGTGTCAAGAGGACTAGCGCCAGCGAAAAGAGTATCGCCGGCGGGTGTCTGGCCGATGAGAAGGTTGGTGATCTCGTAGAACGTGCCGGCCTCAATCACAGCTACGGTAACATCGGGGTTGGCGCTCAGTCTGTTGGCCATCACCAGACCGGCAGTGCCACCGCCGACGATGACATAGTCGAAAGTCGCATCCTTTCCAAGACTGCCTGCACTAGTGCCGAGCTGACGCTTGTGCTCGGCATGGAATCGTGCCTCCTCGTCTGCCGGGGCGGCATGGGTCAAGCCCAATATGGTAATGAACGTAGAAACGGCATAAGTGACACGCATTTTGAAAAGAGAGTATAGGAAAAGTTAGATGAAAAAGAGAGTGATTTGTCGACCCGTGAGACTTGGAGGTTAATAGACAACATCTGGAAGTGAATAGGATTGACAAGTCACTTATAATCGTATGACATGTTTCCTCCATCCGATCCCCATCCCACCGGACGCTGTGAGCTTTGCCCGGAATAGATCCTGTCGCGAGTGTTTACGAGAGCTAAAGTCCATGTTCAGCTAGACTGGAGGCGGGCGCTAGAAGATCACGCTCATTTGGTCCACGCTAGACATAGTCTATTGCGTTCCTGGCTAAGTTTGTTTGCATTAGCGCGTGAATAGACTGCACCACCGCAGAAATTGGGGCTGACACCGATGACCACCGTTCTTAGGGTCCTCTGGTCAGACAGCGGCTTACTGCTTGGACCCTTTCTTAGTATTTCGTGGACAATGAAGATTGGTTCAGGGACATGTTTTTCCAAGATCTCCAGGGACGGAAACGTGGGCAACGGGAGCTTGCGGGGGTGTAACCATGACGCTAGTCAGGATTTGACTTTTGACTGCTTGCTCAGGGGAGAGTCGGGCGAGGTTCAGAGGGTCGCTCGTCCGAACCTTAACAGCCTAGACGCAGGTGATAGATCGAACGACAGACTTCAGGACGACCTGTAGGCCCAAACTGGTATTTCGGCGGCTGTTGCCGACAAAGTCTTGCGAATTTAGCCCAGTTCTGGACGGAACATGATGTCAACGATCCATTGTTAGTTTAGGTAGGCCACTAAGCTGCAGACCGGAAACCGCCTACCTGGACTCAATTAAGCAGAGACAGCAAGCTGGATTGTTTCACGATCCGCCGAGCCTTGTGAAGTCGAGTTACTAGATGTGTAGGTGGACCAAAATCTCGAATAATCATGTTAGCGTCGATCTCGTTCAACGTCAAGACGATGCCCGAATGGTCAATTGCGAAAATTCTTGGATAAGAAAAAACAAGAACTCACGCATGTGAGCTAGTAACATGGGAAGGGAGTGACAGGAATTTTGGCCCTTGAATCATGGAGACATGACCTTTTTGGATCTTCACACCAATGCTGCTCTAGCCATGATCACCGTGTCACACCAGACGCATACATTGGTCAGCATAAATAAGGTATTGCCTCGCTGACAGCATGAATGAATGAAGGAATAGTTAAGATCTGCGCTGACATTGCTTTTTGCTTGCAATGCTGACTTCAAGCAAGCTTATGAAAAATAGCCAATCAGCCGATACATTCTGTATGGAACGTCAAACAACAACATACCCTTCCACGGCTTCAAAATGCATAGGGGCAGGAATGAGGGCGTACAAAAATAATTTGTCTCAATTTATTCACTTCCGGCAAGGTTGGCTGGTATAAAAGATGTCCGACTACCTGTGAAGGCTCGGGTCTGATGAAACTTTTGGTCCGTAAAGGAGAGATGAAATTCTTCCATATAGGCTGTTTACCACGACTTAAGCCATTGATGCAAGGCCAGGTCGCTCCAGAGTACTGACGGCTTTGTCCGCTGGGGCGAACGACCTGTGGGTCTCCTGCGCTATTGACTCGAGCACGTAGAGTCGTAGAGGTGTGAGATTTTTTCGCCGCATCGATCGCGAGAGTTTATTTGTTGCAAGTCTTATCCGATATATGATCCGAATCATCAAGCGATGGGGTCCTGATTTTCTACCTTCATTGCATGTACTTAGTCTGGTAAAATTGCTGGAAGTTATGATTGGACAGGGAGAATGTTCCACTTTTGCGATTGAACTAGGTAAAGTAAGTTCTACGATAGACGTCAGATTGACTCGACTCCAGAGCCTTTGGCTTCGCAAAGGCCCCTCACTCTTGAGTTTGGCATGTAAACTAGAATCTTGTAGAAAGTCTGCCCAAGTTTTGAATAAGGGTTCGATAATCAATTAGACAACTACCACATTGAGCCGCGAAGGGCAACTGACTCTTCTTTCGGTCGTAAAAACACTGAAAACCCGCTTACATAAGTTCGTCAGGTTGAGCTCAGCCTCTGAAGGGACAGGGATATAGCTCGCTAATATCTGAAAACCGACGAGCTGGTTTGTCCCATTGACCCCTTAATCAAAGGTCCCAAGGAGCTCCAGCTCAACTTGACACACTAGCACAGCGCAAATACAGCGTAATTGGCTAAGATTTTCAACCATCTTCAACTTCCGGGATGGCATGGCCTCACGTGTTATAAGCTAATTGCCTCACTTTACCTCATTCTTCGCCAAACCGAGCAGTCACTGGTGGATTATTGAGTTGCTGATGGAGCCAACAACCATGTCGTCTTGCTGTAACCGGATGCTTCTGATTGCTGGGTGAATCGGGCGGGCCGCGTTAATCACTCGGTTTCGGCATTCTGCCCACAACTTTCTTGGGTTTAAACTTTCGTGGGGATGCCTTCAATCTATTCCAGAAGCTCTTCCCCTGGTAGTGCATCGCGAAGAAGGAAGTTCGCGCCTATTCGGCTCATGTATCCTGTTTACTAACCAAGTATGGTTGTCCTGACCGAGCCGAGGGGGTGAACTGGTAATGATGTAAATAGTTGACAGTCCCCTATGGAGCAATTTCGTATGGCTTTCTTGTCTGTCTATCTTCTGGTTCAGTTACTCTCTTTTTCTCACCACGTTCGCTTTCGCGACATTCACTCTTTTTCTAACAGTACCAAACATTCATTTCACTTGGCTGGTCCATCTACGATTCACCATTCTTTCAAGTTTCGAGTGACCTAGCCTACAACATCCAATCATGAGAAGCGCCGGCCTTATTTTGGCGGCCGCGGCGTCCGTCCGCGCCGCTTGCTCGTGGAAGAACGTCCACACCGGAGGCGGTGGCGGCTTCGTGCCGTCCATCGTCTTCCACCCGACCGAGAAGGGAGTCGCATACGCTCGCACCGACATTGGAGGTCTTTACAGACTGAACGCCGACGACTCATGGACCCCCATCACCGACGCCAACGGATTTGCTGATGACGCCAACTGGAACCGATGGGGCATCGACGCTCTTGCGGTTGACGCCCAGGATGCGAACAAGGTCTACATTGCGACTGGCATGTACACCAACGACTGGTAAGCACTGCTCTGCAACTCAGTTTTCCATCCCGCGTCGAAGCTAAACCACAGCAGGGACCCCAAGAATGGAACATTCGCACGCAGCTCCGACAAGGGAGAGACCTGGGAGACCACCACTCTTCCCTTCAAGGTCGGCGGCAACATGCCCGGCCGCGGAACCGGTGAGCGTTTGGCTGTCGACCCCAAGAACTCGGAGATTATCTTCTTTGGTGCCCGCAGCGGCAACGGTTTGTGGAAGAGCACAGACGCTGGTGAGCAGAATTCCATCCACGATCTCCCCTCAATTCGGTTTTCTGACAGAGTATAATTGATTAGGTGCGACTTTCTCCAAGGTCTCTACTTTCGAGGCCGTCGGTACTTTCCGCCCTGGCGCAGCGAGCGATGCCTACAACGGTGACCTTCAAGGTCTGACCTTCGTCACCTTCGACGAGACCTCCGACGTCGTCAACGGTGCGACCTCGAGAATTTTTGTTGGAACCGCCGACAACACCACTGCATCCGTCTACGTGAGCACTGACGCCGGTGCCACCTGGGGCCCTGTCGATGGCCAGCCCAAGAAGTTCTTCCCCCACAAGGCTGTGCTCCAACCCGCCGAGAAGGTCATTTACTTCACCTACTCCGATGGAACCGGCCCCTACGATGGCACCCAGGGCGGTGTCTGGAAGTACGACCTGACTTCGAGCAAGTGGACCGATATCACCCCCACCACTGGTAGCGATCTCTACTACGGCTTTGGTGGACTCGGTGTCGATATGCAGAAGCCTGGAACGATCGTTGTCGCCACCCTGAACAGCTGGTATCCCGATGCCATCCTCTTCCGCTCCACTGACTCCGGCGCGACCTGGAAGAGAATCTGGAGCTACGGTGCCGATGGCAAGGTTGCGCCGCAGTACACCATCAGCGCCCCCAACGCTCCCTGGATCGAGACGAACTTCCTCGACATCGACACCAAGAAGCTCGGCTGGATGATTGAGTCCCTCTCAATTGACCCCACCAACAGCGACAAGTTCTTCTACGGCACCGGCCTTACCCTGTACGGTAGCAACGACCTGACCAACTGGGACAAGAACAAGACCATCACCATCCAGAGTCTTGCTTCCGGTATCGAGGAGATGGCAGTCGGTGCCTTGGCCAGTGCCGCTGAGGGCCCTGAGCTCTTCTTCGCGACTCTTGACAACAACGGCTTCACCTACAAGACCGCCGCCGATGTCGACAAGGCCCCTCAATCGGCCTGGACGAACCCTTGGTGGGCCAGCAGTGTCGACGTTGACTTTGCCGGCAACAGCCCCAACAAGGTTGCTCGCATCGGTAAGGCCACCGACTCTCCTCAGCTTGCCCTCAGCAACGACGGCGGCGAGACTTGGTCCGTTGTGAACTCCACCGGCAACACTATCACCGACGGCTCCGTTGCCTACTCTGCCGACGGCGATGTCATTCTCTGGTCCTCCAAGAGCGAGGGCGTCCAGGTCATCCGCAACGCAGGCAAGCCCGAGAACAGCACCCTCCCCGCGAGCAGCGTCATCGCCAGCGACAAGAAGAAGAACGACGTCTTCTACGCCGGTTCCAAGGCCACTTTTTACGTCTCTACCGACGGTGCAGCCACCTTCACAGAGTCTCCCCTGGGCAACGTCACCGAAATCCGCTTCATTGCCGCTCACCCCGCCACAGCCGGCGAGCTGTTCGTCTCCACCAACTCGGGCGTCTTCCACAGCACCGACTTTGGCAAGACCTTCACCTCCATCTCCGGCCCTTCCAACGCCCACGCCGTCTCCGTCGGCAAGGGCGAAGGCAGTGCCTGGAACCTGTACGTCTTCGGCGAGGCCGCCGACGGCAAGAAGCTCTACGCCAGCGCCGATCTCGGTGCTTCGTGGGTCGACCTCCAGGGCACCTACAGCTTTGGCGCTCTCGACGGCGCTGCTCTAGTTGGTTCCGCCAACGAGGCCAACGTTGTCTATGTTGGTACCAACGGCCGCGGTGTCATGTACACCTCGTGCCCTGTTTCCAACTCCACCGCGGCCCCGGCTGCTGCGCATGCCAGAAGGCACGCTCGCAGCAGACCCATGCGTCTTGGAAGAGCTCCCCACCGCCATTGAGCGCGGGGATGTTGTGTATGAAAAGCTCGATTCAATTCATCTGTAGATTCAGTTTAGAACTCATTACCTGTAAATAAACTGGTAAATTTTGAAGATTTAAAACCTCAAGCTATCTTATTAACGTCAAGTGAGACGCCAGCGAACTTTCCATCACTGCTATCGCTGGTGAAAGCACGGATTGTCTTGATCACGAATCCAGGTATCAACAGCAATTTAGGGGTACCCCGCTCATCAAAGTGTGCAATATGCAGGGGGGTCATAAAATTGTTCAGGGCTTTAGCGGCTGTCTTGTTAGCGCAACTTCAGTTTAAACTTCTGGAATAACTCTAAGCTTCCGATGACTTCAAATCACCTCAAATTGAACTTCAATCGGCCACATGGTTTCTTGAGACAAACAATGGCTTCCTTAACAAGTACAAGGGCGAAGTCTAAAGTCGCAATCGCTAGCTCCTCCTCTCCAAATCTTCATCTCGACCATCCTACACCCGAAGAATGCATCCAGATATGGACAATTACGGCTGATGAATGGAAAGATTGTTTGACTAAGCCCTTGTACATGCTCGAGTCCGCGTACCTCACCACAGTCCCACTTGCAAAAGACGGAGGCATGGCGACCTGGGTTCTCGTTGACAAAACTTCGCCGCCAAATGAGCGGAATATCTTCTGCTCATGTGAAACTTTTCGCAAACGCTGTCTCGTGAGCGATAGCATGGGGAACATGACGGAGAGAATCGTTCATGGGGTCGCCAGCGTCTTCTGTCCAGAAAAGTTTCGCGGCCGCGGCTTCGCAGCTCGTCATATGAAGGAGTTAGCGACGGTACTGCGCGGTTGGCAGTCCGAGAACGGAAGGATCATCGGAAGCGTCCTTAACTCAGACATAGGAAAGGGTTTTATACCAAGATGGGATGGACACCAAACCCAATCAACAGGCACCTGGTGTTGCCGCCTGCAAAGATGGAGAAACCTGCGACTTCACGGCCAATCTTCGAATCGGATCTGGAGAGCCTATGCCTCAGGGACAAGGCCATGATACAAAATGACATGGCCACACCGAGTCTGTCACGCAAGCGGGTGGTTATTCTACCAGACTTGAATCATATGTTATGGCACATTCGCAAAGAAGACTTTGCTACCAAGCAGATCTTTAGTAAAAAGGCAGTGATAAAGGGAGTAATCACTGGAGTGGCTGGGAAACAGGTCTGGGCTACTTGGGTTCGTCGTTACTACAGGCACCCAGACCCCCATAGCATTGAGGGTGCAGATGATAAGAATGTTCTTTATATTCTACGCCTTGTGGTAGAAGGGGATGAGACTGCGAACAAGCCACGCGAAGCAAACATCACGATATCGATGAAAGATTATGCAGAGCAAGCTGCTGCGTTGAAGGCTGTGATGCAGGCTGCTCAAGCAGAGGCGGCAGATTGGAGGCTAGACCAGGTACAACTATGGGATCCATCTCCCATGGTAAAGAGCCTTTTGGACCAAAGCGACCTAGATGCTGTTTACGTTGAGAGGCAGAGTCATAGCATTACTAGTCTACTATGGTTCGAGGATGGCGAGGATTTGGGAGCAGAGGACGCTCCGATTTTGATTGACAATGAGCATTATGCATGGTGTTAGGGGAGGAGAAAGATTCTTAGTTCGACTGAAAGCTCTTCATTACGGAATTCCATAAACGGAAGGCTTTGGCGCCGATTACCCAGCTATGATACAAGAGGCTCTGAAGCAATGGAACATAGGTCTGGGAGAGCTATCGAAATTTCACAGTGTGTGCAAGTTTGATTCCTCAGGTAATATGTACATGAAGTTAATCTCCGTCTCCAACCATCAAAGAGTTCATCCGTGCCACTAATGATACTGATGACTGATGATACTGATGCATCAAAACCGCTGAAAGCACATGTTAAGATTTAGCAAGCGAACTTCGCGGGTCCTGGAATCGTATAGTTCGTGACGACGGGGTAGTAGATGTTGATTGTGATGCCGGGATCGGATCCCTGAGACGATAGTCAGTAAACAGTGCATCTCATGTGGCTTGATGGTAATGATTCAACAACAGACCTTGTAAGCACCAGGGAAGCTGACAGTCGACGGGCTCTTGGCCGCGGTCCCGCCAACGACATTAATCTGAGCACACTCCATGTACAGTTGTGCACCCGGGTAGGAGCTGGCGCCGTGCAAGGCAATCATCTCAGCTCTGAGAAGGTACTGTCCGTTGGCAATACACTTGGGAATAGTAATAGCCTGCTTCCCAGCATTACCAATGACGCGCTCCGTTCCCCAGACACCACTGCTCAGCCCGTCCTCCTGGATCTTGAACCATCCCGCGCCAGTACCGGGATCGGTCTTGGCGTCGGTGACCTTCTTCATGTAGGCAAGAGTTGGTCCCTTGTGGCTGGCGTCCATGACGTCCTCGGGCCCGCTGGTCAGGGTGTGGCGCCAGACGGCTGTCACTGTTGACCCGGCTGTCACAGTGATGACTTTGTCAGTTGACTTTGTCGGGTTCGGATCACCGTTGCAGGCGATATACTGGGACGTGACGTCGGTCTGAGGACCGTCGTACTCCGGGGTACGGATGCCTTGAGAAACGCCGCTGTTGACGCCATCGGCCTCGAGGGAGACGAAGATGGTGTGGGCCTGGCAGAGGCCGGCAGCAGCGAGGAGACCGAGAAGCTTCATCTTGTAAAGTTATTGCCTTCCCTTTAGCATCAAGTATCCAAATGCGCACGGCGCAGGTCATGAGAAAGGGAGGTCAATCATCATTTTATACCGAATCTGCCGTGAACATGGTCCATAACGGACTTTACGACTCCCTCAACCGCGATGATGTTCCAGGACGGCGAGCACGGGGCGACCCCTTCCGGCATCCCACGAGCGGAAGGTCATGAGGTGGTGGCAAGAACGGATTGCATCGCTAAGTGAGACTGATAATGGAATAAAGGTGCCAATGCTAGCTTGGCGGGGCCAGTTCATCCGGCATTTAGATTAAGCTCATTTATCCTCCGCGAATCGCTTGGCGATAGTGTTGTATCGAGCCGCCCTTAGTCTCAAGTAAGTGGTGCCCTAGCCAATGACACCGACACCCACCGGCAGGAATCAGATGGGAGGACCTCTTGTTGGTCTGACCGACATGGATCGGGTGGCGGCCAGTTGCGGACTCCGGAGATCGTGAGCTGGGAATTCGGGACTGTTTCCGAAGACTAGGGTCAAGAACAGTTGCCGTAGATGAACTGGTTAACTCGATACGATCTGGGAAAACTTGAACAAGTGTTGCATATCTCTGGTTTTACGTGAGTGTTTGCTAAAGAAATTCCATGGCTCGACGCAAGCGCTGCGTCTCGCCGAACCCGGGCGCCCCTCGCCGTGAACTCAACAATGCCGGCGTCCCGATCCATGAGCCACACGATCAACTACCAAGCCGCCAACAGTGCTTCCGACAACATTCTCCAAAGTCCTAGACGGCTTCTCTCCATGCTTCCCAGCGACGGCGTCAATCGCCCCGGCTCCCGCCGCCGCCGTCATGACTCTTGCCGTTCGGTCCCTGTCATGCCGCGCCAGACCCGCCTCAATGATACCGGCACTAGCAGCTGCAACAGCGGCCTGACCCCAATTGGGCCCGGAGGCGGAATGCCTCCGTTTGCTTCTGCTGTGTGTGTGGCTGTGGTGGCAATGGTGCCCATCCCTGTGGCTACGATGGCTGCGGTCGGAGTCGTGGACCTCGGATCTTGGTCGCGATCGTGGACGCCTCTCTTCGTAGTGATAGTCTCTAATTCTTGGTTTGTATCTATCTTCTTCGTAGACTTCGACGCGGCCTCTGCGATCAGGAGGCTCGTAGTGCTGGCGTGCGACGTGGGCAGCGCCGGCATCCCTTGTCGGGCTGTACCCTGGACTTCCGACGCTCAAGTCGGAGTAGACTGGTGAGTGGTGCCGCCGGCGGGTTGAGTATTGGTCCCGTACATCGTAATCTTTGTACGACATCTTGAATGTTGACTGATGAGTCGCAATCTCGGGGGCTTCAGAAGTTCGTAGATGAGAGCTCCATAGGCTTTCATGGCCGTATCATGGGGAGCCAGCTTAAATAAGATGACGGAAATCGACAACTCAGAGGCCAAGGGCACTAGACCTCCGCTTATCTTGCCGACCACAGAAAGTCTTGTGGGGAATAGGGACTTCGCCTCTCAGGACTGCATATTGGGAAATTCTGATGTAAGCTCTCGGCCGGATGGGTAACAGTGTTTCTAATCAGGTTCTAAGAAAGTGCATCTTTGACTAAGGTTCAAACCACCTTGTGATGGTAAAGTGGAGCAAATGCTCTCACATGTAATGAACTTACATGCGTCCACTGTCTGGAACTGTGAGCTAAATCAGGTTTTTGGTAGCTTTGGGCTACAAGCAAATGGAGGTTTGGCTTTGGCGCGCATTTCCAAAGCATGATTGAACGACCAAGTATGAACGAAGAGAGTTATGGCACACGTCATGCATCAGCAGTTTTGGTTTCTGACGGAGTTGACTCCGGCGGTTTCCGATGCCGCAGTCACTATTACCTTCACTGGCTCCGCAAGCTGAGGGTACCTGCGCAACAAGATTACGTAGGAAAAGACGAACTGCGAAAATTTGGAAGACAGATGGATGTGATCCTGGTGTGCTGGAAGTGCTGCAAGCCGTGGTCTTATGACGTGAAAGTGACAAAGAGATACCGGGGCAAACTCGCCGTGGTCGACACCGATCGGGCCCACCCGGAGTTGCTCGGCTCCGGGTCGGTCGGCTCCAGGCTTATCATGTGTCTTGTTACAATACATGCGAGGTCAGAAAAGAGATGTGGTCGGAGTATTGAAATCCAGGCCGTTATCTTGGGTGCAACCAGCATACTGAGAGAAACCCATAATGATTAATATTTACTGTGACCACTGGGGTCTTGCTCCGTCATAATGCCGTATATCATCGGACGTCTCACCCATGCTTCCCCAGAATTCCCTCCTCACCAACCCCGCAAAATCGGGCCATGCGCATTCAAGGCCCAGTTTTGGTGGCGAGGAAGTCTGTGATCTGCTGAGACGGCGGACCGCGATCAGGCGAGGGGTTACTCCGCGTCGGAGCCAAGGACATCGTGAGCCGAAATTGCCTCGCAAGCTCCTCAGACTCGGTCATGGTGAGGCACTCTTCCAACCGGGCCACGTCCTGGTTGTCGGTATCGCGGACGTGGGCTGCCAGGTCTACCCAGAGAGCCTTTAACTCGGTTTCGAAGCTGTCATCGTCGACTGGAATCGCTTGGAGGCGGCAAATCTTTTCCTTCAACTAAAGCGACCGGTCAATTTGCCGATGTGACTATGGGTGGGCGACAACGCTAAACTTACGCTTTCGCGGTCCGTGTGATTCCTGGCGCTACGAGACTCGCCATCGGCCAGTCGATCTGTGAGGATTGGAAGGAGGACTTGTTCCTCGCTGATGCAATGCCTTGCCAGTTCGAGGCTGAGCTCATTCCTCCATCGGACTTTGTCTTCTAGAGTGGTTGATGTGAGGATATATCGATATGCCTGCTCGATCTTCCGATGGTCATCCTTGATCGCGTCGCTGAGTCTCGTCATGATGTTGATATTTCGTGGTTGGATATTGAGGTGAATAGTGCTTAGGCCTATTACTTCGAAGCATGAAAGAGAAGCTGGCGAAATAGAACGGTGATACTTGTTGAGTTTGAGGTGCTGGTGGGCGGCAACCGGAAAAAGGTGAGTTTCCCCGCGAACTTTGGTGGAGATGGTTTTGAATAAGATCATCAATCTGACCACAGAGCGGGAATCCCATGCCTAAAGTAAGTAAGCAAACCCACAAATGACGTTTCGGAGACTCATGGCTGTGGCGTCTCACCAGGGGCTGATCCTATTGTGATACCTGACAGACACCGCCATGTCTGCCCAAGCTTGTCAAGTAGTCTCCGATAAGCTATCACTCTTTCCCTTGCTCACTCTCACTCACTCCAGGAACAGTGGCACAGCAAGGGAGGGGTCCTGTCAAAGTACCTTGGTATCCGCGGTGGCTTTGCAGGCTTACAGGCTGCAGCATCCCGAGAAGCAAAGGAGATCAGTGGGACATCTTTTAGACCCCCCGAGCTCCCGGCGCGAAGTGGAGCAGCCGCTCCGGAGACGTGAATTCATGGAGTGAGTGGTCCGGCGGTTGGGTTGGGTTGGGGATTCCGCCCCCAAAGGCCCCCTAAGGATGACTGACCGGCATCAAGAACTGCCTATTCCGGCATGGTGGACCACGCATCCGGTTGCGATCCCGGACGGTGATTTGTTTGGCAATCATGGGAAAGAGTGTGCCCTTGGGCCTCAGCCCTGTTTTTTCTGGTCCGCCACTCTATCATCATCGCGTCACCCCAAGCCGTTTCCGAATGCTAGGGTTTGGGATCTGGCCAGCTGTGTCGACCGTCAGACTGTGCCACGTGGGCTTTCAACCTACTATGTATGTTCAATGTTCCGTTGGTCAATACCTAGCACTAAAACATGATGAACAAACGGATCAAGGTAAAACCGGTATTATGGCAACTTTATTACCATGGCGCGTACGTCGCCTTTGCCACGACAGGGAAGACAGTGTTGCGCCGCCGACGTTCGTTATCTAAACCAACCAACATCCAAAGAACGTGACTCTTATTGTGTTCCTGCGCAAAACTCTCTGACTTCCAGAAGGGACAATCAAAGTCTCGTTTGATCTAAAGGGCCGGGTTCGGTGTACCGGTGAATATGCCTGAGACAAGAAGCTTTGCAAGCTAACTCGACCCCAGCCATCAAACGGCGAAAAAGATAAGCGGCAGCCAACGCCATGTCGTCAGGCTTTTGGCGGGGTAATAAGCCACGAAGAACCAAAGAACTCGGCTCTTTTCTCCCATTGCATGATTCGCTTTACCACAACTCTTCCTTCTGTGGTGTACCGAGTCGTCACCCAGCCACATCATCGTGAGGCTCGTCATACTACGGTCAAAGGTTAGCCCGTAATTTCACCGCTGACGCCGCAGATCCTCGGTGTAACCCATCTTGGATCGCAAAAGTATCTATGTGTACCTCTTCCGGCGTCTTTGCCTCACAAGGATATCTCCATTTCGCCCTTCAGATTCTGCCACGAGCCAAGAACCTGTCCGGGATGTCGACATGCTTGCATCGTAGATACTCTGCCAAGTTCTTGCTAAGGAAATCGTAAGACGAGCTAGCAGAGACGCCCCTATCCAGGTGATCCTTCAATAGGAAGTGCACAGCTATCTCTAAGTCAGTTAAACACGACACCATCGACCTTTACAAAGGACAGAATAACTCACCATGGAGATGTGGGAGCTCGAAACGGAAAACCGGTTTACCCTTGTCATCCTCTCCTAGCAAATCACGAATCTTCCTGACCGTCAATATCGACCTTAACCAATCCCACTCGTCGGCATTCCGCACAAAGAATCCAACGTTGCTGTCGGACCCCTTGTCACCCGACCGCGCATGTACGACATACCCAAGCGGTGACCTTGTAGTTGGCCCCAAGGTCGCCACATCAGTCGGGCTTTTGGTCTCGTACGTCGGTTGGTCGTACAAAAAGTCCACTGTGTCCCGCGGGGACTCAATGTCGACCTTTTGACTCTTCCACGGTAAATGGCACACGTGCTTTGCTGCGCTCTGCGGGAGAATGCTAACCCAGTACTCATGGTACTCCTTTGGGATTGCTTGTCGCGTGTCTAGGTGGAATGTTGCACCGGGGTAGCTTTGCATGATGTTATCCACAATTGGTTTCAGGAATTTCAAGGGCGACAACGCTGCTTGGTCGCGCGCTTGTGCAAAGATGCGGAGATCGACAGTTGCTGCATCTTGGTTTGTGGGGTTCTCTGGACAAGAGCCGTTGGTGCTGAATTTGAGGCAAGAGAAGGACTTCACGTCAAGAACGTGGCGAAGCTGACGCTCAAACAATGCCGCCTTCTCATTGATGTCGAGGCCGCAAAGAAAGTAATGGGCTTCGGCTTGATATCCGCCTTTGGCTGTAATACCAACCTTTGTAGTCGGAGGAGGCTTCATACTGCCGACGTTGAAAACTCGACTGTAGCGATGTCAGTGGGAGTTTTCAATGGGTATTGTGATGGCGACATACACTTGATCCTGTCCCACCTGTGTCATCTTGATGTTGTCTAGGATGGCCGCGACATCTGAGTTGTAGTAATATGGCCCTTGGATCTCGTAGAGAAGCTGAGCTTTGCACGTTTCCAGAGTCACCGTACCTCCCCTTCGAGCTTGCTTGTAGACGGTAAACTCGCCAGTTTCCTCGACTTTGGCAATCGGAAATCCAATCTCGACAGAAGTACCAGGCAAGCTCTTGAACCCAGAAAAGTTTCCGCCCGTCACGTAAGTCGTGCATTCGATGAAGTGACCTGCAACGAGTGCGTGCGCCAGCTGCGAGTAGTCATCACGCTTCCACCCATGATGGTATGCTGCGCATGCAACGGTTGGCGAAGCATCAGCTACACGGCCGCACAACACGATATGAGCCCCTTGCTTGAATGCTTCAACTATTCCCCAGCAGCCCAGATATGCCTGAGCGTAGATGGGTTCGTAAGGCCAGTCCTTGATATTCTCGCCTAGACTTGTCAGCATCTAGCACCATAAGCCATGGGATTAGCTGGGTCGTGAAGTACCCGTTGTCAGATTCTTAAATCCTTCTCCAGACTTCAGCCCCTTTTTAACAACATCAATCACCTCGTCGCCCTCAATCCAGGCGACTTTAAGCTTCAAGCCCTTCTCGCTAATCATGTGAACTAGAACATCATGCAGCTTCTTCGTATCGCTTGCCCCAGCGTTGACAGCAAGTTTGATCCGCCTGGAATCCAAGTATTGCAGCGCAGGCTCGACCGCTTCGAGAAATGAAGGTTCAAATTCAGACGAGTTTGAAGGATCAGTCGCCTTCGCGACACCCCTTGATGTCATGTTGTACTCTGACATCCAGTCGCCGACAATGTACTGGATGTCTTCAATCCGAGCGAGCTCAGCAAGTCCATGGCGCCTATCTGCTGCAGATCCGGACGCCGATGCTATGCGCGCGGTGTCATTTGCGCGCGATGCGAGATGACCTGGGAGATTGGTCCTGAGAGGCATGATCAAATTTGGTTGACTTGCGAAGGAATAAGGCAAGGAACTTTTTTTTTTTGGCTAGTTTCCGAAGAATCAACGAGTTGTATGGAGTTGCTCTAGTTGTAGATGATCCATATGTACCTCAATCATGATATTCTCAAGGTTCTAGCTGGAGTCCATTAGCCGTCCTCCCCGCACCGGCGAACCGTGTCCCCTCCGCATAGAATGCAACAAGCCTCGGCTTGTCCGGCTTTTCAGATGTTTCGACATGCCCCGAGCGCCGATCGACAATTGTTCAAAGAATTTTGAATCAAGAGTCCTGACTCAATTGCACTGACTTTCGAGCTGGTTTGGTGAACTGGCCTTTGATCTTCTACGTACACTAGTCGAAACATTCACCTAGGACGGTGAGCGGAATGTCTTATGGACCCAGCGGAAATGGATTCAACGACTGCCAAGTGAATACTGAGAAAGGTGATGAGATACATTATTCTGTATCATGTTAATTGGAATCCAACGTAATTTATCGTCCTTCGTGAATTCAATCGCCATTTCGCTTTATTGTATACTCTTTCAGGCACATAGCTGCTCTATAAGGCGGTCTTCTTTTCCTCCTTTGTAATGAGGCCGTCATTGGTAGGCGACTCCTTTCTGCCAACACCCTCGTCCGAATGCGAGTGAGCCTGCGAGTTTCCTTGCTCCATTATCCCAGCAGCGATAGCTTGAGCCTCGTCTGCACCGATGGTGACGTTTGGAGCGTAAGCCATCTTGCCTTCATTCCGACGATGCACTGGGATGAAGACGTTGAACCAGCGCGGCACTATGAAGCCGGCCAAAATCAAGATCAAAGCGACGTGGCCGACAGCAAAGCCTAGGATATGCAATGGATCGTAGCGGAGTTCATAAAATGATGGGTATGAAAAGCCATAGACGATAGCCAAGATCGGCCCTGAGATGTAGCGAAGTAACACGGGCCAGAATGTCGGAATATTCCAGTTCTTTCCGCTGCCGATGACTACGTTGAGATCCCTCCGAAGTTGGTTTCCCTGACCAACAATGTTAGACTGATTCTCTTTGTAACGGAAGACGAACACTTACAGAGTAGAAGGCTAAATACCAGAACTTGCTGATGAAAGCGTTCTTTCCCCAGAACCTCGGCGGGATGGAGTCTGGGATTTTGCCAATGATACTTGAGGCGATACTTCCGCCGATGAAGATACCGAACCCAACACCAGCTCCAGCTCCTGGGTGCACAGCGTGGGCGATGGCCACTCCCAGAATCATAGCTAGGATGTAGCATGTGTTGTAGATGACAAAAGCTGGCTTGCCGACTTGTCCAATGACATCTTTGCAACGATAAACACTTGTTGATGAAATGCATTCGGCAAAGACAACGAAGACTAATGCAACATCGTTCGTCCACCGGTCAATGCCAGTCAGGAGGTAGTAGCCGAACTCCGTGCAGTATGGAAGGCACAGAAGGAAGGACATGATCGTAAGAGTCGTGACAACTATAGGCCTGCTGGCCTTGATTCCCGTATCCATCACCAGGGTGACGATGGCGTCCAACATGGCGAATGCTGAGCTGTAGCCGAGGACCATGAGTGTGAAAAACAATGCTACAGCCCAGAAATTGGCACCGGGCATTTCGGCCACTGCCTGAGGTAAAGTGAGGAAGCCAACGCTGAAGCCTCCGATGGGGTTCTCTGGGTCGGGTCGCATGCCGAGGTATCCGACGACGCCGAAGACGGCAAATGCGGCGATATTTTCAAACAGTACATTGCTGCAGACGATCAAGATTGAATCCATGACTGCGTTGGAATACTGTCGGTTATATGAGGCATATGACGTAAAATAACCGAAACCCACTCCAGTGCTAAAGAAGACCTAGATAATAGTCAGTTCATCGTCTGTGAATCGCATCTTCAATGAGTACCCTGCGAAGAGTCTCGAAGTTCAACATAAAGCGGGTAGATAAGGGCGTTCGTACCTGACCACAAGCTGTCTGCCAGACCTGACCTCTTGCGAGTTGGTCGCCTCTCCATGTCGCGAAGTAGAGCTTCACACCTTCACCCGCATTCTCAAGCGATACGGACCTACCAATCAGCACAATGGTGACAACAATAGGCAGGCCCATCGTAAAGTACACGACGCGGCCAGTGAGCCCGACGCCGCGGAAAATGGAGATATACATGAGGAAGAAGGTGAAGGCCGCCCATCCGGTCGTCTCCCCCAATAGAGCGGTACCGGGATACTCGGTGTAGTTCAAAACGCTGCTGCCATCTGCCGTTAGATTGCCCTCGATTGGGTCAACGTTGGCAACGACCTTTCGGTTGAAGAAGTAATCGGGCTCGTTGGTCCATGGTAATGGGCTGGTGAAGGAATGTCGGAAATAGCTCATAATCCACGCCAAGTTGACGACGAAGTATGGCGTGACAACAAAGCCAACGTAGATCAACGATAGTCCCAACCCCTTCAGTCTCTGGTTGACATTCGCGTAGGCCACAACACTACCACCACGGTAGGCCTGTCCAATGGCAATCTCGAGTACGAGAACTGGGATAGCAACGATGAAAACGGCCATCAGATATGGGATGTACCACTGCAAGCCATGGTTGTTGTACACCTGGGATGGGTACCGAAGGAGGTTGCCCATTCCGGCACAGCCACCCATGGATGCTAGAAGAAAGGAGGCCCTTGAAGGCCACGCATCACGGCCGTCTTCTGCTTTGTTCGGCGGAGGAGCAAACCAGCCCCCGATTTTCTTGAGCACGTCCATCACCACGTGTTGATGCTTGCGGCCCGAGAAAGACGCAGGTCCGGTCCGGTCCGACAGAAGAGGCCGGATTTCGTTCGGCGAGAGGGCGATATCAAGGTTGCAATTTTGGTCGTCAACATGTGAGTGCAAAACAAAGTATGAGATGCGACTGGCTTTGGATGATGAAACCCTGAGGGACAAGAGATCGCCTTGAGTAAGATAGTCCGAGGTGGAGAGGAAAAGGACAGGAGAGGAAGAAAGCTTTCACAGTGCCTTGGTACGTACCAGACCGCTCGTCGATGCTCGTCTACTTATTGAGTTCGAGAAATATTGAACGCGACCCGGCTGGACTGCAGAACTTTCCACTTTTCGCCCGCCGCCAGGAGGCGTTCATCCCAAGCACGCAATCTTGCTTTTCAGTCCACGCTTCGTGGGGTTCACGAAAGACCACTCATAAGCGCGACGCGCTGTGGTAAGTGGAGAATGGATATAAGGTCTTGGAACTACATAGGACAAGAGATTTAGCGAATCCTCCATCAGCCGTTTGTCGTGGCATCGCGGGTGGGAGCTGGGGGCGGAGACGCGAGACTATCCCGGTCTCCCAAGGCTCGGCGTACTTGGCGACAAGGCCCTAGAGGGCGCGAGAGGCCCCGGTATCCGTCCGGCCAAGACCGAGAACGGAGCCAAGGGCGTCGTTCGGTCGAATCACCGGAGCGGGATGACGCGAGCGCCCCACTATGCGGCGTCCCGGTCTGACATACAGATTCGCAAGGGAAAACATGCTGTTTGTTTGTCGTTCGGCTGACCGTATTATTGTGAGACCTTGACGTGGGGTGATGGACGAACGAGGGGCAAAAGAGAGGTCTGGAGAAGATGTGATTCGGGAAAAGAGACATCACCCACACACTGATATCTTCAACGTTGAATGCTACCGTTCAGCTGCCCACCTCATTGAAGACTTCTCGGAGTGAGCTCCAAGTTTGATGGATCGCATGGCGCAAGGCATTGTTGAACCCTACCATTCCGCCTACCAAGTTTTAAAGTGAGTCTGAGGTACTTAAGGCTCAAAGCCGTGAATGGCTTGGATCTCTTGATCCAGAGCGAGAAGCCTCCAATATTACAGGTCCAGGGGATAGAATGAGGGAGGAAGTGGAAACTAGTTCCACTCGAGGTGGCTCCAGAGTTCTTCACGCTTGTGTCAACCTGTCAAGCAGGCATCGCCGCAGTGCGTCAGTCTAAGCTTCAGTGCATTTATGCAAGACCCCACCACAAATTTCTCATGCTGAAATTCGCGGTCTCTCAACGTTGGGTAAATCACATTGAAGGACTGGATAATCAGGCTTTGGAGTAAATAGGATGATGGGACCCTTCGTCTTGTAGTGGACCTCGACTTTCATGTTGCTAGTCGGAATTTCTCCGACTTGGCATTTGCCAAGCAAGTCAGGATTTGCTGGCTGTACGACGTCAGACCACCAGCCCACTTGATAAGTAGACGAGGATTCACGAATTCTCTTGATCAAGATAGTGCAAAAGTGGAGTTTGCAAGTTTTGAACGCAAAACCAATTGCGTGGTGAGAGCCGTGTCATTCAGACACATGAAAGAAGATGCTTTTTGGACCTAAGGAGGCAAGGTATCGTCTTAGCGAAGAGGGAGAGGAACTCTAAGATATAGAGTCATGATATAAGCAGGAAATTTTCGACTGTCTTGGGTTCGAACCCAAAGAGTCATCAGAGTTAATGTATACACAGGGTCTATAGAGAGTAGATTTTTACAGAAGCTGTACGAGTGGTATGGTGCTGTGAGCGTGGCTTTAGGCATGGTCAATCAAAGACGGACCCGCCTCGATGGGAAAGGTCAAAATGTTGTGAGGACCATCGGCCATTAGTCCGTTCGCCCCGGGCCGCATCTGCGAGGCAGGAAGCCAAAGGGTCTTGTTCGCATCCACCCACATCAGATCGGTCCAGACCAAGGCATCATCCTGAACAAGGATGGACGAAGTTCCGTCCGGCTTGACTTTCCAGATAGCGAGGAGGTTGGTGTCGCTAACGTAAATGTTTCCGTCTCCGTCAATAGTGGTGCCCCCAGTGGAAGGGGTCAGGGCGAATGGCTCAACGTAGTCTCCGAGGTTTGCAGCAAGAGTGCTGTTCGTCAAGGCTCCGTTGACGTATTCGGTCTTAACGCGGTACATGCCACCGTTGCAAGGCTGATAGTACAGATAGACACCATCAGGGGACACCTCAATCTGATCAAGGCCAACGGAAAGAGTGCTGGTTCCGCCCTGGTACCCCGGCACAAGACTACCGTTGTAGGCCATGGGGAACCAGGCCAGAGCCGAGCTGTGACCCACGAGTACACGCTGACCTTGACCAGTGGTAAGATCCATCACCACCAATGCGCCAAGTGTATCGCTGAGATAGGCGTAGTTTCCATTGAAACGGACATCGTCGATGACACTACCGGTCTCTGTAAGGTTATCGAGATAGTATGCCTTGTCGACGAGATTGCTCTCGAGGTTGATGCCAACGAGCTTGCTAGATCCATTGATAAGATTGCGATCACTATCAGTGGTACCGCCGTCGACGATCCAGAATCGTCCATCGGGGCCGATGCGAGCACCATCAATGCTGACAAAGGCCTTCTTGGGGTCCAGGGTGGAGTTTGAGGTCCAGGAGTTCCACGTTGAGTCGGGGTACAGAACAGTCGTGCCGTTGCTAAGAAGCTCCACAGCTTGAGGTGCATCGGTCGTAGAATATCTCTGCGTCAAGAATTTTCGTCCATCAGTCGAGATACTGATGCCTTGAGTTGCGCGGTCCAAGGTAAGGGCGATTTCAAGACCGGGTGCAAGAGCTGAAACGAGCTGCGCTGTTAACGCCAAAGTGGCGAGAGTAAGAGAACGACCCCTCATGGCGAATCTTTTGAGTATAGGAAAGAAAGGAGTGTTGGAATATCCCAGAAAATCTGGCTAGGTAGAGTTCCATGGTGTCCAAGACAAGCTTATATACGCAATGGTGTAATAAGCTATTGTACTCGTAGATGACGCGTCGGGTGTATCTTCAGCCCCATCCCCTTTTTCCAGCCTGTCGTTAGTGTTCAACGCACTGAGCTATTATTGGGCTGATTATCAATCAAGCCTTTCGCGTACAGATAGGTTAGGGCAAAATCTGTGGTCTGGATCAGTCAAGATATTAATTGTAGCCATAACATGAGGCGACGCGGAGCAGCCCGCGATGCTCGGATGAGCCCCACGTTCACGGTGCGGAGCCACTCGGGCCTCTAGCCGTACGGTTACCGAGCGCATGAATAAGGGGATCAGCAGAGCTAACCAAATCATGAAGTTTCGGTACGACATAGTATTGTAAGGCCAGCTCGTCTTTCTTCTGTAAATGGCAGTTTCGAGATGAGAGGGGTTAACAGCCGAGGCATTCGGCCGAGAGCAGGAATCAAGCTGCGCACATGCCACAGGAGATTGCGCTGTCGTAGCCTTCCTTTCACGGCGCGATTCCATCCATGCTTTGCTCATTCTTTCCGGAGGAGCCGTCAACATCATCCAAAGGCAAGGATATGCGACTATTAGCGTGCGCTTATTGGTCTGTTTAAGTAAGAGAAGACGGAGAGGTCTCGGTCAGCTTTAGGTCATGATTTCCCAACAACATGAGTGTGAATAGAAAAGAGGGATCATTGTACTCGGTTGAAACACCTAGGTAGTCTAAGCCTCTAAAGTAGAGAAATGGATGCCGGAAACTTCGCCAGAGATATCGGCTTCTTCAACAGTGGAAGTGTGTAACTCATGTCACTATGCACAATTCAAATGTGACCCTGCTTTGCTCAGATTTCTAGACTTCAATTCGTGTTCCGTATTATAGACGGAAGTTATGGTCGCTTCAAGTTGCCAATGCATTCGGTAGTTGCAATAGAGTTTTAAGTTTACTGAAAGTAAGGACTGTAAATTTGTGATCGCAGGCAAGCAAAAAATGATAGGTCGAATAGGAAATGTGAGTATTGACAGCTCTCCCCCTCTTTCCCTTACTCAAGGTATTCTCCCACTATGATATCGACTTTCCTCATGGCAGAAAACCATAAGCTGGCATGCCAAGGTAACTGAGCGAAGAAAGTACGATCTCTAGTGTCTAGCGTCATTTTTGCAGTGCACGAAATTCATAGAGTTCCTCTGATCTGGTTGACCGCCCTAGCATGGTGCGTACCCAAATTGGACACTCCAATCATCGTCGGTGTAAGCTTCACCAGAGGACCACCAGTAGTGTTTATCAACGTCGGTGCATTCGTGATAGATCACTTGTACGCCATCGGCAATTTCACCGAATGAACTAAGCTCCTTCTCCTCCAGAGCCTGAATTTTGTCAGCAAAAACCCTACAACCCTCATGAAGGAGAATTGAGGAATAAGTCTGGTGGAGAACCCACGTCATTGCACCACCAAGTCGCGCTCTTCCAAGCACAGCTAACGCGGCCACATTCTCTCGGGCCAGCAGAGTTCTTCGGTTTCCCTGGAACTTTCCTGAGGTATTCCATGGTCGTCTCATACATGTCGGTGTGACCCTCCTCCAAGGTCTGGCAATCGACCCTGGGAAATTTGGCGCGCTTCTCCACGTCACTACGAGCAACATTCGAAATTGCTTCAAGGTCGAAGCCATTCATCTGGGCCATCTGAGGATTAAGACTACCGAGGGTAGCATAGACCTCTTGGATTGTACCCTTGATGGTGATGTTCTCTCCTTCTGGAGTCTGAAACTCCCATTCGGGAATGTACAGCCCGTAGCCCTTGGGCACATCCGCGGGAATAACAGCCTGATCAGTTAGCTCTTGCTTCAAAAGACTTGGTCGGGTTCAAGCTTACAGCAACAATCATCGTGGCTGATGACATCAAATGAAGAAGGCTGGCTCGCATGGTGGGCGTTGCTGTGCAGGTTAGATTTGGTTAAAGCGTGTATGTGCTGGTTTGGACCTTGGGATGATATCAAAAGATCTCGTACGAAGGAAGAGCCCTCGCTACTTATAAGCCCTAAAATGAAGATGAAGCCGTATCTCACATCTCGGCAACCAAAACTCGTATCGAGTATTATTGCTCGACTCCTTTGAAGGACGCAATCGCGACCGCCCATGCATGATTGCCTACTAGCTTCAGCTGCTGCATGAATCCAATCCTACATCGAGACTACACTACTCAAAATAGGAAAGGTAATCAATTGATCTTCATGGACGGGTGGTGTCGTAATCTCACTCTACGGAAAATTAAGCAAACCAACAGACATGGACAATTGGCAGACCGTAGAGCACTGTTAAGACTTGATCTCGCAATGGGCATCATTAACTCAAGGGTTTCCGCTCTGTTCACTTCTTTTCTTGGCTCAAAGAAAAGGAAGTTGACGAATCTGATCTCCTTAAGCTTTCCTGCATGTTCCGAGGATGCGTGCCCCCTTAACGATTGATCTCACTGGCCCGCTTAGCAGCTATGATGCAGCCTCTTTGCAACCAATACTTCCAAGAACATCTATCAGGTGTCCCAGGCAATCAGAACGAAGATGTACAAAAAAATGACTCCAGCTCTCCAGAAGCATTTGGAAAGTCCAGGAGATTCAAATGGTCAGACTTGCGCGTCCAACACCACCATCCAACAGAAGCCGTCAAGATATTCTATTCGTGCTCTTCGGATGTCATCACATCATTCGTCAAAAGCTGCACAATATGTTAAGGAGCAAGCAGACTGTTTTGTTTGTTGGTTTGGCAATGTAGCAAACGTTGCCAGTTACAATGAAGAGCACGGTGACGTGAGCTACAGGTAGTCGAGACAAACGTCATGTTACACCAGCTTGAAGACATGATCGCCTTGGAATTCCAGGCTTCAAAGGCATTTACTGGCAAACATCCACGGCCTGCTAATGGATCTTGAACCAAGCTTAGGAGCTGTTTGCGGTCCTGTGGCTGAAACATTCTTACATCACATGAGTGAGCAAATGCATGGTTAAGATGCGATGGCTGAAAACTGTACCGAAATACTTCAAGTATTGGCAAACATACTTTTAGTTGCAGCCTGTGATGGCTGGTTCAATCTCCAATATCCGATCTACAGTTACGAAGGCGATCCCTTTTTCCATCAATTCTCAAGAGATACTTCATTAATATGCCCATCTGAACCTATCTCCAAGTGTTAAATCTGATCAGTGACACTTCCGTGGCTATTCACTCTTGGGCGGTGTGGCTCTGTTTTTGCTTCTTGAACAGTAGGCGTGTTGAATACTAGGTAAGGTAGGTAGGCATAGCTCCGCTCGCTACATGCGATGAAGATTGTCAAATGAAGCATGCGTCTTCTTCTGATCCTGTATTCAAGCTCCACATTACGTCACGGGCTCTGCCCCTGCGAGCATTCGTCTTCACGTCTTAATACAGGGAACCCGGCGATGTTTGCTCAACTTTGAACAAATGGCTTCTTTGTCAACAAGCTTTCAATGATTTGCGGAAGGCATTGGTCACGCTGTTGTCCGATTCCATGCATGCTGTAGGCGTGATTCCAATCCAACTTTGACATAACTGGTCATCAAAGCATATACAAGTTTGCAGCGTCGCGTTCCAACTATGTAATGTTTTGGGGTAGCCGTTCGAGGCCTGTGTCTATCAGAAGGATGACGCAGATACTAGGTCGAAGATCCTGGATATATCTATAGGATACTCTGCGATGACTTACCTCAGAAAATACGTGTATGCAAGTATACCCTACCAAACAATCATGGAGGAAAGATTTACTTGCAATTGCTGAGCTTTTCACGCACATAAGGGCTAAAATAATCCGGAAAACAGGATTAAATTCTGCGTCGAATATCAGAACACGTTTCCTCGCCCGGTAATGGACCTTGACTTAGGGGTAGTACGTAGCCTTTTTTTGTTCGAATTTGCTCTCGTTGCTCCTTTTACTAATGTTTACCTAAGATTCCAGTTCAACTGGGCGACTATCTCCCTCGACCTCAGCAGCTCGGCTATGGGACGAGAGCTCTACCGCAGATGGCCTTAATGTACACATCTCTTGAGCGTCTCGATCATGATTTGGTGACTTCGTTTTCGAGTCATGGTTTTCCCTCACAAAAGAGTGCTCTCCCCTCCCAACGGCAGTGTCTCTCTGTAGCAGGCGGGTTCCCCGTTCTTGCTTTCTCTTCTTAAGACATATAAACCAGCTACAACCAATGAGAGCCATGAGTAAAACCACGATTCCAACTACAATACCAGCAATTGCCCCTCCAGATAACGAGGTCTCTCTGGCACCTTCAAGCTGACGAGGCGGAACTTTGCCGTAAAGTGGAAACACAGGATGATTGATAATGATTGGGCCCCCTCTGGGCAGGTTGGAGAGAGAGACTTTCGTCCAAGATGTCGTAATGGTGCTTTCACTTTCTCTCGTAGTTACAACGTTGTTGATCCACACTTCAGTCGGAGTACTCAGGAGGCTTGTACATTCCCGGTGAGGGATGCCACCATTCGAAGCACTGAGACAGCCCCAGCCAGAGGGGCAGCACCAAGTTTGTGCATGCGTGTTTCCACTTGTCTCCGTGACATCCGTGGAACACGCAGTTGTCCACCCGCTAATGCATGCAGTACCTGGGTAAGCCAAACTCGGGATATCACCTTGATTCGAAAATTGTTAGTACATGTACACCTTTCAAAGCTAACTTTCTGCTTATAGTAGTTTGTGTGGCATGGCTCAAGGAGGTCCTACTGAACTCGTCGAAAGGTCTCCAAATGTTTATGTAACTCTCCGGAAAGCATTGTGTTGGTACCGATGTCGTTGTCTCTCCCACAAATTGTAGACCATAACAAGTGAAGCCCGATGTAATATCTTCACTTTTGGCCTCTACGCACCGGATAGCTCGAGGTAGTATGGAACAGGTACTATCTCTCGGTGTGAAGGGTGTCGTTTGTGGCTGCAAGGTATACACAGTGGAGAGCAGGTAGCCACCTGTGGAGTAGAAATGGGTTTCCACCAAGGGAGTGTAAAGTGTGGACGTGACTGCCATGTCTTTCTCGGAAGTTTGAATTGTCAGAACAAAGGCAACATAATGGCAATAGTCGATTCCTCGTGACACAAAGAGAGAGTGAAATGGAGACGTGAATAATGCCCTTGACCGGGTATCGGGGTTATGTGGGTTTTTGAATCCGGTTCTTTAGGATTCAGCGATCCGGACGTCACACCGCAGTGAGGCCCGCGGGGAAATAGTAATGCGTTGTCAGCCTCATCTGATTGGAAATGGGCTCGTATTGAGATCATTCGGAACGAAAATGAGGTTATCTAGCTGCATGAGGTGGTGGCAGGTAACACTGCACAATCATCACAGGGATCCCGATACTTAGAAATGGAAGTTCATCACAGCTCAAGAGCAAAGTAGTCGGAAAAATGCTTGACATATTCAGATCGGCGACATGGAATATAGGGGCGTGTCGGGCTTCAAAAACGCCCAAGGGCTTCGGAACGTCCAGGCCGAATTTCGGAGTCTTGCAAGTGTAATAAAATGACGATAAACTATGCCTTGTACCGGAAACTTCGCCCGGCAAGCCTCTTGGTTCCAGCTCCCGCAGACGGATGCAATCTCTCCTCTCTATCAAGCCTCCTATTATGCATCTCGATGTAAAGCCAAGTTGTCGAAAGAATGGCAAATGCAATTACGACTAGGATCATGCTGATCGTCATGCCATTCTTGTAATACGGGCCGTCGCTTGTCTTAAATATCCAGGCTGAGATGTAGCCTGATGTGTTCCCAACTCCAACCACAAAGCCGCTCCCAATGGCTCGCTGGAAAGGCGTCTGCAAGTTTTGCATAGTCAAGATCCAGATCATGGGAAGAGTGATGAAGGTGCCGAAGGCGATGAAGTACAGCGCCATCATGGTCACATTTGTGCTTTCGTGATCGTCTTGCCTCAAGATTGCGTAGCCAACGATGGTGAAAATGAAGCCGCCAAGGCCGAAGACCGCGCGGTAGTTGAGACGGTCAGCTGCGTAAGCAGTTGTAAGACATGCCACAGCAGCCACCACGAAGATGGGAACAATTTGCGCCTGTACATCTGCAGCGCTGAGCTCCGGGTGAAAGGACTTGACAAAGGACGGAGAAAAGATGGAAACTGAGTAAGCGGTTGTAGTCGTGAAGCAGTAGAGGGCAGCCCAGCAGTAATTGAGGGGGTTTGTGAAAAACATTTTCCACTCTGCTACAACACCGATCTCTGTGCTGCGTATTTCGACTGAATTTTTGATAAGTCGCTTTTCTTCTTCCGTCAAGAACTTGGCCTTCTCCGGAGGTCCAACATTAGCAGGAAGGCAGGCCAGAGAAGCTACCACAGTGAAGATACCCTCAATGATAAAGATCCTACGACATGTTAGAGCCGTTTCGAAAAATAATGCGGGGGTTGGAATCGTACCATCTCCACCCTTTGAAATTCTCAGTGGTTTGGATGTTGGCGATTGCGTATGCAAGAAAGTTCCCGGCAATATTTGAACAGATATTGGCGACAGTAATCAGTCCAAGTCTCCATTGAAGATGCCTTGGAGGGTAGTAAAGAGAACATAAGAAGACGCAGCCAGGGATGAGACCTGCATCGAAGACACCAACGAAGAATCGGGTGGCTATCATCTGATCGAATGTCTTGACGAATCCTTGGCCTATCGTAATTATACCTGTACTTATCATTAGCATGCACATGAACACAGCTCGGTCATGATAGCCGAAGCCTCTGCTTTCAATGTTACAGAACCCCCCGCATAACACGACTCGGTGACAAATATAGACTTACCCAGTAATATGTCGAGAGCACACATGTACCACAAGTATGGGAAGTTGAACTTGCGATTCAAGAAGCGCATAAGTAGATTACTTGGCACTTCGAATAGGATCAACGGCGCCGCTGGCATCGTGAGAACGATGAACACCTTCATCGCGTCGAGATGAAGATCTTGTGGAAGTTGCCGGATCAGTGCGGCTCCGATATTTGTGCGGCCCATTAACGACAAGAAGTTCAAAAAGAACATGGCAATCATTAGACGCATATCGAGTTTGTAGAGGAGCTTCTTGTCGAAGGTTTTGGCGCCGGCAGATGATCCATACGTATCGCTTTGGACCGACTCGCTCCTCGAGACAACCGGTTGCTGGTCTACCATCCCCGCGACCTTGATCTCGTCATCAAACTTCTCAATCATTCTGGAATTCCTCTTCGGGCGATCGAGCTCCAGCTCAAGAGGATCTGACATTGTCGTGCCGGAAATTTTGATGTAAACTGGAGGGAGGATTTGTGTGGCATGGGTTTGTTGACGAAGCAATTCCTCGAGGGGGAAAGAAACAGCAGGATGTGCCCAAATGCACTAGCGAAGGAGCTTGACCAAGCAAACACTTTAAAAGCCATCTAACATTCTTACTCGGCAAAGAAGCCCTCGTTTCGGCCGACAGACTTTGCGCATATCTTGCCATGTCCGTCCGCGAGTTCCTTGTCTACGGAAGACTATCTTGCAGCGGAGGGATCATGCCGAGCACAGACTGGTGCTGGTGAGCGGGAGCCAGATGTCAGACGTCTCGGGGGGTAAGTAATTGTTAGACTCTGGTAGCCGGAAGTCCCTCAAGTTCGTCCGTGCTCGAGTGTAAATGCCAAACGCGAGAACGAAACTAAGTTCCCGCATCCTTTGGGGTCGGGGAGATCGCGATATTCCCGATGGGATGAGCTAAATCTTCATCGCTCACTTGAGCGAAAGGACGATTGCTTCTCCCTTGGTTTTAGAAGTTGATGAGTGCACGTTATCTCTATATATGTCACTCAGCGTCTATCGATTGAAGACCGATGTGCCTCTTCAATATGGAGTTCGGCCTGAACTCCCACACTCGCTCGATTCTCGGTCTTGGCTCTCGGCGCTCAGTCATCCTGGCAGCCTTCCAAGGCTATCTCGCGGACAAAGTGGACCCGAAGGTTCGTTGCCTTTGAAAACTTCAGATCGTTACACAAAGCATGTTCCTCACCAATAGAGAACCTTACCTTTGTTGTATGTGGCTTACTCCGACGCGGGTCAGCCTTCTGGTGGGGAGACATCTTGAGGATTCCCTACATCAACGTTCATTAGGCGTCTACAGTGGATGTAACTACAACTTCAACTATCATTGCATTGAGTGTACAACTGTCAACGTCCTTAGGTACATGTGCCTTAGTTCAACGAACCCTGACTCAACCTAGATGAATCTTACTGCTACGCAGATCTCTATATATGCTATCTCAGCACCCAGTCGAGTTGACTATCACCCAAACTCCCTGTACGATAATTTCAAAGCCCACGCTCGGCAATGAGATCCCTGACGTACTTGATCAGCAATGGACCGACCTGCTGGGCTATGATCTGGTCTCCCTGATCGTTGGGGTGTACGCCATCTCGCAACATGGAGGTTGTGAACCCGGCAGAACTCGAGCAGTCTGCAACTGTAATTGGAGAGTTGGTCGAGTTCTGTTCGATGGCCTATCCCGGGATTCGCTGGTTCAAAGTATCGATTCCACCCCCGTTAAAGGACAACGGGATCAAGCGATCAACCTGTGAGGTAAGACTCGTGTCAACAGTCGCGCAAGTTGTTAGATGTTGCAAGAGACCATACCAGAATCTTCATACGCGAGTTGGACGCCCTCATCAACCCTACCATCCTCGTGTACGAAGCGACAATGTCGTTGGTCGTGCGCCCTTGCGCTACATCGTTGGTGCCAAGCATGAACTGCACAATATCAGGCTTAGTGCTTGCCAGCCACCCCTGTAGGTACTGGTTGGCGATGTTGATGGAGAGCCAACCTGAGTGGCCCTCATGATGGAGGTCAAAAGAGCCAGACTGTGCTCGGCAATTTTGGGGGTTGTTGGTCATGGAGCCAACGAATTGCACCTTGTCGGCAAGATTCTCCTTGACAAACTGGTTCCATACCAGGGCTCTCCAGCAAGTTATCTCGGTGATGGAGTCACCCAGAGGCACTCGAAAATTATCAGCTAGTTGCCTTCTGGCCTGTTGCTTGATGGCTTGAACTCACTGATCTTGATCTTGGACTGCGCGAAAGCAGCTGCAAATACACCGAAGGAAAGACAGACTTTGGTAAGCTGCATGTTCGTAAATTGGAAAATCACTTATTTCTCAAGAATTAGCTTTGAAAGGGACAAGAAGAGAACTGCAGGTAAGGGGATCAGAGACTCTCAATGGTAAAATGCGCTACCATGGACCTTTTAAGGCGCCTTTTAACGGTCCTATCATGTCCACAAGTCTCATAGAAAGCGCTTGCAATTGGCATTTCCTCAAGAAAATACATCCTTTCATCCGAGACGAAATGAAGGCGTGATGAGATGCCAGGAGTCATGTTAATGGATGGAATGGAGAGATGAGTGCCAACCCCAAACTCCTCGGCAGCGCGCCGATGGTTAAAATCATTTTGACGTTGAGAAAGACCACATTGCTACATCACCAGGCCGTTTGTATTAGGGCAATGTGACCTTCTGAATAGCCGGAAGTTTTGGCAAAGTGCCGAGTGGATTATCCAAATGATGTTGAATGGAGGGGTAAATCTTTGATCTTCTGAATGGACCAGCTTTACCGAAACTTGGAGGCTCCCAAAGCCTTTGAGCTTGGCGGTTTGGGTACATAAATATGCCACAGTCGTGCAGCAAGATGCATGTAGAACAAAGAATATGTGGTCACCGTGGCGCAGATTGTCCGCTGCATTTTTCTCCTGAAATTCGACAGGCAATGACAGGCTGACAGACGACGCGGCCCTGACAGCTCAAGTATGTTCCTGCTTCATGCCTCATGCTTCATGTCCGTCATGGCATGGGTTCACTATTCGTACGAATCAGTGGGTTCTGGGGCCAAAAGCTGCACCAACCCGATGGGCATCCGCCGACAACCGGAGCTGCGCGCGAACATCGTGGTTTTTAGGAAGAGTTGCTGGCTATTATCTGACACAGAGATTCCTTCGGTGAGTGATCGATTGGATAACCATTCTGATCACTCGTCTATTCATTGGACTCGAACATGTTGAAAGGTACTAGATTGACATTTGGTCAATGGAAGTTGAATCACTCCTTGGCGATTTCCAGTTCACCGCTTAATGTCTGCATATCTAGCGCGGCCTTGCGCTCCGGTCTAGGCGCGGATGAGCACAGTACGGTTACGAAACCATTGCGATGACGTTCCCAAGAAGTCGCCCGCGACCCCGCGCCTATTTGTCCTCGTCTGCGTCTAGTCCAGGTACAGTCTGCCTTTGCAAGGACCACCCAGCACGTGTGAGCATGATGATGCAAGGGAGTTTATTCGACGCCCGCCTGACCGCGAATCCATCAAAGGCGCGGGCCGCGGGCGAGGACGGGAGCTGCGGATATTGCGGGAGCTCGCACCTCGGCAGACAAGATTCAGCGCTGATTTTGTTGGAGGATTTAAACAAGCACGACCTACTTGAGCTTAGTGAGATTCGAAAAATACCGCAGCCGGGCCGGATTTGGGTGATATACCACGCTCAGATACGATGTTGGTACAAGGTGTTGGGCAAGTCAAATACGGCGGCGTCCTCACTCGTATTGATCATTGGGGATGATTGCTATTCGTTGGTTCACCGCTGTTCACCGCTCACCTTCTCTAACAGAGGTTTGCTTCAAGACCCGAGAAGCCGGGAACAAACATTTGAACAGGAACCTGGGCTGTGCTCATTAAACATGCGACTTCGCTGCATGGCACCTGGGATTAAGACAGGTCACATGGTGTCGCATGCGGCGTGGGATTCCTACTAATGCGAACTGGACAAGGATCATGGCCAGGAGCCACTCACTTCTCGTAGCTTGGAACGTCGCTGGGTTTTTTAACGGGCCCAGACTGCTGTGCAACCAACATGAAGGTCTTCCGGTCTGGACCCCGCTAGGTAATAGTTCATAGCTCCAGTGCGAGGACGCGGGGCTACAAGTCGACGATCCTCGCCATAGTCAGCCTCGCATGGTGAACAAAACCTTTCATTTTTGTACCCTGGTCTGAAACGAGGCGAAGTGACTAGCTCTTGAGCCTTTCTCCAGGTTTCCAGATGTCGTTGTTTAGAGGAAGTGTTTGGAGGAAGGTGGGCGGTCCTCTCGCGAAGGCACTTTGCCGTCTCGCCACGGGTGACCCTTGTCTGTTGGACACCTGCCGATTGACCGAGTAACCGCCTGGGAGCTCGGACACAAAGAGACTGTTCTGATCACTACTGCCGATGACATGATGAATTTGTCTGGCTGTGGAGAATGCTATCAAACTGACCTTGCCTGGTGTGGCTCGTTCTGCCCAAAGGCCCCAAACATCACTTTCACTGTTCGAACTTCAGGACGCCATGGGATCGCCGATTGACAGAGCTCCGGGCACGAGGAAGTAAGACTTGGTTTCTTTCATCCTCATCTGTCTTGGTGACAGGGACTCCGCACATTGACAAAAATCTCGAGAGACTACCCTCCACCAGCTCAGGCCCCCCAGACTCGGCCCCGAGGGGGTCCTACACCAGTGTTGGTTGCGTCGTTGACTGTGATAATTGACTACCAACAAAGACATGAACCTAGCCCCCGAGTGCCAGACTGCGAGACTCACACGATGGGCCCGGAAGAAGAAGCAATAAGCGCTTTACTTAGACGATGGAAAGCGCGCTTGCCGCGCCATCCTGGTATGGCAGGTCGTCATTGACAATCACTCAACTGTTGCGACATTCCTGTCCCAAATTGATTGAACCCTGTCGAATAGTTATGGAGCCCAGTTGGAAGCTCTTTGAGAAGCCATCGCAGCTGTTCAGTGAACAGTTCCTTGACCCGACGCCATCCTACCAGCCACGGTGAGCAAGACAAAAGGGAGGGTAACCCCAGGTTATGTTCGCAGTCAATCGTCAATCATTAACCACTTGACGAACTTCTGCCCTGTTCTTTATCGTGTCATCTAATCTCCAGTCAGCATGTTCAGCGAGTACAACCAGTTCGTGTTGAGGAACACCGCCAAGATGCCTATTACCCGCTTCACCATGCCCCGTGTTCCCAAGATGATTGAAGCCATCTGCCCTGGATGCTTCAAAGGGTTCACCAAGATAGGCAGCATGCACCGCGTGAGTCCACGAATATCATACATGTTTCCCTCTCATCTCATCAAGACAAACTTCAAGAACACTGAACTGACAAAGTTGTCATTCTTCAGCACGTTTATGAAGACCGATGCCCCCACCCGATACCACAATTCGTCGCCAAAGTCAAAGCTGAGCACAGAGCGCGGGTTGCCGCCGCTGCTGCCCGGTCCAAGGCTCGCAAGGCAGCCCGTGCTTCACGGGTTGACCCGCTTCCCGCCGCTCCGACCCCGGCCGTGAGGGATCACCCTAGCCGGGCAAGGGAAGCCAGCATGGGCCGAAGCCCGGGCTTTTTGCAGAATGATTGCACCTCGCACTTTGCTCAGCAGAGGGATCTGGAGATGGTATGTTTGCTGTGAAAGATCTACTTCGTGGAGCCGATTTGGGACAGGTCAAGACTGACATTGAGAAGCTGTCACAGCAACAACAGAACGACTTCTGTCCTATGATCAAGACTGAACCAGATTTTTCGGCTTTCAACTTCCCGAGTCTCATCGCCAGCTGGGATACGTACGATGTGGGCATCAACATCAAAACCGAGTCTCAGTGGTCTTGAATGCACGTGTGGAGTTTTAACGGGCTGGGGTCATCGGGGAGATAGTATGTTTTGATCTTGTTTTTATTCTGTTTCTTGTATTTATTATTGTCGCTCTCGAGGGATCACGAGAGCCAGATTACCTTGTATTCACCCACATAGGACCTCTCCTCAAATCATGAGACGGTATCTATCACACCAATCTTATTATATGTTGTACCACCAATCCACTCCCACTCGACGATCTCAACCTTGGTAGCATTGCGCTGTACGAGACCATAGACTCTCCCAGCGGAGTTGGCCGCAATCTTGAAGGGCCTGTCCTCGCCGGACATGGTGGAAATCTCTCCCACGTTGGTCCACTCTCCTTCAGCGTACGTTGTCAGCACAGGTGCTTTATCCGCCTGTGCCCCCAGTACGTGCATGACCAGGTTGTTGTTGCTTTCGTATCCGCTCGAGAAGGCCGCGATTGTCGCGTTAGTTTCGAGCATGGTTGGTAAGGTGTTATTGGTCCAGTCATTGTCGTTGACGAGTGTGAGATGGATGAGTGAGCCTGTCTCAGAAGTATAGAACATGGCCATCCTCTTCGTGGTTGCGTTGGTATAGATGGGAATCATAGACATCCCGGTACCCTCTGCAGGCTTTCCAAAATCGGTGGATATGCCCACGGCGGCCCAATCTGTCGCTCCATCGCCTGTCCGGCGGAGAACACGGATGGTATTTCCAGCGTCTTGATATAGAACAAGGTTCGATAGGTATGAGTCGGGGGTATAGATGCCGTTAGACAGCAGATTTGACTTCGCGTTCGCAGTAAAGGTGTTTGAAACGCCGGATTTATCCCACGACGAGCCGTAAACGGGATTGGCATTGATGATGCCTGCAACCTGATTCGCTTCGTTGAGGTAGTAGATACGGACATCGCGGACCTGAAGAATAGGGTTAGCATTGATCACACGCATTTGAGTAGCTGAAGGGATAACGGAAGCTTACCTTACTGCTATGCCAGAACAAGCTGTTGGAGATGGGAGTACCCTCCTTGATCGTGCTCTCTCTATTGGCAATTGTTGAGCTCCAAACTTTCGTTGAAGAATTGTAGGACGACATCATGAGGTTCTTAGACCGCAGCTGGTAGAACACGAGGTGGTTCACGTAGCCATAGTAGTCTGTGAAGTTGAGCGCGCCAATGCTACTGGTGGGCAGGATATCCAGCTCATTCGTTGTCGTCGTGCTATTAGAATCGCCGCTGCTATCACCACTGCTGTCGCCGCTTCCACTTCCACCACCGCTGCCGGTTCCTGTACCGCTGCTGCCGCTTCCGCCGCCGCTTGATCCTCCCGAGCTGCTGCTTGATTGTTGCGAGCTGTTGCTTGCCGACAATGCGCCACCGACGCCTCCTCCTACTGCAGCGCCAATGACGATAATGAGCGCCACGGCTAGAACGATCCAGAAGGTCTTGCGTCGCATGCCGCATATTGTGCCCACCCTCTTCTTCTGCTGCTTCTCGTCGATCTCTGCTGTCACGACCTCTGGCGGGTTGTCTTCTTTCGGAGCGTAGTACCCGCTTGAATCATATGAACCACTTTGATATTCGGCTGGTGAGACGCCGCCCTCCGCCGGGTGAACGGCCTGGAGCATAGAGTAATCATGGCCGTACGGGTGCACGGCTTGTGGAAGGTCGCCGTCATGGTTGTCAACTTCGGGCAAGTTATTCTGGTCCGCGACACGGAACTTGCTCAAGTCTTGATCGCCATACCCTCCCGGCGATCGGCCCGGTCGGCTGTCTACCTCAAGGCCGCTGTAGTACTCCGGCGGAGACGCGTTGTTGTTGGGAGTCGTCATGATGCCGCGCTCATTGCTCAATCGCGGAGCAAAACGGGACCAAGAACATCTTCAGCATGCAAAGGGAGGAACAGATGAAAGATTTAAAGAATGGGAGTCCAAACCCAGGAATCCGGAGGGGAAGACCACATCGTTATGGTTCTATGGAGCCCCATATCGACAGGCCGCAACGTTGAGCGCCAGAGATTGTGGATTATCGTCGGGACTTTGGCTCTTCTCGAGGAATTCATGGCAGTTGACTGGCGCCAAGCGGCGGTAAGGGGTCGGAAGGATTGGAATCCCTGCTTATGATGGAGCCCTCCAAGGCAGGTCCTTTCTGAATGAGGATAAGCGCTGACGGGGGCTCCATTTGTGATGGAGCGGGATCCCGCGAATGGCTTCCGCTTAGGTGCCCGCTAGCTTCGGTTGTGGGATTAGCATAATCAAAAAAGAGGGCCATCAGATGGCCTTCGTGGGGTTGCAAGTTCTCAACAGCGGGCCAAAGGGGCTGGACTCTGGTGATGATTCCTTCTCTCCGGAAACAGATCCATGCCATCGCGTGGTTCTGGTCCTTCGAAGATCCTTCAAGGCTTCATTGGGCTCGAATTGGCGAAAGCTGAAGTTGGGGCGGCCGCTGTCAGTCGCGGGTGTGGCAAGGCGCGAAATTCTGGAGGATCAAACCCATACACAACCTGACAACACAGCCAAGATCGATATTGTTGAGTTGAAACTCGGGTGCCTGGAAAGCCAAGATGCGCGAGATGACAGACGTTAAACTGGTGAATCTCAGCCTCAAAGGAGCGTCTGCCTTGGATGGAAAATGTACATTCGTGAGTAGAGTCTTTTGTTTTCATACGCGAGATGGATAAACACGACCGAAAAAATTGAATCCTGCATCATAGCTCCTCTGAAGGTCTGTAGGAATAATGCTGCCTTGGATCACATGTCGCTGTGGAGTTGTCCAGCTCGCAACATACAAACAAAGACGTTATTTCCGAGCGAACTCCGTCATTCCCGCAACAGATCCAGTGCCAAGTCGCGTTGACTTCATAATGATTTTCTCGTTATCCGTTACTCCGTACCTCCAGAGCATTGACCTCGTTCCGTTCGCATCGTGCTTGATGCGAAGCAGCAATCCATGGTCTAATAATCAAGTTATCGATCTCAAGTTTGCGTGCAAATACCGATCATCTGCCTCCGCGACTACCGACCTTTCCTTAGGTATGACGCTCTCGGTAGTGAATTGATACATAAGGCGTCAGGGACAACTCTGATTGGTGCTTGAAGAACCTTCCGGCAACAGACAATACTTGTTCAACCTACTTTCTTAACGAGGACTGCTGCATTTGCAGTCGTTCAACCTGGGCTCAAGTTTGTAGTGCATATGACAGTCTACGACCTCCGGTCCTATAACTTTGATTATGATATCTTTCTACTCAACTTTTCTAAATGCAGAGCGAGTAATCCCGAATGTCCTTGGGTCACCGGAAAAGCCACCGCGGGCTCATCTCGTCTTCATGTCTATGGCCTCTACTTGCCGCCTTGATACACGCGACAACATCTCCAAAGTGAAAATTCTTACCCACAATCCCCGGACCGTAGTGAGCATATTTGGCAGAGTTTGTCATAGCGTTTCTTGCTTTCAGAGGAACGACCGGCTCCTCTATCATGCACCAACACGTATCCGTTATCAGCCGGGCACCGAAGTTCTCGATAACGTCTAGATAGCCGAGGTTCAGGGCCTCTGTGTATGTTTCACGGCTAGTGGTGATCATGACTTCGACATTAGGTGACTTGTGTCTGCCGCGGCACACTTCGGCAAGTTGTGAGAATTCTTCTAGGGAAAAGTGCGGATTTCCTAGGGAGACGATATCGACAGAAGGATCCGTAGCCGTATTGAGCTGTCTCCAAGCCAACTGAAGTTCAGGAATCGTCACCTCGATGGTTTCTAGAGTGGTGAGTGCATCCCCGAAACTTGCAGCCTCTGGCGTGATGCCATTGATGTGAAACATGGGAGCAGACGAACTTGTTGCGAACCCCGCCCCGAATGCCTTCAGATCCGATATGGTCGGTCGTGTCGTCTCCATTCCAATGACAACAGGGATCTTGGCGGCGACCACATGTCCAATGCTGTAGCCAATAAGAGCGAAAAACGATGGATCAAATGCGCTGACTTGGGTGACCTTGATTATGACTTCCGGCTTCCTGCCCTCTGGCACATGACACCCGGCATAAGGAGCCCTTCCGGTCAATGCGATGAAAACGTCCATATAATCAGGGTACTTCTGTGTGTGTGCTCCCAGCACACTGTTCGCGAATACTACGGCATTGGACTCAGACCATCCAACTTGCTCTCCGGCTTTAGGCTTACTCTCGAGCAAGTACGGAGCGCAGGTGAAGCTCATCTTGGCGCCCAGCCTGAGATACGTCTCTCCAATCTTGTCAGATATTTGAGAGATCTCGGGATTGGCTCCCAATTCCTTCCACCTCTGCCGGTCGACATTCAGGGAGTTGCAGGTCGATGGTACGACAAACTTTCCTCCGAGGGAGAGCAGGCGCTCAGGGACGAGGAGACTGCTTTCGCCGACGTAGGCACAAGCGTCCACATGGACTTGAGAAACATCAATCAGGCGTTGTGCCCCCTGTATCGTGGCGTACTTTACGATGATTTCCATTGCGATACGAGAAGCTTCGCCGCTCTCGCCAGACAAGATGGCTTTGTCTGTTGGATTCAACTCTAATGCCTTTACGCATTGTGGCACCAAGTCAATCTTGTGGCCGCCTGGTGAAACCAACAAGCTCGTTTCGTTTATTTGCACTGTCGAAGCTTGACGGAAGACTTCGAAGTGCGATGAGTCTGAAAGGAAGACAATCGGAATGCGCTTGTCAAACATCTTCTCGGCAACTAAAACTCCCAGGGTGAGAATCATCTCCACGTCCCTGAAGATAAGGGCTGCGGGTGCATTGTCGCAAAGTATCAGCTCTGCGATTGCGCTGCTGCCGGAACAGGATCCGCGACCAGCAGGGATGACGAGGACAGAGTCTTTGAGAGATGTGCCGCGGAGGGGATGGTGTGCATCTGCGACGATGCCAGTCTTTGAGTCGACACCCATCATGAAGCTGAGCGGGACATCTGAGAATATGACCTGGCCCTGGGCATCGCCCGGAATGACGGCAAGTGCCTGGCTTGGGTTTGGCACCATTGATTCTGCAAAGTAATAAGGAACGTCGAGTTGTTGGCAAACGAAGAGGAAGTGTGAATCTATGGGGGACACACATGAAGATTTGCAGTTCTAAAGATCCATATGATGCAGCTTCACAGAAAACGCGTTAGGTAAGCCCGGAAATCCGTGCCATTTCGGCTTCCCGTGTTGCTACTCCCTTGCCGATAAGCGGCTCGGGAAGGTTTCCGCGGCTAGCATTCCGCGGCGACCCCTCACCGGCTTTCCGCGAATGACGCCGGCCCGGGACCGCAACGGCTTCGTCAAAGGTCAATAAAGCCGAATTTCATACCCTCATATTGCGAAGAACTGCAACAAACTGGACAAACTGGCATGATCGGCGCACCTTGTGAACAATATACTCCTTCTAAGTTGCCACGTTGTTCGCGATATACGCCCACTCCACATCCTCCCAGCCTGGCCTCCGCCGAATCCTCGCTTCCATGTTCTCCTGAACGCTCGTTAAGGGTTTTCCAACAGCCTCAGCCAGGTTGTTATTGATCTGGGGAACTTCGATTCTGTCACCAGCCGGAGTTTCAATCTCGAATCCTAGCACCAACGCAGCCAATGCCCCCAATATTTCCGCGTCGGCAAAGAAACGTCCGGGACAAAGGTGTTTACCGCCACCGAAAGGGTTAAAGGCGCGGTTTTGCGCCCGCTCTCGTTCTCTGTCTGCGGTCATGAACCGCCGCGGATTGAATTCGTGTGCATTCTCGCCCCACGCGTCGGGGCCAAAGTTGGTGATGATGGCAGGGATTTGAATGTTTGCACCCTTCTTGAGCAGGTAGGTCTTTGTTTCGCCGCCTTCTCCGGGTGGTGTGTAGCTAATCAATGTGTCCTCCACGACACGGCGTGTACCCGTCGAGCGATTTGTCAGGCGCATGACTTCCTTGTAAGTAGACACCAGCAAGGGGCATTCTGTACGGAACTTGGCAACGGTGAAAGTACACTTCCGAGACGGGCGGCTCCCGCTAGCATCGCTGTCTTGCTGCTGTATCACAGCAAGGGCAAGAAGCTCCTTTTGCAAGTCCGCAACAAGATCGGCATCGCAGAACACATAACACATCATCCAGAAGAGTGTCGGGATAGCATTAGTCACGCTCACAAAGAGCATTCCAAACTCGTGGTCCGCGATGTCGTCAATGGGCAGACCCCATTTTCGGTTGACTGCCACGCGCCGCTTGACGACACTGCTGGCATCGGTGATGTGATCATAATCTTCGCGGAAGTATTTTCGGAGAGCCTTTTGCACCCTGGCACGGCCGTTGTATGCCTTTGATACTGTGATAGAGGGTAGCGGTTTCATGAGTAACTCCGCTTGGCCACCATCATAGTCCCTTTATTTGACGTTGTAAGCAGTCAATCCCTGGGACTCGAGAGCCTGAGAGATGCAACTTACCACAGATTCTTGCTCAACGTCGGATCCTGCATCAAAGAGTTCTTGTCGCCGAAGAGGGAGCCCACTGTGGCCATGGTGAAGGAGTCCCTGAACCACATGTACAGCTTCTTGGTCTCGTAATCAGGTCCGATGGAGTTGATGGTCTCCGAGATCTTGTTTAGGACGTAGGTGTTCATCTCCTGTAGATCAGGACCAGGAGCCAGGGGCGCAAAAGATGGATGTTGGTCCTCAATCCACGAGACAGAGCCATCGCTTGGTGGATTGTGGAACAAGTCCATGACATTTGGTCCTAGACCGACCATCTTCTGTGCGAACTCCGCCATCACCGGGTAAAGATTCAAGGATTTGTTTTTCATTGCAACCTGGATCAGCTGCGGCGCCGTAATGATGTATATCTTCTCGGATCCACCCATCGAGATGGAAAAGATCGGAAGTGTCGCATTCTCAAGGCTAATACGATGTCATCAGTCAGTATTTTGGCTCATCTTGTCACGTTGAAATCGTGTACTGAATGTTAGACTTCAATGACTTGGCTTTCTACATACCCGAGTTGACGATAGTATTTTTGCCTCGACCCTAGTAAGCCAATGATGTGGCCGACAAGCGGTATTTTGGGCTTCACTTCTTGTGGCTCTCTTGAATCTACAGACTTGGTCCGCGCTTGGCTTCCGCCGACAAGGAAGACGATGCCCAGAAAAAAGAACCACAACAAGCCATTGCTGTCGCCAGTAAATAAGGTATTTCTCAAGTCGGACAACGCCATGATGATTGCGGCGTTGAGGTGAAGCTGCAGAGCATCGAGTAGTGCGCAACAACAAGACGCGCCGTGCTCCTCTACTGTGAAGGACGCGCTGATGGCGATGATGCCACAACTAGAGGTAGAGTGGAGCAAGAGTGAGGCCAGGTTTGTAATGCTGAAAACCCCGATGGCCGGAATTAGCGAATGTTACCCTGACTTTTTAGTCTGGGCGTAATCCACTTCAGACTTCGTCTAGGCGGCAGCGCGAGGGTGTCATCTTCGGGATCATCTTCGGAGGGATTCGGCCAAGCAGCCACAACCGCTGTATCTTAGTTCGCGCGAAGGATTGCACTACCGTCACTGAGGTACTACGATACACATGCATGATGCAGAACGATATCTGTCTTCCTGGACTACCCTTACCGTTGCTTCCGTGTCTTTGAAATGTGCTCCGTACGGTGGATGTGCAGATCGCGGACACGGTGACCAAATTTGAGCACAGTGCGTCGTTTTAGCGCCTCAATCTAGATGCAGGATGACACGAACTTGCCCAGACGTGCCAGAGACAGTGTTTGCTAGGGTCCAGTTAATCGAACATGTATGGGCCCAATCAATACATGGATCATGGCTTGATACAGCCTACACCCTGTATTCTGCAGTTGTCAGCACTAGAGATTATGTCTCGGTGACTCGGTCTGCTCACTGAGCGAACATCGTGAAGATTGATGTGCCATCATGATGAGAAATCCTTGAACCTCAGTCAGGCCTGGCAAACTTCTCCTTGCATTTCTCTGGGCTCTGTAAACTCAACATGGTTCAATCAGACAAAATCCCTTTCTCGGAAGTCTTTCCATGGGCCACCTTCCGCCGACAGGCAAAGGCGGACCTTGCACCACCTACGACGAGCTTCGAAGGAAAGACAGTCCTCCTAGTTGGCGCCACCGGCGCAATCCTTTCAGAAGCGGCCCGCATTATTACCAGCCTCAGTGTCTCAACTCTCATTTTGGCAGTCCGAAATGTCGCAAAGGGCGAATCCTTGGCTGATGAAATGAGGAAAGTCGAAGAGGGCTCTCGCCAACAGCCAAAAATCACGGTGATGGAAGTAGACCTCTTATCCTTTGATAGTGTTCAGACTTTTGCGGCCAGAATCAACGATTTACAGAACCGTATCGATGTGGTGGTCATGGGTTCTGCTATCATGAATGATGAGACCAGAGTGACGGCAGATGGCTGGGAAGAGAGTGAGTTTCAGCTGATAGATTCAGCTCCCTAAACCGCAACCAATGCTGTCTTTACGAGGTCAAATTTCTGACACGGATTACGCTCATCTAGCACTGCAACTGATTCATGTTTCATCGGCGCTCCTGATTTTACTCCTCTTTCCCAAAATGCTAGCCGATGGAGAAACTCAACCAGTGGTGCTCTGCAGTCTCACCAGCGCAGCAATCCGCTCCGCAGCCCCGATGGTCGAGCTCCCAGATGATGCTGAAGACTGCTACCTTGAGCAGGTCAGTAATGTCAAAGACGCCGCTACACAGAAGAGCTACCAGTATGGGCTTGCAAAGATCATTCACGCATGCTGGATCAGGGAGCTCTGCGCACGCCATCTTACCGGCAGTAATCCGAGGATTCACGTTCACCAGCTGGATCCGGGTGCCTGTTTCACGCCACTCAGCTCACAAGTTTTGATCGGTCGGCTGCTGCTTTGGTTCATTGGTCGACCCGTAGAGATGTGTGCACGGACTGTGGTGAATTCATGCCTACCACTGATAGGATCGCATGGGAAGTTGCTGGTTGATTACGATGTTGCTCCGTAAGTTCAGATCGTCGCCCTCATTTTCTGAGAAGTTACACGGTCCGTGATCTTTTGTATTAGACGCGGCGGTGGATATATTGCACTTTCGCTAATGATTTTGCCATGGCATAGGTACCCTGAGTTCATGGACAGGTAAGTCTGTGACTACTACGGTCTCAAAGAAGTGTTGAGAAACCTGTACTTCCGCGTCAAAAACATAAAAAATCATGAACCCTGAAATACAGTAGAAGCTATGCTAATACTCATTGATAATGGCAGGACACTCGGATTGGAACTTCAACGGAGGGTCTGGCTAGAAACGAGCCAGGTGTTGGAGAGCTTGGTCACCCCTCAGGCGAAAGGTTTCCTCTTTGGCCAAAGTTCGTGACTGGGTTGCCACGTTACATGGAAGAACATTGAAGTTTTGCTTTAAAGGAAGAACTAGTTCCGCGATGATAGAATTCTGAATTAGATTTACGAATGAGCCGGAGCAAGTCATGTCCACACAACTCTTTCGATTGAAAAAGAATTGCTACATCGAGTTCTCCACCTCAAGCCCCTTTCCTGTACATCCACCAAACTCAATCGTGCATTTAAGCAAATATGCATATATTCCAGTGGATTCTGGCTTGAGATCACAGGTGGGAGTCAAAGCAGCGTCATCCGGAGTATCAAGTTTAGGTGGTCGGTCGCAATCCACCACCACTATGTAGGTCCCCGCAAAGAACCCTCCTGCTATGCGGCGTTTATCTGGGGCTGGAAATTGGCGTCCTTAAAAGGAATCTGAGTCTTCTCATACTAAATGTCGGTGACGGCATCTTGGCCGAAGCTAGCAGTGACTCACGGCTGATCAGGGTTCGGTCAATGATGTTTTCGTCGTCGGCGCCCTTGAAGGCCGCGATGACGTTGTCATAAATTTTCATCTTGGGATATGTTGCCATGCTGAGGCCAACACTTGGGCCTCGGAAAGAAATTCTTCTGAGGGTGGATGGCGTGCCCCAGTTCAGATGATCAGCCGTGTTCCAAACGCCGACCGGCCGAAAACCCGTAATATCCTTCTCCTTCAAACCTCATCGATTAACTCAGACTACCATACTGGAGTGGGATGGGTCGATCAATCTCAGCGGTTCTTTTTAAAAGCTCGGTTAATACGGAGGATGATATAATGCGGACCGATCGGGGAAAAATATAAGGGGAAGGGCCCGATCAGATATGGAACAAGAGAGTAGCGTACCTTTTCACTCTAATCAAAGATACACCTTTTAGGATCGAACTTAAGCTTTCTCTAATAATTTACTTTCGAACGTGATAACATAAGACAATTGGACAGTCTACCCTTCTGATTAGCTACTCTAACGTGTCTGATCGGGAGACTTATTTCCCCGTATTCGGGTCAAATTTAGGCTGATCGAAGGGGGTATCTTGTGTTGCTTTAGTAGGTGTTGGTGGTTCCCTTAAAGCACTGCACCGCTAGAGTCCTTTCTACCCTACACAATTTCAATACTATCTCAGTAATGACGAGATGCTTTTTCTTTTTTCCCTGTCGGCCTAGTGAACCTAGGGAGGGCAATACCTGTACATGGTGCCATGACAACCCTGGCTCTGGCTGCGGCGGGTGTAGACTTGGCAACTATCGCCAGTTCCATAGCCACTTCTCCCGCCGCCTCTCGGTTTCAAGCCAGCTATGCAAATTTTGATCAGTTTTTCCGCCATAGATCTAGTCTGTTGGATGAGGCTGCTCGAGACAGTAATTGTTTACGTAGGTTGAAGGTATTGCTTGCCCAATGTTACTGTTCTCATCCACGGCTGGGTAGGGATCACAGCCTCCAGAAACCCAGAGGCAGGGCTTAATCATAGCTCCAGATTCCCTCCTCGTCCACCAGCTGCCTTCTTGATAAGTGAAACTACAGCGTCATGAATGATCCACTGGTCTCCGTTCGCGTTCTCACCGCCTCATGATAAGAGTGACCCTAGCATGACACCGTGAAGCCCTGCAAGATGCCGAGACTTTTCAAAATGATGACAAAAAGAAGAACGAAATTGAAATAATTTTGGAAACAATCCTGCCTTGACAGCCTAGAAATGTCCAAGAGGGATTTTGCTCGCTGAAAAGAATCCAAGTTCGGGCGATTGGCGTTTGTGTTGGCTGCCTTTGTCAGAGAGATTGAGAGCATCAAACTAGTTCCAGAACGCCTGCTTTCAGATGGCCAGTAAAGCAGATCAGACAGAAAGATCTTTCAGCCAAGTTTCATACGATGAAAAACTATAATATCGAACTCTTCGGTTCCCATTAATTCACCCTGTCACACTGAGCAGATAGCGAGTCAAGAAGATGGAGCTTGTTGCGGCGATGCCGATCGACAATCCATAAAGCTGGAATCATTTTCAAGCCATATTTCTCAGTTGAGGGTCAAGAAACATGTAATGGGCCTCCTTGGGAAGGGACAGCCTCGCGGTTGGCGTCTCGGAGAAGTATTCAGCCCTGAGCTCATTCGCCTGAGTCATCTCCAGAAATATCGTTCATTGAATGACGTAAGTGGAACTATGACTGATGTTTCATCAGATGTATGGTTATTCCACAAGAGCATGATGAAGGAGTAAATGTAGATGGTCTCCATTTCGGGGACTGGCTTCCCCACTGGATTGCTGTAGGCCTTTAGTTAAAAACAGTTTTTTATGGCGATCCCACCGGCTGCTAAATCGCATCATCAAAAGAAAGAACGAATCATTCAGAGTAACGTAGCAAGAATGAGATGTTAGTACGCCACGCTCTGCCCTGTATCCTCAAATCAAGAATTACGCTGGGGGCAGAGTTGTTGGAACTGGGGACGTACATATTATCGCCACTCAGCACAGGAACGGATATGTCACACCACTTACCTAGAATAGAAGCGCGATATGGGTTTACTTAAGCCGGTCTACTTGCTCAATACTGGAGCAAGTTCAGTAAAGCACTTACTTGATTGCCTCTCCAAGACATGGGTATCGGTTTTGGTCTTGGCTAGAGCGGAGAACGGTGGAGAGTGTTGCCGCGATTGCTAGGACTTGGTGAGTGCTATGCGGTACTTGAGGTCGTAGAGGTAATTAACGAGGAATTTTCCGTTAGGGGCTTGGGGGTCAAACAACACTACATGGTAAGCAACCTGACTCAGTCATAACATGTCAATTATAGCAATGGGAACAAATCTGTTAACTTGAGTCATTCAGGGGAACTGATCGAATTTTTGCAAGAACAGTTAAAGCAACCTGAATTAGTCGCAACAACTCAATTGCAGCGATCTCGATAAGATAGACCGAACAGCTTGGCGACGGCAAGTCCGTTTCTCCAAGAGTCGATCATGGCGAAGTCCCAGTCTGTGAAATACTTATAAGAATCGTTGATTCTTCGCCGCAGTCTTAATGTTAGATCATTTCGATTCTCAAGAGATCTCTGGTCACAATTCGGATTCGAGACATCGTCATGACTCTTTTCAGTCGGCTTTTTCTGTTGTTGGCCCTAGGGTACCTAATCGTTGGTACCCAGGGTAAAATGGTGATTGGATATCGCACTGCTGCGGAAGTAAGTCCTACACTATCGTGTATAGGGATTCATTGTATCGATGTCACTAACGACAGCGGCATCTTCTAGGAAGAAGCGGTGAAGATCAACGAGAAAAACAAACCGTTCAGAGATCCGGCCTTCGACAACTTGCCAGGTGGTAGTCAGATCGGAAATGGCATTTACTTAGGTGAGAACAAGCATAGCTTCTACTCACTCAAACCCCTCTTACCTAGGTACTTTGGACCTAACTCAGCTATAGGCTCCGAACCTGCGGGATGGCGAGGCTCGCCGATCAAGAAGAATTGGTACTGCGTATTCAAAGCAGATGAAGCCCGCTTCAATGCAGCCCCCAAACTATGGATCCCGCAATTTTGCACAAGCAAGAGTTGCTTCTGGGGAAGCTCGAAGACCAAGGACCTCTGGGGTTATGGCGAGAAAGTGATCGCCAAGTACATTGCAAACTTCGGCTTCAGTGCGAGTTCAACACTTCGCTTCTCGTACATTGAGGGACACGGGCAGATGCTGCAAATGGTCATCCCCACCAAAATGGCCAATGATAACACTCTGAATATTTACGCCAAGTGCTTTAAGACCAAGGCTGAGTTAATTGCCTATGAAGGCCACTCCGTCAACTTCGCGGGCTGGAACATCAAGGGAGACCGTGGAAGCCCTGGCTAAAGACTCTGAACATCGAGTGTAGTGGAAAAGACGGCTTCGGCGAAAGCATTCGCGGCATTGCGAGTATTTACCTACCTTACTCCAGAAATATTCATAATACACAGCCATGCCCCTAGACTGAATCATTTGATCAAGGTGTACTTGCTCGTTCGTGACTCTTTTCCACTCTCACAACTAAGTATAATCACTTTCTCTGATCCCATTCCGAAAGGTGTCTGTTTATGTAGTATTCTGAATCTTTGCTCGAGCTTACGTCTCCAGCGAAGCGTTTACTTCGGACTTAGGGCGGTCTCAATCTTAGCCCAATACTTTTTCCGTAGCATTCCTTGAATCCAGTAGTCTCCATTGGCATCGCGGCCCAAGATGGTAAAGATACTCATTAGAAACGCAGGAGTACCCGCCGTTATCAAATGCATGTGAACGCCAGTCGGCTTTGCCAACACACGAGAAGCAGGAGCATCAGATTGAGGAGCGACAGACGGACGTGACGCATGTTCGTCCTCCCAGAGTCCATCACAACCCATAGCGCTCATCATTTCGACGCCACTGCTAGCGGCAGTATCGTTGGATGAAGCCTCAGGAAGGCGCGCACGCTCGTTTTCAAAGAGCCCGTCACAACCAATCTCGTCAACCGCCGCGGCCGAGAAGTCAACATTGAAGAACTCGGCCTTGGTCCAGTTGGTACACACAACCATGTGCATGCCCGCATCGCCGAAGAGAGCAGGCAGTCCGGCTTTGCCGTTGCCCGACTTTTTCTTTTTGTTGGCGTTCTCAACAACCTCATCCCCATGTGCACGCCGCTGCAGCGCCAAGAGAGCTTCAACCTGCGGCCTCGTGCTAAGTTGCGCGATCGCCTCTCTGAGGGCCTTTGCAACGCGGCCAAAGCCCAGCTGATCGTTTCTGACAAGATCTCGCGTGGGTAGCAGGGCAGGAATAGGCAAGATTGCGTTACCAACCAGTGCTCCTTTCTCGGGCAATCGTCCTGCTTGTGCCAGAATGCCACGTAAACCCATCATGTTTAGTATAGCGATGGTTTTGCGGCTCTTGGAGGGATTGCGGATGCGTGAGCTAATGATTTTGCGTGTCCACCATGAACAGAGAATATCACCATCACTTAGAAACGTGGCTGGAGTTAACTGAGACTTGTGACCCTTCTCTGGCCCTTGAGGTCCCGACGAACTAGCATTCTCGGCGTCGAGAGCTTGGAGCGCGTCATTGCGCAAAGACCTGACATATGCTGCGGGCACACACACCGTCCTAAACTCCTCAGCCGCGTTTCTGTTCAGCAGCTTGTCGAGTGCTTGCCGAAGACCGAGCGTAACGAGTTGAACAATTCCAAGTTGTCGATCGATGTGCCGGTATTGTTCGGAAGGGGATGTAGAAGCTGCTGCTTTGCTTGCATCGTCCTTTGTTACCATTTTAGTTGGCTCAGGTGATATACCCAAAGATCCAAGAGGATCGGTCCCAATCAACGGAATGACCTCTTCATGGCGTCCCTGTAGAGTGAGAGACCATGCGTCAAAGAGATCTTTAAGTCCCATACAGTCCCACATGATATGAGAGAAGCCTAATGATACCAAAGTCGCGTCGTTGAACGTGGTGACTTGTAGGCCTATCATCGGTTTATCGTGATAGACATAGTCTTCGAAACAAGTAGGATCACTTGGGTGTCGCATCAAGGGGGAGAAGTCCACGCCATTGCCTGACTCCACCATCCAAGGAACAGAGGCGCCATGAGAGCCACCAGAAGATGATGGAACTCTGCTCCGAAGTCGAGATGCTAGTGGATGTTGCTTGATACTGATGTTGTTGTGACGGTTGTGATGAAAGGTGATTGCAGGCCGCTTCTCAGTGTATGTATCAGGCACATGCCAATACAGCTTATTCGAAGGCTATGGATTCAAGTTAGTCAAGTGCATCATAGGGGGGGACTCGTATTGCTACAGGGGACTTACACCGAGCCGCACCCTCCCGCCTAGCCTGCGCCAGCCATCCCGGCGGTCAAGCAATTTTTCCAGAGCTCTTCGTAGTTTGGCTGCATCCAGTTGGCGGTCGAAGCGCAGCATTACGTTGAGGACAGCATCGCGAGAGTGATGGTCCCAGTAGTCGACCGGGATAACCTTATCGGTCAAGACTGTAGGCGGAGCCAATCTCGCCACTTTGCGTCGAAGAATGGACATCTTTTCGCAAACTGATTGCAAACGAAGGACTCAAGCTTCAACTGCAGTGTCAAAAACGAAGAAGTAACGCAAATGGAGCGCTGTCTTCTTGATCTTCTCAATGTGGACAGCCACGACTGAGGTAAAGAACACGGTTGGAATTGAATACAGGCAACTGTGCGGTGAACAGGGGCGTCGCGACTTGTCTTGCGAGCGCTCCAATCGGCGCGTACCTGTGTGTTCCGAGATCTAGAAAGGGACGAAGGATCTAGTTGCATCTTCAGCGGCCCGGGCTCATCCTTCATGCAAGGCGAGGTAACATCGGTGAAACCCCACAATCTGTTTGATCACTGAATTGCCGTGTAAGCGGACAGTGCGAATCTGATAGAACCTAGAGAAGGGCGAAGGATCCCACGCTGACAGCTTGGCGAATGAGCTTCTGGAGGTCTTGGTCCTGTTCCAGATGTCGTAACCCCACACCGAGCTCGTGGTTCAGACGAACACGACCCGTGCCGAGACGGAGACGACCTCCGTCGGCCGTTGACTAGATCATACACGAAGATAAGACTACCAAGTGGATGAATTGACACACTGGGGACATAGCGCTAAGGATCAGGTGCTCCGCCTGGCTAGATGCTAACTCTTTATTCATTCAAGTCTCCGTTCCATCAGGCTTACGATAGTGAAGCCAGGCCCAAACAAGCATGTGAGAGCGATATTCCAAGACACTTCTCTACCAATCGACCATGCATCCCCCTTTACCCGCATCGAAGGCTGGAAAAATATGACCCAAGCGAACGCAGCGGCGGTGCCGATGTAGTAGTCATAGCGGAGAAAGTTAAATGCGCCTTCTGTCATCCCACTTACCTGGGTCTCAGTATCCCACTTCTGCGGCAGGAAAAAGTCGGCAGGTCGCAGCTGCGCATGTGGCGAATCTTGTGTAGGCTCCAGCTTGCCAATGGCAGCGGATACAATGGGTACGAGACCCAAGACATGGATCAAAGCGGAGACTACGGCGGTAGCTTTGTACAATCTTCGAAGAGCTGACATGTTACGGCTGAATTCGCCGTCCTCGGTAGTGCGTTCTTCCGATTTTCGTGCCGGGATGGCTCCCACCAAAGACACGGCAATCACCTGGACTAAGGCCATCCACGCTGGGAAGTTCTGCCAGACAGCTACAGCGACCTGTCGTGACTGGCCAGAGAGATGGTTGCTTGGCAGACACATAATCGCCGATGGGATTACAAGCCCAATTAGCACTGATGCCGGGATAGCTTTAATGGCAGCCATGGTCGGTAGTCTTGAATGCTTCCTAGGTGACTGAGAGAGCAGGGATACATAACAGTATATGGGCATGATGATGAAGTACCCTGCATACTGTATGGCAAGACCCCAGAGCGCGAAAGGAATCAGGTCCCTTGCGCGTCGCGTTCGTAAGCTCTCGACTAGCATGACAGTGAAAACGGCTATGAGAAGCCCCATCCAGTGCCACCCTAGCAGAGCCAAAGCCTGGGACGAGCCATCGACTGTAGGGATGATGCTGAACTGCAGGTTGGCGAGATACGAGTCCAGGGGCGGGACCCCGGTATAGACTGTCAGGAGGGGTGTTTTGTTGTCTGGGAGTAAGGGTGTTGCCGATGCTCGCCTATCGGTGAATAACTGAGCGTGGCCAGAGTTGATCATGAGATTTGAGACCGCATAGAGTCCAGCCAGTGTGATGAACGGAAATACAACGTGTATCGATGATGGAGCCATGATGGCGGTGTTGCTTGTCGATCAAGTGCTAAAGTGAGGGGAAATGGTGTGAACGGGAGACTGGACAATGATGTTGATGCAAAAGCTTCAAGATAGCTAAGCATGGGACACACAAATCAACGTTTATGTAGTAAGAGGATCAGCTTACTGTTTGAGACATGGTTCAATACGTGGCCTAGTCTACAAGTCCAACACCATCACCGCCTAAGACACACTCGTGGCTTGCTTGATCCTGCAAGGATACCCGTTGTTGGGCTTAGTGCTTCCATGGATGATCTGATAGGCACGATCCCCTGCTACTTCTGTGGGACCCGTCCGGCCCATCGTCTTGTTGAACTCGACGTAAGCGTCCGCACAGTCAAAGTCCCGCAGCACCATAGCTAAGATTACCTTCACCTCCAGCAAGGCTAATTCTTGGCCAATGCAGTTTCGCGGCCCTCGCTCAAACGGCCGCCACGCCTCCTTGTCCGCGGGGTACAGCTCGTCACCAGGAGAGGCCAGCCAGCGTTCCGGGACAAACTCATCCGGCCTCACCCAGTGCTCTGGTGCTCGATGGATAGCGTGATGCACACCCCAAAGCATGAAGCCTTCAAGATTCGTCTTGTCAGTTTCCGATACCGTGAAGCCTGGTCCAGACGCACGCGTACTGGACACGGGCGGGTACAGCCGGAGAGCCTCCTTGATAACGGCTGATGTATATGCCAGTCGATTGAGGAGCTGGGGGGCTTTGGCGATGCTATTTCCAGTCTCCTTTACGGTGCTGTCGGCTCCGAAGATATCGTTGTGCTCTTGGCGCGCTCTTGATAGAGCAGCTGGGTGAAGCGAAAGGAGATGGATAGAGTAGACCACCGCCGCGGCTGTCGTGTCATAGCCAGCGAAGAGAAAGAGCTTCATCTGTGAGACGGCGTATTGCTTGAATGTGGGATCCATAGTCATCTTCTGACCAGAATTTCCATTGTTCTTCTCCGAGAGTAGATAGGTTTCAAGCGCCAGGTCGACAACAGCCTTGCTTCTTCTTGGGACTGCCGTTGTCTTCTCGGGTCCGGAATCCCCAAGCTGAGCCTGAGATCGCATTGCAGCGAAGTGCGTCTCCAACTCGCTCGAGACATACCTATCCATCCTCCATCGATTGTAGCGATAGACCAAGTGCCTTATCGGATTGAACTTTCTGAAGAGATTTGTCTCATTGGGGGATGGGATCCAGTCGGCTTGACTGCGAAATGCTGACACAAGATCACAGCCCTGCCTCTGGGCATTCAAACGAGAACCTCTACAATATAAAGTTAGAACTATCATTGAACAGTGACAACATTTTTCTTGAGAAATTTTGGACTCACAATGTTGCGAGACAACTCATGTCCATAGTCAACCGCGACATAGTCTCAAACAACGAGAAGATCTTGCCGGTCGCTGCTCTCTCTCGCAGGATATCATGCAACACCAGCGTATTTTCAACGAGACCCGGTACCAGCGTCACAAGATGCGCCGCGTTGAATCCAGGATTGAAAACGCCCCGCCAGTACCGCCACTCATCTCCCTCCATCGTGACGAGACCATGGCTTCCGATGAGAGGCTTCAGGAATCCCAACACCCCCTCATGTTTAGGAAGTTGCGGCTCATGCGCCGTCACTCGAGCCTGATCGTGACTTGTCGTTATCACCATCAATGGTGGACCGGTCGGCCACAGGTCCAGGTAGAAGACAGCTGGGAGGTCAGGGTACACTCGCCTGATTTCGCCCGCCAGGTAGTGCCCGTGAAAATCGCTCGGAAGGGTTTTCGCAATCTTAGCCGCAAGCCCTAAATGACCGAGTAAGAAGTTATGAGGAGGCATTGGCAGGCCTTGTCGTTGAAGGCGCTGGAACATGCGGCGATGGTTGATGAGCTTCACGAGGAAGCGCAGTATGAGGATGGCTGCGACGAAGGCGGCAACTTGCGCAAAGGTCCAGGTGCGAAGCCTTGACAACCCCGCGACGCCATACTGGTGTTGCCAATGTTCGACTGTTGAGTTCATCGTGGATATCGCACGAACGAGCACGCGTTCTGAAACCGTTGTACCAGCTGTCGACGTTATTCAGAATCCTCAGCCTTCAACGTAACTGCCAGACTTCACTGCCAATGACAGAAGGGAAAGAAATCACATGCCGAAGCTCCTCGCTCTCACATCGAATTGCAAAGATTACCATTACATCATACAGGGCAACGAACTTCACGACAGTCTTTCCCCATTCAACTAGCTGAATGTGACACTGTGTCAGAAGGAAGCGAAAGTTTGATCTTTTCGGTCAGTTGTGAGCACTAAGCTGGAATTGGGTCTTCCGTAGGATTCCCGTTGGCCCGCTGGGAAGGATTTCCCGGCGCTGACGGCGTTGTAACCCTCCCCACTAGTGCCGGCCACTTCACCCCTGCAGAGACGAGAACCTGCAGAGATGAGCAGGGTGTTGCAGAAATACCAGCCTCACTTCTTGGCGCTTAGCAGCAGTTCTCACATAATCTTGTCTGATTGGGCTTCTTCTTGCTCGGCATACGGCTTTCGAGAGTCCGGACTATGGATAGCTCGCCCTGGCAGCGGGACTAAGTGGCAATTATGCTATCATCTGAGACAAGGCACTAGAGCACCCAGCTCGGTGAAAACCCGACTAAAGTAGGCTTAGGCAGAAACGTTTCATCCAGAAAGAAAAGAAGCGATGACGGGGCGAGTGCGATGTCGAAGCGAGACCAAGGCTCGGTAAAGAGATGTGTCAGATCTAGAGAGTATGTTCAAGAAAGCAGACGGATGTCGTAATCTACATGAACAAGGGAGAAAGAGAAGTTGATCGCAGGGCAGCTCTGGGTATCTTCTCGTGGATCTTAGTTTTAGAAGTAAGACGCCCAGAGCCATTCGTTTGTATCGGCGAATTATTACTTTCAAGAATAGTATGTTCATTCTCCGCCTGGTGAATTGATGTCTAGATGTTTCCAGCGACTAGTGTAATCTGCCATAATACCCAACAAGAAGAGCAAATATAGCCAAGAATGAAGCAATCACCCACACCGTTTTTCGACGTCTAGAAAGTTCTAAGTTGTACTGTTGAGTTCCAGCCTTTGTATATGCAATATCCCAATGCTGCCATATCGGATGTTTGCACATCCACCCGAAATGGATTTGGTTAAAGCTTTGAAGATGCCAAATCGTCAGCTTGTATTTTTAAACGATTGAGCAAGTGAAAGGGAAGTTATCGCGTGACTTACGGACATATCGAGCTGTTCCAGCCTCCATTCTGTATGTAGCCATTGTGACAAGTTTGCCAGACTTTGTCTAGCGACCTTCTCTGCACATCAGCCGTGTAACTTTGCTCGGCTTCTAGCTGAATCTCAACAGTACGGGCCTGTCCGCTCAGAACAAGCTTGAGGAAGTTCAGAGCATATCCAGTCACATTTTCACTTGCTAAAATGGCTGATGAGTGGCCGCTGACGGAGTTTGGCCCCAGAACCATGAAAAAGTTGGGGAATCCGTGAACTGCAGTGCTGAGGTACGCGCCAGGGCCTCCATTTGCCTGCCAGACATCGTGAAGAGATTTGCCGTTTTTCCCTTGCACTTTCAAGCGATGGAGGTAAGTCGAAGTCTCGAACCCATTTGCCAAGAGAATGACATCTGCGGGCTTCTGGATGGTTTCATTGTGGCACTTCTCTTCGATGGACTCCAAGCGCTCTTCTCCTGGTCGAGGACCTAATACAATGCCCTGGGGTTCGATTGAAACCAGAGGTCTGTCGGTAAGGTCAATATTGGGGAGACTCAAGCTTTCCAACCATCCACCGTCGACAATGATCCGCCGACATCCAACACCAAAGTGTGGTGTGAGCATGTCGTGATATCTAGGTGGCACCGTCTTCCGCAGGTGACTTGAGAGTCTTTTCTCAAACCACTGTCGCCGCTTCTTGCCGAACCAGCCCGTGCCGACATTGAGCCATGTTGATTCAGCGTACAGGAAGAGGCAAAGCCGAAGAAACAAGCCTAGTCCAGGTATGGTTCTAAGCAACGTGGAAACAACCTCCATCAAACGCGGAGGAGGTTTCTCAGGTCGAGCCATAACCCACGGCGGTCCCCTCATTAGCTGCGTGATTGACTTCGCAGCAATCTCTGGGCTTGCCAGTGCCGGAACGAGCTGCGCTGCAGTGCAGCCTGCCCCGATTACGACAACATCTTTTCCTGTCAGGGAAACATCCTCTTTCCACTGCGCGGTGTGAAAGACCTGTCCTCGGAAAGACTCAATTCCTGGGACATGCTGCGGCCAAAGATTGGGCTCGACAAGCTCACCGGCGCATGTAATTAGGATCTTACACCGGAGAGCCTCTTCTTCTGAAGTCTTGTCTTCGGGATTCAGACTGGTCACCTTGACTTCCCACTCGGCATCTTCATCAATCCATCGAGCACTTGACACCTCGGTGTTGAGCTGAATGTTGCTGTGGATATCAAACTTGTCGCAGACACCATCCAAGTACTGCTGGATCTCCTGGCCTGGAGGAAACAAGGTCGTCCACTCATAGTTTGGGGCGAAAGAATACGAGTAGAAAATCGCCGGGCTACATCAACAGTCAGATCCGACGTCACGATCAGAAAAGGCCAATCATCTCTGCCTCCCGACACACTGATTCCACTTACATATCGCAGGCTACGCCCGGGTATCTGTTGGCAAACCATGCCCCTCCGACACCGTTCTGTCTGTCGAATATTCGGAAGTCGTCAGTACCCAGCTTGGTCTTGAGCATACAACCCACGGCGATTCCAGATTCTCCTGCGCCGATAATGATAGTTGAGTAACTGTTTGGCATTGTGGTTAAGTCTGGCCTCTCACCCGTGGCCATCTGGATTTTCTTTGGACTTGCCCAACAGATTATGGCCACGATGTGATGATTCTTTCTTCCTTCACTTCGGAGGTCACCTCCGTTAACCTAGCGTTGCCTTATTTGGGCCTATGGATCATCAACAAATCCGGAGTGCCCTGGATTGGTCCTAGGCCCTGCAATCCTAGTCTGACACAGTGCAATCCAACATCATTATGGCGCGACTGACTTTGCGGGTCCATTTGGCTGTGCTCACAGTGCTTATGCCAAGTATCGTGATTCTGAATGCAGGGTTGCAGACTAGTCTCGTTGTCTTAGGCAGCAGAACCACTAGCATGGCCGCTGACACTAATCAGCAAGTGTAGCCATTACACATATCCACATGTACCCATGTCAGCTACTATCTTGGTAGACATCCTTACATCGACATCATCTAGCGATTTTTTGCACCGTGTGAATCGCGTCCCTTCCCCTACCAGGATTACCGAGTCCAGAACCGCTCCCATGGCTCATGTCAAGTACATATGACAGAGGTGGGTCGGACTTTCGGCAAAGAGGACATGAACCTGATTGGTAAGGCTGATAGCATCGTCGTACTCCCGAATCCTTCGAGACAGATGTGCTCCGTATGACTTCTAATGCCACTCGGGGCAATTCGGCCACTTTTGAAGCCGTTAACCCAGATCCGGTGGAATAGCATCCAAGCCTCTGGCAGGGAATACAATCCTTTACGGTCTGTGGGACACAGTGCTTCTTACTCGACAGCAAATGACCACAATCACATGCAGCCCGGGTGCCACTATGTATCATCCTTCAGCAAAGTCTGAGCAGCATGTGTGTAAGTCGTCAAGCTCAAGCCTCTGCGCGGCAGCACGAGAACTGGATCCACTGAAGTATTAGGAGACCACTGGAAATGGAGCTGGTTCTGGTTATCGAGGTGACTCGGCAACCTGCCAACATCACGAGCTTTCGAAATCCCACCATGGACGATCATGAGTTCCCATTCACTCATCAAATCAGATTGATTCTACTCAGGATCAGTTCCTGGCCCGTAGTTCACGCTTTCAAATACTTTGTGCTGGTTATCTTTGGTGTTTGCTTGTGCACCTACATCTTCACATCATGCCGTTTTGACCTTAGCAGCAAGAAGAACCGCCAATTCCGAGGAAATGAGCCACCTACCTTGGCATATTGGTTGCCATGGGTTGGGAATGGCATTCAGATGATCAGAGATCCTCATAAGTTCTATGAGGAAACGCTGTAAGTTTATTCTTGAGTACTATATGTTGAGTATATGGCCATCATGCTGATCGACGTTACCGTAACAAAAGTGCCAAACGACCAACAAAAGGACCGGTGACCATGCGTCTAGGTCCTATTTCCATGTACCTCGTAATGGGCGCCTCGAACATTCAAGCAATTTTTCGACAGTCTAGCAGTCTTTCGTTCGAGTTTATGCAGTTACGTATCGCACACAAGGTCAAAGGCCTTCCAGCCAGCGATGCCGCCCTTCTGGGGATGGACGACTCAGGGGCTGGTACTCTCAACCAGTCTGAGACCGGCGTTGTAGGGAAAGGGCGCATTTGGCACATACTTCATGGGATATACCTCAAGAACCTTACGGAAAAGTCAGCCGTAGACTTTCTGACGGCCAAATTTGTCTTCGAGTTTTCCGAACAGCTCAAGACTTGTCCAGAAGGCGCATCAGCCCCAGCGATTGTCGGCTTATACGACTTCCTACAGACGTACCAATTCGCTGCATCAACCATTACTTTAGTCGGTCCGCGAATTCTCCAAAAGGGCTCGTTGGAAGCCAAGACATTCTGGGACTACGATGCTGCCTTCATGACACTTATGCAGGGGCTGCCAAAGCTAGTGTGTCGCAAAGGCTGGGCAGCGCGCGACCGCACTCTTGAAGCCACCAAAGACTGGCTGGCGGCAGCAACTGCTGGTTGTCCCCCAGACAGCGATGCTGATTGGGAAGAGAACTTTGGTCACAGGCTTGTGCGTGAGCGAAATGCTGCACTTGTTGATTACGGTATCAGCTTCGAAGGACGTGCAGCAATGCATATGGGCCTCATTTGGGCGTGAGTGGTGTCTCTTCCTATCTCTCCTGACCCCCGATATTTTCCTGTTGTTTTCTCCCATGGTCATCTGCTAACTTCTGCCGTTGAACAGCATCAATGCTAACGCCGTTCCCATGACCGCATACATGTTATTCGAGATGGTCCGAGACCCGCAACTCCTCTCAAGAATCCGCGCCGAGGTGAAGACTGCCATGGTCGTCGGTACAAATATGACATCAGTACTCGATATCGATATCACAAAGCTAGCGGCTCTGCCTTTGCTGAACTCCGTATACAACGAATGTCTGCGTCTGCGCTCGAGCATCCCCATCTCGCGGCGTCTGCGGCAAGACATCGAGATTGACGGATATACGCTCAAGAAGGACAACTTCATCCTGGCACCCAGTTGGCTATCACACATCGACGAGGCAGTATGGGCGTTCCCAGGCCACCCGGCACGCGACTTTTGGGCCGAGCGTTTCTTGCAGCCAGAAATGCGCAAAGTCAAGCTGGGTGACTACTGTCCGTATGGTGGTGGGAGCGTCATCTGCCCTGGGAGATTCTTCGCCAAGCATGAGATTCTAGCGGCGGTTGCGATGATGGTCACCACTTTCGACATGGAGTTTGTGCGCTGGTCGCGTTTAGATGGTTCACCAGCGAGCAGAGGTCCGGGCATGGAGGGGGCGGAGTGTCGAGGTGTCGTAAGTCTTGATAGAGATGCTACGGTGAAGATCCAGAAGCGGAAGCTGGTATAAAAGGCATGTCGTATTACTTAAGTGTAAACAGTCGGCTATCTGATTACTGAACATACATGTATTCTCTTGATCTAGAATCTGAAGCACCAAAATCCAGTGCGACTTAATCCATTGTCCGCCGATGCATCGTCTGATGCCTCAAAGATACGAGATGGCAGATATGATTGCGATCGAAGTACGCACAGGGTTGACCCTTGTTCCCGTGACTCCTCAGTTTCAATTATCTTCGCCCATGTATCATCTTCCATCTTCTTGTGAGAAAACAGCACATCAAACAAACTTTGGAATGCTCTGATGATTTAAGGTTACGGCAGTCCTAGCGTCCGGCTGTCTCAGCTTCTTACATTACCATCCGGTCACGACCAACAGATCGTCGACTCCATGAGCTTAAATGCTAGCAAATTCCCATGACCCTCTTCTACGGATGAACATATGGGATCGATACGTTGTGTCATTTGCTCTAGCACTCACCTTCTTTACTTGGAATTCGTGGCAAGATGGCCCGAAATATCTTCAATCGCAACGCCAAACATGCACAGGCGCAAGCGGCCCGGTCTGAGGCCCCTGACTTCGAACCAGTTACGTGGTGGAAGGACCCTGGACTGAGGAAGTTGTACTTCTGGTGTGGTGTCTTGATGATGATGTCTGCATCGACAGGCTTCGATGCGTAAGCTCCTTCTCTTGCACATGGAGTCCAAAACACCAGTGCACAACAAGATACTCATGACGAAGAGATGCAGGAAGCTTATGAACACTTCACAAGTCATGGATCAGTGGCAGAGTTCCTTCAATCATCCTGCAGGGGGAAGACTCGGCCTCATCGTTGCCATTCTCGATGTCGGATCTCTTTCCAGTTTCTGGATGGTGTGAGTGTGACCACAAGACTCAAGCTGCGGTCTAGTGTGAGACTTCTGCTAAACCCAGATTCAAATAGTCCATATTTTGCAGACAAGTACGGCCGAAAAATGCCCATCATTATCGGTTGCGTCATAGAGACCATCGGCGCTTTTATAGGAGCTTTATCAAACAGCGAAGGAAGTAAGTCAGCCTTTTGAGTCGCAGGTTCCGTTGAGTAGTCCGGTTATTGATCCTTGCATGAAGTGTATATGGCCGGACGCTTCATTCTCGGCTTCGGAAGCTCATTCAACGGCGCCGGTCTCCTGATAGCCGAGATCGCGCACCCTCAGCACCGGGCCAAGATCTCTGCCATCGTCAACTGCATGTACGGCGTCGGGTCGACCAGCTGTTCCTGGCTAGCCCTAGCGACCATTCGGATCATGGGCGACTGGTCGTGGAGGTCGCTCACCATACTTCAGGCGTTCCCCGGCATCTTGGTTCTCTCGCTCATTTACTGGATCCCGGAGTCACCTCGCTGGCTTGTCGCCAAGGAACGTTACGAGGACGCTGAAAACATGCTATCCACGTACCACGGCAACGGGGATAAGACAAACGAGACAGTGGTATTTGAGTTTCGAGAGATGAAACAGACGTTGGCTCTTGAGTTCCAGGATAAAAAGTCCAGCAGCTACTTCGACTTTGTTCGGACTGCGGGCAATAGGTATAGGGTTGTGTTGTTGATCTCACTGGCAATGGTGTCTCAGTACAGCGGTACAAATCTCTTCTCCAACTACGCCAACAAAATTTACGAGGGTGCTGGCATTCGCGATCAGACAAACAAGGTTCTGGTGAGTATCTATCTACCTCACTGAGCAAAAACCTCCATCTGCAGTATTCTGACAGCTCGTTTCCAAACCCAACAGCTCAGTGGCGGCCAGACGCTCTTGTCTCTCGTCGTCTCGGTATCCTTCTCATTGTGCATAGACCGATTTGGTAGAAGACCACTATTCCTCACAGCCACCACGGGAATGGTGCTCATGTACATGGGATGGACCATCATTAGCTCCCAGTTCGAGCGTACTCACGACCTTGCCCGATTTGGGTACCCCCAAATCGCCTTCATCTGGCTCTTCAGTCTCTCGTATCAGATCGCGTGGACCGGGGTCATGGCAGCCTACGCGTTGGAGATCATGCCATACAGCCTCAGGGCGAAGGCCGGCGTCATATCAACTATTTTTGTCAAGGGGTTGATCGTCCTAGGAAGGTGAGATGACATAATGAGTGAGGCTCCAAACTCATGTTCAATGCTGATATGCGACGCGTTCTTCAGCTATACCAACCCTATTGCTTGGGATAACTTCACAGCAGCCGGTCATGCATGGACACTGGCCATGTTCTACACTGTAAGTGACCCTCGCCTTGTAGTCAGCTCCATAATTGCCTCAACTGATTCGTCTGTAAGATCCTGGACTTTTGCTATCTCTTGTTCGTGTATTTCTTCTACCCAGAAACAAAGAATCTCACTTTGGAAGAAGTCGCCAAAGTCTTCGACGGCGATGAGGCAAAGGTTGCAAGGATGGGCATGGAGGACGTGAAGAATCAAGTGGAAGAAGAAAAGAAGAGGCAGAGTCACGTCCAAGTCATCGCCCTCTGATGGATCAACAAATATGAGGAAGGTTTCCTAGAGCGGGAGGTGCCACAGTCATTTTGTGCACCACGGTCCGCGAAAGGGTCCGAGATCTTCGGGAATCGAGGAAACTGAACAAAGAGCCAAACTAGCCGACTTAGCCCAAGCGTAAAATTACACTACGGCCATAAGAGCAAAAGATAGCTTAGAGCTCGCAACGGGCATTACCTCCCTTACTAGTAACATTCCTCGATCCGGTCCAGGCCTGCCTGTGATGATTCGGCCCGTGGCCTGGACCACAGCAAGATGAACTACTCGCATAACTCCGAGGAATGTGCCGACCTCTGCGAGGTGACGAAGAACCCTTACTCACAACATCGCAAAAGGAAAGACGTCTTCCTTAGCCTCGATCATCGATTACCTAACCGCTCGGGAACCCGATAGCTGAGGAAGCCATTCTTCCGTCACACAATAACCGTGCAACCGCAAACGACCTTGCGAGTACCTCGCTCGCGTTCGTACACAGTACGAAGAGTTCGAGACCTTCTACTCATTCCTAAAAGAGGTAGATGAGTTCTGGATGGTTGTGTCACTCAATATTTTCAAAAGTATCGTGATTTATAGCGAATTCTATCTATACTGTATCTTTATCCAGAACTAACAAACACAACTCGTTTACTGAAAGTATCACTGGTTGATATTCACTCGGTAGCGGATATCCTTTTTGTACGAACCAAACGGTAGATTCCGCCGGTGATTGATGATTCTGGCCGGTAGAAATAAGAAAGTCCTTATCTCCACATCAAGTTGTCAGATTAGCCGCATAGACTGAGGGACATATAGACATCTTTATATGTTCGCTACATCTCTCTACTTACTGAATTAAGTGCTGCGTCGTCTCAAATCCAGCCTCTTCGTGCACTGGTAACAACAACCCATTCTTCCTCGCGAAATCAGACCGAGCTTTCTCACTCACCCAAATGCTATCAATATTGCTGGGGTCCAGTCCTTCTGCAGCTGCGGCATCTTTCATAGCCTTCAGCTCATCTTCAATCCTCTTTTCCTTGAAGCAAAAGTTCCGAGGGTACCAAAACTTTCGCTCGCGCGTGGGCTTGAACTCCGGGATAGACTCTCGGTCCAGTGCTCGAAGAATGACCTGTTCCGCAAGGGTCTATGCAAACTTAGCGTCGTCATGATGGCTTCTCTCATATGACCTACATAATTCTTGTCAGGTCGATCCAGATGAAGCTGGTCCTTCAGGGTGACATGGGTGTTGGTGATGACGCGAGCATAGTGGTGATAGTTGTAGTTCGCTGTGTGCGGAACCAGACCGTGGAGGATGAAGACGTCGCCCTTCTTCGCCTCGACAGTCTGGAATATCTCGCACTCGCGCACGCCGATAGTCAGATCATCAGCGGTTAAAGCTGGATCGAGACCTTCATGGTGGTCGTAAAGTCGCTTGCAAACCTCTGCAGTAAGGTAAGTAGTCAGCAAGAGTTCAATAGCCATCAAGTCTGAACCAGACGTAATTGTGGGTTATGACAGCTGGAAATGGATTTATACCTCGTAAGCCATCCTCGCATAATAGAGTACCTCCGCCTCCTGGTGGAATATCCGTGAAGCAGTTAATGACCGTCAACGTTGTTCCTGAGGAGTCAAGGAATTGTCGGAACCAGTCATTGTCACAATGCCAGCCGCCTTTCTGCTTGGGCAATTTTACGTTGTCTGACTCTCGGGACCTGGACTCGGAACCAAAGTTGACCACAAAATTGTCCCCCACCCAGCGTTCTCGCTCGTCATCCCAAGCTTCAACACCGCCGATGATGTCAGTGATTTTTTCAAACGCCTTTGGCGCGAACTTCTCGTAACGAAGTTGCCGATGGAAGGGCAGGTGAAGGTACTCCTGTGCCCATGTGGATTTGTCGCCAGCATCATACCCGCAACGGACCCAGAGATCCTTCATCCACCGCCGTATAACATCTGGATCGATAGCGTTTTCGACGCGAAGCCAGCCACGTTCCACAAAGTTTTTGGCTTCCTCGTCTGTCAAATGCTGGAAGGGCGTGCTGGATGGTGCATAGATAAACCTCTCCCCAGGCTTAGCGAAAGATTTCGGGTACGGCGCCATGTTGAGAAAAGCGCGGACGGCTTGAGAGTGAGCTGCACTATGCCTCTGTGACCTATCTTCATTCGATTCTGTTTCTCTGAGCGGCGGGCTACTTATCATGAATTTGATCCCACCGGCAGCTACTTGACAAAAATGTATCGGTCGAGCATCATCCGAGTAATCGGATTCCCCTCACGACAGTGCCATGCTTTTATCCGAAGCTCAATCATGAAGAGTAGCTACGGTCACCATTATAGCCTTGCTTTTGAGGCAGTACTGGTCATGCTAAAACTCTAATACACAGCCTGTCGGTCTATGCTCGACCGAGATCGGCTCCTACGATAGATATCTTTCTCTAGACCTGAGTCTCAAGTCACTGAGACGTGATCCAGGGGAATCTACAAGTATTCAGTGACCAAAACGGATGATATCACAAGTAATATGTACAGCATAACGTGACTGCCAATGTTGTATATGGATACGCGTTTCTGAAGTTACAACCCACTTCGGTCCAATTTCCAGCGTGTTCCAGCGTAGATACATGTATCTAGACAGGGAAGACACTGGTCGCGAGAGTCGAGACCGCTCTGTATTAGATCAGGAACAGAGTGCTAAGCACAGTAGGCATCAGCAAACTATCAATGTTGCACGCACCCATCGGGGAGTTTTGCACCGATGGGTATTTAAATAGCCGTGGGGTCTTGATCCTCCGCATCGCGTACTCGGCATTAATGTATATGCCGAAGGGTAACGGTAGGGATGTAAGCCTTACTCATCACCATTTGGCTGCCTAAATGTAGGACTGTACCTACTGGAGTTGGCACAGTCTCGTGAAGTTTTTTGGAGTTGACCCCTCACACCAATCTCCTCGAAACAAGGTGGTGACTGCAATTGTGCCTCCATCTAATTCATAGTCTTGAAAAGCAATTAGTAGATGCTGCAATGGTGTGCTTATTCGATATGTAATTGCGTGGATTCTATTTTATTTTCTCTTTAACTTCAGAGGAACGGAGGCGCAGACGTACGTCCATCTGACCAGATGGAACTCAGCCGTATCTAAACGCCCACCGGCGCAAGAGGCAACAAGCCTCTGGAGATCCTGTGTGACAACCAGCCATGTCATTTTCCGCCCGTACGAAATGCCTACCACTACCGTCCAGATCCCAAGCCTCAAACCACCATCACGCCCATCATCACTGTTCTGACATTGGTCAGCTGCAGTCAAGTGTGGTCACACACTAACGCTGAACCGAAAAACACAGGTGGGCCCCGCATTATAAGCATAGCTCTTTGACGACGCCGTCCGAAAGCAGCCCGCCCGCGTCCGCTCCCTCCGCCCCGTCACACCCGGAAACGGCGCTGCAGGCTCTCTCACAGGAAGGGGGGGCCGGTTCGGTCACTGGTTTCCCTGCCCGCCTCTTGCGTACCAGGCCAATCATTTTCCTCTTTCCTCGCAGAACTGTTGCGATGCGGGTTTAGCTCCGTGGCTTGAGGCTCCCGAGATTCGGGTTAGTCGGTGTCTGCCTCTGGTCGAGATCTACCCTTCCAGAGGCGGCGGCGGTGAGACATTCTTTTAGCGAGGAGGATATGTCTCGGATAGACTTGTCTTGGGCGGGCCAGATTTCGTCAACGGAGGAGGTTGAGCTGAAGAAGAGGAAAAGCGGGAGGGACGAGTTGTGTGACATCAAATGGCGAGGATGTTGGGTGAGATTAGATGGGAATAAATACAGACGTTGCGTCCTCCTTCAGTCTAAGAGAACTCTCAGCCCTCAAGCACTTCAGCAACGGCCTTGGACAAGCATTAATAAAGATACTCTCGCCTGTGCCCCCTACACCTTACCCAGGACAACATCCATCTCACTTTACTCACACAACATCAACCTCACAAACACACCACAATGCGTTTCTCCTCCCTCCTCGCCGGGTTCGCCGCCCTCTCAGTATCCTCAGCAACTCCAGTGCCGCTCAGCTTCCTCCCCTTCGGCAATCTCCCCTCCCAATCAAGCACAGGCGCGAGCATCATCGCCAACCTCGACACCCTCCAAGGCTCCATCCTCAAGCTGACGACAACCCTCAACGGCCTCGACTACACCACCGGCAACACCCTCAGCGTCGCCAACATCCTCAAGCTCCCCGCGGTCCTCCTAAACACAATCGGCCTCAACTCGGCCTCCTCCTCCACCTTGCTCGACGCAAAGGCCCTCACCCTGGCCCTCAACTCGACCGACTCGACCGCCATCGTCAACAAGCTCACAAACGAAATCCAGCCTGCGCTCAAGACGGTCACGGATCTGTTGAACAAGGCAAAGACATCTGGCGTTGTCGCGTCGTTGGCTCCGCTTGGTCAGACCGATTACCTCAAGCTGATCTCGACGAATCTCGGTGGTCTCGGAACTGCTCTCTCGCCTTACATCGACACTACCTCGCAGTCTGGTTTGACCGGCGTGACTGCCACCCTCAGCAACCTCCTGAAAGCCACCGTCAACGTCTATACCTCCTGAGATTAGGCCAACTCAATCTGGATCGGCAGCGACTGGTATAAAAGAGATGGAAATGAACGTGAGGGTCAAATGGATAATGATTGGACACGGCTGGAAAAATGAGATTGAACCATGTATGACTTAGCCAGCATCTTTAAAATTGTTTTATGCTTCGATTATCTTCACGACGGCGTTTACGATTCCGCCCGTACACCTTTTAATTCAATCATCTTCGCTTCATGTCTCAGTACGACTCAGCTATCACATATCTATCTTCTGAAGACATACTTCGATATCGTACCTCTTACGTGCGGCTTTCTTTATCACTGCACCCTAGGCTAAAATATTCCATTCCCACTGTCCTACCTGTTGCCCGGATACGTCCAGGGGTTCATACATGTTAAAGATAGATCAAGCATTTCATTAAGCTCTATGTTCAATTTTGGAAACTACGCCATGAGGGAAATAGTCAAGATGAAAAGGTCATCCAACAACACAAGATCACCATCTGCTATGCCGTCAATAGAGATGCGATGCTACAAATGAGGCCGAACAATACCTATTTATCATCAGTTCGCGACGAAGGAGAACAGCATCGAGACACTCAAGCGAGCATGGCAAAAGTTCAAGTTTGACACTGACAGGGACAGAAGAACACTGACAAGTTCGTCGTACTGAACACCCAGGACATGATGTTTAAGAAGAAATCCTGTAATTCCGGGCATCAGTACCATACTTTGCCTCAGCGGATAACATCAAATGATTCTGATATCGCTCCTAGAAGCGTCGAGGTTACAGTTGCGACAGATCTAGTTAAAAAGCATTCACTACACTTCCCGGTTCTACAATCTCAGGGATCATGTCATCGTGTTGACATGCATCTTCCCGTAAAAGTTCTACCAACCATGGAGTCCAGTCCGCCCAGCTCATCAGCAGCCGCACCATCATCGTCCCGGTAGTTGCTCTACTTCATCGCAAGCCCCGAGGTCGAGGCCAGAGTCGGAACGGCACCGAGAACATCCGCACGCCATGCTCCTTACTCGAACTTTGCTCAGACTCGATATATTCAAGAGCCAGGTGATATAGACTGAGGCAGGTGCAGTCCGAATCGGCAGCACCGAATGAGTTGATCGTTCCAAAGCCAGGGAAAATACAGCAAATTGATCCATTGCTTCTTTGGCCTGTCTCCGCCGTTGATCGGCCAAGATGTTCGCAAAAGCCCCATTCGCCGTCGTCACAATCACATCACGGATCATGCAGTACCAAACTCTATGCCAGATCTTCAAAACGATAGTATCTGTTCAACACCGAGATAGGTACATCTACGGTCACTGAGGATACAGGCAAATCCCGCGATGCGGATCTGTGAGTCAAGTACGCGCACGATTCAGGTACCAGTATGCGTACAAGTTCGCATGTACCCATGTCTGCTTTAGTCCTGTGCCCGAATCTCAGCTTCTACATTGGGGCGTGATAGAAGATTAAAGTGAAGCGGACGGCATCTGGGGATGATAGCGGAGGCGTTCATCTCGGAAGCATTCCGTTGCCCAACAGAGTTGATGCGCCCTGTAGGGCTGCACTTGAAGGAATTTCCAGATATCATGGTCAGTGTGATGGACTAACTCGGTTCACCCACATCCCGTGACAACTAGCCTGCGAGGCACGGCTGAGTGAAGAGCAGAAATTGAGTCAAACCCACTACTCGACATCGATGTATCATCCGTATCTGCTTTGGTGCTCCATAGCAACAAGCTATATTCGCACCATGGCAACTCGCTGTGTTCTGGCAGAAAAATGGCGCGATAGTTGCAAAAGGACTTAATCCTGCAAAATTCCGAGCGATTACATTCCGATTTGCTCGGCGGGCCATATCAGTGCGTGCCAAGACTTGCGGTGGGTGTCTGGACAAGGCACATGATTCGACTTCCCGGAGCCATCCAGGATGGAAAATTTCGGGCAGCAATTATGCTCAGTATCTCACGGAAATGCTCAACAAAAGTCAAACGACTGACCTACCTATCTGTGCCTTGAGGTCGCTGGATCTCAGGCTGTAGCACTTAAGCTGAGGTCGTGGAAGTTGTTCAAGACAACTCCGCGCTTCCTGTTTCGCTTCTACGGCGAAACGATGGTGAGTATATGAACCGAGAACGAGGTAGACAATACCAAGTAGCAAAATCCATGTGTCCAAATTACCTGGGATCAGGTACGGACGAGTAGAACACTTCGGAAGCTCGGGATAACTCCGCGATGAAAGCGAGGGGTTGGGAAAATGCCTGCCGTTGCCAGCGCCTGAGGTTCCTGGTCTGGACCTTAAGCTTAATCGAGTGAACCGGGCTATCTCGGGGGCATTGGTCCATGGTCCGGTCAGCTCCCACGACGAGCACCATTGCTGGCGAGCAAGGCATCGAACCAGGAATCAGATTAGGGTTGGGTCGGCGGCTGGGCAACAGAAAGACAAGCAGCGCTTGCGCACACAAGGTTCATTCTGATGTTGGTATACCATTTAGAGGTGGACGTGGAAAGCGATCAAGTGCCGGTGTGGTGCCCGGATTCCTGTGCGTTGTTGCGCTGGTCGCAGCATTTCTTGGCGCGCGGGGCAGTGGTATGTTTAGTTCTACGCTGCTGCAAAAAGGTTGCAATAGACATCATTGGCGGTGGAAGGGTGTTTGCCTGCTGAATCGTTTCACCAATAGTCCCAAAACTTTTCAATGCCTTCTTTCTCGCCAGCCGCATGGAGCTTGAGACGTGAGCTTGTTGGCCTGCTTGCGATCGCTGCTCGCACATCTTGGTGACGGGACAGAAATGAACCATTTCGTCATTGTGGGTGGCAGGGGACGTGCTCCGACCCGATCACCTGGGGAGGCGGTAAATTCGACAACGGGTTGTGGGAAATAAGATTGGGTGTTCCGCACTGATGCTATCATCATGGCAGCATTGCAAGCGAGGTCGGGATGCCATTGAGTGCCACGCCCAAGCCCGTTGGATCGGCAGGTGCCTGTGATGAGGAACCGCGACCTTGTGCCTGTGGTACTGCAGACAGCGCCGGCCTCATTTGAACGTCAACCGGAGCCGTGGAGGGGTACTCGGAGGCCCGAGTCAGGGGAGGGCATGGGGCCCGAAATCGAGCATCTGGAACCTCTCGAGGCAGCGAGACGGAACGACAAGACGGTCAAGACGGTGGCCAGAGGGGGGGATCCATCGGCGACAAATGCAGCAGAGCTTGGCTCAAACGCCCAGAAATCGAGAGTCTGGCTGGACGTATCCATACGGAGTCTGAGAGAGGATTCGAGGAATACGTGGAGATGTTGGGAGAGTGCCACAGTGCTGGGCAGAAGTCTTGGCCTTTGGAGGAGACGGCGTGCCCGAGAGAGGAGTGACCTTTGAAGCGGAGGCCTCTGGCGGAGACGCAGGAAGATCTTGCACGCTTCCTGGAGGGCCCAACCCCCGCTTTTCCTTTCCATCCGGTGGCTCTCTTGCGATCTTGGCGGAATGGTTGACCTTGAACCTTGGCGAAGAGTCGCAGACCTGTCCAGTGCGAGAATGTTGCACACCACTGCAACCTGTGACCTGCGTCTGCATCCTGCTGCAGCGCTTTGTTCCGTTTTCGACAATGGTCTTCCTGAGACCTATGGCCAATCCGCTGCACCTCCCCATCCCTTGCCTGGCTCGACACAGGAGCGGAAGGTTTCTAGCGAATGGCCTGTCTGTCCTTGCTGACCCGGCGGCACAACCTCTGGTTTTGTGGATTGCAGGGTCCACCGATACATGACGAGAACGAAGAGCCTGAGGGGTCGTGGGGAAGAGATATACACCGCGCACCATGGCGAGAGACTCCGATAGACGGCCGGGTAAAGACCGACCTGCTGACATTTGCCGGTCCCCTCAGGCGTGGGCAGCGCAGCGGAACCGACGGAATTTCAAGTTTTCAGGAGTTGTGAGTGACGAGTAGCCAATTCTCTGCTACAAACCCAAAGAGCTCGTCAGTTGGTGTTTGATTGAAGGCGTAACAATTTGTGCCATCTGGGCCGGTACGTGACAAAGTGCTGAAATCATGGCGTTTGAGCCACAAAAGAAAAAGAAGAATATCAATCATTCTGTGGCAGGCAATGCAACAGAGCCGGCCAGGCCCTCGTCAACAAAACGTTCTTCTTCTCCGCTTGGCAGGCATGTCTAAGACGTTGAGTAAAGGTGCTGATGATGGACACCACCCCGACCTCTTGCGCCTCTCTGGTGCCACACCCACAGCATCTAGTGTGCTAGTGTAGGCTATGTGCCTTGCTGACTCTCCACCGCTTTGTGAGGTGACAGTCACAGAGAGATTTGCAAGAAAGCATCGTGCTACGGGATAGGGTGTTATTGATTATCGTGGTATCACTAGGTAGTATCCGTGCTGGTGCGAATAACATGGTGTTTGGGCGTGGCGTGGTGTCTAGAGGAGCCGCAAGAGCCTGAATGGACGTCTTCAAGGGCGAGCAATCCAAGCGCATGCGCGATGGCTCTCGTGCTTGGCGGCGTTTCTTGGGCAAATTGACCGTATTTGTAGGTATCTGCAAGCGTATCTGAACTCTGAACTCCGTACGGATACCTACACTGCGCCAGACAAACTTCGTATCGGGAACGATGGAAGAAGAGGTTCGCCGCGTGATAAATCCGAGGAACATTGAGCGCAATTTGGGTTGGTCCGCAAAAACGCCGTAACAAATACTTTCTCAGTCTGTGGCGGCGAACCAAGTCGAAGCAACGGGGTTCGCAGCGGAGACATGGTTGACAACGGGCGGAAAAGAAGGGAATGCCTTCAATGGAAAGTCTGGAGGCGCGATATCGTCGTGTGCTCCGTAGTCCGTACTGCGTATCCATCGATCCATGATGCGTCGGTGGTTGTGCCACGGGTGCATGGCTCTGCCACACTGGGGCGGTGATCAGAGGCCTGGACAGAAAGCGATGCCGTTTGGGGCGGCGCTGGGTGGATGAGATCGAGGATGATTGGGCGGAGAGAGGTCTTGGAAGCACACGACCGGGACCCTATCGATGCGGCCCACCCCTCCTCCATCCACCTCATGGGCCATTGCTTCTGCAGAGGCGGGACATGGGCTTGATGGTGAGCGGATTTGATGACAGACCGGGATGGAGAGCGACCTGAAGCTTCTCCCGGATGTTGAGGGCAGTGCTTGGCCCTTGAGTAGGTGGATCGTGGAAGCTTTGTTGGAATTCGGGGGGACGGATATCGATCATGCTGAATGCTCGAGGCTGATCGAGTTGTGTCGGTGAGTATCCCTAAGGTATCTTAACGGGAATCGCGGAGCTCAGGATTGAGAAATTGAAGCGGAAAGATGGAAAAACAAGGTGCAAATTGACGGTGACAGCGGCAGAGAAGATCATACGCTCAGACGGCTGGAGCTTGCCAGGTACGTACCTGGAGTAGTGAACGGTCGAATGCCGGGTGTTCCTAGCCCCGGAAAGATACGTACTCCCGAGGATGCGTCCGTCTGGTGATTGGACGACCGTCTTCTCAGTGGGGTTCGTTGAATTTTCCCGAAAGTCAGAGGTAAGGCGGGAAAGCAGGAACGATGGAAAGTTCAAAGTACTTGACGCTACAGATCACGCCGAAAAGATACTTGCCACAAGAGGCGGGTTTGGCTATCGAATCATGACGTCCCAATTCAGCCAGCCGCTTGGCGTTACGGGGCATGCGGTGACGCTAGTCCAATGACAACGGCCGCCTTTCCTCCTCCCCGCCGACTTCCTTCATTTCTTCCCAAGCTTCCTTCCACAGTGTGTTTTGTTTCTTTGGTTTTGGGCAGTTGCATTGCTCGTTTCTTGCCATTCGAGACACCATGCCATGATAGTATACCTGGCACGTGCCTGACTACCTTAGGCATCTCACCTTAGGTCAGGTACCTCGTCGATGTATTTCCCTGAGAGAAGAATATTCGGAAAGAGAGAGAGACGGAGAGAAATAAAAAAGAGCAAGAGACAGCAAAAGAAAGGCCCCCCCCTCCTTCCTCTTGGCATGTTGGCCCTCGTGGAAGCTTGGCATTTGTTCTTGGCGCTGTGTCTGGTGGAACCCGCTTTTATTTTCGATTGATGATTGGATCATCCACTTCTCGTCATTGAAGTCTGTGGCTCCAGGTTTTTTTCTCTTTCCCCGGCCACTTTTTTTGTGTTGCTGTTGGATGCCACCACGGCCACGATGCCATGCCCAGCACAACCCAATACGGATACTCGAAAGACAGTGAGCCTGCCTCTCCATCTGTCGATGGCCGGCAGCGGTGTTCCGTTTCATCTTTTATGTACTGCACAGAAGGTACGGTACGGAGACACGCTTCAGTAACCTGGTGACGGAACAAACAAGCAAAGCCTGGCCACCTCCAATTCGTCCATTCGCCCAAAGCATAGCGAGCCGCAGCCGTTTTTCTCTTCAGATCAGGTTTTTTCCTCGGCGCTTTTGCCTACCTACTGCGCTCTGTTCCAAGTCTATCCATCCATGTGCCTATTCAGTACCTCAAGATGGATTAGCTTCGTTCCTGTCTGTTCCTCTTCGCATCTGCCTCCATCCTTACCTCTACCAACCTTCCTACGGAGTACTTGTACGTATACTATGTAGTGTATCTCGAATCCTTGACTGGCGAGGTCCTGGTTCTTGGTCCATGATCCATCCATCTTCCTTCGCCCTCCAATCCCAAGCCGTGCTCTCAATTTCCTATTACCCATTGACCACTTCCCCATCACATCCATCATCATCCCCATCCCCCATCCCCATTCCATCCGCCCACACACCCATTCATTTGCCGGCCTTTTCCCAGATCAGATCAACAAGAGGAACACAGTCTTACTGGGACACAGGATTGACAGGAAACCTGCCGATACTCTCCGCTCCCTCCCACCACCCGGCACTACCTTAGAGTCCTAGACCAGCAGCAAACCACTCGCAGACGACCAGACGTCAACTCTCGTCCCAAAGAACGGGCCCTAGCAAACTCAACTCATCTCACCACCCGTCAACATCAAAGTGTCTAGACACAGACAGGAAAGGCAGATCCTGAACAGACGAAAAGCCACAGCGCCCCCGACCACCGGTGCCAACCTTCTTTCAAGCTCCAGCGACCAACAATCAGCTCTTCACTCACACACTCTCTCTATCTCTCTCTCACACACACACCTACCCGAACAGTAGTGGACGCCAGAGATTCCCAAGCACCAAGGTCCCCCAGCCTGCCAGCCAGCTAGCGAACCAGCCAAATTCCCCTGATCGGACCGGGACCCCCCTCCCCCTCCTACCGTCTAGGTACACTAGTTCTACGCAGTGTGTACCAGGCTCCCCTCCCCTCCATCCACACCCCCCGAGCAGTTGACCGTCCCAAAAAGACGTTACTGTTGCATTGGAGGAACGGAACGAAGGAAAAAAAACATTTGCTCAGTGCGCTCAGCCCTTAGCCTCCGCCATTCCACCCTTTGTGACGTCGATTGGCGAAAGAAACACCACCGCTACTAGGTACCCAGAGCACCTCACCGAGCACCTTCAATACCACCACCACCAACACCCACCGCCAGCTTCACCTTACCGCCAGCTCAAACCTACCTTTTCCCTCTCGACAACCTCACGACCTCTGGCAACTGTTGCTGCCAACTTCAAAACCTCGAGACCGACAGGCTCCAACCTTTTTTCAGCGAAAACATACTTCCACGCGCCCAACATAGGTCCTCATACACCACCACTTGCGCCGCCCCCAATATCGACCCATCCCGAAAATCATACTGTTCGCGACGAAAACGACGACAACCTTGGTTCGAGTCTAGCCACAAACAACGACCGCTCTCCCCATCTCACCACCACGACGTCGTCGCCACCACCCCGCGACCCCTCCCCGTCGAGGGACGACGTCGCGACCGAGGATCCGGTCGACCCCAATTCGATTCCGCTCACCAACCTCCAGACTGTTGCCTCCGATCCGCCATCACGACGGCCCGACAACGCCCCGTCTCCTCGTGAGGCACCGGGTCAGCCGACGAGGACCCAGTCTCCCGAACCTGAACCCAAGGGGTCTAAACCCCTCGCATCCTCGCCCATGTCTTTTTTGACCAAGAACATTTGGCCCAACGATGGGAGGAACCGCTCTCATGTTCCGGCCATGCCGGTTTGGATCGCAGGCGTCAGGATTGCACAGCTTGTAAGGGCACTACTCCTAGCCCCAACTACATTAAAGGGAAACCGGAGTACGCGAAATGACTTGGACGAACATCACGTTGACGGTTTTGAAATCTTAGGTCCTCGCCATTGCGACGTTGGGAATAACAGTCTTCGGACTCACCACTATGCAGAAAGCCACGGGCTATCGCAGGATAACGGTATGTTCGAGAATCTCTTGGTCTCTGATCTGGCCTCTGCTTGGATCCCTCCCTTCTGGTTCACTTTTACTGACTGTTTGCGTTTTACGATGCAGTCCTTTAGCGGTACAGAAGGTTTCCGTACGTAACACCACCATCCCCTCCTCTACCTACTCTTGTGTGCCATTACTAATGTTGCGCATAGCATTTTCATGGTTTGCTTTCGCCTGGACCTTCTCCTATTTGACATGGCTCGGCGTAGCCGTCATGTTTATTCCCGTCATGTACAACTGCTGGGTGCATCTGTAGGGAATCCCCCCGCAAACTTGGAGAAGCGCCCCGACTAACATTGTGCGCAGCGGCCTCGAGCTACTCACTGTCGTCTTCTGGTTGATTACTATGGCCCTGCTTGCTAGTCACGCAGATGATCTTGATTCCCTCGATGCCTTCATCGTAACGTTCGGTCCCAAGTACGAAGTGTATTATAAGATGAACGTTGAGCCGTTTGCCGATGGCTTCGTAGCTGCTACGTTTGCCGGCACAGCTACTTCTGTCGTCAACCTTGTGCTCTTCGTTATCACCATTAGTGTCTTTGGTACGTTTTGATCTCCTAACTACTGACATGGTAGAGAGCCTTGAAGGACAAGGACCATTGACTGATTATGACAGGCCGCGCTCTTCATGCGTTACGTAAAGCAAAGTTGGAAAAGGCACCTAGCACCACCGACTCGCAAAAGACTATCCAGGCCGAAGGGGACAAGATGGTCGCTTCTCCCCAAATGACTTCCGCCGTTCCGACCTACATTCACTGGAACAGCCAGTACCCGCCTCCTCAACATCCCCACGCATACGCCTACTACGGCCAGCCGTACGCACAATCACCGCACTCGCAAACGAACCCGTCTCCGCCGAACTCTGTGCCACCCCATGGCTTCCAACCGGCGTACTTTCCCGGCAGCAATTGGCCTCCGCAGCCACCTCAGCAACAACCGCCCCCCGAAGGCGGTGTCTGGCCGGCCCAGAACTACGGCATGTACCAGCAGCAGGTGCCCATCGGACCTCAGCACACGGGTCAGTCTGGCAGCATGATGGGGTCCCCTCAGTTCCCCATGGTCCAACCAATGCAGCCCAGCAAGGCGGATCTACCAGGTGTTTACCCAACACCACCACCGGGAAGCGCAACTGTAGGACCCGGATACCCGCCTCAGCAACCACCGCCTCCTCCAGCACCAGTACCCGGCACCATACACTCGCCTGTAGAGTTGAACGACGGGCGTGGGGACGAAAATATGCCGGCAGAGCTACCAAGCAACCCTCCAAGGTCGCCCAGATGAGCGAGCGTCTGCAATTTACACCAAAACGAAGAAAGCGGAATTCGCTGTGGGCAGATATAAAGGGGATACGGAGTAATGATTTTCATGGATAGGTTTTCCGGCGTTTTTTTTTTTCGGACAAGACACATGCATAGAGAATGGCGTTTTGGATGGTTCGGCGCAACCAGCCTTCATGCTCTGATAGCATGACTGGGGATTTGATCGTATTTACTTCTCTGCCCACCATCATTTTGGGCCAACTATCATGACGAACGGAAACGGGGCATACCGCGGCCAAAAAGCAATGGGACGGAAGGCTCCGGCTCTGGCGCATGGCTTATCATGGTTGTATTTCTAGCTAGATGGGCATCCTCATGAAGGGATGTGCTGTTCATGTTGCATAATTCATGATACCCCGATGTATGGATCGATCGGGAAGACATTCGAAGCACTCTTGCAGACATTTGATTGTTTCGTGATTTGATCCCGCATTAGCATTAGGCTGTGAGCTTGGTTCTCCGCAGCCGGTGTTTCTACTTCTCGAACGAGTAAGTCTCAACCCGATCACAATGCAAATGAGTGCTTTATGGTCTCTCTCGAAACACGCAAGACAAAGTATTGTCTTGCTAATACACGTAGCGGAAATAGGGATTCTCCCTGTCCGTCAAATCCTGGAAAGCAAGCTTGGCTCGCTCCTCCTCATCCACAGGCAACGCATCGCGTCGCTTGTTTTCCTTCCAGAGCACGTAGTACAACGCCCCGGACGCCAGAATGCAAATCACATAGCAGATGATGAGCCCGAGCCACAGCTCCGGATAGTGCGAAGCCTTACTCTGCGACTTGACAAGTTGCGGGCCGACAATGTTGCCTACGCAATAGGCGGCGAAGATAGTCCCCGCCATGAAGCTTTTCTTGGTGTGGCCCGCGACGTTGGACATGCCGAGCGTGATGACGAGGCTAACCACCCCGCCGAAGAAGCCCGTGATGGAGTAGCCCACCACCGGCGCGGCGGCGTGGTGCGTCCAGTCAGAGCGCCAGATGAGCGCGCAGCCTGCTATCACGGGCAGACAGCACGTCACGAGCATGATGATGCGGACGTTGGTGTAGCGCGTGCCGAGGTACCCCGTCGCGAGGATGACGAGGAAGCAGAGGCCGCCGAGGGGGAACTGGAAGAGGATCGATTGCAGCGAGGTGTAGCCGAAGGTTGAGACGATGAGCGGGCCGAAGCCGGAGACGGCGCCGTTCATTGTGTAGGCGGAGGCCATCATCAGCGCCACGAGCCAGGTTTTGGCGTCGAGGAGGGCTTCGCGGAGTTGGTGCGGTTTGAATTTCGTGCAGCGGACGCCGGTTTGGCCGTGGCGGAGGCGTTCTACGGCCGCGAAACGCTCTTCGCGGGTGAGGAACCATGCCGAGACGGGGGAGTCGGGGAGGAGGAAGCAGGCTAGGCCGAAGAGGAACGTGAGGCATCCCGCGAGGAGGTAGATGTACTGCCACGGTTTCAGGTCGCCTCCGCGGACCTGGGCGAAGGCGTAGTTGAGGGCGCCGCCGATGATGGTGAAGAGGCCCGTGGCGCTGAACCACCAGCTCTGGCGGAGTGATTGTTCTGCCTGGGTGTAGTTCCCCGAGACGATGCACATGAAGCCCGTGGGGATGACGGATTCTACGAAGCCTAGGAAGAAGCGTTGGGCGTAGAGGCCGGTGTAGGAGGTTACTGCGGCGGTGAGCATGCAGATTCCGGACCAGAGGATTACGATTGTGCCGAGGGTGCGGCCTAGGGAGTAGCGTTGGAGGGCGTAGGTCATTGGGTAGAGGCCTGCTAGCATGCCGAAGTAGAAGAGGGAGGTTGCCCACGAGAGGCGGGATGTGTCGACGCCTGTTCCGGTGGGGAGGGGCACGGAGAGGTGGAGGTCTGTTGTCATGCCGAAGAGGACTGCTGAGCCTAGGATTGCTTTGTCGTAGTAGACTAGGCCGTCTGTTGCGCGTTAGGGATGGATCGAGGATGATGAAGGTGGTGAGCACATATGAGAGGATGAAGGAAGACTAGAAGAAACTCAAAGAGAGTGAGAGTGTGACGAACATCCAAAAATCATGGCGGGTATGAGGAACCAGTCTATCTTCCGTACAGCGCGGGCGGCGACGGCGGGGTCGTAGGGTTGGCTGTGTATCCCGACCATGGCGAGGGCGTCGTCGTTGCCGGCACGGTAGTGGGATTCATCGGGGCTGGCACCGAGAGCGGAATGGGAGGCTTCGATGTCGGGATCGGGACCGGGCGTTTGGGACACCGGCGCGGGGCCGGCGCTGGTGGCGGGAAGGAGTTCCTTTTCGGGGTTCATTTTGCGGGATCTTATCACCTGGGACGCCGGACGGTGCGGTAGCGGACGAGCGGGGGGTCACCTTACCCCAATGCTGGGGGCGATGGGACGAGTTTCAGAGGGATGGTAAAGGTTTACTTTTGGAGGAGAGGAAGTGAGTTGAGTCTCGAGTTGACAGGGGGGATGAGTGAGCTGAACTCTCTCGTCGGCCGTCTTTAGGGCGGTGTCATTGGAGGGTAGGGCGTAGCCGATGCGCGGATTAAAACGGCAGGGAAAAGGCTAACGATGATTTTAGATTAAGTCTTCTTGGGAACTGGGCTGAAATGGAGGGTGTGTGTGTGAGATGAGTCTGAAAGTGAGTGAAAAAAAAGATCTCATGAGCAAATCATCTTGGCGATAGATGAGCAGTTTGTTCCGCGTAGGTTAGACCCCCTTCTGCAAGTTGTAAGGCAAGCATTGTGGAATTGTCTACGAACTATGAGTGAGCTCTGAGACTATGAGTGAAATAAACTCGCAGGCGATCTTGTAAAACCTCGTAAGAGCCCCCCACGCACGTCGCATTCATCGTCTAGAAGCTGAGCGACACTAGGTCCCAGTAGAAAGGTAAGGTCAGCGATGAAGCCGTCACCTCGTGCCCCTCATTTGCGCCGTCTTCTTGCTTCAATTGGTAGACCTCGGAGACTAGTTACATAGTTCGCAGAGATTTCTCAAAACCCGCCAGGCTCAGACCCGATTAGTGGGATTGGACGGGAGGGAATCCGGACTGGACCCCCGGGTACAATCGGGAATTGGACGCACCGCCGAGTTCGGTCTCGTCGCGGGAGACTTGTTGAGCTGTTTGGCGGGAGGCAGTGGGGGGCGATTGGCGGTGGGATTGCCGTGAGTAAATTACCATGTTTGATGGGTGACTCTGGTGAGATGAGCAGATTTTCACACGGGTCAACCTTTTTCATTGTGTGAAGTTTTCAATTGAGGCGAATTTGTCTGAAGTTTGTGTGAGCTGTTCAATGGAGAGTGTATGAGGCTTTTGGATGATGAAGATTAAATCGGGGAGTTCCATCCGATGCGGCTGAAAAAGCAGCTGAGTGAGACCCCTCTTTCGAGTAAAGATGAGAATGAAGCGAGACTCGAGACGACTTCGAATCCCAAACACCAATCCAACTTCATTTCGTGAATCGAATTTCTCGTCTGATTGCCTCTTTTGCCGCTTCGGATTTTCATCTATTATACATGTTGGGCTGTGTTGTAAAAAATCTCTCATGATGAGGCAGGATCTCTGTAAACGCTGATCATGAGTGAGCAGATGCTGCGGTGAGGCGCATAAATGTTTTTATGACTCTACCCGCTGTCATCATCTAGCGGCATTATATCGCGGAGCGCATAAGCATGTTCATCCCCAATACCAACACAGATGAATGAGACGTTTAGAAACATGGATTTTTCATGATGAGAAACGTAGGCGCGCTGCAGAGGAGTTACATAAAATGCACAACTCCATTTTGTGCAACGCCACCACGAAACATTCACAACTCCAGTACGTACCCGCCAATGGTTGCGAGATGGTTTCCTCCTTGATTCTTCTTCGCCTCATTCGAACGGGAGTCCAGAGCTTCCCCCAGAAAATCAGAAATGGGGGACCCGACCGCCGTCCCGCGGGCCTCGAGCTGCCTCGATCACAGCGCGACATCCCACGAGACACCACACCATCTTTCTCTCACACATTCACAGAAGTTACTCGCCCCCGGGTCCCAAAACTCTCTTCCGCTGTGCGTCTTGCGGCCCATGCTGCCACGAACTTGGGAGCCTGGGCCAGGCTTGGCTTTCCAGGAAGGCCGCCCTTCGCTGTTTCGAGGTAGGAGACCTGTTAACTTTGCCATTTCGCTCACTTTGTAGTTGAAATGAGCGCCGTTGATGGATGGATGCCATCTCGTGTCGGTAGATGTTGAGTTGATTCTATTCAGATCACTTATCGTGTACTTCCATGCTGAGATCTAATCAGATCATACCCTTATAAAACTGATGAGACCACTGAGCAATGTCTAGAAGCAAGAAATGATTTACTTATTAATCGCAAAAATCCGCCCTCTCGGTATCTTTCTTTTCCTGGGTATCCAGGCTCTCGTGCCTTGTCTTGTCAGTCAGAACCCATGCGTCCTCCATAAGTACATGATCTTGGCAGTGCCATTATTAACACTAGGTTACAGTAATGAGCCACTCCCTTTCCCCTATCTCTTCGCCACCATCTGACTGCTTCTCTTCCGTCTGTCTCCCTCACTCTCTCTCTCGCACACACCAGGGAGGGCTCAACTGTGATTAAACACTAGGCTCATTGAAGCTTGGCCGCGTTTCTTTCGGCCTTGTTCTCTTTCCACCACTTTTGCTCGCGCTTGATCGCGTACTCGATCCAAAATCTCGCAGTGACACCCCAGATTATAATCCATCCAAACAAGACGCCCAATGTCGTGCCAAACGCGCGTTCAAACTCCAGGTTCCAAATGATGCCGGCCACGTAGCCAATGTACGCCGTGCAGCCGCCGATCCAGAAGAGCGTCAACTCAAGAATCATCTTGCGGAACATCATCGACTTGTCGTACCGCTCGACATATCTTTTGCGGAACTCCCTGTTCTGCGCTCCGTCGACGGCGAAGAAGTCTTCGGCGGCATAGTAGACGATGGGCTTGAGACGTGTGCCTTTGGGGTCCGAGTTGATACGGAACGGGATCTTGATTGGGATCAACGTCGCAAAGGCAATGACGTCCAGGACCATGAACATGAAGGCGGGAGAGTAAAGGTACAGCCACTCGACAACGTCCGGCTCGTAAACTGTGGTTGAGCAGACAAAGGGGACCAAGGCGGCAATCAGACCGAGCGCATAAACCCAGGTCGTAGCGTCCAGCTCCCACCAGTGCTTGGACAGCAGCGGCGCGCACTCGTCGAAGCGGGCGATGAGTCGATATACTCGCACAATGAGGATGTACACTTCTCCGAAACCGAAAGCAATAATGGCAAAACCGAGAATTCTACTCTCAACCGTCTGGACGGGAGGGAGTCCGCATTCCACGCCCGCGTCGTAGGCAGACTGACACGCGGCGCGACGATCGTTTCGTCGGGCGCGAAGCCAACTGTAGTAGATGCAGACCGGCAGCGCGAGATCAAAGAAGAGAATGACAAACGGGCCGATGGAGATGGAGATGTGTTCCGTCCAGTCGACGTACTTTGTCAGGGGCTCGAGCTCGTCGTCGTCGCCGGGGGTCTCGCCCGTTCCCGCAAGGACTCCTGCCGCCGCCGGATCAGTCGTGGTCTTTGGCACGCCGTCTCGACCGAGCATCTGCGCCGTGCTCTCGCTGACGGCCGTGATCGTGGAGTCGCGGAATGCCTCACGGTTCTCGTCGCCGGGCGCGCGCTCCCTGGCGATCGCCGCGTCCGATGCAGCGGTCGGGGCGTCGGCTGTACCGCCGCCGCCGGCCACGGCCGCTTCGTTGGAACCCCTCCTGCTGCCCTGCTGGGATCCGGCTCGGCTTCCCTGTTGCGATGATGATCCTGCGACGACTGCTGCCCGGGTTCCCTCGACGGATGGTTGTCTGCTCGGAACCTTTTGTGAAGTGGGTTTGCTGCCGTTGTCTCTTCCGGCGTCCTCGCTTGGAGCTCTGTCTTCGGACGGATGGCTTTTGCCCGAGTTCGAGGTGCTGGGTGGCTGTTCTTGCGGCGCGTCTTCGAAGCTTGCCTTTGAGGATGTTATTTGCTCGCCTTCGTTGTCGCTGGTGATATCAGCAGCAGCCGCCGCCGCAGCGGCTGGCTCGTTGCTTCCTGACTGCATTGAGGCAGCTCTACTTAATGTCTCTTTCAAAGAGTAAGGCTTCGTAAGTAAACGGAGGATCGGGAGAAGGGAAGGGAAAGTAAGACAAAAGAACGACTGAAAGAGGAGCTCGTTTGCGCGCGCGCCGGAAAAGCAGCAGCGACAGCAATAACAGTAACTTTCGATAAGCTTGATCTGAGTGACAAGCAGAAACCAGAGCTCTCTCGCCTTACCTCTGCCTCCCTCTTACCAACCACACGAAGCGGCGGTCAACTACTTCATATGGAAAGGTGTTCACTGGCCAAGCAGAGAGAGAGGTGTGTGTGGTGGCGCGGATCCCAGGTGCACGTTCGCCCACCGTCGCAACACGAATCATGAGGGCAGCATGAAATGCATCGCGACATCAGACGGATGCCTGACCGGCCGGTCCCTGGTTTCGAAAACGTGCCCAGGTGGTATCTGAGCCATTCTAGAGGATGTTCCCTTTCGGGCTCCGAGCAGCAGCGGTCAGCGGCGGGCTGCCAAGAAAGCTGTAGCATCTGTCGCAGCACTTGCTGCAGGAGCAATAGCAGGGCCGTTGTCCTCGGATTCTCCTTTGACGGACTGGCTGAGCTTCCTTGGTCCTGGGAAGCCGTCCTAGTCGCGTGGTTGGCACCGGTCACATTGTGGTGTTGGCTTCAAGTGTTTGGCATCCTCCCTCCTTTGCAAACTTTGGCCGGCATTAACCCAGAGCTTCACCTCAATCAGCAACGCCAATGCTCTGGACTCTCTTTGCCCGCGTCTACCGCCTCCATCCCACCCACCCCCCTTTGTGGGTTGTGTGTTGGGAAAGGCAAAATAAATCACCGAATGAAAGGGATAGGAGTGGTGTCGAGCTGACAAGACAAGACACTATACTGGGCGCCGTGGCCCCCAAGCCCCCCTTGGCCAGAACTCGCCAGGGCCAAGACCTCTCAGTTCTGTGAGACATGAAGTATGTTTCCCGGGATCTAGCCAGAGTCCAGTCGGAACATGAACTTTCGGAGGATTTGGCTCTCCACGATCGGCGACGGACTCCGTTGCGGAACACGTCGATTAGCTCCCGACACAGGGGCCGACCCTGGCGTCGGCTCTCCCTCCCACGCCGCCCACTTTGCAGCTTCTGTGATCGACTTTCGGCGCCCCTTGGTGAGAGCAAAAGGACCTACTAACGTACTTGTGACTAAGAAATTGGGGAACAGCCGGCGCCCCCGGGGTTCCCATGCTCTTGACTCGAGCCAGAACCGTTGTCCGCTCGGTTGTGTTCAGTTCTAGCGTCAAACGCTAGTGCGGAGTCAAGTCCGGACATCAGAGCACATGGGACGCGTTAGTAGAGACCGTGAAGGCATAGAGAGGAGAGAGAGAGAGAGCGACAAAGGCGTGGCAGCAGAAGCACAGAAGAAGCACGGCAGAGAAGCGCATGCACGCTGTGTTCAACTGATCAAGGGCATATTCAGCTGAGGTATTGTAGGAAAGGGAGGGAGCTGTGGCATTAGAGGGGGGAAGGGCACAAGTTGCATTCAGGCCCGCCCGACCTTTTTCCTTTGCCAATGCAGAGCTTCATCCCAGAAAGCTGATCCAAGTCCTCCCTTATTCTGCAACTTGCAGCAGAGGCACAGGATCAAAGCGCAAGGAAAGCTCCCCCAAACGTCCAGTTATCCAGTTTCTTTCCCCCAATTCTGCATTTCCCCATTTCGCGAGACTCTCCCATGTTTCCTATTATTCAATGCAGGCATGCCATGGCTTGCATCAAGGTTCTACCCTGGTCTGACTTTTGAAGGATATATAGGGGCTTTTTGTCTGGGTCGTTTAGAAGTCGATGGATATCCCATGAACCCGGAACTCATCTGGCATCTAGACCCTCTGGCTTGTCTCCATCATTCCCACGTTCCGGGCCCATCCAGAACTGTGAGGAGTCGAGACTAACGCAGCTCAGAGCTACGCTTCGGCCTTTGCAACTTGACGGCTGAATCAAAAGGTTTGTGAAGAAGCGTTGTTGGTGCTGGAACCGCCGGACGGAATTTCGGACAGGTAACATGGAGCTGTATCCGAGTGCCCGGTCTGCTCAGGTCTACCTTTCCCTCAACCTAAAGCGTCTATTCGCACGATTAGGCGTGTCGGACCACGGGATGAGGGCAAACTAGCCGGTATTCATTTGACACGCAGCGACTTTCTCTGCTACTGTCCATCCATCCACCCACTCATCCCCCCTCTTTTTCGATCTCAACTAGGGATTGATGTCTTCATGATACAGGAGAAGCAACATGACTCTCCTGCCATCCAAACGCAGCAGCCCATTCCCTCCCCTCCTTTCCCATGTTTATGAGCTACCACATCATACATCGCCCATCGCCGGTCCAGGGTGCCTAGGCACCAAACGTATTCAAGGATGCGTTGACGCCGTCAATGGGATTTCCCGCGGCCTCCTATGACTCCAGTTAAGAGGTCCCTCGGGCAGTTTTAACCTCAGGGTCATTGGCTATGGCTCGCCTTACGGGCGCCCGCTCGTGGCTGACGGGCATCCTCTTCTTCGCGGAGATCCTCATCCTGATCTGCCTTATGCTGGGAATGCTATGGATTACCTGGGTTGAAGACCGGGCACACGACCTATCCGTCGCTTGATAGTTGACTTGCGCCACCTCGCGCGTGCCCATCACCCGTCCGTCTTCTTTAGCCGCCGGCGCCTATGACCTGTCAAAGAGTCAGTCCTGTCAGACTATCCATGTCATATGTGAAGCTCCCGTCGCTTTCGAGGCCGAGTAACATCGCTCGCTGCAAGATGCAGATTGCCCTCCCTCCGGGGCTCCGGGTCCGTTGATCCCACATCGTGAGATGTGAGATGTGAGATGTGGGATGTGAGATCAGTCCTACCTACCCTTTCACCACATGCCTATATGTAAAGTGCATACATACGTTACTTCACTTTACCTTGCCTACCTGCACATGACGGCCCGCCGGATCGCGACGTTGTACGCATTCTGTAGTATCAGACGCCCCGCCCCGCTTGGTCGGCGGATGACGCAGTAGATGCGACTTCCGAGCCTCCTGACCTTTCCTCAGTGCTCACAGATGGATCGAGAAAGATTCCAAACACGTTCCACGGAAACATCGGAGCGAGAGTTCTCGACGCAAAAAAAGACGTAGCACTGGGGCCATCAACCGTGCCCTCGCCGTACCTCCGTCCCTTGCCGTCCTAGTGCCTTTTATTATTCCCGTCTTCTATCTTTCTTTCTAGATCGACGTTAGAACAAGCGGGCTGTGTCAGATCCTCATTTCCCCTGCCACGCGATTCATGGAAACATCACTGTCAGAGCACCCGGCACGCTGGGTCCGTCGTTACATCGTCAAGGCTGAGAGGTGCAGCAGTGCAGCTAGCATGGCCGAGTACGCTAAACTATTGGGGATTGGTGAGAACAGACTTGACTCGGATCGGGTAGCTACCGCGAATCGTAAGGGAGGATGGGACAAAATTAAGGTCGTCGATGGGGCGAATGCCCTTGTCAATTTTTACATGTGAAGTCGATAAATGACTGTTCTTTCGTTCATCTCGTGATGGGTTCGTCGCTTCACATACCCCCCCGCAGCACGGAGCAGGCGATGCTCATTTAGCACGTCTTCTAGAGAATATTACGCGCACGTCTCAAGCGTACCTTGTCTATTTAACAGGCATGGGACAATTGGTGAGAGTCAAGATTGAAGTAACAAGATGAAAGACAGATTCATCGGCCGCCCCGACTAGGAACCGTTTCATGTCGGGGGTATCAGGGGCTTGGCTGAATCGGAGCGAGTCGGTTTTGCAAACGGAATGTAACCTCCTGTTTCCTCAAAGGAAGAAGACTAGCTTGTCAGAGAGATTCGAGAACATAGTCCTGTATTGTACAGGAATAGCACATGCATCTCATGGACTCGACGATGCGAAACGTTCTAGACATTTCCACGAGCTCTTCTGGAGGTTTAGCGGCCTCATGTCACTGGAGGTTTTGAAAATAAGTTCGTTAACGTAAGTGGCTTGAGAAGAAGAGGAGAATTATTGAGGCTGTCATCGAGATGCTCATCATGGCCTTCAAGACCCTGTATCCGTACCGTACTTAGCCGAGGTACTTGCGTTGACATCATCTCTGTTCTACTCAGGGTGTTATTTTTCATCAAACACTTCTATCGACTTCAAAATTCGTTTTGAAGATGGCACTGGCAATTTCTAAAAGGAGTTAGAGGCTATCACGGCCAACATGTTGTTCAGAGTTATTAGGGTGATGTTAGGGACTTCTCGATCATTGAGCGAGCTCAAATCGCGATGTAGACTGTTGAGCCTCATTATCAGTCATGAAGAAAGGTGACATTCCCAGTGCGAATCACTTCATGTTGGAGGTTTGATAAGAACGGTGCCCGATGGTCTGGAAGGTAAGGTAGCTCATGAAGCCAATTGATAAGATCGTCTTCGGCTATGTAAGCGCACCGTGTGTGTAAATGTACATATATGCTGATATTCTATTTCCTCGTTGCTTCCTATCGTGTAAGCTCGGGTCCTCCTCATGCGCAATCATAGATCTTCCATCATTTCTCTTCTACCAAAGTAACCCTCTATTGCTTGCTCTTGCCAAGCTTGGCCTTGATCTCAGCCACAACGGCAGCGGTGACCTCCTTTGTCGTCGCCTTGCCACCGAGATCAGCAGTGACAATACCGTTACCGGTGACGTTCTCGACGCATTCCATAAGTTGCGTCGCGGCCTCCTTCTCACCGAGCCACTCCAGCATCTCGGCAGCGGTCCAGAAGGTCGCAACGGGGTTGGCGACACCCTTGCCGGTAATATCAAAGGCGGAGCCGTGGATGGGCTCGAACATGGAGGGGTTCTTGCGGCTGGGGTCCAGGTTGCTGGTAGGAGCGATACCAATGGAGCCAGCGAGGGCAGCAGCGAGGTCGGAGAGAATATCCGCGTGCTGGAGCCTTCGTTAGTCCCCTAATCATACATAAACTAAGTTGACAAACATGTACTTACTAGGTTGGTGGCCACAATGGTGTCCAAGCTCTTAGGGTTAAGGACCATTCTTGTCGTCATGGCGTCAACGAGCATTTTGTCAAGAGAGACATCGGGGAAGTCCTTGGCAACCTCATAGACAACCTCATCCCAGAGGACCATGCCGTTACGCTGGGCGTTGCTCTTAGTGACAAAAGTGAGAAGCTTGCGGGGACGGCTACGGGCCGTCTCGAAAGCAAAGCGGATCAGACGCTCAACACCGTGGCGGGTGAAGATTGAGACCTCGGTGGCAGTCTCCCAGGGGAAGCCGCGGTGCGAGCGACCACCCTGGCCGGCGTACTCGCCCTCGCTGTTCTCACGGATGATGACCCAGTCCAGATCGCCCTCGGCGCAGTTGCGGAGGGGAGACTGGGTACCGCGGAGGACACGGGTGGGGCGAACGTTGGCGTACTGCTGGAAGGGCTGGCAGATTGCCAAACGGAGACCCCAGAGGGAGATATGGTCGGGGACATCTGCGCCGGTTAGTGGTGTGCACGGGTTGAGTCTTGACTTGCGGAGATAACATACCGGGGGCACCGACGGCGCCGAAGAGGATGGCGTCGTGCTTCTTGAGCTGCTCAAGGCCGCCGTCCGGGATATACTTTCCGGTCTTCTTGTAAGTCTCGGAGCTCCAGTCGTAGTCGGTGAAGTTAAGGTCGAATGTGCCAAGAGTCTCGGAAAGAGCCTTGAGAACCTCCACACCGGCCTCGATGACCTCCGGGCCGATGCCATCAGCCCCCATGGAGGCGATGCTGTAAGACTTTTGGGCGGGGAGTGCACTGGGCGACATCTTGAATGAATGGGAGGGGGTTAAGGTGGGTGGATGTATGTGGTGATACTATGATATGAGGGGTTAGAGTCGAGGGGTAATTATGATTCGTTTCTTTCCCTTGATTATAAGATGAGATAGGTCTTGAGGTTGGTGGTGATGGCTGTGCTGCAGGGTATGTCAGAGCGCAGTGAAGTTGTCTTCTTTTGTAACCGTCAGACTCCCGCCGACAACGGCTAGATCACCGTCTTCATCGCCCACCATCTCCGGGAATGCGCCGCAAGTGTCGGGAGTTTGTGGAGTTGGGGTTCGTGGTGGAGGCGATCTGGGGTCCGGGGAGCGGTATTGACTTTGTCCGCGGATGTGTCTTTCGCCGGCGGACAAAGAAAAGTCCGTAGGACTATCATTTGACGGTATTGAGTTATTTCCTATTTGCCTCCCACGCAACACAGGATGAGCCTTTTAACGCAGCTACTGTGAATCTCGATTAGTCTTACTCAGAGTCAGTTACGAGCTTCCCCACGTTTGAAAGCATTTGAAAGCATATCAACACGTGCATCCCTCTAACGATAGCTCACGCACCCTCCTCGGTTTCGGGCTTGAGAGGTGTTTTTCAACTGGCAAGTTTTTTGTCGCCAGGTGGTAGAGTGTCAAGGTAATATCTCACCATGATTGACACGACAGCCTTGGAAGCCGTTATCCAGCAAGTCCTCCCCTCAATCAAGTCACATAGAGCGGAGTTGGCGACCCCCTTTATTCTTGGCCTTTCGGGCCTGCAGGGAAGTGGAAAGTCAACATGGGCTGAGGCTCTTACCAACACACTCAACGCCAAGTATGGCATCAATACAAGAACGCTTTCACTAGACGACCTGTACCACGACCATGACCAGCTGGTATCATTGAGAGATTCTAATCCCGGAAATGGCCTTCTCCGGACTCGCGGACAACCCGGGACACATGACGAGGATCTAGCGCGACGCTTCTTCGACGATGTGTCAAAGCCGCAGTCAAATCAGACAGACTCAGAGCCCGTCAAGTGGCCGTCATTCGACAAAAGTCTCTTCAGCGGTGAGGGAGGCAGAGCCCCAGAGTCACAGTGGGACACCGTGCCGAGGAACCCACCTCTGGAGGTTCTCATCTTCGAGGGTTGGTGCCTTGGTTTCCAGCCACTGTCACCCAAGGAAGTTGAGGAGAAGTGGAAAAGAGCCAAGGAATCATCAACAGCAAACTCCGAGGACATTCAGCTATCCACAACGACACTAGCCAGCCATAGTCTCGAGCATCTTCAGCTCATCAACCGGAACCTGGAAAGGTACTGCGAGAGCTTCATGGGCCCCTGGCGCTTCGACGCATTCCTTCACCTCAGCACAGACCAGTTAGTCAACGTCTACCACTGGCGTCTGGACCAGGAGAGGGCGTTGCGGGAGAAGAAAGGTGCGGGCATGACAGATGCGGAGGTTGTTCGTTTTGTTCAGGGGTACATGCCCGCGTATGAGCTGTATCTAGAGAGGTTGACCAACGAGTCGTTTTTCGCACAGCAGGATGCTAGACGAAAGGCTCATGTTCGCGTTATATTAGACTCTAATCGAAAAGTCCTAGGCGTCTCCAAGGCGTAGTAGGCATCTACAAGCCATGATTCATCTCATCTCTATTGTCGTCTAATATACGAACTCGCGATCATAACTTAGCGTCGTATCGTCTATCTCCGTTTCATCTTCCAGATCACCTTGTGCGTAGAATATGCCCTCTTGCCAAAGCCTGTGGATCTAGACCTACTAGACTCATTTCCATGTCTCAATCTAGGAAGATTCCAATTCATATGATCCCAAGGATCAACAAAACCCCATGCGCAACTCTCCATTAGTCTGTATCTTAGCGATCCGGGGTAAGTCAGTCCCACGTCTCTGGGCCAGATACGCCCCCGCAAGCCCGTCCGACCGGATGGGTCAGCAAAGTGACCCGTCAAATAGCCTTAGCAACACCAATCCAGATGAACATGTGCCCCTAGCTCGTCGAGTTCCCCCTCATCATAACCCAGCTAAACGTGGTGAAGAACCTGGCTTGCCATGCCATTTCCCCGCGTCCCCGCAGATTTACCCCAAATGCCCCGGTAGTTTCTTTGTCCGCGTAAGCTAGTATGAGTCCGGGGAACCAGGGAGACTTTTCCTCGTTTGTTTGCGAGGAAACCCTCTAGGGAAAAGGGACACCGGGCCAGGTTTCTGTTGGCGTAGAAGACAAAACATGGCATGATTAAACACAACCCCGTGGAGTTACCCCGGACTGAGCACAGATATTCTGGGGGAAAAGACAGGCAGATCCAAGGTATAAGAGTTGATCTGACGCCTGTCAGTCTCGTTTCTTTGCAACCCACGGACTCAACGATCTCAGCGGTCAACCTTCCTCTTCCTACTTGCTGCATATGACCAATCGTCCCAAATTCCTCCCGTCATCTCAATTGAGTCTGTACAAAAACAAAGACCACAATGGCTCACGAGAAGAAGCAAGATTTGGACCTTGAGTCTAAGCCCAACGACAACTTTGTCGAGATGTCGACTGAAGATGAGAAGGGTGGCGTGTTGCAGCCTGGAGCCGATTACTCTGGTGCTGTGGCGAAGACGAGCGCAGAAGAAATTGCCCTTGTCAGAAAGCTTGACTTTAGAATCATGCCGACACTTTGGTAGGTTCTCAATTTCCATATTGTTGATTCGACTCAATAGCTGACATGTCTTAGGTGCATGTACTTTCTGAACTACGTACGTCGAATTTGTGTTTGCTACGGCAAATCCGAGCGACAAACTGACTTGATGCACAGCTCGACAGAAACGCAATCGCCCAGGCCCGTCTGGATGGTCTCGAAAAGGATTTAGGTCTCCAGGGCTCACAGTACAACACCTGCATCTCAATCCTCTTCGTCGGGTAAGTTCAACTCCTCCAAACTCCAGCTTTCCGAACACAACGCTGATGGTACGACCTACAGCTACCTCCTTATGCAAATCCCCTCCAACATGCTCATGTCCTCGAAACACGTCCGGCCATCCATCTACATGGCAATCTGCATGATGGCATGGGCTCTCGTTTCGGGCTGCACCGCCCTCGCAAAGAACTACACCCACCTTGTCATCGTCCGCTTCTTCCTCGGCGTGACCGAAGCCCCCTTCTACCCAGGCGCCATCTACATGCTCTCCATCTTCTACACCCGCAAGGAAATCGCCACCCGTCTGTCTATCCTTTACTCGGGAAACATCTTTGCCACGTCCTTCTCGGGCCTCATCGCCGCAGCCGTCTTCAACACTATCGACGGCAACCACGGGTTGAAGGGATGGCAGTGGCTGTTCATCATCGAGGCGTGCTTGACCTTTGGCGTCGCCGTCATTGGCATGTTTACACTCGCTGACAGCCCTCTTACGACCCGCTGGCTGAAGCCCGAGGAGCGTCAACTCGCTCACGATCGTATGCTCAGGGATACCGTCGGCGTTGAAGAGAGCAAGGGTGCCAAGGCAGGCTTCATGCAAGCCATTCGCGACCCTCGTCTCTGGCTCCTCTGCTTCATCCAAAACATGCATCTCGTGAGTCCAATTCTGATCCTCCACCGAATGTTCATATTCTGACAATGATCCTAGTCTGCATGCGGCTTCAACAACTTCTTCCCAACCGTCGTCGGTTCCCTCGGCTTCAACGACACCATCACCCTCGTCCTCACCTGCCCGCCGTACCTCATCTCCGGCATCTTTGGCTACCTCGTTGGCATCTCCTCTGGTAAATACAACGAACGTACCTGGCACATCACCGCGTGTATGGGCATAGCCATTGTCGGTTTCGTCATCTCGTGCGCGACTCTCAATACGGCGGCGCGGTACATTGCCTGCTTCCTTTTCGCGTCTGGAGCGTATGCTGTCAACTCGTGCATCCTGGGCTGGGTTTCGGCGACGCTGGGATCTACGCAGGAGAAGAAGGCTGTTAGTCTGTCTATTGTAAACGTTATCGCTAATGCGTCGTACATATACACTGCTTACTTGGTACGTAAATCTCTCGCGTCACTTTTTGCTAGGGTTGGAGCTAACGATAATCTTGCAGTACCCCAAGAGCGATGGACCTCGGTACCTCACGGCTATGTCAAGCAACGCCGCTTTTGCATTTGCTTGTATTGCTGGTACGTGGGCGTTGCGGTTCTGGTTGGTTTCTACGAACAAGAAGATGGGCGCGAGCGGTACCAAGTATGCCTACTGAAGGCCGGAAGAAAGCATTCGGTCACGCTGGAGAGAGGTTGCACCACTACACCGCTTCGAATATAATTATGTTGAGGGGTTGTATTGAATATATAATTTTCATATGAGGATGAGAGATGTCGCAGCTACACATGCTGTGTTGGCTATACCCATGCTTCGTGTCAAAACCTTGATTGTCAACATGCACTACTTCTCAAGTTGATCAACAAGTCGGCCCCGCTTGTCTCGTGAGCGTTGCATCCTGTGGGACCACGACCCGAACTGGCGGGTTGTCGGTGATCGTCAGTTCCAGTCTGTCGGTATCTTTTCCCAGAGCTAATAGTGGTGAGCCAGATCGCTGGGCCGGAGATCTCATCCTCAATAAAGGGTAGGCCCAACGTAGATCTTGGTTTCTGTTTGGTCCAACTCTTTGGAAGATCCATAGGCTCACTTGCAATGATACCAATTACTAATCTGCATTCATATTGCGACCCGTGGAGTTGAAAACCAGTGGCCTTGCGCGGTTTCCGAAACAGCATGCAAAAAATTCAAGACTTATTGGAAACGGCGCTATTTCGCATGTGGAGTTGCAGAGACAAACTGCCTGCCTCTATTTACTAGGAACATGGGTATCAAAGATCAAAGAAGTATCGATACTCCAGCTTCTCCTCCGTAGTAGTCATATACGCAACCTCGGCCTCCATCAGAGTTCTCTCTGTATTCCTCATTAAGCATTACCGCAAATACGACCACGTAGGATCTACAGACGGATCGAACTGCGCCGCCGCCAGAAATGGATAATCAATCGCCCCAAAAGAGTTGGCAAACAACTGATCATACCAAACCATAGACTCCTGCCCCTCGCCAGGCGCATTCTCCGAAGCCCCCATCGCAGGGAACGACGTAGCCGCGCCCAGCGATAGAGAAAACGGCTGGCTGTCAAAGTTGGGAGAATCCTGCTGCGCAGTCCCCTGGAACCCAGACTGCGCCCCCGGCGTGCTCGCCGTCCACCCCGCGTTGACGGACGGTCCCGATGCCGGTGAGGCCTGCGTGGGCCATCGACCGGACTGGTCATCTGCCGGTCCTGAAAGTCCGTCGCTTTGGTTCCGTGGCCAGATTGTATTTTCTGGCGCGACGAGGCCCGGCTCGTCTGGCCGGCCCGAGGACGCGGCGACAGAAGGGGAGAAGCGGGCTCGTAGGCTGGGTCTGGTTGGCTGCTGTGTGGTTGTGGAGTCGGAGCGTAGGCCTCTGGTTCTGCTTGAGCTGCTGTTCGGTCGAGCCTGTTGACCGAGGTCTGTTCGAAGATGGGTGTTGGGTGCTAGGTTGCTGGTGCTTGGTTGTCGTCTGAGCGGGTTGCCCGGGACGGATAGTTCTCTTACAGCTGCGGTGAGCTCGTCGACTGCGGAGAGGCAGTATTCGGGCCATGATGTGTCGCGAGAGGCAATGTGGCGCAGAATTTCTTTGCCTGATTCAACGTGTCTGCAAAAGTCAGTTTACTTAGCCCTCAAGATTGCTTTCATAGTGAGAAAGTTGAGTGGTATGCTTACTTTAGCGCACTGGCCAAAGGCAATTGCCGTTCAAAACCAGCGTAAATCAGGATGAATGCGCTGATCCATACAGCCCATGTGAACGACGGCTGAAGCAACGGTTCAAGCAAACACGTGCTCGTAGGATCGCCAGGAATCTTACTCTGACTATGATGCCTCTTCAAAGCAATGAATATGGACTTGGCAGCAAAGATGCAGTTTTGTAGACCAGCAGAGTACGCCGGGCTCGACGGGTCGGACGTCATCATCGGGCGATTGAGAGAGATCATGGACTCATACTTTAGCAGAAGCAAGAAAATTCGGTGTCCCGCGGATATTGGTGGCTGTGGCGTGGCTTCATCCTGGGTGTGCTCGTCTTCGACCGCGTCGTGGATCTCGTTTGACCATTTTGCGAGCTCTGCTTGGACGTAACTAGATCGGTCTGCGGTATCGTCGCGTGAGTGTATTGATTTATTCCGCAGCTCCAAGATTAGCCCCCGTATCCGTGCGTGCTTGACCAAGTATGTGAGCAGCTGTAGCCTGTTGTCTTCGGCGTCGGCAAGTGTTCCGTGCTTTTCTTCGCCGGGATAGCACACATCGACGTCGTCGTCCCGGATGTCTAGCGGGAGGCCTAGAGCTTGGCATGAGAATCGCTCCGTGCAGTATATGCACCAAAAGACACGTCGGCGCATGTGCGCCTCCTCTTTAGTGAAGAAGGGGTATCTCGAAGGACACCGGTGCAAGCCCAGGTGGAAAGCCATTCTGACGATCAAACCGCCTAGTCTCGATGCCGAGTTCAGTCTCAACATGGAGACGAGAAACAGTTGTATGGCAAGGGCAGCTTGTGTGGCTTGGATCGAAGCTGGTTGGTAGAGGGCGAATTGTGACGCCGACATTGCCTCCTCGACTGTGCGGAAGACGAGGGAGGATGGGACTGGCTGAGAAAAGGGAGCCTTTTGGCGACTGTCAGCTAGAGAGATTGATAGTATCGACTTGACAATCGAGCGCTCGAGATGGCCGAGAGCAGCCACGCCGCCAGCACTAACTTCCTCAAAGAGGTTGAGTACATCTGGGGCACTGAGGAAAGGAAGCGTCGGGTGCCATGCTTCAAAGTAGCTCCTCGACCAGTCGACGAGTTGCTCAAAGGTCGGATTGAAGTCATCGCCTTCGGGTTCTGGTATCAACTCAGAGCTGCGCCAGAGGTTTTGCTCGTCTCCATCACGCGATGAGGTCTCCCGCTGGAGCTGGTCGTCTTCTCCGGGGACGAGGTCGCTAATGTTGTTAGTGGACTGAGATGTCCTGAGGGCGGACTTGCGGGCCAGCCTGACATAAACGCCCCGGATAAAGTGAATGCCGCTGCCTGAGCCAACGAAGCGGGCGGTGTCATGCTTGCCCGTGTCTCGCATCAAGCCATACTCGCGTGTGGGACGGTCTGTTGAGCCCGAGTGTTTTCGCTTGCGTGAGTGGTTGAAGTGTGCCGGGCTGAGGGTTCCCGACTCAGAGGTGGCATTGGGCGACTCTACGGCGTCCATTCGGAGGGGGTGGGATGGCCGTCCTGGTGGTGAGTGAAGATCTGGGGATTGATAGCCCGTCTTCAGTGGACGGTTTGAGGAACGGTGGGGACCCGAAGCATGGTGTGATTGTGGGGAAGAGCAGAGAGAGAAGACCGCCTTGGGAGACAAGACAGTTGTCCGCCGAGGTACAAGGAGAGTGAACCTATGAAGGAACAGAGGAGAGGAGAGAAAATGGAGAGGAAGGCGGTCAACGGACGTTGTTGTGCGGAAGAGAACTTGGCAAAAGTGCCAGAGGTGCCAAGCCTGGGGTAAGATCAGCCAACTATTCGCCTTTGGAACATTGTGCGAGAGCGAGATTTGAGAGAAACGAGACTATGAGGACGAAAAAAAGCATCGTTGTCCGAGAAAGGAAACCAGCGAGAGGCTGACGCGCCCGCGTCGGGGGCGACGTCGGTGAGGGTGGAGCCATGACACGGCACGTTCCGGTGGGTGGGGCACCGGCGGACAAAGAAAACCCCGCAGCGGCCATTATGTTTTGTTCTTGAACACCAGTTTTGCGCCGGCCATGCTCGATGGACTAGGGAGGACGACAACGGCAATAGTGGTTTTCAATACGAAATTTTACTTCGAGTTCAATTTTCCAGAAAGAAGAGGGAATCGCAATATGTCCCGAAATAGCAGCGAGAGAGAAGGCAGCGCTTTGCAGAGTCCCATTGCCTGCGAGAGTTGTCGCCAGAGGAAACGACGGGTTAGTCCGACAATGTGTCTTTAGGCGACTCTGACCACGGCAGTTGACTAACACCGTTCAAGTGTGATAGGAAGTTGTAAGTGGCTCCCCGGCACTCTGAGAGGACCCTTGTCTGGCCATGTCCTGAGGCTGAATATTCTTCCCCGCAGACCATTCTGTCTCCAATGCAGCCACGAGCCTGGACGATGCCAATACCCAGAGCAGAGCAAAAGGTATGCAACCATCTACATACAGTCAGTCAGATAGCCATGATGAATACTAACAACAAGTGATCAGGGGAATTCCTAATGGGTATCTCAACAAACTAGAAACCCGACTCGCCGAGACCGAAGCTGCTCTCTTCCGCGTGCTCTCGGGAGCCCTTGATCATACCCAAGTTTTCGACTCTGCCTCGTCACCGGCCCTCTTACCCCAAGCTGCATGGACACCAAGACAGAACAAGGTCGACCGTGTCAAGGAATGGGATAGTCTCCCGTTGCAGACGCCTGATGACATCCAAGCCTGGTACCGATCCAAGGCTACAGAGCACAATGATCCTGCCATCGACCTTCCTGCCGCGAGTCCGCAGTCGCTCATATCGACGGTATCGGATCCTATGTTTGCGCCCCCCCCTCCGCCGAGAGACCCTAGCTCAGTACCTGGATCAGTGTCAGACCACCAGGGAATTTCTGATGCGGTCATTGAGCCTCAGCTTCGAGCCATGACGCCAATGGTCTCTACTCCTGTGAACAGGACATCGTCTGATAGCCTCAGCAAGGCCAAGGAGTTGTCCAAGTCGCAGCAGAACCTTTACTTCTGAGGCAGATGAGAGTATTGACACCTTTGTTTGTCAGACAATACCGTGGCAAGGCCATTAACTCAACCCAACTCAACTTGGGTAGCATCCAACGTTCGGGACGCGGCGAGAGATAATGCGACATGATTCTCGGGTTACACCAACCTTGTGAATATCAAAGAAGTGTAAAGGCGGAAATGCGTCGCCTACTCGCGGCTTTGAGGGGCAGAAGAATTCCCCCGCCACGGCGCCGAGCTACCCCGCAGCGACCATTCCATTCCGCGGCGGCCCGGTTCCCACACCTACCCGCTCGGCTTGCGGCGGAATTGCGGAATCGCCCAATTCCAAACAGCAATGACCTCACGCTGAGACCCTGAAGCTTCATCTTCTCCAGAACTCTTGAAGAACAGAGAGACATCGTCTTGTTATTGTCTATTGAAGCATTGTTCACTACCAATACCTTGAACGAATACTCTCTCCAAAGAGACAAACAACGCCATCATGTCAAACACGCAATCTTGGGTCTCTGTATCACCCAAAAGCCACTTCTCGCTGGCAAACATCCCCTTCGGCATCATCTCCACAACCTCAGACCAGACTCACCGGCCCGCCATCGCCATTGGCGACCATGCCCTCGACCTCAAGGCCTTTGCAAAGGCCGGCGGCTTCCACGCCCTGCCCTCCATTCAAGACCACGTCTCCGTCTTCTCCTCAACCACACTAAACGACTTCGCCGCCCTAGGCCGCAAAGTCCACAGAGAAGTCCGCACATATCTGCAGTCCGTCCTCGCAGAAAACACCCCGCACGCAGGCCTCCTCAAAGACAACGCCGACCTGCGCAAGACGGCCCTGGTCCCCTTCTCCGAGATCCAGAACCACCTGCCCCTCGCCATTGGCGACTACACCGATTTCTACGCCGGCAAGAACCACGCTTATAACGTCGGCGTGCTCTTCCGCGGCCCGGATAATGCGCTGCAGCCAAACTACGTGCATCTCCCAGTCGCGTACCATGGTCGCGCGAGCAGCGTCGTCGTCTCCGGCACGCCCATTCGCAGACCGTGGGGCCAGATCCTCAAGGACCCCAAGGCCGAGCCCAAGGTGCCGACGCTCGCGCCGTGCCAGAGGCTCGATATTGAGCTGGAGATGGGCATGTTCCTCTGCCGGGAGAACAAGCTTGGTGAGCCGGTACCCGTCGACCAGGCCGAGGAGCACATCTTTGGCTACGTTCTGATGAATGATTGGAGCGCTCGCGACATCCAGGCGTGGGAGTATGTTCCTCTGGGACCCTTTACCTCAAAGAACCTGGGCACGAGTATCAGCCCGTGGGTTGTTCTTGCGGATGCGTTGGACGGAGCCAAGACGGCTGGTATCGAGAACAAGACGGAGTTGCAGCCCTACTTGCGCGAGAGCAAGAAGAACAACGTTCTAGGCGTCGACCTGGAAGTTGACATTATCAGTACGTTCCCATTCTGATCCCATGAACCCTTCCCTGATTGAACATGCTAACGCTAACATGTGTCACTTGTCCAGCTGCGAGCGGAAACAAGACCACAATCAGCCGCACCAACTCAAAGAACCTGCTCTGGTCCTGGCCGCAGATGATTGCCCACCACACAATCACCGGCTGCAACCTGCGACCGGGCGATCTGCTGGGATCTGGCACGATTTCTGGCACAGAGCCCGGCACCGAGGGAAGTATCCTCGAGCAGACGCAGGGGGGCAAGCAGGCCGTGCAATTGACCGGAGGCGAGGAGCGTAAGTTCCTACAGGATGGCGATACCCTCATCATCCGCGGCTGGAGTGGTCAGGAAGGCGCGTTGGTTGGATTTGGTGAGGTTTCGGGCAAGATTGAGGCTGCGCTGAAGCTCTTTTGATCGCGACAATCGTGATCGAGAGATAGAATGAGCATGAAATAATGAAAAGTCCTTCATTTTGTGCATATAGCATGCGAGTTTCATTCCGTGACATATCTGGTCATCTTGGTCACTGATTGATCATGAGATGGGCGAGGCAAATCTAGCTGCAACTGCTTATTAACTTCAGTTGACCTATGATGACAGCTTATTTGGCCCTCAATTCATCAGGAGTATCAGGCTGATTAAAGTAATGCGCTTTCACAACAGCCGGATTCTCCTTCAACCCCTCCACAATCTTCCTCACAGTCGGATACGGGCTCAAATCAACCCCAAACCTCTCGGCATTCCAATACGCAGGCAACAAACACACATCCGCCAACGAAATCTCATCACCAACAGAGCACCTCCCCGCCCACTCCTTCGCAACAGCTTCATACGCCGCAAACCCATCCGCCATCAACTCGCGGTTCCACTGTTCCGCATTTCCGCCCATGGCCCTGATCCGCCTCATGATCCGCATATTCGTCACGGGCTGGATGTCGCAGGCGACAGTGTTGACCAGGCTCCGGACCACAGCGCGCGTCTTTGCATCCTTGGGTAGGAGGGGTGTGGTGGATGGGTGGGTTTCTTCGAGGTACTCGAGGGCGGCGACGGATTGTGTGACTTTGAAGTCTGCGTCAGACCTGTTGACGAGGAGGGGTACGCTAGCGGAGGGGTTGAGGGCGCGGTGGGTGTCGGAGAGGTGTTCGTCTTTGAGGAGGTTGGTTGGGATTGTGGTGTAGGAGATGGATTTGAGGTTCAGGGCGATGCGGAGGCGGGCTGAGCAGGAGGAGCGGAAGTAGGAGTAGAGGATGTAGTCTGGTTCGGACATCTTGGTGGTTGAATAATACGTCAGGTACTGATAGTTGATATCTTGAGATTCACTGCGGAGCTGCAAGGTAGAAGAAGGCCAGGCCAACGACACATGCGGACTCGGGCTCGGTCTTATTTCACTGATCCCATGGCTGATACATCACACACGTGTAAGCATGACAATTCCGCTTGCTTGAGAGATCTGCTCGACACGCGAAGGGCGTGGGAGAACCGCTCCTAGCCTTCCTATGCCGACGAAGATGGGATTGGACGAGGAGGCAAGCTGCAGCCACCCGGGAGGTTCCTGCGGGGAAGAAGGATCCCAGCGGCAAGCCGACTGCGGGGAAGACGTAGGTATTGGCATCGTATAAAAGCTATGGAAATGAGGTCAATGATTGGTCCGTCGCTCTCTCGGGTGTCTGCTCCCCAGGTCGATCGATGAGGGCGGAATTGCGGAATGGGCACGGTTTGTCAGAACAGCACACAGCTGGTTCCGCAAATATCCCCATATGGAGTTCGTTAGTTCAGTACTGCGATTTAATACGAGGATCCTCTAAGCAAGATTTTTTGTTTGATTTGGCGATCGGGGAGTTGGAGGTTTTTCACGGAATTAGAAGAGATGGGGATGCTGGTGTTGGGTAAAGAAATCAGTGAAGGTGGTCAGCCGTAAGGCCCCCAGTGATGCATCATATCGTCTATCTCACGATCCAAAGTAGATACTGGCACTTGAATGATCTCATGTCCTATACGTTTCTTGGATCTATTGGCATCTGGTCTAAACTTCCGCCCCAATGCCTCTTCAAGCTCTTCCACGCAGATCCTGCAGCTCATGGTTCAGTTCTGAGATCTCATCGTACTGCTCTTCAATCTTGTATACCTGCTCCACAATCTGGCTCCCAGTGTCTTCAATGATAAGCAACGTCGCAAGATTGGCGCAGATCGCCGCGACAGCACCAAGCGGAATACTGGACTGAGGATAATACGGATAGACAGGCGCGCTAGCCAACAGAGTGACAAAGGCCAGGGTAACCAAGCAGTTGAAAGTAATGGGCCACTTCGTCTCTATCCCTTTGGGAGGCTTCTTTCCTTCTTTCTTAAACCAACCGAGTGCAGAGAACCATTGCATCAGCTGAGGCTTGACAATGGCATAGAGCCCGCCGAAGCCTAATAGTTGTTGGCTCAGTGTTGAGTGGAAGTTGCTGTCGTACATAGGAACGCCGTCTGGGGCCTCGCATAGGAATGTTGACAGCACTGTGAATGGCAGTGACACCACCACAAGCCAAGTAACGAGAGAAAGGCAGAGAGTGCGCCAGAGCTTGGGCTCCTTCAGGTTCGATCGATTCCTTGATGCCATAGTTTTGCCTCCACTTCTCATCTGAGGGGGTCTCTTTTGCAGCTTCTTTGGGCCGGGCCCTTTTGACTGTCCTGTCCGTGGCCGAAGTTTGTTCATGTCAATCGAAACGACCTCAATAGCCGAAGACATGGAAGGAGTCTTGAATATTCCCGGTTCGGGTACGAGTGAGAGTTTTGCTGTATGCTCAATTAGCCTGGGAGGTCCTAGGTATGTCCAAAGGAAACAACATGAGCTTCGAATATCATGTTCCATCACTTACCTTGCTCCTCTTCTTCCAAGGTCGTAATGACATTCCGGCACTCCTGGACATTGCCATCAAAGAAGTCAAATGTCGCATCGACACTCACGCGCAGCTTCTCCATGACTCCAAGGGAAACTTCTTTTTGGAGACTTTCCATCAAGCTTTGGAGCACCGTCCAGCTCTCTCGCGGCCATTGAAGCGCCGACTCAAACGCTGCAACCCTATCGCGTAGCTCAGAGAGTGTGCCATTTCTCCAGGCCCCAAACACCTTGTTCCAGACCCCTCTGTTGGGATAAGTGAGCAGCGTCTGCCCCTGCAGTAGGCCCAGTGCTTGATTCCCGTTCGGGTATGAGTTATACATCTCGAATTTTGGAAAGTTCTCGTCAACGTCCTTTAAAGTCGTAAGCTCTTTGAGCAGAACATGAAGTCGAACTACAAGCTCAGGGCTGTGTGCTGCGAGGACTACAAAAGCGGAGTTTACCCCTGGCGTAAACCAAGGTTCATTCCAGTGACCCAAGAGCTTCAACGAGGAGAGGGGGTCAACCTCGTACTCCAACTGGTAGTATTGCTGAATAGCTACTTTGGCACTACGCTGCAGAGCCTCCGTGGAGGTTTTGAGGATTTCAGGCTGGTCTAAGTCATCGTAAAGAAAGGGAAAAGATTGGCGATTTGCCTCAACATCGCTTTCATGGGCGCTGGTGCGAAAGCATGATTTGGCGCTATCCCAACCCAGCAGAACCGGGAGAGGATTGACTACCGCCTCGACCATTGTATCAACGTCACAGAGGGGTATCTTGTTGCGCAAGATTGCCGAATGTTTCATTTGTGCCAATTGTTGGGGATTTATATGCCCCTCCAGTTATTTAGGCGAACCATGAGGCATCCCAAGAGTTGTCTGATGGCGCGCCCAGCCGGGAACTTGCATGCGACTAACGGACATAGCGCGACGAGCTGGAAATCTTCGGCCAGTAACATCTCAATCTCGCTCCTAGCGCTGAATTTCATCCAGAGTCTTCAGGCACTCTGCTATCTGTTGGCACAACATGATTCGCATCTATCGCAGGTCGCTGCCAGCCACCGGCGCAAAACGCCTTGCACTATCTTGCACAACAAGACGAGGCGTCTCATGTTGAAGCCTTGATGCTCACAGAATCGTCTGGGTTGCTTGCTAATCAATCAGGGGAATCCGCCTTGGTGGATGACGACATCAAATTGAAAGCTGACTGGAACCTACTTGACCTAGACGGTACATGGCCAGGGAGAAGCGACAACATCTGACTTTTGAACTTTGTCAGTATCACCGCTCTGAATGGTGAACCCAGTTTTATCATAGCGCTTAAGAACAAGCAAGAACAAGAGAGTGAGAAGGTAGTGGTGTTCCGCTGTAAGGCTTTCAATGTAAGCCGAGCCTCAGTAGCTGAAACTGGTGCGTCGGCGAGACTTGCCTCTAAACTTTTCGGGAAGAGGATTAAAGTGCGTGCAGGAATAATTAATGGTGTAAGAAAAGCGGGCTACTCCGGGTCCCGGCATCATTGCACTCAATCTGAGAAACGCGCTAACGATATGCATAGATTAATCTTTGTCTTCCAACCCCACCTAAGGTCATATATCGGACGGAATAATTACAATGTCACTCTCAAAAGGACTTTGGAAACAACGCCCTTCGGAGACATATGGTCCATGCTCCAGGAGACTGCTAGGCGAACCATCCTAGATGTAGTTCCGAATAGAACTTTTCATCTGAATATGTTCGTCCCAACATCATGTGCCAACCCCTGGCCGGCTCTCAGGGGTTCATCGCCTCTCAGGGGACTCAGCTTCGTTCATATAAAGCTGTTAGACTCTATCCTACTACCATTTCTCGTCTACTACATTGCCCAGAGACGAAACAGAATTTACCTTTGAACCTTTCTGGTATTCATTTGAGCTCAATCAGGAACTATGAAGGGCACCAACACAGCTATTGGAGGCGTCCTCGCTATACTTCTGGGTCTAACCCAGGCGAACTCTGACATCGTTTCCCTCTTCACCAATGGCGCAGCCTACATCCAGGAGGCCAGTGCCACTCTCGTTCTTCCCAAGCTACCTAGCTCTGTCTCAGGAGACGTCGCCATATGGAGTGCCATCATGATGGAGAACCAGGCATCCTTCCTGCAAGGCGTAACCTCTAACTCTCCTAGTGGGTAAGAAGAAAGATGGCCTGCCTTTAAGTCTTCTCAAGATAATTGACTAATCGTGTTGCAAAGATCATACTGTAACGACGCAGGAAAGAGTTGGTGCAACTTTGCGTACACCCTAGTCGGTAAGTGACTCGGCCTGCAAGAATCAAGTTGAAACACCCAAAGACCCCGTCTGACATGACAACGCGACAGGCTCAAATCCGACCGTTGGTGACCCTGTCACTGCCTCTCCTGGATCCACAATTAGGACGCACTGTAAGTTAGTCCAGCTGGTTGCTAGGTGATGTGGTGACTGAAGAAATCGGCAGACAAGTTGAACTCGGCAACGAATCTCTGGGACCAAGATGTCTACATTGATAACAAACTCGCTTCCTCCGTCTCAACCAGTGAGTGCATTTTCACTTGCTGTCTATTGTTTGTTGTAACAAAACTGACAGAGTCTTTGAAGGCAAAGGACAGAAAGGAAACATCTTTTATATTTCTATCGAGTGCGCGTCTGGTGGCTGCGCCGAGCACCCTGCGCACAGTAAGTAAATCAAGCCTTCCGCAAGAGGATTGACAACTAACGATGAAATAGGCTGGGAAGATGTCTCTATCGTTCTTACCCAAGCTGATGAAAGCTTTGGGCACACCGGGGGCTGGGATCATGGGGCTACTGGCGGCGACATGTCATCTCCCGACGGCGGCAAGACTTGGAATTTCAGCACTCTCAACATCCCGGCACAGAAGGCTGAGTAGCGGTTCACCATTCAAATTGTAGCTGTCGATGACTTGTTTCTGCGGCTTTGCATATACTTTCAAACGAAAGAACTTGTAAATACATTCAAACATCTGTATATGGACGGCATATGCGCCTAAATTATCCACTCCTAATAGGAATTCAGTCATGCATGACGGCACATTGAGAGAACCAAAGAGCCGAACTCTTTGGGTCACTGAAATTGCAACCTCTTCTCTCATCTCCGATTATCCAAAAGCGCCAGCACTTGAAGTCCATTCTTCCGATTCACCTTGCAAGGTTCTCACTACTTCAGGACTGTGATTCGGATCGGTGCTTGTCCACCATTGACAGATACCAGCTCGTAGCCAAACACATAAAGTCTCCGAGATCCCGGACTGGCCACTGAAGGGAACAAGCAAGAGACCTACTGGCATGCTCCAGTCGTTGGGAGGTGCTTTAATCTCTGCGAGGCCCAGAAGTAAGAGAACTGCGTCTGGGTGCTGTTGACTGAAAGCAATCGCTTCTTTGCGCGCAAGTTCAGGGCCATGGACAGCGGTCCATTGTTCTGGGCCATCCAGGTCAATGTTTCCGCCGGTCCATCCCGCTTTGGTATTCCAAATTTTGATCAGCTTGCTAAATTTGCAGATCTTGCCCCTGAAGTGACCCCAGTCAACCCCTTCGAAAGTGACGGTTGAGAGCTTTGCCTTTACCGACATGGCATCAAAGACTGACTTGCCGTCGCCATAATTTAGACGCCTTGTAGGTTGAGAGTCTTGGGAGATTCTCCATCTCTTCCCAGGCTGGGGAGGAATCTCAAAGATATGCATCTGGCTCATAATAGGTTCCCGGATGAGCAGCTCTCGACCGAGCTCATCCTCCAATTCTGCAAGTGAGAATTCGACGTGCGGGTCACATCCCGGTCTCGATTTTCCCAACTGAAAGCCAAATATCTGCATGATCCCATACACACGATCTGTTGCGCGAGTCGTGGTTCTATGGCGAGCAGCCCCAAGTAAGGTGACTGGGAGACTTGATCGGAGGCCGGTCATACCGCTGCGCTCGATTGAGCGCTTCAATGCTAGCAGGTACTTGTCGTTCGTCTCGATGGTCTGCGGCTTTTTCTCGTGTGAGGTCACAATGGTCATCATGTGGTCGCAGTAGTCGATGAAGTCGCTCAACAACATGGGACGTTCGGCAGGGTTGTCAATCTCAGACGGGCTCATGAGCTCTCCCTGTCTGGAAATAAACACCGTTTGAGGACAGAGATAGGCTTCTTGCAGCGTCCAGAGAGACGAGAACCATGGGTCCAGGCTCAGAAGTTCGATCTCTTGCCTAGTGCCGTCTAAACCGCGTTGAACGCGCTCAATGCCACTCTTTGCCTCAGCTCGTGATGACTTGGCCTGCTGTTGAAGCTTTTCAGTCTGTGACAAGTATCCCTGACGGGAAAGCTTTGTCAACCATGCAAACGTGTGCGTGGCTCCCTTGAAGATTTTTGCTTGACGGCCAACCTCCAAGGCCATTTCTGCCGATCCCCGCGTCTGGTCAATGCAGGCCACGTCCAGCCAGACGTAGTGGATTTGAGGGACCGGTTCGCCAGGATTATCGAAGGCTACTTGTCGTCAGCGACGCGTTCACACAGCGTTAAGGTTTACCCTTTTGTATATTTTGACTTGCCCCTGACCTCCACTGAGAGCTTCAAAGCTGATCTCAACAGATTCTCTATTTCTCCCATCGTAAAATGATCTGGGTCTACTCGTGGCATTTCCCAAGTAACGCCTTTGACTGGGAGTCCTTTCACATCTGGATGTTGTGTCGCACTCTTCAATCGCCATCTACCCCAGGTGTACGAAATAGCGATGTACTTGGGGGCGCGATCGTTTCCGTAATAATTGCCAGGCGCCCACTGCATTGATGTCATCGAAGGTACATGCAGTAGCCGGCGCGGCCAGGCGCAGTCATCGTCGAAATCCGGCATTACGCACGGTGGAGTTGAGGTTGATGCTTGGATGATTTCGGCGCCGTGGCCGTCTTTGGAACTTCTCAGTCTTCATACCCCTCTTTTTGATGCCTATTGATTGCCTTGAATGGGTGCGTGGTGGTCCGCAGTATGCTTGGTCGTGGCGGACACCTGTCATCCCGACTACAGGCTTTGATTGGTAGGGTTCCCTCAGCTGAGGTGCAACTAGCTGCTTCTGGGTACAGCAGATTCTCAATTTGATACTTAGCTTTGTGTCAGTAGAGAAGCTGGGGTCATTGACCTTATCTCCTTTCCTTTGGTGTATCTCATTACGAAGCAGACACTGATGTTGTCAAGCCGAGGCGAAGTATCCAGTGCCTTCTTTAGAGCGCAATGACACACAGTTGGAGGAAATTCCCATGCCACTTTATGCCGACAAATTCAATAAAATGTAAAAAACAGTGAGTTGTTGAGCCGGAAAGTTCTTGATGAGCTCTCTTGGAATGCAATTGTGTACAGATGGATTCACATTCATCTCATTCATAATGATTCTTGACTTCCAGCCCCTTGAACTGGAATGATGTCCCTTCGCGCTTATCAAGCACCTTCTTGTGATGCACATCCTTCACTCTTGCCCGCACGTACTCTGTCCCTGATGGAACTGGCCTGCTCAGGTCTCGGTCTTCCTCTCTGATCAAGCCAAGACGATCCAGGAGGGGTGATGGCAACGTTCTCATCGGCGTGTGGTCCCCAGGTCGACTAAAGTATAGAAGTCCCAGCCGAGGAATATTGATTTGGTCTTTGGGAGGCTTGACTACTCGATGAATCGTTGACTTGATAAATCCTGCTCGGGGTCAGAGTCAATCTCAACGCTGATGGATCAAGAACACCACTTACCGTTTGTGAGGAACGTCAAAGTGTCTGCCGCGTTGCACGTAATACCACCCTCCACGGGCTTCACATACTTCCAGTCCCCTTCTGGTGTCCTGATTTGCAGACCAGCAACATGTTGAGAAAACAGGAGTGTCAAGCTGCCGAAATCTGTATGACCGCCCGTTGAGAAAGCTTGCGCTTTGTCCCATTCCTCTTCAGTCCGGACGTTGTAGATCATGTACCGCAAATGATCATCCGATACTTGATCATAGGCATGCGCATCAGCGAGATAGTTTTCTGGGAGCTCCAAGATAATAGCGATGAGAACGAAGAGCTTTCGTGCAACTTCCCAGACGTCGCGGTGGAAGTCTCGAATCTCATCCCAGTTCTCTTCAACAACCCGATGACGACCGACGCTTTTCCACGCTGGGATGTCCTTGTGGATATTGAGCTGAGTCTTCATTAGACACTACTATCCCAAGACCTTAGTAAGCAACAGACCGGCGCCTTACCATCTCAATGTTCTCCTTCACACCCGTATCACCGAGCCATCTCTCGTTCTCCCTGTATCCAAAGTACTCGCCTTCCGCAAAGTTGCATGGATAAGTCCGCTTTTCTTCGAGTGGCTCTCTGAAGAACGTGTTTCCAATGCTGAATTGACGCAGGACTCGCTCATCGTCGATGCCGGTGCCAGTGACAACCCAGAACCCAACTCGCGAGATGGCATCGTAGAGTTGTTTCGCTAGTTCCTGCTTGCCACCTGGCTCATCGAAACGTGAGAGATCAATAGTGGTGAGAGGCGCCCAGTCTAGATCTTCTCTTGTTGGTTGCGGCCGGGACCAGGGCTTGACCAGCAGCTTATCGGTATTAGAGGGTGGTGGTGATACTGCAGAGGGAGCCATGGTGTGTATTGCCGGTTTAAACGGAACAATGCGAGATGAATAATTGGGATGCTGCTGTTTGGACTCAATTAAATCTTCTCTCAGCACCTCATAGAAGTCCGCCGCAGGATTCCATGCTTGATGGCTTACTGACACCCACGCGGGGTCGACACATGATCGGCCATGGCGTGCTCGGGAACCCCAACAACGTGCTCGTCGTCATCAGCCAACGATCTTACCAGACACTCCTGAATACTACCCCAGATTATCATCTGCCAGGCAAGTTCGATCAAGACGTGCTTGAATGATATAAAAAGACGGGGTAATGTTACCCGGAAATCGGGCATAGTCCGAGAGATGTTGTTGCCGCAGTTATCATCCAGGATCAATGAAGAATGACAGGCCTTCAATCTTCAACTAGGATTGGATGAAGACACATATCGCCATCTTGGTTATCATGTCGTGATGAGTGCAAAGTTGAAACGCCAGGGTAGATATCCGGCATCGGTCATTGATGGTTCGTGAACCTTCGCTCTTAGAACTAAGATTGAAACATAAGCGAAAGATTACTGCTACTGGTTAGCTGTAGAGATTTCAGCTTCGCATTGAGTCGTGTCAATTGATATTCTGGTTCTTTTCGGTGCTTCGCGACGACGTCTAAAATGACCACCTCAAGAGAGCCTATCAAGACATTTGCCTACGTTGCCGATCACGTACAGACCTTTCCCGAAAAGACGACTAAGACAGAGAGCATAGATGTCTCCGATCCAGAAACCGAAGAAAGCAATACTCGGCCCGAGTTTGAGAAGAAACTCTTGAGAAAGATTGACCTCTGGCTCGTGGGTTTCTACTCTCTCGTTTACGTCTTCCGCGTCATCGACAGCGCAAACTACTCCAATGCAGCTATCATCAACCTCGAGGCTGGCACCGGCATCAAGAAGCAACTCGGCCTCAACCCATCACAATGGGCGTGGACGCTTTCAATCTTCTCATACAGCTATCTCATCTTTGAGCCCACCAACACGATCTTATTGAAGCTGTTCAGGCCTTCGAGATGGATGTTCATACTGATAATGGCATGGGGCGTTTCTGCGTGCTGCTCCGCCGCGGCGATAAACTTTTCAGGCATGATGTGTGTTCGTTTCGCGATCGGCATGGCTGAGGCAGGTTTTTTTCCGTCAGTGTTGTATCACTATGCGTTCTGGTACAAGCCGGAAGAGATGCCGCAGCGCATCGCCTTCTTTTACTCCGTGGGACAGGTTTCCAGTGCACTGTCTGGATTGCTGGCCTATGCCATCTCGTATATGGACCAGCTTGGTAACGTGTCCGGGTGGCGGTGGCTGTTTATCCTCGAAGGGCTCCCGGCTATCTTCCTTGCGTTCTTTGCGTTTTGGTTACCTGACTATCCGGAGTCAGCCAAGATGTTGAGCGAAGAGGAGCGACTGTACATGAAGCAGAGACTTGCTAGCTCGGTGCCAAAGGGAGAAGCGAGTTGGGACTTCAAGTCTTTGAAAGTCATGGCCCGAGACCCGACTCTTTACACATTCAGTTTGTACTGGATCTGCCATGGTATCGGGGGGTTCGGGGTCGGATTTGCGTTGCCGACTGTCATTTACCAGCTAGGCTTCACGACTACGGCGTACTCTCAGTTGATGAATATTGTAAGCACGCACTTGATCTAAGCTCTGTGGAAGAACTTTGGCTGATATCTCATAGCCTCCGTATGTTTCGGCCTTCTTGCTTCTGAACATCTTGGGCTTCATGCTTCAGAGGAAGTGGATCAGGCCATGGGTGACAGCCGTAGGAAGTAAGTTATCCGAGCAGATACCCAGACTTATCGCATAGCTAACGGGCGCAGTCGAGTCAACAATTATCGTATGCTACATCATCCTTCTGTTTGTCGATAATCCGGTGGTCCGCTATATCTGCCTGATCGTTTCTGTGGCCTGTGCTGGATGTGCGTATCCGGTAATATGGCCGGAGCGGATCAGAGCACTCGAAGGAACCGTAGCATCTGGAATCGGCATTGGTCTGACTAACGCGTGTGCTCAATTTGGGTACGTCTAAACGTATTCCTCATCGAACGGATTTTGGCTGACCTTAGGGCACAGCGGCATCGTCGGCCCACACGTCTTCAGCACTGTGTTTGGGCCTAGATATCGAACCTCGTATGCGGTTAACTTGTCGGTACTCGTGGTTGGTATCTGCTCGATTCTGACAAGTTGGCTTCTCGTTGTCAGGAAAGATAGAAAGCGCCTGACACAAGATTGAGAAGTTCAAAGGTGTGAGCTTGATGATTCTGTCAGAAGCTGGCTGTTAGTCGGAGTCCGGCCCGTAGACTCAACCCGATACAAGAGGGATCGTTGACGTTGAGAGTGAGGAGGATCCCACAAAAGCAGTCGAAGGAGGCTCTTTTGAAGTCTTGGCAATGATGAAAAAGGACCCGGGGATACGGGCAAAAGGGAGGGGCGTTGGCCAGTTCACATGATATATGGGTTCAATCGCACCCATGAAAGATCGAAAACGGCTTAAAAGTTCCTTTGCTGAATAGCCAGTCAGGGGCAACTTGATCACAGATTGCAAAAGACATCATACCATCTCCAGGGATACTCGATTTGTGCGGCTTTCGAAATAAGTTCTCGACGCGGTGATGATGTGCCAAGTTGAGGATTCGGATTTGAGGACCCTGATGGCCAGGCCCGCCTCTTCGCGCCTGGGCAAACGCGGACCGAACAAGGATGCGGCATTACGAGCTTACAACGGGACCCTACCACTCTGTTGAATGAAGCTTGTGGTACGGAGCATGGCGAGGTGATCCTTGAACGGCCGATTGACGGTGGTGTAAACAGAACTGGGCAATTTGAGCATGTGCCAAGTTGAAAGGGAGGGATGAGCACGTTGAGATACTCCGTAGTCTCCGCGGATACCCTGACTTGGTAGTTTCTTGGCGAACGAACCTGGCCGAACAGAGTCGCAAACAGCAAAACGATCAGCCAACGCCTTGAAGGGATCAATAGATTTTCGCATGTATTTTCTCTTGCCAAGATACGCTAGGAGTCACCTACCTTGATGTTCTTCCGCGCCTGAGGTTCGGGCGATTCGTCTTGGCGGTGGACATTTGTAGCTTATTCACTTGAATGCAATACTATCTTTATAAATCTCATATGTTACCAGCCTTTTCACATTTTCCCCCCCATCTCCACGCCTGTGCCTGCATACACTCGTTGATTGTTGACCTCATTCGCGAACGGTTACCTTGATCCATACCAAAGTTCGCCTGACATCCACCCGAAACTATCAACATGAAGGCCTCTCAGATTCTTTCTATGCTTGGCTTTGCCGCCTTTGCTTTTGCACAGAGCGAGAGTCTGGCTCCTTCGCCTACAGAGAGCGTTGGATGTGAGCCTCACGGTGACCATTGGTAAGTTCAGACTTCCACTTCTATTAAAAGTCGAAGCCATTCTCACATTCACCATCAGGCACTGCGAGGGCGCGCGCGCCACCACCGCCGCAGCCGTCAGCGGAACCACCCTCCTCACAAGCGTTGCTGCCGCGACCACGACCGCCACCGAGGACCACGATCACGACCACGATGACGACCACTCTTCCGGCACCGGCAGCCTTGCTCCCTCCCCCACCGAGTCTGTCGGCTGCGAGCCCCACGGCGACCACTGGTAAGCCCAAAATACACAAATCTCCTTCTCGCTTCGAAACGATCTAACCCATGAGATAGGCACTGCGATGCTGCTGCCACAGCCGTCTCCGGCACGGCCTCTGCCTCGGGCACTGGATCCGCTGCCGTTACCACCACGGCTGCAGCTACTACTGCCGCCGCTGGTACTACTGCCGCTGGCAGCGCTTCTCCCAGCTCTACTGCTGTTCCCGCCGGAGCTGCTCGCGCGGGGTTTGGTGCTGCTGCCATCGCTGTCGCGGTCATGGCTCTGTAAGGGGTTCGTCGATGAGAAAATGGATTTTGTGCCTTTTAGGCATTTACGGATACACGAATTGAGACTCATGAACATAAACTGGATGGGCTATCGGTTCGAGGGCAGTGTTAGGACAGCGGGCAGGCCAAATCGGGGAGAACTTCGAGAAGCTGGGCCACCCAAGGGCATTTCTCCTCCCTTCCACTCCAAAGGGAGATGGGCTTTGATTGTAGCATAGAAACAAAACACGCATTTACAAACTACATGCCTTTCTTACTTCTTGACCATGATCACCTGTCACTAGACGCCTGCCCTTGTCTTGGCTCAGATCTTGACATTTGGAACTGCGCCCATTGCATCATAGAAGCTCAGGCACGGACGTAGTGACAGACCCGACACACTGGTTTGAGTCTAGACAGCGGGAAGTCAAAACCTGCAACCATGCGTGAACCGTTGGCATGCTGCTAGTCACGTCACCGGCGAGGATCTTCAGCCGCTCGTCTTTGTGTGACTGCGTTGCAGGAGTGATGGTAACTTCACTGAGCATGGTGCGGCTCACTACATCACCAAACGGCCGGAAGTTATCGCAGCAAAACGTCGGGCATCTTCCTTCCTACGCAATCATGATTGCGACTTCGGGGCCCGGTCTCATTAAGACAATATTGGTAGCCAGAGTTGTTTCATCCAGCATCGATAGATCCTCGCCGGAGGGAATACTATGTGTCAATCAGAGGTTCATAAGCGCCAACACGTGAGATTGGCCGGAGGAGCGCGCAAAAGTGCCTGCCGACGGTGAATCCTCTGCAATACGAGCCTATGGGCCTGCAGTAAGTCAAATCTTGGCGTTGGAGTTTGACGATCGGTATGGAGTATGAGGAACTGAGTTCGAGAGGCTCCGAGGGCCCTTAGCTAAAGCAGAATACCTCGAAAAGCCCTCATCATGATGGTGGTTGGTCGATCCGGTCTATTTTATAGAAGCCTTGGCATGCAGCTGTCGCCACTTATAACCATCAAGGTCGGAGGGGAAGCTAAACCATAGTCAGGTGTGAGTTTGTGCATGAGTGAGATGAGACTGCAAGTGAATGAGTGAGTGAGAGAAGTGAGAAGCAAAGGAGGGACGTTGCGGGAGGCCATCAAGGTTCTTATTTTGACGTGCATGTGGGGGGACAAGTGGGCGGTACGTACCGGGGGACCCGACGTTAAGCCACTTCAGCTGGTCTGTGCCCAATCAGAGCGGGTCCTCAGAGACAACAAGCAGGAAACACCCACTGGACATCGTGACTTCCTGTCTTGGCTTCTCCATCAGCGTTGCTTCCCATCTCGCCAGCTGCTGCCTTTCCCTTCCTTCCCTCTCCTGGCCCATGGCTGGCCATCCGGGTGCTCAGCCTTGGCGATGGGTCTCTCAGCCTTGGCAAACAGACCGCGTCGTCTTATGCTTTTTTTCGTCTCTTTTGGCTTCCCGCTTTTTCTCTCGACAAACACCATCGGTCCACTTACTTTGGACGACAGGGGCTTGTGATGCCCACGTTTCCATGGTTCCCTCGGGCTGCGGTGGCTCCTATCCCAGCGGATGCCATATCGACCTGACTATGGAATATGCTACGAATGTGGGCTGAAAGATTGCCTCGACCGTCATTGGCGCGCAGCAGGCTGCATCAAGCTACGATGCCATGCCCACGGGGAACCAACCTTAGAGTCATCCGACAAGGACAAGGTTAGCCGCCGCGACCGAGGGCCAAGACAATGAAAGACAAGCTTGGGCCGTGGAGACACGCAGAGAAACCTGGCAATGAACTCTCGGAAGCTATTGCTTTGTTGCGTTAGGAGAAAAGTGAGCAATCCGCCCAGGAGGGGAACCCGAAGGAGCAGAACAATGGATGGCATATCCGCGCATATTCAACACGGCCAACTGGCAGGGATCCCATCCGCCGCATCGAATTCTGATTTCACTCAATCGAACCTGCGCATGCTTACCTCGCAATTTGCAACACCCTACGCCTGGTATTCGCCTGTCTTCCTCCAGCCTCCCTGGCATCTTGTCCCTCTTGAGAAGTTCTCCTGCTGCAGAGACTTCTTCTTTCCTCGTCCACGTCCTAATACGCCATCCCATCACCCTGAGGGACTACACTGGCCAGACATACCGGCTCGGCGAATTGACTTCCACACCTGAACAACTTCTCTCAAGGTGCTCACTCTCCTCGCCTCTCCTGACGGGTCGTCCTTCAGACTCGCCACCTTGACAAGAAAATCTCTTCCATAAAACACCCAGACGAGAACCACCCTGCCGATAAGCGCAGCTTGACGCTTCCTGCAACACCATCCGCTCTTGGATTTCGTCCGGAGAAATCCAGCCCTGTCCGCCCATCTCAGCACAGACAAGGCCCAGGCTCGCTTCTACCTTATCACTGGCAGCTTCTTCAACATCTAGATTCGGACGCCATGGTCAGGTTCACTCCCGCTGCCGCCGTTGCGGCTCTTCTGAGTACTACCTCGGCCTCCCTTGTCGCACGGCAAACGGCTGCTAGCACCACTACCACGGCTGCTGCGTCTGATCCCACGGCCATCTCTCAGTGCTCCGTTGCCTCGTCCACTCAGTAGGAACCCTTAGTAGCTTCATTACTGTTACGCCGTCAAACACCTGCTCATACTTCATCTACTTCAGGATCTGCAAAGCTGGAACGACAGAGTTCACAGTCGTGTCTACCCCCACTGGCACACTGCCCAGTTCGTATACTGGATGCCACAAGCATGCAACTGACTTGTAAGCTCATTCAATACCATGTCAGCAACCTCTTCTAACACAATCGACACCAGGTATTGCTTCTATCCGGATGGCGAGGTTGAAGTCGTGGCCGCCAATGCGCCGGCTGCCACCGCTGCCACGACGACGGCGGCTGCCGCTGCGACTGGCGCACCCACGGCAGTGTCTGACTGCCACCTTCACGGAGTCACGGTGTAAGCGCTTCTTTCTACGCGGTAGCAATCTTCGCTGACGAACTTTCCAGCTTCTGTATGTGGGGCACTACGGAATATCAGGTCATGACGACGCCCACCAACACTGCCGCCTCAGCGATACCAACGGCCTTCACTGATTGTCATGCTCACGGCACTGAAACTTATTGTCTCGCTCCTAATGGAGATGATGTTGCCATCGTTGCTGAGGGCGCCGAATCTTCCGACCATGACCATACTAGCGGAGAAGAACCCCAGGGCGAGAATTGTCACTTCCACGCTGGTGTCGAGCATTGCGTCGGCGCAGGCGAGAGCGAGAGCAGCAGCGGCACGAGAAGCTGCGAAAAGGTCACGCGCGACTATAACATTCCTCTGCGTATCGGTCTCCTCTTCGTAATCCTGGTCACCAGCGCTTTCGGAGTCTACTTCCCCATCTTCATGATCAAGTGGATGCCCACTAAAACGCACACCATCTTCCTCATTCTCAAGCAGTTCGGCACGGGTATCATCATCTCTACCGCCTTCATCCATCTGTACACCCACGCCCAGCTTATGTTTGGCAATGAGTGTCTGGGCAGTCTTGGCTACGAGGGAACCACCTCTGCGATTGTCATGGCTGGTATCTTCCTGTCTTTCCTGGTCGAGTACATTGGAAAGCGCATGGTTTTGGCGAAGATGGCCGCCAATCCTGGTGCAATGACCCGTTTCTCCCCGGAGACAGTCACCGTCCTGGTCCTGGAGTGCGGCATCATCTTCCACTCTATCTGTACGCTGCCCTTTTAGATCACCCCCTCACTGTAGCATACTAACAAAGGATTGAACAGTGATCGGTATCACCCTTGTCGTGGCTGGTGATACCTTCTTCCTGACTCTATTTGTTGTCATTCTGTTCCACCAGATGTTTGAGGGTATCGCACTTGGCACTCGCATTGCCCAGCTCGGTCAGCCGACCCCGGCTGAAATGGCAGAGCGTCCTGCCTCGAGTGCGCCCGCCGAAGTCGAGCAAACCGCCTCCGCCGAGGGCAGCCTCAACTCCCTGAAGAAGCCCAGCTTCTCCCTCGTCAAGAAGCTCATTCTCGCTTCTCCCTTTGCGCTCGTCACCCCCATCGGGATGGCCATTGGCATCGGCGTTCTCTCGCGGTTCAACGGCAACGACCGCGACACCATCATCGCCATCGGTACTCTCGACGCGCTCTCGGCCGGTATCCTCGTTTGGGTTGGTGTTGTGGAGATGTGGGCCGAGGACTGGATGCTTCCTGGCGCGGAGCTCCTGAGCACTGGCCCGATCGTTACGACCCTTGCTTTCTTCGGTCTCATCGCCGGCATGATCATCATGAGTGTGCTTGGCAAGTGGGCTTGAGTCGTTGATTGAGGACGATGGAGGGAGAAGAGTGGTTAATGATGAGTCGTGGTGCGCAATCGCGTCACGTCTAATGCGGGAAATGGGAAAAGTTTGTAGATATTGGGTCGGTCCTTTTCATGATAGAAGCTATACCCTAAACGAGTGTAATGACAGTATGCTTTCCAGCATCGCCTAGGAACTCTCGTGCCTCTCCGTGCATGAGGCCTTGGAGGTAAACCTCGCCGATAAGCGCGTGGTTTCCACCGTCTGCTACAGGTCTGAAGATGTACAGCATGTTCGCGCCGGGGACCAGCCAGATCTTGTCACCTTGCACGGCCTCAGCCGGTGCCAGACCGACGAACCCGCGTTCAGTACGGATTAACCGGCGGCGATTGAACCGGCTCATCATGCCTGGGTTGCGATGCCAGTCCTCTTGGCGATATATTCCCACCTCTTCACCACCTTCAGATCTCGGTTCGATACTTGCTAGTCCGTGAAAGGCTTCTAATACTGTCTGTTCTCCGATAGCGTATTTTTCCCCGGGGTTCTTCAGGGTGTACGCTGGATAGGACTTTGTTCGAGGCACACTCAGTGCGTCAAATGCGTCCCATACTTTCGCCACGATATCAACTTTTATAGTTGTAATTTGCAACCGAGTCTCGTCCAACACCCTCCACGGCTTTGTATTTATGGGATACCCCTTGCTGGCACAGAAAACTTGCTCTCCTGTCGTGACGTCCCTTGAGAGTACCTTTCTTGGAAGGACTTGCCAGTCTGGCACCCAAGAGGGTAGGTCTGATGACTCGAAGCGGCAGATTTCGAGGATGCTTAGAGGCCAGTAGTCTTCGTCTTCTAAAAGGCATTCAGCGACGGAGGTGTAGAGCTGCTGGACAGTGAGGGAGTAGTCAACAGGAACAACGGCGCCCTCGGTGGGGCTTTGATCGAGGAGGTTCAGAGGCGCATAGATGCGGTCTCGCGGGTCAGTTGCCTGAAGATCACGGAATCGTAAGAGGAGGCTGATGAGGTTGAATCTGCGGACGCTTGAGATTTCTCCATGCCTTGATTCAACCTGATGGATCCGATCAACTTTGGATGAGGGTTTCATCTCATCGGGTGCTCGAGCAGTGTCATTAGAAGCCGGCATCCGCGCATAGCTCATCTTGAGATCATGAACAACTTTCTTCACCCTCGGAAGTGTCGCGTCCACAAACGAAGCATCTGCACCCCGTCTTCGTAAGCCATCTCTAAGCCAGTGCAACGCTTGCGTGTAGATCATCGTGGCGGGTAGGAAGGCAGTACGATCTACCCACGCCGTGCCGGAGAGGAAGACCCCGAAGTCAGTGGGAGCGGTGTACTCCTGTACCGTCCAGACTCGGTTCCAGTAGGTTGACTGAAAGACTCTGACAGTCTCCCGGATGGTCATATACCGGTCTTTGACATGGATGGGAAGAAGTTTTGGAGCCTCTTTGCGATTTCGAGAGACGGTGAGTGCGTGGTCGCCTAGTTCGCGGAGGTACATTAGCCCCAGGGCGAGATCTGGACCGAGCCAGGTCAAAACTAAGTCTGCTGAAGTATAAATCTCCCGCATATGCGAGACCTGCTGGCTTCGTTCTACGGTATCTGCCTGATTTATCGATATGGCATCGATCCATAGCGGGATGATCTGAGATGGCTTCAGGAAGAGGCGAATGTGCTGGAGGGCGGAGTGAAGGTTCCTTGTGGCATGGAAGACGTGGTTGTCGACGTAGATGGCGAGGGTGTCAGAGGGACTGCCCCAGACGTAGGAGAGGGCTGTGTATCCTGCTGAGAGGGGTGTTGTTTCGGTTGTGAGGGTTACTGGGGTTGAAGGAGGCCCCGCTTGAAGGTTGACGAGGCGTATTTCATTTTGTTTGAGGGGGGTGTAGGAGAGGGGAGTGGTTTGAAGAGGGGGAGGGGATTTGCGGGTGAAGAGAGTGCGGAGAGGTGACTTTGAGGGTTTGATTAGGAGTGGAAGAGGTGGTGATGAGGGGTCCAGGGCCAGGTTTGAGAAGGGTTCGTCTATTCCGTTTAGTCTCGCCATTGTATTTGGTGGCATTGTCTCATCCGATTTCTCTAGGATTGGGGAGGATTCGGGATGAATAAGCGACAGGAAGTTTGGAATAAGGTTGAAAGACAGATGTGAGGACTTTGGGATGTGAGATTGCCCAATCAGGCAGCAGCGTTGCACTGCATCCTTCGATGTCGGAACAGGGGAAATGTGGCGCTAGACCCGGGGCTGACAGGTGAACATGAGGAAGTGGCTGATGCACAATCATACAACTACTGAAGCAAATAAAGGATGAAGTCTTTTTCCTCTCTTCTCTTTGTATGAGAATTGTCATCCATAATCTACTCAGGACATGGAAGTCGTCTGGATGAGAATGAAATTGTTTCTGTCAAGTTGAGCCCAAGACTCTGAAGGTGATGCTAAACACCGTAAAGCTGTCAGTCGACCTGGTTAGGAGTTACAACAGTATGGCTTCTCCATCGAGTTGTTTCTTCAGTGATTGCGATAGCTTTGTCAATCTCGTGAAGTCCAAACTTCCGAACCTGAGTGCCACTTCCAGTGCTGATATCAAGCTGTCCTGATTCGATCATGTGAATCAATCTTATCACAGAGTCGCGATTGCACATGAACGAACCTTCGACTGACAATCTGTTGAACACCATTGAAATGTACGGAACCTCCAAGAAGCCGTAAGCTCCACCGCTAACTACGATCCGCCCGCCTGGTTTCAGCGCGCGAATAGCCGATGGAAGAAAGGGAGCGACGGTGACGCCGCCGGGAGACCAATCGTTGAAAACGTCCGCCCCTCCACCACAAGGTGTGGCCGCGAGAATGGCAGCGGCATCTGCATCGACGTCGCCCGTCATGAGAACAGTACTAAGCCGAGAAGACTTCAAAATCTGCTTCATGGCTTGTAGCAGCTCTGCGTTTCGTCCAAGGGCAACGACGTTTGCTCCAACCGCCAAGGCCAACTCAATCGCGCTTCCACCAAACGATCCACCCGATGGCCCAATGATGATTGTATCGCAGACCTTGAGCTTCGCTGACTCAAAGATAGCTCCGGCAGCTGGAGAAAACGTGCTGATGGAGACAAGGTTGATCAGGTCGATGCCTAACTTTCCGATGAGTTTCTCATCTATACGGTAGGCGTTTTCGAGTGGAACGCGCTGATACTGCTGCAGAGCACCATCACGAAACTCTCCCTCGGCTAATTTGTCCGTTTTGTCGCCAGGCGGCCCCTTGACGTGGCCTTGCATGATGAATACGTTCGGATCATCGCGAGCCGTGACTACAGGCTCAACGTGTACCAAGTCTCCCTCCTTGAAGGATGTTGTGCCACTGCCAATTTTGTGCACGTACCCGAGAGTTCTTGGGCACGGGACAAAGGGCGGATCGAGGAGGGGGGCAGGGATCGTGCCGTCGAATGCGGTTCGGGCGTAGCGCGATAGTGGTGTAGCGAGGACTTTGACAACGATGCTGCCAGGAGTGGCTTCTGGGATGGGTTCGTCTTCGACAATGACGAGAGGCTTGCCGTGTTGCTCGAGCACTGCTACCCTCTGTGTGATAGGGATGGAAGACATGATTGGGTTTTACTCAAGAGACTGCTGACACATGGTCATGACAAGCTACAGCTCAAGATTGCAGACGACCAGGCCCTTATGGATTTCTCACGATCTTAATTATCATGCCTTGTCTGGGCATCATATTTCTAATAGAGATGTTCAAAGTTTGCAAGATCCGGAAAAAGATGATAAGCAGTTGAGAATGAAGTGCGTTAAACTCCGCGGCTGGCGGAGAGCTTGCGACTGATATCCGCTAGGTAGTCGATGGATTGCTACCTAAGCTGCGGAGATCGGACTTTCGAGAGTTAAAGCTGATTCTATCAGCTACTTTTCATAAGAACTGAGTTGGAAATACATCCGCCTGCCAAACAGATCCGCCTGATCTCCGCCGTGCTTGTGATTTTCAGGTACAACTCTGCTCGGTCTCGCTTTTGTATACCAAGTCTGAGACTTTGGGAAAGCTAACATCCCATCGAGCGGGGAATGGCGTCATTACATGCTTGTACGGAGTGATAGCTAGTTCTGAGACAATATTGAAAGGAAATCTAGAGAAAGATTGGGGGTAGATAGATTGACGCCATTTCGCAAACAAGACACCGTGCTATCTCGATGATATGTCTAACAACCAATTTACTCCAGGCCATCCTATGAATCTTGAGAATGATCGCTTCTTAAATTCCTTCCCCCATCGACCTCATGGCATGTCTCCTTTTCCCTCTGTGTTTCTAAATACCGTAAAAGTGGCCCCTTTGGTGCATCTTCACGTCCCATGAAAACCTCGATCATTTTGAGTCCTCTGCCGAAACTCAGCTGTTCACTACCCAGAACCTCATTCAATTCCGCCCAAGTCCTGCAAGCAGCGGTATAGGTCTCTTGACTTCCACCAAAGAAGTAAGGGGCCTGGAGATACCGCCAGGTAGATATGTCGTTATACTCCTGTTCGCGCCCATGAATACATCTCTCAATGGTGTACCCATCGTTGTTGATCAAGAATATAACAACATCAAGATTGTGGCGTATGATAGTTGCTAGCTCCTGAGCCGTCATCTGGAAGCTCCCATCGCCGATGAAGAGTATCGCACGAGCTTGGCCTTGTTGCAGACCATGATACTTCGACTCTGCGACTATTTCACGCTGTGCAAGTGCTGCGCCCTGGGCAGCCGGTAGCATAAAGCCAATGGAAAGCCAAGTAGCAGGCGTGAATAGTCTCGTATGCGGTGGCAAGTGAATATCCCGTACCCCATAGCCCGCAGTGCCAGTCTCTCCAAGTACTATGTCGCCAGGCCTAATAATGTTGGCAAGAGAGCGCCACAGCTTGTCCTGGTATATTGGCCCCGAGTTCCCCGCCAGTGTATCCAAAGGCAAGTGGGAGTCTCGGTGAAGGAGAGGATACGGATTATACTTGGCAATCCTCTTGAAGTCGATGTCGCGGATCAGCCCAGATGTGACAAACGACGCTGAGACGTCGTGAAATACTTCAGAGCCCAGTTCCACCTTGGTTCCTTTGATGAAGATGCAGGACTGGAAATTCGAGAAAGTGGTAAAGCCATACGTGTTGCTCGAACTCAAGTGTGGTCCAAAGAAGAGGACTAAATCTGCGCCCTCGATAGCTTCCTTGACAGATTGCTCCGAAAAGTCTCCCTTGTAGATGCCGTGGAAGTTTGATCTCGTTTCGTTGAAGAGTCCTTTGCCAAAGTTTGTCGTCCAGGTTGGCCATCCGGTTGTATCAATGAGAGCCTGGACGTCGTTGATGATCCCTAATGGCCTACATTCGCCGTCGGCAATGATGATTGGTCTCTTAGTTTTATAGATGCTCCGGAGAATCTTCTGTAATACGGCGTCGCTTTCCCCAATCATGCTCTCATTGTAATCCGCGTTGCTCAAAGGAGTCTGCAGCTGCCCGGCAGGTACGCTGAAAGCCACAAGATCCATGGGGATCTGGATGTAAACAGGGCGGCTGTGCAGAATGCACTGTTGCAACACAGTATCGATTTGCTGAGTTGCTGTGCGGAAGTCCCATAGTGACGTTTGCGCTACCGTGACGTACTCCTGCATCTTCGCGAACCGACCATAATCGCCATCCGCAAAGGTGTGGTGGATGAGCAGCCGTGCATCTTGAGATGCTCTCGATGGGGTTCCAACGATATGCACAACAGGGGAAAGTTCCGCGTAGGCACCGGCGATACCGTTCACCGCAGAAAGCTCGCCGACACCGAATGTCGTGATCACTGCGCCGAGGCCTTTGATTCTTGCATATCCGTCTGCCGCATAAGCCGCGTTAAGCTCATTCGCATTGCCAACCCAGATGAGTCCCGATGGCTTCACGTAGTCTAGTAGATCCAAGTTGTAGTCACCGGGAACGCCATGAATTGCGCCGACACCGAGTTGCCTCAATCGAGTAAACAGATATGTGGCGATAGTCGTCGAGTCAGGCATAATGACCGAAACTGTGCTGCGGTTGTAGGTAATCTTGAGGAAATGAAAAGGAGTTACGCAAGACTTGACAGAGAAACATCAACATAACATCTTCCTTCGTCAGTTCAAATATATTCTTGATTCATCATTGACCATAATCAAACTATACTCATCAATCACTCCGAATCTCGGTATTCTTCCTGAGCTGTGCATTGCATCGTTCGTTAGGTCCAGCCCGGAGTTCTCTGATATGCTAAGCGTCTTGTACCCCTGTCCGCCGGTCACTCCGGTGTCCGATCCGATCTTTCTCCGATCCTAGCACGTCACTCCGAGGCCTCTTCTTCTCTATCGCACTTCCCATCTATCATCAAACTTCGCGCGCTACGCCAGCCTCACTCAATCCGACTTTCACTGCTAAACAACGTTTACTGTCGAGTGGCTGAATCTTATCAAAGTCTTACCCGGCGATGAATTCGAGACAGGCCGCCTGTGAGCCCTGCAGAAAGTCAAAGCTTGCATGCGGCCACGAACGGCCCACTTGTCTCCGGTGCAGACAACATGACAGAGCCGGCTTATGCGCTTACAGAGCGTTTCCCTTCAAAAGAAAGCAACCACCAAGCGCCTACTTGCCCGACGCCGAAACAGTCTCTCCGTATGAACCACGTCGCTCTCCACAAATGTAAACCTCAGCCTTCACGGGTGATGTAATCTGACCTAGGAACCATAGTTTACGAGAGCCTTCTCTGTCTTTCAGTCCGACGGATCGCGAACATCCGTACCCCAACCCAGGTTATCTCGGACAGTCAAGTCATGTTGCCATTTTCGATCAAATTCGCCAACAACATGATGAAAATGAGGAAAGCGCAGGGTCCAGCCTCAACTCGCCATCAAACCCTGGCCGGCGGTTGAGGCTCATGTCGTTTGAATCCCAGCAAGCAAAACAAGGCGCTGAGTGTTTAAAGCAAATTCTGCGCGGAAACAATTTGTGCGACATGAAGAGCCTTGTCTGGTTTTGGCGGGCAAGAGGCGCTAACCTGGCTCTCGCCGGTCCTTTTGTAGAGTTGTGTTGTGAAAGCGTAGATTGCTCTTCGCTATCTACCTTCCAAGGGGAGACTTGGCATAACGCCCTTGCCCAGAAAGTGGTAGAGAACACAGCATATCCGCTCAAATATGATGCTAGGACCGAGTTCTCCGACTACGTTGCGCAGTTGACTCACACACATACTCGGTGGGAAACAATTGGTATATTTCTTTGTGCAGTCCTGAGAGCTTCAATGGACACCCCCTTCTTTCCCTCTCTGTTTAACTCCTCAGTTCAGAAACGCGACTTCTGCGCCATGCTGATGCGTCAAATCGGCTGCATACTAGAAGTTTGCTTGTCTTTAGATTGTCTTAATGACCTGCAGCTTCTCTTACAGTATGAACGTTGCATAATTCACTCTTACGTGGACGGCGATCAGAGTGGGTGGTGCAGCCTGGGCTCGAGGATTTGTCTGCTCACAACTCTGACAGGTTACAATTTGTGGCGAAGCTTAGGTGATGCTGTTTCGTCTACTTTCGCGCTGGGCTACCATGAAAACATGGAGAACAAGCCGGATACGCCATACTTCCTTGTGCAGTTGCGCAAGATGGCCTTTGCCCGGATCTATTCCGCGGACAAGAATGTCTCCCTGTTTCTTGGCAGACCATTACGCATGAGCAAACGGTTCTGTCATTTTCATCTACCAGATACACTTCCGCCCTCGGAACCTTCGCCATCTGATAACCGGCGTAGGTTGGTTGACTGGCTGCCGAATTCAGCCATGGATTACAGGTCAGAGACGCGCTGGTCAGCACTGTGTGCGTCGATCAAAGAAGAAATCATGGAGCTTCTCTTCGACCGTAGTCGCGCGGATCATACAGCCAAGATCCTGTGAGTTTGGTCATACTTATGGCATGCCCGCCCATGATAACTAACCATTGAAGTGAACTTGACCAATTAATTGAGGAGCAATGGCGTGCACTTCCGGATAGATTTCGTTTTGATCAGCGACCACCAAATAACGCCACCCCCTTCGAACGTGATTTTTTGTTTAGCGTCCATCTCAACCATCTACATGTCAATCTTTTGTTGAGGCGTCTGACTTTGGAGCGCCAGTCAGAGCCCGATGGTGCTGTCATTGAAATAGCCCTGAAGATGCTTAGCTTGGTGGTCGATATTGTACTCACTCGAGATGAACTTGCAAATTCGGGCACCAATCTCAGTTGGAAAGTGAGTACCTTTGCTCTTGCTCCATCATGTTTCCTTCTAACAATGGTCAAGGTCGCTCACTATGGGCTACCGGCAGCTGGTATGGTACTCCTCGCAATGGCAAGCCAGATAGATGCCCCGGTCTTGGTTGCAACACGTGCCAAGATACTACGAGATCTCACCGTACTGGCCGCAGAAATTGAGAGAGGAAGAATTGTGAAACTTGAAGATCCGAATTACGCTTTGTTGGCTAAAGCCGCTAAGACCATTGGATGTTTTTTGGATTCGGTCTTTAGTGACGATGGGAGGAACAGGAGTGGTTTGGACATCAGTTTATCAAACAGTAGCCCTCGGCAAGCCACGGATGACACTTCATGGGCGGAAATATTGGGATCGGATGCTTGGGACTCTGAACTAACATTCTGGCAAACCCTCGCGGATCACCCTAACGTGTTCAACCAGTACCTAGTGTAGGCCTAAAATTGGCCTAAAATTGGCCTAAAATTGACAAGTCCTATCGGCCTTTGTGTGGTGCAGGGAGATATGATTTCCAATGGATGCAGTGGAAGCTCAATTTCGGTTGGCTGTCATGGGCAGACGTAGAATGCAGCTCCGTTAGTCAACGACTAACGAATTCTAGGTCATGGCTGCATCTGTTTGCGTCCTGCTACCATGAAGTTCTTCTGTCGTCTTGTCTCGATTAGTGCCTTTATTTCGCTCTCGGTAGGTAGTTTGGGAATGTCTTGTGAGGGCCACCACCAGTGAGCAGTCAAGCCGATTCGGGGTTAATCTAATGTGACGGCTATGAACATGCGTCTACCTAAGACATGTAATTGCGCAATCTTTCGCTCTTGTGTATCAAGAAGCATGCCTTACATACGGAGTATTGGCATGCCTCTTCCGGCTCCATCCTCTTACACCGTTCCGAATCCGTTCCGTGTCGGACAAAGCCCCACTCCGACTCCCATAAGCAGATTGTCGAAGTCATTCGTATACCAATAGAGTAATCGGGACGGACAAGATGCTCGCCATCATGTTTTCTCCACGGGGCAGAAAACTGAATATCGTAAACAATTTGGGCAAGTATTGTGGCTTCTGCAACCCATAAAGTACCCTTAATTGCGTGATGGATCGGGATATTGCGACTTCAGGACTCCAACACTGACTTGGATGAGGGATTAGTTCTCCCCGATTGAACAAGATTTATGACCGACCCAATACTATTTGACTAATTCAATCTAGTCGGGCTCTCTGACTGATCTGACCCTCTCCGACTCTGAACAGCCCCTGTCCGATCATGTTGTACTATGACATGAATTCCTTTGGTTGGCGTATATGATAAGCCTGGTTCTCAACCACTGAATGTGATGTGGAACTCTGATAATATCTCAAGCTTTCAACAACTTTACCGAAATAACCCTCAACATGACTTTCAGCGATGATCTTATCAAACTGCAACAAAACCGCTCAGCTCAAGAACCTCTACCATCTGGTATCGCTCCATACACTTGCTCTGCCTTCTTCAAGGGCCGTGAATATGGAATGAAGCCAAAGGCCCGGCGCTGGGATCATCTACTCAGCAAAGAAAGTCACAATTTGAAACCTTCACCCCTCAAAACAGCTTCACGAGCCAGCGGACAGAAGAAGCTGATTAGCTTAGGCACAGCTCGTCCCGCTCCAGAATATTTCCCCTGGGAGTCCCTGTCACTTCGATGCCTTCAAAATACCGTTACCGAGCAGGCACAACCTGCGCCAACGGTGTCAATGGCTTCAGTCAAGCTTGAGCAGTCATACGACCTAGGTGTGGCAATGAACTACGGGTTCTCTGGAGGATCACCTCAGGCGCTGAGATTTGTGACGGAACACATTGAAATTATTCACAAGCCTCCTTACGATGATTGGGAATGTTCCTTGACCTGCGGTACGACTTCGGCCATTGAAATTGCATTCCGTATATTTTGCAATCCTGGGGACACCATTCTTACTGAGACCTACACTTATTCTGGGGCCATGACTTGTGCTCATGCCCAGGGTCTCCACATACTCGGCATCGAAATGGACGATCTGGGCCTACTTCCAGACGATCTTGACCACAAACTTCGGACATGGGACTACACAAAGGGTCCAAAGCCATCAGTCTTGTACATGATCCCGACTGGACAGAATCCTACGTCAACTACGCAAAACCTGATTCGCCGAAAACAGATATATGCCATTGCAGAGCGCCATGATCTCTATATCCTCGAGGATGACCCGTACTACTTCCTTCAATTGGGCAAATCGGAACAGGCACTTGCATCTACACAACTCGACAAGACAGACGCAAATGAGGAGTTTTTCAAGTGTCTTTCACCCTCATATCTTTCACTTGATGTGTCTGGCCGTGTTCTTCGCATGGACACAACATCCAAGATTCTCGCTCCGGGTCTGAGATGTGGGTGGGTCACCGGGAGTTCTCAGGTCATTCAGAAGTTGGTGTCATACTACGAGATTGGTGTGCTATGTCCCAGCGGACCGTCGCAAGTCATGTTGTATAAGCTTCTAGACGAGACTTGGGGCCACGACGGCTTGTTCAATTGGCTTAGGTCACTATCGCTTCAGTATCGCTGCCGGCGCGATAATCTGCTGGAATCATGTGAGCGCTTCCTTCCCTCTAACCTCTGCGAGTGGAACATCCCGGCGGAGGGCATGTTTCTGTGGATAAAGGTGAACATTTCCGGATACCGGCAAACACACACGGCCAGCCATGGAGATGGTAATGTGGCTCGCTATCTTGCTGTTGAAGACAGGATTTATCAGAAGGCCCACGACAACGGAGTTCTCGTCAGCAAAGGAAGTTGGTTCATTGCGGATGTTCAGACACTAAGGGGTGTCAACTTCCGATTGACGTTCGCGGCTGCGCCTGTGGGCGAGTTGGATGAGGCTTTACAGCGATTCGCCAGGGCTCTGGAAACGGAGGTGCGCTGAAGCTTACTCGTGTCTTAGTGCAGCTTACATGTAGAAGATAGGATTATGAAATAGAGGAGTATCTAAAATCGCAGTCTCCAAACCTTTACCTCAACAGCCAACGTAGATATATGCCAAGCGGCTACACCGAGGCTGAGGCAAGCTAAAGTAAATCAGGAAATGTGTGAAACGTGCCAAATGTCTTATGGCTAAAAATCTACAAGGTAGATTTCCAGCCACCCTCCGCCTCGAAGATCTCGCCGACCGCCTTGGAGACTACCAAGAGATGACGGTCATGATACCTGGGAGCTACAAGGGAAACGCCAACGGGCATCCCGTTCGGACCCTTGAAACCTGGAATATTGACGACGGGAACATGCAGCGCCTATCACCCTTGTTAGCACTAACTGCCCGAAAGATCGATTCCGAGCGTGACCTACTGTCCAAGGAGCGTTGAAAGCTGCACTTCCGGTGCTCGAGGTTCCTTCCGGAGCCTCATCAACGACGCTAGGCACCAGAACAGCATCGTACTTGGCCAGCATCTTGTCAACTTTGGGCCTTGCGATGGCAATGTTGTCAAATGCCTCTAGCTGCTCCGCTCTGCTGATCTTGTTGGTGTTATCAACATGCGAAATCAAGAACTCGTGCAGTTGATCCTTAGCAGCGCGGTAGTCGGGCAGGAAAGCGGATCTTCCGTCGCTGTGCAACACCGTAGCATGCCACTGAGGTAGCTCCTCAAGCTCGGGATCGAATTCAATCTCTTCTACCTCGGCTCCGTGAGCCTTGAGAAGCTCCGTAGCCTTCGCCATCGCGGACTTGGTACCGGGTCCAGCTTGAGGCCACACCATCGTCTTCAACAGAGCGAACTTGGCGCCCTTGACAGCGAAGGTGTCCTTCGGGGGCTCGTCGTCTTTCAAGTCAAAAACATCGGCCATCAATTGCAGGTCTTCAACACTGCGGGCGAAGAAACCGAGGGTATCTAGGATCAAGGAGTAAATCTTCTGACCCTCGCGCGTGATGGAGTTCCATGTCGGCTTCAGGGCGTAGATGCCATTGAAAGATCCTGGGCGGATCGTGCTTCCGCCTGTCTGGGTGCCTAGGCCGATAGGCGCTTGGAAATCCGCAATGGCGGCGCCTGATCCTGACGAGGAGCCACCGGGGGTTCGGTTCGTGCCATGTGGGTTCACTGTCTTTGGACCTTGAACCGTCGCTGCGAATTCGGTCGTGGTTGTTTTGCCTACTTTTGTCAGTATCGCATTGCTGGGGTTGGGTTGAATTATCAGCATGGACCTACCAAGAAGCAGCGCGCCAGCCTGTCGCAAAATTATGATGGAACCGGCATCGACTTTGGGAGCGTCTCTAGCGTAGATTGGAGATCCGTGCTGTGTTGGCATATCTAGATTTCGATTAGCGATCCTGTAGAATCACAGGCTGATATTCGCTGACCCTTTGTGTAAATAACGTCTTTGACTGCGATGGCTACGCCGTGTAGGGGTCCGCGCTTCTCTGGCGGTATCGCATCCATTGCCTTCGCTTGTGCAATCACCTGCTCTGGGTTCAAGTACTCCCAAGCTTTGACTACGGGGTCTCTCTCCTCAATGTGGGACAAGAGCGAGCGCGCGTACTCTTCCACAGTTAACTCCCCGGCCCTTATCTTGGCTGACGCTTGGGTCGCCGTAAGTCTATACGGTTCAACTGCCATTTTGTGATGGTGTGGCAGTTTTGCTATTGTCAAGAAAAGATATCAGAGATAAACGTTTTGACAATACAAACTCGTCAAGTGCTTCAGTGGGAGACGATCCAGAACAAGAAGGCGGGGTGTTAACAGAGTCAGAGCGCCACGGTTGCAGTGGACTCTGTCCAAGGTATGCACTCAATAGCCTCGGGAATAATTCCGGTACTGTAGCTGTTCTGAGCTCCAGAGGTTCAGAAGGTAACTCTCGACTTTGCAGAGTCTATGAAACGGGATGAGAACATGAACAAAATCGTGGAGTTCTCAAGAGTTGGAGTAATCTGGAGGCAATCCGGCTATTTCAAAGATGTTTTCCGGTGACTCCAACGGCCGTAAGAGGGGCCATCCCTGATACCCCAACCCCGCAGGCCGTTATCGTCGGCTTCAGATCCGCCGCCACGTTCGTTTCCCCCGCAATATTTCCGCCTACGCCTTCAACAGCAGACTGCGATACGTCCGATTCGGGATCTTTCCACCGAATGAGGCGTGCATTCTGATAATTGTTGCCCGAAACTCCAACGCTTACATTTTGAGAGGCCGAGGGTGACCCGCTGACTTACGCAACGGATTGCCTTTGCTGGCTAGATGGGGCTGCTTTGGGGCGGCTTCTCCAGTCACGTCATAGCAACATGAAGTCAAAAGGATGCCAAGTAGTTGGCGGGGATTCTTGTCCCACGAGACGTTCTCACAACTTCTACCACTGCTGTGGTTCTTCTCATACTGTCACTGAGACTACCACAATACCTATTGTTCCTAGCATTCTGCCTTCTACTAAGATCTTTTCCATAACTAATTCATCTCAGAAGCAAAGTAGGAGTAAGTGGGGGATTGAGTTCTCGACAGCCATCAATCATTAGGGAACCACAACTAGGCCTCCAATTTCTGCACTTTCTCTCCCAAGTGCAATTCTTCAGCCTCGTCAATGCGCGGAGATGGCGGCGCATAAATCTCGCCTTCCCTTTCGCCCTCAAAGAACCCATCCCGGCCTTCTTTCGCCAGCCATTCGTAGTCCATCGGGGCATTCTCATGGCCCGGAGGATACACCTTGGTCTTGAAGAACTGCACTAGCACAGCATACAAGATGGCTGATGAAAAAAACGTCAACACCCAGCCCATCATGTACATGTACTCAGCCGGTTGGCTGACAATATGAGGCTGGTATTGCCCGACGAGACCGGGCAATCCCATTGCCGTACCGCCGATCCAGGCAAACACTCCAACCCAGTTGACTCCAGAATTGAACCAGTAGAGACCCTCTTTAGAGCCATTATACAGCGACGGCACGTGTATGTTACCCTTTCGAACCAAGATGTAGTCGAAAATGATAATCTGGTGAGAGTCAGCAATACGTTCTCAAGACTGGTTTTCAAGACTGGGCGTTGAAGTACTCACAGCGCAAAGGGGAGCCATGAAGATGTTGTAACTCCCGAGGAATGAGATGAACGCGGACGCGTTTGCAATAAGCTTCCACGGCAATACAACAATACCGAGGATTGCACAAACGATCTGGCCTCGACGGATCGTCAAGTACCTGGGGAACAGTCCAGTCATGTCCGCGCCAAAAGGTAGCGAGTTTGCTCCAAAGTTTGTCGCCAGCACGCTGAGAATGAAACTGAACGATACAAAGAAGACACCAGCACGGGCGGTCGGATTCCAGTAATGGTCAAGGATGGCGTCAAGAAGATCCCATAGGTTCCAGTAGGCCTTGCCCCAAGCACCCTGTAATGAGGTCGTGGAAGCTAGGCCAAGGAAGAAGACGAGGATCTTTGCGAAGAAGACACATGCTCCTTGGAGCCAACCGGCATCTCGAGGCTCTCTGCAGTATCGCGCGAGATCAGGTTGGTTCACGAGCATTGGCGAAAGAGAACCCATGATGACATTGATGCCGCTCATGATAGCCCATCCGACGGGTGTTTTAGCTGCTGCCGATGCGCCTGCGACAGATGCAGCGCCAATATTAGAGATTCCGGTTCCATAGGACATACACCAGCCGAAGAGTCCGAAGCACGCGAATGGCATGATGAAGCCTTTCACGGTGTAGATGTAGTGAATATGAATCGGGTGTACCCAGGTCTGCCGCCAATGTCAGGGAATGCATGTCATTAGAGGGTCGCACACTACATATACTCACAAACGGGAACTCAACCAGCCAAAGGAGAAAGAACGCCAGCAGCTGCTTTGAAGTCACGTCGGCACCAGTGGGAAGCATATTGGGCCAGTTGTCCCAGCTGTTTCCAAAAATGCAGCGGAAGCAAACGGACAACAGGTTCGCGCCGTAGTAGGTCTGAATACCGTACCAAATGATGCACACAATTGCTCGGATAAAGATGAAGAAGTATGATCCATACATTCCCATCACCGATCGTGCAAGAACAGGACTTGAAAAGATGTCAGAAACTACCAAACGTGGGAGGAGTGTTTGAACGCACTATCCTAGGTGGTACATCACGCCAGGTCTCGCCATACCAGTAACGATAATAGCGGATATGAGTGAGCCAAGAACGCAGGATACAAAGGCTTGTTGCCATGTCTGATCTTGTCAGCGCATATGAACAACGATGTTATCTTTTGATAACTTACCAGACCCACGGCGATGAGGGAAGACGCGACGTTCCACCCGGTCGTCCCAAACATGTTTGAGAACCAGTACAAAGGCAAGTTGTACCACGTCCATGTTCTTTGTTCTGGCGGCGTCGGCTCGAGATCCTTGTTCGACCACCCAGAGTCTCCGACCTGAGTTCGTCCCTCGTGAACTTCGGGAGCCTTGATCCATTCTACGAAGGCGTCTTTCGATTGGAAAGGCGCGGCTATTCCGCCTTTCGTTGGTATACGAAAGCGTACCATAATTAGTTGAACCTGTGGTGACCGAACAGCACTATCAGAACCCTATCAACCATCAAAGAGACATGTTTTCGTGGAAATGCACGTCCTCTTTCTTCTTTACTCTACAACACTGAGGGCCTTCGTCCATATTAGAGGCCCGGTGCTCAAGTATCAGCTCTATTGCAACCCTGATTGTAGTTCCTCATTCGTCGGCGATTTTCCAGCCGATAGACAGTGCGTCGCCACGCGAGCCCAGTGAGCTGTCTAACCATGAGTTACAACTAAGGTATGATAAGAATTCGGCATGGCATATGCGGAGAGTGGTGCTTGGCATGTAGATGGATGGGCCGGGGACCTGGTCTCGGGTGTGATCCACCAAGATAAGGCGGTGGCCGGCCGTTGGTCTTATCTGCGGTGGACGTCCGAATAGTTATCCCAATTCGGTAAAGATGCGGTCATCGGTAAGAAACTACAGACGTTTGCGTATCACTCGGGTTCTGAGTGAGGGTATGGTGCTAGGAGGCAGAGTCCTAGCTGCTTTGTGCTTATTCCCGTGGAAGGGGCAACCATGGATAGAACAACGAATGAGTTTCTGGATGTTCTGAAGGTGTCTGTACCATTGTAAGGCAATTAGGAGTAGAAGTAAAGCTAGATGATGACGCGAGCCATCACCGGACTGATTTTCTGGGTCAAGTTCCCGTCATGAGCAGGCCGCGTGCTATCCGGGGGAGGGGGGCTTCGGTGTCCGAATCCTTCGATATTCCTATCGACCCATACATCTCATACTTGCGTTTGCATAGGTGTGTCCAATGACACTCCCGATTCTGATTGTGGAGGATCCTTGCAGGCGTTGTCCTGGCCCATTCTACTTCGGCTCGAAATTTACCTAAGTTCCTACTTCGTATCCTCACTGCAGTATTCAACCATACATACAAGCCGAATCAGGAGAATGCTCGAGATGACTGCTCATGTTCAGACCGAGAACATGCTGGACAAGACATCTCCCGTAGATCTGGTCAACTCCACGTCGGCCGGCTTCAACACGGAGGGTCTTGTGAGTCCCCGCACCGGCCCACCGGTCTCGGCGGCGCAGACCCGGAAGTCGAGGGTGGCCTTGGCTTGTAAGCGATGCAAGAGAAGGAAACAGCGTGTAAGTCATTTATATCGACAGCTAGATCCATTGTTCATTTGCTGACTAAATACGACATGGAAGTGCGACGGCGCACATCCGAGTTGCAGGTCTTGCGTCAAGTCCAACTCGTCATGTGTCTATGAACGTGCACTGAGGCCGCACTATCCTGGAGGAAAGTCGCTGCAAGTCTTTCCCTTCATGCTGGTACAATTGTATACTTACACGAGCTTCAGGTACATCAGCGCACTAGAAGAGAGAATCGCATTTCTCGAGGCCCGGATGCCAGATTACGCAGAAGACCACTTTGTCAGGACATCTTCCGTGGCAACACCACCGGAACCCAAGACGAAAGATCCTCGGAGAAATTCACGAGACCCACTATCGGACGATGAGCAGTCCTCTCTAGTCAACGGCGTTGCGTACTTGTCGCTCTGTGCATCTGGCACAACGGACACTGCACCAGAGCCATTCTACCTAGGATCCAGTTCCGGCGCAACCATTGCGCGCATGATCCAGTCTTCCATCTTTCACAGCTCGGGCGGTAAAGCTGCGTTTGATGCTATACCAACGACTCAAGCTCTCTCATCGACTCCGCAATTGCATTTCGAAGTATCGGTGTCCTCTAGCCCGAAGGAATCCCAATCCGAGTTCCCGTGCCCTGAGCAAGCGGAGGTGCTGTTTGATGTCTTCTCTGATCGGCTTCATACGCGATGGCCTATTCTGGATCGCAAACTGTACACTAAGCTATTCCAGAAGCAATACGACCGTGGAGCCCTGTCTATTCAGCACCAAAGCATTATGCACCTGATATACGCCATATCCGCAAGGTTCCTACAGTTGATGAAGAAGCCTTGTGATGTAGATCCCCAGGTGAAAGTTTCCTGAAGGCAAAGCTTGCCGTTACGAATCTAACATGGTCACTGTCAGAAACATCTCACGGCGGCCATTGAGCCGATGGACTACATACTGGAACAACACAATCTAGCCACTGTACAATTTCTCCTCCTACTCGCCGTGCATGGAACTAGAAGTCCCTACGGTGCCGGCTCATGGTCTCAGGTGCGGTACGCTATCACGCTCTGCATAGAGCTGGGTCTCCATCGAAAGGAATCTAACACCTCGACTCACGATTTACGCGATCTCGAGATCAGAAGGCGCGTCTTCTGGTCATGTTACTGTTTGGACCGTATGACGAGTGCGGTACTTGGACGTACATTCGCCATCGCCGACAGAGACATAAATACCGAGGTCAGTTAGAGGAGAGCCTGCTGTGGGGACATGATGATGCTGACAGCTGTGTAGCTTCCAAGTGATAGCTTAGATTTCTGGGACTTGACAGCACTGAATAGCCCATCAAATTCACCCGGACTGCCTTGGTCAAACATGAAGCCTTTCATACACATTATTAAGCTCCGAAGGATACAATCCAAGATCCACCGCCGAGTGTACCGAGTTGACAAGGACATTTTTTCGGTTTCTTCAGAAGAACGAGCGGGACTTGAGACCAAAATGGGACAAATTAGAGCCGAACTCGATGAATGGGTGAGGACAGTCCCCCATCATCCGACAAAAGGCGCCGGAGCAATAAGCTGGATGTACGACCCAGAAAGCGCCAATCATGACTCGAGAGATTTCTTCATCTTGTGAGTGTTTATGCCATCCTAATCTGGGCCATGACACCGAATGCTAATCGGGAGCTTAGGCAGTACCACAAGTCGGTCCTATCGCTCTACACTGTTTTCCTTCCAGTACTTCACACCTCTGACTCGAGATTCCTCACTACCGCTCGATCCGCCGCCCGCGTTTGCAGGGCATACAAGCGACTAAACCAGCAGAAGACGCTAAGCTACACCATGATGGCATTGCATTCATGTTTCATTGCCGGCTTGACGCTTGTATACTGTTTATGGCGGGAACATGCTCTCTTCTCGTATGACACGCTTGAAGCCACGAGGGCGTGCTCTCAATCCCTCACCATCTTCGGTGAGAAGTTTCACGGTGCGGTGAAGTATCGTGACATCTTTGATGCCCTCTCGGGGAGTCTGTTCAAGACAATCGTTAGCCCGCTAGCAGGTCCTGGTGGGGGATCACAGCCTCTAGATGTGGACTTAGGAGCGAATCCAGTAGGCGACCGATTGATGTCGCCGTCGGCAACTGCACAAGAAGTGCACGTGGCCATTGAACGGAGCAGCGAGACCGGGGAAAAGTCATCCATGGCCCATGCTATTTCCGACGCCGTGAAAGAGGCATTTATGGAGGTAGATGAAGAAGCACCGGGCGGTTGGCAGGGTTGGAGGATGTTCAACGAAATGGTGCAGCCTGACCTCAAATCTACCCACAGCCCGAAGAAAATTGATGGAGGAGACAGACCGCACGGCAAAAGTAATGGTTTTGAACTTGAGTTGGAATTCACAAACGAGCTTGAGCAAGGGGCTTACTTGAACTTGATGGAATCTGACTTGGACTTTGGCGAGTTGTGAATGGTGAGCTGAATACCTACCTCGGTTCTGAAATCTCATTGTGGGAGCTTCATCAATAGGTTACGCTGATACTTGCTTACGTGCGTGATCTCCTTAACACAAGCGTTTGCATTCTTCAATTTGCTGCACATCTTCGCAGAGTTGCAATTGATTGTTTGATTTGGCTCTTAGGATCTGTGATGCTCGCGGTTGAGGTTCTAAGACTCATCCAACCTCGTCATGTCTTCGCCGGAGTTCACGAGGCTTAAATTACTTAACTGCTCTACTCCGCCATACCTATCTAGTAGCTTAATTAGATCTGGATACATCTTGCAAGCAGAGGAGCACGGAGGGTCAGGTAGAAAGTAAGGATCCATGGCATATGTGACGTTCGGCGTCACTCAGCCTCACCTTAAGGCTCGGGAAGCGTGTCGACCTTTTGCGGTTGTCGACGTCTCTCTCCACAAATTCCCCGTGAAACATTGCAGCTGGAGAGTTATCTTCTTTAATCTATGATTGAGTTCCTCTTTTTATCGCAACTCTGCAACTGGAAGTGAATACCAGGCATACTCGTCTCCTGTCGGGGCTGTTCTCATGCACGCTCGCCTAGCCCTCTGATCCACAAGTTGCGAATAGCCTCCAATTCTCCATCGGCTGATTAGTCATCACCAGCGGGTCGGTTAGCTCAGTTGGTTAGAGCGTGGTACTAATATTTCACCAGAAATGTTGAGTAATGCCAAGGTCGGGAGTTCAAGCCTCCCACTGATCATTCTTTTGCTCCAACTCGAATTTACAAGTTTTTGGGCTGCCTTTTCATAGACTCAGCATGTTCTCGTACCTGAGAATATGTCACTAGGTAATTCTTAGACTGTTGAGGAGCAGGTTGAGGAGAAGGGAGGTGGTGGAGCGGTCTAGGAGACAGATTCGATTAAAAGGAAACGAAAAGTGTCGAAAAAGCTTTCATGAATCGTCAAAATATACAGACCCTATCAATACCATCCACCTGATCTATCATGGTTCTATGCTAGCTGGCCCTTCTTGTAGGGATACTTGGCCTTGAACGCCTCTGCAATCTCCGTCCTCGTAGCAACCCATACGCCCTCCTTCTTCGCAATGTAATCCACAAAGTCCCTCAGCGCAGCCAGTCTCCCCGGCCGACCAACAATACGACAATGCAGCCCAATCGTCATCATCTTGGGCATCCCCTCCTGACCCTCCTCATACAACACATCAAAGGCGTTCTTTAAATGCGTGTAAAACCCTTGCGGATCGCGGAACCCAGAACCCGTGACGTGGAACTTGAAGTCATTACAGTCATAGCTGTACGGCACCATCAGACACCCCTTTGGATCAGCCTTCTCCCGCTCAGTGGGCAAATCAATCCAGTACGGCACGTCGTCGGCATATGTATCACTCGCCCACACAAGATCCTCTCCCATCTCTTCATATACCTGCGGCACAAGTGTCCTCGAGTGCGGCGAGTTGCGACCGTAGTACCACCCCTTGGGCGCATACCCCGTCAAACTTTTGAGCGAAGTGATACACTTTCGAATGTACTCCTTCTCCGTTCCAATCGGCACGTCATGGTAGTCAATCCAGCGGTAGGCGTGCGAGGCCACATCGTGACCCTCTTCCACGCACCGTGTCGCGACCTCGGGCTGCTCCTCGACGGCCTGAGCGACGGCGTAGAGGGTGAACTTCATCTTGCGGGAGTTGAAGAGGCGGAAGAGGCGCCAGAAGCCCGCGCGGGAGCCGTATTCGTATTCTGACTCAACGCTGTAGTTGCGCTCGTTGTACTTTGCGGGGCCCATGGGGTTCTCGCGGAGGTTGGTTTCCGAGACGCCGTCGCCTGCTAGGACTGACCGTTCGCCGCCCTGTTATGGGGGTATGTTAGCTGTCGTACTTCTTCGTGTCCATTCTTCTCGAATAGCGGTGGGACTGGGAGCTAAACGAACCTCTTCATAGTTGATGACAAAAGAGACTGCGATCTTCGCGTCGTTGGGCCATGGGCAGGCCAGACCTTTCTCGCCGTAACCCTTGAAGTCGCGCGGGTAGCCATAGTCTGGGTGGGCGTGGTATGCTTCCGGCATGATGAAGAATGATTTGTTGATCAGATCAGACGACCAGATCCTTGGGGTTCAGTAATGCTTCAAGAATAGGTCAATGGCAAAAGAAAGGGTGCAAATGTTGAGTGATACGCCGTTCACATCTCGAGTCAACGACCTTAATCAAGTGTACAAATAGCAAGACCAAGACTGCGATCGGCCAGAATCAACCGGCCCATCGTCCATCGGGCGACGTAGTCCGCCATTCGTGGTGCATTATCGCGGCTATCTGCACTGAGCAAAGAAGTCTGCAGACAATCCCTCCCTATCAGGGCTGATGCCTTCATTCCCCAGCTCATTGCAGCGTGCAGCGCGTTATCACATCGCCGTCGCGCGAACGCACACATCTCGGGATCTGAAGGGGGCAAGGATGCAAACTGTTGGAGGCGTTACATTTAACAGGGATGATCACCCTCCATCGGATGACATCGAAGCGTTGGAGTACTTCGGAGATTTTGGTCGACCCAGGGGTGGTGATAAGGCGCGGGGTTCTCGACGGGGTTTTGTTGGCTGTGGGGATGCTGTTGATAACAAGGTTGATCAAGGGGCGCGAGGGTATGCATGTTGATGTAATGCCCAGGCCTATCTCTGACCGGAGTCTTGACCAGGGATAGCTTGAAAGGCGTAGATGGCAAGTTTGGCATTGAGTTGCGGGATGGGAGTTGAGCTGACTTCCGCTGCTCCGCGATGAGATGCTCGGCAAGCCAATCGGATATCCGCACCCTAAGGAACTCTATGAGAAGCCCCGAGCTCGTTGTAAAGTGAGAAGCCTGTTCAACGCGATTCTCTGTGACATCGATCATGAACCAAGTTCATCAAATGCCACTCATGCTATGCTGACCCATCGCCCTGTCTTTTTGAGTGCCTTATGCTGCATGCAAGTTTATCTTCACCAATTCATCCATGCTCCTAATTCCCACTCGCCTTCTCTTGATCACTCATCGGAGGCTCTCCCGACACCCCATTCGGACCTTCCGAAGCCTCCTCAGACGGCGCCGGCTTCTGCGCCTTCAATCCCGTATTTCCAACCCCAAGAGTCAACACCAGGCTCAGCCCAGAGCAAATGACATAATACACAAAAATGTAATGCAAACCCTTCATATACGCCTGCAAAATCACCGTTCTCTCCGCATCCGAGAACCCCTTTTGGTCCAAGGTATATGTCGACGAAGTCAGTTCCGCAATCACCGCATCGGAAACAAAGTCTTTCCCGTGAAGATCCCGTCTCAGCGTGTTGGAGAGTATAACTCCCGAAATCACGAGCCCGAACGCGCCTCCAATAGTCCGGATGAAGTTTCGTAACCCTGTCGTGACGGCCCGGTCTTCAGCGCGGGAGTTGGCATACATGCCCACCAGCGTAGGCTGCAACGTCAAGCCTATCCCCGCGCCCATGACCACGAGGATCGGGATCATCTTTCCTAGGCCTGTATCGCGGTCAAAGAGGATCGTGAGACCATTTCCCAGCGTCCAGAGGAAGAATCCTGCGAGGATGCAGGGCATGTAGCGTCCCACTCGCAGCATGTACTGCCCAGACAGTATAGACAGCCCCGAAGTCGTGATGATGACAGGGAGAATAAGCGCCCCGGAAACAAGGGGCTCATAGTTGAGGATGGACTGGAAGTAAATCGGTAGGTAAAACAAGTTACCAAAGTACGCCTGGCCCATAAGGAAAGTCTGCCCAAACAACGCGCTGCAATGCGGCGCATGATATAAACGCAAAGGCATGATGGGCAGCTTCGCCAGCTTCCACTCGTAGAGCACAAACAGAACCGCAAGTACGGCACCCACGACCACCCCGGCGATGACAAAGGGCGAGGACCAAGGGTATGTCACGCCGCCTCCTGACAACGGGATGAGAAGGAGCAGCGTCGAGGCCATGTTGAGCGCGATGCCGCCGTAGTCAATCTTCTTGATCTTTTCACTGTAATTACCCGATCGGTGCTTGAGTGGGAGACAGAAGAGGATTGTCACGGCGGCTGGGGCGCTGATAATGGGGACCATCCAGAAGACCCATCGCCAGGTCGACTCTTGTACGACTGCGCCGCCCACAAAGGGGCCGACTCCATTTGCAAGGGCGAGGACGGCGCCGAGAACGCCTAAGTTGAGTGTTAGTTCCAGTCAAGAATCCATGAGAACGATGTTAAATCAAGACTTTGAAACTTACCCTGATACTTCCCCCGATTCTCCAACGTCGTGATATCACTCACAATAATCATAACAATACTATTAATCCCACCCCCTCCAATCCCAGCAATAGCCCGAAACGCAAAAAGCTGCTCCTTCGTCCTCGAAAACCCACAAAGCACATCCCCAACAGCCATCAACACCAAACAAATCATCAACAAATTCTTTCGGCCAAAGATATCAGACAACCGCCCATTGATGAGCTGGAACGCCGTCGACGCGATCAGAAAGGACGTCCCGATCCACGAGGTGGCCGTTCCTGTGTCGAGATCCTCCGCGATGGCGGGCACGGCGGTAGAGACGCTGGTCTGGTCGATGAAGGAGACGAAGAGGCAGACGGAGAGGGCGGAGAAGGCGAGGAGCATGCGTTTGCGGGACATTGTGTTGCGTTGGCCGCCTATGCTTTCTGCGTCGGTGTCGTCTTTGGGTCGGGGGCGCCCGACCGAAACTGCTTGGTTGATGACATCTTCGTCGCTGGAGGGTGAAGGCGAGCGTAGGATCTGTTGTGATGGATGCGTTTGTGAGATCTGCTTGGTTTCGGTGATGGGTGCATCTTCCTTCATCTTGATAACCTCAACCTTGATCTGTAGGTTGTGAAATCCCTAAGAAAAGGTCTTGGCTCGAAATACAGTCCAAGAAATGTCGACGAAGTCACAACTCTAGACGGATCTCCCAAACTTCGGTGCCGAGTCGCCGGTTCTCACTTCCCCGGGAGGGTCTGGGGTTAGCATCGGACGCACCCGACGAAATGACTTGCCTGCCGGGAGTCCATTGCGTCAATCACAATTGATCCGTTCACCAGAAATCCTCAACGACTCTCCCATTCTGGCTCAAATGTGGGCGATCCACCCTGGATATGTCGGCACAGGGGCAGGCGAAGATTGGGTGGCCGTCGTCGCCGATCGCACGTCCGACTTTCTTTGTCGGCACGTTTTGTGCCGATACGCATCCGCAGTGTCGGCTGTGTTCTGTTTCTGAAAGGCCTTCCAGTCTTCTAGGCCCCAAATGTTCTCCTGGGTGTGCGCTGGGCTTATGTGGGCCACATTAAGGCCAGCGTTGTGAAAATAATCCCTTCGTGTCGGTGTCGATGAGGATTCAACTCTGCTGAAGGCTGCTGGAGACGATGTTGATGATTGCGATGGGTGAGTAAGGCGCGGAAGTCGACTCGGCTTTCATCGGCATGGGTGTCAGAGAGAATGGACTGGGATCAGTTGCGCTAGCGAAGGCGTCGATGACGGGATACTGCTACGTCTTTGATTTTAGACTCTTCCATCGCATCTACCTTATTTTGACTTGTCATGATAGCTTCAAAACTTTAACTGCATCTAGTCGATTTCATCTACATCAGCTAGTCATGTCAAAGCTATTTACCCCGTTGAATATAGGGCCTATCCAGCTCTCTAGCCGACTAGCCCTGGCGCCGCTGACAAGGTACCGCGCAGACGATGAATGGACACCGACTCCAATGATGGAGGGTCAGCATACATCCCCATCGTCTCTCACCTCGTTCACTGTCTGACGTTTGAGGACAGAGTATTACGCCCAGAGAGGCTGCGTACCGGGGACTCTGCTCATCTCTGAGGGAACCCTCATCTCGTACCGCACCGCTGGGCGTCATAACGTCCCTGGCATCTGGAATGAAGCGCATATTGCAGGCTGGAAGAAGGTCACAGATGCCGTGCACGCCAAGGGCTCGTTCATCTACTGCCAACTCTGGCACCTCGGTCGGGGTGGCAGAGCTGAAGTCCTCGAATCCCTCGGGCTACATCTCGAGTCTTCAAGTGCGATACCCGTAGCCGACGGCGCTGCTACCCCTCTGGAAATGAGCGAAAGCGACATACAGCAAGTCATCGAGGACTATGCGACCGCCGCGCGCAACGCTCTCGAAGCCGGCTTCGACGGGGTGGAGATCCACGGCGCCAATGGGTATCTCCCAGACCAGTTCCTCCAAGATACCTGCAATAAGCGAACCGACGGCTGGGGCGGCAGCATCGAGAAGCGTGCTCGGTTCCATATCGAAGTGACAAAGGCTGTCGTCAATGCCGTCGGCGCCGATAGGGTGGCCGTTCGTCTCAGTCCATACAGTGATTTTCAGGGCATGCTCATGGACGACCCAGACCCGACCTTTGAATACTTGGTCAAGCAACTGAAGCCTCTAGGGCTTGCGTATCTCCATCTCATTGAAGCTCGGATCAGCGGTAATGATGACACCGATTGTGGTGGACAGCGGACGGTGCGCTGGTTAATTGAGCTCTGGGACAACGCAAGCCCAGTCTTGCTTGCTGGTGGGCTGAATGCCCAGTCTGCAAAGGCAGCTGTGGACGAAACGTACAAGAAGTACGATGTTGCTGTTGTCTTTGGGCGGTACTTTATCTCAAATCCCGATCTCGTCTTCCGCATCAAGGAGGGTATTGAGCTGGACAAGTACGAGCGGACGTACTTTTATACCCCAAAGCTGCCAACTGGATACATCGACTACCCTTTCTGCCCTCAATTTCAGTTAAGTGCCAGGGGTTGATGCTGCATCGCGACTTCGGATAGACACGGCGGGATGGTAGGAAATATGAACCGGGTATCTTTGCCTAGATGTGAACAAATGCGAAAGTTTTGTATAATTACATTACGCCATTATTCAGAGCTGTCGTATCTCGTCCGCGTCAATCGTACACAGTGTAGACGTTCTCCAGTGGTGTCTGCGTAAAGGACCTCAGCCACGCATGACTAGGTCTGGCTTGTGGCACCACCCCGGATCTTGATCGTCGCTCATTCTTCGCTTACAGTCCCAAGTCGATGCTGCGAGCCAAATCTGGTCTTCGTCCGCAGTAGAAGACTCTTACTGGACCGGCTCTTCAAGCCATCATCATCACTACTCCCCGAACCGTCGCTTCTGGTCGATCGAAGTTCAAAGGAGCTGGCTACTCTCCTAATCTTGTCTTTCAGCATGCGCAACGAGCCTCGCTTCTTCAGCGCGACAGGCTGCGGCACTGTATCAACGACAGAGAGGGCATTGCCAAGCGACTGACTTCGAGCGTGGCCGGAGTGGTGCGCTGTGGCTATCGGATCCAACTCCAGGGGTTTTGACGACAGGACAGACACTGACGCTGCGCGACGAACATGCTTTTTAGGGTAGAACATGCTCAAGCTTGATTTGGATCTTTGCGGCTGAGCTGATAATGACGAGACTGTCGTGATCGTGCCCAAGTTGGCATGAGTGATGGCGGGGTTCGTCCGCTGTTGCGCAGCTTGCAGGAAAAGGTTGGGCTGGCTTTTCGTCTGCTGAGCAGCCAGCCTCTGAGAGGGAACCGAAGCTTTTCCGAGAGTGTTCCTGGCTATTGGACCCCCAAGCGTAGTTCTACGGCTACCAGATGATAATCCATTTGTGTTCGCTGTCGGTGTCGACTTCGTGCGGGTATGTGTCCGTTGCCGTTCGGAGCCTGTCGAAAGTTTGAATTCTCGTTGCGGATGTAGCGGCTCCTCGCCGATTTCGACCGCGGCAGGCGTATCATCTATCTCGAATCGTCTCCCGGGGCGTCGTTTGGCCCGTAATTTCTTGAGATACTCCTCCGATGTCACTTCGCGGAAATTCATCTCGGCTGCGGCTCGTTCGGCTCGTCGTTTTGCCTGCCTGTGGAGGTGGGCAGCTTCTTCTGAAGACAAAGCCATCGTGGAGGTTGGACAGTAAGGACCTTGACTTGAAGGATATGTACGTCGGGTTGGGTCGTGGGCTTCGCAAGCTCCGACTAGGGATACGTCGAGGATGTGTTGTAGGGTATCATGGACTCGTGTTCGACTTTCTTTGTTGTGTTCAAGTTCTCGGTTTGCAAAAAAGCATTCTTGTTTTTTGTGTCTCCAATCGTCCCGTCCTTGTTAAACGGCCGTCTCCCGATGCGTGGGAGTTATCACTTCCATTTACTCGAGGCTGGGCGCATTCCAGAGGTGAAGAAGTTCGAGTGGATCTGGAGTGGAATGTCTCGCTTCGAGGCACGCAGACCTGGCGGGGGGGGGGGGGGTGGTCGGTCACGGTAAGAACGCTACAGCAAGCGTGAGAAATAGAGCTTTTCAAAGCCTGAAACTCTAGTCGTAATCGCCGTCTCTGTTCGTCTAGGAATCGTACGAAGAGGGTTTGCTTCTCGCTACGTTGGGAATGCGCAGCCTCCTGAAAGGAAATTTACCTGCGACGCCGTGGTGCTGGGGTCTTCTCCGTAAGCCTCCGAGCGAGCCGCGCCGGTGAATCCTTAAAAAAAGAGGTGGTGCCTTGCAACTCAGAGAAGGAAATTGCAATGTGCCATGTCGACGTAGCGAGGCATGCAAGGGTTTGGACTTCAAACAGGTGCTGCGAATATCTGCAAAGATCTGTCTGCGTGTGTTTGGAGCTGTGTCCGGGGCAACGTCGAGAAGGTCGATGGTTGAAGATGGGATGGCCCCGGCAGAAAGGAGGAGCTTGGGGCAGGATGGCGATCACCGGTTGGTGATGGTGGCAGGAGCGGGTACCTTTGTGGGCTGCATGGCTTACATCCATAACCCCTTATCTTTGCATGTTGGGTACTGGCATAGTCCCCGATACCACGATACCAGCCCTTTACTCAATGCTTCACCAACAGCAACGACATCGCCAACAAGATGATAGGGGTGATCATGTCTCTTATTCAGGTTCCATCCTCCATATCTAGCTAGCGACACAGAAGCCTCAGCCTTTTGGGGGCCTCCACTGAGAGCAGACAGGTCACCCAAAGCACCAGGACGGACAAAAGATATTTGTAATGTTTTCCAATTTGTTTGGCATGCCTTTCTATATGTGCCAGTATCTGGTCATTATGCATAAAATTACAGTGTCATCAAATCATTCCTCAGAGATCTTGGCTCGGGATTTCTTTACAACTTGGCCGCATCCTTGGGGTTCTTGATCTCGACAATCAGCTTGCCCGTGTTGATGCCCTTGTACAGGTCGACGAGACCCTGCTCCGCCGCCTTGAGACCTCCCTTGACCACCGTCTCCTTGCGCTTGATCTTGCCCTCCTCAAGCCACTGCGCAAGCTCCTTGCGCGCCTGGCCGTACTCCTGCACAAAGTCGAAGACGATGAAGCCCTGCATCTTGATGCGCATGGTGATGATGTTGGCGTAGTTCTTGGGGCCCTGCGGCGTCGCAGAGTTGTACTGGCTGATACCGCCGCACATGACGAAGCGCGAAAACTCCTTGGCACGCGCCAGCGCCATGTCGAGGATCTCGCCGCCGACGTTGTCAAAGTAGACGTTGATAAAGTCGGGCGTGGCCTCCTTGAACTTTTGCTTGAACTCGGGGTCCTTGTAGTTGAGCGCGACGTCGAAGCCGAGCTCTTCCGTCAACCACTTGCACTTATCGTCCGAGCCGGCGAGACCGACGACGCGCGCGCCCTTGAGCTTGGCGATTTGGCCGGCGACGCTGCCGGTGGCGCCCGCGGCGCCCGAGACGACGACGGTTTCGCCGGGCTTGGGGTCGCCGACGCGGAGCATGCCAAAGTAGGCCGTCAGGGCGGTCATGCCGATGCCGGAGAGGTAGTCGATGGGCTGGGAGACGGCGGGGAAGGAGGAGACGGGCTCGACGCGGCTATCGTGGACGACGCTGTACTCGGCCCAGCCGCCGAAGGAGGGGAGGACGTCGCCCTCCTTGGCCTTGGAGGACTTAGAGGCGAGGACGCGGCCGACGGTGGCGCCGCGCATGACTTCGCCGATTTGGACGGGAGGGAGGTAGGAGCGGCGGTCTAGATGGAAGTTTGATTAGCACTTGTCCCCGCGAAGATGATCATGGCAGAGTGTAAAGGTCTCGACATACCGTTCAACCAGCCACGCATGGCGGGGTCAAGGGAGAGGTACCAGTTCTCAACGAGGATCTCGCCATCCTTGAGGTCCTCAGCCTTGGGGATAGGCTTCTGCTCAGTCTTGAAGGTCTTGCCGGGGATGATCTCGGCCGTGGGACGCTCGGCCAGCACGACGGAAAGGTTTTGTTGCGACATTTTGGATATGATGTTGTGTGGAAAGAGGAAAGGGTATCAAGGAAGACGAATGGTATGTATTTGAGATTATAAGCAAACACCACAGAATACGAGACAACTGATTCACAGAGCCTTTCCAAGTCGGAGGTAGAGGAGCAGAGGGAGCTCTTTTAGTAGTCGGGACATTCAGTCTATTTCGCAAACTCTGAAATCGCCCGTTTGCTTTCGTGTCCCACGTTTCCTCCGCCGCTTTCGCGGATTACACTTACCCCTCCAAGCTTCCTGGCCGCGGTCAAGCGCGCGGTGCCAGCGGTGGACGCTTGGTGCGTGAGTCGCTTGCACCGAGTTTTTGCCTTTGGCTCATGTCATGACTTCATGCCCCGCGCCGGAGCAGGATGACCAAGACGGGACATTGGCCCGCACGAGCTCCGAAGGACTCGACGAGCTGGCGAACGATCGAGGAATGTTCTCCGGCGCACGGAGCATGGGCTAGTAGGGATGGGGCCTGGAGGCTCTCTTTTTTTTTTTTCCTCTGCCTTTCACTTTGCTTTGTGTCTGTCCCCTTTTTCGAACAGTCGACGCACCACACGGTGATACGGTACCACAGTACCACGGGTACACAGATTGTCTACCTAGCAGACTTTCGGATGCAGAGTGGTGGATGGATAACCCAAGATGGGTGTGTGGGTGTGGCGTGTGGCCGATTTCCCCGGAGTGGCCGCCCGAACAACAAATGGAGTCGGAGGGTCTTTTCCCACCGGACGTTTTCTTCATATGGGTTAAGGAGGGGCTGGCGGGCTGCGGGCAACGCGCGACCCTAGCTAGACTGCTTCTGCTCCGAGGGGCAGGACACAAGGTCGATACTCGATATGAAGGTGGCAGGTCGCAGACTCTCTCGCTCCAGGAGTTCAGGAAGATTTCCGTACCAAAAGGCGGCGGATTACTGCGTCTGCACTGTCTGCATCTGCGTCCGCGTCCGCGTCTCGTCTCGTTCCCGTGGTGGAGCTAGATAAAATCGGGCATGACGACATGCCGAGGCTTGAGACAATGGCACCTCAACTTGTCATCTCTTGCTCAGCTCTCTGCATTGGGCCTATCAGATCTCTCATCCTGTCGGAGGCTCTGAAGACATGGCGGGACATTATCTCCCTTGAACTCTGGAGCCTTGGACGTCGGAGGATTCGAGAGGCACCACTGGACAACACGCAGGCGGCGTTGTCATCAGCCCCTCGCCCATCGCTCGGTAGTGCAACTGACAGCTCTCAGGGTCCCCCGGAAGCGAAGCTGCAATGCTTGCGATTGCGGCCGATGCGACCATGCGGGAACGGGGACGTCGGGAACGGAGATGTGCTGGGGTGCTGGCCGTTGACCGTTCCATTGATGATCCCAAAAGGAGGGTCGCGGGGTGGGTTGAGTGTTCGAGAAGCGGGTTTGGGGCGGGCCAAGGATGTGCAATGCCGTCCGGGCTTAGAAATGCTGAAACTCAAAAGGTCCAGAGATAATCGGGATTATCATTCACCTCGTGTCGGGGCTGTCGGGGTTGAATCCTCGTTCCTGAATTCTCGCAGCTATCTGTATTCGTAATACTCCGTACGTGCAGATACTGGCGTGACTGCTGAGCTGTCTATTTGGCTGGCACCGGACGCGCTACTAATCATCGCCAATCGAAAAAGGCCCTGCGAGTGCGAGATGGATGGAACATGGTGAGGTTGGGCGAGTCCCGATTGGACGCCATCGCCGTCGTCCAAGGCGGCTTTGAAATGGGAGTGGGCGAGCCGAGGCAATTCGTGGGGAATGAATTCTGTGTGCCCTTTGCTTCTTTTGGCTTCACCGACGGTCGAAGCTCCCAATTCGGCCCCGTCCGGACCTGCAGTTCGGCCGGCCGGCGAATAATCCTTCCATGTAGTTCCAGATCGCCCAATCAGGCTGATGTGTCAGCGCCCCGCCTGAACCTCGGGACCCATCAGTTTTCTGACCGAAGTTTACCGAGGAGTGCCCACAATCGCGACCTTGATGGCTCGGTCATTCTCGGTGAGACTCGGTGAGGTAAATCGCTCAGGGATATCGCATCGTGTTTCTTTGGGTTAATGTCGTAGTATTGAACGAAGCGCGTGCTTACCAGATGGAGTCAGTACGCAGAGAAGTGCTTGAACAGATGCACTGACACCATTTAACAGATTATGGGATAGTATCGCCAAATGTAGTTGTATTAAGAAAGACCCTATGACATGTTGCTTACCTCCCTGGTCCACCTAATTGACTGACCACTAACTTCGCAAGAAAATGTCAAGCATTTACATAGAAGGTCACACCCTTCTGTTTGAAGCCCTTCGTGAGATAAATCAGATCCTTCTCATCAATCCTAGGCCAATCACTCATCAAGCTCTGCTTCTCTTCAAAGGTGTCAAGTTGATGCACGAACGGATTTGTGCAGCTCAAACAAATCTCGCGGAGGTTTTTCATACATGTCGCCTCGAGAGCTTTATCAAGCAAGTTATGAGGTGCCTATTTGTCCCCGAGATTTTGAGCTTCTTCAAGCTGAGAGGTGGCATTTCTAGTAACAGGTACCCATTTTCATCGGGGGCCATGCACTTTGGGGGTCCAAGTACCACATCTTGACAAAGATGAACCTCTTCAAGATTCCTAAAATGCCGAAGCGATCCGATAACATTCCTTTTTGCAAGCTTCTCCTGCATGCACTGATTACGATTGCGGTATTACACATGCGTCGGTGCGCACTGACCCTCCCACCCAAACCATAGTCCGATAACCAAATACTTCAGGGCTTTAGGTACCTTTATGCTGATTTGATCAACTATTTGACGTGGGGTGATCTCCAAATCGAGGTTCCAGTTGTTCCAACTCAGCTCTTGGATGATGCTACCGTCGGGGGACTCGTCCCGACTGAAGATGAAGACCTCTAGCGATCTGCAGCACTCAAGCAGGAGGCTGAAAGAAGTTGCGAACATGAATCGGCAGTTTGTTAGCTTTAGGCGTCTGAGATGAACCAAGGTTGGGTAACCGTGACAGGGCACGGGATCGTTGAAGAACTTGAGTTGTGTGATGCCGTGAATATGAAGACTGGTGATATTCGGAAGCTTGCCAATCAGTTGACTGCCACCCCACGCGGGAGTAAGGTCAGTTGATACAGCCTGGCCTTCTGCAGAGCAAGCGCAGAGAAATCGGAGACTCTTGATCGACTTGTAGACAGGCCAGACTTGGAAGCGGGGAAGTGAATCTTGGCGTCCTTGAGACGAGTGAGAACACTCGACGATGATGTCGAGCCTCTCGAAGTTTGGTAACGATGCTAATGCTCTTGGTATTGATGGGTGTAAGTCCTTGGGGCAAACACAGTGGCGTTATCAGGGACAAAGCCATATACACCAAAGAAAGAGATTGGTCTCAACGTATCGAATGTCGGCCAAGGAGCCGCCCCTATGGGCCTACTGGATTTCTCGCTGGCGAACCAGGGCATCGTAGGTGATGGGATCCGAGAGGCGCTTGTGATATAAGCTGAAAGTATGTCGCAAGTGTGGTGCGACAAGGTACCGAAACGTTTTGCATGTCAAGCTTACGTTCTCGAGGGCACCACGCCCGGCCACTGTAGGCTCGCAGCCGTGATCGCACGACTGGCAAGACTGGCACAGAGCGTAAATGATATGTTCCACGATTTCGGATGAGAGGTTGAGGAGAGCTCGTGGTGTGATTTTATTGAGTGAGCCTGGGCCGCTTGAGTAGTATGTGTCTTGTGAGGTTTGTTCCATCTTGACGAATTGTGACTGTCGTTGATGTGTTCGAGTGTCAGGACTTCCGAGGGACTGTGTGACTCTCACTACAGTAGCTTTGGCGGCTTAGGAGATTTGAGGGAATCCTGGTGGTTTTTTATGACCAAGAGTGAAGTGAATTTTTGGATTCAATCAGGAATGCTGCGGTGGAAGACCATGGTGGAAGGTTATCAATGATCTGAAAGTCATGTAATCTCTGCGGAAAATCATGCATACCAAAGCCGTCTACGGAGAAAGAGGTCACCGTTGTTCAGGCTTCCAAAACGTACGCAGGGTTAAGAGGCTCATACATGGACACACTTAGCGCAAATCGTATTCCTGCCATTTCCATTGAATACTCGCAGTATGCGTCTCAGCTTTTCGCCGCGGGGGTAGGCCCCCGTCCTGAAAGTGTCATGAAGCTACAAGTCGAGGATTTGTAGGTACCAAATGGGTTTAAGCTAACTTGCCTGCTGTTGCTACTATTCCTCATACCTCTTTCATTCCCGTTATGACTTTTCCCTCCCAGTATAGTTGTTAGAGAAGCTATAAAAAATAGAAGATTAAGTACCCGGGTTATGAAAGAACCTACCGCCATACAGAGGGTTAAGAACCGAAACGGTAGCTAGCTGCTTGATCATCACGACATTAACTCCGCGATTCCAAGTCGCTATTGCTTCCCCGGAGCGGTTCAGTCCACGGGAAAGAGAAATCTCGTTACGTTGCTACGGCGCAGGGTCAATGGCTCATTGCGCGATATCTCCTTCGGACCACCTTGCACTTGAGTGGTAGGTCTCAAACATGTTCCGATTGAGGCTATCGTTCGTGAGTTGCTCGATGACTCGCTGCCTACTACATTAGTTTGCCAACATGATCGGACATCATGTCACTTTTCGTTCAATTGAGTCAGTATTTCCTTGAGATCGATCTATCTCCGATACGACTGACATCTCACGAGCTGCGTATCGCCACAGAAATGAAGGAATCCAAATGAGAAGCAAACTTTGAACGTCAGGGTGTTTATTCTTTTGAATCTCTATAAAAACTCCCCAGACTTTGGCAACCTCGTATTTCAAACCCCAACCGATAGCCGAGTCAACGCACATCGGGCATCGTCTCAGGCTTACAATTTTTGGACTGATTCACCTGTAGATTTTCATTCACGCTTGTGAGCAAACAAGTTTCCTTATCGATTTCACCATTGTACCGCTGCCACGCTGTGCTTGTGAGTGTTTTTTCTCGTACCGTCGACTAGCCAGCTCCAGGAGCTGTATTCAACCCTTCTATCACAGTCGCCTGTTGTCTCGCACCTCGCAAATCCTCGTTCCTCCCTCCCTCTTTTTCACCCAGATTTGTCTCGACCAGGCCCTATGTTGCCTATCTCAATACAGCTCTCTATTGAACGACCCGTGAGGATAGCCCTAACTTTCATTTCAGCCTGTTTGCCCATCAATCGATCATCCTGTTCGCTTGACTATATTCGTTGTGAGTAACACAATAGTAGGCTTTGAATATAACTGGTATGGTACATTCATTCCGCAACCTCTTCAACTTTTACTCAAGGCTTGAATCACCTACTGACAAACTTTAGCCTCCATAAGATCCTCGCAATGGGAAGAACCAGGGGGGAGACTGAACCTCAGAGTCGAGGCTTTCGATTTATGGACGACCTCCCATACGAGATCTTGAATGAGATTGGCCTTCATCTTCCCGCAAAGAATACTCTATCAATCATTCGGTGCTCGCATAGATGTGCAGCTATTTTCGAATGGAGTCTTTACCGCCTAGACTCACTCAATGGCCACCAGGCCCTCATCTGGGGTGCTAGAACCGGCCGACTGAGTGCCGTGAAGATGGCTATTGCTCACGGAGCAGGCCCCCTCAGTCCTGCCATTTATCCTGGTTATAATGCTGGAGCTACTCTCCAGAGAGAGACTGCACTAAATGTTGCAATCGAGAACAACAAGATCAAGGTTGCACGATATCTCCTCCAGGCCTGCCACTCAATCGAAAACGTCTGGGCTGAGAAGAGCTATCTTCTTCACTCAGTCAAAGGTCCCAAGCTCATGGAAGCCCTTCTCGCCGGAGGGTTTTCCAATGGAGTCAATAGCTTGGGACAGCTAGGGACGTGGAACAACGATGACGTGACCCCATTAGTTGCGGCTATTGAGCAAAAACATCCTGTCAGCACGATTCGCACATTGCTGAAGTTCGGGGCCGACCCCAATTTGAAGAACGTTTCTTCAATGCGCCCGAATGTGTCTGCTTTTCATATTGGACTCTGGAGCGATCAAGCTCCAGTGGTAAAGACACTGATAGAGCACAATGCAGATGTAAACGAGGCCGATGGACCGGAACCGTGGTCGAAAACTCCTCTAGGTACCGTTCTTCAACAGGCCCGTTCGTTCTGTGATGAGATCGTAGCCTTACTTTTGCGCCATGGAGCTGATCCAAACCTGTCCACACGAGAACCCGGCGCTGGAGCGAACCCCATCATGCTCGCTACCTCCCCAGACGTCCTGCCTAAGACGTTTGCACGTCTCCTCGCCAAAGGTGCTCACGTTGATGAAAAAGTACAATTCGGACTTGAGCAGGTACTTCGGTCAACAAAAAGCGATGTCCTGCGGTGGGGCTCCACGTTTCCCGGTCAGGCTTGGCGGAACACAGATCATAAGCTTCAAATACTTCGTCAACATAGTGAAGGTCTGCTACAACAGATTCATTGGATCTAGACTGGCCACGACAAAGTAAAATAGCTAGCAATACAAGACCTCACGGCCAGCATGTAGTGCGACGATACAGACAAGAATGAGGATAATAGGCCCATCTGAGAGTAAGGTCTGAGGATTGTAAGGTTTGGTGCTTTCTGGCAAGTGGCAATACTGCTTCTTTCCGGCGTGGCCTGTCATAAGGTAGACAATGACGGAGGTAGTGCCAGGAGGCGACCTCTCGTAGCTTACGAATATAGACGACTTGTTGCCTCATCAATTGTCTGTAAGGTTCAAAGTCAGTCCGCAGATAGATACCTCGGGCTCCTGTTATACGAGATCTTTCGGTGTTCGTCTGCCCCTGCCCCAGTCCCGTCCCGCAGGCCGGCCTATTCCTGCATCTTGCGATGCCGCAACTTTCTTGTTCTCTTGTCTTATATTTCTTTCTTATTTGGCTGCCCGTAAATGATGGTGTATTAACTCTACTGCGCTGCTTTTAATCGAAGTCCTTACAACGGCTGTGTTCTCTACATACCTATTGTGATATACCAGTACCTTATATGACATGTCAAGAGGTTGAATTGTACGACGCTACAGGTATCCAAGGTACGTGTCATCGGTGACATCATGAGATGAATTGGAACCACATCTGTTGCGCAAACACCCATGCAGGACAGACGTATAAATATCAATACAAGCTAATGACTACATGTATTTTTCCCCCTTCCAAATTTGATGCCAAATAGAGAAAGGTCACGACTTAGGTCCGCACTTTGACATACACAATCAAACGCATTATTTTCTTGAGACACCGGAACACGGTTCATTGAGGACTTCTCCAGGTCTTAGCCTGTGCTTCAAGTAAGATGGCATGCCTTTCAGGGCATCCTCGTTCCTAAGTCCTAGACTTTACAGGCACTGGGAGTACCACTGGTTCGACGCCTGGCACGTGGACCCAGATTGGCAGCAAGTCGGTCCAGTAAAGCCAGATCCTCCGCATTGAGCCCATTTTGCAGCACACTAGCAAGGGGATAATACATCAGTAAAAGACGACTAGGGGTAAAGAGATGGGGCCTCACAGTTCCATCACCACCGCTGCTGGGCGGAGGGCTGGTCACAGGCGGGCTTGTGCCGCCGCCACCAGCATCTGATGCACCGACAGTGATTGTAGAAGAGCCGCTGCTGAAGTATCCTTCCGTAGCAACGATCATGTAGTCGTGAGTGCCGAGGTTCAGGCCCACCTGAGCCCAGGCATTGAAGTGATTGCCGGTCGTGACTGTTCCGCCCACGCGTTTCGTCTGGCGGACGGACCAATACTGCTGAAAGGTCTTTGTGCCGTCGATGGAGGGGGCATTAGTTCGCGTGCTAACGTAGATGTCGTAGATTCCACCATCACTGGTGACGGTTCCCTTCTTGGTAGCGCCGCTGGAAGGGTTGTAGGTACCGAAGGACTCCACGATGTAGTACTGCGTAGGAAGGTTAGCAGATGTTAGGGTTGGTCAAGAAATGTCAGGCAAACCTCTATCAGGGGGTTTCTAGTCCAGCCATAGATCGCGAGGTAGCTGTTGCCGTTCGGGTTATAGCTGCCGGAATACGTGATAGTTCTGAAAGATAGGGTGTTGTCAGTAGCGTGCTCGAGATTTGACCCGGGTAAGCATGGGACGATTGTACCTCGGCCCACCGGGATTCCAGCCTTTGCCTCCGACAAAGTTACCACCAGTTTGCCAGACGACGCTGTATTGGCCCCCTGCACCATTGGTGTAAGTAACTTGAGATCCACCGTCAGTCCACCAGGAGTAATAGTAGCCGTTGTTTGTTCCAGTAGACGAAGGAGTTGACTGGCGCTTCATCAACTCTCCAGGAGCAGAGAGAACACTAGCCACGGAGGCGAACGCCAGGAAAAGCGAGTTGACAGTGACCATGATGACTTGATTGCTAATGTTGTCTGTCATTCACGCTGGCGATGTTTCAGACGAAGGCGAAGTCTGGGGCTTTATATCTGTAGCATGATGTGCCAGTCTCGGTATCGGTCTACAAAAGTGACTCAATAACGCCGAATGTAACACACATTTCCCCTCCCAAATAATGGTAGTGGTACCGCCGCGCCATTGAGTTAAACTCATGTGCCCCTGGCAACCGATCGGGTATCGTCCTTGGGTTCAAGACGGGTGCAATGTCACTTCGTTCTATCTCAGGATCCCTTAGACTTCAACCGGAACCGATTCCTTGGCATCGGTCTAAGTACGAGTTAGATTAACCTGGTTGAGTTTTTTTCAGCTGTCTAAGTCTGTACCAACAACATGGTGTTTGATATCTGGTTTTCCCTCAACATATGGCAGACATCTCTCTTATTCCTTTGTTTCTCTCTGATTTGGCATTGTTTCTTAGGTGGTGCCAAGACAGATTTGTACATTCTCAAGTCCGTAGAGCAGTACCATGTACCTGGGAAAAGCCTAGGTGTGGGATATCGCGGTGATGCATCAGCTTTCAAGGGAGGTTGAAAAAGGAAGTCGGAATATCTAGGCCGTGTCCAAATTATAAATATGGCGAGCTATTTAGAAGAGCTGAGTTGATTAATATGGCAAATAGCAATTTAACCGGCGGCAAAAAGACGAGAGAGGTCGCCTGGTTGACATTTGCTGTCGAGCCTCCTGATCTGTGGGGGTCCTGAAAATAGCCGGGCGTAGGTCACGCGACGCACAGTTGCACTGAGATAACCTCAAGATATCAGTCCTTGGTTGTTACGAAGCCTTGATTACGAGAATCAGATACCCTCCACGATACATCTACTCCGTGAGTACCACGGAGCGTCGCCGGTGACTTCCGCTTCCATTTTCGGCTAGCAGCGTGTTGTATTTTGATGCAGTCTTACTCTGCGTCAGGCTATCCGATTTAATGGCAGGGCTCAATGCCATTATCTCGATCTCTCAATAGAGAAATTGAGATATCTCGGCCTATATGCTGTAAGGCATGCAGGAGAAGCCCATCTGTCGGGCCCGAGGCCGTGCGGGGCCGAAGGTCCACTTCGGCGAGGATCATGCCCGTGGTAGACCCAAAAGTATCCGCTCCGAACGAATACGGAGGGCAGAAGTTCATAGATGGTGGCCACTGTTAGATTTATCCGGCCGAAGATTGCGAAATCACAGTTTCAGGCTCGATGTATGCGTAGAAGCATTCTCTCTGCCTTCATCGGTACGTTCATTTTCAATTTGACGCTTCACTGTACGCGAACGCCCAGCTCACGTGGTCGATTGCAAAGTTGTAGATATGCTGATGTGGTCGGGGACTATCCAAAGACCGAGGTAGATCCCTCAGTCAAATGAAAGGTACGTGTGTTCCTTATGGTGTAGTATATCCTCGGGGCTCTTCGGTGTACTTGTCCATTCCGCATCCTTAAACTGACAAGCCAGCTGTGGGCTAAGCTCAGCTTCGCCACATCGAGTGAAATACGACATTGTTTGTTCAAATCGGTCTGATTGGAGGCTTGTAGCGCGTCAGATTTGAGACAAAGGGTCTAACCCCTTGACAATACCTGCGCCGAGGAGACTACTTTCACGGGTGGTACGCTGCTGGAAAGCGTGTTCCGACTCACGCAATAATCATAATCCCTTCCTGTCATGTTTATCGGTGTGCTCAAACGTCTGATCTAACTCCAAAGTATGGATGTCGCGTGTTGAACGACAGGTTCATTGCAATGCCTCTTCTGCTAATACTTAGTAAGGTATGGTAGCTAAGCAGTCAAGTGATGAATGTTCTCCAGTCAACACTCCACGCGTCCACATGTTAGCACAGCATACCGATTGCAGAAAGTCAGGATGTTACATTGACTTTCCGCGATTGTCATCATGAACATTTGTTTGCATGTAGCGAAGAGCGTCATCTTCTCGAACATGAAGTTACTTGGGATGGGGCCGGTCCCAGATCACCCCTACAAAAATCTTAAATACATCAATATCTATGGCGTGACGTTATAGAGGAAGCAACCTTACATGCCGATCTTACTGGTGTTCGCCGGAGATTTTGGCCTCTCGGAGGGGTGGTCCTCTATTCGCCTAGATGAGGACAGTACAGATATTCCAGTATAGACCTCAAAAGGGGCGAAACGGCGGAAATGTCCATCTTCAAGGGGATACTTCCGACATTACGTCAACCTTCGGGCTTTCAAGGAGGCCTTTTCCGTCAAGATTATCATACTATGGAATGTTGCAGCGTATCCAGACTGTTTACTCATCCAAAAGAATGGTCAGCGGCCGCAAAACCGAAGCAATCAGGGCGGCGCAAGAGTTGACTCCCCTGTTAACGGCAATAATTCCAGCCCGCGGCTCGGGTTCGTCACGGAAACGACTGCCTCATTGTCCAGAGAGAGTAAAAAGCGCGCGGCGCTAGACAGGCCTGACTCGACGAGCTGGGCGATGGACTGTCGCACAATTGGTGGGGGCGCTCGCAATGGCTCCATTTCCCCAGATGAATCCTAGTCGGCTACCCCGCGAATCCAGATTTCCCCCAAACTTCCCCGTGCTTCAGACCCGCCAGACTAGAGTCAAGAAAGTGTTACTGACCTATAGAAACAATGAGCAATGTCAGACGGCTGGAATTTCCTTGGATGTTAGACATCGAGATGAGGGCTTGGACAGTGTTCGCCTGGTCAGAAAAGGGCCAACCCCGCAACAGCTCTCCCCATGGGACGGTTGTAACCTGCCGGGAATCATCCCGTACGCTAGTACGACGTGTCTTGTCCTTGCTTTTGTCACTCTAGAACTTGAGTGTGAGCCTTCATCTGATACCTATCCCCAAGCGTGTGGTGAAGTTGCAAAGTCTATAAAGCTTGCCCATCCCACCGGTGTCGAGTTCGTAGACATGGGCAATATCTCAGAGACCCCCTCTCCAGTTGAGATCTTCATGTCCTGATAAGATCTTTAGTTGTAACTCCTTTCTTCTGATCAGAAATCCTCTAACCTACGGCCAACTTTCGCCATGGGATTGCCCGATGATTCCTCCAAGCAGGGCGTCCAGCACGTCGAGCAGAACAATGCAGTCAGCGACGCAGTCAAGGCCATAGAGAACCGTGACCTAGAGCGGATTGAGGAAACCAAGCCAGGTACCTTTGTCTGGCTCTGTGTTGCGGCAACCGCGATCGGAGGCATGCTCTTCGGCTACGATACTGGCGTCATCTCCGGAGTTCTTGTTGTTATCGGTCAAGACCTCGACAATAAAGACCTGACTCACTCAGAAAAGGAGTTGATCACGGCAGTCACCGCAGCCGGAGCCTTGATTGGCGCCGTCATTGCCGGTATTACTGCTGACAAGTACGGAAGAAAGCCTGCTATCTGGTTCGCCTCTATCCTCTTTACGATCGGTGCCCTGCTCCAGGCTACCTCTTTCACGATTGCGCAAATGACCGTTGGTCGACTTGTGATCGGCTTTGGTGTCGGCTCTGCATCCATGGTGAGCCTCTATATCTCTATGCTTTTCCGCAACAGACTTGACCGGGGTCCGTGTGCTAACATAGGTTGTTTTCTTAGATCGTGCCATTATACATCGCAGAGATTTCCCCTGCCAGATTCAGAGGCCGAATGATCTCAATCGACATGATCTTCCTTGGTGCCGGATCTGTGCTTGCGTACGCTTTCGCCGCAGCCTTCAATACGACCGCACACGGCTGGAGATACATGGTTGGAATCGGCGGTGTTCCTTCAATCATACTCGGTATTCTCCTTTTCTGGTGTCCAGAGTCACCTCGTCAACTCATGTTCCACGGCAACCGAAACGACTGTATCCGGGTTCTGCGACAAATCTACCCCAACGGCAGTGAAGATGAAATCGCGGACAAAGTGATCTCCATTGAGCGCGGCGTCAACCAAGCCAAGGTCCTCAACGAAGAAATTTCCCTCCGAAAGTCTGTCACCAGCCTATTCAAGGTCCCAGCCAACCTGCGAGCAGTTACCTCAGCTTGTGGCCTTATGGCTGCCCAGCAGCTCTGCGGGTTTAATACACTTATGTATTACAGTTCCAGTACGGTGCCATGAATTCTTATACACTGTGCTGCGTGTGCCATGCTAATCAGAGTCTCAAGGTTTATTCCAGATCGTCGGCTTCTCGAACCCCGTTGCTGTTGGTACCGTTGTAGCAGGCACCAACTTCATCTTCACAGTATTGTCAATCTTCCTTATTGACAGAATCGGCCGGCGAAGAATCCTGCTCTGGACGATGTGGGGTATGCCTGTCTGCCTTGCCGTTGCCGCCATTGCGTTCCACTGGATCCCCTTGGACAACAACACTCTAGAGCTGACCACCAAGGAAGTTGGTTGGCCCGCAACCCTGGTCCTGGTTGCAATGATCATGTTCGTGGCCTTCTACGCTGCGGGTTTGGGCTGTGTCCCGTGGCAGGCGAACGAGTTTCTCCCTATGGAAGTCCGAGCTATGGGGACCATGATGATCAACATCTTCAACTGGGGTCCGAACATCATCGTCTCTTCGACGTTCTTGTCAATGATGCGAGGCATGACCCCATCAGGCACGTTTGGTTTATACGCTGGGTTGTCTTTCTTGGGCTGGGTGTTTGTGATCTTCTGCTTCCCCGAAGCAGCGAACATGACGTTGGAGGAGATCAGGGTAGTTTTCGAGCACGGATTCGGCGTGAGATATGCCGAGGAATGGCGAAAGCAGAGGAAGCTCGATGTCCAAGCCCGGAAGGAGGAGAACACCGTGTAAAAAATAGTCTATGCGTTTCCTGTGTTCATCAAGAAAAGGTATCAAGGACTAGAAAATGGTTCAAAATTGTAGCCTGAAACTGTCGATTGTAGCGAGAATCTGAAAATGATGATCAAATTGACTTGGCCAAACGCAGGTTTCCAACTTCAATGCAGGAAACCCTCCTTGACAGTGTGCTGTTAATCACATCATGCTTCTCGCTCGAGTCAGATGAGTGTAACACTAGAGTGCTGCTACAAGCTCCCCCGAGTATTGACGTACGCTTCTTCGTAGAATATGTCGTAGTACGTGATCAGACGTCGATGGTTATGTTCCTCTGCAGCTCATTGCCAGTTGACGATAGTATCAGACCAAAGCCAACGATAAAGTTATCATAGCGACAGCTCTAATCTGGCTTCAACAGATCGCGATAGGCAAGAGATACTCTGCGATGGATACAATCTCACGGTCTCGACCAAGAAGGCAAGGATTTCTTGAATCACTTTGCCGAGATTGGGCTAACTTTGCTGCTTACTTCATCTGAAATTGACACAAAGCAAAAGCATGGCCTAATGCCCAAGCAGCATGATAGTCATGAAACATCCAGTAGACAGAAAGTTACGAGAAGGCCACAGTAGCCACCGCTCAGTCAACCACAAACATCCGGTCAAACTGGTGTGCGGCAGTGGCCCAGTGGGTATATCGTGAGTGTATTGGGGAATTAACACCCCCTAATAAAGTGGTGGAGATCTTCAGTCGGGAGTTTTCCACTCGACGATCTTCATTATTGATCGGGTTAAGCTGTTCGAAGCGCTCCTTGGCTCCAATTAAACAGATGCCGGACTGGACGAACAGAATTGCCTAGCACTTCAAGGGAAACTTGGCACTGAGTAGAAGAACAGGGGGCCTTTTCCAAGAAGTTCAAGTGTCGACCGACTCAGGCAGCTGCAATGCGCAAATGTAGAAGGATATCTTCTAGAAGACCCATTAGCAGGCGTAACTCCTGCTCTGAGCTCCAAAGACCCCATGCATGAACGACCTGCGTGCCTGAAGAAGGCTGGTAAAATAACCAAACATGAAGTCGAACATTTGGTGGCTGAATTCAACGCGAAACCAAAATCGATCTCAAGACTCACTCTATCATAGCTTTATCAGCGCGAACTTGAAGGTCGGAGAGCACTGGCCCAGATGGTTCATGGATGTGAACAAAATGACTGAAAAGTCAAGCTACGGGAACCATTTGCCAACGTTAGGTTGGTATGGAGAGAGCGGGCTCTCGAATACTGGAATTGAGGGATCAGCTAAGTCGGATGGCAATACGCCGAATGTTGAACTTGATAATGTTGCGCCGAACACTTGCTGTTGGTGAAAAGTACTGAAAATGATGACCGTTGAGTCCGGTGACTTTAAACGCCATACTGAGGCCGGCATTTATATCGTGGCGGGAGGAATCGGGAATCAATTAGTTGATGGAGTAGGGTTGACTGAATGCATCTGTATACCATGTTTCTGACCAGCATCATGGATAGAGCTCGATTTCATTACAAACATCACGCAGTTGTAATGATACGGGAGCTGAGGCAGTTCGCCTTTTCTCTCATCAAAGCAGCGACACGGAGTTTGTGTTTGAGGGACATACTACTTGAGTAAAGTAGGCTAGAGGATTCGGACTCTTTGTATTCTTGCTGAGGCTGATTGTTTACGTCCAGTCATGCACCCGTCTCATTAACTCATAACTCATGCAGCTATAGGTATCATATCCGTTCCAAATCTTAAACATCAAGAAGCGCCTTCCTGGGTTTCTTTGCCCTGAACAGCATCACCTGTCCAACAATCCACGTCTCAACCTCCTCGAACTCTTGATCCAACGCTTCTTGAATGTCCTCCTTCTTGTCGTCCCAGTTGTTGAAAACACCCCACCATTTGTTGTACCACCGGAGATAGAACTTGGTAAACCACCCAGTCGACTCATTTGGGCCCAGCACCGTGCATCCGGTCAACACACCTTCCGGGCTCAACAACTCCTTGTACAAACCAAATGCACGAAGCTTGGCCTTGCCGCCAGGCATGCAATGGAACAAATTAAACATGGAAATGGAGTCAAACCGCTCGCCGAGAAGCTGCTTCGGTGGCGGCTCCGTGACATCAGCCTCAACGCACTGAACCTCGGTGTTCGTCGTAACCGAGAGCACGCGGGTCTTTGCCGCGTTCAAAGGCGGCGCGGTGAGATCCAGCAGCGTAATGCGCTGCTTGCTGGTGGCGCGGAACGGCCGCGCCAGGGCGGCTGCCGGGAACCAACCCGTAGCGACGCCAATGTCGAGGTGGTTGCGGGTGAAGTTTTCGCTGAAAAAGGGGAGAAGGAGTTTTTCCGTGCTGCAGCCCCAGACTTTTGACATATTGAAGCCTAGGACGTACTTGTCGTAGAAGATTGTGAGGAATGAGGGCGAGTAGACTGCGCCATAGGCCGCAGTGCGGTCTGCGCCGAGATCGGCCATAGTTGACAATGGCACTAATTAATCGTGGGATTGAGTTAGAAGGGAAAGATTGGCAGCACGGAGGTGCGAATGAAGACGATTCGCTCGATTGCGCTTCGTTGGGTTGTCGTGACTCGCGAGTAAAGTCTGGTGGAAACAAAGTCCAAAGGGGCGGGAAAAGCCCTAGATCCTTCCGGGAATTGGGCAATTATCACCGTGTCGGTAACAACTCACCGATAGTATGCCACCGAGCGCTTACCGTGGCTATTCAGTTTACTTGCGCTTGAATCCTATTCCGAGCTTCCCTCACTATCAAGCATGGGTTGCTCTATTGTTCAACTCTGCGTTAACAAGAGTACTTTGTGTCGGAATTGGCCAATGAGAACTTGCGGGACGGAGTCTGTTCCGTCCTGAATTCTGCAGCAACAACTAATGCATCCTTCGGTATCCGTACCCAGAACCAAGTGGTTCTGTCATATGCAAGGTGGTGGGTTAATTGCCGGCTTCCCTTCTGCTTCTGGCAAACGCTCAGAGTCTTCTACGTATGTCATGACTGTCTTGTTGGCGCTAGAGTAGTTGGCAAGGAGAACTATCATCTTCGTGCTCGTTAATGTTCATGTCGGATTACCTATCCATTGGCCCCGGTCTGCAGAGTAAGGGTTTAAATCCCTCAGATGACCCCCGTAAGAGCCGGTTGGACCATATCATATCAGCTCATACTTCCCCACGCAGACGAATATGCATGTGACATGTAGGAATGCCGGCCTGGAATCAACTGAGGGGGCTTGAATGGTCTGTATGGCCTCAACTGGCACCACTGATCTGCGGGAGTGCTGGTGCCTCGAGAAGATAGGCTCATAGGACCCTTTTAGAACCCCCTCCCCCCCGGTAATCCTTCTTCCTGCGGTGCCTGCGCGCGTCGAGTCGCCTGACTGCGCCGCAATCCTGCATATCAAGCCCTGGAAATCCTGTGGCAGTCTATTGATCCTAGCATGCGGGCACTGCGGGGTGGCTGTGCCGATGAAAAACGCAGCGTCTTATCGCTTAAGCGAAGAGAAAACAAGTCCCGCGCAAAGCAGAAAATTGCCCGTCGGTGGGGAGTAAATCGCTTGCGTTCATCAACAAGATGCGGCATTTGCCTCAAATCGACAACTTACATGTTCGGAAACACGTACCTACATGCAAATTATGGGACTGTTCCTGCTGGAAACCAAGAATATGATATGGCTGGAAACCTCAACTATATTGATAATGGAACCGGAAGATTCCTTTGGTGATAAAATTGCTCGCTTGCCTTGCAAACGCTCAATGGTGGTATGATAATCCCAAACCCCTTGTAAACACATCACCCATTTTTAGACGCCGTTTTCCACTACCCATGTGAACTGACATTGGACACCGACATTTGAGCTGCCGAGCGTGATGAGCTCGCCAACGATGCGGACGACGATGCACCGCTACGTGGCTTCCGACAGTATATCGTAAGCCTGATATCAGAATGTGATTGTCAGTTATAATCCAGGACCTCCTCCAACCTTGCCTGACTCCAGAGATAACTTACAGCGTCATGAACGAATGGTAGTTCGTATCATCAATCTCCTTGCGGACCTTCTTAACCAATGCAAGAACCTGGGCCTCGGACCAGCCTAGACCAATAGTAAAAACAGGGACACTTAGCGGCTCGATGATGGCATTCCAATTGCTGGACATCATGGTACCGAACCGCTGACACTTCTTACCCGGGTAGCACGCGTTCGTAGGAGCAGCGTGCTTTGTCAACTTCATCCTCTCAAAGCCTGACTTCTCCAAGATGGGCTGATATTGTGAGACGTAGTGCATGGAGCGGCCCATATTCTGAAGACCCTGTTGGAGAAGCATGTTCCACTTGTGAAATGCTGTCCCCTCTAGTGAGTGATCTGGGGATACGAGGATCGCGATCCATTCGCTGAACTCGACCCAGCCCCCAGGGTTGAGGTGGCGATAGATGGAGTCAACGAACTTTTCCTTTTCCACGATATCGCCTAGCATACGGACATGGATGAAGTCGAACTGTCTGCCGATGTTCCAGTCGGTAGTTATATCCATGATCTTGAACTGACAGTTGGACACGTTATATGGAGGGCGCACTTTCTCAATATCGACGCCCATCACGGCGCAGTTTGGGTTCTTCTTGGCTGTTGCGGTGGTCAACTGGCGTTAGCGTGAACTTCCCGGTGTTATAATACCCCGTAGGCATTAACAGGAGCGACTTGCCATATTCCTACATGAGGCTAGTTAGCGAGTCATTCCGTGATACCAGACTAGTTACATCATTTATGCGGGAAAAGGTGAGGGGAGGGGGCGTTGCGAAGTGACTGATGATGAGAAGGTAACGCACTAATGCCCATAGCCCTGGCCCCGTGCCTACGTCGAGGGCGGCCCTGGCCTTGACGACTGGGGCCAAGTGGAGTCTGTGGTCGAAGAGTTCGGCAATGATCTGGTGTTGGAGGACTGCGGATTCCTGGTTAGCGACAAGGCAGGTCTTGGTCTAGACGCTCCAGATCCTGCAGGAAGCGCAAGATGCATGTGTAGGTGAAGAGCTAGGTGGCCGTGAACTCAAGGACCGGTGGGCCACGGTGAAGGATGCTTGCTGACCATTTCTGTCTTGTTCTTCCTGGCGGATTGGTAAGACGGGTTAGCATCGGGGCAACCTGCATCAAAGGATGATAGTTGAGTAAAGCGTACCTTGGTATTTGGCACGAAGCCGAAGCGCTTTCCGGTTTTCGCAAACTTATTGAAGATAGACTGGAAGATGGACGACTTGCCCGTCTTGATCTTTGATTTGCTGGAACTGCTACTGCACAGAAGGTTCGGATGGTCAGAATGTCGCAGGAAAAGAAAGTGTGGCCGATGAGATGGCGAGGGAAAGTGAGAATGAGGATAAACATGAAACACAATGACGAAAAAAACAATGAAAGACATCATCGTCGGATGAGAATGAGAGACTCACTTTGTTACCGCCCGGAGACTCTGACCCGGCGTCGGGTCGCTGTCCGATCCGTCGTCTGAATCGGACCCTCCCGCCCAGACGGCCTCGTTCACTTCATCGGAGGTCGGGCTCGGGTGATCCTCGGGATACTCCTATTTGCGGCATGAGATTCAAGAGCTTTGGTTAAGCCTGCATTACCACCTGGATCTGTAGGCGCCGGCGACAACATGACAGTTGCCACGGTCCACGGAGGGGTCAATGTCTCATAGACCGAAGAAGTACGTACGTCTTGTTCGCCTGACTGCATCGACGGCCTCGTTGATGGCGGCGTGCGCGGCCTGCTGTCTGTGGAAAAGTTACGGGTACGTTCGGACGACGAACTAGCGGTGAGCAGCGTCGATGTGGAGGCGGCCGAGATGCTGTTGGCGGCCGTTGGAGGACGGGTCGGCTGGTGCCGTCCCACGGGAGAGCCAGAACCGACTGAGCTCAAGCTGCTACCACCGCTTTTGCGAAGCCGCTGTTGGTTGTAGAACCTGTCCATCAACATGCGGTCCGCTCCGAGCGAGACCGTGGTGGGCAAGGGGGAAGGGTAGAAGGGAGCGGTGCGCGCTTCGGGACTGGAGGGGGAATTCGGGAAACTGGGGGGGTCCAAGTTAAATGCCGGGCCAAAGACGCAATGCACAAACCAAGAGAGTTGCAGGTCAGCAAGGCTCGACGATAGGCGGGCTTTTACTCTGGTCTCCGTATAACGCAAGGGGGAAGAAAGAAGGTTACCAGTAGCAATGAGTGTAGGAAGAAAGTGATAGACAAGCAACCAGCAAGAAAGAGGGTGCGGCGGGATAGGATAGACAAGGTCGTCCCATGAACCAGAAGCGGTTCGTCTTGTTTTTTCATTTCTGGGGGAAACTGAATAAAAACGGGCTAGGGCAACAGTTTATTTTTTGGGCAAAGGTGCAAAGGTCCCCAACCCAAGGTGGCCATGCCATGCCATCATCTCCCGGACACTGCCGTGTTTGAACGGCCCCTGTCTTGTGTCGCTTCTCCCTTTCCATCCCTTGCCGCTAAAACAGAAAAACCTTGTACGGATGGCGAGCTGGTTTGGTAAGCCCTCGTACTGCGCGTAGCCGTGTCGCTACTAAGTGCTAATATCTGCGGGGCTTTTGTCGGCGCTTTATCAGAATCAGTGGTAATGTGCCCGGATGGGCAGACAACTCTGGCTCTCTGGACTCTTCCCCGGGCCTGTCATAGTCCAAGGAAACGTTGCGGAAACCCTCGCGAAATCGCAACCCAGTCTATAGTCGTCATGTCACGCGACGCTGGCGACGTCGGCAGCGTTGGAAAAGAAATAACGGACATTTCTGGCATGGGCTCTTCTGTGCCAGTGATGAGAAAGGGGAAGCAAACATTGTATATCAAGGCGCATTTATCAATTCTGTCGGAAATCTCCTTATCAGAGCGCAAACTTCTTCCTCGCATTCACAGCCATCACACACTTTCCATGTTCCAACGCGGCCCAACGCCTTGGACCGGCAGCTAAAACCTGTCATCCTCCTAGTCATGACCTTGCATTTTCTTATGGAGCGGGAGCCGTGAGACCCAAGGGGGCCACTGGCTGGCAACCAGCACAACCCCTGTCGCCGAGCAGTCCAGGGTTCGGCAGCTGGGACGCCATCGTGTGGGATCGACTCTGACGCCTGAGCCTGCCTGCTTACACGGCACTGAGTCAAGGTCTCTGCCATGATACCGCCTTCCAGAATCCAGAAGCAATGATTCGCCCAAGCGCATCCTGGCAGACTATCGCAACGATCGTCATCGGATCTCCGGGATCCGGCTCCCGATCCAGGCAATCATTGCAGAAGTGCAGCGAGGTATTCGTCGAAAAGGGGGAAGAAGCAGCCAAGAGTAACAGCTCATCGTTTGCTCGAGCATGCACTGATGCAGTCTATGCTCGACTATTGGATTTGGGCAGTTGGCAACTTGGCTTCACGTGGTGCCGAAGAACTGCAACCGAAACAAAATGGGAAAACCAACAGCAATCTCCCGTGGCCCCCCACCCCTCTTACTTCGTAAGCACCTTAAACTGCAAAATGTGTGCGAGACCCTGTGCACCTCGAGTCTTGACTTGGTCATCATTGTCGCTGTACTTTCCAAGAGGGGTCAGACCGATCCCGAGTTGAGCGAGCTTGGGAGAAGCGAGAGAGAACGAGAGACAGGGGCGCATGCACACTGCGGGCCAACCACACAGGAAGCCCGGTCGAAATCAGCCCGAGGAATCTTGTGTAATTTGTGTTCCACCGGTCCCCTGTATCTGGGCCCGATGGATGTCTCGTCTGCACTAACACGTCTACTTGAACAGCTCCCGGGGTCTAAAGTACGGCATGCCAAGGCGGAGCGATAAATGAACTCTGTGGAACGCGGAACGCAAAGCTTCGCAGTTACCTAACGAACGGGTGTGCCCATCGGGAATCGCCATTGTCTTCCCAGCCTCGTGACCTTGTACGGGTACGAAAATCATCGACGTAGCCACCCTTTAGCCACCCTTCTCGACCGCATGTACCATAATGAACCACGTATCTGTTATATCTCCTCCCCTTCTATCCGGGACCCTTGTCTTATTCTTCATGCGCCATGTTTTGTTGGAAGAGAAACTCCAGTCAAAGTGCGAAGCTTGTTGGAGCCATCTCCGTGCTTGGTGCATCGCAAGTTCGCCAACATGACGCGTGTGGCCGCTTCTTTCCGACCAGGGGTTGAGTGAATTTGCTTGTCGAGGTTGACGCCAGAAATATCTGATAGCTAGCTCCGGAGTAGTCCACATGAATAGTGGAAGAGGGGAAACCAAGTGGTGGATTCTTTCTAATAATGCTACTATCTCGCTGGAGCCCTGATCCAGGTTCTGGTCTTGTCCTAAGGATTTCGTTCCATGTCTCAATTCACTTCCCCGACTCCCACCATCCCTCAAACTCTCACCGTAGCTCACCGCACGGACCTGAGTAGATCAATAGTATCGAAACACTAGACGAAAAAGACAGCCCCCAAGCCCTGTACGGTATACATCATGGGAGATCCCATCGCCATTGTTGGGCTCAGCGCGAGGCTTCCAGGGGACGGCGATACGCCAGAGCGGTTCTACGAGTCGTTACTCGCCGGGAGGTCAGCTCGCACGGAAGTCCCGCGGGAGAGATACAATGCAGAGGCATTTTGGCATCCGGATGCCGACAGGAGCGGCGCCGTGCGTGTTCCCGCTTCGCGTTATGCAAAGTTTATGCGACGAAAACTGACTTGCAGCGCTTTAATTTAGACACGAGTCCGTCATGGCCACTTTCTCAAGGGCAGCATATCAGCATTTGACGCGCCGTTTTTCTCTATCACACCCACAGAAGCACGAAGTATCGATCCTCAACAGCGAGGAATGTTGGAGAGTGTATACAAGGCTCTCGAAAATGGTACGAAGAGACATTCCAATTTTCGATGCTTTGATATTGGAAGTTGGCCTGAATACTGACTTTTCACGAAGCCGGAATACCTCTCGATACTGTTGCCGGAACCCAGACCGGCGTATACGTCGGCTGCTTCACGGCCGATTACAATGATCACATAGCGAAAGACTTGGATATTCCGAATAAATACTCAGCCCTGGGCACGGTAGCCAGTATGCTCAGCAACAGAGTCTCGTGGTTCTTCGACTTTCGGGGCCCGAGTGTAACAGTAGACACGGCCTGCTCAAGCAGTCTGGTGGCCGTGCACGAAGCATGCATGAGTCTCAAACTTCGTGAAGTCAACATGGTGAGGCTCTTTTTCTCATGCATGTAATTTCACCAAAGTCCCTTTCATCTCCAGGGGCGGTGACACTGAAGCCAACCAAACCACGCCCCTCCTCCTCTCCCCCGCCGTCTGCAAGCCGGGCTCTTGGCTAACCACCCCGTCATCATGTACTAGGCCGTCGTGGGCGGGTGCAACCTTATCCTGACTCCCGAGATGACACTAAAGCTAGACGCGGCGGGCGTTCTGGGTCCGGACGGCAAGTCATACAGCTTTGACCACCGGGCCAACGGATACTCCCGCGGCGAAGGGTTCGGGGCCCTGGTCTTAAAGCGGGTATCGGATGCCATTCGGGACGGGGACGTCATCCGCGCCGTCATCCGGAACTCTTCCACGAACCAGGACGGCCGATCGCCCGGCATCACGCAGCCGACGAAAAGGGGCCAGGTCGCGCTCATCAAGCACGTCTACGAGCGGGCCAACTTGGACCCTTCGCTCACGCGGTTCGCCGAGGCCCATGGCACGGGTACTCCCGTCGGCGATCCCATTGAGGCGAGCGCCCTTGCTGAGATCTTTGCGCCTCATCGGTCTGCGGACGAGCCGCTGTACGTGGGTGCGCTGAAGAGCAATGTTGGACACTTGGAGGGCGCTGCGGGCGTAGCGGCCGTGATCAAGGGTGTCTTGACGCTAGAGAGCGGCGTTATTCCCGGGAACATTTGGTTCGAGAAGCGCAACCCAAAGATCCAGGACGCGTGGAACTTGAGGTTTCCCACAAAACCAACGGCGTGGCCGCAGCGTGGCCTGCGCCGCATGTCCGTGAACTCGTTTGGCGTTGGTGGCAGTAATGCCCACGTAGTGATGGATGATGCGCTCCATTTCCTCAAGAGCTTCCGTCTGGTCGGGAACCATCGCACGGAGACGATCCCCAAGATTCCCAGACAACTAGACGCACCTTTAGTGAATGGGACGGGTAAGTTCTTATTCTTATTACGCCAGGCTCGATGGGCACACGCTGACGTTTCTGTCACAACGACACAGGCCGCGTTAATGGATTCCACCGCCCATCGGATAGCGGGATCCATCTAGACGATTTTGACACTGAAGACGCCCCACGTCTCTTTGTCTTGTCGGCAAACGACCAGGATGCCGTTTCTCGGTTACGAGACGGATACAGGGACTATCTTGCAACGAAAGCGGCCCAGATCGTCGGAGAATCCGCCCAGCTGCGGTTTTTGAGGGACCTAAGCTACACACTGGCCTGTAGGCGGACCCGTCATTCCTGGAGGACGTTTAGTATCGCCAGCTCGCCGGCACAGTTAGAAAAGTCTCTCGAGGGGAATGCGGCTACTCCCATACGAGCAAAGACCAATCCGCGGCTTGCGTTTGTCTTTACTGGCCAGGGAGCGCAATGGGCGACGATGGGCATGGACCTGTTGGCGTACCGCGCCTTTCAAGAGAGTCTGTTGGCGGCTGATCGGTATCTAAATGATCTCGGTTGTAATTGGTCCTTAACGTGTAAGTCTTGCCGTCCAACATTTTGGACCAGTGGTGTGAGACCTCGTACTGATTATTGTCGAAAACTAGTCGAATTATCAAAGTCAAAGACTTCCTCTCGAATTAACGACCCCGAATTCTGCCAACCCATATGCACTGCTCTGCAGGTTGCCATGATTGACCTTCTCTCCACTTGGGACGTCTACCCACATGCCATCACAGGACATTCATCCGGTGAAGTCGCCGCAGCCTACGCCGCTGGCGCAATCTCACGACAAGCAGCCTGGAAAATCGCCTACTTCCGCGGTAAGCTGAGCGCCAAGCTCGCGCGCTCAGCTTCTCGGCCGAGTACGGGCATGGCTGCCGTCGGTCTGAGCAAAGCCGCCACGCAAGACGCCATCGATCGCGTGAATCAGCAACTTGGCGGCGAAGGTACCCTAGAAATTGCTTGCATGAACAGCGTGGATAGTCATACCGTCAGCGGTGATGCTGAAAAGATTGACGCCCTGGTCCAGCTGCTAAGCGCCGAAAAGGTGTTCGCGAGGAAGCTCAACGTCGAGATTGCGTACCATTCGCAGTACATGAAGGCCATGGCTGATGAGTACCTGGAGGCTATGGGAGATCTTCAACAGGGTGCTTTGAGAAGCTCTGTGAAGCCTCGGTTCTACTCTTCGACGATGGGAGTGCCAATACTCCCCTCGCAACTTCGACGACCTGAGTACTGGGTCAAGAACTTGGTATCGCCAGTCCGGTTTACCGAGTCGGTCACAGAGATGCTCAAGGGTTCTGAAGTACCCAAGATCAACGGACATGTTGACGGACATGTCAATGGTCTCGTCAACGGATTTGTCAATGGCCACGTGAATGGTGCTGTGAACAGTGACTGTGAAGAGGAATTCCCCTTCGAACCCATCACCGACTTCTTGGAAATTGGCCCTCACAGCGCTCTCAAGGGACCGCTCTTCAGCACAGTCAAACAGGTCCACGGCAACGCCAAGGTTGACTATCACTCCCTTCTTATCCGACAGAAGCCGGGCGTCGAGACTGCACTGGAATCCGTCGGAAATCTCTTCTGCCACGGCTACAATGTCAACCTGGCGCAGGTCAACGACGCAGACGAGCCTCATGGGCCAAAACCACTCATGCTCACCAATCTGCCCTCTTACCCTTTTGACCACTCGAAAGAGTACTGGGTACAGAGCACGTTGAGCGACGACTACCGCAAAAGACCTGTGGGCCGGCACGAGCTACTTGGAGCTCCAATGGCGGGTTTCAACGAGAATAATGCGGTGTGGCGCAATTACATCCGACTTTCGGAGAATCCTTGGATCGAAGATCACAAGGTTTCTGGAGATGTCTTATATCCTGCGGCCGGTATGCTTGCCATGGCTATCGAGGCGAGCCGGCAGATTGCCGATAAGAGCAAGGTCTTGAAGGGGTTCAGACTGAGAGATGTGTCATTTGAGCGGGCCCTGCGAGTACCCGATGATGCCAATGGTGTCGAATCTCAGTTTTACCTCCGTCAGCACCGGGAGAATAGCCACTCCGTCGTTTCGACATGGCGAGAATTCCAGCTCTGGACCATGCAAGATGGCGCGTGGAGGGAGCACTGCCACGGTTTCGTGCAGACTGAGTACGAGTCGGGTGATCGACTCGCACTTAGGGGACCTGAAGAGAGCATTCATGATGGCTGCGCGACGGAGATTTCTGTCGACAAGTTGTATCGCAGCTTCGCGGATTCTGGGTTGAACTTTGGTCCAACCTTCCAGACTCTGAGCGACGTCCGTCTTGGACAAGACCTTAGCATGGTAGCAACGCTCCATTCTCCAGTGGACAAGATCGAGAAGTCGATGCCACACCAGTATGTTGAGCCGCACTTGGTGCACCCAGCTACTCTCGATGGCGTCGTACATGCCAATCTCGTCGCTCTGGTCTTCAGCTCCAAATACGCCGGGGCAACTAGAGTGCCCACGTACCTGGCTGATGGCTGGATTTCGGCGCGATCGAGCCTGTCTCATAACTCATACAGTGTGTTTGCTGACACTCGAGTCAAAGGGCGCAGCGAGGTGGTCTCGGACGTGAGGGCTACACATCTGGAACAAGGTGACGAGATGGTACAAATGTCTGGCCTTGTCTTCAAGACTATCTCGAATGGGCCGTCCAAGGACAACTCTCAGGCGATGGTTCATCCGGCTTTCAACGTGTCCTGGAAGCCTGATCCGAATTTCCTGACGAAGCAGCAGGCTTCACAACTTTTCCAACTGCCTCTAACGCAGGAGGATGACCCATCTACCTGGATGCTGGACTGCGAGGCGCTGTGCCTTGCTTACATGCGCCGTTGCGTAAAATCTCTTACCCAAGAGTCCATCGGCAAGATGACCTGGTACCACCAGCGGTATGTCAAGTGGTTCCAACACGTCGCCCGTCAGCACTCGGACGGTCCCGCAAGTGAGAGTGTTGAACAACTCGAAGCCAAAGTCTTGAATGGCAACGCATCGGAAGGTAAGCTTATCATCGCCGTCGGCCAGGCCCTCTCGAGTATCCTCACCGGAGACCGCGATCCCTTGGACGTCATCTTCAAAGATAAGCTGGCAGAGGATGTCTACAGCAACGGTCTCGGCTCCAAGAGATGCTACGCTCAGCTTTGTAGCTACCTCGACATCATGGCGCACAAGAACCCTAACATGGAAATCCTCGAGATTGGCGCCGGCACAGGTGGCGCCACGCGTCCTGCCATGGCGACGTTGACACGAGGCAGCGGACGTCGGTACGGGCACTACGATTTCACCGACATCTCGCCGTCGTTCTTCGAACAAGCCAAGGAAAACTTCAAGGATGAGGTCGGACGAATGGGATTCCGCGTGCTCAATGTCGAGAATGACCCCCTGAGCCAGGGCTTCGAGGCCGACAAGTATGATCTCATTATTGCGGCGAACGTCTTGCACGCTACGAAGAAGATTGACGAGACCCTCGTCAATGCTAGGAAGTTGCTCAAACCTGGCGGAAAGCTTCTCCTCTTTGAGATCACGAACACTGAGATCCTGCTGGGAAGCTTTTGCTTCGGCACGCTGCACGGGTGGTGGCTTTCAGAGGACAAGGACCGTGTCTGGGGTCCGTTGATGTCTCCCAATTCATGGGATACCCATCTTCGAGCTTCTGGTTTCAGTGGGCTCGATGCTGTCTTTGACGATTTCGCTTCATCCCCGCATCAGATGAGCTCGATCCTGGTGTCCAGTAACCCCACAACGGAGATAGTGGCATGTTCTCCTTCATCGTACTACATTCTGACCAGCGAGTCGCCCACTCAGAACGAGCTGGCAGCAAAGGTGGTGCAGTCAATCGGTCAAGAAGGTGGTTGCGAAATCGCAACTATCACGTCCTTGGCTGACAAGAGCCTGGCTAGCGCGACGTGTGTGGTACTCTCCGAACTGGACCATGCTGCTTTGAAGGATATGGACGAGGAGACCTTTAACAGCTTCAAGCGCATACTGACCAAGAGCAAAAATATCCTTTGGGTGACTCGTGGCGGTACGTCCACTGCGCCCGACCCGGATTCCGAGTTGGTAACCGGCCTGGCTAGAGTGGTTCGCTCAGAGAGGCCAGATGTCAATTTCCTCACTCTCTCTTTCGAACAGAATGCCGACGAAGAGCTCATTGCCGCCAGGTGCGTCCAGGTTCTTGCAGCAGCACAAGACAGCGTCGAGAACTCATTCAGGGTGATTGACGATGTGGTTCACGTATCTCGCCTCGTTGAGGCAGATTACATGACCGATCACATTCAAAACCAGACTGGCGTCGTGAGCATTGAGAACAAGCTTTTGAAAGACGAAGCCTCTCGTTCGCTGCACCTTCAGGTCGGAGACGTTGGCCAACTTGACTCACTTCGCTTCGAGGAAGACGCTCTGACCGACACACCACTTGGAGACCACGATGTCGAGTTCAAGGTCATGGCTTGTGGAGTGAGCACCAGTGACGTCTCCTCAGTCCTCGGCAAGGCAGAAGACTCACCTCTGGGTCTAGAGGCTTCTGGCATAGTCACAAAGTCTGGGCCTGCCTCTAGGTTCCAGGTTGGGGACAAGGTCTTTGGACTCGCGGTGTCGGGCACCATGAAGACCCATGTTCGATCTACGGACGGCTTGCTCGCGAAGCTGCCTGATGGAGTGTCGTTCGCTGATGGCGCGGTCTTGCCCGTCGACTACACAACGGCCTACGCTGTCCTCTGCGAGTTCGGCTCCATTCGTGAGGGCAACTCTGTCATGGTACACGGCGCATGTTCCAGTATCGGAAAGGCATTCGTGCAGGTCGCTCAGCTTCAAAAAGCTGAGGTGTACACAACCGTGAGGAATCAGTCAGAGCGAGATGAACTGGTCAAGGTATGCGGTATCCCGGAAGATCACGTCTTCAGCAGCCGTGACTTGTCAATGCGGTCTGCACAGCAGAAGTTGGTCAAGAGGCGTGGCATTAATGTTCTTATTACGGTGGTCGATGACCTCAACGACGGCGTCATCGACTGCATCGCACCATTCGGACGCATTGTTTACATAGGCTCAGTTGACGGAATCTCCAACACACGTATCCCGCGAGGCCGTAACATCCGTCTCGAGTCCTTCGATCTTATCTCTTGCCTCGCATTCGACCTGACCTGTACCGAGACCATATTTCAGCACACGGTCGACATTGTCTTTGCCAACTGGAAGAATATCAGCCGCCCCTCGCCAACCGCGATCTATAGTTTCTCCCAGGTCGGCGACGCGTTTCGCCGGACGCAGTCTGAAGATCAGAATACCGTCAAGATCGTTCTCGAACCACGCGATGACGACATGATACCCGTCGTGCCGAGCCGGAAGTCCCTTAGCAGCTTCGATCCCCAGGCGTCGTACGTGATTGTTGGAGGTCTAGGTGGACTTGGGAGGTCCGTCGCGCGATGGATGGCCTGTCGAGGGGCCAAGAACCTCATCCTCCTTTCGAGACGTGGCGCAGTGGAGAAAGCTGCAATTGAGCTGCTTTCTGAGCTCGAGGCTGTGTGTGATAATGTGGTCACTCCGGCCTGCGATGTGACGGATGCCGGTGCTCTACAAACTGTTCTGGCTGAGCTTGCTACTACCCTTCCTCCCATCAAGGGATGCATCCAAGGTTCCATGGTGCTCCAAGTAAGTTGAATAACTGATGCTCTGTTCTGCTCGAAGGGTCGTCGATACTAATCTGCATAAAGGACAATCTTCTCGAGAACATGTCGCTCGACAATTGGAAGGCAGCCGTACAGCCCAAGGTGCAGGCATCCTGGAACCTGTACAACGCCCTCGGCGACAAGATGGACTTCTTCGTCTTCCTCTCGTCGACTGTGGGAGTGACAGGAAGCCCCGAGCAGGCCAACTACGCCGCAGGAGGAACATTCCAAGACGCTTTTGCGCATCATCTCGTCTTTAAGGGCGTCAACGCCGTTTCGATAGACCTTCCGATCATCCGTGGCGTTGGTTATGTGGCAGAGAAGCCAGAACTCTGGGACTACCTCTCATCTGCAGGATGGACTCACATCACCGCGGACGAGCTCTATGCCGTGCTAGATTATCATTGCCGCCCGGCCAGTGCTGTTACATCCCAGGAAACGACGAGGGCGCAAGTTATCCCTCGCCTCTGGCTGCCGCAAGAGACAGCTGCGGAGGGGTACCAGACGCAGACGTGGGGAGAAGATCCTCTGTTTAGCCACCTGCGACTCACAGAGACGGACGATGCAGAGAGAGGAGATGATGCGAACAAGGGCATCAACCACAAAGCACACCTGCAATGCGCGTCTTCACTGGAAGAAGCCGAAAAGATTGTGCTCGACGCCCTCCTTCTTAAGATTGCGCGGATGCTCAGCATCGACGCGCTCAATCTTGAGACATCCAAACCGCTTCACGCGTACGGCATCGACTCGCTGACGGCGGTTGAGCTCCGGTCATGGCTGATGAAGGAGCTTGGGGCCGAGGTATCTGTCTTTGACATTACGAATAACTCGAGCATCGCGCAGTTAGCGGTGCTCGCTACGAATAAGAGCAGTCTCAGGCAGCGATTTGCTGATTAGTAACCGAGACCGAGTTGCCTTGGCGGCCTCAACTTTTTGTGTTTTCTCTAGGCGATTTCTTCGGCGCGGGTGGCTTTTTTGCTGGATTTTGGATGCTACGGGGTACTCTGCTGTGCTCTGCTTTTCTGGTTGATTTATTCCTCATTTTTTGATCCCCTCTATTTGTTTCGCGTCTTTTCTGCCTGTTATGATTGATGAGACATGATTAAGTTTGCATTGTACTTAATGTCACGGCCTCTGGGGAGTACAATCGTTGTTCTGGTTGGCATCTTGATTAGCATCTCGAACAGGCTAAATAACGCAATTGACTTTGACGTTTGCTCGGTTTCCAGGGGCCAGGCCCGTAGCAAAAAATGTGTAAAAAGTGCATGTTCTGTGTTGGTACCGACCAGAAGTGCCGCTAGCCACCACCTTGGACAGCAGATTGATGCTGAAAACCTGTAAGGTGCATCAACAAGCGGCAAGCCCGGTGCCAGACTCGCCGAACATTCCGGGTCAGCTGGGAGATGCGTTGCGGTGTTTTCCGATCTCAAGGCCCGGGGTTTCGTCCATAGAGATGGCCCCGAGCTGGCTAGAGCTGGCAGGTCACAAGCGGGCGAAGGAAACGGAAACTTCCTCAGCACTGAACGGAGTCTCGGTGAATTGGTCTGTGAAGACGGGAGACGGACCGCCGATGTGCCCGATCTGCGGCATGGGGTTACCTACAATAGCCCAGCTGGACTGCCGAGGTTTTGTCGCCCGAGCACTCCGTTCAGGCCTGGGTCCCGAGCAACAATCCGGTTGTTGCATCTTCGGAAGACTCTGGAAGCCTGGAAGAGGTCATTTGAGTCTCGAGTTACCACGGTTGCCAAGGCATACGACAGGCTTTGTGACTGAAAGACGGAGACAAAGATGTCCACTGAATGGAGACCCTGGATGGGGGGGATGATAGCAATTCCTTTGGACCCCAGAAAGAACATTGAACGGAACCGGGATCTCTGAAACTCGAATGGCATTTGTTCCATTCTGCCTCGCCCCCAATGGAACCAGATGAATGCGCGTAACAGGCCACCAGGCCAGCCACTATACGCGCGACTACAGTACCACCAAGGGGCCTAAACGGGCAGCCAGAGATGCCCAGAGCTGCCAGATAAGAGAGAAAATGTGACAGAAAGGCGAGACCGAGAGGACCACCACGGCACGAGAAAAACAGAGTTCCACAGAAAAAGGGCGAGCCAAGGGGGCTAACTGCAAACGGCGTAAACCTAAAGTCCCATTCGTAAATCTGCATGGTAACCTCATTTCCATTCGACGCTAATCTGCAAAAGAACAGCCCCTCTATGACGTTTTAGGGATAAACAACGCCGATGAAAGCAGCGGGAAATGGGGGATTTCTGCCGTTCTGGTGGCACTGAGTGGGTGGGAAGTCTCGGAGAGCGGGAATGACACACGTGATTGTTCCCCGAGTCAGCGGCAGTGCGGCAAGAGATGGAATTTGCTAGTTCATCTCAAGCCTTCAGAGCTCGTACAAACTCATATATGCTTACATGGGCTCGTTTCTCATCTCATCGGACGTCGCATTAGAAGGTCTGGACTGATCAAAGCATCGACTCCGTTTGGGAACTGGATCCATCCATCACATAACCAGCCCAGCTCACTGGGGTCTGGTCTGGGGAGGGCTCCATTGAGTTGAAGCCGTTTTTTCCTCTTTCTCCAATATGGCAGCACTCACACGCGTAAAGTCAAAGGGACTGGGCCACATTGCGTTGGGGGACGGCGGTCGCTCAGAGACGGCCACATCCGGCAACGTCGGCAACGATGGACGCGTCAGAGTGAGATTTCACGAGAATCCGCAAAAGCTTGCCCACTGGCTTCGCGATTTTGAAGGAGCATTCAGACCGCACTCTGGCGACTACGATGAAGAATTCGAACAGGCCCGGCTACGGCGACGCAGCAGCGTCATCCTGCAGAATCTGCAGCAGCACCCGCCCTCAAAGAGCCCGCGGCTCAACATCGCGATACATATTGTCGGATCCCGCGGCGATGTCCAGCCATTCATCCCCATTGCGCAGCTTCTCATGAAAGAGCCCTACGGCCATCGAGTCCGCATCTGCACGCACCCCGTTTTCAAGAACTTTGTGGAGTCCAATGGCGTCGAGTTTTTCAGCATTGGCGGCGACCCGGAGGCGCTCATGGCTTATATGGTCAAGAACCCTGGACTGCTTCCCAGCCGAGAGAGCGTCAAGGCTGGAGACATCAAGCAGCGCAGGAAAGAGATGGCCGAAATTATTAACGGCGCGTGGAGGAGTTGTATAGAGGCAGGAGATGGCATGGGCGAACGAACGACGGCTGCTACGGTGTTGAATGCGGATGATCTTTTCGTCGCTGATGCGATTATCGCCAACCCCCCATCGATGGCTCACATCCACTGCGCTGAGAAGCTCGGTATCCCACTTCACATGGTCTTCACAATGCCGTGGTGCCCAACACAAGCGTTTCATCACCCGCTGGCCTCGATGAGTTATGGTGAGGCCGACACGAGCGCCGCCAACTATTTGTCGTTTATCATGATGGAACTCTTGACGTGGCAAGGGTCAGTCACTTATTCTCACTCAGTCTGTGAAGCCTTTCACTCGTTACTGACATGCAACTAGACTTGGCGACTTGATCAATAAGTTCCGCACTCAGACGCTAGGCCTTGATCATATAAGTCCCTTGTGGGGATGCCAACTCCTCCCCAGACTTCGTGTCCCATACACCTTTCTCTGGTCCGAGTCTCTTATCCCCAAACCCGCCGACTGGGACTCCCACATCAACATCACCAGCTTCTCCTTTCTCCCTCTCGCCGACAAGTACACGCCCCCCGCAGACCTCACCGCCTTCCTCGAGGCCGGCCCACCACCAATCTACATCGGCTTCGGCTCCATCGTCGTCGACGACCCCAAAGCTCTCACCCAACTCATCTTCAAAGCCGTCGAACAGGCCGGGGTCCGCGCTATCGTCTCCAAGGGCTGGGGCGGTGTCGGTGGCGGCGACGACGTCCCGGACAACGTCTATCTCATCGGCAACTGCCCGCACGACTGGCTCTTCAAGCGCGTCTCGGCTGTAGTGCACCATGGCGGCGCCGGCACGTCCGCGGCAGGAATTGCATGCGGACGCCCTACTGTCGTGGTCCCCTTCTTTGGAGATCAGCCTTTCTGGGGCCAGATGATCGCCCGTGCCGGCGCTGGCCCGGCTCCCGTGCCCTTCAAGGAGATGACGGCCGAAACACTGGCTGCTAGCATCACCTTTGCGCTCAAGCCCGAGGTCCAGGTGGCGGTGCAGCAGATGGCTGAGCGGATCGCGGAAGAGGACGGCGCGGGGGACACCGCGAGGGATATTCAGGAACGACTGGCTCTCGACACGATGCGATGCGATATTTGCCCAGAGAGACTAGCCAACTGGCGACACAGAAAGACGGGCGCGCACTTGAGTAACTTCGCGGTCGGGTGCCTCGTCGATAAGGGGTACATGAAGCCCCACGACTTCAAGCTGTTGAAGCACAAGCACTGGTATGTCGACGAGGGCGCCGAACACCCTCTTATCGGCCTTGTAGCCGCGGTATCGGGCTTCTTCACGAATATCGGCGTGGCGACGTCGGATTACTCACACCGGCTGAAGCACCCGCCCCAAGCCGCCCAAAACCGGATGCACGCGGTCGACCTCGAAGCGCAGCGCCCTATGCATGAGAAGCAGCCTGAAGAGGAGAGCAACACGACGCGCGAACCCTCGGCAGAACCTAGCGAGGAACCAGACGTCCAGCCGGGCCAAGAGGGCAAGACAGAGGACGGGGAAGATGGCCATCTAAAGCGCGTAGCAAAGGCGCACAGCATGACCCCGAAGCAGATGAACGCCATCGCCATGAAGATGGCGACCAAGTCCCTCCAGTGCGCCGACCCGGCCGTCGAAATCGCCATGATGGACGCTAACAACGTCGACGAACGCGGTAGACGCAAGTCCTCCGTGGCGACTCTCGTCAAGAAACGGAACAGGCCGACGGAGATCGCGCGCGCGACGGGGCGTTACGGTATCGAGCTTGTCAAGGCTGGTCTCAAAGCGCCGGTGGCAGTGTGCTACAATGTTGCCAACGGGTTTCACAACTACCCTTCTTACGGGTTCATCGGACACGAGGTGCGGCGGCGGGATCAGATTACCGGTCTCGGGAGCGGTCTGCGGACGTCGGGCAAGGAATTTGTTTTGGGAACGTGGGAGGCGTTTAGCGGTGTTGTCATGAAGCCGTACGAGGGGGCCAAGAGGGAGGGAGTCAAGGGGTTCGGGAAGGGTATTTATCAGGCTGGTCGCGGGTTTACGTTCAATCTCTTTGCTGGTAAGTCTATCGCGTGTTGATCTGGACCCTTTCCCCACCCAACCGTTACAACGAGGTACCGTTACTCTGATGAAAGGGACGCTAACAGCCGCGCAGCTATTTTTGGTCTCCCTGGATACACCTTAAAGGGCATAGAAAAGGAATTCTCAAAACACAGGCTTACGGCGCTCAAAGCCGAGGTACTGCTTATTCGATTACGACAGGGTATCGATGATTTCAGGAGGTCAACGGAAGCGGAGAGGAACGAGGTAATAGAGCGGTGGAAGACGTTCTTGTCAGGTCAATGACGAACCTGGCCGCACACATGTATACCCAAAATTTCTTTTGTTGTACAACTCTACAGTCTAGCATCGGTTTCTCATTGTAATATAGTAGCTAATCATCAGGCATCATATTCGATGTCGGCCATTTGCGTTCTCCGCATTCTACTATCTATAAGCTACAATGCCTTGACAAGCTGTAGCGAAAGTCACGACTCAGAAGACACTAAGACTCCTGCTCCTCCACAAGACACGTCCATTTACGCAACTTTCGTGTACATTTGACGAAGTCATGCCATGAAACTAATATCTCAACTCCTTCATGACAAACTGATAATCCGAGTCGACTAGAAGGTCAGATGCAACGATGATGTGTCGAAGCCACCGGATCTTAGCTCGGCCACGACGGAAGGCTAACGTGAGGGGCTGGCAAAACACCGGCGATTCTTCAAGTCTCAAAGATCCCATTTTGGACTTTGGAGGCTTTACTTCGGAGTAGAGAGGATATCTGATTGGTGATTCTCACAATAGTGCGGAGCGCCCCTCTTCTGCCCAGGATCAAGCTCCAGAAAAGCGGCCATCCACACCTCATCACCAGACAAACCTCAGACAACTCGTCGGTCTCTGCTTGTCCGTTCGTCACATCATCACACCGATGACTTCTATTCGAGTGGTTGAAATATGGTGCCGTGGCACCTGCGGTCGATCGCAAGACATCACTTAGAACAAATTCTCAAGACTCTTCTCTCTATAGCCAAGCAACTTAACTCACTCCTAGCCTCCAATCACATCTACAGCTTTATGAACCGAGTCTGAGACGCAGACATACTCCAATGGCAGGACTTCGCGTGGTTGACGTACGCGTCGATCATTATCGACAGCCATACACACTCGGTATTCACGTGGAACGTCCTCAGATCTCTTGGCGCTTCAGTGACGCCTCCTCGAAATTCAACCTTGGCAGTTGGGAAGTCAAGATACAGAAGCCTGATGGCTCTCATTCGGTCATAAGTGCCCCGTCCGATAGCCACGGGATCAGCTCATCGTCAGCCGAATGGCCCGAAGACATCGTTATACAGTCACGACAAACGTACTCGATAGAGATCAGAGCCAAGGACGAAAACGCAACTGACTTCTCGCCATGGAGCGAACCATTCTCTTTTGAGACTGGTCTTTTAGTCCGCAGCGACTGGACTGGCAATCTGATCTCAGCACCGTGGGCGGAAGATAGCAAGAACAGCCCACAACCGGAGGACTTGTTCCGAAAAGTCTTTGAAGCGAAGAGCAAAGTGCGCTCTGCACGGCTTTACGCTACGGCCCAGGGTGTCTACGAAGCCGAGATCAACGGCCAGAGAGTTGGCGATTACTTCTTGGCCCCTGGTTGGACGGCATACGACGGGAGGCTACAGTACCAGACTTACGATGTCACGGCACACATTGCATCGAATGCGTCGAATTGCATCGGTGTACGCTTAGCCGAAGGATGGTTTAATGGTCGTATTGGCTTCGAGGGTGGCAAACGAAGTATTTGGGGCACCCGCACTGCGGCTCTTGCACAGCTTGAGATCACCTATGAGGATGGCTCCATTGAGATCGTAGTTACCGACGTTAGCTGGACGACTACCCGAGGGCCCGTCAAGCTCGCAGAGATATACGACGGCGAAAAGTACGATGCTACTGCGGAAATTTCGGGTTGGTCACGCAGTGATTCGCCTGCCGGGATATGGGAAACCGTCCAAGTGCTTCCCCAGCTCCCGGAAACGACAGACCTCATCTGCGGCTACGGAGAACCGGTCAAGAGACTTGAATATGTGAAGCCATTGGAATTGATCACGACCCCTTCGGGCAAGTCAATCTTGGACTTCGGCCAGAACCTGGTCGGATTCATCCGTATCAACAACGTCAAAGGTCAACGAGGGAGCATAATCACTCTACTGCACGCGGAAGTCCTAGAGAAAGAGGAATTAGGGACCAGACCTTTGCGAGACTGCAAGGCCGAGGATGTCTATACTCTCAAAGGCGACGATAGCGGCGAAACATGGGAGCCGCGCTTCAGCTTCCACGGCTTCCGTTACGTCCAAGTCGAGGGCTGGCCTTCCACCGCCCCAGATCTCAAAGACGCGATTGAGGCCTGCGTGTGTCACACGGATATGGAAGAGGTCGGTCACTTTTCGTGCTCCGACAACGACTTGAACAAGCTCTACAGCAACGTCCGGTGGTCGATGCGCGGCAATTTCCTGTCCGTGCCGACTGATTGCCCCCAAAGAGATGAGCGCCTGGGGTGGACGGGCGATTTGGCGTTGTTCGCGCCCACTGCGACCTTCATCTACAACTGCTTTGGCATTCTGAAGAACTGGCTGGCCGATGTTGCCCATGATCAAAAGGCTCTGGACGGCGTCCCTCCAATGGTGTGCCCGAACGTGCTCATCGGGCAGAAGAATTGGAGCAAGATTGGCGCCAACGCGATTTGGCATGATGTCGTGATACTTGCCCCGTGGGCACTTTACGAAGAGTCTGCCGATCTTGGTATCTTGAGAGATCAATACGAGTCCATGAAGACTTGGATAGATGTGATTCCCCGGAACAAGACCGGTTCTACCCATTTATGGGATTTCGGCCTGTTCCAGCTTGGTGTAGGTTAAAGAGAACGTACTGAGGGCGAATGTTTTTACTGACATTTCTAGGACTGGCTTGACCCCAACGCCCCTCCCGATGAGCCAATGAAGGCCGTGACCGATCCGCCTCTGGTCGCCAACGCCTTTCTCGTCAGGTCTCTTGACCTCATCACCAAGATTGCCGCGCTCTTGTCACAACCTCAAGACGCCGAACGCTATCAGAACGAAGCCGATGCCGCCCGTCGGGAGTTTCAGGACGAGTACGTCAGCAGCAACGGACGTCTCACGTCAGACTCGCAGACGGCATACGCCCTCGCTATCTGCTTCAATCTCATTTTGGAAAATCAGGCAGCCAGAGCAGGGAGTCGGCTCGCAGAGATTGTCCGCCGAAACGGATTCAGGATCGGCACCGGGTTCGCTGGGACACCGTACATCTGCGAAGCTCTTACTCGGACTGGTCATAGCGATGTAGCCTATGCGATGCTCCTTAATCGCAAGTGTCCTTCCTGGCTGTACCCCGTCACCATGGGAGCAACTACGGTTTGGGAGCGCTGGGATAGTATGTTGCCCGATGGCACCATCAACCCTGGCGACATGACCTCTTTCAATCACTACGCCTTTGGAGCGGTTGCCAAGTTCCTTGTCGAACGACTTGCAGGCTTGCAACGCCTGGAGCCTGGATGGAAGCGATCGAGAGCGGAGCCGATCCTGGGTGCAGAGTTTTCGAATGCTTCTGCCGAGCATGTCACGCCATATGGAAAGGTTGCTTGCGCATGGAAGTTGGCTGACGAGGGAGAAGGGCGTCTGCGACTCAGGGTCGACGTGGTGGTGCCACCTCTCACTGAGATGGAAGTAGTTTTGCCGACCAAGGATGGCAAGAGGGTGGAGATGGTTGGGTCTGGTGAATGGACATTTCAGACTGAATATGAGCGCAAGTACGAATGGCCGGTCAAAGAATTGCCTCTCTTTCCGCAGTAGGGGCGTGGAATCGAGGACGGGAAGGTTGTTGGAAGGAGATCCTAGGGACTTTGGTAACTTAATTCCAACGACGTATCACTCCCGAGCTCTGTGCTTATATTGGAGCGACGAGGATGACGAAGTGCACACGTGTACATCTAGAGCATGGGCAATTGATATCAATGGTATACATTAACGAGCGTGGTAAAGTCAAGTGATGCGTAACTCGTAAGCCCTAGACCTGGTCCAGTCTTTCATCGCACGTAGCCGGCTATTTAGCCATGAAGGAAACATTTCGCTTTAAGTTTTGCCTTTCTTGTCCCCGCGATACCGCATAGCAGAGTTGGCGACCCTCATGTCGAGGTGTTGCTAGCAGATATCAGAGAACTCAAAACTCGTAGTGTCCCTGGCTGACCTCGCTTACTCTTCGCCAAGCATCTCCTCGCCAGTCTAGTAGGTGTTGACGGCCTTGATCTTGATGGAGTCCTTGGCAAGCTGCTCGTATCCTGCCTCACGCTTCTCCTCGTCCCTCTTGTAGGTTCCGGCCGACTTGATAATGATGTTGGCCTTCGCCGCGTCGGCGTAGCTGGGCTCCCTCTTCTCCTCATCCCTCTTGTAAGTTCCAGCAGACTTGATAATAATGTTGGCCTTTGCGGCATCAGCGTAGCTAGGCTCACGCTTCTCCTCTTCGCCACGCTTGTAAGTGCTGACGGACTTGATGTAGATGGAGTCCTTGGCAAGGTCGGCGTAGTCGGCCTCAGGGGCACGCTTCTCCTCGTCTCTCTTGTAGGTACCAGCAGACTTGATGATGATGTTGGCCTTAGCGGCGTCGGCGTAGCTGGCTTCGCGCTTCTCTTCCTCTCCGCGCTTGTACGTGTTGACGGATTTAATGTAAATCGAGTCCTTGGCGAGGTCGGCGTAGTCGACAGCCGGGGCGGCGACAGGAGCGGCGACGGCGCCGATAGCCTGGAGGGCGAGGACGGTGATGATGGACAGCTGCATGATGGAAGAGGATTTGGAACGATTGCGATAGTTTGGGAGATGGACGATTAGCAAAAATGTTCAAGAAAGTCCTCGACGAAGTTCAAGTACGTTAAATACTACCCAGAAATTTAGACTTGCGATACGGTGGGAGAAATGTAACCCCCTTCTGGGATGACGAAAGGCTTGAACCCATTGCGTCTTATCCGATCCTGCAGCTCTTGATTCTCCGGTACCCTTCTAGCGCTCCTCATCTATCTTCTGGCCAAACATGCGGGTTCGTAAGTCCTAGAAGGGAAGGTAGATAGAGACGGAGGGTGATGGGTAAGTTATGACCTATCAAGGCCGTCCTCTCAAGACTAGACACCTGCAACTAAGACGAATTGCCTTGGGGTTGACGGTTGCCTGGTAGCTCCCGAACCTTTTCTTCGCAAATCTAGCCATTCAAAGAGAGAGAAATCCAAGTAAGCGGGTAGGCCTTGGGCCAGGGATCCGATCCCACGGTGGCGGGGTTGCGCTTCTAATTGTCACGCACACTCGGACTTCCACGATTAGGTATGCCCGATTTCTAGATATGCAACCCATCCCGCCGCTCTAAGTGGACGGGCTTGGCCGCAAAGCTTATGTCGACGTGGTCCACAATATGATGACCTGGGATTTTTAAAGCGACTCCTATGCGGAAACTAGGCCTGAATAAGAAGCTCGAAACTTGAAGGATTGCACTGTGCAGAAGCAGGCTGGCGAGAGTGTCATCGGCCCATTCAGGGCGTAATAGTGCAAGCCTATTGCCACTTAGATTGCTGATGGCTGCGTGGGAGTTGGGCAGGTTTTCGAACGCGGTGGTAAGTGCGCTGGTGACTGCTGTTTTACGTTATGTCTAAGCCCTTCTCGTTGTCGCCAACATCATCTACAGAACATTACCTGTTTCCCAAACTTTGGTATCATTTGCAGAGATGTGGTGGAAACTGAAATCTTCGTATGAAAGTCTGCCACAATCAGAGGGCAAGGCAGGAGGAACATCAACTTCAGCGCCTTGGTTCACACATCGCTGGCCCCGATCAACAGTTTGGCTTGGCTTGACCAACCTGGTCACACTTGCTGTTCTAGTTTACAACCTCTCTCCAATTCAGTCTCGGACCGACTTCCTACAAAAGTGCACTGAAAGCCTGTCGACAATTTGTGAGTACTCCCCGATAAGTCTATTTTCCTCCCCTTCCCTCGAGCTCTGACTGATTGAGTATCAATGAAGCGCCGGCATTTGAGGCGGTCAAATACAAAGCACCGGAGCATTATAACGCTGAGTTCAGGCAGACCAACAAATGGCGCGGTCCACCCGGGACGCACTCGAACGATGTCGATATCGCATGGCACGAGATTGAACTTGGGGCTGGTGGCATCCGTGTCACAGCTGAGGAACTGAAATTGCTCAACATGACCGACTCACCAGAAATGCCATTCCACAAAGTGCCCGATGAGCATGGAGGCGGTTACTTGGCAATGCTTGAAGTCTTCCATCTGCTCCACTGCTTGGTAGGCCATTCGCCTATCTTCCATAAGTCATTATGCGGTGCTGATGCTCAGGTATTTTAGAACTCTTTAAGAATGGGGCTTTTCTATAATTACGAGCACTACCAATTCTTGGACGAAGGTGTCCCTGATGAAAATATCTACAGCCACTTTGGTGAGTCTGATATTTCCCGGAAGCCAACGCGCGCGACCGAATCTGACGATACAGACCACTGCATCGACATGCTGAGGATGAATTTGCAATGCCAAGGAGATGTAACGCCCTCATTGTTCGTTGATCCCCTAAATAACCCGAAACGACGAGATGCTCTACCCAACTGGTCTTCGATGCACACTTGCAGAGACTTCGATGCCATTCTGGACTGGAATAAGCACGGCCCACGGTCGGTGCGGTGGCGCGATGCCGGTCCCAATCCATCTTGGGATCCCAGTGTTGAGGGAGCCGAGCCGCCTTTTCCGCCAGAAGGAGAGAAGGAGGAGCACCACCACTCATAGTCGACTTCAATTAGGGGATAGTATCATCAATCCAGATGAGATCGGAAGCATGCGTTGTTTCTGACTGTGGTTGAGCAGTTCCTTCTAAAGGTGGCCTTGTAGCACAGTTGAAGGAATTGTCAATGCCCGTTGTATAGACGAGGTTGTGTCTGCTCCTGGAACCTCATCCATCGCAATACTCCAGTCTTCTAGTCCCCTTTTCGAAAGTATTCGGAATGTGTCGAGATCTGCGAGGCCAGCAAGGGCATCGCTGTAGTGACGCCTAAAGGACTCCAAATCGTTCACTTCCACAACCAAGTGCTGAAACAGGCTCTTGTCGCTTCCCATCAGTTTCAGATCCCAAAACGAGGCTTGTATCGTATCAAGATCGAAATCAGTCCAGACATATCGCGGGTTCAGACCACCAGAGAATGCTTTGGCATATAGACCGATGTTGCGCGCTTCTCGACAAGTCTGCAGAATTGCGGGAACAGTATTTGGTGAACGGCAATAAATCAAGGTGGATTCGAGCGGTTGACGGCGATATTTCGCGGGTTCATCACAGGTGCGGACGACCAAAGTCCGCGGCTCTTTCGCAAGGTGCCATATGTGAATGCGTAGTTCGAATGGGAGCTTTGAGAATAAGTGAAAAGATGCCATTACCGAAGCTCTGAGGATTCTAACGTGGATTCAAGTGAAGCTTTGAAGATGATCTCACTCGGGCAAGTAAGACGGGAATGGGTCTGCAGATAATCGTTTGCCTATTTTCCAACACTGCATCAGAAAGTGCAGTGGTCCGATTTTGAGGTTTATTAAGATGCGTTCTTCTACAGAGTCTATTGCAACTCAACATTTCAAGTTTTACTCTCGAGGAAATCTTGCACCACGTCATTGCTTGCCTGAACGGGCATCGTGCAGGTGAGACATCTCAACAACCCCTATGAGGCTAGACGTTGTGTGTGCATATGCGAACATCCATTCCTGATAGCCAATTCTTGTCCGATAATAGTTTGGCCGAATTAGCATTTCACCTCTTTGAATAATAGCAAGCAAGGGTGAGGCCTGATTCCAGGGGCCCTCGACAGGAGCACGAAGCATGCTGAGGCTGGAATAATGCGCCAAGTTGACTGCTTCGGTAGAGTTGATATAGAATTTGACGAAGGACGCTGTTCCCATTCTAGTGCGCATGACGTCAATGCTAAACATCAACAACAACCTCAATAAAGCCTTTAGGCTTAAGATGCGTGGTTGCCAAGAGTTATCAATTGTCATCAACATCGGGGTCTACTACTCTCTAGGGACCACACCTTCATGTGCGAGTCGTGTATGGCGTCGCGACGAGATATATCAAAAATATCGCCCGGCACTTAAGTAAGTAAGACTTTGCACGTGGAACGCGCATGTCGGCCGAATGATGCCACGGAGCAGCCCGAGTGACAGGCGTGGACTCCCCCGCACTGTTGCATGCCAAGCTTCCCGTTGCCCGAGGTCATCCATATTCGCCATACGATCAGCGGAAGCAAGATCTCACTCCGCAGCAATTGTGCCGCGCCCTGAGTTAAACCTTGACTATTCCAGGAGGTGCGCGAGACGTCAATATACAAAACCGAGAGTTATTGGTGGGATTGGCGTGGGGACATCGCGGCATTGGCGCCCTGCTTGGTGTCATCGCTTCTTTCGGCTCAGTCTCCGCCGAGATGCGACGATGCGACTTTGACGGTTTGTAAGAGAGGAAGATAGATTAAAGACTCACTTTCCATGGCTTTATATCAAGCTTGTTAGCCTAGTTGCGTAGACAGTGCCAGTCATTGCGATCATACTCGTGTCTTTTGATGTTATTTAGCGTTTCCTAGCAAAATTCCCAGTCGTTCCAGTCCAAGCCCCAGAAGCTGCAAAATGAGAGTCAGTCAAGCTCTTTCTGTTGTCGCCACGGTGTTCACGACAGTTTCCGCTGTTCCGTTCAGTCCATTCAGCGCACCTCAGATCCGCGATGCCAAGCCGCCCTACTTTCTCCTGACGGGCGATTCGACTGTTGCCATCGGCGGAGGTTGGGGAAACGGCTTCCTCTCATTTGTCGAGTCCCCGGCCGATGGAAAGAACTACGGCAAGAGTGGAGCGACGACTGTGTCGTTCCGGGCTCAGGGCATCTGGGACACCGTCATTGGCGAGGTCGAGGCGAACAAAGATGCGTTCAGCCCGATTGTCACGATTCAGTTCGGTCACAATGACCAGAAGGCAGCGGCAAACATCACTGCCGACCAATTCCAAGCGAATTTGGAGAAGCTAGCCAACGAGGTCACGGCTGCAGGCGGAACTCCTGTGAGTAAAAAAGTAATAGGAATGCATCCAACAAACATATTAAGATTCAACGCAGATTTTGATCACGTCACTTACACGCCGCACCTTCAGCGGCGGTAAGGTCATTCAGAACTTGGAAACTGAGCGCCTTAGAGCCATCGCCGCCGCGGAAGCCGTGGGCGCCACGTACCTCGACCTCAACACTGCCAGCACCAACTACATCAACGCCATCGGAAACGAGAACGGACACAAGTACGATCTTGCTTCGGGCGACTCTACGCATCTAAACGCTGCTGGAGAGGTTGTCTTCGGTCGCCTTGTTGCAGACCTTCTTCTCGAGAAGCGGACCGATCTTACTGCTTACATCAGGGAGAACAAGGCTCTCAGCGACAAGATCAAGGCTGGAGAGTTTGCGACGGGTGATGAAACTGATTGATTCTCGCGAGCATCTATTTTCCAGTAGCAATCAGACCATCAAGTTTTGATGAAGGAATCCCTGCAGATAGCCAAGCACGTGTATATACATGGAGAAAAGTGTCAAGTCTGGCTGGTACATACAAGTTAATGTTCAAATCTGTCTCACGCCTAGCGGAGTAATTTTTTTTTAGGAACAGAAATCCAGTAAAACATGCCCAATGAAGATGATCCTCCAGATACAGAACGTATCTGGAAGCTACAGCGGAATGGGTAACTGATGTGTTTGCCGCCAGCCTTCGCCGAGTCGAACGGTCAGGTATACTAGTCCGGCACAGATGAATTGTATCCCAGCTGACATCGTTGAAACCCAACCGACACCGATGGCTTCTATCAAAGGAAGGCACACCGCAGTTGCAAGACCAGCGCACATATATCGCATGAGGTAGTGGCTGGCTACGAACTTGTTAGTGTCGATGTTATACGTATGGTCCAAAAACCCGCATATAACTTACCTGAAGCTTCCCCATTTTGATGTTGCATGACATCCAGAATGTAAGCATTCAAGCTTGGAAACGCAGCCAACTGTGCGATGCCTTGCAAAAACATGCAGATAACAGGAAGAGGGATGCCACCAAACTTCTTGTCCAACGTCCAGCCGTACAGAACCATGAATCCTGGCAACATCAGGCCGAGGAAGACGAGACTGCTTCGAAGTCTGTCCTCCGGCAAGCGGATGCCGCGCTTCCGGATCCACGAGCTGACAGTGTAATCAGCCCATCGACCGCCAATCTGGCAGCCAATAACGTATCCCGCTCCAGGTGCAATGTACAGCAACCCCGATTGCAGTGGCGTAGTAAGATGAAACCTGGGATTGAGCACGTATCGAATAGGGGTGAGTAGAGAGTACATGTTCCAAACCAAAGATGAGGAAGCGAGGCACTGATATGTTAGCGACTTTGCAGCAGTATCTGTGGGCTTAGCTACAATGGGGCGGCCTTACAATGAGAAGCATATTTCTATTCCCGTAGATCTTAACCACTCTGACTGGGTTTCCCCATTGCCAAAGCTTTCTGCATTTCTCCAATGGCCTGAGCCCTGTTAATTCGCTCTCGCGAGACTGATGCAGAGTCTCAGGGAGGCAGAAGAAAACGAGAACAAGTGCAGTGGCAGCAAGTGAAGCTTGGATCCAGAAGATGACGCGCCATGAAGTGAATGTGACGACTATGCCACCGAGAAGTGGTCCAAAAGCCGGACCGACGGTGGTGCCACTCAAGAACCAGCCTAGAGAAGTTGCTCGCTCAGTCTGCAGTCCTAGTGAGTGAACCTAGTCACATATCTCGAGCAGCGTTTCGTATATATTATCTTACGGGATGATAAATGTCAGAAATGCAGCTGGATCCAAGTATGAGGAAGGAAGTTCCCTGAAATGCCGTGAAGGCCCTGAATAGGAAGAATAGCTCTAGTTGAGGCGCCAAAGCCGTGCCAAACGTGAAGACGAGAAATAGTGTGATGCTGTAGAGATAGGCCTATGACTCAATTAGAAGATTCTAATGTGAGTTACCTGATCATGAACTCGGAACATACAGAGCGACGGCCGAAAATGTCGGCCCAAGGTCCCCAGATCAATGACGAAAGGCCCATGAACGCAAGGTAAACCGCATTACTGATGCTGATTACATTCGCTGTTGTGTGGTAAGTTTCAACTATCTCTGGGACAGCCGCCAAAACGCTTGTCGTTGAAGCCTGGGCGAGGAAGCCGCAAAATGCAGCGATGGCGGTGATGGTGCGCTTCTGCAAGGGTCTGAAGCGAGAGTAAACAGATACTTGAACGCGACTTTGGCCCTCGAGGGGTGCTTCTGGATTAACTGATGCCATTTTCGACAGGCTTTCGACGGCAAAATGCTGTGCCCGTAAGGAAATATTGAAATAAGACCTGTGAACCCAATTCTAGAGCTTTCATGTAGTTGATGATTTGTCGCGATAAATGCTGTTTAGCTCAATTGAAAAGCAAGCCGATGTCGGGTGATACAGAGGGACTCATTCCAGGCTCGCTAAGTCACTGAAGCCGATTCAGTGACGGCTAAGCGACCAAGTGATAGAGCCTGGCAGCACCGGGAAATTGCTGCAGTGAGTCAGACTCAACAACGGAGCGGCCTTCATCACCGGCTGCCGACTACCGGCGCTTCGGCACATCGGCCAAAGCCTTTCCTGCCGGCCGATGACTGCGCCCTAGAGTGGAGACCAATCTTCGTCCGTCGCGCCCTAGACGGCATTTGCTTGCTTAGATTTTCACTTCATAATGATACAAGCAATGGCAAACATCTTTGCATATGATTCAAAGGCCCATGTGGTTGTCCTGATTCCAAGGGTGTGAAAGGCCAGAACCAATGACAAGATAGAGTTGAGAATCCCAAGCAATTACATCGCCAAGGTGTGGACACTGGAATACCAGCAACTGAGCGCCAGGGGAGGCAGTTGAAACGATGCTTGATTCCTTACTGCCAGTGTCTACACCACATAGATTATTCCAGAATCCCGCTTCGATCAAACGCAAAACGGTCAAACAGCCGAGCACATCGCATGTCAGCTTTGCGGCCAAAACATCGTGTCTGAGCGCCCCAAGACCAACACTCCCCGGACTTCCGCCAAGATCCGGGAGCCAACATCACGACTGGAAAAGATGGGGTAGAATTGAGCCACGCTGATTCAAGCGAATCGAACTGAACATTAATGTCGTATGGTATCATTGATAATTACATGATGCAGATTCCTCTGTTGCATTCCTAAATAAGTTCGGAGCAGTTAGCTGTTTGCTCCCGTATCGGATTATTGAGACAAGACCAACCCCTTTATCGCGAGCGACGCAGATCTACACATCGCCAGATTAGCCGAATTGCGCTGAAAATTCCAGTTGGGTAAAATTGGTCACCTACACAGTTCTCGGCTCGGTCGTGTCGGCAGCACACCTGACCTTCTTGGGGATACACGGCGCGCTTCGTCAGCAGAGCAGGGCTTGCGGCCGTCGCAGCGGCAGCGAGAACGACGAGAGATAGAAAGAACTTCATCTTGGCAACGAGGCTAAGTAGAACCGTTGAGCTACTGGATAAATTGTCGCGTGATCAGGATCGAAAGACAAGGGAAATGAGCGTGAAGAAAAAAGGCTGCTATTTAATGTCTTCTCATTACGGAACCGCGGTCTCAACTTTTGGCACAGGCTTTGCATGCGTTTTCAAGCAATTGAAACTTGTACGGCAGCGCATTGTTCTGCGCTCTGACGAAACTTCACGTTGTCGGCTATCAGCCGAACGCTAATCATTGCGAGTCCATGCGTGTACGACTCTTTGATAAAAGTCGTCCTCAGCGCGTTTGGGAATCTGAATAAGTTCCCCCAGCACATGTCCAGGTGCACAGTCAGCGGATCTGTTGCTCCAGTCAGCATGAATTCCAGCTCGACGAATTCTCTGGAGAGGATGGCTGGGTTGCTTATATCAATGACGTCAAGACTCGGTTGAATATCACAGCTTCAGCGACTTTGAGTATCCGTTGGTTTCTTAGAGCTGACAGCAAGAGATGGCATTCAGTGATAGAAATTGTCGTTCGAAGAAGGCATCGTGTCGAAAGGCTAGTACGCATGGCCACTAGGTAGGTTAGAGAGCCCATCTCATCTTCCTGCATCCCCCCCATGGTGATTTTCGCACAGATGATATGATCCTAGGCCAATAACACGCTTCATTATTGGCAAAGTGGGACAATTCGGTAGGTTCTGCCAAGAAAAATATTGGCTGAGACCAACTCATATCAGCGAAGAGGACTTCCTCGTTCCGTTGCATATGCCCCCGCTATACAAGATCTTTAGGGCTCTTCTGCCGTTCGTCTACGAAGACAGACACCTGCATCGTCTTTGTGATGCCTTCACCACCACTGCCGTGGTCCGGAATAATGCTTTCCTCCGAGCCCATCTTGGATCCAAAGCCTGAGCGAATCGCCGCTGTATGTCGAGACTGGCTAAACATCTCGAAGTTTCCTTCTGGAGTGCGCGCCCTTCTTGACTTGCTTGCATTCTTGTTCCGCATGTACCCATCATTGTTGTACTTTGACGAGTTGTATTGTTCGGCTGACGACCCAGAGAGTATGGCCTTGAATAGCGGCTTGAGACATGGTATCGAGGCTGCAATTATCGCTGTGCATATTTCGACGGTCGTCCTTTGAAGCGCAGATTTTAGAAAACGGGGGCTCGTCGTTGAAGGCCATTGAGACTGCCGAGAGCTTACCAGATTGTTATGTCAGTGCTGTTGAATAGGAAGTCTCCGTGCTTCCCATAACCCGACAGGAAAGATATCTTGATAACTGCTGCTATAGTCGCACTGGGAATGGCTGTTAGCGAGGTCGAGCTTCACGCTCGCGCAGAATACTCACAAAATCCCGAGAGAAAGCACTCCGATGACGGCAGATTTGACTTTCCAATTCAGTTGCACCTTCCACATGATTGGTACTGGTAATAGAGCGAAAAGGAGATCGGTGAAGACAGATACACCTGGCAACTGTTAGTCTAGAGACACGCGTAGCCTCCGTGAAGAGGGGCGTTGTGTAACTTACTCGAGTTGAAGAAGGCGGCGAACTTGAGATCTGCTTGCGGAATGCACTTTCCGCCTTCAATAGAGAAATCCCAAGTGAATGCTAACGGCTGGCATTGGAAGAAGACGGTCACTAAGTGATATCAGCGCGAGATCGGAATGATCCCTCCATTCAGACTGGAGATTTAGACGTCGATCAACCCACAGAAGTTACCAAGTGCCGAAAAGACCGTAAAAATGATTATTCCCCAGATGACGTGTCGAAATTTTCCCGATGGCGTTATCCGCAGAAGAAACATGCCTACACTAACTTTGGCCAAACACAGCGCAATGAGGCACAAAGGCTGCGTGACGAAATTGAGGTGAAGGCCTGTGACGATGTTGCTCTTCGGTTCGATGTATTGGATGTGTCGGCCTGCGCCATACTGGACTTCGGGAATGATGACCATCATTTCTGCGAAGATAGTGACCTTGACAAAGACGTTTTCCTTAGCTTCATCCTTCTTACAACCTAGTCCGCACCTTCGCCGACAAGCCGAACAAGAGATCTTACCGTCGCTGCGATCATGAAGTAGTCGTCGAGGCCGACAAGCCGGACCATTTTCGCCCTAACCCATATTCTCAAGATGACAACGGCCACCGAAAGGCCGACCAGAGTTCCGCACACTACGAGGATCTCGCTGCCTCTATTGATGTCGGGTGGAAAGGGGACCGAGTCGTCCATGGCGGACTAGCCTGCAGGGACAACCTTGGAAGCAGTGATTCGGAAGTGCAAACAAGACTTCTTGGTGATTGAACAAAGTCTTGGTTTCCTTCCCCAGCTCAAGATGGCCCGCATCAGCTGGGCCACGCTGTCACTTTGTGGCACATGGCTCATGTTTTCCTTTCACCATTTGAGCTATCTCCTTTAGGTTGAAGGCCTGGGAATATAATGATATTTGCCCACTCTCGGTGATTGACTCAGTATCCTGCGAAGAATTTGACACCATATTCCAGGGGTCACCGTAGATCAATCAGAGCTGCGGAGTACATCTTGTCAAAGTTGGTCAAAGTTTCCAACATGGTTCATCTTTAAACAGATCCGCATCCTTACCACATCACGAACATGTTGGCAGGGGTGGCATCCTTCAACGGGTCTATCAAAGTGCCTATCTCATATGCACCTGCAATCCAGCGAATGGATCTCTCACCACAAGAATATGTTAAAACAGGACTTGTCGTGCTCGCAATGGGATCCGATGTGGTGGTGCATCATTCGGAGATCAGGCTGCATCTGTACATTTACTTGCCAAGATCCGATTGCGGCAGTCAGTACTGCCGGCTCAAGAACCGTTGGCTTGGGTCAGGGGTAAGTCATGCTCAGGATTACACAGTAGCAGCGATTGGTAGGTACCAACACTCATTGAATCTCACAGTTGCCCTGCTCGAGAGGTTATTCTCGACTTATTTTCGACGGGGACAGCCGCGTCGCATGCTAGCTGCCTTTTGCGACATTAACGTGTCAACTGGGCCTTGCCAACTGGGTATTATGTATGACCGAAAACTTTGACCGGCCTGGCATCGTCTGTTCTGTGATGCCTGTAGTGTAATTGCACATTGCGCTTTTCAAGCTACGAATACTCACCAACTCGTCCTTCACCGGAGAATTGATCGCTGCAGTGACGAATGCAACTAGGCACAGTGCAAGGATTGAACCGACGGGATACTGGAACGATCAATGCGTTCCATCGTGTTCATGTTGACGCAACTTGTATTTTTGATCAGACGCTCCACACTGAACTCACACAATACACATACAATTTCCCCTCGGGTTCGAAGCCTTGCGGCAGGAATACGTAAAAGAACCTGGCTTTGGGATGGCTGAGCGGAATCTCTTGACATCTACTTCTTAACGTTCATTTTCAGAGCATTAGGTCAAGCCCGGGGTCAGGAAATTACCCGAGTAGGCTCCATGACCGAGGTACTTCAGGTCCCGGGCAACTTGGAGCCCCGGAAGACAGAACGGCCAAGAAGTGACTCATGGGGACTACGACGAGCAATTCAATGGCTAGGGAAGACTCTGTCATTCCAATACGACTCGAACAACTTGACCATATACATCTTTGAGGGTGGTGTGCCGGCCATCAAAGACTCTTGAGTATGCGCCGTCTATTTGCTGACCCCGGCGCCCCCCCTCCCCCCCCCCCCCGGTATATCTAAAGGTGTCTGCACCGGGATGAAACGGTGGCTGCTCTTCTGTAGAATGCTGCTATGCCGTATAGAGGTAAGTACCATGGTGATGGAGCGATACATAGCCACGGTTACCAAGTTACAAACATGAAGACAATTAGGGTGCGGGTACGGCAGGGCGGCACAGGCGGAAAGTGAGGTAAGCATGCGGTGAGCTTGGTGAGGTCTTTGAGATAGTTGAAAATTGAGTTGGTTGGTTCGGATACAGCCAGGCTTCTTGCCTTGCCACTCCACCGCAACATCGCAGGCATCTTGCATACAGCGCCGCAGACCTGCATCGGTTGCCGACTCAAAATGATTTAGCATATTTTGATCGAGCCACTGAAGCTTCCTATCGAAATGACTGTGGAAATTCTCCAACTTACCGGCATGGTGGTCCGCAAGACCCCTGCTGCGTGCGCTACTACGCTCGCCTTTATTAGTCTCGGTAACTGCTGGTCAGTGCCGCTGTCTCTCCCAACCTTTGTCGTGACCAGAGCGACAAACACCTTCTTGTGATCTGCATCTCATTTCAATTTGACAGAGCTGTGCAACATGAAGGTTTCGTCCGTCCTCTCATCAGCCGCCCTGGCATCGGTCGTGTTCGCCGCGCCTTCGGTCAAGCCACGCGGCGACTCAACCACAGACGGGGCTCAGTTTGCCGATCTCACTGCCAGCATCCAAGCTAATGTGTTCAAGTCACTAGATGAGCGGGAGGCCAGGTTGAAAAAGCGCGGTGAATCAGCCAACTGCACGACAAGCAACATGGTCTTCCGTCGGGAGTAGTAAGTGCTGGAATTTGGGCTCAAAATCATAGCCGATGACTGACAAGCAAATAGTGGCTCGCTTTCATTGACCGAGAGGCTTTCTTATGTGAACGCCGTCAAGTGTCTTCAAAGTCTGCCGCCACGAACGCCGGCTAATGTCTCCTCTGGTGCTCGATCTCGGGTATGTAATATCATCCCTCGGCTTTGTCCGAACTTTTTGCGCGGTAACCCGGACTCGACTGACTCGCTACACAGTTTGATGACTTTGTCGTGACCCATATTCAGCAGACCATGACGATCCACTACACGGGTAACTTTATGCCATGGCATCGCTGGTTCGTGCATCTCTACGAGAAGGCTTTGCGCGAGGAATGTGGCTACACCGGCTATCAACCTGTGAGTTTAGACCAAATCTTGACGGTTGATTTCCTTTCGCTCATTGTGAGATATCAGTACTGGGACTGGCCTAGGTACGCTTCTGCGCCTGAATTATCCCCTATCTTCAACGGGGACCCTTACAGTCTCGGCGGAAACGGCGAGTACATCCCCCATGATGGGCCTGTCATTGAGCCTCCCGTGGGAATTGGCGGCTCAAGCATCCAGCTGCCTGCTGGTGTCGGCGGAGGTCTCGTGACTACTGGGCCTTTTGCAAACATGTCTGTCAATCTTGGCCCGGTCGGGGGCCTTGAGGGCACGGCGCCCGGGCCGGATGGTGGCCTGGGCTACAACCCTCGCGGTTTGAAGCGCGACGTGGGCCCGGCTATGAACCAAAGATACGCGAACTACACAACGGTGTTGAGTGAGTACCTCTGCCAGCGCCTATCAAGTGATGACCGATGCTGATCGACCCTCAGACTTGTTGCTCAAGCCCAACATCTCGGAATATAGGCTTTTGAGCGAGGGAGTTCCTTACACCCCTGAGATTGGACCTCATGGAGGAATGCACTATGCCATCTCCGGTGATCCAGGTGCGGATCTTTTCACGTCCCCTGGCGACCCTGCATTCTGGGTTCATCACGGTATGATGGACCGCATGTGGACTTTTTGGTAAGTCTTCCATTCGGGTAAATCATCGTATCCAATGGACTCTTCTAATATCTGGCTCTAAGGCAAGCGCTGGATCCTGCCGCACGTCAACAGGAATTGAACGGAGGTGATTACGGTCACATTACCTGGGCCAACAGCCCGCCATCCGCGAAAACTCAACTCACGGATGTCATTGATATGGGATACTCGGGTCCCTCAATCAAGATTGCAGATGTGATGGACACCTTGTCAGGACCATTCTGTTACTTCTACCTTTGAGTATCCGACAAATACGGCAATGCCGACACAGCTCAGGGTCTGGACGAACATCGGCTGCTTATTCGATGAACATGGAATGATAGACTGAAAGGTATTACATAGTATCTAATGATGTAAGTATGAAGCTATGAAGATACGATATCACGCGATGAAGGGTGGCGATCTTGATGTATGCTGCATGAAGACGATAATAACACGCTATAAGACGCATTTCCACTTCCTTTTGAGCAAGCTATCTAAGTATTGTAGAGCATTGAAGTACCCAGCACATCTCAACTAACCCAGCATAGACTTCAACCATGTTCGAGGCCCCTTCTCAGAGTCGTGCCCCTCAACACCCTTATGCGAGCCCTCGATGATTTCGGTATCAAGCGGCAAAACTCCCAGCTTCCTTGCTTCGTCATCAGTGAAAGTCGCATAGTAGTCCACCTCATCAATAACACCGGCTTCAGGAGGGGGCCAGATGGTGTTGATGCCCAGATGTAACAAGAACGATATGGCGAAACCCAATGGAAACGCTAGGTAGTAAAGATTGATCCAGCCCTCAGCAACTTTGACGCTATCAGGTGTAACGCTAGCAGCAAAACCTGGGAGCTGTGTCGCAAAGCCGCACACCCAGGCGATGAAGGTTCTAGGGTTGAACCCCTTGCAGTAGTAGAAAGAGCCATCTGGACGAGGGTGGTAGAGGTCTGACAGCTTGATTCTGCGTTTGCGGATGATGAAGTAGTCGCAGATTTGGATGCCGATGATGGGACCAAGAAAGACGCTGTAAGCGGAGAGAACGCTGATGAATACCGCCGCCGATGACAAGAGTTCCCATGGGCAGAGCGCAATACTCAGCACGAGACCGATGTAAGCGCCGCGTCTGATGTTGATGTACCGACAGAACAGACCAGACAGATCCATGCCAGCGGAGAAAGCATTATCAACAGAGTTGATACTCAGTTGGATACAGAGGAGACCAAGCCCAGCGAAAAAGGCGCCTGCGCGGCTTTTGGCGTTGTAGTTCGAATCTAGCCATGCTTGGACGATCAAGGGCGGGTTCCAGATCGGCTCGCCGTAGATGACGCCAGTTGCCGAAGCTGCCAAGCAGCCAAAGGTAGGGAAGATGGCTCCAAAGAAGATGATGCTGAACCATTGTCCGAAAACCTGGTCTCCGGGCCTCCGGGCAAAGCGACAGTAGTCCGGCTGGTTGGTCAATCCGACAGCAATACTACCGATAACGGTAGTGATGCCATGTACGATTTGCCAGCCGAGTTCGCTTGAGGACATTTGCTTTGACCCTTGGCGGACTAGAGACCCTGCTTCGCCGGCTGTTGCCAGAGCCCAAATCATGATGGATATGAGTGTTATTGAGGAGATGATGTTGAAAGCCAGAAGAAGTTTCTGGATCCTCTCAGGCCGGATGTAAAGGATGGGAATGAGGAGCACGTTGAAAATGATCCAACCGATGAAGTCTTTGGTGGTAAGGTGTGAGGACTCGGGAAACACGTTGCCTAATGATTCGAATGATGGGAAAATTGCCGAAAGACTGAAATTCGTAAGCATTAATAGGTCACACAGAGGCGATTGATGTTTTGTTTGAGAGGTACTCACCAGTTGACAACTGTCAAACCTCCGGTCCACGACTGTACAGCAAACCACACCAAACTGAGAATGATTCTCTGAATGAGGATTATGTACTGCCCGTACACGCCCCAGATATACCGGGAAACGACTGGGAATCCGATGTGCCAATGTGCGCCGACATGTCCGTTAAAGATGGCAACAAGGGCAATAATTACTTTGCCAATGACAATGGCAATCACGCTTTGCCAGACAGAGAGTCCAGCAGCGACGAGAGATGCTCCGAGTTGCCAATTGGAGACTATCACTTTGTTAGCTTGCCCAATAAATTTATCATGAATAATATTTCACTGACTTGCAACCTGGTTAGTCAACCAGAATGATATGAAAGTTGAAGTTGTCCATCTTCTACGGTTTGGAGGAAGGGGTCTGATGTCTTCGTTAATCCACACGTTTGATTCAGCGACATCAGTATCGGGCAGCCGAGCCCATCTCAAAAATCCACTGAGACTCATGGTAATAGTAACAAATCCATGGGACTTGTACAAAGACTCCCTATGACATCGCGCCCGGGTGAGGGACATTCGCTTGGTTTAATGATTCCGCAGATAACGAGAGTCCACGCTCACGCGCATCCTAGATGCAGTTCCTCCATATCGGTAATGCTTCTGGTACGTTGCATCGGCGCCCGCTTGGCAGACCTTCGCGTCATCCAAAACCTCGGCCGATAACCTAGACACCAGCGTTTGGTATGTGTAGCTATCAACTTAGGCTATTTCTTATCGTTGGAGAATGCCTCCAAACGCACCTTAGGTGTGAAGCTCTTATCAAAGTTTCACGCGAGGGTGGAGCAAAGCCGGTGATAAGAACGGCATTTGGCAAAGTCTGGAGATCAACAAACCCAGGGGATCCAAGTTTACCCCGCAACATCATCGTTCGGCATCTGGTGTCCAGACCTCTAACCGCATGGTTGCACGGAGTAGCCAAGCGGTTGTACCTGCCTGATTATCATTCATTATCTATCCTTTGCGCCATCTTAAAGACTAGTGGCAGACAGTATCTGACCGTGGCCGTGGTCTTGGGAGCCCATTTAACCGCTTCATCCGCTCAAGCGGCATGCCTGTGGGATGATCTCCGACGGCACGAGCTTTGGCCAAGAGCTTGCGACGTTGCCATTCGGGGTCTGCCAACACGAATAGCTTGGAGCCAAAGGAATGAGCGCTGATTAGATATATGAGACTGGGACAGTCATACTCAATCAAGTGATTGAACTGAAGACCTGGAGAAAAGCAACAAGCTGACAATATCGCAACAATCAGAGCTGTTGAGCGACCAAAGTACCAACATGGGAGAGATGCCACCGTCACAACGTACTGTTCGGATTGGAGTTGATGTTGGAGGTGAGTCTGGAAGCTCCAACCGTCGGCTCAAAACACAAATGAGTGTCTCAACCCGGAAACAAGATTTTACATATTGAAGAGACGCATTTTCTCAAAAGGAGACTTCGCTGACAATGAGTTTTCGAAGGAACGAATACGGATGCTGTCGCAATCGATTTAAGTCTCCAAAATACTGCGGACCGCGGGGTTCTAGCGCACTTCAAAACTCCCACCACCCCCGATGCAAGCGCAGGCATCGAGACCGCCGTAAGCACTGTACTCGCCGCCGCCGGCTTGACAGACTCGCCGGAACGAATCGCAAGTGTGACCATCGGAACAACACACTTTATCAATGCAGTCATCGAGCGTGATGTTCGCCGCCTGCAGCGTGTAGGCGTTCTACGGCTCAGCAAATCCTTCTTGCGTGAGGTGCCCGCTTTCGCCGAGTTCCCTCCGGACCTAGCAGCCGTGATCCAGTCTTACGTTGGCATTGTCGACGGGGGATTACACATTGACGGCTCACAAGAGGCGCCAGTGGTAGAATCTCAGGTTGTTGCCGAGTGCGCCAAGATCCGCGAGAGTGGCGTCGGCGCTGTTGTGGTATCTGGTGTCTACTCACCTATCGACGAAGTCTTTGGGCAAGAGGAGAAGGTTCGCGACATCATTCTCCGCGAAGTACCTGGCGTAGATGTTGTGTGCAGCAAGGAGGCGAGTGCGAGCATTGGCTTCATTGAGCGAGAGAATGCCGCTATCCTGAACGGTGCTATCTTGCGCTATGCAAGGAAGACTGTGAGCAGATTCCGTCTCGCAATGAAGAGACTTAACCTCTCTTGTCCTCTCTTTTTGACGCAAAACGATGGCACCATCCTTGACGCGGCGTCTGCGGCCAAGATCCCAATCCGCACATTCTCGAGCGGTCCCACAAACTCAATGCGTGGAGCGGCGTATCTTGCAGGTCTAGACACTGGCGGTGATAGTTCCGCTATTGTGGTAGACATTGGCGGGACTACATCTGACGTCGGCGTCCTGCTTCCTTCAGGCATGCCTAGACAAGCATCGGCGTACGTCACCGTGGCTGGAGTAAGAGTCAATTACTCTATGCCTCACCTCCACTCCGTCGGTCTCGGAGGAGGCTCCATTGTCAGAAACGTGGATGGCAAAGTCAAAGTTGGCCCAGAATCTGTCGGACTCGAGCTGACCACACGCGCACTTGTCTTCAGCGGAGATGTTTGCACGACGACAGACATCGCAGTCGCAGCTGGCAAAGCAGTCGTGGGAAAAGCTGAGCACGCCAAGAGCCTAGACACTACCTTTGTGGAAGAGGCAATCCTCAGCATTCAGGCACTTCTGGAGGGTGCCGTTGACGTTATCAAGACTTCACCCGACCCCGTCCCGGTACTCCTTGTGGGCGGAGGCGCCATTCTATCACCGGAAAGTCTGAAAGGTGCCTCCAAGCTCGTCCGACCGCCGTTCCACGATGTCGCCAACGCTGTCGGAGCAGCCATCGCACGCGTATGCGGCGCTGTTGACATTGTGCAAGGTACAACTCACCAGACAGAAGGGCAAGCCATCGAGAACGCCAAGAAGATGGCCGTCGAGCGCGCTATTGCTGCTGGTGCGATCCCGGAAAGCATCAAGATTGCCGAAATCGAGACGATGCCACTGCAATACGTCGCCAACCAGGTCCGAACACTTGTCAAAGCAGTTGGTGACATTGACCTCCATGCCAAGTTGGAAGAGGTTCTCGAGGACTCAGAGGAAGAGGACGGCGAGGAGCAGGTTGAAGCGACTAAAGACTTGACGCGGGCAACCGTGGAAGAAGAAAAGACTGACCCAGCCAAGTACAAGCCGACCGTTACTCGGAATACAAGCGGTGTTTCGGAATGGCATATCACTGAAACTGACTTGGAGTATCTTGCCGATGGCTGTTACGTGCTGGGATGTGCAGGTGGTGGAAGCCCGGCCGCGTCGAAGATCCAGCTTCGGAATATGCTCAGAGCCGGACACAAGATGCGTGTCATTGAGCCATCCTCCCTGAAGGATTCAGATGTCATCTACTGGGGTGGTAAGTAGACTGATCTCGTTAACGCATGGCGTCTTAGTGATTGACTAACTTCGACCAGGCCACATGGGTTCACCCGCTGTCTCCATTGAACGACTGCAGTCCATCGAGACGGTAGACGCATTCAAGGGCTTGATGGAGTACCTTCGCCATGACAAGTTCGATGCCGTGATGGGTCTCGAGATTGGTGGTGCCAATGGTCTCGAACCTTTCCTCGTTGGCTCATCCCGATTCTACGACAGTCCAATCATTGATGGCGACTGGATGGGTAGAGCGTACCCAACGTACTGGCAAACGACGTTGGCCGTACATGCCCCTTTGGAGCTGGTGCCGTGTGCCATCGATTCCGGAGACGGTAAGACAATCGTCATGACCAGAGCGCCCAACGACGAAATCGTCGACCGCGCTCTACGCGCCTCCTGCTCTGAGATGGGTTCTCGCGTAGGCATGGCAGCCAAGCCTACTACCACCGATAAGGTCAAGAAATTTGGCGTTCTGAATACTGTATCTCTTGCATGGCGTATTGGGCGCTGCATCGCTCTCTGCCAAGCAACCAACACCATGAGCACGGTCGCCGAGTCCATCATCAAAGAAGCCGGTGGTCTTGAGGCTGCCAAGGTCTTGTTTAGGGGCAAGATTATGAAGGTTGAGAGGCGGCTTTTCAAGGGCCATTCTTACGGTGAGATGCATATCGCCGCCTTTGAAAGCGGCGATGAAGACGAAGCTGCGAACAACAAGGAGAGGGTTGCTGCCGTCGCACAAGGGGGCACGATGAAGATCCCTTTCAAGAACGAGAACATCCTGGCCGAGCATACTGATGAGGGCGGCAAGACTAGCATAGTGGCTGCTGTGCCAGATCTGATCTCAATCTTGGACAACGAGTCGGGCCGGGCTCTCGGAGTGCCTGAGTTCAAGTACGGGTACAGAGTCACCGTGATTGGTATTACTTGCTCGCCGCGATGGACCGAGACTCAAGCTGGTCTAGAGATTGGTGGACCGAAGGCGTTTGGGTACGACATTGACTACAAGCCGCTAGGGAAGTATGTAGAGCCACGAAGTGTGCTGGAAGAATACTCCGACTAGGTTCAGCAATATCATGCGTTGGAGATTTCGGGACCATCTTAAGCAGACAAACAGAATTAGATTTGTAAAACTACGCTTGAACCCGCGCAGGAGGTAAATATCTGGACAAGACCTCTAACTAACGAAAGAAGCGAATGACAATAAGTAGAGGTAAAAATGGGGTATAACATGAACCAAAATAAGACACAAGGAAAGGAAACATCATCCTTACATCAATACAACTAAGACAAACGTGAACAAAAGAAATGACTCATACTCTTAATCCTGGTCTGGGTTAGACTTGGAACTAGAGGGCTTCTCGAACGTGACCTCCTGAGTCACCACAGTCGTAGTCCGAATATGCCCCCTGATATGCTGACCATCCATCACACTGTCTCTCTTGCTCTTCACCCGAGACATTTTGTCGAGGCTTTCGGGTGCTCCTGTGCTAACGCTGACGGTGTACTCAGCCGACGTCTCGCTCTCTTGACCGGACATTTCAACTCCGTCTTGGCGATTCAGCCCCTCTGTGCTGCTCATAGGGCGGTGGAATCCCAGCCCGTGCATAAAACTGGCCCTGTTGTTTCCTTCGCTTGGTTGAGCATACGGATTACCGTATTTCGATGGCCTGCCACTACTCCTGAACTGCAGTGAAGACGCGTTGAAGAGGCGTGGCAGCAGAGTAACGAATATCGGTCGAAGGGTGGGAAGACATGCCGCCAGGATTCCGATGGCGACCTCGAGGAAGGACCATGTGGCGGCGTCCACGTTATCCCAGTATGGGTCTTTTGTATCTGCAGCAACGCGGAGGGTTCGGATTCTGAGTGCAGAGATGATGCATGTGCTGTTGAAAGACGACTTAGAACAATAAATATCAGGGGAGTATGGATGAAAACTTACAAGAATCCGAGACAGAAGACAACGAGTAACATTCGCTTCTGCTTGCGAGGAAGTTGCAGTGAGTTGATGACCGGAATCGGCATGCTGAAAATGGCAAAGTCGGCTACGAGATTGACTCCGGCCATGGTGTACCAGATGGCAAGGAAGTCTATGCAGCGGCCTTCGATGGTCGAATCCCAGAAAGCGGCTACGGGAAGACACATCATTGGTAGAAGGAAGGAGAGCATGGCAGTCCACGAGATCATAAAGGCAAGACCCCACAACGTCAACTTCTGCATAATGTCGATGGCGAAGATGCGGCGGTATTGCAATAGGATGGAGATCTTGACGAGGCAGGTCGCGATGTTGTACACGATGATCGAGGTGTAAAAGGACTGATGTTGTTGTGAGTATAGACTCGGGGGAGAGTTGATCACGTTAGGATTTACCTTCATGTACGGGACATAGTCCTCGGGTGGAGGAACCCATGAATGAAAGCCAAGACCCCATTTGCTTTCTTCATTGTCGTTAGTAAGAGACTCTAGATTGTGAGGTATCAGATGAACTTACCAAGGCCAATGGCAACAGCTGATCCAATAAGGAACATCTGAGAAAGTAATGATATGAGCCAGCAAGTCTTAGCCTCAGGAAGATATTGTTATTGCTCACCTGGGCAACCACCATCACTGAGTCGTCCAGCCCAAAAGTTCGCAGCATCCTAACCCTGGTGTAGACCCGGAGACTGACCGCCGCAGTCGACAGAACGGATCCAACAGCCAGAATAGCAACTATCTCTCCAAATCGGGATTGGCCATCGAGGGCATGGTCGACGGTGCTGACGGAGGCCTGTTGTTGAGTCTCTTGTATCGCATTGAGGTTCCTGACCAGGACGTTCGCCGCCATGTTTAACAGACCTCCAGATGATTTGCGTAAGTGGCGTAATTTGAGTTGATTTGTGAAGAACCAAAAAGAAGAAACAAGTCTCCCTATATGATCGAAGAGCAGAGGCCTTCAGTCATCCTTATTGTATTCTCTCACCTCGCCTGGGAAATTTGCCCACCTCAGATCGAAACCCCAGCAGCCACAAGCCGTGTTTCCACCTGCAGTGGTGCAATTTTCGACTTGTTGGGTCATCTCTGCAGACATGGATACTCCCACTCGGTTGAACGTCGTAATAGAGGCTGAGTGGGAAGAGAGCGCGCACTAGTCACTTAGTCGATGGCCCAAGATCTTCCGTGGGGTAGCATTGGTGCCCTTGAGGCAACTCTGACAGGGGTCGGCCAGGATGAAGCCGTGAGAAACCAATCCGGGGAAGGGAATGAGATTCCGCCAAGCGTCGCGATGCAAGGGCCAACCCTCCATCTATACGACCTCTATCCCGATTTCCAACAGACTCGACACGCAAGGTGGCAGGCCGACATGGCCGCAACTTCACGAGGAGGGGGAGGTGCTCCGGACGCACTTGCTGTCCAATTGCGGCTGCAGTCTCGACTGGGTTACAGATCGCTAGATGCCTGTTTGAAGGATTGCTGCAGAACATAGGGCCCGAACTTGCCCCTGAATCCAGCAGTAATGGATTGCGTAGCGCGGTATGTGAAATGTACCAATCGGCGACCAGGCTGCTTGTCGCGAATCCTGCGCGTAGCCGAGTCTCGGAACTTTATTCGACGCAACCTTGGAGTGAAGAGCGGACTGTCGCCAGTTCGGGTGGCCTTTGCATGTTCGGATGAAGACTCCCGCAAGATCCGGTGGCTTGAGAAGGCGGACTTGGCCTCGTTTGTGTGTAGCCGCCGACTGAGCAGAATACTAAGTATCGACGCCGTTGAGTCGGCACCGGGAGCTGTCACAGATCGCGGCCGACCGTGCAACCTTCAACGTCGGCACTAGCAACAATGTGTATCATCGATCTCAAACCGACTTCTTCTTTCGCTGGGCTCATTTCGTGCGTGCAACCTTGGCGGGCGCCCACCCAACGGCACGCTTTGAGTTGCGCCTTGGATCAAATGTCTGTGAGTTGGTCTCGTTGCTAGCGTCAACGGTCGCTTTTGGAGGCCTGCCTCACGCGCACGTCCTGGGCAGCTCTGTATCCGTAGCTCGGCGATGGCGCAGACACGCGAAGTCCACGTGGTATTTGGGAAAGATTGATCAACAAATGCAGGAACATCAGGAGCTCTTTGAGAGTTGAGACATTTTCGCACTGCAGTATCAGCCATCATGTGTGAGTTTGTGATCTTGGCAGAGTTCAATAGTGAGCAATAACCCTTCGAGATCGCAATTCAAGTGCCGATCAACTGCAGTTTGAGAACAGACGACAGGCATCTTTTCTCCACGTCGGAAAGGACGGCTGCTACGGAGGCGGGGGAGATCAATGTGCCAAAATCATTGATAAGCCCTATCAAGACAGAGAACAAGGTCAGATTTCGTCATTCAAAAAACACCAGAAGTATAATTTGAATACCGTCGAGATTGTCAGGTGCAGGGTAGTGAATAAAGATTGACAGGGGCAGTTGCCGATTTTCCAAGCCCATGTATGCACTCGACAAGTACGCCTACGACTGTGTGAGCATGATAGGTTGCATCAGATGAGGATAGATCAACAGATGAGCCAGCAGCATAGGCCTAGCTCTGTCCTGAAGGAGACGGCAATGCGTTCAGAACGACTAATTGGTCTTCAAAACTCTTCATTCAGTCCCAATAGGGAATGCGGCAACTTTCAGCAGTTCCATTAGAGTGACGATCTCTTCTCGTTAGTCGTGAGACCTAGCGGTCAGGCCAAAGAAACAAAAGAGACGTTACTCCACAATCGAGGGCTTTTTGGGGGCCAAGGTTGTAGCTGGGGATAAATATTGACCAGGGATGGGCGAAGATATCCACAAATACCGCCCGAAACCATGCTGCAAATCGCAGATCACCACTCTGCCGATGTTTTGCTGATTGCAATGGCAATTCTCAGGAGGGCCTCACGGACCATGTGAGCATTCAGTTAAAGCTTGGGAGTGCTTGACTTTGATCAGAACTCATGCAATTGAGCCTGAAGAGCATCGATGACCCAGGAGAACCGCCGCTGATGAACTGAAAGATCTGGGGTCTAATGGCTCTAGGGGTTGAGTTTTCGACCCTGGATCCGATTTGAGCCGTTAAGATTGATGAATTCATTGAAGCCCGCAACACAGACCAAGTGGGCAGTAAAGTCGCCCATAGCTAAGCTCAAAGATGTATAGACAAGTAAAGTAACAGACAAAACAAGATTTCAGCCCATGGTTCGGTCACAGAATATCCCGAATTTCGATTCCACGGTCACACTTTCTCCGGAATACCTGATCCAGACCGGCCCCACTCTGATCCGCTCGTTACCGGCGCTGCGCGGTTGTTAACGGCGATAAGGGCCCGATAGTCACGGTGAAAGCAGCAGGCAGGAGAATGGCCGTAATAACGGGTTCAAGTGAGAGAGCTTCAGAAAGGAATTTCATTACGCCCGAAATAAACGCAGCAAGCAGTACAAGTTATTCACAGCTTGGGAACACCTCCCGCCGTTCCTAAAGTCTTAGTGTGGCTCTTGTTCTGATCGATCCCCTCCTCCACCGCCTTGATCTGCAATGCCAAAATCTTAGAGTAGTACCGACAAATTGCGAGATTGCCGCCCATGAACCAGAAGCCAGGGTGCCCCGTTGGCCGCCACATGGTCCTGAACTCGCCCTCCTCGTCCCACCCCCACACATCGCCAACACGATCGGCGAGCTCGTCGCCAAAGATGTTGCGCGCCTCGGTGCGCATGTTCTGGTATCCCGTCGCGAAGATGATCTCGTCGCCCTGAAGCTCCGAGCCATCCGCGAACTTGAGACCATTGGGGAGAACCTCTGTGATCTCCTGACCGCTCTTGATCTTGATCTCGCCGTCGATGATGAGCTGGCTGCATCCGACGTCGATGTAGTAGCCGCCACCGCGCTGGAAGTACTTGACGAAGAAGCCGCCTCCGCTTGGTCCCATGTCTAGGTTGAAGCCGGCTTTTTGGAGGCCTGAGAGGAGCTCGGCGTCGTTGGCATTTTGTACTTCCGTGGTGCCGACTTGGAGCGATTTGAAGAGCTCAGCGGGCAAGCTCCACAGCCACAGGTCGGCGTCGTCGACTGGGGGTGAGTCCTCGTCGTAGAGGCCTTTCAGACCAATGTCCGTGATTGAACTTGAGGAGACGACGGAGGTTGAGCTACGCTGTACCATGGTGACATCGTATCCTTGTTCGTAGAAATCCTGTGCAATGTCGTGACCCGAGTTGCACGAACCAACGACGATAGCCTTCTTGCCCTTGGAGTTAGGCCTGGCGCCCGGGAACTCGGAGCTGTGACAGAGGCGATCTCCCTTGAATTTGTCCATGCCCTTGATACTAGGGAAGAACATCTTGCCAGAGTGGCCCGTCGCCTGGATGACGTGGCGAGGGTGCAAAGTCCGAGTTTCCTTGGATCCGTCGGGCTTTTGCCTGTCGAGAGTGACGGTCCACTGCCTCTTTGAATCATCCCACGACGACTTTGTGAGGGTTGTTGACATCCAGACGTTGAGCTCGAGAAGGCTGGCGTACGCCTCGAAGAAGTCTCCCATCTTGTCCTTGGGCGTGAATACGGGCCAATGGCTGGGGAAGCTGATATAAGGTAGGTGATCGTACCAGACGGGGTCGTGGAGGACTAGTTGGTGGTATCGCTTGCGCCAAGAATCGCCGATGCGCTGATGCTTGTCTACAACCAGGGCATTGACTTTGAGCATCTTCAATCGAGCGGCGATTGTGAGGCCAGCCTGGCCGGCACCTGAATGGTTGTCAGTATAATCTGATGGAAATTTGAGAGCCACAGTCCAGAATGCTTACCGACAATCACTACCGTAGGCTCGCTATCAACGTAGTTGACGCTATCTTCTCTCTTCTCCTTCCAATTCTTGCTTTCTCGCTTCTGGACGTGGTCAACGCCCTTCTCTCGTCGGTGCCGAGTAGGCTCTTCGTGACCCGCGATTTCGCGCAGGGTCGTAAAGAATGTAAAGATCTCCCACTTGTCACCAGACTCAACCATGCGCACGACACCCTCGCCAGGTCCGACATCCGTCTTGACCTTGATGAAGTATTGCAGGCATTGGACCTTGCCATGAGCATCGAGCGGCGCAAAGTGAGGTGCTCTGTAGGCCGTGGAGGTATCGATTTGCACCTCCTTGAGCCGGCACGCCTCGCTGAGGAAGCTCTGGATCTTCTCCCTACCCTTGAGGGTGCGGAGGTCCCATGATAGCGCTAGGTGGTCCCTCCAGTAGCCGTCAGCGACGAAGAGTTGTGCGAGCTTGTTGTAGTCCTTGGAGTTCAATGCAGCGTTGAAGGCGTTGATGACATCTGTCGCGGCCTTCCCCGCATCAACCGATGTTGAGCGAACAGATGGGGGATACTCGCGGGGTGGGAGGTTGACTGAGCCCGGCTCGATCCGTTCGCTTCGCGGAAAGGTTCCTGCCATTGTTTCGAGGTGTTTGGTGGAAGGTGGTGTTGTAATATTTGATGGTCTGCCTGCAGATGCTTCTGGGGAGGATTGGTGTGGGAATGCCTTCAAAGGAGGGTCGCAAAGGAGACTTTATGCAGGACGAGAGATCTTCATCCCCAGTGACAGCTTCCCTTCCTCCGCACCGGAGGGCTGAGTCGTGACATCACCTGAGAGCTTTTGACGCGACAACGCATTTTGAGGGGGTCCTCCGGGGATAGATCGGGCAAAGAAATGAAACTCTGTCGCACACAGTCCACGAAGTAATGGCGTCCTGCTGTGCCGCCTTAGCTCTCAACAGTTTTCCCATCCGTAGTGGTTTTGTGGAGTTTAGAGGCGCCAAGGGCCGCACATTGTCTCTCAGGTGCAGACGATAGCGCGCAACCGGCTTCCTCGAATGCGGGGGAACGGGGCAACTGGGGGATTCAAGCCTGATCCAGCGGGCAAATCATAGAGCTTCAGGATATTTCTGCCAAGTTGGACGCGCTCTGCTTGGATGGATTAGCTTGAACTCTGCCTTGATACGGGCTGTTTGGACCCGCCGGCGGCTCGAATTACCCCAGACTGAGGGGCGTTGACGCAGCTTGTCGTCAACTAAGACAGAGCTTCTCCGCACTTGAGGTCGCGGGGTTGGTAAGGGATGGTTGGTCCCCCAAGATCTAGAGACTATGCGAGGTTGCTTCAAGCTTTGGTAGAGACCCAAAGGTTTGGGCATTGGATGGAATGCATACTGCCATCTGAAATGATCTGATTTGATCTACATCTCTCTCGAAAGACTTCACACATGCTTGAATCGTTCATCCCACGATGCCAGCAGCCAAAGAGTCAAAGGGCCATCGTTCCGGGTACCTTTTGGTTTGCACATCAGCGTCGGTGGGGGTTGAGTGCGGGGAAAGGCGCGGGATCATGCATGAGAAATCCGGGGCAAAGGAAGCTAAGTCCGTAAAGCACATTTCCGCGTTGCGGCGTTGCGGTTCCGCATTGCCGCCCCGTTGCGGCTCCGGGTGGTGTTTTTCAAATCATCAACCGCTAGTTGTCTGGCGCCTCTTTAGATAAGAGGCTAAGACCTAGTCTAGTCGACAGATTCTTCCAGCTGCATAGCGGTTCAGCTAAGGGAATGCACCTGACGGCCTCTCGATGCAAGAGTATCTGCAAGTTTCGAGATCTACGAGATCTGCATATTGGGCCATCGGAAGACAAAGCGATTTTCTCAGTAAGACAAGTTTACATCCCCTCATAGTAAGGCAATGCTAGGTGGTTTTGAAGCTATTGTCACAACTGTCGATGGGTTTCTTATCGACTGATCACTTCTCATGACTGCAAGAAAAGATGATTATGGCATCTGTCAGGCAATGAGTTCATCTCGACCTGGATAAAGTGGGTATCTGACTCCCTCATTCTAGAATGCACGCGCTGCCCATGTTTAATCACCTAGTAGACTTATATTACATGTAGTAGTGCGTTGTGACGCATGTAACACAATGTAAGAGTGAGGTTGGCCAGAAGAATCGCGCTCTAGAAAAAGCAACTAGTACAACTCGATGAGGCGTGGCTGATCTACATCCAAATCTTTATGCATTTCCCCTTCGAGACGAATGTCGTGCTCAGCGTATCGCTTCGTCCCATCAGACGTAACACATACCGCCATGCCAACGACACGACCTCTTCTGACCGGCTTTCCGACCACCCTGTGCTGATCAGGTGCAGCCGCGTTCTCTGGAGCTGACTCTTTGGGTCCTGCAACAGGGTAAGGCTTACTCCGTTTCGGATACCTCATCCGCTTTATATGCGGTGGTTCCCTGGGGACTCCAGTAGCTGGGTCAATCGGAGCACAAAAAGGTATAGGGGAATATTGTGTGTCTTCAGGTCCGCGCTCGATCCTCAACACCAACATAGTGGCCATGTGTCGTCCCGTCTCGTCGTGTCGCATGATGCACGAACGCCTCGCGGGATCCTCCTTCAGACGCCACACCGGAATCAGGATATCCCCAGAGAAGAGCGTACGAGGACCAAAGCCGTATTCACCTCGAGACCTGAATGAAGGGCTGAGGTCTTCCGGGAGATCCCGTGGCTCTAGACTGAAGAAGACATTTTCTTCCATCATTGTGTAAATTTGGTCTATGAGCTTGGCCTGGCCCAAGGAGAGTTGGTGTCGTTGTAGCTTGCCCAGATTTTTGAGGGTATTTTGGATGAATCTCTCCTCAGGCGGCATCTTGGCGGGGTTGCGAAAGCGTAAAATGGTATGGAATAGCATAGCAATGGTCTCAATCTTGTCCGAGTCGCCCTCTGCATATGAGAAGCTGGGCGGGAAGAACTTGTGCCAGAGTTTGGCGAGACTATGCAACGGAGAGAAAGACTCGGGGTATTCGTCGGGTGCATCCGCGAACATGAAATAATTGACCGTACGGCCACTGGGGACACCCGAGGAATCGTACCAGCGAATGAATATTCGGTCCTGTTTAAACAAAAACCGCGTGGTACGGTCGTCTGTCCAATTTGGTGTTGCCCCGGGGATCTCTTGCATAACCCATTCGTCTCCGACGGGGTTAACAGGTGGCAAGGCGAATGTGGAGGCGCGCTCCAAGTCCATGACAACAGCAACCTCTGGAAAGCCAGGCTTCTCGGGATAGTCAAAGGCATCGACATTGCTGCTCATGTTGTAGAATGGAAGATTCCTACGCCGTTCTCCGGTCCAATTCGGCACCCACGACGGGTAATAGTCGTTAGATTCATTGAGCGGCCCGAACTCAGCCAAGTGAAGGAGCATCTGCAAAGCAGTCTTCTGGCCGCGCCGGAACATCGCCAGTGCGAGCCTTCGGTATAGAACTGTCCAGTGTTGTCGAAGATCGAGATAACTTTGCTGGTCCATGATTTGCTCATGGTCTGGTATCAAACCGAACAACGCAGCAATTCTATCTTCTGGCTCCCTACACTTGGCAGCGTGGAAGTTCCAGAGCAGCTGGAGGATCGACTTCCGCTCTTCGCTCAGACTCTTCATCATCAGGATCTGGTAGTGGTACTGGAACCCGTATAGCTCTTCCACACATTCCAACTGGCGAGCAGCGGCGACAAACCAAGGCAGACCTAGAGAGGATGTTCCGCAGTGGACTTTGGCCTCTTTGGCTAGGCATGCCTCCTGTATAATCCAACGGCGCGAGAACCAAGGCCGGGAAAGGAAACGCTTGAGTTGAAGGATGTGATCGGCCCCAATTTGGCTCTTAGTTATCTTCAATGTTGCTTCAGCCATTATTTTCACTTGTTTTGTGTCCGGGATCGTTTGCATCATGCGTATAGCAGAAACGATTGCTGCTGTCTTGTCGTCTGGGTCACCGAGCCATATGTGGACTTCTTTCGCTCCTTTGTAGATCCGACCCATGCGAGGAAGTTGTTGCGCTTTCTCGCCAGTATCTTGCTGGTTGAGGCAAATGGCATCTATCCAAAGAGATTTGATTGTGGACGGCTGCCGTAGAGCTCTCAAGAGTGAATCGACTGTCGGGCTGATGTCGAAAGAGAATGCACCATCAATAAGCAATTGACAAGACGATGGTGCGTCTCCCCAGGTGTATGAGACGGCCTCAAAATCATTTTCTGTGCCGAAATTCTTCATCTGCTCCGCTTTGTCATATTGAGCTAAGGAGCATTGCAGAGGAGACTGGGTATCCGCAGCCGGGTCGAGGACGACGATGCGAATCGAGTCCGGGCTCCGCAGAGGCAAATACTGGTATGGAACAATGATATTCGAACCCATTTTGCATAGAAGAGCGAAGCAACGATGATGAACTTTTGACGAGAGAATGATGACTTGGAATGATATGTTTGCGATGCTACCAATACCAGTGGAGATCAATGCTGATACCCAGACTTTATGGCAATTATGAAGACCTGCTGCATTCACAGCTTGATGTGTGATTGCATGTACGTACATAGCAGCTGGAGTGACCAGAATGAGGGTTTCACGAAGTATCATGGCCTTCGATCATGTTCGCATGAACACTTGCCCATTTTGCGTTACAGGAGGCATGTCGCAGTCTGGTGCAGAATTGCATATTCATGTTAGTTCCCGCAACCGCTCCAAGAAGACTGAATGCATTCCAGGTATTTACAAGCGATTGGAAGGGGTGATAGGAACATCTTATGGTGCCACGAACTAGAACCGGCCTCGGGGGTTACGAAGTGAGTTGTGAGTAACACGAAATGCCTCCTAAACTAAGCCACGAAAAGGCCCGGTTTTTGGTCAGATACTCACACGCCTGTTAGAGGAAAATGTGCGGAAAGTTACATGATAGATTGAGACACTTTGCTCAAAGCATTACACAACGAAGATCATGTGCTCAATTGCGAGAATGTTGATTGAGTCTTCAAGTATAGCCCCATCATGGCTCGGAGACACCGGCATCAAGGGGTTTCACAAGCGTCAAGACGCCGACTCAAGCTGGTATCAGTTAGTCATTCGACACCTTTTTACAAGCTTTTCTCCAAGTTACACCCGGTCAAAGCCTGAACTCTTGACTAGCGTCTTTGAAAATGAAGACTGTGAGAATGATGAGCTGCAGCATCTGAACTTAGAAAAGTCATTTGAGAAAGAAAGGGGAATAATTCGCGGGAGGTGGTTGCTTGGCTCAGTTGTGTGACAAGACCTCTGACTAGGTCAACTGTGGTACTATGGCCAACCCCTCAAACACCTTCATATCCAAAGTCAAGTGTGGGCAGGTCACAGAATTTGAGAATTGCGAGAGTAGGTTTCATATGGAATGATTCTCATATTTCAAACATGAGGACGCCTCTGTACAAAGGATCGCCCGATATCTAATCGCATTTACATCCAGTGTCTTAAGTCATACGTATGTACAAGAATAATGTGTTGAGCGCTGCTATTACCAAGGGGTGATAGCATAGCTCAGGGGATTTTGTCCAATAACTTTCCCAACTTCTCTCTCTCAACTCTCTTTACTGCTTTAGAAAGAAGCAGCACGGGCAAGCTTGCGGCGCATGGAGCGGACGCGGCGGCGAGCAGCAGACTTCTCGCAGTCGTCACCCTCGCCAGCGGCAGCGGTAGGAGCAGCAGAGGGCTCAGCGGGGCTGGTGCTGTTGCCGCCGTTGTAGTCGGGGATGCCTGCAGAGGGAGCGGCGGAGGTGGAAGGTGTGGTAGGAGTAGTGGGGGTTGTGGGAGTGGTGGCACCATCGGAGCCAGTGCAGTCACCGTCGGAGGTCTGGCCGAGAAGGTTGGCAGTGTGGTCCTCGCATCCGGAGAAGGCAACGGGGCCACCGGGGACGGTGTAGTTCTTGGGGGCAGGGTAGTAGATGTTGATCAACAGACCGGGCTCCTCGCCGGTGTAGACGCCGGGGAACTTGACGACGGGCGAGGGGGTCTCAGTGGAGGTACCGGTGACGGAGATCTGAGCGCAAGCGATGTAGAACTGGGCACCACCCTTGGTGCCGGCGCCGTGGAGGCCAATGTGCTCAGCGCGCATCAAGTACTCGCCGGTGGGGACCTCCTTGGGGAGAGTGAAGGTGAAGTTGTGAATACCGGCGTTGTTGACGTAGGTGGCCCACTGGAGACCAGCCTCGGTGATGTTGGAGGTGGACAGCTCGTAGACCTTGAACCAGTCGCCGTCACCCTTGTAGGAGGCGACACCGGAGGGGGCCTTGGAGAGGTAGACGGCGAGGGGACCAGGGTGGCCCATGTCGTTCTCGACGATGAAGCCGACCTCATCACCGGCGTTGACGGCCTTGGTCTGGGTCTTTGCGAGGACATCGTCGTCGTTGCCGCCAATGTTGCAGACGATGCCGTCGGAGGTGACGTCGGTGACGGGAGAGTTGGAGTTCTTGGCCTCGCGGACGTACTGGTAGCGCTCGGTCTGCTCACCGTTGACGATGAGGGTAGGGAAGACGTAGTGGGCCATGGCCTGGGGCACGACGGCCGCGGCGGCGAGGAAGGCGAAGGAGCGCATCTTGATTTTGTGATGTGGTTTGGTTTGGTTTGGTGAAGACCGGTTGGTTGGAAAGATTGGACAGGAAGAAAATGAAGAGGTTGATTTTCCACCAGGGAATGAATGAAAGTGAAGTTTCAAAAAGAAAGAAAGTGGTTTGTACAATGACAAAAGACACAGCGATGGTTGAGAACGAATAGAAAATAGAGAAAAGATGAAAATGGTGAGAAGAAATGGTTGTCTTATATCGAAGATATCTCACCACCCCTAGCGCACTAAGAGGATGGGAACCAAAGACTGTCAGCCGCCATGATCCATCATCCCACCCACATTGCTGATGAGATTTCTCCCCACATCATGGCAGACTACCCTCATCTGGACAAAAATCCAGGCATCATGGGCGCGAAAAGGGGTGGTGAAAGAACAAGGATAGCCAAAGGAGCTCGACCTTGTTGCCTCGTCCAACTAGGATCACACGATAGGAGTAGGCTTCAGTGACGATTTGGTCGAAGTGCTCTTCGTTTGAAACAATGGAGCAACATGTACGCGGGATCCATTTCCCACCAAACACGGTCGTCAACGCCGGCGAACACCCCTGGATTGGGGTCGCAACTAGAGTACGATTGACGACATTGACCCCTGGGCTGCTCCCAAGCCGCCCACGTTGTCGAAATCTGTGGAAATACAGTCGCCAAGCTTGGCTCATGCGCCGATTCCCCTTCTGCTCCTGTTCATCTAAACTCACAGCTCGCTTGCAGCACATACCCTTGTAGGTGAACCTGGCCCGAGCTGGTCGAAGCCCCGAATCGGTCGCTTGTAGATTGTTCTACATCCACAGTGGTCGCCCTTATTCGTCCTAGCCGCTGGCGGCTTTCTGCGCCTGCATGCCCGTAACGGCGTGAAAGGCTTGTCGGGGTTTGGCCGTTGGCGAATTTGGTGCTGTCAATTTCGGTCGACAAGCCCGGTTTGCCTGTCAATACCCGTTTATTGGTACTCTATGCTCTCGGCTTAATAGTTCTGGACTTTCTTCACCTGGCGAATACTCGAAACTATGCCGTATGGCTAGTTCCGCGCATCCCGGAATTCAAAGTCTTTACAAAGCCATTACAAAAACATTTGAGCCCGCGAGAAGAGTATCATAGACGAGCGTTTCCCCAGAGTCAATATGCGTAGCTTTCGTCTCAAGAGCGATCCCGCGAGAAAGGTTATGCCACTCTGAACTCTGTTTTGGCAGTTCTGGTTCCTGATCGACGCGGCCGTGGTGGAATTCACCTGAAACCTGGGTCCAGGGGCGCGCAGCGAGGAAGAAAACCTCCAGCTGGCGGCTATTCCCTGTCGCAGATCAATTTACACGGGACGAAAAGCCCCCCACCAAGAAGAAGAAAAGGAGGACGGCGCTTGGGTGCATTTTCAATTCTTTGGCGGCAGCTCCCAGTCGCAGAGCAGTCGTTAACAGAAACTCGGCACGTAAAGCCGAGTGAATGACTTGGATCAACCTGGGTTCTTGACTGAAGTTCTGTGGTTTCCCCTCTCTTGCTGCGGTGTGATGGCCAAGGAGAGAGGCCAGGCCAGACTAGCATCAACCCCGACAAATGTTGTTATCACGGCTTACTAGTCGGACCCAGCGCTTCACAACTAAAGTGAAAATAAAGTGCGATCGTTAAGTGCCGCCCTGCCGAGATATCATAATAGCATTCGCTAAGAACCAATCCAGCGAGTCCAGCGGCGCTGGTCCGGACGTTCCAGATGCCAAATGCCAGTCGAATCAGGCATGCAACTCCGCCGAGGTTTCTTAGTCAGACCACGAGAACTCCTCCCTCCGGTTATGCTTCTCCTGTTTCTCCTCTTGTCCAAGCCAGTCTCCATCGAGAAGGGGGGCCATACCCGTCAGAGAAAAATAAAGCCGTCTCCATAGTCGATTTATGTCTAATATCAGGCTCCATGGCTGAGCCGTCCGGTGGGATTCCCTATTCGATCGAATCTGTCGACGCCCCCGAAATACTCGGTTCTGCTCCGTCTACACACAAGATCGTCGTTGTGGACGATTGCGCCCTGATATTTCGCAACAGATTCTTCGGCATCCACCGACACTGGTTTATTGGGCCACTTCTGCACTTCCTAGTCAATGTCAGCGTTGACGGGACGAATTAAGTAATGATGATCGCAGCAACTCGATTCAGTCACCTAACCTAGCAATAGCATCGGTTCGCCCCCAACGTGCCGTGCGTGCTTTCCGCGATGCGACCGTACGGAGCGGTGCCCGAGACTGGGCAGTAAGTTGGACTGACGATCCCACTATCAGCTCCGAGGGCGCGGTACTGACTTGCGACGGTTGTCTCAACCTCATTGACGCCAACGATCGGCTTCCGGGCAGTGTAGCACGGTGGGTCTGCTGGCCTGATTGTCCCGCCCCCATGAGCCGAAATTGGCGACTCGAGAGTTGACGTGAGCACCCGATGAGACCGTACCAAGACCTGCGTTGTATGGAAAGACCCAAAAGGATCTCGTTATCTCTCGTATATTCTTCTGCCAAGCGGACGGGTGCTAAGATGTCGCGATTTCTAGCAGCAAGTTATCGCGAAAATCTTCAACCCGCCGGCTTCCTTACTCGCCCAATCTATTTGATTAATCACGTAAGCCATATGCTGCGACGCCCAGATTTTAGCTCGTCTCATCACTCTCGCTGACAACTCTACTTCATTTACTACACACTAGGCGTTGCCAGCTTCTAGCCAAGAATCTGCTGTCTCGAGGCTATATTATTGATATTGCTTTCAATCAACAGAGCAATTGCTGACAGATGATCTGACAGAAGGCTCCGTATCTTGACAACCCGCCGTGCGTACGCGATCTTCCAGATAGCGCACTTTCCCACTCTGCTTTCCCCGGCCGTCGTCGCCTCAGTCGAACTTTTCAAGTATCGTAGGTTTGTAAGCATGCACGTGGATAGTCGTAACTACCATCTCACTTGATAACCATAACCCAAACTGAAGCAAATTTATAACTTTTACTTTGTGTTGTCTATCTCTTCCTCGAACCAATTTGAATCCACCATCAGGCATGATCGTGTCCCTCATGATCCTCCCCGTCCTCTGTCCAGTCCGGGAACCCATCATCAAACAAGTCTTGTAACTTATCCCTCTTCTTCTCATCATCCCATTTCTTATTTCTCATCACCTTCTGCCACTTCCTCCATTCCTCATCATTAAGCAAACACGCATCCAGCGCAGCCTCCAACCCCTTGATGTCCAGTTTCTCCCCGATGAACACCATTTCCTGGCGGCGGTCACCCCACTCGCCGCCCTTCTTGATGTCGTGCGTGACAAGGGCGTCCACTTCGCTGTCGCCGGTGAGATAGTCACCAGGGTCAAGCGTGCAGAACCACGGGCGACCGCCGGTCATCGTAAGCATCGCGCCCGCTTGAGACCAGTCTCCTGCCCTGTGCGGTCGCGTCGCGAGGAAGAACTCTCCTTTCGAGCGGAAGAGCCGGTTGAAGAGGGGGTTGGCAGTCTTGTTGGCGAGGATGACTTCGTTAGAGGGAGGCTCGAGGGGATCTTCCATGTCAGCATCCTCGTCATCAGCTTCGTCCGCTTCTGAGTCATCATCTTCCCATTCCTCATCCTCCTTCTCATCGGCCTCCTCGCCGCTCATGTCAGCGTCATCATCTTCGTCCATGGCATCTTCGTCTTCATCGCCTTCAGGCTCCTCCATTTGCAAAATGAACTTGTCGTACAGTAGAGACCAGAGACGTCTAGGATGGAATGGCCGTGTCCTTGTGTAGATGAAGTTGCGGACGTTGTACTCCTCCGTCTCTGGCTTTGGTGTGACTGCCTTACGCCCATTGACCTGTAACATTGAGTGTCAGCATATTTCATCTTGCGATGTATAAGTGGATAGCTTCAGATGGAATCTTACCTCGCGGACTGTCATGGCGTGCAGATCTTGCAGCCAGCCAACACCAGACTGAGCGACCTTGAGATCGAATGTGTTGGTGTTGACGATCTCTTTGACGTCGATCTTGCTGTAGCTGGATTCCAGGATCTTGGCTCGCGGGTTGAGCTTCTTGATCAAATCCAACACGCGGGCGCGATCATCTTTGGTAACCTGCTCGCAGTCAGCAATTACATCCTGACCATGAAGGTAGTGTATCTCATAGAATCTTCAATACCATATCAATCTTGTTGAGGACGATCACATCTGCAAACTCAATCTGGTCAACCATCAGGTCAGACACCGTCCGTTCATCTTCCGGCACGACGTCGTCCCGTCTTGAAGAAAGCAGATCGCTAGTGTGAAAGTCGTTGAAGATCGTAAAGGCATCGATGACAGTGACAGTCGTATCAAGGCGAGCGAACTTGTCAACTCCGCCAGCATCAGCCCTGAAGAGCAGCATTCGTCAGTAAGATCGCGGCCACAAAATCCCCGAGGGTATGGGACTCACAGCCTGTTGAGCAACTTCATGGTATCTTCATCCAATCCTTCGGGCCCTTCGCCCATCGTAGCCATCTGCTCTGCCAGCCGGGCATCGAAGGTCTCGGCGACTTGTTCGGGCTCGCTGATACCACTGCTCTCGATAATTACGTAGTCGAACTCGTGGAGCTCGGACAAGTTGACCAGCTCTTCTAGAAGGTCTCCTCTGAGAGTACAGCAGATGCAGCCATTCTGTAGGGCGATGACTTTTTCTTCAGTCTTTGTAAGGCGGTGGCTCTTTTTGATTAGGGATGCGTCGACGTTGACACTGTTCGGGGCAGCTAGTTAGTACTAATACATACAGTAGATAGCAATTAACATACGCTCCGATATCGTTGACGATGACCGCAATGCGAAGGCCATGGTCGCTCTTGAGGATGTGCTGTAGAAGTGTCGTTTTTCCGCTGCCCTGTAATCCAGTTGTTGGACACATGTCTCGATCGCTCACATATGTTGATCAGGACTTACCAAGAAGCCTGAGAGAAGGGTGACTGGTAGCGGTTTGCCCTGGCCCGGCTTTGTGATATCGACGCCTGAGTCCTGGCGGACAAGCTTCGGAACCTCGTCGGTCAGCTTTGGTTGCGTAGTGGCTGGCACAACGACGGCACCCGTTCTGGGCTTCGTTGATGATGCTGAGAGTTTTTTGCCCATTGTAGATATCCGCGGCTCTCCTTTGACTATGTAGAACTGGTAAAGATTGGAGATTGAAAGACTTGTAATTATCCTATCGATCTTAAGCTACGAAATTTGGATATTTATATGAACTTTCCCAACATCTGGACAACTCAAATCCCGCCTTATCTGATCGACTGCCATCAAGGTGTCCGACTAGCGCTAGCTATCATTCCATCATTCCATCATACCGTCTCATTGAATCATCTCCTTGTGCTCTTCGTTTCTGTACGACATGCGTACGACGGGCCATCCGGGTTCTGACGATGCCCCCGGGGATACAACACGGGATTGGCTGGCTTGTCACCGGGGCCGTCATCACCATCGGCCGCACTCTGATTGGCTGAAAAGACCACGACCGGGACCATATCCCGAGAACGCCTCGCCATATTAGGAAAAAATAGTTAATGAAAGCATGGAAGATGGATCCAACGGCCGCCTCGGACCCTTGAGAACCTTGAGGGATACATTTCTTGAGTCCATTGTGAAATGACGCTTCGTCATTCGCTTGGGTCATTTCAGACGAGCTACCCTCGGGCCGGTGGTCAACGATGAGATCTACTATGAGCTGGGTAGGCAAGGAGGAAGGATTTAAGGGTTGAAGCCCTTGGGTTTAGGTTTCTCGGCACATTCAGGGGACGAATTATGGAAGTTCTCTTCATGTTCTCAACCGTAGGGCAGATCTGCGATACTACCGTTGAACGGCCGAGTACGTGTGGCTACTGCGTTGCTCATTGTAAGTCGGCACTTAGGCAGGTGATATCCATATCCTCCGCTTGTGATTATTTCAGTTTGATGCGCCCAGAACCTCACAAGTACTTGCCTCTTCGCGGCAGGCCGCCAGCTGTGCTCGAAGCTACTAACTCACCTTATCGAAGAAGTGAAGCACCATCATCCAACCTTTTACCACAATGGTAATCAATTGCGGCCGAAAAGCACCATATGAAACTCCATGCCAAGAAATGTCTACTCCGTAGTGCTGCATACGGCCGATACGTACTTAATAGACTTAGGGAGGGCTTTTCTCCATAAAACACGACTTCCGTAGCCTCTCATCTTGCTAGCCTGTACATTATCTTCGGACGGCTCAGGTTCGAAAGCGAACGTTCCCGGAAGAAATGCGACTGGCTGATCATCTGTTGGGACCATGTGTAACCGGGGCGAGACACTGGGATGACCTTGGCCCTCGGAACGACAATGTTCCTCGATCTCGTTCAACTCAACACGGAGCCAAGTCCCGAGGAATGGGAATGGCCCAGAAACCCGAATTCGTGAGAATCTCAGGAGCATGGACGATACAATATGCCGCTACTTTCTAAGCGTGCGTATCGTCGTCTCCGGCCATCGTCAATTGATCGAGGCACAAAACTCATCAAGATCACAGTCGATGTTGGAAAGAAGAAAGGTGCCTTGCCTACTCATACAGCCAAGAGTCCATTTTTCGCGGATCTAGAGAGCAAGTCACATGAAGCATGATTCCGACGGACCGGAGGGTTATATAGCCGAAAGGACATTGGAGCCGAACAGCTAGTCGAACCGAACCTCGACTCGAGTTGAACGCAGATCAAGCGCTCGGCGTTTAAGCGCCAAAAGGATGAAGGAATTTTTAATGGTATTAATAGAAAGCACGTCGCCTGCCAATGCTATTGGCGTTCAGAATTGTAGAGGGCAACGTCATTGTCAGGTGAGGAGCCGACAAAAATGTTTGCCAGGTGCCCATGCATTCCCAGTTTCATCGTCGACCCCGTTGTGGATGAGGTTGACCCAGAGCTTACCCCGGATACTACCACGCAACACCCCTTCGACGGAGAGTTGGCCCATGTCACGAGACCAGGCTTTCTCTTCAAAGTGCTGTCTGTCCGCAACCCAACGATTGTGTCGGTAAAAGTTGACTTGTTTGTTTACAGGTAGGTTGAGCCTGATTTTGTCCTTGCGTCGATCGCGACTGTTCCCTGGCCGAGCCGCTATGCATTGAAGCAAATGGGCTCTGGGCTCGCCAAAAGTTGCACTGTTGGGCTGGGACGGGTTCAAGCACACTTCAGTGCTAGACTTATGCGATGAAGAGCAGCGGGTTGCATCCAGCCTCGAAATACTCTTGTCGCAGTATCGATCCTACGGCGAAGGGATACGAAGTTGCACCGAGGAATAGAGAGGAGCTGAGTAGACAAAACAGCAATCGGCGCTGCAATCAAGAAGGGACGGAAAATGTTTCCAGGCTCGGACAAGGCCCCCCGACCATGTTTCTAATTCTCTCCGTCCTCGAAGCGCCGGGGTGGAGTTTCTTGTGTACCAACGTGAAAAACTGGCACACTTTAGCATCTCACTCTGCCAACAACTCTTCGTGCCTATCCATGGCTTGCTTGCAGTCGCATTTTCGGTGGTTTCAGACACCAGAAAGAGGGCGCCTCCGGGCCAAGCCGCCAAGAAACGCGTCAAACACGACCGAGGGTTTTGGTGCGGCACGGCGGGCTCATCAGAGTGACAGCGGCCGGGGTCCGTCTGAAACCCTCCGAACATGGAATTGGTGTGGTTCGCGGTTTGCCCTCTCAGAGGCTCCAGAGTCCCATTGCCAGCTGAGGAGCTCCCCGTTGTCTGGGCCTCCTTGACCCCTTGGGTGTAACTGTGCGGTGCACTGAGGCTGGTGAGGAGGAGCTAGAACTGGGCAAACATGGCTGATGGTTCTAGCGGCTGCGCCAGAGTCATGTTAAGCCGCCTCTGGAGTCCGGGGTCTATTCGTGTGAGCGTCCCCCGGAGCTTTCCCTCGCCTGCGCTTGTCGCACCAAAGACCGGTGCCCACTGTCCCTGAGTCCCTGAGCAATCCGCAGCTTGTAAGAAAGGCACATCTCGAAACCCCCTTGCCCGTTCTTCTTGGAAGTTGTTTGATGTGGGAGACATTTTTGCATGGATGTCTCCGAACTCGTCCGTGGGGTTGAGCGAGATGATCGACACGGCGAGAATTGATAACATGAAGCGAATGCCGCCCACCCTGTCGTGACGTTTGCTTTGGTTCTTGTTGTTTCTGCCTCTGCTTCTGTCCAACATCTCGGGGATTCGTGACTCTGTTTCTCATGCGGCGCTTGCGTCATTTTTCCTTTCTTGTTGTTCTCTTCTAGATTTGCAGCTGCGCTGCTTTTTCCTTCACTCACTCGCTGGTCGATTTTACTTCGTTACTGGTTTGTAGGGCAGGTGCAGAAGACGCGAAGGCTCGTAGCGATGGACGCAACTGCGACTTGGTCTACTCTGAGGTACGGGATCAACCAAGCATTCTCATCAGTCTTTCAGTGAGGGTCGCTAACCGGTATAAACAGGCAGCGGAGGAGAAGAACTGCGCCTAAATTCCCTGGCAGACCTCGTCACAATCTAGCCCGTAGACAAAGTCCAGCACCTCCACCCACTAAGGAAGAGGAAGCCGAGGAAGCAGACGGGGAACAAGAAGTCGGCGGCAAGCAGGAAGAAGAGGAGGAAGACGAAGAGGGGGCCAAGCCTAATCAACCCGCCAACCAGAGAAAGGAACAAGAGGAGGAGGAGGAAGAAGAAAAAGAGGAGGAGAAGCCTGCAGGCGGCGCTGCAAAGGAAGCCGAGAGTGATTCAGAAGCCGGCGGCCAAGCCGGCGCAGCATCATCAGCCAGCGATTCAGACGCACCACAACCAGGCGCACCGCCAGGCCAGCAATCCGACTCGAGCAGCGATTCAGAACAAGAGCAGCCTCCGCCAGCAGTAACACCACCACCCGGAGCAACGCCAGCCCCTCCCCCGAGTGTGCAGCCGCCCCCGGCCGCACCGTCACTCCCACCCCCGGCGGCGCAAGGATCCCCGATCCCATCGGCAGTCTTGAACCCGGCGTTGCCGGCAAGCCTACCGCCCGCAAGAGGCTTCATTACTCTTGTTCCCGGAGCGCCGCCACCCTCTAACCCACCGCCTCAAGAGGCTCCAGCGCAACAACCGGCGCCGGTCGCGACACCGTCGAATCCTCCTGCCCGCCAACCGCAGAATCCTCCGCTTGCCAGTCAGCCACCTGCAACACCATCACCGCCTCCTCCTCCTCCCGCCGCTGAAACCACTCCTTCAACGAATCTGCCGCCGCCCCCGGTTGAAAATGCCGCGTCCGGAACACCACAGCCGGAACTTCTCCCACCAAGCTCACAAGTCGAGGCTTCCAACGCGCCATCGGCGTCAGCTGCGCCCGCTGATGGCACAGACCGTGGATTCGCGATCGGAGTCTCCTTCGCCGTTGTCGGTAAGTCATTGTAAACCCCCGCCTTCTAGCCCAAAATTCTAATCAGGGATCGCAGCCATCATCGGGTTGCTCATTGGCGCAGTAATCTTCGGCGTAAAACGTTACAAGAGGAAGAAGAAGGTCGCCGCCGTAGCAACAAACATGACGCAAAACACACCACCAGGCGGTAACGGTATACTCCCAAGAGAGTCCGCCATCCTCAGACAACCAAAGCGCAGCACCCGCGAGATGGAGCGCGCCATGGTCACAACCTTCAGACAGACCAAGATCGCGAACCGTACCACCAAGGAGATGGAAGAGCAGATGATGGAGCAATTCAAGACAGACAGGGCATCTAGGGTGGACGCATCCTCCGCCAGGCCTCTACCGAATCCTTCAACAACGAACGCGACTGCTGGGGTTCCGCCTCTTCCCAATATGCCCAGCAACAATGATCCTATCGGAAACACTAGGAACATGCAAGCGGAGAGTTTCTACTACGAAAAGTCCATCAATGAGCCGCCGGTCGTACCCGCGCCACTGAGAATCAGCACAGGGCAACGACGGCCTCCGACAGCGGTTTCGACATCGAGGGTGCCGTATCCTGCTTCGACATACGACATGTACCAGGAAGTTGGACAGGGTCCGTACCGGGAGTCTATCAATATCGGATACCAGCCTACCACTAACAACAACGGCTATCGACCATATAACCCGGACAACTTTTACCGGCCGCAGCCGGGTCAGCTCCCCCGAGCGGAGAGGGGACCTGACGGGCGGTTCTCACCCGAGATGGGGTACCGCGGTTGAGAAGTGCCCGGACTAAAGTAAAATCGTGGCACGCCAATACGGTCACTACTGAGAGCATACGGCGACATTTTTTTCGGGCTGGGATCAACCCATGATATATCTTACCAAGGATCGGATGATGGACCCTCCGAACCAGACCTTGCGAACCACACACGCTGTACTCGGGCATAGATGGGATGACTGCTGTCACTAGTCTCATTTGTCTCACCAATCACTTTATTTTTCCTTTCTTGTTGAATACCCAGGCAGAAGATTGTCGTCCACGATGTACTATATATATATGCAATAATATCACGAACCATGATGATTGAATCACTCACATAATCCCATCGATGTGTTCTTTTCGACGTCCGATGCGAGGAGTCCGCCACAGCCGATAGTGTCATGATCTGAGTCCTGACAGTCTTCATTTCATTGGCCCCCATCTCTAAGTGCCATACTAAATTTATTTACCTTTAGACGCCCGGAGGATCGGTAATGCAGGTCCAGACACACGCCTCCTGAAACGAACATCGTGACAGACCCCTGCTATAGCCCGAAATAGTCTCGTCAAAAGTTCCCAATCTTCGAATCCACGCGAGAAGTTGCGTAGGGACAGAGTAGGAGTTGGCGATGCCGCTGCCATCGGAGTGTGCTCACAGGCAGGTCGACACGGATCTAAGCCGCTCGTTGGAGATCGTCTTCCCTTTCGGTCGTGACAGAATCACAGCAACGTGTCAGGAGCGGTTAGAGAGCGGGTCTGTGAACCAATTCACTGCCATGTGTTCTGGAAACTTGGTGGTTCGTTATTCTATCAACTACCATCCATGGCCTCTTCCATGGCCTGTTCGATCTTTGTCGTGACTCGTCTGTAAAGATGTCATCCTATCCGAAATCATTTTGATCACTGGGTCCTCTGGTTTCCGATTCTTCAAGGCAAGACCCAATGGCGTCTCTCCGGAACTTGTTCTCGTAAGAAGACTGGCGTCAACCTTTCCTTCATCAAGCAGCCATTGAACAGTCCGCAGAGTCACCCGATCGCGCCCTGCCACATAGTGCAGTAGCGTTTCCCCCCGGTGATTTATTGCGTTTGGATTGATTAAGCCCGTATCGTGTAGATATCGGGCCACCCCCAATTTGTTTCCATCGATGGCCCAAAAGAATGGGGTGTCTTCGGCCAAAGTTTGCGATTCTATGTCGACCTTTTGTGTCTCGACAAGGTATTTAACTATCTCAATCCGCCCCATTACCACTGCGCTTCGTAAAACCGGACTCGGCCGCTCGAAAGCATCCAAGTCAATAATATCGACCTTGCCTGTTTCGATCAGGAGCTTGAATATATCGACGTTGCCGCGAATTGCGGCATGGTGGAGAGCCGTCCTCCCCAAAAAGTCCTTGGCATCAAGATGAACTCCATTCGTTCTTATCAGATCGCGAACAGCGGCTTTGTTTTCGCATTCCACAGCGATTTGGAGTGGGAACATATGGTAATTGTTGGGACCTGCTTTTTTGTTGAGTTCCAGCCCACCTTGCGCGAGGAGATACTTGAGAAACTCTTCGTCGCCTCCTAGGATGGCATAGAAAAGTGGCGAGTAACCGTAGCTATCCTCGAGGTTCAAATTAGTCTGCTGATCACATTAGCATGCCAAATATTTGAGTATACCTAAGGTAGCAGGAGTTCGCTGACTTTATCAGTTCCCTTCAAAAGCTCAAAGATCCTAATCAGACCAAAATATGCTGCAAGATGTACTCCACAGACATCTCGAGGTGGCGGCCTCCAATAGAATAACTTGAAAGCAAACTTGCTCTTGTCCAGGGGTAAATGGAATGATGAAGAGCGATTATATCCTCTGTCAGTAAGGAAGCTGAGTGTATCCTGGTCCGGGGGATATGTGTATTTCGCGTGATAACCCCAATTGCAAGCGGCGTAGTCGTAAAGCGGATTTTCGCTGGTGATAAGTTCCTTGACCATCTCAAAGAATCGGTATCCTTGAGACCGGGAGATCTCGGCCTTTTCTTTCGTGTCCAGATGTATCCGCTCGAGATGTTCCTCAAACGTGAACTTAAATCTATCATAAGAAAGATACGCAACGCAGGATGTCGATAAGAGCCTCTGTGCTTCGGGCATCCAACGTCCCTTCGTTCTCTCGAAATATTCCTGGGTTGTGTAATGAACCAAACGAATAATCTGACTCTCCTCATCAATCGTGACTAGACCAGCACATGCTGAGACAACATCCTCCAGCTCAGGAATGTTGTCGTCGTCTAGTTCGATCGTCCCTATCTCCACGGCGAGAGCGTGTTGCAGCTCAATGGTTTTGAGTGGTCGCCGAGCGCACACTATCCAAGAGAGCGCGTCTATTTCGAGTGACTTTTGGTCTTCGAGCTGTCGATCGATGCGCTCCATGGCATTCTCATACGCAACGTCATACGCCTCGGAACCGCTGGAAAGTTTGCAAAGCGCTTTTTTGACAGCTTTGGCTGAGCGTTTGCCTTGTAGTGAATCCAAATGAAGTTGCGCCAACAAAAACCTTGTAAACCGAAATTAGTCAAGCCCGATTCCATAACTTGTTAGGTGACTCGTATTGCATACATTCCTTGGACGGCTTGGACGATAGTACTCTTAATCTGGTCCTGTAAATCTTCGTTCTTTCTCACAGCTAAGGGAAGCTTGGATATTTGTCCATCCAGAAACTTCATCACGTCTCCATCAACAGCCCGTATTTCGATGTGGGGTGAACCGCCGAAGTAGCGCTCAATTTCTGGTATGTGCCTAGAAGTCGCAAAAATGTTGATACCTGATGTTTTCTGCAAGTTCAATATAGCTTCGAGTAACATATTTCGATTGTCGTCGAGTTCATCCAGGGCGTCGATGACAACGTACACTCTGCTAAATTGAAGTACCACGGCTTTAAGACAATGTATTATGTCTTGTCTCGACGCCGAGAATGTCTCGCTCTCGTAGGTTTTCTCTACTATTCCGCACTCTGCTGGCGTCGTGCAATAGAGTTGCTTCAACATACTGGCAAGCAAGTCACGGGGTGTTTGCTCATCGTGCCGTCGGAAATTGCAAAACATGAAGCTGACTCCAACCAACGAGTTTCCCTCAAACTGGCGTTTGAGATGCTCGACGACGATGGACGAAAGCATAGTCTTCCCAGCACCAGGCATTCCGGGACAAAATAGTGTTCTTCGATCTCCAAGGACCCAGGCTTCGAACTCTGGGGATTCAAGAAGCCATTTTCCAGTTCCCTCTTGTCTCCTATCGAGGTTATCAATCTGCTGCGTTGTGAAGTCGATTGGCGTTATTCTATCTAGAATCTGCCTCTTTTTTTCGTCTAAATGTCTTCCAGCAAGATCTCTTTTCAAAGACCGGACTTCGAGGTTGGTATTCACCGCAAGTGTCGTATTGTCAATCGAGATCATGCTGTTTATCACTTGGCACCGGCGCTGAAGGTTTTCAATTGCTGATTGCGTCATTTCGCCAGAGAACATCGCCTTGATCCGTTGCCAGCCGAAGCGGCTTCCCTCAAGCTGCTTCTGTAGCCCCTCAAGAATACGAGCAAGTTCGTCTTGACAAGCAGAGAGGAGGCTTTGATCGTCGGGACTGGAAAGTGTCATAAGGTTAGACAGCACTGCAGAGTGCTGGCCCTCAAAGGCTGCGATAAAGTCGGGATTCTGGACCAGAAGGCTTGAGGTTTCCGAGAGAGTTTTGTACAGCCCATCCATCTCATTCTTGAATTTTTTGGCGTCCTCGGGAGCATCACGCCAGCTCAGGCCAAGTTTCGTGCACGTGGTGACGATCTGAGCCACCACGCTGATGATGCCGATGATTCCTGACGGATCCATGTTGACAGCTTCGTAATGATTAGTGATGGTAGAAAGAGTGCGAAATGGCTAGAAAAAGTCATTGGAAAATGGTGATGTGAGATGAGGGGAAACCAACGTCAAAGGCAATCTGCCTAGCCACAGGCCCTCGAATCCAAGTCACATCACAAATGGCGCAGGTTCAAAATCTGCATACGCATGCAGTTCGTACATTCCACAGCCCCAACGAGCCAATCATTGCTGTTAAGACTCATCAATTTGAATGTGGCCCCTTGTTGTTGGCCATCTGGCCACCTTTGTCCGCCTGATTCGCCATGCAAGCGCTCGTAGTCCAAGTAGCTACCCGATTGGTTGTTTTGCTTTCTGCCCTTGTGGGATTTGACTGATGAAGTGCTTTGGTTCGATCGCAGTAACTGAACTTGTCACCTGAAGCTCGTTTCGCAGCTCTTCGACTACCACGCTGTGTGGCCCCCATCTACACGGACATCAGAACCGGTCATGAAACTGCTGGCATCGCTAAGCAGAAAGGTAATTGGACCTCTGTACTCATGCGCCTCACTCAATCTCATCAACATATTGCCGTTGGTCCATTCTCTCTCCATATCAGGATTGCTGAGTGGTTCTTCCGTCATACATGTACGGATGTACCCAGGCGAGATCGAGTTCACCCGAATGAGTGGTATATCTGCGCGGCTGCCCCATTCAGCAGCAAGAGAACGAGCCATCTGAACAACTGCCGATTTTGAGGGATTGTATGCCACGGTATCAACACCCTTGAAATTCGGTTAAAGTCTGCGTACGCCTTTGCTATTCCATTGACTTACCTTGTTGCTCCCGTGAGCACTCATACTCGCAATGAGGACAATACTTCCAGCCGATCCTTGCCTCTGAATCTCCTGGGCTGCAGCTTGTGCGCAGACGAGTGTTCCAATAACGTTGACGTCTATGATACTTCTCGCCGTGTCGATCGGAAAGTCGATGGATGGCGCGTCACCTGAAATTCCTGCACAGGCGACCAAGCCTCTTAAAGGGAACCGTGACTTCTTCATGGACTCCGCGAAGACAAATTTGACGTTTTCTGCGTTCGTGGTATCGCACCTATAGTACCATGCTTGTGTTCCATGACTCTTGGACACGTTCAGCACACGATCTGTACGGGATTAACAATCAGCTTGGTCCAGGAGCCGCAACGGTCAAGAATCTGTGTAACCTTACTCCAGGGCTCTTCTAGAGGGTTCTCTTGTCGGTCAATGCATATAACATCGCCGCCACTCTCCAGTACAGAGCGAGCAACTTCTAGGCCCATAGAACCTCCACCGCCAGTGACTACCGGTGTTAGAAAATCCAGGTATTTGAGGAAACATGGGTTTCCGCACTTAATACAGTCCGCCCGTCAAGTCTGAAGAGCTCATTCACTGACCTCTGCGGGTCACCCACTGATGGCTTGGTTTCTCTGACGCTCAATGACATCGTCACCCACGGAGAAATAGGACTGATGATCGCTGGTCAAGCTCGATTTCAACCACGCAACAGGGTTTGTATCAATATATTCAGGGAAATCATAGACCGAGCGAAGGTCTGCTAGAAGGTTGGCGCCTCGCCCTCGTTGATGTAGTGTTGAGATTAGAAATGCGAGGATGATGATTTCCGGTTAAACTTCAGTCTTCACCACAAGTCTACTTCCCCGCATCTGCGCCTTGGTTGTCCGCAGTGCACAGATTCACTTCTGGCATCTCATTTGACGCTTTAGCACGTTAATTTCTGCAGGAGACATCTGCTTTAATCAGTCACATGCATTTCATTGATGTGGACGTTGGCCATACAACCAGATTCGAGCCTTGTTGACGAAGACCTCGAACGTAAATCAGTATTGCGCCAAGATAAGTTGTCTTTAGTGCGCTTCCAAACATTACCCTATTCTCTGCTTTCTCCTTACCCACACCTCTTTATCGATACTTTCTATACCTGGAACATCCTCTCCTATCGGTATTGCACCTATTGATGCGGTGTCACGCAACTGAACCTCCCAGATACCCAGCTTATATCGCGCGCGGTCTGCCATTCCAGAATGCAGATCAAACGACCAGCCATGCTTGGGACATGTCAAACCTGCGCTCAAGACGATCCCGAAATCTTCAATGTCAAACGGTGTCCCATGTGAAAGCGGATACGAAGAATGTGGGCATTTCTGATATGGAAGTTAGGTCATACTCGGATTACAAAGGCACGTGTTCATGGGGCGGAAAGACTCACATGGTCGACGGCGTGAAATTTGCCCTTGAACTTGAAAACAAGTACTTGATCTTTCAGATCACCCTCAAGCTCAGCGTAGTTGAGAACATCAGGGGCCAAGAGTACCTCTGTACTGCGCGGAGGATCCGACTTCCGCACTTGGAACACCTTGCAACCGGATTTTAGATCTGTACCACAAAAACGCAGATCTGATAGGTTGCCTTCATCGATCCCAAGATCGGGGAATGAAGAGTCGAGGCCGGCGAAGAACCATCCTGCTGAGGACCGCGATCGCCCTCCGAAGGCATTCATCCCTCCTCAATTCGGAAGCGAGACTCTTAGCATGGATTCGACGGATTCTGATCGGTGCTTATCGGGATCGCGAAAGTAGCGGTGTTCCCGTGACATTTGTGGCGGTCATCGCGTCAAGATTGATTCCTTTGATGATTTTCGAGAGGTCACGTGCTCAAACACGTGAATGGGACCATCATAACTAAATCCGCTGGAGTCTCACATCGAGGACGCATCAAGCTCAGATGCTCCCCCAGAGAATGTAACATTGCCAATCTGTCATGAGGTCATTTATTGAAGCAAGATCCTTCTGTGTTCGTTGCGATGGATCCGTTTGTCTCTTCATGAGCGCTGATCGAGTGTGCACCCGTGAAAGAGGTGCAAATTGATTTTGCCTTACATGGAAAAATATCTAGGTCTCATCAAGTCTCCGTGTCAACTATCGCAGAAGCAATAGAGAGGATACTTTGCCCATATTTATTAGCATGGATCTTCTAGCATAAGTGTTTGGTTGATGGGATCTATTGGGGAAAATGCTTAGCCAAGTTCGAGAGCTAGGCAGCTCGCCGAACCTACCATTTCCGGCGGCCCGGCCCTTGCTGAGGAGTAAGCATATCCTCTTTCCACGTGGGTACAATGTGTTTACTGAGTTCAAATGTAGTCTAAGAAGGCCTAGACTCATGACAGCTTGTCAAGGTAACGTAATGAGGAAAGGGGAAGGGGTGACTTTCTGGAGACAGCTGTGGCTGTATATCTAGACTCTTTCCGCTCAAGAGTAAGCCGCCACATTAGAGCCTTTCGAACACCAGGGCGCAGAGATTGGGTGTTTCTAGAGTGTTGAAGAATACCAGGAATGATGATGCAGGGAACTAAAAATCACCATTGTGCGAATGGGCCGTCTGATTAACTGGTCAGCCGTCAGGAACAACGTTGTTGTTGACTCGGCTGGTCCTCACATTTTGTTGAGATACATCCCTGCTCAATGTTTCTCTCATAATCCAGCAACATGAGGGTAACAGACAAAGAGCGTCGAACATACCTGTCCGAGACGTTGGTGTCTTGGCTGTCTCGGGTCTGGTAAGAGATGACAACCCGACCCGGAAACCGCCTCAAACGATCTCTCCAATTCCATGTACTTGATTTTGTAAGTAGAATGTCCAACATGGTTAGAACCGTGTGCCACGCGGAGAGTCTCTTCTTTTTTAACAATGAGCCCGGGTTCTAGATCCAACATCATTGCCGCACAGTTTCCTGTTGAGTCAACTCCCGCAACGCATGGCTCGCAACATGACGCGTTCTGGTGTTCGTCACCCGACTTCTCGGAGTTCTTGGCACGGGTACAGGTGCCATGGGCGAAAGGGCCGCTTTGTGTCGAAGCCCGAGGCTTATCGTGGTACCCTCTCTTGTGGGATCTGCGGTCTATTGAGTCCTTGACAGCAAAAGGGCCATTGCTAATTCGTCGCTTTGCGAAGTGCGATTGCGAGTCTAGCTAGATGCGAGTTGGACTAGTATAGGTCCCAGACCCCCGGGACGTCGATCGGCCTGGCCGTTTAGCCCGGAACGTCTGACTGGTATCAGCAAAGACACATGGCATGGCGCCTCCCTACCACCTCCCTTGCCCGCGTTGAGATCTCTCATAGCTGAACGCGGCATAGTTTACGGCCGGGCCAGGATAGGGCGATCCCGCGTACCCCACATTCGGGATGTCAACTGTATGCCACGATGAAGAATATTGCCTCTTAACCCATTTTGTATAATGCGAAGCGAAATGCTAAGGAATCAAAGGACTGCAGGGACTGTCAGGTCTTGTCTGAAGCACCTCCACCTTCTGGATTGATCCTAACGTCTTGAATTAGATCCAATATCAAGGGTGTGTGTTTGGACGGCTCCACGTGTCTCATTTCCTTCTTTTACGGCCGTCGTGCGCTTGGCTGGATGATCACAGACGCAAGCGGCAACTCCTCATTCGACCGCTCACGGAATGCGTCCAATGCATAAGTACAACCTCCTGCGCCCCAAGATCTCAACGTCTTCTCCAAGCATCCAAGCTGTCTCATCTGGCATCCGCCCTCGATCCCTAGCGCCTTTGCCCTCAAACTCTCACATCGGCATCATGTCTGCGACTCATCTTCCGAACGGCTACAAGTCGTTCGGCCCGAAGGCCAACTGTACTCTCGAGGTGTGCCCGCTGGAGGCTAGTCTTCTACGTTATCGCCCATCGGTGCCAGTCAACGGAACGTTCATCGGGCTCTTTGCCCTGGCTATGATCATACATACTATCCAGGGTCTTCGATCAAAGAACTGGGGATTCATGGCTAGCATGATTGGTGGATGTCTACTCGAGATTGTTGGCTACGTTGGAAGACTAATTCTCAACGACAACCCATTTTCTTTTGGCGGGTTTCTTCTGCAGATTAGTAAGTCCCACCCAGAACCCGATGGTTTGACTGGACCTAATCTCCTCTTGCTACAGTCTGCATTACTGTCGGTCCAGTCTTCTTCTGTGCTGCTATCTATGTCATGCTATCCAAAGTGTAGGTCCATCCTGCAACCACTATCAATCATCCAGTCGCGACAACTCTGACTAATTTTGGGAGCGCAGAATCATCCACGTCGATCGATCGATCTCTAGATTCAACCCGAAATTATGCTACTTTGTCTTTATCCCGTGCGACATCGTATCGCTTATTCTACAAGCGACTGGCGGTGCTCTATCCAGCATTGCGAGCGATAAGGCAGCTGTGCAAAGGGGCGTCAATGTCTCGTTAGCCGGGCTGATCTTCCAGGTTGTCTGCCTAGTCGCCTTTTGTGCTCTCTTCGCGGACTACCTCATTATCTGCATGAGGACAAACGCTCGACAACGCATGACGAAAAACATGAAGATCTTTTTGGCATTTCTCTTCATCTCTACTATTCTGATCTTGGTACGATGCTCTTACCGTATCGAGGAACTGAAGGAGGGATACTTCAGCCCAATGTTCCGCGATCAGCCCTTGTTCATTGGACTTGAATCTTCGTGAGTCTTTCTACCTCCGGGATACTGCTCGATGGTCTGGCTAATTTGCGTCCAATCCTAGTGTCATGGTAGTTGCAGTATTCTGCTTGGTCATCGGGAGCCCTGCGATTGGCTTCAGCACGACCGGGGAGAGAAAAGAATCGACCGCGTCAGAAGCATTCGATCACCTTCCATCGCGGCAGGATAGCATGCCTATGGAGATGAGCGGCAGAAAGGACACGCTGCCGGGCTCGATTGATGTATGAAGCAGATGACGCCTACGAAGAGCATTCACTGTACTGTTTACTCACGAAGATACCACAAGTTTCAACTTTGCCTTCCTTTTTGAATAATTCGATTCGAGCTATTCGTAGTCTGACATCACGCTGGATCCTAAGCTCTTCAATCCTATTTCCATGATTGAAGACTCTGATAGAAGCCATCACAGAGTATCCCTGCATCATTTTGCAGTATATTTCGGCATCTGACATACCACAGTGACTCCATTTTGGTGGGCTACAATACATGGGATCTCTAGAAACACAAATCGGCAGCCTCTGCTCCTCAGCCAACTTTTTCTTCTAGTCTTTTTCGAATTGAATTGCTTGAAGGAAGCTTCTCGTCATCGATCGTATCAGACGTCCATCTTCTTGCTCGGAGTACTGGAACTCGGGGTCTGTGGAGTTCCATCCCCATCTTGGCTCGTTGTTGGCGCGACGTCCACCACAGGGAGGCCACACCTTGTGCATGAGGGCTCATTCGCAGATTCGCAACCGCATCTTCTCGAGCTGGGGAATGATGAGCACTGGGCTTTCTGTAGAGGTTTTGGCACGGTCCACTTACAATCGCGTGATAGAGAGCGCATACCACAGCGCCATCAGAATCAGAGTCACTGCGGTGCTAATGCCGAACCAGATCAGAAAGACCGAGGTTTCGGAATCCATCTTGAGTGATACAGTCTCGGTTGCTCGATGTTATGCTCGACTTTCTAGTTTGGGAGGTCTTGGGGTTACTGTGAGTGCGGCGCTGGTGTGCTCCTGTCTTCGAACTTGCTGATTCTGCTTTGATGGGTTGGGTGGTGGACATGAGAAATTCAGCGTCATCGATCGTGGGAAACTGCTTCTTATTAGACACAGGCTGCATCCAAAAAGGTGCCCTGATGTCTTAAAGTTCAAGCCTGATGGCTGACGACCTTGAGGATCTGCAGCCACAGTGGCAGCACTGCTAGAACCCTCCTGGTTAATCAGAGCCTAACAGTGAAATTATAAAGATGCAGCGGCGACCACCTCGCTCTTTTCAAGTGTTTTCTGACAGACGTAATTTTTTACCAGGCCCACTAGATCATGAAAAGATAGAACGTCGGTGCAGACCAAGATCAGCATGTGCTGCGAAATTTATATAGAAGGATCAGTAAAATCTCAACTTTTCCGGGAGGAAACTTGAGGTATTATATCCGTCCTGCAAAGCACTTCGACGGCTCCAGGGCTAGTCGCTCTCAAACCCCCCACACGTCACTCAAGACATTCGTCAAATATAGCGGGTCAAAGATGACATTGTGTTTGTCAATACGCATTCTTCATGAGAGCAATACTTGACATGTTCTATGATTCAGCATACTGTAGCTTGACGCTGACTCCATCTCTGGGAACCATGGTAAAGTGGATGTCTTTTCTCGGCTCGCCTGGCGGTCCAATCCACTCCATGCTCTTGAACCTTTGGATGAGTCTGACCAAGAAATATGCAGCCTCTGTGAGAGCGAATTGTTCTAAGGCAAGTTAGCATTCCTCTCACACTACTGAACATAGAAATTGTTAGCGGATATGGGATGACTTACGTCCCAAGCAGATCCTTGGACCACCACTGAATGGAATATAGTTCCAATCTAGTCGGACACCCTCCCATCGCTCCGGCTTGAACTCCATCGCATCCGCCCAGATATCCGCTCGTCGATGCAGAAGATACGGCACAAAGGTGACGGTCTGGCCCTTCTTGATCACGATGGGCGATAACCCATCAGCTCCGCCACCTCTTGGCAAGACCGTATCCCGTACCGCATACCGGCTGTTAAGCGGCGCGACATTGTACACTCTTAACGTCTCCCGCATCACAAATTGAAGATATTGTGAAGACTTGAGCGTCGCAAAGTCGATACCCTCAGGTTTCTCAGAGTATTCCCCAAACTCCGCCACCACCTCTCCCCGAAGCTTCTCAAACACAGCCGGGTGCCGCGCAAGCATCAGCAGCACCCACGAGAGTAAAGATGCCGTGGTATCCCGGCCCGCCAGAAGTATCCCTAGGATCTGGTCCCGCAGCTCCCCGCGGTCCCGCGTTTTCTCTACGAGGGTATCCAGCAAGATGAACTTGTCCGTCGACGGCTTCGCGCGCTTGAGAGCCAGCTGGACGTAGTGGTCGACGTATCGACGGATGTAGTCAATGGACTTAGTGCCCACGCTACTTGGTGCCAAGAAGTACAGCCACTGCAGCCGGGCGCGCAGAGCGATGTACATTTGCGCCTCGTGGAAGGCCGATGCGAAGGACATTTCACTTCCTGCCTGGTCAGCCGCCATAGCCGTGACCGCACTTGTCGATGTCGACATCTTGCCTAGAGCAGCGGCCGTTTGTGAATCGACCGTTTCGCCAAAGAGGAACCCGGTTGCCGTGTCGAGGGTGAAGCGGAAGATCAAGGGCATGATATCAACAGACAGGGCGCCGTTGTCCGTCTTCTGGCCAACGAATGGCAGGGCCCGGAACAGAGCTTGCACGGCACGTTCCGTACCTTCGAGGTCGTTGATGTTCTCACGCGAGAACTGCGATCGAAAGAGCGATCTTGAATGTTCCCACAGGGGACCATCGTGGGTGAAGATGTTGTTGCCCTCTAGCGGCTTGAATTGCGCGATTCTGCGCGGGCCGAGCTCAAAGTCTCGGAACTTCGTCGCAAGGATGGCCTGGATGTTGACTGGTTCGATAGTATTTACCTCGGCTGGGCCGAAGAGGCCTGTAGTGCTGAAGGTGTCACCGCACTTTTTGAACTTTTGGGCAATGACATCGTCGAGGATGTCGCCGCCGCTGCGCACCACCTTGACGGCGCGCCAGACATTGTCGATGCCGAAAGGGAGCTTTGAGGAAAAGTGCTTGGGAAAAGTCGCGCCGTTTGACTTGGCAAAGAGAAGAATGCGGCGACGGGCGAGGAAAGTTGAGACGACGTAGTAGATCACGAATGCTGGAAGCGCGAATAGCACTACTGGCAAGGAGAGAAGCGCCATGATGGGAGTCTGTCTAGCGCCCGATATCGACAGATGAAAAATTTAGATGACCCGTCGTACATCGTTCCAACGAGCCGGAACCCCACGAGATATATATCCCTCTCACGATGCCTGTCAAAATGGCGGCAAGGATTGGCACTAGTCGTGCAAGGAAGAGGTGGGTTTAATCCCCGTTATCGACCATGATCCGCACTGGCTTCCACTAAAACCCCAGCTCTCTGAAGTTTCCGAACTGACGAATCGTAGCACTCGCTACTGCGATTACCCGGCGCGGAGATCGTGGGCAATAAGAAGTCCGTCTCTACCCCATTGTTATACCATTCAAGTATGCTTTCGTTTTCGTTTTCGCGATTTTACAGGTTGTAGTACTGATGGAGACACATGAATGCCAAGGGAGGAACAATCGTTGGCCTTGTGTTTGTGTTGTATCGACTGACGACAACCTGGACAAACTTCATCTGCAGGAAAAGCATATGCCCCACCAAATATTGTTTGCTTGACTGATCATAGTTGGAGTTCATAGCTTTGGTGCCCGAAGTGGTATCATGCCTCGGCCGGCAGAGCTCAAATCTGCGACAACCTTTCGGCGCCGGGATTTGAGCTGCGCATGTCTTGGTTCGGACTCCAAAGGACTAGAGCTCGGACTGCGTGGGGTAGCGGTCTAGATTTATGGAGCCCCCACAAAGTAGGTTCGCGATATTGATTCATCATGGTCCACACGAGATGCAAAACATGACTCGAATTTTTGTAGAGATGTCTGTAAATTGAGGTTACGTCTGGGTATGGTTCTATCGTGTATGAGATTGATGGTTCTTCGACGTCGAGACGAAATAAGGTTCTGACCATCAAGTCCGAGGAATGGTAGCATTTAGCGGCGTAGCATCGCTTTAGAGTTCGCGCCTTAGGACGTGCGAGGGCCGCCTCACGACTCCGAATGGGAACGCGTGCGTTTTATACCATCTTACAGGTTCCTGTTCGTCAGGCTTTAGTTTATTACGTATTTCAGACAAGAATAATAGCCACCAAGCGCTTGGCGCAAAAAAGACCTCTGACACTCGCATCGTGGTTACAAGGAAAGGTGATTGACAAATTGATTGAAATCGAGCTGACTACCTATGACTATTAACAAATGTTGAGCCCACTTTATGCTTCTGTTGGTACTGGTGCGTCTTGAGTTTGGAATAATTATTCTAGTCACTCCACATCCCTTCGCATCAACGAACGTCGAGTCTCGCTACGTTTCCCAACGAATAGGTACTTAGAGGCTCATTCACTAGATGTGTACAATGTAGGAATTTCGAAAATGCATTGATCCCGCTAGTGTTAGAGGAGAATAGGACTTGGAAGGGGGAGCGTTGGAAATAAAATTTAAAAGAAATCTCTTGAAGCAATTGGGGCCGCAACCACATTCAGTGAATTAGGCGGAAATTGAAGTGTATATAATGCAGAATTTCATATCTCCGAAATCAGTTGTCGTCATTGCTTAAGTGCCTTCGAGCCATGACTACCTTATACCAACACCTTTGACACACTGGATTCTGCACCGCGGGTTAACCGTGTGTTAAACACAAACGGTGGTCTCCCAACAAGAGACGACCTGACTCACGGAAGTGGCTTGACTTCGAGTAATATGTAGCGCGACTACCATCATGCTCCACGTTTGGCAAAAGAGTTCCAATCCAGTCTTAACTGAACGTCAAAAACGAACTTTTGGGCAAGGAAGATCGCCTGAAGGCTAAAAGCAATACGTAAGGCATCAATCGTGCGGGAGGGCCCGCAGACCTGGGAAGATGGGCTGATGGAGAGACGGGGCTTTCGGTAGATCTATGGACACTGTTGCACAACTACAAGGGCCGAAAACAATAGCAAGATGATGATATTTTGAGTAGGCTCCAAGCAAGGCCTTGGGGACAGGTAGCTGCCCCTTATAGCGTCTCTGCGTAACGCAACGGCGGCTGCCATAACCTCTCTGAAGCCGAGTTGCTGGTCTCCCTATCCTCCCATTGTCTTTCCTTTCCTCCCTCAAGATCAGTAGCGCCGTCGATGCGCTTCCGTTTCTTCGCTCACTGATGCCTCGGCCGGTGGGAGCCGAATTGCTTCTCGAACTCAGCCAATGTACCTGCCATTATAGTCTCGTGGTAGGCTTTGCTGGCTGTAGCATCGGTGCCTTGGTTGTGGATGTGGTGCATATTGCTGTGGCCAGAAGACTGACTGTACGCGGAGATTCGATGTTCGGATAGAGCGCCGTTCGATTCCGTGGTCGAATGCGTGTGTGGTGTCCTTCCCGATGTACTCCTAGAGGCATTGCGTTAGCACTTTGCTAGTTATTGTGCCATTACTGACATATGATCGTTGATAGAAGTACCCATATCGAATCGAATCTGTAGAGCTCATGTTGAATCTTGAAGTCAAGGCGGTTTCGACGACCACCCGGGTGGGAAGGGAGTGGTATTATTCGTGGATTAGGACGCAATGGAACTCCCTATGGACATTTCACCGTGCCGAGAACGTTGAGAAGCTGAATGGTTTTGCTTTATTGCGCATGGTCACCGTGTCAATGTTTGGGCGGCGGTTCGGTCAATTTAAGACCTTGTACCTGGCGACCCAGGCTGCAAAGTGGAAAATCCTATGTTCTGACTTTTTGGTGTTAAAATACGGATTCGTCTTGAAAACTCCAAATGTTGAGCTTGGTCATTGAATCACCCGCCAATACCCATCGGCCACCAAGTAAGGCAACTCGAATCCAAGTAGAGATGTGCATTTCTCTATTTTCTTCTCATGTCGGTGTAGATAGCTATGGTAGGGGTTGTCCCCTGCTAGTGCGGATTGGACATTGTCGACCCCGTGGGGTTAACCTCGATAAAAGCATTTCCAGAATGGACCTTACGATGCGCCAACACAACTAGTGACTTTGACGAGTAGAGCATAGTCAAATAACAGAAATCGCCATGACCGAGCTCCAGGCACAGGTATGTTAGTGATACTGAGGCCATCGTCGTCTTGGGAGTTGATAGACTCGACGAAACAGGCAAGGGTACCTTACCGAAGGTGCTGCGACACCAAGACTTGCTCAGCGATGGGATGAAGCGTGTTACGAATGAGAAGAGTCTTGACATGAGACAAAATGATGTTGACAAGATGGTAGCACGCCGGAGGAAGTATCCGGATGATCAGGTCCGATCTTCCGGAGACGGGGTGACTTCATGTCCGGATCACCCCGGGGTCGGGTGACGTCCGGGCTCGGACATCAACTCGGACGTCCCGGTTTTGCAGGTGGATCGGACGGGATAGACTTGGTTCCGAACTTTCGGTCCCTATCAAGTCCAGATTCTCGAAAAATGAACATCACTTGATGCCGCAGTAACTAGCCATTCGTCCCTGCAGCGCTACGAGCTTTGATCATCCATTTCCAGAATCATCGGAAAGAAGCTTAACAGCAAGGAAATATCGTATACTGTACTGCGTGCTGGGACTTGACAATATCGAGGCCCTTACGGATACGCCCCTTCAATTCGAGACCGAGATCACAGGCCGTCTGACACGGATGAACTGGACTCCAATCTTTGCCGGCCTGGTTTTTCCGGGAGGGTGGAAAATACGGTTGATTTGATGCCTCGTTATCTGGGCCAAGAGTCCAGACAGGATATTGTGACTTGGCGGTGTGAAAACAGGGCGATGCTGCATGTGGTGAGAGTCGACGAGGCCCAATCGATACTCTCATACGAGCCATATGATTCACTTGGTTGGTTCTGCGTGAACATTGCGTAAGACGTTCCAACGCGCCTCGTCTAGTAGCGTGGACGCCTCGTGCGGGGTTGGGCTGCCTTGTTTCTTTGCCTGATTTGAGGCAACGATAGATCGCCATGTCCGCCAGAATGGCTGCCTCATCTCTCTTGAGATGGTTCGCCATCACTCAAGTCAGGTGATGCTTCGGATCGGACGTGGTAGTGGATACCGGATGTGGGTCCATTCTCGGCATCGGAATCCTTCGCAGTGATTTCGAAGTGTTTCTCGTTCGAGATGGCGATGTTGACAGCGATGCGATGGCCGAGGATTGCGCTTGCTGAAGCCGCGTGAATCTGAACGAGCGTCCATAAGGTCAGCCAAGGGAACTTTGAGTCGATATGTAATTCTTACCGCGCGTAGAATCTTGAAGGAGAGCGAAGCTTCATACCAACAGCTCCCGGACGAAAGCTGCGGGAGGCCTTCCAAAGCCAACCTGAGCTCAACGAAAAAAGAGCGTATTGCGTGTAAATAAATAGGTGTCGAATTGTAGAGATTGAGGGAAATGCTTATTTTATATGATTCTACTCTGTTAGAAGCAAGGAACGTGTTTCTGGCAAAGGCGCGGCTAGGCGCATCATTCAAGATATAATTCCACCTTGAGCCCGGTCATTATGCACGTACGGACACGGACACGGACACGGAAGTCGTTGGACATCGGCCAAATCAACGAACCATTCCGTCTAAACCAGTTCAGAACTGTATGGTTAAAATCAGAACAAGCCGAACTTCGTCGACCCCGAAACCGCCTCGTCAGTCCTGGCTACAGGGGTGTGCATATGCACTCTGCAGCGCCCGATGATGATGGCCCTCCCTCAGCAAATCCTTCTCTCGAACGTTTCATTCTCATTCGCCGACGTATCACCCCTGCCACAGTCCTGGTTCCAGGGGTGCGCATCTGCGCTCTCGTGTCTCGCCATCCTCCCCATAACCTTGTCTTTGACTTTTCAATGTACCCTCCCGCGCCGTGTGAAGATTACAATGCTCTGTGTCCATTGGAATTTGTAGGACATAATGCCTGAATTATTCTATTGACTCTGGAGAATCACGGCAAAATAGACCTCAGAAGCTTCAAAAATCTGGATTGATGTTTTGTGGAAATTGAATTCGCTGGTAGCTATGTGTAATGGCTTTTTGCTTGAGTAGCATAAATTGGAAGGATGCAGTGTAATCTTCACACAGATTCTCAAATGTCCCGAATAAAAGGAGACTGCCCAATCAATGCACATGGTACTGTATCTACCACCACACCATCCCGGACATTCACACCGGACTTTCAGACGAAGAGATCAATGTGCAGAGATACTTGGTGAACTAAATGCACGGTATTTCCAATGCGCATCAGTCTGCCTGAAATTATGCCTCTGCGGCCCAGAGCCATTTGTTCAGATTTTTGTCCTTCAAGGGGTCTTTGGGTAATGCACTGATGGTTGATCGAGGAAGGGAGGGAGAAAAAGAGACAGACGGAGAAAGGGAGGGAGAGGGAGGAGGCAGGCGACTTGTGAAGGAATTAACCCCCGCATGACAGCCATCATGCACGCCGAAGCGATGTGGGTTGCAACCAACCTGAACCTTGCAGCCCTGCATTAGTACCTTATACTGCCCATACAGTAGTACATACAGAATGACGAACGTCATGCCTCAAATATCTAGAGTAGGCTTCATCAGTGCCTATCTACACCTGAATAAATGGTCAGATTGCTTCATACAGACAATCGAGCTGCCCTTATGGATACAGGATTAACTCCCTGCTGCGTCTTTTTGCTCCAGGCTATGAAAAGTAAGGTAGTCTTGCCGAGATTGCCTGACAAACAATGCCGCCATCGTGTGTGCGAGACCGAGGGTATCCGCATCTCCTGCAAAGGGCCAGGTCTGCATCCTGTACAGCGCATTGAAACCATCAATAGGCTAGTAGATGTCAAGCTGTACCCGGTCATACCGTAACTCGATGACCAGGCGGCCAATGTGGCAAGACCAGCACTTCAGGCGACGAAAGGGAAGGCAGTGATGAGGGCGGCAGCGGGCCTGCTAATACCACTCAAGGTGAACATCGCTTGTATCGGGGTGATCAAGAAAAGCCACTTGTAAATGCAAGTCGCATCGAGAATGTGCATGGTGCGGCTTATCAAGAAATACAGTACCGAAGGTATGAAGACTGAGCGAGTTTCAATAACGAAAGTACGCCCGGGGCGTGCTTCAGTGATAGAAGTCGCGCTTATTTGACCAACAAAAACCGTCAAACGTTTCTATTTTCGAGGTTCTCGCTCTGCTACTTACCTTGACTTGGGTATACCTTAATCCTGATTGTGGTTATATACATCATCGTCCCATCAAGGTACTCTTATTTACGTTCTCATCATGCGGCGATTATATCTGGTTTGATGATACTTGTCATTCTGATGTCAAGTTACCTGCTCTGCCATCACTAATGGATGGCTTTGGATTATTGAACAAAAGCCCTGGCCAGGAAGGTAGTGCATGGAAAATACAATCCTAGTGGAAGAGCTGAGGACGGGTGTGGCAAGACAGATGGAAAGCACACACTTCGTGTGGTGTTTGTGATTTTCGTATTGAAATTGCATCTCGGCTTCCATTGGAAGCGCTGGGCTTCTCGGTCTTAGCCTGTATTGGTGGCTATGATTCAACACCGTATCTACAACACAGACTAGCGACCAAGGTTATTGACAACACTGCCAACCATGACAGCGACCTCCCGATCCCAGTTTCCCTCACCCCTCCCCTTCCCCTTCAATGCACTCGGCATTTGGCACCCTCTAACGACACACTCCCTCACAGCGTCTCCAACGCTCGCTCTGTTGGACCGCAACGTACGCGCAGACACTCCGCCCCTATTGACGATCTCTTGTACCCTCGTGCCCAAGTTCCCAGCCATCGTCCGCCAGAAGTAGCTCGGCAGACTTCCCGTCTCCAGGTACGCCAATAGAGGCTGTAGCATATTCGTCTGCTTCTGCGGCGCTGACACAAGCGGGTGTGCGGGCAACTTTGTCGACTCCAGTACGAGCTCGAGGGCGACGATATTCTGGCACCGGGCCGAAATCTCGGCGAGGGTGCGCTCGAGGGAGGGAAGTTGGCCTAGCGACCGCGAGAGCGAGGCGATGGATGATTGCAGTGCTGAGCGGAAATATGTCTCCAAGCTTTGCAGGAGTAGCTGCGGCGTCCATCGTTCCGTCTTTTGCGTTGATGACGGGGAGAGCAGGAAGAGCGTGACCATGGCAGATACTGTTCTCGCCTTGACTTCCTCGCCCTGCGCAAAGGTAGCCGAGTTGGGTATCGCAAAGTCGCGGATAATCTTCTCTGCCGTCTCCTTGACAGACCGCTCAACCGGGGTGATTATAGACTCTCGAAGAGTACGAATTGCATCGACCTTGCCCAGACCGTGACCTTCCTCCCCAGGCGCTGTGTTGTCAAGCACCTCCCGTAGCGACAAGATGGTGTGCGAGCATCGTACCAGCGCCCGGTGATCCTCCTTCTTCCCAGCAGCGGCAGCGGCAGCACTGACGCTAGACCCCGCGATCTCAGCGTGCTGGACCTCAAGCTGCCTCCCAAGCTGCAGACATCGTCCTACGGAGCGGCCAAGCTTCAGCGTCTCCCATAGGCGTGTAGCAACCTGCCGTACCTCCTCAGCCTCGGCATGCTTGTCAATGACCTCCTTCTCGAGCTGCTTATAGCTGTCGTTGAGGTTCTTGATCTGGGCGTCGAGCTCTGAAATAATGCGCTTGCTGGAGGTCGTCTGTTCTTTCGTATACTGCAGGAGAGGGGCTGCAGACTTTGTCGTCAGGACGTCAATGTGGGAATCGATTTCTTGGGTATCGAAGAGGACGCGCGAGAGGGGAGTCGAGAGATCGAGGGGCGCATCGTTGGGATTGTTCGTTGCGAGGACGAGGGTATTTGCGAAGGAGGAGGGGCTGAACTCGGGATCGAGGAAGGCTTCGTAGTCGATGTAGGAGGGGTCCTCTTCTTCGCGGGTCGTCATTATGGGCGGATATGGGCCATTGACTGTTGTGGAGGCAATGGGTGTTGGCGAGTCTATGGAGGGATTAGGCGTGCGAGCTTGGAGGGGAGAGCTCCTGGAATTGTTGATTGAGATGCTCAAGCTACAGCTGTCCTGTCTCGGTCGAGGGTCGGTACGTACTGCCTGGTCAAGGCCCGCCTTACATAAGTCAGGAGCATCAGCCACAGAAAAGGTCAGCCACACCTGCTGGGACCTCTGCCGCCCCGCAATTTGTTTCTTCCAGCCACAAGTTTAAACTCGCCATTTTCTCTTGCATTCACCAATGACGCCGTATACACTAACTTCATTATACGCGGATAGCTTCGGTCGAAAAGCATTTTCTTCCAGACCAGATGCTGAGCGATATACAGCAAGTACCGTCTTGCAGCCTGAAAGATGAATTTTCGCTAGATTCCCAGTGAGTAATCACTCTATCAAAATGTCATGATCAAACCATTTGCACTGCTCACTCACCTGTTTTCCTCTAGATCCCGGAGCTTCGGCATCTCCACTGACGATCCCAAAAGAGGGAAAAACAAAAAACACAAACCCGCCGCTCCCGGCCATTCCGTCTGGCTCCTCTCGGTTTCCCATCTTTTCCCGCCGCCGCCCGAACTCTTCCCCATTCCCACACCAAGCACCACTGCAGTCTGGCACCACTTTCGGCACCCAGTAATCCAGTGGAGAAGCAGTCTGTCATCAATGATCTGCGGGTAGCGGGTACCGTAGCGTCCCATCCCCGGCACCCCAATCACCAACCTACTGCGCTGTCGGTGGTCGGTCACTGGTTGTTGGTCACCAAGGTAGCGTGCCAATGCGCTGACTACTCGACCAAAAAACGCGCCTAACTGAAAAAAAATCCCCTCCCCCATCTCCGCCTTTCCGGGCGTTCCATGAACCATATTGTCATAATACATCATTTCTCGCCAATTCCTCTTCTTCCTATTCCTACACTTCCCACCTCTCCCCCGCCCTCCTCCTGTTCGACGCAATGCCCTCCCTAATTTAATCACCGTCGCCAATCTCTCGCCGAGAGCACGCACACTCAATCGATCAATTCCTCCCCGCGAACGACCGAAACCAAACATTGGACGACGGCCGATCGACGGAAACAATAACACCGGTCACAGGCCCCGCCCCCGAGCGACACCTCCGGACGACCCGGACCAAAACATCTCGACACCTCGACGTCCGATCACAACCTCGAGATAATAACCCGATCAGACGACGACGGCGATAACGTCTCAACCGCCCATCATGCTCCATTCCCGCGCCCTCCTCGCCTATCCCCAAGGCGCAAACGACTCCGACACAATCCTCGGCGGCGTCCACTTCAACCTCACCGTCCTCCGCTTCTGGAACTACACCCTCTACACAAACGGCACCGTCTCCAACGGCTCAAACTGCTACGTCACAGAACAACCCTACACGCCAGTCTACCTCCTCCCAAACGGCACCTTCCAAAACTCAACATGGTGCTACGACCCCGTAAACCCAATCGGCAAGCGCGCCGGCGTCGGCGTCGGCTTTGGCGTAGTCTACGCCTTCGCCCTCATGTTCGTCCTCGCGAACCTGAACCGCCACGGACGGCACTACCTCCCGACGACGAAGCGGTTCTACCCCATTGGACGCCGGTGGCAGTGGTACTACGCGATTCTGGTCTGCGTGTCGGCGTTCATCAGTCTGTTTACCAATATCGACGTCGATCGCTTCTACGTCATTGGGTTGCCCATCATCATCAACAGCTTCTTCTGGTACCTCATGCAAATGTTCACCATTGCGCTCGTATGGGAGGCCGTTCGTCACTGGGGAAGCTGGAGCGAGAGACAGGCCATCGACCCGGACCCCTTCTCCCTGCGCGAGGGTGACCGTCGCAGCAAGCTCGAGTTCTGGATGCCATTGTGGTTCTACCTATGGCTCTGGCTGGTATGTCCCCTCCCCACTCTATTGCCCCAAGAACATTGAAAACCTAACGAACTGTCTCCAGAACTTCTTCCTCATCGTCCCCCGCAACTGGGGCGAAATCGAAAAACAACGCTCCCCAGACCAAACCGCCGCCCGCGCCGCCCCCTCCGCAACAGACGCCCGCTTCAAAGCAGCAACCTTCTGCCTCGTAGTCTGCTTCCTCACCATCCTCGCCTCCCTCCGCCACTCCATAAAACACTACTACCCCCGCAACCGCGGGCCCCTCAACAAATTCGCCGGCCTCCTCCGCTACACCCCCTGGCGCTTCCTCCTCATCCTGCCCTTGACGGCCTGCCTCATCGCCTACCAGGGTCTCGTCTCCTGGAACTTCGCCTACTCTGTATTGAACGCAAAGGCCAGCCTGGCGGCCGTCTATGCGGGAGGATACGGTCCCGCCTTGCTGATTCTCTACACACAAATCGCATATGGCTTCACCTCCCCCAACGAAGACAAGGAACTCATCCGCCAGCGCCGCGAGCGCGGGACGCAAATCGATCGGGAGATGGGATACGTGCCTAAGCCCGCTTGGTGGCGCCGCGCAAAGAACGACGACCACCTCGTCGGCCAGATGAGCATGCGCGAGCGCATCGCCCGCAACGTCCGCGAACTAGGCGGTGGCCGCGCCACGGGCCGCGGGATAGACGAGACGCTCGAGGCACGCGCGGCCGAACACGAGCAACAACAGCAAGCCGCAGAACGAGAGATTGAAATGGGCAGCTTCAACGGGCGCTCATCGAGACCGAATTCCATGCACGGGTCTCTACGACCTGGCTTCGACGCGGCGGATCCGTCGACGTTTACTTCTTACACTGGTAAATCAGACCGCCGGAGGAACGAGAGGGCGATGAACGCCGCCGCGGAACTTCTCTTCCCCGGCGCCGGACCCCGCGTCGACCGTTCCGCGGAACTGATGCAAGACGGCCCGCCGCCGCCGTCCTACACCGACGCTCAGAGCGGGAGCGGGAGCGGAGGTCTCGGCGCGGGACGGGGACGGACGCCGGATAGTGGCTCGACGGCCCATGGGCCGGGGGAGAGGAGTCACAGCGCGAGTACCGCCGTGTCCATGACGCAGCAGCCGCAGCAGGTGAAGAGTATGTTGGATATTTGATTGGGAGGCCCCCCCATATAGGATGGGATATTGGAATCTATAAAGCTCACGAGGTATGATAATTATTCAAGAGAATGTAATTTGTGTATATTTGTCACTGGCGTTTGGAAGATCTAGTATCTGGGATAGAGAGTCCAGATATCCCTAGACCAGCGCCAAGTTATTGTTCAAAATATAATGGTAAAATAATTTTCAATTTCATGCCTCTCAATCGGTACTCGTGATGTGGCTCTCACTGTCTGCATGTCAGTCATTGATGACACCTTCCATGGCGTCCTCGACTTCCGAGAGGAAGCTCGTCGCGAACCCTCGCCCATCCTGTACCTGGGACGAAGAATACGGCTATTGCCAGGCCAGAGCCGAGTTCTCTATTTGGAACATAATGATAGGACTTCTCTCCTCATGTTTGATGGACGACGCTTAGTGTCTGATTTTTCGTTCGCTTCGTTCAAAGACAGAACACATCTCCATCGGGAACTCTCTGGAATCCCACATAGCGCAAGAAGCTCAGAGAAGAAATCTCGCCCCGTGCACGGTAGCTGGCCGGGAGACAATGCTTTGCAGCAAGCTTGGCCGCTTTATTCTCACTGTACAAGATATCGAGGGAAACGTCGCAATGTACCCTGTATATCCTTGAACTCTGGCCAGGCCGAACCTCACCTACCCGTTGCCTTCTCGGGAACCGACAGCAGCCTCCATCTGCATGCCGGGCAGCCGCATCCTGTCCCATCTGACAGGTCGTCTCCCCAGATTTGTCGTATCACAATGTAATCGTCGACCGAGGTCAACTCACACATAGCTCACATCGTGAACTTGGGGTACCAGTCTCGTATCAACAGCGGTGGGGCGAGTACCGCGTCAGATCGGGACGAGCATCTCGGCCTCCGACTCCAAGAGTGTCCTTCTAGCCACTGTGCCCCTGTTAGGACAAAGCATCTTCGGATGGGATGTGTGCACTGCCCAGTATTGAAGGGATGGCCTCATCAGTGGTCGGATCAAGCTGCTGAGTAAATCAGCTCCTGGCGGCGAGAGAAACCGCTCATGTCGTTCGTCAAGAGCGTGCGTGTGCTCGGACGAGTCACCAAAGCTTCAATTCGAACGACGAATATTCCACGTCTTCATTTGCCACCCCGCGGGAAGTTTGCACCCTGATGTAAATCTCTCTACTCAGCGACAGCATGTGAACTGGGCAGGCCTAGACTCAGAGTGCCAACCAGTTTTACCCAACCGCATGTGAAGCTTGAGCCCATGACTCGTCAGCCGCCATCCCATCAAGAGTCCGAATCTAACACCATCCATCTGTCACCCGATGGGAGGTCAAAGCAACGGCAGAAGTCGTTCATCCAATGACAGCAGCCAGATAACCCAGGAACGGATCTCAGTCGATGCGCAGAAGAATAAGAAAACCAACAACGTAGCTAGCCGCAGAGGGGGTGGGAAGGGACCGTGAGGCCAGGAACCAGGAGCGTGAGCGAGAAAAAGCAACGGGACCGGGTATTGGCGATGCAGGCGGCTTTGTGCCTCGTGCCTGGAAAAGACCTGCTGGCGCAAGGCGCCTATTGCTTCTCTCATAGACTCATAGTCTAATACCTCACGGAAAGATAAGGTAAGATGCAGGTCGACGCCCCCTTCGGTCCCGACCAACGACTTGACCCGGGCGATGGACGCACTAGGGGCGCGCCGGAGGTTTATGCCTGGCCATAGTCATGAAATGGATCGGTCGGTAGGTCGGTCGGCGGGTGAAGGATGACTGCATGGACTGTTAGTTGTAGCGGAGGGCAAAACCGCCCACTCACACATCAATATCAGTCCTCATCGGCAGCGTTGGCATGTGTGTTCGAAACGAAACATGTCAGCCAGCGCAGCCACGGCCGTCTCTCAGCGCATGCGTTGGCTGCATGTCACGACAGGGGAGTTCCTGCGACATGCGCAGGTAGCCGAATGATGGAGACTATGATCTCGCGGATTCTCGTGGTGAGAGGCACCGGCCAACAAGGTCTGTTGAGCAAGACTGCAGTGCTTCCAAGGGGATGGAATACTCTAGCTACTCTGACTAGAGAGGTAAACTGCTCTACGGATAGCAGTGTCTTCGGATGCGAGCCCATGCACGTCTGCATGTTGTGCGCCGCAATGGGGACAGCTCGCAGGCTACTGCGTGCGCATGCATGACGCTATTTATGCGTCTCGTTGTACACTTTTAGCCCAGCTGGCCAGCGACGGTCTTCCAGCGTCAATACGGAGAGAAAACGGTGCATGGCGTGAGCCGGTCGGCCGTAAGTCGTTGTATGTGGGAGGAACTCGAGACTCGAGGGATGTTTGCGTGGGAGAGAGAGGCTTCATCCATCGTCGGGGGCCGCGTTGGTGCAGTTGCTCAGACACCGAGGTAAACCCTTGTAAAAGAGCGGTGAGAGTGACACTACGCCGGTAACAAAAGACAGGTTTGTTGGAATGTGGCCCGAAGCGCCTTGACTCTTGACCAGACACGCCAGAATGAGGGAAAAAAAAGACTCTGTCCTCAGGGATGGGCCTAGCTTGATAAATGACCAAGCCAAGGCGGCGTGCAGCGTCTCTCGCAACCTCTAGATCTGCATGGGGCGAACGATCATGGACAACATTGTTGTCTCTCGCTCGCCGCTGGTCTCGCCTTTCGCCCTGGCCAACAAGACGGTGTGGACTATCCGTGTTCCGTGCCTATATCAAGTCAACCTAGTGCAAGGACGAGCATTGATCGCCTTTGCTGTACTGAGTATGTATCGCGATCGCAAGTGGGCATGCAGCAGCCAACGCGGGGCAGTTGACACGAAGCATCGACAGGTAATTCTGGTGGGGATGAATCAGCTGTGGAGCAGACACTGATCTGTGGTAATCACCGGTAACTGCAAGCGTGGACGCTGATTTAGGATATCACGCAGCATGGAGTTCGTTGGGCAAGCCTCAGTAAAGCAAACACCGCTGCGGCGAGTATCCAGTCCTTGATTTTCACATACTCCTCACAGGTGGTCTGGCCCTAGTTGCGGTTGCGAGGAAGAGGCGTGAGACAAGTAGTCTTGGACTAGTTTGTTCGCGAACCAGCACGAACCCCACGACCGTCACGATGTCTGCAGGGATCCAAGCTTCAGGCGTGCAAGCCTGCCAACGCGATAACAGAATTCTTGCGTGTCGTTCCCAAAGACTCTCCCATCCTGTGCCTGGAGGACAATGTGGCGTAGAATGTCGCACAAAGTTGATTCAACCCCGTGGCTACGGCAGCTCCCTTGCCTGGATCACAGGTTCGGCCATGTCTTAGACCTTGGGCGGTGAGATCCAAGCGAGCGGTCACTTCGATAGACTTTTGGGGACAGACGTGGCTGGTCGCGTTCAGCTGGCAAAAAGCACCCCTGAGCCACTGGATGCTTTCGGGGGAATTGGGAGCCAAGTGGCTGTGACAAAAGGTCTCGCGTCTTCCCCATGGCTTCCGGCACTCGACATACTTGGCAGGCAGGTGCTGGAGCAGCATCTTTGTCTCGACTGGACGGGCTGCCGGGTTTCGTAGTAGTTTGCTGAGGCTCCGTGGAACAACTCGAAATCCAGGCTTGGTCTCAGGGACTGTAACGATTCGAGTTGATGGTTGCTGAAGCTGTACAGATATGCAAACTACCACCGGCCAGAACCACACCGAGGATCCGAGCTGCATGAACAGGGTCGCAGTCGAGAACGGATATGCAGATTGTCCTAGTCGGGCCAAAGCACAACACTCGCAGCAGCGTGAGAGCAGTGCGGGTGCCAATGCCAATTCCAGGTACGGTTCGAGACTTCGAGTAAAGCGACCTGCATATGGCTGCAGGCTTCCACGCGCGTCTCCCAAAACGGTATCCCGTCTACTGCGTATCCGTAGGTAGTCACAGCGATCCTCCGGGCATCCCATCCCCCTCCCTCGTCGATTCGCATGCATCAGCGCCTACTGCTGTCTTCTGCACTTTGTTTGAAACGAGCCAAGGTGTGTCCTCGTGAGGGGGACTGCGAGGTGTGAGTGGGAGACAGGTCAGATTGCCCAACGCTCTCGTCATCCCCCATTATCAACCCGTCAATCTATAGTCGCTGATCCTGTGTTGGATGCGGAGGGGTGGCTGCGATTGTTGACCAAACAACGCCGCGGGATAAAGAATCTCAGTATGTACTCTGCAGAGCTCGACGATAATGGTACAAGGAGACGCCTTGCTCGAGTCCCAGCTGCAGACTCATGTTGGCGCCAGTGACCCGTCGCTCGATGCATTCCAATCACAGCGGCTCCAAGCTTGCGTCCTTGGAAGAGCGGGCGGGATCTCGCCCTGAGTTCTGATCAGCGATCCGATGCTTGCCCGCCCATTGTTTCCGCTGACAGGCAGTAGTAGCCAGGCGCTAGGCTGGCTACGTGCCGGCATCTTCCCAGCAGGCCGTTGACACGCGAAGCCAAGGGGCGGGGATTCCGATGCATTGTTTCATCCGCGCAGAGTCTAAAATTCCTCATTCTCCGAGCAGCGAGTATGGACGGCCAGGAGCCAGGATCATTTGGTGGGGGCTGCCACGCATTGGCTGACCTGAGCTGGGCCGTTCAGATTGACGTAGATACTTCGTTCATGGCCGTCACTCTGGGCCAACTGGGAGACGAGGTCGGCATCACCTGATCAGTCGGATCAGACATTTACTGGACCCTCTATCGGTTGTTTGCGTCGAACATTGAAAATCAACGTCGTGCTATGCGACACTTTACGGTGGCTGTGAGCTGATGCAGCGCTTGGCGGCGCAGCGCAGCGCAGATAAGCAGACGCAACGTCGTGAGAGTCATCTATGGAGTTCTAAATTGTCGGTGCGCCTGATGAAGAGGACGACAGAGGGAAAGTGAGCGATACGCCCGGTGACGAATGAGGAGTGCTGAGTTGTCCAGCATTGATGGGCGCTTGGGGATCCGCCAAAGTAATCTAATCAACGAAGCCGACAACGAGCCAAATATTGTAGGATTTCCGGACAGCATCTCGACTTTGAAAGAAAACGGTCAGTGCTGATCTACCTGTCCAGCGAGGACGACGATTCAGCCCTTAAAATGATACGGGCGACGAGTTCAATGGCGGCTTGGTAAAGAATTCTTAAGCGTCGCGCATGATGACATAGGGTCTTGGTGATCTTCAGCAGCGTCGGTGGAGCGGCATGGTGAGGAATTCTGCGATCTGTCAGTGAAGATCGGCGGGCATCCTTGCCCTCCACGCCCCCTCTGGCCAGCGAGCCGCGCCAGCCTTACTCTAGAAGATAGGGCATAAGAATCAGCGTCGTGGTGTCCCTGCGGCCATCGCCTACCAGTCCAGGACCAGGGCTGGGTGGCCAGCCCCCCGCGTTCGGTCAAGTGCGGGGCAGTAACGTAGGGCATCGGCAGGTTTCCACCCATCCCGAGCGTGCTGTGGTACGTCCTGTGAATGCAGGTATGCAGGCACGAAGGGTGCTGAAGCACATCGTGGAGAATGCGGCTGGAGTTTGTGCGTGCGTATCGCAGACGGGCGAGCTGCCTATTCTGTCTGGCTGATAAACAAATAGCAGGTTGGCAGGCAAATGTATCTTCGCGACGAGCGAAAAATCGAAGTGTACCAGTAGCCAGAATATGGCTGCTAGGAAGACGCTCCTGTGTGGGTGATGAGAGCTGGCGATGAGGGCGACTGAATCATTCCAGACCGCAAGGCGAGGATAATGTCGGTGATTGATTGCCGCGCACACGTCTGGCGCAGGATCGCGACTCGGTAAGCTGGCGTTGTGTTCGAGGCCGAAACATTCGGGGCTAAGTTCGTCGTTGGCTGTAAACGTCGGATCGATTGTTGTACCGTGGCAGTGCCATGTTGAATGCGATGTTGACGAGATGGTGGGGAAGCTGGATAGCGACCGGCTTTCATCTGCCGGACTGTAACTCCCGCCCGGAGATCGCGAATGCGATTGAGCTTGAGGAACAATACCTCGCAAAGAGCAGTTCATTTCAAAGAGCCAAGAGGAGATTTTCAGCAGTGTTTCCTTGGCGTGTATGCATTTTGTGTCGAAATTGCTGGCATCGTCCCAAGGATGATTGAGCATTCGGCGTGGATTTCCGATTGACGATGGTTTCTTCGATAATTGAACCCGGGTAGACATCTCGAGGCTAGATTCAGGTACAGGGGTACGCAGCTCCCACGGTGGTTACCTACGGGATGGTTGTCACGGGACGAGTACGGATCCTATCGGGTGGTGGTGATGAGATGTGACGGCAGCGACTTTTGTGTTTTTTGATGGTGTTCGTCCGGGGTTGGACCTGGTCGGTGTTAGGGCCTGGGTCACACCGAGCTCGACTGTGGCCGGGCAAGGGAGGGCCGCCCTTGATGGCTGAGGTCGAGAACGGGTGCCTGGTCTCGGTCTCCCAGACGAGGGGCTCGCAAGAGAACCACAGAAAGTATTGTGTGGCGATGCTCCATTGTCGCTATGATGCCAACATGATTGGCGAGAGTTGAAAAGCCCGTCACTCCCGTCCTTCTCCTAGCCAGGCGGTCTGGTCTGGTGGTGGTGTCCATCCAAGGGAAGGGCCCGGTGAGAGGGTTGTGAGGGTGTGCCAACATAGAAAAAGTACGCGAGTGTGAGTGGGCTGGTGGGTTGGCGTGCGTCTGGCGTGCGTCTGGCGTGCGGCATCCCTTGAACCAAGACGAAGCCGCGAAGGAAGTTGAAGGAGGTAAGGCAGTCGTGTCGATAGTCAGAGATCAGAGACTATTGGTAGGTATTCGTGGTGTACGGGGTAGCTTGGGTAGAGCTGGAGGAATTCGATGCGTCTCAGGATGTTGGTCCGGCTGGAATGGAAAAATCGCTGCCGAGACGGAGCTGAAGATGTTGAGGATGGAGGTTGTGGTGGTGGTGGGTGGTGGTTGATGGTGGGTGGTGACAGACGGCAGATGCGGAATGGACGTTGGCAGATGGCAAATGGCAGATGGGTACGGAGGTACGGCGGGCGGTACGGAGGTACGGAGGAGAGGACACAACAGGGAAGGAGACAACGTGGGCAACGGCCGGGCATGCGGAATTCTCGGCTGTCAGTCTGAGACGAAAAGGGAGAGTCCAAACTGCTGGAGAATTTGGATGACTGGGTGATTACCTTCCCTTGGAATAAAGTACATTCAGGTACCTTACCTTACATAAGGTGGAAAATGCGAGATGGAAATGGAACCAAACAAAGACAGATGGAGCACCTTGATGAGCAACAATCTACGTCGGGCAAGAAAGAAACACCAGCAGTGGAAGCAACGATGTCGGTTCATTCCCGGCGCTGAGTGACCGTGCCTGGTCCTTCCTCTCCATTGATCAGACTCGTGGAGTCCGGCCCCACTCAGTTTTAGCATCGCCTGCCTGTTCCTGTTCCTGATCTGCCATGTCACGTTCCCGTCGTGCCGGCCTTATGATGAAAAGGTAAGGCAGGCACAAGCTCAGAGTGCCCCGTAGCTGGCTCCTCCTTAGCCGGGACCTTCTTCAACAGTCGATCGCCGGCGGGAGAACATGGACGAGGGTACTTGTGAGGGACGCGAGGCAGGACTGAGAAGAACGTATCAACAGGTACCACAAATGGAGTGTCGTAAGATATTGAAGAGTAGTACCTTGGCTTAGTCGAGGGAAGGCAGGTACAAGAAACAAGGTACGAAGGTAAGGTAGACACGTGTGGTGGGCCACGACGGCACGAATAAGATGCACATTCTCGTCCGGTGACATTACTCGGCCAGACACATTTAATCAATATGCTTCCCGTGGCTTGTGTCTATCATCATGCGACCTACGGTTCGGCAAGATACCATCTTTAACACAGAAGTCGACCTAAGACGGAACAACCACTATCTGCATCTGCACCCGTGTACCTCACCTTAGCTGATGCCTGCGAAACGGAAGCGACGGAAGGGAGGAAACGCATTAAGGTCGAATGGGCCGGGGTTGAGGACTGGCACATGCCTGGTTGTCGCCTCCGGCACGCCGTGCTGTCCCGGTCTCCCGTTGAGAAAATCGCCCGTCTTGGTCCGTGTCGTCGTTCGCGGCTCGTTTACCTGGGATGAGGGGTTCCGCTCTACCACTACACCTGTTACCTTGACGTGGTTGACTAAGTGGTTTTGCTTATCGTCCGGATACTTGACGAGACACATAGCGACGCACATATATCCTCGATTAAGCATCGCAAGCCTTGTGAGCCTTGTAGAAAGGCATTTATATGTAAGGCGTATATCGGTACCAAGGGATATCTGTCTCTGCCAAGAAGCCTTAGCACATCGCGCCTTCCAGGTCCACCTCAGGTTGAAGACGGAACGGCGGCGCCTCGATTGCGGGGTGGATTCTCGCTTGGCGGGTGACGGGCGACGGACTGAGCGCACAGGCCCCGTGAGTCTTTCCCCTCTTGGCCATGGCTTTTTATAGAAAGGAAGGCCCCTGCCCTGGGCTTTGGGAAGCCTGGAAGACGTTGACAGGGCCACGACCAGGGACAGGCACGGGAGACGGGGGTGGCACTGGTGGGAGAGGAAAGAGTTGAGAGTTGAAGGTCACAGACGCCAGACGCCAACACCTGGTCCCCACTCTGAGGTGCCTGGGCTAAGGCGACGCTAGGCTGTTAGTGGTGGCTATTAAGACCTGAGGAAGCGAAGGTGCGAACAAAAGTTGAGGTGCTTACCTGAGAAGAGAGAGAAAAAAAAGAGAAGGCGGCCACTCAGGGCGCACCCAACCCCTCGCATGGTGCAGCAGGGGAAAAAAAAAAGAAGAGGGGCGGGGTGATGGAGGGGGAGGGGGAGGGGTGAGGGGCACAGTCCGTGTACCTTTCTCATGGCAGACACGGCCAAGGGGTGCATGCGACACATCATCCCGCCGTCGAAAAGGGAACTTGTGAGTTGCGACCGCCGACACCTTAGACAATGGACTCCGGGTCAGTCAGGTAAGCGCAACGGAACGGGTGTGATGGATTTTCAAGTCCGGCCAGGCTGGGAAGGCGCCTCTTGTTTCCAATTCCGTCTCCTTCTCCTGCCTGCCTCCTTCCTGCGTTGACCATCTGCACCGACCACTCATTTTTCCACGTACTCCGTACCTTACCGTGAGGAAGGAACATTGGAGTCAGGGCCAGGCACCGCACCTGGTCCCAACGTGCGGCGCGCGGCTTGCGGCGTGCCTTCTTCAGGAACATCGTGTTGGACCCGTCTTGGTGCGTCAGCTAAGGCACGGAAGTAAGGCAGGTCAGGTCGGGTAAACCGTAAAGTGCCTCAGGTACAGCAAGTGGCTGCCTCAAGTAAAACTACCTTTTCGTCTTGTTCCTGACTGTTTTCTGCGTGATGTAACGGAGAGAGGTACGGGTGCCTTATACCTACTACATTATACGTATTGGTGAGACACTTTTACAGAGTACATACCTATGACTGCGCATTGTGGAAGGCGCGGATGGATCGAGGCTGCATGTCATTGCCAGAGTCATCCTTCCCTGTTTGTTGCTGCCGTGCCGTCCGTACCTGACCTGGACCTGACCAAACTGACTTTTCACCGAACTACCTTACTACGTACTGCGTACACAGGCAGTAAGTGACCTCGCCCCTGCCCATATGAACCTTGTAAGTTTGGTTGTGCCTTCTTGAGTTCCTGCCCGTCGTCAGCCCGCGCAAAGTTCGGGCTGTGCCTTCCATTTGTCGCATCACAGGGCCTTGGCTTGTACCTTATCGCCTTATCCGCTTATCCTTATCGCCGCCCCTCCCTCGCTGCTGGTCAATTTTGCCCATGGCCCCCCTCACTCATCCCTCCACCTCCACCGTGGAAAGCCACACACAGGCACAGCACATCATCTCTTCCAGACTCGACCCTCTCTACTTGAGGGATTCTTGGATACTTACGTTGCCTTACCTTAATTGCTCTCTCTCCATCCATCGACATATCGAGTCATCCATTATTACCAGCTTACCGCTGGAAGAAATACACACCTAACCAACACATTGACGACGCCGAGCCGAGCCCCCCAATCCCGACCGCCGGCACACACACTTTTTACAACATCATCAATACTCCGTACCGTCCATCACATTTGACACTCTTACACGGATATCCATGATATCTCGCCCAGTGACACTTTTCAGCTTCCGTTACCAACCTCCCACCGCTCGTTGTCGCATCCACATCTTTCAAGACCACTTTCTACGGATACCTTCTATACACGACACTATTACCGATACAGCACCACACCACCCTAGTCGAAGACCTACATTCTACTCCATACACCAAGTAGCCGTGCCTCGGAGGCCAAGCATTCACGCATCCACGCACTCGCCCATCGTGGCACCGAATGCATCCTGCCGTTTATCCCTTTTGCGTCCGTATCCGTCCAACTTTGTCCCCGCCTACTCTACCGCCTACCCCTGCGTAGGGTAGCAGCACAGCGCATCGACAAGGAAAACGCCGCCAAAGTCAAAAGGTCCAGCTGCCAACAGCACAGGCAGGGCAAGGTTCTCGACGGTACGGTACCTTGCTGTACGGCTACGCTACAGCGTAATCCACAGGACGGGAATCCACTGCCTGGCGTATCATCCACCAGCACCCGCAAAAGCATCACCACCAACAACGGCGGCATCAAATTCCAAGTACGGAGTATTACATCGGCGCATCGCAACCTCGGGCCAGGTCCCTTACCTCACAGACTGGCTTGGCCGCCGTCCTTTTTGACTTTGACCTCGTCAACCTCGCAACTCGCACCCGTCAACAAACCCCCTCCGAGTTCCCAACCTGGCCACCAATCCCCTGCGATGCCTCGACCTTTCATCCTTTGTTCCTGGCAAACCCTCGAACCCACGGACAATTTTTTCCAAGACCAGCATTCGCATTGCGTCTCCCGTCTCTGCTTGTGTGCCTGCACTCGATCAAGACAGCCAGCCAGCCAGCCATAATCGGTACCTTACGTCTGGCCCACTGCCCTGTCTGGCACTGGCCACGCCGTCACAGCAACTCCGCCAACCAACCTCCCTGTGTGCCCCTCGCCCTGGTGGTGGCCCGGCGCTGGAGTCACCACGTTCTCCTCTCGCAGACGCCTCGTCGCTTCTCGTGCCCCGCTACCTTAGCGACTTGGGCTGGTGGTCGCCTACACCTCGCTCGACATTGTCCTCCGTTTCTCACGCGCCCGTCAGAGACCATCGACTGCCAGTTTACTCAAGGCGTTTTCCCGCCCGCAGACGGATGAGCAAGCCCCATTTCCCACCGTTCCGGCCACTCTCGCCTCCCGTCCGTCTCTAGTCCGTCCTAGTCCTGGGACATCGACCTCGACCTCGACCTTGACCCCCTCCCAACCGCCCGGCTGACTGGGATCTCACACCAAGCCGTCTGACTTTCATGTACCCCTTGTACCTCCCGCCAATCGACTCCACCAATACCACTACCGCCGCCAGGTCCTGGTTCTGACCCTGGCCCTGGCGTCCGGCCCTGGCCCTGGACCTGGCCTGCCTTGGGTCCACCAACTCTTTCTCGTACACGAGTACCGCCAGCGCTTCCGTGTGCTGTGACCATCATCAACTACTTACGAATCCTCCCTCGCCCTCACTGCAGACCATATGCTTTATTCCTTTCTCCCCCTCTCTATCGTTCCCAGCAAGTTTCGGTGCACAGAGAATTGCCTGGGCTTTGACATTTAACATATCGCCAAAGAAGACTCTTTTGTGCCTTTCAGCCCGCTCCCTCCAAGAATCAGGACCATCACAGCCTGCTCTATAACGCTCGGTACTTGAGCTGATATTCGGTCTATACGGATACTGCAAGTCAGCAACCTACGAAATCGTCTACTAAAACGCAAGGCACCCAGCTTGCAAACCCGTCAACTCGGATCTTGATTGGCATTGGACCGGACTACATTGGTTCTGCGATAGCCCACAGACACTCCCACCCAAATTCGCCGACTTGGTGCGCCGGATCCCCCAAGACGCACACGACGCACACCCCCAAGAGGAGGCTGGTTGGTTGGCTCCTCCAACCCATCTTAGACAAACTCCGCCCAGCTCTCGACACTACCTGTCGCTAGACTCGAACGAACGCAAGCAGGCGTAAAGCCGGAGGCAGGGGGAAGAAAAGTCAGCGAGGAACCACTGAGAACCACTTTACTGCAGCCAGCAGGGTCAGATCAGGGCACGTCTTTCATCATCGACCATTCATCGCCACACTCCCCTGGCAGGTCCTTTTCTAGAGCCGCCTGCCCCTCGCCTTGCTGTCTCCGTACCAACTTGTCTCTCTTCTCTTCGTCCTCCACTCTGCTCCGTTATACTACGAAATACGCAGTCGGTATCCGTCCTCAACCGCGCTACCGCTACCAAACCGGCCTTGCACCTTGTTCCAGCAGACCACCCCACTCTCCCAGGCCCGGGGGGAATAGATCATCGACGTCGGTCGCACTTCCATCGGCGCTCCACGACTCTCATCTCTACACACATCCGGCTCACGACACCTTTGTCGCCCTTTCAAAGCCCGTTGCTGCCGCCGCCACCACCACCATCACTTCCTCCTCCTCTTCCTCTACGCATACTTGGAACGGAGAGACATCCAAAGAGTTCGAAACCAGACAGCAACTTCTCGGATGACTTGATTCAGATTCGGGACATTTTTTCTTCTTTCTTCTTCCCTTTACCCCCTCTCATTCCGCCCTTTCCCCGCCCTTCTTCAGCCCGCTCTCCTCCCGGCTCAAATCATACTCAAATACTACCTTCCGTAGCCTGCACTCCCCGCACCTGTGTCGCTTTTGTGCTCGACTCGGCCTCGCGAGCCTGCGTCTGCACTTTCTCGTCCACAGCGAGAGGAATTCACCAGGCTGTCCTCCTCGACGCCCGCTTATCCTCAATCACAGCACAGTTTGAACATGGCCGCTGCATTTAGACCAGTAAATTCGCCATTACCTGGTGCCGATGTAAAGATGGACGACAAGATGATGACGACGTCACCAACCACACCGAAGCCAAGCACTGCACCGCTCCCGCGGACACCACAGCCCATGGCCGAGGACGTGAAGACGCCCACGAAAGCAACTTTCAGCAGTGGCAGTGGCACTACTGGTCTGGCATCCCAGAAGCCTTTGCCAAGCTCGCCATTTCCCCAGGCTGTTCAGGTTCCCGAGAGTGCCGAGAAGGTCAAGACCCCGACAAGAGCAAACTCACAACACTCAAGGAGATCAAGGGACTCGGAGGATGTGGACATGGACGAGTCCGACGGCGAAGGTGAAGAGGGATCTGACGACGACAGTGTGAATGCCGATGGTACCAGATCCAACAAGAAGAAGAAGTCACAGCGATTTTATTGCACGGATTACCCGCCCTGCAACTTGAGTTTTACCCGAAGCGAACATTTGGCCAGGCACATTCGGTAGGCTCACTATCGTCCCCATAGATGACGATCTTTGCTAATCGTCCCAGGAAACACACCGGCGAGAGACCATTCCAGTGTCACTGCTCGCGCCGTTTCTCCCGTCTCGATAACCTGCGACAACACGCACAGACGGTGCACGTCAACGAGGATATCCCCATAGATTCCTTGGCAGCGACTGGTGCTAGGTTCCAGAGGCAGATGCGCACTGAGCGTGTGCGCCAGCAGGGCGGCAGGGCTCGCGCATCAACAGCTGGCAGCGCGCCTGGTCCCGTCAGGGGTCACTCCAAGTCGCTCTCGACATCCAGCATCGCCAGCGTGGGCTCTATCGGGTCAGCTTTTGGACCTCGAGACGATATTCGACGACGCCCGCCGCCTCTCGTTATGGCAAGCGACCCCCGCTCCCGCCTGTCACTCGAATCCTACCGAAGTGCCGGAGACGGTCCATACGGCTATCGCCCTGTCTCGCCAACTGACTACAGCACACCGACGTCAGCCACCTTCTCTACCGGTCAAAGCAGTCCGCGATGGGGTTCGGCAATCGCTTCTCCTACTACCACGCACTCCCGATCTCACAGCATGTACTCTTCTGGCTCCCGGACTCCGGGCCGGCGACTCAGCGTGCCCTCCGGCGTCAATCCTTTTCAGTCACCGCACGGCGCACCAGTCAACAGGATTGTCTACGGCAATGGGCCTGTCAATACTTCCAATATGGGAGCCTTCTCCCCCGCCCCCAGCAGCCACCTGGCATCGCCGACAACGCCGACATCAGCATGGTCTGGCAGGAGGGACTCGACCTCATCTAACGCAGACGAGGCTTGGCGCAGGCGAACTTGGCATCCTGACACGAGGACCTTCAACACCAATACCAGCCACCTCAGCAACGTACTCACTCCCGGTCAACTTCAGCCGAATCCCGCGCCGCCCATCGCTAATGCGCCCAATCCTCAGCAGACGCTTCGGTTGCCTGGCATTGAATCCTTTGACCCTCTGCCATCGAGACAGGTGTCCCCCCCAAGACGAATCCCGTCGCCGATGATGGTCGATGCGGAGGGCGGTCACCGCCGGCCCATGCTTCCCGGCACCGAAGCTGTCGCTGATGAACGGCGGAATGTGGCCCAATGGGATATGAGCTTGCACCGGGGCCTGACAAGACTGGACATTGCCTCCAACACGACACCTCCTCGCGATAGCGCCGGGGCGTGGGCAAACGAAGTGAACCAGGCAGTGCAGGCACAAGCTGAGCAGGTTCGCTTGAACCCGCCGACTGTGCGATTCGAGGTCGACCAGCCCTCGTATGCCAACTCGGGTGCATTCACTCGCAATCATCAGCACACGATGTCGGCGCCGTCGTTTGCACACAGGGACACTAAACGCCACGGATGGTACCATGGTCCTATGGGAAGCAACGTTCACGGACCTCGCCCGGAAGCGCCCAGCCAAGATCCTCGTGGACCCCATGTCAACCGCATGGTCCATCCCAATATGGGTCACTTTGCTGGTTTTCCGGGACGACAGCCTGAGCCGCAGCAAGCCCAGCAGCAACAGCCCGGTAATCCTGACCCTCTGAGACGTTTGGAGGCGCTGGTGGCTGTTGCCACGAGCGAGGGAACCACTGCCACTGCGTACTGAGACTCTTGTGAATCATCAATACGCCTCTTTACAGTCCTTTTACCATGCCCCGAGAGGCGATGGTACATATACGCAACACGACTGACGAATTTCCTTCTCCCTTACTTGGAATCTATGTCGGCAGAGCTTTCAGTTTTTGCATGACATACAGTCGCTTTCTTATCATGATATCCCGTTTTCTATCAAGTTGGTGGGCAACTGCATTTTATCTATGGCAGGCGTTGATACATAGCGTTGAAATTGATTTCCTATCTCTCTGGGTGTCACCACCCTCATCTCAGCTCATCTGGATTACGGTCGACTTTTCCACTTTCTCTTTCTATTCATTTTTCCTTTCCATTTCGATATCCTGCTTCGACATTTACGGTTTCCTTTTCAGTTTGCCATCAGGTTTGGTTTACCATTGACGGTTTTTTTCTTTTCTGGCAGCGATTTCGCAAGTAGAATTTCCTTATCTTTGTTTTTGATTCCCCGTAACGCTTGCTCACGATCAATGAGATACCCACTCATTCCGGGATGATGGATTCAGTGGTGGATAGTAATGTGTCGCTCTCTCGGCGGTTGAGACAGACGGACAGTGGGCCTGCACGCATGTATATGGAAGCAGGCCAAGGAACGGAGGCAAAGGTTGGCGGATATGCGTGTGGACGAGATACCCGAGCTTGGTAACGACTGGCGGCTTTGCTTTATTGGAAGCCTGGTCGATGCTCACAAAGTTGGAAGCGATGGTTTCAAGACCATCACCAAGGATCGGGCGGTATACATGTGTCTGTAGGCGTACAACCGGAAGGAATAACGACGCACATGCTCTCAATGATTATCTTATCTGGAAACTGTTCACTCTCTCTCCTGGTGAATGATGTGGCCCATGAATTTGCTTGTGATGAGGGGAAGCGTACTAAAGTAGGGCGAGGGACGGCCAGCCTTTTTATGCACGATGATGTGGTTCATGTAAGCGGTGCTGCAGCTTGTCTATCAGCCGCCAGCCAATGAAGCAAGTTCAGTGACGGCGATCAAGAGATTGAAAGACGCGGGGGGGCAGGATTGATGGATTTGCGCCGGGTTCACACTTTGATTAGGGGAGTAATGACGGATGGTCTTTGAAGTTGGCCGTGTACGGACGGGGTGCGGATATGTCGCAACCCGGCTCGTTCGGGGGAATGCCGATCGTGTCTGCCGAGTTTTTTCTTCAGCGGTCAGGCCGTTGGGAGGTGGATCTGAGGGACCGGGGCTGGGAAATGCCGGTTCTATGCCGGTATGAACGCTTTCTCACTCCCCCGCCTGTATAGAGTTACTGGAGCTGTTTTCTGATTACTTCTGTGTCTTTTGAGGTTCGGGGTTTGGACGGGCCCCGGGAGTCCGTGGGGTATCATTGGCACGTCGAATGAGGAGTTTGAGCGAACTTTGGACGTTGTTCTTGGTTTTCTTTCAGTAGTATACAAACTAAGTAGGTAAGTAAGTTACAAGGAAAAGACTAAGTGTTGGCAATCGACGACTGCACGTTATTTTCGAGTAGGTTTTTCAGGTCGCCGACGAGGCCAGATATAGGACACGAGCTCCTTTTGCTTTGAGGGAATTCGTCCGATGATCTGTTTCGAGATATCCGGGAGTCGGGCGGAGCGGTTACTGGTAGTTCCCCAGTTTGAGCCCGGTAACAACGCGGGGGAAGAAGAGGAGGGCGGGGAAGAGTTGAAGACTTGTAGCCTGGAGAATGGAGTCGTTAGCTTGACACTTTGGTATCCACAATGTTACAAGAGACGAACGGGGTCGAGGGATGGGATGAGTATTTATTACCGACTCACCGGGTAATGTCCTCTGGTTCTGTCTCTTGAGAAGTACGGAAACTAGTCTACCCCCTCTTTGTAGGACACTTCATCTTCGTTCAACGACAACACTGATACACTTTGAGCACATCATGTTTTCTAAACCACCGAATTCCCCAGGCCTCCTCGGGACGACACTCCTCACCCTCGCCGCCCTCACAAGCTCAACCTCGGCATCCACATCCCCAAAATGCGACCCTTCAACCTTCACATTCCCCTCCACCCCAGGCCTCCAACACATCAAAACAACAGCCGTCCAAGTCCATAACTACAACTCCTTTCCAAACCGCCTCTCTGAAGCGTCCCTCGCGACAACATCCGCCTCCACGACCGGCATCCCCCCCTTCTGCAACGTCACAGTCTCCTACACGCACCCAGGCCACGATGACCTCGTCAACGTACACGTCTGGCTTCCCCTCGAGAAGAGCGCCTGGAATGAGCGGTTCATGGGGTTAGGTGGCGGCGGGTTCGTTGTCGGGGAGGTAGATGGCGATGGACCGAGTGCGGCGATTCAAGAAGGGTATGTTGCTGCTGTCACGGACGGCGGACACCTCGCGAGTTTGCGGCCTAATGTATGGGCTTTACGAAGCCCGGGGAACATTGATTGGCCGCTGCTGGTCAACTTTGGATACAGGAGTCTGCACGAGCTCGCTGTCGTGGGGAAGGCCGTTCTGGGGGCGTATTATGATGCTGAGGAGAGGTATAGCTACTTCAAGGGGTGTTCGACGGGCGGGAGGCAGGGGCTGGCTGTTGCGCAGCGGTATCCGGGGGACTTTGACGGGGTGTTGAGTATGTGTCCGGCCGTGGAGTTCCCTGCCATGGTGACGTCGTTGTATTTTCCGCAGTTGGTTATGCGGTGGAGGGGGTATTGGCCTTCTGGGTGTGAGTTGGGGGCGGTTGTGAAGGCTGGGGTTGAAGCGTGTGATTTGGGTGATGGGAGGAGGGATGGGGTTATCGGACGCTTGGGGGAGTGTGGGTTTGATGTGAGGACGGCGGAGGGGAGGGAGTTTAGTTGTGATGGGAAGGATGGGAAGAAGATTGAGGGGAGGGTTTCGAGGGGGGCGGTTGAGGTTGTTGAGGAGGTTGTGGGGGGTGTGCTGGATGAGGAGGGGAGGGAGATGTTTCCGAGCCATGTTCCTGGGACGCAGTTTGCTGGGTTGCTTGCCATGATGAATAGTGTCTGTGAGCACGAGACGGATCGAACAAGGTGTGTAGGTGTGCCGTTCTCCGTGACGGATGAATGGATCCGGCTGTTCATCGAGAAGGATCCGGCATTTGATCCGGCGTCGATGTCGAGGGAGACTTTCCGGGACGTCTTCCGGCGGGGAGTTGAGGAGTACGATTCCGTCATCGGGACGCCCATCCCGGATATGAGAAGATTCAGGGAGCGCGGGGGGAAGGTTCTCATGTGGCACGGTATGGCGGACCAGGCTATCTCTATCAAGGTCGGAAGGGGACTGTATGAGAAGGCCAAGGGGATCGAGGCGAAGCGCGGAGTTGAGATTGAGGAGTTTTGGAGGTATTTTGAGGTTCCTGGGGTGAATCACTGCGTTTCGATGTATGGAGCGCCGTTTCCCTGGAGTGCGTTGGAGAAGTTGAGGGCGTGGGTCGAGAAGGGTGTTGCGCCGGAGCAGTTGGATGCGAGGGGGTTCAAGATTGGAGAGGATGGGAAGGTGGTTGTTGATGAGGAGGTTAGAAGGATTTGTCTTTATCCAGAGGAAGGGGTTTGGAATGGGAAGATTTGGGTTTGTGTAAAGCCCGGAGAGAAGATTGAGGTGATAGAGGAGAAGGAGGAACTTTGAGGGAGGTTTTGAGGAATGCTTGCTTGAGGGCATCAAACAAGGTATCAGGGTGATGAGGCACGTTGGTTGTTTACAATCCGGCCATGGTATTTACACATATGATATATACAACAACATTTACACCACCTCACTTCCATCGTCTGAAAGGATGTGCCTCGGTATTGAACACAAACTCATCCAAACTCACCAACCCAGGCTCGCTAAAGATGAGATAAAAGTACTTCAACGTCTCCCCCATCCAGAACGACTCCATCGAGTCCGACTGCGGAGGCCGTCCCTCGGCCGTGACATCCCACACCGCCGTGTTCGCCAGCTCCGTACTCGTGGCGTTATCAATGGACGAAAACATTTCCCACGCCGAGTCTAACAAGCTCGTGTCGGCTGTGGTGCGGTACATGATGAACACACTTTCAATTGCCTCGGGGCGGAGAATATAGCGCCGGTCCGGAACGGCGGAGAATCCTGGAACAAGGCGGTCCTTTTTGATGACTTCATCTGCAGTGAGAACCTCGTCGTCGTCCTTTCTTTCCGCCCGTTCGAGGACGTGCTTTTTGAAGAGGGCTTCATCCCATTTGCATTCCTGCTTGGAGGGGCAGGGAACCATGTAAAACGTCTCCGGCATGATGCCATGCGGGAAAGACTTGTAAGCATACACGCACCCGTCAACGAGTTTCCTCGCCACAGATACCGCGTCGGGATGGTTGAACAGTTTCCCACCAAGTGCAAGAAGCCCTCCCATGAAGCAAACAAGGTGCTGGCCCTGCGGCTCCTGTTCGATGGTCCGTACGCCGTTGTTCTCACGCGAGTGTGCCTGCCCCGCAATGAGGATATCCTCGTTTGTTGGCGTCATGGGCCGGAAGAGGTTGTGTTCGATGGCAGGTTTCACGGCGGATTCGTACATGGACTTGTACATCCCGCTGCGTCCGCCTACGAGAGCGGACATTTTGGGGAGGTATTCGTAGAGGGAATCGGCCATGGCGCCGAGGGTGAAGTCGTCCCCTTGGTTGAAGACTTCGTCTTTGGGGTTCACGACTAGAGGCCAGAGACCGGGGATGTTGGTTTTGTTTTGTTGGCGTTCGAAGATTTCCATAATCCGTTGGGTTGCGTCCCAGAACTTAGGGTCGCCTGTCAGTATTGAGAGGCGTGTGAATTCCATTGATAGGCTTCCTATCTCCGCTACCAGAGCACCGTTGCCGACGTCCTGGGCGTCACCGCGGGCTGCATCGCCCACTTTCCAGCGAGTTATGGGCATGCGGTTGGGCGTGTCGAAAGCCTTGTAGAGCATCTCGCCGACTTCAGCTGCTTTCCGGAGGAGTCGGGCGTCGCCCGATAGGTCAAACGCCGAAAGGAAGCCGCCCAGGTAGCGGATCGTTGTCTCAAAGACGTTGATTTCGTCGAGGTCGGTGTGCCTGAAGTCGATTGTCGCGGCGGCGGCTACGGCCTCGTCGAAGTCGGACTTCATGTCCATGACCCAGAGCGTGTCGAGGGAATCCACGAGGGTCGCGGCCCAGCCTCCGAACGTGTTGCGCCGGCCGCCTGATATGGGGGTCAACTCGTCCGAGAGCCAGGCGTGTTTCCGGTACGATGACCAGGCCTTTTGAAAGGTCTTTTTGACGGTCTGCTGGCGCTCTTCGCGGACGCGGCGTTGAGTGCTCGTCTCGGGCGGGAAATGGGCTTGGACCTGGGGGAAGCGAACGGAGGGGAAGGCGGGGAGCTGACGGAGGGGCTCCGGGGCCGAGTGGTGGACTTTGACGGTCCGCCAGAAGTATGTTTCGTCTTGTTCTGTCATCCATTCTATCGGTTTTGGCGGAATGGCTGATGAGGATGAGGATGTTGGGAATGTGGGTAGGCCGCCGTCGTTGTGCCATAGGAGAAGGAGGAGGAGGGAGACGGGGAGGCCTAGGAGGACGATGCCTGGCATTTTCCGCCTTGCCAGGAGCATCTTCTCTCTGTGAGCTTTTGGAAGTGTCCAGGTTTCTCTGCACTCTCCGGTCTGGATACACACGTGTCAAACGTGGATATCGCGTCGTGGGAAGTGAGAGAATGGAAAACACGCGAGGAAGGGCAAAAGAGTGAGAAAGAGAGTGAGAAACTAAGACGGTTGCTGTTTCCTTTGCTTCGCGCCTAGAATTTGATGTTCGCTTACGTATTTTGGATTGCGGCCCGGCCGGATTTCTGTCCTTATCAACCCCCGTCTACGAGTTGTTGGTGGGAAACTTGGAATGGGCCTCAGGGGTTGCGGACTTGTTTGCTCGTTTATCTCCTTCTTTCCTTATTTCTGTTGTTCCCCCGTTTGCTGTGTCGCCTGAGGAGGAAGAACCAGAAGAGGGGGGCGGGAAGTCGGGCGCTTAGAGATTTTGGGTTGCTGCGCGGGCGGCGGCGCCCCTGGCAGTCATTCTCAATGCGTATGCATGTGAGGTCTGTTGGTTTGCGCACTGGTTGTGATCCTTGTCGTTCACATCTTGGCGGTTGACCGCAACTGGTTTGACGCGGAGGATTGGTGGTCTGAGGGCTCGGAGAGGGATGCAAAGCAGACGCATCTCTCAGGCAGCTCTGTGTGCCTGAAATCCATACGGCATGGTACGGATAAGCGATCGAGGCAGCGCAGTAACTTTGGCGATTCGGCTATATGACCACTTCGGCTCGCTGCAGCGTCGACTTTTGTCTGTTGGACCAGGGATCATGGGTAGCTCGGTCTGGGCATGGCGAGGGCCGCTGCACCTTCCCATACCCCTTGCTTCAACTCCGGGCCACCGGCCTTGCTACTTAACGGCGAGAGTCAAATTCAAGTGAGTGGGATGATATCTCCAAGTCGAGTCGAGCCAGGTTCCAGAGGTACAGTACCCGGGCCTGATGGCGTCAAAAGTCTCAAAAGCCCACGATAAAAGGTTGAACGGCGACCACATCAGAGACCCTCCAAGGCTAACTGCTGCACAGTAGTAACGCGCGCCCAAAGCGCCCATTCTAATTTCGCTCAATATGCAGCTTGACGCCGGGCAACGTGATTTAAGTGGTCGTACCGTTCCGTCGGGACGGAAAGTCCGCTTGTGGCTCCGTGTCATTGGTCATGTTTCTTACTAGCTTCAGGATATGAACATGGGGTGTTGTCTTGGCCATCCTATCACAGCAGGTGAGATTGGTGGCTTCTATGCTGGGACCTGAACCAACTGACGGATCTGCATGTTGGAGAGACACTGTGTCGGCAGGTGGAAGAAAGACAGTGCGAGAGAGTCTACGATGCCTCCGACTCTAGTGGCTGTTTAGAGTTGGCCAGATTCTGTTGCAAGAGGCTGAAAAGGGCTGGGTGTACCAGGCTGTTGTGGTTTGATGTGGGTGTCTGAAGTGAGCGGCGCAGCCCGTGGAGCTGGAGTTGGAGTTGCGGTGGGAGTTGTGGCAAGTAAGAAAGAGTTGATAACTTGCTGATGCCTCTCTGCAACCCTCTTGCCACAATCTAGGTATTTGCCTACCTCTCCCTTGGGAAATTCCCTCTATTGTGCAGTGCCTATTGTGCAGTGCCTTCCAGGAACATCCAACTCGTCAAGTTCAGTCGGGAACCTGGAGTTCCTGGTTGATAGGAGCAACAACATCATGGCATCTTTCCCGTTCTTGTTCCTCCTCATCCTCAACGTCCTCCCTCATGTGGCACGAGTAAGGGCCGCCTGCTACTACCCAGACGGCAGCATCGCCCCCAATGATACACCATGCCAGGACCTCACGGCTGAGTCGACGTGCTGCGGGCAGGGCTACGCGTGCCTCTCGAACGGAATGTGTCAGGCGACGGGCAAAGAGTTATCCAAAGACGGGGCAACGGAGCTCGTAAGGGGAGCGTGTACCGACCGGTCCTGGCGGAGTTCGAGTTGTCCTCTGTTCTGCATCAACCCGGAGACGGACAATGTGGCGGGTGGGATTGGCATTGCAAAGTGTGACGGGACCGTTGAAGAGTTGTACTATTGTATTAACTCGGTCATGAATACGGTCAACTGCACGGCCAAAAAGAATGTCTTATTCTTCCAGCGTAAGTCGTCTTTCTTCATCTCCCGCCTGTACCTCGTACTCTTCAACTCGGCGCAATTCTTTAGGTAAATTTCTGACCAACTCATCATCGCAGAATCACCCACTGCCATCACAACAATTGGCGTGGCGGCTACGCCAACTCCTTCATCATCGTCAACCACATCAGCGTTAATCGCAACAACCGCTATTATCTCCCCTTCCGCAAACCCTTCAAGCGCACCAAACCCGAGCTCGGTAGCACTAAGCAGCGCAACCCAAAGCCCACACAGTAGCCCAACAAGCAGTTCCGAAACCAGCCCCAATGTAAAGCCGGAAGCAACAAATGATAAGACAGTCATAATCGGCGCAGCTGTGGGCGCTTCCGTGGGTGGTCTTGCGCTCGGGGTCCTAGCGGCATGGCTGTTCATCTTCCTCCGTCGCCGGAAGCGCCGTGCTCGAGAAGAGGCCGCCGCCAATGCCCAGGCACAGGTGGAACATTACACACCGGGGCCGCCGCTTGCTCAATACGTCAGTCCGCCTGTATTTGATCAGGTTTACGAGGCACCCAATGAGTGGAAACCTCCGTTGGTCTCGGATCACTTTGCTCCTCAGGAGCTGCCTGCGTGGCAACCGGAGCCTCGCAGAAGTTGAACTACTGTCGACGGAGGGCGCTCTTTCTTTAGATTCTCACCTTATGATAGCATACAAGATACCACAGTCGGCTTTGGGTAGATAGAGGCATGCCTTAATATGATAGATAGTATAATCTGTCTCACGAGTTGAGTTGGTTGGACGCCTGGATGATTTTAAACCGACATGTTTATGTACTTTTATAACAATACTCAATACAAACAAGAAGAAGTCCCATGACTAGAGTAGGGGGGTAACAACAGCATCATTTCGCTCAGTACCAAAGAGCCTTGTTCCAGAACTTGGCCTGGGCATTCGCCAGGTCGTCCTCCTCAAGGTAGAAGGTGGTGTTGAAGACGAGCTGGGTGCCGGCAGCAGAGCTGTTGCCGTACTGGGGCCACTCAATCTTGTCCTCGGGCCACATGGTGTTGGGGTTGCCGGTCAGGACGAAAGACATGAGGTACTTCTGCATCATGACGGCGACGGTGGCATTGACGGAGCTAGAGCCACCGCCAGGTCCGCCGGCACCACCGGAGGGAGGACCACCGGCGCTGGAGGAAGCTGTGGTGGAGGCGGCGGCGGAGGTAGCGGTCGAGTTGGATGTGGTGGTGCCGGTGCTGGAGGTGGAGTCGGATAGGGAGTAGGTGCTGTACCCTATGTGATGCGTTAGATGATATGTGATATATAGAGTAGGAGAGAAAATAAGCTTACAGTAGTAGCTCTGGTCAGTGCCGTGAGTGGCCTGGTCAAGGGCAACCATGGCGTTCCAGGTCTGATTGTTCATGGCGTGGGTCAGGGCCAGGTTGTGGGCAGTCAAGTCAAAGTGCTGCTTCATGTCGGAGAAGCGCAGACCAGGGGAGGTGTAATCATCCTCGGGGTAAAGCGACAGAATCTCGTCAACAACGGCATCGTTGATGGCGGGGAAGAAGATGCGGAGGTAAGCGGCAACATCCTCGGTGGTGTTCACACCGTCGTAGGCCTGGCCGTTGGCCTCGTGCTGTTCGTGGGTGATGACGACGGGGCCGGAGAAGTTGAAGCGGCGCTGGTAGAACTGGGCCTCGTAGGTGTCGGCGATGATGTCGCCGTCGACGCGGGGCTGGAATTGGTAGTCGTAGGCGTCCTGGACCGTGGTGGCTGCCGTGTTGAGGGTGTCGAAGTCGATGGAGCGCATGCACTCGAGGCTGCCGCCGGAGCAGCCGGCCTCGGTGGAGACGTTTTGCCAGAAGGCTTCGGCGTGCTGGTGGCCGGCGCCGGGGACGAAGCCGGGGGACATGACGTAGGCGCGGTTGTAGAGCTGTTCGGCGTGGCCGGCGAAGCGCTTCAAGGGGGTCAGCTTAGATGCCTAAAGGTTAGTTGAAGACGAGTACTTACAGTCATCTGGAAGAGAGTCTGGGAGCCACCGGCAGAGAAGCCCACGGCGGTGACATCGTCGGGGTTACCGCCAAAGTTGCTAATGTACTTCTTGGTCCACTCGAAAGCGGCAGTGACGTCCCAGATGGCGGTGTTGGAGGTACCACCCTCGTGCAAGAAGGTAGGGCCATTGGCAAGGCCAGTCATACCGAGGCGATAGTTGTACGCGACGTAGACGAAGTCGGTGGAAAGGTCAAAGAGACCCTCCGGAGTGTTCTCGGACTTGCTTCCGCCAGTGAAGCCACCACCGTAGGTCCACACCATCACGGGGAGGTTCTTGCCCGCAGCATCGGCGGGAGCCCAGACATCGACGTAAAGGCAGTCCTCGGCGGAGCTGCAGGCGACATCGGCCGAGGCCAGGTCACCAGTGTTGACTTCCGTCTCGACGGGGGGCGCTTGAGGCTTGGCCCATCGAAGGTCGCCGGTGGGAACGGCGGCGTAGCGGATGTTTTGGTACTTGTAGTAGCCGACGGACTCGTTACCGGCGGTGGCGACGACGGTGCAGTAGTCGAGGGTCACAGACGGGAGGGATCCGGAGCCGGAGGTTGCTGTCGGGGCTGGGGCGGTAGTCTGGGCCGCGGCCGAAGCTGCCATCAGCAGGCAGGTGTTTATGAACTTCATCTTGGTTTCGAGCTTTGAAGCGAAGGTGAGCAGGCGATCGGGATGTGTTGTTGGTTTGCGATGCTCCTCAAGAACCTCTACACTTCAGGGCTGACATCGTGGGCTGTTTATATAACAGAAAGCCTCCAACTTCAACTCCCTTTTTCGATCGGACTTTTCACCAAGACGGTGATCGCCGTGCTAACCGGTAAGAGGGACGCGTCCTCCGAGCCGGGTGACGTTGTCCACATCTGAGCCTCATTTGCAAATCGTCATGCTAGCCCCTCGGGAAACCCAACATTAAGGGTCATTTCGACAAACAAGCGTCGTGGGGAAAATGTCTGGGTCTGCGAGGTTTGTTTTTAGAAGGTTAAACAAATGCACAATTGGCCGATTTGGCTCGCAACAGCCCCACCGAGAGGGCCTTATTAGTGGGATGAACTCTTAGTGTGGCTCATGTTCATGAATCGCCTGCGCGGCTTCGCCATCCCTTGGCTCTAGCGCAAGGAACTTACCGTCCCCTTTAACTCGATTTTGACTTTTCTGAGTCCACATGTCTAAACACGTCCTCGGCGACCTTTGCTTTCCCCAGGTTCAGGATTCGAGAATAGTCGTTGGTCCTTGGGGGCGGCAAAGGTTGAAGCTTGACGCGCCGATCTTCAGCCCAGCCAAGCCCGGCGGAGTGTGGGAGGTGGGGTTGAAGCGAGAGACGGGCCGGAACTAATATCGAGAACATCTCTGATCACATCAGTGATCACACTCTACCCACTTCCCGAGTTACGATGAAAAACGTGGATCTGATAAATGGGTATCAATTCAATCTTCGGATCTCCCGACAAAAGTGCTCATATCTTGATGGTTTAGGGAGTTCTTTACCCACGTCAGTCACCCTTCGCTCTTTTCCTACCCCTCAACCGATAGAGCCGACCGTTAAGATGAATGATTGCTGTTAATGACCAATCGCGAAACCGAAACTGAGATGCTTCCAGGATACTCGAAGTCGATACACCATCCCGCTCAAATTATCATTCCTGCTCGGTAGCATCTGAATTACTGGCCCATTACACTATACTCCTTGTCAACCATTACCAATTCTGATCAACTCATGTTAAGACAATCTCTTTAGCGACCACGACCACGAAATCTAGCCACATCCGTTTCGCCAGATATTCCATAAACATCAGGCAACTGGGACATGGCTTCTGACTGGTCACGATCTCCACTTTGGTGAGCGTCTCCATGTGCTGGTAGTGGAATAAGATCTCGAGCCTGATCTGTCTGTCTCGATCATCCTCGTTCTCAGTAAACAGCTGATGTTTATGCGCGACGAAGCAAAGCAACTGAGCTACAACGTGACTGGCGTGGTACAAGCCCCTCACAGAAGCAGAATCTAACTCGTGTTCGTCAAAGGTGAACCCGATTCTCTTCGCAAAGCTCAGCGTCTTGTGAGCCCAGTAGTTGGAGTCCAGCCTGCTGTAATCGTTGCCACCAAACGGGGACTGGGAGCCACCACCAGTCCAACCGCCAACGGCAACAACCGGCTCAAATAGTCTGCCTCGGAGGAGAACCCCAATTGTCTGATCCTGTTGCGCGATTGGGATGCCTCGTCTCGGATTTATCAAAAGAGCAGTCTTCGCGACTGGCGATTTGACAAAACGGGGTTGGAATAAATTTGCGAAATCGGACTTGGCGCCTTGGGCTTGTAAAGGAGGCGCAACTCCGAGAAGTGCCCTGATATGTCTTCGACGACTCTTTGACTTCAATAGTTTCTCCGTGTAGTCGACATGTCGATACTCCCTCTCTTCGTCGTTTCTCTCATTCTCCTCGGCAAAGTCTGCATCGACACGCCCGTCTCGATCTTTCTGCTGCGCATTTGCCCCGGCGGCGAGGAGTATCCCGACTAATTCGACGCGGGTCCAGAAAGCTGCCTCCATTAGGGGTGTACGGCCTCGGTTGTCACCTGCATTGACGTCTGCGCCTAATCGTAAGAGTTCCTGAACGTTTGTGAGATTGCCATGAGCTACCTCTTTAGATAGCCTCGAAGATCCTAGAGTTCCTTCAATGCGTAGGTCGTGGTTGAAGTGAGGGCAAGTCGCGTAGTCGTGGACGCAACCCCAACGATCCTCTTTTTCACTTACTTCTGTGTCAAGTTTCAGAGATCCTCTTGTCCGGGCTGGGCCAATGTCATTTTCTTGTCTCTCGTTTCCAGAAGGAATAGCGTGGTCTTTGACACTGATGTTCTCAAACCGGTCCGTCACGCTGATACGATGATCCAAACGGCTGAACTCAGGCAGAGCGTTCAGTCCAGATTTTCTGAAACCAACGGTTTTAAAATACTGAAAGTGTGATCCTTCGTTCTTTTCGGCAGTAGATGTCTTGATCTCCCAGGAAAGCCATCTCACAGCATCGTGCTTCTGAAAAGGGAAGACAAGCCTGTATGCGTAGCCGGCGGTATGGCATGGTGCAACAAAGAACCACATGGTCGCAGGCTCTAATCCTCGAAAGGTGTAAGGACTGTTTGAACTAGGCTGGCGTAGACTCTCATCGGCGCTGGGGAAGAAGCTGATTGAATGCTCATGAGGTTGCTCGCAGAAAGGGCATTCGGCGAGCGCCCATGTCGTGTTCCATCGTAAGACTCTCGCAATCGCTCGAGAGCCGTTTAATCGCTGGAACTTGGAAGCTAACGATGATGATGGGATCGCCGACTTTTTTGTAGTCGAGGCCATTTCAAGTCGTGATGGTTTGCGTTCGTGCGGGCTGAGGGCTGAATAATGACATGCGCCGCGAGAACTTGGGGAAGAGAGAATGAAAAACTGGGAATCAGGAATCTCAATTCTCACACCTGTTTCGATCTCGATGACTTGTTTCAATGTTCGAATAACGGTTTTGGCCTAGGTCAAATATCGAAGCTTAGTAACGGATTAATCCGATATGAGGACCAATCAAATATGATGGTTGACCTCGCATTATTACGGCGAGCTTACTTCTCATCATGGTCTTCCCTCGTACTCCCGTAATGAATTTTGAGTTTCTGAGACCTGTGTCAAGTGCTTATCAGCGATGAAATGGGACATTTGTAATTGATGACTCTGCTGACCTTGGCAGTGATTCGGGTTAGGTATTCGTCATACCGAACACGAGCATCCAGGACATGGCTATTGCTATGATATAATGTGACCACTCAACATGATCTCATTACGTTATCATTATCATGAGTCTACACACTAGTATCATTGGAGATTCTAAAATCAGGGCCTAATACTATGGCGTCATACTGGAGAAGTTGCGAAGTCTCCATAAAGCGTGAAGCACATATTGAATGGAAACTCTAGGGTCTCTATGAAACAGAGAGACAATTGAGAATTGAGGTCACAAGTGACTATCCCTGTCACTGGTCCTAAACGCCGTTTCCTGCGAGCCTCCTTCGATCAAAATCATGGCTAATGTCATGCAGCACTTTTACTTACTAAAGTTCGACTCCGAGGCTTATCTGCGACTAAAGAGTCAAGTCTCGCATTGATAGAAAAGGTGAGAAACAAGTCAAAAGAACTTCTTGACCGTTGAGTCCATCTCAGTCCTAGTGATTTTTATTGCTGAGTGCTATAGCTTGCAAATACATTCTCACGTCTAAAATACTGGAAGACATGTGTAGCAAACAATCCATAACAGAACATTTCCTAGACACTTACACATCGCTCCACAAATCTTAAAGAAGCCCTTCACGAGAATCAATCCAGACACGAGCAATCACCATCATCACTGATATATCGCTGCTATCGGGGATGTTTGGATATGTAATCATCTTTTGACTGTTGCTGGGTTGACGACTGTTGAGACACACGTCAGCAGGGCAACGCCTTTCAGCTGGCACACAGCTCAACGATCCGGTACTAAACTGCTTACTTTTGTATGTGAAAGAAACAATGAATGGGCGGAGTCCATGATTGCCTTGGAGATGGAAATAGGTGTCAGAGGAGCTGCTTGCAACAGCCCAGGCTATCTTCCATGTGAACCCTTTTCTGTCGATATTTCAACAGCGATTGTGGACACAAGTCGTCTTGTATTGGTCTGCCTGAGATGCATAAAGGTTACCAAGTGTTGCATTGCAGTTGCCATCGTCTGCGTGCATCAAATCATTGAGGGATGCCGTGTTCCAAATATTCGCAATACGCGATTGAGACCCAAAGCTATTTGATTTCAGTCTCAGGCACTTAAGTCTTTGAAGTTCACATCATGTTCATGCGATGTTGGCGATCAGAAGTTAGACAAAAGTAGTTCGTTGCTAGCGTACCTTATTTTCGGGATCCGCTCATCGCCCTTCATTGCGTTCTAGCCCGCGGGACGCTAACTTTGCGGCCACACGAAGCGTCTTCCTGAACCATGGTAGAGCCATCCAAGTAGTGCCCGAACCATCCTTCCTGGAATTGCCTTGTATGAACCCTCCAACGACAAACCACAGACTCATGCACTTCACACGAAACAGTTGGCAGACCCCCTCGTCCTGCAAAAAAAAGTTTTTTTATATCTCGAGTTCTGCCCAATCCTTTTGTCGCAAGCAGAATACCAAGAGTCAGCGTGGGGATTGGCGACTCCCTTGGCTCAAAAGGGCTAGTCTGGCTTCCATGTCTTAGTATCAAAATGGCAAAGTCAGCTCGACAAGGATCAGGATGTCGGAATACCGGAAATATCTGGCCAGATAGATTAAGAATGGTAGTGCTAATGATTACGATTCCAGGCTAATTACCCCACAACATGAAGAAAAACTGCCACAAAATGAGACCGATGTCTCACCCAAGCTTCAACGGCTTTCTGACTCGGGCCAACGACAGGCCACTGACCAGCAAACTGACGCATCCACGCAATATTTAGCCCCCATTACCCATTACTACAACCTTACAACTCCCTCACAGCGAAACTGTCTCTTCTCTTCTACTTCCTTCGATGTTATCTACATCTCTTGAGTGACATTCATCTCGACTAGCAGATGAAGAATCCTTCTATTGCCAAGAGAATGAAGACCAGGAATATCTTGGTAACTGAGAGAGACGAAGCTGCTTGAGATCCAGTCGAAGCTGAGACCTGAACAGGCGTCTGGGATTGCACACTCTGACTCGTCTGCGAAGGGGCGTTTACTGAGGCGTTTCCAGTGATTGTCGACAAAGGACTAGCTGTCTCCTGTGGGGCACTTCCACTCTGAGAAGTCAGCGTGATTGGAATTACGGTTGTGATGGTGGTTGGCGCTACACCGCTGACTTCAGTGGATGCTGTCTCCAGAGGCGATGAACTATGGCCGTGAGTTTCGGAGTCCTGAGAGGCAGAGCTGGCAGCATTGGCATTGAAGCTTCCAGAGTTGGTTGATGCCGACGGCGACGAAGGTGCAGGTTGCTCTCCCATCCTTGACTGTGCGACTCCAGGCGTAGCGGAGGCGGTGGGGAGGATCGCACTCGGGGTAGAAAGCCCGAGAGTAACGGTGAAGGTTTCTTTGGGCAAGGCGGTCTTATTGCTCCACGGGGAGGCTTCATGAGGCATCTCGGTAATCCCAGGGGCAGACGCCGGGGGAGAGCCGGGAGAGCCGGTAGGGATTGCTGTATGAGGGGCATCTGAGCTTGGAGTCTCGGTGTAGGTGCTGAAGGTAACTGTTTGCACTGGAGAGACAACAGTGACGGTAATAGGCACAGCAGAGCTGACGATCGCGCCACAGCCATCGTCTCTAGGGCCAAGATGAGGGGCCGCAAGGGTAAGCCCGATGAAAAGGGACAAGAGTTGCGGCTGCATTGTGATGTGAAGCAAGGAGGGCAATCAAAGAGATGGAGTTTAGGCAAAGGAATGAAGAGCCGATATAAGGTAGATTGTTGAGACTTGGGGACTGATGAATCTGACTGGCCTCAGAATGTGTTTGGATACGACAGTCTATATAGTTTGCCGTACATGATCATTGTTGTTTTCCCTTATCAACAGCTCAACGCGGACAACTTCCTTAGCAATCAGAAATTGTCTGTATCCGGCTCTCGATGGTTCTGCAGCCAACGAGGCCCAGCCGACGATATCTTGTGATGTTTCTTTGCACTTTCACTCCATTCCGACTGCGTAAGATTTGACGGACTGGGAAAGGTCAACATTTGCAATTGACAGCAATCCTGGACTTTTGAAGCGGGGGATGGCCTGAGAGATTCGACTCGAAATTCTCATGTCCATACATAGAACTCGATGCGGATGGGATGAAGTGAATGTTGTGACATCGCGCCAGATGTGAGGTATTATTTTGTAGCTCAAGCGCCGCATGGGGTGTTCTAGACCGTTTTCAAACAGAAATGAGGATCTTCGTCTTGGACCCTTCTCTTGGTAGCTGGATGTCGAATGATTGGTGTTTTGGGTGGTGGAGTGATGTTCAGCCGGGATGATGCCAGGGAGGGCAGAGCAATCCTTGTGTCTCTCAATTTCAGCTTCGATCTTGGCCCACAACATACTCGACCCTCGGCAACGACGGCCGGTACTGGACAACGCACCGCGTTGTTATTAGACATTGGGAAAACATCTTCCCAAGAGGGAAAGTGTAGGATATGACACCAAGGGCTGAGAATAAGACGTCAAGCTGTAGTAGTCAAGATCATGCTGTTTTCATCACCAAAAGCGCGTCTAGACTCAGAGCATGCACGTTCTTGGTCCCTGGTATACGAGAGCGGGGCTTCCGTAGCGCTCGTATGATGTGTAGATATCTGTAAATTCCTATGCTCTAGCCGAGATGCTGTGAATAGGTTACTTGGCTACGGTGGCAGCTGAGTGTCGTTCTCCGCATGCGTTCCAGTTCAATCATGTTCGACTCTATGGCTTCACAAGACGGAATGCAATAGATAAGACATACTGAGTGAGTTCCATTTTGTATCAGCTGCGCGAGTGCATGATCGCTTTCTTGATATCCATATATAAACTACATGAAGTCTCGAGAAGATTGAGAATAACATCATCACTATCTTCTCCTCTTTTGTATCTTGTCATTCACTTGAATCCCTGCAACTTCAGCAAACACCTTCTTCACCTCTCTTTCTAAAATGCGTGCTTCAAGAAAAGGAGCGCTTGTCACTGCCCTAACTTCGGCCCTGGCCCTGGAGCCTGTGTCGGCTACCTCTAGCTGCCTTGCTCCCACCGGAGACCCTGTGACTGTTCAGGCCTACGTAATGGTCGAGCAGATTCCTGTTCATCTCAGCGCCGATATCTGTTCCAACACAACGTTGAGTGTTGCCGGCACTGTCCTGTCCATCACCAACGCCCCGACTTTCCTTGTGTCGGACTTTGTGGTCACCAGTACCATCACTCACACCTCTACTGTGTAAGCCCGTTTCTAACCTTCCCTTATGGCTACTTCCTCGGACCATACTAACGACCGCTTTGTCTCAGAAACTCTTTCTCTACATTCGATGGTCCCTGCGCTACACTTACTGCTCATGGTGGCCCTGATTCTGAGCCTACCACCATTGTCATCCCCCCTAAGGCCGGCGATGAGGTCGGAACAAAGGTTATCTGTACTCCCGTGGCCACGGACAATGCTGCCTTCTCCGGCCCCTACACGACTATTACTGCAGGTCAGTGGTCTGGCCAGGGCACGAAGACTCTGACTTTGGCGCCGGCTGGGGGTGATCCAACAGGCACCGTCATTGTCTTCGCTCCCGAAGCATCTGGACAGGTCGGGGCCCAGGGTGTCTTCACGGGGCCCTATACCACACTCACCGAGGCCTGGGCAGGAAGCACTGCGACGACTGTCACTCTCCCGCCCCGAGGTACCGATAAGACAGGCACCCAAATTGTTCTAAGCCCTACTGCGGCACCAGCTCTCTTCACCGGGCCTTACACGACGATCACTGGCACTTGGACGGGACTCCAGCCAACAACCCTGTCTTTAGCGCCTGAGGGAAGTGACCCAACTGGAACTGCTATTGTCTTCCTGCCGACATCCGCGGGCTTGAGCTCCTTCACTGGCCCTTACACCACAGTCACCGGAGCCTGGACTGGCGCAATTCCTACAACCGCCTACCTCCCACCTCAGGGAACTGATCAAGTCGGAACTGAAATTGTGTTGACGCCTACCTCCTCCCCAATCATCACCCCATTCACTGGACCATACACAACCATCTTTGGGCCCTGGACCGGAACAGTTCCGACCACTGCCATCCTCGCGCCTCAAGGGACTGACCAGGTCGGAACTCAAATCGTCTTGACACCCACTTCTGTGGCTGGTTCATTCACTGGGCCATACACGACTCTGACTGGCCCCTGGACCGGGACTATTCCTACCACGGTGACCCTAGCTCCGGCTGGAACAGACGCTACCGGAACTCAAATCGTTCTCGTTCCCACAACCGCCGCCACATCCTTCACTGGCCCTTACACAACTCTGACCGGACCATGGACTGGTACTATTCCAACTACAGTTACGCTTGCTCCGTCTGGAACCGATGCCACTGGAACTCAGCTCGTGCTTCTGCCTACCGCCGCTGAGGCTACCTTCACGGGCCCTTACACGACTATCAGCGGTCCTTGGACTGGCACTGTCGCCTCCACGCTGTCCATCGCTCCTACTGGCACCGCTACTGTTGGCACCGTCATCATCTTCACTCCGGCTGACCCTACGACTTCTGCAAGTGTCAGTTCCGGGGCTTCAAGCACAGCTCCGTCTCCATCGTCGGCTACCTCATCAGATCCAGCCACGAGCTCCAGTGAGACGTCCACTTCTGCGAGCTCGACCGCTGTGATAGAAACCACTACCTCTACGGACACAAGCAGTTTCTCGCAAACTCCTTCAAGCGCTGCTTCTAGCTCCCAAGAGTCAACTACCGCCTCCTCTTCGCCTTCTGAATCGTCAAGCTCAACCTCTACCGACCCTAGCAGTTCCACCTCGTCTTCAACTACCACATCGACTGAGCCTGCTACATCTTCATCTTCCTCAAGCACAAGTTCTGAGTCTTTAAGCGCAACTCCTTCTTCATCTAGCTCTTCAACCGAGTCGTCCTCGAGCGTGACTTCGTCCTCATCTAGCGCGTCAAGCTCATCGACCGAGTCTTCTTCAAGCTCATCCTCCTCGTCGTCGTCTAGCTCGTCCTCTGAGTCTTCATCTAGCACGCTGACAGGGACTCCAACAACCACAACCTCGCAGAGCTCCACAGTTTCCGCATGCGTCGTGACCGCAACGAGCACCTCAGAATACTGCAACGTTGCCCTGCCCGGAGCCTGTGCCTCACTCTCCACCACCAGCGGTCTCGCTCTCGTGCCGGTTGTGGCATCTTGCACTGTGGCCCTTGGTCCATACGCAGCAGGCAACGTTGCAACATGTCTTGCAACCAACGTGGGCCTCACTACTGCCGGCTCTGACATCGCAAGCTGCATTCTCACCGCTCTTGAGGGGCGTTGTATTTCAACCCTGCCGACAGCGTGTACTGATCTAGCGTCGTCCAACGGTCTGGCTCTTGTCGCAGATGTGGCCCAGTGCACTATTGCCCTTGGTCCCTTCGCCGCTGGTAGTGCTGCGACCTGTCTTGCAACGGGAACCATCACAGCATCTACTACGGGCACGAGCATTATTCAGTGTCTCGAAATTGCCTTTGGCCTCCAATCTGGCGTGGTCACAATCACCAACTCCGCCTACTGCCCGACTGCCACTGCAACCCCTACGCCTTTGGTCTGCGCCACGGTCCCTGAGCCTTGCCAGAGTCTCGCCTCTGTCAACGGCATTGCCCTTATTGCGGCAATTCCGGTGTGTACGGCAGCCCTTGGCGCTTACGGTGTTGGAAATGCGGCAACCTGTCTTGCTACTGATGTCATTGGCCCTCTGAGTGTTGGACAGGATATTGTGACCTGCCTGACGACTGCTCTCAGTACGCAGTGCATCTCGACTTTGCCGGAGCCTTGTCTCGCCCTGGCAGGTGATACTGCAGCGGAGCTGGTTGTCGACCTGCCGTTGTGCACAGCTGCCCTTGGTCCATTCGCTGTTGGAGCTGCCCTTACTTGCTTGTCCTCGACCGCTACCAACGGAGACTCGGTTGTGGCCTGCCTCAATACCGCTTTGTTCCAGACGTAAGTTTGAATCTGTGGTAAGTCGAATGATTAAGGATTGAGTATGGGGTTCCCAAGACTACATGTGGTGTAGTATCAGGCTAGGTGCTTGGAGTCAGGCTTGCAAAGAGACTGAGACTTCTTCATCAAGATAGTGAAAAGGGTTGCGAAACGAATGGATGTCAGGCGATTATGTTGTGGCCGCTTTTACTTCTTAGCACAGTTGTTTGTTGTACTTGACTACTTTATTCTAATGATATTCTCTTCCAACTTTCCATGGTCTACGAAGTACGGGAAAGATACATGTAGTTATCACTCGGTCTGAATCAGAAAAAGGGCTTCCCCGGCAGCCTGAGTACTACGAAAAATTCCCTCGGAGCTGGAAGCTTGCCTCTAGATTGATTTGAGTATGAATTTAGATGGAATCTGTCGTCATCAAGGCTCTTCATTCCGGAATTGGATATCTTGGATACAATCGCAGTAATCTAGTCTCTTATCATGACGATAGACTATTCGTCTCGCAACAGACCCGAGGTGCCAATTCCTTCCGCCAGACTGACAATGTTGAAGATGTGCTCATCAAATAGCGATGCTCCACTGAATGCCCTTGCGAAGAGTTCCATCATTGTCATGTCCTCCAAATGCTTGCCACGTGTCCAAGCACATATCGATAGACTGCTCGCTGCTGGTATTTTGGTCGGCTACAACAGCCTTTCGAGTGACACCTTTGTGCGTCATCGTGATTACTTTGCCGCAGAGCCTGTTGTTCTGCGCTTGACCGTACGGCTCGAAAATGCCGGACGGCATCGCGACTAGTGGGAGGCTGCGGTCGACCGAGTTGGCAAAGTAGGTACTGAGACCACAGGCGCCGTTTCTCCAGAAAATGTTGCGGCAGGCAGTTGCGTCCCCGAACATGAAGATAGAGCCTTTCGTGTGAGAGCCTGAGACTGCCTCGCCGGCGACGGCCTGAGACACACCCAGGACAAGAAGACTCGGGAGTAACGAAGAGAGCATCTTGCAAGAACTGTATACAGGCAGTCGACCGTGACTTTTGAATTCAATGTGTATGGCGAAGTCAAAGGTGCTATTGGTGTGGCTGAAAGGACTGATTTGGGAGAAAGCCTGATGGGAAAGAATCATGTAAACTGGGCGTAAGGCTTGATAATAAGTAATCTGTCCGTGATACTCGGCTGAAAACATGCCAAGCTTTCACTTCTGCTCTTCGATTCCAGAGCGATGAGTGATACTCTCTTGCACGTTCGGCCACTGTTGATAGAGAACTGGTGATCGTCCACTAACTCTCGATGAACCAAGGCTTAATTTCGGCGTGGCCTACTTCTCGTGTCCCACAACCACTTTGCGTCGCAATCCATAGGATCAAATGCCCGTAAGACCGCTTGCTAGCCATTCGGTATCCCACATGTACCTTCCACTTTTGTCCATGAGGCTGGGGTTACTGACTTTGTCATTCAAGGTTGGCTCCAAGTCTTTGCGAGTCAGTAGCTCAACTGCCATCTCAAACCATCGAATCTTTTGACAGTACCCACTCCCACAACGACTATGGTACTTGTTAGCTACGCCATTGTGCTTGCATGCATCAGCTAGTTGATACGCGTTTGTTGTGATTCGTGAATTGAAAACTGTTGAATGCATAGAAAGATCGGGTGTCAAACTTCCCGAAGCTACCACTTCCGCTACTACGGAAATTGAGGTCTTTCAGACTGTGTGGGATAGTTGACAATTGATGCAGTCCTGGCTGTCTTACATCCCTTCAATCGTTTTCAACCTGTCTTTTCAGGCTAGTGAAACAGACTAAGCAAGCACAATCGGCCCGCCCAAGAGCGATCCTTGGTTGTGGAACAAAGCTCGAGCAAGTCTCAATCTGGCTGCCTAGACATCCCGGCCGGGAATATGAACAAGATTTCCTCTTCCGTCCAAATTGAACGTTTAACACTTAACCACTTGAAAATTCATCATTCCGGATCGAAAGAGGACTCAGTGGGTCCTTTGCAAAGGACTGGTTACAACGAACAAGAAATGTTTCCTGCATCACTTGGTTCCCACATAATTATTTGAGATCACACGTTTCAATGTAAGACTCGGGCGCTCTTCGTCTCGTCGATTTCATGATCAAAATATTGATTCAAGCCTTAGACGGCGCATAGCTTTGATCAGTGGTCAACTAATTCAGCGTGGGAATAGACAATGGCGTTTGGGAATGCCGGAAGTCTTCTATTCTCATCATTCTATCAACGTGAAGGATTGCGATCTGCAGCCTGTTGTTCCAAGTGAACATTACCCTGGGTTAACTACAAACACGAGGTCTTTTAATAAAACATATTCCAAGCTAGGCTCACCATGGCGTGGTTTACACGACTCAGGGGCTCGGGAACTTGGATCAGAGTGTTTCTCGGCCGAAGCCCATTGCAGGAAACATTCTTATAAGAAACGAAACATGGTCGCTGTTCGATCAAACGATCTGTTCACCAGCTTCAAAGCTTTCTATTCGCTAAAGTCTCGCCAACCTTCTATTACCATCATGTTCCACAATTTCGCCTACGCGTGTGCCTTCGCCACGCTGCTAGCTGTACCTGCGACGGCAAGAGACGTTCCAGCTAACGTTAAGGCCTTTTACGACCAAGTTCGTGGCCGGCAGCAATGCTCCACCGTCCTCAAGACCGGCTTCCATAGCAAGGAGGGCGGCAAAGGAGGTGAGCCGACCGAGAAATGTCCCAAGAGAAAGCTTGCTCAGTGACCCTAACACGGACAAATTATCCGCATCACAGATTATGGATATTGTGGCGACTACTTGAGCAATTACAATGTCATCTACATCCAGGGTTCGGGAGGTCGCCTCGCGAACATGGACATTGATTGCGATGGTGCGCAGACTCATGGAGACGGCCGATGCGGTTCCTCCACCGACACGCAGTCGCAGACGTCTTTCAAGTCCGAAATCCAAGGTTACAAGGCCGGAATCAATGATCTGAACGCGTATGTTCATCCTTACGTTGTTTTCGGCAACGACGGATCTAAGCCCGGATGGCCTACCTTCGACCCAAAGAAGCATGGCATTGAGCCCCTCAGCGTCATGGCAGTTGTTTGCAACAACAAAGTTGTGAGTCCATCCTCTGTACCTTTCGTTGTTGATTTATCTTTCATTGGCGCAACGTCTAAACCTCGAAACCTGTAGATCTATGGTATCTGGGCCGACACCAACGGTGATGATGGCAGCCAAGCCATGGTCGGTGAAGCCTCGCTTTCTCTTGCTACGGCTTGTTTTGGAACTGGTATGAATGGCAATGCTGGACATGACGAGTCTGATGTACTCTACATTGCGTTCCCGGGCAAGGATGCCGTTCCTGGCGCTCATGGTGCTACCTGGGCCGCCAACACTTACGATGAATTTGAAGACAGCATCTCGGCACTCGGCAATCGCCTCCTCAAGAGAATCCGAGCTTGAGCCTCGAGTTGAACGCTGATGCAATCCTCCAGATAGCCATAGAGATGTTCTGCATGTAAATGCATCACTACAAGACGCAGAGGAGACTCCGTATAAGGTGATGGAAAGGGGTTATTTTTCGTGTAGATTAGCATTATTGGATGGTCTTTGCGGCCTCCTTAGGATCACACTCTCTCAAAAGAATTGATTTATCTCACATTTTTTGTTCGGGTAGCACGTAAACATAACATTTACTCACTACTGGAATTTGTCTGACTGCAATGACTTGCGTGCTTTTGCCATGATCCGCTTCAACGACATGATTTATATTAGTACTTTATGAATGCCAGTCGTGCTTAATAGCGGAAAATGTTCTCCCGCAAATATTCCCCAGTCAGCCTTGGCCGCCAAAAGATTTGACATTCACAGTCCTCACTTGAGCATCTGTGATTCCTATGCCAACGTTACTGAACGACATGATGCTGCTATTTTGGCATATGTCCCCTCGAAAGAACCTTGTTAGGTCGAATCTTGCAGCAGCACTAATCGGGGCACGAGAAGGGATGGACGATAGACAGGCGGTTGTGTGCCTTTCCTAAAGTACTCATCTGCTGTGCATGGAAATCACTATTGCTTCTCAGTGGAACATAAGTATGGTAGCTTGCTCCAGCAATTAATTGCAGCCCTGGACAGCAGGCATGCATATGATGATGAAGGATTGGTGCACGGCTTCAAAGTAATGTTATTAAGGGGCAGTCTCCAAGAAAAAGTACCGGTGCATCCACCTCCCAAAGTGCCAAAAGCCGTTTTCAGAATACAAAGAATTGAAGAAATAACGGGAAGGGTTTCCCAATGCAATCCAAAGCGAAGCGAATGTTAGATGATGTAGAATCCTGCATGTGGCAAAACGCTCATGCGCTGCTCGAATTTCCAAGCAATCTCTCATACGGAACCGTCTTCTATCCACAAACACCAGAAGTGGCAATAGTGTTCAAGTCCTTCGGAATGACACCGGCAGCAACGGCGGCTAAGAGAGTTAGTCAAATGTGGGAATCATAAAGCTCGAGAACATTTTGAGACGTATGTGACTTACCTTTGTAGGACCACCGGTAGTCATCGCCCAGCGCGGTCTTCCATGTCCAGAAAACCCAGCCTGCAGTCGATTTCTCGTAAGAGTAAACCTGAGCAGCAAACCACTTCTTGTAGAAGGCTTTCTGCTTGCTTGGGCTCCACCCATCCGTCGATTCAACGTTGTCTGGCACTGCGATACTCCACTCGCCAACGATGGTAGGCCCAGCGGCATCTGAGTTGCGGTTATCTTTGCAAGAAGTTGAGATATAGCTCTGATGCGAGACAGAAACGCTCGTCGACCACTTTAAATAACGGTGATCATCGAATGCGGTGAAATACGTGTCGCTCAAGAACTCGACCGGATTCCCGGAGCCCCAGTTTGTGTTCATCATCTGTATGTGGACGTAATTGTTGCGAGCCACGTTGAGGTCTTTCTCGACCTGGCGAATTCCCTGTCCCAGTATTATCAGCCCCTGCAACAATAACACCACTGTAGGCGAAGCGTAGCATGATGTACCGTGTAAGCGTCCTTGTAGAAGACGGACCGCATCGATTGCACCTTGCGATCCCAGGCGACGGGCTCATTTAGAACCTCAATCATACCGACGTTGCGGAACTCGTTGTGATCGTGGACAAGCTTTCTGAGGAACTTCAGGAATTTGACACCGCGATCATATTGGTAGTCGTTGTAGAAGCCCGGGGTAGTAGCGTACTATTGTCATATTCCGAATTAGAACGAATCTCTTCCTCGACGCTGGCAAATCAGTATTTGTGATATCCTACCTGGCCGGTGAACGGATTTTGCCGCTCTTGTGCACCTGGGGCGCCGTGGTGGCTGGATGACTGTCAGCTTAAGAACAACGATACCTAAAGATAACATAATGGTTGGACGTACCCCAAGATGATATAAAAACCACGGTCACTAGCCCAGCCGCAGAGCCGGATCAAGTAAGTCACAGCACCCTGTGCAAGTCAGACATTGTTTCTTCTGATCCCGCTCTGATAAGGATGGCGAAGGGGACCTTACCTTCGGGAAATGCTCCGACTTATCGACGAGAGACTCGTCAAGCCAATATCCTAGGGGGATGCGAATAGTGTTGATACCGTAACTCAACATCTCGTCCAGATCGGCCGCGGTGATCCAGGTGTCCCAATGTTTCTGGAAGGCAGCGTCAGATTTCGCCTGACCAAGCTTCGAAACGCAGTCGAATTCGGACTTGTAAGAACCACAGCCCATCTTGTTCCATTCGCCTGAGTCAATCCACGGCTCATAGACGAAGACTGAGCCTAAGTTGACTCCTCTAATCTTCCCAGAACTGTTCCACCAGCGTGGAGTGATACCACTCTTATTAGAGGATGTCCCATTTCCTTCAAACAGACTGTGCCCATCGGTGTCGACGAGCTTGGTGGAGCCATCATTTGGCAACCACGCATAGGTAGCCGGCAGTGCGCATGCAAGCACCAGAAGAGAAAAACAGACCATGATGGGATAGTTTGAATGCCAAGTGAGGGTAGAATGTGGTTGGAGATGAAGGACAGTAGAGCAAGGTGGTGCGGTTCACAAAGAAGAGCGGGTGGCGAATGCGATGTTTTAAGCTAACATCCCAAGATACTTAGAAACTTCCGCGAGGGGCAGCAGGGTAACCTTGACTCGTACACAGGAATGAAGAACTGCGCTCTTCCAACGCAGGATTGAATCCCAGCATCGGACGTCATGGTCTGAAAAGGCATCATAATCAACGCCCCTTTCAAATTTCTTTTCCGGAACTCCTCGTCGATCGTATTGCAACTTTAGTTGTAACAATACAACTAAAGTAAGATGCACATTCTCTCCACCTTGATGGAAACTCTCAGAGCGGCTCTGGACATCTTGACTATACCCCTGAAGGAACGGCAACCGAACACAATCATCCGAGGCCGCCATGCCACTTCAATTCCGTTTGAATCCTAATTTGCATTGATGGATAGCTGCCTCCTCTCATATATGTCTTTCATATGCTTCTGGTTTACTGTCGCGGTGACGCATCATTCTGAATGCGGCTTGTACCCCGGATCATCGCTGGATGTGGGATGAATGCCATCGCGCTATCTCGACTATTGGACCCTGAAGTTGAAACAAAGGTATGCACAGACAAAAGGAGGAGAAACACACAACATGCCGTTCCTTCGATGGCTTGAGATAGGTAGTTCAAAACAAAAGTCCCTGCTCCAAGTAAGCGCGGGCGGCTATCACAAACAACTGGTGATCAGACAGCATACTCCATTGAGACCAATAGCCGCAACTATCAAGTGGTTTTAGAATAGATTATCAAATAACATGGTCATATGCAGCGATGATCTATCGGGCCGAAAGAGGTGGTTCCTTACATGTGATGGTATTTAGGCACCGAGATTTCCAAAGGGGTGATGCCATTGTCGAAAGGGGGGGCGTTGGGAAGCAGTTGCTAATCTTGCGGAACTAATGATGATGAAAAGGGTATAGTAATCACCGCATACCGGCTGCCTAAGCAAGATGCATCGAACTATATTCCTGTCTTAGCCCGCACTCAAGTCTCCCAATACCTATTTAAGGTACTTCATTGCCCTTTAATGTAAACAATTTCGGGTAGATTGTTTTCCGAGGGAATGAATTGAATTAAGACGGTAATTGGGCCTATCGTAGGATGAGATATCAAAGATTCAAGTTCCGGGGCAACTTATCGTGTCCTGAGTCGTTCTCGGCACACAACTAATAACCCGGTACCCTAAGCATTCAACAGTTTATAATTCGGTCTTTAACGTAAATTTTGAGAGGGTGAACAACGTACTCTTGATGCCGCGCATTTGGGTGAGCCTAGGAAGATTCTTGAATGTTGATTCCATGTAATGTCCTGCTATGCTCATGGATAAGATACTGAGTAGACACATCAATGATGGAGCCCCCTTTCGGCATGATCCACCTTTTATAAACTTCCAGTTGTTGTTTTGACTTGCTTCGCTTTAACATTTAGGCATTACTCCATGTACACATCCTTTAATCTGTGTGGAGGTCCTGGATCCTGGGACCATCGGGTAGCAAGAGATCTTCTTTTATTCGACGCTTATCGAGCTTGATCCTGATACCATGAAATACTGTGGCTTGATTGTGCGACCTAGAGTCAGCTTTTAAATCCAATTGTATGTTGAAGAGATGCTTAAGACTTGCAAGAGAAAGATGTGTGTGCACCGGCGGCCAGCTAGGAGACCGCTTTCTGATCTAACTTCGGATGAAGCCTGTGGATCGATGATGCGATCAGTATTGAGACCCGAAAAGTAGTGGTAATTGATGCTTACTTTCTCCAAATCTAGAGTGTGCCCTCACACTATGCTAAGTCTTGCTACGGATTATATAATAATAGGCACTACGGGCGTGGTTCTGTGGCCCGCTTCTCCAACCGCGACGAGGCTTACTGCCCAGAGGTTCTGGCGTAAACTAGGCACGAGATTAGGGTTATTTATCCGCAGCGGCCTTAAACTGACCGCAGCTGACAAAACACCTGCGTATACCTAGTAGCAGCCATCGGAGAAGTGCGCCACTAGATCCGCCATTTCCGTTGCCTTCCCATGGTCATCTAGTGCCTATATCTGCCCAGGTAAATTCATTCTCTGGCATAGTTTTCATGTGCTGTCGCTGGCTACGCCCATACACTCGCTGGAAATAATTAATGAGTGAAGTTATTACATAAACACGTCAGTGACTTTGTTGCTAAGGCACTCATGATCCAAGGTAGACTGAGAAAACCGTTGGATGCAGAAAGAAAGCCATCAGGACGAAAGCATTGAGGGGACGTTATCCGTACATTGCGCTGCCATTGCCCGATTTCTCAAGTTTTTATGAGGCTCAAGAATCCTCGCCGTCTTGCACATACACACCGCCCATTCCCCGGGTCCGAAAATGGCCCTCATGACGCGTGGGCCTGGGCTGGATTTTAGCCTAGACTCACTAGGTTCATGCAGACGCCAAGTACCAAGGGCCATTGTACTTGCGCAATGCCTGTCTGCCGGCGCATTTCATAACCGTGGCGCTTCTTGGGGGTTGCATTCCGCCGCACTGGCTGGGTATTGAGGCGCTCTTGGTAGAAGCCAAGACTAATTGGCAGCCAAATACAATTGCTTGGTTGTTCTACCAAGGCTCTAAGGAACTCTTGTTTTTCATTTAAGGCTCATCGAGGCATACCCAACTTCAGGGACACTTGTTCAGGGACATCGCAGACCTATTCCTCTAGGAAAGTCTTCAATTTTGCCTTTTCGATTGAACGTATCGTCAATAATGGGGAGCACGCACCACCGACTGGCGGAGGAACAATACACCACGGACAAGTTCAAATATCCACTCCGGACGAATCTCGCCCGGCGGCCTAGCGAAACACCGCGGACGGCGTTGACTCGCGCCTTCGCTTTCGCGCTCCCCCCACTTTCATGGTCCGATAAATGCGGCGTTTCTCGGAGGTGGGTAGCGGAAGCAAGCAAGGTGATGGGCCCCAAAGAATTGCATCTAAGTAGGTAAAGTACGGTCTCGGTATGCATCCCGAGTCTATAACCCGTCGGGCTGGCTGACTGACACACCCTCTTTCAAAACTGAATCAAGCATTCTGCGCGATGGGTGTCCGAAAAGAGTGGCGATACCCTGCCGAAGTCCTGGATCTCTGTATGCTTGCATGATGCAAGAGGCTCTCGGGTCTTCGGCCCTTTCGCTCGCCTTGCCTTCGACCTCGACGTTTCATCCTTTATGATATCTCTGTGCAGCGACAAGAAATGGAAGGTGTTTCTGGGGGCGTGTTATCTTTGTGTTGATATGTCTGACGATGAGTGCATGCCAAGAGATGTCGCCAAGATCTCAAAAGCTGAGACCAAGGGACCAAACGACTCGGGACCACCCAGTTCCCACGTCAACTGAGTACCATATTCCATCTGAATGGAATCATCAGTGTTTGCGTTTCTGGGGTTTTGCGGAGATGAACAAAGCTTGGCAAAAACGTGTTAGCCAATGTATTGGCATTGTCAACGAGACTTGAGGTGATGAATATGCTTTGAAAATCGTAACCCGCGCATTCCATTCGCAACCACACGGAGAGCCCCCAAGGTCCAACAAGGCAGGAGCTCGGAGTGCTCCGACAACCCACTTCGCAATCTACAAACATACTGATGAATACCGTCGTTCCAAGTGGTTGAGATGCCTCAATAAGGAAGCCTTCACCTCGTTAGATATATCCGGGGGAAGTGGACTAGGGGTTGATGTAAACGGCTAGAGTGGACGAGTTGTCCAGGGTGTATCCTCCTTCTCCCCCCAAAGAACTGTCGACATGGCCCCACGTCTCCGCACCCTTCTCTCCTCTCCACGGGGGATACGGAAGGCATTGGATACCTCCGCACTCTCCCACACACGGCACCATCATGGAGTTATCTAAGCGCCTCGTGGGGCCATAGATATGTGTTGAGGCTAAAAGGCGACTCGTTTCTCCTTACTCTCATGGGAAAACACCGAGAGAAGAGGGACACCACGCGTCTTGTTTCCTTTCTTCTTCTTGTCCAACTATTGTTCATCCTATCCGTTCGTAACGGCGTGTGTGTGCGTATTATTTGCGGAAACGCTGCCGGAATCATGGGTTCCAAGAGGTACTTTGGCCTCACGGGCAATGCTCTCAACAATCTGAGAATTGCTCTCATCATCGCGCCCAGCTTCATTCTTTACGGGTACAACATTGGCGTCGTCGGTGGCCTGCTGACGGAAGAAGACTGGGTCAAAACGTTCCCCGAGATCGACACCGTCAACACAACCGGAGCCCAGAAATCGGCCAATTCGACACTCCAAGGCTTCATCGTCGCCACCTTCACTATTGGCGCAACTATCGGCTCACTATCTTGCTCCTGGACCGGCGATATCTACGGCCGCCGCAACATCATTTTTGTCTCCGCCATCATGACGCTTATTGGCGAAATTCTCATGGCAGCTGCTTTTGGCCTCCCTCAATTCGTCGTTGGCCGTGTTCTCACCGGTCTCGGCATCGGGCAGCTTAGCTCCATCGTCCCAGTCTGGCAGTCCGAGACGTCTGCTGCTGCTAACCGCGGCCGACAAGTGGTCATATCTGGCGTGTTCATGTGCGTGGGCTACATGCTCGAATCCTGGATCGATCTCGGCTTCTTCCAATTCCACTCTGGTCCCATTACTTGGCGCCCACCTCTGGCCATCGCCGTGTTCTTCTCCATCGTTTTAATGGCCGCAATTTACTTCTTCCCGGAATCACCCAGATGGCTCGTCATGAAAGGAAGGTCAGAGCAAGCTCGCGCCGTGATTTCCGTATTGAAATCGCTTCCGGCAGATTCTATGGAGGTTCAGGCTGAGCTTTCCGGAATCGAGTATTCCCTCGAAGAAACAAAGAGCACACAGGTCTCCTTGAAAGATGTCCTCAAGATGGGCGAAGACAAGCTTTTGTATCGCTTCTGCCTGTGCATGTCGCTTCAATTCTTCCAACAGATGGCGTATGTTGTCCCCCTTCCAATAGCTTCTCATTGATAACAAGATGACTAACTCCGTGTTCAACAGTGGTTCCAACCTCGTCAGCGTATATGCACCAATCCTTTTCCAACAAGGCCTCGGTCTCTCTAGCCAGTACTCTCGCATTCTCAGCGGCGGAACCCTGACATGGAAATTCTTCGCCTCTTTCATCGCTTTCTTCACGATCGACCGGTTCGGGCGACGCGCTGCATTCATCGTCAGTGGCGCAGGAATGTCTCTTTGTATGATCGCACTCGCTATCGCAACATCATTCGGGACCGACAACTACCCAGCTCAGATTGCGGCTGCTTTCTTCATCTTTTTGTACAACACGTGGATCCCAATTGGCCTCATGGGAGCGAATTACCTCTACTGCACAGAGGTTGCGCCACTGCGTCTGCGTATGGCTATGAGTTCCATTTCGACGGCGAACCACTGGCTGTTCAACTTCCTCGTCATCATGGTTACGCCGGTTGCTCTCAACACCATTGGATGGCGCTACTATATCGTCTACGCCGTGATTGCGGCCGCTATGCCGGTGACAGTGTACTTCTTCTTCCCTGAGACGACGGGACGGAATCTCGAGGAGATTGATCTCCTGTTCCGTGAGTCGCCTTCGTGGATGGCTACAGTGAAGTATGCCAAAACACGACCGATTGCCATGCCGCAGGAGTTCAACTCCGAAAAGGGCGAGAAGGCAGACCACTTGGAGGGAGCTTGAAGTTGCGTTAACTGTACATATGTATTGTTGTCATTAGATTGGCTGTTAGAAGGCTACACTTTCAGTGGTGTTAGCGAGTGTCATTCATGATCTCCCTCACGGATCCATATCAATGGCCTGGGGTACGTGGCAGAGCCAATAACAATACAAACTTTCCCCATTGTCTCCTTCACTTCTGGAACTGCGTCAAGAACTACGCTCCCAACCTTCATCCGCGTGTCGTTTCGGAGCACCTCCTCTATCCCGTAGACTAGTAGACAGCATTGGCAGATGTGCCTGTATTCTCTCTCATTCTGCATGTTTGATCCTTTTTGATAGACCCGTGCAAGCGAAAGAAGAATGCTCTGATCAACGGGGAAGTTATTATTATTCTGACAAGGACGAACACCTTTTACCATCCCGCAGCCGGTGGGATAGGGTGGTACTCTCTGGGCCAGAGTACGCCTGTGGATACTTTTGCAATTTTGGATCAATCGGTGACCAATAACCATACCGACGCTGGCAATGATATAATCTAATTTTCTCGTGGCAAATGGCGCAAACTACGAAATCATTCGGTAAAAGTTCTCTACACTTGCGAAGTCATGTCTTTTCTATAACAACGTTCATCTGCATTGCTTTGAACAACCTGCCAGATTTCATCGGTAATGGCTCAATCTACCAAGCTTGGATGTCACTTGATCCGTCAAAAATGCCCTAAAGACCAAGTGGCAATTGGCTTCTTTCAATTTTCAATTCGGTTAGGACGGAATTCCTACCGATTAGTAAAAAGCTGTTCTAAGAACCACATATGTGTCGGATATCTGGTCGCCGAACCCTAAGTATCCTCAATACGACTTCCTCTAAGTACGCAAGGACTCACTTCAGAACGAGGCAACATCAATTAAAATATGCAGATACTCCATTCATTCAAAGCGACAGCCTGCAAATATACTGATTTCCGCTGTATTTGGCGAGATGGCTTGTTTACGACAAGCTCTCGGATGACTCCAAGAAAGGTGACTTCTATGAGCCTCAAAATCGAGATCGAAAACTGAGAACTCCGATAAAGAGGACTCCAACACATTAAGAATGGTCTCTTGTGGATGGGCTAGACGAAGGCGCATCCTCAGAGTGCGGTTGGACTCATTTTGCAGGTGACATCATTTGCGACAAGGTGTTATTGACGGCTTGCCCAGTCATTTATCTCAGAGGGGACTATCGACGAGGGGTCATGCAGCCCAGATCTGAGATCACAGATGTCGCGTTGGGCCAAGATTCTTAGCAGTCCAGCCAAGACTCTTGGCTTGGCTTGGCCTCAACTTGGCTTCACTTGGCTGCACTCGGCTCCAGTGCATACGTCGATCCACCCTTCAAGGGCCTGAACCTAGATCCAACATCATATTCAAGATTGCCTGGATATTCAACTTCAAGCTTGGCCTTGTGACCGTCAGAGAAGCTCGAGAACGACGCGCTGGAGGTAACGAGAGGTCAGGATAGAGGTGAATCTGTCTTTGGGCATAACCTCGGCGCGAGATCGGGGCGGATGACCCCTAAAATGGCAAGGTGACGGGTCGTTAGTGGTATCCGCTTCATTTCCCATCCGGTTTTCGCTCCTGTCCTCTCAACTCTTTTGCTCATCCTAAAGTCGTGGAACGGCTAGTCTATCCTCTCATATTAATTTGTCATTCTTTCATGGCCAAAGGTCCTTTCTGGCGGAATATCCGTCATCGCCATCGGCGAAGACCGTCACCAGTCGCCCCGAGTCCGATTGCCGAGGCTCATGATTAGACGAGTCGTTGAAGTTCGTCTCATCTTTCAGGCGATGATATCCCCGTCCGCCCACCCGCCCGCTACGCAACTTCCACAATTGATCCATGGTACAGTCAAGGTGGCAACTTACGCACATACGCGCATCTTTTGGCGAGGAACTCGCTGATAACGTATAAGCGGACATGGCCGCAATGTCCACACATGGCCCTCCTGCGATATGAACTGATGCGACAATACTCAGTGTTTTCCAATGGATTGCCAGGCCATACCCTGCTCATTACCTAAGGACCTCCCCTTTTCGCACCAAATGCCACAACAGCCTTCCTAACTTGCTTAGTCTTGGGTGTGGGACAGCCGCCCATGCGTCTGAATTGCCGGTTTCCCCGGCCTCTCTTGCGGCGCTGCATCGGGCCCATCCGCTTCCCCTTGTTGCCCACATACCGAGATCACCAGACTATCCCAATGTTATCTGCTGTTTAACGGGCTCCTTTTCATTTGCTCAACGGCTTTCTGCCAGCTTGTAATATGCACGCTACCCACCCTCTGCCTTCCGCACCTCCTCGACATGGATCGAGTTCCCGAAGCTTTTCTTGAATAGACTCAAACTACCCCGACATGTCCTAGTTATGCTTGATTTAGCTCCATTTAGCTCCTGCCAGATCCAGACTAGCCAGGTTCATTGTGAACCGCCCACATTTACGACCGGCGGAGACGTGTACTTTCAGACTTGCCATTGTAATCTCACCTTCTTGACGAAGGAATTGCTCCGTTCGGGCTTATCAGAGCCCTGTTAATGTTGGCCATGCAACCGTTCAATCATGATATTGACCGACAGAACGAAAACAAATCGAGTATTTATATAGCCCAAGTATCCGCGAACAATGATTATAATGCTTCTCTTCACTCCCATCCTCAGTCATCCCTCATCCCTCAGGTCTCTAGGTCAAAATGGTTGCCAAGGCTCTCTCCGTCGCCCTTCTCGCTGGTGCCGCTTCGGCCACTTGCCCTCTCTCTATTGAGATCAGCAACGCCGAGAACCACACCGTCAACGTCGCCGTTACCAACACCGGCAGCGAGGCCGTTTCCGTCTTCAAGGGCAACACCGTCTTCAGCGACCATGCCACCCAGGATCTCCTGGTGACCGATGCCGGTATGTAGATGCACGCTATTACATCATTGGGGATAGCATCTAACAAGAATCAGAGGGCACTGCTCTTCCTTTCGAGGGTATCTTCGTCAATTACAAGCGCACTGGCCTCGACGCCAAGCTCTTCCAGAAGATCGCTGCCGGCGAAACCATCACCGTCCCTGTCAACGCCGCCAAGAGCTACAAGCTCGACGGCATTGCCGACGCCAAGGTCACTGCCATCCAGGGCTTCCGCTACGCCGTTGGTGACAGCATCCCCTCCGCCTTCAAGGACTTGGCTTCCTGCGCCGATGTCACCTCCGGCGAGGTCGAGGTCACTGTCGACCAGACCACCGCTGCTGCGTAAGTCCTATTCCAACATTCGGTGCGAATAGCGACCCTCTTACTAACCTGACATCTACAGGGACCACATCTCCCGCAAGCGTGAGGAGCCCTTCAACTCCCGCATCCAGAAGCGCGCCATCACCTATTCGTCTTGCACCACCGCGCAGACGACCGCCCTGAAGACCTCCGTCACCGATGCCATCTCCATGGCCAAGGCCGCCTCCACCGCTGCAGGCACCTCGTCCTACTACTACACCACCTGGTTCAAGTCGACCTCGGTCGCCTCCAAGGTCCAGACCATCTACAACGACGTCGCCGGCGTGCAGACCACCTCCCCCAAGATCTCCTGCACCGACACCTACAGCGACTGCACCGACGGCAGCGCCCTCCTCTACACCGTCCCCTCGGACAACGTCATCGTCCCCTGCCCCAACAACGGCTTCTGGGGCTTCCCCGAGCTCGCCTCCCAGTGCTCCGGAGACGACTACGACCGCGCCGGCAGCATGCTGCACGAGATGACCCATCTCTACGGCACCACCGACTGGGCTTACGGCCCCACCGCCGCCCAGGCTCTGTCTGCCACCAAGGCTGCTGCCAACGCCGACACCTACGAGATGTACGCTGAGAGCGTCCGCCTCGGTGGCTGCACCACCGGCTAAGCGTGTTCGTCCTTATGACCTACATGCATAGTTTGGTCTGGGCGCTGTTCCCTTTTGGGGATGAGAGCCCTTCCTTCTTTCAATGTCTATAATTCAGTTGACGGTCCGGGTAGAGTGGGAACTACTGCGGGATATTTATATGCCTAGGGGGAGCTTGATCGGGGAATGGCTTGATGTGAGCTGAGTGCTAGAAGTAGCCTATGAAGTAACGGTTGAACTCCTGAAATCTTTTCACTATCGCAAGTGATTACTTGACTGTGATACATGCACTCGAAGAAGAAGTCTTTTTTATCAGGTTGTAGACTAGGCGTATGAGATCCCGAATGTTCCCAGAAACCATGGTTCCTCAACAAGTAGTCCGAACTAGTATGTCTTTGTGGTTGTAGTTCCAATCGCCTTCCTGCCTGATTCCAATTGCGCCCATTCCCATTGTCGCTTGTTTGTCCCCACAGTCTCCAGAACTCATAGATTATCAGATCGGATTTTCTCAATCGGTTTCATTCAGCGCAATATCCAGACCATCCGACTTGTAATAGTAGAACGTTCAGTCGCGAAATCGGCTCATCCATCTTGCATTGGCGGTCTCCTCCTGCAGCAACCCACCCTTCCATGCCACTTCCATGGCGTCAATCGTGTTCGCTCTGACCTCAGACGTGCAGTATTAAACACTCATGAAGCTTTTTGTATGGAGAACGGCGAGATTGGCAGTTATCAATTGAGCGTGCGGTGGTGAAGTTGCGTTAGCCGCAGAGTTCACAGACTACTTTGGTTATCTGCACATCTTGCCGAAACCTTACTTGACCATTGAGCTTATAAGCTTTCTCTTTGTTCAGATAATTTTATGTAAATATTTGACATTGAACTCGGAACAGACGATCTTGTAGGAGCTTTGGTTGATTGTCGCTGCGAATTCTCCTAAATCCGAACTCTGAACAATCAACAGGGCTTTCTCGCCGAATGTTTGCTGGAAATAGATATGATCTGCAAGGTTCAGTCTTGTTTTTGTGTCAAAAAAGCTTAGTAAATTGCCGACCCATCTGGTCGCCAGCATCACCGTGAACCCGATCTCGTATTTCTTCCTGGTCGCCCTCGCTTCAATGTGCCGGTTTTCTCAATGCACTGCGGACGACACTAGAAGTTCGAGGAATGCTCGTGAGATTGTACCATAACGTCTTCCAGGCAGACCAAAGCCTCCATGTCACGAAGACGAATGCTATCAAATTGAACCATGAACAAAGTTCTTGAGCCCCGTTATCAAGAGAAAAGCTCGGTATATGTCGTCGGCAATAAGATAAGATTTTCGAGTCTTCCAATTGTCAAACAGATGAATGCTCTCTTCGGTTATGACGGTGACAGCCGTTGCCTGGGCTAAGCTCTCAAAGACCTGGAGCCAACAGACCTGGTTTGGACGACATCTCAGAACAGCCTTTCGATGGCATATACTCTACGTATATGTTCCTTCCATTTTCTGAGACGGAGCTCTCTCGATGCTTTCTGGACTGTCATCTTGAACGTGAGCGACGCAGAATCGCAAGGAAGAGAAACACGCTTCGTTTTCGCGACTCAACCGCATTCGGCTTTGGAAGGAATTAACAACTGTTCAGTGGGTCCAATCAGATGTGATCGCCTCCACCGGAAAATACCACAGGCCTCGTCATTTTCCGATGTGCTGCCAAGACTAATAACGAAGAGTGGTCGGATGGTTTCGCAGCCGGACTGGGAACGTAGCTATTCCCAATTTCCCCTGAAAGAGGAAATTCCCCAATTCCGGTGGCTGACTCAGCTCATACCGCGCAAAGAAAACGAGTAGAAAGAGAGAAAAAGCGGCTCTCAGGGGTAAAGCGGGGTGGACAAAAGCGCCCTTGCATGTGGGAAACGGCACTTCCGGGGCCCCGGGAGACCATTCGCGGGCGGCGTCGCGCCGGCCGACTGGGCGTTTATCGTGCGCGTGAAGCTACTAACGGCCGCCTATGATTTGACTGATGGAAGACGAACAGTAATGCAAGTGATCAACCTCAAGTTGAACGATCGGACAGCTGTCAGCTTGTCACCTCTCATGATCTGTTGGCTGTTCCTGTTCGCCCGATCGGAGGGCCAACCGCCGGTCGGCACTCCCAGGCCGCCGCCATGTAACGCTGGCTGCAACGCACGGCACCAACCAACGTCCAAGACGCACGAAATGCTTTTAGCCAGAGTTTCAGAATGTTCGACCTCGGCAGCCCGCTCAACCACTCGCTCTACGCTCTGTACGGCTAGTTGGGCAGACTGCTATGGTGTTACAGTGGTACACTAGAAAAAACAAAGTTTTTGCCCTGAGGAACCGCTCTCCGCCAAGGTGGAAACGAAACCGTGGGGGGAGGAGGAGGAGGATGAGGAGGACTCTGGAGGGTGGCACGGGTGGGCAATGGGAGGCCTTTCACAACTGCGCTGTTCCTTGAAAGGGGTTTGGCGGCTTCGCGAAAGATAGTTCGCGAACATGCGATTGTGAAAGACCGAAAGAGAGAGAAAAGAAAGAATGCCTTACTCCGATCGCCACAGTTCCCTCAGACCAACCGGCCAACCAACATGCCATAGACGAACCATCGCGTCCCGTCCAGTCAGCTCCCCAGGGTTCCGTCACATAGTAAAGTTCATCCTCGTCGACCAATCCCCAGCAATTCCACGAGAGCACGGCATCTTTTGTGAGGCATAACTCTGTAGACGGGCTTGTCATCCGCGCCATCGTGGCCACTCACTGCGCCATGCTCCCCCTCTCCCGCAAAAGCCAAGACTCCCAAGAGCCCAAGTTGGGAAAACCCCAATATGGCAGTCATTCGCCCAGTCCGATCTCCCGTTGCTTGAATGCAGCTGCAGCATAGCAAGACGTAAGTGCCCAGCTCCGTCCCGGGCGGCCCGGCGCAAGAGGCATCCTTGGATTCAAATGGAACCCAGGAAAACCTTCCATTGCTGTTGGCCCGCCCTTCTAAGAATAGGGGGCTCGTGCTGGGTGCATGTTCGCAACTCTCACATACCGACAGGGCTGCCGCCGCAGCAGACGCACAGAATTTGGGAACCCGTCTTTGCCGCTCGGGGCTCAGGGGTATATCTGACTGCATGGAGCACAAATGCACCTCGTAAGCCTATCAAAGAGAACATGCCGATATCTTTCCATACCTAGACATGCTGCAGCCTCGAGCACCAAAGAATCCTGAACAACTCATAGGGAGAAAAGTTGAACATCAGACCAAACCTTTGGGTTCGCGGCACCTGGGTGATCCCTGCCGGCAGAGGTCGTCAGCCCCCCTGCTCCGAGTCATTCGCGCGCCTGTTTGCCGTTGACGTTGGTCCCAGCGGCCCCAGAAAAGCAATTAGTTTGCTTCGTCAACATGGGGCTATGGTGAACTCTATTGTAGTGCTCCGTAAGGGAGGTGGCTCCTCAACTCCGTAAGGTGGTTGTGAACAGTGTTGGCCGCGAGGGGGTCGTACGACGTCGAAGTTATTTAAGCAAACCGAGCCGTCACCCCAATCCCCGAGAGCTGTTGGCTTGCTAGCTTAGCCTCGAGCTGAAAATCTTTTCCAACTTTACTACATTCTTTTGCATCTAGTTCGTTTCTACTATTCACAACAGCATCATGTCATTCGCTCAACTCTCGCTCGCGGCCATGTTGGCCGTGGGCGCTTCCGCCGCGCCTTACTCTGCGCGCAACGTCAACACCTCTGGCGTTGTCGCATCCACCTATTTCGCGGGTTACCACGCGAACCGCGGATTCCCCGTCTCCGCCATGCCGTGGGACAAGTACACCGACGCAAAGTATGCCTTCGCCGAGACCGCCGCCGACGGCAGCCTCAACCTCACAAAGTCGGCTCCCGACCAGCTTCCCGCCTTTGTCGCGGCCGCCAAGGAGCACGTATGTTACCCGTAGATCAACTTTACTATCCAACACAGTATCTAACACCTCTCCGCAGAATGTCAAGGCCCTCGTCTCCATCGGAGGCTGGACCGGCAGCCGCTATTTCAGCACCGCCTTCGGCAGCGCGGAGAACAGAACCGCCTTCGTGAAGACCTGCCTCGACTTTGTCGAAAAGTACAACCTCGACGGCCTCGATTTTGACTGGGAGTACCCCAACCGCCAGGGCCTCGGCTGCAACACAATCGCAAAGGACGATACCGCAAACTTTGCCTCCTTCCTCACCGAGCTCCGCCAGAAGCAGACCAAGCAGCTCTACCTCACCGCCGCCACCAGCCTGAACCCCTGGAACAACGCCCTCGACGTCGCCAGCACCAACGGCACCCTCTCCTCTTTCGCCAGCTCCCTCGACTACCTCATGGTCATGGGCTACGACATCTACGGCGCCTGGGCTGCTACCGGAGGCCCTAACGCACCCCTTGCCATGACTTGCGACGCCCGCAACAACCAGGGCGGTATCAAGGAGGGTGTTGAGAAGTGGATTGGCGCCGGCATCCCCGCCAACAAGCTCGTTCTCGCCGTCGGTGCCTACGGCCACGGATTCTCTGTTAACTCTACCAACGCCTTCGCCTCCCCTGGCGTCTTGAACGCCTACCCCGTCCAGAACAGCACCAACCGATTCCAGGGCAGCAGCTGGGACGACGACCCATCAATCGACGAGTGCGGTGCCGCTTCTCCTCCTAGTGGAACGTACACCTTCTGGAGCATGATCAAGGAGGGCAAGTTCCTCGACGAGACGGGCAAGCCTCGCGACAGCATTGCTACCGGATACGACAACTGCAGTCAGACTGTAAGCTCCCATTTCCCCCCCTAAGTCTCATCCTTTGACATGATCTAACATGATGAATAGCCCTTCCTGTACAACGAGACTGCTCAGGTCTGGGTTTCCTACGACAACGTCCAGTCTTTGACCGCCAAGGGCAACTACGTCACATCCAACAAGCTGGCTGGCTTCGCCATGTGGGAGGCTGGTGGTGACTACAACAACATCCTCATCAACGCCATCCGCTCTGCGGTCGGCTTGTAAGGGAGTGATTGCAGTCGAGCGTGCATTGGTTAGATAAAAGGTCTCAGCGACAAGTTGTAATAACATCATCCATGAAGTACATACCATTTCCTTCTCATACCTTGTTACACCACATTAGTGTTCATGTATCCACCATAAAAACTTCAAGTGGCCTGCAGCAGTGCCCGAAGCAGTTTACAATATTGCCTGCATTAGTCTTCAATCTTATAGTTGAATCGGTGCCTGTCAAAACAGGTTTGCCGGGCGCCTACCGGTGATGCTGTGTGATGCTTAACCAGCTCAAGTACCTAGATAGGCATGTAACCAAAGAGACACGACCACGATAGCTACCCAGCTCCCTCCTAATCCTCTTCTATCTCTACCAAAAAGGTTTACTCATCGCGGAAAATGATAGAAGAACCTTCTGAGTGATGGTCGATATCTCTCTCGACTTCTCGAACCTGGTGGAACAAAGGGCGAATATCAACAAGATAAGAAGTGTCTCGTCTCCATTGTCTTGCTATTCTGTAGGTTGATGCATCAAGAGGCAACAACCTAGGTAAGACTGCGAGGCTGTGTGGCCTATACAGCGCGCTCCTCATGAGCTCGTACCGACAGGAATCTCATATTGGAAAGAGGCAGCCTTTTCACGAAAGCTCCTTCCTTGAGCTGCTTTATGAGTGCCTGCCTAGATTCGACTCGAGTCGAGAACGTCGGCTGCCTCAGCGAAGCGAATATAAGATTGCCTCACTTTTTTCAATGAGCAACAATTCTGATCACCTTCACCACTCACATCACTCTCACAATTTCACAAATATCTTGCAACTCGTTCTTCTTCACCATCGACTCAAAATCCCACGACTCCACGGGTCCAAGAATCCTCCTTCTAAGTTCTTCGACACCACGCATTTGATACTTACCTTACTTTCACAACTCATATCCACCTCTCGCAGTAAGTATCACGGCAATCTCATCTCCTCAATTCTCACCTCGCCCGTCTTTCTCACTTACACATCCACATTTCATTCACTCTCATCACTGCAAGCCATCCACTCACCGTATTCTACCAGAAACTCGCAACATCAACACAAAATGCCTCCCAAGACCGCCGCATTCGAGGCCGCCGCCACCCTCAACCTCACCGACGGCGAACTCAAGCTCGCCCTCGCAATGATGAAGCACGTGGACCGCCCTACCACCACCGTCCTCGAGAAGATGGCCGAGGAGGCCGGCCTCTCCGGCGCCTCCAGCGCCCGCACCCTGCTCACCCGCGCCGCTACCAAGCACGGCTGGTTCGCCGGCGGCGGCAGCAGCAACAGCACCGATGATGGCTCCGGCTCCATCCCTACGCCCCGCCCCAAGAAGGCCGCCACCCCCCGCAAGAAAAAGATCTCCGAAGTCGAGGAGGGCGCCGAGGAGCAGGGCACGCCTACCAAGAAGCGCGGCCGCAAGAGCAAGGCGCAGAAGGCTGCGGAGGAGGCTGCTGCCGCTGAAGCTGCTGAAGCTGCTGCTGAGAAGACTGTGGATGATAAGGAAATGAAGGAGGATGGTGATGGTGCTGTCAAGGAGGAGACTGGTGATACCGATGGCGCCAAGGAGGAGGATGTCGAGCAGAAGTGAGATGGACGCAACCACATTGGGAACTTTACTTTGTTCGTTGGGTTTGGCAGGATGGATGGATGGGCGACTGCTCTTTCTCACTCTGGATTGATGATACTCTCTCTCTTGGCTTGGACAGTTGCTGTCTAGCTGCATGGTTGCGACGTATGGTACTGAGCCCAACATGAGGCTACATGGTACTGGAGGGAATTGCTTTACATGAGGTATTTCGAGAACAAGACATTAGTAAAGACTTTCAACTTGAATCGATTCGTACAAGGTGGACAGCTACCTTCCATAAGTCATTAAGCCATCGTGATTACCTGCGTAGAAAACCTCGCCTCTCACCATGGTGGATGGAGTGGCGGGTCACAGAAAAGTGCCCCCCTGAAGCTGCAATGATTTTAACTTTGACATTTGTCGAATTGGTTTGGTATTGACGTACATTATCTCCGCATCAGCGTAGATTAAAAAAAGGAAAACCCATTAACGCGCAGTGACGCGCTTTGGCGTCGACCGCGGGAGTCATGACATCATCTGCCCTCTGGCCTTCAATGCCATTTCAAAAGTCGACGCTATCCTCACCAGAATCACCCCTTAAAACAAATTGAGCAGTCGCAACTGACAACTGTGCTTACGAAGTCGCGATTTAATCCGTAAAGACCCAAAGAGACCCTCGCAATGACACCGCCAAAAGAATCCGCATCCAGCAACTCTGATAACGAAGCCGCCGACACTGGCACGAAGCGCAAAGCCTCGGAAGCCTCACAGCCCGAACATAACCAAGACGATGAACCCGACACGAAAAAGCCCAAAACTGAGAATCCAAAAGCGACGGTAGACTGGCTCCTAAGCGACGAGGCCTTCTCCCTCGCCTTCCCCTCGCTCCTACAAGGCCACGGCGAAATCGACTGGGACGAAGGCCAACATCGCAAAGACCCACCCCCCGACTCCGCCGGGAAGAAAGCCAGTACGACAAAGGCCTCAAAGAAGAACGGCAACGACGAGAACGACGACGATGAAAGCGATGGAAAGGAACCGCGCCTAACTTACCCAGACTCCACCCTAACCCCCTTCCAAAACCTCGTCGCCGCCCTCCTCCTAAGCAAACCCATCTCCCACCGCCTCGGCCTCCGCACCATCAACACGCTGCTCAACCCGCCCTTTGGCCTGCGCACGCCGCAGGACCTCAACGAAGCTGGGTTCGAGGGGCGGAGGAAGGTGATGTGGGAGGCGAGGACGCAGCATAAGGAGAAGACTGCTGTGCAGTTGGGGGATTTAGTTGAAGGGGTGAGGAAGATTTGCGGTGGGGATGGTGATGGCGGTGAGGGGAAGGAAGACGAGGGAGATGTTGAGAAGATGACTGCGTTGAGGGAGATGGTCAAGGGGATGAAGACAGAGGAGGCGCAGAGGAAGGTTGAGAAGGTGTTGACTGATGGGATTAAAGGCGTTGGACCGACTGGCGCTGGGATCTTTTTGAGGAGAGTACAGGAGGAATGGGAGGAGGTGTTTCCGTATGCTGATCAGAGAGCTCTTGAAGCTGCTGTCAAGTTTGGAGTCATTCAGGAGGGTGACGGTGCGAAAGAGTTGGCGGATGTGGTTGAGGGGGATCGGGGGAAGTTTGTGAGGATGCTGGATGTGCTTGTTGGGATTCAACTTGAGAAGAAGATGGACGAGGCGCTGAAGATGGCGAGAGGTGACGGGGAATAGGTCACCGGTATGGAATTTGTTGGGTTCTTTTCGTAATTTGTCAGCTGCTCTCAACCCGGTCTCAATGATATCCTTTCCCCGATTCCAGATGCAAATTTCCTTATATGCCGCTGTGCCTTACTTTGCTTGATGCTTCCTCATTTTCTAGTAACGCGGGTTCTCGCCATATCCCTGGTTCTGTTGATAGCCCTGATTTCCGCCATAGCCTTGGCCACTCTCATGGCCTTGATTACCCCCGTAGCTCTGGTTACCCCCGTATCCCTGGTTTCCTCCATAATTCTGACCCTGCCCTTGTCCGTAACCTTGGCCCTGGTTCTGGTTGTAATTTTGGTTGTAGTTCTGACTTTGGCCGTAGTTCTGGTTCTGACTTTGACCCTGGTACTGATCCGAGTGGTACTGCTGGTACGAGGATGGCGGCTGGTTCTGATCAGGTCGGTATTCCTGATGTGATTGATGCTGCTGCTGCTGATGTTGCTCAGGTCGGTACTCCTGGCTCGGAGGAGGGTTGTACGACTGCTGATGCGAGCTCTGTCCACCATACTGCAGCGATGGAGGCGGCGCGTAGTTGCCACCCTGGGACTGGCCCGAGTGGTGCTCACCACCAAGCTGAGATCCCGCCGTCGGCGCCCCGACGCTAACATTCTCATTGCCGATATCATCCGGCACGTTGATCTTGACCTTGGGAAGGTACTTTTGCACCTTTTGCTCGACAATGTTCTGGACAAACACCCAGCTCTCGCGCTCGAACTTGCGATGGCCACCGTTGACGACGCCAAGAATGCTCTCGCGCAGTGTCTCCTGCACCTTACGCACCAGGGCCCGGATCTTGTTGACCAGCTTCACCTTGATATCATCTCCGAATCCGCGGTCCGCGTGTCCGCTAGCGTCGCGGTCGAGCTGGGAGTCAAAGGGGTTTCCTCCGAGAATATTCTCCAGAGGTCGCTGAAAGGCGTCTGGCAGGAGCTCAAAGAGCTGCTTCTCGATGGCACCGAGGATCTTGCGGAACTCCAGACGGACTTCCCTGTGCACCTTTGCCAGACCCGTGCTGAGCTTGTCGCTGATGACCTTTGAGAAGCCACCCCTCTCGCCCTCGCCCTCAGGACCGTCGCGATCACCGATGCCCCGGCTACCCTCCTGTGAACTCTTCTTGTTTCCAAATAAGCCTCCAAGCCCCTTGACCAAATCCTTGACCTGGTCCTCAATCTCGCCCTTGACGCCGTCGCCGAGGTCCCGCGTGCTCGTGTTGCCGCGCAGCCACCGCTTGATATGCTCCAGCGCAATCTTGGTGAACTGCTCAGCAATAGGCGCATGTTGCTCCCTTAGCTTCATACCGACCTTCTCCTTGATCTCGGGGCTGATGACTCGGGCCTTCTCCTCGGGGTTCCGCGCGGCGTCCTTGACGGTGTTGCTGAGAACGCCGAGGAGACCGTCGAGCTCGAAGCCCTGGCCGCCGCCGCCTGAGCCCTTGTTCTTCTCCAAGTGGTCTTGGACGACGTTGATGGCGGAGGAGAGGAAGCCCTTTGCCCCACCGAATGAGTCGCTGTGGCTGATGCCGCGACATTGGGTCTCGGGACCGCCGCCTCCTCCACCACGGGCCTCGTCGGTCAGGTTGAAGATGTCGCGGAGGTCATCGCCTGCTTCGTCTGTGATGACGCTGAAGCTGCGGGTGAGCTTGCCAATCTCATCTGCGAAGGGCAGGGATTGGATGCCGTAAGCGTCGGGTGGTGTGTCGTTCAGTCCTCTCGAGCCATCGCCTGAATTCTTGTCCTTGTTGAAGAGTGACCGAAAGGCGTCAACAACCTGGTCTTCAAGGCTGTCGATGGTTCTCGTTTGGAAAGTGTCGATCTCAGACGCGATGCGGGGCTGGATCTGTGGAGCGAGAGAGTCAACATACTCGTCGACCTTTGTCATCAAGACGTCGGGGAGGCCACGAGAGTTGGACATCGTTGCGGTGGTAAGGGGTGGGGGATTTGGAGATGAATGGCTAGCTTAGGAGGAGAGGCAAGGCACAATAAAGGTGACCGTTGAGCTCTCGAATGGTGCTAGCTTGGGGGATGGTCGGCGGCCGGTCCCGCTTGTGCTGGTGCTGGTGGTGAGGCAGCCGGAGGCAGCTGAGCTGAGCTCCAGCTGAGCTGTCACGTGTGACGCCATCGCCATGGCGGGGTTGCGACTGCCCAGACGGCTGACGTCAGGTTCGGCACGGACCATCCGTGAGGGGTTGACAGTACGTATCTTTCAAGAGCTCTCACTGAGCTCTCACTCACCCACTCACTCCCTCACTCACTTATGAATCCCCTTCTCATAACACACATACCCATGAGGTCCAAGCGAATGTTGAGCTGTAAGAGACCAGTCTTGATTCAAATCCTTACAAATGAATTCATCTCATGGTAAAATCAACGCAAGTCTCACCACCTACAGATAATTTGAGCACAAGAGGGCCGTCTAAGGGTGCAAGCACGAGCCAGGCGATGTAGAGAGCATTGATGATAAAGCCGGTTGAACTCAGGTCTGATTAAGGCATGTTATTGGCATTCACATAGAAGCATTCGAGAGCCCTTCACTTCAAGGCAGCAAAGATCAGCTTCTTGTAGTCCTCCACAGCAAGCTCGAGATCCTGAACAGTGATGCGCTCATCGGCCGAGTGAGCCACAAGAATAGTCCCAGGTCCGTATAAGTAACGCTTGTGGGTTCCGTTCAGGCGCGGCACATCCGTGTAATAGTTCACCACGGTGGTGTTGAAGCCTGCTTGTGTCAGTTGAGGCCGTTCCAGCAGAACAACGAGGGCAAAAAGCATACCTTCAACATCATAGTCCAGACTCACTGGCAGACCATACCCAGTAAACGTCAAATTGACATACTCCGGCGTCACCTCCGACACTGCCTTTTGCAGAACATCCTGAATCCCCTGCAAATCCTCAGTCGCAGCCCGAATCGACGCCCTCCCCGACGCGCTCTCCGGAATCACATTCGTCGCGACCCCGCCCTCAATCAAACCCACGTTCAACGTGGTATTCCCAAACTCCTCCGTCCATGGCAACTTCGTATCCTGAATCTTGTCTAAAGCGCGCACGAGTAGGTCAATTGCGCTCCGGCCGTACTCGGGATACCCCGAATGCCCCGCGACGCCGTCGGCTGTGATATTGAACCCCAGCACGCCCTTATGCGCCCGGACGAGGGTATTCTCCGTTGGCTCGCCAAAGATGACGGACTCCCACGTCAAGCCCAGCTCATTCGCGGCACCCATTCCGTCGCCTCCAGATTCCTCTCCGACGACGTATAACAGCGCAACATCGCCTTCGACAATCTCCCCGCTCGCGAGGAGCTCCTCCACAGCGATAATCTGCGCTGCGACACTTCCTTTCGCATCGGAGGTTCCACGACCGCGGATCTCGTCGCCGGAGCGGGAGTACGGGATGTAAGGCGGGACGGTATCAAAGTGCGATGTGACGAGGACGCGGGCTTCGCGGGCGGTGCCGGGGTAGGCGAAGACGTTTTGGCGGGTTCCTTCGACTGTTTGGAGCTCGACCGTGAAGTTTGTCTCGAGGTAGCCTTTGAGAGCCTGCGTTCCGAGGGCTTCGGATTTTGTTGTCGAGTCGGCTTCGACGAGGGTTTTGTGTAGGCTGAGAAGGGATTCGGTGTAGGATGCGGCCCAGGCCGATGAGGCGAGGGCGCAGGTGAGTGCTGCCGGTGAGAGTGGCTTCATTGCGATGGTTCTTCACATGAAGTCGCTCTGAAGATGTTGAAGATTGGTGTAACGAAACCCAGTGCCACGAGGTATGGCTGGAAACGGCCCAAGGCAGTAGATATGAGCGTTGGAATGCTTTTATCATTCATGGCCGGTATGGCGCCAGAGACACTTGTGGGGTACGCACAATCCCAGTTCCGAAGGTCACGTCGGAGATGCACCACGATAAGAAAGTCTGCGTTACTTTGAGAGGGGTTGGTGCTGCGCCAAGGTGATAGACAGGTAATTCCAATGCGGGAGATCTTGGAACAGGCAATTACTGCATCGCAGACGTTAACACTGAGGAGGGGAATTCGTATGATCTTCTCCGATCCATCCTCATCGGTGGTGGTTTCGGAGCTTTTCGTTCAGTGATTGCCGTGTTCGGTCGGGATCCCACGAAGCGGGGTGATGGAGACCGACCGTGTGGCCCGAGGATGTATGGAGTCGGGAGCAAAGCCGAAGGTTGGGGAGGTCAAGGGGCCGATGTCAGATTAGCTCAATCCATCGGGCATTTGTCTCATTGTGAATATCGATATTTGAAAGTTCATTCTCGAGATGTAATACGGGCAGCCAATTACTGTACTCAATTGCTGATAACAATGTGTCGCACAAAGGCTTAACTACTTAAGGTACTCAGAGTTTCGTTGGTCAAGGGCTTGGTCACAGTACATTTCATAGAGACTGCAGAAAAGTTGAGAATCCCCTCATCATCCTCTTCTGTAGCTCAAGTTTAGCTCAAGTACCGCTCCATGGAAGAATAGTTAGACTATGATTCAATAGCTGAATTGAACTTTGACAAAGTTTGTTACTTGTTGGGGAATTCCCATGTTATATCCAGCTGCCCAGCCATATTTCTAAGCAAAAACAGCCCCTTGGTGACTAATGCCGAAAGTCTGTGCGCCGCCGGCACTGAGGATGGCTCTTTTTTGCACAGCTTAAAGTCTTTAATGACCAAGACTGTTCGTCCGCGGAAATAACTTCGTGGGCAGATGCGATTCACTGGGGGATTTTGCAGAGTCTCGTTGTTTCTAAGCGCAATTCTCAGCGCCATAAGCCTATATTTCAGTCAACCTCTGTTCTCGTCCATGGCGTCTGCCCACTTGAGCACGCGATTTCTCAGCAACAGCTTGAATGCCAGGTTACTAATCCCACGTGTTGTTTCAACATCTCCTCCTCTTGGCTTAAATTCGTCTTTACTCCGTCATTCATTTCGAGGGTATCACTCTGAGAAACACTCTCAACATCGTCGTCTATTGGCTTCAATCTCAGCTATAACTTCCCCGCGCACTCAATTGAGACCAATATCCTACACAGCAGCAATGGCAGGCACCATTCGGGCTCTCGTCTCTCAAGGCGACAAGACCGCCAAAGTCCAAGAGGTACATGATGTCATTCAGATGCACCTCAACTTGTCCTCCTCGTCACTAACCACCATCCCAGGTCCCTAAGCCTCAACCCGGCCCTGGCGAAATCCTCGTCAAAATCTCCGCCGTAGCCCAGAACCCAACGGACTGGAAAGCCACAGCCGGCGCTCCCGCAGGTCGCACCGTCGGCTGTGACTTTGCCGGCACCGTCGCCGACCCCAACGGCTCCTCCCTGAAAGAAGGCCAGCGCGTCGCGGGCTTCGTCATGGGAACCAGCGACGACCCGCCCCGCGGCGTCTTCGCGCAGTACGCCGTCATCGAGAGCAGCCTCGTCTTCCCCATCCCCGAGTCCGTGACGGACTCACAGGCTGCGGTTATCCCCTTGGCCTTTGCTACCGCTGTTCAGGCGCTGTTCCAGCGACTTGGACTTCCTGAGCCCACGAGCCCGAGTAAAGAGGCGCTTCGGGTGTTGATTAATGGCGGAACGGGCAGTGTTGGGTTGTATGCCATTCAGCTGGCGAAGGAGGCTGGATTGTATGTCATTGCGACAGGCGGCAAGAAGAATCACGAGCTCCTGAAGAGTCTCGGTGCGGATGTGGCGATTGATTACCGCGATGCCGACTGGATTGAGCAGGTCAAGAAGGCTGCGAAGAATAACCTCAAGCACGTCTTTGACGCCATTAGCGAAGTCGAGACTACAAAGGCTGTTGCTACGGCGCTCTCCCCTGAGGGCGGCCACGTTGTCTGCATTCTGCCGCGCAAGGCGAAGGAGGTTGGCGCTCCTGAGGGAGTCAAGGTCGAGAGCACATTGGTGTACTCGGTCTTTGGAAGGGCTCTTACGTACGGAGCCTTCGACAACATTGATGGTGAGAAGCCTGAGGATAAGAAGTTCTGGGAGAAGTACCTAGGACTCCTGCCTAAGTGGTTGGAGGATGGTTCCATCAAGCCGAACCCGCAAAAGGAGTTTGGTGGTCTGGATGATATCAACAAGGGCTTTGAGTTGCAGGCCAAGGGCGGTGTGAGTGCTGAAAAGCTGGTCTACAAGATTGTTTAGACTACTCGAAAATTGAGAAAACAGAGCAATTGAAGTTACTGACTTGTGACTTTGGCTGTGAATATCGCACGTGATCATATGAAATGATGAATATAATGTGAATACTCCTTCACCACCATGTTTTCCTCTTTTGTTATTTTTGTTCTACCTCAAGGTCGCTCTTGCCTTTGGAACGGTCCTCTCTTGTTCTTTCCTCGAGAATTAGGGCTTTCCTTTCTCACCACCTGGACCCTTTGAACTTCCACCTTTCCCCACCCATTCTCCCAATCTCAACCTCGGCCTCTTACCTCCAAGCTTTCTTTCACCCTTCCTCTCGTCTGGCTTCTCGACCTCGACTTCTCGACTCAATTAACCAATCAATCCATTGTCCTGCCTGCCTTTTCTTCCTGCAACAAGGGCTCGATCATCTCACCTTGTATCAGTCATTGTCTCCGGATTCCTATCCATCAATCGCTATAAAAGCTTTCAGCGATCTGACAAATCGACGTAAGCGATCATTGCTGTCCCTCTCCCATCCACGCCTCTTTCATATGCTGGCCGCCTTATCCCTTCAGCATGTCATCTTCTCACGGCCAATCTCTGTGGGAGCCGGTGGTCACCTTCACCGTCCTTCTGCCCCCCATTGAGCAATACTCGATGGCAGGGAAGGGCAGTGAAGGAGGCTACTGGGCTCTCCACGATCCCAACACTTATGCCAGCTGCAAGAATCAGCAAGAGCGACAGAAAGCCGAGCAGTGCCTGGCTTGTGGCAACCCTTCCACCCGGAAGTACCGCTGCCACTGCAAGGCGGCCAGGTACTGCTCTGCCCAGTGCCTCGAGGCTGACGACCTCCATGAGCGGCTCTGTGTGGGCCGTCAAGATGCCAAGACCAAGCCTGCCTTCAGCCTTCCCTTGGAGAGTCGACCATCTAACAACCACTTTCTCGCCGCGTTACTTCCTGTAGATGGATCCAACCCTAAGCCCATCTGGATCTCCCTTCAGATGGATCGCAAGACTGGCAAGATGCGTTTTGCTACCGACGAGATCACCATTGCGAAGGCGGCTGCCAAGTCCGACGATAGCTCCGACCCTGACATCATTCACGTCGGTCTGAACTCGATCGCGACTCCCATCCAGAAGAGCCTAGTTCACGGAGTTGACGCTATCAAGTTCGGTTCGTACAAGAATACTTCTCCCGGTAACCTCAATAGCTGCATTCAGAGCTTTGGCCAGCCTGGCTTCCTGGCCTGTTACTTCGGCGCTATGGTGATCTGGGCGTACGACCTCGAGACCAACGGAGCTTTCAAGTCGCCTCGCGACTTGGGCGTGCGCGACCTGCGTCATGCTTTGGACTGCCACGTCCTCAATTCTGTCAACCCGGCCGTCTCTCAGCCTAGTCGATTCATCTTCGAGGGTGGTGTCATCCCGGCTCTCAAGATCAATGATCTCTCGGATCGTTGGTTGGAGGCTCTGGGCGTTACTCGCCAGATCGAGAAGGTCCATGTCCCCGCCTCTCACCAATACTTCGAAGCCTTCCCCATCGGCAAGCTATTCCACCTCGGTCTTCGTTGGTATGTTCGAACTGGAGTCCCCATCGCGATTGCTCCAACGGGGGAGCTCCATGAGGACCATGAGGAGATCCTCCACCACTTCCGCCAGACCGTCCTTCTGGTTGCTTAGGAGGCACCTCAGAATACCGGCATGCGCAAAGCTCAGCTCCAGGTGGTTGATCTTAAGCATTCTTCCAGTTTTCACCTCATGCAGGTTTGCGGAAAGCAGATCGAGCCTGCGCACCTCACTGCCATCATCGAATACTTCAAGCTCGCCAGTGCCTCGGGTACCCCGACGACCGAGAAGGCATTCCGCGCATATTGGGACTACTTCAAGAAGAGCGAACTGATGAAAGGCCACCCGATGGCTGGAATCCCTTCGCCTTATAACCTTGAGACTGGCCATAGCCATGACCCCAACTCTGCGGGTCTTGTAACCTTGCTCCAAGGTTACAAGTCCTACGAGGACTTTGTTGGGCAGGCCCCAGTCGCCAATGAACACGTTGACGGTGGTCTCAACGCCCCGAAGGGCGAGATCGCAGGAGCCAGTCCGGTACAAGGCATCGAGCAGACACTTGGCTTCCCGGCTGAGCGAACTTGAAGCATGGTAGAACGCACTCTCTACTGTGAGTTTACTCCATCTTTCGTCTTGTTCAGATACTAACACTTCAGCACAGCAGACAATCAGATTGATTCGAAAGCGCCATACTGGTGGGAGGAGAGAGAGAGAGAAGGATGAGGTGCATTTCAGTGTTCTGGAGAGACGAGGAGTTATCGACAGCCGTAAAAACGACTAAGCTAGAGAGATACCTTCACGAGACCGGAATTGAGCCCCCCCTTAAGCCGCCCATAGTTGTCTTATTGCTTTAGTGACTGCAAGTGTTCTAACCCTTGCAAAGTAGAGGTATTTGCCATAAAGTGAGACACAGCCAAACGCCTGTTCCAGTACCAATCTCAGCGATTTGCTTCATACACCCTTTTCAACTTCAGAAATCGTGGGTGGTTTCTGGGTTTTACCCCCATAACATCCCCATCCAATCCTTTCCGAAAGATTTCAAGACCATCTTTCCTCGTCGTAAGCCCAGACTGCCCATCCGGCACCGGCAAGCCCATAAACTCAGCATGTCTATCATCCTCCAGAACCCACTCAAGCCCTCTCTCCCGCAAACATCGAAGCTCGTCCTCAATAATCCCACCTCGACCAATCTGAAACGCCTCATCACGCGTAAGGGCTTTTGCCTCGCCGCATTCAACCAATCTTATCGCAGTCGTGCCATCGGGCTGTCGAGGATCAAGGATATCCGCGTCATCGAGCCAGTGAAAGAGTAAACTGCCTGAACCGGAGTGTGCGCCCCAGGGATTAATCTCAATGAGCTTCACCTCAAACTCGGAATCGAGGACCTCTGCGTAGACGTCTAGGATGCAGCTCTTGAAGTTCAGATCAGGTGCGATTCGCGACCACAGGTGACGGGCCTGAGTAGCCAGCCTACCCAGCATCTCGTCTGTGATACCACCGTGATTTGGCTGATAGAATCTGCTCTGGCTGATGGCGACGATGCGGCCTTCCTTGACGTAGCATCGCCACTCGCTCAAGCGGTCGAGGTCGGTGTAATATGGGAAGAAGTAGAGCTGGTTATCGGGAGAATTCGCGTCCTGGCTAAGTTGATAGAAGAGGCTCAGAAGTGCCTGGACGGTCCGCTTCGAAGAAACAAGCTTCACTAGTGCTTCGCGAATGTTGTTAACAGGTTGAAGATTTCCTCCATCGGCGTCTTTGGGGCTGCAGTGACTTGTACGAATGAAGTACCCAGCCGATGTTGCGTCCGGGTGACCCTTGGTCTTCTGTTCCATCTCTGCTGCAAGCTCACTCAACCCGTCACTCTTCTCAGCTTTCGCCGTATCAAAGTTGAGCTCCGCTGCAACTTCTAGAAGTTGGCGGACCTCATCTTTGGTAAAGTGTTGGATCGTGGCAGGCTGGTTCAGCATGCACTCCTGAATTTGCGGGGTCAACCAGCGACCCATGTTGAACGGCGCGATTTCTTGCTCTCTTCGGGCTAGATACGAAGGAGTGAGATAGCCTGTCTCTGCGAGCCACGGTGCCAATGCGTGGTGGTTGTAGGAGTTTAGGCGGGCTGATGGTGAGGTGTTTAGCGGACGGCGCTGGATGACCATGGGTGTTTGCTCTTGAGACGTCATATGAGAAATCATAATATAACAGAAATAGATAAAGGCGGAGTGTTACGATTAATTCCTTGTCGCTGCACCTTCTTTGTCACTTCTTTATATGTGTTCATCACATACCTAGGTTGTTGATGAGTCACGCCGTGCGAGGTTTTTAGGTCTGAAGGATCTGGAGATTCTGGAGCTAGCAACATCAAGTAGCCAGATCATCCGCCCCCTTGGGGACGGTAAAATGACCTTAAAGCGATATGGGTGAGCAGAATATGTGAAGGCAAAGTTGACTTCCATCTATCATCAATGCAGGTGCTTTTCTGGTCAATTCTGCCTAACAAGTTATTTAGCGTTAGCACTCTGTAAAGTACATTCGTACTGGCTCTCGTGTGCCTCTTAGCCATATGATACTCGATCCATCCATACCGGGACTGATATCGTCATAAAGAGAGGGCCTGAAATCTGGAGGAATCCACAGCAAACGTTTCCCGTTACGCACGATCCATTCTCGATCGCAGCTAAGGCCATAGCCGTGGAAGGCGGGCATTGTTTCCCAGCTCACTGAATCTGGTGTATGCTCGAAGTCTTCGTGTTCTCCAGAGATTCTAGAGCCTATGTGGATATGAATTGAGCTACTTGTGCCCAAAAGCTCGCGTGTGTCGAAGAAGCCGTACGCAGTGTGTAAACGATTTGCAAATCTGGTGTCAAACCTTGCTTTGATGGATTTGATCTTGTCGCTTGTGAACGTTCCTAGAAGGGAACCAGATCTCAGGTCCCATGAAATAATGACTGCGAGATATGAACTATCGTGTATCATCTCGTACGGAGAAGAGGCAAGCTGGTGCATATCTGCCGAGAAGCTCAGAGATTTGATCATGCCGATCGAAATATGTTCCAAGGAAACCGTCGAGATGCACTCGTTTGTGACGACGTCCCAAACTTGAATGATGGCGTTATCAGGGCGTTTCCATCCTCTTTCGTCGTAATCACAAACAAGGCAAGCAAGTCGTTGGCCTTGACTCGACAAGGTAATCTTGTCGACACATTGGCGGCCAGAGTCAATGGTCTGCGAGCAGCTGCCGTTGGATGTGTTCCAGAACTTGATCAAACCCCCAAAGCTTGAAATAAGCTGGGAGGTATTCCGAAACGCCAAAGAGTCGATCCCACGTATCTCGCATGGCTGACTTTGTCTTGTCCTGATGTAGTCTTCATCATCTACTTCATTGTCCCAATGTCTTCGTTGGCAAACGCTCTTTTTAGAGTCACGCGCATTGAAGCAAATATGCTCTGTGCGACCACAGAGTTTCATCGTGATAGCACGGGTACTTGTGTTCCAAATTGTGATCGTAGTCTTCTTCCAAGAAGCCGATGCAAGTTGCTGGCCGTCTTGAGATAGTGCGATAGCAGACACGGACCTCTCATAGAACGTTGACTCTGGCATATCGGCTCGTCTGTCCCAAAGTCTGATCTTCTCCATCAAGGGGCCATATGTCAGGAAACGATCGTCATCAGCAAAGATCACTTGTTCCCTGCGATTAAATGGCCGGCGGGATACGGCGTCTGGCATTATTGATAAGTCCCAGACTTTGATCGTTGATGGATAGGCCGTCGAAATGATTCGCTGAGCGTCTGGGGAAAACGAAAACGAGCGTATGTCGCTTGAGTCGGAAACGTACATCTCCCACGTTAAAGCACCAGTCGACGTGTTCCACACGCATATGCTATCTCGAGAGGCAGCTGCCAGGAATTCTTTGTCGGCTGAGACGTCCATGTAATGGGGTACGGCTGTCAGCTTAGAGCCGTCTAGTACCTCGCATTTGATTCTCAGAATTGACTTTCCAGTTCGTCTTTCCCAGATCTGTATGATGAAGCACATTTCAGCGATGGCCTTGCCACCTGACGCAACCCAGTCTCCATCCGGCGACCAAGCCACAGTAACTACCTCGTGATCCGTGGATATCTGTTGGCGCCCCCCTGTCGATACATCGAAAATCTCGAGGAGTTGCTCTATTAATCCTAAGGCAATCCAATGGCCATTTGCGTTCAACGCTATGGAGTGAACTTCACCCTGTTCAAGATGGCACTCGATGGTGCGAGTAGGAAATTCCCCTTTCATACTCTGAATGACGATACGACCTTGAACATACAATGCAACCGTGGACCCATCTGACGAGATGGCTATTACCGTGGCGTTAGATGAATATGGTTCGAGCTGGTGGGTGCAGCGGCCTGTGTCTCTGTCATAGACCTTCACGACACCGTTCCAGGAGCTGGATATAAATGCTTTGCCGTCTGCTGAAAAAGCCACCGGCGTTGTTCCATACAAGTCCTTGTTCCCGCTGTATTGTCTATCCTCTTCGCCGAGGATACTGACTGTGTGCATGCAGGTTCCGCTCTCCGCATGCCAGAGCTTCACAGTACTATCGTCATAACTAGTGACGAGCCACTCCCCATTGGGGGAGTAGGCTACGGTTGAAGTGCATTTGTGATGCTCCGTATTATATTCTAGCGTCTGCAAACACGCACTCCACGTGCGTTCCAGACCAGGCGTGATTGTGACCCAGTCAGGAGCCTCATCCCGAAACTGTGCTTTCACAACGCTCTGTTCAGGGCTAAATAACAGAGCTGAAGTATAAAGTTGTAAAGGGGTGTTTTCGATCATCACTTTGTGATAGAGTAGAAATCGATTGGCGTCATGAACAAAGGCTGACAGACCTTGGTTGATTGCGTTTGGGTTTTGGTTCCGGACCATTGTTAGTTATTAAATATTGTATAATCACATAATGAGGTTCGACTTACGAACAGAATCTGAAGCTTTTGAATGGCTTGTACTGCCTGTTGCATCTGGCGAAGGAGGCTAAGTGCCTCGACCCAATGAAGAAACTTTCCTCTGAGGAACCTGTTGACCTCGAAAATGGCACGGTCGTCTTGTGACGTTGGCTGTCCCATTTCTATCCTTTCTTCACAGACCCAGTCAGTCAAGTGGTCAACCCAATAGGTGCAGAGGTACTGTATAGCATACAAAGGATCGGGTTCAGGGGTATGGATTTCCGCTATGCCTGTACTGGGCTCTTTCAAACCGTAAATGTCGCGTTTCAGATGCCCAGGTGTGTTGAGGACGTCCATAGACCTCCTAAAAACGGACTTGTGTCGCTCTGCAACAGTGGAAAGTTCTGAAGCACTGCTTTTCAGAAATTCCACAGCCGACTGATGCACAAAGTAGATCTTTTCTGCTTGGATCCTCAAAAAAGACCCACATGATTTAATTGCTTCCTCCAAATACTCCGCATCATCACTGAAATGTGACTGGAGGAGAGGAAGAAGTTCCTCAATCGTAACGGGTCGTTTGAGGATCGACATGACAGACAGTATCTCTTTATACAGGTCTTCGTCTAGAGAGGGCAAAGACCTGATCATGCGCTCGTAAAATGCATCGAGTCCAGGCGGAAATGTTTCAAGCACCTTCATGACGTTACGCTTTTTAACGCTACCATCAAGCAGAGCTTGACAAACTAAGGAGACCCAAAGGAATGTATCCTGCGATTGCTTTCTCAAGTACAGTTGAATCTCTGAGCAGGTAATTTCGTTGAACCTTTTGCGGCTAGCCAGCTGTTGAACTTCTCGGTCAATATACGAATGGACCGCTTTGGAGATTAGATCGTCGTGTAATTCGAGGGTAATAGTAGACCCGTTCGTATTGTGCTCGCCGAGCACCTCGCCAATTTCGGCCCACTTTCGACTTGAGATAATGACTCTAGCGCGAGAGATTTCTGAGAGATCCTGATGAAATGAAGAAGCTTGGGGCGGTCTGTCGTGCATTCGTCGAGCGCATCCACGATCAACAAAACGCCATCCAATCGTGGGTCGCTGAGCATTGAATTGAGCAGCTCATACATAGTGCCCCAAGCGTTGTGATCATTGAAACGAGCTTTGCCACCCTTCTCATACACGGCTAGAACCTGTGTTCGGAGCCAGGGATACTTCTGAGCCAGTTGAAGAATTAGGGACCGAAGGACGGAAGTTGCGTTGTCCAACGCTGGCACTGTAGCTTGGCAGAAAAAGTAGCACAGCGGACGCGGATCGCTTTTCTCCAGCTCTTCAATGATACCACAAAGAAGCATCGTTTTTCCCTTGCCTGGGTCTCCTCTGATCCAGAGCCGGCGGCTTTCTGGGTCGGTCCGCCAGCGTCGGAATTCCTCGACATTTAGGATCCATTCGTATGATGATTTGAAAAGGGTAGGGGTGTTATCCTTTCTGCGGATTATTCGTTCCCTATCATCTTTTGGGTTCGTCTGGAAGAGTTCGCGAAGACATTCTTCACTCTTGCCAGCTTCATGGCGCCTCTCTTGTTGTTTTGTTTGGTGTGATATGGCCTCTTTCGTTTCACCAAGGAGGACATGCATTTGAGGATCTAAAACGTGATTTGTTAACAAGGCCGTTTTCTTGAGAGAAATTGTTGTGCGCATCAATTCACGTTGATCTTTTTATCACATATTTCTCTCGCATACGACAAGGAACAGGGCTACTTGCCAAAAGCTATGACCTTCTCCTTCTTGACGTTGCTGGGAAGCACTCTGGATAGAAGACCCTTTGCATATGCCGCCGCGGTTGCGGCGGCGTAATTTTGCCATCTTTTGTTCTTATGACTGTCCGAATAGTCGCAGATGCCACGAATCACCAGGCAGGGAAAGTCTTGCATCAGTCCTGCCGCCTCCATCTCAAAGCAAATCACCCCAAGCTCCTTGCTCAATCGATCTCTGGTCTTACTATCCTTTACGACTTGGTTTGCCGAGGCGATGTTACCATAGTGAACCACTGGATCAGCGTCGTCTCTATCGACCCGCTCCACAATTTGCGAATTATCGCAGCCATCGCAATCATTGCAGCTAGAGTCGACGTTGACATGCTCGTACTCGGTTCGAAACAAGCGGTCGTTGGATTTGCCCTGATAAGTATACTTCTGTCGAAATGATGCTTTTCGGATCTTTTCTACCGCCTCGGAAAGGAACCCAGGGATCTTGCTGGCACCGCGTAAGTGACGAGCTTGGAGGCTGCTAAGAGCTGTCAGAAGCGCCGTAGGCGGCGCATTGAGCGACCCTGTCCGTTCAAACTCCTCAAGCTTTCTTTTTTTTCCCCGGTCATACTGGATGACACCTCCACTGGTGCCAGTAGGCTTGCTAACGACGATATCGCCAAATCGGATATCATGACCTGGCGAGGGCGCTCCGCCTCCGATCCCGACGAGTAGACCGAATCGAATAGATTTGAAAGTCCGGAGCATGTCTTTAGCAACTGTGGCGGCCGGGTTTGTTCCGTAAACACCATTTGGCAGACAGGCGATGACCACTCTATGGCCTTGTATTAGACCCAGAGTGTAGCTGTTGTGGTCACCATCATCCTGCTCGAATTGAACGTCGTCGTAAATTTCGTCGAGCATGAGTTCTGCGGCGGCCATCTCCAGAGGGAGAGCACAAATCCACCCGACGGTGTACGATTCTTTGTCCTCAGCTTCACTCATCCCATCTCCGCCCGCGGATGCCGCGCTGGACTTTGTGACGTTCATCTGCATGAAATATGTGTCGGAGAGACCTCTCTTGTATGAACCCGAGATGAAGATGCTCGCGAACGACGTATCCTGTGGAAAGCATGCACCTTGTCTGATGCCACTAGCAAAGCCCGAGGAAATCGAGTATGCTCAAGGAAGAGTTGTGTCAAAGTTCTGGAAAAACGCGGGGTTCTGCGGACAGCCTCGCAACAGCGACGAGATGGGGATCCTCCCTGCAGCTCTAGCCGTTCACGTGTACCATTGGTGACTGCATATGCAAGCAGCGCCCGCCAGCCCGCCCTATTTTTTGACGAAACGATTACAACATGTCTGGCGTTTTCAGCTCCTCCTCCATGATAATAGAGCTTTGAGGTCAAACTTGCGATGGTACATCGTGTCTGCTTTCACTCCTCTGACCTTGAGTTAGCCGCCGTGATCATCACACAGCCTACTTATTCCTCATACGCGGAACGACATGAGTGGCGGGAACGACTCCCACCCACCCCGAAGCAATGCCCAGCGGGACCCAGTTCTTGTGCATGCCAAGCGCCAATCCCTGCCTTCTTCCCGCCGAACAGACTTTGTTGGTCACCCGTCCACGCCTTGAGGTTCATGATCAGTCTTGGTTATTCCAGCTTCGAGAAAGGCGGCCAGGGTCCCTGGGATGATGGATCATCATCGAGCATGTTGGCAAGGAAGGTGGTGTCTTCCGGAAAAGCACGTCGCAAGTACAGGAAACGTTGATCGGCTCAGATGTGCGAATAAGGGGGTCGAGTTGGAACAAACCGAATAAAATGTGCAACAATTGTGGATGGTTATCCAAGTAACTACTAGGGTTGATAAGTGTGGTTTATTGTTATATTGTTGGCAGTCACAATAGCACACACACTTTCAGCAGACAACGAGGCACTGAGAAACATCCACAACGAAGCCACATCAGACAGGAAGACTTGAGCCATGGGTCAGGCAGGCATTTCTGTACCAGATCTCTATTGATCACATTCATGCATCATCCATGACAGTGTCCCATCAGCTCCTTCGCCGCTCGCCGCTTCCGTCTCGCCCATGCTTTCTATCAAGTCACTTCAAGTCCTCCATCTGGAAGCAGGATGCTTCCATTCCAGGCACTGCGTCTCCTCCTCCTACATGCCCACTGAGTCCTCCACAATACTACGGTCCTCGCAACGCTTATTTCTTGTATCCTATTCGTCTGGAACTATACCATAAAAATAACGAAGGTCATGCTGGCCGCGTCTAGGTCGAGACTGTTACCGACGCGATAGTTTCCTGAGCCCCATGGCATGTATGACTAGGTGGAGATGATGCTACCGATGTTGCCGCACATCACTTCTAAGCTAATGGAGCTGCTTCGGGCGGGTTCGTTGGCGCTGATATGTACGTTGGACATTGGGCCGAGGACCATGGCGAAGTTTGGGATAATCAGGATTTGCACCACCGTAACTCGGCCTCAAGGATGATGACTCGCATAGCATTTAAGAAAGTCGCCGCATACTAAATGTTCACAACTTTATAACGATCTCTCTAGTTGAGACTACAAAGACACTATGCTCGAGTACTTCGTTACCCTCCCGAGCGCAGATCTCAAGATCCTGAAGGCGCCGGAACTCTGAACATCCCACTCTGCACATCTTTCTGAGCTTTCAAACTCAAGTTGACAATCTCAATAATGATATGTTGCCTCTCTGCCTCAAGGTGCTCCTCCGGGATAGCGCTGCCATACCACACGGAGGCATAGATATCAAGATACCTTTTCCCAGCCACACTGATATCCCTCACGGCAATATTCAACACCCCAAATCGGGTATTTTTGCCGTCGATAAGATTCTTGTCACCGCAAGCCTTGAGTCGAAACTCGGGTAGCAGTCGCACCATCGGTCTCTGCGCACACGTTCGTGGGCTGTAGTTGGGAATACTAAAGTTGGTCATCACCCCGCCCCAGCTCTCCAGAATCCGCGATGTGCCAGTCGCTCCTCCTCCAGCGTAAGTAGACTTCTTGAAGTAGTGCTCCGCGTTGCCGCGATTATTAGCAGCATCTGCGAGAGGTGAGGCAGACCACGTCGAAAAGGCCCAGGCGTTGACATTGGGAAGTGGTACAAGGGCACGACACTCGACCGATTTCCACGTGGCTGGGTCCTGTAGCGTGGAATTGGAGTTGACGTCATACCAGAACTGTTTGGCATCTTCAATATCTTTGGAGAAGAGCTCGAGAAAGCCCCGGTCGCCGATGGAAGCTTTCCGTTTGGCGAGGATGTCCATACAGAGGGAGCCTGGGGTTGGGAGCGGGATCTGGCTGTTTGGGATGTGTGTGCGCTCGTTGAGTAGTTTGAGGACGTAGTGACATCGCTCGAGTTCGAAGTCGATTTTCTTTCCTAGGGTCTTTGGGCCTGAGAGGATGTATGGGTGACCGTCGAATTCCTCGGTCCAGTTGCCGAATTTGGGCCAGGGTGTGCTTTGCGCAGCGGTAAGAATAGCGAAAACCGCGACGATTATGAACAACATATTGAATTTGGAGGAAGGATGTGTGCATCTAAATTCTAGTTGTTTCGACCAAGACTGAAACTTCATGACTGGGCGATTGCCATTATGAAGCAAAGTAGCCGGCGGCGCTCAGATGCTTGACGCCGTAAACTGTCCAATCGCTCACGACACTTGCCGTGGGCTTCACAACGGTTCTTCATTGTCATTGCATAGAACAAAATTTGAAAGAACGAGTAGTTACACGATGCAAATCCCTATAGATATGAGCTTCCCCAAATATCTGTTGTGTCTACCAAGCTAGGCAATGGATGAGAAAGAAGTATTGTTAGCTGGTGCTCCCGCCCCGCGCCTCTCGATGGATTCCAGAGAGCAAACAGGGCGCGGGGCTTTTCGGTAAAGGGAATGAGACAGGCACTAAGAGCCTCGAGATGAAAGGAAGTTTGCGCGGAAGCCCGAGCAGGGCCGACTGCCAATGGGACAATACTGCTCAAGTTTCACCGCCGATCTGGTCGGTGCTACGAGGCGTTGTAACACAAGCGAGTCTCTGCAAGCCCTCGGGGACCCCAAAGTCTGGACCATTGGCAGAATAAAGATGTCTTGCGCGCCAAGGCGTCTATGGTTGCGATGTTGACGTGCTATTGGCATGCATCAATGTGGAATGGTCCCTTGTCTATCGGCTCGAAGGAATGCAATCTACCCTTTGATATCCTTCCAGCTCACACGTGTCAAGGTGCTGGTTACATTTACCAAAAAGAATGGGTGCGGAGGGTGTCTTTCCAAGAGAAAGACTCTCGCTTACATCGCTAGGGGAGGGCTACGCTGGTCCATTGCCATGGTCGAAAAGCCTCTTACCCGGGGCAAACAAGACTCAGGAGTGGTGTTCATTGTTCTAATCATGTACGTACGTGCATACATACCTCGATGTCTGCAACACATACTAATGACATGAATCCGTAATTGACAAGTGATATCGAATGATTTTGATCAACAGCTAAACACACATCAGATATGGCAACATGTCACGTCTTCGTTGCTGGTACATATCGAGGCAGTGCTCTGTTTACTGCAGCTTTGATGCGACGTCGAGACTCGCGCAGCCTCTTGGCTTCACCCCGACCGGTAGCGTTCGGCTCTCTCATAGATTCGTCCCCTTCTCTGACCTCCATTCTATCTTGCCAAGGGACGACTAATTGCTCATCAGTGATTTGGAAGAATTGCCCAAAGTACAATGACACGTTCCGCAACCTTGCTACCCCTTCACGCTGATTTGAAGCATTTTCAGCCTATCCGATCCAGTCACTAAGTAGGTCGGGTAGTTGTTCTAGATCCCACTCTCACCGGTCGGAGATCTACCGAAATCGAGACTTTTGAGCTTCGAATGCTCTCGCTGTTTCATTCAGCCATTATCACTTCTCATATCGCGCTAGTTGGTGTCGCTAGCTGGTGCCGCTAGTTCCCGTGAGACCTGTTACCATGGAGCATCATCTCCAATTCGTTTCGCTCGATTGTCACAGGCGCATCTCGCCATCGAAATCAGCTCATTCTAGAAAAAGGTGATTCTGATCTCATGGTTATGAATGACCCCTGTCATTTGACTCCAAAGATAAGTGTACCGTCTACCTGGATCCTACTTTACCCGTCTCACCGACTCCACGTCTTCGGATCCAGGTCCGGTGGCCTGCTTCGAAAGGCAGCGCCCCGAAGCCACCTTATACGAGGGAAGAAGAAAAAAGCAATGTGAAGCTATCAAAGTTGTCCAATCGTCGCCGACCAAAGTATTCTTTCGGCCCTTTCTAGCCGTGTCTCCCAAGACTTGGGTGCAGAACGTGGCAGGGTTTTGGCCACGTTTTATGCCGGTCACACCAATCCTTACGGGGGGATATAGCTAGGTGCCATGAGTGATAAGAAACCTTGGGGGAGCTTCGCGTAGTTGGAGTTCTAGACCGCTCTGGATCTCGTCACCATGATGTGACCTATCTACGTGCACCAAGGCGGTAGATTGTTCTTGCAACAATCACGCAAGAAACGAGATGACGGTACTATGGACATCATGTATCAACTGAGCGGGGATCTCGGGCCCGGAATATCAATTCGCATTATTCCCCGTCATAGACTAGATATTTTGCCCGGTATGAAGATAATTATCGCTTCTCGGCCTCTGCCGATCTCGAGAATGCATGACCTCAATCATTACCGGGCAAAATTCAATGGTTCAGCGGACACCGCTGTAGATGACGACAGGTTACGAGAGTAATGCTGTCAAGAGAAGGTACTCAGAGGCATTGGGTATTCAGAATTTTTCATGTTCAGAGTACGGAGTCGAGAACTTGTGCTGTTCTTCCACGAGTGTGGTAGAATCGATGTCTGCACAACATTGAATTGCGTGAAAACACCATCGAGACCTGGCGACTGCAGAACTCGAGTCATTACCATCGTGGGATTAAAATACCTGCATTGCAGGAAGCATGTGTTTTGGCGTCTGCCACATTGAACTAGCGGTAAACCAACCCCGCGAATCAACGTGCTGGAGACGGCACTAAGGCGCCGGTTGCGATCGTCGTCCGGCCAGTAGGCGGGCTTACATATAAGTGGCGATCCCGCTGGACGTGATCATCGACCTCTTTGTTCGCTAAGCGCTGATGAAACACCGTTCATCAATTCCCGGCAACTTCACACACTCCTCAGTTTCTGTCGACATGGCCATCACTGTTGATGTTGAAGCGACGATGGGAGCCCAGGCGTTTGGCACGGCCGTCTACTCCCTCGAAATACCAAGTATCTACTTTGGCATCACAATTGGTCTCACAATACTCATTGCAGTAAAGGCCTCACAGCAGACGGTTTCTATCTACATGAAAACGAACTCATTCTTCAACCTTTATGTGTGGATGTGAGTATCACTTCGTTATTTTCAAGTCAAATTCGTTGCAGCGATCAGTGATAACAGTTGAAAGGATATGGGTTCTACTTATTGCCAATCTGCTCCAAGCCATCATCAACTGGCTGTTCATTCGAGGTGATCTGTTAGGAACGTAAGACACTGACATCGATCCGCAAGGATCAGGATAAAGTAGCTGACCCTTGAGTCTAGCTTTGGCTTCTTCTTTGGAAGTTGCATTCTATGGACGTTGCAGACGCAGCTAGCCCTCCAAATCATCGCAAATCGCCTGGGCCTCGTCATAATTGACAAAGGCAGAGTGAAAGTCATGAAAATCTCCTTGCTCGTCATAGTCGGCATTATCAATATCTCGGTTGCATGCATATGGATTCCAGCGCGCTTGACACAAAAGGAACCATTTGTGCGCATCAATGAGATCTGGGATCGCATGGAAAAGATCATCTATCTAATCGTGGATCTTACTCTGAATGCAATTTTCCTCCGCAAAGTGCGACGGGAATTGATTGCCGGAGGTCTCACGAAGTATTGGCTATTGTTCAACTGCAATGTCGCAGCCGTTTCAGTCTCTTTGTCCATGGATGTGAGTTCATCTCTTCGATTCTTGCATATGTATCCATGCTGAAAGCTGCATCAGATTCTCATCATCGTTATGATGTCTCTTCCCAACCCTTTTCTTTACGCCATTACTCATCCAGTCGCATACAGTGTTAAACTTGTGATTGAGATGCTGATGGCGGATCTGATCTCAACTATCGCCCGACAACCACACCAGCTTCTTAGCCGCTCGGATGTTTAACGGATAATTTGCAACGACGATACCATGAAGAATTCAAGAAACATTGCTATGGGAATTAGGACCATAGTGATTGAAGTGTTGGAGGTTTTACGTATAAAGCGAAATACTTATGAAATGCTCTAGTTTTATAGCATATCTTGTTTTCTTCACGTTACAGATTCCCTGCGTGAATGTCGTAAACGTCATATTGATCTATGTTTCAATATCAATTGCCTCCGTATAGTATTTTAAGGGGAATAAGCCGATACTCGGCGGGCCCCTGGGCGACAGCAACGACCACAAAAACGAACATGAAGACGACCACAATGACGACTACAAAGACGAAAAGAAGATGACTATCAGGTTATTACCCCTAGTGCTGAGTTCTCAGCCGTCCCATGGGCGCTTTGCTGGGTACAGGACAGAGCGAGATTGCCTTTCCCACTCAAATCCAGAGTCTAGCATATCGTAGAGAGAACAAACAAACTTACAGCTTACAAGCATCCGGCTCGAGTCCTCATCCTCTTGATCATATTTACCGCTGCCCGTGTCATGGCCTTCATCATCTGAGGAGTGACGAGCAAATGGCCGGCAATCAACGGCCTTGATGTAGACGCTGTTGATTGCGGGCTTCCCGGCCTGCGCTTCGAAAGATCTTAAATAGTCATCGTCGACAACGAGGCAGTAACCGGAACGACTGTGGTCGCGTTTTTCAACAATCGGAATTTCTTGCTCCGGGTCGGCACTATGAGAAAGGCCTCTAGCCCAAGGTTAGAACCGCAGCATGACATTCCAGATCGACATGCCGTCGAGTTCTGGGTCTTCGATTATTGATAGGCGATGGTCGGGCCGAACATAGGTAGCGTTTACATCGTATGATATGTCTCCTAGCATGCATTCGCGCAAATATGTGACGTGGCGCTCCCATAAGGCCTGGTCGCGGTAGGTTGTCCAGTAAAATAGAAAACCCGAACATGAAGTTGGTCGGGCCGATGTCGGATGTGCCGGGTGACGCTGGGAAGATGTAGCACGCTGGTAGTTGAAAGTGGTGGGATCTCCATTTTGTGTATTGAAGACCTGCGAACCGAAGAGAGAGTCATTGTGTTGAGGAAGAGTTAAGAAATGGTAAATAGCTGCAAAAGGTCTACTGCCAAGTAGAAGCTCAGGATTCGACGACTACAGATAGTCATCAGGTCCTTTCCGAAAGCCTCGGCACTGACCTCGGTGGGATTCGCGGCATATCTACCTCAACGGCCTTTTCCATCGAAGAAATAACCTTGTTGAGCAGATACCTGGCAAGCTTTAATGGCCAATTTCAGTTGCAACGTACTGGCTGGGTATAGAGACCACGGTACTACTTTGGCCTCTCTACCTTGAGAGAGCCCTATGACACTTCCTGGACAGAAAAGTTCCTATGCAAGAAGAATAATGCGGCAATGTAGGGAATCTTTCCACATGGGAATGTCAACTGAAGATCTCATCACTTAGAGGCACGTGAACAAAGAAGGGGGGGGGGGTTATTTGATAACATAAAGGCCATTCGTAAGGGTTTGAAGTCTTTCACCTCTCATGGTTCAGCCAGCATTACACTTTCCAAGTGTCATGATCCTTCCCGTAGAGGTTCATGATCAACCTTTCACAGTGCTCGAATCGACCTCATGGTGGCATTCAAGGGACAAAAGAAGATCTATGCGCCATTGGAACGGTAAATGCAAGCGTACTAAGGAGTTTCGTTGAGGCCTTTTGGAAGGTAGTGTAGTCTACTCCACTGCTGGCCACATGCCAATTCTTTATGTAGGAGTGTCGTTGTACAGAAATTTCCGGTATATGAAGGACTTCCCAATTGTCCGCGTGCGATGGATCACCGAACGGCTTCAACAGCGCGAAGCGAAGCCTGAATGAGTTAGCTCGGGGTTAGACAGGTTCTGGAAATGGAATATCACGTACGTGTAGTTGCCAACAGCGATTTGGCTTCCGTTGCCGAGTTTCCCGAACCACCAGTGCTCATCCTGTTCGTAAGCACCATTTCGGTTGCGATCCATGATCGGATACGTAAATGTCTCATTCGGGTCGTAAATGCTGGTGTCGATGGCCTCTACCCTGCCGGACCCTACCCAGGAGGCGATAGTACCAATGTGGCCATTTTCTCCGGGCACTGGGGGATACTTCCACTCTCGTTCCGTCCATCCCGCCTCGAAAACCTAGTGCGCAGATTAGTCTGATGAACATAATACTTCTAGCACCTTGACTAATCGTGACGTACATCCCAACGAGTCTCCTTAATGCCGTAAATCGGTTTGCTAATAACTCTTGGGAAATCTTGAGCCGCCAGGCTAAGGTTGAATGTAAAGCTGGACGGGATCAACATCGCTGCCCATTTAGTTGTAGGTAACTGACTCACTATGGCTTGCTAGCGACTGGAGTGTTCGAAGTTGTTGATATCATGAAAGCGTAATTGGTTTCCTCCAACGGCGTCACCTCCTTGCGAAGGTCACCACCGAGACCTGATCAGCCAGTTAGCGGAATGAAGAGTCGAAAGTCCTCAAAAATACGAACCCAGATATGGGACAGAGAGAAACTCTCCATTGCTGCCAGAGATGAGAACACGGCCGCTGTACAGGGGGAGTCCAGACGCGTTCCAGCGAAGGGTGTCTGGGTTCTTGAAGTTCACTCTGGATGAAGTGTTAGCGCAAGCCGGTATAAAACGGTTCCAGAGCTTACGAGACTGTCTTGCTTTCTCCAGATCGCAACGTGAATTCCGCGGGGAAGCTGACTTCTGGCGCGCGCGTCTCGGGGATCATGTCAAAGAACTCCTTGACCCTCTTGGTTCCAGGAGCAGGGTTGGCGATAACCCGGTCAGCTGCGTACCACCCAAGGATGTCGGCCGAGACGATGTCCTCCGCAGAAAACTTGTAGGTCACTGCCTCTTCGTCATTGTTGGTGACGGAAATCTCATGGTACCGGTTGAAGTAGCGGGTGTCGTTCAGTGCAATCTTCTCATAGTCGATCACGGTCTTGTACTTGAGCACCTTGAAAGCATCGACCAAGCCGTTTCCGACTTGAGCGACACTAGCAGAGTGGCCGTAGTCGGTCTCGGTCAGACCATCAGCCCAAGGAACACTGATGCCGCTGGAAATGATACGCTTGCCTAGGTCTTTTGCCCAGGCATTTCCACTAGGGTGCGTGTTACGCCCGCCGTAGACGGAGACGTACAGCGCGGCCACCCCGGCAATGTACGGTGCAGCCATGGAAGTGCCGCTCTGAATGGTGTATGAGTCGTCGATCCATGTACTGTAGATCTTGCCTCCTGGTGCAGCAATGTCGGGCTTGATCTGAAGATCGTACAATGGCCCGATGTTGGTGAAATAATTCGGCTCACCGCCGAGGGAGTATGTCAGCGCGACCGGAAGTCCGTGGTTGACAGAGAAATCTGCTGTGACATTGCGGCCAGCCTTGATTGCTTCGACGATCTGCTTTCCTGCAAAACTGGTTATGAACCCAACGGTGCTGTTCGTGTTCCCAATCACGGGGTAGCTGAGCGGGCGGTCGTCATTGTAAACTAAAACAAGCGTACCACCGACAAGAGCTAGGTTCTCTTGCTGCGTGTGGATGTCGCAGGAAACGGCGGCACCACGTCTGACGAGCACAATTTTGCCTGTAAAGTCCAGAGAGCCAGGCTCAAGCGGCTCGCAGGCATCAGTCGTGGCGTTGGTATCGAGAGAGAATGGAACGATTGGGACATCCACGACTGTCGCGGGGAAGGGATCGTAGCTAATGGGAGGTATGAATCCATATCTCGCCGTCTCTTCGCTACCCCCATTGACTCCGGAGAAGGTAGCGTCGAACGGGAAAGCAGGGAACGTCTGAGAGTCAACTGAGGCTACAGCAAGCACATTTTTGCCAGTCGCGCCGGTGCTGCTCAGGAACGGTCCGACTGTGCCAACGTTGCCGGAGGCGACAACGGTGACGATGCCTTCGTCTACGAATCGAGATGCAATGACCGACCAGGCCTCTGTGGCCCACCCGATATTGGAGCCGACGCTGGCTGTTATGATATCCACCTGGTCCAAAGGTTAGCGACACTGTAACAGGTACTGTAGTTCTGACAGGGTCAGCGCTTACTCCATCGTCATAGGCGCGGAAAAACGCTTCAAGAATCGTCGCAGTGTCTGTGAAACCCTAGGCGTGATTTTCAAGCATTAGTCTTGTGGGCTGCATCTTCATCAAGTTGTCGCAGTGCTAATGCGACTCACGTATTGCGAAAAGATCTTGTACGCGTAAAGCGTTGCCTCGGGCGCAACTCCGGACCATCTTGTGGCAAGCTCGTCAGATAGTGACAGCAATCGAGATGGGTACCTGACTTACCCAGCACCTTTAGCTGCGACGATTCCTGCAACATGGGAGCCGTGGCCCTGTTGATCGAGGGGGTCCTCATCAGGTTGCTTTTCGCCCTCATACGGCCATACTTGATAGCGCCGCGGTTAGCGACAAGAAAACAAACGGAAATCCCTATGCCACTTACATCCATCACCGGCGAAATCATAGCCTCCTTCGACTTTGTATCCAGGTCCAAAGCCATTGCCGAGCTGAAAGGATGAGGAGTCATAAGCGTGGGATGCGGACAGGGTGCTCTCCTTCAGTAAGACTTACGTCGGGGTGTTTGTACCATATGCCAGTATCAACAACGCCAACCTTGGCCCCCTTTCCAAAGATACCCTGTGCGTGTAACTTGGAGACACCAGTTGCATTGTGCGTCGTGTACGCTACATCCTCGCCCTGGATCAAACGCTTGCTTTCCACAGGGTCGAGCTTGACTGCCACGTTTGGCCAAACATTCACGACGTCAGGAAGGCTCAACAAAGAGTCGAGAGTGTGGCTCTTCGTCTCGACACTTGCACCAGTAAAGACCTTGTTGTCAAAGGTCTTGACGACTTTGACACCATCGGTCGACGCGAGACCGTCTCGGCGTTGAGTTGAGCCCTGGTAACGCTGGTCAACAGCAAGCTCATTGGAGAAATACAGAACGCATGCTCACTGGCGCGAATTCCACGATGAAACTCTTCGAAATGGGCCGATTGTTGTCTCCAAAATCGACAGTCTCGCGACTTTTCAACGCGGAGTCACTCCCTGCTTCGACAAGCGGGAGTGCAAGGGCGAACGCAAACAACCGCATTGTGGTCCAGACGCCGGGCGAGCAGGCGTTCAGGAAAGGACAACAGCTCGGTGCTCTCATCTGCGTCACGCCCTTCAAGCCCGTGCTTTCCTCACCTTGATATAAGTGCAGACATCTCTGGTTTCTCTACTCCTCGTAAATACGCGGAGTGGTAGTCATTTCAGTCCATTGTTGATCTGAAGCTCGGAGGAAGATAATGCTCGTTTTCGGACGCATTTTGCGCAATAATCATGAAAGTCCCCTGTTCAGACTACATTTACGAGGTTACAGTGCATCACAAGGCACTGCGTGCCTGGATTGAGGTCGCAATGCCGTTGCCAAGATGTGATAATGAACGACCAAAGACCTGATCACGCGAGATGAGATGAACCACCCCTAGGTATTTATCATAACCCATGCCGACGCGACTCGGTCGCGTGCTTGACAGATCACGGGACGGCCTATGGTAAGAGAGTTTGACATTAACTGTTAATTGATCGCGTGCTGCACCCCAGCTCAGTGCTAATCCACCTTCCTCGTTCAGCTTCTTGGCACCCGCGGGAACGGATAACTCTGGCCTTATCACCGAGGGTTCAGTGCCTCTGAGGAACCTCATTTCAATTGGACTGTGTGTGCGAAACCCGAGCATTGCCTTATTGTGCTTACTACTCCATTCGTGAGTTGATTTTTGAGCAATTGCTTTCATGGCGATTGGTTGGCTAGATAAGGTAAGTTGGTCTACGAAGGGTTTCATTGTGGCGAATCTTATTCAAGATGAGCGATTGTGTTTTATCTTTCCCGGTGGGATGGGCGATAGCGCCCACTGTGCGAGTATTCTCAGACTCATTTCTTCCCTACTTGTGCTCTCAAATGGATTCACGGCGTTATGTTGAGACTTTGCCTGTGAATGCGACAGCCCATTGAGCCGCGGTCGGACACTGTACTCCGTACCCTACCTCGCCTCTGCAATGGTTATCTGGCTGGAGGGTTCAAGCCGCAACGCTTGAGGATATCGCAGCCGTTGACGGTTCTGAGGCCTGGGGGCGTAGCTCGATTGGCGCGTCGGAGTTTGCCTGGGGTCCCGGGTTTGGGTGCCGAGCCCGCGGAGCACAAAGCGACCCCATCAAGTTGGTGAATACCGGGCGTCTGAACTCACTTTGTATACTTTCAAGTGATCGCCCGCGAGTTTCGGGCATGAACACAGTCAAAACAATCGCCGTGATGACAGTTAGGCCCCCGAAGAGGAAGTAGGCGCCATACGCTGAAGCAGATAACAGGATCGGAGTGATGAGAGCCACTAGCCAATTTGTGAACTAAGTACGCCATGTCAGTAACGTCGAAACTGAAGAAGAAGAGCAGCACTCACAAATGAAGACGCCATGCCAATCGAGTTTCCTGCGGCTCTGGTGTTGCCAGGTAGAATCTCGCTGGCGTAGATCTTTCCGACGACATTCCAGGTGGCGCAGTAGGCCATGCCGAATGCGAAGACTGAGATTACGACAACCCAACGAGCAGCTCCTGTAGGTCCCACCGCCCCAGCTGCGTAAAGGCTTCCCATAAGCATCATAAGTCCAGAAAGGATTATGCCACCGCTGATTGCCGATGTTCGTCTTCCCCATTTATCGGCTAGGATAGAAGCCGGGATAGACACGACCAGCATCGTGATGGAGGAAACCCCGGATGCGATCAGCGAGGAGTTGGACTGTGAGATGCCAGCCTGGTCGAACAATGCGGGCGCGTACTATCTTGGTCAGTCTCTTTGTCAAGGATATAGAACAACTAGGGTATCATACATAGGTGATTGCATCGATCCCTGATAATTGGATCATCGATAGGATAAAGAGCGCCAACAAAGTCCTCGACCGGTACGGCCCACGGAAAGGCAAAAGAAAGTTCTGCCTCGTGGAAAGACTAGGCTGTTCTTGCGGTGTGTTGAGAAAGTCTCGCCGAGCCTCGTCCATGTCGAAGTCAAGCAACTCAAGAGCCGTCACCGCCTCTTGCGTCGTGCCCCAAAGCAGTAGCCATCGTGGTGACTCAGGTAGAACTCGGCAGACAAGAGCAAGCATGATGGATACTGAGATCTGAACCACGTACGGGAGACGCCACGCGGTGCTGTCTTCAATCGAGCTGGTTGTGTAGCAAGAGAAGTATCCGATACAGATCCCTAGAGTTGACATAAATTGCGGCAAAGCGGCCAGTCGACCTCTCCGGCGGGAGGGAGCTATCTCTGCGAGATAGACGGCGATGTTGCCGAGGAAAATGCCCTGGCCAACGCCGCTGACTGCTCGACCTAGGATGAACTGGCCCAAGCTAAAAGATGTCGTTTGCAGGAGTCCGCCAAGGGCGAAGAGCGCGGCGCCGGGTGATATGATACGCAGTCGTCCGTACTTATCTGCCAACTGACCGGCGAGCAGTGAGGGGATGATGCCCGTCAATAAGATCATTGAAACTGTGATCCCTCGAACGGTCGCGGAAAGATGTCCGAATGTTATCGTGAACTGTTCCATGTGTACTACTGAGCCGATGGTACCTGTGTCATAGCCATTAAGGAAACCTCCAAACGATAGGGCGATGGTCGCCGTCACGTAGTTCGGCATCAGTTTCGCAAAATGCGGCATGTTGACACGTTAAAAAAATGACTACTTTTCAAAGGACTCAAGGTAATTGTGTCGAAGTAGCAATACAACTCGCTGATGCAGTGTGTAGTTGGAAAGTCAAAGCCGGTGGTGGTTACAACCCCGCAGTAGTTACGCGCATGTCATCTCACCCGTCGATCACTTCTGCGCCCGTCAAGGAACTTCATCACGTGCGTGAGATGATAACAGCCACGCTCATAGATGATGAAGAGCTTCGAGTACTTGATTCAGTTCTTTCAGGTGTAATTACATTCAATCAGACGTATTTGCGGACCAAAAAGTATGATTTAACAGCGCTGCCTATTTTATTACAACTTAAACCTCAATTCAATTTGTCAAAAATGATGGAACAGAAATCCGAATCATGGAGCACTCTGGGTTTTTTTTGGATTAACCAGGCAGAGTGCAATCGGTGATATCCATTATTTTGAAACATCTGCATTAAGATCAAGACTGCGTCCACTGCCACTGATCACAAGACATTGGTACTCCAATCGGCCTGTATGCATAACGATGTCGAGATATTTCGTGAACTTCTTCTTCTTTGTCATACAATATCACGTGGAGGATCACGTGACTCAACCTGCGTCAATCGAGATAAACACGCATCATTGGCTGTGTATCACAGCCATTTACATACGTGTGATGTTGGCCTCAGATAGTTCTACTCTCGACATGACTACTGATACGTAGCCGAAATCGTGACAATTCTTGACCCCTTGTGCTCATTGCGAATCCTCATATTTCGCCGTCAAAAGTCGGCACGCATACGGCATGATTTACTGTTCTGCATTTCGAACTTCACTTGGAATGACATTTGCTCTTCGAGCGCGGATACTTTCTCTCTATGTTCTATCACTTTTATCATGAATTCTTCGCATTGGAATATGTGAAAGCGGACGACGGCATTCCGCATCGTTCGGTCGGGATTGCCTCAGAAAAAGAAAAGCGGGGACCCAAAGCACAGAAATTTCGGCGAAAAGCCGAACAAGTAACCGGTAGCTTGGTCTGGGCTTCGGAAAGTCCGGCCGAGATGTTTTGACAGATTCGGGCCCGGCAGCGGGCCGGACCAAGAGGCAGAAAAAAGGTCCCTTTCATGAAGTTCCTTGAGTCGTGGCAGTTCCTCCTCCGCCGATCACTTGCATCCGGCGGGCGCCGTACACGTGTGAAGAGAACAATGTTTTGACTTTTGACAGCGCGTGCGACATCTCCCGCGGTAAGACGTTCTTCATTAAACTGTATTATTTTCCGTGAGCTTATTCAGCGTTTGCATTGGACTCTCGGTGGCCAATGCTACCCCCGTCGGTGCCCGCGGGCGGGGAATAACTGACTCGACTTCACAACAGATCAGCGCTGTGTGGTCAGCTTGACTAATTCAACTTCATTGTATGAAAGTAGATGGTTAGAAGACTGGAAAGAAGCTGAGGATGCTCTTTGCACAGGTGTGAGGCTGTCGTGATTTATAACATGTTCGGCGAACAACAGTGAGGTTGCAGCGACCATTTTTTATCGAGGCATTTCCATCGGAGACGCGTCCCAGTTGGTGTCGGATGTGGTGCTTGAAAGGGGAAGGTCGATGACACCAACCCCAGCAGATCCACTAGACGCAGGACCCTGGACTCTGTAGCCCTGGAGGCATCCCATCCCCCCTTTGGATGTCCTGGATGGAAGCGTGCCCAATGAAACCAGACCAACATTGAGGGACAGAAGGTGGCACGTACCTTGCATGTGCCGCGCGTGCCAGCCCTCCCACAGGCGCGAGAATAATTCCGGCCAACATCACGGCAAGGGAACGTCTAATCACTGGACCACCTCATTTTGACCCGAACGTGGGGTTCTCCAGCTTCCTATACGGATCCCGAATGCTCGTCGTGACAAACAGGAACTTCTGCCCAAATTTAGTGGAGATGACTTCACTTTTAGCGACCCAAACTTCTGGACACCGACCCCAGCATTGTCAGCTTTCATTCACCGCTCAGGAAGAGTCAGACAACCTGTCAAAGTTACAAAGCTTGTACGCAAGGAACATTAATCGTCGGAGCTCGGAACACGGTCGAAATATTTCAAGTCATCTTCATGTGATTGTCTGTCATGATCCAGTGACGCTGCTCGGAATAGCTCCAGTTTCAAGGCGAAGTCCAAGTCTCGACCGTTTGAGGCTTCACCTGAGAACCCACGACGAAGGGTACCTACCCGTACGGATATCCTCAGCGTATGCGAATACGGTTACAGTCTCAGCCTTGGTAAGTAAGGGGAATGGATTCGATAACAGACCCGCAAGCAATGTCACATCGTCGAGTAAAAGTTGTGAAGTAACACTCCCTTATACAACCAACATTATTCACGAGTCTCACTTTTAACGGTATCCAGTAATTCTTAAGTAACTTTAACGCTTGAATATGAGATCTATTCATAATTCTATCCCCAGCTCTATACACAAAACAAGACAAAGAACAAGCATAACTCGCAAAGAAGATGTGCGGGATGTGGTATCAAGGACAAGGGTGTATTGGCATTATATCGTGCGTATCCTTGGTGGTTCTAAGAGAAGACCTCCAAAACTCCTATCCGTTCCAGACGTCCCTGAGATTTGATGGGCTCTCTCGCAAAGTTGGCAGATGGTTTCTCGGCAGGTCCTAGGGGTATCGATGGCCGCACGAGCGTTGGTGGCAGCGGGCTCAGCCGTGGCAATGTTACGAGCCACTTATTTGTGCTCACCCTGGCCGATGCAGTAAGGGACGGGGTAGGTGGTGCTGTTGCAAAGGCGGATGACACCCTTGACCCAGGCAAGGTTGCCGTAGGACTGGTCAGCGTAGGTGTCGGAGGTGAAGGCATCGACGGAGGGGCTGTCGGTGCATCCAGAGAAGATGTTGCCAGTGACGCGGCGGACGTTGGGCTGGGAGACGACGAGGCCGTACTGGCCGTCGGGGACGGTGAAACGGAGGTTCTGGGACTGAGTGGTGGTCCAGGTCTTTGCGTAGCTGACAGACAGAGAGACACCGAGGGCGATCTTGGCGATGGTGGTGGAAAGACCAGCGGTGACGGTGACGGAGTTGGCCAGGGAGTAGCCGCTGTCGACGGAGACGGCGACGTCGTTGCCAGCAGCAGTGACGACGGGGGAGACAGCAATGTCCCAGTTGAGGAACTCCTCGTCGGTGAGGACCTGGACCTCGGTGGACTCCTTGCAGCCGCGGCGAGAAAGAACGTCGTCGAGGGCGGGGGCGGGAGCGACGGGAAGGGCGGCACGGCGCTCAAGAGCGTCGTACTCGGAAGCCTTCATGACAGTGTGGGTGCCGTCCTCACCAACAACGATGACATCGTCGAAGTTGAGGGGAGCGGGGCCAGGAGCCGGGGCGGCGACAGCAGCGCCAATGAGGCCGGCAGCGGTAAGAACGGAGAAACGCATCTTGATGGTTGTTGGTAGTTGGTTGAAAAGAGTGGAAAGTGGGTGGTTGTTCTTTGCAAAAGAGCGACTTTGGAAAGTAAAGACTGAAGAGTTGCTGAGTGACTCGTTGAGAAAAGAATGTGGGGAAGGAAGTGTATTGGAGAATAGACTGATGATGCAAGTAGAAGATATTCCGAATCTCTGGGTGGGAAGAAGGTGTTCTTATACAATGTTGGTGTCAAGATGTTTAAGCTTGTGGATGATACAAAGTTCCCCAGTTACAAACTTAGACTTTGGACTTTCGCTCTCGGATGTTCGCAAAACGGCTTCTGCGTCTGTCAAGCCGCCCGCCCATGTTCATGACTCTCCATGGCATCCACGGGGAAGCGCACATGCGCGCGCTCGCCAGGCCGAAGGGGTTGGAATGGATATCGTTGCCAAGAATCCCTACGGGGCTGCCGGCATGACCACCATGACACCAGAGCGTGGTGATCGGGCCAGCCGGTCAGGGCTCGATAGGTTCGACATAATCAAAATCCCATTTGAGAGGACTTGTTATCATCAACCTGAACAATATGAATGAAGCAGGCCCAGCGACAGTACGACCATGCGCTGACTCGGATCGTGGCAGGGCGGCGATCGGTGAGGTCCCGTTGTGGGGGAGAGCGTGCGGATGGGATGCTGGACAAAGAGGCTAAGAGAGTTGGATATCAGATGGCCTGGGCTAATGTTGGAAAATGGGACGAACACCAACAAGGCAAAGGTAGGGCGTAGCAGTTTCACATTGAGATGGTAGACGCCGGATCCGGGTAGCGGATGGTGTTGTGCGCGTGGAGTAATGTGCGGCTCTGGGGTGGTATCGCGTAGTCATCTGATCCATTGGACTCGCGGGAGCGGCTACGAGTCAGTCAACAACCGCAAGTGGTCCCGACTCACCGTTTCATGCAACGCCATCCATGAACCCCCTACATAGCCTAATGCAGAAGGCGGCTGGAGATTATTTGCTCATGCGCGTCTTCTCCCCTGTAGAAACCCCATAAAGTCCCCCCTAATGCCAAGATACCCGTGTTAGACGCAGATGGGCACACTTGAACTCAATCAGCCCAGCTAGCAAGGACTCAAAGACGTTCAAGCTCCAAAGGGCTGAGGTTAACCCTGGGAGTTTCCTCTTTAGAACACACATTAAGTTTGATGACGGATGGTCTACAGAAAGAGCCCTGCTGGATTGCTGCACCGCCTTGAGGGGCGCCCAGAGGTCACATTCATCCACACGGTGAGTCCGCTCCTCAATGATGATCAAACTCCTATTGCGGGCCACGAGTCCGACGGAACTTGGAGACGAGCGCGCGCCGACAAAGGCGCGCGGATGTGGGACTTCGGCCTGCCTGGCAGTGGGATCATGGATGATGGTCCTTGTCTCTTTGCCGAATGTGTTGGTCAGAGCATGACCTTGGTTATCCGAATGCGATAGATTGTCTATTGGGAAACATGGCAAGGCCGTGACTCGTTGTAAATTACCTTCGATGTTGCGACCGTGGATATAAACCTCCATAGGTTCCTCCTCGATATCATGAAGTTTATCTCCATCCTCATCAAACTCCACACATTCTTTTCTTCGGTCCAGATCCAGTAATCTACCAACTCCGTTCATTCTTTTCACAAACACCTCCGTTACAGTCACTACCTTACCAACTACCCAACAAACAACCCACCCAAACCGCCAAAATGCAGTTCTCCATCGCCAAGGTTGCTTCTCTCTTCGTCCTCCTCTCGGTTGCGTAAGTCTCAGTCTAGCTACCTTCGATACTTTGGAGCTTCCTACTAACACCGAACTAGTTCTGCCGATCTTCACGACAACTGCGCCTGTGACAACGGTGACAGCTACAACTGGCGCATCACCACCAAGGCTTGCGAGCTTTACGCCTCCAAGAACTACCAGTGGGGCAAGGGTACCTACAACACCGAGACTGGACGTGTAAGTTTATCCCACTCAACACATTCAGAAAGACTGTGGTACTGACTTCAGTCAAATAGTGCGTCCAGAACTCCGCCAGCGACCAGCTCGCCGGTAAGGAGTGGGAGGCTGCTTGCCGCGAGATCGCCACCACCGGCTTCGACTGCGCCGACGGCAAGGGCCTGTACTGCAAGGCCAACCCCGACGACGTTCGCGGCCGCTGCTAAGCGTCTCTCGCTTAGAGATATCCTGGGGGGCCCAAAGATTCGGGAAAGCCATCCTCTCCTCCTTCAAACTAGCAAGGCCAGCCTGTTCATAAGGCTGGATGAAAACAGCCCAGTCATCATGCACTCCACACCCACCATCCTTAGCCGGCTCTCTGGATCGTGGTGCCTACGAGGAGAATGAAACACAAGAGGCTGCCTTGATCTGGGGAGGTGGCTTTACAACATCGGTAGTGGGAATTTTGGTCCGTTTAGTTTTTCACGAAATTCGAGGCGTTGCTGGTGTTTCGTATCAATACCTATAGATGTGTGGCATTGCGAGTCCTAAATACGATCGTCGCTCTCTGAGCTTCTTTCATAAATCGAACAAATAGATCTGCTATGTTTTGCAATTACCTCGAAGTCCACCTTCCACATATTTCAGTTATTCAATATACCATTTTTTTTGGTATCGATTGAAAATGCAAACACACCGCAAAACTTGAGCCTTTAGCCACGTAACAATGACGGACAGTAGATTTCGATCTGGGGACATATAGTTATAGCAAAAATCTTACAACATAATTGCCATCATTCGGCACATACTTAGGTTGCCTTGTGCACTTCCCAGCTAAGAATGATGCTCAGAGACCGCAGTACGCTTCGTCCAGAGTCATAGGCTCTCCCAGCTGCTTGAAGAAAGCCCTACCAGAGCCTAGCTCGCATTATTGGACTCGTGCATCTGAACTGATACCGTGACATCCCGCTCGCGGGGCTGCCGATGAACTGCGCCTCTATTTTCGACATACCGCTTGCAACCATCCACCTTAGCAGCTCGCTTCAGACCACGCTATCGTCAAGCGACAAAACGACCCGCACCAATAGCTAGGTATCGAGGCAAGGATTGCTCGCTTCTTCAGATACGATGAGATAACAGACTCTCATCTGTACACGGTCAAATCCGGATTGCGGTGCAATTGTGTACGTAGTAAATTGAAATTGTGGATGATGGCTTTCTTCGTTGCCTATTCGTGAGAAAATGGGAAGGTTGACACGCCGAAATCAATGCGATTCTAGAACAAATGTCGTGATGAGCAGCACGTCAACTGGCGTGGAAGTCCCCGCATGCTTTTGGCGAAACTCTAATTAAGGGGACAAATTCGGTAGCATCCGCGCCCGATTCGGGATGGGGGATGATGGAGACGACATGGGCCCTCGTGGGACTCTTCGTGGGACTGCGTGGCCGTGACTGGGGTCTACCTTGACATGACTCTCCAGCAACCAGAAAACCTGCAAGAGTCCTGGTTCTCTCCTGCACAGTCAACAAGTCTAACGTTCCAGATTTATTTCTGGCCTGCAACGTCACGCCCCTGAGCTTCCTCAATGAAGAATCCCCTTTCTTGGCATCCCAACACGTGCCCGCTCTTATTCGATCATATTTATCAAATCATTAATTGCCATCTGTTTATCCTCTTTGTGCTCGGATACCGCGGAATGATGTTTGCTGGATGATCGTTGTCTTGCATACTCTGGAGATGGGCGTTCTGCTATTTTTGACCATCAGGGTGGTGATGTCGATATGAGTACGAGGTTATGTGTCATGCTATAGCCATAGATATGTTTATTCGCATTGTACGATGTGCAAGCAAGCATTGGTCTATGCATTTTCTCCCTTTCTCCATCTCTTCATCCCTATCTTTTTCTGCTAGGCACAAGTCAATGCCTCCTTCACATTTCCGTCTTGGTCAAGGATAGACGTGGTTGCTGCTGGCCGCAAGGAACGGGTGGTGGACAATGCGCCGAAAACGTGAAAACGTGTTGACATTACTCGTAATGCGGAAATGTTGTCCACATCGAGGATTTCCCTCTTTTTTACTTTCGGGCGGAGTCACGCGTCCGCAACTCAGAAATTCTGGGGCCGCGCACGTGTATATTCGGCCGATCGGTCGCTGTCTGGACCCGAACAGTCTGACCCGCCGTGGGCAGACAAACTGACTCGGTGAGCCCGACCATTTGGCCGGTGCTGACGCGGAGGAGGACTCGGAGGCAGAAGTCTACTATCGGTTTCAATGACGGGCAGAATTGAACACGAGCACCTTTATGGGTCAATATGTTCTTATCCTTGGGATGTTCTTCCTATACTACATGAGATACAGGGGATTCATAGGTATTAGTTCTCAAAGTTGAGATTACCTCTGTTCTACCTGAGCCAAGTTTTGGCCCTTGCAATTGTGGAACAGATCAGCTGAAGGCTCCAGTAGAATCATCACATCACCATCTAACCAGCGTCATGGACGGAAGTCAATCGCCGATCAACTCACTAAGGCGCTCCGCTATGCGATCATTCGCCGTCACCAGACTACAAATCCGAGATTATATTGAAGTGCGAGATTCTCGGTCTCAACTTGTTTATCGTGTGTTTTGAGTCAGTCTTAACGCAGTTCTATTGGGTGAGAGACTAACCAATACTTCTGCCCAGAGTTCATCAATCTTAGAACTATTGGAAGGCTTCACGCAGGTCGCGCCAGTAACTTGATAGCTTGCGATCATGACTCAAGCCATATCAAGCGCGTTATGCGGGATGATATCGTGGAACGTCGAAAATGAGACGAACACCCCACGCTGACTTGCGGACATGACTCTACCATCTTGAGATCGACAAAGCTAGGCACGGATATATCATCGCACTTTCCCACTCGATGGTGCATTCATGGTTGTTGACACTGTTTCATCAAGGTTCCCAGTGAGTCAACATCATCTCATAGCAACTTCCAGGAATCAGAGCGAAAGTCTTTCCATGGATCCCAAGGACATTCTCGTGAGGCTCGAAGGGTATCGTGTCTTGCTGCAGATTACCTTGATGCCGTGTTTTGATTCGGCTTTGACACACAAGTCTGAACGTAAGGTTCTCCATGGCGTATGACTCTGGGAGGCTTGACCTCAAGACCTCTTCAAGTTGTGACAAGGATTTTGACAAGGAAGATGACGAGTCAAGTCGTCCAGGCGACGACATAATTTGAATGAAGATGATGGAGAAAAGAAATCAACAACGATGGAGGAGTTCTGCGATGCAAGTTCACAAGCGCCGTGGTTTGACACAGGCAAGGTGAGTCCGGGATGACATTTGATATCAGCGTTCTCGATATTAGGGTCTGTATGGTCTTGACTCGTTAGACCCAAAAAACCCTAAGCCTATTTATTGATGTGATTTGGCTGCAGCTTGTGAGTATTCCAGTCCCTACGACACCCCAGAAGCTTTTGGCTCACGATGATCGGCTCTATGCTTGCCACAGGCTATGGCATAACAAAAGGAATCTGGTGCGGCGTCATCGTTGATTCTATGTCAGGCGACTGTATACGATAGAACCATTAGATCTTATGATGGCAATATCTCATTAGAAACTCGTCCCTGGGCTTGTGGATAGTGGTTCGCTGAATTTGAACTGACCGGAGAGGAGGGGCCAAACCAAGCCGGAGCACCAAAGAGACCACAAATGTGATAGACACCGCTCCTAGTATCTTGACTATGCTATGTTCTTAAGCAGACCACCAATGTTGATTATTTAAGCAACAACACCGGCTCATTTGTCCCTCCACATTAGCACGCATCATACATCAGCACGCCTTGTTTTAGCCGGTTTCATATTTGCATTGAATATCACGGTGTTACAAGTTGAAAATAAAATGTTGTTTCTTAATTTGTATTATTAAGGCTACTTCTGATAACTCCTGCTCAGTCCGAAGCTGTGTCTGTGTAATCGATTTGGGCGTTGGTTGATATTGTTGGTGCATTCTGGTTTGGTGGAGGGCGCCGGCCTTCTCATTGTGGGCAGACTTGAAACCTCGCATCGTGGATAAGGGCGATCAGAAGAAAGCCCGTAATCGCGTTGAGTCGATGACTCGGAACTTGTTGGTGCATCCGCCGCGCTTCTGCGAATGCAGCTTTGCTTGGTAGTGGTTCGACATTGTATGTGTGTATGCGATGAAGCCTGGTACGCCGCGGTGGATACGGCCGAGAGTACGCGTACTGATACCAAAAGACTTTTGAATATAGAGACCTTGGTCTCCTGAAGCTCTCAAACACTTAGGATTCTCCCTGTGTGATCTCACATCTCTCGTACTCGGCCCTGGAGAATTTCCTGTCTATCTCCAGAAATGATGCCTCATCCGGACATCCCCTTGGCCGACTTCCAACATCCAGCGTTCCATGATGCCCCATACCCACCATAATCCCAAGCAAATTTCAAGGGCAAAGAATGCTTCTGAGATGGTGACGCGGGAGTCCTTGATGCATGTGGACATTGCCAACAGCATGAAGAAGATAAAGCTGATGATAAATAGACACGCGATGCCCCCCACGCAGAAGCTATCAGTCATACTGTCTCCGACGTCGCTTGTGATTCGTATGCTGTCCGGTAGCCACAGCGCGGTTTGGATTTGTTGAAGGCATCGTACGAAGCTTGTCTTGTAAGGTAAAAACAAGTACCTGAGTAGTTTACGGAGGGCGACATCGAAGATGTAGTAGAAGCCTCCGTTGACCCATGAGTCGGACTCGACGCTTAACATGATATAATCATCCAATTCAGCCATCCAAGCGTCGTCGGCCATCTTGAAGGACTTCTGAGTTTATCGGGGGGATTCCTCTACGAGTTCGACGAATCCAGGAGTATGACGTGTGATTTTGGGTTAAGATCAAAGACCGGGCGGGAATTCAGAAGAATGGTAGTGATGATGTGGGTGACTGAAGGGTCTGGTGAATGGTGACCAAGAGGACGGAGAGTCACACTTATCTTCCAGGCGTGTCTCTTAGGTATACGATGCTGCAGATGCATCGGAGATAAGAAATGTTAACTCCAAAGTTTGCTCAAAGCACTCCGGAACTCGAACTTAGGTCGTCCACTGAATCACTCACCTTTACGGACACCTTTGTGGTATGCTCGGAAGAACGGCCATCCGGCTGTGGATGGGTACATACCTAATGTCGAGTGAATCCTGACATTGGACTTGCCGGCTGCGGAAAGACGTAAGCTGTAAACAGGCAGCAGAGATAAGGCCGACGGGGCTGGTCCTGCTAGGATTGTTCTCATCACGGCAAGACACGGGTTGAGACTCCCCGATGTACTCCTGCTAGGCACTCATGGCATTCACAGCTTCTGAACGTGGACATCTGTTGTGGTTCATGAAGTAAGAACATCCGATGACAAGCAGGCACTTGATGGCAAGAGAGATAGGAGCGGATAGCCGTGTGAGATTGCCTGCCCCAGCAAGCGTCAATGTGGACAGCTTGTGGAATGCAGTGCCAGAATCATAGATCAGCATCGAAATCAAGAAGCGGAAGGGAAACCAAAGACCACCATTATCGCATCAAGATAGTGGCAAAGGACGGACTCTGACAGAAATGCTAAGAGGATCTGGATTCTACGACCAGAAGCACGAAGGTACTCACACTATCTACGACAACCCTAAGCTGTGTGACAGGGGACCCCCTCACCACTGTCATTGTATGTTGGCCGATACAGGAGACACGGGGGATCGGGCGGATGCATGGGCGTGGAGCAAATCCATCATCGTTGTCAATCCCATCTCCCAGATGCAAAAGCAGTTCTTGGTATGCCCTGTGAGGGATCATGGAAGCCATGATGCTCACATGCAAGAAGTTAGTCAAAGCCACTGTGGAGAGATACGAAGGGGGAAATACCTACAAATGTTGTGTCGGGCTGTCCAAACCCATTGGTACATGTAAGAACAGCCCTTGAACCCCCGGAGCCCAACAATATAGGCCACATTCATCCTGGAGGTATCGTAATACCAGGAGCTGAGGAGACAAAAAGGAGAGTCCCAGGAGTCCTAGAACTCGGAAAGATAGGCCACAGCACCCTGGAGGTATTGTAATACCAGGAGCTCAAAAGAGAAAAGGTCCAAAAATTGTCGGGAAAGACGAGATTTGATGACAAAAATTAAGCCGATAAGACTGACATCACGCGCTCGATTTCACGTCGGGTGACTGAGAGCAGTGCGTCCACCATGCGATTGCAAGCAGCGCGATGAGGAAGACTGGGAGGTATATCGCAAACCGGAGTGTGACCTGGTCTTCGAGCCCCGAACTCTCCAACTCGTGTCCACTGGCATCCCGAAGGAAGGCGATCCCGGCCCGCGTGAATCCGGCAATCCGGTGGAGGGCCTCGCCACGAAGGCGGGCTAAGAGGTAAAGAAAAGCGCTGTGAAGGTAAGGATGCATCTCGAACGCTGCTGAGTAACGATCGTAATGGATGGATGCGGATGAAGAAGAAGAAAAGAAGAGATGAATGGAAATGGACGGTTGTGGGATTAAATGGATTGGTCGGAGCATCTGGCGTGATGCATCAAAGGGAAGAGCCTTTCCTATGCTGCTGCCTTTTCGATGAAATGCACAATCGAGGACAGGCAACGGAGGATAATTGAGCATGTAACGGCAAACGTCCCCTGCCGAGTTGGGAACATCGTGCCTCCTCAATGAGACTTTTAGCATCACTACGAGCATCGCAATTGCCCAATCTTCAATATATTCGTCGGTACATGTTCTTTCTGCAAGCCTTGGCCGTTGGCAAACTTCCCTCGGTCATGAAGACTATGATCGTGGCTTCTTCATTGCCCATCGCCATAGTCAATTAAGCCGCCTGCCACACGATGCGCTGATAAGGGGCAGTCTACATCACTGGACAAGAAGAGAAGGAGGGCTCGGTCTCAGCCTATCCTCCCGTTGAGAACTTCCTGCGTTACTGGGCGAACCACGAGAGGTCATTACTGTAGGAACCGCAGTGTGCACCTCCCAAAAGCACTTGGTCTTTCATCTCCTTCCCACATCATTTATCATTTGCACTTGACGAGGGGACTTCCCGCACTCCTTCCAAAGCTCGCGAAAGGTTGAACCTTGTCTTCCCCCAATCGCGTCGTGACAAACCCGTCGACCAGGCAGGAAAGAGACTGGCAGACGACATGTCCAAAGTTGACCTTCGAGGAAGAAGGGGACTTAGTCCAGGTATTCATCATCATTAAGAAGCTGGAAATTCTCTGTCACATTTGCCTTGTGGTTTTTCTCTAAGATATCGGCAGGAGACACCATGCAAGGATCACCTGGGTGATCAACTACCCACTCTTGTCCTCTGCACCAGCTTGATTCACGAGCGCTGTAAGACTTGCGAAGCAGAGCCAAGTATAGTACTTATCTATCCATTTTTGATGATGATCTGCGAACTTGCATGTCCAAGCACGATCATGAGGTTGTCAAGCGTGTCTGATGTCGTATATATTGACGATATGTCATCACTGAGCCGCAAGATTACACATGATGTTAGCAGGCTCCGGCGCCGAAATCATAGTTTTATCTCGTACGATTCATTGAATAGGATATATAAGCAGCCGTACTTGGGTTCGATAAGCTTAAGCAAATGGTTTTGCGGACTGGATCAGTCCCCTCTTGAGATCTGACAATGAATTGCGTTCTGAGATAGAAAACAGATTCACAATCTTTGCATTTAAGGTATGGGGACCAGATTAGGATCCTAGGAGTACGCCAGAACCCCGTCACAGAGTACTGAAGGTTTCACAATGTAGTCAAAACCGTGAAATTATAGTACATCTGATATATCTAGTGAGCTAAAGCATTGCACGTATTCGAGTACTTCCATGTGAGAGCAAAACCGATGCCCATTGCGAATAGGAAGAGAACCAAGTACTAATACGGAACCGGCTCCGTAGATCAAGTATCAAGGTCAAAGTGATGGCAGTCTTCCGGCTGAGCTTGAAATCCTCAAATGTATGTAGCTTTCGGTCTCTTGTCCCATCTTGAAGTTTCAAGAGTCCTGCAACAAAGCACATCCTAGCAATGATGGTGTAAAGAAGGATATGGAAATGCGGGTGTCTCTCATGGGGGTTTGAATTTCTGTGAGATCGAAAGTCTATGTAGGCTTCGTCTCGCCGGACCCCCTCCTTTCAAGTATTGAAGAGGATACACCCTGTCGCTCCTTGTCATGTCACAAAAGATGACTGAGCACATAGCATCATACAACTAAGTAAGCATAAACAACTATTCAAAGAAGCGAGGAGAATCCAAGTTGCAGAAATATTTCTTCTGTTGATCCAAGCGCTAGGGGTGATGCCCGTTGACACCGAGTAGACAGATGGATGGTTTGCAGTCAGCGAAGCATGCTGCAGTACGTGTGAAAGCTTTCGGAATATTTCTTCCGTTGACTTACTAAAATATGTTCATCAGCACGGCCACTTGGTTGTTCGAAGCAAATCTAGGGATCGAAGTCTCTCTTCCAGCCACATGCAGGCTTGTGGGTGTGGTCAAGGTCCGTACTGGAAAGAATCCTACTAAGGTAGTTCAGTTGTCGTCACGCGAAAAGAAGGACGTGCTGGTGTGAACATTCAACCTTGTATATCTCCTGAATAAAGGAACTGACAAGTTTCGGATATCGCGAATATCGACGAGTCTTTTCGTTCACCGTTGCAGACTTAAAGTACAACTGATCTGACAACAGCTAAGGAGAGATAGGCAGTCTTGCCCAAGAAGTATGCGAGTTTTTGGATACGGAAATGATTTTCCACCGACGGCAGCCGGACGTCTCTTCATATGAAAACGCGGATTGTCTATCGTTCGTTCCAGCTCTCTAATCTTGTGATCAGTCGGTCCTTCGAATCCTCATTCCTCTTTGGGGGTATTTCCGCAAAGTGGAGCAGGTGATGTGCCGGATACCCGAGCGGCAGCCGTTGCGGCACAGTCGCGTACGGCGAAATCGCCATCCCGTCATCCAGATCCCGAATGGCGGAGACGTTACGCTACGCTCGAAGTGTGCCTTGAGTCCGAGATATGTCAAGCATTCAGACTTATCGATCCCATAAACGATTGGACCCATGGCATCCCCCCAGGCCTCGGCTTTGCCTACACACCACCATGTCAAGTCTGCAATCATCTGCAAACCCCTGCCTTGGCGGCGTGGTGCCAAGTAACCAACCAACACCAGCGCAGCATTTTGCTTATCCGCCGGCCGAGTCCCCGCAGTGCTAAGCTTTCCCGGCACTTATGTTTAGCCCGCGCGGATAGCGCCATACCTTAAGGCTACTCTTAAAAGGAAAGTGGTATTCGCAGGCGGATCCCTGGATACAACGGTCAACACCAACGGCTTTCACGATGATTCCGGATAAGGGAGGAGCTCAGTCGACGCTGGATGCACTTCGATGCAACAGCGTGATTCTCCATCACGCTCTATGGCTTAACCTCCATTTTCAAAAAGTTCCTTCGGGAAACACGGCATCGCGATATCTACTGACCTGCGAGAAGCAGAATAGCGGCTTCATTGCATCGGGAGGCCGGGACAATGGCGTGAGATATTGGCTGCCGGATGGCCGATGTCGATGTTGATTAAAACAAGCATCACAAAGGATATAAAGATGGGCAAGATTCTCGGCCAAGAAGAAAGAATTTAGAACAGCATCGCCAGCATCAACCCCAACAAGCCCCTTGCCATCTCACCGTCGGTCTCATCCCATCAATCCTCATCTACTTCACCAGTCAAGATGAAGTTCTCCGCTTTCGTCCTCGCCGCCGCTGGCATTGTCGCCGCCGCCCCCGGCACTCAGCTCGTCCAGCGCAACTACTCTCCTCTCACCCCTCGCTCGTCTCGCTCCCGCTACAACTCTTCTCCCATCAAGAGACTCTCCACCGAGGCCGTTGAGACCCTTGAGAAGACCTCCGGTGTCAAGAACGTCGACTACTCCAGCAACTGGGCCGGTGCCGTCAAGATCGGAACCGGATACAACCACGTCACCGGTACCATCACCGTTCCCGAGGTCAGCGGCTCCAGCGGCGCCGCCGCCTCCGCCTGGGTCGGTATCGACGGCGACACCTGCCAGACCGCCATCCTCCAGACCGGTATCTCCTTCTACGCCGACGGCACCTTTGACGCCTGGTACGAGTGGATCCCCGACTACGCCTACAGCTTCTCCGGCTTCTCCGTCTCCGTCGGCGACCAGATCAAGATGACCGTCGACGCCTCCTCCAAGACCAAGGGTGTCGCCACTCTCCAGAACCTCACCACCGGCAAGACCGTCACCCACACCTTCACCAGCACCCCCTCCTCCCTCTGCGAGACCAACGCCGAGTGGATCGTCGAGGCCTTCGAGGAGAACGGCAGCCAGGTCACCCTCGCTGACTTCGGCACCGTCGTCTTCACCGGCGCCGCCGCCTCCGGCTCCAGCGGCTCCACCACCCCTGCCGGTGCTGATATCATTGATATTTCCCCCAACAGCGGCCGCACCATCGAGGCCTCTGCCTCCGTCAGCGGCAGCACCGTCACCGTCAAGTACGTCGGCTAAATGTCTACTCAACCGAGTACATATAACGATGAAACAGCAATCACCCTACTACAAGGTGGTCTGATACAGGGTGGGATCCTGTAATCATGGGGTTGCGGGGAGTGGCGAGGGGTAGATGCTTGGTTTTTCCTATTCTATGTCGAATGGGAAGCATTCCGCTCCTTTTTGGCGATTGATGGTTGACATGGTGTTATGACGCGGTCTTTTGACCATTCATCTTGTGCATATTGGATAGCTTCCACAGTAAATAACAGAACATATTCTGCATTTGACTCTTCCTTTGCATCATGCATTGTATCAAACATGAAAGAATTATTCCTGGTTGGCCTAGCGATCAATTCATTGCCTTAGAACTACGCCTCCTCAACACTTATGCTACTGCGACAGTGATTTGAAGACTGCTTAGATCCTCCCGGCAGTTTTTTCGAAGGATGCGTACCCCAGAGATCTCAGGAAATCCTACTTGATTCGCTCAGGCACGACATTAACAAGTTGAGATAAAGTTCTGACGCCGCCATGTACTAACGAACCTTGATTAGGAGGTGCCAAATGATTCCCCGTTTACTCCGGGTCTGCCCTAAAGTCACACCAGCATGGACGGAAGGATAAATGAAACGGAGAATCAACTATGCCAAGTTCGATGCTTTCCTCGCGAAGATGTGGGCTAAGACTTCAAGTGTGATTGGTGATATGTACATGAATAATCTAAAGGATGCTGCAGAATCTCATTTTACAACCCACCACTTCATCCTCACTTGTTCAACATCTCAGAGTCACAATCTCTGTGGACTCGTAACTTTGACGAGAGTGCAAGAGCTACGAGGCCTAGTAAGGCCACTGGAAAGTGGTAGAAATGTTCACAGACCAAGGCGCACCAGCAGACAACGAGTCCACGCGACGAAGCATGAACTCGCTGTGTCTGAACGCCACGCTAGGGGCATATTGAGGAACCATGTGGCCACTAATCTTGGCAGTGGAATGAGTGAAGCCGCGCTCAGTGTGAACGGATCCTTGGACATTAGCACCGGCCCAGCTCGGAACGTTTTCGTCGACGTTGTTGACTGTAGGGATGAGGAGATCCTCTGAGGGCTGCTTCTGGAATCCCTGCTCGCCGTTCCACTTGATGTACTGAATAGCGAGGGTGGTGACATTGGGCTTGATAACGTAGTCCGCCAGACCAGAGCCGACGTGAACGTTGTTCGTGCGCTCCACAAGGGTTTGGAACTTCTCCTCGTGCTCAGTGCCGTTGTAGTTGTCATTGTAGTCGACGAAGACGGGGTCCTGGCACTCGCTCCATGTAGGGTAGTCCACAGGAACGTGGATCGCCTTCCTAACTTCGGGTCTGTTGAAGTACAAGGTGGTATTGGGAGGGCTGTACATGATGGATGGGAAACCCAGAACATCCCAGAGAACAGGGCAGGTATCAAGGATGTGGTATCCGTTGAAGCAAGGGTTGATGATTGTCGAGATCGCGTCAAAGTGGGCAATAATATCGCACTCCTCCTTGACATTCGCTGCTGGCCAGGGACGCACAGGAGGCGGGTACGCCAAGTGCTTGTTGAAGTACTCATCCAACTGACAGTTCTTGGCGTCTTGCTCGATCTGCTTGTCGGCACCGCTGGGAAGCGCGAAGACGTTCTTCCAGTAGCGATAAAATGACGGGAAAGCGGCGTGATCGAAGTTCATCGCGTCATCGTAAGGCATGACTGGGTCGTAGTAGACCGCGCCCTTGACGTCGAAGTAGCTGGTGTCGTTCTTATCGAGCATGGCGGCGCCGACATAAGGCACGTAGATACCGGCGTAACTTTCGCCGGCAATGTAGATCTTCTTGCCTTGCAGGTCGAAGGTGTTGACAAAGTTCTTCCAGAAGCTGACAAACTGGTCTGCGGTCTCGGCGTTGTCTGTGGCAGTGACATTGCCGCTGCTGAATCCTGTGCCGATGGGGTACTCGACCCTTTCAAGAAAGTTTTAGTACCGTTCTCTTGTGCTCAAGCAGTTCAGGATTTCTCACCAAATCACGTTGGCCAGCTTATGCCATGACCAAGCATTGGCGATAGGCTTGATGGTGCCATACTGCCACAAGAACGGGCCGTTCTCTTGAAGAAAGCCTGTTGTTGAACATTTAGCAACTCATCCTGAGAGAGTTACAGGATTGGGCTTCACTGACCTTCCATGGAGGAGCATCCCGGGCCACCATTGAACCAGATAATGACATCGTCCTTGCCAGCAGGGTTCTCGGTGGGGAAGAACCAAAAGAAGTTCTTCTGCTGCTCACTCTCGGGCTTCGAAGCATCGACCGGAATGAGACCGGCGTAACTCTCGCCGACATCGAAGTCAACGTCCGGGATTCCGGTTCCGTCAACGTAGAAAGCTATGGCTTTGGTGTCAGAGAAGTACCCAGATTGAATAGCACAGAACATATCATACCACTGGTCTTGTTGTTGAAGTACTGCAAGGTGCTGCTGCGACGCATAATCGCCCGTGGTGGAGCTTGCACCTGAGCATGACCAGGAGCGACGCGACGGAGCGGACTCCGGTGCGACTTTGGCGGTGCGTAGGCGGAGATCAGCGGCAAGCTGAGCGCAGCTGTCAGGCCGGCGATGAGACTTGATGTGCGCATCTTGAGGGTATGTCGTTGTCTGTGCCAAGATGTCAAGCTCCAGAGCCTCAAAGTGACCCTGCAGAGCCAAGAAGAGGCCAAGAGATGCGGAGGAACATGGCATCGCTATTTACATGTCGGTAGGTAGGAGTCCAGCGGGTATGGAGGCAAGTCAGGCGCCGGCCAATTGGGACGGACAAATGATACGAGATTTGATCATATTACGGTGGGTAGCGACTTGCCCCAAGGAGGCATGTCGATTGCTATGGCGCGTTCCCCTACTATAATTCTCTATTGCTCATTTGTGATCTTCACAAAACGCGCCGTCTCCCGTTAGCTACTGCATGAGGGATGGTTTGATTCATGTACAAATCAGGCAGGTCAATGGGAGAATCTGGGGCAACCAACTGATAAGAAGACAAAGTGCCGACATAGCCGGTGTCGGAGTGGAGAAAATTGAGATTGATGTCACCGTCTTGGGTGAAATTAGCAAAAGCTTGTTTTGTTACCCCACGGCCAGCCACGGACGTTGGACGGCTGTTCCGGTCGATGCACTGTCACTATCAACGGCCGACTTACTTATCAAGTCTAGCGTCCAAGCAAAAAGTTTCTATGTAGTCCGATTCGAAAACAAAACCATCAGCTCTTCTTCACAACCAACAGCTGTCAGATCAACGTGATGGTCACAAGTTCAGCATGATCGAACCACGTTTGGTCAATGACCTGTCCGACCCCAAGCCTCTTGAACCGTCTATCTGATCCATCTCCGAGGTCTGGCTCTATTTCTGACAGAAACATCACGTTGGAGCCGTCAGGCTTTTCGTTGAATTCGTTGTTCGAAATCTCAGCAAGGTAGAATGGCTCAGCCGGCCACTCGTTCAAGTCAAAGACCATCCACCCACCAGGCGTCATATCTCTTCCAGAAAACAACTTGGTATTCTGCGTCACGAATCCGCCGTACGTGATGGATCCTTTGGGATAGAATTCCATGAAGTAGTAGTCATCCCCAGATCGAGTAGATGGATCTCCTTCTCTTCGTGCCTCCCACTTCTTCAACCGGGCCGAAAACCTCCATGCGGACGCGGAGCCACTTGTCTTGACGCGATTCAGTTCACAAATACAACTTTTCGCCGCACGAGCTGGTGCGAGGAAAGATATAGCTCCAATGGTAGATGTCCAGGACCAATGGGGTTGGTCTCGAAGAGCGAGCGGACGAGTCAACGTCACTTTCGCGAACCAAAGCAGCTGAGTAAGTACGCAATGTGTATGAAACGCTTCGTGGAGCAGAGAGTCATCATGAAATACCCCAGAGGTGTATTCTTCGGCAATTCCTTTGCCAACCTCTGTAGCCAAGCCCAAGATTGCGACCGGCTTGTCCGACTCGTATGTTAGGCTTCTTGCAGCGTAGGTGGACACAAGATCGCACCAGTCTGCATAGAAACCTAAGATCTCTTCGTGATCTACTGTCGAGTCGCTTTTTGGTTTTGCTTCCTTAGCTTGCCGATATCGCCTGGCGCTTTCAAAGAGCCTCTGCTCATCCCCCGATGTCTCATTTTCACCATCCTCGCATTTGAGCAAGGTGCGACACGCCCAGACCATTCGTGCTTTTGTAAAATGAATAACACGAGGGGATAGCATCCATTCTTGAGTAATCCATGCCCGACTCCCGAGCGGGGTTTCGCTGACCGTGGTATCCAGCGCGTCAGGAAACAGAGTTGCCGACATGTATTCTCCTTGATCAGGTTCTCCGTAGGGAAGACGGACGACTGGTTGCAGTGGAGGACGCGGAACAAAGCAACCCTCGGAGCCGTCTCTGGCACCGGACGCGGCGACAGTTATTTCGGCATCTTTATAAATGCGCCCCATCTGAACTGACTCCTTGCGCCAGTCATCAGCGTCATCCTGCACGATGCATAGACTATCAATCCAGAGGTAACGTAAGCCGAGAAACCGTACAATCTTGATGGCATCTTGGAAGGTCCTGGGTAGACTGGCGAACTTGATGACGTTACAATGCTGAGCTAGGTTGTGGGATGTAGTTGTCAGGATTCTTTGCTTTCCCCAGCAATGGCTTAGAGCGGCATAGAAGGCATGGACTCCGTTGGTAACCAGGAGTTTCGGCTCCTCTGATCCATCAGCCGGGTTAACGTCAAGGACCCTAGTGGGCAGTGGTGGCATAATGTTTGAGCCACTCTTTGCCAAGGAAGTCTCTGGCCCAGTAAATGCCTCGTTGCAATCCTTGTGATTGGTTTTGCAAGTGTCGTACCAACGCTGTACCAGCCCGAATGCCTCACTTGAGCCGGAGTTCGTCAATAGCCTCGTCCCGATGACGTCTTGGTTGCGGGCAGGTGCGCTATCTGTGATATGAACATCTTAGCTTATCTTGGCAACTATGGACTTGTTTGTCTGTTGGAGCTCTTACTAGGATCCGAGAATAGACTCATCTTGACCAGATCATAATCGTACTCAATGTCTGGGATATGCACATTGATCCCGAACAACATTGGAGGCTGCACACCGTCTCCAGGGGCGTCCTCTGCCGTATCCAATCCATCGCCGACACCAAACAAGTACAGAGGTTCAGGCTTCGTGTTCGTGCGAAGTTGTTCGTCCGACTTGGGAGTCCTGCAATCCTGGTCCATAGCCAGGCGTATGAGCCTGCAAAAGTCGCATACCTTGGCCAAGTGAATGAGGTCGTGTGCACTATCGATATGGCGATATCCATCAGGCTGAGCCAAGGCTTGCGGGGTAATACCCTTGCAAGCGGAGCAGAGAGCCGCCATTGTTGAATTTGTCAAGGCCAGCCGGGAATTGAACAAGTCTCGTTGATGGAATTTGCAATACTCGAAGAAAATGACTGAGCTCTAAACGCTGTGTTCTTGCCATTGTCGTGGGGGTGCGGTCAGAGTGCTTGCGCGATATTCTGCAATCTCTACATGTATTACAATATCTCCCAACCAGTTGGTGCCAATGTTCTATGCATGTCATCTAAGTCAGCCAAGCTGGAACCCTGTTGGCTTAATATCGCCAAACACGCGTCGTAAAGTGGAGCCACGATGGGGTCGTCCCCCAGCCTCCTCATACTCGTTGTGTTTTGAGACTCACATCCGGGCTTTTCAGTCCAGCGATGTTTATCAAAATACTACATATGCCTCATCTATCTCGTTCCTTTCAGCCGAATGATAGGATCGTTACAAAGTTCCGCATGTCGGATCTGTATCTTGCCGGCTTCGTATGAAATGGATGAGTCCGGGCGAAGAACCCAGAACGATTGGCGACTCATGGGTTGACGCAAAGATTATCGGCGAGAAGATGCAATACATCCGAACGCTTGAAGAAATTTCTTGAATACAGGCAGAGAACGGTTTGAGTAGATTGTTTTAGAGGATTATTGCGACTCTGCTGCTGGTTTTGGTGACATTGGACTCTTCTGCCTTTTTGCTCAAGCCGTTCAAGGTGCGATTGAAGATTAAACAGTCCGCGACAGCGGAGCCAACACCAACAATAGCAAAGCAAGATTCGTCCCTAGCATTGAGTTAGCCAGTGTTGCCGTAAGTACAGTCAAATCAACCCTAGGCCTAGAATCTATTTGATAGGTCGTAATACTTTAGATATTGGGTGACTTGATCAGTTGGGATGGATAATTACTTAGAATTGCGTAATCAAGGACAACTTTGACATCTATACTTATCCGAGAATGCATGTTTGTCAAAGAGAAAAGAACAATAAAATAAAATCAAAGGATGGTTGTCTTTGTTACGTGGCTTATTTCTACAAAAGCTATGTGGAGTCCAACTTAATCAATCTACCTTAGGCAAGTCAATGGATTGAACCTCGGTATGAGCTCAAATCGAACCCCTTGGATCTTCATGGACACGTCTGATTTGGTTGGCTTCATTAAGTCGTGTTGATGAAAGCGCGGAGGCTGACGGGGTCCTGCGTCTCAAACTTTGTCATCTACCAATATTATCTCCATGTCATTTTGTCGAATTGAAAGTCTAATTCGACTACGAATCGCGGGCAGGGCAAAAGCCAATTGGAATCTCAACTAGACTCCGATTAACCCTCCAATCGACGGCTGGAACCTTCATTTTCCATACTACGCAAGATCAGTTGATAGATAGCAATTGACCCTTCGTCAACCACAGAGCCCAACGGTTCGAACCCACTACCCTGGGAAAGGGATACCAACACATCTGGAGTCTCGTCGTAGATGAAGCTCTGAGTTTCTTAGAATTAGTATGATTCTCTTCGGTTTCAGCAGAATCTTCGGTTTCCTTCACTTTCTCAAAGTTCCTTGCCATGCTTGGCAAGACCAACCACAAGTCAAGTGGCCGCATCACATCTGCTGGCGTTCCCGAAAATAGAGAGTGATCCGCGCCCTTGCAGAAGCTGAGAGCGAGATATATTCTCTAAAGCGGTGAGAATGAAACTTGAAAAATTACGAATGACCCTTCTAAGCCTGAGTGACTTCGCTCATTCTGGCAGTGAATCCGACAGGAGACTCGTGTCGAGTTATGATCAGGCGAGGGTGTCTGATATTGGCATATTTAGCTAGCCACAGGTCGAAACATCAACCTAGAGCTATTTTATTCCCACTGTATCTGACGGCTGTCGAGGTGATGTTCAGCGTGGCGTTTTAGTTACTTTTGTGCATTGCAGGGTCTAACTATTGCCCCATCTTGAGACATACCGAGCCCACCAGCGGGCTGCTCCCGTCGGGTAAGTACCCCGTACCTTATACCCACACCCGATCTCAGGAACCCCCCAATAGGTCAACTTCGCATCTAGCTGTACCAACGATGGAGCGACTACCGGTAGTAAGCCTACCTGCGTGCTTATGACTGACTGAATTTGCAGAAGATAATTAATATCACATCAATCTCCGACATTGCTTCATGTCTCATTGCCGCACTCTGGGCACCAGCCTGACTCTCCGTATGATGGCATCAATGTGGAACAGAAGTTGCAATCATGTCATCCAGAGAGGCAGTGAAAGCGTTTATCCTTGTCTCAATCTGTGCAAAGACGCTGGAGAAGCCTAGAGATCGAGAGACTTAGTCCACAATCTGATCCTGTCCACACACGCCAGTGCTCACCATTCATCACTCCATGCGGAACTCCTTGATTGATGGTAGTCGTCTATCGACATGAGTCTTTGTGTCATGAAATATGGACAAAAGTGACTGAGGCCCACTACTCTTTCGACTGTTCATCTGAAAAGGTTGAGAAGTATCCGTCAATCGTCACCGTCTCCAGCCTCCGAAGACAACAATCGGCTTTCCGTACACATTAAGCGGTGTGGCTTGATTATCGACGTTGTGGACTCATGTATATCTAATGCTGTTGGAAAGAGCGATCAGCGGCAACCAGGACAGGGGATGTATGTTTCCTCAAGGCCGGCATTTTCTTGAAGATCAGTTGTCAGAAGTGAGGAATTCCTTTGGGTACTTACAAAATGACCCCCTCCTTCGGCTAAGGTAGGTACCTATATGTCGATATCTCGGAAAGTCCATTGCTTGTGATTGAAGTGCAGCTATCCGCAGTTACGCAAGGTATCTCGGCACGCTCGGGTTGGAGGTACACCAACCACACTCCTCAACAAAGTGTCGGGCTGGGAAGGGGGGCGGATTGCTCACTTTCATCGGCGGGATGGGTGTTCACTATCGTTCCACAACGCTACCATTGCCAGAGAGGCATTGAAACAATCTGATGGAATGCGCATTTGGCGCTCTCCGCCTGAAAGGGAAAGTTGCGACCGACCAGTACCGCTGCAGCTGTCGGGCGTTATTTGGAGTTCTCCCATGCGGGAGATGGAACATATGGAAATGATTAGCGGGTTACACTACGCGGTCGGTCAGACGAGTCTGTCCTATCATATCCCTGTTCGCTTTGAGATGCTCAATTTCGATTAGCACGTTCAAATCAACCATCACCAAGCGTTGTTCTCGAACGACGTTGCTTGTTTGCCTTCAACATACAGGTTCCTTGGAAGAATTCAAGTTGCCAGGCAGAGGCGCACGAGAATCTCCCGATGAGTGTGCTTCCTGCGCGTCCATCCCCTCGTCCGTCTCTCCGTGCCTCTAAAAGAGCAAAGCCAAGAAAAAGAAACCCGCAGGGAAAGGTAACACACAGCCACACCATTGCAGCATACCCATATTGCTGTATTATAACACCATGATCTTGATATGAACCTTGAGATCTTAGGGCTATGAAATGACTTAGTCTGTCTCTTTATGGCACAAGCTTTCAAGTACGTGGTACTTAATCTGCGTGTCCACCTGTTCGTGCCCCTCGACTTTGTCTCTTCCTAAGAACTCATATCTCTACCAGTCTACTTCTCGCCTAGTACCTCCAAGTCCTCGGACAGAAGCACTGGAGAACAAACACCGTGCCATGGCGGAGAGATTGGATCAAGGCCGGAAGTCAGCACTGCTGATAGGCATCGACAAATACGACAGCGATGCGATGCCTGACCTTCACGGTTCCCTCTCTGATGTGGCTACCACCGAAAAGTTCCTCAATGCCGTTGCCGGCATCTCCAACATTACCAAGCTTACCTCCCCGCCGGATCCATCCAATGACCTGCTCCCAACCTTCGACAACGTCACCTCAGCATTCCAGACCCTCGCTGACAACGCTCAGCCCGGCGACTTCATTTATATTCACTATTCGGGCCACGGCACTCGGCGGCCCACCGTCTTCAAGGACCTTAAGCACGACACAGCTCTCCTTGACGAGTGCCTGGTACTCGCCCGTAGCGACCGATTGCTCGATTATCTCCGTGACGTCGAGGTCGCCTTTCTGCTCAAGCAGATAGCCGACAAAGGCGCGACTGTTACCTTCGTGCTTGACTGTTGCCACTCCGGTGGAGCCACACGGGGGGGCGACGGAGACATTGGGGTGCGGGGGGTTGAAGATATCCCGGAAGGGAGCTTCTTCAATTCTAATCGAAATCCCATTCAGTCTGTGGAGGATCTGAAAGATGCCTGGCGCCCGCTCTCAAACGACGTTGAGAACGCCGGTCGTGGCGGCAGTGTGGAAGAGCACTGGATGACGTCGTCCAAGGGGATCAACTTCTTCGCTGCGTGCCAGCCGGACCAGAAAGCGCAGGAGGTGTCGTTCAAACTGCCGTTGAAGAAGGGGCTGTTCACTGATTGCCTCAACCGTATCTTCAACGCCCTCGGAGGGGCAGATTGCCTGCCCCAGCTCAGCTGCGATGTCGTGTTCAACCTCGCTGCAGCGCAACTAGAGAACCACGAGCAAAAGAAACGGGCGGAAGAGCAGCAACCGGTATTTGGCGGCCAGGGAGACTGCCATATTTTTGGCATTGAGAGTGTGGTGCAACCGGCTGTGGTCATTACTAACGTTGAGGAATTGTTCAGCGGCAACATCAAGGTGAAGCTGACAGCTGGCGTGGCCCACGGCGTCATCGTGGATGACATCTTCGCCATCTACCCCAAAGACAGACAGCTTGACAGCCTTGCTGACTACACCGCACCGTTGGCTACCTGCATCGTGACTGCTGTGGAGTATTTCACCTGCACAGCGCACACCGAAGCTAAGGGTACTGACCTCAAACAGAAGAATGAGGTTCAACTCGGCTGCCAGGCTGTTAGTCAGCGCAGCATTTTGAAGGATCACATCCTGCAGCCTAGAAAGGTTTTGGTATCGGCTGCAGATGACAGTGCTGTGTCAGTGGCCCAGAAAGTCCGAGATTGCATCAGCCGGAGCAGCTTTGTCGATCTCGAAGACGACGGCGATTCCTTCTTCAAAGTGCTGGTGCAAAACGATGGCGGTTTCATCATCTCTTTCACCCCAAACCAAGCTGAAGCCAATGTCAAAGACAAAGGGAAGCCCGAAGATGTGCTCTCCCACTTGGTTCACCTAAGCATCTTCTACAACATTTTCAACCTCGCAGAAGACAACGCCGCGCATCAAGAACAAGACCTGACGGTTAGTAAACTCGGCTATCTCGATCAGGGCGTCAAGCCCCCTCCTCCGCGGCAATTCAAGCTGGGTGAAACCTCTCCCCTCCTCAAGGACCTCAAACTGTTCCCGATAGACTCAATCGACATTGTCACAGGCCAAGTTCTAGTTATTGAGGTGAGAAATACCTCGCTCGACAACGTATACGTCGAGATCCTGGACCTGGAGCCGTCGTGGCGGGTGTTACGGGCGTATCCAATGCCGAAGAGGAAGCCGATCATGACGACGCGAGGCCAGGGGACGCTCTTCTTCATCAAGATGTCACCATCGGAGAGGGTGGAAGCCGCTGTCCAGCCCGACACGTTCGACCGATTTGTCGTAATGACCACAACAGAGGGCCGCCTTAATTTCCGTAGAGATGTCCTCCCGGCGCTGAAGCTTGTTGGGCAGGAAGGACCTGGAATTGATAGCAACAGGCCGCGCGTATTGGAACCTGCTGATAGGAATGGTGGGAGGTCTGGGGATGGAGTTGAAGAGCCGCTGTGGTATGTACAGAAACTGGATGTACGGGTGGTCACGGAGGAATGAGTCTGTTGAACGTAGCGATGAATAAATTACATTCATAATTGAGCTGCTGTTGCTGAGAGTGAGCATAGTTCAACCTAGCTTCTTTGATCAAGTAGTAGATGATGTCAATGGACTAGTTTTAACGAGGTGGAACCTTGATCTCGGAACACGTTACGATGACTGCTTCTAGTATGAGCCCGATTATTTCGGCAACGCTATTGGTGATATGCCCCCCGAGGCTGGCTCAGAAGGTGTCAAGATGATATCAGTACCCTTGGAGGAACAGAACTCGGGCTGAGGCATGAGGCATTAGATGGAATTCCGTCTGGTTTGGGATGGTTCAACGAACAATAAGGACTGGCATGACTGTTGAGATGTTTGTTGCTTGTGGACCTGGTCACGAAGTCTTGGCTGCGTGAGCGGGCCGCTGCCGCTGGCACTAGCTATCTGTACACCCGACGATCAGAGGGTGCGGGGCATCTGATACATATGCCTTATTCGAACGACGGTTTTTGGTGGCGTACACGCTATTGATTCTTGCATATCAAATACGGATAGATGCTTCAGTAATTCAGGTAGCCGAGTACCTCAGGTATATCTAAGCACTTACGTAGTTAGCCGCTCGACGCGCGTTCTCTTTGTAACCCTGCGGCAAGAAATATCCCTGAAGACTCCTGCAGGAGACCAGCTCGCCACAAAACGTGACGGCACCTTATAGTCTGCATTGAGTGATCTAGGTCCTGCAAGAGAACCGAGCTGAGATGCAAGAGATATGTCATTTAAATGAGATAAATCATACAAGATAGATGGGACTTATGTCGAGATGGTCTGCTCTTAGATCATCGAATGCGGGGTGATCTGCCGTGTAAGGTGGACCGTATGTATGCAGTGATCAAGGTGGAAGGGACCTTCGAGGGTTGACGAGCTATTGTCGCTTGCGGGGTTTGTTTGCTTGTTTGTTGTTGAACATAGGTTTCACCCGTGAAGGGAAAAGGCGCCAACTTCGCCGATCAGAATCTCAACGTTGCTGGTAGTTTCCCAGGCTTGGCGCCTGTTTGATGGTTCCGATACTATTTCCGAATGCATACAGGATGCTATGATGTCGTCGCCCAGGCGAACTTGATATATCTCGCTCAGCCTCTAGTCGCTCAGCACAACTACGAGCACGAAGTCAAATCTGCTCGGAACTCGAATTATTGACCTATATACACAACTTCAACTAGTTTCTGCGAGTACCTGACTCCAAAACAACTTCATCAGATATCTCCATCATGCCAGCTAACGGAACACAACCCTGCAACATCGACGAGAACCAGGCCAAACATGCCCTCGTCAGCTCGTGGTTTCTCGGCCCGCGGGCTGAGAACCTCGACGTCCTGGAGAAGCTCTTCAGTCAGGCCCTCTTGCGACAGAAAAAGACCCGGATCGAACTCGCGGGCGACATTGACAAGGATATCTTCATCACAGAGGACATGAAGAAATTAGATATTTACCAGCAAAGCATTCATAGGCTCAGCAAGAACTCGGCAGACTTGTCGGGCAAGCTGGCGAAGCATTCTGTACCGTTCTGGTCGCCTCGATACAATGCTCATATGAACATGGATACCACGCTGGCGAGCATCATTGGGTGTAAGTCAGCGTTCACACAGTTGAAATGCAGTTCCTAACGCTTGTGGCTGTAAGACATGTCGACCATGATTTACAACCCCAACAATGTCGCAACCGAGGCAAGCCCATACACAACCGGAGTCGAGAGACAGGTCGGCCAGGAACTTTCTGAGATGCTGGGATATAATCGTCAAGACGAGAACCCCGCTCCCTGGGGGCACATCACCTGCGTAAGTAGCTCCGCTCATAGATCCCGCCCCTCACGTTTATGTCAAGGGACATTCATCATTTCTAACACGTTCTTTATGTTACTAGGATGGATCTGTAGCCAATCTTGAGGCTATTTGGGCAAGTATGGGTCCCCTGCATCTCTTTACGCAAGAAACATGATCTAATCATCCTCTCTTTCCCTCCATGTAGCGCGAAACCTCAAGTTCTACCCAATTTCCCTCAAGCTCGCCATCGAGAAAGGTCCCCTCAACTTCCTCAGCGTCGTCGAGCCGGCATTCGAGGTCGAAACTTGCAACGCCGGCTCGAAGAAGTTCATGGAACTCAGTAACAAGGAGCTCTTAAACCTAACGCCATCCACGGTGCTCTCAATCCCCACATTACTGGGTAAGAAGTACTCCATCAGCCCGGACTTCCTTCAGGACGCACTGAGGCCGTACCTGGTCCAGACGACGGGCAAGGATGAGTTGGAGCGCAAGTTGGAAATTAACCCAGGAAAGTACATGATTTGTGCGACAAAGCATTACTCCTGGCCCAAGGGCGGAGGTGGGTTACTCTATCATTTATCAACGTAGATGAGGCATCCATGTCGCTGACAGGCTCCCAAACAGCCATCTCGGGCATTGGATCCGAAAACTTCGTCGACATTAACGTCGATAACGAGGCTCGGATGAACCCGAAAGACCTTAGGGCCAAACTCGACGAGTGCATCAGTAATAACACTCCCATCTTCGGCGTCGTCGCCATCATGGGATCCACAGAGCACGGCGCGTGCGACCCACTCGCTGAGATCATCAAGATCCGTGACGAGTACCAAAAGAAAGAAGGTGTGTCATTCGCCGTCCACTGTGATGCCGCATGGGGTGGCTATTTTGCCTCACTGCTGTGGGAACGTGACGGCCGCGGTCCGGGCGACATCCCGTACGTGCCGGCGATGCCCCTGAATCCATACACCAAGACACAGCTGGAGGCTTTAAAGCACGCGGATAGCATAACGATCGATCCGCACAAGTGAGTCTTCTCCCTACTGGGTGTGCCTTGTATGTTTCCTTGCCTTTTCTGATATCCACTATCGCAGATCGGGATACATCAACTATCCTGCTGGCGGACTCTGCTACCGAGATGGGCGGATGCGATATCTCCTGACTTGGACGAGTCCCATTGTGTTCCACTCCGACGACGACAAGGGCAGTATGGGCGTCTACGGTGTTGAGGGAAGTAAGCCTGGCGCATCAGCTGTCGCTACCTGGCTTACCCACCAGTCGCTGGGACTTGATCAGGAAGGCTATGGCAGACTGCTCGGCGAGGCCATTTTCTCGTGCACAAAGGTCGGTTCAACCCTCAATTCCCTGCTTCTAGGTATCCTTCTGTGGGCTAACGTCAGTTTTCTCCAACAGCTCTATTGCCACTGGGTCACAATGACGCCGAAGCCTCAGGATCGGCCCGCTGACTCACTTATCGTTGTGCCTCTCATTCGTCTTCCTTCGGAGAGAACACCAGGCATCGGTGTTGAGGTCCAGAAAGACTACATCCGAAAGAATATCCTCGGCCGTGATAACAAGACACTTTTTGAGGACAAAAAGGCCTGGGATCTGCTGTGTGAGCTGGGAGGCGATCTCATGATCAATGCCTTTGCGACCAACTTCACGATTGACAATGAGGTGAATCAGGATGTGGTGAGTCAACTTGCCCCCACTCAGATAGGGGTTCACCCTACCATGTTGCGTCTAGACGCTGATGGACTGTGGTCAACTAGGGCGAAGCCAACTACCTCAACCAATGGATCTTCTCTAAGCTCTCCGTGTCATCTGAGAAGGACGTGGTCAAAGAACGACCGCTCTTCCTCACATCCTCCGAGTTTGGCGAGAAGGCGTACGGCAAGTGCCTAGAGACCTTCAAACTTCGTCTGGGTCTCAAAACAACCGACAAAGAAGGGAACGTCAAGCCCTCGCGAGGTAGCTTACGCTTCCTGGTCAACGTGACCATGAGCCCATGGCCCACAAGCCCCGACTTCATGAGCCGTATGGTCGAGGAGTTCCGCAAGATTGCTGAGCGCGGCGTGAATCGCGTCATCATCCGCAATAAGCGGACTCCCGACTTCCACGGTTTCGTCGTGCAGGGGTTAGAGAAGCTCTACTACACCCACATCGCCATGTTCAACATGGCCAATCATCGCAAGCAGCTCATTATTACGGCTGACCTCCCCGCGAACGTGCAGGCGCGGTACGAAGAGGAGCGCAGCAAGAACCCTGGCCAGTTTTACACCATCGCCAACATGGAGAAAGAGATGCTGGAGAACCTACTCGATGGTCTGCTCAATCCCGATACCGCATCCAAGCTCAAGTTTAGACTGGACAAGGGAATCCCCGCGGGTGATACGCCACCGTTGGAGGAGGGCTTCGCGCTGAGCAATGCGCGGGTGGTGGTTGATGAGTCAATGGCGTTCGCTGCGCTAGATGACGAGTACCCAGCCAAGATGCCCTTCTACCTCTACGGCAGCAAGAGTGAGGTCCACTTGGACCATATTCTTAAGACGGCACCGAACGCGCAAATCAGCGCTGACCTGGTCAAGACAAATCTGACTGAGCATCTGACTGACGAGCAGCTCAAGGAGGGTGTGGTCGTCGTGCTGGATGATGTGTTTGAAGCCAGCTTGCAGCCTTTGTAAGTGCCTCTTTCCCCTTAATGCAGCATCCTTTTATGAGAACATGACTAACAATAGACCCTACTTCAAACCACACAGGCCGACAACAGTACAGGAGTCAGACAAACAGAAGCATGTCCTGAATCTTGAAGCCCCAGGCTTCTCCCTGAAGAAGGGGTTCGACCACAAGGCGTCTGCGTACAAGACGTACGAGGAGGCGAAGAGTGGGAAGGGTCAGTCCATTGCTACGGGAACTATTAGCATTGGCGACGCCGTCTTCGCTGACTGGGATGATGTCAACATGGATCCTGCTGCTGACAATGACCATCAACGCTAAGGTGATTCTCACCACCACATGATCGGTTTGTGGCCTCCTTGGAAACCAGGACAAAGGAACGATATATCCGCGATTCCAGTGGTACCTGTATCATTCGTGGTGTGTGGGCTCGTTATCTAGTCGTAGATACGTAGATCTTAAGTGGTCATTCATATTAGGGGAGTTGTCGATCCATGCTTCCGTCGTCAATTGTAACAAATCGAGCGGCCCTGCAGTTGTAAGAGTCGTTGGCCATGGGGAAGTTGTGACAGTGACTAGGAGCCTTTACGTCTTGATAGGGGTATGCCTTTCGGCTTATCTAGAGTGGCAATTTCGAAACTGTAGACTTCAGCTTCTCGTCAGCCTTGGTAAACTAACGACAACTTCGAATTGCCTGAGGGTATCACGGTCAAGGCTAGAGAATATAGGAGTATTACACTCACATTGCTCAAAGGATGACGTCGCTGAACCTCAATTACTGCATCGGTAACTCATGAGAAATACATCCTAAACCACTCTCAAGAGCCTCGCCTTTACGTTCAGACATGCCTCGTGAAAGTAAAGCACCACATGCAGTCTCACACCAGACTGTCGCTCTAGCCGACAATCATCATATCTGTGTCAATCCGATACAGGAATCTGCTGCACCGTGTTTTCCTTGGCTTGCTTTGCTCGCTTCCTCTCATATCATATCTCGTGGGTTTGGCAGATTGTGGAGCTTTCGGATGCTACAGTGAGACAATGCCCAACAGAGAGACCTGGTTGGGTACCTATCTTGCCACCAGCTAGCAAAGCATGTGAGGCCGCCTCTCTCAGCTGAAAACTTAACTATTACTTGCCTGCTCATTCGCGTAGCAAGACTGAGATCAACATCGCATCATGGTCTCCACGTCATAATCCTTTCCTTACCACGCCGAAACCACCTCGGTAGTCCACATCGAACGTTGAAACCCCTCAAAGAAGACCAAATCCAACAAAAGGCCATACAGATCAACACTTACAACCAAAAATGGGTAACCCAAGCCTAGCCCAAAGCTACCGCAGTGCCATGCGCCGTCACCGCTTCGGCTACGCGCTCTACGAGCCAGCCCCCTTCTCCCGCTTGCGACCGGGTATGCTGGGCTACCTCGATGACGAGTACCAGCGGTGGCACCCCATCCTCGACCTGGCCGACGCCGAGGCCGTTAAGGCCGCCGGGCTCGCCCCACTGGGATACCTGCAGCGCAGCCCGCCCGACCCGCGCCGGTACGGGCCGCTGAAGGCAGACAAAGTCACCGAGACAAGCGTGGAGCTAGAAGCCGGCGTGGGCGGGGCGGCCGTGGGTCTTCCAGTCGAGGTTGCTGGTGTTTTCAAGTACAGCACCGCGGGCAGCTTTGGGGCTGTGTTGCTCTGCGGGGACGAGATCATGTCCGAAGGGTTTGACTTTCGCGATCCGTTTCTTGCGTGGCTTCAGATCCATGCCAAGGTGCTGTTTGCCAAGTATCCTGATGCGAAGAAACATGGTCTCTGTGCCGTGACCTGGACTTACTCGTCGGCTGATGTTGGGATTACCACATGGGATAGCTCCAAGGGCAGCGCCACGGTTGGGTGTGATGTCGGCGCTGCTGACGTTGCCAAGGTCGGTCCCAAGGTGTCGTGGGTTAGGGGCGCATCGAGCAGCGGCTGGTCAACTTGGAAGGACCAAAAACGCGTTGTCTTTTTTGCTGGCGTCAAGATCAAGACTGGGTTCTTTGGGTCTCTGCGGGAAGAGTCAGAGAAGAATTGGCGTGGCGGTGACGAGGCTTTTATTGTCGATGATGACGAAAATGGCACCTACACGGTTTCGGTTGAGCAATTTGGAGATGATTGGCATCGCATTCGCAGAGCTGGGGAGGGAGGCCATATTGCGCCTCAGGATTCTGATGAAGAGAAATAATACCCATAGGTTATGAGGTTTTGAGTACGGTTCATTGGACAAAGGGGTTTGTTCAGACACCAAAGTGAACAAATGGAACCCAAAGCGAATTCATGGACGGTTCCTCATCATCTACTCCGTCTCCTTTTCTAGACCCAGAACTCTGCGCAGTGCGGTCCCCATCATTGCCGTCATCATTACTATCGACATTCTCTCTTCCTGGTATGTGCATCCCTTCTCCCTCATCATCTGGGATTACAACATCAATAGCACCATTGCTAAAGCCGCGGGTAGTTGCGCCAACCTGAACATCTCGTAGCTCCCTCAATGCTAAGTGAAGTCCTCGATGGACCGCTGCATCTGTCTTCCCCTCATTTCTGATCGTCTCATAAAACTTCCGAGCTACGTTGACGCAAAAGGGATCAGACACGGTCCATAGGGTGCCTACAACATGACGGAAGCCCGCAAGCTGGCATGCGTAGCCGAGATGGATCCCTTCATCAACCAACCCAAGCACCTCATTGGCCCCTGTGGAACAAGCAGAGAGATAGGCAAAAAATGGTGGCTTCTCTTGCAGCTTCTCGTTGCGGAGGTCTTCCACCGTCAGCGGGCTCTTCTCCCAGTCGCGGAGTAGGAGGGCACTCTGGGAGGGATCCGATGAGTTCGACGTGCCGTGACCCGCAAAGTGAAAGATATCGCATGTGCCGAGCTGTTCCAAGACATTTACTTTGTCTTGGACGGGACGAATGGGCGTCGCATTCAAATCTGGACAGAGTTTCTCCAGCATGGCGACTTCGAGCTCTGCGTACCGCAGTGGTGATCTGTGTGGTGTGTTCTTCATTGAAACCAACAGCGCGTTGATTGGGCCGGAATCATTCTGCGAAATCTTCTGGCGACGGCCGGCAAGCAGAGACTTTAGCGATGAGCTGTATGATGACATGACACAATCGAGAGCTGTTTCTCCAGAGTGCTTGTTGTGGTATCCAGCGGCATGCAGTGGTAAACTGTTGAGGGGGCCGACCGGTATCCACCAAATGTGCGGCCATGAATCTTCGTCCAGAGGGAGAGGGCGGTCGAAACCAAGTGCATTGAGAACTGGATGCACTGCCGAGGACCATAGCCACTCTAATACCGAAGATAGCGAATCGGGACGGTCCTTCAGTCCCTTGGCGTACGCCTGCATATCGTCGAGGCTCAAAAGGGGAAGCTTCATCAGCTTGATGCGTTGCTTTTCAACGATAAAAGCATCGCACCGGAACGAAGAGACATTTACTACAACAGCAGTATCCAGGTCTGCGGCTTCCATGAGCTGCTCAACGGTAGGCGGCATCAAGAATCTCTCAAAACCTTTCTCGCTGCGGATCTTGGTTAGAAGATTTTCAAGGTCCATCTCTGCTCGGCGGCGAGCTTGTGAACCCGACTCCAACGAGCCAGTCGTTAATAGTGCGGAATGACCGGAATCTAACATGCTGCAAAGACGGGAAAGATCATCTGCCCATTCTGAGTGTTCCTCTCGAAGAAATGACAGATCAGTTCGGAGATCAAGAACAAGACCAGATATCACGCCTCTCCCGAGCTCCAGCTGCTGCAGAGCATACGAGGCCTCCTTCCCTGCATTCAAAGCGGCGGCGGCAGCGTTGGCGCCAAGACCAGCGAATCGCTTCAGCATTTGTTGCTTGTTGACATTCTGCATATGTCGGGGGCTCAAAGCATGGAGAAGACTGAGAGCACGGTCGAGGTCCGATGAGACTTCCGTCCAGTATTGGAGTAGCAACGATGGATCCGAGGAATAGTGACTCTCCAGCTGCTCCTTGGCAACATCAGCAGCCCGAACCGCAGCATCAATTCGAATCGTGAGCGGTGCAGCTCGAGAGTCCCATGCTCGCTGAAAGGCCTCTCTAGATTTCTCCAGATCCGTGACGTCGCCAGTATGGTCAAATCGAGCATGCAACACGTCCCCCAAGCCGAATTCCAGGTACACTCTCTCAGGAAGATTTTCTGGTAGACCACCATGAATAACTTCTCTAATGACATCAATGGCCTCGTCCAAGTCGGCAGCGTCGCCATAGTGATCGTACTTTTCCTTCAGCAGATTTGAAAGAACGTTCGGCACTGCCGCGCGCATCCCCGTGTCATCGCCGTCAACCACCTGAGCCGCTTCTCTACTGAGGTCGATTGCCTGTTGAATGTCTTGTGGATGCTTTGAACCCATGCTGAATCGTATACCCAGGAACTGGCTGAGTCCCCTGAGCCAATTGGTCCGTTTGGGATGATTTGCACGCACCAGGCGCAGAGCTTGTCGCCCGTAGTCAACGGCATCGTCGAGATCGCTGAGGACACCGGTATATTGCGCTCGCTCAACAAGCCTGTTCGCCAAGTTAAACAACTGGACAGGTCTCTCAGTATCATCATTGCTTATCAACTGCAGCACACTCTTCGTGTATGAAATGCTTGCACTGAGATCGTCAACATCCCCTTGTTGCTCGTAACGGATACCCAGCAAGGTTGCCAGGTAGCTTGTACCAACCACATAGTCTATCTGATTCTTTGGAATCAGTGGCACAGTGGCAGTGAGAACATCGACTGCACGATCCAGATCTTCAATGTTCGCTGTTTGCTCGAACCGCCTCCCCAGAATTCGTGCTAGAGTGTTGGAACCGATTGCCACACCAGGCACGTCCCCCTGTGATTTTGCTGTCTTTACAGCGGCCTCAGCCGTGTTAAGAGCTCGCTCGGCGTCATCTAGGTTATGTGTGAGCTCGAACAGCTTACCACGCGAGATAGCAAGCCGGCGCAAAATCAGGGCAGTGTAACGCGAGTCCTTGGGTATCCTCTCCGCCGCATCTTCACCCACACTGATGGCCCGATTTATGTCTTGCTTATCTCTCGTGTAGTCGTACCGGTTTTGTAACATTTGGTTGAGGTTGGCTAAAGCTAACATCCGCTGCTCCGTTTCTGGGCGCGTAGCTGGAACATCTTCTTCGGCAAGTTGCACAGCCCTGTTCAGGTCGTTTACGTTTCCGTCGGATCCCGTCATGGAGAATCGTTGATAATATGCGTGGGAGAGGTCGCCCAACAAGGTCGCACGGGACGCATGCTTTTCAGGCACGACCGATAAAACCTGTTCGTTCCACTCGATAATTAGATTGATGTCTTGAAGCGATCCCGTGGAAACACTAGTGAGCTGTTCCAAAGCTCTCGTTGCAGCATTGATGGCTTTTGCAAGTGCTTGCTTCACACCAAGATCATCTGGATGTTGGGAGAGCACCTCCGCAGGCTGGCGGATGGCTTCGACAATCTCCGGAATGTTCTCCATCGGTTTTTGGTGGGTCTAGTTGACGACCAGACAAATGCAACGGCAGAAGCAATTCAGAGGAAGTCGGTGTAGGTGTTGGGACACGATAAGATCAGATTTAACTGTACATTGAAAGAGCGTCGCTATGTTTGTACCAACGTTCAATACTAAGATTGGCAGCTTCAGAGGTCAACATCAGAATGTTATAACCGTACAACGCATGCTTTCAGCCAAATAAGAGCGGGGGCTATGTGGCGTTGTCTTGAACGCCATGGCAGCAAGGGAGCGCTTCCCTTGCGGCTGACCTCTCGAATGGTATGTGGCGTTCTTGTTGTCACTTTTGTTCAATGCCGTGGCGGCAAGGATGCTGCAGCCCTTGCGGCTGAACTCCTAAACCGTACATGGCGTGGAAAGCCGCAGGCGTGCTCTCGGTACACACATCAGCAGACCAACCGTGGGGTGGGTGTGATAGTCAAGAGTTGATGGTCCTGCTACGTGAGTGGTATGGAATGTGAAGAATGGATAGAAGCCCAAGATTTCGCTAGAAGATGTACTACCTTAGGTAAATGGAGAAGTGGTCGGTCTAGTGGACCACACCACCTTCAATATCCATATTATTTACAGGTGCTTAGATCTCAACGCTTCCAAATAACACGAGATACTAGAGCAAATCTTTCCAAATTGTGTTATAGGCTACTATGCATTTGGGTTGTCTCCAGGTATCACCGATTCGCTCCAAGCAGATTCTCAAGTCTTGAGGCAGGATGCTGAAGGGAAAATATCTTTGAGAGCTATTTGTAAGCGCACTGAGTGAATGACTAGCTGGTCTTTGGATTGCTTCTTTCAGATTCTCGGAGAAAGGGGTTCGGCAAATAATCACTAATCTCTCCATATAACTCGCACGACGCTCTAAATGACTTGGTTTATAAGCAAGTAATAACGGGTATCCTTGCTGTGAGGAAATCCAGCCTGTATTTAAAGCAACAGGCTGCTAATAAAGACTAGTTCATCCCAAGTCTCTCATCAGTCGATCAGTTCCTCGAATCCTCGTCTCAAGCTCTCTGCTAGTCTCTCAAAACTCATAATGCATTCTTTTATCTTCTCTGGCCTGGCTTTGGCTGCTACTTTAGTACGGCCCGCATACTGCATAGACCTTCCCGACTACACCGGATTAAAGACAGCTCAAAATGGCAGCGTCTTGACGGTGACCTTTCACAATCCTTCGTCCCCTATCAACTTGTGGAACCTGGATACCCAACACGATTTGACCGATTTGGTGTCTCGCCTCCAGATCAATAACGAAACCAAGGTCGTTATCTTCAACAGCGATGTTCCTAGGTTTTTCATGGCGCATCTAGATCTCTCCCTGCCTGAGTTGGCAGATCGTAAGTGCGCCTGAGAAACAAGACTGAACCCTCTATTAGCTTTCTGGCACAATCACTGACATCTTGAAGCTGCATTTGGCAAAGAATTTGGTACTCTCATCTACAACGTCTCCCAGTTGCACCAAGTCACCATCGGGGCTGTTGAAGGCCGCGCCCGCGGTGCCGGCAACGAGTTCCTCGTTTCTCTCGACATGCGCTTCGCCACAAAGGGCGAGAGCCTCTTCGGCCAACCCGAAGTCGGAAGCGGCTTGTTCCCCGGCGGTGGCGGCAGCCAATTCCTCCCGGGTCTCATCGGCAGAGGCCGCGCCATGGAGTATGTCCTGAGCTCCAACGACATCACTGCAGAGGACGCCGCGAACATCGGATGGATCAACAAGGCATTCGACACCTCCGATGAAATGTACGGCTACATCGACAAGCTCGCCCAGCGCTTCAGCTGGTTCCCTCTGTCAGCTCTCAGCGGCGGCAAGAAGACGATTAACAGAGCTTCGGCGCCGTCGCTTGAGCAGGTCATTGAGGATACCAAGGACTTCTTCCAGCAACAATTTGATCCGGAGGCGCAGGATATCGCGAAGAGGTCGGCATTGCTTTCTCGCAATGTCTCAGCCGTGGACTTGGAGCTGAACTTGCCTGAGACGATTGCCCGTCTTTACACCTAAGGGGGGAAATCAGTTTGAACGGCCTGTGTTTTGAAAAACGTTTGGGACTTTGCGTACCTCAGTGTTGTTGATATCTCAATTTCTTCATTACCTAAGTTAAACTTTGAAAGATTGGAGTATTGGTACGTAGCATATCAAAGTAAGCCGCTGCTTCGTCTTCATTCCCATCACCTTGAAGTAGTCCGTAAAATTTTGTCACCATCTCATTCTCAACATCATCCCGTGCTAGGTTTGAACAAGATAACCTTAATACCAAGCCTCCATGATTTTATCTGTCGTGATTTGATACGTTGGATACCGAACGTCAGCCCATGAGTATTTCTAGGTTGGGATTATCGTGACTATGCAAAATCCCAATAGAATTGCGTATCGGAACATGTGTCGCTAAATTCACAACTCAAAGAAACCATGCTCTGAGGGTTTAGGGGACAACCATTGGATTTTTTTTGGCCAATGGGCGCGCAGATATCAATTGGCTTCAACAGAGCTTTGTCCTGCTGTAATACGCGCGACCAACTCGGGCCCTACGACTAATACCTCCGACTCAGCTGCAGTCAACGTCAGCTGAAAATGATTAGTGAACGCGTTGCGTTGGGCTGATAGAATCGGACCAATGCAAGTTCCGCTTCCGCATTCGTGTATCGCCGGCTACGGGGCGCATGCCAAACCAAGATAAGTCGCAATTTCGCAAATACTTTTCACGCATTTTGAAATAACAAATCTTGGTCGATTGTCTTAATCTATGGACTGCTGATCGGATTGGTCAGCGAGTTTTCAACTCGGCGCCGGCTTTCCAAGCTCTTCGAAACCCGCAAGGCCGCAGCCATGAACGATGCAGCAAAGACAAAGTCTCCGAGACAAGGCGGGATGTGAACCAATCAGCTGATATTGGCCGCGGCTCTGAAAGTTGACCAATTAGTATATTATGACCCATTAGCTCTGCTAACCGTCGCTGTTACCTAGAGATTTGTAGCATCACGTTGGCTTCTCAGACACCCCTTTACCTCGTTATACCCATTCGAAGCATCATCGAATCAACATACCCAAGTTAGACAGTGCCATATAACAACGCGTCCATTTTTTCCATTCACTACTCCATAAACTCGCCCCCATTGGCAACTTTAGCTCACGCCACGACGTTACCATGACGTTTTCTCCAGAGAAGGACATACCGGACCTGGCCGGCAAGGTCATCATCGTTACAGGTGGAAGCAGCGGTCTCGGCAAAGAAAGCGTTATTCAGCTGGCGAAGCATAACCCCGCAGCAATCTACCTCACAGCTAGGACAGAAGCCCGTGGTAATGCCGCCATCAAGGAGGTGGAGCAAGCCGTGCCGGCAGCCAAGAACAAGATCAAGTACCTCGAGCTAGATTTAGGTTCCTTCGCCTCGATCAAGAAGTCCACCGACGCCTTCCTCACCTCAGCCGACCGTCTCGACATCTTGATGAACAACGCTGGTCTGATGGCTACACCACCAGGCCTGACAACAGATGGATACGAAGTTCAGTTTGGATCAAATTACATGGGTCCGGCTCTGTTCACTAAACTGCTGCTTCCGATCCTCAAAAAAACTGCCGAACAGTCAGGATCCGACGTCCGCGTCGTCAACTTGAGCTCAGAGCTGTTCAAACAAGCGCCCTCGGAGGGGATTCTCCTCTCAAAGTGCAAGACCCCACTCGACGACATCTCCAGTCTGGCTCGCTATGGGCAGTCCAAGCTCGCAGACTACTACCACACCCGCACGCTGAGCCAGCTTTACCCCTCCATCAAGTTCGTTGCAGTCCACCCTGGAGTCGTCAACACCGGTCTCTTTGACGACTTCAGAAAGAGAAGGCCCTGGGTCGGTGGAGTGATTGGCGTACTTGGATCGATCTTCCTGACAGACGTCCACGCGGGTGCGCGAGCTCAGCTTTGGGCCAGCACGGCTGCGAGTGCCAATGTGAAGAGTGGCGGCTTTTACAATCCGAAGTTCAAGGAGTATAAGGAGGCGAATTTGTACGACGATAAGGCGGCCAAGGAGTTGTGGGATTGGACTGAGAAGGAGCTTGAGGGGCATTGATTCCGTTCCTCTGGACTTCTGAATATAGGTACCTTTGGAATTTCGGCCGGGCCATGGACTACTTGAGAGATGGAAAGCAACTCATGTCACGTTTCTATCCCATCAATAGCTGGGAAGTGAAGGGCAATGTTGATGTAATCTAAGAAGGGTCACAATCAACTACAGATTGACATAACCATGATAATCTTGTATTCGTTTGTGAATAATTTTCCAGAAAATGATGAATCAACTTAATGGTCCTTGCTCTCCATTCTCGTCTACCTAGTAGATTGGATTGATGAGTTTCTGATGTGGCCTTAATTGTTTCGACCAAATATAGTATAAATAGTGAAAAGTCATCACCTTCAACTCTGATATGTGTTTAATGCTACCAATAATCATCAATACCATCGTGTTCCATCATCGACATCATGACGCCACTTCCTTGACACTCTTACCACGAGCAGCTGGCCAAGCCGAGTGTGCCTTGAAGCATTTTAGCCATGCGATGTTTAACTGTGGCGGACCGAGGCGCTGTAGAGCTAATGCGTAGATGAGTGGCTGGAGCGGCCATGCGCCGCATGTTTGTGGCTGTGCCAAACTTTGAGGAAAATTGTTTCTCGGTTTCGGCCTCGGATGGGATGGTGTCTTCATATGCCCAAGCTACTTGTAACTTGACCAACGTACATTTCCCAAGGTAAGTAGTTTGGTGAGTAGTCATGACTTCCCAAGAGCTGCAATGAAACCGTTAAACCACAGGCAACTTGCGAGCCGGGAATAATGTGGCGTACGCAGCCCCTCTTCTACCGCGAAGTACTTAGCGCTTCATCACAGCTAATCAGCGTGAGACTCGCCCATTCTTTTGAGACGTCAAACGGGAAGAAAAAGGGTCTGATCTCTGCATTGCTTGAGCTTCCCTCCGCATTGCCAGTGGACAGACAGCTTCATCCTTTGACGTCATCGCGAGCCTCATCTGACAGTCTGACACCAAGCTCTCAACGAACCAGCTCCTTGTGCCCCTCACCTCATCATCCCTTCTTTCAGGTACTTGTGTTGTGTCTCATCGCCCTGTGAGCCTGCGAAACCGGATGGTGGCGCTAAGCAATAAGCACTGCCCCCAATGGTCTACTCAGCCGCAGGCAGCCAGCAGATCTCCAAAGTGTCGAGGTTCAAGCTGACGGTAGGAGCTTTGATTCGCATGAGCTTTCACATGCGTCTTACTTAAAACCAGTCGTCATCCCTCGTCTCCGCTGCATGAAGCGTTGTGAAGATTATTCTTTCTGTCAACTCCCATTGCGATCTCACAATTCACGACAGAAAACGGGATAAGAAGACCCAGTAAAACCCCCACGAGAAAACACACGAAATAAGCACCATGGCTGCCCCAGCAGTTCATAGCCTGCCCCAAGCCGGAAACTCGGTCGGCATCTTCCCGCAATTGACGGCGCGCCAGAGCGAGACCCTCGTGCTCAAGGAAAAGATCCTTTCCATCACCGGCGACAGCTTCGACATCAAGCTCGCCAATGGCCAACCGATCCTCCGTGTGCAGGGCAAGGCGCTGTCAATCTCGGGCCGCAAGGCTGTCTATGATATGTCGGGGAATCACCTATTTGATATCGTCAAGGAGCACTTGCACCTCCACACGACATTTGCGGCGCAGGATCCCAAGGGCAACAAGATTATGGAGGTGAAGAATAGCTTTGCTCGTGAGTTTGCTACCCCTACCTACCTCCCTGGTGCTAGTCATAGCGGACAAGAGTACCCAGCTAACCATGTGGGTTGCACTAGTTATCGGCTCAAAAGCTACCGCGACGTTCGTTTCACCACAGACAGGCAAGACGGAATCGCTCGAGATGAAGGGCAATTGGCTATCGACACAGGCCGATATTGTTGACACGAATACCGGCCAGGTGCTGGGGCGAATTGACAGAAACATGCTCCGGGCGCGCGACTTCTTCGGTGGCAAGCAGACGTACGCGCTCACGGTGGCACCGGGGGTCGATATGGCGCTCATGTGTGCCCTGTGCATCTGTCTGGACGAGAAGAAGAATGACAATAAGGGTTAACGGAGAGGCGTGGAGAGGGAAGCACTTTTCTTGTGCCCTTGATGATTGATGCGTTTCTTTATAGTCATTGCGATTGATACCTAAGGTAGTTGAACTGAGTCTTACATTTCGGAATCCCAAGTACCTATTTCCCATGATCGCCATCATTGCAGCAAGAACATGTTACAGCTTCGATAGACCCTGGAAACGCGGGCAACGGCAGAGAAAGGACTTTCTTTTATGTTCTTATTCCTGCAAGTCAGTCCGATCCTTGGCTCGTCGTCTCGTGCTGCATTCATAACATTCATATGATGTTCCGGACCTCTTTCATCGGCTCGGTTCGGTCCGGGGATCAATCGACAACGTTTCACCGCGATGAAGTGCCGATAAAAGTGCTTCACACAGCCGGCATGCTGCCCCGAACAGCCTTCCCCGCGCATTTCCCCACAAACAAACACCTGGGTCCGGGGAACTTGCATCGAGCGCGCCTGATCGGGGTGTTTGTCGGCGAGCAACCCTAACCACAAGTTTCCTTTGTGGATTTCGCGAGGGATGTTAACATTAAATGGTGATCGAAATGACACTAATAAGCACACGAGACGAAGACAAGGACTGCTCTGCTCGGCTACCGATGGCCCGAGCAGTCATGCTTTCAGTTGCGAGGGTGACGCGACGTAATCTGCTCGGTGTGGATCGTGCGAATATTCCAGACTACAAGATGGCGGCCACAAGCCGAGGAAATTAAGGCCGGGATGTTCGTCTTCGATGAGTCTTTCGTTGTGAGAGGAAACTTTGCTGCTTTGCCTCTTCAAACTGTCGTTTAGATCTTTCCTGCCCATAGCACTAGGTCCCAGAAGTAGGAATGGCAGTTTCACGTTTGTTGCTGGCGCTCGCAGCCGGTGCCGTTGGTGTTGTCGCCAATGCGTCAAGCCTCAACTCGACCACGAGGTAAGACACCAAGAGCTACCTTCTCCCAGGCAAGGAGCCCACCCCTAATTTCAAGATTTCAATCAGAAGCTTCACGGCCAAAGGCATCGCTACCGGCACGGCAGCACAGCTGCAGACCTCCCCTTTCGCCCCGTTCACCCTAAGCCCGGAAATCCCGCTGGCCACCTTGGATTACGGAGCCGAGAGAGCGGGTTATCCGATCTTTGAAGTCTCCGCCCTCAGCGCCCCGGCCCAGATCGAGGTGAAGTACACTGAGCACTTTGACGGGCTCGATCATCCGTTCGGCGACGGGCCGTACACCTTTTCCAATCAGCTCAGCAACAGCTTCCGCGTCGAGACGTTCAACATCACGTCTGTCGGCCGAGTCCAATCCCCGCTCATTCAAGGAGGGCAGAAATGGCAATCCATCAGACTTTTGACGAATAGCACTGTCTCTTTCTCGAGCGTGGGCTTCGAGGCGACGATCGATACTATTGAGCCAGAGAAGCTTCCGGGGCAGTTTGAGAGTGACGATGAGATTCTGAACGAGGTCTGGAAGCTCGGTGCTCGGGCAGCCACGGCGGCCTGCTTTGACAAGGGTACGCAAACGACAATCTGGGAGGTCACTGAAGAGAACGGGGTGTTTGCGCGTAGCACCAGACCCTCAGTGACATACAAGGGCACAACGTGGAGCAATTACACTCTTGAGTTTGATACCAAGATCGAGAGGGGAGGCAGCTGGTGGATAACGGTAAGTTCGGACTCACGTAAGGTCCGGGGGAAAGCCAATGCTGATGAGATACACAGGGAGGAGTCATCGCCGGCAATGGATACACCATGCTCCTCACCGGCGAGCTTCCCGAGTCGAGGACCTTCGCGAACGTCAACAAGACTCTGACACCGCCCAACACCATTTCACTGGCATACGGTCCTGACTTTGTGAACCAGACAACACTCACAAGCTACTTGCTCGACGTCTTCGAGGTCCCGTTCACAGTGAAAGAGAACGAGTGGTACCGCATCAAAGCCTCCATGGCCCCCACCGGCCACCTAGCAGTCTCAATCAACGACACCCAGATCCTCAACATCTCGCGCTCCGACTACCCGTGGGCTCTCAGCTCCGGCATAGTCTCCTACACCGGGTCGCCTGATTTCAGCGGCTCCTTCGGCTTCGGGGCGTACCAAGACCAGGCAGCCTACTTCAAGAACGTGCATGTCTACGACACCGCTAATGGCTCCACGCTCTACTCAAACACCCTCACCGGCAACGCGGAAGACATCCTCGCCGAATACGGGACTCAAGCTAACACTGAAGCCGCCTGCCTTGACGGTCCGAAGCGCGACCGCCTCATCTGGCTCGGCGACTTTTACCACACGGCACGCATCATCGCCGTCAGCACATCAAAGACGGAGCAGGCTAGGGGGACCCTGCAGCTGCTACTTGATTCACAAATCGCAAACGGGCAGATGAACATCTCGCCTAATCTGGGCTACAACCTCTCCTCCGTCGCCGATGCGTTAGCGCCGGCGGGGAGCTTCGGGCTGCAGGATTACCAGCTCCTAGGCCTCATGGCCTTCAACGACCACGTGCGTCTGACGAACGACCTCGAGTGGGCAAGATCCACGTGGCCGCGATGGCAGGGGGTGCTCGACTGGCTTCTGCCACAGATCAACTCTACGACAGGGCTGTTGACTTTCGATGGAGGGTTCGCGTTTACGGGGCCCGCTGACGGGGGATCCGCGATCGGATGCGAGGCCGTTCAAACTCTCAACGGTGCTGCTGACGTGGCTGATGCTCTCAATGATACGGCATCTGCTACGCGATACCGGGACGCGGCGACATCGCTTGCGACTGCGATCAACGAGCGTCTCTGGAACGAGGAGGCAGGCGCGTACGGTCTTTCGCCGGCTGATCTGGACGGCATTTCTGTGGCTGCAACGGCGTTCTGCATCACTTCAGGCGTGGCGAATGCAACACGCGCATCGCGGTCTCTTGACGCTGTATCACGCCTGAAGCTGGGTCCGGGATACAAGGATACCTCGGCAGTGAGTTCCAACGACTCAAGCGTCAACATCTCACCCAACACCAATGGCTTCCTGCTGGAAGCGCTGTTCATCGGCAACGAGACGCAGGCAGCGAAAGAGTTGATGGAGAGTCTCTGGGGCGCTATGCTACCCGGCGACACGACCGCAGCGCAGAACAAGAGCGCGGTCGGCGCGAGCTGGGAGTACGTCAACGCCGCGACGCAACAGCCCGGCCTGGGACTGTTCACGAGCCTGAGTCATCCGTGGGGCGGCGCCGCGACGTATGTGCTAACGGAGTGGGCTGCGGGGCTGCGGGCTGCTACGGGTGTTGACGGGTTTGGGTACAGGAACTGGGTGGTTTCGCCTGCGAGTGGTGTCGAGATGGGGCTGAAGAGGGCGAGCGCCAAGGTTGTCACTGCGTTTGAAGGTGAGTTGAGTGTTGAGTGGAGGGTGCGCGATGGTGATATTGGTGTTACTATTCGGGCACCAGTCGGCACGCAGGGACAGTTTGTTTATGGGAATCAGAGCATTGCGTTGCATGGGAGGCCTGAGTATCAGTTTACTGTCGACGCGTCGCTGGATAATGGTATTGTTTAAACTAGCTCAGCCTACTACTACTTAGCGCAAAAGGGTGATGGGTCAAAGAGACAAATAGAGATTAAGTGCTGAGGGCTTCTGTTACCCGCTTATCTTGAAGTATATACATGTAGTTGTGCATCTGGTTTGCTGACTAGCCTAAAGTCGTGACGTCGTAGATAGTCGTCGAGGTTTGGACGATCAGTCACAATGTGGTTCCTGGTCAGACGCGTCTGCGTCGTTTGGTCATAACCGAGACACAGTCAGCGCTTGGTCGTTCTTATTGTGGATTCTCGCTTCGGAGTCGCATCAACCAGCCTCCACTCAGGCGATGGGTCAACGAGACCAACTAGAGGTTGTATAGTGTAGCGGTTATCACTCCAGATTTTGATCATATCCAAACTTCTGGTAACCCCGGTTCGAACCCGGGTACGACCTGACATATCAACACATTTCAAGGTGCTTCCGTCCTCTTTTGCATTTTTGCACCATCTGATGCATAGGATCAGCTTCAGTATCAAGCACCTGCTTGGGTAACGACTAGCAAGCACATTTAATGTAAGATAAAGATAGGCGTATGCTCCATGTGTCATTATCGGTGACAATCACTGAAAAATTATGCCTCCATCATGAGCCGAGCAAACGGACTCAAATGCATAACATCATTTAGCTGCAGCACCTGAGTATAATCATACACGTCAGTTGAAAACTCAATGCTGATCATGAACCAGCAATTGGTCATACACATTTAGGGATAAAGCGAATAACTCATCGGAACATCTTCTCTCTTAACATTGCTCACCAGTAATCTATCAGAACGTCGCAAGAAAACCGAGATGGAGGCAAGTTCCGGAGGCTCATAGCCTGGCATTCCCAACACACTGCCGGCTACTTTCGGCACCAAATTCCGGCATCGGAGCTGCCAAACAGAGACCGTGCCCCACCATTCCCCCTCAAACTCCGAACTCGAACCGCTCCACCTCCGCACTTCCCGGTCACATGACGCCGTGATTGATCTCGCCGTGTGAAGCTTTCCCCTCCCTGATTGCAATAATGTCAATGTCCGTCGGAATTCTGAGAAGCAGCTTAGTCCCCGCAGTTCGGAGGCCCTTTGTTACTACAAGACTCGTCTCTTCGCCGTTCAATCGCTACCGCACAATGGCTACCAAGGAGTTCCTCTGCATCCTTCCCGACAAGCCCGATGCGCTTGCCCGGCGCTTGGAGGTCCGACCGTATGTGACCTAGTCCTCAGAACAGGTCTCTTATAAGAGGCTGAGTGTAGTTCCGGGCCGATTGCTGACTTGTCTCAGTACGCATCTCGAGAATGCCCAGGGCCACAAGAGCAACGGAAAGATTGCTGTCGGTGGTATGTATCCAAGCTTGACACACCATCCCTCCTTCGGCGTTCGTCGCGATTCTCGTGCTTATGAATATGATAGGCGCCATGTTTGAGAAGGAACACCCCGTCGAGGGCCAAACCCCCGGTTTCAAGGGCAGCGTGATGATCTACACCGTCAAGGACGCCGAGGAAGCCTGGGAACTCATCAGAGGCGACGTCTATGCTAAGAACGACGTCTGGGACCTCGAGAAGGCTCAGGTCATTCCGGTAAGTTGACGTCCTGCTCTTAGATTTAACTACCCGCAAATAGTTGTGAAGCTTCAAGCTGACATAGAACGTTCGATATAGTTCAAGTCGGCTATTCGCGAGTCTTTGTAAACTATCAATGTCTGAGTATGGTAGCAAATCTGTAGTTCACGATGTTGGATCCAACGTATTCGGCCACCTGAATACACAAAAAGCCAATATGGCTGCCTCCAACGCCGTTTCTGTCACCAGCACAGCAGGCGTCTTCCTAGGTCGGTTGGTCAGGCCGATCAAGCTTGGTGGTGGAGTGGCTCAAGGTCAATAATCAACTACGCCCACAGCCTCCTCGACGACAGGGTTAGCGAGAGTACCAGAGTTCTACCCCTAGCATGAGCACCAAGAGATATAGCCCCACCGGGGACGATGTCTTTCTTTCATTATGCCGAGAGCAATCCTCGAGTAGCGTATGATTGGGACAGAGACGAGATCATGAAAATAGACCACCAAAGAGCCGTTCGTTGCCATTGTCCTACCCCATTTGTCATTCAACTTTTGATTACCGTAAGTACGTCATTATCTTCTATCACCATCCCCATCAACAGATTGTATCAAGTCCTCCACATCCAACCTCTCCGCCAAATCCAGTAACGCCTGCGGAGAAAGACCGCCCATCCCGCTCGTATCAAAGATATCCCACCCAGCCTCCTCCATCTGGTCCAAGAATGACCCATGCTCGTGCCCGTGCCCATGATGATGTTGAGAATGGTGATGCGCCGCACTCGTCGGCGGTGGCGTCGGCGGCTCCTCGCCCACAGGCGTTAACGCAGACATGATGTGCTCCAACTGACTCAGCTCCAGCTTTCTCAGCGGCGCCACGAGACTCCCCTTTGAAATCATCTTGTCTAGCACGCACTTGATATTCTCACACCATGAATCGTCGTGCAAGAGAGAAGGGCTGATGACCCGGATGAGGTAGAGGAGGAAGGCGGAGGAGAATGCGTCTTCAAGCTGGAAGGGCAGAAAGGCTTCGAGGAGGTCTTCGTCGCCGAGCACGCGGAGGGTTCGGAGGACGGTTTGCGCCGAGTCGACGCAGGATTGGAGGAGGGATGCGACTGGTGGTGTTAGGGAGACTGTTTGTGGGTGTCGCGCGTGGCTGTCGGAGTGTTCGATGTGCATGTGGAGGGCGCACATGACCAGTGGTCTAGTTGTCAGGACGACGCACTTCTGGGATTAACGATGGCATTGGAAGAGTGCGTGGAGGTAAGGTACTTACGTGGTGATATGATAGGATGAGTCGCAGTGCCATTCTAGAAGCGCGGCTGACTGAGCCTTGGAAGTGGGTGTCGAGGAGTGCGGTAAGATCTCGTGATAACCTGGCCAGGTCTCGTAGGATAGATTGGGTATTGGGGACTAGTGAGCCATCAAACTCTTTGCCCACACCGTAAATAGCTAGTAACATCATGTCAGGAACCAAGAACTTCGGTGTACGTTGTCCTACGGCTGATGGAACTCACTTGTAAGAATACGAGCCATGAGCCGCGATAGCCGTACATGAAGGGTCATATTCAGTGCATCGAGGGAGTTGTCCATCTGTGAAGGGAGTTTCACAGTGATGTCCTCGTCCCGAATTGAGGTCGGCGCTCCCATCAAGGCCGAGAACTCTCTGTCTAGGGTGTATACCACCCAGAAGACAATGTTGCACCGTCTCGAGTACTCAATCCCGACAACCTCTTCAGGCATGTGTCTGTAGATGCCCTCAACAATGCCGATTCGTAATGCTTGTCCGATCTAGCATCTCATTAGTACACGACTCCTCTCGCAACCCCTAGTAATGAGAAAGCCAGAGCAGAGAGGGATCCAGGGTCTTACATGTTGATACGCAGCCAGCCTCATATCCAAACACTGAAAATACAACGCAGCCAGAGCAAGCGCCTGGATAGCCGGAATCGTATCCGGATTCAGTCCTGATAGATCTGGCAGCAATGACATGGCCCTCGAAGCATATTGTACCCCCGGCGGTGCCGTATGTGAAATACTATTCACAACAAATGCCTTGCCGAACGCCAGAACTAAGAGGTATTGCGCATACCACAGCCTCGCCGAGCTAGCCTTACCCGCGGGGTCCTCGTACAACTCATGGAGGTTCTTGAGAAAGGATGGCTCGTCAATTACATAGAAGACGGCGCCAAGGTAGAACTTGACCGTGTTGAAGAGGAAGAGGGCGTAGTCAAGCGGCGGGAGGTTGGAGACATCGGGAGTCTCAGTGGCACCTAATGGCGTCCATTGCATCCTGAAGGCGCCCTCGTGAGGGAGATGCCATGGATCAGGGGCTGCTTCTGGTAGGCGTTTGCCCAGGAGGGCCAGAACTCGTCGGCAGAATGACCATGATGATGTTGGGCCCATGTACCCTGTGGAGGTGTGAGTATTGGCTCAACTCACTCAGTACTAGGAGAAACAGCATGTGGCTTACAGTATCGTTCCCCGACCTTTGCAAAGGTGTAATCGTTGTCCACCAGCGGGTTTTGCCTGAACCCTGGGCCAAAGTCGCCGTGATCCTCCTGATTCGAACGAGCATCTCCTACCTCAGTATCCGGCTCGGATGCCGGAGGGCCTATCGGTTGTGGGCTGTCTACGACGTTGGCCGCGTCAATAAGACTTCTCTCGTCTGTGTGCACAAACCTGGCAACAAGAGACAAGCACAACTCACCATGGCTCGGGGTCTCCAACTGCCCGGCATTATCTTCACCCTGAGAAAGAGAAGTATGATGCGGCGTCGCATACGCATCCGCATCCGCATACCGACTCTGCACGTCCTCGACGTCGTCTCCGCGGCTCAGTGCCCTCGTCGAGCGGTCTGAGCCTGGATGCTCACTGTTCCGGTTCTGAAGTTCTCGGAGGTAACTGGAAAGTGGAGTCAGTTGTTGTTTCTCAACCCGACAACTGCCTGCAATGCACGCGCAGGGGTTCCGACAACTCACCTTTCCGGCACCGATATCCTCTTATCCTCAACAGCAAAGATGCATCTATGCTTCTTTCGATCGCAACGCGTGCAAGGCTGAGAGCCGGAGCACTTGACCTTCATTACCCGACATCTTTCGCAACTTTTTGTTGCAAGTCTTAGAGTCAGCCTTCACTCTCTCCGAACATCGGAACGCCCGGGCCTTTCCCTCAGCCCTTTCGCACAAGAAACGCACGCTTTTTGGCATTTTTTGGTCACTTTGTATTGTCCCTGGCTTAATTGCGGCATGACGGACGGTTCTCGTGGGGCCAATTCGATAATTTCATGTCTCTTGCCCTCTCTCGTTTGCTGGAATTTGGGTAGTCTTCGCCGTAACTTTGGGGCCCTTTGATATGTCGGAGCAGGGTTCCGATAAGTTTTATATGTGCGCGGCTTGACCTCTTTATTGGCACTGGCAAATTTGGGGCATACAGTCCGCTAGTGCGAGACCGCAGGTTGGCTTATCAGCCAGGTGTTGGGGTCGATGGCTCGCCGTAGATAGCCGACACAGGAGGGTCTTTGCGGTCCTTGCGCCATTGTTATCTTTGGGATGCTTGTTCTTCTACCCCACAGCGTCTACGGATGTTCGTCCGTTCATTGTCTCCGGAGGCACCGGAGTCGGTAAGGATGACGGAGAACGTAGCGTCTGCTGAGCTGCGCGCTCTATCGCGGGGAAGATCGGCACGTGTGTGTCGGACGTCAAGGGATATGGAGAATTTGCCAGAAATCCGGGGTCGAACGATCACGAGACCATTTGACTTCGAGGGGTGGGCTTGCAAGGGAGAAGAGGCGTTGATGAAGTCATCAACCCAGCCCAAGCAGGTGGTCCAAGCAACCAGGTGAAGGCCAAACCTATTGGTATTTGCATCCCAATACACGAACAGATGAACATCGCGCTCTCATCTGGAAGCAGATTCTTATTGTATGGTGTATGCATCGGTATGAATCAGCATCCCAATGGAATCTGCAGATAGGGCCGCCGAAAGAACGAATGATGAGCCCTGCCTTTATCAGCGTTGTCGGCATGCAGTGAGCAGAGGAGTCAAACCCCAGGAGTCTTCGCCGAAATGCCACCTTGGCATCGTGAGATAACCGTTGCGTAAGATCTTCAATGGCAAACAGCTAGGTTGTGTTTGAGAAGGAGGCTTGGAAAGTCACCGGTTCTGCCACGGGGTGGCCGAGTTGCGTAATGTCGGATGAGGTCTCCGACATTCCCCAACACACGCCAAGGTGGAGATCGGACTCGCGTTCCGACTGTTTGTGAACCAATAGCGTCATTGTGTCTTATCACACCTCCAAGACGGCTTCTTGCCAGCACGCCATGGCTAGGCGAACCGCCGACTTGGAGAACGAGGTTGTCGGGGTTTGAAACTAAGTGAACTCCGCGCTGTAGCCAGAATCTCTGTAATTAGAATTGAAGCAGACTTTGAAGCAATTGTGGTGACAATGAGATTTCCCTTGCTCGGGCGATTGATTACTCCAAGGTAAGTTAGTATTAATAGCAACGCGTATGGACCAAATGCTAAGTAAGCCGCCGCCTAGTAGACGGCGACTCACCCCGTGCATGTTACCCAGCGAAGGGTGGACAGCCCGAATGTCTTCAAGCAAATCAGATGACTCCAAAGGAGCTATTGTAGAGCGCCTCGGAAATTTCGAAGAGATACAATCCAAGCGCCCGGACTTTGACCACTCGAACGCCCCAATTGAGGTTACAAAATCCCCCAATCCAACGTGGTCTTACGGCCAGGGAGTCCGCACCCGGAACAGTAACTCCGCATCCCACAAGGAAATTGACCCATACGCATCAAATCGATCAATGATCAATAACTACCGCCTTCTCGTTTCTGGAATCGCACCAAGGCCGGTTGGATTTCTCAGCACCTTGTCAAAGGATGGCAAGAAGAACCTTGCGCCTTTTAGCTATTTCCAAGTCATTGACCATGACCCACCCATGTTTATAGTCGGTTTCTCATCGAGACCCGGTGCTGTCAAAGACTCGTACCGGAATCTCAAGGAGACGGGCGAATGCGTCATCAACACAGTGTCGGAAGACATGATTGAGGCTGTCAACGCTACCTCCATCGACGCTCCGCATGGAGTCTCTGAGTGGGTTATCTCAGGGCTGCACGAGGGAGAGACTACAACGGTGCAGCCATCAAGAGTTCTGGAGTCAGTGTTTTCGATAGAGGCAAAAGTGGTAGACATCAAAGAATTCAGTGACCACGCGAAAGATGGAAAGAGTGTCGCCGGAATGGTTTTGCTTAAGGCGACGCGGTTTTGGGTCATGGAGGATGCTGCTGATCCTGACTTCAGTCATATTGAGCTCGAGAAGTTACGTCCCGTGGGCCAGCTGGGAGGAAAGTCGTATGGACGCATCACGTCAACGTTTGAGGTGCCTCGCAGGAGATGGCAGGATGAAGAACCGAAAAGCGAATTTCTTCAGAAACTAGACAGATCCACCACCAAATAGATATTTCCATTATTAAATAAAGGCATACAGATATTGACGTTATGGCCAAGGCAGATGGCGCCGCTGGTCTAGAGTCTCCGGGCATTCGGTGTCGCGTGCATCAATTACGACAAACCTTTCAATATTATCAACTATGATCATCTCTGCCTGCCTACGCGTACTTCTACCCAGACGACATTGACAATCACTAGCCCCATCTATGAATGTGGAAAATCCTTTAGCTTGGCTAGGCTTATGGCGTATGGATGATGGATGGCTTGGAAACCTTATACTGCGATTTTACCTACCTGATTGGACGTCTGTCGAACAAGTCTTACGATGGTAGGGATTTGTTGGCCAATCAAGTGGTTTGGGGCTGGCGGTGCTGTTACATTTGACGCTGACCAGAGCCTCGATGGGTGGTAAGATGAGGCTCTTAAAGCGCAGTACCACTGATAAGTACAGCCAGCTCAACGCTGCCCAAACCTGACGCCCCTTTCCCTCTCACTATCTTTGTTCGTCAAACGCCAGGATCTACCAAGATGACCTCTGAAGTTACCTCAACAACTTCTATCATCGCAGAAGATGCGTGGAAGTCCCTCGTCGAGCGCAGTATCAAGGAATGGAATTCGCCAAGTGGAAACATGCATGACTTCGCGATGGGATTTCTGCAGAATTACACAAGCCTAGACGATTTTCTACGCAGTCCACGGGAACTCCCGCTCTTTTGGTTCTTTCAAAGGAGAGAAGCCTTTCTTTCGCAACAGACATTCACGAAGTGGAACAGAGATCGGCTTGAGGACTATGTTCTTCTTCCTGCCCTCAACAACTTTGTCATGCGATCAGAGTGTTTCTTCGTCAGTCACTTTTGGACCACGAGCAACAACCCGGATCCTGATGGCTCTTGTCTGCGTCTTCATCAGAAAGAGCTTGGGGTTCAGAGTTGGTCGCACATCTGGGTCGATTGGACCTGTCTGCCTCAGTACCCCCGGACCGAGAGTGAAGAGGAATACTTCCTGCGAGGGCTGGAAACAATGCCTGGAATCATTCGCAACTGCGGTTTCTCGTGGTTCTATCCCGGGTTTGAGCCGCGCCTTTGGATCCTGTATGAAATTGCAGAGTATACCCTGACCTGTGATGGGGGTATCGAGGAGTTTGAGGATAATCAGGAGTTTGTGAAGCACATTCAAGAAATGCAGGAAACTAGCGTTCCATCGGTGTTGCGCAAGTACGGATACAGGTGTAGCGACGAGCGAGACAAAGACTACTTGACGTCGTGTTTGGAGATTCTCGTTTACTTGATACGGTTCGGCATAGACATGGGCGAGGTCAGAAGACTAATGTCTCACGTCTTGTGGTTTTCTTTCACTCCGGATATAATGTACCAGAGTCACCTTGGACTTGTGCAAATTTGGAGGTTCGAAGGGGCGCTGGAATTTCAAGGCCAACGTTACGAGTTTACACCATTCCCCAAATGGGTAAGTTGTTCCCTGGTATCATCGAGTTAATCATCATCACTAATGAGCTTCTCACAGGGAGAGGGCAAATACTCCGCCAATGCAAGGCGGTTGGGAGATATGGAACCTCCCAGCTAGGTTTGCACGTGTAATAGTAGAGAAATGGAAGACTAGTGAAAAGGAAGCAAGGGTGCGTGGTTCGGAAATATGAAGACATCGAACGGCCGAAGGTATGGAATTGAGCATGTGAACTTCTTGTAGTTTCTCCTTTTTTTGAGCGTCTATTGTTGGGATATCTCTAAATCAAGTCATGATGCATCGCTGAAAACAAAAAGTACAAGGTCATGTCGGTTCAACCAAAGACCCGGCGTCTCAGCTCGCTCTTCAATGAGCCAAGCATGTGAGCGCTCTCCGCGACAGCTCCCTTATTCTCGACCGCCCTTCTGTGCAGGTATCCCATGCACTCTGAAACCGAACCCCACGGGAGATACTTGAACGGCTTGGGGATAGCATCTCTCTTCAACCCAGAGTCTGCCACACAGGTATCGTAGTTGTCCAGCAACTCACAGCTCAATTCATCCGCCATACCAAACAGCTGACCGCACTCAAGCTCAGTCGTTGCTTGGCCGTCTAGGATTCTGCGGCGGTGGGTAGAGATCGCTGTCGCAGAGCTGGCGGCGTTGTGGGTAGCGAGAAAGAGCGCGCTAGCGGGGAACTGGCACTCCTTGGCGTCTTGAGGGAGTCTCTGGCTGATGAACATGTCGGCGATGTCGTCAAAGTTCTTATCGGTATCTTCCTTGGTGTCGTGGATCAGGGATCGGACTTCGTTCTCGATGTATGCGCCGCGGACCAACTTGACTCCCAAGCTCCAGCCCTCCTTAGCGGCCAGGAAAATGTGGCGCTCGGAATTAGCCTTGGAGCCCTTGAGATAGCCCTGAATAGTGTTGTAGATCAAAGGCTTGCTCTGGCGGTTGTGCTTCCTCATGAGGTCGATAGTCCACTCGTCCAATTGGGGTTGAAGGGCTTGTTGCTCGGCATCGATCCAAAGACGAGATCCTTGCTTGTTGGTTTCCTCGCAGAGTTCGTCTAAAGCCTTGCTTAAAACTTCCGGGATGGGTGCTTTCGCCTTCAATGCATCTACAGAGATGGGACCAGCGCCAGTAATCCTGATGTTGTTAGTGGAGAAATACGTGGAGGTATTCCAGGGCAACTTACTTGACAGCCAGGAAATCGCCCGGCGCCATCATATGGAGAGTTTCGAGGTTTCCCTTCTTCCATTGGTCGACCATCTGGTAAACCTCTGGTGCGTACTCTCCAGCTTTCGCTTCCGCCGCGGCCGCTTTCTTATCCAGAACGATTTCCTTTGCGTAGTTGAGAATGACACCCTGGTATCCCATCCGCTTCACTTCAGAAACAGTCTTTGAAACCTGAGGAATGTTCTCTCCAGCACAGAAATGGTCGTAGATAGTCCATCTCAATAGTCGGTTCAGCAATGGGTTCTTATCGGGGTTGAAAAGTGCGAGTTTTGTGTTAGCGATAAAGTGCAGTAGAGGTAGTGCTGGCTTCATGAGAAGTGGCGTTGACATGAATTGTGTGAGGAATAGTGACCGGATCAGGGCTTTTGTTGAAAGTCTAGATAAGGGTGATTTCTTCGGGGTCGGCGTGAAAGTCCGCGGCGCTGTTGGAGATAAGGTCTGAGTCTTGGCCGACGTGGTGCTGACATATCTCGCCGCTCCCTTCAGTCGAAGGGATCTGCAGAAAGGCATCGGCGCCTGCCTGCACGCAACGAGTCTTGCGGTCATCGTGATAGTTAGATAGGTAGACTTCGATATTTGGCTGAGACGAGACTTGACACACGTAGAGATGGTGGGAGGGTGCCTGGGTACTTCTATTTATCGATCACGAACGGCTACGGCCGGCATAAACTCTGAATCGCGACCGAGCCATGGCATCGTGGGAGGTATGTCTCCGAGCTAGCCAACCCCCGCCATCGTCGTTCCGATGGTGCGTCTTTGCGCACGCCCCGGAGAAGACTAATGGTTTACGTGTGGTATTTGCGGCTCTTCTCCATCACGGAGCACCGCGGAGCCGTCTTTGCACTGGATCCTCACTTCGCCGGTGGATAAGACAAGCCCGCCACCGACGCAAATTCAAGACATCATTGGGCCTCGATGAGATCGAAATCTAACAAAAGCCCGTTATCGGAATGCTTTGAGTTTAGATCCATGAGATAAGAATGACCAAGTGACCAAAGTCGGGTGCTTAGACAATGAGGGGCGACCCCGGATGTAGCAGGTGTCGGTGCGTGCGTCCCGACATGTCGGATCCAAAAAGTCGGAAGGGCTTATCTCGTCGGAAACTCGTCCCGACAACACACTAACACGCTTGATCTGCCGTAGATCATCAACTCTATTCCACACACAAGACCCCCACCCTTGGCAGCACATTTTCTCGTTCTTTTTGTGATACAACCTATGCAATAGTTCGAGGAAACAAAAATGGCATCTAAAGTTGTGGGGGTAAGCTCTCAAGTGCGTGGGCGTACGACGATGTGTCTATGCCCGTTTCCTATAATGCCAGAGGGCTTTGTCTCTTGCCTGTGCGCCATGTAATAGGTCAGCCCATCATGTCCATCGTCTAATCAGAAGCAGAGTATCTCCTGGACCTGTATCCAACATGTTGAAGATGGGTTTGACTCTATCTTTGTCAGAGGCGCACGTGCTTCCGCGCCCATGTTGTCAACTCATGCACGACTGAGATATACTTTAAAAGCGGATTGGGCTTTAAAACCATTGAGCGCATGCAATTCAATTCACGGTTCCGCTAGAGACCTTTAATGTGGAAGGTTGTATGGAGTAGTTGACCACGAAGTGAATCGGTGCTTTCAAGGTATGTGTGCAATAACTGTATGAACCTTACTACCTTACACTACATTTTCCACCTTTTTGAGAGTTCAACCTTAAAAAGCAATTGTGAGCCGTACTGCATTCAAGGCAGGGCAGGCCATAAGTCACCTTTGGAAGTCGCCTCATCGATAGCTAAGACTTGCAGTATTTTCCTGCCACTGTATTGAATGAGAACATCCTTTCAGCGCCTACCCACATTGCTAGTCACCCTCGGATTAAAGACAGGAAAGTCTCCATAACCCCGGCCTTGCTGCTTTTATGTAACACAGGGAACAACCAGCATCTATACAGAATACGACTTATCCAGACCCCTACAGCTTTGAGTGAACGAACAAATTCAATCATCTTGTCAGATTGGACGACAGGTCTGTCAAACCTGTTTTTCCTCGCTTGAAGCAGCCCATAGGTGCAAGAAACTCCAGATCTGCATAGCTATGCCAGGTCGACTCGAGTATCCTGAAACCCTTGAGTCCAGAACATCGATTGACAATCAACCAATAATTTCCATGGCCGCTTAAGCCCTCGGCGAAACGCAGCGACAGTCTTTGAAGCATTGATGAAAGATAATGTTGATGAAAAGGAATGATTCGGCCTCGACAAAAGATTCTCTTTAGAAAGCCTTGGCTTGTGACAAACCAGACATAATTGACGCTGTTACACGGAATTGAACTTTTCCTATCACGAGCATGCTTCAGCCCATGCTTCATCTTGGATCGAGCGACCTTCGAATTGACATTCAAGTCTCCTTGATGTTCTCAACCTCCCAAACCGCGCCCTTACACTGCGGCTCCCTGAACCGGCCTTCTTCGCCGGCTGAACAGTGGTACAAGAAGCCGTACCCATTACAGTTGACCAAGACTGTCGAATCGACCTTTCCAGCGCGAAGTACAAGCTGACTTTGCTTGTGGACGACGGATGTGCCAGAGTCTCCGCAGAAGTAGACGTTGTTTGCGTTGAGGTTACAGTTTGAGACTCGCTTGTACCCGTTGTATTTGCCGTTAAAGGTTCCTTCTCCGCAACTTGCGAGGGTTTGGCCCGAAAGCAGGGCTACGGCCATGATAGAGATGGCCGAGAATTGCATCGTAGCTGTCTTTGATTGAGTTTGAGGATTTTTTTCCGTCTTGAAGTATGGAAATGGTAACGTATGAGGCGTAGGTTCCTTGTTCTTACTTAGGGAGTTGTGATATCGCTTGGCGTTTATAGTAGCATTTGACGTTGCTTCAAAGAACTAGCTAGTATTTATATATCAACTCTATACACCGTACAGCTTCTAGCACAAATTCAGTAGCCGTAGTTGGCGGAAGTTTCGGCTAGGTGCACCTCCTGAGACGATTTCGTGGGTTCAGAATGACCAGTATGAAGGTTTAATCAGAAATTAGTCTATGAACTAGACTGAACTCTCTATGATTACCTTACTGTGGGGCTCTGGCGATGCTTTTGCTGGACGCTCTCCTCTACACATCACTGGAGATGGCTTTGCCGCCGAGTCAGGTAAGCAGCGCACTAAGCGGGCTTGAGTGGGAGTCCGAGATTGAATATCGGGAGTGATGCGGTTTCCGAAAGGCTTGAGAACTTTGGTTCAAGGAGCTTGAGTCATAAAGCGATCTATGCGTTATTGGCAATTTCGCCTGCGAGAGATGAAAAGTCAAAATACCACTCATGCGACTCGATGCTTCCAATTGAACGAAAAAGTCGACTTTCAATGAGGAACTGTTATGGCCAGAATAGCAAACGCAAGTGAAATGATGTGAGAGAAAGATGAATTTTTTGGTTGAAGCAGTCCAAGTTGATACATCACATCAACTATACCAAACTTCACAAGTTCGCGATGCCGGGGAGAATCAAGGGCTCTTCTTAGGACCTCTGTGGAATGACTCGAGTCCCTAGCTGATTCATCTCTAATAAAGTTTCAAAACCTGGCGCCTTCCTTCAACTTGCACCTCACTCATGTTTGCGACCAAAGTTGGGTAAGAAGGACCAGGTGAACAACAAGAATGCCAGCGCCCCGAGCAGTATCGGCGATAAGACTTGCACACCGTGGCGCTGAGCCTGAGCTCCGATTACAAATGGCAGGATAGCAGCGCCACTACCTCCAAGACCGATGGCGAAACCGATAGCACTGACGTGTAAGTGCCTCGGTAGTAGCTTTGTGATGGCTATCATCATGGTGGGGAAGAGGGGTCCGAGGAAGAACCCCTGGAGCGATACGGTGATCGCGGAAACAAAGAATTCGGGAATAAGCCAGAACAAAAGCTGCAAACAAACGGCAGCGCCGAGGTATAGCTATCAAGGTTTCGACGTGGTTAGTTGATTCAGGGTGACATAGTTACGCGAGATTTGAACATAACTTGGGTCGGGTTATCAAACGTACCATGACTGCGAGCTTCTCGCCCACTCGAGGGGTCACAAGACCTAAAGCAACTCGACCCAGAGCCAGCCCAGCCCAGAAACCAGTGGCTGTCATACCGCTGGCAAATTCTTCTCCGTGGCGAACCTGCAACATGAATGTGACGATCCAACCGCCAAGAGACACCTCCAGTCCGACATAGCCAAGGGCGAATATTGCGCATAGCCAAGTAACCCGGGCCGAAGGGAGTTTGAACAATGTCTCGTGGACGATTGACTCTCGCGGCTCTGGACCCTTGGGATTCTCTTCACAGTATGCAACCCCAGTAGCGGACCAGAAGGCAGAGGGAGTCAGAACGAGCTCCACCATAGCCAGACCAGCCTTGTTGCGGAATGACTCTGTTAGCAAAACCTTGAAAGACGTTCGTTGTGGAAACTTGACTCTCACCATGAAGTAGTAAAACGTGTGCCACTGAAGCTGAGCCTTGCTTATAATTACAGTTGCCGTCATTGGACTGAGGACAGCGCCGACACCATAACAAGCATGCATCAGACTGATGACATGGCTAGAGTCCGCCAGACTCCCGACCCAAGAGTTCCAAGCGGCATCTCCGATGCCATTGCCCAAGCCAGCCAACATGTAGATAAAAACTAATGCTGGATACGGTGGATGTAGTGAGATGGCAATGTACGATGCTAGGTGACAGAAAGAGCAGATAATTGCGATGCCTCTTTGTCCAACGCTCTCATGTAGACTGTTGTTCAAGATGGCTGAGAGCGTGTGGCCTATGAAAGGCGCAAGGAAGATCAGAGACGTGAAGGAGTACGGTAAGTCGTAATATTTTCCCAGCTTCGCATCACGGTCTTGTCAGATGGTATCGGTAGAATAAGTCTTGAACATAGCTTACATGAGGAATAATTGCCTGGTCGAACATGAAGCCTACGTTAGTAATCATGATCACGACACTGTACTGTTCATTGTACCAACTTACACCATACGAGGCATCATTTGCTCCCATGACCAATAAACTCCCAAAGACAGCCAAAGTTCGGATAACATTCGAACGTGAGCTTTTCCATGTCTGCAAGGCTACGATTGCATCATCGGGTGGGAAAGCCGATCCAGTGCGTTCATGATGGACGAATTCTGACGGATGGCTAGACACACCCGGATACCCGGGGTCTGACTGGGGCGAGAATGTTTCGCCATTTGGTGTGCCATGCTCTCTGTTGGTAGGTAGGTGAGGAAGCTGCCGTAACTCGATGCGTTGAACGTGGGTAGTCGGCGCCATCTGGTGAAACTGAAGCTTAAGCTTGTCCTGGAGGTCTGTGCCTCAACGTGATAAGTCGGAGCCCTTTAATGGAAATGGACATGAGGTGTTTTGTGAATTGGGGAGACTACACTCAGGAATAGTGCAGGATTTCCAGTAGCATGAGAGCTGGTCTGTCGTTGTCAGCCTCTTCCAAGCAGGTGTGGCTGGAAATGAGTGGTCCCTTCTGTCGGAGTTCCCAGAGAAGAAATGCGGCTATCAGGCATGCTACTTCATGACATGGGCCACACACTCAGTACATATACTCACACAAGCTCTTTCCGAACTAGCAGCACTGTAATTGACCCCTTGTGACATTAGATAACGTGATCACATGTATACACAAGCAAGATATCAAACGATGGGTATTCGAAGAAGGATTTGTAATCTCCCCAAAACTCAGCTCAGACATGATCATTATGAGTGTTCAAGAGGATTTGGCAGTGGCTCTGGCTACCCTCTAGTCCTCAAACAGCTACGAATACTTCACGGATACTCTGGCACATGTCTCGCCGTGCTTCTTGACACAAATTCATAGTCAAGAACCAAGCTGGTAGGTGTACATGTGTCTCCTAAGTGGATCAAATGCTGAGCTTGGGAAACTGTGGAGCGCTAAGGCTCAGAGGCCTGGACATGTAGTCAGGAACCCCTTCCCGAATTAGGAAGTACTCCCCGCCGGCCAGGAATCTGACTGCCTGAGTACTTGTATAGACATGTGCTTCGGGTCATGTAGTAGGGACTCTTACAGTATGGAAGTATAACTTACAACTGCTTTGTCTGCACTCTGCTATTTCCGTTGTGTTTCCAGGAGAACTATTGCAATTGGCCGAGTTTCAATGATCGAAGCAGTTTCAGCAACATCCTTCGACCATATTCTCACCAAAACGATAGTATAAAATTGAACATTGCAGTTGAGTGTTTACGGCTAAGGACTAGGTCTCATAGTTCGTTGAGAATACCTACACATGCAAGGATTTCGACAAGTCATTTAAGACTTTGTCCTGCAGATGTGCGCCGTAGACAGGCGGTACGTCCAGCCCGCTGAGTGATGCCACATCTTCCTCGATATTCGGACTCGTTGACCGAACGAACTTGTTATTCGCATCAATTGGCATCTGAGGTGATGCAAAGAGTACGACAGGCAGCGATGCACGGTACTGAGCTTTGTTAACAAAGTCAGGATTCTCGTGCGCCATCAGACACTTACCTTATTTGCAAAAGGACTATTGTCTGAATCCTGAACAGTGACCTCGATCGAAAGAAGGTGGGTCATGCTGATATCGTGGGATTCCATATCTGGAGAACATTGTTTCGGCTCTGCAGGAAGAGGAAGGCTCTGCGTCGTCTTGTAAAAGCGTTGCTCCAGATTCTCGTGGTCGTTCATTGGCGTCTCCCACTCGGCAACATCCCTATCGCCAACGAAGGTTGTTTGCTGGCTTTTACCAGCCTTCACTTTGTGTGACTCCAAAAGTTGGCATTTTGCTTGCGAGATTCTTGTTCCTGCTTTCAGCGGCGCAAAGCGCATTTCGAGAGGAATAGCTGTGCCCAGGGCAATGGCGTGATGGCCGATGGAGATCGAATACCGCAACTTTTCTCCCCATGTACCTTCGACCGTCACAGGGTCCATCAACTCGAATGCGGAACTTGAAAGCGTCCTATTTATTCGTATCGTTTTGTATGCCTGAGGCGTTGCAGAAGAGGTGTTGCTTCGAATCGTCGTTGCCGTCAGTTGGTAGGTGATGCTGCACCGACTACACCCTTGAAAAGTTTCTGGTGTATCACCGGGTATATAAAGTTTGAATGGCCACTCATGAGTAGTGGTATCAGAGGAACAAGGGGGTAGCTCTCTATGACCATGGTCGGTGAGGAAGGGAGGCCATTCGTACTCGAAGACGCGGACTGTGGTTGAGCCTTCGCTGGATTTTGATCCTATGTCATGGTCTCTGAAGACCAAATCATCAGCCTCATGTCGTGTACTAAGTCTCAATACGCTACCTACCTGCGACGCAAGAAGCCGTCTAAACGTAGCCGGACGCCGACTGCAGGCTGTGATGAAGGTAGACAAAGACTAAGAACTCCTCGAAGAGCTTGCTCGTTTGCTTCATCTGCTGTCCCTCTCAAGAACACGTAATCTCGATCCATCCTAATATCCAGGAAAGCCAATCAACCAAATGACCTCGATAAATGCGGAAGACGCAAAACGACCTTGCTCACAGAATTTTGAGGGACGCATCTTGGCTTTCAACGCCCGTTAGCCGTGACAAAAATGAAAGCATGGAAACTGATGTCTAGCTTCCGTTCCGGACTGTTGTGATCATCAATAGGAATCAGAAATTTCGGCTCGATTTCTCTCCGATAAGAATCGAAGGAGCAAGATACGCAGCCAGCGAAGGTGCGTGTCGCCTCATGATGCTCTTCAGCAATATAGACCGAATCATGATGGCACTCCGTCAGCAAAGAGCGGAATTGATTTCCGTCGGAAGTGAGGTTAATCCAACGTCCTCAGCCTCGAAACGCAGCGAGTAGGTACTCAGCCAGGCAATGCATCGAGATATGCTTTTGCTTTCAGCGAGTACCTTACAATTTGCTGTGAGGCAAAGCCAAGCGGGTGAGTTTTTCCAAGTTAAGATCGAAAGAGGGTGTTTGGGCGGTGGCAGCACTGGATAATCCCTGCGCAGAACAAGGTACATGATTGCGGCCGATCCCCAAAGAGGTAATAGAACCCACCGGCAAGCTAGGGTTATGACTTTGCTAAGGTCCCTTGGGCCACCAGCTTCGCATGTTCTGTGGCCCTAAAGGCATCATGCCATGGCTGAAATAAGATCAACTGTTGAGACGGAATACATTTGCCGCCAGTTTCCATTGAGTAATCAGGTCATCAGTTGGCAGCAAGAACCTTTCAGTGCTCCTATGGCAGGATCTAGGGCCGCATCACATTTTCGTCTCCAAAATAACAAACAAGTGGAGTTATTGCGGAGGTAGCGGAGTTTTCCGCTTGCCGGGTCAGCACCCGATCAACCGGCCTTGCCCCGTTCGGATCCCCGAAGCCGGTTGATCCTCGGAACAGTCACGATGCTGACCGGACTCAAGATCTTTGGTGTTTGTGTGACTCTAGACGGAAAATTGATTCCCTTGACAAATCATGCCGTATGACTAACCGCTGGCTGGCTGGTCTGATATGCCGACACATCAAATACGGCGATCACATCCCTCATTGGCGTTAGGACTAGGTATCTCGGGAGCTCGGCTAACAATTTCTAGCTCTCACCTAGTGAGACAATCAAGCTACGCTGTCGGGGTTAGCTGCATTTCGACGTCACATGCCGTGACAATCTTCCCCCTCAGCGTGGACCTGGGACAGGAATCTGCTCCCGGTGGGAATCCATCTCCCTCCACTTCTTTCCGTCGTGTCGTCCCTGTGTTGATGATACCTTCTATCGACTGCCAGCGTGCTTTCCTTGAAAGCGTAGCGCATCCCGACCGTACGCCGAAGCAGACAATACTTAAGTTGATTATCCGCTGCGTCTATTGTTGCCATGAACTATCTCGAGTGATACTTGACCCGGAGTTGTTATCGTCGCATCATTGACCCCAACGGCACCATCCCTTGTTGGGCCACCCCGATCCTGCAGTCGTCCAACTAAGCTTTGTCCTCTCCCTAGCCACCAACACGTCTCGATAAGACGACGCCGGATCCCATGGCATCAAGTTCACTTTTATCTGCGTCTATCATCACCAATATGGCAGCCCTTCCAGCGTACGGGAACTATCATCACGTTCAGCTGGCGGAGGTTTTTGATTGTGCCCTCGATCAGAGGCTGGGTCGTCACCTTACACCCACGCCAGCCCATCTCACGCGCGTCGTCTACGTACCAAATCACAAAGACATCACTACTCATTTGCCTCTCTACGATTACAATGAAAATTACGACAAGGCTGTCAAGAAAGAGCCTATCGGCAGCAGCAAATACAAACTTGGCCTGGCAATGATGAGGCGACCGTTGGGAGATGGAACCGATGCACAAGTTCGTTATCTGGTCAACTTCCAGAAGGGCCTTGATGGTGTTGCTGCAACGGTAGAGAGGAGAGTGCCAAGCCATAATGGCGAGATCGTCAGCTTGTAAGTTTCTATGAAGCGTCATCCTACCCAGGGAGTAAGAAAATACGGTTATTAACATTTTCTCAAGGCATATACCTGCCGATGACAATGGAAACTTTCGCGTTGCACCGCACAGCATGGAGCAAGACCTGCAGCTAGCAGTCACCAGCTCGTTCCCCGTCCCAGACACAAAGATGCACGCAGCCGCAAACCCCGTGCGACACCCATGGTTCACGATTTCTCAGACGTCGCGAGACGGGAGCATAACTGTTCCCTCGAATTTGGAGTGGCAAGCGCGCCCAACAGAAGATGGGCCTTTGCGCTATACTCTGGTCGACACTGAAGCAGAGTTGAGCGGCGGTGAGCCAGCGATTCATGCCATCTACCACCACGTCGGTATCGGCTTCGCTCTGCCCAACGACTATAGCGAGGGTATTTTGCTACTTTCTGAGGATCTCAACGGAGAGGCGGAGGCGCTGGCGATTGCCACCTTGCTCGGTGTCCTTCGGCAGACAAGGTCGATCAACCAGCCTCTTCCCAGGCCGAGAAAGAAGTCTTTGGTGAAGCGAGTTCTGGGCAAAATTTGAGCCTTTTGGAGAACAGAACAGACTTCGTGTCTTTGGGAGATATGAACTTGCGTGATCGATTCTGGAGACTTACCAGTCTAGTGCGTATTGGGCGTGGAAATCGAGGAAGATTTTGAGCGGCAGATACCCAGGGAATTTGTATTTTTGCTTCAGTCTCTTATTGTATAGCTACTGTCAATTGGAAAAGGAATGCATATCAGGTCATCCAGACTGAAAAGCTCCGTGGGGCTCGTCCCACCCATTGTGGAAATCGTTAGTGCCTGTCTCGGTTTTCTTGCCATCTTTTGTCAGAGCCTGCGTCTTTTAAACGCGAATTCAAGACAGATATCGGTAAACTCAGCACAAGTTTCTATTTAGTTTGCATTGACTTGATTTCAATCTTTTGACACCGTTCGGCACTTATGTTGATAGAAACTTGATGTACGCCTGAAGTCTTTACGACACTACAAGCACCTTAATGTCACCAAGCCCCAGGAAGGTTAAGCATGCATGTATTTCTGCACTTCAGAAAACTTAAGTACGCAAGGCAATAAAAACGTGGTTGCGGGCGATAATTTTAGAATCCGTCCCTTGAATTCTGTACCGCTAAGCTCCGACGTACTTACACGTATCTTACAACAGTAGTGACCAAGTTGGAAGTATGCCTTGTCTTGGCATAGTCCCAACTTCAAGGTTCTTTGTAGGCGCATGACTAGTTAGGCCGGACTTCGGCCGTGGTCAGTGGATAGGCACCACATGATACATGTACCTAGGACGATTCTGTACTATCAAGTCATCGGCAAGCCGGGCCTCTACAGCCGTGTTTCCAGTGAACTGGCATTATATACTATTTGGTCCAAGAGGCGTGTCAACGATTATGCTTGCGGTCTTATAAGAACACACATGCATCACTGTTAGGTGATATTCTTCTTCATGTTCAAATGTCAATAGTAACATCCTTTTCAATCAGACTTCATCACCTCACTCCGTCCATCGAACACCCATAAGCACACTCTTGAGAGTCGTAGATTTACACGCAGCATCATGAAGCCCGAAAACTGTTTTACTGAACCGATGCCAGTGCGTTTGATCACACTCAACATCCGCTACGCCATCAAAAAGACGCTTTTGCCAAATGAGCAGCCATGGGAAGTCCGGTGCCCGAAGTTGACGTCTCAACTAAGATTCCACACTGCCGGCCTCACAAATGCCTTCATATGCATCCAAGAGGCGCAGAACCAACAACTCCACGACTTAGAAGCGGAATTGGGCCCACGATGGGCCAGCATCGGTTGTGGTCGTGCTGATGGGGTGTCCGATGGAGAATTTTCGCCCGTGCTCTACCGGATTGATCACTGGACTGCAGAGCGAAGTGAGACGTACTGGCTCAGTCCCACACCAAAGAAGCCTTCAAACGCATGGGGCGCAACCATCAATCGCATTGTCACGGTTGGTCTGTTCAAGCACAAGACCTCCGACGCTAGGATCATTGTGATGAGCACGCACCTCGATCACAAGAGCCAAGAAGCCAGGCGCGAGAGTGCCAAAATGCTTCTTAAGATTGCTGAAGAGTGGCTCAAGAATGCATCACAAGGCTCTGGAAAGGATGCGCCGGTTTTCCTAGGCGGGGACTTCAACAGCGGGCCGAAGGACGAGCCGCATCAGATTTTGACAGCCCAGCCTGGAGGCATGAGAGATATCTCGGACTTAGTCCCGGCTTATCAGCACTACGGGAATAAGATCACTCACACGACCTTTGGGGAGGCGGAATCGACTACGATTGACTATCTTTTTGTATTGAACCACAAGCACATCCACTTTTGCAATTTCGCCGTTCTCTCAAACCGCTTCGATGACGGTGTTTATTACTCGAATCATCGCCCTGTGGTAGCCGACATGGAAATTCTGCGCTCGAAGGGCCAGTAAAAGCTTTTTTCACATCTACGTGTACCTATCAATCGAGTCTTCCGACCTTTTGCTCCGTATTGGATCTGCCTAAGTAACTCTCAATATTCTTCGTCGCATAATAAACGGATAAACCAAGTGATGAAAACCTAGGCTCGCATCTCTATCAAACAACAAACGACTTTGCTGAACTACCAATTCCCCGCTTGAGGCCCGCGGCCGCCGAGGGTGGATCTAGAAGGCTAACGTCGAATCCTCCTTCGGATTACGTTACCTACTGGCAAGGCATGAGAGTCTGGACGGAACGCAACCCCATTTGTGCTATCGTCGGCCAACGCTTCTCCGTTGGATGAAAATTTTGCGGAAGTCATAGCTCGCATACGCCTAGTGGCAGCGTCGAAACTATCACGTCGAAGCTAATTCGCTGGCTGCATGAGGAAATGAAATATTGTAGGGGGCAGCGAGAACGTGGACTACGCGTACATCACCATACATGACGACACCTAGGTCCAATGGTTTCGCTAAGCGATTGGTTTGAACGTCAAATGCCTGCAGTAAGGTAGCAATGAGAGAACGTATTTTAGCATACCTATGCACCCCAGCAGCAGATCGAAATTAGAAAGACCTAATTACGGCATTCGTGATACGCAATAGCTTCTCTTGCTTGCCAGTGAGAAGTCAAAGCAACCAAACCGGTATCCACTCCAGGAGTTCGCGGAGACCGCTTGAGTTGTGAAATTGAACATAAACTCAATGAAGAAGACGTGTTTGAAGTTTCACTTGGAATGTTAACCAAGCATTCTCCATCATACACCGAATTATTCCATCTTTCGGCTATCACAATGATCCTGCTGATTCTATTTCCGTTGATCCTGGGACAAGTGGCTTTGCAAAATCTTGCAGCCATTGTTGGACAAGCAAGCAGTTTCAATGTCACGACTGAAGTGGCTCAGAATTATGGTTGTGGCGAAGCTTGCCAGGACGCAATCCAGACTGGCAACGAGGGCGATCTAGAGATTTTTGGAACTAACTTCGACTTTGACTTTTACGAAACCGCTGCCAACTTCACAGGCTCTAGGCCCGGTGATGTCCTCAAGATCCAACCTGTCATCCCTGCCAACATCACCGTCCCCGCCGGTGTTGCCGTCTACAAGATTCAATACACCAGCGCCGACATCGACGGCTCCCCTGTACCCGTCACTGGCTTCGTCGCATTCCCATTTGCTAGGACACAGCAGCCCTTTAACCTGATCGCCTACGCACATGGAACCAGCGGTGTCTTCCGTGGCTGTGCTCCTTCGACGTCACCCAGCTTGTACGATCATCAAAGCTGATCACCGCTCCTAATTGCAGGATACGCGGTTGTTGCTACCGACTATGCTGGCCTGGGAAATAACTACACGGCTCACAAATACGTAGCTAGCGCAGCCAATGCCAATGACACATATTGGTCCGTTGTAGCTGCTCGTACAGCCTTCCCCGACATTCTTTCGCACGATTGGGCTTCGATTGGACACTCTCAGGGCGGCGGTGCGGCGTGGAAGCTGTCAGAGCACAAGCTCGTCCAAGATTCAGCCAGTGAATATCTGGGAGGTGTTGCCGTGGCGCCTGTTACCAAGGCCTACGACGCGCTGGTTGCCATCGAATCGCTTCGCAATCTTACTCAGACCGGAGGAGACGACCACGACTTTCTGGCTTTGGGCGTCATTCCATCTGCTGTACTTGGCATCAGGGCAACGTTCCCTGATTACGACGCCCCCATCATTTCGGCCAAACTGAAAAACAGAATCGAGCTCGCAAAGATCGCACAGCTATGCGACGCCGCTATCTCGAGTCTCACAGTTGACCTTCGGTTCGACGCTCTTTCCAATCGCACTGCCGCATCCGACACGCGCCTTAGAGAGTTCCAAGAGTTGAACGCCCCAGCTCAAGGCGGCCGCGCCTCAAAGCCGCTGCTTTTGGTTTTGGGTGAGGATGATACCATCGTCTCAGAGGAGTCCGGTATCGCCTCGTTCGACGAGACCTGCGCCTACGGAAACCCTGTTCATATGAGCATCTACCCCGGCTTAGACCACTCTGCTGTCTTGACAGCAGCAACACCTGAGTGGCTTGCGTTCTTCCAGGCCCGATTTGACGGGTAACCTTTCGGAGAGGGTTGCTCGAATGAGACCAAGGTTCCTTTTGACCAAGAACATGCCCAGCGGCCTCTGGATGGCTACTGATATCCCCTCGTCAGGCAAGCCCATTGCAAGTCGTTTTGCTTTCGGACATTTGGAGCCTATGCCATTCGTCTTCTTGGCTCTCCCCGATTTTGTGGTTGACATTGTCAAGGTGTACTCTCATGACTTATACAAGCTTTCTCTGCGGGTCCTCTATTCAGAACTATAGCGTAGGCTATATTGATGAAGCCGCAACTGTACATAATGTCGCCTTCAATAAAATGGTTACTAAACACCAAAGAATAATATCTCTGGTGTGAAGCTAAGCGACAAAACATAACTACATTGGAGGTGCTCATGAAGGTTGAATAATCAATATAAATCCCTTCGTCACACGTGATTTCATCTCCTTATTCTGATTCTTATCTTCAGAGTCATCCTTCTCCTACCATTCTTCAAGTCTTAGCACATAGGACGAGCGGAGTCTACCTTCATCGGCGGCAAGAGTCCGAGTTCTTCTAACTCTTGGAACGTCTCAAAGAGACTCTCAGTCGTGTCAACGAATCCAGTCCACCCAAGCCGTTTCGCCTTGTTCATACAAGGGCTTCCAGCCCGAAGGTACGCATACTCAGACATGGAGAAAGCCTCGGGGTCCGCGAATGGGTCATTCGTAATCTTGCCTCCAGACTCCTTCATGATCTCGCGCCAAGCAACAGCATTCTCCTCCTCCTTTGCCCAGTCGGCAAGAGTGAAACGCGTCTTGGAAGAGAAAGGAGGGCCGTAGCCGAGGGGCGCCTTCTTCCCCGACTTTCCAGATATCTTCGTCTCAAGGCCAGACTCGTCGTCCGGTGGGGGCACCACCTTCTCAACACCGAACCAGCGAGCCAGCTCAGGGAAGAAGCGCTCCCACACCAGCGGGCCTCCGTCCTGGGCGTTGAAGTTCTCGTTGGCGCAGTCTTTGTTCAGGGCTGCCCACTCGGTTAGGTAGCCAGTCATTCGTGCCGAGCCGTGGTAGGTCTCATACTGCCACGCCTCCCAGTCTCCTCCAAAAACGAGAGGCTCACCCTTGCGTGCTTGCACAGCAGCGTAGATGCCGAACAGGTAGAACATGTTCATTCCCGCTTGTGACGAGCTTCCGATGATAGCGCAGGGCATGATGATGTTCCATGCTGTGCCATACTTTTGGCAGAAGGCTCTGAGCAAGTCCTCCTGTGGGTAATAGAAGTTGGGCTGCAGGTGTCTTGGCTGGGGGTCAGACTCGAGAAGGGGGGTGCGTCCGCGACCAATGTGTACACCATGGCTCTTGCCGCCGGTCTGGAGAATGAAACGAGTTGGCTTGATGTCCGCCAACTCCAACGCCTCGAGGAAGTTCTTGAGGAGGGCAACGTTGCTTTCCACAAGACCATCGACATCAGTCCAGAGCTTATGGATGTAGGAGTAGTAGAAGATGTGATCAGCTCGCACGCCAGCCTCTTTCATGCTCTTGGCAATCGAAGCAGGCTCATCGAGAAAGTCACAAGTAACAATCTCGATTCTGGAACGAGCATCGGCAGACAAGAGGTTCATCATCTCTTCCGGGGGAGGACGGCGAGAGAGACAGAAGATGGTCTTCCACCGCTTAGGGCTATCCAAGAGAGCCCGCATCGTGTTGAAACCGGAGATACCATTGGCACCAGTAATGATGGCAGTGAGACCTTCAACGGACTCGTCAAAGGTTGGAAGATTTCTGTAGATGCCAATTTGGCGGAGGGCTGAGAACGAGGGGCTCATGATGAAGACTTGTTGGCTGGGATGTAAGTGATGATTGTCAATGAAGATGAGAAAAGAAGATGCTTTAAGAGTGTGCTCAGACAAGACATGAAGGCGGGTTGTCACTCATCTTTAAGTAGCAAATTCTTTCCTCTCCCTATCTGTCTCTACTCAACTAAGATCGACTCTATCAGTCTCATCTTTGCCTATCTCTGGTCTGTTTCTCTTTCCCGTATCAGGCCCCAGCATTGACACGGTGCGTCATATTGTTCACCCACACAAGAGGTTCTCACATTTCTCGGCGGCTTTCCGTCATAGACTAGGGAATATGCACGCCGTCACAGTGCGAAAAACTTCCGGATCGGACCCGGCCTCATATAATCGGGCTTGAGGCGAAATTGACCGATGTGGGACCCCTTGGACGCGGCCATAAATGGTCCACAGATGTCCGTTTCGGGCCAGTTGGAGCGCGGCCAAAGTGCAATTTTGGCGCCGGGCCAAGCGTCGACACCATTCACGGCCCTCACAGTGCTATAGGACAATTATGTGGGGCGGCCCCTTTTCCGTCCAGTCTTTGCTTGTCTTTGAATGGGAATGTCTGACCGAGTTGCTTTTTCCCGCTGGGGGTTACGCGGATTGCTGACCTGGCCCGAAGTCCGTCTTGGGTTTTCGAGTCATCAAACGCATGTGGTGTAACAGTGGAAGGGTTTTCATCCAGATTCAGGTAGAGTGGTGGTAGTGAAGTCGTCTCATTTGGCAAAGGGTGGTTACATTCCGTGTGAGCCGCCTCTTATCTCATCCTTCCGTGTTGATCTCCCGAGTTACGAGTAGTCAATTGTGATAGCAGATGCGCCAATGTTGAACGGAGTTAAAGATAATCATTTGAGGAGGTAATACGATAGTCTACTACATACAAATTTACCATGTTGTCCTTGGCCTCTCCCATTCGTTGACGCAGGAGCACTCGGTAATCACAAAGGGCTTTGCTGTCTCCGTTGCCTCGACAGACAGGGCACTTCTGGCCGTGGGCAACAGGCTGAGAGTGTAACTCAAACTTCAGTTCATTCGGTATTCGAGCATCTAGACTGGCCTGCGCCAGCTCCCATAATGCATCACGTGGTCTCAACCCCAGAGACCTGTGATGTGGTAAGTGTGGGTGTCCACAGCAAAGACATCCTGATTCAGACAGATGCGCATCAAACAGAACACGCCATTGAATCCAACACCCCAGTAGCCGACCACGTCCTTGACAACTTCTTCATCGCTTGCGTTGAAGGGGCGCTGAAGATCCCACTTGTCCAACAGCTGCATGAGAATCTTGGTCTCCTTGCTCTGCATCCCGCCGGGTTGCAGCGCCTCCACTAACCTCTCCATACTGCCCTCCACAATTTCCTCCCAGTTGGACAGGGACCCGTACACATCTCCTTCAAGTTCTTCATGGCACGCTTGGCATTGTTCCAACTGGTCGCCTGGCTGAGGGCAGCTATCACCAAAGCATCCATCACATATAGGCACTCTTGAGCTGGAACATCTAGATCTGCAGAGAGTTCCCGAATCACATCTCCATGAAGACCTTCCGGGGTATATAATCGACCTGATATTCGTTATGGGTCGATTGGAGGAAGTTGGGGTATGGAGATGACTGGGCATGTTGAAATCAGGCGGCAAACCTCTTTCCAGAGAGTTTTGGGGCTGAAGGCGGTGAGCGGACGAATTCATCGTCAGCAGGGTTTGCCTTGAAATCAACAATCGCGTTCTCGTTCTTCTTCTTCTTAGACTTTGGCGCGTTCTTATCAGTGACTTCCTTTGTGATTGATGAAGATTTCCGACGCGTCTTGCGCTTGATATTGGCTTCCAACTCGTCGGAAAGTGTGCAATCGGAGTCATTGTGCGTTATTTTGGACGATATAGAGCTGGGATTTCCTATCTGGGTAGCTGATCGCGTGCGTGTTGTTATTGGGATTAACAGTGATGCCCTGTTTATGGGACTGGTGTTAAAACTTGTTCTGGTCTAGGCGGGTCTCAAGAGAAGGTATGATCGTGCGAGGCAGACCCCTACGCGCATCTGCGTTATATGACTGGGAAACAGTTCCAAATTTGCTGACCTTCTCATGCTAGGTCAGGTCTCCAACATGTCTCATTCATAAGTTCTCACGGACAATTTTACAAGTGTTGTTGTCCGACACAGAAGCCATCTCTCTTGATGACGGCATTCGTAGTCCCTGTCGATCTAAGCGCAAGCCCCCCTAACCGTCCGATCGATCCACGCCACTCAAGGGCTAGTAGGGGATTTGCGCTCCAAATCACTAAAACCTAGTACCGGTACATCGTTGCGTGCCCCAAAGGCCACCATTGTTGGAGTCATTAAGACAGCCAAATGTGAAAATGCTCCTCATCGAGCTTAACCTGAGAACGTACTCTGATTCCCGAGTTTCTACGGTCCCGAGCAATGTCTCATTTGGCAACGACGAGGCAGCCACCAATGGCCCAGATCCCAATCAAAGAATGGCCAAAAACACTAAAACGCTTATCAAAATCAGAAAAAAAGGAAACCTAAACACGAACCTTGTCATATCCTGTTCCTCTCTGAAGCACCACCAACTTGTCTCGTCCACAAGTCCTTGTATCTGTTACCTTGCGCCAACAATTCTTCGTGTGTACCACTTTCAACCACTCTACCCTCGTGTATGACCACAATCTTGTCCGAGTTGACAACCGTTGAGAGTCTGTGCGCAATAACAAACGTCGTCCTGCCACTCTTCAAAGTCTCCAAAGCATGTTGAATATTCGCCTCAGTCATCGTGTCAACCGCACTCGTCGCCTCGTCGAGAATCAGAATGGGCGGATCCTTTAGAAATACTCGCGCAATGGCAAGTCTCTGGATTTCACCGCCAGAAAGTTTGACCCCCTGCTCGCCAACCTTGCTCTCGTAGCCGTCGGCGAAACTCAGGATCCGGTCGTGGATCGCAGCAGCCCGACATGCCTCGAAAACGTCTTCGTCTGTCGCAGATGGCCGTGCGTAACGCAAGTTTTCCATGACGGATGCGTTAAACAGCAAGGGGTCCTGCGGAACAACTCCAAGGGCTTCGCGAAGCGATGTGAGAGTGACGTCGCGAATGTCTTGGCCGTCAATGGTGATGCGACCGCTTGTGACGTCGTAAAACCGCAGCAGCAATTTCATGATTGATGACTTTCCAGCGCCCGTCTCTCCGACCAAGGCGATAGTCTTTCCTGGTGCTGCTGACACGTCCAGCTGTTCAATAGTCTGTCTCCTCGGATCGTAGGCAAAGCCGACATTCTCAAATGCGACGTGGCCTTTGACGGGCGTGAGATTCTTGGCGTTCTCCCTTTCGACGATGGTTGACTTGGTCTGTAGTAGATTGAGAAGACGTTCGGCATCCACCAAGTCTGACATCAAGTACCGGTAATTGTGTGAGAGGAATTTCAGAGGCCAGACTAGATACTCCCAGTATGTTAAGAGCAACACAAAATCTCCGGGGGAAGCTCGGCCGTTAGTGATCTCATACAGTACCAGGCATGCTAGCACGAAAAATGTCACTGGCACGGTCGCCTCCAGGAGAGCCTGAATGAAAGCATCGCCGACTCCATATCTACGGCTAGCGGCGAGTTGCGAGTCCACAGCCTGGCCGAAGCGGCGCTTCTCGAAATTGAACATGTTGAAATACGTGACGGTCTGCCATCCTTGAACAGCCTGGTGCATGATTCTCGCTTCCTCTCTTTCAGCTTTGCTTGACGCCCTGCGATTCGCAAGGTTCATGTTTGAAGTGACGACCTCCAAGGTTGTGAAAGCCACAGAAGCCACAAGCATAGCCAGAGAGACATAGGCGTTGAATTTCCAGTACAGGAACCAGAGTGCGATGAACATGTCCGCAACTGTCGGCAGTATGTCAATGACGGCGGTCTCGAGCAGATTGCTAAGAGCTCCACCCTGCTCAATGGCCTTCATGACTTCTGCAGAGTCTCTCTCAGCGTGGAACTCCATGGGAAGGTTCATGACGTGACTGAAGGCGGCATTGGTGATCTGCCTGTATGAAAACTGCTTGATGGGAATTTTCGCGAGTGCTTCAATCAAACCCAGACCCGACTCGCCGCTGATGAGACTTAAAAGCAACCATATGGCCAGTGCACCGTACGGTGCTTCTTTCGCCAAGATTTTGTCGGTGACGATGCCGAGTTGACGGGGGATCAGGATGATCATTGCTCTTCCACCTGCTATGCACAGAAGGCAGAGAACAATTGAAAGTTGAACTTTTCTGTCGTTTCTGGGGATCAGAAGCGGGACAAAGACTTTGAAGTCTTTCAAATATCCCAGCCATCCGCCCGTCTCTTCTAGTCTCTTGGCTCGCCGACGCTTGATGCTGGCACTATCGTCGTCGTCATCGTCTGTATCTTCGTCTTCGGAGCCACCACTGGCGATCTCGGTATCGGTATCATCCCTGAAGCGTTCGGTTCCATAGTCTGCAGGCCCTTCTTGTTCATGCGATCCAAGGAAAGGTTGACTTTCTGCTGAGCAGGCTCCACTGCTACCGCCCCGATTGGTAGTGCTGGCCAAAGCAACCAAAACTAAACCGGCAATGACAAAGATTCGAGCTCCTTGGCAAACAAGACAAACAACGTCGGGGGTAGAAAATGATCGTCCACGAACATTGAGAACCAGCAGAGGAATCTCGAGCAAGAATGTTGCAGTGCAGGCGCCGAGCAAAAGTCTTGGCACATTTCCGTTAGAACAAAGCGCTATCCACGCGAGAGTTGACAGCAAGACGTGGATAATGTGAGCTTGCTCCTCATTGAAAGCGCCGGGCTGAAATGTTGCAGCAACTAGTTCAGAGACGTATGTAAGAATGACGATGAGTTTCGCAACTTTCTCGGGTTTTGATCGGCGATGTTTGTAATCTTTCGTTGATGTGTGTTTCCTCTTGGCTTGGCCTGACTGAACTGAAGCCGAAAGGCCGATGAGCACGGCGCTCAGGGCACAGCCGTAGTGCAGGGCCTGCGAGGCTTGTGAAGGGGAGATCATCGTGAAGGAGTCGATAAAGATGAGAGTGAAACTCAAACTAAACATTGGCAACTCACTCTCTGTCTTAAGTACTTGATGAGAAAGATTTTATCGTAGTCTACTCTTTACTTAAGGTTTCCCGGGGATAACCGTGCTATGCACCAAAAATCTGACGCTATGACATCTTACCCTGTGTAACACTGCCGTACCGGTAGATGCCTTGAGTTCATCGCCGCATCGGTAGCGCTGATAATTTTCCCCATAGACATTTACGATCTACCCGGAATGGGATTGTAGGCTTTGCTGAAGTGCCGTGGTCCAATCCACTTTTCTTCACCTTGAAACTAAGCCTCGGGCCGCGTCTGACTCATCTCTCCGGCCCAGTATGATTCACTTCGCATCATCGCGTAACGGAACATTCGGGCCCCGATACGTTGGAAATGTCGACGTTCAAGGTGCTCGTATAACGGTGGGCATTCTTGACTGCGGGACACAGAGCCACTGAGGCCAGAATAAACTACGACCACCGCTAGTTAGACTGGCATGACTAGGGGAAAGGGTCAACCAATTCTAAACCTCAATTCGCACAATGGTGGCTGAGGGCCAGCAACAAGCTCAATTGCAACGTCGGGAATGACTCAGAGGTCAGTATCTCGCGAAATTCTCTACAGGTTGATGCTGCAATTGGGCAGATTTTGAACGACATGATGACTGCGATTTCATATGCTCGACAGGCCCAATTACGATAGAGTGGCAATATCCAAGACTCATACCATCCTTGTCTCTTACCTATTCAATGCTTCTTCTTTGGAGCACCAATCAACATCTTTCATTTACTGCCCAGAGCAATTGCAGCCATCTGTTTCGTCGCAATGGAGACTGGCGCGGTACCCTTCGACTCTTCAACTTCAGCCAATATCTTCGCCCTGGCCTGTCGCTCAATCCAGTCTTTTGCGCCATTGTAGGTACAATTATAGTCCATGAACTCAGCCGGATTCCTGTGATTATTAGCGACAGAATCACTTGCTTAATTCTAATAACTGACATCGTGATCTTGCTGTTGCCCTTGTCTGTCGCAGGCTTTCCGGACTCTCTACTGTAGCCTTGGATGAGTGTGGCCCTCTCGTACCGACAGTCGAATACTATCTGTTGAAATGTTAGCCACTGAGCCTCAAAATCAATGGCTATTAGGCTTGTCACCTTCAGTCTCTCTGTAATCTGATATCTGGTCGGCTTTTCCTTGATATCTGAAAAGATGGCCCCTAGAGCCTCTGCATCCTCAATAGCCTGACTGGCCCCCTGTCCTTGAGTCGGAAGCATCGGATGCGCGGCATCACCGATGATAATTGCACGTTCGCAGTACCAAGTATCCAATGGGTCCTAAAAGAGTGTCAGATCTTTTACCCCAAATATTACCATTGGGCTATAGCCTTACTAGGTCGCGTAGCTGCCACAATCCAACTTCTGTGCAGTTCTTGAAAACAGCCTTGGCCCACTTTGGAAAAACGTCAAATGTTTCCCTGAGCTTATCGGGACTACCCTTGGTGGTCCACGACTTCCCTTCGGCACTTTCCTGCATTTGGTCTGTAATATTGAGTCAGCCACGACTTTACTTTGGCTTGAGGAATACGCTGTTTACCATCTGGTACTAGAGCTACAATGCTGTAGATTGCTCCGTTCCTCGCGGGGCCCATGATGATACGTCTATCATGGCCCATAATCATCGTGGTGAACGACTCTCTCGGATCTATTACGGATGTGAAATCTTTGTCTTGCTCTAACTCGGAGCTGTCAATCACTAGTCGGTATGCTGATTAAATCGATTTATCGTCAGCATCGACGTTGGATACACGGTGTCTTCTTGATACAGTCGCCTGCTTACCGGAGAGTCCAGTTGGTATCGCGGGGGCTTCCTTTCCGATGATCGATTGTCGAAGAACGCTCTTGCTACGACGGGATTAGGAATACCACCCTCTGATTTGACGGTAAACTTAACTTACATCCCATCAGCTCCAACAATGAGGTCTGCAGAAAGCTCTTCCCCGGACTCGAGTGCGACGGTTCCGGCCTCTGGGTCGCATTTCCGGACTACGCAGCCCGTTCGGATCTCGACAGGATCCACGTTTCCTTCGTTTCGCGTTGCTGCAGATTTTAGAGCATCATGTAAATCGACACTTTGAAGTCAGCTTAGTAGTGAAATGGTTTTTGCCATCAGTGCTTACCGATGATAGATCATTCTCTCCTGCATCATTGTCAGTGATTCAGATCATGGCGTGTCAGAAGCAATGACGGTGCACCTACAGCGCCATAGCTCTTCTTCAAGTGAAAGGGAATCTCTGCATGTAGTTTTCCTTCTGTGTTGTAAATCCGAAACTGGAAAAAACCTGTCAATTGACATCCTCATCAGGCTTCCGTCCTTGACCTTACAGCTTTGTCGGCCATAGACCCCGTCTTCGCAAGGCCTTCTTCGAGGTCCCATTGTTTCTCGACAATTCTACAAACGTCAGATACCTTACGTGGAGGGGAATACCTCGCTTTATCTATGGTTCATGACTTACTTTGACGCATTTGGCTGGAGACTGAGAATTCCTGTTAGTCCACTTCGTCTCTAGAAGAGCATATGCCTCAAAGATGCACGGGGCGGATGATCTCACGATATTGTGGCGCCGATCTCTCGGTTGAGGCGACTCTGCTCCAGAACAATTATCTTTCGATTTGACCCTCTCAACGCAATCGCCTATGGCAGTTAGTCAGAGCGCAGTTTCGTCTGCTTCTACAATTGCTTACCGCGGACAATCCTGCGATGCCACCGCCAACTACGATGATGTTGAACAAGCTGCTTTCGTTTGAGGCAGACATCGCGACGAGAATTACTAATGACTCTGACACGAATGGAAGAAAAATGATGGACGTCAATAGTATGCAACCCTCAAGGCCTTGCATCGGCGCAGGGGATCAAGTACTGCGGCATTGGCATGTGCGAGATGAGCTGTGATCGGAAGCTAAGACCCTCTTCGGACAAGACCGCCAGTCACATTGGTGCTTTGCCTATCCCGAATGCATAACCGCGAGTTCAGCCCATCCACTTTCCGATACCTAGCTGCTTTTGAACCCTTAAGCCAGGTGAACTGGAAAAAGAAGGCAGATGTGTCTGGGGTTGGGGGACGTATCTCCCCCAGTTGGCCAACTTCAGGGAGCCGAACCGAGCGGCGAACCGAACCGAGCGGCTCGATCGCAGTGCCCATCCGGAACGTGATCAGCACACCCGGCCCAGAACTTCGGAAATATTTGCAGGGGTGCAAGACACAGCTTATGTTAGCTAGATTGTGATCGTGGTGGCAACGTCGTTTGAACAGGTAAAAGTCAAATAGACCTACCGCTTGCAATTTGTGATAGCACCAAAGACTGAACCATACCATCCTTCAGCTTCGCTGCACTGACTCCAAGCCTTTCAAATTTGCCAATCTTTGACAATGGCTACTACGACTGTCTCAATTACGGAGCAGCCCAGCGCTGCAATCAAGACCGTTGATGATGGCAGAATGAAGATGGATGGCCATGACCCGTCCTACGGCGACTGGCGTGATGACCTTCTCAGAGACGGATATGCCGTGATCAAGGCTGCTATCCCAAGAGAGCGCGCCGACGGATATGCGGACAAGATGTACGGGCTTTTGGAGTCATTGTAAGTTCTATCTTGATATTCTTGGTCTAGCTGCAGGAATCTGACTGGTTCTAGCGGCCTCGGCTATGATCGAAACGATCCATCGACCGTTCATCCCGACAAGCTGCCCGTCATCAATGAAAAGGGTATGCTGATGGCCTACGGGGCCTGCCACGAAGACTTTGTCTGGGATATCCGCAGTGAACCCGGCGTAGTTGGTGCCTTTGAGAAGGTCTATGGCACTGAGGACCTCCTTGTCTCCTTCGATGTCATCAACTATGGCTTCGCGAATCGCACAAACCTTCCCGAAAACAAGCCCTGGCCCCACCAAGATCAAGACCCTGAGAAGCCTGGATTCCGCTGCCTTCAAGGTCTCGTCAACCTCCACCCCTGCGGCCCCGATGATGGCGGTCTCATCGTCTGCAAGGGCTCTCACAACCTGAGTGCACAGTTCCACAAAGACCTCAAGGACGAGCCGCGTATCCCAGCCTGGACCAAGGAGTGGTATGGCTTCACTGACCGCGGCATGGAATGGCTGAAGGAGCACGGCGGAGAGTGGATCAAGGTTTGCGCTGACCCTGGTGACTTGATTGTATGGGATTCGCGCACTGCGCACTACAATGTCCCCGTCAAGGGGAAGATTGATCGAATGGCTGTGTACACTTGCTTCATGCCTGTCACAGATGCTACCCAAGAAGATCTTGTGCGCAAGAAAGCCGCATATGACTGTAAGTTCTTGATCTAGGGTGCATCTAGATGGAGCTGACCATATTTTCCTCTACAGCTCGACTGGGCACCACCCATTGGCCCAACGCTCGTCACACGGGGTCCAACACCGCCACCCGAAATGGAAAGCCAGACCACATTGTTAGGGAGAGACCACTGAACGACAAGAAGTTGAGTGAGAGAGCTTTCAAGCTTACAGGCATCCCTTACATTCGGGTATGATTGTGAATGCTCAAGGTATTTGTTGGTTGATGGGAAGTGCAATACTCGGAGAAAGGGTCTAGGATTCTATATTCTTACCTTCGTTGACATGCATAATGCCACAATCGTTGGTCTCCAAAGTTTCTCAACTGTGCCTCAAGGTGACGCTATTACTTACTACAACAGCTCCGCGTACCGGCAATGTGTCCCGAATGACAGCTGGAAGGTCATACCTGAGCTACTTCATGCATGTATCGATAGGCGCGACGTAGTCACTCTATAGGCCACTTGAACAACGCCGATATAGAACGGAGCAAAGAGCTTTGTTCCGGGACTATCACCCTCAAGAGAACTCAATACCTCGTATCCATGGACATACTTGTTTAGAGACATAACCTTCCCCTAGAGCAATATCTAGCGCCCAGGTGATGAGATAGGCAGTATTGTTTAGACATAATATTATCAAACTGCACCTGAGCGAGAGCCGGCTATCCGAGTGCCATGGACTATGGGATTTCGGTTCAAAGACCGAGTTAGCGATTTCGGTTGGCCAGCACTCGGGTCCCAGAAAAGTGTTGGTTTGAAGATACGGGTCAAATCAAGCCGGAAAACGTATACCGCTTCGATCTCGAAGGGAAACGATAGCTGAGCAGCATTCATAAACTCCGAACCGAAGATAACGACTACATAGACACAACGGCACGGATATTGAGCCGAAGACTCCAATTCCGGAGCGCCCTAGGTTGTCACATCCCTCGTTGTGGCTGAGGACTTCCCTGTTCGCGTAGGCTTCCCCGCACGAAGCTGAGCGATAGCACTATGCCGAAGCAAACGACCTAGTAAATGACCAAGCCGGGGCCCCTCTCCTGTACCCCAGACTGTCAAACCCCACACTGAATCTGGGGTTGAATCTGGGGATGCCGGATAGTCTGCCAAGGGTAGAAGAACACAGAAGCGAGAGAGTTGATACGAATCCGAGATTGACGAATGATACCACAGATGTTTGTCAGGGTGTCTATTTTGCAGAAATATGACCTGCCTCCCGTGGCATCAATCCAACTTTCACGACAACAATAGTTCCACAAACAGTTCTTCGTCCTTGATAGAGGACAGAGGACGGCAGTCTTTGAGTTCCGAACCAAAAACCCAAGTTCCGCTATTAACTATTCAAGACGATCGCTTCAACATGGGCGAGATAGACAACAAGATCACCGAAGAAAGGGTAGAGTCCGCCTCTGACTTCCCCCAGAAGCCTCAACTCGACGATGGCAGCTTCAAGGCAAATGTACAACTTGCCGACGGAGATATTACCTATCTTATCCCAACGCCAAGTTCGGACCCACGCGGTGAGCCTGCGGATTATCAAAGTCTCCTGAAAACCCAAGTGCTTCTTGCTAATCATTCGCCTCAACAACTCAGATCCCCTCAACTTGAGCCCACTTCGAAAATGGGTTAGTCACCTTTCAAGAATCCGACACTCATATCCCGTGCAAAGGCGATGACTGATGTTGGGAATCCTTGAATAGATAATTACGATGACTTGTGCGACTTTTGCCGCTGTTGGTCTCGTCCAAGTCTCCGGCCTTGGAGCTCTTCTCGGAGAGTTTATTCCTGAATATGCAGCCGAAGGCAGAGGATATGATGATATTTCCCATCTCATGACTTATCCCTCCTTGTTTATGGGACTTGGAAACCTCATTGGAATGCCTCTTGCACTTGCAGTAGGCCGCCGTCCGGTTTTCCTCGGGTCTTGTGCCTTGGCCGTCATAGGTTCAATCCTCTGCGGTGTTCAGAAAGGCTATACCTCTCACCTCGTTGCTCGTATGGTCCTTGGCCTGGCAGCCGGTCAGAGTGAAGCTCTCTGCCCGCTAATGGTACAAGAGGTTCACTTTCTTCACGAGCGTGCCCGGTGTCTCATGTGGTTCACGCTTTGGCAGTCCACTCTCAGCGCTGTCTACTCCCTTCTTACTTCCTACATAGCCGCTGGCATTGGGTCGTCTGGCTGGTACTTCCTGGGCTCAGGTTTTGCCGCCATCACTTTCATCTTTGCGGTCTTCATGGTACCTGAGACAAAGTATGACCGACCGCTGGCAGCATACCAAGGCCAGACTGCCCAGGTCTCGCACTTTGTCACAACTGCTAGTCCTGGAGTCGACGACACCACTGGAGTGTATACGGAGATGCTAACCCGCAAGACTACCACGGAGCCCCGTCAGCTTGACTTCGTCAACTTCAAGCCTCGCACCTTCGCCTCCGACCTCCGTCTTTTCACGCAAAAGGCCGATTGGAAAGAAGGCTGGCAATGCTGCACTGGCATGGCTCTCGTTACTTTCTTTCCTGACATGATGTGGGCACTTCTGCTCAATGGCCTGACGATGTAAGACGCAGCCCTGGCAACGGCCAATACCCCATTCCACAAAGCTTCAGTGTACTGTCACTAACTTAATCTCCTTTCTAGCGGCGTCAACATCGCTCTTGGTACCACCTATGGCGGGATCCTGCAGAATGCCCCCTACAACTGGAAATCATCAGTCGTCAGTTTCGCCCTGACCGGTCAAATTGTCGTCGCATTCCTTGCCTTGCCACTTCTGGGTCGAGGATCAGACTGGGTCATTAAGTTCTTCGCTCGAAGGAACGGCGGTGTTCACAAAGCAGAATACCGACTGATCCCTCTCATCATTCCCGTCATTGTCGGTACACTCGCGGCCGTGATCTACGGCCAGGCAGCCGAGCACCCCGATAGATATCACTGGTTTGCCATTGTGTTTGCTCTTAATGCCTACTACTTCGGCTTTGTCGGAGCAAACCAAGTCGGCATCACCTATGCTCTCGATGCGTACCCGACGCGGTCTGGCCCGGTGCTGGTCATCATCTGCGCTATGCGCGGCGTCATCTCTTTCGGAACGAGCTATGGAGTGACACCTTTCATCGCCTCAATGGGATACGATGGTGCATTTGGTATTTATGGAGCTCTTACGGCAGGTATCGGCGCTGCTGGAATCTTTGTCTTCATCTGGGGCACCCAGATCAGAGAAATGGTCTCGAAGTGGTCCATTGCAAACACCACGACAACCCCTTCATACAATCATTAGTATGGCCAAACTCCTTGAGCTGGAAACTTCGGGTGGATGAAATAGTCCCGAAGTCCCCAGAATTGGTGCCATGTTGTGTACCTTAGGCCTTAAGATGGCGGCAGGTTGGATGACAGTCAGGTGCATATGTGTAGTTTGGGAGTTATTGAAAGTAGGCCTGAGCAAATCATTCAACAAGAATGAGTGATATTTACTACAATTATCTGCCTCTCTCTGCTTGTCTATTTTCTTGACTGAACAAATCAAGGGTATAGAGGAAGAGAATCGTGCAGACTCGGATTGAACTTGGGAACACCCGAATGCCTCTGACTGACACCCGACGTCGTAACGTTTTCAGCAACTCAAAGCCACAAAAGTTTGACAGTGCTGTTACTTCGAACATTTTCACAGTATTGGGTTCTTTTTGAAAAGTCGTACTTCGATGGCATTCAATGCTTTTACTTCATCGGAAGGTAAGAAGCCCTCAGAACGTAGTGCTAGATGTAGGTCACTCAAACTTGATTGTGGGTTTCAGGATGGCTCTCGAAAGAAATCCAGAACTTCATGGGTCTCCATTATGATATCTGCTGTTCTGCTGCAATAACCTAGCCATAAGAAGACTATGATGGAATGGAAGGAAGGATAATGCGACTCTGGTACTCTGGCCCACAGTGGATGAAATGCTTGCCCTTGTTCCTCTCATAATCCGGCCGCTCAGTAGAAAATGCCTTGTACTCAGCAATGGAGGGAAACTGACCGCCAATCTGCACCTGAACAGATTCACCCGCCTCATAGTCTACACCCATGGCCCAGATGCCGATCTCCAACTCCACAATGGTGCCAGGTGGGACCTTGTCCTCCCTGTCGTGGGGGTGGAAAGGGAATTGAGGGTGCATCGATCGCTCCGGATCAGTGTTTCGATGAGAGGCCCTCAGCTGACCGACCGAGCCGAGATGCAAATTTGTGCTACTCTGCTCCTTCTTAGGGATGTCATGAATGGACTTGACTGGTGCAGCCCAGAATGGGAAGCAGAGATGCATCATCGGGTTCCCGTCCTTATCGAGTTTTCTGATGTTGACAAAGACGTTCATGTCATCGTGTGAAGGACAAGACATGTACAAGACTGCCTTCGGAATGCCAATGAGGCGTGAGGGTTTGTCAAACGTGTATGTAAACTTGACAAGCGAATTGCCATCTTCGGAGTTGTAGGATACTGTTGAGGAGTTCGACGGAGCAGACTCGGACAGTTTCTCGTTATCGAGATAGAAGGTCTTGTATTCGGTGTTTGGTGGAGGGAAGTCTTCAAAGATGATGTCGCTTTCTGGCTCTCGGTCGCCGAACTTCAATGATGTCCACCGCACCTTGGGGGTCTTCTCCCAGTCGTTTTCGATGCCCTTGAGATATCTGTCAAAGAATTTCTGAAGCGATGATTAGCATGATGCCTGACAAGGAGCATTGGAAAGGACTGGGAGACTTACCGCCAAATCCTCGTTTGTCTCCGGCACACTGTACAGATCAAACCACTCCTGCCACGCGCTCCATCGTATCCATTTGTCGGAAGTATCCAGTTCCATAAAACCTCTGATGCTACCCATTGTGTGGATAGAACTAAAGTCTGACCCGGAGATGTAGGCCGGGATCTTAATTGCCTTCATGTTTGCACGCTTGTCCTCCCACCAGATATTTGAGAGGGGACTTCTGCGGTACATTTCCGCAAAGTCCTCTACACCTGAGTTGCCTTTGATGATGAGACTGGTGATAAGATCGAAGTTGCTCATGGAGAAAATGCCACCTCGAACGAACTGCTCACGGAATAAATCACCACTCGCCTCCCATGGTGCAATGGCTTTGAGGGATGGAGGGTTCAGAGCAGCGACATGCCATTGAGCAATAGCAAGCGCAGAGTTGCCCGCCATACCAACGCTTCCGTTGCACCAGTCGAATTTTGCAATAGCCTCAATAACATCGTAAGCGTCCTCGGCATCCTGCAAACCCATAATTGGGACTTGACCGTCGCTGTTGCCAGCGCCTCTGCTATCGACGCTTATGATCGCGTACCCCTTGGGGCACCACCGCTGCGGATCGAGACCCTCGAACTTCTCCAGGCCGCTGAGGTCGCTCTTCTTCACGCAGCAGGACCATGGCGTCATCGGGAGCATGGTAAGTGCGCTGTACTTTTTGCCGTAGGGTGACCAGCCAACAATGGCGGGGATCTTCTCGGTGCTGTCCGCTGGGCGGTATACGTCAATGTATAGTCTACACCCGTCTCTAACTTTGATCTCGACATCGTGATCGATTCGAATGTCGCTCTCAAGGGGCTTTGCATTGTAGCCGTTCCAACCTTTAGGCAGAACTTCGGTCCGACCTGGGGTGAAGCCTTGGTAGTTGTTGGTGCCGATCTCAGGCTTACCGATGGGCTTATACGCAATCTGGATGGGAAGAGGCATGGCTGGATGTGGCGACTTGACAATTGGGACTGAATAATTGAGATACGGTGAGGCAAAGGGGTATCACGAGTTCGTCATATCACTGAACATGCAAACAAAGTTCTTTTTATGGAACGCGTCTGATGATTCAATGGCTATACGAGAACATCGCGTTGTCGCGAAGCTCAAGTTCCATAATTTGAATGCCTCGGTCTAATTCTGCCCGGAGCGGGCATCCCCAGGCGGATATGCACGATTCTGTGGGGCGAGGAGTGCGCCGCACCAGATCTAGCCAAGATCGAGGGGCAGCCGGCCCCGCCGTTGCTACGAAATTGCGGAGAAGAGGAGCCCAGAGAGCCCGTCCGAACCGAACCGAACCGAACCGAAGAGTCCGCGGCCATAATAGCTGTCTCATCAGCCAAGGGTCAAACGGATGACCGAACCGGGCCTAGGATGAAGCCCGAGGGAATGCACACTCATACAGGAGAGATCGATTCAGGGACGTGATTGTGCGGGGAAGCCTGACTTGTGGTCTCAGAATAGCTTCACGGGTTCACGGTTGAGATCTCTACTTGTTGGCAGGAAAGAGAGGAGACATAAAGTCAAAGAGAAGATGACAGGATAATCCAGATTCACTGCATCTTCTTCAATAGACCCGACTACGTGATTACACCTTCTTGAATCGTCATAGCAAACGCATTACCAATCTGACAGAGTACTCACTCTTGAACTTCAATCATGTCGGAGAGCCTTTTAACCCCAAAGTCAAACTACGGCGATTGGCGCGACTTCTTCTTCGAACATGGCTACGCCATCATTAAGAACGCTATTACTCCTGAACGAGCTGAGTATTACAAATCAAAGCAGGTCGAATGGCTCAAGTCTTTCAATCGTGGCTTTGATCCGGAAAACGAAGACACTTGGACCTCTGAGCACCTCCCCGTCTCGTTCAAGGGTGGCATGTACGGGTCCTACTGCGCCCCACATGAGCGATTCGCGTGGGAAGCAAGAATGTGAGTGGCACCGGTCCATGGACTCGTGTAATGTGAGCTGAACTTTTGATAGGGAGCCTGGAGTGATGAACCCATTTATTCATATCTGGGAGACAGAGGAGTTGCTGGTCAGTTTTGACATGTTCAACATTACGCTTCCTCGCCAGAAGGACTTGAAGTGGTCTCCATGGCCCCACTGTGGTAAGTCTACCTGCAGACCACCCAATCACTTCGTTCTCTAAGAGAGGAATTCCAGACCAGGATCCCAAGAGGAAGGGCCTTCAGTGCATTCAAGGTCTTCTCAACTTCGCCCCCAATGGGGATGACGATGGCGGCCTCATCCTGATGGATGGCTCCGCCAAGCTCTACGATCAATTCTTCAAGGAGACAAGAGAAATGGCAAACCATGAAGACGCCCCACCTCCCGAAGCGAATTATCGTGACCTGTTCATTTTCAAGGAAGAGGATGTCAAGTGGTTCGAGGATCGTGGGTGTCGCCTCATCAAACCCAACCTTGAGCCAGGCGACCTGGTGCTCTGGGATTCACGGTATGTTTACATCTCTACAGCACCTGTTTCCAGTGTTTAGGAACCCTTCATGTTGACCGTGTCAAGATCGATGCATTACGCCAAACATCCCACGGGAACTCAAATCAGACACGCGCAGTACGTCTGCTTCACGCCCGTCAAATTCGCCGACCCACAGGCATTGAAGGAGAAAGCGAACATTTTTCGTTCATGGGGAGGTACCACGCACTGGCCGCACACAAACATCCATCCCCAAGGAAAGGCAAAGAGGGACGGGGTTCTTGACCCACAAGAGCGCGAGGAACCTCTGGAGAAGCCTATTGTGACGGACAGGCTGTTGCAATTGGCGGCGGTGAAGGCATATTGATAGTCCAGGCCTTAGTCTCATTTGAGAGAACATGCTATTCTATGATTTCGATTATACGATTTCGTATGCAATTGGTTTGCTTTTCCAACAATTTTGCCAACTTCAGATCCTGCAAAGATTCCCACCATCTCCGTTGATCCAGATCTTTAACTCGCCAACCGATAATTAAGCAAGTACTGAGTCAAGCGTCAATGATCTCTTCTGCACCGGAGTTTTGATGACCGAATTTGACTTGCATGTCCAGACCAGAGAATTTCTGCTTCTTTCTCGATATTCATCAATTAGACAGCAGGCGTGAGGTCAGTAGTTTATAGGTAGGTATGGGTGACTCTTGGCTTCTGGGTACGGCTTCATCGCCCAGTCGGATCGTAGCCCGCGTGAGGAAATAGCTTAAACTGGATATTACATACCCACATCTTACTAACTGAAACGTAGTCTGAGGTATCCGCAGCTCTGGCAGCAATGAAGCAGAACTTGAGCTGGCATTACAAATGGCAGTGTATTGAGTGGCCTTTCTTCCCGAGGCACAATGCCGCAGTCCCCCGCCCCCGGATTCCCAACGCGGGGTTTCCCTTGACTGCGGTCTGAATTGGCACTAGTAGGTTCAGAACCGGCATGGGGAAGCGTCAAGTGCGCCCCACGCTCGGGTCAGACGCGCGTGGGGAAATGCAAGATAAACTAACCGGCACACGTATCCCTTTTCCTGTCGAATGCAACCCATCTGTTTTTCAAGTGACACAGGACCCTTTATGAGGGGTCTCCAGTATATACCTTGCCGTGGAAGACCTCCGGGCCTCGACCGAGGAGAAGACTGGCTCTCCGTCCGGATCTCTCAACCGAAAACTTCTGCTCATTCACCTTCCGTCAGCAGCCATGCCCGACTCCGTATCCAGCTCGGGCGAACAGCCGCAAAGTTCCCAACCGAAGCGCATTCGACTGTCTCTGGCCTGCAATCAATGTCGCAAAAGAAAGGTCCGGTGCGATGCGCAGACTCCAAAATGCCACAACTGCATCCTCCGCGGCGATGAATGCCAGACCACAAACCCCAGAAATCCGAACCAGCACGCCGTACGGAAATGGGCGGCCAAGAGCGCCAGCACACAAAGTCAGGGCGGCGGCAGTGTGCAGGGGGTTTCCGAGACACCTCGAGATCCTCTTCGCGCCGTCTCTCCGCGCCCGCGGCAGTACTTATCCCCGGCGTACGATGACGGCTCCGAAGCCGAAGATGCGGCATTACGAAAGCTTTCATGGGTCGCGGAGGCATATCGTGCCAACGCGCGAGAAAATCACAGTCCTCATGAGCATGCGGATCTGAACCCCGACATGACGCTCAACACTGATGAGAGTCCACATCGGCTAAAGTTCATGGGTGGTAGCAGTGTACAGTCTCTGACGATGTTTGCCGATCTTTTCTTCCGCAAACGCGGTCTTCGGCCATTGTCGCCCTACTTCCGCTTCGGCATGCACCACGTTGAGGAGTTCCAATTGCCTTTATCGTTTCAACTCCCCCCTCTGCCTCCACTTCCCACCCTCGATGCCTACCTAGATGTTTACATGAAGAGGATTCACCCTCTTTTCCCTGTCTTTGACGAGCCGACTATCCGCTCGGAATTAGGAAGACTTACGACACTTCAAGACGCCGATGCGTCCGGATCTCTACAAAATTCCATTGAGCCATCCCAAGTTCCACTCCTAGTCTCCATTTACTGCATTATTTGCATCGGTGCAGATGAAGAGACCGGGACATTGGCCGAGATTGGGACTCACTACCTCACTGCCGCGTACAGCCTCTTAGCGCATGTGATATCCACGCCATACTTGGCTTCGGTACAAGCTCTACTACTCCTATCCATAGCACTGCGTGGTCGTAGCAAAGAGGGCCAAGGATGGCAGACTCTTGGGCAAGCTATCCGCATCGCCCATTCCATTGGCCTTCACCGACATGCTTCAACACGGCACTCCCGCAACCCGCCAGATACTGGAGATTCTGCAGCTTCGCCAGGCTACCAAGCGAACCGGAAACTGAACACTCAAGTCTGGTGGGTATGCTACACCCTCGAAAAGCTGATGGAGCTTGAGACCGGCCGTCCAAGTGCGATCCACGATTCGGACTGTGACCAAAAGTTGCCGGACCCAGTTCCAGTTCCAGCACCCTCGACACTATCGACATCGAGCCCTGAAGCCCAGGGTGATCGACATACTATTGACTACTTCCAACCTTGGGCATCATTATCACGCATTATCAGCAGTATAAGCGCTCACATTTACCGCCGCTCCGGGCAATCCCAGACATCACGAATCCTTCTCGGTGACACGGTCCGTCTAGATACGGCACTAACGGAATGGGCCCAGTCGTTACCGACCGAGATCCGCCCTCCAGGTCCTAATAGTGGAAATGCCGACCTGTGTGATACGGGACATCAGCACTTTGCCATTTTCCTCGCTATTCACTACCACCATGCCCTCATATCCCTCCACCGGGCGGCCTTGGTTTTCCCAGAGTCGATGTATCGAACACATATCAACACACAAGCAGACTCGGGGGCACTGTCATCCGTCGAACTCACAAGACTCAGACGAGGCGCAGAGATCTGCATTGGGTCGGCGAGAGCGATGGCCAGACTCATTGGCGAAATCGCAGACGACGCAACCCCTGCGCCGCGCGGCGGTAACGGCGGCATGTTCGCTCAGTCTCATCACAACAGATCAGAATCTATGATTTTTACAATGACCCAGCCTCTCATGTCTGCAGTAGCTCTCGCTCTCCACATCCTCAAACAACCCAGCTCCCGGCTTGCCCGGTCCGACTTGGAGCTCCTGGGCATAGCAGCACAGTATGCGGAGGAGCAGTACACAAAGGTCACACAGAACCCCCGGTTCATCCAAGCGTGCTCCGTTCTGCAATCCAACATGTCAGAGATTGTATCTGGTCATCGTCAGAACCGAGCTTCATTGAAGACAACGACAACAGAACCCTTACAGACTGCACAGACACCAGCGAGGGACGTTGGTGAGGTCAATGTGGACCCAGATATTGACCTAATGGACCTTGGGCTTCCGGATTTGTCGGGTATGTTTACCGAGATCAGCAATACGGACCTGTTTGGGGGTGTTCGGCTAGAGCATCTGTGGGGTATGCTAGGCACAGATGGGCATTTTGCGGATGGGACGGAGCAGTGGCCACAGTCATGAGGTACTTTGGGCTTGTACGGCTAGTGTAATATGTCAATGCACTACGAACTCTTGAAGCAATTGAGTTGACTCCTTCAATGTTGTTTGTGAACCACAGATTCAAAAGTTCCTTGGACTGTGTGTTTTGTTACTGAATTTTGAAGTATCTCATACTGGGAGCTGAGCTACCAAGGCATCACTGTAGTCGGGCGTCGGAAGGATGCGCCGAAGACTGGAATGGGAAATATGATAGAAATCAGGTGATAAATACGAGTTGCAACATGCCTAAGCTGGGTACTTAGTGTCACCGCTGTATAATCTAATACACCTTATGCCTCAGGACTTGGAACGACTGTACTGACTGGATTCCCTCATCGCGATCAAGTTGACAATCCCTTGAATATTCAAAAGTCCCCAGACTGGGGCTTTTTTTTATTTGAGTCGTCATTTTGACCCAAACGCAACAATTGCCCCTTTCTGTCAACATCAGGCAACTCTGGACTCAAGCGAGGCATGCACAGCACGCATTGGTCGATTTTTCTGCATGCACACCGCAGACAAAGCGAGCTAGGTCCGCTCGCGAAACAGATCCTTCAGTGCTTGGCTCAATAAAGTACGAGTTTGATGCAATCGAATCCTTCGGTGCCTATATCTCCATTCAGAGTTTGGTGATCGTACTCCTTCGAGCGCAACAGAACAAACCGACTTTGAAGAATTTACTCAGATTTTAGACTTCGGCCATGACAACTCCTGCTCCCAATGGATATGGTCTGGCGATGTACTTACCGTACCTATCCTCAGTTCATTCTCGATGTTTGTTTTTGAACTTCGACACATTGATCTGAGGTTTGAACAACTCTCATGCTTCCCAAGGACTCATTGAAATGGTAGGCACAGGTGGAAAATAATGTTGTGACATGGTGCCTGTTGGGTTCATGGGAAGCCCGTGTTTGCACTTTCCTATGCTGAGTTCTCTAACGCAGCCGTCATACTATGCAGTCTGTCGTTGCGAAGACTTTTGATCTGCTAATTGATCATGACTACAAAGTGCCGCTTACGGTTACTATGCCCGAATTCCCGTCAACGTAACAAGCGTATTCGGTTGATATGCGGTAGCTGCCGTGCCTCCATGCCACCGCGCTAGAACTCGAACGGATTTTGTTCCGAAACACCTTCCTGTTCTTGATGGGACAGCTTGGTCTGGTGCCTTGTGGATAGTCTCGAGGTTTGGCAAACTAATCGCGAGGAAATTTAGACAGTTAATGAATATAAATAAAGCCCTCCTCCACTCCTCTCTATCTCATATTCTCATCATCAACAACCTCGAATTCGAATTCGGTCACCGCAAGTTAATCAAACTTCACAGAATCTATTCTCAACTAGATAAGTAAGTCCCCGCTAAACTTCCACCCACCTTTTGTGGCGACATGGACCATTGACGCCCACTGCCGTCATATTCAGATCTCCGCAAAATCCCACAATGAAGTTCTCCGCCACGATCATCGGCCTTTTCGCCGCCTTCGCCATGGCAGCGCCCGCTATTGAGACTGCTGAAGCCCTTGAGGCTCGCGCCGAAGCTGTCGTCAACGAGCTTGTCAGTCGCCAGATCTGGTCTTGCACCTGCTCCAACCACAAGAACGTTTGCTGCGGCGCTACTTCTTGCTACACTGGCAAATGCTAGAGCCTCGCCAGTAAAGACCCTTGGTATGCCCCTTGAGCACCATTTACACCTCAGTCAGTATGTGATTTGTCGTGCTGCTGAGCGTTCAATGTGGCTATGAATGAGGTCAGAGACGTGCTTTGGAACATCTAGATAGCGAGACCAGCGTAGAAATACGAGGTTGCACAGAGAAATCCAGTCACCTCGCTTTTTTGGTGATACGATGTCAAACGTATGCCGGAGAAGAGGACGAATTCTAACCACCTTCGAACTCCGAAGAAAAATACCTTTCGTAACAATACAACTGATGTAAACACAATCTTGTCCAAGACGCACCGAGTGGCCATGGCAGTCGATGGTAGCATACTTTCAGTTGTTGCAAGATGAATTGGGATTCCAGCGGACTCTAATTTATGATATCTTGTCTATACTATTAGCCACCATGGAACTACAAATAGGAAACCACCTCGAGGCTGTTAAATGTTCTTCATCTAATTAGATTTGAAGGTATGTCAATGTCTTTGATTACTGGGCGATGCCCCTTTACCCGTTGTCGGCCTTCCACTAGCTCCTACTATGTTCTGTTCTGCCCCGTCACCAGACGCCTTCTCACGAATTTCAATCACTTTGCGCGGTAGTTGATAAGATGACACCCCCATTTGACGTAAGTCTTTTTGTGATTCACATTCTTTTGTGCAGCAAGTCGCCATGTCCGGACAAGTCTCAAGATCAATGATAAATGCTTCATTATATCATACTCAATCAACTGATCCGCATTTAAATCAAACAACGACTTTCAAGTTGGACTCTTGTTGTCAAGTAAAGTAAAGACTGTTGCTAGAATCCTTTGCGACAAATAACGATGAATCTATTTGTCGGTCTCGCAATGGCTAACATTTAGTATCAAGCTTTAGGTACCGTACATGTAAGCTTGGTGGCCATGCGGACATGAATATCTATCAGATAGTGATGATCTTGTAATCTCCCTCATAGTGGCCATCGAAGACAATCTTGACGTCAAGGTGAATCCAGACCTCATTCCCGTTTTTGAGGTAAACTCTGATCTCGCCCTTAGCAGCCAAAAGGTTGATCTTGAGACCAACACCGTCCTTGAGATTGCCAAAAATGTTGCCAATGTTGATGCCGGCGATTGAGACGGTCAGACCGACTTCAAAGGTGTTTGTATCGACGTAGCCGCTGATCTATGTCGCAGAAACATTTGCTCAGTTAAAATCTGTCAAAGGATGACTGAGTTTTGCACCTGCAGAAGCAATCTTGCAATTACTGCTGCTTGATGCTACGAAATTGCTCAGGGGAGAAAGCCTTTGGAAGACTTACCTTGACAGGTCCAAAGCTCCAGTCAATAGAATGGCGTCCCTGGTCATCTCCGGGTGGCAGGTTGCGGACGAGTTCAACCTGCTTCGCCTCCCAGACATTGTCGCCTTCCTCCGGGGGCGAAAGGGCAACGACGGCACCTGTACGAGGCACGTATGATTAGAGCCAAGCAGGCTAATTGATGTGCGACGAGAAGCGAAGTTCACTCACCAACGTTTTGCTCGGCCATGATGATCTGTGGTGTAAGGAGTATGGTTGATCGTTAAGTGGGAACTGGTAGTTTACCAAGAATAGACAGGGAGTAGGCAAAGAAAAAGTCTGAATCCGTGCGATGCTGTAACAAATCTCCCCTCCAGAAACTTGGGACCTTACTGGTTTTTATATTCATGTCGATTGTAAGCCCCCATAGCCACTCAGTCGATAGGTCCAGGGTATCATTTCGAGTGCAAAGTTGGCCCGCGGCCACCCCTCTTCTCTTCCGTGCTATTGTGGATCAATGCTTGTGCATATCAAGTTCAGCCTTCGCTTCGAGATTCATCTGACCCCTCCTGGACTGTCTCTCGTATGTCTTAATTTCGTCGCGGAACTCGCTAACCTCCCTCCTCTCTATGATACATCACAAAATGAGCCAGCTGATCGTTTCTTTCCGATCACACACATGCCTTGTCCTCAACCTTGAGCAGCCGAGCAAGGACTGTTGAAGCTACTCACTTCTCAATATCTTGAGCTCGTGCACCAATGACAGCCTCTGCCATAGCCACAGTCTCTCCCATGCATGAAAGGGGACTGGAGCCAGAGAGTCCACACAGCAGCCTTCAAGTTTGCTTGCTCCACTGTACTCGAGACTGAGCTGAAACTGGCGTTTATGACTGGTACGTTGATGCAGATTTTGGTCGCTGTTGCTAGTACCCTTCCATCACAAATTGCCAATCCCATCATCATAAGACATACAAATGACGCGAGAAACCTGCTGGCCCTAGACGCATCTGCTCATCCTACCGCCACTCAGATGACTATTGTCTCGAGGGCAATCTTAACGAAATGTCGGTGTGTAAGCCAGACCGTGAGGCTGTTTCCTATGGAGTTTATCTACTTCTGTCTATGATCAAAAATTGTAGCACTCAGCCGCAGGCACGCCGAAAGCAGAACGTAGATTGAGACGGTTGCGCCAAATTTGCTCGCAAATGTACGCTCAAATTCATCCAAAGCTTCCTAACATGAGGCACCCGGACTGAGTCATGAGTGTCTCTTCCCTTCTGCCAAGCTTGGGCATAAGATTCGACATCATGAGATAATCTCAGCCAAAATGGCGACAGAAATGTCGGTGTGAAAGCTACATGCATATTTCCTGGAGAAGGTCTCTTCACTTCTGTCTTGGAATTAGGTAGATGTCGTGTTATACTCGGGGTAAGGTTTAACTGCTTTCAGGTAAATTGCGGATCTATAGATCGACAAACAGATAGGTGACCCTTCAAGTTATGATTGGCTGTTTAACGATGTTAGCTTTGGTCAAACCTGTGCAGGGATAGGCAGGGGTGGCTGGAAGCGGAGGAGACGGAGTGGCTGGCTGGCTGAGACTACCTGCCGCATTGATCGGCGCTCGAGCGAGGCCTTACGCGCGGTGATTACATGTATCTCTCGACCGGGATAGCCAGGGCAGTACCTCTTTGGAGTACGGCTACAACCTTTGGCGGGCTTCGAAAGTACGCTCATTGATTCTTTTATGGGAGAGGCCAGGGAGTACGAGTGACAGGAGAGGAAACTTTCGTTCCCAGACCTTCATAAGTGGTTTAGTTTGCAGTGAAGTGTCTGGCCTCTTCTGTGACACTGCAGCCTCGATGAAGGGCTCTGTCTACAGCGATAGCCCGCAAACGGTCGTTTGCGGAGTGTTTGATAATGTTTTGGATATTGAGATTCGAGATGTATAATCACAGAACGCGACTTGTATTTTAGTTCTTAAGGCTCACATCAGACCATCCGCTGAAAATGGATTCCCACCGCTGCTTAACTTTCTGTCAGTTTCGATTATATCCATCAAATCACTCCAAACCGTAATTTGTATCTACGAACCCCAGATAGCTTATCCACGATGTCTGTTGCAAGCACGATCTTCTTTCCCCTCTGTGGCACCGATGGTCTCCAGACAGGCTCAGAACCTATTCCTGCAGGCAATCTTATTGGCGAGGATGGCGCTCCTTCCAATCTGGCTGTCAATGGTGACAAGTTCTGGCCCGCTGGCAAGAAGCTTCACGTTCGTTTTTTGAATGGCAGTCTCCAGGTCCAAAAGAGTGTGAAATACTGGGCGCAGAGATGGGAAGAGTTCGCCAATATCAGCTTCAAGTTCTTGGCCGAGAACGACAAAGCCGACGCAGACATCCGAATCGGTTTCCGACTGCCGGGATACGCAGGTACCTGGTCGTATGTTGGCAGGGACGCGACCAAGTTCGTCCTATCGCAGAAACAACCCACCATGCATTTCGACGAAATCAACGACAACTCTAGGGAGAGCGAGATCTGCCACTTTGTCTTGCATGAGTTTGGCCACGCCATCGGTTGTGTCCATGAACACCAAGCCAACCGGATCGAATGGGACAGGGCACGCGTCATTGCTGATTGTCTTGCCCGCTACAAGTGGGACGAGGAAACCACAAAGCAGCAGATTCTGAACTTGGAGCCCGACTTAACGAGGTTGACAAAGACATCCTTCGATTCTAACTCAATCATGTGCTATTGGTTCCCTCCTGAGTGGACCGTGAACAGGCAATCTGCCCCAAAGAACCTGAACTTTTCAGACAACGACAAGAGTTTCATCAACAGGGTATACCCTTTTCGTACGCGTAACGATGGCAAGCTTGACATTGTACCGGGAATTCGAACATCCGAAAATAACGTTGTGGCTCTGAATTCGAAGGCAGTTGACTTCACTCCTCCATATCTCGCCCCGCCTCTGATGGCTCTCGGCCTGACGCAGCTCGACGAGACAAACAACGCAAACATCCGGGTTCGGCTTGGAGCCGAGGCTATCACCAAAGAAAGTTTCAAGCTTAACATGGACACCTGGTCTGACTCAGTAATGCAGAATGCCGGTGCGACATGGCTCGAATTCTCACCAGATGAGCGACAATACCAAGGTATGGGCCGCATACTAAGCTGAGATTCTCCAAAGTTCAATCCAAGATGCTAATGATGCCTGAACAGTGGGTTCCTATAGCACGCTTGAAGATCGAGACCTTGGAGTGCTGGCGAAGCGGGTTCGAGATGATGCCACTGGCATGACTCTGAGCCAAGATATTACGCAGATTGAATTCCCGCGGGACGCTTACGCCGAGGGCCAGCCTCCCAGAATCATAACTTGGTTGACAGGCCTTGACCTAGGAAAGGATGCAAATTGGCGGATTAGATGCTTTGCCCGAGCAGTCACGCACAAAGGCTTCGAATTGGTCATCGAGACTTGGGCAGACACCGTTTGCTACAGCGCTAGCGCCTCGTGGGTGGCCCACCCCGCAGATCAGGAAGGGGTCCAGAGCGGCAAGGTCAGCTCCTCAAATGTGCGGGAATGGTTTCCCCCGGTGGCAAAGACCAAAGTCAAGGTAAACTTCGCGGGGAATGGTGCATTCGAAAAGACGCCCAAAGTCTTCATTGGTCTGAGTGAGCTGGACATGGATAGTGCCAAGAAGCTAAGGGTCAAGGTCTTTGCGGACAAGATCACCCCAGATGGGTTCATTTGGCACGGGGAAACCTGGGACGATAGTCTGCTGTACGCTGTTGGAGCTGACTGGATTGCTTTTGGTTAGCTAATGATATTTCTCATGCGGCGTCTCAGTGTACGTAACTAACTGGTCCCGCTGATAGAACAACTGCCATTGTGTCATCCGGAGATGAGCACCTAGGTGCATACGCTTGAAGTGCTTGCCAAGAACTCTAATTATTTGTTCTGAATCTTTTTTTGGTTTAGTCCTTTTTCTATTATATGCGGACTTCTTTATTAATGTTGTGAGAAGAAGTCAATACTCTCAGTTTTCATTGCCACCATCCTGTTTAGGAGGAGACAGGTGCCATTATGCCCTGACAGGCCTAGACCCGCTTGATCAAATAACATTTATGAAGCTCCTACTGATCTTTGCTGACATGCCTAAGGTCAAAATATGCGATGACTCCATCGGCCCTAAGATCGGCCGGTGACACCCATGTGACACCTTATTGGCTTCAGAGGTCAAAAGTCGTATTCGGGATCAAATCGTAGCTTCACTCAAAATGTCTACCAAACGTGACCGCACACCGTCACCGAAAATAATTAACGCTCATGCCAATGATGTATTAGGACCGGCGCGCAGGACGCCACGTCTTGCCTAAGTTGGGCATATTTTTGGTGGTGTGTGAACATCATGAATGATCTGCTATGAAATATGATATATCGAGGTTCAGCCGCAGTATGCTACGAAGCCATGTCTCATTTTCCCGCATCCCCGGGACCCACATGGCCTGGGTCGTATGGTCGCACTTGCCCTAAGGGAGTTGCGTGCCGTTCCGACTGCCACGGGCGCAGGGATGGTCTCGGAAGTACGTTAAGGTGCATACTTAGTCTTCACCTCTACAGGCGCAAATAATGGCTGGCTGAAAGCTTGACGATCTTGCCCATGTCCGTCGATGTCATGCCAGCCTCTGTTAAAAGTCTAGCGACTGAGCAGGCACAGCAGGAAAGATCTCTTCACTGAAAACCACACCGTACTAGCACGGATCGATTACTATCAGTGCCACATCACATTACAAATTAGCATAGAGACAATCATTAGTAAAGGGAGCTTTGCATGACAACATGAGATCATAAATACTTCAACTTGACCGGGGTCTTTTGGCCCTGCAGCCACTGTCCCTCCCAAGTATCGACAGACTTCCTCTTTTTCCACCATTTCTCCTCAGCATGTTTACCAAATTGCTAGTGTATGGCTTTATGGGCTTTGCCCATCTCCCAACTCTCAATGCAGAGGCTGCAGCACCACCCATACTCAACCTCCCATGGGGAGTATACCAAGGTCAACCCATGAAGGATGACGCAAATGTAGGCGCTTCGCACCGCTGTGAACACGTCTAAGTCCAATTCACTGCCTATCCTCCAACTAATGACATGAGAAGATCTATCTATTTGAGAACGTCCGCTTCGGCGCCAATCCTCCAAGATTTGGATCTCCAGCGTTCCCTACATGGGTAAATTCATCTATTCAGCCCGTCAGCGATGGACGAAACTGCATCCAGATTGACCCGAAAGATGTCGATAATGCACCAGGCGGAGACGATCCTGTCGATACCCCAGATGACCAAGTCACGAAGCAAGGCGAGGACTGCTTGTTCCTCGACCTTTACGTACCAAAGACTGCATTTGAATCGACCAAGGTGAAGGCTTTGCCGGTAGTTATTTGGCTCTATGGCGGCGCATTCGCCTTCGGCAGTAAGAACCAGCTAGGTCCTCTTTATACTGGTCGATCCGTTATTACCGCAAGCAGATACCAGACAATCTTTGTCGCTGGCAACTATCGCCTCGGTGCTTTCGGCTGGCTTTCAGGAGACTATATGCAAAAGAACGCTCAGCCAAATGCGGGACTGTACGACCAGGCTCTTTTGTTCCAATGGGTGCAGAAGTACATTGGTCAGGTCTCTGGGGATGAGTCCAAGGTCAGTGCCTGGGGCGAGTCTGCAGGCGCCGGGTCTATCCTTCACCATCTTATTCGCGAAGACGGTGCTGTGGATCCCACGTTCAAAACTTTTGCTATCCAGAGCCCGGCATTCGAATGGGCGTGGGACAATAAACCGAAGGGCAAGTTGGATCAGGTTTACCAGAACTTCTCTAGTCTTGCTGGCTGTGGCTTGACCTTTGATATCGACTGTTTGAGGAAGTCCACCAACCTGACAGCAGCAAACCAGCAGCTCTTCAACACTGTCAGACAGACGGGTCTTTTCCCTGTTGGACCAGCTGTGGACGGAAAATGGATCACCACAATTCCGACCATTTCATTTGCAAGTGGTGAGTTTTGGATCATGTGCTCTGCGATGATCGCTTTGTGGTTTTATATGCTCGCTAACTCTGTGCCTCCAGGTAATTATTGGAAGTCCATCCAGTCAATCATTGTGTCGCACACCCTGAACGAGAGCGCTTCTTTTACTCCGTCGTGGGTGACTTCTTTCGACACATTTAACGCATTCCTCAACATCTTCCTGCCAGGAGCCAAGCTCGCGCCTCAACGTCAACAGATAACCGCCCAATACCCATGTGCCCAATCCCCCTATAACGGCGACTATAGGCTCTGCATAGCCACTGTGATCCGCGACGCCAGTTTTGTTTGTAACACTCGCGATCTATACTCCGCATATCCAAGTATAGCGCGTATGATGCGATACGGATTTCCTATCGGCCAGCTTGCCCGCCACGCGGCGGATTTAGTGGCTCTCTTTTCCAACAACCTCGAGGAAGCCAAGGATATCTTGAAGAAGAACAAGGTCCCCTTAGCCGCGCAATATGCTTCCCTACTTGTAGATACGCACGTGGCTCAGGCGTACCAGACCTACTTCGCGTCTTTTGCTCTGTCAAGTGGCGACCCGAATACACTCCCAATGCCGCATGTACCCAAGGGAGATCCGCCAAAGTGGCCCGTCGCCGATGGTAATAGTGGAGACCAACTGGAGAATGTGCTCACAGTGTATGCGCCTAGCGGCCAGCCTGCGTTCCTCCTAGATCAGTCAGACGACCAGAACACGAAGAAGGCGTGTGGGTTCTGGACCGAGATTGCTCAGCAAGTTGTTGCAGCACAGAAAGCAACAGATATAGTGGGGAATGAAGAGAGTGGAGTAGATTCTGGCGAGTTGTGACTGGAAAGACGGAGGATCCATGTGGTGATCGATGCTTTTGTATCGATAAAGGCTATTTTTCTACGTAGAAGAGGCATGACGGATGTTCACGTGAAGATACAGGTTAATACAAAGTAAAACTTCAACTTTGAGGTCAAAAAGAAGCGGTGGAATCCATGTTCCGCCTTTAGCGTGCCTGGCGTATCACATTTGTCTTGGCCGTACTTGAGATATCCCCGACTGCGGTAACGTCAATATAGTTATTTGAAGCAACAGCCAAACGTAATGATACAGATTCTATTTCTTTCATACTCTCAAGTCAAAGAATTGGGACGTCAGAGACATAGGAATACACATTTGAACATTATCTTATACTTGGAGGGATAGTCTGCATCACTAGGGGTACTTATAAGCTTAGTAGACACACTGGATGTCTTTGAATTTGTATGTTGCGCCTCATTGGGCCCGGACATAGGCGCGGGCGAACTTCGCGGGCGTGCTGGCTGCTATAGCGTGTGATTGATATTTCCTTCTCTTACAAGAGCGTCGTACAAAGGGGGTTGGATACTGGCTATGTCCACTGGAGAACCATATGAGCCCTTTACGAAATGACAACGGAAACCCTAGCAAGAGTCAGTTACAGTCGCCAAATAGTCAGATCCTTCAGGATGGAGGTGGAAAGAGGTGTGCGGCAAAGACTGTGGGGTTATGTCGCGACCGATTCGGCAAGAACACAGGTGAGGAAGACTCGGGTCGGGTTGTGGGGGTGGGGCATATCGATATGACGGGGGCGACAACAAACCACTTCCGGGACCACGAGGCCGAAGCCGTCGTGATATCTTTACGTACTTGCGGAATTGCGGATAGAAGGTCTGGCAGAAGGTAATTCGTCATCACGATCTGGAGGTAATTGTCTCCTTACAGATTGATGATTTACTTCGTCTGCATTAATACAACGCGCTGTCTGGTTTTCACTCGAGGTTTTCAAATCATGAAACACTAAAGATCATCTCAATAAGAGACATAAATTTACTGTAGAAAACAATTGAAGTTGTATCTGCACCATCCTAAACACTCCACCTTTGTGCGCCATTGCTAGGCCCAAATGAGCTTCACTCCTTAAAGTGATCACCTTTGCGATCGGAGCTAAAATTTATCAAACCGCAAGATAACACCAGCCTGACTTGTACCAGATGCATACAGAATCCAAAGATGGCTGAGAGCCTAGTTGGAAGGAGCAGTCCTTCTCAGGTTCAAGATGATCTTGTCATCGGTGTCATCGCCGGTCTCATTCCACCTCAGGTTGTAGATGCCATCGATGTCGGTGGCGGTAGCATACCACCAAGACTCAAAGCTGCCATCCTCGGCCTCGACCAGCACAAAGTTGCCGTAAAAGCTGAAGCCGCTGGTCTTACGGCCAGTTGTGGACGCGCTGCTATTGAGGAAAGCAACATTGTGCACGCCGGAGTCGGCGGTCGGGATGGTGAAGGTCAGGTTGGACCAGGTAGGAGCGGTAGTCACAGCGGTGGTGTTAGGGGCTCCAAGCCATGTCTCGGTATCATCTTCTTCAGGGGTGACTGTCATCGATCGTCTGGTCAGTCCCGCAGTCACCGAGAAAGGAAAGTGGGGTAGCTGATACTTACAGATTACTGGGGCGGCATTGGAGTCGTTGAACTGAGTGTAGTCTCCAAAGTAGGCATCGCCTGTGCAAATGAGTGTTAGTCTAAGGGTATGTCTCGGCAGTTGGGGCCTAGGCCGAGCCGAACTGGCGGTAAAGTTCCTGCATCTGAAGAGACACTAGGTGAAGACTCGGGACCATCTTCAGGTGGTATCGGCCGGCAGTTTACAGTTTTGTAGACAAAGCTTAAGTCGAACTGGCAGTCGGGGAAATAGCTTACCTCCAGCAGTGAACAATGCCAGGCCACCAATTCCAGTGCCATAAGCGTAGATCTGGAAAGAGCTGGTGTCGGCGCGGCGAACGTGAGAAGATTTAGCAGACCTCACGCTAGCCGGAGCAATTCCTGGAACTGCCGCAGTGAGGGTGGCAAAGGCCAAAAGAAGGCTTCCGATGTGCTGCATATTCGTGATATTTTTGGGAGTAGTTGCTGAACGATTGTTTGAAGCTGTAGATAGCTTGTAGTAGTGACGGACTGAGGTAAGAGTGATTACTTTTACTTTGAGTTAGAAGTGATGAGTGTCTGAGCAGAAGTTCTCTAGCGGGATTCAAGTTCCTTATTTATCTAGAGCAAAGTGAGCCAACTTTGATGAATCTCTGTCCGGGAGATCCGTGGCACAACGTGATCTCCCCGCCCGAAAACCTGGTAAAAAAAAGCTTCTTGACCAACAAAACCACCAACATCCATCCCCATCATCCCATATCGCGGCTCAGGCCACTGAGGCTGAGACTCCACCTGTGTACGTAGTTGTTCATCTATCATCACAACTTTCTTATGCAACCGCGCGGTTGGTGGGAGTCTGGAAGAAGAAACAGGCATTGGCCTTGTAATCGCCAACGGCAGTGCCTTTTTCGTCTGTTCTAGAATGAGGTCCATCCTAGATGGTACCTACGTCAACCAGCACAATTCGTTTCGGAATGTGGGATGAACATGCACGAGCCGAATCGAACCCTGGAAAAACGCACAGGCATCGGGCATCCGTAGGGCAAGGCGGAGCGGGATTTTCCTTTCTTTCCCCCCTCGAAGTTTTTTGCGGACAGCCCGTCACGTCACGTTCACCCGTCCACCGGGTCCAGCCTCGGAAGAGGCCGTGCCCCCACCGTTCCGGCCACTCGGCCATACCGGACGTCTTACGCCGATTTTCATATGATACCCTTCACGGCTGGAATCTCATAAGGCTATTGCGGAGCTACTCCAATGAATATGCATTACATTGTTCAGGAAGTTCCCTAGAGTGTTCTGTGGACTTGGCTACTGGGTTCTTGTCTCATTGGCAGGCAAGATCCGTAAAAAGATTTGACCAACAGCGATGTGACGTCGGTTAAGCCCAAATTTTCTGTCACAATTTCTTTCTCAATGCAGGCTTCTATTGCTCTACAGTATAGGAGGTCTCGCGAACCCCCATGTGCTCAACAATAGAAAGCTCAGATTATCAGGATCGGCTCAATGAATGAACCACGCGTACGGTACACTACAGCATACGCGGCGGCAGAATCCGGTGGGATGGTCTAGGCGAAAGCTTCCTTGCTTCCTCCGCTCCGGGCGGGGTGATGTAGGCTAAAATGGCATAGGTGCCCCCCGGAGCCCCTTACTGAACCGCCTCCGCCACGGGACATGATCCTTGACGCGCCACTTTGTACTTTCTATTTCCGCTTCTAGTGAGGCTGAGCTGGTGTGCGAAGCTCTGTGGGCTTATTTCAGTCTTTCTTGAACGAGACAGGAAATGGACGGGGGGGGATAGTTCTAAGAGAAAATGACCAAACGCACGTCTGGATTAAATCACATGACGAGATTCAGTTGCCACAACCAGGGTTACTGAATTATTATTCATCTTCAACACACTTCGTCTTTTTGCATTTTCTACAATTTCGTTTTTGCAATTGAAGTCATTGATACACCCAGGACTTTACCGAGAGTTTCAAAGTATCAGTAATCCGCCTCTACGTGAAGCTGATTGGTTGAGTGCCCCGGCTTTGGCAAAGCTCCCCCTTTTTTTCTGCCTACCGCTCTGACGCTGGAGAGCAACGTTTTGTGGGCAAGCGGGAGGGATTACAGGGAATTCCGGGAAATCGACCATCTGAAACTCCAGCACAAGCCCATGTTCCTTAATTGGTGGTTTGTACGTCATCCGTGCCCTGGAAGAATTTGAGATGGGATGGAAACATCGGGTATTAATAAATGTCACCTCCGTCCCGTTTAGCTGCCAAGTCTTAAGCGAACGTCCCCCTGAGTCGAATCCCGAGAGTGCACTTGTTCTCCTACATGGTGCTGGAGTTCTGTTCTCATAACTCGGGTCTGATATCTAGTAGCTACCCGGGTTTCAACTAAATCACTCAAGGCAAAATCATCCTTCGCTACTCCGTAAAGAGTATCGATAGCTGAAGAGATGGTGGGCCCTGCCTGACAAGAACGCTTTTTCCAACGAATCCCATAATAGCGAATATTGCAGAGATGCGAGAGTGATAGCTCAAGCACCCATTCAACCTCAAAAGTTGAATTTGGTATATGACTCTTGACCAAGACCCCTATTTCGGATGTAAACCCATCAGATTATTACGGCAGTTCTAATGGAGTCTCTAAACCCCTTAAAAAACTTCATAGAAGGGTCGGAAGCTGTTCCATCAAAGTCGGTGAAACCTACGCGCTCGCAAAAATGAGCAGGTCCGCCAGGCATAGTGCGGAGTACCATCAAACAGTATGTTTCAGATCTCTTCTTACTGACAGGCGGGCTCGGCAATGTGCAAACAATCCAACAAAAGTACTTGTCAGTGTCCCTCACTGTTTCCGTTGGTCGATCGAAGTAAAATGGGATTTTCTCTGAGCTTCTCACCATGACGCCTGCGGGTTGATCTCGTGATGTCATTAGCACCGAAATGTCGAGAAAGACGCCGCTAGCAGTTATACCTCCTCCTTTCACCGCGCCCGTTTAATCTTCTGTTGCTGGGATGATGCCGACATTGCGGACAACGGTTTTACTGAGGAAGCGCGGAGTGACTGGCTCTTCCGAACCGCCATAAGGGATCCACATGGTGATAGGTCCGTTATGGGCAGCCCAAGACCACGACGGAGCAACGTAATCTTGTGAGTAGGTACGCTCGGTTTCCCTGTTTCTTACAGGCGCCCAACACAAGCTGCACAGAAAGTCGCGATCTAGCCAGTGACCGGCAGCGTACTTTGTGCGGAGACTTGACTGCACGACCCGGGCGACTCCAGATAGTGCAGTAAGCCTATCGGTGGCCACCGTCAGCTTCCGTCGGGTGTAGTGCTCCACGGTACTCTGCCACATCCAATTTGGAGTTTCCATATCGCCTAGTTCCAAGCGAGGCTCGTACAGCTCCTTGATCGTGACAAGACCCAGGGGTGCGGCGGGGAATACACATTCGCATCGGTATTCGTCTTCAAGACATTGGAAGTTCATCTCGCCTCCAAAAAAGGTGAGGAGTCGAGATGCAAGGACATCCTCTTGGAAACACCAGCTGCGGCTCAGTGTCCCGTGGGATTTTGGTTCCGCCAATGTGGGCCAGCCAAGCCAACTGTGGTCCAGCATAGCTCTGGCAAACACGCTCAAGCCAGTTCCTTCGCTCCCATTCTCCAGACTTCCCAATGCCGAAGATTGGAATTTGACGAGTTCTCGTGGCAGCTGTGGTGTAGAGAGGAAGCCTTCCTCAACACTATTGGATTCAGCAGCCGCAATCACCAGAATTGCGTTTCCGTAGATTTCCGCCATCTGTGAAGACTGCTCGGCCCAGTCTTTTGAGTCGGTATCGCCTTGAATGATACAAAGACCGTCAATCCACAAAAAGGGAATATCCAAGAATGCAGTAACCGTGACGGCGTCCTTGTATGTTTGGGGAAGACTGTCGAACGGGAGGTCGTCTAGGCGATCATGAAGATTCTGTGTTGTTGTCACAGCCGTATTTTGTCGACCCCATGTATAGCTCAGACAGGCATAAACACCACAATCCGCCATAGAATCCATGAGACGCAGCCGTTTCTCTGAACCAAACTGTCGAAGGTCAAGGACTCTTCGAGGTGATTTTGAGATCTGGCGGTGAACCTCAAGAAATGGAGTTTTTTGAAGACTCGCGCCTGAGCTTTCACCTTTTTCTGAATGTTTCTCATTTTTGCCACCAACTACATTTTCATGGTCTTCTTGAAATGTCTTGGCTGCTAGTCCACCACTGCATTGATGGTTGTTGAGGCAATGATGGATCCATGCATTTGTTTGTTGCAGCTTCACCTGCCAGCTCTGTTCAGAACTTCGCCCTTGAGTCATGAGAATGGTTTCTTCAACATTGAGTGGCCGCCCTAAGACATTCTTATCAGCGGCAACATTCCTTTCTCTGGGCGTCCAGGGGCATTGCCTTTCTTAATGAACAGCTCAAGGTTCCTCTCAGGCCCAGCGGCTAGATCATCGAGTATGTGAAATGGGTAGCACAGCTCTGTCGTTTCCACCAATGGAAGCAGAGCAAACGCCGACTTGGCGCAGTCGCCTGTCCTACACAGTCTAAAGGCTTCTGGCCGACATTTCTCACACTTAGAGCGAGTCGTAAAGTTTCTCCATTCGGGAGACAAGTGTGCCAATGCCTTTTCAATGACGGAGCATCCAACGCACCCAGCACTAGAACGGCTGTGCACTTGACGTAAGTCAACTATAACAAGATTCGACAGATTCGAGCCATGATCTCGACTGATCCTATTCAATCCAAGGCCCTGGCAAAAAGCGCATTCAATGAGGGTAGGGCTGTCCAGTAGAAGCTGAGGTGTTTGTGACATTGTGTGATATCGTCAGAAGCGGGGTAAAACAGGGGCATTGGTTTTCCCTCTGCTCCTGACTTGAAGTCGGAGATGGGATAATGCGAGCAAAGTCTCGGAAGGAAATAGTGTGGCTTCCTCCAAGTTTGAAACAGTTCATCCAAAATTCCCGACCAATGTATCATAAGTGTAGAGGCATACCTCCAATTGTTGATCGGTGAGAGATTGCTACCTGAGTGATAGCAGCTACCGCTTCCATCACCTAGCGTGTGATGACTAAGGCAAAGGATGCCGCCAGTACGACATCTGCTTCCACTCCATTTGCTCAATTACAAATGCCACAACTTGAGCATTGAAGTTAACAAGAGATTTGTCGTTCTCCCTAAAGAAAACGAGACATAAAATGGCACTAATATTTTGCCAGTCTCACATGGTTCATATACATGTAATGTCATAAGGTACTTGATTCAATTCAATCAGGTTCCAGACCACTGTGCGTCTGCTCTACCAAGCTTGTGTGCTAAGCCTCAGTCGCTCACCAAGCCATCCACTGAATCCTTCACACGCTAATGCTGACGACTAAATTTAGATCCTAATCCTTCTCCAACTTTGTATGTATGCTGTGCTCCGACTCGCACTTAGCCTTGCACTTTCCCTTCGCTTCATTTCCAACACGTGCATCACCGAGATCAGCTGAAGTTCATCGGATCCCGCTGTGGTTCATCCAGAGCTTCTGCGAGGCGAAGTTGGAAACCATTGACGGAAGCCTATGTTTATGCTTATCCGGATGACATTTCGGTCTTGTGTCCATTGCTGCGGACCACTTGGCGAACTTACTGAGGTCTGCATCGAGGCTTGTTCGAGCTCTGCCGCAAGCCGTAATACAGGCTAGGCCCGTCGTGACACTCTTCCAACGGAAGCCCACCTTAGCTCCAGCTCCAGCCTCACCGAGCATAGCAATCATGCGGCCATCGTGAGAGCGCTGGTCATCCTTTCAGTGATACATAAAGCCACGGCTCTTTTCCAGATTATCCACCACTACCACTACCTCAACAGTTCATTTCCAAACTAGCTTCTCTAATTCAGAGTTTCGTCGCATCACAACTTGCTCCAACCTACCCAAAACATACTTCGTACTATTATTCAGGCTTGGCTCCAACGCAATACAATGTCTTCCAAGCTCATCCTCGCCCTGGGCAGCATCATTTCTCTCGCTGCGTCGCTACCCCACGCAGCTCGCGAGTGCACCCCAGCCTTAACACCGGGCATAATCGCTCATCCTCAACATTTCAACATCTATCAATCCGCCACGCAACCGAACCATCCCACAGACAACGTCCCGCATCTCGACCTCCACACCAATATCACCCGCCAGGTCGTCATTTTCACCGGCATTCCGTCTTCGGCTACGACTTGCTCACTCGGCTGGCGCCAGGGACCAATTGAAACCCGTGTGTTCCGCGTCGACGGCAACGACCTCGTCTCTTCACGCCAGCTCAAGTCCGAAGGCTTCCCAACATGGACCAAGGGAAGCAACGTTCTGATCAACCCCACGACCATCACGCCGTTCCAAGAAGGCAGCGAATTCTCGGCGGGCATGGATTTCACATTCTGGGACCAGCCTGAATTCTCCGCCCCTGCGACACACGGCGGCCCGAGTGTGAAGTGTGAGGAGAGAATCGTTGTGGAGTTGGCAGTCAACCTTAACAATGGACAAGATGGTCGTGTGTTCATGCAAGATGATGCCGATAATGGCTTGTACATCTCATACTCTTGAAAAAGGTTGCACTAAGCAAGGTGTTTGATTTGATTTCGCAATTTAATTAATGGGATGGAGTGTAAGCGTAATATTATCTCTCAGCATTGCATAGACATATCGAATTGATGAATAAAACTTACTCATATCCGAGAAATCTCATTATTCCATTATGCATTTCACTTGCACTCTTATAACTTGGAATAGCTCTGAATCTTGGTGATATACGAGTTGAGGATCAGTACTTGGAAAACATGGGGCACCGCTGTCACATAGACGGTCAGTACTTCAGGACACTTTGATGAAGACACCTGTCACTTGTTTGCGATTGCCACCAAACAGACTTGAGCAACTTTGTCACTGCTGGATCAATGGCATATTGCCTTGCTGTTCCAGAACTACATCTACCTGTGGCATTCGGAATTAGACTAATTAGGAGTTGGAAGGTTTCAATTCTCTTTCCAGCGAGCAAGCAAATGAGATCTTCCTCGAATGATATTCCCGCATCTTTCTGTCATGATATCCTACACAACTAGTGTTTAAATTAGGCGAACATCATTCGGTGTATTTATTTCAATGTTCTCATTTACAAGTTTTGCCTACATCCCAAGTGAGCAATAGTGAACACCAGCACGGAATTAGAGGTTACGCGTGTGAGTATCAACGATACTTTAAGTCACATTGGTAATCAACACACCTAAACCTTCTTTGAGGCGATAGCCGGACTAAAACTTTTCCTAAGCTAAGTTTCTCTTCCGTAACGCTTACCTCAATAAGTGATTCCAGAAACGCTCTGATGTCACAAGGATTCCAAGGTGTCTACAGTTGCTGAATCATCTGCGTCAGCAGGTTGCAGGACGAGAAGTTGGGGTAGTGATCAAACAGCGGTACGTACCGCGTCAGCAGGCTGCAGTAGTGTGCATGGATCAAGTGGACCTTCGCTTCGAGGCTGAGGTAGACCATCAACGTCAAAGAAGCATATTCCTTTCCCCGACTAAACATACAGCCGCCAAATCACAGCATCATTCTTAAATCCGAGTCTGTTCAATCTTCTTTGCTGACGTCGCTTTTGGGCAGCTTATGACTCTTTGCTTCGGTTTGTAGGGGGGTATTGTCAACGAAACTAATGTCCACTGCCAGAAATGGACTACCGTCCACCTCCTTACACCAAGGTGAAGCAATCTCCGTCTGTAGCTCGGAATCGGATCATGCCTTGCTGCCCAATCGACTTGCCATCTCCGTGCCCCGAACCCGCAATCATGTAGTCCTAGCATTAGCATGCTGCCACATTCCTCGTCCTGTTCAACCGATATCAGCGAGACGTCCGTTGTACGCTCCATGCGTTAGGACTTCTCCAACTTAATTCCGAACGCTGTTGATCGATGGTGTGCATCTGATCCTAGTCACTGAGATGCCAAATGCCGATGTAGGAGCAGCACGCTAAGTCTTGTTGTGGGAAACCTGCTCAGTGCCATGACGAGATATTGTGCTCTGTCATGAAAGCGAATGTTATAAGTACTGCTGACAGCTCTTTTATAACATATGTGATACACTCTAAACCTCACATCATAATTCATTTTACCAGCGCCAACCGGTTGTTGTGAAAACAGTCCCATAAAATACCTTACTTTCTTAACACACAAAACCATCCAATATGGCCCCTCAACTTCAACAACCCCTAGACACCTACCTGGCTCGGCATCGCCAGCTTTCCCCGACGGCGGCCGTTCGCGTGTCCCCCCTCGCTCTTGGCGCCATGAACTTTGGAGAGAAGCAGAAAGCCACAATGGGCGAGTGTACCAAGGAGACCGCGTTCGAAATCATGGATCACTATTACTCTCAGGGCGGTAACTTCATCGATACCGCAAACAATTACCAGGCCGGCCAGTCCGAGGAATGGGTCGGCGAATGGCTCGCATCGCGAGGCAATCGCGACGATATTGTGCTCGCCACCAAGTACAGTAGTGCCTACCAGCTCCATGACAAGTCAAAGCTTCAATCCAATTACGGCGGCAACAGCACAAAGTCGTTGAAGCACTCCGTCGCCCGGTCTTTGAAGGCCCTCCAAACGACCTACATAGACATTCTGTATCTTCACTGGTGGGACTATTCTGCCTCCATTCCTGAGGTCATGCACTCACTCAATGATTTGGTCTCTTCTGGCCAAGTCCACTACTTGGGCATTTCCGACACCCCAGCCTGGGTGGTAGCCAAAGCAAATCAGTACGCCCGTCTCTCAGGACTTCGCCAATTCGTCGTCTACCAAGGCAACTGGAACGCGTCCTTGCGCGACTTTGAGCGGGATATTATCCCCATGTGCCTGGACGAAGGCATGGGTCTTTGCCCTTGGGGCGTCCTCAACGCCGGCCGCTTCCAGACGGAGGAGGGCTTCAAGGAGCGCGAGAAGCACAATCCGGGCAGACAGAACAAAGTTTCGGAGCACGATAAGAAGGTTTCCAAGGCTTTGGAAAAGGTCGCCAACGCCAAGGGCGCGTCGCTTCCCGACGTTGCAGTCGCCTACGTCATGCACAAGGCCCCATTTGTCTTCCCTATTGTGGGTGGACGGAAGCTAGGTCACATTGAAAGCAACATCAAGGGACTTGGTCTCGCTCTTACCGAGGATGATATTCGCGAGATTGAGGGTTCTCACGAGTTCGATCCTGGATTCCCTCATACTTTCCTGAGCGGCACCTCCCTTTTTGGAGGCGCCCCCAAAGGAGCTTACCATCCCGGGGATGTGTGGCTGACGAATTTGATGGGCAAGTTTGACTGGGTTGAAGCCCCCAAGGCAATTTCATCGGAATGAGGTAGACTTTCCTTAATCACTGAAGCTGTGACTCTTGACACCGAGGTATCGCATATATAGACAAGTAGAAAGCCTCTCGCCAAGATTAGAAGATTTTAAACGATGAATTTGCAGACTCATCCCCGATCATTTGCAAGACCCAGCAGTGTGACTTTGTTCGAAAATAAGTGGCACCAATCAATTCAGTCCTGAGCACCCTTTTGTTTTTCGCGCATTCCGACAAGATCGACGCCATTCCTCAAATGCCTCTCCTTCCATTTTCATTCATCGTGTCGTATTTTTCCCGTATATGAGGAGTATTCTGTAGGTGTGCAGTTTACCTTAGGTATAAAAGGGCATGAGTTTGTTTGTCTAATCGATACGAAGAATTTCTGGGTCGAATCGTTCTGCTCTGATTGTGTAACTATCGACTTCCACGTCGGAGAAAGCGTGAGCACTTTGAAAGATAGCGGATGAGACTAGAGCTAATGCCACTCCCAAAAAAAATAATCATCAGGCTTCTTCAAGTCAAACACATTTTCTACGTGATGCAACCAGTATCCTTGCCCCAGTAAGAGGCTATTTGACATGATTGACTGTGGATTGGGCATGCTCATTCGCTTCGCGGCCGGATTCTTCCAACCAAGGTAGATAGGACGAATTTGAAAAGATGACGACTTGGGAATGTAACTCAACTGGTTCAAGAACTTCCTCAAAGGGATATTGACCACATAAAAAAAGGCTGTGATCCTAGTCTGCATACGGTCACAGTACTTCAGTAGCAAGGTACTTGGAAAATATCAAGTGATTGGCCGGACTTAAGATAACTAAAAGGCTGACGCTGGCTTGGTCCCAGGGCCCAGGCCAAGCCCGGGTTGTGGCAGGAAGCGGATTCTCCAATGCAACTAGGCTATCTATGTGCACTAGAGAAGGTCAAGCACCTGAGTCGGCCCGCGAGTTTGTGGTTGTCTCCATGCAAAATCTGACGTATGCCGGAGCAGTGGCCGAGACCGCGGACAAAAACACCGCCTCGATTGCCAAGGCGCTGCGGAATACCTTCCATATTGGCCAGAAGAGCCTTGTATCGAGGAAATGGAGCAACGAAGAGATTTGAGAGCCAAGCCTCTCAACATATAAAGATGGCATTCCTAGATGGGACAAAGGAGAGCTTACTTCCTCATTCACCTCACGCAGTCACATTTCATATTCCTCGCTATGGCTCTGAACAACACCTTCGGCGCTTTCATGCGCGGCGTCATGTACCGCGGTGTCCCCGGTGAGATGACTGTGGAAAATATCCCCATGCCCACCATTCTCAACCAGACCGACGCCGTAGTCCGTATCACGACTTCTGCTCTATGTGGTTCTGACCTACACGTCTATCGCGGCTACCAGGGAGGCGCTCCCCCGTGGAACATGGGACATGAGGCCATTGGCTACATCTCCGAGCTTGGAAGTGCAGTCTCTGGGCTCGAAGTTGGTGACTACGTCATCATTCCTGACACGGTGAACCACGGTCGGCTTGAGATGGAGCCAACTGGTTTGGATTTCTACGGTAATGGAGCTGTTGTCACAGATGGTCTCCAGTGTAAGTCATCATCCCTCCTTAAGACGAATCTCCATGGCTTTCATCAAAGAAAGCTTTTGATTCATTGCCACAGCACCTTTCGAGACTGACATGCAGTATGGTTTAGCTGAGTACGCCAGAGTCCGATTCGCCGACTCTAATTTAATCCCTATCCCGCTCACACGGGAGACAGCGAACACCACCATCGAGCAAGACTACCTAACCATCTCCGACATCTTCGCTACAGGTTGGGCAAGTCTTGACTTTTCAGGCTTTGAAACAGGCGATACGGTGGCAGTCTTCGGCGCCGGCCCAGTCGGACTCATGGCTGCCTACTCGGCCACTCTTCGCGGCGCCTCGAAGGTCTATGTGATCGACCACGTCCAAGCCAGGCTCGACCGCGCTGCTTCAATTGGCGCAATTCCCATCAACTTCGCAGCCAGCGACCCCGTCGCCCAGATCATGGCTTCCGAACCGAACGGGGTCATGCGCTCCGTCGACTGCGTTGGCATCGAGGCTCTCAACTCGACTCTAGAGCATCAACCCAACATTATCCTGAATCAGATGGTCAACCTCACCCATGTCGGCGGAGGCATTGGTCAAGTTGGAGTATACATGGCGCAACCAGACTCGCCCGGCTCTCCTCTAGGGTCCACATTTTCTCCCATCGCCGAGTTCCCTCTGTCCGACTTCTTTGGTAAACGCTTGAAGTTCCAAGCTGGCCCCGTCGATCCCAAGGTGTACGCGCCGATACTTGTGGAGCTTATCAGCAGCGGCAAGGCCAGCCCTCATTTCATCGCTTCGGCGAGTATCTCGATTGAGGATGTTCCGGCCTACTACGCTCGTTTCAATGCTCATGACGAGATCAAGGTTTTCATCAGCTTTCCTTGACCGATCATGTCTGTGAGTTGATTCAACCTTCACTGAAAAAACATCGACGCAGTTGGCAGTTGGCAATCAAGGACGGGAGTGTTAGAGACAAGAGTGTAGTTGAGGAGGTTGCACTCTCATTGGTTCACGGTCAGAGCAGATGCCTCTCCAAGGCAACCTCATGAGTTTTAATCAACAACAACCTTCCGCAGTGAACGTACATACTCAAACTTCTTCCCACTCTACTTTCAAAAGCACTGCGCTTTTATTGAGTGTCTCCTCTACTCGTGGTTAAAAACCTCGCAGATAAAAATCTTCTCCGATGTCAACTGTTGTCAAATCGCTACCACACCTTGACTGAAGACAGTGACCCCATCTATCGAGTTTTTTTCAGTGTTTTTTTTTAAAAAAAATATCACATAGTACAGTGGTACTAATCATGATATTCTGCTCATTTGATTGAGACTAGGTGACAATACATGTAACTCCAAGATGATGGTCAAGTTAGCCGGCTGGCTCACTACTTTCTCGTGGTGGAGCACCTCCGGCGACCTACGGAAGACTTTTAGCAGGTATCACGCACGGAAGCGCGAGTAAGCGTTGGGTGGGGTCAAGTTTCCTGTCATCAGGGCCAGATATGTTCCGCTATTCGCCACAAAATGTTCGGTGGTGGCGTTTGCCACGAGGTGGTCGGGGCAAGGAGCTGGGAAGATGAACACCGAGTTCGTGGCTAGCATCTCCGGCTCTCAAGTCCAAGATGACTTAGGTAGACATTATGACCTGTTCGGAGTTGGTGTTTATTGAGACGCCATGGTGTTGAGCCGTACTTCACTATCTCAGTCAGAAATAGCGATAGTCGATATAATGTGTAGTATGTCCAAAGAGCCGGATTCCCCTCAAGTCTTAACCACTGTTTTAATGTCATTTTGATTGCATAGATTGAGATGTACAGCTCTACCTGCTGGCCTTCCTTGCATCATAAACTCGCAAGTCTCCAAACACCTTCACATACGACCATACCCATTGGAAAACTCGGGATCCCGTCCGCTCTCCCTTAGATAAGCTAATGAGGGCCGGATTAGTAGTTGAGTCGGTGACGATCAGCGAATACCCGGTGTTGTATGTTTTTTTTCTTAACGTTTGTGATGCTACACTTGTGGTGGGAGACGGTGGGTGACGAGAGCGGCGTTTTTGCGATCTATAGCGGCTTTGGTCTCCTTTTAACAGTTTATCGTATTATTATATTTATTTTCTTAAAATTGTGCTGTAGTAATGATTAACCAAAACTACTAATCAAGATGAACTAAAGTGTTGAGTGGTGATTTATCCGAACAAATACGCTAACTGACTTTTATAATGGCTGCCATTATCATGACATCCCCATTGGTTGACCAAATGCTCAGCGATATTAGCATACGTCTTTATCTTGCACTGCCGCTCCAACATCTGCAGACGACTAAATACGTATTCTCGGTGTTCCAAATCGGTTAATGCCGGGCCAACAAGGGCGATTGGCCAGAGAAGAGCTGTCCCATACGGTGAGCTCGGCGGGATGAGACGTAAAATTTCCATGGCCCATCCTGGGAGGCTGCCCATGGCAGAAGAGGACTTATCTGGCTGCTGCTGTCTTCTGTAGACCAGAGCTGCCACTCTGTAGAGCTCAGAAATCAGCTTCTCTTCGCTCCATGTGTTAATACACACGAAGGCCTCGAGCTTTTGAAAGGTGGGGCCATATATCAAACTTGAGTCTAAAAGTAGTCGCAAGTCGGTTTGTTCGCTCTGACCTGAGAATTGAAGGGCCAGACTCGGTAGCCAACTGAGCGTTCCGTCCCAGGCAATTATATCGGCATCTGATACTAACATATCATTGGCGCCTATGCGAGCTATGATAGTGGGGAAATAAAATCGATGCGATATTGTGGGTGATGATGGTCTCTCATAGTAGAATGTTGATAACGTCGTGGTTCGCAGTGACGTAGACCGTACAAGATCATTATATAGGAATGAATTGGAAAGAAAAAGCATCGCGTCGGTCTGATAACCCGTCTTGGAAGTTTGCGTAAGTCTGTCCAAAATGTTGCTGAAGAGCTGGGACGGGAAGAGCTGAGCGAATAGCTGCAAGTGGCTTGTTCCGTTTTCTTTACCCTCTCCGTGGAGTTTCTCATAGAGCATAAGTAGAACGGATGTTGCCAGTAGCGGGATGATATCATCGTTTTCAACGATCTCCGTGGTTCGTGGGGTGATGACTGGAATCAAGGTATTCTGGCCTTGGCTGAATGCGTCTTCACGGGCCTCTGGGTTTGACATGACTTTCTTGACGAGGTCGCTGCATCCTCTAATTGCCTTGGCTCTATACCGTAGCATGGTAGCACGCATTGTGAATTGTCCGTTCTCCCAGCTCTGAACACAACTGAGGGCAAGCATGGCATCGAGAACAGTTCGATGTCTCATCGCCAGTGGTATCAGAACTTTGAGAAAAGGGTTAGAGGCATCTTTGCAGGTTGGGTAAGTTGTCGAGAAGAACTTCGTATAGCGGTCCAGGATCTGCTTGTCCAGTGGGTCAAGATGGGACGACCAGTCAGACAAACTGGGATACAGTCGGAAGTCTTCAGCCGATACCGTATTGAGTGAACCAAGCGAAGGCGACGGCGTTGGCAAGAGCATGAGAGCATTGGACGGCGAGCTACCGGGAGTGGACACTGGTATCCCTCTGGCTTTCTCAGATGTCGACTTCCTAGGTAAGGGACCTCTTCTTCTCATACCGTCTCTCCGCGCATCATCTTCCCATACAAGCTGAGTGCCCCTGTCACAGTCAAGATCCAGTCTTTGGCAATTCTCGCATACGGGGACTGCGCTATCGCACTTCTTTCGTCTAGGGTGTGTAAGTAAGCAAGCGAATCTGACTGGCTCAGACTGTACCTTCTTCTGCATGTCCAACAGCCATCTCTCGATCTTTTATTCGAAGATTTGAAGCTCATCTCTCTATAGAGGAGCGGCTCTTGGTGTGACCGTGGCACGACCTCGACTTTGACATCGGCAGGGCGGGCGGGGAAAAGCAAGTTATCTTTGGGCCCAGTGATTTGGTGTGGAGACATAGATATGGAGCTAATGCCCCAAGTGGAATAGCACAAAATGCCTCAGCTAAAGGGTCCTTTTATTTGCAAAGGCTTAAAAGCTAGAAGGTATTGCCTGCTTAAAACAATCAAAACAAATCATATCATCAGATTTCGCGTTATCACCGAACACAAGCGTATTTACTACAGTGAAGACTCGACATTCTACAAGATCATTACCACATCGCTTATCTCTTCTAAAGATTGCATTCCATATCGAGGATAGGCTGCTAGCAGCAATTCTAACTAAACTCAATAATCCATCAATCTTCTAGGCCTTGTTTCCAGGCAGTCCCATCTCACTGGTGGTATCCTGAAGATACTTGATCATCTCCACACACCACTTGTTAATCTCCTCCGAACTCACTGTCTCAACTCTGCAGAGACCAGGCTTTCCCTCAGGATCCGACTCGGCAACGTTCTTCGCATACCTCTCCTGCAACTCGGTCAAAGCACTACGAGCACGATGAGCCATGACCTCCAATCGGTAGGTGGTCCACTGGTAGTATAGCTCGGTCAAATGAGACTTGTTTTTAACGTTGGCGTTGGTCGTATCGTCGACAAGGAGCGGGTTCTTGGGGCGAAATGAGGTGACGACTGTGACGCGCTCGGGCATGTTTTCGACGGGAGCGGCGGTATGGGAGATGTAACGGCCCTGGAGAAGGACGGCGCAGCCCTGCAATTTGTAAACGTCAGGCTTGAAAGACGTATTCCATCTTTCGTTAATGCTTACCATTTGCGGCGCCTTCACCTTTACGGTGGTACCATCTCCCTTCATCAACTCAGTCTCGCCACCAGTCATATGACGAGCATCCGAGAGCATAACAACGCAGACCCAAGGATGCGAGTCCTTGTGCCACTCAATAATAGGCTTTGATTGATCAGTGACAGCTCTGACCTGGCCCTTTTCGGCCTCAAAGTTCTTGATAGCCTCTTCAGTAGCTTCAGGAGGTACAACGGGTGTCTTCCGAACCGCATCGAGACCACCTGGTCCAAGCTGGACATTGGTGTGGCTGATCTCATAGTCCATGGCAGGAACGAGTTGGACACCAGCAACGTCGCTCACAATCCTGAGAACTTCGGGGGAATGCCATAGATCGTGGATGAAAGCGGAGTAACGCGGTGCCATGCCTCGAAGCTGGACAGATCCAGGGCGAGTGTGATGGAGGCAGTTGTCCAGGACATCTTTGCTGAATAAGTCTTGGCGATAACGAAGAATGGCCTCCTGGGAGAGAAGCGGGAAAGGCTCGGTTGTTGCGATGGGGGACAGGACAGTCGGTTCTAGAGCAAGGTCCTTCATGGTCAGGACCTTGGAGGGAGGGGAATACGCTAAATGCTTAGCGGGGTTGAAGGGAGCAAAACTCGGTGTGTAAGTGTCATTCTTGCCAGGCATGAAGGCGTCCAGGCTGGGGACGCTTTCGACAGAGATGGGAGGAGCCATGGCGACCGTTTAGGGTCTCTAGACAAAAGGTGAGAGAACAAAATTCAATCAAGATGCGACTGGGAAAGTTGTAGCTTGATAATGTTATCTTATCCGATGTTTGGTGGTTCTAGTAGATAGGTATATATAAATATATATATATACATCCGTGCGACTAAACATAGACAGGAATTAGCAATTTCCATGTCCAGTAATAATACACAGGGTCATTCCAATGTCCACTCTGACTTCTCTACTCCCTCAAACATAGAGAAAGTGCGGGGAAAGCAAGCACGCACTATACCATAGCTGGGGTATTCAAAGCGCAATGAAACAACAAGTCGGCAGTCAAACCAGTCACGAATAGTACAATTCTACACTTGACCATGGAAAGAGTAATTCAGCCGCCCAAAGAGGAAAATAGATTCTCTCCGATCGGAGTGTGAAATGAGAAGGTTGCAGGTGACATATCCGCGTTATACCAAGTTTGGAGTATTTGAAGCGGAACAATCCGAATACCGAGTTGTTTACGCAATCCTTCGGTTGCCGTTGCAGATAGCGCTATACCGGAAATGGAGTATTCGAGGCGCCGACCCAACAGTCAGCCAGTTCCAGGGGATTAGACTACAGCACCGAGGCTGTCCAGGGTGACAAAGTCATTATCTCTTCCCTGACCGTGTTCCCTTTCCTGTTTGGGAAAAACATGGCGAAATTGGATTGATATCCATTCGAATCTAGGGCCTTGCCTTTATCGCCTTTACCCAGAATCTACCACGCGCACAGTCCCGATCTCCAACTTGACTTTGACCTATCAAATGAAGCTGTTGCTAAAACCTTGGACGGGCAAGATATATAGGCATGTCAAGTCTGGGATCCCTGGAACAAAGATCAGCCATACCATTATTCTCAATCTTCTCGATTATCTTTACCTCAGGCTATCTTGTTATTGTGTATCTCTCTTTCCGCTCACGGATTCACATCATTGCGATGGCACCTGACAAGAAAGATGTTGAAGACACACCGCCCGTCGAGAAAACTGCCACCGGCATCTCCCACTCCAAGGGAGAAGTCGAGATGATTAGAGAAAACGTAATTGATATGCGAGGTATTGATTCCGGCGTCAGCGAAGTCTATCAACGAAAGGTCGCTGTTATGAACCAAGCTTTGGTAGACATCAGCATGGGCAGCTTCCAATGGAAGGTATTTGCCATGACTGGATTCGGATGGTTTGTGGATAATGTGAGTGTCAGATCCCACATGAGCTTACGAGAAGACAGCTAACAGGTATCTAGTTCTGGATGCAGGCGATCACCATCATCGGTCCCCCCGTTCGAAACGAATTCCAAGTAAAGCGCATTGCTTTTCTTACCCTCGCCAAATATGCCGGTCTCGTCGTTGGTTCCTCCGTCTGGCCCATGACAGCCGACATCATCGGCCGCCGCTTGGCTTTCAACATCACCCTGCTTATTTCCTCAGTCAGCGGCTTGATCGGGGCTGGAAGTCCCAACTTCGTAGCCCTTGCTATCTTCACTGCCTTCATTGGCATAGGTACCGGCGGCAACCAACCCGTCGATAGCGCTATCTTTCTGGAGTACATCCCTGCTACTCACCAGTACCTCCTTACAATGCAATCTGCTTTCTGGTCAGTTGGTCAGGCAGTAGCAGCTTTGGTTGCCTGGCCGCTCATCGCCAATTACTCATGCGATCCAAAGTCTGAGGCTGGCTGCACATACAGCAACAACTTGGGCTGGCGCTACACCTACTGGACTTTCGGTGGTATTACTCTCACCATGTTCCTTCTTCGACTCTTCTTTCGAGTATACGAGACTCCCAAGTTCCTTCTCAGCAGGGGTCTAGATCAGCAGGCTGTTGATACTATTCAGAAGATCGCCGCCAGAGACGGGAAGACCTCGTGGCTCACTGTGTCCCGCTTCGAGTCTATTGACGCTGAACTGAATGCTACCCGCACGGAGACTACTGCGCCGGACAATACCAACAAGGACATCATCAAGAGAAGTTTGCACAAGCTTTCACTTAGCAAAATTCGTGTGCTCTTCTCCAGCCCTCGTATGGCCCTTTCTACAACTTTGATGATCTTCCTCTGGTGTTCTATTGGGATGGCCTATCCGCTCTACAATTCGTTTATCCCTATCTATCTTGAGAACAAGGGCGTTACTTCAGGTGCCAAATCCACTAACGATGTGTACCGGAATTATGTCATCCAGGCTGTCTGCGGTATCCCAGCTTCGCTCCTTGGCAGTTTCACTGTCGACCTGAAGGGTATTGGCCGAAAGGGTACTGGAACGATCGCTTGCTTGTCAACTGGTGTCTTCCTGTTCCTGTTTACCCGCGCCACTACCCAGGCTGGTGTTCTAGGCTTTTCATGCGCTATTGCCTTCTTTCAGAATCTGGTATACGGACTCCTGTACTCTTACACTCCAGAACTCTTTCCTGCTCCAGTTCGTGGTACTGCCAATGGCTTAGTAGCCCTGTTCAACCGCCTGAGTGGTCTTATTGCTCCTATCATTGCGGCGTATGTTGGCATTGACAATGACTACCCCGTCTGGGTTTCGGCAGCCTTGTTTATTTTGGCTGGTCTAATCTTCTTAGTCCTGCCCTATGAGACCCGAGGTCGCGCTGCGGCTTAAAATTTGAGATTTTTTTGTTTTAGTACACAGCTCGTTTCTCATAGACACTTGAATAAACTAGGGTATATATCACGGCTAACTGGTTATGGTAAGTATGATAATAAAAGTTAGAGCTCTAATATCAAATAAATGGTATTTATAATTATAAATATATTATAAAGTATCATGACCTAGTATGCATAACTAGAACTAACACGCGCCCTACAGGCCCCAGCGATTATAATATATCATAGCGACTCATACCGTTTAATCTTCATTAATATTATTAATGTTAATCTTTTACTCAAAAATTAGTTAGTGAATTTCAATTTACTTAAAGCTATCTATTAATAAGAAGTTGAATGATAATAGTATTTTGAAAGGTATAGTTGAAGACATTATCTTAGTTTTTCGAACGACGTACGAATTTGTGTTATTAGTATACTTAACTAAGATCTAGCGGCCATTAGAAGAAGCGTAGGTGTTTAGAAGATGATGGGACTGTAGTGGTGCATGAGATCGCCGTATGAGGCAATAGACTCCAACAAAATAATGAGTTATGGGCTCCCTTAGCTCACACCCCCAAAATGTTCAGGAACGAGTCGGGGATTGATGATATAACCTGCCAATCAGATGTCATGGGTCTGAACTCGTGACAAGTCTTCAGCTTACCTCTATAAGGCCGGAGTTCTGCTACTTTTATATCTTCACCTACGGCGTTTCTCTTGTCACGAATCGAGTTCTTGAAGAGTAATTTTATCACATCACACCACTCCAATCTGTAAACCAAACCATTTCTCGCTAGCATGCTTGCTTATTCCAGAACAATTTCTGTCTTCTCCAGCCCTTTAAAGAAATCTCGTCGATACCCAAAGCCAATGCCTATTCTTTCGAAAGAACCTGTGTCATTCTGATGGCGCAGCAGAAGCATTCCGTGTTCAGAGATGGCGAGACAGTGAACCTCCAATAACAGTCTCTCATTGACGTCCTTCGCGAGCCTGCAGTAGTCCAGTTCGGCGACAATCTCCTGCTTTCGCGCCTCATACACAACCAATTTGCCTGTGAGGCAATCGACAGCATGGACATCCTGGCCCGGGTTAGAACCAAAGCTGAACTTATTGACACCGTCCACGCAGACACAAATATCGCCCCACTCTCGAAGCTGTGATCCGGGGCTCCAAAGATTTCTTAGGAGCCCTCGAGCACGGACACGAACCAAATGCGCACCTTGAGCAACCGCTTCTGATGGCTCGACATCCAAACTGGAACCGTCGCCGAGTAACTCCACCTCAGTCGACATCTCAAATTTGTGCCACATACAAGCCCTCAGGCCAATAGGAAGACTCGCCCAAGACCAGCTTGGGATTCCTGCCGTGCCTGGCCATCCTATGTCGAGCCCCGGTGGTCTTGAAACACGCCACAGAAGGTCCTGCGCAAATGTTGCCCGCCATAAACCTGCCATATACTCGTTGTTTCCGGAAAGAGCAGTTAAATATCGCGTCGCTAGTCCCGCCAACGCATCGAATCTATCTGCCGGGCTACTCAGGCTCCGCGCCGTATATGACTCTACAACTGAGTTCCATGCAAGCCAGAGCTCCTCTGGTTCCGATATACGGCACTCAGCAAGAAATTTGCGTACATGAATGGTAGAAGTATCTAGAGAGACAGAAGAAGATGTCTGCTCGGCATACTCGCCACGCCCACAAGCCCAGCTGAATCGCTGACCACCCCAGAAAAGCAGTCGCGGCGACAAATGCTCCTCTTGAAGCGTCCATGCCCGAAGGAATAACGGAGCTCTTGATCGGAGACCAGCAGGCGCCGTAGGTTTCACGGTAAGCCAGGAGGTGCCGACGCGGCATGGCTTGATTTGCTTTGACCACGCGAGACGCGGCGTTAGCAACGGCTGCGTGGCCTTAGCCGACATTGTCGCGCAAATGGTGACAGCGGCGTTACCATAGACTTCCTGCATACGGTGTATTTCCACCTTTTTATCTTGAACGTCATCCTGGATTATGCACAGCGAGTCAACCCAGAGGAAGCAAAGCTCAAGCTCGTTATCTGGGTCACTCAATCGCCGGGTGATTTTGATAGCATCGCGTACTGTGCCTGGAAGAATTCCAGTGTCAAACGGTCGATAGCGACTCTCCAAGTTGGCCCTCAGCGTTTTTCCCTGTTCGATTAGCTCGTTCTCGTCGCCACTGAACGTGCCGGTGCCCCAGCAGTAGCTCAGGGCCGTATAACGAAGGGCCTTGCCGTTCAACAAATTCTCGCTATCGACCAACTGCGCTCGTGAGTCAGAGAGGAGGTGAAGAAGCCGAGTGGGCATGCGGTCCGAATATGCGAGGTTGCCACAGTCAATGTGACACTGTTCACACACGCGGAGCCAATCTTTAATCTGCTGAAAGATTGTATCGTCCTCTGAATTCACCGAAAGCTTCATAGGAGGCTTCGGGTCCATCAGCGGTGCACAGCTGACCGTCGCCACCGGCATCTTGCTTTCTCCATCTTCGTTGACGTGTATCTTTATCGCAAAGCCACCATCCTCATCAACCAACTTCGCGCAAACCGACCCTAACGAACGCCCCAACACAGCAGCATGGTCGGCAGTGACGCCTTCGAGAAGCAGCGCCTGACGAAAGATGCGGCAAGTGACGCAGAGCTGAGCACACCTGTCGAGAGAGGCATAGTCTTCGTGAAAAACAACAGCTTTCGGTGGAAGAATGTTATGGCGCCTGTGGAAATCGAAAAGAGCCCGAATCTGTTTGCAGCCACGGCACTTTTGCTGTCTGTCCAGATCGCCGAAGTCCTCAATAGTAGAAAAGCAGTCGTCTTTCTTCCGTGCTCGGAACAACCACGACATCATCCTTTGCGAGGTAAAAGTATCGCGGAAAGGTCGGTTCCGATTATCAAATTATTTTCTCTTGGATATCTGGTAGATCACGCGCAGTGCTCCCTGGAGCAGACGCGTGGCTTTATTGGGCCGCGGCAGTGTCAGGCTGACTTTCTTGGCTCGACGAATCGCATATCGAGACCTGATTCAGCTGTAAGACATCCGAGGTCAGCCATTCCTTCGCTTATGTACGTCCGCGCGTTCTTTGTTCACCATCAGGCTGTTGGTTTTCGGGGCGTTTACTGCATCCATACTCCAAAGACGGCGATCTAGCCCCAAATGTCCCAATATTGCGGCGCGAGGGAACCCTCATTTTTTGACTCATCACCTTTGCATCCCAGACGTGAGGAAGTATTTGAAAAGATCTACATGTTTGAGCAGATGCTTTGAACGTGCGTTGCACCATAATGAGATAAGGATCCGACAGCGTCTCTCTTCAATTCAATTCTTAAACAAGCGAAGATGAAGATGAAAAAGCTTACTTTGTGTGGTAGGTACGTATCGATGATGTCGCGGAGCTAGATTATGATGCAACACTATACAATTCCCTTGACTATCGAGGCCTTTCAACACCCTTCTGGCTCTTCAACTATCAGTGAACGGTTCTACATCAGCAAGCTGCTCTCGGTCAAACAACTCGGCAGCCCGAGCCTCTGAGGCATCTGCGCAGATTTTCCAGATATCTACTACCATGACAGCGACCGCGACAAATCTGCATAAGTTGGTCAGCCTGTATCCAGATTATTGAGTGGGAGTTAGGTATTTCTTCACGTACGAAGCCACCCCGGCTACAACGCCGGCCGTCTTTTCGGGGCCAGTCGATCCATACTTGTGAAATGATAGGGCAAAAGCCCAGTCTGCAGCGGCGAATCCGGCAGCAAATAAAGCGCTGATGAGGAGTGTGATGCGGCGGCTATTCAGACGATTCTCTTCGGTCATCAAGGTGTTCGGCCGTTGAGATGAAAAGATTGCGGACAAAATGAGTGTGTTCACGAAGAGTGAAAAACAGCTCTAAAAGTGCTCCAATGGTCAGCATACGGTCCGAAAAGATTCTGAATGGTGAGCTTTGCGAGGGGAGGGACCGAGAAACTCAACGCACTAGAGCAGAGGATCCCCATGGAATTGCGGGCGATATCGGGTGATTGAACTCCAATGGCATTGATACAAAGGCCACGATGCCAGCCATCGTAAAAGCAAATTGGGTGAGGAGGTAGACTCCGTGAACGGTGAACCAGTGAAGTCTGATCATTGCGAAGGTTTCGGATAATGAATTAAGGCAGTGTAGTTAACGGCCAACTTTTTCGTATCAGATGTGGAAGAAGCTGAACTTCCCAAGCTCGTCTTCTCCAATAGGTTGATCTTATGTATCTGACAGGAGGCCTCCATCGAAAGAGACATTTCTGAGCGTCTGCCTAACGCCACACGACTGAAATAGGACCCCATACGCTTTCGTCTTCTCCTGAGACATTTTGTCGCCTTGCCGGCAGGTAGCATACTTTGTCTGTTACACCAACATTGTCCTTGAAAAAAACTGAGAAAGCCACCAAAAATGAGGTGGGCGAAGCTGCTAAGCCACTGAACGAGGCAGCATTTTTTCGACGCCTGCGCCACAAGCTGTGCCCGACATAAGCACGCAAGGCGAGATGGCAGGCGGGGCTTAGTGATGGCTGAAAATGAGAGCTCACGCAGAGGTAGACAGACCTGAATGACGCTTGGTTATGTATCTGAGCCAGGAGAGGCCTGTACTGATATGGATGTTTAATTTCCTTACCTTACTCGATTTACGGAACGGCAACGCACGCCTGATACCATAATGCTAAGAACAACTCTGAGTATCTTCTCTGGTTTGCTCAATGCGTTTTGAGATTTGCTGTCTTCATGGGCTACGTGGGTACCTTTTATTGGTTCGCCAAGAAGACACTGCTGCCTGAGACCTTCTTGAATTTCCAGTGAGAGGAGGCAGAAGAAAGATAAGAGGAGAAGATGGAAAACTTGTTCATCTATTAGTACTTCATCAGCAACTCCGCGGTCTCATGGTGAAAATCTGAACGCTGATAGATTTATGCACTTTGCAAATGCTCGTAGAGTTTAATGAGCTTGGAGCCTCTCAAAACAGTATTCGAGAGCTAGTCCGAGACTAGTGCGTATCGATCTTACCCATCCGAATCTCCAGTATCGCGATTTCACATGGCTTGTCAATTCTGCGATGAAGAGAAGCGAAAGCGGCTAAGTACTGTGAAGTTGGGGAACCTCCGGCGGGGTATACGAAACGGCTGCTCTCGGTGCGTCTTCCTCGATCAATGGATCAGATTGGCTCCGATTGATACGCAGCAAGTCTATAAAATCAGCATTCACCAAGGCCATGCCTTCCGAGTCTATTGTATGGAGTCGTACGAAGATACAAGGGTCGATATATTCACTACAGATGGTAGATCGCTCCACACTAAGCACTACAACCAGTAATTCTTAGCAGATGTCGGATATTGGGGAGATGGTCTACCATGCCATAATTTTCGTTCATGTTCACACGGCTGATCAATGATTTCATAGGCCAGGAAAAAAACCCGTTACACTCAAAAAAGATTGCTGCTCACCTTCCAGGAAGCACAAGCTCCGAGGCAACCCTTCAAACAATCAAAGGTTGGCTTAATGAGTGGATTTCAAGTCACACGTGTTGTTATGAAAGTGGCAAGCACGGGCATGATCAACGAGCCTCACCGAAGAGACTTCTCCAGATCAGTGAGGATCAAGTTATTCTGCGGGAGAAAGTTGGGCAGCAGCGTTATGTATGCCTGAGCTATTGTTGGGGTGAAAGCGCCCAAATCGCTAAAACGACCAAAGAGACAATCAAAGATCACTAGAGAAACATACCTTGGCATCAACTTAATGCAGCATTCCAGGATGCAATCACAGTCTGTCGTCATCTAGACGTCTCGTATCTGTGGATCGATTCATTGTGCATTTTACAAGATTCCGTAGCAGATTGGACGGAACAGGCTGCGCAAATGGCCAATATTTATGCAAACGCATATCTCACAATCGCAGCAACAATTTCTAGCGACGCGTCTGGTGGTTGTTTCAGAAAAACAAGTGACAAGTACATGTCAAAACTCTCTCCAGGGTACAAAGATACATATGTTCGCCATGAACTTCCTGACTTTCCACTTATGTCGAGGGAGTATCAAACAAGAGCAAGTCCAGACTGGCCACTTTTGAGTCGTGGATAGGCCTATCAGGAAATGCCACTTTCACGACGGGTACTGCACTTCTGTGCCCAGGAAGTGGTATTGGTTTACCGGGTTTCACAGAAAAGCGAGAGCATGGACAACGACCAAGATTTTACTTGCGAAGATGGATGGAGCGGGAGGGTATATCCCTATGTTCCATATGGTATTCTTGAGAAAGACCCATAATCTCTGTGGTATCGAACAGTAAATGAATACTCAAGGCTTCGACTCAGTAAGGAGCAGGACAAGATGGCTGCCCTATCTGGGCTGGCGAAACAAATGCAATCTTTACGGCCCCCCGAGGATCGGTACCAGATTGAATGATTGAGAACTATGACAACCCCGAAGATGTGTGGAAGCATATGAATAGCTTGGATCCATTAAGTACACGAGGTGTTAGATTTGATCCGGAAGAATTGTTGCGACTCTAAGGTTACGAAGAATGTGGCACAGCCGAACACGAGCAGGCGAGCTGGGGGCAGAAGACGAAACTCCAAGACTCCTAAGCGAGTCTCGAGGTCGACAAATTACTTTCAAGGATGAAAGAGATCGCAAATTCTTCGTACAAGTATTACTATTTACTATGATTATGAAGAGCAGCAGCGCTGCCAGGGTACTTCCACGATTACTCTATCCACCGTGATATACAAGAGCACCAACTATGTATGCTGCGGAAGCAGTGTGTGCAGGCAGACTTAAGTGCTTGCGTCTATGTCCATGGTATAAGGCCGTTTCCATACGGGTAAAACCGTCAATGCTACCTCCGTCATCTCAATCGCGAAAATCAAATGTCTTGACTCCATTTGTCCATGTATAATGCAAGCTTTTAATAACAAACACCTCTTCATCGTTTTCACAACCCTCGCATGCCTAGACACCGGTGGAATTTTACCAGTTGCAGAACATGAAGTAGTGGTTGATAAACAGGTTGTAGACGTTGATGATGATCAGTGGTAAGGGGTGGTACCAGGTGAAGCCAGTGACAAGGCGCCATGTGACGACACCGACCATGGCACCAGTGACAATGAGGGTCCAGATGATGCAAAGAAGGCGCATGTTGCGATACTTGTTGCTCTTGTGGGCCTTGGAGTCGCCAGAGGCAGCCCAGAGAAGCTCGATGTTGAAGAGACGATCCTTGATAGCGGTGAGGTAGGCGTAACTCTGGACCGTCATGGCATGCTGCACGTTGAAGCCATACTTGGCCTTAGCCCAGCAACGCATGAGGATCACACCATATAGGATCGAAGGGATAGCAAAAGCCAGGTTCCAGAACTTGAACCATTCCGGGCGGATAGCAAGGAGAAGAGTGCCGGCAATAGGGGCAAGGAAGATGTTGAGTGAAACTGCAGCGTAGTACAAGAAGCCTGCATTTGGTTAGATGGGCGAATGGTCACTGTATCGCTGTGAAGTAGAAGTACAAACCTGACAGATAACAGATCTTTTGCATGAGGGTGAGATTCGAGACCCAGAAGTGGCCGTTTGTAAGAAGAGTCGTTGAACCACGAGCCCATCGCATCTGCTGGGAGAAGAAGGCGCGAGGAGAGTTGGGGCAAACACCGGTGGCGAGGCAGAGAGGGATGTACTTGACCTTCCAGCCGCGGTCAACCGCACCAAAACTGTGATATATTAGTCAATGGTCTTGCAAGTTGGTTGGATCAAACTTACCCAGTGTGAACATCCTCGGAGAAGCCAATTTCCGCCGTTCCACCGACCTCGACAAGAGACTCACGACGGTAGAGAGCATTGCTACCAACGCAGATTGAGGCTCCCCATCTGTTACGATTGACCTGCACGACACGGTAGAACAATTCCTGAGTGGCACCCGCACCCTGCTCAACCCAAGTTTGGTCGTCAGTGACGCGGAAGTACTGAGGGCTCTGAACAAGGGCCGTCTTATCATCGCCCAAGTGCTCAACCATCAATTCCTTAACAAAGTCAGGGCGTGGGCAGAAGTCAGCATCGAAAATGGCAAAGAACTCTCCGCTGGTCTGTGCAAAGGTCCATCGCAGGTTGCCAGCCTTTCGGAGACGGGGCCGGTCATCGCGAACAGAGTAGTTGAAGCCATATTTCTCAGCGAGAAGTCGAACCGGTTCCGAGTTGCCGTCGTCCATGACGTGAACCTGGAGCTTGGACGCAGGCCAATCAATATTGACAATGTGCTTATATGTGTTTTCCAGAATTTCGATGGGCTCGGAACAGCAGGGGAGGTAGATATCGACAGTCGGGGCGTTGTCTTCGGTAATAGGGAAGCGCTCAACCAAATCCAAGTGAGCCTTGTAGTCCCAGTCTCGTCCAATGATTCCGACGGCGTAGGAGATCAACAAGTAGATGCACATTGCTCCCGCGAAGACGCCATACCAGTAGAATGCGGGGGCAGAGAGCGCGAACAGCCACATTCCGGCGCCAAGCGAGAGGAAAGAGAAGACGCCAAAGATGTAGAGAAGCAGTCGGTTGGTGTGAACGTAGCTGAGCTTCTCGGTGTCGTTCGGGCATACAGGCAAGACCAAAGGCGGCTCTTCCTTGGGGCAGTAGGTTGCGCGGAAACGCCCGTAAAGTCTCTTGGGAAAAGACTCGCCTGATGAGCGTGGAAGTGCGGTCGTGTGCGTCTCCTTTGCCTTCTCGGGGTCAGAAATAACAGGCGGAACATGGCTAGCTTCAACGTCCGTCTCAGAAGAGGATTGGTGATGGCCCTTTTCATTATAGACCGGCACTTCTCTGCCCAGCGGCGAGGGCTCCTGGTACCTGTTAGTTGGGCTCGGAGAAACGGATGTTGAGCAACCTACGATATCGGGTCTGCTTAGACGGTGGTGAGAGGAGTCGGCCCAGCTCGATCTCTGACCTGATCTGTCTGTGGTGTCGTACGGATGTGTTTGCCCAACAGCGTTCTAAGATATGTCAGTCCCTTTTCCTTCAGACCGGAAGCCATTGCCAGTGGCACTTCATGGAAACGTACCACGGTAAAAGTCGAGTCACTGGCGAGGGAGGGGGCCGCGCTCGAATCGTTGTCGGTGTCGAACGGGTTAGAACCGAACGGATTAGTCGGGGGCGTCAGGCTCGAGTCGGGAGAAGCTCCCCGTGTTGTGTAAGAAGGCGACATTGTGGTATCAGGTTCCCGTAAAGCGACACGAGCTACTTTCCCACAAGATTACTATGTGTGGAGGAGATCGAGAGTCGGCTCCGGCTGGCAGTATAACGAGTGCGCGGAAGGGGTGGTGAGGCAAACGAAGATGGCTTCAAGTGTCGATGTACTCCCATTAGGTTCCTCGAAGTAGACGGCAGGGTCTCTCGGCACCGCACGCGGGGGAGTGTGTTACAAGAGCTCGAAGCTGGAAGAAAGAGAGAGCAGCGAAAGTCGTCAAAGCGAGTGACTGAAAATTGAAAGTAGACCAGCCTCGTGGAGTTGAACTAGCGAGCGGGCGAGGCGGCGAGAGTAGCGCGATGATGGCAGCGGAGGACTAGGAGCCAACGTCTAGCTTCTAGGTGCAACGAGCGGGACGGAGGGAGGAAAGGTTTTGTTCAAGGTAAGCCACACAGACGGCGGAATGACGGAGGAGAAGGTGTAGGGTTCCTTAGGAGAGGCGAGGTGAAGGTGAGGTGGAGGGGAAGACAGGCAGTAACCGGGATTGGATGTGGTGAGAGCCCAAGGTGAAGCCGAGATAGGATGGGGCTGGTGAATGTAGCGGACCCAAACAGGCAGGTTCACCACAGCGTGGAGAGAGGAAGGCGCGGCTACCTTACGGCATGCGTATAGCCTAGACAGACACGCAAGCATACGAGAAACAGGAATAAACGGCCTGGAGAAAAGGCAGAGGAAGACAAGGCGAGCCGTAGTAGCAGGCCACTTCAGGCCAAGCAGGAGTAAACACACCGTCTTGCTTCCTCCTGCAAGGATGTGAATACGGTATCACGGCCACGGAATGAGGCACGAATACGTACAGTATGGTGGTATCCATAGGTAAGTACCTCATTGCTAGGCTGGGCTGGGCTGCTCCGGGCTTGCTTTCAAGATGAGCATGTTTATTCGTTGGATAATGTCCGGATCGTAAGTATCTTCTGCAAAATCGACAAGGACATTTCTCTGCCCCTGCTATGAGTATCCCCGCGAGTCGCCAGCCCACCCGTGGCTAATGTGTGGGCAAGTGAAAAGGATCGTGGCAGGGATACAGCGACCATTGGACCGTTTGGCGGTTACAAGGGCCGCTTCACTGCGGGTATGTCTCTCATGTCTGCATGCGCTTAGCTGCCTGGTTACGGATTGTGTTGACTCCCGTCGCTTGCAAATCATGGCAATGGCCCGGTGGGAGAGATGTGTGACATCACCGCTGGGAAAGAGTCAGAATACCTACTGGCCTTAGCAGGTGCCATTGCAGTTGGACCCAATATCTCAGATTAAGGCATGGCAGCGTAGCAGCGTGCTACGGCTAGCTCAAGGCTAATGACCGTAGGTTGCTGTCCATGGCCAAATCTGCATAGAAGGTTGACAGTCGCCGCAGACTGCAGGTGAACCGCGAAGCCTTGGGGGAAATGACCTGGCTTAAGGATTTCCACATGGCTACGGAGTCAAGTACCGGTACAATAAGTCGTGTGGGTGTATGAAGGCAGGGGGCTGGGCCAAACGGAATCAGCCAGGAAGAAAAGCTGGGCAAAAAGTGACAAACGGAGCGGAGAGAAATCATGACTTGGATCCAAGAGTCAGGAAAGCACGAAGAATGAGAAGAGCATGGGAAACATAATCTGATGCCACGCCGGAGTGGAGTGGGGCCGGTCGGAGTGGACTCCGTACATGATTGGGCAATGCAGCCTGTAAATATCAATGAGGGAAACATTCGCCTGCCAGTTCAGAGAGCAAGATACCTTGCTCCGTACAAAGTACCCATGCAAGCAAAGAAGGCGTCAGATAATAGCTATGTCCCAGATGGCAGTTCCAGAGGAAGGATACAAAAGATCAAAGCAGGGTTGTGGGAAATAAGGTAGGTGTCCCGTGCCTGCCATCCATGGTATGGCAAACCGCAAAGCAGGTGGCAGGTGGGCAGGCAGGCGGGAGTCGCGGGAGAGACAGGGTGGGCAAGAAAGGAAAAGCCACCTGCATCATCAAACGTGGGCCTATTTCCCGGTTTGCCTATTGCATTTGCGGCGTTTTGGACTAACAATTCAGGGCAGTTACTCGGAAGATTCTTGCAAGCGCAAACACCAGAGGACAAGGCGGGGATGGGACGGGATGGATGGACATTGGAAAAAGCCCATGGGCCTGGGAAAGAGCCGCCAAGACGTTACCTACCTTATCGGCAAGTGCAACGGAACCATGAGCTGACTACCACAGTAGTATACGTACCGGATCATGAACAGGGGTAGACCTGCAGGCGCTGCTAGCGTCAACCACATCACGGGCGCCAAGGCCCCAGAGGGAAAGTCGACATGCGACTTGCTCTGGGAACTTGTGGGAAGAAGCCACGAACGGCACGAACTGCAGCCACCACAGCGCCTCATCGTGTCGGCCGCCTTCCGGATGAGCAGCTACTTCTTTTTATCTTCCTTCCCGCCTGTTGTGGCCTGTTTTGTTGCACCTGCCTGCCTGTCGTGGTTCATATCTCTGAGGTTCGTATCTGGACAAGGTAGGTACCTTGGGTAGATAGACCCCCACTTCTTGCTGTGTCGGGCACGCTGTCGCTCCTGCTCTCACTTGTGCTTCCTTGCTCGCAAATTATGTATATCGCATACTCCGTACGTCGGATAAGAATCAATAAGGAACACCGCAGAGCGGAGATCGAAGATGAAGGAGCTACAACCACGGCAGGGAAAAGAGGCAGGAGCAGGGTTGGCAGCTGTCGAGCAGGCTGTCCCTGTCAAAATGTACGGACCTTTGATGGTCAGAGCATCAATCTGGACCGCCATTTGACAGCATCAACTGGGATGCCGACACCACACAGCGAACCATCCCGCACACATCTACGCACTATCGACTTGCATGCTTCAAAGTGCAGCAAGCTTTCCGGCGCTTTTCAAACCTGCAATCTGCTCAGTGCCGCCATCATCGAAAAAATTCTGATTCAACGTCTGCCAGGATGCCAGCTAGCTTCTCTGACCCGCCGCGCTACGCAGATAACCTTGGAACTCAAAAACACAAAGCGTTGAGCTAGCCCACGGTGGGAATGGGCCCACGATTGGCATTCACTGAATCACTGCTAATCACATTACCACGCTACTAGACCCGAGCCGGCGGCCGTTGCTATCAGATCGACCATCGGTAGTCGCCGGGCTGTCTGAAGCTCCATTCCTTCAGCTGTGCTGGGATCTGGGAACTTGCAATCCTGCAGAGAGACACCAGCCTCCTTTGTCTTCCTCGGCTTGTGCCAACTTTTCAACACCCCGTCTGTGGCTTGTGGGCTTCTCCAACGTCGCCCTACTGACGGACGACTAAAGCCAACCAACAACGCATACCTACCTCTCTCAAATCTCTGATGGTCAAAAACCACCACGCTACTCGTATTGTCACTGCAGCACATGCAAACAACGCCAGCGACTTCTACCCATCATGCGCATCCTGTCTGACTGGCCCACCAAAACCTTCTCCAGCCCCAAAGCCTTGGAGGCTCAATACCACTCAATTGAGCCACCAGTTCGAGACCATTTCTTCCTTCGCTGGCCCACTGATACCTGACTACATACGCATACGTTGCCCACGCCAATAAGCTAATAAGCGTAAACCTTGACAGCATCCACCTCAGAGGCTATTTCGACATCCTCATTCGCTGGCGCGTGCTCTCTCGCGTGTTCGACGGATAGCTCACCGTTGTCTTTCTGCAGTGTTTCTTTCTTCTGCTCCTTGGCTCAGCAGTCTCCGTCGCCGCCGTTTTCCTTTTGGATGAGCAGCGGCAATATCGGTCGCCGCCCACCCGTCCCCTCTGCAGAGCATCGCTGACGAATCCTTGTCTTACATCGCGCTTGGCCTGAGCAACGATGACGCTTGCCAGGTATCTTTGCGGTCACAGAGTCTCGAGAAGAGCCTTTGACTATTGGCAATGGCTCGTACGAACACTGGCGATCGGGATCTTCTCAGAGAGGCGATGATCAAGCGCCTTCTATAGAAGATGTACCAGCGCCAACCGGACTCTCTCTACCCACATCGACGCTCCGGTTCCTGATCTGGCCGGGGCATTCTTCAATAATTTCGTCTGTCGTTCTCGCTCTCGAGCCCTCGCATCCCGCCGTTCCATTGGAACAATGGGCCCCAAGACTCCTCCGCACCCCAGCTACCACGAATGCCATCGGATCCACCATGCCACGCGGGCAATGAAAGTCTCAACTCACCTAGCAAAGTCACAGAACATATTGTTGACGATTCACACCCGCCACGTCGATCCGGTTCTCCAATACCGAGACATGGCAAGCCAAAGCCAGCTGAATGGCTGGGGCGACCTGGTTTACCCCGGTCTCGTGTCTATTGTCGCCCGCTGGAGCTTCCACTATCGCAACATCATCCATAGGTCATTTCTCGCTTTCATCGAGATGGTTTATCTGAAGTCCTGAGCTGCATCCTACTCTGCGCTGAAGCACGGTACAAGGCACTTTTTTGCGGCGAAGCGAATAATCGCACGCTCACAGCGGCACATATTGGGGAGCGACAACTACCATGTTCCCAAAGTACCCTCAAAATGCTGGCTAAATATCCGTGATGAAGGGGTGAACAGTACGCAAAACCTGAACTGACATCCTCATCTCGGTTGCGATCCTGCAGCACATCATCGGCAAGAAGAAAGGAGTCAAACGAATATTCCGCGATCCCTAACTCCTCTCCGCCACCCATATCCATACGTTGTCGTCGCCGTTTAAGCCGCCCGTTGTCTTGGCTACTTCGGCATGGCGGCACGCGCGCCAAGCCACCAATACGAAAGAATGGCGCGCCCGATAAGCTCCTGGTCTTTTTTCCTTGGTTTTTCCTCACACCGTCAACATTGAAACGACAACACCAATTTTTTCGCCGCTTCTCGCCATGTGTGGATATCAGACTATTGTTCTGCGACTGTCCTACGGATCTTGCTGTCCCAGATTGAGGCCACTCTCCGAGGCGTGGATCTCGATGACGCAGCATCTTGGTACAATTTCCTTTACTCTTCCCGTGGGATTGCATACGGAGTAGGTAGAGCCAACCTGATTCCCCGTCACCAGTACGGTATTGGTCTCTGGGCCTGTGAGGCAAGCCGCCAGCCGCAAACCAACCAGTCCAGTCTCCTTCTTCTCCAATCCCGCTCCGCCCAACCCGCCCCTTTCCCTACCATCTCCGCCAAGACCGTGCACACCATCCCACCATCCCACCCTCATCCATGCCACAATGTCTCCATTAAAAAAAACATCCCGGCAACTGATCCTTTGCGAGCGCCGAGATGCATGCTGCCCACCACCAACTCATGGAAAACGAACGAGATTGCCATACGCGTTCTCAGCATGGTTCGTCGAAAACGGTCTTCCGTCTGCAGGCTGGAGACTGGCAATAAACAACGCGAGGCCCAGAGTATCAATCGCTGGCTTACTGCATGCTAAGGCCCCTACTGCTCACGCCTAATGCCCGCATCGGACCGCCATACACACGCTCTTGCTACCAAGCGGCAAGAAGTAGCCTTTTGACCGTATTACAACCGTCAGTGGCTGACACTGTCTCTGTCCAGCTTGAAAGAGGATGTTCAGCAGAGGCTGGGGCTTAGGATACGGACACTGGAGGCGAGGGAGGCAACGCCATTCGGATGATGACTGGAAGTGCTATGTTTAGACTGTGCTCTCTTTCCGGCTTGGCTTCCTGGGAGGCCGCCATCTTCTCTGAATGGCCTGATTACTGGGAGGGTGCCTGTGTGTGTGCATGTGTGTGTGACCAGCGATCTCGCAGGAGAATGTGACACCGTCCAGGCAAGGTACGCTCCTTCCGGTGACCCCTCCAATCGAGATTTCGGCGCGAGCTCCGGAATCTTTTAGAGCTTCAAGGCTAGCCTTGCTGTTGGTCACACGTAACTGATGTGGATTTTACGTAGAGTTAGGAATTATCCTCAAGAAGTAAGACAAAGTCTGGATGATATTAGCTCGGGGTTGCAGACAACGTCACAAAAACACGCTTGTTCGAGGCGTGGAAAAGGTTCCCGTGCTCTCTCTATGCGATTATGTATTGATTAAGTACAATGTCTGTCGAGGTTCACACAACCTCGAATTCACTGCTATTTTGAACCCCGGATATCATCAACAAACCAATCAAATGCTGTACTCCAAGCCGTCATCCCGTTCCGCCTTTACGCGGACTTGTTTGTAGTAACAAAAGTGAAAAGCATGTGGATTTACATAGCCAAAGCCGAAATCGACAGTAGCAAAGCCGAAGCCAGACCCAACACCGAAAGCGCGCTTCTTCCGGCCGCGTTCTTATCGTCGCTACCACTGCCGCTGCTGGAACCGCTGTCGCCGTTGTCGAGGTCCATGCTAAAGTGAGCCGCGCTGAAGGTGATGTTCTCCGGTGAGTGCCATGCCTCGGAGCCGAACTCCACAAGGCCGAGCCACGAGTCGCTGTCAATCTCTCCAGAGTCCAGGACGAACTTGAGTAGCGGCGTGATATCCTCGTCGAATTGGGTGACGTCGGAACCGTCTCGCGTGACCCAGGTAAAAACCTTTTGGTTGCGCTGGTTGGTATCGAACCAGAGGGAGCTGCACAGGAAGCGTGTTAGCATCACCGTAATATGGTACGCAGTACGTGAATAATAACGAGCGGGGGGAATCTGAGAGAAATGCTTACAACTCTGTCGAGCCGAGTGTGATGTTGGTGAGGATGGAATCGCCCATCAGCGGGTACGGGTTTCCGACCTTGCCCAGCCAGATCATAATCTCCGCCTCCGAGTCAATGGGGTTGTACGTCTTGGTCTTGTTCTTGTCGACAAAGAAATCCCACGCGGCATTGGCGACGACGCCGCTGAGCTCGGCTTTGCTCTCCGCCCAGGTGGTGGCGGCAAAGTCGCGAGGGGGGTCGTTCTCGGGGTTGCCTTTGCGCATGGTCCATTGCGTCGCCAGGCGCATCGTCTTGATGGCGCTCAGCTTGGTTGGCAGCCTTGTGGAGTTGAAGCGGACATGGGGGAATGAGTGGACGTTGTTCTTGTCATCTTCCCAGTTCCAGTTGGCATCAAAGGCCGGAATGGATTGGTCAACCTACGCGTCGCGAAGAGCATCGTGTTAGTCGATGTGGTCACGCCATGAGGGCACAGGATTTCCGGGCATGGGAGGAGAAGGCTGATAAGAATGGCAGGTGGAAGAAAGGCGCGACGGAGCTCGTGATGATATGCAGGGTCGAGGCAGGCTGACGGGAGCGGGATGGTATGATATGGGTAGGAGAGGGGCATGATAGGAGCAACGAGGTGTAGATAGACTCTCAAGCCCAGATACGACGGTTGGTCACGTCACACTACTTACCGATACGCACGAGGAGCCATTTCCAACAGGGTTCCAAGCATTTGACTGGACTGCAGAATTCTCGTATTAGCCTGATCCACGATAAAAGGCAAAACGAGTATGTTGTGCTGAATCTAGGTTGACGGCGTTTACATGGAAGTAGGTGTCGTCGAATGACCCGGAGTCAGACCTAGGAGTGTGATGGGGGATCCACGTACAGATGAATTGGGTATCTGAGCTCGTAAACTTGTTTGTCTTGCCGCAGATTGTCGTATCGTACGCGGCAGACGCGTGACGAACAGCCGTCAGGCCGGCAGCGAGAAGAACAGCGTTTCTCATTTTGTTTACGCCGTAGATTTTGGGAGACGAATGGAAGGTTTGAAGGGGGGTTTTCACGTAAAATGTGAGATCTTTGTGTTAGTGGGCGTAAATGTGCTGCTTAAAGACCGTGATGAGCAAAAGAAGCACTTTCTTGATCGCGAGAGAGCTCGACGGGAAGATGCAATGACGGAAGGAGAACAAAGGGTCGGAGTGCAGACCGGAGGACGATTGTAGCAGGCGATGAAGATGGCTGACGGGGTCCGACGGGATGAGCTACCTCACTGTCACAGTGTCACTCACTCAATGGACGGGACCGGGGAGGCAGGCGCAGGCTGGGGTCTTTGGGTGGAGCAGATGGAAGGAAGAGAAAAAAAGATGACGATGAGGACGGAGGAAAAAAAGAGAGACATACTGCGAGAGAAGGAGGCTAGTCTACGGATACAGGTCTTTGGTGACATTCCTCACGTTCTGGGCCCAGCTCGCCTGCCCATCCAAGAGCTGAGAAAATATTGGCAGGAGGGGCTGAAAAAGGACAGGAACCATACCTTTGACCCTGCCCGCTTATCTCGCGTCGAATGACAGCGGCAGGACCTAATGAGTACATTGGTAGGTACAGGAAGGCGAGTGTGAGTCCGGGGTCGATGATTCGGTTGTGCTCTCCCGTTTGATGTTGGCAATTCGCATTGGCATTGGCATTAGCATTGGCGGCAGCATCGAATTTGCTAGCTTTATTTGGCAGCTACCTGGTGTCCTTCCCCATTACATCACCTCACCTGAAGGTATGGAGTACCTCACCACGCTCACTCATTCACCTTGATTTTCCTCTCGTTAGCTTCGAGGTAGAGGTAGCTCTAGCCTCAGCTGGGCTGTCCGCTGGGCCCGGCGCATGCGGGCGAGCTAAAAAACAAGCATATGCACCGTCTCTTCCAAATTGGGAAAAAGGCGTTGGCCGGCCGCCCACGACCTGGTCGGGACGGCATCCGTGGCTGCGCCGAAGAGATAAGATCCAAAGTTGATGATGAGTGGTGCTTTAGATCGTGCCTGTGGGCTAGGAGATGTTTCTCGAAGCATGTAATGACGAGTGTAATTTACTGATCGAGTATGAGTTTTGAAGTGCATGAGTGAGTGAGTGTACTAGGTAAGTAAATAATCGAGTTTGAGTGAGCCAGTAGGCATTCGTCTCACTGGCAGTAAACAGACGTAGTATTCCCCACACAAGCAGATAATATCCAGCAATCATTTGCCCAAATGAACAGTAAAAAGTGAAGTTGCTGAACAAATAGATATATAGCAACTCACTGGCAATTGACAATTCCTTGCATCTCACATATGATCGAGTATACATAGTCAATAGAGAGGCACTGGCAAAACTCCGACAGGCTGGCATGGCCCCACCTCGTGACATGGCCGACGACGAAACTGACACTCGACGCCGTGAGAGTCGTCGTGATGTTAGCCGGTCCTTGAGCCATCAACCTGGCTGGTAGCGAGCCTGCCTATCCACAAGTGGAAGCAAACTTGCAATGCGTCCCAATATTCAATTCGATGAGATTCGTTGTTTAGTATGAGGTGAGGTGTATATACCCTATTTCTGAGAGTTTCCTATGTACCTCAGTCAAGCGCCCGGGTAAGCGATACGAGATCAATACTACGAAGCTGCTCCATACCTATCCAAGTCGACACAAAGATAGGACAAGAGAGCTCCTACGCAAAGGGAATGTCGTGTGGATGGTCGATTAGACTCACCTGAACCAGGCAGGCTCTGTCGTACATTCCACTGCTCAGGTCCTCGCGTGCAGTGTGAGTTGAGCGGGAGTCGCGTCCAGCCTTCCTCCCAAAGTCTCACATGCATGAGCCGGAGCCGAAGCTGTCATGAGGCAATCTTCACCTCGATGTGATGCCCTGCGCGCACTCGCACTTTCTTCAGGCAACACCCCAATTTCCCCAGAGCCGCAATGAGTTAAACTTAACCATAAATCGCAATGCGAAGCAGCCCCCAAACTCGCACTCTACGCCTTGCGCGCCCTGCAAGGCCCTACAGAGCCTAGAACGTGCGTTAGTAAGCCGCCCGAGTAGTGAGAACGCTTCGCCCGAGTCATGTTGCAGTGCTTCTCCAACTGACGCCTACCGGGCTTCTCGGCCACCGTGTTAAGCCTCAGAGCAGCAATGGCTCGTAACCCGTAACATGCCCAAACCAGCATGATGATGGGCGAGGGCATCCAGGGGTGAATACTAAAGGGATAGATCGTATCCTCCAGAATCTCGTATTTGCCCACCTCTCCAGTACATAATCGCTGCGTCGCCCCCCGTCTGCTTCCTGACTTCAGTCATCCTTCTTCGCACAGCAGAGATCTGACTGAATGACCATGTCGAAGCTCATAAAAATCCGATGTTTTGGGTGGTGACCTTTTGTCGGATTACGATGCCACAATACGTCGCCCACCACCACTATCAACACCGCGGCACCACTCGGCACCGACACAAAATACGCCAATAGCTTAGGTCCTTGGTGTCGATGCAAAAGTCCGACGAATCGATGACCTTCCAACCCCGGACTTCGACCCAGCGAAAGACAGACAAACGGTGGCGGGATAAGGCCCCTGAATTCCGCCTCATCCGAAGGATCAAAGGCCGCACCATCACACCAAGGCCACCAAGAACACCAAGACCTGAATGTCTCCAGCGACTTGCAGCTTCTTCAAGACTGCAACGATTCTAATTCGCCTGCGAAAAGGCGATCCCGCGACAGGAAAGGGGAATACTCTGGGCAGAGTGCCGCCGTATCCGTTCGCCGACACACCAAGAGCCTTGATTACGGTCTTGGAGCATGCAGACGCAGTCCAGACTCGGGAAGGATTTCACAACCCGCGGGTAATGTGGCAGGAACGGCTTGAGTATTTCAATTAGCAAAGGCGCCTGACCAGGAGGACGACTGGCGCTCCAGTTGAATCGGGATGGAAAATATCAGAAAAAAGTCGTTGGGGGGCACAGGGCCAGAATGGTGAGAGACTGAACCGATCAACCGACAACGAGCACAGATTCGACGAGCCGACGACGACAGCGAGCCGCCATACCAGGCCTGATTGAGGGTAAATCCGCGAAAGGAAAGGAACGCCTTCTCTCCGGGCTCTCCAGTGCGACTCCGGAATGCCACGCCATAACCCAATCGACCCAAGTCGAGACACAAGGCTCCATCAGCCCTCAAGTTCTCCCTCGCCTTCTTGAATCCGAACCTCTGTGCCGTCCCACGATCCACCTTGCCGAGCCTGTAATCAACGAGTCGTCGTCAGCACCGACAGGGGATGATGCTGGACCTGGTGGAACCTGCGTCTCTCCGCTCTTGGTGCCAACTTGGCAATCCGCTGCACTAATGTCCGGGGGCCAAGTGACTTTTGCCTGCCCAGACCAGCGTATTGAGCAGTGCTACGGAGTACTAGTCCTGACTCCTGTTGTCATGCTAGTAACGGTGTGTCTCTCTCCCTTCCACCGCATGTTGCAGCTCACACACCCGTTCTTGTTTGATGTACCGTAAGCTTCGCCTGCCCGCCATTAAGAGACGAACTTCTGTGGATTTGCTTCTTCATCATCTTCTTGGCGCCTCTGACCGCTTCGTCGTGAATCGTCCCCCGCGAGCTCGTCGGGTACTAGCGAGCCATCGCCAACACACATGACTATTCGCAGGCATCGACGCCGAGGGTCGTGACTAGAGACATGAAGAAAATCTGCACTTATCAGGCACCGCAGAGTACTGATCGACTTAACGGGGATCTCCTCGCAAGTACGGATAGCATGTCAATGTGTTCCTTGCATTTGGGAAGCCCACTCACACAGTTCGAACTTTGTACCCCCGATTGGGTGCGGACATAAGCACGTCAAGCTGGGGAACCGGTTTCATCTTGGTAGCTATCGTGGTACCTCTGTCTGAACCTTTTGAACAATAGCAGTCAGCGCCTGCGTACCCAGCCGCCGCACATTCGCTGGCAGAAGCACATTGTGAGGTACAATGAAGCTTCTTGCAATTACCGTGCGAATGGGCGTCAGGACTTTTCAGTGTAGAGTCTAGACTGACTGACTCTCAATCTCTTTGTGGATTCAATTGTCTCTGTCGTCGTCACGTTGTGGGACAAGAGCGAGAGTCTCGAGCCAACGGCAGGCTTCGTTTGAGGTGTGGTGGCACCCCCCGCGGCAATTGCTCGAGTGAAGTGGCTTGGCCACTGATGGGCAAGTGTCTCATCCGTCCTGTTGTGCCTGAAGATCACGACTCCAAGTCTGTTAGTCTTCCTTCTGCTCCAGGTCTGCATGGTGCATATTGCCGAGTTTTCTGGTGCACTCTTTGAGGTATGGCATTTATGTCACGCCGCAATCATTTGTGCGAGACATTTGAGCTTGACGAGCCTCTGTTCACGGTTTGCCTCTCGAAGTGTCTGTCCCATGGCGATTATTGGATGGTTGCATATGCTCCCTGTTGATGTGCAGGCCTGAAGTTGTCTTTGACTGATGGTCATTGGAAGGAAACCGACCGGTTGAGAAGGTGAGGCGACAACCTTGAGAAACCGCTAAGATCTAGCAAGTCTCAGTCTCGGCGGTATTGTGTGGCCAGTCACCCGATGCGATTTTCCCGTAATGAAGGTCCCTCCATGAACCCCGTCCTCATCTCCTGAATTCCGCCACTCCGATGAAGGAGGAGAGCGGGAGTTAGGAGGAGGGGTGGAGAGGAGAAAGAAGGCAGAGGAAGATTCGCAAGTGGTGTCTCGGGCGGCTGTCAGCTTTGAATTCCATTCGGGCGCTGGGGCACCCCCTACAGGATACGAAAGCCTGCAGCTCATCCATTACGCAGTATACCGTCCGTAAAGGCTGCACCGACGTGCTTGCACCAGAGAGTGACCTGAGTCGATGGTGGAAATAGTACAGGCGGAGGACGCAGAATGGCTGAGCGAGAGAGGCTCAGCACTCCCCCCCATTGGAGCTGTGAAGCCGATTGACAGGGTCGGGGTGACCCCTCGGAGGGTTGTATGGGTAAAACGACAAAGCAAACGGGCGATGGCGATCAGCGAGTATGTCAAACCGATCCTAGTCTCCTACCTTAATTCTGAGGCGATGGAGGTTCCCATGTTCATTGCGAAATGGGGCCACCATTGGGGGTATCTCTGTCGTCTTCCTTACCCGTCGCGTAGTAGAGTGGATGTGCGCTGTATCTAACGACGAGCAGCAAGCGTCCGCCGTCAGTTGGAGTCCAATTCTTCAGAGCGTTCCGCCAGCGCCAGGGGAGTTGTGGCAGATGACGATCGCTGATGGGAGGGTTTCTCCCTCTTTTCGAGCGCAAGGAGTACTGAGTCGGAATTGGTCAGTAATCTCCCGAATACATGTATTTCGAAAGACCTCGTCCATGATAGTCTGAAAGACAAGCGACGCGCCGGCTGGGCGGAAAGCAAGCACCTCGGATGGGCTTCTGATCGCGTATGTAGCAGAGCGCTCCCCGCTGACTCTGGATCGGCGGGTGGAGTCTGTTCATTAACCATGCGGGTTCGTAGAATGGTGAAATTCCAGGAACAAGTCTCTTAGGCGCACAAAGTGGAGTGATGAGCGCTGGTACTTCCCGACGGAGTCTTGAGAGGGACGTTGTGACCACCTGCTGCTAAGCATTTAACCAAACCGAACCAAGGGCAGTGGAAGCGCCGCGGCGGCAGCGCCAGTATGTATGTACATGCGAGCGCACGCCATCTCGGAGGTTGGCGGGAAGTGAAGCAGACAGGATGAGAAGAAGAAAGCAGCAGATATTGACATGGCAAAACCTGACCTGACAGAGTGGGGGTGAACCTGCTGGAGTCTTGGAGGCGCTTTAAGCTTGAAGGAGTTGCCTCCGACATGATCCAAAGATTCTAGACTTGTCTTGCCTGTCGTTGCCTGTCTTGCCGCACTTTCTTCTCTAATCTCTCCCTGCCCTGCTGCTTCTTTCCCGCATCTCGAAAACAAGATGGGACGTGGAAACTGCTCGGGTAGCAATGCACCGCAGTATCTACAAAAAGACATTACCAGCAAGAGCAGCTTCCATAATCGACAAAGTCCAGAAACTTCGGGCTGAGGTACCAGTTCGAGATGATGTCACAGACTGCAAGGCTCAATCAAAAGCTGACAGGCCTGCGGGCAAGTGAGGCTAAGACAAATTCAGGTCCCCTGCTGGCATGCCTGCCACGCTTGCCATGCCTGCCATGCGGTGCCGTGCTAGTGCAGCAGTTGGGACTTGGGACCCGGTAGTGAGTCTCTCCTCCTGTCGTTCCGTGCTCTTTGTGGCAGGGGTTAATCTGGGAGGGAAGGGAAGTGACTTCCTGAGTTTCCGGCAGTCCCAAGGGACAGAGAGGAATAGTAGGAACGGACGGTCAGCACGCGGACAATGACATGGCAATGACAGAGTGGTAGGAAAGTGCTACCTATCTTGACGTCTAGTCATTTGAGGCTTTCAGTTGAGAGAAGGGAAGAACAGACGGAACCCAAGGCAAAAGAGCGGAAGGCATCGAGAGGACGTCACTACGTATCTCATCTGCCAAGCAACTACGGGGGCCCCTCCTGATGTATCCGTAACGGCCACTCAATTTCACCTTTTATCTGCGCTTGCGGCTTGCCTTAAGTCACTCTGCTAAGGGACGGGTATGCGTAGATACTTGTAACCCAATTTTCCGTGCTTCTCCAATCTCCAACTGTTCTCGAAGTTACAAGTATCCGTACGTACTGGAGTATCACTAAGATTTGTGAGGGCCCCCAGTGCTCCTCTCGGCTCACCATTTAGCCCCGATATTCCAGCCACCGAGGTACTTCATCTCACCACTAGAAACTAGTACCGATCCGATGTACCACGCAACATTGAAGGGATACACAAGATGGAAAAAAGACAAAAAAAAAAAAAAACGGCTCTTTGAAGCCAACCGTTTCGGCTCCCATTCCCTCTGTTCACTTCATCCCCGTTCGCTTTCCTGAGCATCTGTACGGTGCCTCCCCCGGGACCACGTAATGAAAGTCTTGTCATTAGTCAATATCAAGCATCGCAGCTCGCCAAAGCAACTTGCGCTGACATCGCAAAACCACTTTGCCAGCAAGCCTGCAGCTTTAAGAACATCGGCACTGCAGAGATACTACGCCAAAGGCTTGGAAATGGTCCATCAGCGAATGTTTCCTACCCATTAATAAGCCTCATCCATCCAGGCTTGAGACTACAAAAGCAGAATCCCAAAGAACCAGAGACGGCTCAGACAGGGGAGCCTTCTGGATCGAGAGTTCAGGGACCGGGCCAAGACCTTCCCGTTGCTCGTCCTACACTTAGGCCGGCCACCCTCTACTTTCCAAAACGGAGGACACGCATCCCTTCCACGCCATCTCATTGTCCGTGATGCTGCCAGCCTGCAACTGTCCGGGGCATCCCACCACGCCTGCAGCAGCCGCAAGTATCCGGGGTCTGCGTCTGAGTACAGAGAATGGTACAGCGTGGGTACGACGCCTTCTTGCAGAAAAGCAAACATGGCAATAGGAGCACTCCGTGACGGACGACGTACCTTTCCATGCGCGGCTGGCTCCCTCTCCTCCCTGGCCAGGCCTGAGCCGCTATTCGATGAAGCTGTCTATTGCGTACGTACGGATGCACAGTACCTCACGTTGCAGTAAAACTCCGTGACTGCAACCTTCACCTGCACAACGAAGGAATCTTGGGATTCGACACGGCTGCCGTACCGAATGCCAAGCTTCGAGCGGTGGAAACGTTGCCGTACGATAAGGCCAAGAAGTCTCCAAGGCGAAGAGTCAGCGACAGCGAACAACAGCCTAACTCACTCCCTTGTGCGCCTCCGGCTGCATCTGGCTTCTGCTTTCTTTTCTGCTCCCAGTGCCGCCGAAAATCGTCCAATATCTCACCCACAGGCTATCCGAACATTGACTTCACAAGGAAGGTAGTCAGGACACGTCAGGCTCACTAAGAGGCGAAAAGAGTATTCCGTGACAATACCCCGTGCGTACCGTTTAATACCTCTCAGACGGACCCAAGTACCTTGCCTTGCCTACACACGTCCACTACGCTATTCTAGGAAAGCCAAGTACCTGGTCCCGGTCCCGGTCTCGCTACTTTGTGCTCCTGCTCCAAGAGTCCTGGGTGTGTCCTCGTCTTTGGTACCTCCTGGTCCCTGTTCTTGCTCCGACTTTGTAGTATGCTTGCTGTCACGAATACCGGTACGGATAGGAAAGCGGCAGCGAAGCAGAGCAAAGGAGCAACGACGAAGGAGCAGCAACGGCAACCGGGATGGATGGGAAATCGCTGGTTCCCTCTGGCCATCTGCGAACAAGGATGCGATGCCCATGCCATGCCTATCTTTTTCTCTCTCCATGCCATGCTCCCATCCAATCCACATTGAGGTCCCGCATTGCCCATCTCCAACACTCCATCCCATCCCATCCCATCCTATCCACGCACCACGTCCCATCCCATCCCATCACGCATCGTCCATCACCCATCCCCTATCCCGACTGTCCAGCTTCGTGGTCCACAGTCCACAGTCCACAGTCCACAACTCTCGGACGGCACCGTCGACGGAACAGAAGGAGGGGAGTAGCAAGAAAAAGAGCCAAGACCCTGCAGGATATATCAAGAAAGAGCCCCTGTGCCCTACCTGTTGCATTTTCTCCCTTGAAATCGTCCGTTCAGCCATTACTGTGGTACTGTTACTGTATTCGTGCGCTTTGCCCTCACTTTCGTTGGAGATTGATGAAATTCCGGGTTTGAATAAACCTGCCGCTCGCTCCACGTCTGCCCAGCTTCTTTCACATTAAACTACACCAGATCACCCCTCCTCCAAGAGCTCTTCCCACCTCACTTCACCTCACCTCCCTTACCTCTCTTCCCGATTCACCTGTCTGGGACACATCACCGAACTTCATCGGCCACTTCTTACAACGGGCGCCAATCCCATGTGAAGCCGGTTTGAGCGTTAGTGCACCTATCCAATCCCACTTCCGCTCCCACGTACGCCGTTCGTCCTACGTCTACGCCGTCACCCGCACCCACCTTTCCGATCCCGCCAATTTGTACTTCTGCGCTCCAAAAGTACGACTCGATTCGATTTGTCTCGCTGTTCATTCACCAGACAAACCGCAGAAAAAGGAAGCAGAAACCGACTTGCCAAGCAACGCAAGGGAATTCAGCTCTGGGCTTTTGAGAACCCCATTTTCGATTATCAGTCACTTCTCAGACCCATCAATTTACACAACTCGCGGCCGTCGTCCGATCCTAAGAGTGTCCACCATTCACCACCCCAAACTCCCAACCCGTGTGCCTTCAAAAGGGCCACACTCGTCACTCCGACTTGCCAGCAAGATCAACAACTACCACAACAACTTGTTTTTCGCTCGCTTTCCGCAAACTCAAGCCACGTTTCTCTGATCAAGAGTATCGACTGGATCACTTTTTGATTTCTCTCTTCGGAACCCGTCGACATCCCACCGGCCTTGCGTACCCTGCAAATACCCCAGGCCTTCATCACAGTGAACAAAAAGGGACGTCAACCCTTCTATCATTCGTCCATTATCGTTAGCTCTGTTCGTCAACAGAGCATTTGATCGATGGCTGCAAGCTTCGTTCGTACAAGCCTCATCACCACAGACTCATCCTCAACCGTCGGCAGTATGGTTTCCGAATCACCGGCCCTCAGCGCAGGCCACTCAGATGCTGCTTCTGGCACCGGAACGCCGAACTCCTCCCCTCCCGCTTCTAGGCCTCGCAGCCCCGAGCTGAAGCATCACGAATCGCTGGATGCCTCAGATCTGGAGCCCCTTGAGCCATTGAACGTCAAGAACGTTTGCTTCGTTGGCGCTGGTTTTGTTGGTAAGTGAAACTGTCGCGATGGCTATCGGCATCGAATTCTCCCCCGTGGCCGTGGCCATGACTCTTGTCCATCCTACATCCTTGTTCAGCCCATGTTTTACAAGGCTTGAACTGCTTGATTAGCTCCAGATTCGAATTAGCTGGCAGGCGTCACGAACTTAATATTGGTGGATGCTGTAAATGTCACTGATTAAATCTGACGCAAGCACTGTCGTCAAAATTGGACTCATACAGACCTCGTATTCGATAGGATCCAAGATGGAGCTAACAAATCATTGCAGGTGGCCCTACGGCGGCTTTGATCGCACTTCACAACCCCGACCTCACCGTGAACGTCGTGGACCTCAATGCCGACCGTATCGCCGCATGGAACTCTCCACATCTCCCTATCCACGAGGCTGGACTTCCCAAGATCGTCCGCATCTCTCGTGATGGTACCAATGAGGCGACAGCCTTCCTCCCCTCAGTCAGCAACTCCGTGAAGATTGCTCCTCGCAAGCCCAACCTCACCTTCACAACCGACGTCCAGCGATGCATCGGCGAAGCAGACATTGTTCTCATTTGCGTCAACACGCCTACTAAGACCTACGGACTCGGTGCCGGCTACACTGCCGACCTGAGCGCTCTGGAAGGAGCGTCTGAGACTGTCGCCAAGTATGCAAAGAATGGTGCTGTCATTGTTGAGAAGAGCACAGTACCTACAGGTACTGCTCGCATGATTCGCGAAATTGTAAGTTCTTAAACCCAAGAATACATCAACCACAACATAGTCCGTCTTCATAGCAGAAACAAATCGAAACTAATACCCGAACAGATGGCCCAGTATCAGCCCGACGCCGAATTCGAGATTGTCTCGAACCCTGAGTTCCTTGCCGAGGGAACCGCAGTGCGCGACCTCATGCACCCCGACCGCATTCTGATCGGCAGCTCTACCACTCCTGCTGGTATTCGGGCCGCCAACGCCCTCAAGAGCGTTTACGCCGCCTGGGTTCCCGAGCAGAAAATTTTGACCGTCAACACTTGGTCCAGCGAGTTGACCAAGCTGGTAGCCAACGCAATGCTTGCTCAGCGTATTAGCAGCATCAACAGCATCAGTGCTCTCTGCGAGGAGCTCGGTGCCGACGTGCAGGAGATTAGCCAGGGTATCGGCGCGGACACTCGCTTGGGCAAGAAGTTCCTCCACGCAGGTGTTGGATTCGGTGGTTCTTGCTTCGAGAAGGATATCCTCAACCTGGCCTACATGGCCCGTACTCTCCACTTGGACACTGTCGCCGACTACTGGATGGGTGTCCTTGATATCAACAAGTACCAGCGTGAGCGCTTTGCCCAGAAGGTTCACCGCGCTCTCAACGGCAACCTGCGCCGCAAGAAGGTGGCCATCCTCGGATTTGCCTTTAAAGAGAACACCAACGATACCCGCAACAGTATTGCTGTGCACATCATCACTGAGCTGGCTCACGAGATGCCCAACGAAATCGCCATCTTCGACCCTGGCTGTGACCCTGTCGAGGTGATGGAGGAGGTTCGTCAGTCTATTCCAGACGAGCGTGTCGTCGAGCGTGTCAAGGTCCACACCAACTGGAGGGACACCGTCCACGGCTCGAGTGCGATCTGTATTCTTACCCCCTGGTACCATTTCCGATACCCGAAGCAGGCCCAGACCACTGCTCGTCGCTCGTCTGTCTGGAGTAGCCCCGAGGCGTCCCGCGAAGAGGCCAAAGCTTTCATCAAGGATACTCTGTCCGAGATGGACATTGTCGAACTTGAGAAATTTGTTTCTCGCACCAGCACCAACACGCCGACGGATCCATTGAAGCGCATGAAGGCCGAGGCTGAGTGTCAGGAAGGCTGCAAGGGTTGCAACTTCGATGCCGCCAACGAAGACTTGGGCGACCCGGTGGACTGGGAGTGGGCAGCGTCGGTCATGAAGCGCCCTCGTCTTGTGCTCGATGGGCGTAACGTCGTCTCCGTTCCCGACCTTGAGAAGCTTGGGTTCCAGGTCCAGGGCATCGGCAAGGGACTAGTCATCTAAGGTGCCGTGGCCAGAATCATAATGACGAGTCAAAGAAAGTGGTAGATGAGCAAGACTACATGAGGCTTTGCATTTCGTTCGGACATACAACGACGAAAAGGTCCATTGGACGAGAAACCCTCAAAACTGCACAGTAAGGCGTTCCGGTGGGCAAAGGCAATGAGCGGCGTATCGTTTTTTATGCCCGAGGATCATGATTTTTTGAACCTCTGGGTTTCTTTCGCTTTCACTTCCACATTGTTGGAGGACAGCTTTGGGTCTAGCCAACTTTGTAATTCTGACCTTTTGACTGCCCTAGAGGCAGAGGTGGGAAGCTATCGCTGATAATGGGATCAAATATACCCATGAGTTACACAATTCACAAAACGACAATTCTGCGATGATATGTGACATGGCTACCAACAATATCCGAGACCCTTGCGGATATCCAAATTCACTGAACTTGAGCCTCACATCTTGGACCTTACACTATCCGTAAAACTGGAAGGTATGCTTGCAACGTAAACAATGTCCCGGTCCCGACTCGGCACAATCTCCGCCGAATAGCACTACCCATTTGGCTTACCGCGGGGGGCCACAGGTGCTTGCGCGTCCCCAGGCGGGCTCGATCCACCGTTTTTGAACTAATCAAACGGTAAAGGTGAAATTGGGTGGTTCCGGGTGACTATCGGGGAATCGGGGAAGAAATTGATCATTCGCTCCCCGGGGGTCCTGGTTCAATTTACCTGGTGCCTTGGTGGGGGCGATGGACTGGGGTTGTTCATTTGTTCTTTGTTCCTCCGCTATAACTTTATTCGAATTAACGAGCCCCTCGGCCCCTCCCCTCGGGTATTCCACTGGGATAACGGTTTAGATTTTGAGCGTGACGCTTGTGAGACCATAATGACCCTTGGAGTACTCCTTACGGAGGACGAATGCAGATATAGGAGGAATTTCGCCCAGATTGACGAGATTGTGTTGTGGGTTTGGGTAATATGTTCGTTGGGGGGATATCCGCTCATAGCTTGATGATTGACTCGCATACGCGGGGCTTTTTACGCGGTACGAATTGGTAGGCTCTACAAACTGCCAGGCCCGATCTTCCGTTTTACTCTCAGTCGTCAATTGACCGTATTGACCGGGAGGGCAGCCGAGAGAGAAAGACCTGCAAATTGCAATATGCGCTCAATGAATCTGTGGATGACGATCTTGCGACATTCCCGTCGGCGGCTCTTCCGGAGACGTTTGTGATAGATTACCTTGCAACTTTTTTCCCCCAGCGATATGCCACAGCCCCCAGCCAGCCGGGTGGATAAGATGGGTGTTCCGCTGGGACCATGTAGCGCGTCCCCCCCAATTGGCGGGATCTACCAGGCCTTGAAAGCACCGAACTTTGGAGCGTTGTTATCAATCAATGTTTCACACGGCTACTTTACGCCCAGGCTTGCCTTTGCGCTACGGGTACGCTACGGATACTTTCTATCAAACGTTGACCCTCTACCCGGTGGGAGACCAGAGATCGCAATATGGTGTTTGGATGTTTGGGGATCCAAGTACCTTGGGCTCCCGTTTTGTTTTTTTTCTTTCTGTTACGCGATGGTCGCTTTGTAGATGGGAGGATGCGGCTCATTGAGTGACGGGTTGATTGCTGGTGGCGTGGTTGACCGTTTGGCGCCATTAACGGACCGAGAAAAGCTTGGCTCTCTGCCTGCAGATTTGCCCCTGAGTTTGGTGCGTCGTGGTGTAACGACAGCCCACCTTCGGAACGAGGCATTGATGCTGTGATGGAGTAAAATCTGACCATTTGGTGGACTTTCTTTCTGGGATTGTATGAGAGACTACCGAGCAAGTGCCGATGTGGATTGTTTGGAGATACCCAAACCTTTGCGAGTTGACTTTCTAGTTTAGTAACGAGTGGGTGGTACAATGCTTTACCGTTCAATACCTTCGTTCTATTTCCACTATTACTATTCACTGCTATCGCCACTGCTACTCTTGCTGCCACTATTTCTGGCATCACTATTGTTACCGTTGCCGTCCATACTATTACTATTTCTGTTGCTACTACCCTTGCTGCTGCTATTGCTGCTATCATCACTATTACTGCTTTCCGTTCCTTAATTATTTCGTATGGAGTACGCTCTAGAAAGCGCCTGGTAATTGCCACACTCATAGTTGCTATACGAAGGCGGCTGGTTCTGTTGAACGGCACCTTTATCCTTCTTTCTCACCCATTTGAGTGGTCCTTCCGTCCATGCATCCATGGCGGGAAGGACGCGTTGGCGGAGCGGGGGACCGTAGGAACGAGAGGCCTAGACTTTTGCCCCATTGACATAACGGTTCCACAACGGGAGTTCTAGATTGGGCCGTTTCTTAACTTGGGAGAGTTTCTTCCGTACAGAGTACATATGAGTAATCTAGATGAAATGCAAGCTCCCAGCAATATTCGTTTTTTCACACGCGCGCGCGCGGTAGCGGGCCTTCCGGCCGGGGGAGGGGTTTCTGGTGGTGGCGCAGGAGGCGGGGCCGGATCGGACGGCGCGGCGGGCTTTTAAGGGGGTTTTTGGTTCTCGGACGATGGATCTCCCTTCTCCACCCCCGGACGCGTATGTCTTTCCGGCTGTCCGGCACGGCTAGACCTGAATTGTAAGAGGTATGCCAGAGGGTCGGATGTCTGACGCGGATCGCTTGAAAGACCTCATGAATGCGGGGGCATCAAGGTAGGCACATCCGGCTGGCTGAATGTTTACAAGATCTGTGTTGGCAGGTGTTTGTTCAGGGCGATGGTCTTTCAACTTGTGTGCCTGTGCTTGGTGGCAGGAATCCAGTCACTTTGAGTTTGTGAGGAATGAGACAGGTATATGCATTTCAGATGATTGCGATGATCGTTCAGGAGTTGTGCTATGTTGTTTCTAATACTGGCAGCTTAAGATTGATCATTAATGGTTGTAACCTGTCAAGAATATCATATTGGGGGAGTGTACGATGTCCGCAAAACCGAGAACCCCAGATCCCGATCTGTTTTGAGCGAACACTTGTTGACATCTCACCAAGCTTCATTTCAATAGAAGGCTCGAAGAACGTTCACTACTCGTGGATGCTAAGAGGCTTGACAGTGACAGCGCCACCTCGGGCAAGTGTGGCATAGTTAAAGACGCCATACCGATACCCCATGAAGTGGAGGATGCCACGATCAATTTCCTCGTGTGACTCACCGAGAGGCTCAAAGTTGACACCATCAGTGCTGTAAGAAAACCGTCCTTCCTGGTTATAGAACGAGTTGACGCCGACCTCGAGGCGCAACCAAACTATAGCACCACTCACCTCCACACTCGCAATCTCGTCGCCCTTGTTGACAGTATGCCATCCATCATCCGGAATCATCAGAATGTTGTTCACCATCGCTACCCTTGTGCTGTTTCCACTCTTGATGATCCCAATCCAAGCGGCAGCGTAGCGGAAGAGGACAACACCCGCCCGATCGCCATCCGCCATCCGCGAGTAATCGAGTTCCACAGTGAGAGTAGACTGGGGCCCAAGAATACGATGCGTGAGTGTATTCCGAGCGCGGAAGAAGTCGTCCGTGACAGTCGCCGTATGGAGCTCGAGGCCGTTGTTGATAGCCCATGCCGAGTTATCTGGATTATGGTTCCATTGATATTGAGGACCGAGTGTTTCGAACTTGTCTGTGCCGGTCATGGGCTTGACTGGGTGCTCTGGGAGAGGGTAGGGATAGGAGCTCGACCACTGCCCATCCACAAAATCCACGTGAGGCCAACCGTCATCGTCCCAGTGGACGGGTGCGAGGACGGGAATGCGGCCTCCTGGGTACGCTTCGAGGTGCGCGATGTAATGCCACTTGTCGTCGGGCGTGCTAGCGAGAGCGCCTTGGTGCGGGTTGCCCGCGCCTGGAACTGGATTTCCATTGCTTTGCAGTACCCATCTCCACTCATAGGGTCCGAACGGTCCAGTTGTAGACTTGAGCACGATTTGGTTTGGGACTGGCTTGACGATCCAGAGGTACCAGGCGCCGTTCCTCTTGTAGAAACGGGATCCTTCGATGTAGCCAAGCTCCTCTGTCGAATTGAAGACGATCTCGTCTCTGACAACACGTAGACCATCATCGCTCAACTGAGCAACTGAGATGTTGGTGTTGCCGTGCGCTACGTACATCATATCGTCGTCGTCTATGAGCATGCCCGCGTCGTAGAGACAGATATCGATGACGGAGCTCTGTGTCCAGGGGCCTTCCACGGCGGGCGCGGTGTAGATATAAGTCTTCCAGTCGCCCACGATGCATCCTCCCCAGTAGAACGTGTCGGTGCTCTTGCGATAGTTGAAGTAGGATGCAAAGATTCCCTGATTGTAGCGCTGCCCAGGGCCGGAGACGAGATCAAAGCCCTCTGTGTTGCCAAATTCCAGACTTGGTACCGAGTGGGAGAGGTATTCCCAGTTGACGAGGTCGTAAGAGCGTAGGATCACTGCTCCGGGTGAGAACTGAAAGGTTGAGGCGGAATAGTAGTATGCGTCGCCGTGGCGGATTAGGTCGATGTCTGGGAGATCTTGCCAGATGATCGGGTTGGTGAAGTTGATCTGGGCTGCAGCCCAGGCCAGGTACTGGAGGAAGACGAAGTAGACGAGCATAATGACACAAGACATAGACTGTTCTTTGCAAGAACGTCTGATTTGCCGTGTATTCTTCAGCTTAGTTGATCATCTATATGCGAGATAATCATGGGGACACTCTTATAATAACCCTTCTAATCGGATGTCAGCCTGTGGCTGAATCCTAAGGGAACTTCGGATCTGCACCACCACATTTACCGCAATGATGAAATTCCCTCAAGCCGGAAGATACACTATTCGCAAGAAAATGCAGACATGTTACCATCACAAGGCTCCCCTCAGGCCTAGACGGCAGAATGCGAACCTCCGGTGGGCCAACCGGTGGGATCTCCGGTGGAGGGACTGCCTCTCCTTCATCGCCTATATGTAATTTAAGAATCAATGAGAATCAAGATACCTTGAGAGTATCGCATCGTTACACTGAGCGGTTAAACACCGTGGCTGGACTGCAGGCCATTATTGTGGTCGCCTGATTGGGTGTAGCCCTAGTTCAGAAGCCGGCCTCGCCGGAGTTGTGGAATTGATAAATCCTCGCGTCTGATGCGGCGTCTTGGGGCTTGCCGGAGACTTTGTGATTGACGAGATTGTCGAACTCAGAGTCAACGGCCTGCCTCTTTCCCACGACTTTACGTGTTTATCGCTATGGATCTTACCCCGTTTTTGCGCTTAAGCAACCCTGCCAGCCATCCGAAATCAGGGTACAGTTTGTGGCCGTGACTTTTTTTTATTGTTGGTTCGACTCCCACCGGAAACTCAGCGCCCACGTACAATTTTGCAGCTGACCCAAGCCTCACCTATCATGCTTGGGCAATTTACTGAGTCAAAAGGATATATCACTAAGAAGCTACTAGCCTCCGAATTTCATGATGGCATGATGGAACGCCATGGCAATTATCCTCTTTGCTTCACGGTCTGCCGCTAACTTCAAAGCTTTAGCCCGCCAGCATTGCCTCTCTTGGGCGACGCATCAATTCACCAACCCGTTTTATCAGCCTCTAAAAACCCAAACCAGGCCTTGATCACCAAGATCAGTAATCTTCATCAAGGACTCATGTTTTTCATTGAGGACTATCTCACGAAAGCCACTGCAGTCTTCCTCCCGTGGGAGTATCTGTGCCTCCCATCTCGAATGGAATCCCGGTGGAGATTCAAAGGTCAGACCGTCTGTTCTAGATTCAATGCCGCTAATCTTACATGTCTAGAAAGAAAGCGACTGCTCCGAGTCTTTCTACGGTACCAGCTCAATGCTTTGATGGACAGAAATGTCCAACAACTCTGCAAAGAGTCACTGCATCGACACAGCGGTCAAAGATTTCAATCATGGGACCTACAGGCAATTTTGTGTGTTTACGAATATCTCAAAACACTATACGCGGCCATGTTTGCCCAGTGCAGCAATTCCTGACTACCAGAAATTGTTCTTAGTAAAGGTTCTACATCCTCTCACCTTCCCGGCCTACTTTATCCAGATAGCCTATGCGTTGACCCTGAGGCATGTGCCTACGACATGGGCTGCGGACATTATATTGCATCAAGGTTAACTTATGTTGGACTCGACCTCGTCACAATCCTTCTTCGATCTACTGAACCCGGACAAACTGGAAGGGATCGCCTCAAGGAGTGGCTTGAAAATCTCCATCAAATATATGACTCCAGACGGGAGAGGTCACGCTATCTCATAGAAGGTTATCATTCGATTGGTAGAGTACCGGAGGGTTCTGAAAGTGGCCCAGGCATGTACCGGACTTTTCACTCGCGTATTATTCCGAATTATATGACGCTCACTACAACGTACATACAAAGGGCATGAGTATTTCTTGATGACGCCAGATTTTACCCCTCGCCCTCGTCTGACGCAAGCCCACATTTCCTGACTGAGGATGAGGCTCTGGAAGAGCGCTATCAGACTATGAAGAAGGATGAGGATTACTGGGACCTTCCATGGCGGGCCAGAGCTCGGCATCGATCACAGAAGTGGCACAACGAAATGTCTCCTGAAAAGACCAAGGTTCAAGACTACCAAGACTCAGAGCCTGAGAAAGTGAGCCAAAGTTCCCTGCCTGAAATAGTAGATGGAAGGTATTTAGATAATCTACGTCCGTTCTGGCAATGAGATAGGAATTTAGCCTATGGACTGGATGAACATTGAGTGTGGAGGATGATCAGCATGGGTTCAACACCTGGTACGTAGTATTCTCTTGGTACATGAGGACGATCTCGAAAAAAATTGATATTACTCTCCCATCTGAATTGCGGCAGTACATCGCGACTTAGAGTAGTAACGCACCGATTCTCAATCATTTCTCAATATTGCATATCGATTACGTCATACCTAAGTCAAGGCTTTTCATGTACATACAAAATTGAGGAAGGCACAAGTATTGATGAAGATAACCGGATGCCTGCTTCACGTCTCCACGCTATCGGGAACTTGTTTTGATAGGTAGACCAACGTGGCTGCAGCCGGTTGACATCGGCGCGTTCCTGATCTTGCATACTTTGGCTGGAGTCCGTTTAGAGGGAGGTTGGACAGCTAGCTCCAGGACTCGCTAGTAATTCAATGCTTCAAGCATCTCCAGAGACATACGCGATACATGTCACCACCATGATCAAACTTTGCTGTACATGTAATCATAAGGCTCCGTCGAAGTGAAACTACGAGTGGGATCATGAGCGCGACGAAGCCGGGTGGGGCCGTATTAGTACACGAGGATACGAAAATTCAGCGATTGGCTCCCATTGAGGCGCGCCTGTGTTTGAGTACGAACCTACGGTTGTGGCTTGCTGCTTAAATATTGCGACTCGTCTACCATAATGAGCAACATTACCGAAACTACTTTGACTGCAATTTCTTTTCACATTCTTTACTGTGTCGATTTGTTTCCGTAACTTCAATTCCAAAAAAGTCTCCATTTGTGTCGAAACATTTCCACCATCTATCAAAGACCTCCTTGGCCCCCAACCTCAAGGCTCAGCCAGAATGGGTCTCGTTCATTTCGAAGATGGGAAAGTCCTCTTCTACCCGTACACGCCTTCAAAAGCTGCAGGTGTCATTTTCTTGTTTCTTTTTGCAGGTATCACAGTCTTTCATGTTTGGTTGATCCGTAGATATAAGACAAAATACTTCATACCGATGGTACTCGGAGGAATATGTAAGTGTTGGAACATTTGCCTTCTTTTTCTTACTACTCCTTTCAATTTTGTAGCATCGACGAGACTTCTCAGGAATCTAACTCCACATAAATTCAATAGGTGACACATTTGGACACTTGGGACGCGCCTGGGCAGGCTCAGCGCCTTTATCCCCTAAGCCATTCATGTTGCAGCTCATGCTCATTCTCGTTGCGCCTGTCTTCATCTCCGCAACCATATACGTCAATCTCGGAAGACTCAAAGAGGCCTTGCTAGGCCATCAAAGGCGGAAGTGCAGCCCTACCAGTATCTTCATTCTCACGGATATTATCGCCTTCTGCACACAAATCGGCGGTTCACTTGTACAAGTTATTGCAAACCCAAAGATCATGGAAATTGGAGGCCATGTTGTCTTGGGCGGTCTACTTTTCCAGCTCTTCGTTATGGTCGTCTACTTTGCTCTCGTCATGCGATTTCAGCGGGCTACGCAGAGGGAAACGATTTATTTACAGCATTGGGGACGTTATGTTTGGACCCTGATCATCTCGGTGGTTGCTATCTGGGTGCGAAATCTGGTGAGGGCAACGGAATTCGCTGAGGGTTGGTACGGGTTCGTCAATCAGCACGAAGCCATGATGTACATTTTTGACTCGTTCTTGATGTTCTCTGTCATGGTGGCCTTCGCTGTCTTTCATCCCGGTAAACTCAACGATACAGTAGGATTGGGGAAAAACACGCAACGTATCAACTCTGAGCAGGTGGTGATGGGTCCTTTCGGGAACATAGTCTAGCTGTAAAACATGGATGATGTATCAGCACAGATAAAACTCAAGTGATAGATAGCATGCGGCTGGAACAATGTCTTATGCCGGTGAGCACAACGGCCTCGGGCAACGAACCCGACTTGTCCATGAAGGGCTGACCATCTTCAAGACTAGGAAGAGTGCCAGCATCGCTGGCGGTTCAGCTGCTGCAACAGTCGTGGCTCGTACGATACCAGAGCCATTGTTACACTTCAGCCAGCCCTTACTCTCCAGTTGTAGGACTGATCGACCGTATCTCGGTAGTCAGAAGCTGCAAGCGGATATTGTTACATATCTAAGGTTACCACCGTTACGGCCCGCGTGAAAGTCGGGGCCGGGGCTGTTGCGAGAAAGGCCAGAGCCGAGTCTAGGCCGCTCACCTGACTGCATGCGGCCACTCAGCTGGATTTCAGCCGACAGTTCTTTCGTATCTTGACTTCCAAGGTCATTTACGTTCACGAGCAGAGTAGTGAGTTGTATCGCAATACTTCTTCAACCGCAAACGCAAACAGCTCCTTCATTATCGGCGCGAGCTTTTTCGGTCTCGTCCGCACAAATTCTTTAGTCTCATGAAGTCTAAGAACCAATCTTCTGCTCAATCATCGACCAGATGCTGTCCAAACTTGGATTTCGATGTCCCAGAGCTTCCGGAAACTGGCCTTTCCCAAGAATTTGGCAATTATCACCTTTCGCAGTCAGATGTTGACTCCATCCCAGCCTCTGCCGAAGAGAATCACCAGTTTGGTACTCCAAACGAACGCCAGACTACCTCAGATACTTTAGTGACAGGCTTAGCACCGGCAAAGAAGGCGAAGAGGTCTCAAGGAGGGAGGCACTAGGAATGCCTAGACATACGTGTACATTAGTAATGAACCGCGAACTACACGAGATGCCAGCCAAGAGTAGTTGAGGTTGGAGAGCAATGTGGGAGATTGGGAGACAGCTGGTCTGAGTTTTGCGCTGGCGAAGTCGGGCGCTACGGATCAAGGTCCGGAGCGCGTCGGCTGTTGGCCAAACCCCGCTATCCGGGCATATACTGGAGGATGTGGCCTAACGCTAAAGGAAGTATTCGTGAAACTATGATTGTGCCGTTCGATCCGAAAGCTCGTGTTGGGTGTTAGTTGTTGGTTTCGACTTGAATCGAGCTTCCCTTTTCGTCGCTTATGCCAGGGTGTAGGAATGTGGCCGAAGCTTGTATTGACTGTTAGTCGATAAAAGGCCCCTGGTCACTCGTGGTTAGTCACCTTCTGATTTGTCTCGACAATCCAGTCCCAACACAAATCCTATGTAGCCGGGCGAATTTGAGGAGACCAGTTCTGACCGGTGCTCTATTTTGGGCTCTAGCGTCCTGCATCTGTGATAGAACCAACATCATGGCATTTCTCTCAGCTTCGCTCTGAAATGTCAACAATGACAGCAAAGACCTGAACTGTATTTCGTTTCCTGAGTATCTGGAACATAAAAAGGAGACCGTTTCTCTCAGAGGAAAGAAAAGTAAAGAGGACCTCTCATCGGAAAAAGCTCAAACACATTCACCTCACCAAGTCTCCACCAGAATGATCATTGGGTTGTTCATCGCCATGCTTATAAATCCATTCAGACCTTGTGAAGGCTCGCCAACCTTCCAAGAGCAATATTACAAAAGTGCCTTCAAGCCAAGATTCGTCGATGCCTGGCACGGTCCCCAGATTGTAGCGCCTGATACCCCCTACGTCGCAGCAGTCAGCAAAAACAGCCTGTATTTTATTGATACCCGTTTCGACTCTGATACTGCGAAGCATATCAAAAAACAAATCGAGTGGGCTACAGTTCCAGGTGGTGCTAACCACGTCATCAACATTGATGAGCTTTCTGCCACGGCAGAGGTCAAAGACACTGCCACAGGCGAGACGCTGTTCGTCTTCGACCCCCCTTACGCCCGAGTGCTATTCGCGAAGGGTATCAACAGACGTAACCCGGCACTCAGGCTGCCTGAACATGAGCCAGCCGGCGAATGGTTGGTGACCTACGACCACAACAGCTTGACGGCGAGAGATTCATGCTACGACTACGGCTGCAGTAACAATCAGGACTGCGAACGTCAGACGAACAATAATTGCGATGTCTGCCATAACTACAGAGTTGACAACGAGTGTGACAAGGCGCTAACCAACGCCATCGGCGTGTGCCGGCCGCTCTGTAGCAAGAAGACGGACGTGCCAAAGGAAGAGGGAGAGGATGACATCACTTACTACAAACGAATGGACGACTTGCACTGGAAGTAACAACCTGCAACGGGAGAGGCATGAGGCGCTAATTTTCAACATGCTTGCTGAAGGTTTGAAGGAGACGATAAGGGATGAGGAGTGAGAGGGCGGCGAGGAAGGTATGAAGGGAGCAGAGAAATCAAGCGGGATATTCAATCAAGTCGCCATCACGGCGTGTATGCATAATCTAGGATGAGATCGTCCGTTTCGCACGCATTTCGGCCTTCCGAGCTAGATGACATATAATATTCCTTAGCTATTACTGATTATCCATGAAACTATATTTGCATCGACCATGTGGGATGGCAAAGAACCCTGCCGATACTCGAGGCTCTACCAGAATCTAGGACGACGGTAAATTACTCGGTTATGTTCTGGCCTCAGTAACCCGCGGTAACTCGATGTTCTGTATATTCTATTAGGAGAAGATGCAATAGCCCAAAGAGTAACCACTGTTAGTAACTGTTACAATCATAGGGAGCTCTAGTCCACTACACTATCTTACTTAATTGTTAGCCTATGCAAGCTAAATACGTCTATTATAGCGGTCTCCCTAGATATGGGACGATCGATTACGGTTTACGGGGACACTTAATATTTTTCGATGTTTTAGACGAGTCCGGAAACCAGCCGCAAAGTTCAGAGTGGTTATGCTCGGGGAAGATGAGGCAGATTGACGGGGACTGTGTTATACTTATTGTGGATAGAGAATATTAAGTTTTGTAGCCAATAGCGAGTAGACGCTCTACCTCGACTAAGAGACTCCACTTAAGACCGGCATAGGAAATTCGGATAATATAATATATATAATATGTTATATATATTTAGCTAATTCCCCAAGACATCACTATCGAACAATCAGGAAAGCAGGTCCATGCGAATTATCACGTCCAATTCAGAGGGCTTGGAGATTTCAGGACGGAGAATCTCAACGGGCGACTCGGTCTGGTTTCAAGAGGCACTGGCCCTCTCGTGCGTATGTCGTTGACCCATCAGCTCAACCGCGATAGTCATATCACAGGAATCGAAGTCAGCAATTTTGCGCTGCTTGAACAAGTCTAGTAGAGTCATGGTTAAGTGTTAGTATAGAAAAAGTTGAATATAATGAGCTCACGGACACCTACTTTGCATATATTTGACGCATCACTTGGAATAGCCCAAGAAACGGCCAATCTGGAACAGGGATCGCAATCATCGCCCCACGCTGGGTCGCTGACTCCTAGCATGATATGTAATAGGGAGATCGGCGCAGAATATAGGGAAAGGTCATTTATTAAAAGTGAGAAATGAGTACGAAGTTCGCCCCGAGATAGGAGGCGTGAGGGAGTAAAGACCTTGTTAATTACGGAACCAAGGTTACGTGGCTTGCGGTAAGGTCCCGGCTAGCTGAAGCCATCATGATATTTTAGAAAGTACAGAATTATGTGTGTTCACTTTATTCGTTGTTGTTTCGGTGCTTCATCCTACATAAACTTTGGTTCAGCAACATATGACTCCGCATATATGACCAAAGAAAACCCAAACCCTGCATCCATTGATACGCAGCCGTGTACAAAGGGGGCTCGTGGAAGCTCATCAGAATCTTCATTGCATCCAGAAAGTCATCACGCCTTCTCCCTCAACTTAAACATCAGCGGCGTATCCATATTCACCTGACTCTCCGTAGCAAACCACGTACACGGCGGCCGCGTCACGCCCGCCGGGTATCCGATATCATACCGCAACAGCAGCTCCGCCAAAAAAATCTTCAGCTCGTTGGCAACCAGGAACCTACCGGGACAGGACCACTGCCCGTGCCCGAACGATGGAAATTCGTTGCGCGTTGACGTGAACTGCCACTGGTTTTCCTGGCCTGGCTCCTGTCTCTTGCGCGCGAAGCGGAAGCCATCAAAGACATCCGGGTCCGCGAATTGCGAGGCGTCGCGGAGCCCCTCGAGCGAGACGGCGAGGAGCGAGCCCTTGGGTAGGCGGGTGCCGTCCGAGAGGATGGTTGTTTGTTTGACGTAGCGGTTCATCGCGGCTACGTGGGTTCATGTGTCAGTTAATCGCGAGTTTTGTCTGGCGAATCTATCGAGCTGCTTTTTGGGGGAGTTCGTACTCAGCTGAACAGGGTTCATGCGTTGCGTCTCCTTCAAGAAACTATCCATCAGCCTCATCTTATACAACGTCGTCTTCTTCCAGCCCCCATCCTCGGCGAGGACCTTGTCAATCTCCTCCCTCATCGGACCGATACACTCAGGGTGAGCCGCCAGGTCATACAGAACATTGCACAGCAAATCGACCGTTGTATGCGTGGACGCGAACGCAAGCGAGATCATGGCGCTCACGGCATCAAAGTCCTCCTCCTTGCCGCGCTTAGACGAGTTTTTGTAGTACCACTCCAGCGCATCATTGAACTTGACATCAGCACCGGCATCGCGCAGCCGCCGCCGCTCCTCGATCTCGGGGACGATGAGCGTCCTGGCGACCTCGCCGTACTTTTTGAGGGCGATGATCTGGGGCAGGAAGCGGTAGAGAACGGGTCGGAGGAATTTGGGCGTGGAGAGTAGCCCGCCGATGGCGCCGAAGATGCCTTGTGGGTATTGCGTGCAGATGTAGAGCCACTCCTTGTTTTTTGTGAATCTCTTACCGAGGAAGACGAGAGTTGAGAGGCGCACGCCCATTTCTGCGGCGTCTTTGCCAAAGGTGTACGAGGTCCATTCTGATGATGGGGTTAGCCACAGCCAAGGAATAGCGGGACACGAATCGAGCTTACCGGTTGTCTGTGGGAAAAACTCGCTGAGGATTTCGCGTGCTTCTTCTGCTAAAAGGGGTGTGGCCTCGCCTAAGATTTGGATCAAGCGCAACAAATTAATGACTAGTAAGAGAGGAAAGATGGCATCATCATGGAGGAGACTCACTAAGATATTGTGTCATGTTAATTCTCAGAGATTCCTGGAAGATACGGTCCTCATTGATCTTGTGCGCCCAGTCTAGGCCTGGGTATTGCCCAAATAGCCTCTACGTTCATTGGTTAGATCCCGAAAGAACATTTTACATGTCATGCATGTAAATCCAAAGATAATTAAAGCAGCGTAAGAAACTCAAGACATACTCTTTCGGCAGACTTTCCGAAGTCCAGGTTCGGGTGGTCCTTGATAAGAGGGACATATCTCGGGGGCAAGACGGTGATGGGCACGTAGCCAATGACCTGGAAAGGTCCATTGTACTACATGAACGCGACGCTGTTAGCCATAAAGGTTCCCCTTCCGAGGACTTAGGTGTCAAATGAACCATCTCTAACCTTCTGAAGACCCTCTTTGATGAGATTCTTACAGTCCGTCACGAAACGATATTGTGCCTTGATATTGAGAATGTCCCACTTTGGACCCCCGACATAGGGAATACCTCGGAACGGCTGAGTGCTGTAGTTGAAGTAGAAGAAGATAACCAGAGACAATACAGCGACGGTAACGGTCACGTAATTGTTGCCGCGGGCTTGCGCAAGCAGGTCCAATGCGATCTCCATCATGGGCAATCGGACTTCGGTACAACGTGATTCGAGAGTAAAACACCTTTCTGGCCTGCATTACGTCTATCCGTCCAAAAGGCTAACAGAGCCCGCTTAAAAGCTTACAACAAGAAAATGAAATTCGAGACATTGTTTCCAATGTCTTGGCGTCTTGATGGATTAGGCCGAGTTACAAATCGAACCAAAGCAGCCGATGTCACATTGTGGTCAGCATGTGTCGGGTCTTTTATCATTGGCTTGGGATACGACATGCATGTACGCTCGCCAGATAGGTACATGCGAGATTTGATACCGGTAAGACGCAAATCACATGAGTTTAGCCGTCGGCTTCGGATGAATTGTACAAATGCAGTGTCTCACCTTTGAAATACTCCAAAAGGGGACGGGAATCTGATGACATGATTGGAAGGATCATGCACGCCGCGGGAGTGGCGCCGGTGCCGTACCTTGTTCGAAAGAAGGGTTCAAAAGGGGAACAGTCCGTATAAAAACCCGAGACCAATGTTCAAGGGGCGGCAACAAGCCGGCCAGTGCCGTTTCTGCCGTTGGTGTGCTTATGCTTACAGCCTCCGTAATTGTGATCCCTTATCGACGGTAAACAATGATCCTTTCCAAGACATGGGCGAGCCTTTTCGCGCCACTTCAATACACGCCGACAGGCCAAATTCAACTTGTGTTGGGGGTGCTGACATTTCTGGTGGGTGGATGAGTACCAAAGTTCTTTTGTCTTATCGTTGGTGTGGCACAATTGCATCTATGGTGGTGTGGCCTTGCTGACACCCTCGCTCACGTAGATCGTCATACACCGGGTTGTTGTGACCATCTACCGGCTATGGTTCCATCCTCTTTCCAGATATCCAGGCCCCAAGTGGTGGGGAGCGTCGGATCTCTTCTGGCTGTGGCGGACCAACGTCAGGGGCACCTATACTCGTGAGGCTCCGGGTCTTCAACGGAAGTTCGGCAACATTGTGCGCCTCGGGCCGGACCGCCTGATGGTGGACGGCAGCATCGCCTGGACGCAGGTCTTCTCACTCAACGCCACGGTACACGGCATGGATGAGTTCGCCAAAGTGCCGAACCAGCTGTTTCCAGGCGACTACAAGACAATTGTTGCCGCGCCGCGGGACGAGCATCGCCGTATGCGACGCCAGCTGAACCACGCTTTCAGTGACGCTGCGCTCAAGGAGCAGGAGGGCATCATCGGTCGTTACGTCGAGAAGCTAGTCGATCACCTAGAGCGAGCGTCGGGTGCCGTGGACATTGTGACCTGGCTCAACTACACCACGTTTGATGTCATTGGAGATCTGACCTTCGCCGAGTCGTTCCACAACCTCGATGACAGCAGCTTTCACCCGTATGTTTCGGGCTTCTTCAGGGCCATCCGTGGCTTTGCGTATAGCCGAATGATCCTGGCGAAGCCGCACCTCACACCGTTCTTCCTGATATTCGTGGGCTGGCGTGAGATCTGGACCGCCATCTCGACCATGATGGAGAACATGAAGCTGGGCGACTCGAAGGTGAAAGCGCGAATGGCTATGGGCGCCGAGCCCAAAGACGGCCGGCGCGATTTCATGACGTACATGATGCGGGAGACGCGCGATGGAAAGCCGGGCTTCTCGGAGCAGGAAATCATGATGAACAGCGGGTTGCTGATCGGTGCCGGCAGCGAGACGACAGCGTCGGCTGTAAGCGGCTTTTTCTTCTTTGCCGGCATGTCACCAGCGGCACTGGAACCGTTGATTGAAGAGATTCGGTCTGCGTACAAGTCCGAATCGGACATCAACCTAGTCAACACGCAGCATCTACCATACCTTAGGGCAAGTATAGATGAGACACTGCGTTGTTTCCCTACTGTCGTCGAGACACCACCTCGTCAGTCTCCTGGAGCCATGTTTGAAGACAAATGGGTCCCTCGCGGTGTGAGTTCCTCCTAATCGCTTTATACCATTGCCTCTACACCAATCATGGGACTGACATGAATCTTCGCTAGACGCTGCTCCACGTGAACCAAGTGGCGACCATGCGAAACAAAGGTAACTTCATTAACGCAGAGAGCTGGTGTCCGCAGCGCTGGCTCCCCAAGACGCATCCTCTGTACGATCCGAGGTTTGAACACGACAACAAGGCTGCTTTCAAGCCCTTTAGTTACGGACCTCGAGACTGTGCCGGCAAGAATCTGGCGTACTCAGAGATGCGGCTGATGATCTGCAGAATCCTATACCGGTTGGACTTTGAGTTGGTCGAGGGCCAGGAGCAATGGTACACTGATAAGCACGTGTGGAGCGTTTGGGAGAAACAGCCTCTAAACTTGAGATTCCGGCCTAGATTACAAACCTGAGAGTGTTGAAGGAGTACTAGACGACTGATTAGAAAATGGATCAAGGAAAGAGGCGTATATATCTACCGAGATCTAATTACAGATAGGACAGAGCAATCACTCTGCTCAGTCATGTAGCTGACTGGGAAGTGCTGTGTAATGTACACTCGCTCATGGCATTTCTTGCTGGAGCTGGAGACGGCCTATCTAATGACTTTGACAAAAGTCAGGCACATGGGTTTCCGAGACATAGACGTATCCAATCTAAGGTGAATAAGTCCAAAAGGCACCTGACGGCAGCTGCAGCCGTTCCTCAACCTCAGCGTTCTATGGTGTCCTGTTCCCATTGCAAGCGACCCAAAAGTCTCAAAAGCCTGTCAATGATACGCTGAAGGCCTCCCCCATCGTTGATGAAGGACTGGTCGCTGTCGCTGAGAGCCTGGGTAGATTGGAAGTCTTGGAGCAGACTGTGGTGGGTCACTAGACTCTTGTAAATAATTTGAGAGGCGAGAATATTTGCCTCATCGTCCTGTAGAAGAAAGCCTCCGAGGGTCATCTGCGTCCGGGTACAGGTGACAGTAGTAGTGGGTAGCTTGAGTGAAAACAGATGAGCGCTGCCGAGGCCTGCCGTGCCGTTCGTCAGTTTGCTATACAGGCCGAGGCCGAGGATTTGGGGCGACGGAGACAAGAGTATAGATAGACTATAATAGCAATGCCGAGACGATAGATGTTGAACTTACGATCCGGCGATGTCTGTGAGAAGTAGTCGATGTCTGTGTAGGCGTATGTAGTGGCCTCGAAGAGAGAAAGGAGCTTCTCGGAGGCTGTAGTCAAGGCACAAGTGACGTTGGCATTGTTGGTATTGTCATTGTTGCAATGGCGACAGCGTGTGGCCTGGCGCCATTGTTCGACAACGGAGTGATGAAGCTGCATGACGGCGTCGAACGAGACGATACCCTCCTTTGGGATTTTCTTGAGCAGTCTGGATGCTTTTCGGGCACAACTACACTTGGAAGTCGACGCTGATGCCGACGCAGAGGGGATTGCTTGTGCTTGGTTTTGTTCGTACTCATGCCAGTCGCTAGACTCGTACGACGATGATATTGACGCGTGAGATTGCGGCCCAGGGGACCCCTGATGGTTTGGAGCAAGAAGTCAGCAAGAAAGTCTGTAAAACCTCTCCCAGATAAAAGATGATAGATTGGTGCTTTGGTCACCTCGGAACTGTAGTCGAAGATGCTGCTGTGTGCCATCGGGACGGTATGTCATATGACCATGAGGGAGTCGAATTGAGTAACACTCATAGAAGAGGAAGACGAATGGAAGACGGTGACTCGGCCAATTGGCATACCCAAAGAACCGGTAGGTAATATCAAGAAAACACCCAGATAAATGCTTGCGAAGTGGCCAAGTTCGGACAGAGGGTGTTATCAAGTGAGCGTATCGAGAACGTACATGGCAGCGCAGCCTCGATGGAACCATTGTGATTCAGACCTTCCATCACAAAGGTGACAAAAGTCTCCAAAGGACCCCATCCTGGCAAGCACGCAAGAAAACGGACAAGGTAGGCGCAACCAGGGTGGCCTCGGGATGGATGCAGGCAGTAGCCCGCCGTTGAGCTAAGGTAGCGCACCGTTCCTCCCTCAGGCTAAGTGGGTCTCTGATTGGCCGCTTCGCGAATGGACTTCCACTAACGTCCACACTCATCACTACCTAGGTACTCCGTACCATTGCGCGGTACAGCGGTACCTAGCCAGCTGCACACCTTACCTAAGCACGTGCCTAGGTACCGCATTAACCCCACTTGCTTCCCGTCCCCGGGGGGTTTCCTGGGGTACGTAGAGAAAGGTACCTCCACCAGCCCTCACGGCCATGATTGAAGATGCAAGCACGTGGTAAGGTAGGTATCTACAACAAAGTGCCTACCTGCTTTGGAGTCCCCGACGGCATCCAGACCCAAACGGGTAAACGAGAGGCTTGTCCTTTCTGCTTTACACCGCGGAGACGGAGTTTGGACATTGACCTTTCCATCCAAGATGCACCTCCTGATGGGTGTGACAGAGGATGAGTGCCTACCGGTATTAGTATGTGGTGGCAACGAGATCCTCATGTATGGTTGGAAGGTATTGACCCGAGCCCACTTTGCTGTGCCTTCCTCTTTTCCACCCCGTCCTTTACTCCAGAATGATGCCACTTTTGGTAAGATAGAACCTCATTGAAACCTTCCTAAAGTGGACCATAAATCAGGGGAGGTGCGGATCGAGAAGAGGCACGAAAGAAAAACACAGAAACAAAGAAAAAAGATTGTACGCATGATATCAAGTACTTGAGAACCTGTCCAAGGTAAGGTGTGCAGGATATCAGCTAGAATGGCGTCCGATTGAGATACTGGGATTGGGCAATAGGCAATGATAGCAAGCCCCGTCCCAGATTGGTCGTTGGCCATACCGGCACTCTTCATTTGACAGCTTGACGATTGCCATTGACGGCTTACAGATGGCGGAGGAATGGGTACAACCCCAAATTCACAAAAGTCTCAAACGAGTCTGGAATGACTTAGGTAAGGGTGGGACAATTATTCCCGACTGGGGGGGTGTGAAGTGTGATGAAGTATGGTGTTTCCAAATGATCCAATGACAAGAATGCATTTGCGCCGCACCCTCATCACTCGACTGCAGGGCACGCTGTACCACCCATTTGAGAGCCGGCGTAATTTTGCACCGCTCTGGTCCACATTACAAATCTGGGCAAGTCGGCAAGCAAACAATCCGATTCACTCTTCACCCTATCGCGAGGTACGTACCGTTTGGGATATTCAGCAATTTCACCATGGCCAGATGGTGCAAGTCACGGGCACGTCGAAGTGTCTTTTTTTTCTCCTTCAAAAAACCAAGAAAATCACCTCTCATCTCCCTTTCTAGTGGTTTCGTACTCAAAAAGCATTCGTTGCACAAATCATTCGATGCTCTGCGAGGAGGCGAAGCCAACAATACTGCAGCTATCTCTGTTAGTCGCCCTTGAGTAAAAAGCCATCATTACCACCATCACAGCAGACAAGATCACACCAATTGCCGGAGGAACAGCAACAAAACACCGTCACAATGGCCACCGCGACTCCAGAGGACCAGCCACGCTCACAACCTAGCGTCGAGCTGACGCGCTCTTACGAGAACAAGACCGAAGCAACCCTCGGCCACAGTCACGATGCAGCCTCTGGGCCCACAGCACCAGTCGATAGCGAGAAAGGAACTGGGAGCGCCGACGGCGATGACGACAAAGCAGAAGAGGGCGACTACGCCACCGGCTTGAAGCTTTTCATTCTGATGACTTCCCTCTTGCTATGCCAATTTCTTGTCGCCTTAGACATGGTGAGTCTTCTGCTTGCTCCCCCCCCCCCCCCCCATTGCTCTCTTATGTCACCTTTGCAACTATCTTACCTTACTAACACCGTATGCCAACAGAGTATTATCGCCACTGCCATTCCCAAAATCACTCGCGAATTCCAAAGTCTTGATCAGGTCGGATGGTATGGCTCCGGTTTCCTCCTCACCCTCGCCGGCTTCGTCTCTCTCTGGGGCAAGGCCTTCAAGCATGCCAGCATCAAATGGGTCTTCTTGTCCGCCGTGGTCGTCTTCGAGCTTGGGAGCTTGATCTGTGGTGAGTGGACTAGCATACCAAATTTCCAATGGTCGGTTCCTTGTTCAGTGGCTGATTTGGCCTTTATATTACAGGTGTGGCTCAGAATAGCACTACCCTCATCGTCGGTCGCGCCATCCAAGGCTTTGGAGGTGCTGGCATGACCAGCGGAGTCTACCTCATTGTCTCCGTCTCTGTCGTCCAGAAGCTTGTCCCTGCCTTTTTGGGCCTTCTTAGCGGTATCTTCAGTGTTGCTAGTGTCGTCGGCCCCCTTCTTGGTGGTGCATTCACGGACCGTCTCACTTGGCGTTGGTGGTGAGTGTCTTCAGCATTACAGCTCCATATTACCGTGAAGTTACGGCGCACCGGGACTGACCTGACGTTTCCTCAGCTTTTACATCAACCTCATCGTCGGCGCGCCCTCTATTCTCTTCCTGGCTTTCTTCTACAAGCCACCTGCTCACCACAAAATCGAGCCCATTGGCTGGAAGGACTTCATCTATACTTTAGACCTGCCGGGCGTCGCTGTCGTTCTCGGCGGGCTGACGTGCTTCATCCTCGCCATTGAATACGGTGGTGTCACCAAGGCCTGGAACTCGGGTACCGTTATCGGTCTGCTGGTCGCCTTCGGTGTCCTCGTCATAGTCTTCATTGTTCTCGAATGGTACCAGGGTGACCGTGCCCTGCTTGTTGGCCGTCTCATGAAGCGGAGGACTATCGCGGCCTGCGCGGTCTTCGTTTCCATGTAAGGCTCCTCTCTCTCGGGTAGAATTTGGTTAACCTATTCTCAGGATCAACTTCTCCTTCTTCCCCTTGGCCTACAATCTTCCAATCTACTTCCAGGCCGTCAACGGAGTCTCCCCCTTGCAGAGTGGTATCCGATTACTGCCAACTATTCTTCCGATGAGTAAGTTCAAGTGATCACCATCGTTGATGACAAGAAGCTGACCGCATCGTCTTTAACAGCGCTGTTCAGTCTCTTCTCCGCCCCAGGTATTGTGCTAGTCGGATGGTACCAGCCGTGGCTAATGACCGGCGCATCGCTCGCCGCCATTGGAGCCGGCCTCATTTACATGCTAGACATCGACTCCACCAGCGCGCAATGGATCGGCTTCCAGTTCGTGGCCGGCGTCGGTACGGGTCTGGCAATGCAGCCGCCCGTCATCATCGCCAACGCCATCACCCCGAAGCAAGACAACAGCATGGCCATGTCGGACGTGCTCTTCTTCCAGTTCATCGGAGGCACCTTTGGCATCGGCATGGCGCAAGCCATCTTCAACAACGGCCTCATCAGCAGCTTGCCCGAGCTGGCACCGATGGTTTCTCCGGCCGAGGTCCTCAGCATTGGCGCGTACGACTTGAAGAACGTCTTGTCTGGTGATGCACTGACTGGCGTGCTGAGGGCGTACATGCGCGGTCTGCACAATGCGTGGGCCATGAGCATCGCTGGCGCCGCCGTCGCCGTGTTCTTACCCCTGCTGGGAGCCTACATGAAGCTCCCCAAGACGCCCCCCAAGAGCTGGGATGAGAAGCCGACGACCGACAAGGCCGACGCGCGATCTTGATTTCTGATTTGGTGTCTGGACTTTTCAAGTCCAGAGACGGGCCCCTGGCAGCAGAAATGCCCCCCTCAAGGACCAAGACTTACACACATGGGAAGCTAACAGCGGGAGACTGGGAATCTTTGTGTGAAGATATGATCTCCTTGAAGAACCTTTTTCCTTCGTGGTTCCGATAGAAATTTGAAGACAGAATTGGCGTGATGGATCGGAACAGGATTCAGGATTGCGGTGTAATACATTCACTGTCATAGATCCCGTGAAAAAAATAGACACATTTCTTGTACGCTGTACGCAACTCCGAATTTTTTGGTTGACCTCTGCTGCAACTCAAGCTCAAGCATCCATATCGGCCTAGTGAATTTTGTGAAAAACGTACTGCTTGCCTACGTCGAATTTGAGTTGTGGTGGGCCTGAAGAAGTTATCCACACGATCGTCCGTCCGAACTACCCGTAAATGGACGCAAGGTCAAAGTTACCCGCCACACGTGGCTAGCGCATGGGTGGCTGGATTACGGGAGGCAAAGCTGTGATCGTAATCATTGATGATGGAACGGTGAAAGCTATAATCTGACAAAGCCTCACATAAGGCACTCGGGAGGTGGCAGATTCAGCCGTTAGTTTGCTCTGACATGTGAGAATGGTTATGTCCAGCGAATGGAATTGAGCGTGGTCCATTCCGTTGGTTGACGGCTTCTGTCGGTCCGTTCCGTTCCCGTGGCTGTAGGTACGTGCCTAGTATATCGGCGACAATATTATCTTCCACTCAACTCATATGCTCATCTGTATCATAATCATTATTATTACCATTGATGATATCTCTTCTCGTCTTTAATTTCTTTATATTCCAGGGGTAATATACCTTGAACAGCCTAGGTAAGGATTATGTAGAAAATGAAGGTAACAAGAACGGTAAGAAATTCACTAGGGTAGGATTCAATTGAACGCATTGAGCATTGGCAGGCCTACTATTTTGTCACCGATGGCCGCCTACCTACTCGAGATAATGTGCCATACGAATCGCGATATTTCCAGATGTTTTAAACTCCTTCCAGAGTCGAATGTGCGACGCGACATTGTGCCTGTGTATTACTTGGGAACTTCCGTTTAGGTTTGGTCCATACCTACCACACCCGGTGCCGGGTGGAGACCATCATCAGCGAACGGGTGGCCGCCGCCCGCAGTCATGCCGGGTTCCGACAAGGAAAGTACGACCAGAAAGGGACCTTGCCTTAGCGCTCCCTAGCAGCCGTGAGGGGGCCCATATGATTTGGATAGACACGCCCCACCCCCCTCCCTTTCAGCCCTCCTCCGTATCTCTCATTCATCGACCATATTTTCTCGCGTGGAAGCCAAGCAGGCAGAAACCCAGGATGGATGAGGTGCGGTTGCTTACGAACTAATTGCTCATTTGAGGATGATCTCTCTTGCAGATTGCAGCGACCAATTCCTTCGAACAAAAAGACCGAGAAACAAAATAACCGATTCGTCAGTTTTCCGCTCCATTCAGAACCACCTCGCGACCCAAGATAATACCGCCACCGCCTCTCGCAGTATCAGCAGCCCAAAATGGTCCGCTTGCAATCGCAATGTAGCAGTCGAGACGATGAGAATCCTCTGTCTTCATGGCTACGGCACGTCCGGAGCCATCCTTCGATCGCAGCTCGACGCCTTCATCCACAGGGCCGACGCGAGCTACGAGTTTGTCTTCCTCGATGGCGAATACGAATGCCAAAGAGCCCACGGTCAGTCACTTCGTCTGTTCTACATGTGACCCTATGCAATGCTGATGTAATCTTAGGTATTGGCAAGTTCGCACAGCCTCCTTTTCGATGCTTCAATCAATCCTTTGGCCCCCATGCCATCCAGTCGTCCCTTGACCACCTCCAAGACTTCATTGACGACGAGGGTCCCTTTGATGGTCTCTTGGGCTTCAGTCAGGGCGGCTCCTTGGCCCTCGCCTACCTGATTCAGATGGCCGAAACCATGGCGGCCAACCCAGGAACCCCGCCCGCCTTCTCCTTCGCAGTCTTCCTCTCTACCATCGTCGCCTTCTCCCCGGACCCGAATTTCTGCTCTCACCTCATCAATGGCCTAGCCCCTAGCGACCGCGAAAACGTCCTCGCAGGCTTTCCCCGCGGCGCCACCCACAATGACTACGCCGCTCTCACCGGGGCCCCTGAGCGCGCTATTTTCTTCAGCTCCCTCGGGAAGGTCCTAGAGACATCCATCGTCGGCGGCTTCATCGCACCGGACACGCCTCTTGGCCTCGAAGCGCTGCTACATTCCGAGTCGGTAGCCACGAACAATGATATCGACCATCTCCCGCGCATCATGCATCCCGTCATCGCCTCGCCAGCCTGCAGGGTCCCTGTACCAACCGTCCATGTCGTCGGCGCCTTTGATGACCCGCTACTGGTCAGCATGTCGAAGCTGATGGAGGGGCTCTGTGAGGCAACGCTGACGCGATCGCTGGTGCACGATGGTGGCCACGATGTGCCGAGGAAACCGAGAGATGTGCAGGCGTTATGGTCCGCCGTCGAGTGGGCTACACGAGAGGCGGCAAAACAGATGTGGTAATCTGGGTAGTGACAACGGGAGTGCTGATGATTCTGGATTTCAGGTACGTCGGGCAGTTGATTTCGGGTGGTTTTACTCTTGTCAAGTTGTCCTTGTGGTGTGGGGCTGACGACATGGAACCCCGAAGACTCGACTGGCGAATTGATACTCCGATACTCGGTAGAAAATACCTCGATTTGCATTCGAGTTTTCAGTAAGACTAGATAGATGAAAATCCAACCATGAACAAAGTTTTCTCCCATTTCTGATCTCTATTCTGACCCTGGCTTTCTCTTACACAATCTCTCAGCACCAAGATGGAAAAAACTGCCAGGACGACCCTGAGCACTGCTCGTTATTCGGACAACTGGTCATCCAAGGGCGGGTGGTATCTCGTGTGCGCCTACTGCGCCTGGGAGACGATCGCTCTGACGCTGTCGACGCTCTACTCCTTCGCGCAGCCAGTCGTGCAGGAGACGTATGGCGTGGGTAACGTCCAGATCGTCACACTGGGCCAGTCCATGCAGATCATGGGAAATATGCTTGGTGTATCGCTGCTGAGCCCCCTCTCGTACGACTCGAAAAACAGGTCCCCTTGATCGAATCTTCCACCTTGCTAACCTGACGGGACGGTAGGGATGTCTTTGGTCGCAAGACCGTTACGATATTCTCCATGCTGGCTTACTCCGTCCTCAACCTAGTCAGTACATACCCATACACGCCCGCTGTTGAACCGTGTCATAGACGGAGGGGGACCGTCCATATTCGGGACTAATCAGTAGAGTACAGGGTACAGCATACGCACCCAACCTACCCACCCTCATTCTCTTCATGTTCCTGAGCGGCGCCGCCTGGTCAACCTCCCTCTCTCTCGTCCCCGCCGTCTTCAGCGACCTGTACCTAGACAGAGACGACATTGGCCAGCCCATTGCACTCTTTGTCATTGGTGCCAGCGTCGGGCCCACCCTCGGCGGTGTCGTTGCCACGGCTCTCATGGACGCTGGGGCTGATCTCAAATGGTACTTTTTGATCACTGTCTTTGTTAGTGCCGCGTGCGCTATTCCCATGTCGTTTGTGCCCGAGTCTCTCAATGCGGCCCGGGCCGGTGATGGAAGCAAGGTTACCGGTCCGGTTCCGCAGACTAAGCTTGACGCCAGTCCAACCCCGCGCGGGAGGTGGTATTTCCTGACGAGAGTTTGGTACCTACTTGCCACAGAGCCCATCATCTGGATCACGGGTATCTACAACGGCCTTGCCAACGGTGTCTTTGTTCTAACTGTTGGGGGCTCCATCACGACCCTGACGGAGTTCAAGGGTCTTCCGTAAGCAACACCTCTCCACTTGGTTTCTTTCTTTTCTCCGCGTCATCTGCAGACTTGTCCAGCACACACTGAATGACTGACTCGCGGCAAAGTCTGATGGAAGCCGCCATCTCCATCATCTTCATGGCCATCGGCGTGGTACTCGTATGGTTCGTCATGCCTATACAGACCCGCCTCTACAGGGAAGACAAAAAACGACACCACGGCCGCGCCCTCCCGGAGTCAAGACTCCTGCTCGTCCATGACGTGATCTGGATGTTCCCTGCCGCCTTAGCCTGGTCCGCTGTTACAGGCGGCGCCGCGTGGGGTAAATGGCACCAGGCCGTGACGGGCGGCGTCGTTGCGTTTACAGACTCGTTTCTGTACCAGTGTCTCTTGATTTACATTCTGGGTAAGTTGCGAAGCATCACGTCCCACATCCCGTACTTTTTACGAGATGCCGAATGCTGATGCGAGGGTCTGGAACAGACTTGTACCCCGAAGAAGCCGCGTCCGCTACGGCGGCCTGGCTGATACCCTGTTTTCCTGTACAGGCTGCGGCTGTGCACTTTGGTGTCCCCATGTTCCAGAAGCTCGGCCCGGAGTGGGCTTTCGGTCTGCTGGCTGTCTTTACGGCTGGGTTTGTGGTACCTGGGTTTTACGCGATCAAGAGGTATGGACCGGCGATGCGGGGGAGGTCCTCTGCGACTAAGAAGGGCTTTCGGCTTTGAGTTCTTGGCTGATCCTCATGTCTTGTATTGATCATCACAACTTGCCGCCTGCCCGCGTCGAATAATGGCCAAGGTAGGCGACGGGTGAAGATGGTAATCACTGCATTGGAGTATTCGCGACGAGGTACTCACTTTGTGCTCTGGAGGTTTTGCTGGGGCATATAGTTTATTGTTTGTCTTAATGGCTGAATGCCGAAACACAAGGGTTCATGAAATAGAAGCTATCATTACGCTGTGGACACGAAGTGCTGCGGGGGAGTATGGCAGTGACATAAACATATAGAATCGATAATCGAGTGATGGTATGGGATCCCGACCTCACCTTTCTGTCAGCTACTTTGTTTAACTATGAATATTCTGACATTGATAACGATGATAACTTCACCCCGAACTCATGCATGCCCTTGCAAAAGTTTTCCGACATAACCTAATCGGGCAAAAATGTGGTGTCTTGACCAATCAGGTGGCTTCAACGAAAAGGCGCATAGCTTCGCATGCGGAATAGATCTCGATTCAAACGCCATAGTCTGCGCCCGACAAAAAGCTTGCACTTGACCATGTAAACATCCTCAAGCAAAAGCAAAGAATGAGTTGACCGTCTGCATTGAACACCAGAACCGAAACTTGCAGCCAGCAATCTGACTGTATCACAAGAAATGTGAGACACCCCCAAGAAATCACCCGAAGTCGATGCAACAAAGTCCCCGAGCTGAAAATTCGAACGCAACATTAAAAACGTCCATGCCTGTCAGACGTCAGCAGCCCACTCTCCATGTGCCATTGAATTGACGTACGCTTTACACTCAAGGCAATCCCACAAATGTCCGCCACCACAGAAATCAAGAGATGGGGCAAGGCGGACTTGGATGCATTCCTCGGTAGCCTGCCCACGGAGGTAGACACGTCGACGCAGTACCCCGGCTCGTGCCTCTGCGGCGGAGTTCGATTCTACCTCGCGGGCGAGCCCCTCAAGAAGGTGTTTTGCTACTGCGATCATTGCCGCAAGAATTCGGGCGGGACTGGCCAGCAGGTGTGGATTCAACCTCGCCTCCCCATTCCCTTAGCGGGTATCTAACACACCGTCTTCTGGTTGCAGTACATCATATACCAGGCGGAGAATATGACGATTGACGATCCCAAGGGCTACAAGACCGTCTACACTATCCCGGGAGATACGGTAACGCTGTTCCCCAAGGAAAAGTACTTTTGCAGCCAGTGCGCATGCACCCTCATTGTGATGCCCCTCATGTTGGAGCGGAAGCTCGCCTTCGTTCCGACGGGCCTAATGAATCATGGGTAATTAAACTCTTCAAAATATTGTACCTTTCTTTGGTTTTAGGCACCGAGGGCTTAATACTAACTGGTTAATGGAATAGCCTGGACTACTTCAAGCCTGACTTCGAGTATTTTGCGGATAAGCGTCCGGCCTTTTTGGCTCCGATTCCTGGTGCCGGATCCTATAAGGTGCAGGCGGGAGAGCATGTACCTTTGGATGATACGTCGGTGCAGTCGTCCAAGTAGGGTTATTCTGGTGGCACCATAGTGGCGGGGAAAACGGTGTACTATATCGGACTTCTTGACCTGCCACTCCTATCAATTTGATGGCATCTCAAGGTTTCAGCATTCCTGTGCGGCCAGGCCTATGTTACACGATCATCTGGACTAGTGATAACGAGTAGTGTCAGCATCCCACAGTACACACACCTTGATAACAGTATTGGTAAATTTGGAGCAAGTGCTCCAGCATAAACAATTATAATTCGAGTAACATGAAGCAGAGGTGATGATATATAGTCGAGATTGGTCAAGACACACAGCAAGCTGTCGGCGGAGATCTGGGTTTCTTGATTCACAACGATACACCTGATTCCAAGTGCAGCGACTTTTGACAGCGCGTACCCTTTTACAATTGAACCAAATACAATTCGATCTACGCACTTGTCCCGATCACCATAACCCTGACGCCGTGCGTCCCCTCCTTTGGTATGGGCACGAAATAATCAGCCGCCATGTCAACAGCATCCCTGCCAGTGTCGTAGAGCTCAATATCCAGCCTCCGGAACACCGTTGCCAGGCCGATAAATAGCTCCGCCATGGCGAAGTTCATCCCTAGGCACATGCGCGGGCCCTTGCCGAAGGGCACCAGATACCGCGACAATGGCTTACCGGACGCCGTCTTTTGGTTCTCCAACCACCTCTCGGGGCGAAAGACATCGGGTTCAGGAAATATGTTGGGATCGCGGTGTTGTATATATGATGTCATGCTGAAAGGTACGTTGGGTGGGATCACGTACGATCCGTAGGTGATGGGGCCGTCGGGGCTGATGCGGGAGAGGCGCTGTGTGATGCCGAAGGCCAGTCGCAAAGCTATGGGAACAGAAAGACTCAGATTTCAATCTCTTTATTGAGGCCCATCAAGAAGTGGTGCCAAGATTTCCAAGAAATTGGAAGATACTCACATTCCTGAACGACTGCATTGAGAAAAGGAAGACTCTCCAGTTCGTGGAGGGGCGGCATAGGCTCATTGGCGCGTGGGATTCGAGTCTTCAACTCTTCGCGTAGTCTCTTGAAGACGCTAGGATTGTCCAGTATATGGAACGTAGCGAGCGCCAATGTGGTCTTGGTCGTGTCAATGCCCGCGCCTGTGATACTGGCCGCCTCATGCTTAAGGCGCTCGACGGACAGCTCCTCCGGCGGCAGATTCGACTGCAGGAGTTCGTGGAACACGGTACGATGTTGGACACCTTTATTCGAGGTGTTCTGCCCTGAAATGACCTTGATGATTTGGTCTTTGACTTCCTAGTGATGGGAGCCCACTGGTCAGAGAAACTGATTTATACTGCATCCCAATGACACTGTACTCACATTGTGAAACCGGAAGACGGGGACCATCAACGGGTTCAGAATCTGGGTGACCGACTCCGGGAGAGTTTGAAGCATCGTCAAAAGCCAGGGAAAATGGCCTGCCATATGGAGAGACATGGCCAGCTTCCTGATTGAGGTCGTGAATGGCGTGACAAAATCAGGGTAGTCTATGAAATTGTACGAGATGGCAAATGTGTAATAATTGATTGCATCCGACACGAATGCCGCATACGCCTCATTCATATTGACGGGCTTTACTTTGTCGCTATACTCGGTCGCCAATCGGTCGACCATCTTGTCGGCCATGGACTGCATTTGCGAGCTGAACCCTGCAACCTTTTGCTTCGCAAAGAAAGGCGAGATAGCGGAGCGGCGAAGGTGGTGATGGGCATGGTCGATGGTGTCAAAAGAGGACAAGTGTAGCCCGAACCGATATCGGAGCTTCTCGATCTTGCTGTACCGGGTTTTATTGTTGAAGAGAACCTCGTAAAAGTCTGGGTCGGCGATGTGGACTTCCCAAGGTGTGATTCGGACAATTGGACCTGCTCGGGGAGTCAGTATCTCGACTTTCAATCTCCACTACACCGCGAACAAGGCGTATTACCGTATTGACGATGCCATTCTTCGATCTGAAAGGTGAACTGCCCTCCCTTGAACACATCCAAGTACGTCTCATACCAACCAGTTGCTGCCGTCAGCTTAGACCCCGGGATATGCGCAATCGGGCTGAAATAGAGCCGGTATGTGATAAGACCAGTTACGTAGATCAAATAACCTAGGAGTAGGGCTAAAACAATGGGTTGGGGGCTGAGAATACCATTGGTATCGATGTCTTCGAGATCCATTGTGTAACGCCAGCTGGGTATCCCCCTAAACTGGTCGATGTGGCAGTCCAGTCAAAGGAGCTTTGGTCAAAGACATTGAATATTTGGACACAATGAAGTGATCTCAGGTGCAGTACGTATTGTTCTTCCGGTTGATATTGTTTATCTTGGTGGTCAGGGACCGGGGACTTTCCGCGAAGCTGACATGTCGGGCATTTCCGAGATGCAACACCGGGCCAGTCGGGGATGGGAATCCTCAGAAGTAAGCTGGGTACATCGGAAGCTTTCTCAATGTTCACTTCAATTTGCGATCGTATTCATTTCGAATAGCAAGAAAAGGGGACAAGGCGCCTTCAGTCGAAGATTCACCCAGAGCATACAGAGCTAACGCACCTTTCGACCAATTTCTCAACACCCCCAGTCCTATTTTCCTGCCCTCCACAGCCATCCAGTTAGAATGACGGATCTTCAGTGGTACCTCCATCCCTGGTCACTCTTGGTCTACCAGACCAGTCTGATCGTCTTCGCCGTGGGCTTCACGCGTCCGGGATCGTTGATTCGACTGGCCCTGTGGCCACTCGCTTTGTTTACGGTGTTTCGTTTTGTCGCCACAGCTCATGTCCTAAACAATGGCTTTCACATGAGCTTTGGTGCCTCAGACGCCTGGCTGACATTTCTTCAATACTGGGATGTCGTACTTCTAAGCAACTGGGACTTCGAGTACGGCGGCCCACAGCCCAAGGTCATGGAAAAGAGGGAGGCGAAGCCATGGCGTGAGCGCGCGACTTTCTGGAACCGCTTAGGCTTCGGAATATACGCCGCCTCTTCGTACCGCTGTAGCGGAACTCCCTTTGAGGTGCCGAATCTTGGACCATTTGACAAGAAGGACCCCAAATACGTGCCGTCGAAGGCCAAGTACATCCGCAACGCTGCCATCAGGGTGGTGGTTGTCTATCTGATCCTGGACGCCATGACTTCGTTCAATGATCCGACAGCCATGCGATCCGTCTTCGCTGACGAGAAGATTCCGCTTCTGCGGCGGCTGTCGCAGCTGACACTAGAGGAAGCTATCATGCGGACGTTTACCTCGTTTTCGTTCTGGCTCGTCAACTACCTGGTTCTTATACTCTTTTTCGACATCCCGGGTATCATATGTGTCGCGACCGGCCTGTCTGGCGTCGAGTGGTGGCGCCCGCCGTTCAACTCCATCTTCCAGGCCTTCACACTGCGCCGTTACTGGGGGTAAGTGGTTCATTCTCCCTCCAAAAGGGCACCAAGTCCATTTCTAGAGAAGTAGCACTAACGTTCGCCTCAGTGTCTTCTGGCACCAGTCCGTTCGAAAGCGCATCAACTCTCCAGCTAACTGGATTGCCAAAGACGTCCTTCGCCTGCCGCGGGGAACCCTTCTCGCACGCTATGCTGTCGTGATCCTCACCTTCACCATGTCCACCTTCCAGCATGCGACGGGTGACATAGCCTCGGGTATCCCAGTCTCTCGCACCGGGTCACCTTGGTTCTTCCTCGTACAGGCACTCGGCTTCGTCCTCGAGGACGTCTTCCAGTACGTTTGGAAGCAGGTGGCGCCGGCTTCGGCCCGTGACACGTGGTACACCAAGGTGTTTGGTTACGTCTGGGTTTTTGCGTGGATGTTTTGGTGTACGCCATTCTATGCATATCCGGTTTCGGCAAACAATCGGGGAGATCAGGACGCGATTCTTCCTTTCAGCGTTCTGAAGGCTGTCCTGGGCAAATAGAAGGGGCCTTGATGTTGAAGGTACACAATACTTCCATCAATAGCTTTGACACGCGGGCCATGTGTCAAAGAAAGGATGCGAAGATAAGCATTATCTTTAGGGCCCCTCAACCATAGGTTTTCTTGTTAGGGGCGTAGGAAGGATATCGGCAAAATATCCAGAGTTGGTGCCGATTTTCTAGAATGGTTTAGGATGCATTGGCCCGAATGCATTTATTGAATTTTGTCCATAGTCATGAATCGTAGAGACGAAGTTGTCATGTGTACTCAGAGAAAGCCCATTAATCGACTGATAAGTAATGCCGAGAGCAATAGGGGTAAGATCTGTCTATGAGAAACAATCTAAGAAGATGGTCAAGTATCTACAGTCGATGGGTTCGGGTTTTATAGCTTGATTGCCGGCGCTCGTTGAGAAGATGTAGCGATGACGCCGTTTTTGCGACTTTGCAGATCTTTGCGATTATGGAAGGAGACTGGGTCAAAAAAGACTTCGATGTATGCATCTATAAATACCTTGTCACAGATAATACGAGGCAAATCATGGTCGAAAGATCTCTCGACCTACCTCATGTCACAGGAAAGAACTTCTGGTAGTCTACAGATCCCATCCAATCCTCAAGGCAGCTGGATGGAAATTAAATAAGAGGCTCATTCGATTTCTCTTTTCTCTTTATGTTTTTGCTAAGCGACTGATGCCTCCTCTGAAAACTTACGCGTAAATTACAAAAAGTCTCTACAACCAGATCTAACATGGCCTGTGGGAGGCGTCATTGAGAAAGAGCAAAGCAATCAAAGTATCCCATCAGTTGGTAGATGACGTCAGTTCATTCGACTTCAGACTCTCTTTGATTCTCTTTATTTCGAAATTATGCATAGGTACTTTGATGAAACAATAGCAAGTCAGACCAAGTCAACACGTGGTTCGTCATCAATCCTTCTAAAAGCGCAATATAGACAATCATATTGAAGGTATGAAGGGGTTAATACCTATGTGAGGCTTTAGTACTAGATGCCGTAACGATGCATGTGGAAACGAGGAATACGGACAGGGAAAGTAATGCACCCAGAAATTAGCCCTTGACTTTAGTTCCATGTCAAAGAGATTCGATTAAGAGCTTCGAATCTGATGAATTTTTGGACCAGACCTTTCTGCTGGTCGGGGGTTTCTTTGGTTTTCGCTCTTAGTGTCTCGGGGCATTTCATTGTCAAAAAAGCCGCCTGTAAGCACAACGCATATGCGCGCCGACACGTTTAGGATTGGTAAGCTTATCATACACGATATGGAAATGTTTACTTTGCCAAACAACGGTACCCAGGCACATAGTATTAATCTCTGCAATCCAAAAGGCCTTTGGGCTGCTACACTAATAGGACATTGCTTCCGCACCTTGGCCAGAGACACTTTCATCGCTGATTTCAGACTGGATAGACCGCAACTCCTCATCCTGCTCCCGCGACTTGTATAGTCCTATCGAAAAAACACAGTCTCTGCATTGTATCCTAGCGCAGGTGGAAGCCTCAACGCAGGCCTCTTACGAGATCCGCAGATGGCGCAGAACAATGTCGTAGGCAGGGTCGATGGTGCCGACGCCTTAGAGCCAATTGCCATCATAGGCATGGCTTGTCGTTTTCCAGGAAGCGTCTCCACCCCGGAAAGCTTCTGGGAACTTCTCAACAACGCCAGAAAGGGCCACGGAGAGGTTCCCGAAGACCGTTTCAATGCTGAAGCATGGCGACATCCCAGTCACGAAAGAAAGGGAGCTGTAAGTGGAAGAAATGGATCGCTTCGGCGTTCTGCCTTTCAAAAACTGCGGTTACTGATAGGATGCATCTGTAGATCCAGCCTGACAGCGGTTTCTTCCTGGACGAGGACCCAGCTGTTCTTGATGCTCCCTTCTTCTCTATTACGGCCAAGGAGGCCGCCGGCATGGTAAATACCCTGCTCTTGACGCAGTCACTCGAATGATTATCTGACAAGGTGTCCTAGGACCCAATGCAAAGGAAACTGCTGGAAGTAGCCTATGAAGGGTTCGAAAACGGTATGCATTTCTCATTAGAGACGATAGAAGAGAAGAACACAGTTGCTGACAGTCGCGTTCTAGCCGGCATTCCCATGGAGAAACTGGCCGGTAGCGACACATCAGTTTACGTCGGTGTGATGACAAACGACTATGAAATGGTCTCCCAAACCGATATCTACAACCTCCCACATAATGCTGCTTCCGGAACTAGCCGGGCTATGTTGGCAAACCGCATTTCATGGTTCTTCGATCTGCATGGCGCTAGTCTCGCGTTGGACACTGCTTGTTCATCCAGTTTATACGCGTTCCATCTGGCTTGCCAATCTCTCCGGACAGGAGAGTCGCGACAGGTACGTTCAAGACCCCCGTATCCCAGCTTGCTTCCCAGAACCGGTCAACAAACAATAGGCACGGTATTCTATGTTGATGAATGATTTGTTGACCATTTGTACAGGCGTTGGTCGGTGGTGCCAATATGATCCTTCATCCAAACTTCATCTCTCAGCTATCTGCAATGCACATGTTGAGCCCTGACGGTATCAGCCACTCATTTGATGCCCGGGCGAACGGCTATGCACGAGGAGAAGCCATCACCACCATCGTTGTGAAGCGCCTAAAGGATGCTCTTGCCGACGGCGACACTATTCGAGCTGTGGTTAGGGGCACCGGCGTTAACCAGGACGGTCACACACCTGGGATCACGATGCCCAGCAGCGACGCGCAAGCCGCGCTGATTCGGTCTACCTATGCTGCCGCGGGGCTCTCGTACGACGACACGGGTTATTTTGAGGCCCATGGCACAGGAACACCCCTTGGAGTTAGTTCATCCCAATTTTTCTTGGTCACATCACATAACCTGAGAGAATCACTAACGAGGCTTCCCTCTGCATACAGGACCCTTTGGAGTTGAGCGCCGTTGGAGCCGTATTTGGCCCCTCGAGAAGAGGGACACGGACTCCCCTACACGTAGGCAGCGTTAAAACCAATATCGGCCATACCGAAGGTAGTGCCGGCCTAGCTGGCGTTGTGAAGGCGGTTTTGGCCGTGGAAAAAGGGTATATACCTGCCAACGCCGGTTTCGAGATATTAAACCCGAAGCTCCGACTCGATGAATGGGGTCTCGCATTGCCGCTCGAGACGATGCCATGGCCAGTCTCGGGTCTCCGCCGGGCAAGCATCAACTCGTTCGGTTTTGGGGGTGCCAACGCCCACGTCATCCTGGATGACGCTCATCACTATCTGGAGTCGCGCAACTTGGTTGGTAACCACCAGACGGCCGTGTCGGTCGACGGAGGGACATCTACTTCATCCGAAAGCGGAGACAGCGGAATCAGCGACGTGCGCAATCATCGGGACGTAGGTAAACAGCTCGGAAGCGTTTACGGACGCCCCAAGGTCCTCGCTCTCTCAGCGCACGACCAGGCCGGGATCAAGAGGCTTTCCAGTGCATACGCCCCGTTCGCGGCGAAGTCTCAGCACCGGGACGGCAGCTTTGTTCACGAAATGGCTTACACTCTGGCAGCCAGGCGCACCAAACACCCATTCCGCAGCTTCGCGGTCGCGTCGACTGTAGACGATCTCGCGAGCGGTGTTTCCGCGGCGCCGGCGACATTGAAACGCTCAGTAAAGAACGGAACGCTGGCGTTTGTGTTCACTGGGCAAGGTGCGCAATGGGCGACCATGGGGAGGGAGTTGCTTGATGTTCTTGCATTCAAGGAGAGCGTTCTCAGATCGCAGGGATACCTTGACGCACTCGGATGCAAGTGGAACGCAATCGAGCTACTGTGCGATGAGGATGGCTCCAGATTGGACATCCCCGAGTTCTGCCAGCCCATCTGCACCGTGTTGCAGGTTGCCCTGGTCGACTTACTTGGTCACTGGGGTTTGACAGCGAAAGGCACTGTTGGGCACTCAAGTGGTGAGATTGGTAAGAAGTATCCAACACTGGATGATAATACGACTTCAAGCTGACATGTGTGTACAAACAGCGGCTGCTTATGCTGCAGGCGGAATATCCCATGCCAGCGCCATTAAAATTGCCTACTTTCGCGGTCTTTACGTTGAGGAGATTCAGCGCCGTCTCGGAGGTCGCCGGGGCACCATGCTAGCTGCGGGCCTGACCGCCGACGAGGCGCAGTCAGTCGTAGAGGAGTTCTCTTCCCCTGAACAGATCGCTACGGTGGCCTGCATCAACAGTCCCTCGAGCGTAACCATCTCGGGCGATGAGGATGCTATCGGCAAGCTTGAGGCTGTGCTTCAGCAAAGGGGCAAGTTCGCGAGGAAGCTCCGCGTGAAGATGGCGTACCACTCGGCACACATGGAGGTCATCGCAGACGACTTTCTGGCATCAATGGGCGAGCTGGAACTGAAGGATCGATTCACAGCGCCAATGTTCTCTTCGGTTACGGAGGAGGTCTTGGCGAGCCCGTCACAGCTGAGCGCTGCCTACTGGGTCAAGAACATGGTCTCACCCGTACTTTTCAAGGGTGCCGTGGAGGCATTGCTCACTCACTCCACTCTTGGCGAGGGAGCCAACGCCGCACGAAGACAGAGGAAGGTCCCGGTGCGATGGACCGGTTTCGTTGAGATTGGCCCTGCGGGAACGCTCCAAGGGCCGCTAGACCAGATCATGAAGGCTGTCAATTCGAAGCTCTCATCGGACCTGACATACACTTCCATGCTCAAGAGAAAGAAGAACGCCATGATTACCTCGCTCGAGGCTGCGGGTCTACTATGGGCCACTGGCCATAATGTCGATCTGCTGAAGGTCAACGAAGACCCTGATCACCGGAGCGCCCGGTCTTTGGCCAACTTGCCGCCGTACCCATGGCAACACAGCAAACGCTTCTGGCACGAGACACCTGAGAGCCTCGCAGTCAGAAAGCAAAAGAGGCCCAGGAGGGATCTCCTAGGCATCGGGGTTCCTACTCAGAACCCCTTTGAGCCCAGGTGGCGAACCCCCTTGCGCTTGGAGGAGCAGCCGTGGATGGGTGGCCATGTCATTACTGGCACAATCCTGTACCCGGCTGCGGGCATGCTAATCATGGTCCTCGAAGCCGCCCTAGAAATTGCCGAGAATGACTCGAATAGAACAAAGAAGATTACGGGCGTCGAGTTAGGCCAGGTCAGCTTCGAGAGAGGATTGGTGGTCCCCAATGATGATGCCGTCGAGACTCACTTGAGCATGCGACCAGACGAAATGTTCCCTGAAAAGTATCACTGGACCATCTTTTCCATCCCATCTGGCGGGACCTGGCAGAAACACTCGTCCGGTACTGTCATCACTATCTACGAGGACACGGGTTCCAACATTGAGGACTGGCAAGCCCGGGCAGAGAGCTTCGAGGACATGAAGAAGCGTGCCTCTAGGAAGCTTGATGTCGCAGCCTTCTACGACCAGCTGAAGTCTATCGGCATGGACTACGGGCCCTTGTTCACCAATGTCGTTGACGCCACCATACTGCCGGGTGAGCAAACAGGTCTTGCGACTGTGTCCATCCCGGACACCAAGTCTACGATGCCACAGGGCGTCGAATTCCCGCACCATATCCACCCGGCAACGCTCGACGCAATCTTCCACCTCATCTTCATCGCCCTTTTTGAAGGATATCCCATGGACGAAGCATCCATTCCGGTGACGGTCGAAACCATCTTTATCGCGACGGACCAGCCTTCTGGTGCGGGATCCAAGTACCTCGGGTTCGCAAAGGCGAGGAAGACCAACTCTAGAGAGGCGTGTGGCGATATCATCATCTCGGATGAGAGCTGGTCGGGACCCAAGGTCGTCATGCGGAACATGGTGGTCCGCCAGGTATCATCCACTGATGATAAGTCTCAGAGCTCCTCGTCGCCCTTCTCTCAAACACCAAAGAGGGTCGGCCGACTTGAGTGGAAGGAAGACGTCGATGCGCTTGCGGGCAAGGTAGCATCACAGGTCCTCTGTGCAGGTGGATGTCAGGACCGTTTCACCGGTCTGAGCAACCCTGACTTGGCTGCGTACTTGGAACTTCTTACCTATAAAGAGGCGGATTTGAGGCTTCTTGTCCTTCATGCCGAGGAGAACCATGAACTGCAATCTTTGGCAACCATCTTCGCACCGCAAGAGGAGCGAGGCCTTCGCGCCGCCGACATCAAGTTTGCTGCGCCGTCTCAAGAGCTTGCAAGGCAATTGCTTTCCCAGCTTGCAGCGAGGCAATATCCGCTGCCCAATAGTTCCGATCTTATATACGTGCCATCAACTGCAGCCCTAGCAGAGGATTCGTCCGATCAACTTGCTGAGGACCTGGGTATGTTTGACATCGTCATCGGGGACAGTCGACAGTTGCTCGATGGTGATGGGGACATCGGGCTGTCTCACATCAAGTCCCTTCTACATCCCGGTGGTCGAGTCGCTTTAGTTGGAGACAAGGTGTCTGCCGCCGACTATCTAATTGGCGCCGGCTTCGCCCCGGTTGATATCGACTTCAAAAACGCAATCGTTTCCTCATCAAAGGTCCAGAAGAAGCTGGACATTTCCGAGATCAACCTGATTGTCCGGCTCTCGCCTTCGACGGCAGCTTTGAGAGTCCAGGAGGTCTTGAAACGGAAATTGGAGAGCTCAGGGGTCGCGGTCAAGAGCTGCCTCCTCTCCCAGGCCGCCACTTCTGGATCTGAGATCTTTATCTCCCTTCTGGAGTTCGATGAGCCTTGGACAATCAATCTAAATGCCCAAGACCTAGAAGAATTCCGATCCTTGGTTTTCGGCGCCAAGTACCTTCTATGGCTGACGAACGGCGGCATCGCCGACAGAAGTGAGGCGTCACTGGCCTTCTCACCTACCACCGGCTTGCTGCGCACTATTCGAACCGAGGTGCCGCAAATCGTGCTCCCACATCTAGATCTCTCTATGACTTCGGAACTCGGCCCTGAAGAACAGACAAACTTGGCATTGGAGGTATTGAGCCTTAGCAGGAAAGACCTATACAAAGGGAAGAATAACGAGATGGAGTTTCTCGAGTCTGGAGGCAGGCTTCTGATTCCTCGGGCCGTGGCAGACTTGCCCTCTGACCATGAACTGGCGTTGCGTTCTGGTCAGCTGAAGTCGGTTCCAGGCGGATTGTGGGCGGCTGGCGAGCCTGGGGACTCAACTCCTTTGAAGTTTGACGTCGCTGGGTCCGGTGTCTGGATCGCGGACACAACCCAGAGTGAACCTCTCAACAACGAGGGGATTGAGATCCAGACCAGCCACATATGCATCAACGGCTCTGACCTTACTCGATCATCAGGCCAATTTGGTACCACAATGGCGACGGAGGCTCTGGGACGTGTGGTCCGTCTTGGTTCCGAGGTCCCGAACCTCAAAATTGGTGATGAAGTCGTAGTCCTGGTTGATGAAAGCGCATTCAAGACACATATCAGACAGCACTTCAGCCTGGTCCAGAAGATTCCGGATGATGTCAAGTCTGAGCTCGCCGTTTCTCTACCGTTGAGCTTCATGACGGCCTACCACGCCATCGTTGAAGTTGGTCGTCTTGCAGCAGGCGAGACCGTTCTGATACACGCCGTGCATGATGCCGTTGGACTTGCTGCCCTTCAGATTGCGACACAGCTAGGTGCGGCAGCGGTGTTTATCACAGCCAATAACGATGAGACGGCATCGGAGCTATTGACCGAGTACAACATTCCCCAGAGCCATATCATCCGAGCAGAGGACGGTGACACCGTCTCAACGACCGCCATGAAGCTAACTTCCGGGCACGGCGTCGACATTGTCATCAGCGCTGCGTCGGGCACATCATTGTACTCAGCCACGAAGACGGTTGCTTCCTGGGGCCGGTTCGTGCGCATCGGCACCGATAGGGCTCGTCCCCAGGACATTAGCGCCGCTGTATTCGAGCGCAACGCCTCCATCTCGTCTGTCGATGTCAGACAGCTCCCCCGTGAGAGGCGCGCCCGGCTGCTCGCCATGGCGTTCGGATTCTTGCGGTCCGGACTTGTGAAAGAACGGTCTCTTGTGACTACTGTACGCGCCGTGAAAGACCTGAGCGACATCTTATCCTCAGCTACCGTCGAGCAGGGCAACATTGTCATCGAGCTTGGGGAAAAAGCCGTGGTGCCGGTTTTACCGCGACCGCCGGCTCCGCCCCAATTGGATGCCGACGCAAGTTACCTCATCTCCGGTGGCCTAGGTGCTCTCGGCCTAACTATCGCGAAGAACATGGCTCTTCATGGCGCTCGGCGCTTGGTCCTTCTATCGCGATCTGGCGTCGTGAACGCTAGGCAAGAAGACGCCATCCAGGACATCCGCGATCTCGGCTGCGAGGTTGACACTCCCAAATGCGACGTCACAATACACTCAGAAGTTGAAGATGCGATACGAAGATGTGAAACGAGCGGACGAAGGCTTCGAGGCGTGATCCAATGCGCCATGGTCCTTCAAGACTCCATCTTGCAGAATATGACCATCGAGAAATGGAACACCGCGACGCGTCCTAAGATTGTGGGGACGTGGAATCTCCACTCCACGGTGCCCACAGACCTCGACTTCTTCATTCTTCTGTCCTCCATGTCCGGCATCATCGGTAACAGCGGACAGGCAAATTACTGCGCGGGCAACGCGTACGAGGATGCCATCGCGCTTCACCGTCGGTCTCTGGGGCTAGCGGCGACGACGTTGAACGTTGGGCTGGTGACGGACGCGAGCCATTTCAATGCCACGTCTACGGCCGACGATTACCTCAGAAAATACGGCCACTGGGAGTCGGCGAGGGTGACCGACGACGAGATGCAGGCCGTCATCGAAGCCGTCCTCCGCCAGAGTGCCAGGGATCTGCCGGAGCAGCTCCTCGTCGGCATCACGGACGATGTGAAGCGCGACGGTCGCGCAGCGTGGCCCCAAGACCGCAAGTTTGAGCACCGCATCGCGCGAACTGGGTCGTCTGCGGCTAGCGCAGACCCTAACGGCGCGAACGCGGAGAGACTCGGAGACGAGTTGAGCCGGGCAAAGACGTTGAAAGAGGCTGTTGTTGTGGTTCTCAGCGCTCTCAAGGCGAACCTCGCGGCGGCCATGACGGCCAGTCCAGACGATATCGATGAGGAGAGGCCGCTGTATAGCTTTGGTGTTGACTCGCTCAAGGCGGTCGAGGTGCGCAATTGGATCTTCAAGGAGCTACGATGCGACGTGTCTGTGTTTGATATTCTGAGCCCGAGCCCGCTCGCGAAGTTGGGGCCAAGGATCGTGGCTAGGAGCGCGCTAACGCCACCCGAGATTGCAAGTCAGGCGTTAGCGGAGGCATAATCCATGTAAGTAGGGGCTGTCAAAAGGATGGGGCAATGTGATCATGATTTTTTGTCTTTTGTTCAAGTAGGGTTCTGATAGGGAGTAAGGTCTTTGTTCCAATTGATAAATGCACTGATGTATCTCACCACTATAGGGCAAGTAACTATCGAGATACAATATAATGGATTGCTCTGTATCTCAGAGAAGAGCGATAGGATTGAATATGTATTTACTCTGCGATCCTAGTTCGAAGAGACCTTCTAAAATCCGTTTTGGATGAATAGAATAGATAGATTTTGGCAGTGCGCCGGCGTTATCCCGTAAGGTCAGGTGACCAGCGTATAGGTTTCAACTAATACAACATGGTATGATATTAAAAAGCAGGGGAGTTCTTTCTATATGCATACTAATATATCTGTAATTGTGTAGACTTTTCCCCATATCTTGTATGTTGCCGACTAATCCTCGAGGGGCGGGGGCGCAGACGTTAGACGGCAACTTCAGAAAGAAAAACGCTTCTATCAATGTTCGCTGTATAAGATCAACAATACAAATACAAGTTGGACTTTTGCTTTGATCATCACAATCACCACTTGATCGACATCTTCCCTCGCAGGCGCTCGACCCGCTCCATGACTCCTCTTAACATCCCGAGAGTCGCGCTGCACTGCATCTCTTTCATATGTCCTCCAGTAGTATTTTGGAGGTCTGTTAACATCCCAACCAGTATCCTCAAGCGGTGGCAAACAAGCCGCTTCAGAAACGTCAACTTCAAGTCTTCGTCTAAGACCTCGTAGTCGCCTATCCGCAACTCTGTCGTGTGTATCAATGACTGTTTGCGAGAGGGCGCCGCCATCGTCGCCCCCGGCGCTGGTATGTAAAGCTTTCCCAGTCCGACTCCGCTCGCGGAGGGCTGGCTGCGGTAAGTGCTCTGATACGTCACGCCGATATTGCCATCCCCGGCGGTATTCTTGTTCGGAGCACTTGACCCTCCTCGGATTGAGCTTTGATGATCTACGACAGCCACATTGGGCTTGACTTTCTCGATGAAGCAATCTAATAGCCGGGTCGCCTGGTCCATGATGATGGAAAGTAGTAATAAGCTGCTGTCGTTTGCTAGGCAATGTGGGCAGTTAAGGAGTCCCTTTGTGAGCGCCTGCATATTCCGGTCAATTTGTAGAATCGTGTCGAGATTCGGGGTGACCGAGGAGTTGGTGAGGCTATTGAGACCAGCAAGCTGTTGGCTGAGACAGCGGTAACAGTCGTTGCTGCACGTAAGAGAGGATGAGGTTAATGCCGATGTGGGAACAGGGGGAGCTTGTGTGTGAAAGTGCATTAGTGTTTCTTCTGGGCCAAATATGTCGGACACAGCTGCCACCGCCGCAGCCGCGCTACTTTCAGACAAATTTATGGTAGAAGTCGAAGGGCGTTTAGTCGTGCCAGTAAGAGCTTCACTTCCAAACTGCTCGTGTTGGTCCACTGGGGTATTGTAATGACTTGGTTCGGTAGCCCAGTTCTGGAGATCCTCAAACGTCGTCTCGGTCAAACTGATGGCGGCGAGGGGCTCCGAAGACGCCGGGTCAGTCGTGAACAGTGTGTCCATCACCACGTCAAACTGATGATTGCTGTCTATCACTGGCTGATGCAAGGCGCTAGGGATCACTATCGTGCTAGCCCCGTCATCGTTAACTCCGGACATGGCGTCGAGGAAGGCATCTGTGAAGGGCGAAATTGTCTCGTGGAAAGCTGGGGTTGGAACTTTCTGCGAAGGGATAGACGCTGCTGGTCCACCATGGCTTTGTCCCATATTCGCAACCTCGGCTTCGTGATCTTCATCTTGGCCGCCTCCTCTCGCACCTGCGACACCCGAAGATGTTACTGCTGACGATGGCGGAGGCGGCGGCGGTTGCCGTTGCTGACGGGGTTGCTGCTGCTGTTGTTGAGTCGAGTCCTCTAGCTGATTGGAGGAATGCTTGCGAGGCCGGCCGAGCCGGCGGATCGGAGAGTACACGCACGGGAGACCGAGTCGGGCACACCGTCGACACGCCGGCTTTTCCTGAGAGCACTTGAGCTTCGTATCCTGACAGCGGTCACAAGAGTTGCGGAGCCTAAATTGCCTGTTCGGGTGGTTCCCCGCCTGGTCTCGGCTTCCCTGGCCCTCTGTGACAGGGGCTGGACTAGCTTCCCCAGGCTGTATTTCGGTATTGCTCATGTCGTATACGAGGTTATCAAGGTAATATGTATCTTCGACTGGTTGAAGTTGCCCGTTTCCACCCTTTGTTGGATGGTCCGGCATCCGTCCCAACCATAGGAAGGCGAGCTAAAACTCGTCACCCAAATATGAGGCAGACAAGATTTGGCACCTTCACTTTTATATCTGCTAATCATCCCACAGGCATTCACTAGAATACTAGGCAGCCGGACTCCTTCGTCTGCAGAGATGTGGCGCTGTGTAAGCGCTTTACTTGATGGAGGTACATCTTCTGGGCTTATGTCTGTTGATAGCGTGGTTCCTCCGTGGGCGCACATCACGCCGTGGACGCGCACCTTACGGAGTAGTCAGTCCAATTAGATGCAAGAGATCCAGCTTGTTCCACTTAAAGGATTTGCTCGTTGACCGAGATACAAGTCCGGCTTCCCGTCTCTCACACTCACAAATGTCTCCCTCATAGTTTTCCTAAAGAATGTGCACTTTCAATTTCTCATCCTAAGACGACAATGACTTGACGGAGGTAACCTAACCGGCATTACCCCGCGTATGGTTAAGAAATTCTCAAGTAGGTTGAGGGCTCCAGTCCGGCCCCCTGTCCGACCCTTTGACATCCAGCATGAAGACACCAGACCCCTGTCAATTCATGTACATGTAGGCACAATCCCACAATGCAACTCACAACTCTAGTGATACAACCCGAATTTGAAAACCATGAACGAAATGTTCGACGCAAGAAAATGCGCAGCCATGGAAGCACCAAGCAAGGTTCGACTGAATGCTTTGGACATGACATAGGGCGTGGGGGGTGGCTTTACGTCTGTCAGATCTAGCCTACATGATTCGGCTCGGCCGCGCCCGCCACGGGCGAGTTGATAAGTACTTTGGTCCAATCGGCCCATTACGCCGCGGTATCGCATAGAATACATGTAATATGCCCATCAGCCACTGACTCAAAAAAGGCAGTTGTCAAACAAGCATGACAGGCCCGGGTGGTTGATCGGGTCTTTTTCCACTGTCACGGATCGACGGATCACAAGTTCTTCCTTCTAAGACTACATCAATAGGCCCTCTTGTGAACAGAGTTTTGTTAGCAGAGTCAAGACTGAATTACACGGTTAGCTAGAGAGATCCAAGAGAGACAACATACATCTTCAGAATGGTGGCAAACAAGTCATTGATCTTCAAGAAGGTCCACGAGACACCCACGGTAGCGGGACAGGATATCGCTGTGGAGAGCAGAGACTTTGATCTTGACCAGGTAAGTATGCACACACGCAACGGATATCAGTCGTCTTTCATTGACAGCTTGGCCATTGGAGTACAATTATGGCGTTTTGCTAACACATTGATTTAGGAATTGCTGGGGGGTTCCATCTTGGTACAAGTTCTGTATGTCTCATTTGACCCGTACATGAAGGGTCGCATGGTTGAGAAGCCGGTTATGGGCCCTTACAAGCTCAATGAGCCCATCCCGAACACAGCCCTCGCCAAAATCCTTCAATCCAAAAACGAAGGATTCCCGCAAGGCGCCATAGTCAGGGGGGAATTCCCAATCAGCCAGTACGCCGTCGCCACCGCCGAGGACTTGCAAGCCGGATGGGCCCATCTGATCGAGAACCCTCTCAACTTACCGCTCGACACATTCCTTGCTGCCCTGGGGATGCCCGGACTCGCCGCCTACGCCTCTCTCTACGAGATAGGCAAGCCCAAAAAAGGCGAGACCTTATACGTCTCCGCTGCAGCCGGCGCCGTGGGCCACGTAGTTGGGCAGATCGCCAAGCGCGAGGGTCTACGTGTCATTGGCTCCGTTGGCGCCGACGAAAAGGTCGACTATCTCGTCCGTGAGCTCGGCTTCGACGCTGTCTTCAACTACAAGAAGGAGACAGTCGACGAGGGCCTCGCCCGTCTTGCACCTGACGGGATCGACATCTTTTACGACAACGTCGGCGGTGAGACGCTAGATGCGGCTCTACTGAAGATGAACCCGTATGGACGAATCATCGCCTGCGGAGCCATCAGTCAGTACACGCGTGTTCAAGGCCCTTACACGGGCTATGGAGTTACCAATATCTTCAACATCACCGTGAAGCGAGTCACCATGGCTGGTTACATCGTGACTGACCCCAACATTGGTCCCAAGTATGGCGCGGAGCATATGCAGAACGTTTCAAAGTGGATTCATGATGGTAGCTTCACGTCGAAGTCGACTGTCGTGGACGGCGTGGATCAAGCAGCCGATGGATTTGTGGGCATGTTTTATGGCAGGAACACAGGAAAGGCTGTTCTCAAGATCTAGAATACTGCCCTATGATATCGAATACAACTTGTGATTCTACTTGGTTGTGACACAACCTTCTGCTATGTTTTCAAAATGCTGTCGCGAGGAGTCCTAGTAATGCCTTTGCAACGCACGGTCTTGGACAGGTTCCTTGTGCTCATTTAGCTACAAATGAACGAAAGAAAGAATAAGGGAGCCTGCAATTGAGATGAGGTCAAGGGGTCTATCGAGAAAAGGATTCAGAAATGGGCGGTCGAGATAGCCCGTTTGACTTCGCTCTATGGCGACAGGGACTTTCTCGATTCGTCTAGGTGTGGTGGGAGTTCCAAGCCGCCGAATCCTTCAAATCCATCCTTCTGACTAGATAGCTGCCATCCCACCATTCAAAGTGCAAACCTTAAAGACACCCAAAAAGCCCCCGAAGAGGTAAGCATTTAAGTATCCGAAACTCCCAAGCACCCAGAATAATTGTTCAGTGGCAATCAGCAGCCAATAGTTGATCTGTATAATCCAACATGCCGTGCCGAATCCTTTGCCTCCATGGCATGGGCATCAACAGCCAGATATTTGCCTCGCAGACAGGTGAGTCATTTTCATGCTGTCTTATCTCGCGCTATCAGCACTACTGACTCAACTCACAGAATCCTTTCGGAGTTTGCTGCCATCGGACTACGACTTCACATTTGTCGATGGTCCGACCACTTGTAAGCCAGAGGCGGATATAGCCAAGGTGTATCCGGGCCCGTACCTTTGCTGGTATAGAACGCCGACTACTGAGTCGGTGACCGCGGCCCACCGTCACGTCAAGTCCATCATGGCTGAAAAGGGCCCTTTTGATGGAATCATGGGGTTCAGCCAGGTAGGTTTCACCGGGAGCGGTTCATCCTTCTCATATCGGGCTCGGGGTCTAACAAACTTGACCGCAAGGGCGCTGCAGTCGCGGTGTCGATGATCTTGCGCCACCAGCTTGAAACCTCGTCAATACCACCCCTCTTCAAGTTTGCCATTCTCATCGGCTCCCCTTTACCCTTCTCACACAGCCTGATGTATGGGATTGACACGCGGGATTACTTTGGCGTCTCTTGCAATGTGGACTGTAGCATTCTTGCTCGGTACAATCGTCCTAACAAGGTCCCTACGTATCTTATTACCCCAGACAGGTACCTCAAAGATGACGACGATGAGGACTTCCACAGAACCGAAGAGGCATGTCAACAGCCGACCGCAGCGATGTTCTATCAAATGTTCCATTCAACATCGGATGAAGTCAGAATGGACATTCCTACTGTTCACATATTTGGCCGGCGTGATCCGTGGTACCTTCATAGTAAAGATGTGCTAGAGCTGGCATGTGCTGAACGGGCTTCGGTGTTGGAGCATTGTTATGGCCATGAAGTTCCGCGACACTTGAGTGAAGAAATTTGCGACTTGATTGAGTCGGCGGTTGCCTTAGTGGAGGTTTAGTGAAAGAAATTGGAACTATTTCTAAGTCTACCTACTCCAGACTTAGAGTGTCGAGTCTCGCAGCGATCCTTGATCACTCATTGAATTCCAGAGGAAACATATGTAACTACCTTATTGAATGTACACCATTGTAACGACATGATAATCCGAATATTTTATTCATGTGTGAAACAAGATGATTGTCATTGAAACTATCATAAGAAATCTGTATTTACTCGTTTACTTAGTACCGTCAATTGGTCTCGCCATTGCTCGTTCCGTGCGCAACACCCACATACTCATCTACCTTTCCAGCCAAAACATTCTTGATAAAGTCCACCTGCATCTTAACCAGGTCTGGGAACTCTGGACCGCTGAGTACATTAAGATGTCCTTTGCCAACAGATACGTGCGCCTTTTTCGGGCCTGGAAACGTGCCGAACAGATCAAATTGCTGATCTGGGGGCGAGATCTGATCCAGCTCGGGAATGACCATGAGAACGGGCGTTTGGTACATGTACTTCATTATACCATGGGGCTGCCACATAATGAGTTTGTAGTACGACTGAAGCGTCGTTCTGTTCTCGTGGCGACTGGCGCCGTACTTTTTGGCGTTGACCATGTAATCAAACTCCTCCTTGTCGGCGCCAATACCCAGGCCGGCGGGGTTGACGCCGTCCTCGGTCAGCACAGGCAAAAAGACTGGCGGGTTGCCGGCGGCGCGGGACTCGCGGTCGGCCATGCTGCGTGCGAGAACGCGGGGGAACTTTTGCGGCGTGAGTTCAAAGTCCAGTAGTGGGCAGATGGAAACGACCATGCGTGCGCGCTTGTCGAGGGCGCCAGCACAGAGTGCGACGCAGCCGGCAAAGGACTGGCCCCAGAAGAAGATCTGCTCCGGATCGACTTCGGGAAGGCCGCGGAGGTAGGTCAGCGCATCTGAGTAATCTGAGACCTGCTTCATCGGGTCGATCTCGTTCCGGGGCTGACCATCGCTGAGGCCTAGGCTGCGTGGGTCGTAAATGAGTGCTGAAATTCCGGCAAGCTGGAACTGTTCGGCCACCTCTGGCACGAACATCTCCTTCACGCAGTTAAACTAGGCAGGGGCTGAATGTCAACCTGGGGAAAGCCTTCGAAAATCGATCAGGGAATTCCATCATGAGATTCTTACCCCGGGCGTAATGATGGCTGCAGGACCACGGCCAGGAGCGGGATAGAAGCAGCCCCTAAGGGTCAGCCCGTCCACGGTCTGGAATTCCACGTCGCGGAAGAAGGTACTCATTATTGCAGTTGAGACGCAGGATTCGACGGAAGAGAACTTGTTTGCTGGGGCTATCTAGTGACCGAGATGGCAAAATTCACGAATTACAAGCGCATTAGGCGTTCCTTATCAGACAGTTGACCTTGTAATGGGCGAGTTCAATGCAACAACTGAAAGGTCTACGGCGTAGGATAAACTGCCCGAAGTCTTCCACTTGCACCGGCCACTTTCAAGACCAACAGTGTTGATACCCAGCTCAAGAACCGGCTCACCCAATCAGCATGTCAGATTATTCCCTGTCAGAATATCCCCGAGTTGTGGGCATGCCATAGCAAGGCTGATGATTAGTGGCGTGCTATGGGCGGATGGGAGACCCATCCAACTGATGATGAGTGTCTGCCACGATGACCAAACATGGAAACCATCCGAGGCACTCCCGAACTCCATAAAATGTCAAAATACATGTAAGTCATCGGTGAATGTTTTTGAAACCATTATCGGAAGCACTGGTATCACTTCAGAACGGCCAGGACACTCTCAAGGCCCTCTCTTGTTCAAAGAGAAGTTCGTGACGTGGCTCTATTACCTTCTTTCTCGTTCCTGCTCCTTCGAGATTCAGTACATACCGACTGATTGCCCGCTTTGAATAACCAAGGAACCAGGATCTCACGACCATTGTCTATAGACTGTCGATGTTATCTACCTTACTAAAAGGCTTCTCTACCCTATTCCCTCTTCAAACAGCTAGGCCTAGCCCAGACCTAGACAACTGCAGTCAAGATGACGATCAACGACGGGAGAAACGGTGCGTACACGATTCCGAACAACAACTATCCGAGCAACGGTACCAACGGCGCCACTTACACCGATGGAACCAACGGGATCAACGATACCAACGGCTATAATGGCAGCAGCGTAAACGGCCCCACCAATGGCCCACCTCAAGCCCATGAGCCGATCGCCGTCATCGGCATGGGATGCCGTCTGCCGGGCGAAGTCGACAACCCGCACGCACTGACGCAGCTCCTGAAGCGCGGAGGCGTCGCCCGTAACGAGCCGCCCGAATCTCGCTTCAGCTTGGACGGCCACCATGACGGATCCAAGAAGCCCAAAACGATGAGGTCTCCGGGCGGCATGTTCCTAGAGAACATTGACCCACGTGAGTTCGACGCCGGCTTCTTCCAGGTTCCCCGGCTCGATGCCATCGCAATGGACCCGCAGCAGAGACAGCTCCTCGAGGTCGTATACGAGTGTCTGGAGAATTCAGGTGTGACGTTGCAAGAGCTGCAAGGGGCCCAGGTTGGGTGCTTCGTCGGATCATACGCCGTCGGTACGTTCTTTTCTCGTCTGATTTCGTTCAGGCCAGACCTTTGCCCTGGGTGCTATTATGGGATGAACCTTGGCTTACAGCAACACAAAATTTGCAGACTACGCCGACATGCAGGCCCGCGATCCCGAAGACCGCGCTCCTTCTGTCACAATTGGCGTTGGTCGGGCTATTCTAAGCAATAGGATCAGTCATTTTCTGAACATCAAGGGTCCCAGGTAAGCGTATCCATCCGTCTTACCCGGCGGATCCCCACGGATCCTGCAGCCACATCTGACACCTGTCTCGGTAGTATGACAATAGATACAGCCTGTTCGGGCAGCCTGGTAGCTCTTGATGTGGCATGTCGCTATCTACGTACCCGGGAGATGGACGGAGCAATTGTCGCCGGCTGCAACTTGTACCTGAGGTGAGCATTAGAACGAGTTTCCCTTCTCGGCCGTCGTCTTCTTAATCAGGAAACACTGTCTGACTCTGGAGGGGTGAGTCTAGCCCGGAACACAACATGGATGTTGGCCCAATGAAGGGAGCCTCGAGTTTATCTGGAAAATGCCACACCTTTGACGTCAAGGCGGACGGTTACATCAAGGGTGAGGCAGTCAACGCCGTAATGGTGAAACGCCTCTCGGACGCCCTCCGTGACGGTGACCCTATTCGCGCCGTGATACTCGGCACCGCTACTAATAGTGACGGCAACACTCCCGGTATCGCCAGCCCCAGCTCAGAGGCACAAGCGGCGGCCATCCGTTCGGCTTATGCTAACGCTGGAATCACGAATTTTAACGAAACCACGTATCTCGAGTGCCATGGCACTGGCACACAGGCAGGCGATCCGACCGAGGTCAGTGGTATCGCCTCAGTGTTTGCGCCGTCGCGTAGTCCCGATCAGCCCTTGATAATCGGCTCCGTGAGTTCATCCTCTCCACTGCTGGTAAAATGACACAAGTTGACCGCAACTAACACCTACCTAGATCAAGAGCAACATTGGTCACTCCGAGCCGGCAGCAGGCATCTCAGGCCTGATCAAGACCATCCTGTCTCTCGAGACTGGCACCATTTTCGGCAACCCTACCTTCGTGACTCCCAACCCCAAGATCGACTTTAAGGGCCAGAAGGTGTTTGCCACACGCACTAGCATGCCCTGGCCGACAGGGGCACGCAAGCGGGCGTCTGTAAACTCGTTCGGATATGGCGGTTCCAACGCTCACGTCGTCCTCGAGTCGGCAGATCAATATCTACAGAATAAACAGACCTCCTTCCACGTCTCTTCACACCTCGCTGAGGAGGCTGATCTCTTCGGTGACGACAATGATGCTTCCTCCACGGCATCAGTCGCAAAGAAGCCCCAGCTGCTTGTCTTCTCGGCCAATAACGAGTTTTCGCTCCGCGGCTACGTGAAGCTGCTGCGCAAGCACCTTTTGAACCCGAGTGTCAAAGCCGACTTGCGAGACCTGTCTTTCACACTCTCGAGCAAGCGCAGCGCGCACTTCAATCGGGGATTCTTGCTAGCGGATAAGGCGGTGATAGCCGAGGACTCTCTCGTCCTGGGGAAGAAGAGCCCGGAAGCTCCAAAGATCGGCTTTGTTTTCACCGGCCAGGGCGCTCAATGGTCGCAGATGGGAAAGGCTCTTGTCGATGCCTTCCCTACCGCCAGAGACTTGCTGAAGCATCTGGATACTGTCCTCAAGACCGCTCTTGTCCCTCCAACGTGGTCTTTGCTCGGTATTTGCTCCTCATCCCTGACGCATTCTTGATCCTAATTACTCACATCAATGCAGATGAACTGGTAGAGCCGCGCAGTCCTGGTCTCCTTCGCCAGCCCGAGTTTTCCCAGCCACTCTGCACAGCGCTTCAGCTCGCCATCCTGAGCGTGCTGGAAGTCTGGGGTATCGCTCCGCACAGCGTGGTCGGTCACTCATCGGGCGAAATCGCCGCTGCATATGCTGCGGGCTATCTGTCCAAGGAAGACGCGATTAAGGTCGCTTACTACCGCGGCCTAGCTGCCAAGCAGCTCGCCAACGTCGTAGATGGCACCAAGAACGTAGGCATGCTCGCGGTTGGGCTGGGCGCTGAAGCCGTAATGCCCTTCTTGGAACCCTACGCTGGCCTAGTGCACATTGCCTGCTTTAACAGCCCCAGCAGCGTCACCTTGTCTGGCAAGGTGGACAAGCTCGAGGAGGTCATGGCCTCCCTTGTAGCAGAATCGCATTTTGCCCGCCTGCTGCAGGTGAACCTGGCATACCACTCGCCTTTCATGCTGGAAGTGAGCAGTCTGTACGAGGCTCTGCTTCGCCAGGACTTTGGCGCGTGCAAGAAGGACAGGAAACATGACAACGTCCGGATGTTCTCATCCGTGTCTGGCAAAGAGATGCGCCACGCTGCTGATGCGGCGTACTGGAAGAGCAATATGAGCTCTGCGGTACGATTTGAACAAGCTACCAAGACCATGCTCGCGGATGACAACCGTCCGGACTTCCTCATCGAGATCGGCCCTAGCGGTGCGCTTTCAGGTCCTGTGGCCCAGGTGAAAAAGGCTGTCCTCGGAGATGGCGCCGAAGTCCAGTATATTGCGGCCTGGTCTCGTGGCCCCGCCGCGCTCAAGTCGCTCTACGAGGTGGCCGGCAAGCTCTTCATCAGCGGCGGAGAGGTCAACTTAGCCAACGTGAACAAGACTGAGACTTGGAAACCGAGAACCATTATCGACCTGCCCAACTACTCATGGGACCACTCTACGCAGTACTGGTACGAAAGCGACGCTAGCAAGGACTGGCGATACCGTCTTTTCCCGCACCATGACCTCTTGGGCAGCAAGATCCTGGGTACTTCCTGGCAGGCGCCGTCTTTCAAGAAGTCTCTCAAGCTGGCAGACCTGCCTTGGCTTCGGGACCACAAGATGGGCCCGGAGATTGTCTTCCCCGCGGCTGGCTTCATCGCCATGGCTATGGAGGCTATCCGCCAGAACACCGAAGCGCTGCGTACTTTGGAGACTAAGGTTCTCCCTACAGCATACCATTACAAGCTTCGAGACATCAATTTCATCCGCGCCCTTGTGCTGGACGACTCAGACGAAGCTACCAAGGTCATGCTCGCACTTCACCCGCGCACGGGAGCCAAAGATTCCTGGTACGAATTCAAAATCAGCTCTCAGGTAGGGGACGCCTGGCTCGAGAACTGCCGTGGCCTAGTCAGAATCCAGGAGAGCACCCCCGAAAATTTGACTGCAGCCGAGGGCACTGTCAAGCCGTTGGTAGACCCCGTCCCCGGCGCTCTATGGTACAAGGCCATGCACGATACAGGCTACAACTTTGGTCCGGTTTTCCAGAAACATCTTGAGATCGAGTCCATCGCCGGTTCGCGCGAGTCTCGGTCTCTCGTGGATTTGAGTCCTCCCGCCTCGGAGCACCCGCAGTCGTGGTATCCGATGCACCCCGCCGCCATTGATGGATCATTCCAGTCTTGTGCCCCTTCTCTGTGGGCCGGTGATAGGCCCGGGATCAGTGCCGTATTGGTCCCTGCCATCATTGATGAGCTGACCATTTTCCCAGCGGAGAGCGTTTCTGAAAAAGGTATCTCCACGACGAGCTCTGAGTACGTAGGCCTTGGCCTGCCCGAAAGTACCAAGAGTTACAAGTCCAACGCAGTCGTTCTTGACTCTGAGACTGGAGATTTGCGTTTCAAGCTCACTGGCCTAAGATATCACCAACTGGATACACAGGAGGATCCATACTCGTCACACACGTACAGTCGCATCTCATGGAAGCCAGATGTGACGTTCCTTACTGAAGACACCGTGGCGGCCATCGCCGCAGCAGAAGATCCCCTCAACGAATTCATCGACTTGACTGCTCACAAGTTCCCGAATCTCAGTGTGCTTGAGGCCAGCATGATACCCTCCGAGGCCGGTAGTGTATGGCTTGAGGGTAGCAAAGCCGACCCTGTGGTGAGGTCTGCTTGTCGCAGCTTCCAGTTCTCTTCTCACGATGCTTCTGCTGTCGTGAACGCTGAGGAGACGTACGGCAGCAAGTCAGGTGTGGCCTACGCCGTCCTCGACGTTGCAGCTGACCCGGAAAAATTGCAGACCCCTGACAAAACCTTTGATCTTGTCATTATCAGAGCGGCTGATGAATCATCGGAGTCGCAAGATAATGTGGTACGGAACGCACGCACGCTGGTATCGGACGGCGGCCACGTCGTAATCCAGTCCATCGGAGCTGACGTGCCGGAAATCTCGTCATCCTCTGGTTTCTGTTCATCTTTCAGCATCCCTTCTGGCGATGGCAACACTATTCACATTCTCGTCGCTGCTTCAGAGGCCGTGTCCAAAAAGCAAGGCATTGAGCTTATACACTTCTCTGACCCAACAGACGTGACCGCACAAGTTGTCTCAGATCTATCAAAGTTCGGATGGCAGATCACGGATACCGAACATACCCAAGACGACCACAGAACTATTCTGGTACTAAGTGATCTCTCCGCCCCTGTCCTGCCGACTATTACAGAAGCCCAGTGGCAGCTTCTCAAGAACACGTTGGTATCAGGCAACCAAGTATTGTGGGTGACCTCGGGCTCTCAGCTAAACGTCACAAGCCCCGACAGGGCCATGATCCACGGTCTGGGTCGTACAGTTCGCAACGAGGATCCTTCCATCAGTATCACAACGTTGGATGTTGAGTCAGCCACGGGTCCGAAGACCGTCTCTGCCATAAATGACATCCTTGAGCACCTCGGCAGGGCTGTTCATCGGAGACAAACGACGAGTATTGAAAACGAGTTTGTCGAGCGCCAGGGAGTCATTCATATCAGCAGAGTGCAGCCCAATGAGGCTGTTAACGTTGTTGAGAAAGCCTTGGCCCACGGCGCTGAACTCGTTGAGGGTGAGCTACATGACTTTAACACGACCGTTCGTCTGCAGTGCGAGCGTGTCGGCACAATTGATTCTCTCCAGTACACCGAGGTCGCCGCTACAGAGCTGTCTGTCCCCGACGGCAGCGTGGAAGTTGAACTGTTCGCCGCTGGGCTAAACTTCAAGGATGTCGCCGTCACGATGGGCATTGTTCCGGAGAACCAACACCTCCTCGGCCTCGAAGGTGCGGGCGAGATCCGTCGGGCTGGCAAAAACGCTGCGAACATATACAAGCCAGGAGACCGGGTGCTCGTCTTCAAGAAGGGAGCATTTGGAAACAGGGTCATCGCCTCTGTTGAGCGAACGCACCACATCCCCAACTGGATGTCTTTCGAGGAGGCCTCAACTCTGGCCAGTGTGTATCTCACTGCGCTTTACAGCATTTTCGATCTTGCCAACACACAGGCCGGGCACAAAGTGCTTATCCATTCCGCATCCGGTGGTCTTGGAATCGCCTCGATCCAGATTTGTAAATTCATTGGCGCAGAGATCTACGCGACCGTCGGCACTGATGAGAAGATGGACTTCTTGGTAGACAGCTTTGGCATCCCCAGAGAGAACATCTTCAACTCAAGAACCACTGCCTTTGCTGCTCAGCTCAAGGCCGCCACAAAAGGACACGGCGTCGATGTCATTCTCAACTCTCTCACCGGCGATATTTTGGACGAGTCGTGGCGCTGTATCGCTGATGGCGGCACCATGGTCGAGCTGGGGAAGAGGGATATGCTTGATCGCAATTACCTCTCCATGTGAGTCTCATTCATTTTATCTCCTTACGTGAGGCCGACAACTGACACCATCTTAGGGAGCCGTTTGGCCGCAACGCTTCATACCGCTGCTTTGATATGTCCCACGAGCACGTATCGGACATCGTCATTGCCAGGCTCATGCGCCAGATGATGAGCCTCATTAGCCAGCGCGCCATCAAGCCCATTGCTCCCATGACTACTTTTCCCTTCGAGGATGTGGCTGGTGCTTTCCGTTACATGCGTGCGGCTAAGCACATGGGCAAGATCGTTCTCTCCGCCAAAGACAAGGCTGACAAGCCGACTGTGATGGTCCGCCCCGCGATACGCAGATTCGATCTGCCCCAGACTACTTCCATCCTCATCGTCGGTGGCTTGAAAGGTCTTTGCGGATCTCTGGCCGTCTACTTGGCCCAAAAAGGCGCCAAGCACCTCGTCATCCTCGCACGTGGCGGTTACGATGATGAGCGGTCACAGGCTGTGTTGAAGAACATCCATGCCCAAGGTGCCAAGGTCGATCTGGTCAGGGGCGATGTTTCAGTTTTGGAAGACGTTCGAAGAGCTTTCAAATCCTCCAGCGTTCCCGTCAGTGGCGTCATTCAGGGCGCCATGGTCCTGAGAGACAAAATCTTCACCTCCATGACGACCCAGGAGTACCATGGCGCCGTGGCCTGCAAAGTCCCCGGAACCTGGAACCTTCATAACGTCGCTCAGGAGGAGGGCCTCGATCTCTCCTTCTTCACTATGCTTTCCTCGGTCTCTGGTGTTGTTGGCCAAAAGGGTCAGGCAAACTACGCAGCCGCTAATGCCTTCCTCGATGCCTTTGCCGTATACCGCCAAGGCCTCGGGCTGTCCGCTGTTTCGGTCGATTTGGGTGCCATCGACGACGTTGGCTACATGCATGAGCACAGTGACCTTCGCGTGGCTCTGGATCGGGACGCCTGGACTCCCATTAATGAGAACCTGTTCCGCCAAATTGTCCGCGTTTCAATCCAGCAGCAGCAAAGAACATCTTCGACGGGCAACTCCACTCAACTTATCACCTCCATCGCCGTGCCGCAGCCGGACTCCTCGAACCTTCTTGTTGACGCTCGCTTCGTCAGCCTGGCTTTCGGTACCGGCGAGGCCACCTCTGGTGGGGATGGCAAGGACGATAAATCGCGCGCGGTGCAGGCGCTAATGCTGTTACTGCAATCCAGTGCAGACTCCTCGGTGGTATTGAAGGCCGCTGTGGACGTCGTTAACACGCAATTCCAGGCCACCCTCCGCTTGTCGGAACCAATGGAACCTGCCAAGCCACTCAGTAGTTATGGTTTGGACTCTTTGTCTGCCGTAGAGCTGCGAAATTGGGTCAGGCTGGATCTCGGAGTTGAATTGACAACGCTGGAGATCACGAGCGCCACGTCACTAACAGCGCTGTGTGAGAAGATTGTTTCCAAGATGAAGAAGAAGGAATGAAGACTTTCTTGCGTTTTAGACTCTGTGTTTCATTTTTTATTCTCTGGTATCATCTCCTTCAGGGTTTCTTTGGGATCTTAACTCAAATTAGCTATTATAACGGTTTGCTTGATTATCATTTCAACATTATTTTCACACATTGTAGTGATGTCGCAAATGAAACACAACGAATATCACCTCACAACATTAGCCCTTAGAACGTTCCGAAATGTTTTGAACAGACAAAACGGAGGTGAAAATAAAGGTCTAGTGGCCTTCAGATTGCCTAGCACTACACATTCACTTGCTTATCTAGAATCTTAAGTTGCAATGCACCTTGTTTGGATGCTGTCCGTGTTAAGCGTCCAAGCAATTCCGATCCATGTCCTAGATCATTAAGACACCATTTCTGCGTGACGAAGAGTCTACACAGAATTGATACACTGAAGCTGGTAAGTTTCTGTGAGAAGAATATTGTTATAGAGCTCGGTAACGACAGATTCACAGCATTTCGCCCAAAACATTTCCAACATCTTCAGTCTTTTCCACCGGCAATCAGTCACTGATACAGATCGTCTTTAACCAGAGCCCGCACTCCAAGAGTATGCGGCTTAGGACGCGGCACAAATCGGTCCATGTGCAGATCCATCGCATCCCGCTCAGTCTCGTAGAGTTCCATCTTGAACCTACGGAACAGCGTCGCAATGCCCGTGTACAGCTCTGCCCACGCAAGCTGCATGCCCACGCAGGAGCGTGTCCCGCGACCAAACGCGACCATGTAGCGCGAGAGTTTCTTCCCATCAGGAGCCTTTGGGTCGCCCAGCCAGCGCTCTGGCCGGAAGGTCATGTTGTCTGGAAAAATAGCCTCGTCGTGGGACACGGCGTAATTGTCCATGCTCACGGTGGCGCCGACGGGGATGAGCCACTCGCCGTAACGGAGAGGCTCGTCCTCGAGCGTGCGAGGGAGTCGCTGAGACGTTCCATATGCGAATCGAAGGGCTTTAGGATGATTTTGGTCAGCAGATTTCACCTGTAATCAGCTATGTCGATAAACTGCACTCACCTTCGTTGATACAGGCTGAGAGATATGGTAATTGAGAGAGCGCATCCCAGTCGGGAGGGTTTCTGGGATCCACAATAGCTTCTTTGAGCTCGGCCTGGAGCTTTTCTAGCACTGGGGGGTTCGCCAGGACATGGAATGTGCACAGACTGAGGGCCCGCATCGTCGTCTCGATACCAGCGCCGGTCACGCTGATTGCCTCTTGCTGGAGACGGCCAACCGTCTTCTCTGAGGCTGGAAGGTCTGACTCGAGGATGACGCCAAAAATGGTCTTTGATTGCCCCTTTTCCTCTGCCGGCTTGTTTAAGAGGATGCGGATCTGGTTTGTCATTTCCTAGTCGAGCGTGTAACACATCAGCAAAACGTCATATATGATCCGAAAGTCAGCTCGTTCGGTATCTCTGGCCTGGGCTACTACTAACGTTGTTAAAGTCTAGCACAGTTCCCATTTGAGGAGACATTGCCTTAACCCACGACAGCGGGAGCATCTTGAAAAGATTTGTCACGAGGGGAAACTGCGTGATATAGTGAACAGGCTCCAGAAGATCAACCATGGCATCTGTGTAGCTCGCGTGGAAGTCCGGAGCGTCAAGAAAATTATGCGGCTTGTCGAAAGCGTAGTCGTTGATGATATCCGACGTCCAGCATCCCCACATTTGATCGATACGTAACGCTTTCTCTTTGCCCAGGTATTCCCGCGTGAGGCGATCTGTGAGGCGATGCATCATTCGCTGGATGTTGGGCTGGTGCTCAGCGATCCTGCGATGGGAGAAAAAGGGGTTCAAAGCCGCCCGCCGCTGGCGATGTCTGGAGTGGTTAACGGTCGAGAAAGCCGACTCTGGGCTGTTGAAACGGTGAGCGAGGGTGGTCAGCTTGCTGGAGTGCCTAGAAGACGAGTAAAGCACGTCATAGAAGCTAGAGTCTTGGATGTGCAGCTCCCATGGGTTAATTCGGATGATTGGGCCTTTGAAAACCAGTTAGCAACACGTTGAGATCTCGAAACAGTCAGTTGCCGAGTCAAAGTCCACTCACCATATTCCTCATGCAACTTAGCATAATGCCAGATAAACTGGCCGCCATCGCCGCTGAAGAGCTCATAGTAGGCCTCGTACCACTGCGTTAAAGCAGCCAGCTTCGGCCCTGGAAACTTGGCAAGCGGGCTAAAGTACAGACGATAGATACCCAGAGAGAGCAGATACACGGCGGAACATACCAGCCCTGTAATGCCATAGAAAACGGCAGATGAGCGAGTCTCGGGCGTAGATATGGAATCCATCATACTTGTTGGTCTCTGAGGTGCTTGAAAATGATTGTGCGGCTACGATGGGGCAAATGTCGGCTGTTGGTAGGACCGGCGGGAGGGCAGGAAAGGAGAGTGACGACCAAACAAATTTTGACGAGACCAAACTCAAAGCCTGGTTATTTCGAGGTAATCTCCTTCCAAAATTCACGTCTTGGTTGAGTTCGCTCTGGCCGATTTTCAGTGGGAAGTCCTTTTTTGTTGCTGGTCAGGTAGCCAGCATGGGCGTCAGCATCGGGCCACACGGATTTCATCTACGCAGGTCGGGGCTTTTTTTTCTTTTGTAAGTCGAAGTAATCTTCCATAGTGTTGTTTCCATCAGTAACACCGGGGAATAACGAGCTTGGCCAAATCCTAGCGACTGCGGAATTTTATTGGGTGCTTCTTGTCTTGGTTCTATTGCGCGATAATACTGCTCTATTTCAAGTGAAGTAAAGAAATTCTGGAGCAGAAACCGCATAGTTGGCTTTCAGTGCTCATTTCTTTTAGCAATGAGATTTCGATCCCAAGTTTCCGGGCCAGCCTCAATCGTGGGGCTGGCAATTACAGCCGCCTTGTTTCTGACAAGAAATTCTGCCAGCTGGGCCCGCCCCTTCTGCACATGTACTGACGGCGATAGCTGTTGGCCATCCGAGTTGCAATGGCAGGATCTTAACGCCTCTGTGGGCGGTCGTCTCATTGCTTCAGTTCCTCCAGCGTCTGTCTGCCACGACCCGAACTATGACGAGGCCGAGTGCGCCGCTATTCGCAAGGACTGGGTTTGGCCAGAGATTCAGTGAGCTTTGACACCCCATTGATTCCTTGCTCGGGTCATACAGTCTGACAGGTAATTGCAGCGAATCTTGGCCAGGCGGCATCCAGAGCCCTTACTGGCAGAACTCCAGCTGCGATCCATTCACTCCTGCTGATACCCCTTGTACGCTGGGACATAGTGTTTCCTACGCTATCAACGTAACAAATGCAAAAGACGTCGTGCAAGGTCTTTCATTCGCACGCAGGCACTCCCTACGGCTGGCCATCAAGAACACAGGACATGAGTGCGTAACAAGCCACATCTAAAGCGAAGTTCCTTTGGCATAAGGTATCGAGACAATCACTGACATACTTGTGCAAGTTACATGGGAAAGTCCGCCGCCAAAGGGGGCCTTGCCCTATGGACAAGTAGCCTCCGTTCGATAGAAGTGCTGGATTTTGAAAGCGAAACATACACCGGTCCCGCTATCCGAATGGGCGCCGGCGTACGTGGGCTGGAAGCCTACACGGCTGCCGCCAACAAAGGTCTTCGCGTGGTTGGAGGCTTTTGCCCGACGGTAGGCGTCGCCGGCGGTTATACCCAAGGCGGAGGCCACGGTCCGTTGAGCTCACAGTATGGGCTCGGAGCCGACCAGGTCCTTGAGTGGGAAGTCATCACGCCTTCCGGAGAACATCTGGTGGCGACACCTCTGCAGCACTCAGATCTGTACTGGGCCTTGAGCGGAGGCGGACCTGGCACCTACGCAGTCGTGATCTCGCTAACCGTGAGAGCATATCCTGACGGCTACATCGGAGGTGCGACTCTGGCATTCTCTACCGCCGGCGTGGCGAAAGATGACTTCTGGAATTTTTTCAAAAGCTGGCAAGACCTCCTTCCTAGCCTCACTACCGCCGGTGGGACAGCTGGATACGCCGTCACCAAGGACGCCTTCTTCATCGCACCTATTACCCTCCCTGGGTGGACCAAGCAACAGGTCTCCGAATTGATAAGCCCGCTGGTCGACCGACTCGATCAACTAGACGTACAGTATACGCTCGAAGTGACATCGGAACCCACATTCTTGGAACATTACAGCAAGCACGGTGGACCTCTGCCCCGAGGCCCTTACACGATTCACCACCTCTTTGGCGGAAGGATGATCCCGCGCTCCAATGTCGAGGAAAACAGCACCGCTCTTGTCGGGGCCTTTCGCAACATTCTTGAAGACACGAATGCTTTTCTGGGATTTGTTGCTCTGGATGTAAAGCCGGTGCCTGGACGGAAACCCGTTGCGGACAATGCCGTCCTCCCGGCCTGGCGAGACACCCTGATCACGGTACTCGCACAGTCGACGTGGAACTTTAGTGCGCTTAGAGCGGACGGCCAACGTCGTGCCGACGAAATCACCGACGTCGTTGTGCCAAGACTGAGGGAACTTACGCTTGGTTCCGGGACTTATATGAATGAGGGCGATTTCCAGCTCAAAACTTGGAAAGAGGACTTCTATGGGGCAAACTACCCGCGGCTGCAAGCCATCAAGTCTAAATACGACCCCGAAGGTCTTCTCTTTGGGCCTACTGGAGTATCTAGCGATGCATGGTCGATCGATGGACATGGCAGGCTCTGTAAAGGATGGGGTGACGGACTCAGGTCAGCTGGCCTTGGGCGGGTCGCTATCTTGAGGGCCCGGGCTATGCTAACAGCTCGGGCGAGACAGGCACAAGAGCTTGCACGCGGGTACTTTGAGGTTTCTTCAACGATACTTCCCAGTCAGTAAATGAAATTGTTTTTTCACGGGGTTATCCTCCAGGAAGAGTAGCCAGTCGACTTGTTTGTGGTAGCGGGCCATTTTGCCTAGAATAGGAGCGAGCTTATGTGCAATGCGGCGGCATTCGGGGACTAAAAAATGAGCCGCAGCGCCTACGCGCGACAGATTGAAACCACCCGAGGACTTAGGTACACGGCATCTGTACCAGACCTTGCAGCAGTTAAAACAGCCTAAATTGAACAATTCGCTGTGCTAGTCATGGGCATCGTCTTACTTCGCCCACAAGTAAGCTCGATACGGCACAATGACGGTGTCCCCGGAATGCAGCGCCCGGGCCTCCGGCTCCGCCCCGTTCTCCACTACGGTACCGAGTGCCCCACCTATCCCGGCCGAGACTCGGCCCCAAAGAAACACCAAGCTTGCTGGTAGACCCGGGTTATTGTCGCAGCCCAATAACGAGATACAGACAGTCTATGACATCGTGCATTGGGCGGCAGAGACATATGGAGACAAGCCTGCTTTGGGTGCACGAGCAAGTGAAGCCGAAAACTTAAATGCAAAAAACAGATTGCCAGGAAATTCTCTGGTTGGTGGCGTGCCCTGCCGTAATCACATATGACAAGGCGGCTAAAAGTGCATCAATAGTACACTTACATATCATACCAAGATCATTGTACTGTGGTTCATGATGTAGGATCCGGCTTACGGGCGGTCGGTCTCCAGAAAACTGATAAGATTCTCGTCTATGCAGCAACAAGGCAAGTTTCCCCTGTGGACTCTTGTGGAATTACCAAAATTGACGAAAACCATGAAGCCCACAATGGTTATCAATCGCTCATGGTGCATCTTCACAGTCCATGGTTTTCGTGACAGCCTACGAAGCTCTCGGCCTTACTGGCCTCGAGCATTCTCTGGAGTCCACAGGCGCCAAAGCCATCTTCGTGGATCACCATCTCTGTCAAAAGGTGACTTCTGCAATGACAAACAGATCTCTTCCACGAGTTGAGGCCATAGTCTATAACGACCAGCCAAGTGGTACATTTGATGCAGGTGCTGAGTGGATCAAAGACTTGTTCGAACTCAAGAAGACACAACCAGGGCTTCAAATACTCAGCTTCAGCCAGCTATGCCAGGTTGGCCGGAGCAAGATGAGTGAGCCTGTTCCACCTGACAGGGAGGATCTTTGCGCCATCTACTACACTTCTGGGTCTACAGGAATACCGAAAGGAGTTCCGGTGAAACACAAGGCCGTTGTAGCGGCAGGTAAGTCACCCCCTGATTCACCATGATATTTGATCTTATCCCCTTAGAATAACATGAACGATTATCTAATCAGCCAACAGTCACAGGTCTTGACTCCGTGATCGGCGACTATCTCTCGTCTTCCGATTCTTTCCTCGCATACTTACCATTAGCTCATGTTCTTGAATTCGCCTTCGAAAATAGCTGTCTCTACTGGGGTGTGAAGATGGGCTACGGTGGTGCACGTACGCTCTTCGACCGTAGCACTCCATCTGGCACTCTCGAAGTGGGAGACATAAATGCCTTCCAACCCACCTTTATGATCGGTGTTCCTGCTATCTGGGAAAGGATTAAAAAGGCGATTTTGTCCAACGTGGAAAATTCAAGCTTTATTGACAGACTTGCTTTCTGGTCGAGGGTCAAAGCAAGAGAAGTATGGGCCGCAGCCGGATTGGCCGGGACATGCGGCTTCAATGGGATATTATCGTCCGCCGCCAGTGAGGTGGTTGGGCCCCGGCTGCGGTTCGCCATGTCAGGCGGCGGGCCCGTAGCGGAAAGCACGCAAAACTTCTTGACCATGGCGATGGCTCCTTTGATTAACGGATATGGCTTAACCGAGACAATGGCGTAAGTTCAAGGACTTGATAGTCTGAGTTCAAAGCTGAACCGAAGCTGATGTCTTGATAACCTCCAGCATGGGTGGTCTGATGGATCCCGGCCAATGGCGACCAGGATCTATGAGCATCCCGGCCAGTATAGAAATGAAACTGGTTGACTGCCCTGATGCAGGCTACCTCACCAGTAACACTCCATCACAGGGGGAGATCTGGATACGGGGCGATAGTGTTATGGAAGGGTACTATGACAACGACGATGAGTCCAAGAGTGCAGTCGCGCCTGGCGATTGGATCCGCACTGGCGACATTGGGCAGTGGGAACCCACATGCAGCGGCGACGACTTTCATTTCAGAATCATTGACCGGAAGAAGAACCTCGTCAAGACACTCAACGGAGAGTACATCGCGCTTGAAAAGGTATGACGCCGATCTGCATGATGCATCGTTAATTTGCCCGTGGAAGGTGTGTACACTGACCACAACTCACTCATTCCAGCTAGAGTCTATCTACCGCTCTGCAAAGCTTGTGGCTAACATCTGCATCCACGCATCGCCTCACCGCGCAAAGCCAACGGCTATAGTCGTTCCTTCACCGCCAGCCTTGGAGGACCTAGCTAAGAGACATGGTTTAGATACCCCCTGCGAAACATCAGCGCTTATACGACATCCGTTTGTCGTGCATGGCGCTCTTCTGCAATTGCAACAGATTGCTCAGGAGGCCGGACTTGCCTCGATTGAGGTGGTAGAGGCTGTTGTGCTTGTTGACGATGCAGAGTGGACTCCTCAAAATGTTAGTGCCATCATTCAGAACTGAGTCATGATGTCAAGTAATTCGAGACTAATATTTACCCCAGGGCTTGACAACAGCGGTTGGGAAGCTTAACAGACGAGGGATCGTGACTCGCTATCAAGGACTACTTGATCGCGTCCATGGTCAACACTAATGGGCGTTCCCCAATCGGCAACACTTAAGGCGAGAGCATCACATCTTCCATCTAAGTGTACAGTCTTATTTCTTTTGAGAGCAAGAATTTGTTATTTATAACGCTATCTTGGAGTTAATGGTAGCTGGGAATCTGAAACTGGCTGCCAATCGAATCTTTGTGGCCTTTCCTAAGATCCTATTCTAGTCATATAACAGGGCTCGCGATGCAATTGGGTCCTTCGGAAAATCACGGAGTTGAAACATCTTTTCGCTCTTTATAACGCAGATCTGTGACGAAATGACTTGAATTGTGGTGGTGGCAGTCACATAGGGTCGGGGCTATCATAGGCACGCAATTTTTAGAGCGGCCCGCTGAACGGCCTCGCGGGCCTAGACATGTAACGATAACTTCGTGGACGGCCAGGCTTATTGCGTCTCTCAGCCCTATAAGAAAAGGGCTTGTTCGCTCAGTCATTTGCTTGTAGGCCTCTGGGAACCGATCGACAAAACAAGGCCATAGCTGAAAAGACACAAAAGTAAGGATTCGGATGGTGGAACTTGATTTTTCTTATATTCTTAAAATTTGGGTACGACGTATCGGCGCTTAGTTAAGGACTTTGAGGTGCTATAGATTCCTGATGACATCGACGCTGCAAAACAAATCAAGATTGTTGGGCATACAACGCCGGCACTTCGAAAAGGGGGGGTGTTTTCACGTCCCTCCACCTCTGAATTTCAACCAGCAGTCGGAGGAAAATGATGTGGGGTCCCGGTCTGGATCACTGGAGACGGACAGGGGCGGGCTACCCACAACCCCTGCTCAACGCCGGTGGGAGAGCAAGCCTTCGGGGGAAGTGACCGCCAATTAATGTCGATGGAAGATGGATGACCTGCGAAAGGCTAAAAGCATCAGGTGCGGGTAGTGCCTATCCACCCCCACCCTCCATCCCCAACGCGGCTGGCCCGTGAGATTTATTTAGTTTAGTCCCCGGTTGTGCCAGTATGATGCATGTCATTTCACGTCTTCTTCGCGCCTTTTTACAAATTTTACTCTCTGTATTCTTTTTTCTGCCCAAAGTCTTTCATGAGTTTAGCTAATGGCATTGTTTGTGAGGCTTTGAACCCTTCCCTACACTATAGATCTGCAGGGCAGTGTGGGCTTGGGCTGTCTTCTGTAGATATCTTATTTTGCTCTCACACTTACCCTAGGCCTTGACCCAGAATGGCGATCACATATCCCACTGACTCGGTGAGATCGTCGCGGAAATTTACGCGGGAAAGAACTTCAAGATCTGGCCCTCGCAGAGATACTCTTCTAGATAGTGTTACCAAGAGATCTTTTCTAGGAAGTATTTATAGGAATTCAGCCATCCTCCTTGATTACTACACAACACTTTAAATACATCTTTTCACCCTCTGTCTCGTTTACTACACACAATCAACACCAGGATGAAATTTTCAGTTGCCCTTCTAGCCCTTGGAGCGACCAGCTTCACCATGGCCGCTCCGTTCCAATACGAGGAAAACGTGTCTCTCAAGCCGCGCAACGAGATCTTTGCAAGGGTAGGCATCTCCCTACAAGTCCCGGAACAGGCAGCTCTAACGATAGACTAGAAAGTTTGTTGGGTCGAAAACGGAACGAGTTGTTACTATGGCGACGACGTCTGCTATTACCACAGCTGCTGGAACTGCAAGTGCAAGGCAACTTACTGGGGCAGAGAGCTAAAGCGCCGAAACTGCACCAACAAAATCGACACAGACTGCAACTGGCTCTGAACGAAGAAGAGGTGGATTCTGTAGAACTTCCGGAATATCGTATCACATATTTATTGTTGTATGCATTCAAATTAAAGATGTTCATGATGCATTTCTTTCATTATAGACATGCTCCGTCTCTTGTAACCGGTATTGGCCCCTTGTCTCCGCGGCGGAGTGAAACTTGCACGATGCTTCCCTGGAACTCGACCTGGTGTTTAGTTTTGAGAAAGATACGGGACGTTTGGATGCCCTCGTAAGAATCTTCTGATAGCTACTAAGGTCTGCATGGAAAGTCTGGATAATGTCGGCACAGTCGAGAAAGACAGTGCCCTCTTGCGTAGGCGAAGATTTAGCAGGGAAGACAGGGATAGGAGAGGATAAGCGCAAAAACGTAGGCAAACGAATCACTTACCTGCTTTGTGCACAGCCATAAGAGTTGATTGCAATTTCTGTGCTGCGATAGAGCCTCCATCGCCCGCGAGGGTCTGAAAGGACTAGAAAAAAGCACGAGTTGAAGCAAACGGGAAACAAACGCTGAATGAGGGAAGACGCCTAGTACCTAGTGGGAAGTTCGCTCAAAGTCCGCTCCGAGCGGAGGGGTTGGTGTGACACCAAGCTCATCTTATGCGTGGTATGGCTGCAGGAGACAACGAATCGCATGGTAAACATGATCTGTTGGGTTTCCGTTCCCGCTTCCAACCAATCTACAGTCTGGGCTTCGTGAGAGGTAAGGTTATGGGGCAAACCAACAGAGAACGGAGACGCCTGTTTGTTCAGATACGTCATTTGCGGCACAGACATTCCACTCCGATACAAAGAGTGTAGAGCATTTTGATTATCCAGGCTATACTTTTCTGCAGCATGTCATTCCAAACATATAGGGACGTATCTATTACTAGGTCAGGATGCGAACGCATTGCTTTTGCCCCTGACAGGACTGATGGATGTAAAACAATATGACAACGACAAACCTCTGAGTGTGGAGTTTAATCAAGTTTGCTTATTCATTAAGAATGTTTGGATTTCAAGCCTGAGGCTTTCTACCAAATGCTGGAAAGGAACGTGTGTTCACTCATTCCAGAAGCTCTTGCACTTAGCTTTGCTCCTAGACCATCTCTCTATCACTCCTCGTTGGCCGTGGAAATCCCCCTATTAGCTCCTGTGGGACCAACCCATCGGATAGGTTGGAGATGCTGTCGGCGGTTCCTTACTATGATTCCCTTGGTCTTTCACATTTTCCTTCGTCGCATTCCTCTTCTTGTTAGCAGACTGAAACCACCAATACGCTGCCAAGGGGATCACAGCGGTTATTTCAGTCACAACTGAATTACGAGAAGTCAGTAAGTACTTGAGCTTGCCATCGAGAGAGAAAAGGATGATTGTTGGAGTCCTACAAGATGCTACAAATACCTACCTGGCGCCAGGTCCATGCCACGTTGTCACGTCCATCATCAGGGAAATCGCGACTCGGGATCGCCAAGAAGGCGCACACGAAGGAGATTGGTGTCTGAAAATGTCAGGTTGGCACTGATCAAGATTCCTTTGCAGACTCACGGTGCAGGCGGCCAAGATGCCGCAATGTAAGGTACCCTATTAGTCGAATCTGTGGGTCATTTGAAACATGTCTCTAGTCTTCTACCTCTAACTTCCTGCATCGAAAGGAAAATCTCGCATTTCTGGTTTCTCTCTTAGCCAGCTGGAGCGTCAGTGACTGATATCATTGACGCTTCCACGGCCTTGAAAAAGCCCAGCTGAGAGTAAGCCGGCCCAGTCAAAAAGCACTTTGCCGAACTTGTAAGATTTGCGATGAGTAATGACACGTTCAGCTGAAAAGTCAAGGCTTTGGCGATGCCAAAATCGGTGATTTGAGGGGTGCGTTCGTAGAGCGTAGACCCGAAAACATGTGCAGTAATATCAGGACTCTCCACCGCCGAAGTGATGACTTCGAGGATGTTACTCCCCCGCTTTCGTGCGCCAAGGCTTTGCAATTGCTTCTGAACTTGAAGTGCTGTAAGAAACCCTGGTGGGAGGTCATTGCCATGTACCACATCGGCCTCGTATTCTGCGACCAGCCCGAATCCCAGCTGTAGGCTATGTTGATCCCGCCAGCCCCTCCTAGACTCCCTTGGAGACATCCCTGCTGCCAGACGCTTTGCTGTATCCGAGCCCAGCAGGCAGCGCACTTGACTTAGCTGTTCTTCTCTTGAACGGTACTGCAATGTAATGCCAAAAATGGTCTGAAAATCGACTGGTGATACGGGAAGACAGCCGGCTAGTATCAAGCATGCTTGAGATAGAGTCGCTTCTAACAGTTGAAGGCAAAATGCTTGAGAAGGAGGATTCGACCTCGTAGTCGATATATGTGGCATGTCCAGAGCCTCAAGATGTTCTACATTAGGTTGCGCTCTCATGCCCTCTGCAGGGGTACCATCGACTTCGCCGCCGCTATTGTTTTTGGAAGGACTCAAGCGGTCGGGCGCGCCGGCGTTCTGCCTCAAAGTGCTGTGTTGACTCAACGAGGCCGACGTAGAACAAATGGGTCTTTCATGGATATCGGTAGACCGCGTGGTCCCAGAGTTTGGGTTCCCATCGTCGTTGTCGTCGTCGATATCAGTGATGGGCTGCACCATTGTCTTCAACTGCATCGCTGAGTCTTGAAAGAGGGCAAGAAGGTCCTCCTGCTTTTTCAGTACACCCTTATTTCCGATGACCTCGTCGAAGAGGTCAATGAAGAGGAGCGTCATGTTCTCTACAACGTTCTCCAACCTCTCGATTCGCTCCTTCTGTTTTACATCTGCAGCTTGTCGCCGTCTTCGAAATACTTGTTGTGCCTCGCGGTTCCTTTCTCTCCGGATCTTGAACTAGTCAGTCGTCAAGTACGGTACGTTTGGAATATAATGCAGAGGTGCAGCGGCAAATGCAGAGATTTACGAGCAGAAACCAGGTTGTGGCTATACTGACCTTCCGCATGTCATCGCCGTTAGCGTCGTCAGACATTGGCGATTTCCGGCCTCGTCTCTTCGAAACTACCTTGGCTCTTTGATCGCCCATAATTGTTGAAAATTGCATGCCCGGTGCCCCCGAGAATGTCAAGTTGGAATAATGTGGTGTTCGGTGTCGAGATCCAGTCAAGTACAGAAAGGATTCTGTCACTGTTCAAGATCGTGGACGGGGACACATATGCTCTATCGACGTTCTTTTGGGGACCCTTTGTGATCCACTCTCCAACATAACATGCTGTACGAACAGCACGCGTGAGTTGGGACTTGATGGGGGAAGCGTCATTCCTCTCGCTGCCGAGGGTGTTGAGGGAGCCTGATTACTATTCATTCAATTTCGAACTGCCTCCAGACAATTTTCTGTAGCGCGCCAAACCAATCGCAGGGCGCGAGTCTAGACTGAGTACAGCAGAAAGGTTGCCAACAAAAGATTAGTAATCTTTGAATTTAAGCTTTCTGTTCCTTGAGTGTAATTGAAACCTTGCGGAATTTGCAAGGAGGATGTTCTTGTCTCATATGTACATATTCTCATATGTACATATCATGTAGCCTAAAGGACATTATGCTGCCCAAGAAGACAAATTCGGGATATGACACGCATACCCGTGTCACGACTTATCGCGAGCCGACCTGAAAGACAATCTAAGCTCCGTGAGATCGATATGAGATTGTGGTACCGCCACACTGATTCAATCGTTCAACTCCGAAATAATGGTCGTGTTGCCCTTGCCGCCGCGGCCGTTTGCGGCCGGGCTAAAATACATGTCGATGAGCCCAGATCCCTTCAAGGGGATCCCAAGGACGGTCTGCTCTATCTCAAAATCTGTGATGACCATTAACTTCAAGCCATCTCGTGCCGCCTCTTAGTAGGTATAATAGACGTACTCTGCAGACCAAGAACCGAGATAAGCGTGTTGTTTAAGGTCGGATCTTCCGCGGTATAGGTAGTCAACTCTGTCTGGGGGTCATAGATCCATACTGAGTGGCTGATCACGCCTGGAGTCTTGGAATGCTCAGCATAGAGATCTCCGCGTCGGTTGCCTTGAGCGCCTGCTGCAAGGTTGATTTCGATGTACCAGGATCCGTAATCGCATGACGTCGCAACTACCAGCTGAGGGACGACGGGGATCAACAGCAACAGACCTTTGAAAGAGACCATTTTCAAGTACGGCAGTTGGCTTTCCAATAGATGTATCACTTGAATGTGGATTCTTGCAATTTGCAATCAGCAAAACGATTTCAATGAACTTTAATTGGACCTAAAGTGATAGTTTCACGAACCGGAAACGAGACGGTTTTTATACCTCAGAATACCTAGTCAGCGTGAATGGTTCCTTAGAACCTATCAATAAATAATAATACGATGTTACACGTTGCTTTTTCAGCCGATGGATCGCTTCGTATTCCTAGGCGAGGCCACACAACACCTGCATCAATAGCTTGGCCAATCGCCTCTGCATTGCAGCAATGTGCGTCTCAGTGTAACATCAAACCTGGAATGGCAGAATTATATGCATCAGAAGCTATGACAAACACATGCTGCATACTTTATACCTTGTCTAATCGGCAAGGTACTACCCGTGACAAATGGAATCGATGGTCTTAAGCACTGTATTGGCTGCCCCGAATGCCAAGAACATCCCAGTGGGACTTTAGTGTTGCGTGCATTATGTGAGGCACTATTACGCGGTTGAGCCAGCAAGGTATGAGAGGATTCAATATCCCACCGGGTGCCGAACGACGTCAACACAATGGTGCCCGGTTTTCTCCAATACTCATTCCGTTCTGATTCTTTTTATTAGATGCATAATTGAGATTTCGGACAATTAACACAGAGAAAAGACGAAAAATATGGGATCCGGTACTACCCCATGTGGTAACGTACTGACGCCATTCAGCTCCCGATGGGATAGGAGCGCCATAAGCCTCAATACGAGGTTCCAATTCTAGGTTGAAGACCGCCGTCTCGTGACGAATGGCATTGTTTTCCGCCACACCAGGAACATAGCTTATGTGGTTTCAGTACATGATCTGATAGAGAATCTGAACGTTCGGGGACTTGACTCAACCCTGATTGGAAACGTACACGAGAAAGAAGACACATCAATGTTCAGTCATCATCGGTCCCCTCAACTGGATATGGACCGAAGCATATATCGAGAAAGACGGAGTTTATGGGAATCCTGAAGTAGTTTCCTACACAGATTTGTATCAACAGGTCGTTGGCTTCTGTTCTTCTGCGTTATTGCTCCTAACCTCCGACTCCGTTCCCAGCTATTCTTCTCATCAGCTGAGGCCCGTAGGACTGCCTTTCTGACACCGTCGCCAGCCTTGGTCAGACAATGACGCATAATGCGTCGATAGCCAAGATTTCCCGAGCTACTATGCGCTGGAATTCAGCCAAGCTGAAAGAATTTCCATCAGGGTTCCTAGAACTGTGAATGGTATGAGTGCAGCTGATCAGAAGAGGGGCGTCCAGTACCGAACGGTGAGCAGCCACACAAATCTGTACCACGGCAAAACTCCGGGTGGCTTGAAGAAGAGAAACAACGCAGTGATCAGTTTCACGAACGACGGCGCCTTCCATATATTAGATGGCATGATCAGGTATTTTGCAAACTTTCGCTCCCATAATACAAGGCAATCAAGTTATTGAGGTAAGGAGAATTGAGTACTTGTAAGGCTCATCAGACTGCCGCAGAGGCTGGGTGAACGATAATGTCAGTAGGCTTCTCACTGGAATCAAAGCTACCAACCTACCTACTTCCAAACGAAGCCAAAAGCACCAGCCCATGCGTCCCCTACTCTGGCAAGGTCGCGTACGATGTTAAGGCCGACGAACGTTTGCATGAGGCCGTTGATCATGTTTTATAGCACTCACTACGCTCCTGAGTACAAGAGCGGCTTTCATGTTCCAAAGTAGATCCTGCTCGGCCACCAGCAAACACAAAGGCTCCTTACGTAAGTCTGCATCGTCAGTCATACAGGCCGTTTTGGCAGGCTTGAATAAGCTAGACAGTCAGGCCTATCATTGAAGATCAGATTCTCATGAGAAAGTAAGCAGTGTCGACAAGCGTTGAAGTCTTTTGAGGGGCAAAGGAGAGACACACCCTACATATGATAGGACTTTAGGACGATTCGAGTCAGTCGACCAAGCCTATATCCTTACAAATATATAGATATTTGACGAAATCCTCAGTTACTCTTAAGCAAAGTTTTTACTTGGACTTGGGATTAGTCATCAAGGCAAATATATGTTTAGGCTCACAGATCGACGGCGTTGTGCGCTGAGCAATGCGTACGAAGATTACGGTTTCACTGTCCGAGATCACGTAATTTTTCCGAGAATCAATAGTCAGCGAACGTCGACCACTGAACTCGCTCAACTACTTAATCACCTAGTGTTAAGCTTCAACTTTTACCTAGTAGAGCAATCGACTTCCTCTTTCTAAGCTTTTGAAGACATCGTTGCTTTGAGAATCTCTATCATATCATCTTCTGCCCCTGAGCTGCAACCTATCATCGGACGCTTATCCAGGGTCAGCAAAGATGTCGGTGTCGGTGGCCTCAGGATCAACCCAATCGGGCTTCATTGTGAATGAAGGCGTACGGATACACTTCTACGCGACTGGACAAGGCCCCCTAATGGTTCTTCTCCACGGCTTTCCCGACAACTCAAAGACTTGGACCCATCAGGTGGCTGAATTCTCGAAGACACATACAGTCGTGTGCCCCACTCTTCGCGGCTACCCACCTAGCGACATTCCCACCGTCGAGCAAGACGCCTACTCTTTGCAAACTGTGGTTGGAGATATTTTGGCCATCCTTGATCACTTCAACGCCGCTCAGGCAATCGTCGGCGGCCACGACTTTGGCGGCGGGGCTATTCAATTACTGGCACTTCACCACCCTGAGCGCGTCTCCGGGCTCATAATTATGAATTCTCCCATCCTTCCTCGCTTTCACGAGCTCATTCAGTTTGATAAAGACCAACAAGCCCAGTCTGCCTATACTATTCATCACATTCAGTACCAAAAAGGGGACGACAAGAACTTAGGCGCCGCGCTCGAGGGTATCAAGGATGACGAGCAGCGTTGCGAGATGCATGATTATCTCTCCGAGTCACCAATGGAAGGCATGTACGCCTACTACAAATACAACTACCCGGGCCCACCATACGGCCAGCATGTGGACACTTCTAGCATGGTATATCAGGTGCCCACGCTCATCATCTGGGGCTTCGCAGACACCTACTTTTCGACGAAGTTTTTGGATGGGATTCCGAAGTTTTTTGTGAATAGCGTCCGTCTCGTCACGTTTCCCGGTGCCGGCCATTGGGTATTCCGGGAACAGCCTGCTAAGGTTAACCAAGAAATTCGGTCTTGGTTACAGGTCCTGGCCAATATGTCGGGGTAAGATTTCTGGGGATCAGCAATATTCAGGAGATGGAATTTCTAGAAATCCTCCATTTCCTTTTCTCGTCCTTGACGGTGAAGGAAGCCAAGGGGTCAAGTTTTAGACGTGACCATGTCGTTTCTGGACATTACCTACATAAAGACTACACTTTGCCACAAAGCTTTCAAAGCTGTCTTGGGATCATGGCCTGAGGTGCCAAAGGTTGACCACCCCACGTCGTGTATCTCAGTGAACAAGCCTGAGAGCAGCAAACCTTTCGTTCTCTCACGGAAGCAACATTTTATCCTGATCTTCAATTTAATCAGGCTGTGGTATTGCACAACTTACAAAAGTCTGATGCGAACCAGTCCAAATGTTTGTGAGTGCTTGCAGCAGCTTCGGAAGATTCAGGAGGCGGCAACTGGTATCACTGGCGGTGGCTAGACTTGTGATGTGCTTTTCCGTAACGTCGCTGGATGAAGTGGTGTGGCCCGGCTACGAGGCCAAGTCAGTGGATTTGCGGTTCCAAATGATCGGTAATTAGCATATACCTTCTAGCTTTTTTGTAATTGATGCACATCCTAAGTCAGTATGAAAATGTCCTGTTTGAATGTCTTGAGCTTAGCGGGCGCTGATCCCACCCTCGCACGATTCTGGCATCGAGGTTACCTCAAGCCAGCCAGATGAACAAAAAGCATTTTGACCAGGCATTTGCCACCTTATGTTCGTTCTTTCCCGAGTAGGTCTCAGAACTTTGTCGAGAATAGACGGTGGCAGATTAGTTCGAGTATGCCTCTTCCTACCTACGATCTCGTGATGCTATTTCTCGAACAAGCACAACCAGCATTTGGCTGACGCTGATGCCCTCGGGTTTTTGATGCCTCCTCAGCAGTGATAGCGTATACTCGCGGTCCCTTCTTCTCGAACATAAGCTATTGCGAAATATGTGAAAGTTTGCTGAGGGGCAAGAGCATCTGCTACAGAGACGCAGAGGTCTCACGGATCTGTGATCATGCGGGTTGGCATGCTGGGTCCCTTCCTGCTGTAACCCAATCTCAGTAGTCGGTGAACAGGGGTCACACGATACACCCTGGAACATGGTCCATGTGACACTACTTCTAATAGCATAGATACGGGACCGATATTCAAAGCATGCCTTCAGGTTTGGAGATCCGGAGAAACGCGGAGATAGACACGGATGTATGAGATTACGAGAGCTGGAATGTGCTGAGGCGGCTATTGTCACTTCAGCACTCAATCAGTATCACTCTGTTGAATACAGGAGATTGAGGGGCCAATGCTCGTGGGTCAGCCGTCTGCATGGCAACTCCAAGTAAAGCTATTCCGAGCGCACGGCGAGCTGCGGGAACTCAGATGACTGAGACTCTGGATGAACACCATGGTCAGGGCCACGGATGGGTGCGTTCCCATTCGTTCCCGGATCCCAACTGCTGCGGCGTTGTGGGGTTTTCCGATGGAACCAAAAACGTTGGAATAACTCCATCTGCTGATTGCCTGGCCAGCGTCGTGAAGCTGATAGTTGACGGCCAATATCCTCATACGACGAAGTTGATGTTTGTGAACCATTTCCGTGCTTCTCGTGGCTTTTCCGCCTATGGCTTTTCCGTGATGACCTTGGCATATTGGGAGAGGCGCATGGGGGTGCTATGGAAAACATGTCTTTCGACGCCATCAACGCCAAGCTTTTGTGAGTTGGGTGGCAGGAACTAACAGGGGACCACGATGGCGGGCGCGTTATCGCGCGCAGATTGTGGTGAGTACTGACCTTCAGTCATAGAACCCTGGTAATTGTGATGACTGGAAGGTAGGCCTTGAACGTTTTCGACTTCCTCGTCGATGAACAGTTCTCTGACAGCGTTGAACGACATCTGTGTACAATGATTCAGGTTCTAGGGAGAGCCACATAGTCGTGAAGCGTAGAGAGGCATCCGGGGCCGTGTGAATCAACATTGGCTTTTGACCTTGGCTCTACGGCAGCCCAGAAGCCTGAGAGGCAGGCCAAGGTGCTAATCAACTTTAGTCCCCGTCCGCCGAGACTTGAAAGGGGCGCCTCCGGACTAAATATGCGAGTCCTGGTTCGGGATGCGAATAACTCTTCAGGAGCCTTGGCCTGCTTTCCTTTCCCCGCACTCCGCACTTCGCACTTCGCGGAAAAGCCGTCGTACCCCATGGGGGACGCAAATGGTTTCTCCACCGATTATGCTCATCTTGCTCCGCGCTTGTTGACCCGAGGAGATGGCTGCGAACGGCTTGCCGGTCGAACGAGGGTTGTAATTAAGAGCTGGGGTCTGAAAGTATATATCTGTGCTTCTTCGGACCTTGATCCATCGTTGCGTCTTCAACTCGTGGACTCAGAGGACCGCCAGCCTTCACTTTCAAACCTTGAAGCAGGATCGCCGGCCGGAAACTTGTCCAACCTCGAATTATTCCCCCAACTGCTCCGCACTGCTTCTTCAGCAACTTTTCTCTTCCCTCTTCAAAGCGGGTACTTTTTCAACAAACAAGACAACAATGGCGCACAATGCACATGGCGAGAGGCCTGTCTCTTCACAGGAGAAGGTTGCCGTCAACCAGATGGAACACGTCTTGACAACCGACGACCCTGCTCTGATGAAGCAGCCCGTGATTGAGAAGGTAGACGAGTTCGGTGCCCATACAAAGACAGACCCGAAAGAGATCGCCCTTGTGAAGAAGATTGACTGGTACATTCTGGTATGCCACAAACATCACACATTCCTCTCTAAGACGGCACAAGTCTGACGGAAAATCAACAGCCTATTCTATGGTTGATGTACTTCCTCAACTTCCTCGACAGGAATGCGATGATTAACGGCAAACTCAATAATTTGGACGACGACCTAGGCCTCAAAGGCAAGCAGTACAATACCTGCGTTTCCATCCTTTTCGTCGGATACCTTGTCGGCCAAGTCCCTTCCAACATGATTCTCAACCGGGTTCGTCCCTCGTATTACATGGCTGGTAAGTCGCTCAATATACAACGAGCGGAGCAATTACTTACTGGAGTAACCTCAAGGTTTCATGATGGCTTGGTCTGTTGTGAGTCTATTGACCTACAAGTGCCATGACTTCGGGACGATGCTGGGTTGCCGCTTTCTGCTCGGAGTCACCGAAGCCCCTGTAAGGTATCCTTCCGATTCTCGATATGAAGCTATCACCTAACATAAGGTGACAGTTCTACCCTGGTGCGCTCTACATGCTTAGCATGTTCTACACCAGAAAGGAAGTCTCAACCCGCATGGCTATCTTCTACACCGGCAACATGGCAGCCAGTGCTTTTTCTGGGCTCATTGCAGCTCCAATCTTCTCGGGAATGTCAGGTGTAAGGGGTCTCGCTGGGTGGCAATGGTAAGTGTTCCTTTATTCATTCCCTTCCTCTTCTGCACCAAGCGAAGTGATCTTGAGGGAGAACTTAGCTAACCCTTGTGATGTAGGCTCTTCATTATCCAGGGAGCCGTCTCCATTCTCGTCGCAATTTTTGCCTTCTTTCTCTTGCCCGATAGCCCCCTCAAGACCCGCTGGTTGACCGAGGAGGAGCGTCAGCTTGCACACACCCGAATCTACAACGATACCACGGATCGTCGCGAGGGTACTAGCGTCTGGACGGGTCTTCGGGAGGCCTGCGCTGATTGGCGGACGTGGGTCTTCTGTCTCATGGACAACCTCCACCTCTCCGCGAACGGATTCAAGAACTTTTTGCCTGTATGTGCCTCATTTCTCCAAAATGCCTAGTACTTTTTGCGAACCTCAGACTGATATTTGACACGCAGACTGTTGTCAAGACGCTTGGTTACAGCACCACCGTCAGTCTCGTGCTGACCTGCCCGCCCTACGTCTTCTCCGCGTTCTTCTCTGTTCTGGTCCCTTGGTCATCTGGAAGATATAACGAGCGCACATGGCACATTACTATTAGCAAGCTCATTGTTTGTATCGGTTTTGTCATGGGAGTTTCGTCACTCAACATGGGAGTTCGTTACACTGGTAAGAACCCCTGGCCTCATCTCACTTCCATCCTTGCTCCATTTGCCGGTGCTAATTCTGTTCAACAGGCATCATGCTATTCGTTGGAGCCACATACGGTGTAAGTAGTCAAACAATACGTCCGTCCATTCTGAACATGAAACTAAACGACTCATAGGTGAACAACTTGATTCTGGGCTGGACCTCATCAGTTCTTGGTCAAACCGACGAAAAGAAGGCAGTCGCCATCGCCATGGCCAATACCCTCGGAAACGCAGCCAGCATCTACACTCCCTATCTCTGGCCAGACTCTGATGGGCCTCGTTTCTTGCCTGCCATGCTTGCTAGCATCGGGTTCTCTATCGGAGTTGTCATCTGCGCCTGGGGAATGAAGTGGGCTTTGATGCGCACCAACCGGAAGAAGAGAGAGGCTGACCCTAACGCCTCAAACTTCTACGTCTACTGAGTAGAGTGATAGATCACGGCAGACTTCAGGATGGAGATGCATGGAAAGATGGGAAGTAGAAGTCATTACTGTGGGATCCACTCAGTATGACACTCGAATAGTAGATGTAGCAGTTGAATAATTTACAAGTCTCATCATCTTGGACCATGACTGTAGCCAAACCATAATATGCCTGTCTGAACGGCCAGTGCTACCAATACAGTCCAGCACTTTACACATTTGGTGATCAAAACTCATGAAGAGGGTGCCGCGGTTCCCAACGCTCCCAAGGTAACTGTAGAACACGGTGCATCGTACGTGCTGGGTTTGACAAACTGTGGCTCAGGATTGTTGTCAAGTGCCAGAAGTATCAGCGACTCCTCCTTCGGATCGAACTTCGGCCACCCGAGGACCGAACTCAAGCCATCCGCCGGATCATTGGCGAAGGCCGTCCATGCGCTCTGCATGAGTGCAGTGGTTTTCTTCTGCGGATCGGACGGGGGAATTCCACTCACGTCCCCTGAGGCGCCGAAGATCATGTGCAAGTCGACGCCATGGTACGCGCCACTTGTCGGGAAAAGTCTTGTGTTATCCCAATCTCCGAAGTAGCGGTAGACCCACGCCGGGACTTCGTTATCTGAACGGGCCTGGCCCTGATGAGAGTTCGGACACGTGAAGGATTCTAGTAGAAAGGATTCGACTTGCGCCTGAGTCGGGATAACGCCGTTGCCGTACGCCGGAATTCTGTAGTATCCATCTTCGTTATGGTTGTTCCCAAAGAAAATCGGCTATGATTTGAGTATTAGCTGCTGGCTTCGGGAATTTGACGAAAAAGATGAGGTGATAGACAAAAAGTGCTCACCAGCTTGGCAAATTGGCCAGATTGTGTCAATGAGACGTAGTCAGGAAAGACAATTTTGTTGTCCACCGAAGGATAGAACGGCGGAATACCACGAAGAACGCTGCTGGATGATGCCGGCCTGATAGCAGCGGCCGCAGCTTTGATATCCTCCCATTTCCGACTTCGCATGCATGCCATGGAATCGGTGGCATTAGTGCAATTCACAGCCGCCACCACGGTGTTCCAGTTCCGCACAGTCACATTTGGGTTGTTGAGCGGGAAGCTGAAGGCATTACCAGACGGTGCGATGAGGCCCTTGACGATGGGATCTTTGATGTAGGCATATGACCAATAGTCCACGGCGACACCTCCGGAAGACTGACCCGCGATGATGATTTTTTTCGGGTCACCGCCGAAGCCGGCAATGTTGTCGCGGACCCATTCCACGGCCGCGCGTTGGTCCCTCAAGCCGAGATTCTGGGGCTGAGCCGGGGCACCCGGGAACCCGAAGATGTTGATGCGGTAGTTGACTGTGACTACGACAACATCTTGGGCATCCGCAAAGTACTTGCCATTGTAGAAAGGGCTGTTCGTGTTGCCAATGGCAAAACCTAGAGAATCCCGTCAGTGGGAGGCAAAAATTGAAGCATCGCCGATCCTAATTACTTACGTCCACCGTAGAAGAAGACAATAACCGGTTTGGCGGCGGTTAAAGTTTTATCTGTTGGCTTTGTCCAGATGTTCAACGTCAAGCAGTCCTCGCTTTGAGGCGTCCCTGCAGCAGAAGCGAAGTAGCCAATGATGCGCTGCGCTTGGGTTGTCATGTTCGGGTAGTCGACTTGGCGAGAGGGCGAAAGTGGACAGTCGAAGCCGAAGTGAGATGCTTCGAACGACTCATTACCTCTGAATCTCTGCGGTGGAGCGAACCGCAAGTCGCCGACTGGAGGTTTCGCATAGGGAATCCCGAGAAACTCGAGAACATCGGAGCTGTTCGACGCCGGGTGACCGGTAATCGGTCCATTGGAGGTCGGCACTATGTGCAAATCTGTGGCATTGCACCTGACTGTTGACGATGCAGTTGCATAACTGTCGCTCAATGACAGGATGGCCAAGCTCGTTACTGCCAACAGAGAACGCATTTTGTGGAATGCTAAAGGAAGAAGCGAACTAAGAGCGCGACGAATCGAGGCATCATCGTTTTCTGGTCTTTATGCTGACGGATCTACATCTCGCTTACTGAGGTTTTCTGCCCCTGTATCTTCCATAGATGATGGCGGTCCTCCGCAGGCTAATGCAGCTTCCCCATGCCACTTGTCCACGCCGCTAATCTTACCACGGAAGCCATTCCCGTGGCTAGCTTCATTGCGCCGATCGTATCGAACGGTGTTACCCACCAATATGCACAAACTTGTGGTGTCATTGGCTGAGTTGCAGTGGCCAAGATCAAGGGTTCGATGCCCAAAGTACTCATGAGAGAAGCTTGCCAACGTCTCTGGGCCTCCGAGTGAGTCTGTCGTTGGAAATGCATGGAAATTCAGCAGATCGATGTCAGGAAAGACATGTCATGAGAAGATTCCCATGGCTTGAAATGCAATTGAACTTGAGGCTTCATCGACATTGCCATAGAAGGGAGTTTATCAGCCATGTAAACTTAGACCCCACATGTAGCGACAAAGTACCAGCCTTGCACTAAGTATTTCTCTTCAAGTCAACCAATGTGCAATGCCAACATGCAAGATCAATTGCAGAAAACTGAATTGAGAGATAATAGTTCATTTCCGGTATAAGACGGACACCTTCTATGTTCCGAAATACCTCAAGCACCAGACCCAAAACCCAATACTACGCCTTGAGACCCATCTGGCTCGTGTCATAGCCGTTGGCTTCAAGATACTTCTTGAAACGAACGTCTTCGTCTTCCAAATGCTTCGGAGCCTAGTGAACGGTTAGATGGATCCAGCAGAAGAGATGAAATTGAAGACCAAAGGCAACTTACGTCGGGAATCAGGAACCACACACAAAGAGTACCCACGACCGAAATGCCACTCCCGATGAGGAAGATCGCCTGCTGTCCCTTCAACTTCTCATCAAAGCTCGCAAGCGCCGCACTCAACGCAGTCGTGCCAATAGCAGCCCCTGCCTTGCCTACGGCGGCAGCAAATCCGAGGAAGTGACCTCTAAGCGGTGTAGGGAAGGACTCGCTCGAGACCAAAAAGTTGCAGTCTCCAGGGCCAACAGACAAGAAGGTCTGGAAGAGGCCGTACAAGGTGACGAAGAGCGGGAATACGTTATTGAGCTGAATCATGCTGCCGCCAATGGCGAATCCGAAGACGCAGACGATGGCCCAACCCAGGGCGTAAGTCTGACGGCGATCAATGCGGTCCATCAGTAGCGCGCCGATGAAGGCACCGGGAAGGGCAAATGCATTAATTAGGGCGGACCAGCCGATTGACTGGATCATTGTCTGCTGGGAGGAGAAGCCGGAGACAAGAGTTGGTGCAAGAAGGTTGAAGGGGTATACAACGGCGTCGTAGAGGAACCATGCGCTGCAGCATCCAAGGAGTGGTTTCCAGTAGAACTTGATGGCGAGACGATACGGAATGTTGCGCTGAATGGCGTGCTTCTGGTACTGCTGTGAATCGACGAGCCGTAAGCGGAAGAAGAAGATCGCCAAAGGGAGCTGAGAAGATGGTCAGTTTACTCCCATATACTTGGAAGGTTAGCACCCGTCGAGCTGGGTTGACTGACGAAAATTCCAATTCCAAAGCAAATGCGCCAAATTCCGTCACTTGCTTGACCATTATACGCAGCAATGACAATCAAAGAGACGATACTAGATCCGACGAAACCAGAGATGATTGCGGCGTTTGTGGAAACTGCGACGAGCATTCCGCGTCTCCTGCGCATGGCCTCTGTGCTGTCGGCACACTCCAGAGCCTGCGAGGTGCAGACTGTGTACTCTCCTCCTGCATTGCTGTCAGTCTTCAACCTCCCGTTACGGCCAGCTAAGGTTGCTTACCAGCACCGACACCCGCAACACCGCGGCCGATTACCATCATCCAGAACATTCCCTCAATGGAGGCTCCATGGGCAGCAGTAGCAATGACGATGCCCTGGCTGGCTATCAGTAATAGCTCTCGATAAGATAAATCTCCTTTGACCGATCATATCGAAGGTGTCAACGAACCAAAACCAAGAAGAGAGTAGTCAGAATGATTCCAACTCGCCGACCAAACTTGTCAATGCAAAGACCGAAGATGAGCATGCCAAAGATGTCGCCAATGAGAATGGAATTAGAAAGCCTTGTCTTCACGGCAGTCGTCATCTGTTTCGGATAACTGTTGACATTTGTCAGTCAAACGTTGACTTCAAAAAGAAATTTGTTGCTCATATGGCAGACTCACAGCTTAGCCAGAACGGTGTTCATGTATCCGATGATCTGAATGTTGTAGCCATCGGAAAACAAGGCGACACCTTGGACCAGCACGTCGAGCTTCCCAGCGGTTCTGGCAGGAGTAGGCTCTTGAGATGACGCAATGTCACTCTCGGACGATACCATGACTCCGACATCCTTCTTGGTTGCATGGTCAGTCGTGTCGAATACCGAGGCTGGCGTGGACTCCATGTTGGATGACTTTGTGGTCGACGATGACTTAGAAGTATGCTGCAACAAAAGCACCGAGCGCGGTTTGCCTGGTTATAAGTACCGCGAATGCATGATGTACGCTGATTCTGAGTGCCTCGCAGACTACCACGTGGAATCCTTGTTTCGAACCAAATTCTTGGGACGCGTATGGGTCAAGAAGCCATCCACTCGAAAACTCAAGCTATTGCATTCCTTCATCTAGGCTCTCCTTCGTACAAAAGCATTTTGCCGAACTATCGGCATTAAGAAGGAAGAAAGCAGTTGCCTCAACCATTCAATACGTTGTCTCGACCACGTGCTCCGGCATGAACACCGCAGTCGAGATCGGGGCCGAAGGCTAAGTTAACCGGAAGATGTCCGAGATGCGGGAGCCGCCGGGTGCACACTGGAGGAATAAGTTGTAGTCGCCTCACCTTATTCAGGCTATATTTTCTAGATCCATTACCAACTACGTTTCTGACGCTGTAAGAACAAGCTTTGATTAGTGTGTGAAGTTTGTGCTCGGAGCTTGGCCGTCATATTTTCCTCCCGGTGGATCTCCGCCTTCGGGTGAGAAAACTTGTCATCCCACGGGCCTCGGACGCCCACGTGGTGAAATGCGATCGTCTAAGACGTCCATCGGAGTGGGGTCCCGACGCCGCGGCCCACCGGTATGCTCCCGGAGGCGACTCTGCTCATCCGGGAAGTGATAAGGAACATTTTTCAGTTGAGAAGATGCACTTGGCTCGGGATGACGGCCTGACAGAGTCCATAACGAGGTTGATTGTTCCCGGCCATGAGTGACGGCACTGGCATTGCACGTGTGTTGATAATTGGAAGTCCGCGACGTGGTGATGGGGAGAGTGTTCATCCTTCAAATCCACTTCGAGTACCATGGCCGTGGTTCCGGGTCCATAGATTGAATAGGCAGAAAGTCTAATCTTGAGCGCCCTTTCTTGGACGTTCGCCTTTGTCAACGTCTGGGGTCGATTTGTCAACTCAAACTCGGTGTATGGTCTCGTGAGTTTGACAGGCTTGGAACACATCTCATCTCGAGTCTCGTCAACCTAGCAAATTCACAACTCTATCAGAGCGAAGACTTCGATATGGTTCTCACTCGTGTCTTAGACGCCATTACGGCAGTGGCAGCTCTCAGCCTTAGGTTGTTGGCAATCCTGTTCACAAGATTCGTGAGTCTTGACATGTGTCATATTTTCCCTTGCCCCTTATGAATCGATGAACCGTATTCTGACAAGCAAATAGCATCCACTTGGAAAGAGATATCTCAATCGAATCTATGGGAGTTGCGCGTTGTATGCAGTCTCTCTAGTTGCTAGGCTCCTGTTGCCCAATTCACGGCGGGCCTCTAGGCAACAACACCCATGGCTGCTTCTACTCTTGGGTTGGGTTAACCGGTCATCGCCGGTTACATCCTTGGTCACGGTCATGTTGAATATCCTGTCACTTGGAGCCGTATGGGACTTCATCTACAGAGGAAGCGTACTCCACCAGAGTCACGATCTCTCCTTCTCTCGGATGGGCTACATGGATGAAGGTACGGCGCGGATCGTTGTAAGAGCGCCAGCTCTCCATACAAACTACGTCAAGATCAGTTGGGCGCCTTCGGAGGGAGATGACCAGGTTACTAAGTCGCAGACAATCGTCATCGCTGATTCCAATGATCATACCGGGACGTTTTTGCTTGAAGGGCTGGAGCCAGACACGCCGTACACCTACACCACAAATGCCAGCCATGCCGGATCTTTCAGGACTGCAGCCCTCTCGCCAAAGCGATGGAGTCTCATCTCCACAAGCTGCATCAAGCCTTTCTACCCTTACAACCCCTTGGATCATGGCTTGCGCATCAAAGGACTGGAGTACTTGGACCGGCATGTCTCGGCGAACCAGCCAGACATGATGCTCTTCCTGGGCGACTTCATCTACATCGACCTGCCAGTGGCCCTCGGCTGGACTCCAGAGCACTACACCACAGCATACCGTCAAGTCTATGCCTCGCCCAGCTGGTCACCCGCGCTTCGATCTGTGCCGTGGCTGCACGTCTACGACGACCATGAGATCATCAATGACTGGGCGGCGAACGAGACAGGTCTCTATCAGTCCGCCATGAAGCCATATTGGTCTTATCAAGGGCACGCGAACCCTCCCTCGCAGTATGGCGTCGGCAAAACGCACTACACCTTCCGCCGGGGCGACGTTTCGTTTTTCGTCCTAGACACGCGGCGCTATCGATGGGCTGAAAACATGGCGGACGGGCCTGAGAAGACGATGCTTGGCGCGGCGCAGCTAGCGGACCTGCGAAAGTGGCTTGAAACAGAAAAGTCGTGGAAAGTCGTTGTCAGCAGCGTCCCGTTCACGCGAAATTGGAGGGGCCCCGATTCGGCCGATAGCTGGTCGGGATATCTGTGGGAGAGAGACATGATCTTGGAGATGATGAGACAAACGGACGGAGCTATCATCTTGAGTGGAGTAAGCTGGTCTCTGTTTGATCGACCCTGCCAAAGATTTCAATAGTTTGCTTGAGCTAATTTTTTGCTTCTTTTTGACTAGGACAGGCATGAGCACGCGACGACGATCTTTCCGCCCACTAGCGACAAGGGTGGTAAGTCTGTGATTGAATTTTCCACTTCGCCCTTGAACCAGTTCTATGAACCCTTCGATCGGTTCCATAGACAGATTGAGGACACAGACGTCTCGGTGTATTCGCACCCGTGGGGAAACTCAAAGTTTGGTCGGGTGTCGTTTGACACGTCGGAGGAGGGCCGATGGACGGTAGACTATGAGCTTATCGTTGACGGGCGTCAAGTGTGGAACTACACGTGGGAGTTCACCAGGTGATCGACTGCCTCATTACCGAGCCCGTGGAGTCGAAGGATCATCAAAATGTGCACGCGCAGAGAAGTAGGGGTTTGGCTTGAAAAGTTTGCATTCATCGCGGCTTCAACCCGTTAAGCCGGCGCTCCTCGCTTTGCCTTGGAATATCCTTGCCAACCGAAAGTCCTTCCGATCCCTTGGTCTTGCTCTCGTCCTCGAAATGTTTTCCATACCCGTCAAAAAGAATCCTTCAAACGCCCACTTCCTATCTCAGTCTCCGCCTAAACTCCTCATCGCTGTACCCTAGATCGCATGTCTGAAAGCATGCGTAGAATTGAAGTTGAAAGTCGATCGTAGTGTGAGGCCCTCAAAGATTGGGGGCCAAAGCTGCGGGGCAGAAAGTGAACCGTCTCGAACCCGTGTCCGACAATTGAAAACGGGGCGACGTTAATTGCTCGTGTTTGGGTGTGTCGTGTCAATGGAAGCGCCGACTCTTTAGACAATGGGCTGCAGAACATCGCCTTCGGGGGCAATGGCGGGCTCGTCTCTCTCAATGTTGCCGTGAACACCGGCTCTGGCGTTGAGGTTGTACTCGTGACGAATGATGTTGTTCATCGGGGTGATGGCAGCCTGCGTAGCTCCGAAGAGGGCCGCGGCGATGATGTAAGCGATGGATGTCTTCATCTTGTCTGTGGGATATTGCGACGCTTCTCGCGGTCTTTTCAAAAGGAAGGAATGTGTATATTTGTCGAGGTCAACTCGAAGGCGAGGCGGGACAGCTCAACCGAACACTCTCGTCGATGTCGTAGGGACTGAAGGACACGAACACAGGAACTCGAAACGCTTTGATGATGGCCGGATGAGGGGGTCCCCGAGGCTTATTAAAAAGGCCCGGCACGGCACGGCACACCAACAGCCACGGATTGACGTGACTGTATGAGTGTTCTGTGTCTGTACTCTGTAAGATTGTGACAGTCTTAATCAATCATAAAACCTTGAATGTCTTGAAGTGGAGCCAATGAGCATGAGAGATTCGGATCTTCGGACGGTCATTGCAGGAAGGTGTGAGCGGGATCAGCTAGACTGACTCGCTTAAGGAAGCTCGCCATGCACAGAGAGATTTGCAAAAGAGACATGGAAACAGCCCTACAGTAAATGTTTGCTTGGCCTCCAGCTGTGCCTCTTTGGCCCTGCCTCCCTTCCTATCATCAATGATGTGCCTATCTCCCACGGGAGTCTACGGTGTTGTAACCCTCGGCTCTTTGCACGCTGCCCAGGGATGGCGTGACTTTGCTTATTTAACTCAAGATTGGGCCTAACTGTTTCAAGTATACGCAGATACGCACGGCGCAGGAGCATGGATCGCCCGCTTGGCTCGGCCGATGTGACACAGTATTGTAGCCCATCTGTTTTCCCCCTCCAAAATCACGGCATCGAGTTGAGTTGCGTGAGAGGCCATTGAAGAAACTACTTTACTTGGATCGCCCGAAGAATGGCATCGATATGTCTGAATCTTCAGTCGTTCTCGTTCCTGATCTTCGCCGGGAGACACCGGACGGCGCACGGGGTCCCGAGTGGGAGCACGCCGGGCGGGCCTCTATTCCCGAAGTCAATTACGGATACAAAACTTCCATCATCCATCCATTCATCCATCCACCTGGCATCGGCTCCGTATTCGTACCAGAAGAAACAAACCTCGGCAGTTCTCCACGTTTTGCCTCTGTACAACTTGCGACTGGTTGTAGTCTGATGCGTGGCTCAATCTGGCAGACACATGTTTAATTGTGCTGTCTCGGAGAAGCAAACATGAGCGATGGCCCGCACCCAGAACCCGCAACTCCGTCCCTACCCTCCCTCACGTCAAGTTCCAGAACATATCGACGCCGTCATCCGCCCTGCATCCACATATCAGCCGCCACATTTGAACCACACGAGTTCGTCCTGCCGCGCTCGTCATTGGAGACTAAGTATCAATGATATTATCGGATCTCATCGTGTTCGTGATATCTGTAACTTGACGCGTCTAACATCGCTATCGCAATCGCAATCGTCACGCGATAAATACGCGAGGCTCGCCTGTTCGGCCTTCATGATATCCCTATCTCCCCCTCCTGCCAGTAGAGATTTAGTGTTCAGTTGTTGCTGAGTCGACCTGTCAGCCAGTGACTCGAGTTCATGCTAATGTCTTCTAGACATTATGCATAACTCGGAATGAGCCAAATGCGGAAGTCTACGAAATCTAGATCTTATACCACCTTCACAAACGCCTTCTAGAATACCAGTAGCCTTAGACTCCAGTCTACACGAAGAGCTTGCCAGCTTGTTAAATTTGCCGATCACGTATGTTGGGCAGACACTAGAGAGCTTGTGATCGGTTGAAGATGGGACGGTGAGGTTGCATTTAATCATCTTGTCCTCCGTGGAGCTCTTGATGGCTTCAGGGTGCAAAGCATCCCAATCCATTCTCTATTGAATCGTAATACACACACGTTCAGAACGAACTCCAACATGAGTAGCCAGACCGGACAGAATGGCCAAGCCGATAACCAGTACCTAGCCATGGTCGGCGATGTCCAAGCCGAGCTGACGCGCCTTCAAGTCCAGCATCGTTGGATCCAGATGTGCCTCAAAGATAAGATCGTTTTCGCGCCAGTGAATACCACGAATGGCGGGCTCAGGATTCTCGACATGGGCTGCGCCGACGGTATCTCAATCTTTGACTGCACTGTGAAATGGGACCTCTAACACGCGATATCACAGGAACCCTACTACGGGACCTGCAGAAACAGGTTCCACCATCCGCGCACATGGTCGGCGCCGATGTTTCAACCATTTTCCTGCCCACGTCAGCTCAGGGCAACATCCGCTACGTAACCCACGACGTTTGCGATCCACCGGCCGGGGATCTAAAGGGCCAGTTCGATCTGACCCACGTTCGCAATGTTCTCCACAGCGCCCACCGGTCCGGCATTGAGCAGGCCATCGCAAACCTCGCCGGTAAGTCATCGGCTGTTGAATTCGTTGGTTCGGGCCGCTGTTTGATGGGTTGCGCGCGTTCTTGTCTAACTGATGCAAGATACGTTGGCCCCGGGAGGCTGGTTGCAGATTATGGAGCTGGACATCAGTCCAGACCAGCCGAACCAACCCCAGTCACTGAAGGATCTCATTCACATCATTGGGACCATGTTTGAGAAGCAGGGAATGGATCGCAAATACGCGTCCAAAATTCCAGAGGCAATGAAGGTGGCCGGTCTCCAAAACGTCAAGGTCGAGCGAGTGGAGTGTGGGATTGGTAAAGTGCATGGCGACGAGGCCGCCGTCAAATCTTCCATCGAGCCCTTCATGCACACCATTCCGCTTGTCGCCAGGAACGCCCAAAGTGAGTTGACTAGAAATAAGCTGTCTTTGCCGTAAGCCGGCCCTCACTAACCAAATGTAGTGTTGGTTCCTGATATGGATCCGGTAATCTATACCAGCCTGGAGGAGAGATACACAAAGGAGATGACTGAGCAGGGCGGCATTTTCCCAGCGAACGTCTTCATGGCTCAGAAGCCCGTTGCGTGAGTTGTAAATGTATGAAAAGGAATTCTTGGAAATTTGGTTGGTCGACCTATGAGTCTTTGTATCACGTCATTATTTACACGCTTTGTGGCGTCTGTCATGTGTACTTTTGAGACGTAAGCTTGTATAATCTATGGAAATGAGATGTTGTGTTATGAAGAAGACTGATGGGCTATCCTGCTCGCTCTTGCGTATGGTTGAATTCGGAACTCATGGCATCCCGTGCACCGCTGTAATCGAGAAGTTCATATTCGATCTCAAATGATCTTAGCAGGAGTCTCAATTTATCCATTCTCAATGACTTTCTCAGATGAGATCCAAGTCCATACCATCAGCTTGATCCTCTCTGGTTTTACCATCTCATCTCAACAAGTAGTCGCATTCGCCTAGCAGGCCGTAGGAGGAGCGAACTCGTAGCAAGTTGAGCCACTGCAACACCACGCCCAGCCATCACGACAAACAGTCTCGGAAGGCTGACACCCCGCGGCTTGGCGAGCACCGATAGCCTCAGGAGCGGCGAGAGCAGCTGATGCCACAGCTACGAGAAGAGCAAGGCTGATCTTCACCATATTGACCGTTGAGCTTTCTCATATGTTAGCGACAGACGAGGGGGGAAGTTGACGACGACCTGGGAGCCACACTTACAAGATTGTGTAGGGCACAGAATCTGGAGAAAGGGCGGCAAGCGGAAGCCAAGGCTGGGCTAACAAAATTTCCGCAGGAGGGTTTGTAAGGGTGAGTGAAATACTGGGGGCTGGGTTGAAGACTAGTACCTTCGTTGATGAAAGAATGATAAAGTGAAAACATCAAGTGCATAGATACTTATAAGATGTTGCAATCTGAGCCTGAGTCTTGGTCTTACCCGAAGCTTGTCTGATCCAGGAAGGTGCGCTTGAAGGATTGCAGGATTATGCTTGGCACAACCACAGCTTGGTCTCCAACGTATAAGATGCAGTCATTGATGAATCCTGCAAGCCATATCAGTTCTAGGTAGAAAAGGCCAAGGCTGCATAGGATTGTTGTAGCTGTTACAGGAAGGACCTCGGACTAAGCTCGCTTCCAGGCGCACGAAGGTTCAGTTCAAGCTATAGGCAATGATGTAAGAGTTTTCGAGGGCGGTGCCCATCCGATGTCAACTGCTCATAACAGCCGTATTTTTAAGGGGCTCGAAGATGAGAGGAGTTTAGAAGAAAGTCACTTTTCGACTACATCAGTGAATCGCAATTTTATAATAATACTTGATCAATGATTTGAATGAGATATGATGACAACCATGCCTCGTAACATCCTAGCGATGCGAAGCACAAGAACCGAGTGAAGATAAACGGTCAAACAGAAAGCATGCTGTCGCTTTTACCTGTAATAATATGTCCCAAGCAACGATACTTCAGTCTTGCTTAGGTTCCTTGACGATGTTTGCATGGTGCCCCGTCTGCGTGTTTGCACCGCTCTTCGAGTGCTCTTTCCTCTCCTCGTATTGCTGCTGTGCCATCTGCTGCTTGGCCTCAGCCTTGCTGGAAGGGTCCTCTGTTCATCGTCAGTATTCGGCCCCGGCCACGAAGGATATGGCAGGAATTTAACATACTAATGGTGTCGGCTTGAGGCTGGTATTGAGGCATATTGGAGAAAGAACGTCCTTTTTGAAGAATGAAGTTGACGAGTTGAGATGTGTGTGGAAGATTCTGCTCATGTATATGGAAAGAGTATTTCGAGAGCTTGAAGTCAAGAGCTAGGACAAAAGTGACTCTTGATTATGAGGTATTGATGACAGTACATGTATTTAAACTATATTGATAATACATATTATTCGTCTTTTAATTTCCACGGCTACCATCGAATATGATGTTATCATTATGTGCATTGCGTAAATCGAGCGTCACAATCGCGGCGTGTATAATGTGTCTTCAGTGACGTCAAGCACTGGGTCAAAATGTGGAAATTTGCGGGAGTGGCTGTTGCACCACAGCATCCAAGTTGCCAATGATCACAGTTCGGGCGGGTTTCACTGATGAGATTGCGGGTCACACCTCCATCGAGCCGGAGAAGAGTCTCCTAACCTCCAGCACGACTGAAGCGGGCATTAGCTGCATTGGAAATGATACACGACTTCATCACGTAGTCGAGTAGTACGAAGCCATTATGTCACGCTTCTTGGGGCTGTAACCGGGAGTATTTCGCCGCGCCGAATTGCGACGGAGGTCTGTCTGTAACCAAAGCTTATCCGTTATTGCTGGTGCTCTTCTCGATATTTCCGATTAACATCTACTCACATCACTGGCAGGTGCCGTAGTTGGTGCCCCGCGAAGATAGGATGAGGGGTCGGAGCTATCCTGCCCTTGAACACACAATAACACGGTACAAGAAGGGATTAAAACCCATGTTACAGTTTCATGGGCCTTTTCGATTGATTAGCGTAAGCTTTCTCAAGTCTAGGCATAAGGGTGAATGGATCCTGCGCAGTTCCTCAGATGTGGCTGTTCAGGGGAAACCTCGGCAATCACGCCCGATTATACAAAGTAGATGGTGTTCTTTTCTATGCACGCTTGCTGATGCAGGTTTCCAGATGAGACTCTATATAACGCCCCCGGAAAAGTGTGATGTAAACGGTAACGAGAAGAAAAAGGAAAGAGAGACAAGATGAACGTCTGGCGAATGTGCCCTTATTATCTGTAATCCTCAATGATCATATCCAGCACCGCGCTGCCATGGACTGTGCATAGATGATTAGTAAGGAGGACAAGAGACTGGTTCCAGCAAAGGATAACTCACCTATTGTTGTTTTGGGATCGAAACTCGTGGATACTGCGTGCAGATCCATTCCCAAACGGACTCGGCGGGGGGAAGTCGCTCGCTGGTGACCGCGGCGGGGCAGGACTTTGAGATCGTAATGAGCGGTCGGCGGGGAACATGGGCACCGACGGGCTCACGGCTGGCCTGGAGCCCGGCGAGGGCAGATATGACATTTCGTGGGTATCGCCTCTGCTGTTGAGATTCGACGTGGACGTGGACACGTGCAGGCTCATGCCGCTCTCGGTAGCCTTCTCTTCGCCGTAGCGCAGCGACTCGCGGCGGTACGGGTTCACCTTGTCGTCCTCATCCAGGTCGAGAAGCGACTTGCCCTCGGTGCGGTCGCCCTTTGCAAGGATGGAGGGGTCGTTGAGCTGCGTGGGGCCGGTGCCGGTCGGTTGGCCCTTTACGCGCCAGAAGACGAGGATGCTGGAGATAAGGACCATGAGAAGGAGGACAAAGGCGAAGATGACGTTGACGATGAAGAGGATTACGCCGACGACACCGACGACGATGCCGGGGGTGTCGAATACGTTTGTGAAGATGAGGAGGAAGACGGAGTTGATGAAGTTGATGGCGTAGATTGAGATGTTGAAGGAGTTTGTGCTCTTGTCCATGAATGGCTTGAGGACGCTGACGGCGATCAGGGCGGCGGCCTCGATGACGATGAGGGCGATGGCCTGGGCGACGCCGGCCTTTTGACCGAACGCGATGACGGCGGACTTCAGGAAGATGTAGGCGATGAACGGGATGATGAAGTAGTACGCAGAGGCGCGGTACTGGACATAGAGAAAGCCCCATTTGTTAATGATCTGGGGGTTCGAGAAAAGAACGTGCGCGGGGTTCTGGTGGGTGAGAATCGACTGCTTGGCAATGAGGATAACCTTCCACGAGGCCCAGATGAGGGTGAAGAGGGTGCCGAGGAAGAAGAAGACGGCCAGGACTACGAGGGCGGCCGAGTCGATCTGGGTGAGCTCCCACAGGCACAGTACGGCGATCTGCGGGAAGCCGATGAGATTGAGGCGGAATAGGACGCCCTTGAGGGTTGTCTTCCAGTCGCGACGGAACTCGACGAAGCGGTCCTTCTTGGACCATCCCTGCTTCACCGCGATCTCGGTACCGTATCGGAACGCGGCGATAATGAGGACGGTAAAGATGATGAAGAAACAGTACACGATGAGGCCGGTGAGGAACAGGTTCGTCGATTCGATCTTTGCCTTGAAAGCCACGCGCTGGATGCCGTAGACGACGTAGGAGCCGTTGTCCTGGAGGATGTTCGCACGCTTCGCGATGGCGTTGATGCCGCGCTTGACGGGACCGATGCTGTTGACAATGTCGAGCGAGCGCTTCGAGACCTGCACCGAGATACCGCTCAACGAATCGAATAGTCGTGCCGCCTCACCGCCCGTTGAGCGCTGGTACCACGTACAGAGGGTCTGCATCCAGCCCAACCTGACGACACCCATTGACCACTGGAAGTTCTGCGTCCACGCCTGTACGATGGGCGGCATATCGACGCCTGAAAGACCGACAAAGGCCTGAGCCTGGAAGTATCCGAATAGAGAGAGGGCGTTCGCGGCGAGATGAGCGGCGGCATCGGTATGGCCCATGGCGGAGATGATGCCGGCGGACCCGAGACCGAGGCCGGCGATGACGGCGGTGGCCCATTTGACGCCCACGAGATCGACGGTTTTACCGTTGGAGAAGTCTGCCTCGACGCAGGCGACGGTCGTGTTCGTCTCGGTGAGGTTGACGATGGCGCGGATGGTGGCGTCGAGGTCGGGGATGGTGTAGGCGATACCGGGCACCTGGTCGAGCTTGTCGCCGATTTCAAACGAGAACTCCATGTCGATCTTGCCGGGCTTCATCGGGCAGAGGCCCTGGAGGTCCATGGTGCACGGGTCTATCGTCATCTTCAGGTAGTCGTAGCCGTAGATGCGCAGCGCGACGTCGAAGACAGCCTTGCCTTCCACCGAGACGACGGCGGCAATGTTTGCCATGACGGAGCCATTGTTGGCGGAGACGACGACGTTGAACAAGCTGGCGGAGAAGTCGGATTTCTTTTGGCAGTTGTTGAGAGACGAGGACTGGAGGATGCGGTCGGCGTATGCGGAGGAGGGGAGGAGGGCGGCGAGGAGGGTGTATATGAGAAAAGGAGCGACTTGGGTGAGCTTCATGATTATTGCTTTATGTTTAGTTGTAACGAATGTGTGGTGTTTGTAATGTTATTGCCCTTCAAAGGTGTCTGGTCGCAGGCATCGTCAGCTTGCGATTGGGAGCACTCTACGATGGCGACGTTTGAAGCTTCAAGCTTTCTTTCTTCCTCGCGTGTCCCTTCGGTATGTGCGTGTGCGAGAGTGTGTCTCTACTCACGATAGTTGGACGCGGTGCAGAATCATCCGATGAGCTCAAAAGGGTCCAATTAAGGTTCCACGGTTGTCCCCTGAAAGAGTGGAAGGGGGCAACTGGGCAAGGTGGGGAGGGAAAGAAGAGGCGAAGCGAGTGAGAGGATTCTTCCCCTTCAACGTCGAATAGCTCCTCGTTGTCTATACTGGAACTTCGACGTCAAATTGTTTAAAGGAAAGACAGAAAACAGCGTTGCATGATCGAAAGAGACTCGGACGGGGGGGACAGGGCACACGGTCGCTCTTCTACGGATAGATTAGACGAGAGAGAGACCCGATAGATTGGCGACGAGAGTCAGAGAGGTACGAAAAAAAGGGTGGTTTGTTGCCAAGCTTCAATTTCCCGTTCGGTTTGTGCACATCCTCGATCCGTCAGTGACATTGCCGCTCCCTTATTCGTGTCCCCCTCGTTGCACTTTGTACATAATCGGCATAGCTGGGGAGGCGAAGCAAGCTTGGTTGTGGGCCTGAACAGTTCAAGCCAAGCTCGAGCTTTTGCTCGTACGGAAACAATCGACAGACCCGAGAATCTGTAGCGGCAGCAGAATGTCTTTCCCTAGGGTTCTGGTCCATGTTCCAGCGCCTCCAACGACTCTTTCAACGGCGGCTGGAATAGGAGTCAGTCTGAATCCAGGGGCTATCTACAGCCTAAAAGTTAGCACCGCACCTGGAGGAGAACTCAGAAGCGGCGAGACTGCGAAATCACTGGCCAGTGATAGCTTGGCAGCTCTTCCACCTGAAGATGATGTGAGATGGGAATGCCCACGGCGATCACGCATCCAATCCCATCACATTCCAGCCGCCGTACCTGCGTATGGGATACGGGGCTCATGGGCCGCCATGGCACCAAGAACGGCCCAAGCCGGCCGTTCCTGACCAGCCAATGCCGGTACCTCTCTCCCCCCTTGTCAAGCTGAGGAGGGATGGCACTCTGGGAGAGGGGAACAAACCGTGAGTCCGTGACAACTCTGGCAGCCCTGACAGCTTCTAGCAGCGTTGGTCCGCGCCGGCCGCGCTCCAATGAAGGGTCGTTTTCGTTTCCTTGCACTGCCCCCAAAGGTGATATTCGGTTGCCTAAAGACTGGCATGTCAGCCCATGACTGGGTGACTGACCCTCTGTCTTTCGTCTTTTTTGTGCGGCGAACCTACGGCCCAGAGACGGAAGACCCTCCTTTGAAACGAGACGAGACCCAATTGAACCCACTGCGAGCGCCCGGCTTGGACAAATCAGTCTTGGGTTGGGCGGCACGCACGGCGGCTATACGAGTATTCTCAATGCCTCCTCTGCCCTATTATTCCCCTTTTATGTTCTCACAGATACAGTATGCTCTAGCCTCTCAAAGACATACATAGAAAACTCAAGGGGTCTGAATCGGGGCAGAATGTGCGGCCCCGCTCTCAAGCATAACTCTATGCATAGCTCAGGGGTAGCGGTAGCCCCGTGAAAAAAAGCAGAATGCACGGCTGCTATCTGCACAGTAATCACCATCTAGCGATTCAATACTACCACCATACGGCAATGTCGAGCCGAGATTGGCTCCGGTCTTTTCCCAACCCGACGAACAGGGCCCATACGAGCAGGGCCGGGTTGTGGGCAATGAAAGCCACGGCGTCAGTCTCTAGAGCCTGGCCCATATACCGGTCACTGTTAGTGCAGAATAGCGTGGCCAACAGACCAACACTGATACTGTGATGTTGGTCGAGAATCTTATTGAATCTCAATTGATTCGGAACTCCATTTTGTAGGTGCTGAGAAGAGAGGTTCCCATTTCGCAATTTCATTGTTCCTTCCTACACACGAAGTATACTACATACAGTACATAACATCACATCCGTACAATTGGGAGATGCATCCTACATAAACCCACGCAGTCTCCCAAACCCGCTTAGGCCGGGAACCGAAACTCGGTGATGGGTACAGCTTTGGAGTCGCAGACGCGACCAGACTGCGATACTCGTACTGAGAATGAGATTACAACAAGAGAACCGCTGAATCTCCCTTGTTGCAATCTCACGCAAGGGGTTGAGGCTGTGAAGCTCACAGCCCCAAGACGAGAGCAGTTTTCTGGAGTGAGTAAAGTGCCACGAGAATTGGCAGCTTGGCAACACTTTGACAACGCCATATTGTGACTTTGTAGGCCTCCTTTCAACGACTGGAATTTTGCCGCAACGGACGACTCTTGCTTCTTTCTCACTCATCCCATCATGCCCAATTGTGAGAAATGGCTATTACACGTACTGGGAATGAAACGAAACAGCCGAATCTTCATAGACTCGCAGCTTCTGCATCGCCTAGAATAGCATGTAGTCAAGAGCTATTCTGTACGTGCATGGTCTTCGAGTTAGGGTCGCATGAAGAGCGGCATAGAGCCTCTTAAGACCGATATTCCGTAAATGAGCGACAAGAATCTCGAGCAGTACGTACGGTGTAAAATAAGACATTTCACATTGCTCACCCAAACTTCGTCACTTGCTGTTGAGATCTTTCAAATCCAGGTCCAGATACCAGGGGTACTTGATCGCCAAGAATGGGGTAGTCGTCAGCTCTCAAAATTGTCACCCAGCGGATACCACTGCGCCATGCCCCGGGAAACTCACAGCATCCAACTCCATCAGCATCTCAGGGCTGGACTTTAGCCTGGCGAGAGAATTGAGGAATCTTAAAGTCTGGATCTACTTCGATGTTGGTCACTCCATCATGGAAAACACGGCATGCGCAAGAGCCACAGAAACCCGCCGCCGTCTCCAATTGTTTCGTCGATCAAGTTCGAATCTCCCCCGTGGGTCAAATTAGACAGGAAATCTCTCGATCGACCTGTAACCAAGATTACGAGGCTGTGCTGGCTGTCTCAGCTACGATCCACGCGACAGCGACCATGTCACAGGTCTCCCGAAGGTAGACGCAATAATAGTGCAGAATGCCAATAGATGACAGCCAGGATCAAGTTCCTCTGGTATAGCAGCTTGCCAGCTCCTCATGTCGGCGTCGATCTCAACATCGTCGTTCACTCAGAATGGGCCCTCAACTCCCTCATTGTCGCCCTATTTCACAGTGATTACATCGCCATCGGCCCTCGTCAATTGAAAACAGCCAGAATTATAGTGGAGCCGCGTTTAAACGCAAAAAGCTCTGTAAGCTCCGTGTCGCTGTGTCAGCCTGCAGTATCTTTAGCAAAGCGTGCACGCTTCCGATTCGGGCTACCTATGGCCCGTTGATTGGGCTAAATCGGGGGCCGACATCGCCGCTCTGCGCAAACTCACCGTCGCCATATGCCGAAAACTTGAAGACTAATCATTTGAAGTGGGGGAACTTGTCCCCCCCACGACCACTGCCGCCTCTATCATCCATAGCAAGTCATTAGACATCACCATAGGATAATTTCACAAGACAAACACAGCCTTGTCCAAGCTCTGCACAGCTACTCATACAATCTGGAGACGATCAGGCACAGGCCACCCTCCGCTGCGCTCCCATCATCCAACGCCACACTCTCTAGAGACAACAGGTTCCTCATCCAGAGCCACAATGACCCTGGGCCCTCAATGCTGGCGCTGCCGCAAAAAGCGCCTCCGTTGCGACTCCTCCGTCCCCTCCTGCCGGAAATGCGTCATCGCACGCACAGAATGTCCAGGCTACGGCGACAAGCGACCCATCGCCTTCCGGGATCCCCTCGTCCTAACGCAAAAGGGCGTCGTCGTCCGGGTCCGGGATCGGGAGCCGGGCGCGGACGGCCAATCCCGCAACAGTGACAGTGACCGTAGCCGAGGAAAGACACGGAGTAGCAGCAGCGCCAGCTCACCGGCGTCGGTGCTTGGCATCGTGTGCCGATCGCCGAGAACGGCCGGAACCGTGATGGAGTTGAGGATAGCGGCTGATGCCATGGAATATTGTGGGTAACAGCTTCCCCGTGTGGTTTACGTTCACACAAATTGTGAACTTCACTTTCACTCACTCCGAAAACCTCACTCACTCATACATTACCACTCACTCACTCATTCCTGTTTTCAGTGCTTCAATCTCACTCCCACATCTTCATTCTCATCTTCATTGCTCAATCAATCAACCAACTAATTACTTATTCACAGATAATCACCACGTAGCACCCGACCTAGTCCCCTACTCAACCTCAACATCACCATATCAAATCTCCCCCCACCAAATAGCCGCACTCGCCTCCTACCTCCGCAACACATATATCTCTATCGCAGCCCTCCACAGACACATCAGCGGACAGCCGTCGTCGTCGTCGTCGTCGCCGTCATCATCATCATCGACTTCAACTTCATCATCAAGTATCCTATTCAAACTATCAACCGACAATAAGACCCTCGCCACCTCCACATCCCGCCCTCCTATCAGGCAACATGCACCCCGGCCAGGCGATACATCCGAACTATCAAGGCTCATGGCCGCAGGCGATTTCAAAAGCGTCCACTTCGCATCCCAAGCAGCCGCCCTACAAGCCTTAGGCCAAGAACTCTGCGCATATCACCAGCCTCAAGGGAACAACTCACCAAACACCGCCGAAGATCCAGGGCCCAGCATCCTCCTCGGCATCATGGTGATGCTCACATCTCAGGTACACTCTATCTCTCTCTCATCCTCATCCTCTCACCATTCACCCAACATATAACAAAACACTAAAACCCCCCCCAAGATCCAATTCTCCGCCTACGCCCCGTGGCAATCCCACATCACCGGCGCATGGAGCATAATCCTCACCCACGGGCCCTTCGCAGCCGTCGCCAACTCAGACCCAGAACTCTGCCGCCTCCTCCAGCAATTCGCAATCTTTGACATCTTCGGCACGTCCACCCACGGAGCCATCAACGCCACCACCCACTCATCGTCCGTCGCAGGCACGATCCTCGCAAGACAAGAATCCTACGAAGCAATCTTCCAAGACTCTGAAACCGACGCCCGTAATCCGTGGAGGCTGGTCCCCAACGACCTGGCCAAGATCCTGATCCGCATCAACGGGCTACGGGCACGGAGGGCACTATACCCAGAGACGGCGAAGCATCTCCCAGAAGGTCTATCTGCTGTGCTAGAGTATCTCGCCACCTCACCGCCCGAGAAATGGGCCGCAGAGATCTCGGCGACCGCACAGGTCTCGCTGGCACCAAACAGACTGAGCGAGGACCAGGAAACAAAGGACGCTTGGCTAGCACTGATGACGACGTATCACAGCGCCGCCGCCTTATACGCCATCAACAGCCTCGCCGGTCTCGGAACCGCACCGAGATCAAGCACCCTCTGGCCAGAAGAAGCCTCATCCCATCTCGCAAGAAGAGAATCAACAGCATATAGCGCACTCATCGCGAGCCTCCGCGTCCTCTTCACCCAAAGAGCCCAGCGACATCCCTCACAAGCTACCAACAACGAAACACCATCAAATCCCATCGCAACCAGCGCGGGGTTGTTACACAAATTCGTCATCTGGCCAATGGTCATCGGTGGAATCCAATCCACCCTCATCTACAACGATCAAGAAACCACAACCTTCATGTGCTCGGGTATGCAAGCGGTCGGTGAAGAGCTGGGCACGGTAAGCATGATAGACGGTGCTCGCCTCGTCGAGAAGCTACAGCGGGAAGCAAAGCACGGTCGCAAGTTTTCGTCATGGGACGAGCTGTTTGAGGGGGCACCCTTGTTCTTGATGTGATTATACTTCGTACCATCTTCCTCAAGAAAAAACCCAAGGGTCACCCCAAGAATCGAATCGCGGGATCCGGTCGGGAGCTTGGGGACCATCCACTGATCCACCCCGCAAAAAGGGAATTTGGGATTTCAGGGTCTCGCCCAACCCCTCCGAGCAATACCGGGTCAGACAGCCAAGCGTCGCCGATGTGTCCGGGGCGATCGTCCGAATTCTCTGCATGCCTTCGAGTTGCAGCCGTTCGAGCCGCGGCCGATCACTGCCGGTACCACCTGGAATCTGAGACACGGAACGGCATCCAGCGTTTGCAATCTCTCACCAAATTCCTGCGTTCATCAAACATGGCCTTCTGATTTAGCAATCCGCGAACATCACAAAATAGGGGCACTGAGACAAGAGTGTTTGAAGTAGTCATATAATCCATTGGATATGTACAGGAGAAAAGGTGCGTGCACAACGCCGGTAAGCTGAAGGGTATCTGTCCCGAACAGCAGTCAAGATTACAAGTCGGTGTAGTGTGTCCAGACAAGCAAGGACCAGCGCCGGTGCGATTCTCACACAGCGTCTGGTCATATTGGGGGCAACAGGTGCAGATATGCAATTGGCATGTCGGCCAATGCAAACCTCCCAGCAACAAAAAAAAAAAAAGAACCAGAGCAGGCCCCCCAATGCTCATGCAAGTGCGCCGCTAAGAGACGTGACGGAATATGGTCGTAAAGTGCAATATGCCATTTGCTTTTGAGCAAAAACCTCGTCGTCGTCGAACCTCCAAGACTCGCCCCGAGGGGAATCATGTTGCCGTCGTGAGATTGCCGCCCTGATCTATGTATCGTTCGTTCCGGAACTGTTTTTTCTTTGCTTTTCTTCTTTGATCGATTCAAGTAGCGTAAGCCAGACGCTTCTACCGCTGGATCTCGCTGACGCTGACGCGGCTTGACCTCCAGTCATTCGTGGGAGTCTGCTTTGAGGATCCGAAGCCGGGCATGGAGGCGAAGCGGCTCAATCGCTTCTTGCTGGGTTCGGTCTGCGTCGGGGCGACAGTGGGCGAAGCAGGCTCGGCGTGGTGCAGGGCATTCACTCGTGGGGATGAGGACTCCTTGCTGCTAGTCGTGCCGGCGGATGAGGAGCCGGTGGAGGTGGGAGTCTGGTAGACATACTCGCCGTCGACGTAAACTGCGTTGGAGACGAAAGTCGAGCGGCGATGGCGGCGACGAGTGTAGCGCTGCTCCAGACGGAAGAGCTCAATCTTCTGCTGGATACGTTCAAGGATACCGGGAGCCATTGTGACGGTTATTCGAGCGAAGACGTTAGGTATAGGTTTGGAAAGCTTGTTGTGTTGAGGTTGCTGGACAGATTGATCTTGCTCAAAGTTGATGGCGGGACGAGGCAAACTTAATTGACTCGACTTGGGATGAGATGGTTGTGCAAGTACAGATGACGGGTTGTGATGTATTACGGGAGGACAATGTCTGTGAACGGTGGCAGACGCACGTCGTAATGTAGGGGCGCAACAGATCAGACGAAAAGCTTATCGGTCGCGGTAGGAATGGAATGGAATGGAGGTCGCAATCTAGTGACACAGATGTCTCTGATGGCTCGGATGTGTTGTAATCCCCCCTTTCTGCCGGCTGGCGTTTGCGGTAAGATGTCTGTCGTATTTGGAGGACTGCTTGGCAGCAAGTGTCTGATTGTGGTGCCGTGATCGGGTGCTTTGGCTGTTGGATTTGTTCTTTTTTCTTTTTTTCTAATTCAGCGCCCTGTGGCTGATAGTAGCTTGGTGTCTGTGACCTCTGTTGGGAGTCGGTGCGGGAGCGAGGGAAGGAGAGGTAGTCAAAACGCCGGGCTTCGAGACCTCTGGTGTGATTTTGGTGTATTAAGGTAAGTTGAATTGGAACGAGTGGACTGGGTGGGAGTGTGTGTGTGCGAGTGAGAGAGATGTTGTATCCGGTCTGGAGTGGTTGGGATGGATAGAAAAAGATTGGAAGAATGGCGGCGGCGGCGGCTTGGCTCAAGGTGGTAAAGTGAGTTGAAGGAGGGGTACCTTTAGGTCGGGCCGGAGGGTGAGGTGTGGTCGGGTGTGAGGTGCGTGAGGTGTGTGCCGTGTGGTGTGGTGGTGGTGGTGGTGGAAAGGGAAGAGAATGACAAGGTGCAAGGGAAAGGATTGGATGGCCGCGAAGGGAACTGCCAGACTGAAAGGGAAGGGGGGGAATACTGAGGTACTTCGTGAGGTACTTCAAAAGGAGGGGAAAGAACGACTCGTGCAGGGAAAGAGCCGTCTACGAATCACAGATTCAGCAGATGGGAAAAGGTAGGTCCAGATACGGTTGCAGCTGCAGGAAGAGAACCTTGATAATGTTGTTACGGGTTGTTGGAAGGCACGGAAGACGAGAGGGAAAGAAGGAGAGGAGACGGGGTGTGGTGTGTGTCAACTTGCAGTGGGAAGGAGCAGGCGCAGGAAGCTGCAGGTGGCAGGTGTAGCAAGAGCCAAGAGGAGGAGTTCTTTCCTCTGGAGCGATGGGGATTGGAGGATGTGGGGCACGTCGCTCGGGCTTCTGGAACTTGCCTTGGAGTCTGGGACGGTACATCAGGTAAGGTACCTACCTATGTACGAACACAGACGGGGTCGATTCCGTGGGAGGGAGTATTGTCCTGAAGCACTGGGCTGGACACTTTGGACCAATCCAAGAAAGTTTGCACAATTGACAATTGGAGCCGCAGGTGCAGCACTGGGTGGTATGGTGCACTGCAGACAGGTGCAGGTCTGGGATATGCATATCGAATGTCACACTCAGCGTCGCGCCTGGATGCATCCAACGCTCGCTCCCAAGCTTCTCAAGAACTCTTTCAGCCACTGAGAAGCGCTGGAAAGATGGGAAAAGATGGAAAAGAGACGGGTCCTCCGATAGACTGGTTCATGCCTCGTTTCTTCCCTGCCAGTTCCTGCCCATCGTTTCCTCTTCCATCAATAGCGTGGGATTGGTATCCACACCCCCTGGGTCCACCTCATCTCTACATGGATCCACTCTCCACGCAATCGCAGCCAACGATATGGCGCCAGCCGGGACACCTTCCCTGTCCCGCCATGTGCTCTCCTGCCCTTTCCCACTTGCTCTTTCCCAAGCTTCATGGCTCCCCGGACGTTGCTTCTCGTTCTTGGTGTCTCCTCCGAGTTTCGTTCCTCTTCCGGTGGAGTTTTCTTGCACTTGCGGCCATTGTTCCTAGCTTTCCCAACTTTGGCTCGCGCAACTTTCACTTTGTTGGTTTCTACAGCTCCGCCGTCGTTTCTTTGTCGTGATTTTTCTCGCCGTTTGCCTCGTGTTGACCAGGCCGTTTCAATCCGTCTGTATGTCACGTTTCCTTCTTCCTCTCGGCCACAACCGTCAGCCTCCCACGACCGGTCCTTTACTAAGGACACGAACCACGCGTTGACGGTGGAGGCTTAGACAGTTAACTCCCGGGTCTCCGTCTGCTTTCTTTTGGGTGGTTCGTCCGTCTCGGCCCGTTGTCGAATAATCCACCGCTCGTCGGAAAACTCCAGAGTCGAGATTCGAGACGGGCCTTCGAAGCTCGACCTCACCACTTGAACGCTGCTCCCAAACGGTGACCCGCTGTGTCGATCCGGCCTGGAATGCCCCACGATGCCGTTAGTGATGCACCAGATGTTCCGTCCGGGTATTTTGTCCTGCCTCCCGCGCCTTGCTTGCGTGCTCGCTGACTTTAACCAAAATCCAGACTGCACACCATCTCAGTCTCCCAACCACGTCTCGGGGTCCCAGGAACGACGAATACAGATAAGGCACCGAACCATCACCAACTTGACACCGAAAACCGTCGACCATGATACCATCAACCTCGTGTCTGCCCCTCCCGCCCCTTCCCTTCGCCACCCATTTCCCCTGAACCTTCGCATTCGGCGTTACATCGCCCCATGAGCAATCGGTGGGACCAACACCCAGGGGTTCGTCCGCTTCGATCCCCGCCCTCCGAGTCAATCACCCCGGCGAAAACCTCGCCCTTTAGCGATATTGCAACTGCGCCGTCGGGTCAACCAGTGTCGTCAGTGCACTGCAACCTATCAGGCTTCAGCAAGCTCCTCTGTCATCCCAGCTGACCGGATGACGGAATTTGGCGATGACTTCAAGACAGGCCTCATGAGCTACGTCTAATGAACTTCACGTGATTCGAACTTATCTCGAGGATAGTACGCTGACAGTCATAAGTATGGCTTATTGCAGTGCGAAGCTATGTAGCACCTCCCTCGCCAGCCTAGAGCCGCCTTGCTCGGGATGATGTCACCTCGTACAATTACTCAACCTCCATATCACCGTCATCCGTCTCCATCTCAGCCATTGAAGCCTCATAAAGATCGTCTTCTAGCTCGGGACAACGCACTCGCAAGCACTCCAGAATATCGACGTACCCCCCAGAACCATCGTTGCCGTTTGCCTCTTGCAAAATATGCTCCAGTGCAGAAAACCCAAAGGGCTCCAAAGGCCGCCGTAACGCCGTGATATCCACACCCGGGCAGCCGATCAAGGCTTCCATCGCCTCCATGTTCCCGTTCGTCACAGCATCAACCAGTGGTGTTGATCCGTCGTTGGCCGTCACGTCAAGTTCAATTGAGGGGAGGTCCAAGACAGCGTTCAATGTTTCTCGGTCACCATGCCGGGCAATAATATGCAATGCCGTCTCACCGTCTTCGTTCTGCACATTGAGCTGATGCTCGGGTGCTCGAGAAAGGAGAAACCGCAATAGACCGTGTCGTTTGCGAGACGCCGCAACATGAAGCGCTGTCTGCCGTACCTGACGATCCACGAGGAAGTCGACGCCGGGATACATAGCCAAGAATCTAGCTGTAGCATCATCTTCGGCCCGCGCTATCGCGAGATACAAAGCAGTATGCCCAGCTTCTGACGTCTCGCGATTCACGTACTCCTCATTCTCCTCCGCTCCGTCAAAATGCGCCTTGAGAATAGCTTCCACCACGTTCACTTGCCCGCGAAGGGCAGCGACGTGCAAGGGCAGCATTCCGTTCCGGTCCCGCGTCTCCTCCGCCGGCCGGATCTCTGCGTGGCAGCGCAACTCCGCGTAGCACGACTCGCATCCCACCGAGGCTGCGAAATGAAAAAGGGAGAACCGTCTCCTGAATATTCGGTGCCACGGTTTGGCGCCTCCCGGCTCGAGAAGCTGATGCACAATGTCCGGCCTGCGGTCCAAGATAGCGGCGTGGACGAGAGTCAGCCCTTGACTGTCCTTGAGGTCCGGTCCGACGTGGTCGGTGAGGAAGGCGAGCTCCTTCAGGGACCAGCTGCTGGATTTGGGAGGGATGAGGGCGAGATCCCGTGCGACTATGGGGTACTTCGCGCCCTCTTTCACCAGAATGTCGTGAGCCCAGATCTTGGCGTATGGCTGCGAGTCTGAGTAGAGATCGCCCGGAGCGAAGAGGAGACACCCAACAACCGCATGGGGGACCAACTTCTCCCATTCTGGGCCGAAGCCCTGTTCAACGTAAGACCAGTCGTAGAGATCAAACTTCTTCAAAAGTATCGGAAGCCTCGAAGAAAGTGTGGTGGATAGTGAGACTATCGCTTTCAACGTAATGGTCTCCGACATGCTTGACCTGGACCGAAACATCAGGTCTGAGATCTGTTCGCGTATGAGTAGTTTATGGGTTTCGACAGGGCCATCAATAATCGGACGCTTCGGCAAATTGCTGTGTAGCTCACTGAGAGTATTCTCAAACAACATCCTCTCCGCGAAACACGTAGTCTTGCCGTGACCGAGCCTCGTCTTGATGGCGATCGATATCCTGTCTTTGAGAAGTGGTAAGGTCTGATGGAGGCCCGAGACGTAGGGCACATCGAGCTGTGCCTGAGTCCCAGGTCCATTGCTCTGGCAGGGAGTCTTTTGGAAATCGAGAATATCTAGCAAGGAGGTTCTCTGGTGATGATGGACTTCGTATACGCTGTTTAGAAGCTGGACTGCGGTAAGTATATCCATACTGTCTCATATGATTAGCCTCTACTCAAGAAAGAAGCTGACATGGGCCTTACAGATCTTCGCAGTTCCAAAAAGTGCTAGAGCCATCATGATCTTGGCCGTGGGATCCCCGGTCGCTCGGGATACTCATCATGCTTTCAGGCTCTTCTTCGCCTGGAGCCCGTCTTCGTGTCCTTTTCTTGACTTCGCCAGGTGAACACTCTAGGCCTTTCGACAAACAGCGATCGCACTTTTGCGGCCATGTTCGAGGTTGAGGAAGGCACTTCGCAGCTCGCTTGTCAGCAATTTTCTGACCGAAGCCATAAGCGCTCTGCCGTACAGGCGGGGCAAGTTAAGCGCTTGGAAGAGGACCGAGATACCTTCAATTTGTGTTGTCTGCAAAGCTGGCACTTTTCACTGTCCAGTTTTCTTGGTGGTTTCTTTCGTTTGTTGGACTCTTCTTGAATGTCGCTCACATCTTGCGACGTTTGCAAGCTGAAGGGCAAAGGCGCAGCAGGTGGTCCAACCGGCGATCCGATGTTAGGAGCCGGGTTGACCGCCATTGAAACTCTAGTGAAGATCGATCTTTGACCGCCCGTCAAGCTAGAAAACAAGTCTGTTCTAGTTGAAGGTCAAGTAGCTTGGGACAACGGACTGGGCTTACACTTATTCACGATGATACTCGTAAGGCTGTCATGCAGACCGGGGTTGGCCATCGCACTTGTAAGTGCGACACACTCCTTCATGCACGGGAGCGGGACAGTAGTGGGGTTGACGAATGGCATTGCCGTCGCACTTTCACCGCACTTATCGCACTTATGTCGCACTCCAAATCGGTCTGGATGCGTATGATCATCGCACTCTGCTCACCCCATCCCATCCATGCTAGATCCCTGTCAGCCTTTTGTGAGGCTCAACTTTGGGCACAAGAATCGAGAGTGCGGGGTTGATGAAGAAACCCGGCAAGGTGATTTGAGGTTTTGCTATCCCTCGCAAGCCAAGTGACTGTATACTGTCTACGTAGACAGCACGCGTCCGTATCCTGAAGTATGGAGATACTATTCCGCCCATACTTCGAATTTTGTGACCTATCAAATGGTAAAGTTACTATCAACTTCTCCCATGTAGCTGCGGATCACTAGGTAGACCAATATACACTACACCTCTCCATCCTCTCGACTGGCTTGGTGCTCCTCAGGAAACGCAGGCTCAGGCCTCGATCCATACGGTATGATTCTCACCATATGCCTCCTCTCCCCCTCCCTGAAATCCGGCACCGCGCTATGCGCAACGCTTCTCTGATCCCACACAACAACCGACCCAGCCTCCCACCTCACCCGACAACTGAAATCCAAACTCTTGACATGATTATGCAGAAACCCCAACAGCGCATCCGACTCCTCGGGCAAAAAACCCTCTACCCGCCTCGCAATCGTCGGGTTCACAAATAAACTCGGCTCGCCCGTCACGGGGTGTCGAATCACCAGCGGATGCGTCGTGGAGACGGCCTCGCGGAGGGCGCGCTCCGTGCCCACGCGCGCGACTTCACCTACGGAAGCGGAGGTGTGGAATAACCGCAGGCCGCGGAGGGTGGCGCGGTAGGCTGGGGAGAGGGCCGCGTAGGCTGCTGTTAGGGATGTGAAGGCCGTGTCGCCGCCGCCTGAGGCGGGCGTTTCAAGGACCCAGAAGAAGGTCGTTGAGGGGGTGTTTGGGGTGAAGGTTTGGTCTATGTGCCAGAGGTCGTAGGTTGTGCGGGGACCTAGGAGGGTGCGGAGGTTGCCTCTGCGGTGAGTGAGTGATGAGTGAGTGATGAGTGATGAGTAGCTATACATCCATATGAGATGTGACGCGAGGATAGGGGATCTTACGCTTTCTCGTCTGCGTAGACGACGTGGAATTCTGGACCTGTGCCTTCTGGGTATCCCATCGTGGGGTGCTGGGAAGAAGGGCAAGCAGATCAGCAAATGCGTTCAAGCTATAGGGGGGTTGTCAATCGTACCTTGTGTAGAGGGCCATAGTGCCTCACGATCTCCTTTTGCCTCTCAAACCCAATGTCTGCAAAGTCTTGATCTCTCTAGAAAGACCAGTGTTATTATCCATTCACCTGGCGATGGCGTGACCATCATCACTCTCTATCCGCGATGGAAGACCTACAAAAACCAAAACACCCCTCTCAGCCGCTAGCAGCGCGACCTCATCCAGACCGGCCTTGGAGAGCTGGCTAAGCTGGATACCCCGGACTTCGGCGCCGACGCGGGGTGTGATGTTCTCCACTTTGGCGCCGCCGCCTTCCCGGAAGATGGAGGAGGCGGAGGAGGCGGATCGCGCGGCTTTGGCTCGGACACCGGGTTCTTCGGCTTCAAAGTACGGCACGTCGATTGTCGGCTGGAAGCCGTCGGGCCTGGTGGGGAGGTAGGCTGGGTACAGTGGTTCGGTCGACATGGTGGCTGGACTTGAATACGTGCAGCGTATGATAGCGGGAATGGCGAAGCACGCAATCTTTCGCTGTAGAATTCGCCGGTCGCCTGCTGTCGATGTATGTATATAGCCCTTCTCAAATGTCGACGAGACTCAATTAGGTATTATCGCGTCAGGTCCTGTCTCACTCGATCGGCATCATCCCGACAAACGTGCTTGCGGTTTACAATCACCGCGAGGTGAACAGTCGAATCGTAGACGCTGGATAGGCTCTCATCTTACCATTCGGCGGGAGACCGACGCGTCACGGCATAAGCCGGCGAAATGGCGACATTTTACGTTGTATCCCTGCCCGCCGGCGGACGCTTCCCCGGAGCTGGGATAGCCCATGGAACGCTACGACTCGGCAACGAGAAACAGAGTTTTGGCTAACGGTTCATCTGAATTTCTGCCAAAAAAGCAGCTGATCCGTCCCAATTCTTTTGTTATTTTTCCCGATTCTGTTCCTTCGTTTTCCCCATTTCATCATGAAAGATGGTGATGTTGCCATCTGGCCCTTTGCCCCAGTATTATTGAAGGATTTCCTTGAGCGTCGGTGTGTCCCGACGTCTTGTCGGAATCTGTCCGCTCGAGGGAGTAGTTTTGGCATATGGTGATGGCGAATGTCGGTTGAATGATCAAGTTCAAATACGACCCTGAAAGCCAGTGCTTAAACACCCGCATGGCCATCGAAAGCCTGCCCGAGGAAACATTCTAGATCTGAACGTCATCCATCCGAGCTACACCACGAGGCACCACCAACAATGACAAAGACCGAGCCCGAACCGGCCTCGGCGGAAGCCAGCCCAAACCTCACGAAGCCCTCGATCCCATGGCTAGCCAAGATTCACCCCTACTTTGAAGACGCAGAACACGTCCTAGTCCTCAAACTCGACATCCTCCTCCTAACATGGGCCTTCATCGCCGGCCTCATGAAGGACATGGACCAGTCCGCAACAACAGCAGCCTACGTCTCAGGCATGCAAGAAGCCCTCTCCCTCTACGGCAACGAACTCGTCGAGTTCACAACCTACTTCTCCATCGGCTACGCCCTCTTCATCGTGCCCTCCCAACTCATCCAAACCCGCGTCCGCCCCTCCCTGTGGCTTCCATTCTGCGAAGTCGTCTGGGGCGCCATCACCCTCGCGACATTTGCCGCCAAGAACGCCCGAACCGTGTTTGTCCTGCGCTTCTTCCTGGGCGTGTTTGAGGCAACTTCGTGGCCGGGTATCGTGAACCTCATCTTTAACTGGTACACCCCCTCCGAACTCGGTAAACGCCTCGCCATCTTTGGCGTGAGCAGCCAGGCGGGGAGCATGTTCCTCGGCATCCTCCAGGCCGCGCTCTACAAGAACCTCAACGGCGCGCACGGTCTCGAGGGTTGGCAGTGGCTCTTTGTTGTCTCGGGTATCATGACCATTGTCTGGGGTCTCTACGGGTTCCTCGTCATCCCCGACGCGCCGACCACAACCCGCGCCCTCTGGCTCACCGCGGACGAACGTGTGCTCGCTGCTTCGCGTATGAGGAAGTCAGGGACGACGACACAGGAGGTTATCAAGGGCAAGGCCCTCTGGTCTCGTGTGCGAAAACTCTTTACCTCGCCTGTTACGTACCTCTTCCTCGCGGCATACCTGCAGTTCGCTTGGTCTCAACGCGCAAACTCGTATTTCTTGCTCTACCTCAAGGGTCTCAAGGCCGCGGACGGCACGACGGCGCTGTACTCGGTGTACACCGTTAACCTAATCCCGCTCGGCGGCTACGCGATCTCCATCGTGGCGAATATATCTCTCAACGCGCTGAGCGATTGGAAGGACTGGCGGTGGCAGGTTGCCGTCGGCGCGGCGCTGCTTCAGCTCGTGGCTACCTCTGTCCTGGCGGCCTGGCCCGGTGGGAGGGGCACGATCATGACGTTCTACTTCTTGACGTATGCGACTGCGGCGTGGGGGTACGCGCTGCTCGCGTGGCTTGCGATCATCTTGCGCAAGGAGCCTGAGGCGAGGTCGGTAATTGTTGGACTCGCGGTGACGCTTGTGTATGTTGGGCATGCTACTATTCCGCTGCGGGCATGGAGGACGGCGGACTCGCCGAGGTACCCTATCGGGTTCCCGCTGGCGGCGGCGTTCAGTGTTGGGAGTATTGCTTCTATTCTCGGGATGCTGTGGTATGTGCGCAAGTACCCCGATATTCTTGACTTTGGTCTCAATTGGAAATCGTTGAGGGAAGCTGGGGATAGTGTTGCTACGTTGGAGAAGGTGGATGTCCAGAGCGACGATGGGCAGGAAAGCCAGAAGAAGTCTGCCACGGAGGCGACAAAGGCTCTGTGAAGTTAGGCAGAAATCTCAACTCATTCTTTTGTTATTTCACATTATTACTCCTATGCTATCTGGTGATGAACTCCCATCCATTGAGAGCCTCTCATCGCGCGTTATGGAATTGCTTCATGCGTCGTCAGTCGACGGCGGGACTGATTCGACTCCAGTTCCATACCCAAATCAGCTCCCGAAGCTTGAGTGAAGATACCATCCCGTACGACAAAACGTTGAGACTTGGAGGCCTTTGCCAGACGTCCAACATCGGTATCAGTAGCAACTCTCGCGTCGTGTAGCAAGTCTGCCAGCTCGGGACTTTCCGAGATCTGCGCTACAGTATGCCACGCATTCTCAGGCAAGCTGTATCGCGTAGACCTGAACAGGACCGCAGCCGCAGCAAATGAGGTCAGGAAGACAAGAATTATCCCCACGACGGCTAGATAACCCCTGAATCGCCATGGTACCGAAGTCAGCTCAAACGTGACAACATCCGCAGTGTTCATCCCAGGGACGGCAGTGTTGGGAGAAAAGGCGCTGAGAAAGTCGTAGTAGACGAGTCTCGCAAGGGTAAAGTACACTGCCTGCATCGCGCGAGCCGGCGATCCCGTCTCGTCGATGGTATCGCCAAAAAGTCGCTCATAGATCACATCGCTGGTGCCGTCCTGGGAGTCGAGATTGGGAGCGCAATTGTGGCAGAAGGCGATGGGCATCGAGGGCATCCGGGCGTAGGTGACGCGATTGAAAAACCATTCCAGGCTGCGGTCGGCGGCATACTGTTGCCATTTAGAGCCATCGCGAGCGTCGGCGACGGCCGAATCTAGGCTGTCTTTGCTGATGGTCAGGACTTGGCGGTCTTCGTAGGATAGAGATGGAGCGTCTTTGACAGCGCCAAGTTGTTTGCGGACTGCACTCGTGTCGTAGACCTCTTGCTCTACATCCCACTCGTAGGTTGGCTCTGTCCTGTTGCTTGAGCTGGTTTCGGAAACGTTGAGATACTGAATCGAGTCTGGGTAGCTATTAGGAAGAACACGTTGTCAGATACTGCAGCACAGGAGAATCTGTTGGAACAGTTCAAGCTCTAAAGAATTCGGGTACTCACTTGTAGAACTGTGCACACATCGTCATGTTGAAGTTGATATACTGGTCTTTGCCAACGGTATTAGAATCAACAAGTCTGATATGCAGAGACTCCCTCGTCCACGGGCCGGAGCCAGTCGAACTTAGCACCTTGACTGTCGACTTCAAGCTATCAGAGCTCATGTTTCCCTGGATCCTTCCCGCATCCCACACAATCCTCATCGTCGTCATCCTCGTGGTATTCCGGAGAGACCAGTCAAAGGACGTCCAGTTCAGCGTCTCATACGCGCAAATCTGCCAGTCGTATCGATTGCCCATGTACCCCGTCACAGGACAACTAAAATTGAAGTTCATCTCATCCGTCCACATCAATCCCGCCGCAGCCGCCGCGTTCACGGTGGGATCGAGTCGTATCGAACCGCAAATGTCGACGCCGTCTGTGCCGTTGCACGGGCGGACGTTGCTGAGCTCTGGCCTCATGCAAACGAACCGCGTGTCTAGGACTCTGGCCATGCCTTGGAACTCGAGGAGCGACTCGCGCTCTTGCTGCGATGCCACGGGGAGGAATGCTCTGACTGTTGGGCCGGTGTCATCCAGTCCTTCTCCTTCTGCTGCCGTGCCTGTGTACTCTGCAAATGTTTCCGTAAGTCGCGGTCGTTGAATCCAGTAGTTGTGCGCGTACCCGGAGACAGCTTCAGGCGGCCTGCCGCTCGAGAGGTTCCCTGAGATGAAGGTATACGCATTGGACACCGACTCAGGAAAAGTGACAACCCGGCGCGATTCGAGATCCGCTACAAGAAGAGTAGATGTGAACTGCGCAGCAATCGTCGTAATAGCTAAGAGCGCGAGGACCAGACGGACCAGCGGCTGTAGCGATGAGCTCGTGAGCGCGAGGAGACTCAGGGATAGCGGTCCGTCACTAGAGAAGCGCGCGACGGAAACTTGGGCGATGTCTTGGAGGTATACGCCCCTCCGCTCGACCGCGACCGACGCAATCATGGCCGTGGCCACGGTGGCCAGTATGCCTATGGCAGTTCGGATGACGACGGCGGATAGAGTTATGCTCAGTTGGAGCCGGTTCGGGGCGAGGACCCATTTCCGCCAGCGGACGTCTTGGTGGGGTGCCCACCATAGCCATGAGATAAAGGCGACGGCGCCCGCGAGGAAGAGCAACGAGATGACGAGACTGAATTTTAGAAAGAGACTTAGGCGCTTGGGTGGCCGCTTGAACGTCTTCTTCGGCTTGAGGCTTGCGACGCCGTGGTCTGGTACAACAGGGCGAATTTGGCTGGGCTGTTGGCTCTTGTTGGAGTTGAGTGGTGAGTGGTCTGCCGTGTCGCGATCCAGTGGCTGATACATCGTCGGCTCTGAAATACAGATCGCAAGTCGGTATGCGAAATTACGCTCAGTCTCATCGCCAACAATTCCTTTCACACCGAATCTTCACTTCGACGTCTTGATTTAAAATTACTCTTGCCGCCACACAAACGAAATATGTTCTGCAGGATCAGATTCACTATGGCTCCGTCATCCAGCCCTGTGGAGATCTCCAGTGAGGGACTCAGAGTGAGGCTGCGTGCTTATTTATATCCACTGAGCAACGCAGCCGAGCCCCAACATACGACCACTAGGCAGTGATTTCTTGCAGGGTTAATGGGGGAAGACGATGATTGACGTGTAAACGCAGGGGAGTTGCCACCATTCAGAGGCTCTGAAATTTCGAAATTGCGGCCCTCCGACTTTCTCATGCACCCAGGACCTGGCATGCATGCGCGACATCACCATGGCGAATATTTCTTAACGCTTAAAACTGCCCGAGAAACTGTGCAGTCCATATCAATCCAGCGTGATATCGGATTCGACCATACGTCTCACTTCGGCCATTAGAAATCCCGGAAGTTGGTGGAGAGTTGCACAGGTGAATGAAGCTTATTGCCACTCTTCTCCAACATGTGTGGGTATGCCTACAACCACTGGCCGGAAGTTAGCAACAGAATTCTCACAATGATTGGAAACAGAGCCCAAGGTTTCCGCTTCACAACATGGGTTCTCTACCTCGGATTCAATCTCAAAAGATACACAAAACCAAAAGCCCCTGAGATAAACTGGAATTCCCTTAGCCGCAAATCTTTCGATCCACTCAGCGTTCGCAGCTCACCAGTCTCACAATAAGTGCGCGGAACATGACCGTAACTTTCCAGCACGTCTTCCGCTAAGCCAAGCCGCCTAAAATGATGGGATCTTCAGTGATTCTTATTATACGAACCCCATAGATTGCAACCAGCAAAACTTTACCTGGAGTGGAAACACCTTTTAGCATATAGAAACTAGCAATTTGCATCGCTTGTATAATACTCTGTTCAATCGGATCATCATTGGGCATTTCTGACTGAATAGACTACTTTGGTAGGAAGGTTACGGTGAGTGAGTTAATGCTGAGTGCACGCCTTGCTAATCGGAGAGCCCTCTGTTAGCGCGGCCTACAAAGATACAGCGTGGACACTAACATCCCGATAACACCCACGCGAGCCGAGCGAAGGGAGAATGTCTTGCTTTCAGACCGCTCATCCAACTCACCACCCGGAGCTCACCAAAAAACAAGGGCGAGACACCTCAGGAAATACAGTTGAACCTCTTCTGCTGTTGCTGGGCTGTCAACATGGCAACGGCAAAAATCACGTTGCCAGAAGACCTGGGTTCGAAGTCTCTACTTATGTTTGACGACTTGGTTTCCAGAGGGAAGCTATTCTACAGCGAATCTAAGAGCGACATTGTCTCCCACAACGGCTTCGAGGTGCGAGAAAGCCTTAATCTCTTTCCAAAGGCAATCGGTATCCGAAGAAATTTCTGACCAGACCTCACCAGTTCGAGTTCCGCATTAGTCCAGCTTTGAAAAGAAAGCCATATCTGGAGCGAGATGATCCCAAGCGTACGGCAGACAAGGGGCCGTTTCTGACCCCAGATCCCGACTTCGTTGTTGCGCAAGTAGGGTCTCATCATGCACTGAAGCTTAATCTGTGCTGCATGTATCGGCCGGCATTCGTATTATATACCCGACTTTTTGAGCCTCAGACGCAAGACCTCAACTTCGTTGACGTTGAGGCTGCACGTGCCGTGATGATCGCACTTAAGCCAACTCTGGGGCCCCAACTGATGATCTATAATTGCGGCGTCGACGCCGGATCATCTCAGGGTCATAAGCATGTGCAGATTTTTCCTCAGCCGACTCACTTCTCACTGTATCCTCAGAAGGCGACGTCTGAAATTGGTAAGAGACTTGAATCTCAGGTAGAAGCGGCCGCTAAAAGAGTTCCCAACGCAGAAATCAATTCGACCATTGCTGGGGTTCCCAACCTACATTTCGTATTGCGATTACCCCAGGCAGCGACCCATGAGCAGGCCTGCCACAGTCTTGAAAGACTAGTATCCGCAGCAAGAGAAATCGCAACAACTTATGGGGAACGAAGTGACTATAACGTTATCATGGCTGAGGACTGGATATGTGTGGTGCCGCGGCGACTTGTTGGGAAGGACGGAGTGGGAGCGAATGGTGCTGGCATGGTAGGTCTGGTGTGGCTCCGAGACCAGACAGAGAGGGACGGTTGGGACTCTTTTGGTTTAACAGATCATCTTGTTCAACTTGGTGTATCAAGAACCTGTGTACCAAGATGATTTAATAGCAGTGCGAGAATACCAAAATAGGACAAGGGCTACCCCAAAAGGCGTACGGCTGGTCGCAAGGCAGGAATTGTCGTCAGCCAGTTTGGCGAAGCTACCTTGACTCAGTGGTTCATCTTCGGATTTGCAATGATTCTTCCGAGTATCTTGGAAGCGGGAGTCTCTCTAGGCTGTTGTGCAAATGAAGCTAGGGGGCATCCTCGCGTCACCCTGTTTGGGACTATTGATATATCCCGTCGGATGCTGGATTGCATCAGAAAACGTCCGTGCCTTTTCCAGTTTTCTCATCCAATTCATGTACCCTGAATCATGAATATGGCTGTTGAGAAACATCCCCTCTTCGGTGTCTTCGTCATGACTTAATGGCTGTGGACGTCTCTTGGAGAAACCTCGCTGCTGCTGTTCATACCCAGAGACTGCTAGCCAAGTTAGTTTTAGCCTATATCGACAGGCTAGTCCCAAGCGCCGACAATGATCGCACATTGGACGTTGTTCTATAGATTCAGTCAAAATTTCACTTCCATTGAAGCTCTAGGTAGAAACATGGGGACGGACCGGGACATTTTACACGACGTCCTATGATGCATACACTTTTAGCTGGCTGGTCCTTTCTGACTATAGGTACTAGTAATTTTACATACCTCTGCATGTACGGCATCCACTTCTGGCCCGAAAGTCCCCGCTTCTCCGCCGATGCGGCGGGCCATTGGAGTCGGCCATGGTCGGGATATTTCTTCTACTAGGTACGACACGACAAAAAGGAACTTTAGTATTCTCTAGATGGGATGAGAAAGTGGTGACTCCCTCAACGGGGCTACGGCACGTTGATGGCATGTTCAGTATTGAGCTGCAGATAAGGCCTCGAAACCCCAGATGAGAGACCATAACAAATAAGGGCCGAACTAATGAGCCTCAGCTGAGGAAGCCCGACTCAGTTTCTTTACCCCGCAGATACATACACCATATGTGGGTGAAGATAGGCGACGATAGGCATGGAAGAGATTTTGGTTCGGCTTCGGTGTGAGCGCGCCGACAATGTGGCATCGGACTGGGGTTGCCGTTTCCACTTCCCCGCGGTGGGCTTCTTATCTCGGACACCTTTGCCGTGGGGGCCTGAATCCGAGCAGCGCGGGAGAGCGGCCCTCGATCCGACGTCGGAGCTGAATGCGACTTGGCTCCCAGAACTCAAAATCGACATCATTCCGCCATAGTCCTCTGACTGTGAACTTTTGTTCGCAATAAACCGAAAAGGGAAAAAGCCAAGATGCCTGACCTTCAAGACTCAATATTGATCGTTGGCGCTGGCACCTTTGGCCTGTCAGCAGCGTATCACTTCACACGTGCCGGGTACAAGTCCATCACGATTCTCGAGAAAGGAACATCCGTTCCCTCGTCTCTCTCGGCGGGCAACGACGTCAACAAAATTGTCCGCGCAGAATATGAAGACCCCTTCTATACCGAGCTGGCCTTGCAGGCCATGTCGGAATGGGCCGACAACGAACTATTCGCGCCGCACTACCACCAGACGGGGTACCTCTTAGCCAACTCAGCAGCAGCGCCGGAAAAGACGAAAAAGACCCTAGCTAAATCTCTTGAGAGTATCCGGGTGCATCCAGCTTGGGCTGGTAGGATCAACCCGATCAAGAACAGAGAAGATATCGCCAAAGCTGCGCCGGCACTGGACGGGCCTATGGAAGGATGGGAAGGGTATTTCAATCAGTTCGCGGGTTATGCGCATGCCGCGAATGCGCTCAAGGCAGTCTATGAATACGTCAAAGCCCAGGGAGTCGAGATCCACACTGGGGAGAATGTTGCGAGCCTCACGTATGACGGGGACAAATGCATAGGCGCCCGCACGACTTCCGGCAAAGACTTCAAGGCAGCGACAACGATTCTTACGGTCGGGGCTTCGCTCGGAAACGTGCTCCCGTCCGTCGGCCGTCAAGTCACGGCAAAGGCATGGAGTGTCTTGCACATACAACTCCAGTCGGAGGAAGCAGCGCGCTTGAAGGGAATTCCGGTCACATACGCTCGGGACTTGGGTTTCTTCTTTGAGCCAGAACCTGGCACGGGCATCCTCAAGCTCTCCCCAAGTGGTGGAGGCTACACCAATTACTCGACGACGACAGGCCTGTCCACGCCTCCAGAGAAGAACGACTTCGTACCCGAGGCTGATGTGCGTCGGATTCGAAAGCTGCTCCAGGAAACCCTTCCGGGCCTGGCTGATAGACCTTTTGTCGACCAGCACATCTGCTGGTGTGCCGATACGGCGGACTCTGATTATGTTATCGACGCTGTGCCAGGAAAGAAGGGCCTGTATCTGGCGACAGGCGACTCGGGCCACGGCTTCAAGATGCTTCCGGTGGTCGGACAATGGATCAAGGACTTGGTAGAGAAAGGAAAGCAAGATATCGTTCGGTGGAAGTGGAAGGAAGGCAGTGATGCTGGTCAGAATGTGAGCTGGCGTGCGGGTGAGGTAGTGGACCTGAAGGATATATAGTAGCCTTCGATTAAAGAAACAAATACTTGTTCCAATCTGTGATGAGAATTCTTTATTTAAAGTCTCAATGATTTTCATCCATCAGCGTTCTTCACGGATCTAGATCATCCCTTCAGAGCGGTCTCAGTCCGTGTTAGACCCATCTGAAGACGCAAAGATGTTGACGTCAGCGCTACATAATCGACATGACCGCCACATTTTCCGAACGTCAGACTACGAATAACACGTGGTTATGATCATAGAAGAAACGAGTGAGAGAGCCCAGGCTGTCTTTGTCGGCGAGTTGAGCGCGTCATGACCATGGGGTGTGTCCTGAGAGTAAGCTTTTATCAGATGTTTATAAGTGCATGTGCCCAGGCGATGAGTTCTCTCTAGCCCATACAAGGAGCTTCATCAATGTCGAGATTTGCTTTCAGAACACAACTTTTCGCAACAGCCTGTTCACAGTCCCCCAGAAGCTTTCATCGTACATTGCATACTGCCACTAAGATGTCTTCAGACTCCGGACATATCAACTTTCCCGGCAAAACCTCTGCCACCCCAGGAGAAGAGTTTGAAGTCCGCCAGACCTCGACCACTGAGGATTACCACCCCAACCCATCCAAGTCAATTCCCCTCTCTCCAGCGCGTCAGCGCTTGATTGACGACATCATCGCGCTGTACTCAATGGAGCCCACAGTCGAGCGCGTGAAGCGGTACACCGCTGACTGCGTGTATGACGACCAGTTTGTCTACGCCAACGACCGGTACAAGATGGCAGGGCAGTGGTTCGCCTTGCCTAAGCTCTTCAAGGCGAGCGTGAACGAGGGGTACGAGATTGTGAAGAACGACCGAGACCTGATTCAGTTCAGGAACGAGCAAAGCTGGACTTTTAAGCTCATCCCAAAGACTGCGACGATCAATGCGCTTGTTAGTCTTAGCCTGGATCCTGGCACCGTCGACAGCGACTTCATTCAGGTCAAGTACCACAAGGATCAGGCCAATGACAAGGACTACAGCCATGAGTAAGCTCACCACGAACATGAGGAACGCCCATTATCAAGCTAATCGCATATTCTAGGGGCGTTGGGTTCTCGTTCAAGAAGTGGCAAGCGGACAACGTCATCAAGGTCATGGACAGTAAAGAGGTTGAAGCTTTCGCTGCGGATAAGGATGCTGGCAAGAACAAGGTGAAGAAGTATGGCACTGGTAAGACTGAAGGGGATGCACCTATAAAAGATCTCTGAGCCAAAATTTGGTTTGATGAAAGAACATATACGGACGTGACCTTATTTCACCATCATTTAGCCCGAGAAGTTGGTGCGGAAAGAAGTGATCCTTCATTGCATGGAATATCGAAATGATGTCACCTATAACATCGCATCTGATAGAAAGTCTTTCGGTCGCGTCGCCGTGGAATAATTGAACTGTGCCGTCCAGCAATGATCCGCTGAGGTAATACCTGAGACGTCAATCTTCTTCCTCGTTAAGCCTCCTGTGTCATTACCAGCGCCAGATACTCTGGTCTTGCAGTAAATGACAACATGTTCGGACATATCTTATCAAGTACACATGAAAAAGGATTTCCATGCATCTGGAGAGGAGCTGCACGTTTGGTGCTGCCTAAGGAACTGTCTTGGGTGAAGAGTTCGCGACCTACATGCGCAGCCGGTGAATAAACAAAGGGTTGAATTAGGACGAAATTAGAATGCGCAGCTCGTTATTAAGCTTAGGATAGCTGCTTCGCCTCCCCGCCGCACAGCTAAATTCTGCAGCCTGTTCTAATCATGTAAGCACTACCAAGAGCAGTGGGTGGGCTCGAAGCAGGGATTATTGGCCCATCAGCCTTGGAAGGATTTCCTCTCCGTCAACATGCAGTCTACAGTCTCCAGGTTGGAATCAAACTTTCTCTTCAATGACTGAAAGTAACTGCAACTGATTTCAATGTTGGCCATGAACTACTAGGTTCCACGATGCGCTACGGTTCGTGTATTTGTTGGGTTGGGCATCTTGCCAGGCGAGTTTCCACAGGTACCTTAGTGCTGGCAGAGGACGTCACTGCAAATTTAGTGTTAAAGTTCACTGGCGAATATCTACTGACTTGGTTCGGGATGGACTGTCAGGAACTTCTCAAGTACTTTACCTATCGTGACCATGGCACCAAACATGGTTGAGAGACACCGACCAGTCTGCAAGACTAGAAGCAGATTGACTGAAAGGTACCACGTGGGACGGGAGGATAAAAAGCAAACAGTTAAACATAGACCGACCAAATCCCACAGCCCTACTTGGCAGCTCCAACCAACGACTAAATGCTGACAACACTCCTCCGGACGAACAGACTCCCGCCCCTCCCCACCATGTTTCGCTGTTTGTTTCCTAGAAGGGACCCAAGAGACTGGCACGCCTACCGTGCACCGCCGACGTCAGCCCTGGGAACCGTCAGCACAAACATGCAGCTGCCATCCTAAGACTGCAATATTCTGGACTCGTGGCTAGGGTGTTGAGATTGCTGGTCAGCAGCATGAGGCCAGATTCAGTAACGAGGCAACAAGTAAGCTGACATTTTGCACCCATCGGGACAATGAGTTATGTCTTGTTGTAGCCTATGTTGGTATGATTCCAAAGCCATCAGCAGAAGGATGCTGTGCCCCATATCGTGGGAATTACCAACCTATACACCAGATATGTGCTTGTTGGATTGAATGAGGCTGACGCTCATCTGCGGCCACTTGATGAAGTACACAATGTTGCAATCCTTTTGTGTCGCGACCATGTTATATAATAGCCTCATCGAACGCCTCTTCATTTCTCTTTCCTCTCATCATCACACACATCACAGCATCAACAAGCTGATAAGTTCGCTTTCCGCATTTTCATCTTTCCTATTTCTCTTTTCCTTGTCTCCTTTGTCAGCTCGGATATCCTGTCTGTCATTCCTACAGCAAAGAAAAAATACATAAAGCAGTCAAGATGTACACCTCCACCATTCTCTCTTCCATCCTCTTCTCCGCCGCCGCTCTGGCCGCGCCGACCACCAACCCGAACCACCCCTCGTCCTCCGCCACCATCTCCACTCAAACCGACACCAGCTCCATCGACAATGTCCTTCCCCCCATCGTCCCCGTCAACACCCGTGCCGGCAACGCAGACCTCATCACAAAGCTGATGACCGCACCCACTCAGCAAGAGCGCGTCCGCCTCCTCAACCAACCCGGCGACTTCGTCTTCGACTTCAACGACTCCGGCGCCCCCGAGGGCTCCGAGTCCCGCGGCAAGGGTGGCTTCTCCACCTCCGCCACGGCAAAGACCTTCCCGGCCCTCATCGGCAACGGCGCCGCCATGACCCTCGGCTTCCTCGGCCCCTGCGGCATGAACACGGCCCACGTCCACAACCGCGCCACCGAGCTCAACGTGATCGTCAAGGGCCGCCTTGTCACCAACTTCGTCGTCGAGAACGGCCTCGACCCCATCGCCAACACCATGGAGACGTATCAAATGTCCGTCTTCCCCCAGGGCGCGATCCACCAGGAGTTCAACCCCGACTGCGAGGATGCCGTCTTCGTTGCCGGCTTCAACAACGTCGACCCCGGTGTCGAGCAGGTTGCTCAAGCTTTCTTCAACCTCCGCCCGGATGTCGTCTCTGCCACCCTCGGCGGCGTGCAGACAATTGACGGTGCCGATCTTGAGAGCTTCCGTAAGCACATCCCTGCCAACATTGCTCTCGGCATCGACGCCTGCTTGAACAAGTGCGGCATCAAGCGCAACGCGAAGCGCGACCTCAACGAGATCTTTGGCGCGCCCCAGAACTAGACTCGTGACGATTGACGGGCTGTGATTGGGATGGCAATTGTAAATATGCATTGTTGTATGGAGCCTGACAGGTAGTCAGCATTTCAGCGTAGGCATTGAAGTTCATTTGGAGGGGCATAGCGTGGGTTGCATAGCCAAGGACATTGGCTCACTGGCGTTTAGATTTTGGGTATCAAATATCTTGTTTAGACACTGTCAATACATTCTTCTACTCATCTTTGTTTTTTGCTTCACCTCACTGAACAGTGTGGCTCGATAATACATTAGCTGCTAAGTTGTCGAGCCGCTTCATTCGGTTACGATTGTGCAATGCAACCCACATAGGTACCTAAGAAATAGTCACAGATGATTTGGGGAATGCCATCCTCACAAGTCCCAAATGCTGTCGGAAAAGTAGACCCCTTCACCTTGGCCAACGAGCTCTTCGATATTGCGAACTTGAGTTACATCAGCACGCCTCAGAGTCGTAGTGTCAGAGTTGCATCGCATCGGGCGAAATGCCAACCTCGCGTTGGACGTGCGAGGATCACCAATACAACTCAAGCTTCCTTCGCGGGCTGTCCAAAGCGCTGCAGACTGCCCCGCGACCCCACGTAAGGCTAGATGGAAACCAGGGGAAAACAATGCGATGCCGCGCACATTTGCCGATAGTTTCGCCGCTAGAGAGATGATCTCTCAGCCTAGAGTCTTAGGTGCGGAGGTCAGGTGGCTTGTGTGTATAAACGAGAGACACTTTCTCAGCTCGCTGGAGTATAAAAAAGCAAGCTGGTAGATGTGAACTTTGACTCAAATAGCGCCCGACGCAACCCAACTTTGTATCAAACCTTTTCTCAATCACCGTCAAATTTCAATCATGACACAAGAATTCGACTTCATAGTCGTCGGTGGTAAGTTTAATGTTCCTGGAGACAAGGTTGCCGTGAGGGGTCACGCCTCTTCATCCTCGGATATCACAACGAACCCCTCACGAGAGGAGAAACCGCACTAACAACAAACGACGATCAGGCGGCACAGCGGGGTGCCTTCTTGCCTCCCGCCTCGCAAACACGGCATCGAAGCCCAGTGTTGCGTTGTTAGAAGGTGGCGGTGACATCAGCAAACCCGAGTATAGGCGTACGGCTGAAAGATTCAGCACCATTGCACAGCCGGGCCTCGACTACGGCTATGCCTCGACGCCGCAGGAGCATGCGAAAAATCGCGAGGTGCCGCAGGCTCGTGGCAAAGGTCTAGGAGGGTCGAGTGCTACCAACTTCCAGGTTTGGTCACTTGGCGCGCGCGCGGAGTTCGATGCCTGGGCTGCGGCTGCAGGTGATGATGCTTGGGGATTTGAATCCGTCATTGAGAGGGTTAGGAAGGTAAGTCGAAACCAGTTCTGAAGAGAGATTTCACCTTATCTTGGTCTCGAGCTGACTTCGAAAAGCTGGAAAACCTCCACCTTGATGATCTTTCGAAGGAGTGGGCTGAATATGTGAAGCCCGATCCGAAGTATCACGGTTTCTCTGGGTAACAAGTCACTTTTCATTGCAGTGATCCACTTTTCTGACATTAATCAGGCCCATCGACGTCTCCATCGGACACGTGGAACGAGAAACAAAGTCCTTTATCGACGCTGGAGTTGATCTCGGGGTGGGTTGATTGACAAGCCAGACGACAATGGGTGAGGCAGTGGACAGTGATGCTGACCCCATGATAGCACAAGCGCAACCTTGACCCCAACGATGGTGACCCAATTGGTTTCTCGCTGAACTCGACAACTAGTCTGAATGGTGTCCGAGTAACCGGTGCATCTGCATTCCTCGAGAAGAATGTTCCAGCAAATTTGACCGTTCTGACCGAGAGTCGTGTGGTCAAAATCATCTTTGAGAAGGATCGTGCTGTGGGTGTTCTGAAGGAAGATGGTTCGCAGGGTAAGCTTGCGTAAAAGCCCAGTTGATACCTGGCGATTCACTGACCCTGGAACTTCAGTTCGAGCGAAGAACGAAGTCATTCTATCAGCCGGCGCCCTTGACAGTCCCCGTCTACTGCTACTTTCAGGTATCGGACCTCAAGCAGACCTGGGTGCCCTCGGAATCCCCGTAGTCAAGAACCTCAATGGTGTGGGGAAGTCCTTTACAGACCACCCCATGATTGTGACTTGCTTTCAGATGAAGTCCGGCTTTACTGATAGGATGGGGCTCTCTGACCCAAGCAAGTACGAGGAGGCCGTGAAGCAACTCGCAGAAAGTGGGAACGGACCGCTTTTGGGACATTTCTCGTCTGTTCCGCATGCTTTCCTCAAGAATGACCGGGCTTATGAGTCGCCTGAATTCAAGAAACTTCCCGCTGATGTGAAAGGCTATCTGCTCGAGGAAGGTGTCCCTAGCTATGAGCTTGTCGTAAGTTGTACTAGGGCTGAAGAGCATGACCCTCAACTAACGTCAACCTACAGATTGGACCCTTGATTCCTCCTGATCATGTCTTCGAAAAGTCTAGCGACGGATTCTTTTCGGTATTCGTTGCAAACATGAACTCTGTCTCTCGAGGAACAATCAAATTGGCTTCAGCCGACCCTGCGGACCCCCCTCTGATTGACCCGAAGTATCTCAGCAACCCCTTCGATTTGGTAAACCTGCGAGAAGCGCTAAGAGAAGGACTCAATCTCCTCAAGACCAGCACAATGAAAGACCATTTCGTCAGGCCGATATTTGCACCAAAGTCGGAGAGCGACAAGGATATTGATGTGAGTTTGAAGCTTATCTCAGCAATTAGGGGTAGTTGCACTTTTCTAAGTATAGCGCTGACTGAGCTTCCAGGACTTCATCCAAGAGAACGTGGCGGGACTATGGCATCCATCTTGCAGCGTGAAGATGGGTAAGAGCGAGCGAGATGGCAGCTGTGTCAACGGAGACCTTCGAGTTCATGGCTTGAACGGCTTGCGGGTTGCGGATCTAAGTGTGACAACTATACTACCCAGGTACGTTTCTCATCTTCTTTAAAGTGATACAAGATAGTTGCTGATAAAAGTTCAACAGTGGTCGTAAGTTTGCTACAAGCTCACCTTTTACGTCGCGTTCAATAGCTTCGTGTATTTCATTGCTGACAGGTGCTTCTAGATCCTCAGATCGTCGCCTATGTTATTGGACAACTGGCCGCAGAAAAAATTGCGCGAGACTACGGGTTGGATACCAAGAGGAAAGAGAAGATCTAACAGTTAGTCAAGGATGTACGAGTATATTAAATGAGAAAACTTTTCTTCGTAAATCCATTCCAGCATTCTACCTTCAAATAAGATATCTGAAACCCTTTCCAATGAGTTGCGCCTGCCCAGCAGCCTCAGCTTCTTGCTCCCTCATCTCCAACTTCTTGTTCTCTCTCTTCAGAACAAAGTGCAACACAGTGGCAGCAACAATCGCCATCAATGCCATCGCGGCATTCACACTGAAAGCTAAGACGAACCTCGGCGTCGCGTTGTTGGGGTACAAGTAAGATCCGTAGATGCCTGAGAGCGTAGAAAACGCGTTGTTAAACGCCACCGCAGCGGCGCGCTTCGCCGTAGGTCGATAGATCGTGTTAGCAGTCCAGACCATGGACATATTAAAGCCAGTATAGATCCCAGGAAGCATGATCATGGCACCAAAGTATCGGGGCCCAATGCCTGTCGCGGCGCTGGAGATGATGAATCCGACGAGCGAGCAAGCCAGCGGGGCGACGGTGTGCCAGTACCTCTCGTTCATACGGTCGGCGTTCCAAGATACTGCCGCGCAAATGATGCATGCGAAGAGGTAAGGCGGCGAAGTAAGAAGCAGCGTTGTGATGCGATCCTTTCCGAGACTCGCAACGACGGTGGGGAAGAAGCTATTAATCGAAATCGAGGACGCGGCGCCGTAGACAAGTACGACAAGAATCCAGTTGATAGGATCAACCAAGATCATCTTGAAGCCTTCAAAGATGGGCTGCGATGATGAGCTCGTCCAGTCCTCCTCGCCCGCGGCGTCGACTTCCATGCGCCACATGGCCAGCTGTCGTTCTTGGTCTGTCAGCCACTTGGTATTGGCTGGGAAGTCTGGCAGCACGAAGAACGCGCCGAGGGCAATAGCGACGGTAAGCGATCCCTCGATGATGAAGAGCCAACGCCAGGCTAGCAGGCCGCGGGCGCCGTCCATGCCGTTCGTGATGCCGGCTGCGATTAGACCCGAGAAAGCCCCCGAAAGCATGGAGCCGCTGTAGAATAGTCCGGTACGGACGCCAAGTTCTTTACGAATGTACCATGAGCTGAGAGTTGCGAGGCAGCCTAATACCACACGTTCGTTAGGATTTTCTTTCTCTGCAGTATTTTTATACGGACAAGGTACCAATCTTTACTCACCTGGATAAAAGGCTGCTTCAACAAACCCAAGAAAGAATCGAGTTGCCACCAGTCCGCCAAAGCTATGTGTTGCGCCGCTGCAGGCACATAACACGCCCTGGTAGTTTGCATGATCATCAGCATGATGCTATGTTGAAGGATGGTTACACAAACCGAGATCCGAATGAAGAAATTCCAGCAACCGGTGCTGTAAGTGATGCGTCACGTTACACCCACACTATGCGGCCAAGGGCTCGCCAACCAACGCGGCGGTGAGATCTAACCGGTCGATCCCGAACGCGACGAAGAAAGAAGAAACTCCGAATCAGACTTACCCAAACGCACATGCATCCCGTCAGATAGATCGCAGGACGTCCTATCTTGTTCAGGAACATGTTTGAAGGTACCTGCATCAGGATGTACCCCACAAAAAGAATCGAAACACAAGTCTAGGGTGATTACCGAATTAGCTACAAGCCTCTGGGTTTGAAGGTCATCAGTTGTTTGAGCTTCAGCTTACCTGAAATTCGTTACCAGTCAGACCCAAGTCTTTCTCCAAACCGCCCAGCCTTGCCGAGCCGATGGCATTTCTATGAGATTATTAGTCTGAAAGTCAAGTTATCCGGCGCACGCAGCTTGCTGACCTGTCGAGGTAATTCATGATATAGATCAGAATCATTGTAGGCAGCATTCGCAAGTCAACCTTCCTGATCAACTTCTTCTCAAGACTCATCAATTCTTCTTGTGACAAGTCTCTGAGAAGCTCCGGCAACTCTCTTTCAGGCCATATCGTCGTCTGCCCCTCGGAACTGGACTTGCTGTCCGATATCAAGTCCATCGCTGCTTTCTGCAAGTCAGAAGGTTTCACTTCCTCAGTTTCTATCGACATATTTGTCACTGCCCCTCAGTGAAAACCCCAGGGGTATGATGAAAATAAATGGGTACAAAAATAGCGTTTCCTCAAGCTCCCGTCATAGAGAACAGACACGAGTGGAACGGATATATACCTGCGTTCCTTAGTCTCAGGAAGCCGTCAGTTTCTGAAGAAAGAGGTCTGTATTGGTCCACAATTGACCTATTGACTAAGGAATCGGAGTTCTGGCAGGATTAGCCCGGATCACCCCTCTAATCACGATAGCGGGTTATCGGTATCTTCTTGTCAAGATAAGTGCCCGTTTTAACAAGGACGAGGGTGCCTTCAGAAGAACAGGCTAAATGCGACCGTCTCCGCTCAATGTCAAGCTGTTAGTCGTCTGGACAGCATACACCTTGTAACGGCTGTTAATGCAAGGATGCCGTAGTTTTGAAGCCAAGGACCATGGACGAAAGTTTAAGAGTCGCAGATTGCGGGGAAGAGAGGAAGAAGCAATTGAGACAAGAAAACTGTCACTTTATCATTCGGCCGCTAGAGCTGAGAAGCCGAAGGCGTATTGTGATGTGGTTGTCGCACAAGACTCTGGGTGTGACGCGGTGCCAATCATCCCCTCTTTATCTTCCCCTTTGTATCTCCTGAGTCCTTCCCAGCCTTGGTAACCATTGATTGCCTGCTTAGCTCGGTGATAGACTCGGCCCCACGAACCCGACTGATAGGCGCACACGCACAAAATAACGTTCTCATCGTTTTGTCGCGGAGGCGGATCTCGAGGCCGATGGCTCACGGCATTATCGTCCGTTGGATCTGTAGCGAAATCGAGGGGTGGCGCACTTGGCGCAAGTTAGCAGACATCGGTTGACAAGGGGTCTGGGTTGTTGCGCGGTCACTGTGGCGATTTGATTGGGAATATGTTGTCGGCCCCGTCCCACCGATATGGTTCCCGGGGAAGCACGGATGTTCTGCCCAAGGCTGCGCCGCATGCGTGCGGCCGTAGGAAAGGTCCTCGGCATCTTGGTCGGTGGTCTTTGCATCACCGGCCGAACTTGACTCTCTCCCTTGGTTATAAGAGTCCGAGGAATGATTCTAAGCTAGAGAGGCAGCAGATTGAGGGTAGACTAACTAGTAAAGACCAAGATTATCACAAACTCGACGTCGTCCGTTCCGCAAACTCTCAGAATACCCTCATCTCCAATATGGCCAAGCCATCCATCCTCATCGTAGGCGGAGGCGTCTTTGGGACCTCCACAGCCTACCACCTCTCACAAAGAGGCTATGGAAACGTCACGGTGCTTGATCGCTTCGACGCACCCTCCAAAGACTCTGCGGCCACTGATCTGAACAAGGTCGTACGCGCCGACTACCCCAACCCGTTATACGCGAAGCTAGGCATGGAGAGCATGCAGGAGTGGAAGGACCCCAAATCCATCTTCGCAGGGATGTATCGCGAGAGCGGCTGGGTCATGGCGGGCCACGGCCTGACGCGGGGATGGCTCAATAGTGCGATGGAGACAGCCAAGAAGGCGGGGCGCGAGGGAGTGCGGTTCATGTCGGCCGGGGAGATGAGAACGAGGTGGCCCGCTCTGACGGGGGAGTTTCCGGACTGGACCAACTTGTGGAGTCCTGCGGCTGGCTGGGTAAGTTTCCATTGTGCCAAACAATATCACTTACAGGACGATAACGTAGCAATGGAAGTGATAGCAAACTGACCACGATCGGAAAAATAGGTGCCGTCCGGACAAGCTCTGTTAAGAATGGCAAACGCCGCCAAGTCACAGGGGGTCAAATACATCTGTGGAGAATCCGGGTATGCCAAGAAGCTCGTGTTAGACGGCAACGGGAAGTGCGAGGGTGTCTTGGCCGCAGACGGGACACTGCACGTGGCGGACATAGTTTTGTTGTCCACTGGTGCCAATACCGCGACTCTAGTTGACGCAAAGAGAGAAGTGGTAGCACAAACATCAGTCATCTGTGTGATGAAGCTGGAGCCGCACGAGATCGAAAAGTACAAGGATATGCCAATCATCGATGACTTCGAGCAGGGTACGTAGGCAAATGATCTTGGAAGAGTGACATGGTGCATTCGAACTGACCGAGATATCTAGGCATCATCTTTCCACCAGATGAGAATGGCTTAATCAAGCTATGCAGTTGCAGATGTCTCACAAATTATCGCAACAGATACGTTCCAGGGGCTTCCATCCTTCACTCTCTAGGCGATTATCCAGACGATGGATGCCCTAAGGAAGTCGAAGATGAAATGCGTACGTTTGTTAGAGAGATGGTCCCAGAACTGGCTGACCGGCCGTTCATCTCTTCCAAAATGTGCTGGTACGTGTTGAGACATCAACCTAAAGATGTTGTTGACTTTACCATTTCTTCAGAATCCTCCATGCTGACTCGGATTCCAGGGACGGTCTAGCCGGTGACCTCAACTTCAGAATCTGCCCTTACCCCGAAACTCAGAACTTGTTCGTCGCGACCATTGGATCAAATCACGGGTTCAAGTTCCTTCCAATCATCGGTAAGTACGTCGCCGACATGCTCGAGGGGAAATTGGGCAAGGAATGGCAAGATCTGTGGGCTTGGAAATTTGGAAAGGTCCCCAATGATTTCCAAGATCCTCACCCGTGGCCACTCCGCGATATCTCAGACTTAACAGGTTGGAAAAGCCGAAATGCGGCTGGCGATGGCAAACTTCCTTGGACATGGAGTCGCCTCTAGACTAATATCTGGTTTGATACCAATTCTTAATGAAACATGCATATATGATAGGATGGGGATGGCTTATCCAAGCGAAGCTCTTGACACTTGCTTGTGTTTTCTCGGAAATAAAGTATCTGAATGTGGTGCAGTCCTCCTTAATCCCTTTGTCAAGGCAGGATTCTTAGTCTAGCTTCGAACACTTGCCAACATCCAATAGAGCCTGATCCTGGCAGCCAACGCCAATAGCAATTCGCAAGTTGACACATCCCAGTACTACACCATTACACATGACTAGCAGGGGCCGATACATGCCGCCCCGCCGCTATCATTCTGTACGACCCAGCAAACATACCGCAGTACTTTCAACTACTTAAACGGGTTGGAGGATGTTCGTTATCAGTAATAATCCCCGCACCGTCGATATCAGTCCGCGTGGTCGACGTGGGTCCCTCCTCTTTACCCCGTATTGCCCATCGTCTTGGACCTTCCCACCTCCGATACCGCCGGCAAACGACATTAGGCAAAGGAGCATGTCGATCCGACAAGTTCTTTGAATCGAGTCCAGTTCTTTATGGAGCACCACTGTCCCTTTACCGTTGCAATTTATTAGAATAATTGAGATATCGTGAGAATAATTGTGATGATGACTAGAACGCCAAGAGGTCGAAGCGCAGTAGCCTGCAAGGCCTGTCATACACAAAAGCTCAAGTGCAATGGCGGTACGTTGCTGTAATCAGTTGTGAACTTCTTCTTTGTGCTAATTGAGACGCCCATAAGGAGCACCATGTGAGCGATGTCAAACTCGAGGCAGGCCCTGCGTTTACCCCGTAAGAGAGAAATACATTACAGTCCCTCAAAGTTATTTGCGGAGACTCGAAAGACAGCCAGCAGTGGCGCAACGATCGGGGGACACAATCTCATCGCCAGAGTCGGTCCGTACGGATTCAAATGATTTTGCAACACCGCTCTCGCCCAAGTCTAGTCAAACAATCAAGGAAGAGGAACTGGAAGACTGCAGTGCAGAGTTCTTCGTGAAGAGGCTCCGACAACTCTCGTGGACAGCAACATCCGGTGATCCAAACAACAAGCAGACTAAGGAGTCTACCGGCGCAAGTGCCGAGAGCTACACATATTCTCGGCTGAAGTTCGATTTTCTACGTAAGTCGATTGCTCACAACAACCAAGACGTTTGCTGATGCGACGCACAGAATCTGAAGTCTCATTTCGACTTCCGCCCCGACCATATGCATTCCACCTACTTCAGGCCTTTGATGAAGGCTTCAGTGAATATCACTGGTTCCTCCGCAAAAGGTTCCGAGAAAGAATCCTCTTGACCTACTCGGACCCGCAGTCGCAATCCCATGATCGCAACTGGTTGTGCAGGGTCTCGGTTGTTCTCGCACTCGCTGAGAGTTGGAACCGCTCTCGAATGTCCTCAGCTGTACACATGGAAATTGCGGGGAAGCATCCGACTAGTCCACCTCAAAAAGGCGCTGTTGTTCCTTTGGCTTTATCTCCGCATTCTCAGTCAACGTCACAAACACTGCCGCCACCTCCCGGCTCCGAATTCTTTGAGCAAGGGTTAATGCTTCTAAAGATGTCCGCGGAAGAGCCTGTGCCAGAAGATGTAGAGGCACTTTGCTTGATTGTGAGCACAAAAGCCTATCAGTCTATCTTAATCTACTGACCACACGTCTAGGCGTTTTACTGCTACTCACTCAACCGACGGAAAACAGCTTACTCGTACGCCAGCCAAAGTGTTGCACTCGCCAAGCTCTTGCATCTTCACAAACCACATCCTCTGCCCAAGGCACCGGACCAGCAGCGCCAAGTACGCGTCATGAACGAGCACAGAAAGAGGCTTTGGTGGACATCCTACTGCATGGATAGAATGATATCAACCGAGCTTGGTGTCGCTGCCGCCGTGGCCTGTGTGCCAGAAGGCATGCAACTTCCGTCGTCAGCTGGACTAGACGCTGAAGACCTCGAGGAGTTTTCTGATCCGGGGCTTTTGACCATGCAAACTCAGCTCTGCGAGATCAAGCGCAATGTCGTAAGAACGGCGGCTCAGCACGTTGATGTTGATGACGAGCGTCGACTGGAGATTATCAAGCCATGTCTCGATACTTTGAAAGAGTGGAGAACAAGTCTACCGCAACAAGTAGCTTTCACGTTTGAGGAGAGCCTGCCTACAAGATTGATGGAAGCACCTCATGGCAGAATTCTTGCATCCACCTATATGCGGTATCACCAGGTGAGCTTGTGTTCCATTTGTTCCTGAATACATCGTCGACTCGTCCTCTAACTACGTTCCAGTGCTTCATCTTATTGTTAAGGCCGCTCTACCTGCAAAGGCTTTCCTCGATCGTTCAAAAGCGGCGATTGAACAACCCGCCGGGTTTCACTGGATTCGACACACCACTAGACACCACTGATCCGATGAGAGCCGTCAAGATACAGTGTCTTCAAGCCGCACGGAATAATTGCAAGATCCTACTCGGGCTCTGGAATTACGATAAGATTGGTAAGCACTTGCATCGTTGTGATGCCCCTGAGTTAGAAGGAAGGAGCTAATGGTTGTCTGCCTAGCGAAATTCGGATACTGGGAGTCTCTACACTTATTCTCCGGTCTTGCAATCCTGGCACTCGCCCGAGTCTCCATCGAGGAAGGTAAAGATTTCAACCCAAACAGCGAAGACGATATGGCACTCTACACACGAACGCGAGCACTGCTCAGAGAAATGGCTCGCGTCGGCAACCCCGCGGCCAAAGATCACGATGTTTTGCTCTCTGACGTTGAGGCAATGGTGAAGAGAATCTGGCGAGAGGAAGAGACAATACCACGGCAATCAAGTGTCGAGGAGACTGATCGCAATGTTGAAATGGAGACTGGTCTGTCTTTCTCGGATTTCATGTTTTCGGACGTAGGCGCGGATCAACAGATATGGAGTGATAAGGACTGGGAGAGTATTCTGAGCACATATACACAAGGAATTTGAATAAAATCAAGAGCTTGATACCTCAGAATCTTTCAATCACGATCAAGTGCAGTCATTTGATCAATTCCTGTAAACTACATCTAGTATTGAACTCGAATAGTGGAAAGCGCCTTTTGCAATACTAAATGCCCGAAACTTATGAGGGACATAAGAAGTCATGCATCAACTCATCTAATCTATTTATGGGATACAATCCTCGCTCCTGTCTCTATCGGATCAATGGACTTATCGTAATTACCAATGCCGTCGATTGGGGCATATTTCTCGCAGAGGTAAAGCATGCATTGTAGGCCCTGCAATTCGTCAGCAAATCTTCCAAGACCCCTTATATGATTGATACCGGCGACAGTACTCACGAAGTTCTCGGTCGGCTGCCTTGATGGCCAGCGGAGTAGTTCATACCCCCTTTCGGGCTGTAAAGTTGATTTCAATCCTCAAAATCTTCGGCGGGCTCTGCCTTGGGAAAGAATTCAAGGTACCGGTCCGTTTACATTTTGCTTCAAAAGATTGCCGAGAACTCGCAAGCCCAGTGCCCCAACTCCACCTCGCTGTGGGCAAAATACGACCCGGCATCGAACAACATCGGTAGGTTTGTGTCTTTATTGATACTTGTGTTACCCTCCCACATGTCGCCATGAATCAGACTGGGACCTTTTCATGTGAGTTTTTCCAGTAGTCGCGGGATCACATACTCAGCTACCTGGTGTGCCGCACGCTCATACCTGGACCAAGTGCCATTCTTCTTGATGTCCAAGCTAAGCGTGTGAAGGAAAAGTTTCCGATAGAACACAGCCCAGTCCGACTCCCATTCTACAACATGCGGACGATCGCCATCACATGTCGTGACGCTGAAACCAAACTTGTCCGAAAGAGTCAGACTCTTCTGGTGCATTTCGGGCAAGCGTTGGCAGAACTCGGAAGGATCTTGTGCCGTTGTGGTGTCGAAATCAACAAATCTGGACATGTAGAAGTACGTGGGCGTAGCTGCGTTCTGATACTTTCCATACCCAAAAGGCTCCGGGATAAAGTCGGGCATCAGTTGATAAATAGAATTGAATGACTCGAACTAGCCGAGAAGCATGACTCTGCCGGTTCTCCGTATGCGGTCTTGACGAAAAAGGCTTTCTCAGAGCTCGAGGAACGGGCAACAATCTTGCCTGTAATAGTCCACGCACTGTTACCAAACGTCTGAGCTGAGTGAATCGAGAATCCCTTTGGAAGAGCTTGAATGGACACAATCTCTAAATGAGCAAGCAAGACTCAAGATACGGGTTGTCAGTCGGGAATTTAACCTATCATTCTCAATCGCTTAGTCTGTGGGAACTTTGCATTTTGGCCAGCTCGCAGCTTCTGGTTCGTTAGATGGAGCTCGACGTCGACGTTTTGTTGTTGAAAAGGGACAAGAGACGCAACAACGTTGACGTCGACATTAGTAACATTGCTTTCATAGGATTCAATGAGATTTCCCTTGATATCTGTTTGAGATCCGGTAACAAGTGCTGTGGACGTTTTCATGCTGGTTCAATCATAAGTTGTCGTCACGAAAGGCCCTGGCTGTAACGCACACTAACCTGGAATTCGAACACTCCGTCTGTCGAGACCGCGGTATTTCTCGGATCTAGGATTGAAATCAAGATTGAGGATTCTTCGACTTTATCTGAAGAAACGCCCAACAAAGAAACCGGGCACGGCATGTTCAGTTCAAGCTGCTATTGTGAGTCCGCCACCCCAACTGAGCTGTGTAACCAAGTGCCCAACCCCTGCCCCTGAACAAACAGACAAAGCGACTTTCTACGCCTTGCGAAAATTGAGCCAGGCTACCAGAGTAATCGCACTGGTGGAGAATTACCACATCTGAAAGTGTACATAAACGATGGACCGGACTTGAGATCCTCCGGTCTATAGGCTCTCCCTGACGGAAAAGATAGTGATACAGCAAAGGATTGGTTGTCGAAATCTAACGGTACCTCACCCATGAATATTAAAATTCTTCGACCAAAGTAATCAGTGCGATAGGGCGGTCGAGCGTACCATCTAATACTGTAAGTCTTGAAGCCGGGGTTCAATTTGAGGCTCGAAGGTATTCTATTGGTGCCAACGCTCGGAATGATTTCTCAGTATTGTCTGGGGTGGATGAGAAGATTCCAAATCCGCGCTTTCCAATGTCTTGTCGTAGATACACCAGGTGCAATAGTTGTAATGTCGCTATGTTGAAAATGGCATGGTTGCGCTCCTTGTATAAGATACTATTTGAGTAGGCCTCATAGATTCTCTGCGGCATACCCTCTTGGGACTCATTACCCGTCACCCCGGCCTTGGGCGGTAACACGGGCTGTGAGGGAACGGATGGTTCTTCACTGGCAGCTTCAGCTGCTGGCTTATCGCTTCGTGCATGTACCAAGTCCATCGGTTTCGATGAAGGCTCCGTTGGAGATTGTGACTTAGCACACGAAGCCCGAGCTCGAGGAGACTCGCCCTCCTCTTCGATGTCTCTGTCTGCCATGTATACTAGCGCTGGGAATCTCGTTGTCGTTTTCCCTTTTTTCAGGAAGGTTCTACTGTTCCACCTTTTTGGTCTAGCCTTTCCCACCTTTCCCAAGGGTTTATGCCGGCGGTTGAGGAGAACAACGTTGAAGAGCGAATCCGCCGAAACACAGTAGGAGGACGAAGCGAAAGAAGTAGAAATGGAGACTCCTGTTCCAAACAACAACATCTTCATGGTCGAAGCGATTTCGCCAGCAAGGCCGAGGTTTACATGGTAGATTTGCGTAAAATGTTTTCCGCCTCAGCTTTCTAGCATGCAGCCACAGCTGCACGAATTCTCGTGTTGGGCTTTTGCAGGTCCTTTATTGCGTCTCATGCGCGCAATGTGATGTGGCGACGCAAAGAAGCCTCGTTTGACTGGTGAGAGTATAGAGCACATGCATAATGTCAGCAAAAACGAGGCGGCGGCCACATTATCTTGGTCTCGACCTCGAGACACCGAGAGTTACACAGCTTAGCAATATTGGACCATTCAGTAAGCTGGATGTGCATTTAGAACTACTATGTGAGCCGATTAGCGCCCAACTTTCAGCACAAACGTAGAGAGGGGTATTCCACGTGCTCGTTGAGCAGAAAACCAAGGTAACTCACGTGGCTATAGCACCGACGCGGCCAATCCGTATATCAAATAGCATGACCGATGCTAGATGTCGCCTTGGGAAGTAGTCACCAGTTTCTAATTTGCAGCTTGGTGGTACGCACTGATACAGGTTGAAATCTCCTACGACAGCTAGCCCGTTACGTTGTACCTTGGTCAGATTGACGCTTTGCTTCTATGTCTACGTACAAGTGGGAATTTTTACTCCTGTCTTACCTAAGAAATCTCATTGGCAAGAATGATATGAGAAAATAAATCCGAGCGTGGAGATATGGTAGAGTACTTGTGATTTATATTTGACCCCATAACAGAAGGCGTCTTGTATCAGGGTGTAGCAAGTTGAGTCGAATTGGCTCATACCAAATCTGGGGGTATTATTTACTGAGAGTATTAATGGCGGCTTGAGAACTCTATAATCTTTTGCGCTTTGTAATTGCGCGGCCTATTGGAGAGGTCAACCACGGGTTGGTTACAAGAGGCTCTGGGCAATTTTTCGTTGTGAATGGTTTTTCCGCAAATGCAATTCCCTCTTAACGTTCAAATTCCCGAGACTTCACATATTGCTGCCGATGCGTGCAAGAATCCGTTTTTGTAATTATTCGCCGTGATGTCGTCCCGAAGTTGGATCGTCGAGTTCGTATCCGTCCCTAGTCGTTGTCAACAATTCTGGGGGCCAAAGTCTATACGCTGGTAGCTAAGAAATCGAGAGGAAGCATCTAATGTTATACCAAGCCTTTCCCTATGTACCACTCGAAGCTTGCTCCAACGACCCCTGAATGGGGCGAGACCGAGACCGAGAGCGAAGCTTGCAGCACTTGTGGATACCGCTAAGTAAGGACAGAACCTTAAAATACCAAACACAGCCAATATCTAGTGGTTCCCATTCAAGAAACGGCAATTGGCACTGAAGATGACTCGCTAGTGCGGTTTGGTCATCCCCAATACGTGTATGACCTGGGGCTGTGATACACGTATCGGTGCAAGATCTCCACCACGGACAGAACCATTCATGATTAAACAGTTGCAAAAAACTGGATCGGATCTTCGGGGAACGACAAACGGAACCACAAAGTCCACAGGGCTGAAGGCTTGATTGACGTGCTGCCAATGCCGGTTGGCCGTTGACGACCCCCCTCCACCCCCTTGGGCCCCTTCTTCTCCGGTGATTCCAGACCATGTTAACCACTCTTTGTTCCCCTCCCCTCCCTTTCGCATTCTTACACATCAATCCAACATCTAATCCATCCCTCGGACTCGCAAGAGAGAGAAAGAAGGCGTCCAAGGCGATCCAAACACACCTTCACAAGGCGTCCTACGCCATCATTGTTCGCCGCCCACACAATGGCGAAGCTCCCGAGCAGCCAGGTCCGTCGGGTCGACTCTGACAGCTCATCAATAAGTTGGTAAGTCAACATACGTCGTATCCAATACGCGCCTTCTCACCTATTGCACTCTGCCGAAAAGAAAGTGGGAAGCGAGAGTGACAGGGCGGCCAAAACCAACAACCCAATTCTCGATAACCCCCATCCCGCATCATGCAGCAAACTAACGAAAATCCTTCCTGTCCAGGGGCCTAGACTACCTCCAAGAAGAGAAAATCGCGCCTCTCACCTGGATCGAGTCACCTGTCTCCTCAGCTGATGAAGACACGGGCGAGATCCGCCTCTTTGTCCGGCACAATGCAAACACCATTGAACTCTTCTCCGACCTCTTCTTTGTCGCCAACCTCGAGACATTTACGCAGACGCACAGCATCACCGACTTGTCCAGTTTAGCCGCCTATCTTGGGTTCTTCGCCATCATCTGGTTCACATGGTTCCAGATTACGCTGCACGATGTTCGCTTCTCCATCGACTCGGGGTACGAGCGAATGTGCAAGATCCTGCAGTTCTGTCTATTTGTCGGGTTCGCTCTCGTTGGGTCATCATTCAGTCCCGGTACGAAAGAGCACAACAATGCGGTATGTCTACTTTCAACTTTCACTGTATCTCCGTCTTGAAAACGGAGACGGAAGCCTCGGAAATCATGATACAGTACCCTAATTGACAACGATGCAATGTAGAACTTCCAACTCTTGTGTAACATCCTCTTCGCTACCCGCCTGCTGCTCGTAGCCCAGTACTCTGTCGCCCTCCACTTTGTCCGCAAGAAGACAAAGGCCTTGAACTGGCCGCTGTCTCTCACCATTGTCCTCTTCATCTTCTCCGGTGGGGCCTTTTACTCCATGACGCCGGCCTTCTCGCCCGAGTCCGGCAACGGCCTGGGTATCTACTACGTCTGGTATATCATCCTTGTGATCGAGGTCGCCATCACCCTCGGCTTGTCATCCATCTGGAGGAACCTCAGCTTCAAGCACACCCACTTGACGGAGAGAATGGGCCTCTTCACCCTGGTCATCATTGGTGAAGGTGCCATTGGTGCCACAAAGGTCGTCGGCGTCCTGATGGGTGACACCGGCCTCCGGCTCGATGCATGCCTCGTCGTCGGTTGCATCGTTTTTATTTTGGTATGTCACTCGTTTATACCATGCTTTAACTATAGATCAACTGACTCAACTATTCCTAGATGTTTAACTGGATGCTCTACTTCGACAACCCCCCCGAATGCAAATTCGGCACCGTCCGCCAACAAATCTGGGCCGTCCTCCACTTCCCCTTCCACCTCGGCATGATCGGCGTCGTCGAAGGCTCCCAACAAATCGCCCTCGCCTGGCAGGTCCTCAGCTACTTCAGCGACTTCTTCTCCTCCGTCCGCAACGCCTGCGTAAACGAGCACCAAGACGGGCAAGCCCTCACAACTTCCATCGCCACGGCATTTGAGAAGCTCAACATGCCAAACAGCGCCGAAATCCGCAACCTCATCCCCTTTGTCTACCAAGAAATCTACAAAATCGGTAACACGACCGACATTTGCGCGCCGGCCAACATCACCGGCACAGACTCGCTCTTCGTGCCCCCCGGCTTCGAACGCCTCACCAAGAGCGTCCTCGGCGTCTTATTCGAGTCCTACAACGGCGTCACATCAGACGGCGACGAGGACCCTGGCGAGATTGCGCACCCGGCCTACTCGACCGTATACATCTACTACTGGTCCTCGTTCCTCTTCGTCGTCGCCTTCTTCGCCGTCTTCATCCTCATCACCAGACACAAAGACCGCCCGCTCAACATCTTTGACAAAGCCGCCGTCGCGACGCGCGGTGTCGCCGCCCTCTTCGCCGTCGGCATCGCCTCGGGCGCCGGGTCCGAGAAGTTCATCTTCGCCTACCTCAGGAGCGGCGCAACGCTGCCTACCGTGGCGGCTCTCCTCTTAGTCATTCTGGCCGTGGACCGCTTCACGAAGCATCTCAGCGCTAAGACCCTGCGGCGAAATTTGACCGAGGGTTCCGAGTTCTGGGAGAGAGGGTTGGCGGAGAGACAGCTTATAGAGTCTTCGTTAGCGGGGAAGTCTTGATGCCTGGCATTCCTACAGTCGGAGCTTCCTGAAAAGTTGATCGATGGCTTCTGCGTGAAGAAGAAACTTACAACCGCCATTTATTTCATATAACAGTTTGTACATCATAACGGCCTTCAGTGTGAGGAAAGCGGGGAATTGGGAGGTTAGAACGGGGTTATGGTCACAGCTCGACAAGTTTTCTTTGTATCAAAATCATGTCCAGGGTTCAAGGACAGCGCAGGGCATAGAGTCCACACGCTATGAGGCGTTTTCAGGGCTGGTACCTGTAAATCTAATTGCTTTAATAACTCTCCTCGAGGAGCTCGAATTCTACTTCCTTCTCATGTGGCCCGATTTCTGAGTTGATGGACATTGTCGTGCTGTCTGCAAGTCGTCTCGAGCGGTATCTCCTCTACTTGGGCTGGCTGATCTAATAAGCCTGGGGTTCCTCGATCGACGCCGAGAACAGCCGCCTTCCTCTCATTGCTCAGATGGTGCTCTGATACGAAGAGGTTGAGCACCAACGCCAGGCCGGAAAATGCGACGTACTGGGTGTTCTTATTAGCAAATGTACGCAAACTGAACGGTGGTTCCTCAAGAATATTTCACATAGCAATGTTTCAACGTTGAGAGCTTACTTACCATAATCCAGACTGTCTTAAGCGCTCTGAAATACGCTTGGCGCACAGGAACCTGCTGCTCAGCCGCAAGCAGAGCGATGCCCTCGACATGAGCTGACGCATTCTCTCCATCAAACTGACCAGCGAGCTCGCCACCAATCATCTCGACCAGATACAGGTTCTCAGCTTTCATCTGGTTCTGGAAGACAACCCCACCAACAACCACAGAAATGGCCGTCGCAATAGACCTGAGGAAACCCATTGTAGCCACCACAGCAGCCGTATCACGCACCGTAGTCGCAGCCTGCGCCGCCAGCACCGGCGCTTCAATGTTCAGCCCCACGCCGACGCCGGTGAGGATCTGAAAAGTGAACAGCTTCGCCAGGTTCTTGTCGAACTCGAGGTTGATGAGTAGACCTGTGCCGAGAATCAGCAGCACCTGCGCCGCGTACATGAGCACTCGATACCGTCCCGTCCGCTGGATGAAAACCCCAGCAAACGCTGCAGACAACGAGCAAGAGACGATCAGCGGTAGCATATACAACCCCGACGTCAACGCATTCGCGCCCAGCACGGCTTGGGAGTAAAGCGGCAGGTAGTACGTGATACCGATAAATACGTACGCGTTGAAGGCGAAGACGCTGTACGCTGCCGCTTTCGACCAGCTTGAGAGAAGTCGAAGGGGTAGAACAGGGTTAGCGGCAAATTTCCACTCGTTCACGAGGAATATGCCAATGACGACGGTGCCGAAGACGATGAGGCAGATTACGGTGGCGGAGGACCATGGGTGTACGACGTCGCCGAAGTCGAGGGGAAGGAGAACCATGAGAGCTCCGCCCATACAGAGGGCGCTTCCCGTCCAGTCTATGGCTTTGAGGCCTGCTAATACTGGTGTGTTGGGTGAAGGGAGGTCCAGGAAGAAGACGAGGACTATGAAGACAACGCCACCAATTGGCACTTGAACATGGTCAGTTTTCCGTTGGGTGTTCTAGTTCACGTGGGGGCTACTTACGATTAATCCAGAAACACCATCGCCAGCTAACAAGAGGAGTAGATGGGTCAGTCGAAGTCAATAATTATATCTTACCGAGGGAGTACTTACTCCAATCGCGTAGTAAACACACCCCCAAGGACCGGCCCAACCGCACTCCCTACAGCCCAAATAACAGACATAATAGCAAGATACAACCCTCGATCCCTCAACGAGAATAAGTCGCAGATGATGGTATTCACCATCACCCCCATCCCCGACGCACCGACACCCTGCACCGCGCGCCCCGCAATCAGCGCATCCATGTGCGGCGCCAGCGCGCACAACAGGCTCCCCGCCAGGAAGATGGTCAGGGCGAGCAGTATAATAGGTTTCCGGCCCCAGAGGTCTGCGACGGAGCCCCAGACGGGTGTGACGGCCGTGAAGCCGAGGATGAATGCGGAGCCGACCCAGATGTAGCCGGCAACGGAGTCGAGGGATGCGACGATGTTGGGGACGGCGGTGGTGACGATTGTCATGTCGAGGGCGGAGAGGGTTGCTGAGAGGCAGAGGGATGTCATTGTGAGGGTTATGCTTGTTCCTGAGGGCTTTGGGATGGCGGTGGCGGGGTTGGAGGGGAGAGGCGGATCGGGATCGGGGGCATTGCTGAGATGCTCATCTTGGACTGATGGAGTGCGGTTGGTAGAGATGGGGGGCTCCTGGAATTGCGGTGGTGAGGGGATTTGATGGCGATTCTCGTTGGGAGGGCCTCGTCGCGACGGTGTTGCGCTTCCGAGCTTGCCGCTTCCCTCGTCCACAGGATAGACAACTGCGAGGCCCGAAGATATGCTGGCCATGTTGGCCCTGCTATAATCTAAGGAACTGTGTTATGAGGGAGGAAAAAACAAAGTCAATCTTCTGTGGATGCTTTGTTCTACGAGATGAATCAACGATTGCGTTTATAGGTTTGAAGGAGTGGCGTGAGGATGTCAAATAAAGTCGGTGGCCGGAACGTCAGCCCGACCGGCGCAATTAGTCAGTAAGAGTGCAATTGAGAAGCCTCGAGTGATGAATAAAGGCGAGTAGGATGGCCCAAGACGCTATAATCCTTGGCGGAGGATGCTGAGATTGTTGGGGAACATGAAAGCTGACGCGCTTTGGTTGGGGATTGCACTCGACCCTCCAACGTCTGCCTAATCTTCCTAGAGGCAGGGTGGCATTTACTTCCAGATGATAGGTATTCACGTTGTCAGTGCCTTGACACTTTCAATTGGAGGCCATGGACTGCATCTAAGTAGGATCTCAGTATGCCGTTGTAGCCAAGGTCATTTACAACTACAAGCTGGACAACTCAGACAACAGCGTGGACCCTCAATTCCAGATTGCCTCACCGAAGGAAACTCGTTTCTAGTGGGGTTAATCAATTGATCCTTCGAAGATAGTCATTGTCCTCAAAGCGAACAGCCGAGACGGTCTCCCTCGTCCGACCCCTTGAGCCCCGGCTTTTCCCCGCCCCGTTCCCCGCCCCGGCCGGCCGGATCTCGGCACAGCCCATCGGCCAATCAAGCCGAAAACGGGCGGGGGCGCCATCCGGGCCTTTCCCGGATCTGACTGCTTGCAGATTAGTCCAACATGAGGCACCTTAGTCCTGCATGCAAAGGGGTCCGTTAACTCGGGCGCTATCTTTAAAGTGCTGCCTACGAGATTCTGATTGTGTCACTACCTTGATAATACTGGATGCCTAGCGCTTTGTGGTGTTTTGAATTTGCATTCCACTGCAAATTCGTCCAATCTCTGGTAAACATCACAACGGCACCGGTGTTCTGCCGAAGGCATCAACGAACACTTCCTCTGTCAGATCTCTCTTGAATCCAACAGTCCCATCGCTGAAGATAGCTAACCGGCAAACGACCCGCCTACCCCTCGCATATCATCCCTGCACCAACAAGATCGCAAAAGTTGAAACCTCCGAGTGAGTGATTCCCCGCCAAACCAGCAAAACCGCTGCCTAAACGCCACAGACTCAAAAGATCACGATATCCCGCTCTTGGCATCAAATTCCTACACCTCAAGCTTCAACAACTCCCTCGACCTCCACTCCCAATTCAACCCTGCTCCCATCTCACTTCATCACCACCATGGCCCCCTCCCCTCCCCGCAACCCCCCACAACCACCCCCCATCTTCACAACCTCCCCTTCCCAAATCCTAACCACAATCACCACCCTCATCTCAACCCACCGCGCAGCCCAATCCTCCATCCCATCAACAATCTCAACCCGCGACGCAACCTACGCAAACACCCTCCTCCCGCTAGCTCACGCCGAAAACGCCCTCTACTCCGCATCCTCCCTCCTCCTCTTCCACAACGCAGTCTCCCCAGACCAAGAAACCCGCTCCGCCTCCTCCCAAGCTCGGTCCCTCCTCCGCGACGCAGAACTCGAAGGCGCCAACAACGAAGCGCTCTTCAAGCTCGTCGACGCAGTCTACAACGACGCCGCGGAAACACGGTACCTGAACCCGGAAGCCAGGAACTATCTCCACAAGAAACATGGCGAATTCGTCAAGAACGGCCTACGTATCCCCGCTGGATCAGAACGGGACCGCTTCCACACAATCCGCGCCGAAATCGTGTCCCTCACGGCTGAATACGCAAGGAACCTTGCCGAGGCAGATGTCTCGGTATGGTTCACCCCGAGGGAAGTAGACGGGTTCCCGCCCGACGCGCTCGCACGTCTCGAAGAAGGGGACGACGAAAGCCCCGAGACGGCAGGAAAACTCCGGATCAAAATCCCCCTTCACCTCTCTCACCTCCTCCGCACCGCCCACCGGCCCAACACACGCCGCCGCGCCCGGTTGGCATACGACACCCGCTGCCGCGAGAACATCGCCATCTTCCGGCGCGTCGTCCTCCTACGCCACGAGGCTGCCCGTTTGCTGGGGTACCCCGATCACGCGACCCTCAGCACGGAAGAAAAGATGGCTGGGTCCCCGGCTCACGTCACGTCCTTCCTCTCCTCTCTCCGAGAGAAGTTAGTCCAGGGCGGACAAGTGGAAAAGGAACACCTCCTGAAGCTCAAGAGGCATGATGTCGAGGAGGAGAGGGGCGAGATTTATGATGGGAAATTGTATACGTGGGACACGGCGTACTACACGAATCAGTTGCTTAAGGAGGGGTATGCAGTTGATCAGGAACGTATTTCAGAGTACTTCCCGTTAGAGCAAACTGTGGAGGGCATGCTGGGTATCTTTAAGAGGTTGTTTGGGATGGAGTTTTTCGAAATTGCTGGCAGAGAGGCGAGGGATGCCTTGTCGAGCACAGGGAAGGGGGAGGATATCGTCTGGCATGAAGATGTGCGGCTATTCTCCGCGTGGGACTCTGCTGATGAAGGGGGCGGGTTTCTGGGGTATCTCTACCTTGACCTCTATCATCGAGATGGGAAATACGGGAACCCTGCCAACTTCAGTCTCGTACCCGTAAGTCCTCTCCTTTCCCCACCCCACAGAGATCATCACCACATTTCTCTCTCTTTGTCTACTACATCTACCCAAGACTAACGATCTCCCAGGGCTTCACAAACCCAGACCAAAACCGCACATACCCCTCCACAGCCCTCCTCTGCTCCTTCCCCCCTCCCTCCTCTCCATCCTCCCCAACCCTCCTCCGCCACGCCGACGTCGTAACCCTCTTCCACGAACTAGGCCACGCAATCCACGACCTCGTCTCCCGCACCTCCTTCGCGCGCTTCCACGGGCCCATGGGCACCGTAGTCGACTTCGGCGAGGCGCCGTCTCAAATGCTCGAGAATTGGTGCTGGAGCGCGGAGCAGCTACGCGGGCTGGGCCGACATTACTCGTATCTATCTGAGGAGTGTCTGCTGGACTGGCAGGAGAAGCAGGTTATCAGGGGAGTGCAAGGAGAAGCAGGGGAGGGATTGACCCAGCCACCGGAACGAATCCCAGAGTCCGTCGTTGAGGGCCTCATTGCCGCGAAGCACGTCGGCCAGGGGCTGGGAACGCTGCAGCAGCTTTTTATTAGCGTTTTCGATATGGCTGTGCATCAGTTGCCCGCGTCGACCATCACGCAGGAGGATCCAACTGCCAACGCTGCCGCCGGTGCCGTCGAGGGAGAAGCCGCCGTGGACTTTACGACGCTATGGAACAGCCTCCGACGGGAGATCGTCCCGACGGACGATCCGCCTCTCCTGCCAGGCGACGATGCCAACTGGGGACACGGGTATACTAACATCGGACACCTAATGGACGAGTACGATGCCGGGTTCTACGGGTACTTTTTGTGAGTCTACACTTCTCCGCCCCCTCTTTCCCGGTTTTCGGAGGCTTCCTCCCGTCGGCTTAGGTGACCATTAAAAGAAGTCTTCACTAACTGAACTTGTGTTTGCGACGAACAGCTCAAAAGTCTACGCCCAAGATATTTTCTCAACCATTTTCGAGGCGGACCCCATGAGCGGGGAAGCAGGGCGCAAGTATAGGTACGGCGTGCTGGAGAAGGGGGGCGGCCAGCCCGAGATGACGACCTTGTTGGAGTTTCTTGGTCGTGAGGTCCGTATGGGGCCATTTTATGAAGAATTGGGATTGTCGGCGTAGATTTGCCCATTCTCATCCGAGGAAGTGATGGTTCTATCATATTGCGAACATTGTAGGTGGTTGCTAGGAAGTCATTACTATATACCGGCGACAAGAGCACAAGAAAGAAAATACCTGGAAACTAAGTTGTGGCCTTCCGATACTCCGAATGTGCCACAGTGTTGGCGCCGAAGAACTAAGCACTTCAATAACCCAAAAATAGGATCGACCCAGAATTGCGACCCCTCAGAGTGCCTTGTCTGGACAGGATTCGCTGGCGATTCCAATTCCATTTCCAAGGACAGTTTTCCTGTCTGGGACGACATGCGAAGCCTAAGGTTCTCTCCCGGTATAGTCATACGTTTTCCGGAGCCGGTGCGGGGCACCCCACCCTCGCCGAAGCGGTCCCGCGTCATCTTCGGCATCGGGACACTATCGGACTTGATGCCATCCTCTTCACAAATCACGTAAACCACGTCGACTAATGCCGATGGATCAACAAGACGAAGCCAGTGTCACTGCCAGCAATACATAGCAGCGGTACAGCTAGGGCGAGACAATTTGATTCGTCCTCGTTGGGCAGTGTAGGTCCCAATGACTGTGGTGTTGGAATATGCCGATGAACGCAAGCTTCACATCCGAACCCCCTCCGGATCTCGCGTCCAGTCAAAATGGTGATACTGCACAGTGATGCTGTTATCTTGCCTTCCCCGCATGCAAGTCGCAATGGCGCGAGCCAAAGGATGAATGGCTTCAGTAATCGCCATATCACGTCGATTGACGCGATTGACTCTTAGAATACCAGACTCGGTACATACCATATTAAAGCAGGCCCAATGAACCAGCCATGATACGCGACGGATCAAACATTTGATGGAACTTGTCGATTTGATTACCCAGAAGCAAGAAAGAAAAAAGAACCATCACTTACAATGTCTACAACCACTACAACCGAAACTCACGCTGAGACGGCACCCGTCAAGCTGACCTTGGCATACGATGATAAGATCCACGATCAGGTATGCCATTAATACATCACTTGATTTGTATCAAGGTAACAAGATTGACAATGACATTAGTACAAATACGCCCAATACTTGCCGGTGTACGACGAAAAGACATCCTTTCCCCCGCTACAGCCATTCGAGTTCAACGACCGCGGTCTCGTAGCGAACAAGGAGAAGCTAAATCTCCTTCCGAGGAACAACAAAGAGATCAAGGCCACGAAGCTGACACCAGTCATTGGCACCGAGATTCGAGGCTTGCAACTATCTCAGCTAAACGACAGACAGAGAGACGAGCTTGCACTTCTCATCGCGGAGCGCGGCGTCGTCGTGTTCCGAGACCAAGACTTCAAGGACATCAGCATCGAGAAGCAAAAGAAATTCGGGAAATATTTTGGTCCTCTCCACATCCACGTTCGTGGCCATCTCACTCTGCCATTTCGGCAAAGAGTTTGCTGACAAGTTTCCAGCCCGTCGGCGCGCATGTCAAGGGCCATCTCGAGCTGCACAACATCTACCTGGGTCCGGACAATGAGTATCGCAACCGGAGCAAGAGCAACAAACTCTCGACCATCGGGTACCACTCAGACGTGTCGTATGAGCACCAATCACCGGGCGTCACGATCCTTACACTTCTCTCTGTACCTGAGACGGGCGGCGACACGGCGTGGGTTTCTCAGACGGCGGCGTATGCGCGATTGTCGAGGCCGATACAAGCTCTTCTCGAGGGGTTGAGAGCAGAACACAGCGGCTTTACCCAAGCCGACAACGGTCGTCGAGATGGCAAATTTGTGCGGAGGGAGCCGGTCAAGTCGGAGCATCCCATTGTTCGGATTCATCCCGTATGTAATGTCGCCATGACTTGTAGCTCGCGATCAAGTCCGTCCCGCTAATGTCTTCCGTGTCGCAGGCAACTGGCCAAAAGGCGCTGTTCATCAATCCAGGCTTCACAAAGAGGATTGTCGGCCTTCGAGATGAGGAATCAGATGCGCTGCTGAAGCTCCTGTTTAAGGTTTGTGATACCAGCATTCGGGTTTCAGATCCCTATTGACAAAAAGAAACAGCATATCAACAACGGCCAGGACTTCCAAGTCCGCGTCAAGTGGGAAGAGGGAACTGTCGCTCTCTGGGATAACAGAGTGACGGCGCACACTGCCATCTCGGACTACAACGTCCACAACCCACAGGAAGGGCTGCGACACGGCTTTCGGATCACCACTTTGGCTGATAAGCCGACGGGGGTCAATGGCTTAGAGTCCACGTGGTAGGTCGCATAACAGCATTCGGTCCGTTCAGCTCTGATCACGTAACGCTTGGGTCTGCAATGTGGACGCGTCTGAAGGTGCCGATGTGCTATGTCGGCGACATTGAAATTTTATCGGGGATCGTCGGGACTGGTCGGGACCGCAGGGAGAGCCATGGGAGCTCGGAAGTTGAAACAGGAAGAATGATTATTGCGGGAGGAAGCACGGCGGGCCCAGCGTTCCCGCGACCATGACCAAGGACGCCCTGGCAGTCCAGTGACAGAGTAACGCCTGGGGGATTTACGGAGAAGCCGGAACCGTGCAGACCATCGTGAGGTGCAATGATACATCCGTATAATAGGTGCGCATAGCAATGCAGAGAGATACCGTAGTGCGACCGAGAAAAGTGGACGGCGCCAATTACCAAAAAAAAAAAAAAAAAAGTCTGTATGGCTGTAACAGTCGGATGGATCGTAATGGAGATGAACTGGCGCAACTGAATGGCGAATGTTGGGGCTAGGCACGTGGCTGATCCGACAATCAGTCACTTAGGGCGGAGGGATCGTCCCCTGATGGTCGAGTTTTGATTCCCAATCGAGATCCAGTTTTTTCTCGTACAGGCTGGAAAGGTGTTTGTTCTCTGGAAAGAAGTGACGCGTGATAACAGTGGAGATTGGGCATCGTCGATATGTCGCGAAGTTAACAGTACTGGGAAGTATGGTCCGTGGCGGTTCTGGTGAGTGCGTAACTGACGAAAATAACTGTGGAGACGATTGAGCCGAGGCACGATACTTATCTTCTTAGGAATCGCCGAACCCCATGAGAGCCTCATGACCTCGTCTTACGACCTCTCTTACGAGACCGGAGAAATCAAAGAAAATTCGAGACTCGGACAGGTGTACGGGGGAAGACGGGGCTCGATGGTGATGTGGTTGGCCGTTGGGGGCGACGGCGTCGTGGCGGAGGCCGAAACAATGGGGACGGTGCGAGACCCCTTTGATTCGCATCTCGTTCCCCGGAAGGGGCCCCAAATGATCCATTGAAGAGAGAAAAGAACACCACAGATCTGGGAGCCCCGAGGGGAAGATGGCGTAGGTTGCGTGGTTCGGGTGGGTGGGATGGAGGATGGGGAGAATTGGCGTCGGTCCTCCCTCGGACGGCGACCGACAGACCGGTTAGACCTGTAGAATAAGGCAAGAGACTCTGAGTTTTCTGGAGCTGGGGAAAGAAAAGAGAGACCGTGACACGCTGCCGCACGCAGCAGAAAGGGCAAAAGACTGGAGATTTCTGGAGAATATTTGGGGCTTTGCTGGAGACTCTGGAGACATCTGGAGGTTGAGGGGAGAAAAGGGCCGAAAGAGAGCAACGACGGCTCTGAAGAACGGAAAGCCGGAGATGGGCCGTGAAGGTGTCACGGCGATATCTTTTTCCAACATCTCTGGGTTCCTTCCATTCTTTTTTCTTCTTTCCGTGTGTTTTGAATAACGACGTCATCTGATGTATGGTGTTGGCGGGGCTGAATTGGATTGATACGTACTGGTTTTCATGAGGAAGGAACTTAGGAGGATGTGAGGCAGGGGTTGGGGATTGAGGCAAGTGCTGTGGTTCAATCAAGATTTCTTGGGCCCCCGTTCGGCAGAGCTTGTTTGGCTGTGTCTCTTATCATCCAAGACTTTTACCGAGACTCGAGGAAGCGGCTCTCCTGCCCTTCCATGGCTTCCATTTGTGCCTTCACTTGGCAAGCACTACGCAGTAAACCATTTCGGGTTCGAGTTGCCAGGGAAAGAAGGGCCAAAGGGACCATATGCATTCGGCAAGAAGGTAGCGATCGGGACCTGCCTCGAGAACCTGCCTGGGATGACTGGCCCCTTGGCACGAGATCCGATCCACCCGGTCGGGAAGCAGCTTGGCGATGATTGGCAACGCGACTGCATTTCGTGTCGTCCCGCTTGTCATTGTGCCTTCTCACTGGTGCGCAGTTGGCAGTGACGTGGGCAGCAATTCCGGCAGCGCCTGCCGTCCCTCTGCCGCGGCACCATTCCTTCGTCTGTCCAGGGACTCACCTGATGTATCTTTCCACACAAGATTCGCTGGCCGGATACATTCCGTATCATATCACGATGGCCTCATCTCATCGCCCCTCTTTCTACTTGTGCACTGTGTACCTCAATTGGATGAGAAGGAACATTCGGACAGAAGAGAAGAGTCACGTGTGTTGCGTGTTGTGAGTTGCTCACCTCACCACGACATATCACCAAGCTCCATATCAAAGAAGTCTGTCGTTAACCATATGTTCATCCGCAGTTTATCAAACACAAAGTTGCTCACTTCTCAAATCCCAAGTCCGCAATCCGAATATGCCGTGAAAGAATCTCCAGAGAACTTGACCACCTGCTCGTGTAGTGTACCCCGGCCCCGGTTCCTCCGGCACACCCTTGCACCTTACTTGCCTTCTCTTAGTGTACCGGTACCGATACTTGTACAAAAACGGCTTTCTTTGGTACCACACACCAAGTTTATGCGCAAAAGATACTTTGCATTGTAAAACGGCCTTGAGCGGATCCAGCATCTTTACATCATCTCACGCCCCCCCTGGGTTTCCCACAAAACGCACCTCGCCCATCAACGTCATCCAGCCGTTGCTCAATCTCACGATTTTTTTCCACGTCGTGCCAGGGAACAATCGACAGACCATGTTATCCCCGGCCAACGCTGTAAGTTCTTTCTGCCTGGTCTGTTTCCACAATTCCCAAGAATCCCATGATTCTCATCCCCAGAGCTGCATTGGTAATCTGGTGTACACTGACACTACACAGAAGTATTGGACCAGGCCTCCATAGTTCGCGCCCACACACCCAATGACATCCGCCAAATCTCCATCTTCGTCCCCTCGGCTTCCTTCTCGTCTCTGAAGTCTCTGCCTGACACCAGAAAAAGATGGGGAACGGGCCGATTCCTTCAACCTGGAGACCCCGGGCCCCGGACGGCAACACCTCGGTGGCATACGGTGGCACCGCCGTCCGTCCCAAGTCATCGGGCACACTCTCTGGAGTGTGGTCTCTCTCGCACATTGACTGACTCCAAGGCCTCGGTCCTCTCTTGACGTCACGCCCCTAGCCGACTGAGACTGGACGCCCCCAACTCTGCCCACCCATTCAGCAGCATAAGCGTACTGCGCTTGCGAGCGGCTCTCAATCCTCGTCTCGTCTGTCGATCGACGAAACATTCATATAATACTGCCCGCCATGTCCTCCTCACACACGCTTCTTTCTGTCTCGGACGAACCATCATTGGCACATCTCTTCATCATCTTCATCTAACATCACTACCCACAACACCACACAAATCGTCGCCCAACATGGGGTTCTCGACGATTGAGTTCGACAAGTACAATCCTGCCTCTGAGAAGGCAAGCGATGCCCGTCAGGACCTCGCCCATCTCGACTACTCCCCGCTGAAGCGTATTTCGGGGCGATCATGGGCCATGGGTATCCTCATCTCCATGGGTGGCATGGTCTTTGGCTATGACACGGGTCAGATCTCCGGATTCCTGGAGATGCCCGACTTCCTCGACCGGTTCGGCGAGCACAAGGCCGACGGCTCCATCAAATTCAGCAACGTCCGCTCCGGTCTGATCGTCGGTCTCCTCTCCATCGGTACCCTCATCGGTGCCTTGTGCGCCGCCCCCATCGCCGACAAGTTTGGTCGCCGGTACTCCATTTCCTTCTGGTGCCTCATCACTTCCATCGGTTTCGTCATCCAAATTGCCGCTGAAAGAGCATGGGAACAAATCATGGTTGGCCGCTTGGTCGCTGGCTTCGGTGTCGGTGCTCTCAGTCTCATTGTTCCCATGTTCCAGGCCGAGACCGCACCGCCATGGATTCGCGGTGCTCTCGTTTGTGCCTACCAGCTTTTTATCACTCTCGGCATTTTCCTCGCCGCGTGCTTGTAAGTGCACAGCCAACGCAGCATTCCTGAGAGAGACAACTAACAGAGATATAGCAACTATGGCACTGTCACGCATCTCGAAAACAGTTCAGGCTCTTGGCGCATCGTCATTGGTCTTGGTTGGCTCTGGACCATCATCCTCGGCGTTGGCATTCTTGCCTTCCCCGAAACTCCCCGTTATGACTACCGCATGGGCAACATTGAGCGTGCCAAGAATACCCTTTGCCGAGTTTACGGCGCTCCCGAGAACCACTACAGCATTCACATCCAACTCGAGGAGATTGAGAGCAAGCTTCGGGCTGAATCGCAGATCAAGGGCAATGCCGTCCAGGAGTTCTCTGGCATGTTCAAGGCCCCTAAAATGGCCCAGCGTATTGCCTTGGGTTGCGGACTGCAAATGCTCCAGCAACTCACCGGTGCCAATTACTTCTTTTACTACGGTGAGTCCTCTTATCCCATGTCGTTTCCCTGAATTATGGAGTCTAATTTGCCTCCAGGAACCACCATCTTTTCGTCTGTCAACATCAACTCCTTCATCACCCAGATCATCCTGAACGCTATCAACTTTGGAACCACCTTTATCGGTCTTTACATTGTTGAACACTATGGCAGACGCAAGTCGCTTATGGTTGGCTCCGGCTGGATGTTTATTTGCTTCTTGATCTTTGCCTCCGTCGGTCACTTCAGCTTGGATCGCGAGAACCCTCAAAATACTGTCGGCCCCGGCATCGTGCTTATCGTTTTCGCTTCTCTCTTCATTCTGGGCTTTGCTACCACCTGGGGACCTATGGTAAGTCATCAAGCGTCCGCACCATTCTCTCCTCAGTCGTGTGCTAACTTCTTCAAGATCTGGACCATCCAAGCCGAACTCTTCCCCTCGAGATACCGCGCCAAGGCCATGTCCCTCTCCACCGCCAGCAACTGGATCTGGAACTTCTTCATCGGCTTCTTCTCTCCCTTCATTACTGGCGCCATTGACTTCCGATACGGTTACGTCTTTGCCGGATGCAACCTGGTTGCTGGCTTCGTTGTCTACTTCTTCGTCATCGAGGGTCAGGGACGCACATTGGAGGAAATTGACACCATGTACTTGGAGGGCGTCAAGCCGTGGAAGAGCACCCAATGGGTACCTCCCTCTGCTGAGGAGATGCACCGCATCCGCCAGAAGGCTGGAACAGACCTTGATGCCAGCGTCAGCGACGGTGGCGTGCAGAGTGAGAAGGGAGAAGGCCTGCAGCCCAAGAGCGCCGTCGACGGAACCTCTCACCAGGAGAGAGTCTAATGCGTGGAGGAATATGATTCCAACCAAGTCGATCATGATACAGCTACAACATGGTTGGCGAACATGAGGGGTCGTCGGATCTAATCTTTACATCTAATGAATTTGCATGGCACGGCGTTGAGGCATCGGAAGCGGAGAATACCGCACACATTATGTTATTTACTGCAATATACCAGAATCAAATCAATTTAACCAAGAATATCTTAATTGCATGTCCCAAACTCTAACGTGACTTTCGTAGTCCAAAGATAACGCCTCACCGCCAAGCATTGCAAATGCCCATCACACACTATGGCTCGTTCACACGGCAAACTGAACCCGCTTCCAACGTCACCATGCTCCAAACATTTGAATCCTTCTGGACTGGCATGCTCCCCCGCGACAAATCCTACCTGCGGGGTCTGATGCACACCCAACCAGTGCCCGTCATTGGAGCCAACACACCAAACCACACACCACACACACCTGTCGAGCGAGATCCGACCGAACGGCTCTTTATCACTGATCGACAATGGAACATGCATGTATGCTGTGGAGATGAATCATGGATATTTCATAAACTACTCCAAGTCACCGCCGCAATCCGATTTTCTTCGTACTGCGTACACGGCGTCTGGGACATCTCGGTCAGAGTTTCGACGTCAATTGGATCTCGCAGCGGGAGAATCTCGATCGCCTCTACCCTGACTGACTCCAACTTCACCCTCCCGCAAGACCTACCTGGCGGTACGCAAGGCACTCGCAACCGCAACGAGGGACGCGGCGCAACATCCGGTATGAATTAGAGGATAATTGCGAACTAAAACCCCCCGATCCCAAAGTATCCAATTCGGAACTGCCTATTCGCAAGGAAAGCAAGACTTTATGCGGGTTGAGGAACGCACACCGCTTTACCGTCCCTCGATGCCACTCACTCACCGACACGGTCAAGCACAGCCGCACATGAAAGTTTCCACATCGCAGCAATCGGCAGGCTCACGTCTCTCTTGAAGAAAGAAACTATAAAAACGGACCCGACTCATTCGACTCGAATTAACAAACCCGCGTAAGGCAGGGAAGAGTCCTATCATTGCGTAATGTGGAAAAGAAAGGGAGAGAGCAAACGGGCTCCTCCTCCTCCGGAAGACGGCCAAGGCTCCACATCCGCTTCCGCATCCGGAATCGCCGCAAACCCGGGATCCGCTCTACCCGCCGCCTCGGCCCCTCCCTTGTCCCACGGTACCGCGCTCTCCGATCCGGATCTTTCCGTCCCAGCCGGCATCGCCATGGGTATCAATCTTGCCCTCCCGCCTGAAACCCCGATTCCATCATCCTTCCCGACCCAAGACGCATGTCTAGCGCACCTTCGCCTCTTAACAGCCTTCAACCGCCTCAAGACGGAAACAGGGTACCGCGATGGTCTCTGGGATATTTGGGATGCGCGGGCCGGTGCCACCATTACTCCCATGAAACACACCGAAACACGGAATTGCGATGGTGACAGCAGCGGCACGAAGAGCGAAGAACACAACCACAAGACCACCAAGAGAGCGCCAATGGATCCGGACACTGGAACCAAACCTGAACTCGACCTGGATATCTTAATCAGACTCCGCGAAAAGAGGTGGGCAATCTACCTCGGCCGCGCGGTAGACCGCTACGCAGCATGGTGGCGGAGTTTCGGCCCAGACATGCTCCTCGAGAGCGACATGCTCGTCATCGGGTCCAAACCTAGTCAGTCGTTATCCTCGTCTAATGGAGGAGATCCAGCCGAGTGTCAAAGCAAGGACCAAGGCGAAGCCGAGCATGAGACTGGGGAGAGTAGACAGCATCGGAACCGGGCCCGTTATGAAGGGTTCCCCGAGTCGAAACCGATGGTTTGGCGCGAGGAGATGCTGCCACCTCTAGATGTGCTACTCGTTTGGCACGCGCATATGCTCAACCCGAGACTCTACCTTGAGGTCAATAGACCCCCTTGTCGCTATCACAATCATCGTCCAAATACTGACACTCTCAAAGGACTGCCTCCGCTACGGTCACAGCTCCCTCTGGGCAGCAGGAATCCCCTGGTCCATTGTCAACGCTGCCATCATCAGCCCAAGTTTTGAATACGTCGTCTCGGACGCGTGTAAAGCACATTGGGAAGCTGACACGAACCTCGCCTGGTACAACGAAGACGATCCTGACGCCAAAGATGTACCGTGCCCTGCGTGTTCTACCTTGGCTTCCATCCCGTGGACGACGTGTGGAGTGTCGCGGAGCGATTCGAGTGCAAAGTGAGTTTTGTCCCTTTCAGCAGTCCACTCCAGACTTTTCTACCTCGTAGCTCTAGCATCCCGCTATTATGGATGCCAGATATCTGACAATGCTTCCAAAGACAACTCGACATCGTAGGCCAAGGCCTCGCCGACGGGCGACTAGCCCACGCCTGCCCCTCGTGCGGACTCATGATGACCCACGAATCTCTTCGGGCAGCAAAACTTCGCGACGACATTCAGGCTTCGATACAATCCAACCACGCCATGCCGGGAACAACCCTCGACCTCGATACAGGTCTACCGAATCCTTTACAATACGGCCCAGATGATACGTCAGGGGAATGCCCAGACCGGCTCTTCCCCACCCGCCTGGCCCGTCGCGGGCTCTCGGAACACATCCTCGAGATGTTCAAGCCCAGAAACAAAACTGCCCCGAGCATTATGGCCGTGCGAGATGCCATGGAAGAGAGCTTTACAGGTAAATTTGCAGATCCCAAGAACTTACGTGAGGTGATGAGTCGGCCCGGCCAAGAAAATGTGACGGCCTTCCGTCTGAGTCTAGACGCAAAACGGCAGACGAGAAAGATGATGTCGCGTTACTGGGAGAACTCGTCGCCTTTCTCCATTGACCTCGTAGGATGTGTGATGCGCCAAGCAACCTTTACTGAAAAGATGTGCAAGGTGAGGGCTTCCTCTCTTCACATACTGAGCTGGCCAGGTGACTGATCTTGGCAGCTCAACTGGTTGCACTTTCCTACAGCGCGGGATATCATGGGAAAACTTTTAGAAAAGTATGCCCGATTCGTCGAGATCATCGCTATTGCCTCGTCCACAGAGGACAAAGTTGCCGTCCCGACACTTGACGTCGACCTCGCGTGGCACACGCACCAGCTCTCTCCCCAGTCCTATTTTGTCTTCACACTCGCAAAGACGAGGGCCTTTGTAGATCACAATGACAAAGTTGACGAGGATCGACTAAGCACAGCCTTTGAGTGGACAAGTAAGACATACCAGGAAAAGTACGGCGAGATCTACTCGGAGTGCAAATGCTGGTACTGCGAAAGTGAGTGTCCCTATCAGTACCACCACCCCAGAGCACTGTCATCTTGATCTCTCCAGCCCGAGGGGGAAGTCGTGATATCGCATGTTCTCGCTGCTCGGCGCACTCCGATGGTGATAGCTACAATGAAATTGGCCGTGATTACTGACTGCAGATGTGTTATCTGTAGCCGTCAGGGTGATGGCCTTGCCCACGACCAAGATGTTCGGAATAGGCAAGGAGGAAAAGCGTAAGGCATCTTGCAACCACTACACTTCCCCGCGCCCCCATGTGTGCCTGTGTTACTTTTAGAATCAGCCACACTTACTTACCAAACCCCTGCTGAGCGTACATGTACCTTAGTTCTCGAAGCATGGCATGCAGCCTCCAAGGCCAACAATATGCCCATGCCGCCAGCCGCCGAGTCTGCGCATATCTCGTCGCATCCGGCGGTCCACACCAACGAGACGACAGCGCAGCGGACAGCGACACGTCCATTGCGTTCTGGGTTCAGGAATAGACTGGAAGAAGCGCATTCCAAGGCGCGCAAGAGGGCAAGCGAGACTTTCAAGGTGGACTCTGGCAAGCGCATGGGACCTCGCGGTGAAGATAAGACGTTATTCTGGGGGAAAGATATCGCCGTGGACGGACCTTGGGCATCGGTCGTGGCCGCCGTGACGACGAGCACCCTGTATCCCGCTGGGCCAGGCTTCGCGAACATGGGCGCCGGAGCTGTAGGCAGCTGCGCAACGGGAACGTGTGGAGGAGCTACTGGCTGCGGCTCCGAGCTGCTGGGCATGTGCTCGGCAGGGTGTGTCGGGGTGAGTGGTCCTTCTTCGTTTGGTCAAGCTTATTACGTTCCGCGGGATATCTCCCTCCCCTGCAATCTTCTTATCGCTGCCGAGGCTTGAAGTTGCCCTGAATCTTGACTGATATCCAAGTGACGGCGACAGAGTGCCTGGTTTGGCGGAAAGGCCGGATGTACAGGTATGGGTGAAGGCGGATTTGACTTCTGAGAGACAATCAAACAGTCAGGTTGTCGATAAGACACAGAGGCTAGGCGGGGGATAGCAGTCGGCCGAGATATTCTCCATGATAAAGAATGGCGTGTGTGTGAAGTTGCAACTCGGTGCCGCTTAAGCTTATTCAGATGCAAGGTCCGATCGGAGGTCGGGATGTGGGCTCTTTTGCGTCTTGCCATCCTGGGGAGGTCCGCCTCGCACGAGTAATGGGATTCTGAGAACGCCAGCCTATGGGGACGGGCAACGCTACTTCGAGGTATGGCGGGAAACTATGTTTAATGGCCAAGCAGCGAATCCGAGCCCATGTTGTACACCGCTTTGGGATGACGATCGCTATCAGCGCTTGCGCAGGCCTGCTTGGCTGTCGTAAATGTAGTCCAACCAGCGGTCGAGATGGCTTCTCCAGGTTTGCGGCGTTGCGGTGTCGAGTGGTGATCCGGATCTACCCTCCCGTCGACCTGCCTCTATTCGTCTGGCGTGAGACATTAGGCTTCGTTGTTTGTGTGCTGCACGTCTGCGAGCCTGCAGCTCGTGGGTTGCCTCGTTTCGATTCTCGAGACCCTGAGAGGTTGCTATCACGAGCGTCACCTCCAAGGGCAGGCTTCCTCATGAAGTCTTGACCACGCATCATCGGCAGCTGGCCCCCAAACAGGAAGGTTCGTGAAAGACCCCGTGCGCTATTGTTGAAGGAGCCGGGACATGGAGGGGTTGACGTGCAGCGGACAGGACCAAGATGGAAGACAGATTGACAGAACGACCAGGATTTCGCAGCCAAGCCATGTCGCTTTTCGCAGGTGATTGACAGGGACCGATAAGATAACGTGCCGGTGCCGGGAGACGTGAGTGGCTGGTTCTCGACTCTCGTGAGCTTGGCGTTAAGGTTGGGAAAGTTGGGACGGACCAGGCTTAAGGTTGACGAGAGAGCGGGAGCCGTAGCGCGCCGTGCATCGGCACTCAGAGACTGGGAAGTTGAGCAAACGTTTAGATTACCCCGCCAATAACACAAGAGATAAAGGCACACGGAGCTGTCAGCTCGCCCACAGAACCCTGTGGTCCCCCCTGCGAAAGCCCTATGAGACGGTCGCTTTGGGTCGTACTGTGGCCGGACAGAGTGCCCCTTTTCAGAACAGCGCGCCGTTTCATCGACTCAATGCCGCACCGTCGGCGGGTTCCTGGAGGGTCAGGCTGGAGATTAAGACATCAGGTAGACAATCGTGGGGTCGGACGGCGTGGTGACTGGCTCGACGGAGCTGCAAACGACATGAAGGTGGGGTTCGACGTTGTACAAGCGAGGGAAACGCAGTGTTGGGAACTCTCGCGACCCGCCGACGAGGGAGTCCTTTTGACGACAAACGAGATAAACCGCAAGGACGTCGACGGAGGATATAAATCACGGCAGATCTCCCGCTCTCAGTTTGTTGTTTCTGCTTCATCGTCAGTGCCAAGCCACCCGTTCACCACATCACTCCAGCCTCCATCCCAGTCCTGCCTTCTCACCCGGTCTCATCCATCCGCCCTTTCGCCACCGTCACAATGAAGGTCACTGCTGCTTTGTTCATGATCGCCGGCGCGGCCGTTGCCTCTCCCGTCCCCGCCCCGAACCCCGTCGCCGAGCCCCTGCCGATGCCCACCCCCGTAAGTCCGAATTTCTTGTGGCTGGCCGTTGCCGAAGCCGTTTCTGACATTTTGCATACAGCCTGGCATCCCCACCGCCGCTTCGGCCAAGACCCAGCTCGCTGCTCTGACCGTTGCCGCCTGGACCAACACCGGCACCTACGACCGTGACCTGTTCCCCACCTGGGACACCATCTCCGGCACCTGCAACACCCGCGAGACTGTGCTCCAGCGTGATGGCACCAACGTCGTTGTCAACTCTGCCTGCTCCGCGACCAGCGGTACCTGGAAGAGCCCTTATGACGGTGCCACCTGGACCGCCGCTAGCGATGTTGACATTGACCACATGGTCCCCTTGAAGAACGCTTGGATCGTAAGTCTGCTCTGTGCGCAATGTTAGAATTAAAGGTGCATGCTAACATGGGACGACAGTCTGGTGCCGCATCGTGGACCACTGCCAAGCGTGAGTCGTTTGCCAACGATCTCACCCGCCCCCAGCTGTGGGCTGTCACGGATGAGGTCAACCAGTCCAAGAGCGACAAGAGCCCCGACTCGTGGAAGCCCCCTCTGACCAGCTTCTACTGCACCTACGCCCGCTCCTGGGTTGCGGTCAAGAGCTACTGGGCCCTCACCGTCACCTCTGCCGAGAAGACTGCCCTCACCTCCATGCTCAACACCTGCTAAGCGGAGCAACTTTGGGATGATGTTGACAAGAGCGTTTGAATTTCTTTAGCGTGTCGTGTCCAAGTGTTTCTGTTTCGGATCTGATGATCGTCAGCGACGAGGACATGATTGGGTGTTTTGTCTATACAATTTTCACTTCTTACCATTCCAAATTTTCTTCCCAAGGGGACCGCATTGATTCGAGACCGTCGGGAGGACGTGGACACACAAAGACGCAGAGGATGTGCTGGTGGATGGTCGAGGGACAGGTTCGCTTGGCGCCAATTACGAGACGACTTATGATGGATTGACCAGATTGATGCAAGGGGCGACGGGACAAGTCCATTGTTGCAGAATGTGTTTTCTCGGGCCGTGCAAAGGGGGACAAAAGATGCAGGCTGCTCCGTGTTAGTTAGTCTTTAGTCCAGCTAGGACGGAACATCCAAAAGAAATGCAAAAAGCAGATTGAAAACAATGAATAAGGATGGACCAGAGAAGCCAAGTGAAGCATCCTTAGGGACTTTGATGCAATCGGTCATTGTTCTACTCACTGGACGCCTGTAGCATATGCGCGAGGTAAATCTGATGGTGCTCGAACGGACGCATCCTACTCCCAAGATACGAGACGGCCAATCATCTTGGCGCCTCGGCTGGCGTAGATGGGCCACAATCCCCTGAGATGCAGGGCTGTGTGGCTGCTTGCAAATGTGGCTAGTCGACTGGAAATTAAAGTGGCCTCGCTTGCTTGCGCTCAAGATTGCCGAGAGTGTCTGTGTGCGTGGGTAAAGATCATGTTCGGACTTTCATGTCGGTTTAAGCGTAAGACATTGTTGACGGGGGAAAGATGTTGAGCGAGGGCTGGGAATGGGACATTGTGGATGTTGTAGGGGGTGATGGACGTCTGCAGTTGAGTGGCGACGGCGTCATGAGCGCGCCGCTGGCAGGTCGAAGCTGTCAGGAGACGAACCGGTGATGTGGTTTGCGAGGAATGAAGAGGTTGGGAGACTTTAGAGCTGAGCTGGAGAGGAAACAACATGACGAGGGCTGTGGGAGACGGAAACGGCGTCCATCTGATGATTCAAACACGAGATGGGCAGGAACCCAGCTGGATGCAGAGGGTTTGGCGTGGCAGCAACGGCGCGACCGGACACGAGCTGGACGGCAAGAACGCGGTACGTACTCCGTATCCGTCTCGACTCTGGGCAGGTTCACTGACTGAGGGAGGGAAGGTGCAGGTGCAAAGATGGGAAAGAGGGAGGAAGCTGAGGTAATCGATGTAAAAGTCCCCGCTTGCGGCAGCCACTGAGGGTCCCTGAAGCCAAACCAGCTGGCTGGGGAAAAGACGAGGGTGCACACCACCGCATGTATCTCTCCACCCATCTTTCGCAGCCAAGGTACTTAGACCCTGCATTAGCTCATCACTAGGAAGGTCCCCAGCCTCCCATCTGTTGCACTCTTTCCCGCTAAATGGCCAATAGGTGAGGAAGGTTGTGCGCCTGGCAAGCGCGGATTAGTTCGAGCGAAAAGGAAGGCGCCCAGAAATGGAAGCAGACTAAGCAGCGATTCTTCGTGTCATCTCACGCTTACTGCCCCTAATGCAGCAGGAAAGGGACACAGCCTCTCTTGTCTCTGTCTTGTTTGTAAAGTACCTTACTCAACTGTAATTCTAAGGCCCAGTGGTCTTACTTCTCCCAATGACTGAGGTGAGATGGGAGTCTCTCTCTCCTCGGTGCCCGGCTTCACCGTTGCCCGCCTGCTTTCATCTCTGCTCGTGTTCATCCTCGCCCACTTACACATACACTGACACCCCACATCAGGGTACTTTGTACATCCGTGATTCACTTTCTTCATTTTCGGTCGCCCAGAGTCCGCCAGCCTCCCGTTTACTGTTTCCCAAGCGGCGGCTTCGACCTAAACTTAGAGACACAGCGTCCGGTGCCGTCCTTTCACCATTTTCTGTTTCCTTGGCCTCCCACCTGCCCAGTGCACTAGTTCCTTTCTTCCATCCCTCTAGCCTTTCCTTAATTTCTATATTTGGGACATCTTCCTCGGATCACCGTCCGTGGTTGTTTACTCCTCTCGTGTTACCTCAACCTCACCTTACTTCTCAACGTCGATATCTACCCTTGCTCCCGCTCCCTTTCTGCAGCAAGTTTGACTTCAACGACAATCACTCACAGTCTCACCCTCGCCATCGCCCTCCTCCCCCTCACATCTCTTCCATAATCACAACTCAAGATGATGCGCTACGCAGCCTTGACTCTGGCCGCTGCTGGCCTGGCTTCTGCCCAGACCTTTTCCGCTTGCAACCCCGTCAAGGGCGACAGTATGTTCCCCTCACTTACACCAAAAGTGAATGGCGATTCTAACACAATCTTCAGCATGCCCTGCCAACACCGCTTTCGGCGGCGAAGCCAGCTATGACTTCCGCACCTCCAAGAACATGAACGACCTCGAGTCATTCTTCATCGTCGACGGCGGCATCAAGTACAACCCCAAAGTCCTGTCATTCTCCGCCGACACGGGCTGCGAGATGACCATCTTCGAGGAAAGCAACGCCCCAACCCTCACCTCAAAGAACTACCTCTTCTTCGGCAAGGTCGAAGTTGAACTGCAGGCCGCCCCCGGTCGCGGTATCGTCACTAGCATTGTCCTGCAGTCTGACGCCCTTGACGAGATCGATTGGGAGTTTGTCGGTGCCGACCAGACCCACGTCCAAACCAACTTTTACGCCCTCGGCGTCAACGACTACACCCGCGCTCGCTACTACGAGGTCCCCTTCAACCCAATGACCAGCTTTCACACCTACACCATTGAGTGGACCAAGGAGTCCATCGTCTTCTCCATTGACGGAAAGGTCTACCGCACCGCCACCCCTGCCGAGGGCAACTACCCGCAGACTCCCATGCAGCTGAAGCTCGGAACCTGGGTCGGTGGAAAGGGCACTGCCCAGGGCACCATCGACTGGGCTGGTGGTCTTGCTCAGTGGGATCAGGCTCCCTTCGCCGGTCACTACCGCTCCCTCAAGGTTTGGGACTACGCTGGTGGTGACAAGGCTGGTGCCAAGCAGTACGAGTATTCCAAGGGCTCCGACGGCAAGTGGCAGACTATCCAGATCATCGGCGCCGGCGAGAAGAGCGGCAGCCCTGGCAGTGTCGGCAACATCGCCAGCCCCAAGCCGGAAAAGTCCAGCGACAAGGACGACAAGAACAAGGCCCAGCAGTCCGATGCCCCGACACAGAGTGCTAAGAACACTACCACCGTCATCCAGACTCCCACCACCAGCGCCCCGGTCGCGTCCTTGACTGTCGCCGCCAACACCACGACCGCTCATGCTAATGGCACGTCATCAACCCTGACGAGACTGGTCTCCACCTCTGGATCCCCCACCGGATCTGTCAACGCTCAGACGACTCTCCCTTCCACAACTAGCGGCACTCCCGCTCGAACGAGCGCTCCGGCGCCCGCTGCCGCGTCCACTTTGCAGAGCAGCTTCTTCGTTGCAGGTGTCGCGGCTTTGTTCGCTGCCATGATGCTGTAGTTGGGTCGCCATCACGATCGGTCAGCTTTGCCTGCGTCTTCCATATGTGCATATGTTTCGGAAGACGGGCGTGTATGTATGTAATTATGTATAATGAAAAAGGGACAGGGGCGTATCGGCATCGGAAGCCAGGCTTGCTTATAGATTGCTCTACTAATAATACCACGTTGACTACAATCTTGTTCATTCAGTTTATGTACTTCGTAGTGATGTACGGAGAAAAAGCCTTGGCGGACGTCGGCTACCTACATGTGTCTATGTTGAATAACGTTACACAGCTGCCCGCCACTCACAACCTTTTTCACCTATGCCCAAGCCCGGGCAGCATCAAGAAAAGCCTCTTGTAGACTAACGGAGGTCCACGTGGACATACTCTGGGGAATCGAATTTGAGCCATGGATGGGTGAAGCTTAATTTCTACACGTCTCGGGCTTCGAACCCCTTTGGACTCGTTTCTATGTCTAGGTCTCTTAATTCCCCCGACCCCCACTCGAAGATGGGACGGCAGAGATGGAGATTGGATTGGGTCTTCTTACACCTTGCCATTTCAAACCTAGATAGATTGTGGACTGGAGTACCTTGCCGGAACCGAAAGTGGGTTGTCTGAGGCTATCGCGGAGTAGGTTCTAGGTAGGTAAGTACCCAACCTGGATGGGAGGTTTGATCCATGAATGTGCTGTGATTTGATGCCGTACAAATCCAGGATTTTTTTTTTTGGTATCATGGCTGGCGGACATATGTACGGCTGGGCTGGACTAAGCTTCGTCTAGGGAAACTTTGCAAACCTGACTATGTTGCATGATAGACGTGGGTTCACGATCCTGCTGGAGGGAACCAAATTTTGAAGAGCCGTTCAGGTTGTTTGAACAGCCTCCTGTCTCCGCTCTTTTTTTGTGAAAAGAATTTAAGTGTTTATGTGCCTTGGTTAAGAGTTGCTCTGTATTCATTTTTCCCTTTGGCGATAGTGGGAAGATTTGCTACTTAAACATATTGACGACCTAGTTGGGTCGATAGCAAGTCAGATATCACATCGATTCTTCCTCCTTCCTCATGTCTTTTCCTTGCCTTGATCTTTCTTATCCATCGGCGAATACCACAAGAATCACCTATTCTTTCCAAGACAATGGAGAACCGCACTACACGTCCCGCCGCCGAGGGCGAGACCATATATCCACAGCCACGATCATACGTCTCCAGTGGCTGGGAATACCAGCAACCAGGCCATCACGAGGATGGCCAATATGAGGAAGACACACCTGAGGAAGAAGATGCCGTCCTCGTAGCTCGAGGCCGATCCCCGCCGCCGGCCCATATCAACGAGGCAACAGGCCCCAGGACCTTGTTCTTCCCAGAAGCGACATCAGCCTCGCACCACAGACACGAGAACGCCCTCGCCAGCGACGGAATCCACCTCCCCCGCCTCCGTCCCGGCCTAGCACCCGTCTTGAAATGGGATTCCCCCCGCCCGCCAAAGCGAGCCCGTGATCTCCTCCACCTAGTCGACTGCCATTTTGGCCCTCCCTGGGCACGCCGCCGGATCGACGAGTACACCCCGTTCGCGCACGATGTTACCCTACGGTATTCGCAGGCCCAGGACTACTTTCGCGAGCAAGAGGCGCTATGTCCCTTGATACCACTGCCCAAATGTCGTACCGACGACTCTGTCCCCAACATCGTCCAGGACGAGCACCGCCACGTCAGAAATGCATCTTCGCGGCCGGGGCTGGCGTATCACGGTCCTCTCGTTCCGGTGCGGGAGGCGGAGTATGGCGGGTCGCCGGCTCCTCGACCTGTGCTCCAGCCTCGTTTGAACATCGACAACCTTGCGGTTCGGCCTGAGACGCATTCCTATCGCTTGCCACCCGTTTTTGAGCATGAACCTGGAGAGATCTGGGAGCTGCAGGAGGTTCAAGAGGTTCAAGAACAATCCCAGCAGACTTATACTGGGCTCTTGAACACTCCCATCTAAGCCGCTTGAAGGTCTTGTTGAGGTTAAAACACCCTCTTTCTTGATTGAACTTGCAACCGATGGGTGCGTTTCTGCTTCGGATAATTAGCTGCATGTTCGTTGGGCAAGTAGGAGGATTTGCTGCAGGGAAACGGAGTAATGGTTGGATCCAGGCTATTCGCGAGTCCTTGGACTGGTTCTATGGATGAGGTCATTTAGCTCTTGAGGCGATCAACTTCTCAAGTTCTGTATATGTACAAATCAGTACTTCCCAGTGACTGCTCGATTTCCTGCGTTGTACTCGCTTTGTAGTGACAACCATCTTCACCTACTCAGCAGACCCTTCAACTTCTCCAGCGCATCCCTCTTCACCTCGGCCACAGGCGGCTGCACATCGACGCCAACGACGTCTGGCTCGTCCGCCTGCGGCGGGTCCAAGCTCTGGAATTGGCTGTGCACCAGGTTGGATCCAGCAAAGTGGCCATGCCTATTCTTGACACGCTCGAAGAGCACCTCTTCGGGCGCGTGCAGTGTGACAAAATGGACAAATATGTCCTTCTCCGGGTGCGACGCACCGCGTAGGACGTCACGATAGGCGCGCTTGAGAGCGGAACAGGTGACGATGACACCCTGGTGGTCCCGCTCCAGTTCCTTGAGGGCCTCGTCACGGAGGGCGTCGAGCCAGCCCCAGCGGTCGTCGTCGGTGAGGGCTTCGCCTCTGTGCATCTTTTCTACGTTCTCCTTTGGGTGGTACTGTTGACCAGGCCGGAAATATGTGTCAGTGTCAGTGCGCTTGTTGGCAGACATAGAGTTGGCGGTTCATCTGAGGGAGGATGGAGGGAGGAGGGGCACAGACGTCGTCGCCTTCGATAAAGGTCATGCGTAGCGAACCTGTCAGATATTTTGCTATCGTCGTCTTGCCAGTGCCCGTAGGTCCCGTCAGAAAGACGATGTGCTGTTTCGGCCGCGACATGTTTTAACGTGGGACTGATTCAATGCCGCTAAGATTGGAATGTCTTGGAGACTCGGCCGGCGACCGGCGACGTGAACTGGAGCTTGGAGCAATGGTTTTCAATGCTGAAAACAGGGCTGACTTCAAGGTGCTCCTTGCTTTGAGCAAGATGCAAGTTGAGGCAAGGTAAGATGTGTAAAGCGGGTGGTAGAAGCGTTAGACGTCGATGCTGAAGCCAATGCGGCTACGAGTGGATGTCTCAATGGGGTAAACGTCGGGGAAAGAGAGTTCGCGACAGGAAGCAAGCTGTTCTCATCCAATTGAAGTAGAGAAGGTGAGAATGTAAGGTTCCTTCCTTTCCGAATGGTCTGATATGGGTGCTTTCCTTTTTGTGAATAAGCTCTGGTCCACACCTTCCTGCTCTTAGTGGTGGTGCAAAAGACAACGGAGTGGATGGCGTTCGGATGATGTCATGCGAAATCTAATTACCTATCGAGGCAAGTACGGAGCATCTAAGTGAGGTCGGGTAGGAAGGCACCGGATAAGTGTAGAGCAACTGCCTTACCTAAGCTAAACCAGGGAGAAGCGGAAGGACGAGGAGACTGATGGAAGGCAAGGACTGGGACGCAGCTTTCTTCTCCTCTTCTCCCATCTACAAGACCAGCCGAACAAGCATCAGACATTCCAGAACGGTATGACTACTTACGACGAGACAGAAACAGCCACAAAACCAACACTTGGACGGCCGTTGACGAAGCTTGCCAATGTCGAGATCAAGAAGAAGAGCCAATCACTCTCTACGACCGCCCCGTTTGGGTACGGTGCTTCTGGCCGTGGGTAGCGGCACGGGTAACGGCATGGAAGATCCCATCAACCATCAGACTTTTGTGGCGAGACTTTGGACACCTTGCGTCAAACTCGATCCAATCCAAGACACCCAATCAACAACCACCTTATTTCGGGGCTCATCCGTCCCTTCCGCAACTTTGAGCCGCACAATGGATGGCTTCTCGGAGAAGCGACACAAGAACATCCACGCAAGGCTCGCAAAGCGCCTGCTGCCGCCAGACAGCGCTGGCTGGACACAAAGGCTGCGCATCTATATACCAGATGGCGGCGCAGAAATTCTCAGCAATAGGTCTATTAGTCTAGTTGGTTAGGACGTCGGATTCTGATTCTCAGAACCTTCCGTAGGCCCAGGTTCGAATCCTGGATGGACCTCATCTCTTTTGCCAGTTCTCAGAAATATCCCAACCGACGACAAAATCCTCTTTTTACATCATATGTTTCCAATCACCCACGTTGGATTCCATCCGAGCGAGACCTGCTTCGTTGACTCGTTCCAACAATTCGCTTGCACCTGCGGTCCGAGACGCAAATGACGGATTTTCGGCCTGCATGCCGCGGGATCATGACAAGCGACCACGCACTGACGGGTTCTCGACTTGTGAAACGAGCACTTCATCCCCGAACATGAGAGGAACATCGTTCTCTCTATCGTTCTCTCTCTCTCCCTCTCTTGTTCGCAACTCAATAGCTGGCATTGGTCAATTGAACCATGGGCGACACTTCGTCTATTGAGGATCTACTTATCGAGGGTCCGTCTATCCGTATCGCACGTCACCAGCGCCCTCACGGAACCAGTCGTCTGCCTCCAGCGCCTCCTCTGGGCTTGCATAGCTAATGATTGTGCTCTTGGTCGTCGTGTAGGCCTGGTATGCATCGATACCGTTCTCGCTGCCAACACCGCTCGCGCTCGTTGCGCCACCCCACGGACTGCTGGGATCGTTTCGATGGTGCGTATTCACCCACACGATGCCTGCGTCGATTTCTTCAGACACTCGAAACGCTTGCGCCACGTCCCGCGTCCAGATGCCCGCTCCTAACCCGAATTCACTGTCGTTGGCGAGTGCGATGGCCTCTGATTCCGTCTTGAACGGCGCCACTACAACCACCGGCCCAAACGCTTCCTCCCGCCAGATGCGCGACTTGAGGATGTCGCCCTCGGCACGAGACACCAGCACTGTCGGTTCAAAGTAGTATCCCTTGGCAAAGTCGATTCCATCCAGGCTACTGGTTCCAGACATGCGACGACCGCCAGTAAAGGCTGCGCCTTCTGCAGCAAGCGCTTCATTCACAAGCGCCTCTACGTTTGACAATTGCTTCGCCGACACCAGCGGGCCCATCATGGATTCTTGATTGCTCGGTGAGCCCATCCGCCGGACAATGGATTCGGCCTTGGCTTTCAGCTTCTCCAACACTGACTGCATGATCCCTTCCTGGACGAGAATTCTGGTACTGGCGACGCATGTTTGTCCACTAGCAATGAAGGACCCGAATGCGATGCCATTGACTGCAACATCCACATCGGCCTGTTCGAAGACGATCAGCGGCGCTTTACCTCCCAGTTCCGCCGTGTACCGCGCCAGATTGCCGCCGACAATCGAGCCAATGGCTCTCCCAGCCACAGTGCCGCCAGTGACGTCGACTTTACGAACAAGCCGATGTTCGACGAGGGCCTTGCCAGTTGTTGCGCCGTATCCAGGAAGCACGTGGAACACTCCGTCGGGCACACCAGCTTTCTGTAAGATCTTGCCCAACAGCAGCGTCGTGAGCGGTGTCAGTTCACTCGGTTTCACCACAACACTATTTCCCGCTGCAAGGGCGGGCGCTATCTTCTTGACAGCAATCAGGAGCGGGTGGTTGAAAGGCGTGATCTGCACCACAACACCCAGCGGCACACGGTCAATCCAGTTGTGCAGCTTGCCCACAGTTGGCAGTACCGCACGCTCTTCAGTGCGCAGCAGGGCGGCATAGTATTTAAACCACTTGACCAACGTGGGCACCTGGGCGCGCATCTCGCGTATCGCGCGTCCGGTTTGGCGCACCTCGAGAGGAATCAGCGAGGGCAACTCTGCGGTGAGCAGCTCAGCCGTCTTGTCGAGAACATCGGCGCGAACATGACGGGGCGCTCTAGACCACGTTCCGGCCTTGAAGGTTTCGTGCGCCAGACGAATCGTTTCTTCAACGTCTTCTAGGGACGCTGCGTGACAGCTGCACGCATTCGGACGCCAGTCAGTCTCACCCGTGTGGGAAATAATTGCGGACGGGGCATCGAAGTTGAGGCTGAGGGCTGAGAACTTACTTGGCAAAGATCTCACCTGTCGCGGGGTCTTCGACCGGGATCCTGTTGGCGTGTGAGAGTCGAGCATCAGCACAAGTGTGAGTATGAGCATAAGCATGAGCATGAGCATGAGCTCGAGCACAGATAAGCGCCCTGCAGCCCCTCGCGCGGGGTACTGGGAAGCTTCAAAAGGTGAAGAAAGGGAAGAAAAGGTCACGAACTGCTCTGCATGACCAGGCTTCTCCTGGCCTCCCACCCAGAGGTTGTATGGCTGTCCTGTCATCTTGTCTCTTGTGTGGCTGTCACTCAGAGTTTCGTCGGTTCAAAAAGCCACCTCGCAAGGAAAGGTCGCCCGCGGCGTGCCATTTACCTTTTATTAGGGTGGTAAGCAATCCATCTGCCTTTGGTTCCAACTGCGGGGAACTATGCGGGATGCATCGATAGCCAACTCCGGCCGGCTCCGTGCTACTATGCTCCACTGTGGGCATCCATCCTCGGCCGCGATAACAGAGTCTCTCTATTCACCTTACTTTCCGGGGTTGGTTCACTTTGTCAACCTATTTCGTAACACGCGATGCAAACCACAGACAGGGATCCCCATCAAAATGCAAGATCATAACAAGCTTAGAGGCTAGGGCCAACAGTTTCGCTAGCTTTGGTCTCCCCCGCCAAGCAGAGAACGGATGGGGTAATAGTTGACATAGCCCAGCCTTGAAGGTGGAACGGCTGCAAGTGTTATACTTCAAGGGGGCACGATCTCGCTCGGCTTCTGTACGAAACGCACACACTCTCTCGACAAAGCCTGTTTCTCGGTGCTGCAGCATCTGCACAACGCAATGAACCATTTGACCAACGGTCTGCTCAGACCCTGCTTCAAACCTACGGGAAACCTCCGTACACATGCAGAGACGCCTTGGAAGCTGCTGCCATGGACTTGGGCTTAAAAATTCCGGCCAAGACGGATGGCATCTCTTATGCCATATAAGCCGGTGTCCTACAACTTGGCTCGCAGGCCTGCGACGCCAGTCATTTGGATTTCTGTTCAACGTTTGGATTGATTCGCCTTTGCCTGGTCTTGTCTTGGTCTGCGGCTGGAAGTCTTGTCAGAGCTCTCGGCAGCCAACAACGACACCGCTCATCTTCTTCCTTCTCTAATCATCATGGATTACATGCGTTCTTTCGTCGGCCGTAAGCCCAAGCGTACCCAGCTGCCAACGGTAGCTACGGACGACGTCTACCCGGTTCACTTCTTTGACGATACGAAGCCTTTTCGTGAGATGCTTCTGAACTGGACGCTTCGCTTCGACGATGTCCTCGACGCAGAGAAGCTCAATCTTTCTCTTTCTCGTTTGATCGAGATTGGCGACTGGAGAAAGCTTGGTGGTCGCATGAGGATGAGAGTAAGTGTCCCCTTGTGTGTAGAATTCGGCACTTGAACAACGCTCTGGGAAGGGGTCTTGCTAACCCGAGCAATCATCAAGCCCGACAACCAACTTGAGCTTCATGTCCCGAAGCAGTTCACACCTGCTCGCCCTGCCATTCGATTTTCCCACGATGTGCACGACTTCAGCATCAAGGAGCACAACATTGCCAAGCACCTCCCCACTACCACCTCCACCCCGTCAATCCAGCCTGGTGTCATCAACTTCTATAACCTTGGCGCTCGTCAAGACGCTCCCAAGACGCTCGAAGACCTCATGTGCTCCGATGAGCCTCAGATTGCTCTCCATGTCGTCTCTTTCAACGATGCAACCCTTGTCGGTCTCCTTTTTTCACACGTCATGTTTGGCGCCGCGGGTATGCAAGCCTTGGTGCAGGCCTGGTCGCAAGTCCTTGCCGGTCGCGAGGCAGAAGTCCCTGTTATACACGGTGCTCACAAGGACATTCTCGACGACGTCGGCGTGGACACTGATCCTGAAAAGGAGCCATACCTGCTTGACCGGCGACAGCTCAAGGGTTTCCGCCACTTCAGGTTCAGCTTACGGTTCCTCTGGGATATGTATCGTCGTCCGGAAATCGAGTCCAAAGTCCTCTGCCTGCCGGCCGACTTTGTCGCCGGCCTTCGCGCTCGCGCCATGGCAGACCTGCACGCCATGGACGAGAAGGGGCTAGGAACTGAAGAGGCGCCTTTCGTCAGTGAAGGTGACGTGCTTACGGCATGGTGGACCCGCCTTGTCTGCCTCGCTCGTGGATCTAACCGACCTGTTACTGTTCTCAACGCTGTGGATATCACTGGCCGTCTCAAGTCTGTCTTCGCCCCCGGAAAGCTGTACGTTCAGAACTTTGCCCTCGGAACCTGGACCCTCCTTAGCTCTGCCGAAGTCCTCAAAGCTCCCCTCGGATACGTCGCTCGCTGCTTCCGCCACGATATTCAGACTCAAACCACGCCTTCTCAGATCATGGCTTTCATGCGCCGTCTCCGTGCTGGAGGCCGGTGCAGTTCTCAGCCGATCTACGGAAATCCAAACAGTATGCTCATCATTTTTACCAACTGGGCGCGTTGCAAGTTCTTTGACTGCATCGACTTTTCTCCTGCTGTGATACCGCGCATTTCTGAACCGGTCACGGTCAACGGCGATATTCAAACAAATGGACACACTACTGGCAACGACCCAGAAAAGACCGCCGCCAATGCCACCGTCACGGAAGTGCTCAACCGCCCTCCTCCCGGAAAGATCGCTTATCACCACTCTCTGGCCCGAACGCGCAGTATCCTTTCTCGCAATGTGTTCACCATTCTCGGTAAGGATCTCCAGGGCAACTACTGGATCTCAGCCCTCGGACACCCCGAATGCTGGGACAAGCTCGAGAAGGAGGTGTCCATGTCGTCCATGGACGCGCTGAGAAACCTCAACCCCCCGTCTGCGAACTAGACACCCATCATTCACGTGTCAATTTCCATAACACGCGGGCCTTGTCTTTCCAGACGGGAATCACAGCATGAATCAGTCACTCATTGAGATTCCCAACCCCCTCTTGTCAGAATCTATTGTTTAAGCAATTTCGCCAATCCTTAGCTCGCAGCTTCGCAGGTGGAGAGAATGAGAATGAGAGAGTAATGGACCCAGGATAAACTGATTCCCAGGAGTTTTCGGGGCATCTAGCTAGCTAGTCACGTTTTTTTCTTATGCCGGTCACGTCTGGAATTTTGGTCTGCAATCCTTCCTTTGAGAGGGTTTTGCTTTTTTCGATGTTGCTCTTTCGATGATGATGAATGGTGAGTGGATGTAGATGTATTGTACGATATCCCAATTGTACTGCTATGAACAACTAAACACGAACTCATGAACTATTATTGTCGCCATGTATCAATGCTCATCTTGACTCTGTCACTCACGTGCATGGCCGCAATTCCCCCTCCTCTCGATCTGAGGGAACATGTCGGCAGGCGTTGACCATCGGAGATATGTCATCATAGCCCCCAAGATAGGTACATCCCGCGTCCCTTGGCATTCGGGGCGTTTTGACATATCGCTATATTGCCAAAGTAGTGAATTGGAGTCAACCCTTTCCACCGTCATCGCCTACCATGATGACTTACCCAGACGTGCCATATTTTGCCTGCCGGCGGGATACCACGCGATGCAAATGCAGCATGTGAGACGGACGAAACGGGGACGCCACCGCGACCAAGGCTTTTGCTTCTCAACGTTTCCGGCTCCTCCGACGTCGGACATTGACTTTCTTATGCAACCCTCACAACAGAAAAGATCGTTTTAAAGGTATCCATACGTCTGTGGGTTCTTTCATGTTACTACGGGATAATGCTATCTGGACATAAGTGCTGTGAAACTGTTCACTGCTATGAACTTCTCCAATGGGTGTGCTATGACATGCGAGAAACACTGAATGCGAGTCTACGCTGGTATCGAAAGGAAGGACTCTAAACAGAAGAGAGAAAAAAAAAAAAAAAAAAAAAAAAAGGCGCAAACGCAAAAGGTATCGTAATGGTTATGCAGCAAAAGGGAAAGAAAAAGCCAAACGCCGTGCTTGCAATGTCGCGAATTCAACTCTATGCTTCTCACTCCCACTGTCGTTACCGATGCCAACTGTCTCAAACCTTGGCCTCGTCTTCATCCATGAAAAACTTAACAACCTGCTTGAGATCAAAAAGGCTGACGCCGCGGCGCGGGTAGCAGAGGTACACCTGCTCGCCCAAGACTCCAAACTTGTCTCTGAACTCGGCCTTCTTGCCGAGACCCAGACTCTTGACAATGCCGGCATAGGTCTTGCTGAGGAACTTAGCCCTGACACCGTGCAGGTGCTCGCCGGGAATGAACTTCTCGCTAACTCCGGCACCAAAGGTGACAGGGCCGGAGATGGACGAGAGCGCGTGCTCGACAAGGACTTCGATCGTTCCGTTGGGGGCGTCGGGGAAGTCGAGCGCCCACTTAACCTGCCATCCGTACCGGGGCGCCAGCTGCGCGAGAACGACCATGCATAGAACCTTGCCATCCTTTTCGGCGGCGAAGTAGCGGCGATGAGCTTGGTCGATCCAGGGACGGATCTCAGTGAGATGGACTTGAGTCTTTCCCTTGCGCTTCTCCTTCCAAGCCTCGATGGACTGATCGGCACGCCTCATGAAATCTTCGTCAGGCTTGAGCTCATGGACCTTGATGCCTTCTTTCTTGACGCGGCGAGCGGCGCGGCCGTCGGGTGTGGTGTGCTGATCGGCGTCGGCCCGCTGCTCTACGGTGCAGCTCATGGTTCGCCAGCCGATGCGGCGCCCCAGGATTTCCTGAACTTTGTTGGAAACCAACATCCACACGGGCGTCAACTTGAGCTCGTCTTTGACGAAGTCAATGAAAGCTGGGATAACCTCTTCGTATTGACCACGGTCGCAGAGAGGGTCTCCTGTAATCATGGCAAACTTGCCCCGCTTGACATAACCGACCGCGGCACCGCTGCTGTGTCGCCAGAGTTCGAATCGTTCGTCAAGCCATGAAGTGTTGCTGGCATCGCCGTAGTTGGCAATGAGGTCTTCCAGTGGTGGCATCTCCTTGCCCGCCCAAGCCTTGGTGGTGTCGGCATTCGGGTGTGGCAGAGCATACGATCGCTGGGGCAATGACTTCGGGTCGCGATAAAAGAGAGTGCCATATCGTACATCTCCTAGGTTCAGCAGGAGGAACACAACACGATCCAAACCGAGGCCGGCACCACCATGAGGGGGAGCGCCAAGGTCGAACGCTTCCAAGTATTCGGCCATCTCGTCCTCCGAAATACCCTTGTCGGCCATATTCTTGCGCAGCTCCGTGGGATCGTTGATGCGTTGGCCTCCAGTGCAAATCTCTTGCCCGCGGATGAAGATATCAAAGGAATTAGTCCAGAATGGGTCGCCTGCTTTGTGTGTGTAGAATGGGCGGGCATTGGCGGGGAACTTGTCGAGGATGTAGTAGTCTGTTCCGTACTTCTGCTTGACCAGTTCGCCCAGCCGAATCTCTTCCGGCGTAGATAGATCTTCTTCGGCCACATCACGGCCATCATCACGAAGCATCTGCAATCCTTCGGGGAACGGGATGATGGGGGTTTCGTCCAACCATACGAGGTCTTCGCTGGGGAACCGCTCACGAATGATCTTCAGCTCAGGCATCGCCTGAACGGCTGTGAAGATGTTCTTCAGCACTTGGTCAATGACTCTGATGAGCTCGTGATAATGCTTGTGGATCTTCATCTCGATGTCGAGTCCGGTATACTCGGTCAGATGGCGATGCGTGTTTGAGTTTTCGGCTCGGAAAACAGGACCGACCTGTATGTGTAAGTACATGTCAATAATACGGCTAGGGTCGAATCACTTACTTCGTACACCTTGCCAAAGTCTGCAGAGATGGCCATCTGCTTTGCCAACTGAGGGCTCTGCGCCAAGAATGCGCGTCGTCCAAAGTAGTTCAGTTTGAACACCTCGGCGCCGCTCTCGGTGGCTGCTGGCTGTAATTTGGGAGTTTGAATCTCGATGAAGCCACCGTTGTCTAGTGTTTCGCGAAACTTGCGTGTGATCATGGCCCTCACGCGGAAGAGTGCTTGGTTGCTGGGGTGTCTCAAATCGAGAATGCGGTTGTTCAACCTGAAGTTCATGCTCTCTGGTGGTTGGTAGTTTGTGAAAGGAGGAGCCTTGGCTGGGTTGAGAAGATGGATGGAGTAGACGTCTACTTCAACATGGTGGTGGTGTGCAGACTTTACTTCCTGGACGGGCTTCTTCAAAGTGCCAGATACCTGAACGATGGATTCGGGATGCAGCCTCTGAACCCATTTAACCATGTTTGGCGTCGTGTGTGCCAATACGCCTTGAATCGTGTCGGTTTGATCGCGGAAGAGAATGAAGTCTAGGTGTTTCGAGATGTTCCGCTGGGTGTGGATCCTCGCTCGGAAGGTCACCTTGGTGTTGATATCGAGCTTGACTGCCTCGCCGATGGTCGTGAGCTCAGTCGGGTAGTCTCCCTCGTCGCCTTCGCCGTACCGTGCGCGAGTTTCTTCATCCTCGGCACTGCGAGCTTGTTCGTACTCGATCCTACGGCGCTCTTCCAGTTCGCGCTTCTCTTCCTCTTGGCGAAGAAGCTTTTCGCCCCTTTGTTGGCGCCTCAGCTCACCGCTCCGTGCTGGGCTCCGTCCGGTACTCGACTTGCTCGACTTGCTTGATTGACTAGTAGAACTCGATGCCCGTGTCTTCTCGAATAGAGTCGTTTTGGTCTGGGTCGGTGTCGGGGAGGGTGATGTCTTGGTAGAGAATGAGAACCTCTGAGCTATGCGGGAGAGCGTGCTCGACGACCGCCGTGGAACTTCGTGTTCCGTCATGGTGTTTGCTCTGTCGTCCTCGAGGCGAAGTTTGGATGAGGTGGTGTCTATGTGCGAGTAGCTTTACTTGCAGGTGTGAGTAACAACGAGACTTGCTGTTTCAGTCAAGGCAGATAGAGTCGTTTGGCCTAGATAGCTTATACTGGAGACAGGAAGGAGACGTCAGGGTAGCTAGAGCGCGGGAAGTAAGGTATAAGACAATGCAGACGGGAAGCGGAAGGGCGGAGGTTTGCGAGGGTGTGAACGTGACCGGGACTAGCCTACGGGACCGAACGAACAAAAAGAAGAGAAAAAAGATAGATAATGACACAACAGTCGGACTCCGTCATGGTTCATCGCGGCCGTCGAGCGTTCAAGCTCCGCATGGGCACGAGGTCGGTTCTCGTGTGTACTTGAAAGACTTTGGGCGACGTGTACCTGGTACTTGGCAGAGGCAATGAGCAGGGAGGCCGAGCCCTCGGGAGATGCGCGGAGCTGCCCTACGACTTGGCTTGGCTCCTATAAGGTAAGGTAGGGTACAGACCGACCGCGTAATAGGTGACCCAAGACGCTTACACGGCATCGTGGCAGGGCGTGGATGATGCAGATCAAGTGACATTGCATCTGGGCTGCCAAGCAGGGGGAACATACTACGACTAGAAAGGCTTCACTCTGTACTCTGTACTCGATGAGAGGCCATGGTCTCGAGTACCGCTAGGTACCTTAGGTGCTTGCCTTTGATGCTGACCTACACTTGGAGACCATAGATGGTCGAGGGAGAAAGTAGACTACGGGTGAGCAGGGGGGTCTACGAACAGAAGGAGAGAGAAAGAAAAGTTTGCCGAAAACATGACGCCTGACGCTGCAAGTACAGGTGCGAGTGGAAATGCAGGTAAGGTGGGGATACAAGGCCATCGATCTCATCGCAATGCATAGCATCGGACAAGAGCGGCCCAAGAGCGGCCGTGGGTCGAGACTGAGTGGAATCGTCCCGTCTCTTTCCATTCTTTGGAGCTCCAATCCCCGTCGAAGTTTCCTCTCTTTCCTCGAGGAAGCTTCGGCCTTGTGGTGTCAGCGGGACGTCATTGGCTGTGGGGCCACAGAATACCTACGGTACGTATTGTTTGTCTTCTGAGGCATGGAAGGTGCAGAGTACCGGATACCTTACCTAATGAATCAAAGGCATGTCGAGGAAGGGAGCTTGGGGAAAAGGAAAGAGTATTTGGTTGCAAATGGCATAGAAGCCGGCAGAGTCACGGACATCGGCTCCGAAATTCTGCGCGGCTGACACACTCCTTCCATATCTCACCTTAAGGTAGTAGGTACCCACGTACCCTAAGGTAGATATTATGGTCACTCGTGGACCGTTTGCTCCGGGGATCGTCCCAGAAGCAGGTCCGCTCCTTCCCGTCTACAAGGGTGCTTGGCTGCTTGTCGGGGTCACCATGGCGATATCGACTCATGGAAGCAGTGCCGGGCCAGGATGTGAAACATTGTCTGCTGCGTAAAAGATGGTCCCATTGGTCAGGCTTCTAGCATCATCTGGAAACAAGACAGGAAGACAAAAGGTAATAGGGATTCAAGTGTAGTATACTGTGTAGAATAGGGTGAGTTGGCTCCGGCATCCCGGAAACGACGGCCCCACACCCGCACCAAAATGGCCTAAAAACGGCCCAAAAATGACGTCAAAGTACCTCGGCACACCTCCCTAGTGGAAGTCGCCGCCTCACTAGCCACCGTGGCAGTCCCTCCCGTCCTTCATTCAACCTCACCTTGACCTCACCTCACACACACTTGTGCCGCAAGCGCAGCTGCCATTTACTCGTTTTTGGTGGTGTCATATTCATTATGACATCCCATTTCGATGCCCTCCTTCCCTGCCTTGGAATTTCACACCAAGCCTGCCGCCTCGGCTGATGTTATTGCTTTGTGATTGTTTGCTTTCGTCTCAGATTTGCATGTCTTCCAAACCCCCTAAACACGCGTACAGAGACACTGCCTTGATATTCGCCCCGTCCGACCGAACATGCTCCATCACCACGACGTCAAACTCAGCCACAGCTACCTATCGATCTTTACCTGAGCCACACCGGCCATATCTACACAGTACATACATACCTTACTACGTATCCGTACATTACATCAGTCACACCAAGCCAAGCCAGGCAAGGCAAGGCACCGCTGCCAAGAAAACCCTCCCTCAACGTCAACGACACCTGATGCTTTTCCTCCAACCCGCCCGGGATCCTTAGCTTCCCGCCAGCGGAACACCTTTGCCGTTCATTTGCAGCCTCTAGCCCTCTACAGACCACAGCCTTTGCTCAACGACGCATCCCGAAGATTCCTTGCGCACCCTTGATTTGTCACATTCTCTCCCATCCTCCCATCTCTTCCGTCCCTCTTTCTCATCCCCTCGACCTATTATCAATCGAACCCGTTCCGACACACCCGGTACACCACTGTTTACCTGACCCTCTCACCGCTTGCAACCTTTGAGACATTTGATTCATTGTCCGTCTGAATGTCCGATCGCCCCTCGTTGTTGCCTGCCAGCCTTACCAATACCCACTAGCTTAATCCTCCTGACTCCCACACGCGCTCCGCGCAGTCCGCGTTCCCGATGCTACAGAGCAAGCTTACTCGCACCATTTCCAACATCTCCAACGTCTCCAAGGAGAGTAGAGCCAGTAGGAAAGAACGAAAAGCTGAGAGTAAGGCCGCGAGCAAGGCCAATAGCGTCGCCAGTAGCATAGCCGGCGCTTCCGACGATGAGTACGATAATCCACTCGAGAATATCGCGCGATGGCGCTTGACGGCCAATGCCGTTGCCCTACGCTCGGGGGCCGCTTTTGCCTTCGGCCTGCAGAACCTGTCCGCTCCCGTCCCACCGGCTGCGAATAGAGTCATCTGGCTAGATTCTACCCTCTCAGAGTGGGCCGGCAAGGAGAAGATCAGGGTCGATGTTTATCTTCCTCCCACCAACTCCTCCAGTAAACCCACCGGCAAGATCCCTGCGGTAATCAACTTCCACGGCGGGGGCTTCATCCTCGGACAGGGCACTGATGATGCCCGCTGGGCTGGCGCCGTAGCCACGGCCCTCAATACCGTCGTCTTCTCCGTGAGCTACCGCCTGGCCCCGGGGTACCCTTTCCCCACACCGGTGGAGGACTCCGCCGACTCTATTCTTCAGATCGTTGCACGTGCCGAAGAATTCCGCATCGACACAAACAAGGTCGTGTTGTCGGGTTTCTCGGCTGGAGGCACACTGGCCCTTGCCAGTTGGAACATTCTCCAGGACCCTGATCGGTGGGGATACAAATTTAAACTACCTGTTCCCGACATCTCCGGCATAGTCTTGTTCTACCCGCTCTTGGATTGGACCATGACTAGGCCCCAGAAGCGCAAGACATGTGGAAAGCCAGAAATGACTCTTCCCAAAGGCATGACTGACCTTTTCGATGCGTCGTACATATATCCCCCGAGACCAAGGTCCGAACGTGGTGATCCGCGCCTCTCGCCTGGTCTCATGACAGATGAGATGATAGATCGCCTGCCACCAGTGCACCTGTGCATGTGCGAGCATGACATGTTGCTATTGGAGGGACAGGCCTTTGCGGAAAGAGTAAGATCCCGCGGACGCTGGGTCAGCACACGTGTTGTCGAGGCTGAGAAGCACGCCTGGGACAAACCTCCGCCGTTCGCGCCCAAGGAAACGGTCATGGTTGAGTACAAAGAAGCCATAACAGCCATTGAAGAATGGTTTGATAATACAGGGATGACGTGGAAGCTAGAGTGAGGGTTAAATCACTGACCTCGTGGGTGCTAGAGAGATACCTAAGAACTGTATATTGATTTCCAGGCGATTTGAGCGAAATAGAAACCTAACTTGAGTATCGACTGAGGAGTCTTCAGGGCATCTGTACAGAACTGTGCCACATTACATTCATGAGTAGGAACAAATTGAATGCATGTCTCACTATTCCTAGTGACTCTTTCAGGAGTGATAAAACAAGATGACGTTCGAAGAGGGCAGTGAAGTTCTGGGTGACGTTGGAAAAACAACCTTTTAAGCCACCTTGCCAAGATGTTTGATTCGTGGAAAGCCAAGCCCAACGTCACGCGTACGCTGCTGGATCTACCCATTTGACTTTTCACCGCAAGACTACGGATGCTTGTGGCTTTCCTTATTCGCTAGGATTTTTTTCAAAAGTGTAGTGCAGGCTACAGCGCCCCGCGGCGATCATCGCGGCTTGCAACGCTTTCTTATGTTAATGGCTACCTTAACCTCAGAGGTTCTTGAGCCATGCGAGATACTAGATGGAGAGCTGGCAAGTCTCACAGTGCATGTTATGGGGAGATTACGAGGATGGCTTGGTTAGTCTTAGATGTCACTACAGCAAATATTTCGAGGATCAAACCTTCATCGAGTTTTATGTCGCCAGCTGCGCTTTCAGCTGGTGGTGGATTCGTATGCGGAATGTGGCGCTTCGAGGCCAAGAGGTTTACTGCTGTATACTTCCTTCCTCGCGGTCCATTGTCGGCTGTGGAAACATGTCGCCTTGAGGACATTCACGATGTACGTTGTTTTTGTCCTTTGTCAATGTACCTTGAAGGGCAAAACAGGATCATTTAGGGTAAAACTAGGTTTATTTGCGATGTTCTCGTAAGATATCTTCAGTTTTGAGGCTGCGAACAGATATTATCTAAGATTACGAACCTTCCGAAATTCGTATTGGATTATGTTGACAGCTTCGGGAAAGTGAAGTTGAGAAAAAGAGGAAAGGATAGAGTCACAATGTGGCATCAAAGTGCGATATAATACTATGTCAAGATGTCGAACTTTAGCATCGCATTGAAAGAGGTTCGAATGACAGTAGTCTACATCCCGCGAAGACTTTCCGAATTCAAGCGAGAGTTCTCGGGAGAGATAAAAGTGCCAATTTGTACAGCTGGCCTCTTCACCAAGGTACTTTACCCAGAGTTCATGACCGAGTCTCGCTGGAAACCATCATCTTAGTTGAAACTCGTCACCCTCCCGCGAGTGCTGTTGATGTGTTTGTGTAATTTAATTCATGGCGCAACTGACGCAATTTAATTAAACGTTCTTTGTGTTTTATGTGCCGATAAATCATAGATGGTGGGCTTTTTCTCGCACGTCTCTACTTCGTGGGACAATTTTTGAACATGTATCTCGTACTGAATCTCTCCTGACAAGAGCCTTCCCGGCCAGCAGTTGTTGAAATCATAGCAGTCTATGAGAAAATCTGAGTATCTCATCGTATAATTTCTAAAATCCCATGATCACGGACTACTTATCAAAAGCCTGTTGCGAAGCTCTCTGAAGACAATTTCAACTCAGCTCGCTAGCCGCATCGTCGCAAGATCTTGGCAAAGAGGGGTAGGAAAGCAGATCAGATATGGGGTCGACTGTGAACCGCCAACTCCTCAACACACACCAAAGTATTCTTTAATCAGTAAAGCCGATCGGGGTTGCGGACTTGTGCGTGACATGGTCCCCGATCTGGAAATGTGTTCTGCATCCTGCGCCGTGCCTGCACCAACAAGCGGGTTGTGATCACTCGACTTCACCAATCAATTGCGGCAATTGAATCTCGAATCCCTGTAACATTAGTTTTATGGCAACATGGGCGCTTCTAAAGGCCTCAAAAAGCGGCGTTTCTCCCCCTGTGGCCGGACCTGTCGGTTGGTTCCTTTGTATTCTTTCCGCACTGCGCCATTTCACGCCGCAGCTCTGCGTGGGAAGCTTGAGCAACTCGATTTGATTCATGAAATGTTCTAGAGAAAATGTCGGATATGGATATTGATTGGCCCAGTCCAGGCCAGGCCTCGGATCTCCCATCTGATGATGGATATGCGGTTCGTCTATGAGACATTCATATCTACTGCTGCAATTTGAGGACCATGTCGCTGACAGCACGATGCAGACGGACAGTGGTGTTTCCTCAATGGACGAGCAAATGTTCAGCCTCCCGATCTGTAGCCTCGGGATCCCAAGCTGATTCAATAGGTCAACATACACAAGGTCAATGACTTCGTCCATCGTCAACTACCCTCTAGAATACGGGCGACGATATCATGCCTACAGGGCGGGTGGTATGCCGTTCCTCATCCCGTTCACACACACACACATCTTTTATATGAATGCTAACATACATGAATGAAGTATACGCCTTCCCAAATGATGATGTCAGTCACTCGGCAGAACCTTTTGCAGATCCGAGCATGCAAACTTGCTAATGATTCCGCAGCCCGAACTTGATCGTATGGATATGGCTCATGGCCTCATGTTCAAGTCGATCGGTTACAAACTTTACTTGGCACCTTTGGTCAAAGAGAATTTGCACAGAATACTAGATATCGGTACAGGGACAGGGATCTGTAAGCCTTCCCTTTTCTAGAAGCTGGGCATGCCCAGCAGACAGCTGAGTCTGTGATTCGCTTAGGGTCTGTGGAAATGGGTGACAGATTCCCAAACACTGAGGTAATATGCAATTAGATAACTTCTCACTCAAGGTGCAGCAAATGACTTGAATTCGTATCTGACGCATAGCAGATCATAGGTGTTGATTTGAGCGCTGTTCAACCACCATGGTAAGCCTTCCGTCGGCAATTACAAAACTCAGACGAATTGACAATTCTCATGGTACCTCATAACGTCAAATTTGAAATCGACGATGTGGAAAGCCGATGGGTGGGCAACAGAATGTTCGACTACATCTTTGTACGATATATGCTAGTCTCCATCCAAGACTGGCCTAAACTAGTGCAAAATATCTATGAGTACGTCCGTACCCCAAGTTCACAATGCCACAACATCATCACCTCACTCACACCCCCATACCGTCCAGACATCTGAACCCCGGCGGCTGGGTCGAATTTCAAGACATGGACGGCCTCTACTACTCCGACGACGGAACCTACACCGCACAATACACCACGCACACCTGGAACCAGGACTTCGTTCAAGCCTGCGAATCCATCGGCCGCACCGCCCGTCCCGGTCCGCAACTCGAGGGCTGGGTCAACGATGCCGGGTTCCAGAACGTGGTGCACAAGAGGTTCAAGGCGCCGATTGGGCCGTGGCCGAAGGACCCTCACTTCAAAGACGTGGGTATGCACAACTTGTGCCAGCTTCTGGATGGTCTGGAAGGTTTCACGCTACGACTGTTTTGCGGGGTGCTGGGGAGGACGGAGGAGGATGTTTTGGGCATGTTGGAGGGTGTGAGAGAGGAGTTGAAGCGGGGGCTGTTCCATGCCATGTTTGATCAGTACGTTTCGCGCCATGCCTCTCATAATTGTCTACGCGAATGCTGATCACGCCTAGTCATGTTGTGTACGGGCAGAAGCCTTTGGAGGGACAACAACTGTAGTACTTTGCTGCATCGCCACCAGTTAAGTGAGGTGCATGTGAGAAGAATGCTGCAGCCACTTTCCTGAAGAGACTAAGCTCCAATGTATTTTCACAGTATTAGAGGCAGTGATATCCCTGCATGCTTGTTGATTTAAGAAACCGAGAACTGATCGTCCGCGGACGTAGGAATAACCTCGCTTGAGTTTTGATAGATAAAAATGCCGGCAAAATCTGTGCATGACGCTGGATAGTTAGCTCAAGATCATATTCAAACTTACGATGCAAGCGATTTCCAGAGCCCAGTATACTTTTGTGCTGTGAATCGGAGTGTGGTATCATTATTGAATCATGCTATCAGCTAGTTACATTCCTAGTCCTGCGCAACAGCTTTCCCTCTTCCAGGGGCCGCCTCAAACTTGGCCTGCCACTTCTCCTCCTGCTTGAACATAGCAACACACTGCAGCGCGCTCGGAGCACCAAAGTCGGGATCCGCGCCTCCTTCGAGAAGAACCTAAAATCGACGATATTAGATGGAGAATTCTGTCCGGAAAGTGAAAATGGCATTGACCATGGAAACCAGGCACGGGATGGGAGGCCAACAAGTTCAATCGGTAAAGGCAGGAAATAACAACACAACAGAAACTGGAACGAACCTCGATAACTTTGTCTTCCTGCTTAAACACCGCCCCAGCAAGGGGACTCTGCCCCCGATCATTCAGCCGATTCGCATCGGCCCCGTGCTGGATGAGCAACTTCACCAGGTCCGCGTGTCCGTGATACGCGGCTAGCATGAGCTAGATATCCAAAAAAGAATAATGCTGTTAGCGAGTTTGATTGATCAAAAGGGTCTTCATAGCACCGTGAAAGTATAAAGTACATACCAACGTATCCCCCTTCTCATTCGTCATATTCGCCGGCAACCCAGCCGGCAACGCCTGCTGGAAGATGGCGAGATCCCCTTTCCGCGCGGCGTCGTACATTCGTCCCGCGAGGGCGATTGCTTCGGGCGGTAGGGAGTTGGCGCTCTGTGAAGAATCCATGATTTTGAAGTTCCGAGTCCTGAGGAATATGTGTGTGTTGCCTGGAGAGGAAGTTTATCAGTTTCGCTGTGTGTTGACATGTGAAAGGACCGCAAGTCTTCGCTGCGGGGGGGCCTATTAGCTTGAACAGAGACTCAGCTTACCCTTGAGAAAATCTAAGATGGACTTTGGTTAGATTATCCTCGAAACCGCGGGGAGTCTCTCAGATAATAAATCGGGTTGGCAATTCGGATACAAGAAACCTAGTGTAGGTAAGGTAGTTGAAGATCGGAGAGCTGTGAGTTGGAGGTTGACAAAATGGTGGGGTAGAAAATACCGAATGCCGAGTGGATGGATGACGTGAAAGAATAGCAAGCAGTTCGTTCATTCCCGGGAGCCCCACGCACGCCCCCAGCGGGGATAGCGGAATATGCTGATGGTGGGAACGTGTCAACCAATTGGACGTAACTCATTTGACATAGGATGAACTCCAGGAGGTGAACGTCGATTCAATGATCATTGTGTAGCTAATGAGACAAGTAGATAGTGAGATGATATCACTCCATAGGCACTTTAAATTTGTTTACATAGGCAACAGGAGATTAAGTGAGGAGCCGTTCAAACCCTACGCAATGGCGGTCTCTTCAAGTAGAAATTCCTGGCTCCCCAATTCACAGACACATACATTAGACCGAGGCGAAGAAAACCATTTTCAAAACCAAAGTTGTTTCCCCGTTATATTTTTTTCTTATCCTTCTGCTCCGTATTACTATTTACACCTCATTAATCAGAGACGAGCCAATTCCTCCCAATGCGAGCAAGGCCGATTTGTGCCGTGTTGTGTTTGCAAACTCCCTC